>NW_027361970.1:3613010-6518520 GCF_039654945.1 Dendrobates tinctorius | reverse complement strand
TTGCCATGGCGACAATGATGCCTTAATACATTGCCATGGCGATGATGTCATAATTGGTTGCCATGGTGACGGTGATGTCATAATTGGTTGCCATGGCGACGATGATGCCTTAATACGTTCCCATGGCGATGATGTCATAATTGGTTGCCATGGCAACGGTGATGTCATAATTGGTTGCCATGGCGACGATGATGACTTAATACGTTGACATGGCGATGATGTCATAATTGGTTTCCATGGCGACGGTGATGTCATAATTTTTTGCCATGGCGACGGTGATGTCATAATTGGTTGCCATGGCGATGATGTCATAATTGGTTGCCATGGCGACGGTGATGTCATAATTGGTTGCCATGGCGACGATGATGCCTTAATACATTGCCATGGCGATGATGTCATAATTGGTTGCCATGGCGACGGTGATGTCATAATTGGTTGCCATGGCGACGGTGATGTCATAATTGGTTGCCATGGCAATGATGTCATAATTGGTTGCCATGGCGACGGTGATGTCATAATTGGTTGCCATGGCGACGATGATGCCTTAATACGTTGCCATGGCGATGATGTCATAATTGGTTGCCATGGCGACGGTGATGTCATAATTGGTTGCCATGGCGACGATGATGCCTAAATACATTGCCATGGCGATGATGTCATAATTGGTTGCCATGGCGACGGTGATGCCATAATTGGTTGCCATGGCGACGGTGATGTCATAATTGGTTGCCATGGCGATGATGTCATAATTGGTTGCCATGGCGACGGTGATGTCATAATTGGTTGCCATGGCGATGATGATGCCTTAATACGTTGCCATGGCGACGGTTATGTCATAATTTGTTGCCATGGCGATGATGATGTCATAATTGGTTGCCATGGCGATAGTGATGTCATAATTGGTTGCCATGGCGACGGTGATGTCATAATTGGTTGCCATGGCGACAATGATGTCATAACTGGTTGCCATGGCGACGATGATGCCTTAATACGTTGACATGGCGATGATGTCATAATTGGTTGCCATGGCGACGGTGATGTCATAATTGGTTTCCATGGCGACGATGATGCCTTAATACGTTGCATGGCGATGATGTCATAATTGGTTGCCATGGCAAAGATGATGCCTTAATACGTTGCCATGGCGACGGTGATGTCATAATTTGTTGCCATGGCGATGATGATGTCATAATTGGTTGCCATGGCGACGGTGATGTCATAATTGGTTGCTATGGCGACGATGATGTCATAATTGGTTGCCATGGAGACGATGATGCCTTAATACGTTGCCATGGCGATGATGTCATAAATGGTTGCCATGGCGACGGTGATGTCATAATTGGTTGCCATGGCAACGATTATGCCTTAATACGTTGCCACGGTGATGATGTCATAATTGGTTGCCATGGCGACGGTGATGTCATAATTGGTTGCCATGGCGACGGTGATGTCATAATTGGTTGCCATGGCGACAATGATGTCATAATTGGTTGCCATGGCGACGATGATGCCTTAATACGTTGCCATGGCGATGATGTCATAATTGGTTGCCATGGCGACGGTGATGTCATAATTGGTTGCCATGGCGACGGTGATGTCATAATTGGTTGCCATGGCGATGATGTCATAATTTGTTGCCATGGCGACGATGATGTCATAATTGGTTGCCATGGCGACGATGATGCCTTAATACATTGCCATGGCGATGATGTCATAATTGGTTGCCATGGTGACGGTGATGTCATAATTGGTTGCCATGGCGACGATGATGCCTTAATACGTTGCCATGGCGATGATGTCATAATTGGTTGCCACGGCGACGATCATGCCTTAATACGTTGCCATGGCGATGATGTCATAATTGGTTGCCATGGCGACGGTGATGTCATAATTAGTTGCCATAGCGACGGTGATGTCACAATTGGTTGCCATGGCGACGATGATGCCTTAATACGTTGCCATGGCGACGGTGATATCATAATTGGTTGCCATGGTGACGGTGATGTCATAATTGGTTGCCATGGCGACGGTGATGTCATAATTGGTTGCCATGGCGACGATGATGCCTTAATACGTTGCCATGGCGATGATGTCATAATTGGTTGCCATGGCGATGGTGATGTCATAATTGGTTGCCATGGCGACGATGATGCCTTAATACGTTGCCATGGCGATGATGTCATAATTGGTTGCCATGGCGAAGGTGATGTCATAATTGGTTAACATGGCGACGGTAATGTCATAATTGGTTGACATGGCGATGATGTCATGTTTGGTTGCCATGGCGACGGTGATGTCATAATTGGTTGCCATGGCGACGATGATGCCTTAATACGTTGTCATGGAGATGATATCATAATTGGTTGCCATGGCGACAGTGATGTCATAATTGGTTGCCATGGCGACGATGATGCCTTAATACGTTGCCATGGCGATGATGTCATAATTGGTTGCCATGGCGACGATCATGCCTTAATACGTTGCCATGGCGATGATGTCATAATTGGTTGCCTTGGCGACGTGATGTCATAATTTGTTGCCATGGCGATGGTGATGTCATAATTGGTTGCCATGGCGACGATGATGCCTTAATACGTTGCCATGGCGACGGTGATGTCATAATTCATTTGCCATGGCGACGGTGATGTCATAATTGGTTGCCGTGGACACGGTGATGTCATAATTAGTTGCCATGGCGACGGTGATGTCATAATTGGTTGCCATGACGATGATGATGTCATAATTGGTTGCCATGGCTATGATATCATAATTGGTTGCCATGGCGATGATGTCATAATTGGTCGCCATGGCGATTATGTCATAATTGGTTGCCATGGTGATTAAGTCATAATTGGTTGCCATGGCGATGATGTCATATTAGGTTGCCATGGCGACGGTGATGTCATAATTGGTTGCCATGGCGATGATGTCATAATTGGTTGCCATGGCGACGGTGATGTCATAATTGGTTGCCATGGCGATGATGCCTTAATACGTTTCAATGGCGACGGTGATGTCATAATTGGTTGCCATGGCGACGATGATGTCATAATTGGTTGCCATGGCGACGATGATGTCATAATTGGTTGCCATGGCGACGATGCTGCCTTAATACGTTGCCATGGCGATGATGTCATAATTGGTTGCCATGGCGATGATGATGTCATAATTGGTTGCCATGGCGATGATGATGTCATAATTGGTTGCCATGGCGATGATGATGTCATAATTGGTTGCCATGGCGATGATGTCATAATTGGTTGACATGACGATGATGTCATAATTGGTTGCCATGGTGACGATGATGCCTTAACACGTTGCCATGGCGACGGTGATGTCATAATTGGTTGCCATGGCGACGGTGATGTCATAATTGGTTGCCATGGCGACGATGATGTCTTAATACGTTGCCATGGCGATGATGTCATTATTGGTTGCCATGGCGACGGTGATATCATAATTGGTTGCCATGGCAACGATGATGTCATAATTGGTTGCCATGGCAACGATGATGCCTTAATACGTTGCCATGGCGATGATGTCATAATTGGTTGCCATGGCGACGGTGATGTCATAATTGGTTGCCATGGCGACGATGATGCCTTAATACGTTGACATGGCGACGGTGATGTCATAATTGGTTGCCATGGCGATGATGTCATACTTGGTTGCCATGGCGACGGTGATGTCATAATTGGTTGCAATGGCGACGATGATGTCATAATTGGTTGCCATGGCGACGGTGATGTCATAATTGGTTGCCATGGCGATGATGATGTCATAATTGGTTGCCATGGTGACGATGATGCCTTAATACGTTGCCATAGCGATGATGTCATAATTGGTTGCCATGGCGACGATCATGCCTTAATACGTTGCCATGGCGATGATGTCATAATTAGGTTGCCATGGCGACGGTGATGTCATAATTGGTTGCCATAGCGACGGTGATGTCATAATTGGTTGCCATGGCGACGATGATGCCTTAATACGTTGCCATGGCGACGGTGATATCATAATTGGTTGCCATGGCGACGGTGATGTCATAATTGGTTGCCATGGCGACGGTGATGTCATAATTGGTTGCCATGGCGACGATGATGCCTTAATACGTTGCCATGGCGATGATGTCATAATTGGTTGCCATGGCGACGGTGATGTCATAATTGGTTGCCATGGTGACGGTGATGTCATAATTGGTTGCCATGGCGATGATGTCATAATTGGTTGCCATGGCGACGGTGATGTCATAATTGGTTGCCATGGCGACGATGATGCCTTAATACGTTGCCATGGCGATGATGTCATAATTGGTTGCCATGGCGACAATGATGCCTTAATACGTTGCCATGGCAACGGTGATGTCATAATTGGTTGCCATGGCGACGATGATGCCTTAATACGATGCCATGGCGATGATGTCATAATTGGTTGCCATGGCGACGGTGATGTCATAATTGGTTGCCATGGCGACGATGATGCCTTAATACGTTGCCATGGCGACGGTGATGTCATAATTGGTTGCCATGGCGACGGTGATGTCATAATTTGTTGCCATGGCGACGGTGATGTCATAATTGGTTGCTATGGTGACGATGATGTCATAATTGGTTGCCATGGAGACGATGATGCCTTAATACGTTGCCATGGCGACGGTGATATCATAATTGGTTGCCATGGCGACGATGATGCCTTAATACGTTGCCATGGCGACGGTGATATCATAATTGGTTGCCATGGTGACGGTGATGTCATAATTGGTTGCCATGGCGACGGTGATGCCTTGATACGTTGCCATGGCGACGGTGATGTCGTAATTGGTTGCCATGGTGACGGTGATGTCATAATTGGTTGCCATGGCGACGGTGATGTCATAATTGGTTGCCATGGCGATGATGCCTTAATACGTTGCCATGGTGACGGTGATGTCATAATTGGTCGTCATGCATGACGCCACTGCAGCTAGGCGTGGGAGCGCCGCTATCTAGCACCACTGCACCAGCCATCTTTCTTGGGCTATTCTCTTGGGAGTTCTGTTCTTCCTTATTCAAAGATCCGAATTTCAATTCAGCGATAAAAGTGATAAAGGCTCGGATTGAGCCGAAACGTCGTATTAAATTATATCGCTTCTACTTCGTGCTATATATACTTGTTTGGCTCCCACATGTTTTGTATATAATAAAAATAAGCACTTATTGCATATAGAAACCCCTCTGAGTGTGCGGTGAATTATATTATTATTGGTAATAGGACCTAAAGGTCTGTTACACCTGCACCTCGCTATTGGACTTGAGTGCACGCTAACCTCCTGGTTATAATTGGTTGCCATGGCAACGGTGATGTCATAATTGGTTGCCATGGCGACGATGATGCCTTAATACGTTGACATGGCGATGATGTCATAATTGGTTTCCATGGCGACGGTGATGTCATAATTTTTTGCCATGGCGACGGTGATGTCATAATTGGTTGCCATGGCGATGATGTCATAATTGGTTGCCATGGCGACAATGATGCCTTAATACATTGCCATGGCAATGATGTCATAATTGGTTGCCATGGCGACGGTGATGTCATAATTGGTTGCCATGGAGACGGTGATGTCATAATTGGTTGCCATGGCAATGATGTCATAATTGGTTGCCATGGCGACGGTGATGTCATAATTGGTTACCATGGCGACGATGATGCCTTAATACGTTGCCATGGCGATGATGTCATAATTGGTTGCCATGGCGACGGTGATGTCATAATTGGTTGCCATGGCGACGGTGATGTCATAATTGGTTGCCATGGCGACAATGATTTCATAAATGGTTGCCATGGCGACGATGATGCCTTAATACGTTGACATGGCGATGATGTCATAATTGGTTGCCATGGCAACGGTGATGTCATAATTGGTTGCCATGGCGACGGTTATGTCATAATTGGCTGCCATGGCGACAATGATGTCATAATTGGTTGCCATGGCGACGATGATGCCTTAATACGTTGACATGGCGATGATGTCATAATTGGTTGCCATGGTGACGGTGATGTCATAATTGGTTGCCATTGCGACGATGATGCCTTAATACGTTGCCATGGCGATTATGTCATAATTGGTTGCCATGGAGATGATGATGCCTTAATACATTGCCATGGCGACGGTGATGTCATAATTTGTTGCCATGTCGATGATGATGTCATAATTGGTTGCCATGGCGACGGTGATGTCATAATTGGTTGCTATGGCGACGATGATGTCATAATTGGTTGCCATGGAGACTATGATGCCTTAATACGTTGCCATGGCGACGGTGATATCATTGGTTGCCATGGCTACGGTGATGTCATAATTGGTTGCCATGGCGGTGATGTCATAATTTTTTGCCATGGCGACGGTAATGTCATAATTGGTTGCCATGGCGATGATGATGCCTTAATACGTTGCCATGGCGATGATATCATAATTGGTTGCCATGGTGACGGTGATGTCATAACTGGTTGCCATGGCGACGATGATGCCTTGATACGTTGCCATGGCGATGATGTCATAATTGGTTGCCATGGCAACGGTGATGTCATAATTGGTTGCCATGGCGACGATGATGCCTTAATACGTTGACATGGCGATGATGTCATAATTGGTTGCCATGGCGACGGTGATGTCATAATTTTTTGCCATGGCGACGGTGATGTCATAATTGGTTGCCATGGCGATAATGTCATAATTGGTTGCCATGGCGACGGTGATGTCATAATTGGTTGCCATGGCGACGATGATGCCTTAATACGTTGCCATGGCGATGATGTCATAATTGGTTGCCATGGCGACGGTGATGTCATAATTGGTTGCCATGGCGACTGTGATGTCATAATTGGTTGCCATGGCGACAATGATTTCATAATTGGTTGCCATGGCGACGATGATGCCTTAATACGTTGACATGGCGATGATGTCATAATTGGTTGCCATGGCGACGCTGATGTCACAATTGGTTGCCATGGCGACGATGATGCCTTAATACGTTGCCATGGCGATGATGTCATAATTGGTTGCCATGGCGACGGTGATGTCATAATTGGTTGCCATGGCGACGGTGATGTCATAATTGGTTGCCATGGCGACAATGATGTCATAATTGGTTGCCATGGCGACGATGATGCCTTAATACGTTGACAAGGCGATGATTTCATAATTGGTTGCCATGGCGACGGTGATGTCATAATTGGTTGCCATGGCGACGATGATGCCTTAATACGTTGCCATGGCGATGATGTCATAATTGGTTGCCATGGCGATGATGATGCCTTAATACGTTGCCATGGCGACGGTGATGTCATAATTTGTTGCCATGGCGATGATGATGTCATAATTGGTTGCCATGGCGATGGTGATGTCATAATTGGTTGCTATGGCGACGATGATGTCATAATTGGTTGCCATGGAGACTATGATGCCTTAATACGTTGCCATGGCGACGGTGATATCATTGGTTGCCATGGCGACGGTGATGTCATAATTAGTTGCCATGGCGATGATGTCATAATTGGTTGCCATGGCGACGGTGATGTCATAATTGGTTGCCATGGCGACGATGATGCCTTAATACGTTGCCATGGTGATGATGTCATAATTGGTTGCCATGGCGATGGTGATGTCATAATTGGTTGCCATGGCGACGGTGATGTCATAATTGGTTGCCATGGCGACAATGATGTCATAATTGGTTGCCATGGCGACGATGATGCCTTAATACGTTGACATGGCGATGATGTCATAATTGGTTGCCATGGCGACGGTGATGTCATAATTGGTTTCCATGGCGACGATGATGCCTTAATACGTTGCATGGCGATTATGTCATAATTGGTTGCCATGGCAAAGATGATGCCTTAATACGTTGCCATGGCGACGGTGATGTCATAATTTGTTGCCATGGCGATGGTGATGTCATAATTGGTTGCCATGGCGACGGTGATTTCATAATTGGTTGCTCTGGCGACGATGATGTCATAATTGGTTGCCATGGAGATGATGATGCCTTAATACGTTGCCATGTCGATTATGTCATAAATGGTTGCCATGGCGACGGTGATGTCATAATTGGTTGCCATGGCGACGATTATGCCTTAATACGTTGCCATGGCGATGATGTCATAATTGGTTGCCATGGCGATGGTGAAGTCATAATTGGTTGCCATGGCGACGGTGATGTCACAATTGGTTGCCATGGCGACAATGATGTCATAATTGGTTGCCATGGCGACGATGATGCCTTAATACGTTGCCATGGCGATGATGTCATAATTGGTTGCCATGGCGACGGTGATGTCATAATTGGTTGCCATCGCGACGGTGATGTCATAATTGGTTGCCATGGCGATGATGTCATAATTTGTTGCCATGGCGACGGTGATGTCATAATTGGTTACCATGGCGACGATGATGCCTTAATACATTGCCATGGCGATGATGCCTTAATACATTGCCATGGCGATGATGTCATAATTGGTTGCCATGGCGACGGTGATGTCATAATTGGTTGCCATGGCGACGATGATGCCTTAATACGTTGCCATGGCGATGATGTCATAATTGGTTGCCATGGCGACGATCATGCCTTAATACGTTGCCATGGCGATGATGTCATAATTGGTTGCCATGGCGACGGTGATGTCATAATTAGTTGCCATAGCGACGGTGATGTCATAATTGGTTGCCATGGCGACGATGATGCCTTAATACGTTGCCATGGCGACGGTGATATCATAATTGGTTGCCATGGTGACGGTGATGTCATAATTTGTTGCCATGGCGACGGTGATGTCATAATTGGTTGCCATGGCGACGATGATGCCTTAATACGTTGCCATGGCGATGATGTCATATTTGGTTGCCATGGCGATGGTGATGTCATAATTGGTTGCCATGGCGACGTGATGTCATAATTGGTTGCCATGGCGATGATGTCATAATTGGTTGCCATGGCGACGGTGATGTCATAATTGGTTGCCATGGCGACGATGATGCCTTAATATGTTGCCATGGCGATGATGTCATAATTGGTTGCCATGGCGACGATGATGCCTTAATACGTTGCCATGGCAACGGTGATGTCATAATTGGTTGACATGGCGACTATGATGCCTTAATACGTTGCCATGGCGATGATGTCATAATTGGTTGCCATGGCGACGGTGATGTCATAATTGGTTAACATGGCGACGGTAATGTCATAATTGGTTGACATGGCGATGATGTCATAATTGGTTGCCATGGCGATGATGATGCTTTAATACGTTGCCATGGCGACGATGAAGTCATAATTGGTTGCCATGGCGACGATGATGTCATAATTGGTTGCCATGGCGATTATGTCATAATTGGTTGCCATGGCGATGATGATGTCATAATTGGTTGCCATGGCGATGATGTCATAATTGGTTGCCATGGCGATGATGTCATAATTGGTTGCCATGACGATGATGTCATAATTGGTTGCCATGGTGACGATGATGCCTTGACACGTTGCCATGGCGACGGTGATGTCATAATTGGTTGCAATGGCGACGGTGATGTCATAATTGGTTGCCATGGCGACGATGATGTCTTAATACGTTGCCATGGCGACGGTGATGTCATTATTGGTTGCCATGGCGACGGTGATATCATAATTGGTTGCCATGGTGACGATGATGTCATAATTGGTTGCCATGGCGACGATGATGCCTTAATACGTTGCCATGGCGATGATGTCATAATTGGTTTCCATGGCGACGGTGATGTCATAATTGGTTGCCATGGCGACGATGATGCCTTAATACATTGCCATGGCGACGGTGATGTCATAATTGGTTGCCATGGCGATGATGTCATACTTGGTTGCCATGGCGACGGTGATGTCATAATTGGTTGCAATGGTGACGATGATGTCATAATTGGTTGCCATGGCGATGGTGATGTCATAATTGGTTGCCATGGCGATGATGATGTCATAATTGGTTGCCATGTCGACGATGATGCCTTAATACGTTCCCATGGCGATGATGTCATAATTGTTTGCCATGGCGACGATCATGCCTTAATACATTGCCATGGCGATGATGTCATAATTGGTTGCCATGGCGACGGTGATGTCATAATTGGTTGCCATAGCGACGGTGATGTCATAATCGGTTGCCATGGCGACGATGATGCCTTAATACGTTGCCATGGCGACGGTGATATCATAATTGGTTGCCATGGCGACGGAGATGTCATAATTGGTTGCCATGGCGACGGTGATGTCATAATTGGTTGCCATGGCGACGATGATGCCTTAATACGTTGCCATGGTGATGATGTCATAATTGGTTGCCATGGCGACGGTGATGTCATAATTGGCTGCCATGGCGACGGTGATGTCATAATTGGTTGCCATGGCGATGATGTCATAATTGGTTGCCATGGCGACGGTGATGTCATAATTTGTTGCCATGGCGACGATGATGCCTTAATACGTTGCCATGGCGATGATGTCATAATTGGTTGCCATGGCGACAATGATGCCTTAATACGTTGCCATGGCAACGGTGATGTCATAATTGGTTGCCTTTTCGACGATGATGCCTTAATACGTTGCCATGGCGATGATGTCATAATTGGTTGCCATGGCGACGGTGATGTCATAATTGGTTGCCATGGCGACGGTGATGTCATAATTGGTTGCCATGGTGACAATAATGTCATAATTGGTTGCCATGGCGACGATGATGCCTTAATACGTTGACATGGCGATGATGTCATAATTGGTTGCCATGGCGACGGTGATGTCATAATTGGTTTCCATGGCGACGATGATGCCTTAATACGTTGCATGGCGATGATGTCATAATTGGTTGCCATGGCAAAGATGATGCCTTAATACGTTGCCATGGCGACGGTGATGTCATAATTTGTTGCCATGGTGATGATGTCATGCCATGGCGACGGTGATGTCATAATTGGTTGCTATGGCAACGATGATGTCATAATTGGTTGCCATGGAGACTATGATGCCTTAATACGTTGACATGGCGACGGTGATATCATTGGTTGCCATGGCGACGGTGATGTCATAATTGGTTGCCATGGCGACGTTGATGTCATAATTTGTTGCCATGGCAATGATGATGTCATAATTGGTTGCCATGGCGACGGTGATGTCATAATTGGTTGCTATGGCGACAATGATGTCATAATTGGTTGCCATGGAGACGATGATGCCTTAATACGTTGCCATGGTGACGGTGATATCATAATTGGTTGCCATGGCGACGGTGATGTCATAATTGGTTGCCATGGCGACGGTGATGCCTTGATACGTTGCCATGGCGACGGTGATGTCGTAATTGGTTGCCATGGCGACGGTGATGTCATAATTGGTTGCCATGGCGACGGTGATGTCATAATTGGTTGCCATGGCGATGATGCCTTAATACGTTGCCATGGCGACGGTGATGTCATAATTGGTTGCCATGGCGACAATGATGCCTTAATACATTGCCATGGCGATGATGTCATAATTGGTTGCCATGGTGACGGTGATGTCATAATTGGTTGCCATGGCGACGATGATGCCTTAATACGTTCCCATGGCGATGATGTCATAATTGGTTGCCATGGCAACGGTGATGTCATAATTGGTTGCCATGGCGACGATGATGACTTAATACGTTGACATGGCGATGATGTCATAATTGGTTTCCATGGCGACGGTGATGTCATAATTTTTTGCCATGGCGACGGTGATGTCATAATTGGTTGCCATGGCGATGATGTCATAATTGGTTGCCATGGCGACGGTGATGTCATAATTGGTTGCCATGGCGACGATGATGCCTTAATACATTGCCATGGCGATGATGTCATAATTGGTTGCCATGGCGACGGTGATGTCATAATTGGTTGCCATGGCGACGGTGATGTCATAATTGGTTGCCATGGCAATGATGTCATAATTGGTTGCCATGGCGACGGTGATGTCATAATTGGTTGCCATGGCGACGATGATGCCTTAATACGTTGCCATGGCGATGATGTCATAATTGGTTGCCATGGCGACGGTGATGTCATAATTGGTTGCCATGGCGACGGTGATGTCATAATTGGTTGCCATGGCGACAATGATTTCATAATTGGTTGCCATAGCGACGATGATGCCTTAATACGTTGACATGGCGATGATGTCATAATTGGTTGCCATGGCGACGGTGATGTCATAATTGGTTGCCATGGCGACGATGATGCCTTAATACGTTGCCATGGCGATGATGTCATAATTGGTTGCCATGGCGACGGTGATGTCATAATTGGTTGCCATGGCGACTGTGATGTCATAATTGGTTGCCATGGCGACAATGATGTCATAATTGGTTGCCATGGCGACGATGATGCCTTAATACGTTGACATGGCGATGATGTCATAATTGGTTGCCATGGCGACGATGATGTCATAATTGGTTGCCATGGCGATTATGTCATAATTGGTTGCCATGGCGATGATGATGTCATAATTGGTTGCCATGGCGATGATGTCATAATTGGTTGCCATGGCGATGATGTCATAATTGGTTGCCATGACGATGATGTCATAATTGGTTGCCATGGTGACGATGATGCCTTAACACGTTGCCATGGCGACGGTGATGTCATAATTGGTTGCAATGGCGACGGTGATGTCATAATTGGTTGCCATGGCGACGATGATGTCTTAATACGTTGCCATGGCGACGGTGATGTCATTATTGGTTGCCATGGCGACGGTGATATCATAACTGGTTGCCATGGTGACGATGATGTCATAATTGGTTGCCATGGCGACGATGATGCCTTAATACGTTGCCATGGCGATGATGTCATAATTGGTTTCCATGGCGACGGTGATGTCATAATTGGTTGCCATGGCGACGATGATGCCTTAATACATTGCCATGGCGACGGTGATGTCATAATTGGTTGCCATGGCGATGATGTCATACTTGGTTGCCATGGCGACGGTGATGTCATAATTGGTTGCAATGGTGACGATGATGTCATAATTGGTTGCCATGGCGATGGTGATGTCATAATTGGTTGCCATGGCGATGATGATGTCATAATTGGTTGCCATGTCGACGATGATGCCTTAATACGTTCCCATGGCGATGATGTCATAATTGTTTGCCATGGCGACGATCATGCCTTAATACATTGCCATGGCGATGATGTCATAATTGGTTGCCATGGCAACGGTGATGTCATAATTGGTTGCCATAGCGACGGTGATGTCATAATTGGTTGCCATGGCGACGATGATGCCTTAATACGTTGCCATGGCGACGGTGATATCATAATTGGTTGCCATGGCGACGGAGATGTCATAATTGGTTGCCATGGCGACGGTGATGTCATAATTGGTTGCCATGGCGACGATGATGCCTTAATACGTTGCCATGGTGATGATGTCATAATTGGTTGCCATGGCGACGGTGATGTCATAATTGGCTGCCATGGCGACGGTGATGTCATAATTGGTTGCCATGGCGATGATGTCATAATTGGTTGCCATGGCGACGGTGATGTCATAATTTGTTGCCATGGCGACGATGATGCCTTAATACGTTGCCATGGCGATGATGTCATAATTGGTTGCCATGGCGACAATGATGCCTTAATACGTTGCCATGGCAACGGTGATGTCATAATTGGTTGCCTTTTCGACGATGATGCCTTAATATGTTGCCATGGCGATGATGTCATAATTGGTTGCCATGGCGACGGTGATGTCATAATTGGTTGCCATGGCGACGGTGATGTCATAATTGGTTGCCATGGCGACAATAATGTCATAATTGGTTGCCATGGCGACGATGATGCCTTAATACGTTGACATGGCGATGATGTCATAATTGGTTGCCATGGCGACGGTGATGTCATAATTGGTTTCCATGGCGACGATGATGCCTTAATACGTTGCATGGCGATGATGTCATAATTGGTTGCCATGGCAAAGATGATGCCTTAATACGTTGCCATGGCGACGGTGATGTCATAATTTGTTGCCATGGTGATGATGTCATGCCATGGCGACGGTGATGTCATAATTGGTTGCTATGGCAACGATGATGTCATAATTGGTTGCCATGGAGACTATGATGCCTTAATACGTTGACATGGCGACGGTGATATCATTGGTTGCCATGGCGACGGTGATGTCATAATTGGTTGCCATGGCGACGTTGATGTCATAATTTGTTGCCATGGCAATGATGATGTCATAATTGGTTGCCATGGCGACGGTGATGTCATAATTGGTTGCTATGGCGACGATGATGTCATAATTGGTTGCCATGGAGACGATGATGCCTTAATACGTTGCCATGGTGACGGTGATATCATAATTGGTTGCCATGGCGACGGTGATGTCATAATTGGTTGCCATGGCGACGGTGATGCCTTGATACGTTGCCATGGCGACGGTGATGTCGTAATTGGTTGCCATGGCGACGGTGATGTCATAATTGGTTGCCATGGCGACGGTGATGTCATAATTGGTTGCCATGGCGATGATGCCTTAATACGTTGCCATGGCGACGGTGATGTCATAATTGGTTGCCATGGCGACAATGATGCCTTAATACATTGCCATGGCGATGATGTCATAATTGGTTGCCATGGTGACGGTGATGTCATAATTGGTTGCCATGGCGACGATGATGCCTTAATACGTTCCCATGGCGATGATGTCATAATTGGTTGCCATGGCAACGGTGATGTCATAATTGGTTGCCATGGCGACGATGATGACTTAATACGTTGACATGGCGATGATGTCATAATTGGTTTCCATGGCGACGGTGATGTCATAATTTTTTGCCATGGCGACGGTGATGTCATAATTGGTTGCCATGGCGATGATGTCATAATTGGTTGCCATGGCGACGGTGATGTCATAATTGGTTGCCATGGCGACGATGATGCCTTAATACATTGCCATGGCGATGATGTCATAATTGGTTGCCATGGCGACGGTGATGTCATAATTGGTTGCCATGGCGACGGTGATGTCATAATTGGTTGCCATGGCAATGATGTCATAATTGGTTGCCATGGCGACGGTGATGTCATAATTGGTTGCCATGGCGACGATGATGCCTTAATACGTTGCCATGGCGATGATGTCATAATTGGTTGCCATGGCGACGGTGATGTCATAATTGGTTGCCATGGCGACTGTGATGTCATAATTGGTTGCCATGGCGACAATGATGTCATAATTGGTTGCCATGGCGACGATGATGCCTTAATACGTTGACATGGCGATGATGTCATAATTGGTTGCCATGGTGACGGTGATGTCATAATTGGTTGCCATGGCGACGATGATGCCTTAATACGTTGCCATGGCGATGATGTCATAATTGGTTGCCATGGCGATGATGATGCCTTAATACGTTGCCATGGCGACGGTGATGTCATAATTTGTTGCCATGTCGATGATGATGTCATAATTGGTTGCCATGGCGACGGTGATGTCATAATTGGTTGCTATGGCTACGATGATGTCATAATTGGTTGCCATGGAGACTATGATGCCTTAATACGTTGCCATGGCGACGGTGATATCATTGGTTGCCATGGCTACGGTGATGTCATAATTGGTTGCCATGGCGGTGATGTCATAATTGGTTGCCATGGTGACGGTGATGTCATAATTGGTTGCCATGGCGACGATGATGCCTTAATACGTTGCCATGATGATGATGTCATAATTGGTTGCCATGGCGATGGTGATGTCATAATTGGTTGCCATGGCGATGGTGATGTCATAATTGGTTGCCATGGCGACAATAATGTCATAATTGGTTGCCATGGCGACGATGATGCCTTAATACGTTGACATGGCGATGATGTCATAATTGGTTGCCATGGCGACGGTGATGTCATAATTGGTTTCCATGGCGACGATGATGCCTTAATACGTTGCATGGCGATGATGTCATAATTGGTTGCCATGGCAAAGATGATGCCTTAATACGTTGCCATGGCGACGGTGATGTCATAATTTGTTGCCATGGTGATGATGATGTCATACCATGGCGACGGTGATGTCATAATTGGTTGCCATGGCGACGATGATGTCATAATTGGTTGCCATGGAGACGATGATGCCTTAATACGTTGCCATGGCGATGATGTCATAAATGGTTGCCATGGCGACGGTGATGTCATAATTGATTGCCATGGCGACGATTATGCCTTAATACGTTGCCATGGCGATGATGTCATAATTGGTTGCCATGGCGACGGTGATGTCATAATTGGTTGCCATGGCGACGGTGATGTCATAATTGGTTGCCATGGCGACAATGATGTCATAATTGGTTGCCATGGCGACGATGATGCCTTAATATGTTGCCATGGCGATGATGTCATAATTGGTTGCCATGGCGACGGTGATGTCATAATTGGTTGCCATGGTGACGGTGATGTCATAATTGGTTGCCATGGCGACAATGATGTCATAATTGGTTGCCATGGTGACGATGATGCCTTAATACGTTGCCATGGCGATGATGTCATAATTGGTTGCCATGGCGACGGTGATGTCATAATTGGTTGCCATGGCGACGATGATGCCTTAATACGTTGCCATGGCGATGATGTCATAATTGGTTGCCATGGTGACGGTGATGTAATAATTGGTTGCCATGGCGATGTTGATGTCATAATTCTTTGCCATGGCGACAATGATGTCATGATTGGTTGCCATGGCGACGATGATGCCTTAATATGTTGCCATGGCGACGGTGATGTCATAATTTGTTGCCATGGCGATGATGATGTCATAATTGGTTGCCATGGCGACGGTGATGTCATAATTGGTTGCCATGGCGACGATGATGCCTTAATACGTTGCCATGGCAATGATGTCATAAATGGTTGCCATGGCGACGGTGATGTCATAATTCGTTTGCCATGGTGACGGTGATGTCATAATTGGTTGCCATGGTGACGGTGATGTCATAATTGGTTGCCATGGCGACGGTGATGTCATAATTGGTTGCCATGACGATGATGATGTCATAATTGGTTGCCATGGCGATGATGTCATAATTGGTTGCCATGGCGATTATGTCATAATTGGTTGCCATGGCGACGATGATACCTTAATACGTTGCCATGGCGATGAAGTCATAATTGGTTGCCATGGCGATGATGATGTCATAATAGGTTGCCATGGCGACGGTGAGGTCATAATTGGTTGCCATGGCGATGATGTCATAATAGGTTGCCATGGCGATGATGTCATAATAGGTTGCCATGGCGACGGTGATGTCATAATTGGTTGCCATGGCGACGGTGATGTAATAATTGGTTGCCATGGCGACGATGATGCCTTAATACGTTGCCATGGCGACGATGATGCCTTAATATGTTGCCATGGCGACGGTGATGTCATAATTGGTTGCCATGGCGACGGTGATGTCATAATTGGTTGCATTGGCGACGGTGATGTCATAATTGGTTGCCATGGAGACGATGATGCCTTAATACGTTGACATGGCGATGATGTCATAATTGGTTGCCATGGCGACGGTGATGTCATAATTGGTTGCCATGGCGACGATGATGCCTTAATACGTTGCCATGGCGATGATGTCATAATTGGTTGCCATGGCGACGGTGATGTCATAATTGGTTGCCATGGCGACTGTGATGTCATAATTGGTTGCCATGGCGACAATGATGTCATAATTGGTTGCCATGGCGACGATGATGCCTTAATACGTTGACATGGCGATGATGTCATAATTGGTTGCCATGGTGACGGTGATGTCATAATTGGTTGCCATGGCGACGATGATGCCTTAATACGTTGCCATGGCGATGATGTCATAATTGGTTGCCATGGCGATGATGATGCCTTAATACGTTGCCATGGCGACGGTGATGTCATAATTTGTTGCCATGTCGATGATGATGTCATAATTGGTTGCCATGGCGACGGTGATGTCATAATTGGTTGCTATGGCTACGATGATGTCATAATTGGTTGCCATGGAGACTATGATGCCTTAATACGTTGCCATGGCGACGGTGATATCATTGGTTGCCATGGCTACGGTGATGTCATAATTGGTTGCCATGGCGGTGATGTCATAATTGGTTGCCATGGTGACGGTGATGTCATAATTGGTTGCCATGGCGACGATGATGCCTTAATACGTTGCCATCATGATGATGTCATAATTGGTTGCCATGGCGATGGTGATGTCATAATTGGTTGCCATGGCGATGGTGATGTCATAATTGGTTGCCATGGCGACAATAATGTCATAATTGGTTGCCATGGCGACGATGATGCCTTAATACGTTGACATGGCGATGATGTCATAATTGGTTGCCATGGCGACGGTGATGTCATAATTGGTTTCCATGGCGACGATGATGCCTTAATACGTTGCATGGCGATGATGTCATAATTGGTTGCCATGGCAAAGATGATGCCTTAATACGTTGCCATGGCGACGGTGATGTCATAATTTGTTGCCATGGTGATGATGATGTCATACCATGGCGACGGTGATGTCATAATTGGTTGCCATGGCGACGATGATGTCATAATTGGTTGCCATGGAGACGATGATGCCTTAATACGTTGCCATGGCGATGATGTCATAAATGGTTGCCATGGCGACGGTGATGTCATAATTGATTGCCATGGCGACGATTATGCCTTAATACGTTGCCATGGCGATGATGTCATAATTGGTTGCCATGGCGACGGTGATGTCATAATTGGTTGCCATGGCGACGGTGATGTCATAATTGGTTGCCATGGCGACAATGATGTCTTAATTGGTTGCCATGGCGACGATGATGCCTTAATATGTTGCCATGGCGATGATGTCATAATTGGTTGCCATGGCGACGGTGATGTCATAATTGGTTGCCATGGTGACGGTGATGTCATAATTGGTTGCCATGGCGACAATGATGTCATAATTGGTTGCCATGGTGACGATGATGCCTTAATACGTTGCCATGGCGATGATGTCATAATTGGTTGCCATGGCGACGGTGATGTCATAATTGGTTGCCATGGCGACGATGATGCCTTAATACGTTGCCATGGCGATGATGTCATAATTGGTTGCCATGGTGTCGGTGATGTAATAATTGGTTGCCATGGCGATGTTGATGTCATAATTCTTTGCCATGGCGACAATGATGTCATGATTGGTTGCCATGGCGACGATGATGCCTTAATATGTTGCCATGGCGACGGTGATGTCATAATTTGTTGCCATGGCGATGATGATGTCATAATTGGTTGCCATGGCGACGGTGATGTCATAATTGGTTGCCATGGCGACGATGATGCCTTAATACGTTGCCATGGCAATGATGTCATAAATGGTTGCCATGGCGACGGTGATGTCATAATTCGTTTGCCATGGTGACGGTGATGTCATAATTGGTTGCCATGGTGACGGTGATGTCATAATTGGTTGCCATGGCGACGGTGATGTCATAATTGGTTGCCATGACGATGATGATGTCATAATTGGTTGCCATGGCGATGATGTCATAATTGGTTGCCATGGCGATTATGTCATAATTGGTTGCCATGGCGACGATGATACCTTAATACGTTGCCATGGCGATGAAGTCATAATTGGTTGCCATGGCGATGATGATGTCATAATAGGTTGCCATGGCGACGGTGAGGTCATAATTGGTTGCCATGGCGATGATGTCATAATAGGTTGCCATGGCGATGATGTCATAATAGGTTGCCATGGCGACGGTGATGTCATAATTGGTTGCCATGGCGACGGTGATGTAATAATTGGTTGCCATGGCGACGATGATGCCTTAATACGTTGCCATGGCGACGATGATGCCTTAATATGTTGCCATGGCGACGGTGATGTCATAATTGGTTGCCATGGCGACGGTGATGTCATAATTGGTTGCATTGGCGACGGTGATGTCATAATTGGTTGCCATGACGATGATGATGTCATAATTGGTTGCCATGGCGATGATGTCATAATTGGTTGCCATGGCGACGGTGATGTCATAATTGGTTGCCATGGCGACGATGATGCCTTAATACGTTGCCATGGCGACGGTGATGTCATAATTGGTTGCCATGGCGACGATGATGCCTTAATACGTTGCCATGGCGATGATGTCATAATTGGTTGCCATGGCGACGGTGATGTCAGAATTGGTTGCCATGGCGACGATGATGCCTTAATACGTTGCCATGGCGATGATGTCATAATTGGTTGCCATGGCGACGATGATGCCTTAATACTTTGCCATGGTGACTGTGATGTCATAGTTTGTTGCCATGGCGATGATGATGTCATAATTGTTTGCCATGGCGACGGTGATGTCATAATTGGTTGCCATGGCGACGGTGATGTCATAATTGGTTGCCATGGCGACGATGATGCCTTAATACGTTGCCATGGCGATGATGTCATAATTGGTTGCCATGGCGACGGTGATGTCATAATTGGTTGCCATGGCGACGATGATGCCTTAATACGTTGCCATGGCGACGGTGATGTCATAATTGGTTGCCATGGCGATGATGATGTCATAATTTGTTGCCATGGCGACGGTGATGTCATAATTGGTTGCTATGGCGACGATGATGTCATAATTGGTTGCCATGGAGACGATGATGCCTTAATACGTTGCCATGGCGACGGTGATATCATAATTGGTTGCCATGGTGACGGTGATGTCATAATTGGTTGCCATGGCGACGGTGATGCCTTGATACGTTGCCATGGCGACGGTGATGTCGTAATTGGTTGCCATGGTGACGATGATGTCATAATTGGTTGCCATGGCGACGGTGATGTCATAATTGGTTGCCATGGCGATGATGCCTTAATACGTTGCCATGGTGACGGTGATGTCATAATTGGTTGCCATGGCGACGATGATGCCTTAATACATTGCCATGGCGATGATGTCATAATTGGTTGCCATGGTGACGGTGATGTCATAATTGGTTGACATGGCGACAATGATGCCTTAATACGTTGACATGGCGATGATGTCATAATTGGTTGCCATGGCAACGGTGATGTCATAATTGGTTGCCATGGCGACGATCATGCCTTAATACGTTGCCATGGCGATGATGTCATAATTGGTTGCCATGGCGACGGTGATGTCATAATTAGTTGCCATAGCGACGGTGATGTCATAATTGGTTGCCATGGCGACGATGATGCCTTAATACGTTGCCATGGCGACGGTGATATCATAATTGGTTGCCATGGTGACGGTGATGTCATAATTGGTTGCCATGGCGACGGTGATGTCATAATTGGTTGCCATGGCGACGATGATGCCTTAATACGATGCCATGGCGATGATGTCATATTTGGTTGCCATGGCGATGGTGATGTCATAATTGGTTGCCATGGCGACGTGATGTCATAATTGGTTGCCATGGCGATGATGTCATAATTGGTTGCCATGGCGACGGTGATGTCATAATTGGTTGCCATGGCGACGATGATGCCTTAATATGTTGCCATGGCGATGATGTCATAATTGGTTGCCATGGCGACGATGATGCCTTAATACGTTGCCATGGCAACGGTGATGTCATAATTGGTTGACATGGCGACTATGATGCCTTAATACGTTGCCATGGCGATGATGTCATAATTGGTTGCCATGGCGACGGTGATGTCATAATTGGTTAACATGGCGACGGTAATGTCATAATTGGTTGACATGGCGATGATGTCATAATTGGTTGCCATGGCGATGATGATGCTTTAATACGTTGCCATGGCGACGATGAAGTCATAATTGGTTGCCATGGCGACGATGATGTCATAATTGGTTGCCATGGCGATTATGTCATAATTGGTTGCCATGGCGATGATGATGTCATAATTGGTTGCCATGGCGATGATGTCATAATTGGTTGCCATGGCGATGATGTCATAATTGGTTGCCATGACGATGATGTCATAATTGGTTGCCATGGTGACGATGATGCCTTGACACGTTGCCATGGCGACGGTGATGTCATAATTGGTTGCAATGGCGACGGTGATGTCATAATTGGTTGCCATGGCGACGATGATGTCTTAATACGTTGCCATGGCGACGGTGATGTCATTATTGGTTGCCATGGCGACGGTGATATCATAATTGGTTGCCATGGTGACGATGATGTCATAATTGGTTGCCATGGCGACGATGATGCCTTAATACGTTGCCATGGCGATGATGTCATAATTGGTTTCCATGGCGACGGTGATGTCATAATTGGTTGCCATGGCGACGATGATGCCTTAATACATTGCCATGGCGACGGTGATGTCATAATTGGTTGCCATGGCGATGATGTCATACTTGGTTGCCATGGCGACGGTGATGTCATAATTGGTTGCAATGGTGACGATGATGTCATAATTGGTTGCCATGGCGATGGTGATGTCATAATTGGTTGCCATGGCGATGATGATGTCATAATTGGTTGCCATGTCGACGATGATGCCTTAATACGTTCCCATGGCGATGATGTCATAATTGTTTGCCATGGCGACGATCATGCCTTAATACATTGCCATGGCGATGATGTCATAATTGGTTGCCATGGCGACGGTGATGTCATAATTGGTTGCCATAGCGACGGTGATGTCATAATCGGTTGCCATGGCGACGATGATGCCTTAATACGTTGCCATGGCGACGGTGATATCATAATTGGTTGCCATGGCGACGGAGATGTCATAATTGGTTGCCATGGCGACGGTGATGTCATAATTGGTTGCCATGGCGACGATGATGCCTTAATACGTTGCCATGGTGATGATGTCATAATTGGTTGCCATGGCGACGGTGATGTCATAATTGGCTGCCATGGCGACGGTGATGTCATAATTGGTTGCCATGGCGATGATGTCATAATTGGTTGCCATGGCGACGGTGATGTCATAATTTGTTGCCATGGCGACGATGATGCCTTAATACGTTGCCATGGCGATGATGTCATAATTGGTTGCCATGGCGACAATGATGCCTTAATACGTTGCCATGGCAACGGTGATGTCATAATTGGTTGCCTTTTCGACGATGATGCCTTAATACGTTGCCATGGCGATGATGTCATAATTGGTTGCCATGGCGACGGTGATGTCATAATTGGTTGCCATGGCGACGGTGATGTCATAATTGGTTGCCATGGCGACAATAATGTCATAATTGGTTGCCATGGCGACGATGATGCCTTAATACGTTGACATGGCGATGATGTCATAATTGGTTGCCATGGCGACGGTGATGTCATAATTGGTTTCCATGGCGACGATGATGCCTTAATACGTTGCATGGCGATGATGTCATAATTGGTTGCCATGGCAAAGATGATGCCTTAATACGTTGCCATGGCGACGGTGATGTCATAATTTGTTGCCATGGTGATGATGTCATGCCATGGCGACGGTGATGTCATAATTGGTTGCTATGGCAACGATGATGTCATAATTGGTTGCCATGGAGACTATGATGCCTTAATACGTTGACATGGCGACGGTGATATCATTGGTTGCCATGGCGACGGTGATGTCATAATTGATTGCCATGGCGACGTTGATGTCATAATTTGTTGCCATGGCAATGATGATGTCATAATTGGTTGCCATGGCGACGGTGATGTCATAATTGGTTGCTATGGCGACGATGATGTCATAATTGGTTGCCATGGAGACGATGATGCCTTAATACGTTGCCATGGTGACGGTGATATCATAATTGGTTGCCATGGCGACGGTGATGTCATAATTGGTTGCCATGGCGACGGTGATGCCTTGATACGTTGCCATGGCGACGGTGATGTCGTAATTGGTTGCCATGGCGACGGTGATGTCATAATTGGTTGCCATGGCGACGGTGATGTCATAATTGGTTGCCATGGCGATGATGCCTTAATACGTTGCCATGGCGACGGTGATGTCATAATTGGTTGCCATGGCGACAATGATGCCTTAATACATTGCCATGGCGATGATGTCATAATTGGTTGCCATGGTGACGGTGATGTCATAATTGGTTGCCATGGCGACGATGATGCCTTAATACGTTCCCATGGCGATGATGTCATAATTGGTTGCCATGGCAACGGTGATGTCATAATTGGTTGCCATGGCGACGATGATGACTTAATACGTTGACATGGCGATGATGTCATAATTGGTTTCCATGGCGACGGTGATGTCATAATTTTTTGCCATGGCGACGGTGATGTCATAATTGGTTGCCATGGCGATGATGTCATAATTGGTTGCCATGGCGACGGTGATGTCATAATTGGTTGCCATGGCGACGATGATGCCTTAATACATTGCCATGGCGATGATGTCATAATTGGTTGCCATGGCGACGGTGATGTCATAATTGGTTGCCATGGCGACGGTGATGTCATAATTGGTTGCCATGGCAATGATGTCATAATTGGTTGCCATGGCGACGGTGATGTCATAATTGGTTGCCATGGCGACGATGATGCCTTAATACGTTGCCATGGCGATGATGTCATAATTGGTTGCCATGGCGACGGTGATGTCATAATTGGTTGCCATGGCGACGATGATGCCTAAATACATTGCCATGGCGATGATGTCATAATTGGTTGCCATGGCGACGGTGATGCCATAATTGGTTGCCATGGCGACGGTGATGTCATAATTGGTTGCCATGGCGATGATGTCATAATTGGTTGCCATGGCGACGGTGATGTCATAATTGGTTGCCATGGCGATGATGATGCCTTAATACGTTGCCATGGCGACGGTTATGTCATAATTTGTTGCCATGGCGATGATGATGTCATAATTGGTTGCCATGGCGATAGTGATGTCATAATTGGTTGCCATGGCGACGGTGATGTCATAATTGGTTGCCATGGCGACAATGATGTCATAACTGGTTGCCATGGCGACGATGATGCCTTAATACGTTGACATGGCGATGATGTCATAATTGGTTGCCATGGCGACGGTGATGTCATAATTGGTTTCCATGGCGACGATGATGCCTTAATACGTTGCATGGCGATGATGTCATAATTGGTTGCCATGGCAAAGATGATGCCTTAATACGTTGCCATGGCGACGGTGATGTCATAATTTGTTGCCATGGCGATGATGATGTCATAATTGGTTGCCATGGCGACGGTGATGTCATAATTGGTTGCTATGGCGACGATGATGTCATAATTGGTTGCCATGGAGACGATGATGCCTTAATACGTTGCCATGGCGATGATGTCATAAATGGTTGCCATGGCGACGGTGATGTCATAATTGGTTGCCATGGCAACGATTATGCCTTAATACGTTGCCACGGTGATGATGTCATAATTGGTTGCCATGGCGACGGTGATGTCATAATTGGTTGCCATGGCGACGGTGATGTCATAATTGGTTGCCATGGCGACAATGATGTCATAATTGGTTGCCATGGCGACGATGATGCCTTAATACGTTGCCATGGCGATGATGTCATAATTGGTTGCCATGGCGACGGTGATGTCATAATTGGTTGCCATGGCGACGGTGATGTCATAATTGGTTGCCATGGCGATGATGTCATAATTTGTTGCCATGGCGACGATGATGTCATAATTGGTTGCCATGGCGACGATGATGCCTTAATACATTGCCATGGCGATGATGTCATAATTGGTTGCCATGGTGACGGTGATGTCATAATTGGTTGCCATGGCGACGATGATGCCTTAATACGTTGCCATGGCGATGATGTCATAATTGGTTGCCACGGCGACGATCATGCCTTAATACGTTGCCATGGCGATGATGTCATAATTGGTTGCCATGGCGACGGTGATGTCATAATTAGTTGCCATAGCGACGGTGATGTCACAATTGGTTGCCATGGCGACGATGATGCCTTAATACGTTGCCATGGCGACGGTGATATCATAATTGGTTGCCATGGTGACGGTGATGTCATAATTGGTTGCCATGGCGACGGTGATGTCATAATTGGTTGCCATGGCGACGATGATGCCTTAATACGTTGCCATGGCGATGATGTCATAATTGGTTGCCATGGCGATGGTGATGTCATAATTGGTTGCCATGGCGACGATGATGCCTTAATACGTTGCCATGGCGATGATGTCATAATTGGTTGCCATGGCGAAGGTGATGTCATAATTGGTTAACATGGCGACGGTAATGTCATAATTGGTTGACATGGCGATGATGTCATGTTTGGTTGCCATGGCGACGGTGATGTCATAATTGGTTGCCATGGCGACGATGATGCCTTAATACGTTGTCATGGAGATGATATCATAATTGGTTGCCATGGCGACAGTGATGTCATAATTGGTTGCCATGGCGACGATGATGCCTTAATACGTTGCCATGGCGATGATGTCATAATTGGTTGCCATGGCGACGATCATGCCTTAATACGTTGCCATGGCGATGATGTCATAATTGGTTGCCTTGGCGACGTGATGTCATAATTTGTTGCCATGGCGATGGTGATGTCATAATTGGTTGCCATGGCGACGATGATGCCTTAATACGTTGCCATGGCGACGGTGATGTCATAATTCATTTGCCATGGCGACGGTGATGTCATAATTGGTTGCCGTGGACACGGTGATGTCATAATTAGTTGCCATGGCGACGGTGATGTCATAATTGGTTGCCATGACGATGATGATGTCATAATTGGTTGCCATGGCTATGATATCATAATTGGTTGCCATGGCGATGATGTCATAATTGGTCGCCATGGCGATTATGTCATAATTGGTTGCCATGGTGATTAAGTCATAATTGGTTGCCATGGCGATGATGTCATATTAGGTTGCCATGGCGACGGTGATGTCATAATTGGTTGCCATGGCGATGATGTCATAATTGGTTGCCATGGCGACGGTGATGTCATAATTGGTTGCCATGGCGATGATGCCTTAATACGTTTCAATGGCGACGGTGATGTCATAATTGGTTGCCATGGCGACGATGATGTCATAATTGGTTGCCATGGCGACGATGATGTCATAATTGGTTGCCATGGCGACGATGCTGCCTTAATACGTTGCCATGGCGATGATGTCATAATTGGTTGCCATGGCGATGATGATGTCATAATTGGTTGCCATGGCGATGATGATGTCATAATTGGTTGCCATGGCGATGATGATGTCATAATTGGTTGCCATGGCGATGATGTCATAATTGGTTGACATGACGATGATGTCATAATTGGTTGCCATGGTGACGATGATGCCTTAACACGTTGCCATGGCGACGGTGATGTCATAATTGGTTGCCATGGCGACGGTGATGTCATAATTGGTTGCCATGGCGACGATGATGTCTTAATACGTTGCCATGGCGATGATGTCATTATTGGTTGCCATGGCGACGGTGATATCATAATTGGTTGCCATGGCAACGATGATGTCATAATTGGTTGCCATGGCAACGATGATGCCTTAATACGTTGCCATGGCGATGATGTCATAATTGGTTGCCATGGCGACGGTGATGTCATAATTGGTTGCCATGGCGACGATGATGCCTTAATACGTTGACATGGCGACGGTGATGTCATAATTGGTTGCCATGGCGATGATGTCATACTTGGTTGCCATGGCGACGGTGATGTCATAATTGGTTGCAATGGCGACGATGATGTCATAATTGGTTGCCATGGCGACGGTGATGTCATAATTGGTTGCCATGGCGATGATGATGTCATAATTGGTTGCCATGGTGACGATGATGCCTTAATACGTTGCCATAGCGATGATGTCATAATTGGTTGCCATGGCGACGATCATGCCTTAATACGTTGCCATGGCGATGATGTCATAATTAGGTTGCCATGGCGACGGTGATGTCATAATTGGTTGCCATAGCGACGGTGATGTCATAATTGGTTGCCATGGCGACGATGATGCCTTAATACGTTGCCATGGCGACGGTGATATCATAATTGGTTGCCATGGCGACGGTGATGTCATAATTGGTTGCCATGGCGACGGTGATGTCATAATTGGTTGCCATGGCGACGATGATGCCTTAATACGTTGCCATGGCGATGATGTCATAATTGGTTGCCATGGCGACGGTGATGTCATAATTGGTTGCCATGGTGACGGTGATGTCATAATTGGTTGCCATGGCGATGATGTCATAATTGGTTGCCATGGCGACGGTGATGTCATAATTGGTTGCCATGGCGACGATGATGCCTTAATACGTTGCCATGGCGATGATGTCATAATTGGTTGCCATGGCGACAATGATGCCTTAATACGTTGCCATGGCAACGGTGATGTCATAATTGGTTGCCATGGCGACGATGATGCCTTAATACGATGCCATGGCGATGATGTCATAATTGGTTGCCATGGCGACGGTGATGTCATAATTGGTTGCCATGGCGACGATGATGCCTTAATACGTTGCCATGGCGACGGTGATGTCATAATTGGTTGCCATGGCGACGGTGATGTCATAATTTGTTGCCATGGCGACGGTGATGTCATAATTGGTTGCTATGGTGACGATGATGTCATAATTGGTTGCCATGGAGACGATGATGCCTTAATACGTTGCCATGGCGACGGTGATATCATAATTGGTTGCCATGGCGACGATGATGCCTTAATACGTTGCCATGGCGACGGTGATATCATAATTGGTTGCCATGGTGACGGTGATGTCATAATTGGTTGCCATGGCGACGGTGATGCCTTGATACGTTGCCATGGCGACGGTGATGTCGTAATTGGTTGCCATGGTGACGGTGATGTCATAATTGGTTGCCATGGCGACGGTGATGTCATAATTGGTTGCCATGGCGATGATGCCTTAATACGTTGCCATGGTGACGGTGATGTCATAATTGGTCGTCATGCATGACGCCACTGCAGCTAGGCGTGGGAGCGCCGCTATCTAGCACCACTGCACCAGCCATCTTTCTTGGGCTATTCTCTTGGGAGTTCTGTTCTTCCTTATTCAAAGATCCGAATTTCAATTCAGCGATAAAAGTGATAAAGGCTCGGATTGAGCCGAAACGTCGTATTAAATTATATCGCTTCTACTTCGTGCTATATATACTTGTTTGGCTCCCACATGTTTTGTATATAATAAAAATAAGCACTTATTGCATATAGAAACCCCTCTGAGTGTGCGGTGAATTATATTATTATTGGTAATAGGACCTAAAGGTCTGTTACACCTGCACCTCGCTATTGGACTTGAGTGCACGCTAACCTCCTGGTTATAATTGGTTGCCATGGCAACGGTGATGTCATAATTGGTTGCCATGGCGACGATGATGCCTTAATACGTTGACATGGCGATGATGTCATAATTGGTTTCCATGGCGACGGTGATGTCATAATTTTTTGCCATGGCGACGGTGATGTCATAATTGGTTGCCATGGCGATGATGTCATAATTGGTTGCCATGGCGACAATGATGCCTTAATACATTGCCATGGCAATGATGTCATAATTGGTTGCCATGGCGACGGTGATGTCATAATTGGTTGCCATGGAGACGGTGATGTCATAATTGGTTGCCATGGCAATGATGTCATAATTGGTTGCCATGGCGACGGTGATGTCATAATTGGTTACCATGGCGACGATGATGCCTTAATACGTTGCCATGGCGATGATGTCATAATTGGTTGCCATGGCGACGGTGATGTCATAATTGGTTGCCATGGCGACGGTGATGTCATAATTGGTTGCCATGGCGACAATGATTTCATAAATGGTTGCCATGGCGACGATGATGCCTTAATACGTTGACATGGCGATGATGTCATAATTGGTTGCCATGGCAACGGTGATGTCATAATTGGTTGCCATGGCGACGGTTATGTCATAATTGGCTGCCATGGCGACAATGATGTCATAATTGGTTGCCATGGCGACGATGATGCCTTAATACGTTGACATGGCGATGATGTCATAATTGGTTGCCATGGTGACGGTGATGTCATAATTGGTTGCCATTGCGACGATGATGCCTTAATACGTTGCCATGGCGATTATGTCATAATTGGTTGCCATGGAGATGATGATGCCTTAATACATTGCCATGGCGACGGTGATGTCATAATTTGTTGCCATGTCGATGATGATGTCATAATTGGTTGCCATGGCGACGGTGATGTCATAATTGGTTGCTATGGCGACGATGATGTCATAATTGGTTGCCATGGAGACTATGATGCCTTAATACGTTGCCATGGCGACGGTGATATCATTGGTTGCCATGGCTACGGTGATGTCATAATTGGTTGCCATGGCGGTGATGTCATAATTTTTTGCCATGGCGACGGTAATGTCATAATTGGTTGCCATGGCGATGATGATGCCTTAATACGTTGCCATGGCGATGATATCATAATTGGTTGCCATGGTGACGGTGATGTCATAACTGGTTGCCATGGCGACGATGATGCCTTGATACGTTGCCATGGCGATGATGTCATAATTGGTTGCCATGGCAACGGTGATGTCATAATTGGTTGCCATGGCGACGATGATGCCTTAATACGTTGACATGGCGATGATGTCATAATTGGTTGCCATGGCGACGGTGATGTCATAATTTTTTGCCATGGCGACGGTGATGTCATAATTGGTTGCCATGGCGATAATGTCATAATTGGTTGCCATGGCGACGGTGATGTCATAATTGGTTGCCATGGCGACGATGATGCCTTAATACGTTGCCATGGCGATGATGTCATAATTGGTTGCCATGGCGACGGTGATGTCATAATTGGTTGCCATGGCGACTGTGATGTCATAATTGGTTGCCATGGCGACAATGATTTCATAATTGGTTGCCATGGCGACGATGATGCCTTAATACGTTGACATGGCGATGATGTCATAATTGGTTGCCATGGCGACGCTGATGTCACAATTGGTTGCCATGGCGACGATGATGCCTTAATACGTTGCCATGGCGATGATGTCATAATTGGTTGCCATGGCGACGGTGATGTCATAATTGGTTGCCATGGCGACGGTGATGTCATAATTGGTTGCCATGGCGACAATGATGTCATAATTGGTTGCCATGGCGACGATGATGCCTTAATACGTTGACAAGGCGATGATTTCATAATTGGTTGCCATGGCGACGGTGATGTCATAATTGGTTGCCATGGCGACGATGATGCCTTAATACGTTGCCATGGCGATGATGTCATAATTGGTTGCCATGGCGATGATGATGCCTTAATACGTTGCCATGGCGACGGTGATGTCATAATTTGTTGCCATGGCGATGATGATGTCATAATTGGTTGCCATGGCGATGGTGATGTCATAATTGGTTGCTATGGCGACGATGATGTCATAATTGGTTGCCATGGAGACTATGATGCCTTAATACGTTGCCATGGCGACGGTGATATCATTGGTTGCCATGGCGACGGTGATGTCATAATTAGTTGCCATGGCGATGATGTCATAATTGGTTGCCATGGCGACGGTGATGTCATAATTGGTTGCCATGGCGACGATGATGCCTTAATACGTTGCCATGGTGATGATGTCATAATTGGTTGCCATGGCGATGGTGATGTCATAATTGGTTGCCATGGCGACGGTGATGTCATAATTGGTTGCCATGGCGACAATGATGTCATAATTGGTTGCCATGGCGACGATGATGCCTTAATACGTTGACATGGCGATGATGTCATAATTGGTTGCCATGGCGACGGTGATGTCATAATTGGTTTCCATGGCGACGATGATGCCTTAATACGTTGCATGGCGATTATGTCATAATTGGTTGCCATGGCAAAGATGATGCCTTAATACGTTGCCATGGCGACGGTGATGTCATAATTTGTTGCCATGGCGATGGTGATGTCATAATTGGTTGCCATGGCGACGGTGATTTCATAATTGGTTGCTCTGGCGACGATGATGTCATAATTGGTTGCCATGGAGATGATGATGCCTTAATACGTTGCCATGTCGATTATGTCATAAATGGTTGCCATGGCGACGGTGATGTCATAATTGGTTGCCATGGCGACGATTATGCCTTAATACGTTGCCATGGCGATGATGTCATAATTGGTTGCCATGGCGATGGTGAAGTCATAATTGGTTGCCATGGCGACGGTGATGTCACAATTGGTTGCCATGGCGACAATGATGTCATAATTGGTTGCCATGGCGACGATGATGCCTTAATACGTTGCCATGGCGATGATGTCATAATTGGTTGCCATGGCGACGGTGATGTCATAATTGGTTGCCATCGCGACGGTGATGTCATAATTGGTTGCCATGGCGATGATGTCATAATTTGTTGCCATGGCGACGGTGATGTCATAATTGGTTACCATGGCGACGATGATGCCTTAATACATTGCCATGGCGATGATGCCTTAATACATTGCCATGGCGATGATGTCATAATTGGTTGCCATGGCGACGGTGATGTCATAATTGGTTGCCATGGCGACGATGATGCCTTAATACGTTGCCATGGCGATGATGTCATAATTGGTTGCCATGGCGACGATCATGCCTTAATACGTTGCCATGGCGATGATGTCATAATTGGTTGCCATGGCGACGGTGATGTCATAATTAGTTGCCATAGCGACGGTGATGTCATAATTGGTTGCCATGGCGACGATGATGCCTTAATACGTTGCCATGGCGACGGTGATATCATAATTGGTTGCCATGGTGACGGTGATGTCATAATTTGTTGCCATGGCGACGGTGATGTCATAATTGGTTGCCATGGCGACGATGATGCCTTAATACGTTGCCATGGCGATGATGTCATATTTGGTTGCCATGGCGATGGTGATGTCATAATTGGTTGCCATGGCGACGTGATGTCATAATTGGTTGCCATGGCGATGATGTCATAATTGGTTGCCATGGCGACGGTGATGTCATAATTGGTTGCCATGGCGACGATGATGCCTTAATATGTTGCCATGGCGATGATGTCATAATTGGTTGCCATGGCGACGATGATGCCTTAATACGTTGCCATGGCAACGGTGATGTCATAATTGGTTGACATGGCGACTATGATGCCTTAATACGTTGCCATGGCGATGATGTCATAATTGGTTGCCATGGCGACGGTGATGTCATAATTGGTTAACATGGCGACGGTAATGTCATAATTGGTTGACATGGCGATGATGTCATAATTGGTTGCCATGGCGATGATGATGCTTTAATACGTTGCCATGGCGACGATGAAGTCATAATTGGTTGCCATGGCGACGATGATGTCATAATTGGTTGCCATGGCGATTATGTCATAATTGGTTGCCATGGCGATGATGATGTCATAATTGGTTGCCATGGCGATGATGTCATAATTGGTTGCCATGGCGATGATGTCATAATTGGTTGCCATGACGATGATGTCATAATTGGTTGCCATGGTGACGATGATGCCTTGACACGTTGCCATGGCGACGGTGATGTCATAATTGGTTGCAATGGCGACGGTGATGTCATAATTGGTTGCCATGGCGACGATGATGTCTTAATACGTTGCCATGGCGACGGTGATGTCATTATTGGTTGCCATGGCGACGGTGATATCATAATTGGTTGCCATGGTGACGATGATGTCATAATTGGTTGCCATGGCGACGATGATGCCTTAATACGTTGCCATGGCGATGATGTCATAATTGGTTTCCATGGCGACGGTGATGTCATAATTGGTTGCCATGGCGACGATGATGCCTTAATACATTGCCATGGCGACGGTGATGTCATAATTGGTTGCCATGGCGATGATGTCATACTTGGTTGCCATGGCGACGGTGATGTCATAATTGGTTGCAATGGTGACGATGATGTCATAATTGGTTGCCATGGCGATGGTGATGTCATAATTGGTTGCCATGGCGATGATGATGTCATAATTGGTTGCCATGTCGACGATGATGCCTTAATACGTTCCCATGGCGATGATGTCATAATTGTTTGCCATGGCGACGATCATGCCTTAATACATTGCCATGGCGATGATGTCATAATTGGTTGCCATGGCGACGGTGATGTCATAATTGGTTGCCATAGCGACGGTGATGTCATAATCGGTTGCCATGGCGACGATGATGCCTTAATACGTTGCCATGGCGACGGTGATATCATAATTGGTTGCCATGGCGACGGAGATGTCATAATTGGTTGCCATGGCGACGGTGATGTCATAATTGGTTGCCATGGCGACGATGATGCCTTAATACGTTGCCATGGTGATGATGTCATAATTGGTTGCCATGGCGACGGTGATGTCATAATTGGCTGCCATGGCGACGGTGATGTCATAATTGGTTGCCATGGCGATGATGTCATAATTGGTTGCCATGGCGACGGTGATGTCATAATTTGTTGCCATGGCGACGATGATGCCTTAATACGTTGCCATGGCGATGATGTCATAATTGGTTGCCATGGCGACAATGATGCCTTAATACGTTGCCATGGCAACGGTGATGTCATAATTGGTTGCCTTTTCGACGATGATGCCTTAATACGTTGCCATGGCGATGATGTCATAATTGGTTGCCATGGCGACGGTGATGTCATAATTGGTTGCCATGGCGACGGTGATGTCATAATTGGTTGCCATGGTGACAATAATGTCATAATTGGTTGCCATGGCGACGATGATGCCTTAATACGTTGACATGGCGATGATGTCATAATTGGTTGCCATGGCGACGGTGATGTCATAATTGGTTTCCATGGCGACGATGATGCCTTAATACGTTGCATGGCGATGATGTCATAATTGGTTGCCATGGCAAAGATGATGCCTTAATACGTTGCCATGGCGACGGTGATGTCATAATTTGTTGCCATGGTGATGATGTCATGCCATGGCGACGGTGATGTCATAATTGGTTGCTATGGCAACGATGATGTCATAATTGGTTGCCATGGAGACTATGATGCCTTAATACGTTGACATGGCGACGGTGATATCATTGGTTGCCATGGCGACGGTGATGTCATAATTGGTTGCCATGGCGACGTTGATGTCATAATTTGTTGCCATGGCAATGATGATGTCATAATTGGTTGCCATGGCGACGGTGATGTCATAATTGGTTGCTATGGCGACAATGATGTCATAATTGGTTGCCATGGAGACGATGATGCCTTAATACGTTGCCATGGTGACGGTGATATCATAATTGGTTGCCATGGCGACGGTGATGTCATAATTGGTTGCCATGGCGACGGTGATGCCTTGATACGTTGCCATGGCGACGGTGATGTCGTAATTGGTTGCCATGGCGACGGTGATGTCATAATTGGTTGCCATGGCGACGGTGATGTCATAATTGGTTGCCATGGCGATGATGCCTTAATACGTTGCCATGGCGACGGTGATGTCATAATTGGTTGCCATGGCGACAATGATGCCTTAATACATTGCCATGGCGATGATGTCATAATTGGTTGCCATGGTGACGGTGATGTCATAATTGGTTGCCATGGCGACGATGATGCCTTAATACGTTCCCATGGCGATGATGTCATAATTGGTTGCCATGGCAACGGTGATGTCATAATTGGTTGCCATGGCGACGATGATGACTTAATACGTTGACATGGCGATGATGTCATAATTGGTTTCCATGGCGACGGTGATGTCATAATTTTTTGCCATGGCGACGGTGATGTCATAATTGGTTGCCATGGCGATGATGTCATAATTGGTTGCCATGGCGACGGTGATGTCATAATTGGTTGCCATGGCGACGATGATGCCTTAATACATTGCCATGGCGATGATGTCATAATTGGTTGCCATGGCGACGGTGATGTCATAATTGGTTGCCATGGCGACGGTGATGTCATAATTGGTTGCCATGGCAATGATGTCATAATTGGTTGCCATGGCGACGGTGATGTCATAATTGGTTGCCATGGCGACGATGATGCCTTAATACGTTGCCATGGCGATGATGTCATAATTGGTTGCCATGGCGACGGTGATGTCATAATTGGTTGCCATGGCGACGGTGATGTCATAATTGGTTGCCATGGCGACAATGATTTCATAATTGGTTGCCATAGCGACGATGATGCCTTAATACGTTGACATGGCGATGATGTCATAATTGGTTGCCATGGCGACGGTGATGTCATAATTGGTTGCCATGGCGACGATGATGCCTTAATACGTTGCCATGGCGATGATGTCATAATTGGTTGCCATGGCGACGGTGATGTCATAATTGGTTGCCATGGCGACTGTGATGTCATAATTGGTTGCCATGGCGACAATGATGTCATAATTGGTTGCCATGGCGACGATGATGCCTTAATACGTTGACATGGCGATGATGTCATAATTGGTTGCCATGGCGACGATGATGTCATAATTGGTTGCCATGGCGATTATGTCATAATTGGTTGCCATGGCGATGATGATGTCATAATTGGTTGCCATGGCGATGATGTCATAATTGGTTGCCATGGCGATGATGTCATAATTGGTTGCCATGACGATGATGTCATAATTGGTTGCCATGGTGACGATGATGCCTTAACACGTTGCCATGGCGACGGTGATGTCATAATTGGTTGCAATGGCGACGGTGATGTCATAATTGGTTGCCATGGCGACGATGATGTCTTAATACGTTGCCATGGCGACGGTGATGTCATTATTGGTTGCCATGGCGACGGTGATATCATAACTGGTTGCCATGGTGACGATGATGTCATAATTGGTTGCCATGGCGACGATGATGCCTTAATACGTTGCCATGGCGATGATGTCATAATTGGTTTCCATGGCGACGGTGATGTCATAATTGGTTGCCATGGCGACGATGATGCCTTAATACATTGCCATGGCGACGGTGATGTCATAATTGGTTGCCATGGCGATGATGTCATACTTGGTTGCCATGGCGACGGTGATGTCATAATTGGTTGCAATGGTGACGATGATGTCATAATTGGTTGCCATGGCGATGGTGATGTCATAATTGGTTGCCATGGCGATGATGATGTCATAATTGGTTGCCATGTCGACGATGATGCCTTAATACGTTCCCATGGCGATGATGTCATAATTGTTTGCCATGGCGACGATCATGCCTTAATACATTGCCATGGCGATGATGTCATAATTGGTTGCCATGGCAACGGTGATGTCATAATTGGTTGCCATAGCGACGGTGATGTCATAATTGGTTGCCATGGCGACGATGATGCCTTAATACGTTGCCATGGCGACGGTGATATCATAATTGGTTGCCATGGCGACGGAGATGTCATAATTGGTTGCCATGGCGACGGTGATGTCATAATTGGTTGCCATGGCGACGATGATGCCTTAATACGTTGCCATGGTGATGATGTCATAATTGGTTGCCATGGCGACGGTGATGTCATAATTGGCTGCCATGGCGACGGTGATGTCATAATTGGTTGCCATGGCGATGATGTCATAATTGGTTGCCATGGCGACGGTGATGTCATAATTTGTTGCCATGGCGACGATGATGCCTTAATACGTTGCCATGGCGATGATGTCATAATTGGTTGCCATGGCGACAATGATGCCTTAATACGTTGCCATGGCAACGGTGATGTCATAATTGGTTGCCTTTTCGACGATGATGCCTTAATATGTTGCCATGGCGATGATGTCATAATTGGTTGCCATGGCGACGGTGATGTCATAATTGGTTGCCATGGCGACGGTGATGTCATAATTGGTTGCCATGGCGACAATAATGTCATAATTGGTTGCCATGGCGACGATGATGCCTTAATACGTTGACATGGCGATGATGTCATAATTGGTTGCCATGGCGACGGTGATGTCATAATTGGTTTCCATGGCGACGATGATGCCTTAATACGTTGCATGGCGATGATGTCATAATTGGTTGCCATGGCAAAGATGATGCCTTAATACGTTGCCATGGCGACGGTGATGTCATAATTTGTTGCCATGGTGATGATGTCATGCCATGGCGACGGTGATGTCATAATTGGTTGCTATGGCAACGATGATGTCATAATTGGTTGCCATGGAGACTATGATGCCTTAATACGTTGACATGGCGACGGTGATATCATTGGTTGCCATGGCGACGGTGATGTCATAATTGGTTGCCATGGCGACGTTGATGTCATAATTTGTTGCCATGGCAATGATGATGTCATAATTGGTTGCCATGGCGACGGTGATGTCATAATTGGTTGCTATGGCGACGATGATGTCATAATTGGTTGCCATGGAGACGATGATGCCTTAATACGTTGCCATGGTGACGGTGATATCATAATTGGTTGCCATGGCGACGGTGATGTCATAATTGGTTGCCATGGCGACGGTGATGCCTTGATACGTTGCCATGGCGACGGTGATGTCGTAATTGGTTGCCATGGCGACGGTGATGTCATAATTGGTTGCCATGGCGACGGTGATGTCATAATTGGTTGCCATGGCGATGATGCCTTAATACGTTGCCATGGCGACGGTGATGTCATAATTGGTTGCCATGGCGACAATGATGCCTTAATACATTGCCATGGCGATGATGTCATAATTGGTTGCCATGGTGACGGTGATGTCATAATTGGTTGCCATGGCGACGATGATGCCTTAATACGTTCCCATGGCGATGATGTCATAATTGGTTGCCATGGCAACGGTGATGTCATAATTGGTTGCCATGGCGACGATGATGACTTAATACGTTGACATGGCGATGATGTCATAATTGGTTTCCATGGCGACGGTGATGTCATAATTTTTTGCCATGGCGACGGTGATGTCATAATTGGTTGCCATGGCGATGATGTCATAATTGGTTGCCATGGCGACGGTGATGTCATAATTGGTTGCCATGGCGACGATGATGCCTTAATACATTGCCATGGCGATGATGTCATAATTGGTTGCCATGGCGACGGTGATGTCATAATTGGTTGCCATGGCGACGGTGATGTCATAATTGGTTGCCATGGCAATGATGTCATAATTGGTTGCCATGGCGACGGTGATGTCATAATTGGTTGCCATGGCGACGATGATGCCTTAATACGTTGCCATGGCGATGATGTCATAATTGGTTGCCATGGCGACGGTGATGTCATAATTGGTTGCCATGGCGACGGTGATGTCATAATTGGTTGCCATGGCGACAATGATTTCATAATTGGTTGCCATGGCGACGATGATGCCTTAATACGTTGACATGGCGATGATGTCATAATTGGTTGCCATGGCGACGGTGATGTCATAATTGGTTGCCATGGCGACGATGATGCCTTAATACGTTGCCATGGCGATGATGTCATAATTGGTTGCCATGGCGACGGTGATGTCATAATTGGTTGCCATGGCGACTGTGATGTCATAATTGGTTGCCATGGCGACAATGATGTCATAATTGGTTGCCATGGCGACGATGATGCCTTAATACGTTGACATGGCGATGATGTCATAATTGGTTGCCATGGTGACGGTGATGTCATAATTGGTTGCCATGGCGACGATGATGCCTTAATACGTTGCCATGGCGATGATGTCATAATTGGTTGCCATGGCGATGATGATGCCTTAATACGTTGCCATGGCGACGGTGATGTCATAATTTGTTGCCATGTCGATGATGATGTCATAATTGGTTGCCATGGCGACGGTGATGTCATAATTGGTTGCTATGGCTACGATGATGTCATAATTGGTTGCCATGGAGACTATGATGCCTTAATACGTTGCCATGGCGACGGTGATATCATTGGTTGCCATGGCTACGGTGATGTCATAATTGGTTGCCATGGCGGTGATGTCATAATTGGTTGCCATGGTGACGGTGATGTCATAATTGGTTGCCATGGCGACGATGATGCCTTAATACGTTGCCATGATGATGATGTCATAATTGGTTGCCATGGCGATGGTGATGTCATAATTGGTTGCCATGGCGATGGTGATGTCATAATTGGTTGCCATGGCGACAATAATGTCATAATTGGTTGCCATGGCGACGATGATGCCTTAATACGTTGACATGGCGATGATGTCATAATTGGTTGCCATGGCGACGGTGATGTCATAATTGGTTTCCATGGCGACGATGATGCCTTAATACGTTGCATGGCGATGATGTCATAATTGGTTGCCATGGCAAAGATGATGCCTTAATACGTTGCCATGGCGACGGTGATGTCATAATTTGTTGCCATGGTGATGATGATGTCATACCATGGCGACGGTGATGTCATAATTGGTTGCCATGGCGACGATGATGTCATAATTGGTTGCCATGGAGACGATGATGCCTTAATACGTTGCCATGGCGATGATGTCATAAATGGTTGCCATGGCGACGGTGATGTCATAATTGATTGCCATGGCGACGATTATGCCTTAATACGTTGCCATGGCGATGATGTCATAATTGGTTGCCATGGCGACGGTGATGTCATAATTGGTTGCCATGGCGACGGTGATGTCATAATTGGTTGCCATGGCGACAATGATGTCATAATTGGTTGCCATGGCGACGATGATGCCTTAATATGTTGCCATGGCGATGATGTCATAATTGGTTGCCATGGCGACGGTGATGTCATAATTGGTTGCCATGGTGACGGTGATGTCATAATTGGTTGCCATGGCGACAATGATGTCATAATTGGTTGCCATGGTGACGATGATGCCTTAATACGTTGCCATGGCGATGATGTCATAATTGGTTGCCATGGCGACGGTGATGTCATAATTGGTTGCCATGGCGACGATGATGCCTTAATACGTTGCCATGGCGATGATGTCATAATTGGTTGCCATGGTGACGGTGATGTAATAATTGGTTGCCATGGCGATGTTGATGTCATAATTCTTTGCCATGGCGACAATGATGTCATGATTGGTTGCCATGGCGACGATGATGCCTTAATATGTTGCCATGGCGACGGTGATGTCATAATTTGTTGCCATGGCGATGATGATGTCATAATTGGTTGCCATGGCGACGGTGATGTCATAATTGGTTGCCATGGCGACGATGATGCCTTAATACGTTGCCATGGCAATGATGTCATAAATGGTTGCCATGGCGACGGTGATGTCATAATTCGTTTGCCATGGTGACGGTGATGTCATAATTGGTTGCCATGGTGACGGTGATGTCATAATTGGTTGCCATGGCGACGGTGATGTCATAATTGGTTGCCATGACGATGATGATGTCATAATTGGTTGCCATGGCGATGATGTCATAATTGGTTGCCATGGCGATTATGTCATAATTGGTTGCCATGGCGACGATGATACCTTAATACGTTGCCATGGCGATGAAGTCATAATTGGTTGCCATGGCGATGATGATGTCATAATAGGTTGCCATGGCGACGGTGAGGTCATAATTGGTTGCCATGGCGATGATGTCATAATAGGTTGCCATGGCGATGATGTCATAATAGGTTGCCATGGCGACGGTGATGTCATAATTGGTTGCCATGGCGACGGTGATGTAATAATTGGTTGCCATGGCGACGATGATGCCTTAATACGTTGCCATGGCGACGATGATGCCTTAATATGTTGCCATGGCGACGGTGATGTCATAATTGGTTGCCATGGCGACGGTGATGTCATAATTGGTTGCATTGGCGACGGTGATGTCATAATTGGTTGCCATGGAGACGATGATGCCTTAATACGTTGACATGGCGATGATGTCATAATTGGTTGCCATGGCGACGGTGATGTCATAATTGGTTGCCATGGCGACGATGATGCCTTAATACGTTGCCATGGCGATGATGTCATAATTGGTTGCCATGGCGACGGTGATGTCATAATTGGTTGCCATGGCGACTGTGATGTCATAATTGGTTGCCATGGCGACAATGATGTCATAATTGGTTGCCATGGCGACGATGATGCCTTAATACGTTGACATGGCGATGATGTCATAATTGGTTGCCATGGTGACGGTGATGTCATAATTGGTTGCCATGGCGACGATGATGCCTTAATACGTTGCCATGGCGATGATGTCATAATTGGTTGCCATGGCGATGATGATGCCTTAATACGTTGCCATGGCGACGGTGATGTCATAATTTGTTGCCATGTCGATGATGATGTCATAATTGGTTGCCATGGCGACGGTGATGTCATAATTGGTTGCTATGGCTACGATGATGTCATAATTGGTTGCCATGGAGACTATGATGCCTTAATACGTTGCCATGGCGACGGTGATATCATTGGTTGCCATGGCTACGGTGATGTCATAATTGGTTGCCATGGCGGTGATGTCATAATTGGTTGCCATGGTGACGGTGATGTCATAATTGGTTGCCATGGCGACGATGATGCCTTAATACGTTGCCATCATGATGATGTCATAATTGGTTGCCATGGCGATGGTGATGTCATAATTGGTTGCCATGGCGATGGTGATGTCATAATTGGTTGCCATGGCGACAATAATGTCATAATTGGTTGCCATGGCGACGATGATGCCTTAATACGTTGACATGGCGATGATGTCATAATTGGTTGCCATGGCGACGGTGATGTCATAATTGGTTTCCATGGCGACGATGATGCCTTAATACGTTGCATGGCGATGATGTCATAATTGGTTGCCATGGCAAAGATGATGCCTTAATACGTTGCCATGGCGACGGTGATGTCATAATTTGTTGCCATGGTGATGATGATGTCATACCATGGCGACGGTGATGTCATAATTGGTTGCCATGGCGACGATGATGTCATAATTGGTTGCCATGGAGACGATGATGCCTTAATACGTTGCCATGGCGATGATGTCATAAATGGTTGCCATGGCGACGGTGATGTCATAATTGATTGCCATGGCGACGATTATGCCTTAATACGTTGCCATGGCGATGATGTCATAATTGGTTGCCATGGCGACGGTGATGTCATAATTGGTTGCCATGGCGACGGTGATGTCATAATTGGTTGCCATGGCGACAATGATGTCTTAATTGGTTGCCATGGCGACGATGATGCCTTAATATGTTGCCATGGCGATGATGTCATAATTGGTTGCCATGGCGACGGTGATGTCATAATTGGTTGCCATGGTGACGGTGATGTCATAATTGGTTGCCATGGCGACAATGATGTCATAATTGGTTGCCATGGTGACGATGATGCCTTAATACGTTGCCATGGCGATGATGTCATAATTGGTTGCCATGGCGACGGTGATGTCATAATTGGTTGCCATGGCGACGATGATGCCTTAATACGTTGCCATGGCGATGATGTCATAATTGGTTGCCATGGTGTCGGTGATGTAATAATTGGTTGCCATGGCGATGTTGATGTCATAATTCTTTGCCATGGCGACAATGATGTCATGATTGGTTGCCATGGCGACGATGATGCCTTAATATGTTGCCATGGCGACGGTGATGTCATAATTTGTTGCCATGGCGATGATGATGTCATAATTGGTTGCCATGGCGACGGTGATGTCATAATTGGTTGCCATGGCGACGATGATGCCTTAATACGTTGCCATGGCAATGATGTCATAAATGGTTGCCATGGCGACGGTGATGTCATAATTCGTTTGCCATGGTGACGGTGATGTCATAATTGGTTGCCATGGTGACGGTGATGTCATAATTGGTTGCCATGGCGACGGTGATGTCATAATTGGTTGCCATGACGATGATGATGTCATAATTGGTTGCCATGGCGATGATGTCATAATTGGTTGCCATGGCGATTATGTCATAATTGGTTGCCATGGCGACGATGATACCTTAATACGTTGCCATGGCGATGAAGTCATAATTGGTTGCCATGGCGATGATGATGTCATAATAGGTTGCCATGGCGACGGTGAGGTCATAATTGGTTGCCATGGCGATGATGTCATAATAGGTTGCCATGGCGATGATGTCATAATAGGTTGCCATGGCGACGGTGATGTCATAATTGGTTGCCATGGCGACGGTGATGTAATAATTGGTTGCCATGGCGACGATGATGCCTTAATACGTTGCCATGGCGACGATGATGCCTTAATATGTTGCCATGGCGACGGTGATGTCATAATTGGTTGCCATGGCGACGGTGATGTCATAATTGGTTGCATTGGCGACGGTGATGTCATAATTGGTTGCCATGACGATGATGATGTCATAATTGGTTGCCATGGCGATGATGTCATAATTGGTTGCCATGGCGACGGTGATGTCATAATTGGTTGCCATGGCGACGATGATGCCTTAATACGTTGCCATGGCGACGGTGATGTCATAATTGGTTGCCATGGCGACGATGATGCCTTAATACGTTGCCATGGCGATGATGTCATAATTGGTTGCCATGGCGACGGTGATGTCAGAATTGGTTGCCATGGCGACGATGATGCCTTAATACGTTGCCATGGCGATGATGTCATAATTGGTTGCCATGGCGACGATGATGCCTTAATACTTTGCCATGGTGACTGTGATGTCATAGTTTGTTGCCATGGCGATGATGATGTCATAATTGTTTGCCATGGCGACGGTGATGTCATAATTGGTTGCCATGGCGACGGTGATGTCATAATTGGTTGCCATGGCGACGATGATGCCTTAATACGTTGCCATGGCGATGATGTCATAATTGGTTGCCATGGCGACGGTGATGTCATAATTGGTTGCCATGGCGACGATGATGCCTTAATACGTTGCCATGGCGACGGTGATGTCATAATTGGTTGCCATGGCGATGATGATGTCATAATTTGTTGCCATGGCGACGGTGATGTCATAATTGGTTGCTATGGCGACGATGATGTCATAATTGGTTGCCATGGAGACGATGATGCCTTAATACGTTGCCATGGCGACGGTGATATCATAATTGGTTGCCATGGTGACGGTGATGTCATAATTGGTTGCCATGGCGACGGTGATGCCTTGATACGTTGCCATGGCGACGGTGATGTCGTAATTGGTTGCCATGGTGACGATGATGTCATAATTGGTTGCCATGGCGACGGTGATGTCATAATTGGTTGCCATGGCGATGATGCCTTAATACGTTGCCATGGTGACGGTGATGTCATAATTGGTTGCCATGGCGACGATGATGCCTTAATACATTGCCATGGCGATGATGTCATAATTGGTTGCCATGGTGACGGTGATGTCATAATTGGTTGACATGGCGACAATGATGCCTTAATACGTTGACATGGCGATGATGTCATAATTGGTTGCCATGGCAACGGTGATGTCATAATTGGTTGCCATGGCGACGATGATGCCTTAATACGTTGACATGGCGATGATGTCATAATTGGTTTCCATGGCGACGGTGATGTCATAATTTTTTGCCATGGCGACGGTGATGTCATAATTGGTTGCCATGGCGATGATGTCATAATTGGTTGCCATGGCGACAATGATGCCTTAATACATTGCCATGGCGATGATGTCATAATTGGTTGCCATGGCGACGGTGATGTCATAATTGGTTGCCATGGCGACGGTGATGTCATAATTGGTTGCCATGGCAATGATGTCATAATTGGTTGCCATGGCGACGGTGATGTCATAATTGGTTGCCATGGCGACGATGATGCCTTAATACGTTGCCATGGCGATGATGTCATAATTGGTTGCCATGGCGACGGTGATGTCATAATTGGTTGCCATGGCGACGGTGATGTCATAATTGGTTGCCATGGCGACAATGATTTCATAAATGGTTGCCATGGCGACGATGATGCCTTAATACGTTGACATGGCGATGATGTCATAATTGGTTGCCATGGCGACGGTGATGTCATAATTGGTTGCCATGGCGACGATGATGCCTTAATACGTTGCCATGGCGATGATGTCATAATTGGTTGCCATGGCGACGGTGATGTCATAATTGGTTGCCATGGCAACGGTTATGTCATAATTGGCTGCCATGGCGACAATGATGTCATAATTGGTTGCCATGGCGACGATGATGCCTTAATACGTTGACATGGCGATGATGTCATAATTGGTTGCCATGGTGACGGTGATGTCATAATTGGTTGCCATGGCGACGATGATGCCTTAATACGTTGCCATGGCGATTATGTCATAATTGGTTGCCATGGAGATGATGATGCCTTAATACGTTGCCATGGGGACGGTGATGTCATAATTTGTTGCCATGTCGATGATGATGTCATAATTGGTTGCCATGGCGACGGTGATGTCATAATTGGTTGCTATGGCGACGATGATGTCATAATTGGTTGCCATGGCGACGATGATGCCTTAATACATTGCCATGGCGATGATGTCATAATTGGTTGCCATGGCGACGGTGATGTCATAATTGGTTGCCATGGTGACAGTGATGTCATAATTGGTTGCCATGGCGATGATGTCATAATTGGTTGCCATGGCGACGGTGATGTCATAATTGGTTGCCATGGCGACGATGATACCTTAATACGTTGCCATGGCGATGATGTCATAATTGGTTGCCATGGCGACGGTGATGTCATAATTGGTTGCCATGGCGACGGTGATGTCATAATTGGTTGCCATGGCGACAATGATTTCATAATTGGTTGCCATGGCGACGATGATGCCTTAATACGTTGACATGGCGATGATGTCATAATTGGTTGCCATGGCGACGGTGATGTCACAATTGGTTGCCATGGCGACGATGATGCCTTAATACGTTGCCATGGCGATGATGTCATAATTGGTTGCCATGGCGACGGTGATGTCATAATTGGTTTCCATGGCGACGATGATGCCTTAATACGTTGCATGGCGATTATGTCATAATTGGTTGCCATGGCAAAGATGATGCCTTAATACGTTGCCATGGCGACGGTGATGTCATAATTTGTTGCCATGGCGACGGTGATGTCATAATTGGTTGCCATGGCGATGATGTCATAATTTGTTGCCATGGCGACGGTGATGTCATAATTGGTTGCCATGGCGACGATGATGCCTTAATACATTGCCATGGCGATGATGCCTTAATACATTGCCATGGCGATGATGTCATAATTGGTTGCCATGGCGACGGTGATGTCATAATTGGTTGCCATGGCGACGATGATGCCTTAATACGTTGCCATGGCGATGATGTCATAATTGGTTGCCATGGCGACGATCATGCCTTAATACGTTGCCATGGCGATGATGTCATAATTGGTTGCCATGGCGACGGTGATGTCATAATTAGTTGCCATAGCGACGGTGATGTCATAATTGGTTGCCATGGCGACGATGATGCCTTAATACGTTGCCATGGCGACGGTGATATCATAATTGGTTGCCATGGTGACGGTGATGTCATAATTGGTTGCCATGGCGACGGTGATGTCATAATTGGTTGCCATGGCGACGATGATGCCTTAATACGTTGCCATGGCGATGATGTCATAATTGGTTGCCATGGCGATGGTGATGTCATAATTGGTTGCCATGGCAACGGTGATGTCATAATTGGTTGCCATGGCGACAATGATGTCATAATTGGTTGCCATGGCGACGATGATGCCTTAATACGTTGACATGGCGATGATGTCATAATTGGTTGCCATGGCGACGGTGATGTCATAATTGGTTGCCATGGCGACGATGATGCCTTAATACGTTGCATGGCGATTATGTCATAATTGGTTGCCATGGCAAAGATGATGCCTTAATACGTTGCCATGGCGACGGTGATGTCATAATTTGTTGCCATGGCGACGGTGATGTCATAATTGGTTGCCATGGCGATGATGTCATAATTTGTTGCCATGGCGACGGTGATGTCATAATTGGTTGCCATGGCGACGATGATGCCTTAATACATTGACATGGCGATGATGCCTTAATACATTGCCATGGCGATGATGTCATAATTGGTTGCCATGGCGACGGTGATGTCATAATTGGTTGCCATGGCGACGATGATGCCTTAATACGTTGCCATGGCGATGATGTCATAATTGGTTGCCATGGCGACGATCATGCCTTAATACGTTGCCATGGCGACGGTGATATCATAATTGGTTGCCATGGCGATGGTGATGTCATAATTGGTTGACATGGCGACGGTGATGTCATAATTGGTTGCCATGGCGACGATGATGCCTTAATACGTTGCCATGGCGATGATGTCATAATTGGTTGCCATGGCGACGGTGATGTCATAATTGGTTGCCATGGTGACGGTGATGTCATAATTGGTTGCCATGGCGATGATGTCATAATTGGTTGCCATGGCGACGGTGATGTCATAATTGGTTGCCATGGCGACGATGATGCCTTAATATGTTGCCATGGCGATGATGTCATAATTGGTGCCATGGCGACAATGATGCCTTAATACGTTGCCATGGCAACGGTGATGTCATAATTGGTTGCCATGGCGACGATGATGCCTTAATACGTTGCCATGGCGATGATGTCATAATTGGTTGCCATGGCGACGGTGATGTCATAATTGGTTGCCATGGCGACGATGATGCCTTAATACGTTGCCATGGCGACGGTGATGTCATAATTGGTTGCCATGGCGATGATGATGTCATAATTTGTTGCCATGGCGACGGTGATGTCATAATTGGTTGCTATGGCGACGATGATGTCATAATTGGTTGCCATGGAGACGATGATGCCTTAATACGTTGCCATGGCGACGGTGATATCATAATTGGTTGCCATGGTGACGGTGATGTCATAATTGGTTGCCATGGCGACGGTGATGCCTTGATACGTTGCCATGGCGACGGTGATGTCGTAATTGGTTGCCATGGTGACGATGATGTCATAATTGGTTGCCATGGCGACGGTGATGTCATAATTGGTTGCCATGGCGATGATGCCTTAATACGTTGCCATGGTGACGGTGATGTCATAATTGGTTGCTATGGCGACGATGATGTCATAATTGGTTGCCATGGAGACGATGATGCCTTAATACGTTGACATGGCGATGATGTCATAATTGGTTGCCATGGCGACGGTGATGTCATAATTGGTTGCCATGGCGACGATGATGCCTTAATACGTTGCCATGGCGATGATGTCATAATTGGTTGCCATGGCGACGGTGATGTCATAATTGGTTGCCATGGCGATGATGCCTTAATACGTTGCCATGGCGACGGTGATGTCATAATTGGTTGCCATGGCGACAATGATGCCTTAATACATTGCCATGGCGATGATGTCATAATTGGTTGCCATGGTGACGGTGATGTCATAATTGGTTGCCATGGCGACGATGATGCCTTAATACGTTCCCATGGCGATGATGTCATAATTGGTTGCCATGGCAACGGTGATGTCATAATTGGTTGCCATGGCGACGATGATGACTTAATACGTTGACATGGCGATGATGTCATAATTGGTTTCCATGGCGACGGTGATGTCATAATTTTTTGCCATGGCGACGGTGATGTCATAATTGGTTGCCATGGCGATGATGTCATAATTGGTTGCCATGGCGACGGTGATGTCATAATTGGTTGCCATGGCGACGATGATGCCTTAATACATTGCCATGGCGATGATGTCATAATTGGTTGCCATGGCGACGGTGATGTCATAATTGGTTGCCATGGCGACGGTGATGTCATAATTGGTTGCCATGGCAATGATGTCATAATTGGTTGCCATGGCGACGGTGATGTCATAATTGGTTGCCATGGCGACGATGATGCCTTAATACGTTGCCATGGCGATGATGTCATAATTGGTTGCCATGGCGACGGTGATGTCATAATTGGTTGCCATGGCGACGGTGATGTCATAATTGGTTGCCATGGCGACAATGATTTCATAATTGGTTGCCATGGCGACGATGATGCCTTAATACGTTGACATGGCGATGATGTCATAATTGGTTGCCATGGCGACGGTGATGTCATAATTGGTTGCCATGGCGACGATGATGCCTTAATACGTTGCCATGGCGATGATGTCATAATTGGTTGCCATGGCGACGGTGATGTCATAATTGGTTGCCATGGCGACTGTGATGTCATAATTGGTTGCCATGGCGACAATGATGTCATAATTGGTTGCCATGGCGACGATGATGCCTTAATACGTTGACATGGCGATGATGTCATAATTGGTTGCCATGGTGACGGTGATGTCATAATTGGTTGCCATGGCGACGATGATGCCTTAATACGTTGCCATGGCGATGATGTCATAATTGGTTGCCATGGCGATGATGATGCCTTAATACGTTGCCATGGCGACGGTGATGTCATAATTTGTTGCCATGTCGATGATGATGTCATAATTGGTTGCCATGGCGACGGTGATGTCATAATTGGTTGCTATGGCTACGATGATGTCATAATTGGTTGCCATGGAGACTATGATGCCTTAATACGTTGCCATGGCGACGGTGATATCATTGGTTGCCATGGCTACGGTGATGTCATAATTGGTTGCCATGGCGGTGATGTCATAATTGGTTGCCATGGTGACGGTGATGTCATAATTGGTTGCCATGGCGACGATGATGCCTTAATACGTTGCCATGATGATGATGTCATAATTGGTTGCCATGGCGATGGTGATGTCATAATTGGTTGCCATGGCGATGGTGATGTCATAATTGGTTGCCATGGCGACAATAATGTCATAATTGGTTGCCATGGCGACGATGATGCCTTAATACGTTGACATGGCGATGATGTCATAATTGGTTGCCATGGCGACGGTGATGTCATAATTGGTTTCCATGGCGACGATGATGCCTTAATACGTTGCATGGCGATGATGTCATAATTGGTTGCCATGGCAAAGATGATGCCTTAATACGTTGCCATGGCGACGGTGATGTCATAATTTGTTGCCATGGTGATGATGATGTCATACCATGGCGACGGTGATGTCATAATTGGTTGCCATGGCGACGATGATGTCATAATTGGTTGCCATGGAGACGATGATGCCTTAATACGTTGCCATGGCGATGATGTCATAAATGGTTGCCATGGCGACGGTGATGTCATAATTGATTGCCATGGCGACGATTATGCCTTAATACGTTGCCATGGCGATGATGTCATAATTGGTTGCCATGGCGACGGTGATGTCATAATTGGTTGCCATGGCGACGGTGATGTCATAATTGGTTGCCATGGCGACAATGATGTCATAATTGGTTGCCATGGCGACGATGATGCCTTAATATGTTGCCATGGCGATGATGTCATAATTGGTTGCCATGGCGACGGTGATGTCATAATTGGTTGCCATGGTGACGGTGATGTCATAATTGGTTGCCATGGCGACAATGATGTCATAATTGGTTGCCATGGTGACGATGATGCCTTAATACGTTGCCATGGCGATGATGTCATAATTGGTTGCCATGGCGACGGTGATGTCATAATTGGTTGCCATGGCGACGATGATGCCTTAATACGTTGCCATGGCGATGATGTCATAATTGGTTGCCATGGTGACGGTGATGTAATAATTGGTTGCCATGGCGATGTTGATGTCATAATTCTTTGCCATGGCGACAATGATGTCATGATTGGTTGCCATGGCGACGATGATGCCTTAATATGTTGCCATGGCGACGGTGATGTCATAATTTGTTGCCATGGCGATGATGATGTCATAATTGGTTGCCATGGCGACGGTGATGTCATAATTGGTTGCCATGGCGACGATGATGCCTTAATACGTTGCCATGGCAATGATGTCATAAATGGTTGCCATGGCGACGGTGATGTCATAATTCGTTTGCCATGGTGACGGTGATGTCATAATTGGTTGCCATGGTGACGGTGATGTCATAATTGGTTGCCATGGCGACGGTGATGTCATAATTGGTTGCCATGACGATGATGATGTCATAATTGGTTGCCATGGCGATGATGTCATAATTGGTTGCCATGGCGATTATGTCATAATTGGTTGCCATGGCGACGATGATACCTTAATACGTTGCCATGGCGATGAAGTCATAATTGGTTGCCATGGCGATGATGATGTCATAATAGGTTGCCATGGCGACGGTGAGGTCATAATTGGTTGCCATGGCGATGATGTCATAATAGGTTGCCATGGCGATGATGTCATAATAGGTTGCCATGGCGACGGTGATGTCATAATTGGTTGCCATGGCGACGGTGATGTAATAATTGGTTGCCATGGCGACGATGATGCCTTAATACGTTGCCATGGCGACGATGATGCCTTAATATGTTGCCATGGCGACGGTGATGTCATAATTGGTTGCCATGGCGACGGTGATGTCATAATTGGTTGCATTGGCGACGGTGATGTCATAATTGGTTGCCATGGAGACGATGATGCCTTAATACGTTGACATGGCGATGATGTCATAATTGGTTGCCATGGCGACGGTGATGTCATAATTGGTTGCCATGGCGACGATGATGCCTTAATACGTTGCCATGGCGATGATGTCATAATTGGTTGCCATGGCGACGGTGATGTCATAATTGGTTGCCATGGCGACTGTGATGTCATAATTGGTTGCCATGGCGACAATGATGTCATAATTGGTTGCCATGGCGACGATGATGCCTTAATACGTTGACATGGCGATGATGTCATAATTGGTTGCCATGGTGACGGTGATGTCATAATTGGTTGCCATGGCGACGATGATGCCTTAATACGTTGCCATGGCGATGATGTCATAATTGGTTGCCATGGCGATGATGATGCCTTAATACGTTGCCATGGCGACGGTGATGTCATAATTTGTTGCCATGTCGATGATGATGTCATAATTGGTTGCCATGGCGACGGTGATGTCATAATTGGTTGCTATGGCTACGATGATGTCATAATTGGTTGCCATGGAGACTATGATGCCTTAATACGTTGCCATGGCGACGGTGATATCATTGGTTGCCATGGCTACGGTGATGTCATAATTGGTTGCCATGGCGGTGATGTCATAATTGGTTGCCATGGTGACGGTGATGTCATAATTGGTTGCCATGGCGACGATGATGCCTTAATACGTTGCCATCATGATGATGTCATAATTGGTTGCCATGGCGATGGTGATGTCATAATTGGTTGCCATGGCGATGGTGATGTCATAATTGGTTGCCATGGCGACAATAATGTCATAATTGGTTGCCATGGCGACGATGATGCCTTAATACGTTGACATGGCGATGATGTCATAATTGGTTGCCATGGCGACGGTGATGTCATAATTGGTTTCCATGGCGACGATGATGCCTTAATACGTTGCATGGCGATGATGTCATAATTGGTTGCCATGGCAAAGATGATGCCTTAATACGTTGCCATGGCGACGGTGATGTCATAATTTGTTGCCATGGTGATGATGATGTCATACCATGGCGACGGTGATGTCATAATTGGTTGCCATGGCGACGATGATGTCATAATTGGTTGCCATGGAGACGATGATGCCTTAATACGTTGCCATGGCGATGATGTCATAAATGGTTGCCATGGCGACGGTGATGTCATAATTGATTGCCATGGCGACGATTATGCCTTAATACGTTGCCATGGCGATGATGTCATAATTGGTTGCCATGGCGACGGTGATGTCATAATTGGTTGCCATGGCGACGGTGATGTCATAATTGGTTGCCATGGCGACAATGATGTCTTAATTGGTTGCCATGGCGACGATGATGCCTTAATATGTTGCCATGGCGATGATGTCATAATTGGTTGCCATGGCGACGGTGATGTCATAATTGGTTGCCATGGTGACGGTGATGTCATAATTGGTTGCCATGGCGACAATGATGTCATAATTGGTTGCCATGGTGACGATGATGCCTTAATACGTTGCCATGGCGATGATGTCATAATTGGTTGCCATGGCGACGGTGATGTCATAATTGGTTGCCATGGCGACGATGATGCCTTAATACGTTGCCATGGCGATGATGTCATAATTGGTTGCCATGGTGTCGGTGATGTAATAATTGGTTGCCATGGCGATGTTGATGTCATAATTCTTTGCCATGGCGACAATGATGTCATGATTGGTTGCCATGGCGACGATGATGCCTTAATATGTTGCCATGGCGACGGTGATGTCATAATTTGTTGCCATGGCGATGATGATGTCATAATTGGTTGCCATGGCGACGGTGATGTCATAATTGGTTGCCATGGCGACGATGATGCCTTAATACGTTGCCATGGCAATGATGTCATAAATGGTTGCCATGGCGACGGTGATGTCATAATTCGTTTGCCATGGTGACGGTGATGTCATAATTGGTTGCCATGGTGACGGTGATGTCATAATTGGTTGCCATGGCGACGGTGATGTCATAATTGGTTGCCATGACGATGATGATGTCATAATTGGTTGCCATGGCGATGATGTCATAATTGGTTGCCATGGCGATTATGTCATAATTGGTTGCCATGGCGACGATGATACCTTAATACGTTGCCATGGCGATGAAGTCATAATTGGTTGCCATGGCGATGATGATGTCATAATAGGTTGCCATGGCGACGGTGAGGTCATAATTGGTTGCCATGGCGATGATGTCATAATAGGTTGCCATGGCGATGATGTCATAATAGGTTGCCATGGCGACGGTGATGTCATAATTGGTTGCCATGGCGACGGTGATGTAATAATTGGTTGCCATGGCGACGATGATGCCTTAATACGTTGCCATGGCGACGATGATGCCTTAATATGTTGCCATGGCGACGGTGATGTCATAATTGGTTGCCATGGCGACGGTGATGTCATAATTGGTTGCATTGGCGACGGTGATGTCATAATTGGTTGCCATGACGATGATGATGTCATAATTGGTTGCCATGGCGATGATGTCATAATTGGTTGCCATGGCGACGGTGATGTCATAATTGGTTGCCATGGCGACGATGATGCCTTAATACGTTGTCATGGCGACGGTGATGTCATAATTGGTTGCCATGGCGACGATGATGCCTTAATACGTTGCCATGGCGATGATGTCATAATTGGTTGCCATGGCGACGGTGATGTCAGAATTGGTTGCCATGGCGACGATGATGCCTTAATACGTTGCCATGGCGATGATGTCATAATTGGTTGCCATGGCGACGATGATGCCTTAATACTTTGCCATGGTGACTGTGATGTCATAGTTTGTTGCCATGGCGATGATGATGTCATAATTGTTTGCCATGGCGACGGTGATGTCATAATTGGTTGCCATGGCGACGGTGATGTCATAATTGGTTGCCATGGCGACGATGATGCCTTAATACGTTGCCATGGCGATGATGTCATAATTGGTTGCCATGGCGACGGTGATGTCATAATTGGTTGCCATGGCGACGATGATGCCTTAATACGTTGCCATGGCGACGGTGATGTCATAATTGGTTGCCATGGCGATGATGATGTCATAATTTGTTGCCATGGCGACGGTGATGTCATAATTGGTTGCTATGGCGACGATGATGTCATAATTGGTTGCCATGGAGACGATGATGCCTTAATACGTTGCCATGGCGACGGTGATATCATAATTGGTTGCCATGGTGACGGTGATGTCATAATTGGTTGCCATGGCGACGGTGATGCCTTGATACGTTGCCATGGCGACGGTGATGTCGTAATTGGTTGCCATGGTGACGATGATGTCATAATTGGTTGCCATGGCGACGGTGATGTCATAATTGGTTGCCATGGCGATGATGCCTTAATACGTTGCCATGGTGACGGTGATGTCATAATTGGTTGCCATGGCGACGATGATGCCTTAATACATTGCCATGGCGATGATGTCATAATTGGTTGCCATGGTGACGGTGATGTCATAATTGGTTGACATGGCGACAATGATGCCTTAATACGTTGACATGGCGATGATGTCATAATTGGTTGCCATGGCAACGGTGATGTCATAATTGGTTGCCATGGCGACGATGATGCCTTAATACGTTGACATGGCGATGATGTCATAATTGGTTTCCATGGCGACGGTGATGTCATAATTTTTTGCCATGGCGACGGTGATGTCATAATTGGTTGCCATGGCGATGATGTCATAATTGGTTGCCATGGCGACAATGATGCCTTAATACATTGCCATGGCGATGATGTCATAATTGGTTGCCATGGCGACGGTGATGTCATAATTGGTTGCCATGGCGACGGTGATGTCATAATTGGTTGCCATGGCAATGATGTCATAATTGGTTGCCATGGCGACGGTGATGTCATAATTGGTTGCCATGGCGACGATGATGCCTTAATACGTTGCCATGGCGATGATGTCATAATTGGTTGCCATGGCGACGGTGATGTCATAATTGGTTGCCATGGCGACGGTGATGTCATAATTGGTTGCCATGGCGACAATGATTTCATAAATGGTTGCCATGGCGACGATGATGCCTTAATACGTTGACATGGCGATGATGTCATAATTGGTTGCCATGGCGACGGTGATGTCATAATTGGTTGCCATGGCGACGATGATGCCTTAATACGTTGCCATGGCGATGATGTCATAATTGGTTGCCATGGCGACGGTGATGTCATAATTGGTTGCCATGGCAACGGTTATGTCATAATTGGCTGCCATGGCGACAATGATGTCATAATTGGTTGCCATGGCGACGATGATGCCTTAATACGTTGACATGGCGATGATGTCATAATTGGTTGCCATGGTGACGGTGATGTCATAATTGGTTGCCATGGCGACGATGATGCCTTAATACGTTGCCATGGCGATTATGTCATAATTGGTTGCCATGGAGATGATGATGCCTTAATACGTTGCCATGGGGACGGTGATGTCATAATTTGTTGCCATGTCGATGATGATGTCATAATTGGTTGCCATGGCGACGGTGATGTCATAATTGGTTGCTATGGCGACGATGATGTCATAATTGGTTGCCATGGCGACGATGATGCCTTAATACATTGCCATGGCGATGATGTCATAATTGGTTGCCATGGCGACGGTGATGTCATAATTGGTTGCCATGGTGACAGTGATGTCATAATTGGTTGCCATGGCGATGATGTCATAATTGGTTGCCATGGCGACGGTGATGTCATAATTGGTTGCCATGGCGACGATGATACCTTAATACGTTGCCATGGCGATGATGTCATAATTGGTTGCCATGGCGACGGTGATGTCATAATTGGTTGCCATGGCGACGGTGATGTCATAATTGGTTGCCATGGCGACAATGATTTCATAATTGGTTGCCATGGCGACGATGATGCCTTAATACGTTGACATGGCGATGATGTCATAATTGGTTGCCATGGCGACGGTGATGTCACAATTGGTTGCCATGGCGACGATGATGCCTTAATACGTTGCCATGGCGATGATGTCATAATTGGTTGCCATGGCGACGGTGATGTCATAATTGGTTTCCATGGCGACGATGATGCCTTAATACGTTGCATGGCGATTATGTCATAATTGGTTGCCATGGCAAAGATGATGCCTTAATACGTTGCCATGGCGACGGTGATGTCATAATTTGTTGCCATGGCGACGGTGATGTCATAATTGGTTGCCATGGCGATGATGTCATAATTTGTTGCCATGGCGACGGTGATGTCATAATTGGTTGCCATGGCGACGATGATGCCTTAATACATTGCCATGGCGATGATGCCTTAATACATTGCCATGGCGATGATGTCATAATTGGTTGCCATGGCGACGGTGATGTCATAATTGGTTGCCATGGCGACGATGATGCCTTAATACGTTGCCATGGCGATGATGTCATAATTGGTTGCCATGGCGACGATCATGCCTTAATACGTTGCCATGGCGATGATGTCATAATTGGTTGCCATGGCGACGGTGATGTCATAATTAGTTGCCATAGCGACGGTGATGTCATAATTGGTTGCCATGGCGACGATGATGCCTTAATACGTTGCCATGGCGACGGTGATATCATAATTGGTTGCCATGGTGACGGTGATGTCATAATTGGTTGCCATGGCGACGGTGATGTCATAATTGGTTGCCATGGCGACGATGATGCCTTAATACGTTGCCATGGCGATGATGTCATAATTGGTTGCCATGGCGATGGTGATGTCATAATTGGTTGCCATGGCAACGGTGATGTCATAATTGGTTGCCATGGCGACAATGATGTCATAATTGGTTGCCATGGCGACGATGATGCCTTAATACGTTGACATGGCGATGATGTCATAATTGGTTGCCATGGCGACGGTGATGTCATAATTGGTTGCCATGGCGACGATGATGCCTTAATACGTTGCATGGCGATTATGTCATAATTGGTTGCCATGGCAAAGATGATGCCTTAATACGTTGCCATGGCGACGGTGATGTCATAATTTGTTGCCATGGCGACGGTGATGTCATAATTGGTTGCCATGGCGATGATGTCATAATTTGTTGCCATGGCGACGGTGATGTCATAATTGGTTGCCATGGCGACGATGATGCCTTAATACATTGACATGGCGATGATGCCTTAATACATTGCCATGGCGATGATGTCATAATTGGTTGCCATGGCGACGGTGATGTCATAATTGGTTGCCATGGCGACGATGATGCCTTAATACGTTGCCATGGCGATGATGTCATAATTGGTTGCCATGGCGACGATCATGCCTTAATACGTTGCCATGGCGACGGTGATATCATAATTGGTTGCCATGGCGATGGTGATGTCATAATTGGTTGACATGGCGACGGTGATGTCATAATTGGTTGCCATGGCGACGATGATGCCTTAATACGTTGCCATGGCGATGATGTCATAATTGGTTGCCATGGCGACGGTGATGTCATAATTGGTTGCCATGGTGACGGTGATGTCATAATTGGTTGCCATGGCGATGATGTCATAATTGGTTGCCATGGCGACGGTGATGTCATAATTGGTTGCCATGGCGACGATGATGCCTTAATATGTTGCCATGGCGATGATGTCATAATTGGTGCCATGGCGACAATGATGCCTTAATACGTTGCCATGGCAACGGTGATGTCATAATTGGTTGCCATGGCGACGATGATGCCTTAATACGTTGCCATGGCGATGATGTCATAATTGGTTGCCATGGCGACGGTGATGTCATAATTGGTTGCCATGGCGACGATGATGCCTTAATACGTTGCCATGGCGACGGTGATGTCATAATTGGTTGCCATGGCGATGATGATGTCATAATTTGTTGCCATGGCGACGGTGATGTCATAATTGGTTGCTATGGCGACGATGATGTCATAATTGGTTGCCATGGAGACGATGATGCCTTAATACGTTGCCATGGCGACGGTGATATCATAATTGGTTGCCATGGTGACGGTGATGTCATAATTGGTTGCCATGGCGACGGTGATGCCTTGATACGTTGCCATGGCGACGGTGATGTCGTAATTGGTTGCCATGGTGACGATGATGTCATAATTGGTTGCCATGGCGACGGTGATGTCATAATTGGTTGCCATGGCGATGATGCCTTAATACGTTGCCATGGTGACGGTGATGTCATAATTGGTTGCTATGGCGACGATGATGTCATAATTGGTTGCCATGGAGACGATGATGCCTTAATACGTTGACATGGCGATGATGTCATAATTGGTTGCCATGGCGACGGTGATGTCATAATTGGTTGCCATGGCGACGATGATGCCTTAATACGTTGCCATGGCGATGATGTCATAATTGGTTGCCATGGCGACGGTGATGTCATAATTGGTTGCCATGGCGACTGTGATGTCATAATTGGTTGCCATGGCGACAATGATGTCATAATTGGTTGCCATGGCGACGATGATGCCTTAATACGTTGACATGGCGATGATGTCATAATTGGTTGCCATGGTGACGGTGATGTCATAATTGGTTGCCATGGCGACGATGATGCCTTAATACGTTGCCATGGCGATGATGTCATAATTGGTTGCCATGGCGATGATGATGCCTTAATACGTTGCCATGGCGACGGTGATGTCATAATTTGTTGCCATGTCGATGATGATGTCATAATTGGTTGCCATGGCGACGGTGATGTCATAATTGGTTGCTATGGCTACGATGATGTCATAATTGGTTGCCATGGAGACTATGATGCCTTAATACGTTGCCATGGCGACGGTGATATCATTGGTTGCCATGGCTACGGTGATGTCATAATTGGTTGCCATGGCGGTGATGTCATAATTGGTTGCCATGGTGACGGTGATGTCATAATTGGTTGCCATGGCGACGATGATGCCTTAATACGTTGCCATCATGATGATGTCATAATTGGTTGCCATGGCGATGGTGATGTCATAATTGGTTGCCATGGCGATGGTGATGTCATAATTGGTTGCCATGGCGACAATAATGTCATAATTGGTTGCCATGGCGACGATGATGCCTTAATACGTTGACATGGCGATGATGTCATAATTGGTTGCCATGGCGACGGTGATGTCATAATTGGTTTCCATGGCGACGATGATGCCTTAATACGTTGCATGGCGATGATGTCATAATTGGTTGCCATGGCAAAGATGATGCCTTAATACGTTGCCATGGCGACGGTGATGTCATAATTTGTTGCCATGGTGATGATGATGTCATACCATGGCGACGGTGATGTCATAATTGGTTGCCATGGCGACGATGATGTCATAATTGGTTGCCATGGAGACGATGATGCCTTAATACGTTGCCATGGCGATGATGTCATAAATGGTTGCCATGGCGACGGTGATGTCATAATTGATTGCCATGGCGACGATTATGCCTTAATACGTTGCCATGGCGATGATGTCATAATTGGTTGCCATGGCGACGGTGATGTCATAATTGGTTGCCATGGCGACGGTGATGTCATAATTGGTTGCCATGGCGACAATGATGTCTTAATTGGTTGCCATGGCGACGATGATGCCTTAATATGTTGCCATGGCGATGATGTCATAATTGGTTGCCATGGCGACGGTGATGTCATAATTGGTTGCCATGGTGACGGTGATGTCATAATTGGTTGCCATGGCGACAATGATGTCATAATTGGTTGCCATGGTGACGATGATGCCTTAATACGTTGCCATGGCGATGATGTCATAATTGGTTGCCATGGCGACAATGATGTCATAATTGGTTGCCATGGCGACGATGATGCCTTAATACGTTGCCATGGCGATGATGTCATAATTGGTTGCCATGGCGACGGTGATGTCATAATTGGTTGCCATGGCGACGGTGATGTCATAATTGGTTGCCATGGCGATGATGTCATAATTTGTTGCCATGGCGACGATGATGTCATAATTGGTTGCCATGGCGACGATGATGCCTTAATACATTGCCATGGCGATGATGTCATAATTGGTTGCCATGGTGACGGTGATGTCATAATTGGTTGCCATGGCGACGATGATGCCTTAATACGTTGCCATGGCGATGATGTCATAATTGGTTGCCACGGCGACGATCATGCCTTAATACGTTGCCATGGCGATGATGTCATAATTGGTTGCCATGGCGACGGTGATGTCATAATTAGTTGCCATAGCGACGGTGATGTCACAATTGGTTGCCATGGCGACGATGATGCCTTAATACGTTGCCATGGCGACGGTGATATCATAATTGGTTGCCATGGTGACGGTGATGTCATAATTGGTTGCCATGGCGACGGTGATGTCATAATTGGTTGCCATGGCGACGATGATGCCTTAATACGTTGCCATGGCGATGATGTCATAATTGGTTGCCATGGCGATGGTGATGTCATAATTGGTTGCCATGGCGACGATGATGCCTTAATACGTTGCCATGGCGATGATGTCATAATTGGTTGCCATGGCGAAGGTGATGTCATAATTGGTTAACATGGCGACGGTAATGTCATAATTGGTTGACATGGCGATGATGTCATGTTTGGTTGCCATGGCGACGGTGATGTCATAATTGGTTGCCATGGCGACGATGATGCCTTAATACGTTGTCATGGAGATGATATCATAATTGGTTGCCATGGCGACAGTGATGTCATAATTGGTTGCCATGGCGACGATGATGCCTTAATACGTTGCCATGGCGATGATGTCATAATTGGTTGCCATGGCGACGATCATGCCTTAATACGTTGCCATGGCGATGATGTCATAATTGGTTGCCTTGGCGACGTGATGTCATAATTTGTTGCCATGGCGATGGTGATGTCATAATTGGTTGCCATGGCGACGATGATGCCTTAATACGTTGCCATGGCGACGGTGATGTCATAATTCATTTGCCATGGCGACGGTGATGTCATAATTGGTTGCCGTGGACACGGTGATGTCATAATTAGTTGCCATGGCGACGGTGATGTCATAATTGGTTGCCATGACGATGATGATGTCATAATTGGTTGCCATGGCTATGATATCATAATTGGTTGCCATGGCGATGATGTCATAATTGGTCGCCATGGCGATTATGTCATAATTGGTTGCCATGGTGATTAAGTCATAATTGGTTGCCATGGCGATGATGTCATATTAGGTTGCCATGGCGACGGTGATGTCATAATTGGTTGCCATGGCGATGATGTCATAATTGGTTGCCATGGCGACGGTGATGTCATAATTGGTTGCCATGGCGATGATGCCTTAATACGTTTCAATGGCGACGGTGATGTCATAATTGGTTGCCATGGCGACGATGATGTCATAATTGGTTGCCATGGCGACGATGATGTCATAATTGGTTGCCATGGCGACGATGCTGCCTTAATACGTTGCCATGGCGATGATGTCATAATTGGTTGCCATGGCGATGATGATGTCATAATTGGTTGCCATGGCGATGATGATGTCATAATTGGTTGCCATGGCGATGATGATGTCATAATTGGTTGCCATGGCGATGATGTCATAATTGGTTGACATGACGATGATGTCATAATTGGTTGCCATGGTGACGATGATGCCTTAACACGTTGCCATGGCGACGGTGATGTCATAATTGGTTGCCATGGCGACGGTGATGTCATAATTGGTTGCCATGGCGACGATGATGTCTTAATACGTTGCCATGGCGATGATGTCATTATTGGTTGCCATGGCGACGGTGATATCATAATTGGTTGCCATGGCAACGATGATGTCATAATTGGTTGCCATGGCAACGATGATGCCTTAATACGTTGCCATGGCGATGATGTCATAATTGGTTGCCATGGCGACGGTGATGTCATAATTGGTTGCCATGGCGACGATGATGCCTTAATACGTTGACATGGCGACGGTGATGTCATAATTGGTTGCCATGGCGATGATGTCATACTTGGTTGCCATGGCGACGGTGATGTCATAATTGGTTGCAATGGCGACGATGATGTCATAATTGGTTGCCATGGCGACGGTGATGTCATAATTGGTTGCCATGGCGATGATGATGTCATAATTGGTTGCCATGGTGACGATGATGCCTTAATACGTTGCCATAGCGATGATGTCATAATTGGTTGCCATGGCGACGATCATGCCTTAATACGTTGCCATGGCGATGATGTCATAATTAGGTTGCCATGGCGACGGTGATGTCATAATTGGTTGCCATAGCGACGGTGATGTCATAATTGGTTGCCATGGCGACGATGATGCCTTAATACGTTGCCATGGCGACGGTGATATCATAATTGGTTGCCATGGCGACGGTGATGTCATAATTGGTTGCCATGGCGACGGTGATGTCATAATTGGTTGCCATGGCGACGATGATGCCTTAATACGTTGCCATGGCGATGATGTCATAATTGGTTGCCATGGCGACGGTGATGTCATAATTGGTTGCCATGGTGACGGTGATGTCATAATTGGTTGCCATGGCGATGATGTCATAATTGGTTGCCATGGCGACGGTGATGTCATAATTGGTTGCCATGGCGACGATGATGCCTTAATACGTTGCCATGGCGATGATGTCATAATTGGTTGCCATGGCGACAATGATGCCTTAATACGTTGCCATGGCAACGGTGATGTCATAATTGGTTGCCATGGCGACGATGATGCCTTAATACGATGCCATGGCGATGATGTCATAATTGGTTGCCATGGCGACGGTGATGTCATAATTGGTTGCCATGGCGACGATGATGCCTTAATACGTTGCCATGGCGACGGTGATGTCATAATTGGTTGCCATGGCGACGGTGATGTCATAATTTGTTGCCATGGCGACGGTGATGTCATAATTGGTTGCTATGGTGACGATGATGTCATAATTGGTTGCCATGGAGACGATGATGCCTTAATACGTTGCCATGGCGACGGTGATATCATAATTGGTTGCCATGGCGACGATGATGCCTTAATACGTTGCCATGGCGACGGTGATATCATAATTGGTTGCCATGGTGACGGTGATGTCATAATTGGTTGCCATGGCGACGGTGATGCCTTGATACGTTGCCATGGCGACGGTGATGTCGTAATTGGTTGCCATGGTGACGGTGATGTCATAATTGGTTGCCATGGCGACGGTGATGTCATAATTGGTTGCCATGGCGATGATGCCTTAATACGTTGCCATGGTGACGGTGATGTCATAATTGGTCGTCATGCATGACGCCACTGCAGCTAGGCGTGGGAGCGCCGCTATCTAGCACCACTGCACCAGCCATCTTTCTTGGGCTATTCTCTTGGGAGTTCTGTTCTTCCTTATTCAAAGATCCGAATTTCAATTCAGCGATAAAAGTGATAAAGGCTCGGATTGAGCCGAAACGTCGTATTAAATTATATCGCTTCTACTTCGTGCTATATATACTTGTTTGGCTCCCACATGTTTTGTATATAATAAAAATAAGCACTTATTGCATATAGAAACCCCTCTGAGTGTGCGGTGAATTATATTATTATTGGTAATAGGACCTAAAGGTCTGTTACACCTGCACCTCGCTATTGGACTTGAGTGCACGCTAACCTCCTGGTTATAATTGGTTGCCATGGCAACGGTGATGTCATAATTGGTTGCCATGGCGACGATGATGCCTTAATACGTTGACATGGCGATGATGTCATAATTGGTTTCCATGGCGACGGTGATGTCATAATTTTTTGCCATGGCGACGGTGATGTCATAATTGGTTGCCATGGCGATGATGTCATAATTGGTTGCCATGGCGACAATGATGCCTTAATACATTGCCATGGCAATGATGTCATAATTGGTTGCCATGGCGACGGTGATGTCATAATTGGTTGCCATGGAGACGGTGATGTCATAATTGGTTGCCATGGCAATGATGTCATAATTGGTTGCCATGGCGACGGTGATGTCATAATTGGTTACCATGGCGACGATGATGCCTTAATACGTTGCCATGGCGATGATGTCATAATTGGTTGCCATGGCGACGGTGATGTCATAATTGGTTGCCATGGCGACGGTGATGTCATAATTGGTTGCCATGGCGACAATGATTTCATAAATGGTTGCCATGGCGACGATGATGCCTTAATACGTTGACATGGCGATGATGTCATAATTGGTTGCCATGGCAACGGTGATGTCATAATTGGTTGCCATGGCGACGGTTATGTCATAATTGGCTGCCATGGCGACAATGATGTCATAATTGGTTGCCATGGCGACGATGATGCCTTAATACGTTGACATGGCGATGATGTCATAATTGGTTGCCATGGTGACGGTGATGTCATAATTGGTTGCCATTGCGACGATGATGCCTTAATACGTTGCCATGGCGATTATGTCATAATTGGTTGCCATGGAGATGATGATGCCTTAATACATTGCCATGGCGACGGTGATGTCATAATTTGTTGCCATGTCGATGATGATGTCATAATTGGTTGCCATGGCGACGGTGATGTCATAATTGGTTGCTATGGCGACGATGATGTCATAATTGGTTGCCATGGAGACTATGATGCCTTAATACGTTGCCATGGCGACGGTGATATCATTGGTTGCCATGGCTACGGTGATGTCATAATTGGTTGCCATGGCGGTGATGTCATAATTTTTTGCCATGGCGACGGTAATGTCATAATTGGTTGCCATGGCGATGATGATGCCTTAATACGTTGCCATGGCGATGATATCATAATTGGTTGCCATGGTGACGGTGATGTCATAACTGGTTGCCATGGCGACGATGATGCCTTGATACGTTGCCATGGCGATGATGTCATAATTGGTTGCCATGGCAACGGTGATGTCATAATTGGTTGCCATGGCGACGATGATGCCTTAATACGTTGACATGGCGATGATGTCATAATTGGTTGCCATGGCGACGGTGATGTCATAATTTTTTGCCATGGCGACGGTGATGTCATAATTGGTTGCCATGGCGATAATGTCATAATTGGTTGCCATGGCGACGGTGATGTCATAATTGGTTGCCATGGCGACGATGATGCCTTAATACGTTGCCATGGCGATGATGTCATAATTGGTTGCCATGGCGACGGTGATGTCATAATTGGTTGCCATGGCGACTGTGATGTCATAATTGGTTGCCATGGCGACAATGATTTCATAATTGGTTGCCATGGCGACGATGATGCCTTAATACGTTGACATGGCGATGATGTCATAATTGGTTGCCATGGCGACGCTGATGTCACAATTGGTTGCCATGGCGACGATGATGCCTTAATACGTTGCCATGGCGATGATGTCATAATTGGTTGCCATGGCGACGGTGATGTCATAATTGGTTGCCATGGCGACGGTGATGTCATAATTGGTTGCCATGGCGACAATGATGTCATAATTGGTTGCCATGGCGACGATGATGCCTTAATACGTTGACAAGGCGATGATTTCATAATTGGTTGCCATGGCGACGGTGATGTCATAATTGGTTGCCATGGCGACGATGATGCCTTAATACGTTGCCATGGCGATGATGTCATAATTGGTTGCCATGGCGATGATGATGCCTTAATACGTTGCCATGGCAACGGTGATGTCATAATTGGTTGCCATGGCGACGATGATGCCTTAATACGATGCCATGGCGATGATGTCATAATTGGTTGCCATGGCGACGGTGATGTCATAATTGGTTGCCATGGCGACGATGATGCCTTAATACGTTGCCATGGCGACGGTGATGTCATAATTGGTTGCCATGGCGACGGTGATGTCATAATTTGTTGCCATGGCGACGGTGATGTCATAATTGGTTGCTATGGTGACGATGATGTCATAATTGGTTGCCATGGAGACGATGATGCCTTAATACGTTGCCATGGCGACGGTGATATCATAATTGGTTGCCATGGCGACGATGATGCCTTAATACGTTGCCATGGCGACGGTGATATCATAATTGGTTGCCATGGTGACGGTGATGTCATAATTGGTTGCCATGGCGACGGTGATGCCTTGATACGTTGCCATGGCGACGGTGATGTCGTAATTGGTTGCCATGGTGACGGTGATGTCATAATTGGTTGCCATGGCGACGGTGATGTCATAATTGGTTGCCATGGCGATGATGCCTTAATACGTTGCCATGGTGACGGTGATGTCATAATTGGTCGTCATGCATGACGCCACTGCAGCTAGGCGTGGGAGCGCCGCTATCTAGCACCACTGCACCAGCCATCTTTCTTGGGCTATTCTCTTGGGAGTTCTGTTCTTCCTTATTCAAAGATCCGAATTTCAATTCAGCGATAAAAGTGATAAAGGCTCGGATTGAGCCGAAACGTCGTATTAAATTATATCGCTTCTACTTCGTGCTATATATACTTGTTTGGCTCCCACATGTTTTGTATATAATAAAAATAAGCACTTATTGCATATAGAAACCCCTCTGAGTGTGCGGTGAATTATATTATTATTGGTAATAGGACCTAAAGGTCTGTTACACCTGCACCTCGCTATTGGACTTGAGTGCACGCTAACCTCCTGGTTATAATTGGTTGCCATGGCAACGGTGATGTCATAATTGGTTGCCATGGCGACGATGATGCCTTAATACGTTGACATGGCGATGATGTCATAATTGGTTTCCATGGCGACGGTGATGTCATAATTTTTTGCCATGGCGACGGTGATGTCATAATTGGTTGCCATGGCGATGATGTCATAATTGGTTGCCATGGCGACAATGATGCCTTAATACATTGCCATGGCAATGATGTCATAATTGGTTGCCATGGCGACGGTGATGTCATAATTGGTTGCCATGGAGACGGTGATGTCATAATTGGTTGCCATGGCAATGATGTCATAATTGGTTGCCATGGCGACGGTGATGTCATAATTGGTTACCATGGCGACGATGATGCCTTAATACGTTGCCATGGCGATGATGTCATAATTGGTTGCCATGGCGACGGTGATGTCATAATTGGTTGCCATGGCGACGGTGATGTCATAATTGGTTGCCATGGCGACAATGATTTCATAAATGGTTGCCATGGCGACGATGATGCCTTAATACGTTGACATGGCGATGATGTCATAATTGGTTGCCATGGCAACGGTGATGTCATAATTGGTTGCCATGGCGACGGTTATGTCATAATTGGCTGCCATGGCGACAATGATGTCATAATTGGTTGCCATGGCGACGATGATGCCTTAATACGTTGACATGGCGATGATGTCATAATTGGTTGCCATGGTGACGGTGATGTCATAATTGGTTGCCATTGCGACGATGATGCCTTAATACGTTGCCATGGCGATTATGTCATAATTGGTTGCCATGGAGATGATGATGCCTTAATACATTGCCATGGCGACGGTGATGTCATAATTTGTTGCCATGTCGATGATGATGTCATAATTGGTTGCCATGGCGACGGTGATGTCATAATTGGTTGCTATGGCGACGATGATGTCATAATTGGTTGCCATGGAGACTATGATGCCTTAATACGTTGCCATGGCGACGGTGATATCATTGGTTGCCATGGCTACGGTGATGTCATAATTGGTTGCCATGGCGGTGATGTCATAATTTTTTGCCATGGCGACGGTAATGTCATAATTGGTTGCCATGGCGATGATGATGCCTTAATACGTTGCCATGGCGATGATATCATAATTGGTTGCCATGGTGACGGTGATGTCATAACTGGTTGCCATGGCGACGATGATGCCTTGATACGTTGCCATGGCGATGATGTCATAATTGGTTGCCATGGCAACGGTGATGTCATAATTGGTTGCCATGGCGACGATGATGCCTTAATACGTTGACATGGCGATGATGTCATAATTGGTTGCCATGGCGACGGTGATGTCATAATTTTTTGCCATGGCGACGGTGATGTCATAATTGGTTGCCATGGCGATAATGTCATAATTGGTTGCCATGGCGACGGTGATGTCATAATTGGTTGCCATGGCGACGATGATGCCTTAATACGTTGCCATGGCGATGATGTCATAATTGGTTGCCATGGCGACGGTGATGTCATAATTGGTTGCCATGGCGACTGTGATGTCATAATTGGTTGCCATGGCGACAATGATTTCATAATTGGTTGCCATGGCGACGATGATGCCTTAATACGTTGACATGGCGATGATGTCATAATTGGTTGCCATGGCGACGCTGATGTCACAATTGGTTGCCATGGCGACGATGATGCCTTAATACGTTGCCATGGCGATGATGTCATAATTGGTTGCCATGGCGACGGTGATGTCATAATTGGTTGCCATGGCGACGGTGATGTCATAATTGGTTGCCATGGCGACAATGATGTCATAATTGGTTGCCATGGCGACGATGATGCCTTAATACGTTGACAAGGCGATGATTTCATAATTGGTTGCCATGGCGACGGTGATGTCATAATTGGTTGCCATGGCGACGATGATGCCTTAATACGTTGCCATGGCGATGATGTCATAATTGGTTGCCATGGCGATGATGATGCCTTAATACGTTGCCATGGCGACGGTGATGTCATAATTTGTTGCCATGGCGATGATGATGTCATAATTGGTTGCCATGGCGATGGTGATGTCATAATTGGTTGCTATGGCGACGATGATGTCATAATTGGTTGCCATGGAGACTATGATGCCTTAATACGTTGCCATGGCGACGGTGATATCATTGGTTGCCATGGCGACGGTGATGTCATAATTAGTTGCCATGGCGATGATGTCATAATTGGTTGCCATGGCGACGGTGATGTCATAATTGGTTGCCATGGCGACGATGATGCCTTAATACGTTGCCATGGTGATGATGTCATAATTGGTTGCCATGGCGATGGTGATGTCATAATTGGTTGCCATGGCGACGGTGATGTCATAATTGGTTGCCATGGCGACAATGATGTCATAATTGGTTGCCATGGCGACGATGATGCCTTAATACGTTGCCATGGCGATGATGTCATAATTGGTTGCCATGGCGACGGTGATGTCATAATTGGTTTCCATGGCGACGATGATGCCTTAATACGTTGCATGGCGATGATGTCATAATTGGTTGCCATGGCAAAGATGATGCCTTAATACGTTGCCATGGCGACGGTGATGTCATAATTTTGTTGCCATGGCGATGGTGATGTCATAATTGGTTGCCATGGCGACGGTGATTTCATAATTGGTTGCTCTGGCGACGATGATGTCATAATTGGTTGCCATGGAGATGATGATGCCTTAATACGTTGCCATGTCGATTATGTCATAAATGGTTGCCATGGCGACGGTGATGTCATAATTGGTTGCCATGGCGACGATTATGCCTTAATACGTTGCCATGGCGATGATGTCATAATTGGTTGCCATGGCGATGGTGAAGTCATAATTGGTTGCCATGGCGACGGTGATGTCACAATTGGTTGCCATGGCGACAATGATGTCATAATTGGTTGCCATGGCGACGATGATGCCTTAATACGTTGCCATGGCGATGATGTCATAATTGGTTGCCATGGCGACGGTGATGTCATAATTGGTTGCCATGGCGACGGTGATGTCATAATTGGTTGCCATGGCGATGATGTCATAATTTGTTGCCATGGCGACGGTGATGTCATAATTGGTTACCATGGCGACGATGATGCCTTAATACATTGCCATGGCGATGATGCCTTAATACATTGCCATGGCGATGATGTCATAATTGGTTGCCATGGCGACGGTGATGTCATAATTGGTTGCCATGGCGACGATGATGCCTTAATACGTTGCCATGGCGATGATGTCATAATTGGTTGCCATGGCGACGATCATGCCTTAATACGTTGCCATGGCGATGATGTCATAATTGGTTGCCATGGCGACGGTGATGTCATAATTAGTTGCCATAGCGACGGTGATGTCATAATTGGTTGCCATGGCGACGATGATGCCTTAATACGTTGCCATGGCGACGGTGATATCATAATTGGTTGCCATGGTGACGGTGATGTCATAATTTGTTGCCATGGCGACGGTGATGTCATAATTGGTTGCCATGGCGACGATGATGCCTTAATACGTTGCCATGGCGATGATGTCATATTTGGTTGCCATGGCGATGGTGATGTCATAATTGGTTGCCATGGCGACGTGATGTCATAATTGGTTGCCATGGCGATGATGTCATAATTGGTTGCCATGGCGACGGTGATGTCATAATTGGTTGCCATGGCGACGATGATGCCTTAATATGTTGCCATGGCGATGATGTCATAATTGGTTGCCATGGCGACGATGATGCCTTAATACGTTGCCATGGCAACGGTGATGTCATAATTGGTTGACATGGCGACTATGATGCCTTAATACGTTGCCATGGCGATGATGTCATAATTGGTTGCCATGGCGACGGTGATGTCATAATTGGTTAACATGGCGACGGTAATGTCATAATTGGTTGACATGGCGATGATGTCATAATTGGTTGCCATGGCGATGATGATGCTTTAATACGTTGCCATGGCGACGATGAAGTCATAATTGGTTGCCATGGCGACGATGATGTCATAATTGGTTGCCATGGCGATTATGTCATAATTGGTTGCCATGGCGATGATGATGTCATAATTGGTTGCCATGGCGATGATGTCATAATTGGTTGCCATGGCGATGATGTCATAATTGGTTGCCATGACGATGATGTCATAATTGGTTGCCATGGTGACGATGATGCCTTAACACGTTGCCATGGCGACGGTGATGTCATAATTGGTTGCAATGGCGACGGTGATGTCATAATTGGTTGCCATGGCGACGATGATGTCTTAATACGTTGCCATGGCGACGGTGATGTCATTATTGGTTGCCATGGCGACGGTGATATCATAACTGGTTGCCATGGTGACGATGATGTCATAATTGGTTGCCATGGCGACGATGATGCCTTAATACATTGCCATGGCGATGATGTCATAATTGGTTTCCATGGCGACGGTGATGTCATAATTGGTTGCCATGGCGACGATGATGCCTTAATACATTGCCATGGCGACGGTGATGTCATAATTGGTTGCCATGGCGATGATGTCATACTTGGTTGCCATGGCGACGGTGATGTCATAATTGGTTGCAATGGTGACGATGATGTCATAATTGGTTGCCATGGCGATGGTGATGTCATAATTGGTTGCCATGGCGATGATGATGTCATAATTGGTTGCCATGTCGACGATGATGCCTTAATACGTTCCCATGGCGATGATGTCATAATTGTTTGCCATGGCGACGATCATGCCTTAATACATTGCCATGGCGATGATGTCATAATTGGTTGCCATGGCGACGGTGATGTCATAATTGGTTGCCATAGCGACGGTGATGTCATAATTGGTTGCCATGGCGACGATGATGCCTTAATACGTTGCCATGGCGACGGTGATATCATAATTGGTTGCCATGGCGACGGAGATGTCATAATTGGTTGCCATGGCGACGGTGATGTCATAATTGGTTGCCATGGCGACGATGATGCCTTAATACGTTGCCATGGTGATGATGTCATAATTGGTTGCCATGGCGACGGTGATGTCATAATTGGCTGCCATGGCGACGGTGATGTCATAATTGGTTGCCATGGCGATGATGTCATAATTGGTTGCCATGGCGACGGTGATGTCATAATTTGTTGCCATGGCGACGATGATGCCTTAATACGTTGCCATGGCGATGATGTCATAATTGGTTGCCATGGCGACAATGATGCCTTAATACGTTGCCATGGCAACGGTGATGTCATAATTGGTTGCCTTTTCGACGATGATGCCTTAATACGTTGCCATGGCGATGATGTCATAATTGGTTGCCATGGCGACGGTGATGTCATAATTGGTTGCCATGGCGACGGTGATGTCATAATTGGTTGCCATGGCGACAATAATGTCATAATTGGTTGCCATGGCGACGATGATGCCTTAATACGTTGACATGGCGATGATGTCATAATTGGTTGCCATGGCGACGGTGATGTCATAATTGGTTTCCATGGCGACGATGATGCCTTAATACGTTGCATGGCGATGATGTCATAATTGGTTGCCATGGCAAAGATGATGCCTTAATACGTTGCCATGGCGACGGTGATGTCATAATTTGTTGCCATGGTGATGATGTCATGCCATGGCGACGGTGATGTCATAATTGGTTGCTATGGCAACGATGATGTCATAATTGGTTGCCATGGAGACTATGATGCCTTAATACGTTGACATGGCGACGGTGATATCATTGGTTGCCATGGCGACGGTGATGTCATAATTGGTTGCCATGGCGACGTTGATGTCATAATTTGTTGCCATGGCAATGATGATGTCATAATTGGTTGCCATGGCGACGGTGATGTCATAATTGGTTGCTATGGCGACAATGATGTCATAATTGGTTGCCATGGAGACGATGATGCCTTAATACGTTGCCATGGTGACGGTGATATCATAATTGGTTGCCATGGCGACGGTGATGTCATAATTGGTTGCCATGGCGACGGTGATGCCTTGATACGTTGCCATGGCGACGGTGATGTCGTAATTGGTTGCCATGGCGACGGTGATGTCATAATTGGTTGCCATGGCGACGGTGATGTCATAATTGGTTGCCATGGCGATGATGCCTTAATACGTTGCCATGGCGACGGTGATGTCATAATTGGTTGCCATGGCGACAATGATGCCTTAATACATTGCCATGGCGATGATGTCATAATTGGTTGCCATGGTGACGGTGATGTCATAATTGGTTGCCATGGCGACGATGATGCCTTAATACGTTCCCATGGCGATGATGTCATAATTGGTTGCCATGGCAACGGTGATGTCATAATTGGTTGCCATGGCGACGATGATGACTTAATACGTTGACATGGCGATGATGTCATAATTGGTTTCCATGGCGACGGTGATGTCATAATTTTTTGCCATGGCGACGGTGATGTCATAATTGGTTGCCATGGCGATGATGTCATAATTGGTTGCCATGGCGACGGTGATGTCATAATTGGTTGCCATGGCGACGATGATGCCTTAATACATTGCCATGGCGATGATGTCATAATTGGTTGCCATGGCGACGGTGATGTCATAATTGGTTGCCATGGCGACGGTGATGTCATAATTGGTTGCCATGGCAATGATGTCATAATTGGTTGCCATGGCGACGGTGATGTCATAATTGGTTGCCATGGCGACGATGATGCCTTAATACGTTGCCATGGCGATGATGTCATAATTGGTTGCCATGGCGACGGTGATGTCATAATTGGTTGCCATGGCGACGGTGATGTCATAATTGGTTGCCATGGCGACAATGATTTCATAATTGGTTGCCATAGCGACGATGATGCCTTAATACGTTGACATGGCGATGATGTCATAATTGGTTGCCATGGCGACGGTGATGTCATAATTGGTTGCCATGGCGACGATGATGCCTTAATACGTTGCCATGGCGATGATGTCATAATTGGTTGCCATGGCGACGGTGATGTCATAATTGGTTGCCATGGCGACTGTGATGTCATAATTGGTTGCCATGGCGACAATGATGTCATAATTGGTTGCCATGGCGACGATGATGCCTTAATACGTTGACATGGCGATGATGTCATAATTGGTTGCCATGGCGACGATGATGTCATAATTGGTTGCCATGGCGATTATGTCATAATTGGTTGCCATGGCGATGATGATGTCATAATTGGTTGCCATGGCGATGATGTCATAATTGGTTGCCATGGCGATGATGTCATAATTGGTTGCCATGACGATGATGTCATAATTGGTTGCCATGGTGACGATGATGCCTTAACACGTTGCCATGGCGACGGTGATGTCATAATTGGTTGCAATGGCGACGGTGATGTCATAATTGGTTGCCATGGCGACGATGATGTCTTAATACGTTGCCATGGCGACGGTGATGTCATTATTGGTTGCCATGGCGACGGTGATATCATAACTGGTTGCCATGGTGACGATGATGTCATAATTGGTTGCCATGGCGACGATGATGCCTTAATACGTTGCCATGGCGATGATGTCATAATTGGTTTCCATGGCGACGGTGATGTCATAATTGGTTGCCATGGCGACGATGATGCCTTAATACATTGCCATGGCGACGGTGATGTCATAATTGGTTGCCATGGCGACGATGATGCCTTAATATGTTGCCATGGCGATGATGTCATAATTGGTTGCCATGGCGACGGTGATGTCATAATTGGTTGCCATGGTGACGGTGATGTCATAATTGGTTGCCATGGCGACAATGATGTCATAATTGGTTGCCATGGTGACGATGATGCCTTAATACGTTGCCATGGCGATGATGTCATAATTGGTTGCCATGGCGACGGTGATGTCATAATTGGTTGCCATGGCGACGATGATGCCTTAATACGTTGCCATGGCGATGATGTCATAATTGGTTGCCATGGTGTCGGTGATGTAATAATTGGTTGCCATGGCGATGTTGATGTCATAATTCTTTGCCATGGCGACAATGATGTCATGATTGGTTGCCATGGCGACGATGATGCCTTAATATGTTGCCATGGCGACGGTGATGTCATAATTTGTTGCCATGGCGATGATGATGTCATAATTGGTTGCCATGGCGACGGTGATGTCATAATTGGTTGCCATGGCGACGATGATGCCTTAATACGTTGCCATGGCAATGATGTCATAAATGGTTGCCATGGCGACGGTGATGTCATAATTCGTTTGCCATGGTGACGGTGATGTCATAATTGGTTGCCATGGTGACGGTGATGTCATAATTGGTTGCCATGGCGACGGTGATGTCATAATTGGTTGCCATGACGATGATGATGTCATAATTGGTTGCCATGGCGATGATGTCATAATTGGTTGCCATGGCGATTATGTCATAATTGGTTGCCATGGCGACGATGATACCTTAATACGTTGCCATGGCGATGAAGTCATAATTGGTTGCCATGGCGATGATGATGTCATAATAGGTTGCCATGGCGACGGTGAGGTCATAATTGGTTGCCATGGCGATGATGTCATAATAGGTTGCCATGGCGATGATGTCATAATAGGTTGCCATGGCGACGGTGATGTCATAATTGGTTGCCATGGCGACGGTGATGTAATAATTGGTTGCCATGGCGACGATGATGCCTTAATACGTTGCCATGGCGACGATGATGCCTTAATATGTTGCCATGGCGACGGTGATGTCATAATTGGTTGCCATGGCGACGGTGATGTCATAATTGGTTGCATTGGCGACGGTGATGTCATAATTGGTTGCCATGACGATGATGATGTCATAATTGGTTGCCATGGCGATGATGTCATAATTGGTTGCCATGGCGACGGTGATGTCATAATTGGTTGCCATGGCGACGATGATGCCTTAATACGTTGCCATGGCGACGGTGATGTCATAATTGGTTGCCATGGCGACGATGATGCCTTAATACGTTGCCATGGCGATGATGTCATAATTGGTTGCCATGGCGACGGTGATGTCAGAATTGGTTGCCATGGCGACGATGATGCCTTAATACGTTGCCATGGCGATGATGTCATAATTGGTTGCCATGGCGACGATGATGCCTTAATACTTTGCCATGGTGACTGTGATGTCATAGTTTGTTGCCATGGCGATGATGATGTCATAATTGTTTGCCATGGCGACGGTGATGTCATAATTGGTTGCCATGGCGACGGTGATGTCATAATTGGTTGCCATGGCGACGATGATGCCTTAATACGTTGCCATGGCGATGATGTCATAATTGGTTGCCATGGCGACGGTGATGTCATAATTGGTTGCCATGGCGACGATGATGCCTTAATACGTTGCCATGGCGACGGTGATGTCATAATTGGTTGCCATGGCGATGATGATGTCATAATTTGTTGCCATGGCGACGGTGATGTCATAATTGGTTGCTATGGCGACGATGATGTCATAATTGGTTGCCATGGAGACGATGATGCCTTAATACGTTGCCATGGCGACGGTGATATCATAATTGGTTGCCATGGTGACGGTGATGTCATAATTGGTTGCCATGGCGACGGTGATGCCTTGATACGTTGCCATGGCGACGGTGATGTCGTAATTGGTTGCCATGGTGACGATGATGTCATAATTGGTTGCCATGGCGACGGTGATGTCATAATTGGTTGCCATGGCGATGATGCCTTAATACGTTGCCATGGTGACGGTGATGTCATAATTGGTTGCCATGGCGACGATGATGCCTTAATACATTGCCATGGCGATGATGTCATAATTGGTTGCCATGGTGACGGTGATGTCATAATTGGTTGACATGGCGACAATGATGCCTTAATACGTTGACATGGCGATGATGTCATAATTGGTTGCCATGGCAACGGTGATGTCATAATTGGTTGCCATGGCGACGATGATGCCTTAATACGTTGACATGGCGATGATGTCATAATTGGTTTCCATGGCGACGGTGATGTCATAATTTTTTGCCATGGCGACGGTGATGTCATAATTGGTTGCCATGGCGATGATGTCATAATTGGTTGCCATGGCGACAATGATGCCTTAATACATTGCCATGGCGATGATGTCATAATTGGTTGCCATGGCGACGGTGATGTCATAATTGGTTGCCATGGCGACGGTGATGTCATAATTGGTTGCCATGGCAATGATGTCATAATTGGTTGCCATGGCGACGGTGATGTCATAATTGGTTGCCATGGCGACGATGATGCCTTAATACGTTGCCATGGCGATGATGTCATAATTGGTTGCCATGGCGACGGTGATGTCATAATTGGTTGCCATGGCGACGGTGATGTCATAATTGGTTGCCATGGCGACAATGATTTCATAAATGGTTGCCATGGCGACGATGATGCCTTAATACGTTGACATGGCGATGATGTCATAATTGGTTGCCATGGCGACGGTGATGTCATAATTGGTTGCCATGGCGACGATGATGCCTTAATACGTTGCCATGGCGATGATGTCATAATTGGTTGCCATGGCGACGGTGATGTCATAATTGGTTGCCATGGCAACGGTTATGTCATAATTGGCTGCCATGGCGACAATGATGTCATAATTGGTTGCCATGGCGACGATGATGCCTTAATACGTTGACATGGCGATGATGTCATAATTGGTTGCCATGGTGACGGTGATGTCATAATTGGTTGCCATGGCGACGATGATGCCTTAATACGTTGCCATGGCGATTATGTCATAATTGGTTGCCATGGAGATGATGATGCCTTAATACGTTGCCATGGGGACGGTGATGTCATAATTTGTTGCCATGTCGATGATGATGTCATAATTGGTTGCCATGGCGACGGTGATGTCATAATTGGTTGCTATGGCGACGATGATGTCATAATTGGTTGCCATGGCGACGATGATGCCTTAATACATTGCCATGGCGATGATGTCATAATTGGTTGCCATGGCGACGGTGATGTCATAATTGGTTGCCATGGTGACAGTGATGTCATAATTGGTTGCCATGGCGATGATGTCATAATTGGTTGCCATGGCGACGGTGATGTCATAATTGGTTGCCATGGCGACGATGATACCTTAATACGTTGCCATGGCGATGATGTCATAATTGGTTGCCATGGCGACGGTGATGTCATAATTGGTTGCCATGGCGACGGTGATGTCATAATTGGTTGCCATGGCGACAATGATTTCATAATTGGTTGCCATGGCGACGATGATGCCTTAATACGTTGACATGGCGATGATGTCATAATTGGTTGCCATGGCGACGGTGATGTCACAATTGGTTGCCATGGCGACGATGATGCCTTAATACGTTGCCATGGCGATGATGTCATAATTGGTTGCCATGGCGACGGTGATGTCATAATTGGTTTCCATGGCGACGATGATGCCTTAATACGTTGCATGGCGATTATGTCATAATTGGTTGCCATGGCAAAGATGATGCCTTAATACGTTGCCATGGCGACGGTGATGTCATAATTTGTTGCCATGGCGACGGTGATGTCATAATTGGTTGCCATGGCGATGATGTCATAATTTGTTGCCATGGCGACGGTGATGTCATAATTGGTTGCCATGGCGACGATGATGCCTTAATACATTGCCATGGCGATGATGCCTTAATACATTGCCATGGCGATGATGTCATAATTGGTTGCCATGGCGACGGTGATGTCATAATTGGTTGCCATGGCGACGATGATGCCTTAATACGTTGCCATGGCGATGATGTCATAATTGGTTGCCATGGCGACGATCATGCCTTAATACGTTGCCATGGCGATGATGTCATAATTGGTTGCCATGGCGACGGTGATGTCATAATTAGTTGCCATAGCGACGGTGATGTCATAATTGGTTGCCATGGCGACGATGATGCCTTAATACGTTGCCATGGCGACGGTGATATCATAATTGGTTGCCATGGTGACGGTGATGTCATAATTGGTTGCCATGGCGACGGTGATGTCATAATTGGTTGCCATGGCGACGATGATGCCTTAATACGTTGCCATGGCGATGATGTCATAATTGGTTGCCATGGCGATGGTGATGTCATAATTGGTTGCCATGGCAACGGTGATGTCATAATTGGTTGCCATGGCGACAATGATGTCATAATTGGTTGCCATGGCGACGATGATGCCTTAATACGTTGACATGGCGATGATGTCATAATTGGTTGCCATGGCGACGGTGATGTCATAATTGGTTGCCATGGCGACGATGATGCCTTAATACGTTGCATGGCGATTATGTCATAATTGGTTGCCATGGCAAAGATGATGCCTTAATACGTTGCCATGGCGACGGTGATGTCATAATTTGTTGCCATGGCGACGGTGATGTCATAATTGGTTGCCATGGCGATGATGTCATAATTTGTTGCCATGGCGACGGTGATGTCATAATTGGTTGCCATGGCGACGATGATGCCTTAATACATTGACATGGCGATGATGCCTTAATACATTGCCATGGCGATGATGTCATAATTGGTTGCCATGGCGACGGTGATGTCATAATTGGTTGCCATGGCGACGATGATGCCTTAATACGTTGCCATGGCGATGATGTCATAATTGGTTGCCATGGCGACGATCATGCCTTAATACGTTGCCATGGCGACGGTGATATCATAATTGGTTGCCATGGCGATGGTGATGTCATAATTGGTTGACATGGCGACGGTGATGTCATAATTGGTTGCCATGGCGACGATGATGCCTTAATACGTTGCCATGGCGATGATGTCATAATTGGTTGCCATGGCGACGGTGATGTCATAATTGGTTGCCATGGTGACGGTGATGTCATAATTGGTTGCCATGGCGATGATGTCATAATTGGTTGCCATGGCGACGGTGATGTCATAATTGGTTGCCATGGCGACGATGATGCCTTAATATGTTGCCATGGCGATGATGTCATAATTGGTGCCATGGCGACAATGATGCCTTAATACGTTGCCATGGCAACGGTGATGTCATAATTGGTTGCCATGGCGACGATGATGCCTTAATACGTTGCCATGGCGATGATGTCATAATTGGTTGCCATGGCGACGGTGATGTCATAATTGGTTGCCATGGCGACGATGATGCCTTAATACGTTGCCATGGCGACGGTGATGTCATAATTGGTTGCCATGGCGATGATGATGTCATAATTTGTTGCCATGGCGACGGTGATGTCATAATTGGTTGCTATGGCGACGATGATGTCATAATTGGTTGCCATGGAGACGATGATGCCTTAATACGTTGCCATGGCGACGGTGATATCATAATTGGTTGCCATGGTGACGGTGATGTCATAATTGGTTGCCATGGCGACGGTGATGCCTTGATACGTTGCCATGGCGACGGTGATGTCGTAATTGGTTGCCATGGTGACGATGATGTCATAATTGGTTGCCATGGCGACGGTGATGTCATAATTGGTTGCCATGGCGATGATGCCTTAATACGTTGCCATGGTGACGGTGATGTCATAATTGGTTGCTATGGCGACGATGATGTCATAATTGGTTGCCATGGAGACGATGATGCCTTAATACGTTGACATGGCGATGATGTCATAATTGGTTGCCATGGCGACGGTGATGTCATAATTGGTTGCCATGGCGACGATGATGCCTTAATACGTTGCCATGGCGATGATGTCATAATTGGTTGCCATGGCGACGGTGATGTCATAATTGGTTGCCATGGCGACTGTGATGTCATAATTGGTTGCCATGGCGACAATGATGTCATAATTGGTTGCCATGGCGACGATGATGCCTTAATACGTTGACATGGCGATGATGTCATAATTGGTTGCCATGGTGACGGTGATGTCATAATTGGTTGCCATGGCGACGATGATGCCTTAATACGTTGCCATGGCGATGATGTCATAATTGGTTGCCATGGCGATGATGATGCCTTAATACGTTGCCATGGCGACGGTGATGTCATAATTTGTTGCCATGTCGATGATGATGTCATAATTGGTTGCCATGGCGACGGTGATGTCATAATTGGTTGCTATGGCTACGATGATGTCATAATTGGTTGCCATGGAGACTATGATGCCTTAATACGTTGCCATGGCGACGGTGATATCATTGGTTGCCATGGCTACGGTGATGTCATAATTGGTTGCCATGGCGGTGATGTCATAATTGGTTGCCATGGTGACGGTGATGTCATAATTGGTTGCCATGGCGACGATGATGCCTTAATACGTTGCCATCATGATGATGTCATAATTGGTTGCCATGGCGATGGTGATGTCATAATTGGTTGCCATGGCGATGGTGATGTCATAATTGGTTGCCATGGCGACAATAATGTCATAATTGGTTGCCATGGCGACGATGATGCCTTAATACGTTGACATGGCGATGATGTCATAATTGGTTGCCATGGCGACGGTGATGTCATAATTGGTTTCCATGGCGACGATGATGCCTTAATACGTTGCATGGCGATGATGTCATAATTGGTTGCCATGGCAAAGATGATGCCTTAATACGTTGCCATGGCGACGGTGATGTCATAATTTGTTGCCATGGTGATGATGATGTCATACCATGGCGACGGTGATGTCATAATTGGTTGCCATGGCGACGATGATGTCATAATTGGTTGCCATGGAGACGATGATGCCTTAATACGTTGCCATGGCGATGATGTCATAAATGGTTGCCATGGCGACGGTGATGTCATAATTGATTGCCATGGCGACGATTATGCCTTAATACGTTGCCATGGCGATGATGTCATAATTGGTTGCCATGGCGACGGTGATGTCATAATTGGTTGCCATGGCGACGGTGATGTCATAATTGGTTGCCATGGCGACAATGATGTCTTAATTGGTTGCCATGGCGACGATGATGCCTTAATATGTTGCCATGGCGATGATGTCATAATTGGTTGCCATGGCGACGGTGATGTCATAATTGGTTGCCATGGTGACGGTGATGTCATAATTGGTTGCCATGGCGACAATGATGTCATAATTGGTTGCCATGGTGACGATGATGCCTTAATACGTTGCCATGGCGATGATGTCATAATTGGTTGCCATGGCGACAATGATGTCATAATTGGTTGCCATGGCGACGATGATGCCTTAATACGTTGCCATGGCGATGATGTCATAATTGGTTGCCATGGCGACGGTGATGTCATAATTGGTTGCCATGGCGACGGTGATGTCATAATTGGTTGCCATGGCGATGATGTCATAATTTGTTGCCATGGCGACGATGATGTCATAATTGGTTGCCATGGCGACGATGATGCCTTAATACATTGCCATGGCGATGATGTCATAATTGGTTGCCATGGTGACGGTGATGTCATAATTGGTTGCCATGGCGACGATGATGCCTTAATACGTTGCCATGGCGATGATGTCATAATTGGTTGCCACGGCGACGATCATGCCTTAATACGTTGCCATGGCGATGATGTCATAATTGGTTGCCATGGCGACGGTGATGTCATAATTAGTTGCCATAGCGACGGTGATGTCACAATTGGTTGCCATGGCGACGATGATGCCTTAATACGTTGCCATGGCGACGGTGATATCATAATTGGTTGCCATGGTGACGGTGATGTCATAATTGGTTGCCATGGCGACGGTGATGTCATAATTGGTTGCCATGGCGACGATGATGCCTTAATACGTTGCCATGGCGATGATGTCATAATTGGTTGCCATGGCGATGGTGATGTCATAATTGGTTGCCATGGCGACGATGATGCCTTAATACGTTGCCATGGCGATGATGTCATAATTGGTTGCCATGGCGAAGGTGATGTCATAATTGGTTAACATGGCGACGGTAATGTCATAATTGGTTGACATGGCGATGATGTCATGTTTGGTTGCCATGGCGACGGTGATGTCATAATTGGTTGCCATGGCGACGATGATGCCTTAATACGTTGTCATGGAGATGATATCATAATTGGTTGCCATGGCGACAGTGATGTCATAATTGGTTGCCATGGCGACGATGATGCCTTAATACGTTGCCATGGCGATGATGTCATAATTGGTTGCCATGGCGACGATCATGCCTTAATACGTTGCCATGGCGATGATGTCATAATTGGTTGCCTTGGCGACGTGATGTCATAATTTGTTGCCATGGCGATGGTGATGTCATAATTGGTTGCCATGGCGACGATGATGCCTTAATACGTTGCCATGGCGACGGTGATGTCATAATTCATTTGCCATGGCGACGGTGATGTCATAATTGGTTGCCGTGGACACGGTGATGTCATAATTAGTTGCCATGGCGACGGTGATGTCATAATTGGTTGCCATGACGATGATGATGTCATAATTGGTTGCCATGGCTATGATATCATAATTGGTTGCCATGGCGATGATGTCATAATTGGTCGCCATGGCGATTATGTCATAATTGGTTGCCATGGTGATTAAGTCATAATTGGTTGCCATGGCGATGATGTCATATTAGGTTGCCATGGCGACGGTGATGTCATAATTGGTTGCCATGGCGATGATGTCATAATTGGTTGCCATGGCGACGGTGATGTCATAATTGGTTGCCATGGCGATGATGCCTTAATACGTTTCAATGGCGAAGGTGATGTCATAATTGGTTGCCATGGCGACGATGATGTCATAATTGGTTGCCATGGCGACGATGATGTCATAATTGGTTGCCATGGCGACGATGCTGCCTTAATACGTTGCCATGGCGATGATGTCATAATTGGTTGCCATGGCGATGATGATGTCATAATTGGTTGCCATGGCGATGATGATGTCATAATTGGTTGCCATGGCGATGATGATGTCATAATTGGTTGCCATGGCGATGATGTCATAATTGGTTGACATGACGATGATGTCATAATTGGTTGCCATGGTGACGATGATGCCTTAACACGTTGCCATGGCGACGGTGATGTCATAATTGGTTGCCATGGCGACGGTGATGTCATAATTGGTTGCCATGGCGACGATGATGTCTTAATACGTTGCCATGGCGATGATGTCATTATTGGTTGCCATGGCGACGGTGATATCATAATTGGTTGCCATGGCAACGATGATGTCATAATTGGTTGCCATGGCAACGATGATGCCTTAATACGTTGCCATGGCGATGATGTCATAATTGGTTGCCATGGCGACGGTGATGTCATAATTGGTTGCCATGGCGACGATGATGCCTTAATACGTTGACATGGCGACGGTGATGTCATAATTGGTTGCCATGGCGATGATGTCATACTTGGTTGCCATGGCGACGGTGATGTCATAATTGGTTGCAATGGCGACGATGATGTCATAATTGGTTGCCATGGCGACGGTGATGTCATAATTGGTTGCCATGGCGATGATGATGTCATAATTGGTTGCCATGGTGACGATGATGCCTTAATACGTTGCCATAGCGATGATGTCATAATTGGTTGCCATGGCGACGATCATGCCTTAATACGTTGCCATGGCGATGATGTCATAATTAGGTTGCCATGGCGACGGTGATGTCATAATTGGTTGCCATAGCGACGGTGATGTCATAATTGGTTGCCATGGCGACGATGATGCCTTAATACGTTGCCATGGCGACGGTGATATCATAATTGGTTGCCATGGCGACGGTGATGTCATAATTGGTTGCCATGGCGACGGTGATGTCATAATTGGTTGCCATGGCGACGATGATGCCTTAATACGTTGCCATGGCGATGATGTCATAATTGGTTGCCATGGCGACGGTGATGTCATAATTGGTTGCCATGGTGACGGTGATGTCATAATTGGTTGCCATGGCGATGATGTCATAATTGGTTGCCATGGCGACGGTGATGTCATAATTGGTTGCCATGGCGACGATGATGCCTTAATACGTTGCCATGGCGATGATGTCATAATTGGTTGCCATGGCGACAATGATGCCTTAATACGTTGCCATGGCAACGGTGATGTCATAATTGGTTGCCATGGCGACGATGATGCCTTAATACGATGCCATGGCGATGATGTCATAATTGGTTGCCATGGCGACGGTGATGTCATAATTGGTTGCCATGGCGACGATGATGCCTTAATACGTTGCCATGGCGACGGTGATGTCATAATTGGTTGCCATGGCGACGGTGATGTCATAATTTGTTGCCATGGCGACGGTGATGTCATAATTGGTTGCTATGGTGACGATGATGTCATAATTGGTTGCCATGGAGACGATGATGCCTTAATACGTTGCCATGGCGACGGTGATATCATAATTGGTTGCCATGGCGACGATGATGCCTTAATACGTTGCCATGGCGACGGTGATATCATAATTGGTTGCCATGGTGACGGTGATGTCATAATTGGTTGCCATGGCGACGGTGATGCCTTGATACGTTGCCATGGCGACGGTGATGTCGTAATTGGTTGCCATGGTGACGGTGATGTCATAATTGGTTGCCATGGCGACGGTGATGTCATAATTGGTTGCCATGGCGATGATGCCTTAATACGTTGCCATGGTGACGGTGATGTCATAATTGGTCGTCATGCATGACGCCACTGCAGCTAGGCGTGGGAGCGCCGCTATCTAGCACCACTGCACCAGCCATCTTTCTTGGGCTATTCTCTTGGGAGTTCTGTTCTTCCTTATTCAAAGATCCGAATTTCAATTCAGCGATAAAAGTGATAAAGGCTCGGATTGAGCCGAAACGTCGTATTAAATTATATCGCTTCTACTTCGTGCTATATATACTTGTTTGGCTCCCACATGTTTTGTATATAATAAAAATAAGCACTTATTGCATATAGAAACCCCTCTGAGTGTGCGGTGAATTATATTATTATTGGTAATAGGACCTAAAGGTCTGTTACACCTGCACCTCGCTATTGGACTTGAGTGCACGCTAACCTCCTGGTTATAATTGGTTGCCATGGCAACGGTGATGTCATAATTGGTTGCCATGGCGACGATGATGCCTTAATACGTTGACATGGCGATGATGTCATAATTGGTTTCCATGGCGACGGTGATGTCATAATTTTTTGCCATGGCGACGGTGATGTCATAATTGGTTGCCATGGCGATGATGTCATAATTGGTTGCCATGGCGACAATGATGCCTTAATACATTGCCATGGCAATGATGTCATAATTGGTTGCCATGGCGACGGTGATGTCATAATTGGTTGCCATGGAGACGGTGATGTCATAATTGGTTGCCATGGCAATGATGTCATAATTGGTTGCCATGGCGACGGTGATGTCATAATTGGTTACCATGGCGACGATGATGCCTTAATACGTTGCCATGGCGATGATGTCATAATTGGTTGCCATGGCGACGGTGATGTCATAATTGGTTGCCATGGCGACGGTGATGTCATAATTGGTTGCCATGGCGACAATGATTTCATAAATGGTTGCCATGGCGACGATGATGCCTTAATACGTTGACATGGCGATGATGTCATAATTGGTTGCCATGGCAACGGTGATGTCATAATTGGTTGCCATGGCGACGGTTATGTCATAATTGGCTGCCATGGCGACAATGATGTCATAATTGGTTGCCATGGCGACGATGATGCCTTAATACGTTGACATGGCGATGATGTCATAATTGGTTGCCATGGTGACGGTGATGTCATAATTGGTTGCCATTGCGACGATGATGCCTTAATACGTTGCCATGGCGATTATGTCATAATTGGTTGCCATGGAGATGATGATGCCTTAATACATTGCCATGGCGACGGTGATGTCATAATTTGTTGCCATGTCGATGATGATGTCATAATTGGTTGCCATGGCGACGGTGATGTCATAATTGGTTGCTATGGCGACGATGATGTCATAATTGGTTGCCATGGAGACTATGATGCCTTAATACGTTGCCATGGCGACGGTGATATCATTGGTTGCCATGGCTACGGTGATGTCATAATTGGTTGCCATGGCGGTGATGTCATAATTTTTTGCCATGGCGACGGTAATGTCATAATTGGTTGCCATGGCGATGATGATGCCTTAATACGTTGCCATGGCGATGATATCATAATTGGTTGCCATGGTGACGGTGATGTCATAACTGGTTGCCATGGCGACGATGATGCCTTGATACGTTGCCATGGCGATGATGTCATAATTGGTTGCCATGGCAACGGTGATGTCATAATTGGTTGCCATGGCGACGATGATGCCTTAATACGTTGACATGGCGATGATGTCATAATTGGTTGCCATGGCGACGGTGATGTCATAATTTTTTGCCATGGCGACGGTGATGTCATAATTGGTTGCCATGGCGATAATGTCATAATTGGTTGCCATGGCGACGGTGATGTCATAATTGGTTGCCATGGCGACGATGATGCCTTAATACGTTGCCATGGCGATGATGTCATAATTGGTTGCCATGGCGACGGTGATGTCATAATTGGTTGCCATGGCGACTGTGATGTCATAATTGGTTGCCATGGCGACAATGATTTCATAATTGGTTGCCATGGCGACGATGATGCCTTAATACGTTGACATGGCGATGATGTCATAATTGGTTGCCATGGCGACGCTGATGTCACAATTGGTTGCCATGGCGACGATGATGCCTTAATACGTTGCCATGGCGATGATGTCATAATTGGTTGCCATGGCGACGGTGATGTCATAATTGGTTGCCATGGCGACGGTGATGTCATAATTGGTTGCCATGGCGACAATGATGTCATAATTGGTTGCCATGGCGACGATGATGCCTTAATACGTTGACAAGGCGATGATTTCATAATTGGTTGCCATGGCGACGGTGATGTCATAATTGGTTGCCATGGCGACGATGATGCCTTAATACGTTGCCATGGCGATGATGTCATAATTGGTTGCCATGGCGATGATGATGCCTTAATACGTTGCCATGGCGACGGTGATGTCATAATTTGTTGCCATGGCGATGATGATGTCATAATTGGTTGCCATGGCGATGGTGATGTCATAATTGGTTGCTATGGCGACGATGATGTCATAATTGGTTGCCATGGAGACTATGATGCCTTAATACGTTGCCATGGCGACGGTGATATCATTGGTTGCCATGGCGACGGTGATGTCATAATTAGTTGCCATGGCGATGATGTCATAATTGGTTGCCATGGCGACGGTGATGTCATAATTGGTTGCCATGGCGACGATGATGCCTTAATACGTTGCCATGGTGATGATGTCATAATTGGTTGCCATGGCGATGGTGATGTCATAATTGGTTGCCATGGCGACGGTGATGTCATAATTGGTTGCCATGGCGACAATGATGTCATAATTGGTTGCCATGGCGACGATGATGCCTTAATACGTTGCCATGGCGATGATGTCATAATTGGTTGCCATGGCGACGGTGATGTCATAATTGGTTTCCATGGCGACGATGATGCCTTAATACGTTGCATGGCGATGATGTCATAATTGGTTGCCATGGCAAAGATGATGCCTTAATACGTTGCCATGGCGACGGTGATGTCATAATTTGTTGCCATGGCGATGGTGATGTCATAATTGGTTGCCATGGCGACGGTGATTTCATAATTGGTTGCTCTGGCGACGATGATGTCATAATTGGTTGCCATGGAGATGATGATGCCTTAATACGTTGCCATGTCGATTATGTCATAAATGGTTGCCATGGCGACGGTGATGTCATAATTGGTTGCCATGGCGACGATTATGCCTTAATACGTTGCCATGGCGATGATGTCATAATTGGTTGCCATGGCGATGGTGAAGTCATAATTGGTTGCCATGGCGACGGTGATGTCACAATTGGTTGCCATGGCGACAATGATGTCATAATTGGTTGCCATGGCGACGATGATGCCTTAATACGTTGCCATGGCGATGATGTCATAATTGGTTGCCATGGCGACGGTGATGTCATAATTGGTTGCCATGGCGACGGTGATGTCATAATTGGTTGCCATGGCGATGATGTCATAATTTGTTGCCATGGCGACGGTGATGTCATAATTGGTTACCATGGCGACGATGATGCCTTAATACATTGCCATGGCGATGATGCCTTAATACATTGCCATGGCGATGATGTCATAATTGGTTGCCATGGCGACGGTGATGTCATAATTGGTTGCCATGGCGACGATGATGCCTTAATACGTTGCCATGGCGATGATGTCATAATTGGTTGCCATGGCGACGATCATGCCTTAATACGTTGCCATGGCGATGATGTCATAATTGGTTGCCATGGCGACGGTGATGTCATAATTAGTTGCCATAGCGACGGTGATGTCATAATTGGTTGCCATGGCGACGATGATGCCTTAATACGTTGCCATGGCGACGGTGATATCATAATTGGTTGCCATGGTGACGGTGATGTCATAATTTGTTGCCATGGCGACGGTGATGTCATAATTGGTTGCCATGGCGACGATGATGCCTTAATACGTTGCCATGGCGATGATGTCATATTTGGTTGCCATGGCGATGGTGATGTCATAATTGGTTGCCATGGCGACGTGATGTCATAATTGGTTGCCATGGCGATGATGTCATAATTGGTTGCCATGGCGACGGTGATGTCATAATTGGTTGCCATGGCGACGATGATGCCTTAATATGTTGCCATGGCGATGATGTCATAATTGGTTGCCATGGCGACGATGATGCCTTAATACGTTGCCATGGCAACGGTGATGTCATAATTGGTTGACATGGCGACTATGATGCCTTAATACGTTGCCATGGCGATGATGTCATAATTGGTTGCCATGGCGACGGTGATGTCATAATTGGTTAACATGGCGACGGTAATGTCATAATTGGTTGACATGGCGATGATGTCATAATTGGTTGCCATGGCGATGATGATGCTTTAATACGTTGCCATGGCGACGATGAAGTCATAATTGGTTGCCATGGCGACGATGATGTCATAATTGGTTGCCATGGCGATTATGTCATAATTGGTTGCCATGGCGATGATGATGTCATAATTGGTTGCCATGGCGATGATGTCATAATTGGTTGCCATGGCGATGATGTCATAATTGGTTGCCATGACGATGATGTCATAATTGGTTGCCATGGTGACGATGATGCCTTAACACGTTGCCATGGCGACGGTGATGTCATAATTGGTTGCAATGGCGACGGTGATGTCATAATTGGTTGCCATGGTGACGATGATGTCTTAATACGTTGCCATGGCGACGGTGATGTCATTATTGGTTGCCATGGCGACGGTGATATCATAACTGGTTGCCATGGTGACGATGATGTCATAATTGGTTGCCATGGCGACGATGATGCCTTAATACATTGCCATGGCGATGATGTCATAATTGGTTTCCATGGCGACGGTGATGTCATAATTGGTTGCCATGGCGACGATGATGCCTTAATACATTGCCATGGCGACGGTGATGTCATAATTGGTTGCCATGGCGATGATGTCATACTTGGTTGCCATGGCGACGGTGATGTCATAATTGGTTGCAATGGTGACGATGATGTCATAATTGGTTGCCATGGCGATGGTGATGTCATAATTGGTTGCCATGGCGATGATGATGTCATAATTGGTTGCCATGTCGACGATGATGCCTTAATACGTTCCCATGGCGATGATGTCATAATTGTTTGCCATGGCGACGATCATGCCTTAATACATTGCCATGGCGATGATGTCATAATTGGTTGCCATGGCGACGGTGATGTCATAATTGGTTGCCATAGCGACGGTGATGTCATAATTGGTTGCCATGGCGACGATGATGCCTTAATACGTTGCCATGGCGACGGTGATATCATAATTGGTTGCCATGGCGACGGAGATGTCATAATTGGTTGCCATGGCGACGGTGATGTCATAATTGGTTGCCATGGCGACGATGATGCCTTAATACGTTGCCATGGTGATGATGTCATAATTGGTTGCCATGGCGACGGTGATGTCATAATTGGCTGCCATGGCGACGGTGATGTCATAATTGGTTGCCATGGCGATGATGTCATAATTGGTTGCCATGGCGACGGTGATGTCATAATTTGTTGCCATGGCGACGATGATGCCTTAATACGTTGCCATGGCGATGATGTCATAATTGGTTGCCATGGCGACAATGATGCCTTAATACGTTGCCATGGCAACGGTGATGTCATAATTGGTTGCCTTTTCGACGATGATGCCTTAATACGTTGCCATGGCGATGATGTCATAATTGGTTGCCATGGCGACGGTGATGTCATAATTGGTTGCCATGGCGACGGTGATGTCATAATTGGTTGCCATGGCGACAATAATGTCATAATTGGTTGCCATGGCGACGATGATGCCTTAATACGTTGACATGGCGATGATGTCATAATTGGTTGCCATGGCGACGGTGATGTCATAATTGGTTTCCATGGCGACGATGATGCCTTAATACGTTGCATGGCGATGATGTCATAATTGGTTGCCATGGCAAAGATGATGCCTTAATACGTTGCCATGGCGACGGTGATGTCATAATTTGTTGCCATGGTGATGATGTCATGCCATGGCGACGGTGATGTCATAATTGGTTGCTATGGCAACGATGATGTCATAATTGGTTGCCATGGAGACTATGATGCCTTAATACGTTGACATGGCGACGGTGATATCATTGGTTGCCATGGCGACGGTGATGTCATAATTGGTTGCCATGGCGACGTTGATGTCATAATTTGTTGCCATGGCAATGATGATGTCATAATTGGTTGCCATGGCGACGGTGATGTCATAATTGGTTGCTATGGCGACAATGATGTCATAATTGGTTGCCATGGAGACGATGATGCCTTAATACGTTGCCATGGTGACGGTGATATCATAATTGGTTGCCATGGCGACGGTGATGTCATAATTGGTTGCCATGGCGACGGTGATGCCTTGATACGTTGCCATGGCGACGGTGATGTCGTAATTGGTTGCCATGGCGACGGTGATGTCATAATTGGTTGCCATGGCGACGGTGATGTCATAATTGGTTGCCATGGCGATGATGCCTTAATACGTTGCCATGGCGACGGTGATGTCATAATTGGTTGCCATGGCGACAATGATGCCTTAATACATTGCCATGGCGATGATGTCATAATTGGTTGCCATGGTGACGGTGATGTCATAATTGGTTGCCATGGCGACGATGATGCCTTAATACGTTCCCATGGCGATGATGTCATAATTGGTTGCCATGGCAACGGTGATGTCATAATTGGTTGCCATGGCGACGATGATGACTTAATACGTTGACATGGCGATGATGTCATAATTGGTTTCCATGGCGACGGTGATGTCATAATTTTTTGCCATGGCGACGGTGATGTCATAATTGGTTGCCATGGCGATGATGTCATAATTGGTTGCCATGGCGACGGTGATGTCATAATTGGTTGCCATGGCGACGATGATGCCTTAATACATTGCCATGGCGATGATGTCATAATTGGTTGCCATGGCGACGGTGATGTCATAATTGGTTGCCATGGCGACGGTGATGTCATAATTGGTTGCCATGGCAATGATGTCATAATTGGTTGCCATGGCGACGGTGATGTCATAATTGGTTGCCATGGCGACGATGATGCCTTAATACGTTGCCATGGCGATGATGTCATAATTGGTTGCCATGGCGACGGTGATGTCATAATTGGTTGCCATGGCGACGGTGATGTCATAATTGGTTGCCATGGCGACAATGATTTCATAATTGGTTGCCATAGCGACGATGATGCCTTAATACGTTGACATGGCGATGATGTCATAATTGGTTGCCATGGCGACGGTGATGTCATAATTGGTTGCCATGGCGACGATGATGCCTTAATACGTTGCCATGGCGATGATGTCATAATTGGTTGCCATGGCGACGGTGATGTCATAATTGGTTGCCATGGCGACTGTGATGTCATAATTGGTTGCCATGGCGACAATGATGTCATAATTGGTTGCCATGGCGACGATGATGCCTTAATACGTTGACATGGCGATGATGTCATAATTGGTTGCCATGGCGACGATGATGTCATAATTGGTTGCCATGGCGATTATGTCATAATTGGTTGCCATGGCGATGATGATGTCATAATTGGTTGCCATGGCGATGATGTCATAATTGGTTGCCATGGCGATGATGTCATAATTGGTTGCCATGACGATGATGTCATAATTGGTTGCCATGGTGACGATGATGCCTTAACACGTTGCCATGGCGACGGTGATGTCATAATTGGTTGCAATGGCGACGGTGATGTCATAATTGGTTGCCATGGCGACGATGATGTCTTAATACGTTGCCATGGCGACGGTGATGTCATTATTGGTTGCCATGGCGACGGTGATATCATAACTGGTTGCCATGGTGACGATGATGTCATAATTGGTTGCCATGGCGACGATGATGCCTTAATACGTTGCCATGGCGATGATGTCATAATTGGTTTCCATGGCGACGGTGATGTCATAATTGGTTGCCATGGCGACGATGATGCCTTAATACATTGCCATGGCGACGGTGATGTCATAATTGGTTGCCATGGCGATGATGTCATACTTGGTTGCCATGGCGACGGTGATGTCATAATTGGTTGCAATGGTGACGATGATGTCATAATTGGTTGCCATGGCGATGGTGATGTCATAATTGGTTGCCATGGCGATGATGATGTCATAATTGGTTGCCATGTCGACGATGATGCCTTAATACGTTCCCATGGCGATGATGTCATAATTGTTTGCCATGGCGACGATCATGCCTTAATACATTGCCATGGCGATGATGTCATAATTGGTTGCCATGGCAACGGTGATGTCATAATTGGTTGCCATAGCGACGGTGATGTCATAATTGGTTGCCATGGCGACGATGATGCCTTAATACGTTGCCATGGCGACGGTGATATCATAATTGGTTGCCATGGCGACGGAGATGTCATAATTGGTTGCCATGGCGACGGTGATGTCATAATTGGTTGCCATGGCGACGATGATGCCTTAATACGTTGCCATGGTGATGATGTCATAATTGGTTGCCATGGCGACGGTGATGTCATAATTGGCTGCCATGGCGACGGTGATGTCATAATTGGTTGCCATGGCGATGATGTCATAATTGGTTGCCATGGCGACGGTGATGTCATAATTTGTTGCCATGGCGACGATGATGCCTTAATACGTTGCCATGGCGATGATGTCATAATTGGTTGCCATGGCGACAATGATGCCTTAATACGTTGCCATGGCAACGGTGATGTCATAATTGGTTGCCTTTTCGACGATGATGCCTTAATATGTTGCCATGGCGATGATGTCATAATTGGTTGCCATGGCGACGGTGATGTCATAATTGGTTGCCATGGCGACGGTGATGTCATAATTGGTTGCCATGGCGACAATAATGTCATAATTGGTTGCCATGGCGACGATGATGCCTTAATACGTTGACATGGCGATGATGTCATAATTGGTTGCCATGGCGACGGTGATGTCATAATTGGTTTCCATGGCGACGATGATGCCTTAATACGTTGCATGGCGATGATGTCATAATTGGTTGCCATGGCAAAGATGATGCCTTAATACGTTGCCATGGCGACGGTGATGTCATAATTTGTTGCCATGGTGATGATGTCATGCCATGGCGACGGTGATGTCATAATTGGTTGCTATGGCAACGATGATGTCATAATTGGTTGCCATGGAGACTATGATGCCTTAATACGTTGACATGGCGACGGTGATATCATTGGTTGCCATGGCGACGGTGATGTCATAATTGGTTGCCATGGCGACGTTGATGTCATAATTTGTTGCCATGGCAATGATGATGTCATAATTGGTTGCCATGGCGACGGTGATGTCATAATTGGTTGCTATGGCGACGATGATGTCATAATTGGTTGCCATGGAGACGATGATGCCTTAATACGTTGCCATGGTGACGGTGATATCATAATTGGTTGCCATGGCGACGGTGATGTCATAATTGGTTGCCATGGCGACGGTGATGCCTTGATACGTTGCCATGGCGACGGTGATGTCGTAATTGGTTGCCATGGCGACGGTGATGTCATAATTGGTTGCCATGGCGACGGTGATGTCATAATTGGTTGCCATGGCGATGATGCCTTAATACGTTGCCATGGCGACGGTGATGTCATAATTGGTTGCCATGGCGACAATGATGCCTTAATACATTGCCATGGCGATGATGTCATAATTGGTTGCCATGGTGACGGTGATGTCATAATTGGTTGCCATGGCGACGATGATGCCTTAATACGTTCCCATGGCGATGATGTCATAATTGGTTGCCATGGCAACGGTGATGTCATAATTGGTTGCCATGGCGACGATGATGACTTAATACGTTGACATGGCGATGATGTCATAATTGGTTTCCATGGCGACGGTGATGTCATAATTTTTTGCCATGGCGACGGTGATGTCATAATTGGTTGCCATGGCGATGATGTCATAATTGGTTGCCATGGCGACGGTGATGTCATAATTGGTTGCCATGGCGACGATGATGCCTTAATACATTGCCATGGCGATGATGTCATAATTGGTTGCCATGGCGACGGTGATGTCATAATTGGTTGCCATGGCGACGGTGATGTCATAATTGGTTGCCATGGCAATGATGTCATAATTGGTTGCCATGGCGACGGTGATGTCATAATTGGTTGCCATGGCGACGATGATGCCTTAATACGTTGCCATGGCGATGATGTCATAATTGGTTGCCATGGCGACGGTGATGTCATAATTGGTTGCCATGGCGACGGTGATGTCATAATTGGTTGCCATGGCGACAATGATTTCATAATTGGTTGCCATGGCGACGATGATGCCTTAATACGTTGACATGGCGATGATGTCATAATTGGTTGCCATGGCGACGGTGATGTCATAATTGGTTGCCATGGCGACGATGATGCCTTAATACGTTGCCATGGCGATGATGTCATAATTGGTTGCCATGGCGACGGTGATGTCATAATTGGTTGCCATGGCGACTGTGATGTCATAATTGGTTGCCATGGCGACAATGATGTCATAATTGGTTGCCATGGCGACGATGATGCCTTAATACGTTGACATGGCGATGATGTCATAATTGGTTGCCATGGTGACGGTGATGTCATAATTGGTTGCCATGGCGACGATGATGCCTTAATACGTTGCCATGGCGATGATGTCATAATTGGTTGCCATGGCGATGATGATGCCTTAATACGTTGCCATGGCGACGGTGATGTCATAATTTGTTGCCATGTCGATGATGATGTCATAATTGGTTGCCATGGCGACGGTGATGTCATAATTGGTTGCTATGGCTACGATGATGTCATAATTGGTTGCCATGGAGACTATGATGCCTTAATACGTTGCCATGGCGACGGTGATATCATTGGTTGCCATGGCTACGGTGATGTCATAATTGGTTGCCATGGCGGTGATGTCATAATTGGTTGCCATGGTGACGGTGATGTCATAATTGGTTGCCATGGCGACGATGATGCCTTAATACGTTGCCATGATGATGATGTCATAATTGGTTGCCATGGCGATGGTGATGTCATAATTGGTTGCCATGGCGATGGTGATGTCATAATTGGTTGCCATGGCGACAATAATGTCATAATTGGTTGCCATGGCGACGATGATGCCTTAATACGTTGACATGGCGATGATGTCATAATTGGTTGCCATGGCGACGGTGATGTCATAATTGGTTTCCATGGCGACGATGATGCCTTAATACGTTGCATGGCGATGATGTCATAATTGGTTGCCATGGCAAAGATGATGCCTTAATACGTTGCCATGGCGACGGTGATGTCATAATTTGTTGCCATGGTGATGATGATGTCATACCATGGCGACGGTGATGTCATAATTGGTTGCCATGGCGACGATGATGTCATAATTGGTTGCCATGGAGACGATGATGCCTTAATACGTTGCCATGGCGATGATGTCATAAATGGTTGCCATGGCGACGGTGATGTCATAATTGATTGCCATGGCGACGATTATGCCTTAATACGTTGCCATGGCGATGATGTCATAATTGGTTGCCATGGCGACGGTGATGTCATAATTGGTTGCCATGGCGACGGTGATGTCATAATTGGTTGCCATGGCGACAATGATGTCATAATTGGTTGCCATGGCGACGATGATGCCTTAATATGTTGCCATGGCGATGATGTCATAATTGGTTGCCATGGCGACGGTGATGTCATAATTGGTTGCCATGGTGACGGTGATGTCATAATTGGTTGCCATGGCGACAATGATGTCATAATTGGTTGCCATGGTGACGATGATGCCTTAATACGTTGCCATGGCGATGATGTCATAATTGGTTGCCATGGCGACGGTGATGTCATAATTGGTTGCCATGGCGACGATGATGCCTTAATACGTTGCCATGGCGATGATGTCATAATTGGTTGCCATGGTGACGGTGATGTAATAATTGGTTGCCATGGCGATGTTGATGTCATAATTCTTTGCCATGGCGACAATGATGTCATGATTGGTTGCCATGGCGACGATGATGCCTTAATATGTTGCCATGGCGACGGTGATGTCATAATTTGTTGCCATGGCGATGATGATGTCATAATTGGTTGCCATGGCGACGGTGATGTCATAATTGGTTGCCATGGCGACGATGATGCCTTAATACGTTGCCATGGCAATGATGTCATAAATGGTTGCCATGGCGACGGTGATGTCATAATTCGTTTGCCATGGTGACGGTGATGTCATAATTGGTTGCCATGGTGACGGTGATGTCATAATTGGTTGCCATGGCGACGGTGATGTCATAATTGGTTGCCATGACGATGATGATGTCATAATTGGTTGCCATGGCGATGATGTCATAATTGGTTGCCATGGCGATTATGTCATAATTGGTTGCCATGGCGACGATGATACCTTAATACGTTGCCATGGCGATGAAGTCATAATTGGTTGCCATGGCGATGATGATGTCATAATAGGTTGCCATGGCGACGGTGAGGTCATAATTGGTTGCCATGGCGATGATGTCATAATAGGTTGCCATGGCGATGATGTCATAATAGGTTGCCATGGCGACGGTGATGTCATAATTGGTTGCCATGGCGACGGTGATGTAATAATTGGTTGCCATGGCGACGATGATGCCTTAATACGTTGCCATGGCGACGATGATGCCTTAATATGTTGCCATGGCGACGGTGATGTCATAATTGGTTGCCATGGCGACGGTGATGTCATAATTGGTTGCATTGGCGACGGTGATGTCATAATTGGTTGCCATGGAGACGATGATGCCTTAATACGTTGACATGGCGATGATGTCATAATTGGTTGCCATGGCGACGGTGATGTCATAATTGGTTGCCATGGCGACGATGATGCCTTAATACGTTGCCATGGCGATGATGTCATAATTGGTTGCCATGGCGACGGTGATGTCATAATTGGTTGCCATGGCGACTGTGATGTCATAATTGGTTGCCATGGCGACAATGATGTCATAATTGGTTGCCATGGCGACGATGATGCCTTAATACGTTGACATGGCGATGATGTCATAATTGGTTGCCATGGTGACGGTGATGTCATAATTGGTTGCCATGGCGACGATGATGCCTTAATACGTTGCCATGGCGATGATGTCATAATTGGTTGCCATGGCGATGATGATGCCTTAATACGTTGCCATGGCGACGGTGATGTCATAATTTGTTGCCATGTCGATGATGATGTCATAATTGGTTGCCATGGCGACGGTGATGTCATAATTGGTTGCTATGGCTACGATGATGTCATAATTGGTTGCCATGGAGACTATGATGCCTTAATACGTTGCCATGGCGACGGTGATATCATTGGTTGCCATGGCTACGGTGATGTCATAATTGGTTGCCATGGCGGTGATGTCATAATTGGTTGCCATGGTGACGGTGATGTCATAATTGGTTGCCATGGCGACGATGATGCCTTAATACGTTAGCATCATGATGATGTCATAATTGGTTGCCATGGCGATGGTGATGTCATAATTGGTTGCCATGGCGATGGTGATGTCATAATTGGTTGCCATGGCGACAATAATGTCATAATTGGTTGCCATGGCGACGATGATGCCTTAATACGTTGACATGGCGATGATGTCATAATTGGTTGCCATGGCGACGGTGATGTCATAATTGGTTTCCATGGCGACGATGATGCCTTAATACGTTGCATGGCGATGATGTCATAATTGGTTGCCATGGCAAAGATGATGCCTTAATACGTTGCCATGGCGACGGTGATGTCATAATTTGTTGCCATGGTGATGATGATGTCATACCATGGCGACGGTGATGTCATAATTGGTTGCCATGGCGACGATGATGTCATAATTGGTTGCCATGGAGACGATGATGCCTTAATACGTTGCCATGGCGATGATGTCATAAATGGTTGCCATGGCGACGGTGATGTCATAATTGATTGCCATGGCGACGATTATGCCTTAATACGTTGCCATGGCGATGATGTCATAATTGGTTGCCATGGCGACGGTGATGTCATAATTGGTTGCCATGGCGACGGTGATGTCATAATTGGTTGCCATGGCGACAATGATGTCTTAATTGGTTGCCATGGCGACGATGATGCCTTAATATGTTGCCATGGCGATGATGTCATAATTGGTTGCCATGGCGACGGTGATGTCATAATTGGTTGCCATGGTGACGGTGATGTCATAATTGGTTGCCATGGCGACAATGATGTCATAATTGGTTGCCATGGTGACGATGATGCCTTAATACGTTGCCATGGCGATGATGTCATAATTGGTTGCCATGGCGACGGTGATGTCATAATTGGTTGCCATGGCGACGATGATGCCTTAATACGTTGCCATGGCGATGATGTCATAATTGGTTGCCATGGTGTCGGTGATGTAATAATTGGTTGCCATGGCGATGTTGATGTCATAATTCTTTGCCATGGCGACAATGATGTCATGATTGGTTGCCATGGCGACGATGATGCCTTAATATGTTGCCATGGCGACGGTGATGTCATAATTTGTTGCCATGGCGATGATGATGTCATAATTGGTTGCCATGGCGACGGTGATGTCATAATTGGTTGCCATGGCGACGATGATGCCTTAATACGTTGCCATGGCAATGATGTCATAAATGGTTGCCATGGCGACGGTGATGTCATAATTCGTTTGCCATGGTGACGGTGATGTCATAATTGGTTGCCATGGTGACGGTGATGTCATAATTGGTTGCCATGGCGACGGTGATGTCATAATTGGTTGCCATGACGATGATGATGTCATAATTGGTTGCCATGGCGATGATGTCATAATTGGTTGCCATGGCGATTATGTCATAATTGGTTGCCATGGCGACGATGATACCTTAATACGTTGCCATGGCGATGAAGTCATAATTGGTTGCCATGGCGATGATGATGTCATAATAGGTTGCCATGGCGACGGTGAGGTCATAATTGGTTGCCATGGCGATGATGTCATAATAGGTTGCCATGGCGATGATGTCATAATAGGTTGCCATGGCGACGGTGATGTCATAATTGGTTGCCATGGCGACGGTGATGTAATAATTGGTTGCCATGGCGACGATGATGCCTTAATACGTTGCCATGGCGACGATGATGCCTTAATATGTTGCCATGGCGACGGTGATGTCATAATTGGTTGCCATGGCGACGGTGATGTCATAATTGGTTGCATTGGCGACGGTGATGTCATAATTGGTTGCCATGACGATGATGATGTCATAATTGGTTGCCATGGCGATGATGTCATAATTGGTTGCCATGGCGACGGTGATGTCATAATTGGTTGCCATGGCGACGATGATGCCTTAATACGTTGCCATGGCGACGGTGATGTCATAATTGGTTGCCATGGCGACGATGATGCCTTAATACGTTGCCATGGCGATGATGTCATAATTGGTTGCCATGGCGACGGTGATGTCAGAATTGGTTGCCATGGCGACGATGATGCCTTAATACGTTGCCATGGCGATGATGTCATAATTGGTTGCCATGGCGACGATGATGCCTTAATACTTTGCCATGGTGACTGTGATGTCATAGTTTGTTGCCATGGCGATGATGATGTCATAATTGTTTGCCATGGCGACGGTGATGTCATAATTGGTTGCCATGGCGACGGTGATGTCATAATTGGTTGCCATGGCGACGATGATGCCTTAATACGTTGCCATGGCGATGATGTCATAATTGGTTGCCATGGCGACGGTGATGTCATAATTGGTTGCCATGGCGACGATGATGCCTTAATACGTTGCCATGGCGACGGTGATGTCATAATTGGTTGCCATGGCGATGATGATGTCATAATTTGTTGCCATGGCGACGGTGATGTCATAATTGGTTGCTATGGCGACGATGATGTCATAATTGGTTGCCATGGAGACGATGATGCCTTAATACGTTGCCATGGCGACGGTGATATCATAATTGGTTGCCATGGTGACGGTGATGTCATAATTGGTTGCCATGGCGACGGTGATGCCTTGATACGTTGCCATGGCGACGGTGATGTCGTAATTGGTTGCCATGGTGACGATGATGTCATAATTGGTTGCCATGGCGACGGTGATGTCATAATTGGTTGCCATGGCGATGATGCCTTAATACGTTGCCATGGTGACGGTGATGTCATAATTGGTTGCCATGGCGACGATGATGCCTTAATACATTGCCATGGCGATGATGTCATAATTGGTTGCCATGGTGACGGTGATGTCATAATTGGTTGACATGGCGACAATGATGCCTTAATACGTTGACATGGCGATGATGTCATAATTGGTTGCCATGGCAACGGTGATGTCATAATTGGTTGCCATGGCGACGATGATGCCTTAATACGTTGACATGGCGATGATGTCATAATTGGTTTCCATGGCGACGGTGATGTCATAATTTTTTGCCATGGCGACGGTGATGTCATAATTGGTTGCCATGGCGATGATGTCATAATTGGTTGCCATGGCGACAATGATGCCTTAATACATTGCCATGGCGATGATGTCATAATTGGTTGCCATGGCGACGGTGATGTCATAATTGGTTGCCATGGCGACGGTGATGTCATAATTGGTTGCCATGGCAATGATGTCATAATTGGTTGCCATGGCGACGGTGATGTCATAATTGGTTGCCATGGCGACGATGATGCCTTAATACGTTGCCATGGCGATGATGTCATAATTGGTTGCCATGGCGACGGTGATGTCATAATTGGTTGCCATGGCGACGGTGATGTCATAATTGGTTGCCATGGCGACAATGATTTCATAAATGGTTGCCATGGCGACGATGATGCCTTAATACGTTGACATGGCGATGATGTCATAATTGGTTGCCATGGCGACGGTGATGTCATAATTGGTTGCCATGGCGACGATGATGCCTTAATACGTTGCCATGGCGATGATGTCATAATTGGTTGCCATGGCGACGGTGATGTCATAATTGGTTGCCATGGCAACGGTTATGTCATAATTGGCTGCCATGGCGACAATGATGTCATAATTGGTTGCCATGGCGACGATGATGCCTTAATACGTTGACATGGCGATGATGTCATAATTGGTTGCCATGGTGACGGTGATGTCATAATTGGTTGCCATGGCGACGATGATGCCTTAATACGTTGCCATGGCGATTATGTCATAATTGGTTGCCATGGAGATGATGATGCCTTAATACGTTGCCATGGGGACGGTGATGTCATAATTTGTTGCCATGTCGATGATGATGTCATAATTGGTTGCCATGGCGACGGTGATGTCATAATTGGTTGCTATGGCGACGATGATGTCATAATTGGTTGCCATGGCGACGATGATGCCTTAATACATTGCCATGGCGATGATGTCATAATTGGTTGCCATGGCGACGGTGATGTCATAATTGGTTGCCATGGTGACAGTGATGTCATAATTGGTTGCCATGGCGATGATGTCATAATTGGTTGCCATGGCGACGGTGATGTCATAATTGGTTGCCATGGCGACGATGATACCTTAATACGTTGCCATGGCGATGATGTCATAATTGGTTGCCATGGCGACGGTGATGTCATAATTGGTTGCCATGGCGACGGTGATGTCATAATTGGTTGCCATGGCGACAATGATTTCATAATTGGTTGCCATGGCGACGATGATGCCTTAATACGTTGACATGGCGATGATGTCATAATTGGTTGCCATGGCGACGGTGATGTCACAATTGGTTGCCATGGCGACGATGATGCCTTAATACGTTGCCATGGCGATGATGTCATAATTGGTTGCCATGGCGACGGTGATGTCATAATTGGTTTCCATGGCGACGATGATGCCTTAATACGTTGCATGGCGATTATGTCATAATTGGTTGCCATGGCAAAGATGATGCCTTAATACGTTGCCATGGCGACGGTGATGTCATAATTTGTTGCCATGGCGACGGTGATGTCATAATTGGTTGCCATGGCGATGATGTCATAATTTGTTGCCATGGCGACGGTGATGTCATAATTGGTTGCCATGGCGACGATGATGCCTTAATACATTGCCATGGCGATGATGCCTTAATACATTGCCATGGCGATGATGTCATAATTGGTTGCCATGGCGACGGTGATGTCATAATTGGTTGCCATGGCGACGATGATGCCTTAATACGTTGCCATGGCGATGATGTCATAATTGGTTGCCATGGCGACGATCATGCCTTAATACGTTGCCATGGCGATGATGTCATAATTGGTTGCCATGGCGACGGTGATGTCATAATTAGTTGCCATAGCGACGGTGATGTCATAATTGGTTGCCATGGCGACGATGATGCCTTAATACGTTGCCATGGCGACGGTGATATCATAATTGGTTGCCATGGTGACGGTGATGTCATAATTGGTTGCCATGGCGACGGTGATGTCATAATTGGTTGCCATGGCGACGATGATGCCTTAATACGTTGCCATGGCGATGATGTCATAATTGGTTGCCATGGCGATGGTGATGTCATAATTGGTTGCCATGGCAACGGTGATGTCATAATTGGTTGCCATGGCGACAATGATGTCATAATTGGTTGCCATGGCGACGATGATGCCTTAATACGTTGACATGGCGATGATGTCATAATTGGTTGCCATGGCGACGGTGATGTCATAATTGGTTGCCATGGCGACGATGATGCCTTAATACGTTGCATGGCGATTATGTCATAATTGGTTGCCATGGCAAAGATGATGCCTTAATACGTTGCCATGGCGACGGTGATGTCATAATTTGTTGCCATGGCGACGGTGATGTCATAATTGGTTGCCATGGCGATGATGTCATAATTTGTTGCCATGGCGACGGTGATGTCATAATTGGTTGCCATGGCGACGATGATGCCTTAATACATTGACATGGCGATGATGCCTTAATACATTGCCATGGCGATGATGTCATAATTGGTTGCCATGGCGACGGTGATGTCATAATTGGTTGCCATGGCGACGATGATGCCTTAATACGTTGCCATGGCGATGATGTCATAATTGGTTGCCATGGCGACGATCATGCCTTAATACGTTGCCATGGCGACGGTGATATCATAATTGGTTGCCATGGCGATGGTGATGTCATAATTGGTTGACATGGCGACGGTGATGTCATAATTGGTTGCCATGGCGACGATGATGCCTTAATACGTTGCCATGGCGATGATGTCATAATTGGTTGCCATGGCGACGGTGATGTCATAATTGGTTGCCATGGTGACGGTGATGTCATAATTGGTTGCCATGGCGATGATGTCATAATTGGTTGCCATGGCGACGGTGATGTCATAATTGGTTGCCATGGCGACGATCATGCCTTAATACGTTGCCATGGCGACGGTGATATCATAATTGGTTGCCATGGCGACAATGATGCCTTAATACGTTGCCATGGCAACGGTGATGTCATAATTGGTTGCCATGGCGACGATGATGCCTTAATACGTTGCCATGGCGATGATGTCATAATTGGTTGCCATGGCGACGGTGATGTCATAATTGGTTGCCATGGCGACGATGATGCCTTAATACGTTGCCATGGCGACGGTGATGTCATAATTGGTTGCCATGGCGATGATGATGTCATAATTTGTTGCCATGGCGACGGTGATGTCATAATTGGTTGCTATGGCGACGATGATGTCATAATTGGTTGCCATGGAGACGATGATGCCTTAATACGTTGCCATGGCGACGGTGATATCATAATTGGTTGCCATGGTGACGGTGATGTCATAATTGGTTGCCATGGCGACGGTGATGCCTTGATACGTTGCCATGGCGACGGTGATGTCGTAATTGGTTGCCATGGTGACGATGATGTCATAATTGGTTGCCATGGCGACGGTGATGTCATAATTGGTTGCCATGGCGATGATGCCTTAATACGTTGCCATGGTGACGGTGATGTCATAATTGGTTGCTATGGCGACGATGATGTCATAATTGGTTGCCATGGAGACGATGATGCCTTAATACGTTGACATGGCGATGATGTCATAATTGGTTGCCATGGCGACGGTGATGTCATAATTGGTTGCCATGGCGACGATGATGCCTTAATACGTTGCCATGGCGATGATGTCATAATTGGTTGCCATGGCGACGGTGATGTCATAATTGGTTGCCATGGCGACTGTGATGTCATAATTGGTTGCCATGGCGACGATGATGCCTTAATACGTTGACATGGCGATGATGTCATAATTGGTTGCCATGGTGACGGTGATGTCATAATTGGTTGCCATGGCGACGATGATGCCTTAATACGTTGCCATGGCGATGATGTCATAATTGGTTGCCATGGCGATGATGATGCCTTAATACGTTGCCATGGCGACGGTGATGTCATAATTTGTTGCCATGTCGATGATGATGTCATAATTGGTTGCCATGGCGACGGTGATGTCATAATTGGTTGCTATGGCTACGATGATGTCATAATTGGTTGCCATGGAGACTATGATGCCTTAATACGTTGCCATGGCGACGGTGATATCATTGGTTGCCATGGCTACGGTGATGTCATAATTGGTTGCCATGGCGGTGATGTCATAATTGGTTGCCATGGTGACGGTGATGTCATAATTGGTTGCCATGGCGACGATGATGCCTTAATACGTTGCCATCATGATGATGTCATAATTGGTTGCCATGGCGATGGTGATGTCATAATTGGTTGCCATGGCGATGGTGATGTCATAATTGGTTGCCATGGCGACAATAATGTCATAATTGGTTGCCATGGCGACGATGATGCCTTAATACGTTGACATGGCGATGATGTCATAATTGGTTGCCATGGCGACGGTGATGTCATAATTGGTTTCCATGGCGACGATGATGCCTTAATACGTTGCATGGCGATGATGTCATAATTGGTTGCCATGGCAAAGATGATGCCTTAATACGTTGCCATGGCGACGGTGATGTCATAATTTGTTGCCATGGTGATGATGATGTCATACCATGGCGACGGTGATGTCATAATTGGTTGCCATGGCGACGATGATGTCATAATTGGTTGCCATGGAGACGATGATGCCTTAATACGTTGCCATGGCGATGATGTCATAAATGGTTGCCATGGCGACGGTGATGTCATAATTGATTGCCATGGCGACGATTATGCCTTAATACGTTGCCATGGCGATGATGTCATAATTGGTTGCCATGGCGACGGTGATGTCATAATTGGTTGCCATGGCGACGGTGATGTCATAATTGGTTGCCATGGCGACAATGATGTCTTAATTGGTTGCCATGGCGACGATGATGCCTTAATATGTTGCCATGGCGATGATGTCATAATTGGTTGCCATGGCGACGGTGATGTCATAATTGGTTGCCATGGTGACGGTGATGTCATAATTGGTTGCCATGGCGACAATGATGTCATAATTGGTTGCCATGGTGACGATGATGCCTTAATACGTTGCCATGGCGATGATGTCATAATTGGTTGCCATGGCGACGGTGATGTCATAATTGGTTGCCATGGCGACGATGATGCCTTAATACGTTGCCATGGCGATGATGTCATAATTGGTTGCCATGGTGTCGGTGATGTAATAATTGGTTGCCATGGCGATGTTGATGTCATAATTCTTTGCCATGGCGACAATGATGTCATGATTGGTTGCCATGGCGACGATGATGCCTTAATATGTTGCCATGGCGACGGTGATGTCATAATTTGTTGCCATGGCGATGATGATGTCATAATTGGTTGCCATGGCGACGGTGATGTCATAATTGGTTGCCATGGCGACGATGATGCCTTAATACGTTGCCATGGCAATGATGTCATAAATGGTTGCCATGGCGACGGTGATGTCATAATTCGTTTGCCATGGTGACGGTGATGTCATAATTGGTTGCCATGGTGACGGTGATGTCATAATTGGTTGCCATGGCGACGGTGATGTCATAATTGGTTGCCATGACGATGATGATGTCATAATTGGTTGCCATGGCGATGATGTCATAATTGGTTGCCATGGCGATTATGTCATAATTGGTTGCCATGGCGACGATGATACCTTAATACGTTGCCATGGCGATGAAGTCATAATTGGTTGCCATGGCGATGATGATGTCATAATAGGTTGCCATGGCGACGGTGAGGTCATAATTGGTTGCCATGGCGATGATGTCATAATAGGTTGCCATGGCGATGATGTCATAATAGGTTGCCATGGCGACGGTGATGTCATAATTGGTTGCCATGGCGACGGTGATGTAATAATTGGTTGCCATGGCGACGATGATGCCTTAATACGTTGCCATGGCGACGATGATGCCTTAATATGTTGCCATGGCGACGGTGATGTCATAATTGGTTGCCATGGCGACGGTGATGTCATAATTGGTTGCATTGGCGACGGTGATGTCATAATTGGTTGCCATGACGATGATGATGTCATAATTGGTTGCCATGGCGATGATGTCATAATTGGTTGCCATGGCGACGGTGATGTCATAATTGGTTGCCATGGCGACGATGATGCCTTAATACGTTGCCATGGCGACGGTGATGTCATAATTGGTTGCCATGGCGACGATGATGCCTTAATACGTTGCCATGGCGATGATGTCATAATTGGTTGCCATGGCGACGGTGATGTCAGAATTGGTTGCCATGGCGACGATGATGCCTTAATACGTTGCCATGGCGATGATGTCATAATTGGTTGCCATGGCGACGGTGATGTCATAATTGGTTGCCATGGCGACTGTGATGTCATAATTGGTTGCCATGGCGACAATGATGTCATAATTGGTTGCCATGGCGACGATGATGCCTTAATACGTTGACATGGCGATGATGTCATAATTGGTTGCCATGGTGACGGTGATGTCATAATTGGTTGCCATGGCGACGATGATGCCTTAATACGTTGCCATGGCGATGATGTCATAATTGGTTGCCATGGCGATGATGATGCCTTAATACGTTGCCATGGCGACGGTGATGTCATAATTTGTTGCCATGTCGATGATGATGTCATAATTGGTTGCCATGGCGACGGTGATGTCATAATTGGTTGCTATGGCTACGATGATGTCATAATTGGTTGCCATGGAGACTATGATGCCTTAATACGTTGCCATGGCGACGGTGATATCATTGGTTGCCATGGCTACGGTGATGTCATAATTGGTTGCCATGGCGGTGATGTCATAATTGGTTGCCATGGTGACGGTGATGTCATAATTGGTTGCCATGGCGACGATGATGCCTTAATACGTTGCCATCATGATGATGTCATAATTGGTTGCCATGGCGATGGTGATGTCATAATTGGTTGCCATGGCGATGGTGATGTCATAATTGGTTGCCATGGCGACAATAATGTCATAATTGGTTGCCATGGCGACGATGATGCCTTAATACGTTGACATGGCGATGATGTCATAATTGGTTTCCATGGCGACGATGATGCCTTAATACGTTGCATGGCGATGATGTCATAATTGGTTGCCATGGCAAAGATGATGCCTTAATACGTTGCCATGGCGACGGTGATGTCATAATTTGTTGCCATGGTGATGATGATGTCATACCATGGCGACGGTGATGTCATAATTGGTTGCCATGGCGACGATGATGTCATAATTGGTTGCCATGGAGACGATGATGCCTTAATACGTTGCCATGGCGATGATGTCATAAATGGTTGCCATGGCGACGGTGATGTCATAATTGATTGCCATGGCGACGATTATGCCTTAATACGTTGCCATGGCGATGATGTCATAATTGGTTGCCATGGCGACGGTGATGTCATAATTGGTTGCCATGGCGACGGTGATGTCATAATTGGTTGCCATGGCGACAATGATGTCTTAATTGGTTGCCATGGCGACGATGATGCCTTAATATGTTGCCATGGCGATGATGTCATAATTGGTTGCCATGGCGACGGTGATGTCATAATTGGTTGCCATGGTGACGGTGATGTCATAATTGGTTGCCATGGCGACAATGATGTCATAATTGGTTGCCATGGTGACGATGATGCCTTAATACGTTGCCATGGCGATGATGTCATAATTGGTTGCCATGGCGACGGTGATGTCATAATTGGTTGCCATGGCGACGATGATGCCTTAATACGTTGCCATGGCGATGATGTCATAATTGGTTGCCATGGTGTCGGTGATGTAATAATTGGTTGCCATGGCGATGTTGATGTCATAATTCTTTGCCATGGCGACAATGATGTCATGATTGGTTGCCATGGCGACGATGATGCCTTAATATGTTGCCATGGCGACGGTGATGTCATAATTTGTTGCCATGGCGATGATGATGTCATAATTGGTTGCCATGGCGACGGTGATGTCATAATTGGTTGCCATGGCGACGATGATGCCTTAATACGTTGCCATGGCAATGATGTCATAAATGGTTGCCATGGCGACGGTGATGTCATAATTCGTTTGCCATGGTGACGGTGATGTCATAATTGGTTGCCATGGTGACGGTGATGTCATAATTGGTTGCCATGGCGACGGTGATGTCATAATTGGTTGCCATGACGATGATGATGTCATAATTGGTTGCCATGGCGATGATGTCATAATTGGTTGCCATGGCGATTATGTCATAATTGGTTGCCATGGCGACGATGATACCTTAATACGTTGCCATGGCGATGAAGTCATAATTGGTTGCCATGGCGATGATGATGTCATAATAGGTTGCCATGGCGACGGTGAGGTCATAATTGGTTGCCATGGCGATGATGTCATAATAGGTTGCCATGGCGATGATGTCATAATAGGTTGCCATGGCGACGGTGATGTCATAATTGGTTGCCATGGCGACGGTGATGTAATAATTGGTTGCCATGGCGACGATGATGCCTTAATACGTTGCCATGGCGACGATGATGCCTTAATATGTTGCCATGGCGACGGTGATGTCATAATTGGTTGCCATGGCGACGGTGATGTCATAATTGGTTGCATTGGCGACGGTGATGTCATAATTGGTTGCCATGACGATGATGATGTCATAATTGGTTGCCATGGCGATGATGTCATAATTGGTTGCCATGGCGACGGTGATGTCATAATTGGTTGCCATGGCGACGATTATGCCTTAATACGTTGCCATGGCGACGGTGATGTCATAATTGGTTGCCATGGCGACGATGATGCCTTAATACGTTGCCATGGCGATGATGTCATAATTGGTTGCCATGGCGACGGTGATGTCAGAATTGGTTGCCATGGCGACGATGATGCCTTAATACGTTGCCATGGCGATGATGTCATAATTGGTTGCCATGGCGACGATGATGCCTTAATACTTTGCCATGGTGACTGTGATGTCATAGTTTGTTGCCATGGCGATGATGATGTCATAATTGTTTGCCATGGCGACGGTGATGTCATAATTGGTTGCCATGGCGACGGTGATGTCATAATTGGTTGCCATGGCGACGATGATGCCTTAATACGCTGCCATGGCGATGATGTCATAATTGGTTGCCATGGCGACGGTGATGTCATAATTGGTTGCCATGGCGACGGTGATGTCATAATTGGTTGCCATGGCGACAATGATTTCATAAATGGTTGCCATGGCGACGATGATGCCTTAATACGTTGACATGGCGATGATGTCATAATTGGTTGCCATGGCAACGGTGATGTCATAATTGGTTGCCATGGCGACGGTTATGTCATAATTGTCTGCCATGGCGACAATGATGTCATAATTGGTTGCCATGGCGACGATGATGCCTTAATACGTTGACATGGCGATGATGTCATAATTGGTTGCCATGGTGACGGTGATGTCATAATTGGTTGCCATTGCGACGATGATGCCTTAATACGTTGCCATGGCGATTATGTCATAATTGGTTGCCATGGAGATGATGATGCCTTAATACATTGCCATGGCGACGGTGATGTCATAATTTGTTGCCATGTCGATGATGATGTCATAATTGGTTGCCATGGCGACGGTGATGTCATAATTGGTTGCTATGGCGACGATGATGTCATAATTGGTTGCCATGGAGACTATGATGCCTTAATACGTTGCCATGGCGACGGTGATATCATTGGTTGCCATGGCTACGGTGATGTCATAATTGGTTGCCATGGCGGTGATGTCATAATTGGTTGCCATGGCGACGGTAATGTCATAATTGGTTGCCATGGCGACGATGATGCCTTAATACGTTGCCATGGCGATGATGTCATAATTGGTTGCCATGGTGACGGTGATGTCATAACTGGTTGCCATGGCGACGATGATGCCTTGATACGTTGCCATGGCGATGATGTCATAATTGGTTGCCATGGCAACGGTGATGTCATAATTGGTTGCCATGGCGACGATGATGCCTTAATACGTTGACATGGCGATGATGTCATAATTGGTTGCCATGGCGACGGTGATGTCATAATTTTTTGCCATGGCGACGGTGATGTCATAATTGGTTGCCATGGCGATAATGTCATAATTGGTTGCCATGGCGACGGTGATGTCATAATTGGTTGCCATGGCGACGATGATGCCTTAATACGTTGCCATGGCGATGATGTCATAATTGGTTGCCATGGCGACGGTGATGTCATAATTGGTTGCCATGGCGACTGTGATGTCATAATTGGTTGCCATGGCGACAATGATTTCATAATTGGTTGCCATGGCGACGATGATGCCTTAATACGTTGACATGGCGATGATGTCATAATTGGTTGCCATGGCGACGCTGATGTCACAATTGGTTGCCATGGCGACGATGATGCCTTAATACGTTGCCATGGCGATGATGTCATAATTGGTTGCCATGGCGACGGTGATGTCATAATTGGTTGCCATGGCGACGGTAATGTCATACTTGGTTGCCATGGCGACAATGATGTCATAATTGGTTGCCATGGCGACGATGATGCCTTAATACGTTGACAAGGCGATGATTTCATAATTGGTTGCCATGGCGACGGTGATGTCATAATTGGTTGCCATGGCGACGATGATGCCTTAATACGTTGCCATGGCGATGATGTCATAATTGGTTGCCATGGCGATGATGATGCCTTAATACGTTGCCATGGCGACGGTGATGTCATAATTTGTTGCCATGGCGATGATGATGTCATAATTGGTTGTCATGGCGATGGTGATGTCATAATTGGTTGCTATGGCGACGATGATGTCATAATTGGTTGCCATGGAGACTATGATGCCTTAATACGTTGCCATGGCGACGGTGATATCATTGGTTGCCATGGCGACGGTGATGTCATAATTAGTTGCCATGGCGATGATGTCATAATTGGTTGCCATGGCGACGGTGATGTCATAATTGGTTGCCATGGCGACGATGATGCCTTAATACGTTGCCATGGTGATGATGTCATAATTGGTTGCCATGGCGATGGTGATGTCATAATTGGTTGCCATGGCGACGGTGATGTCATAATTGGTTGCCATGGCGACAATGATGTCATAATTGGTTGCCATGGCGACGATGATGCCTTAATACGTTGACATGGCGATGATGTCATAATTGGTTGCCATGGCGACGGTGATGTCATAATTGGTTTCCATGGCGACGATGATGCCTTAATACGTTGCATGGCGATGATGTCATAATTGGTTGCCATGGCAAAGATGATGCCTTAATACGTTGCCATGGCGACGGTGATGTCATAATTTGTTGCCATGGCGATGGTGATGTCATAATTGGTTGCCATGGCGACGGTGATTTCATAATTGGTTGCTCTGGCGACGATGATGTCATAATTGGTTGCCATGGAGATGATGATGCCTTAATACGTTGCCATGTCGATTATGTCATAAATGGTTGCCATGGCGACGGTGATGTCATAATTGGTTGCCATGGCGACGATTATGCCTTAATACGTTGCCATGGCGATGATGTCATAATTGGTTGCCATGGCGATGGTGAAGTCATAATTGGTTGCCATGGCGACGGTGATGTCACAATTGGTTGCCATGGCGACAATGATGTCATAATTGGTTGCCATGGCGACGATGATGCCTTAATACGTTGCCATGGCGATGATGTCATAATTGGTTGCCATGGCGACGGTGATGTCATAATTGGTTGCCATGGCGACGGTGATGTCATAATTGGTTGCCATGGCGATGATGTCATAATTTGTTGCCATGGCGACGGTGATGTCATAATTGGTTACCATGGCGACGATGATGCCTTAATACATTGCCATGGCGATGATGCCTTAATACATTGCCATGGCGATGATGTCATAATTGGTTGCCATGGCGACGGTGATGTCATAATTGGTTGCCATGGCGACGATGATGCCTTAATACGTTGCCATGGCGATGATGTCATAATTGGTTGCCATGGCGACGATCATGCCTTAATACGTTGCCATGGCGATGATGTCATAATTGGTTGCCATGGCGACGGTGATGTCATAATTAGTTGCCATAGCGACGGTGATGTCATAATTGGTTGCCATGGCGACGATGATGCCTTAATACGTTGCCATGGCGACGGTGATATCATAATTGGTTGCCATGGTGACGGTGATGTCATAATTGGTTGCCATGGCGACGGTGATGTCATAATTGGTTGCCATGGCGACGATGATGCCTTAATACGTTGCCATGGCGATGATGTCATATTTGGTTGCCATGGCGATGGTGATGTCATAATTGGTTGCCATGGCGACGTGATGTCATAATTGGTTGCCATGGCGATGATGTCATAATTGGTTGCCATGGCGACGGTGATGTCATAATTGGTTGCCATGGCGACGATGATGCCTTAATATGTTGCCATGGCGATGATGTCATAATTGGTTGCCATGGCGACGATGATGCCTTAATACGTTGCCATGGCAACGGTGATGTCATAATTGGTTGACATGGCGACTATGATGCCTTAATACGTTGCCATGGCGATGATGTCATAATTGGTTGCCATGGCGACGGTGATGTCATAATTGGTTAACATGGCGACGGTAATGTCATAATTGGTTGACATGGCGATGATGTCATAATTGGTTGCCATGGCGATGATGATGCTTTAATACGTTGCCATGGCGACGATGAAGTCATAATTGGTTGCCATGGCGACGATGATGTCATAATTGGTTGCCATGGCGATTATGTCATAATTGGTTGCCATGGCGATGATGATGTCATAATTGGTTGCCATGGCGATGATGTCATAATTGGTTGCCATGGCGATGATGTCATAATTGGTTGCCATGACGATGATGTCATAATTGGTTGCCATGGTGACGATGATGCCTTAACACGTTGCCATGGCGACGGTGATGTCATAATTGGTTGCAATGGCGACGGTGATGTCATAATTGGTTGCCATGGCGACGATGATGTCTTAATACGTTGCCATGGCGACGGTGATGTCATAATTGGTTGCCATGGCGACGATGATGCCTTAATACATTGCCATGGCGACGGTGATGTCATAATTGGTTGCCATGGCGATGATGTCATACTTGGTTGCCATGGCGACGGTGATGTCATAATTGGTTGCAATGGTGACGATGATGTCATAATTGGTTGCCATGGCGATGGTGATGTCATAATTGGTTGCCATGGCGATGATGATGTCATAATTGGTTGCCATGTTGACGATGATGCCTTAATACGTTCCCATGGCGATGATGTCATAATTGTTTGCCATGGCGACGATCATGCCTTAATACATTGCCATGGCGATGATGTCATAATTGGTTGCCATGGCGACGGTGATGTCATAATTGGTTGCCATAGCGACGGTGATGTCATAATTGGTTGCCATGGCGACGATGATGCCTTAATACGTTGCCATGGCGACGGTGATATCATAATTGGTTGCCATGGCGACGGAGATGTCATAATTGGTTGCCATGGCGACGGTGATGTCATAATTGGTTGCCATGGCGACGATGATGCCTTAATACGTTGCCATGGTGATGATGTCATAATTGGTTGCCATGGCGACGGTGATGTCATAATTGGCTGCCATGGCGACGGTGATGTCATAATTGGTTGCCATGGCGATGATGTCATAATTGGTTGCCATGGCGACGGTGATGTCATAATTTGTTGCCATGGCGACGATGATGCCTTAATACGTTGCCATGGCGATGATGTCATAATTGGTTGCCATGGCGACAATGATGCCTTAATACGTTGCCATGGCAACGGTGATGTCATAATTGGTTGCCTTTTCGACGATGATGCCTTAATACGTTGCCATGGCGATGATGTCATAATTGGTTGCCATGGCGACGGTGATGTCATAATTGGTTGCCATGGCGACGGTGATGTCATAATTGGTTGCCATGGCGACAATAATGTCATAATTGGTTGCCATGGCGACGATGATGCCTTAATACGTTGACATGGCGATGATGTCATAATTGGTTGCCATGGCGACGGTGATGTCATAATTGGTTTCCATGGCGACGATGATGCCTTAATACGTTGCATGGCGATGATGTCATAATTGGTTGCCATGGCAAAGATGATGCCTTAATACGTTGCCATGGCGACGGTGATGTCATAATTTGTTGCCATGGTGATGATGTCATGCCATGGCGACGGTGATGTCATAATTGGTTGCTATGGCAACGATGATGTCATAATTGGTTGCCATGGAGACTATGATGCCTTAATACGTTGACATGGCGACGGTGATATCATTGGTTGCCATGGCGACGGTGATGTCATAATTGGTTGCCATGGCGACGTTGATGTCATAATTTGTTGCCATGGCAATGATGATGTCATAATTGGTTGCCATGGCGACGGTGATGTCATAATTGGTTGCTATGGCGACGATGATGTCATAATTGGTTGCCATGGAGACGATGATGCCTTAATACGTTGCCATGGTGACGGTGATATCATAATTGGTTGCCATGGCGACGGTGATGTCATAATTGGTTGCCATGGCGACGGTGATGCCTTGATACGTTGCCATGGCGACGGTGATGTCGTAATTGGTTGCCATGGCGACGGTGATGTCATAATTGGTTGCCATGGCGACGGTGATGTCATAATTGGTTGCCATGGCGATGATGCCTTAATACGTTGCCATGGCGACGGTGATGTCATAATTGGTTGCCATGGCGACAATGATGCCTTAATACATTGCCATGGCGATGATGTCATAATTGGTTGCCATGGTGACGGTGATGTCATAATTGGTTGCCATGGCGACGATGATGCCTTAATACGTTCCCATGGCGATGATGTCATAATTGGTTGCCATGGCAACGGTGATGTCATAATTGGTTGCCATGGCGACGATGATGACTTAATACGTTGACATGGCGATGATGTCATAATTGGTTTCCATGGCGACGGTGATGTCATAATTTTTTGCCATGGCGACGGTGATGTCATAATTGGTTGCCATGGCGATGATGTCATAATTGGTTGCCATGGCGACGGTGATGTCATAATTGGTTGCCATGGCGACGATGATGCCTTAATACATTGCCATGGCGATGATGTCATAATTGGTTGCCATGGCGACGGTGATGTCATAATTGGTTGCCATGGCGACGGTGATGTCATAATTGGTTGCCATGGCAATGATGTCATAATTGGTTGCCATGGCGACGGTGATGTCATAATTGGTTGCCATGGCGACGATGATGCCTTAATACGTTGCCATGGCGATGATGTCATAATTGGTTGCCATGGCGACGGTGATGTCATAATTGGTTGCCATGGCGACGGTGATGTCATAATTGGTTGCCATGGCGACAATGATTTCATAATTGGTTGCCATGGCGACGATGATGCCTTAATACGTTGACATGGCGATGATGTCATAATTGGTTGCCATGGCGACGGTGATGTCATAATTGGTTGCCATGGCGACGATGATGCCTTAATACGTTGCCATGGCGATGATGTCATAATTGGTTGCCATGGCGACGGTGATGTCATAATTGGTTGCCATGGCGACTGTGATGTCATAATTGGTTGCCATGGCGACAATGATGTCATAATTGGTTGCCATGGCGACGATGATGCCTTAATACGTTGACATGGCGATGATGTCATAATTGGTTGCCATGGTGACGGTGATGTCATAATTGGTTGCCATGGCGACGATGATGCCTTAATACGTTGCCATGGCGATGATGTCATAATTGGTTGCCATGGCGATGATGATGCCTTAATACGTTGCCATGGCGACGGTGATGTCATAATTTGTTGCCATGTCGATGATGATGTCATAATTGGTTGCCATGGCGACGGTGATGTCATAATTGGTTGCTATGGCTACGATGATGTCATAATTGGTTGCCATGGAGACTATGATGCCTTAATACGTTGCCATGGCGACGGTGATATCATTGGTTGCCATGGCTACGGTGATGTCATAATTGGTTGCCATGGCGGTGATGTCATAATTGGTTGCCATGGTGACGGTGATGTCATAATTGGTTGCCATGGCAACGATGATGCCTTAATACGTTGCCATCATGATGATGTCATAATTGGTTGCCATGGCGATGGTGATGTCATAATTGGTTGCCATGGCGATGGTGATGTCATAATTGGTTGCCATGGCGACAATAATGTCATAATTGGTTGCCATGGCGACGATGATGCCTTAATACGTTGACATGGCGATGATGTCATAATTGGTTGCCATGGCGACGGTGATGTCATAATTGGTTTCCATGGCGACGATGATGCCTTAATACGTTGCATGGCGATGATGTCATAATTGGTTGCCATGGCAAAGATGATGCCTTAATACGTTGCCATGGCGACGGTGATGTCATAATTTGTTGCCATGGTGATGATGATGTCATACCATGGCGACGGTGATGTCATAATTGGTTGCCATGGCGACGATGATGTCATAATTGGTTGCCATGGAGACGATGATGCCTTAATACGTTGCCATGGCGATGATGTCATAAATGGTTGCCATGGCGACGGTGATGTCATAATTGATTGCCATGGCGACGATTATGCCTTAATACGTTGCCATGGCGATGATGTCATAATTGGTTGCCATGGCGACGGTGATGTCATAATTGGTTGCCATGGCGACGGTGATGTCATAATTGGTTGCCATGGCGACAATGATGTCTTAATTGGTTGCCATGGCGACGATGATGCCTTAATATGTTGCCATGGCGATGATGTCATAATTGGTTGCCATGGCGACGGTGATGTCATAATTGGTTGCCATGGTGACGGTGATGTCATAATTGGTTGCCATGGCGACAATGATGTCATAATTGGTTGCCATGGTGACGATGATGCCTTAATACGTTGCCATGGCGATGATGTCATAATTGGTTGCCATGGCGACGGTGATGTCATAATTGGTTGCCATGGCGACGATGATGCCTTAATACGTTGCCATGGCGATGATGTCATAATTGGTTGCCATGGTGTCGGTGATGTAATAATTGGTTGCCATGGCGATGTTGATGTCATAATTCTTTGCCATGGCGACAATGATGTCATGATTGGTTGCCATGGCGACGATGATGCCTTAATATGTTGCCATGGCGACGGTGATGTCATAATTTGTTGCCATGGCGATGATGATGTCATAATTGGTTGCCATGGCGACGGTGATGTCATAATTGGTTGCCATGGCGACGATGATGCCTTAATACGTTGCCATGGCAATGATGTCATAAATGGTTGCCATGGCGACGGTGATGTCATAATTCGTTTGCCATGGTGACGGTGATGTCATAATTGGTTGCCATGGTGACGGTGATGTCATAATTGGTTGCCATGGCGACGGTGATGTCATAATTGGTTGCCATGACGATGATGATGTCATAATTGGTTGCCATGGCGATGATGTCATAATTGGTTGCCATGGCGATTATGTCATAATTGGTTGCCATGGCGACGATGATACCTTAATACGTTGCCATGGCGATGAAGTCATAATTGGTTGCCATGGCGATGATGATGTCATAATAGGTTGCCATGGCGACGGTGAGGTCATAATTGGTTGCCATGGCGATGATGTCATAATAGGTTGCCATGGCGATGATGTCATAATAGGTTGCCATGGCGACGGTGATGTCATAATTGGTTGCCATGGCGACGGTGATGTAATAATTGGTTGCCATGGCGACGATGATGCCTTAATACGTTGCCATGGCGACGATGATGCCTTAATATGTTGCCATGGCGACGGTGATGTCATAATTGGTTGCCATGGCGACGGTGATGTCATAATTGGTTGCATTGGCGACGGTGATGTCATAATTGGTTGCCATGACGATGATGATGTCATAATTGGTTGCCATGGCGATGATGTCATAATTGGTTGCCATGGCGACGGTGATGTCATAATTGGTTGCCATGGCGACGATGATGCCTTAATACGTTGCCATGGCGACGGTGATGTCATAATTGGTTGCCATGGCGACGATGATGCCTTAATACGTTGCCATGGCGATGATGTCATAATTGGTTGCCATGGCGACGGTGATGTCAGAATTGGTTGCCATGGCGACGATGATGCCTTAATACGTTGCCATGGCGATGATGTCATAATTGGTTGCCATGGCGACGATGATGCCTTAATACTTTGCCATGGTGACTGTGATGTCATAGTTTGTTGCCATGGCGATGATGATGTCATAATTGTTTGCCATGGCGACGGTGATGTCATAATTGGTTGCCATGGCGACGGTGATGTCATAATTGGTTGCCATGGCGACGATGATGCCTTAATACGTTGCCATGGCGATGATGTCATAATTGGTTGCCATGGCGACGGTGATGTCATAATTGGTTGCCATGGCGACGGTGATGTCATAATTGGTTGCCATGGCGACAATGATTTCATAAATGGTTGCCATGGCGACGATGATGCCTTAATACGTTGACATGGCGATGATGTCATAATTGGTTGCCATGGCAACGGTGATGTCATAATTGGTTGCCATGGCGACGGTTATGTCATAATTGTCTGCCATGGCGACAATGATGTCATAATTGGTTGCCATGGCGACGATGATGCCTTAATACGTTGACATGGCGATGATGTCATAATTGGTTGCCATGGTGACGGTGATGTCATAATTGGTTGCCATTGCGACGATGATGCCTTAATACGTTGCCATGGCGATTATGTCATAATTGGTTGCCATGGAGATGATGATGCCTTAATACATTGCCATGGCGACGGTGATGTCATAATTTGTTGCCATGTCGATGATGATGTCATAATTGGTTGCCATGGCGACGGTGATGTCATAATTGGTTGCTATGGCGACGATGATGTCATAATTGGTTGCCATGGAGACTATGATGCCTTAATACGTTGCCATGGCGACGGTGATATCATTGGTTGCCATGGCTACGGTGATGTCATAATTGGTTGCCATGGCGGTGATGTCATAATTGGTTGCCATGGCGACGGTAATGTCATAATTGGTTGCCATGGCGACGATGATGCCTTAATACGTTGCCATGGCGATGATGTCATAATTGGTTGCCATGGTGACGGTGATGTCATAACTGGTTGCCATGGCGACGATGATGCCTTGATACGTTGCCATGGCGATGATGTCATAATTGGTTGCCATGGCAACGGTGATGTCATAATTGGTTGCCATGGCGACGATGATGCCTTAATACGTTGACATGGCGATGATGTCATAATTGGTTGCCATGGCGACGGTGATGTCATAATTTTTTGCCATGGCGACGGTGATGTCATAATTGGTTGCCATGGCGATAATGTCATAATTGGTTGCCATGGCGACGGTGATGTCATAATTGGTTGCCATGGCGACGATGATGCCTTAATACGTTGCCATGGCGATGATGTCATAATTGGTTGCCATGGCGACGGTGATGTCATAATTGGTTGCCATGGCGACTGTGATGTCATAATTGGTTGCCATGGCGACAATGATTTCATAATTGGTTGCCATGGCGACGATGATGCCTTAATACGTTGACATGGCGATGATGTCATAATTGGTTGCCATGGCGACGCTGATGTCACAATTGGTTGCCATGGCGACGATGATGCCTTAATACGTTGCCATGGCGATGATGTCATAATTGGTTGCCATGGTGTCGGTGATGTAATAATTGGTTGCCATGGCGATGTTGATGTCATAATTCTTTGCCATGGCGACAATGATGTCATGATTGGTTGCCATGGCGACGATGATGCCTTAATATGTTGCCATGGCGACGGTGATGTCATAATTTGTTGCCATGGCGATGATGATGTCATAATTGGTTGCCATGGCGACGGTGATGTCATAATTGGTTGCCATGGCGACGATGATGCCTTAATACGTTGCCATGGCAATGATGTCATAAATGGTTGCCATGGCGACGGTGATGTCATAATTCGTTTGCCATGGTGACGGTGATGTCATAATTGGTTGCCATGGTGACGGTGATGTCATAATTGGTTGCCATGGCGACGGTGATGTCATAATTGGTTGCCATGACGATGATGATGTCATAATTGGTTGCCATGGCGATGATGTCATAATTGGTTGCCATGGCGATTATGTCATAATTGGTTGCCATGGCGACGATGATACCTTAATACGTTGCCATGGCGATGAAGTCATAATTGGTTGCCATGGCGATGATGATGTCATAATAGGTTGCCATGGCGACGGTGAGGTCATAATTGGTTGCCATGGCGATGATGTCATAATAGGTTGCCATGGCGATGATGTCATAATAGGTTGCCATGGCGACGGTGATGTCATAATTGGTTGCCATGGCGACGGTGATGTAATAATTGGTTGCCATGGCGACGATGATGCCTTAATACGTTGCCATGGCGACGATGATGCCTTAATATGTTGCCATGGCGACGGTGATGTCATAATTGGTTGCCATGGCGACGGTGATGTCATAATTGGTTGCATTGGCGACGGTGATGTCATAATTGGTTGCCATGACGATGATGATGTCATAATTGGTTGCCATGGCGATGATGTCATAATTGGTTGCCATGGCGACGGTGATGTCATAATTGGTTGCCATGGCGACGATGATGCCTTAATACGTTGCCATGGCGACGGTGATGTCATAATTGGTTGCCATGGCGACGATGATGCCTTAATACGTTGCCATGGCGATGATGTCATAATTGGTTGCCATGGCGACGGTGATGTCAGAATTGGTTGCCATGGCGACGATGATGCCTTAATACGTTGCCATGGCGATGATGTCATAATTGGTTGCCATGGCGACGATGATGCCTTAATACTTTGCCATGGTGACTGTGATGTCATAGTTTGTTGCCATGGCGATGATGATGTCATAATTGTTTGCCATGGCGACGGTGATGTCATAATTGGTTGCCATGGCGACGGTGATGTCATAATTGGTTGCCATGGCGACGATGATGCCTTAATACGTTGCCATGGCGATGATGTCATAATTGGTTGCCATGGCGACGGTGATGTCATAATTGGTTGCCATGGCGACGGTGATGTCATAATTGGTTGCCATGGCGACAATGATTTCATAAATGGTTGCCATGGCGACGATGATGCCTTAATACGTTGACATGGCGATGATGTCATAATTGGTTGCCATGGCAACGGTGATGTCATAATTGGTTGCCATGGCGACGGTTATGTCATAATTGTCTGCCATGGCGACAATGATGTCATAATTGGTTGCCATGGCGACGATGATGCCTTAATACGTTGCCATGGCGATGATGTCATAATTGGTTGCCATGGTGACGGTGATGTCATAATTGGTTGCCATTGCGACGATGATGCCTTAATACGTTGCCATGGCGATTATGTCATAATTGGTTGCCATGGAGATGATGATGCCTTAATACATTGCCATGGCGACGGTGATGTCATAATTTGTTGCCATGTCGATGATGATGTCATAATTGGTTGCCATGGCGACGGTGATGTCATAATTGGTTGCTATGGCGACGATGATGTCATAATTGGTTGCCATGGAGACTATGATGCCTTAATACGTTGCCATGGCGACGGTGATATCATTGGTTGCCATGGCTACGGTGATGTCATAATTGGTTGCCATGGCGGTGATGTCATAATTGGTTGCCATGGCGACGGTAATGTCATAATTGGTTGCCATGGCGACGATGATGCCTTAATACGTTGCCATGGCGATGATGTCATAATTGGTTGCCATGGTGACGGTGATGTCATAACTGGTTGCCATGGCGACGATGATGCCTTGATACGTTGCCATGGCGATGATGTCATAATTGGTTGCCATGGCAACGGTGATGTCATAATTGGTTGCCATGGCGACGATGATGCCTTAATACGTTGACATGGCGATGATGTCATAATTGGTTGCCATGGCGACGGTGATGTCATAATTTTTTGCCATGGCGACGGTGATGTCATAATTGGTTGCCATGGCGATAATGTCATAATTGGTTGCCATGGCGACGGTGATGTCATAATTGGTTGCCATGGCGACGATGATGCCTTAATACGTTGCCATGGCGATGATGTCATAATTGGTTGCCATGGCGACGGTGATGTCATAATTGGTTGCCATGGCGACTGTGATGTCATAATTGGTTGCCATGGCGACAATGATTTCATAATTGGTTGCCATGGCGACGATGATGCCTTAATACGTTGACATGGCGATGATGTCATAATTGGTTGCCATGGCGACGCTGATGTCACAATTGGTTGCCATGGCGACGATGATGCCTTAATACGTTGCCATGGCGATGATGTCATAATTGGTTGCCATGGCGACGGTGATGTCATAATTGGTTGCCATGGCGACGGTGATGTCATACTTGGTTGCCATGGCGACAATGATGTCATAATTGGTTGCCATGGCGACGATGATGCCTTAATACGTTGACAAGGCGATGATTTCATAATTGGTTGCCATGGCGACGGTGATGTCATAATTGGTTGCCATGGCGACGATGATGCCTTAATACGTTGCCATGGCGATGATGTCATAATTGGTTGCCATGGCGATGATGATGCCTTAATACGTTGCCATGGCGACGGTGATGTCATAATTTGTTGCCATGGCGATGATGATGTCATAATTGGTTGCCATGGCGATGGTGATGTCATAATTGGTTGCTATGGCGACGATGATGTCATAATTGGTTGCCATGGAGACTATGATGCCTTAATACGTTGCCATGGCGACGGTGATATCATTGGTTGCCATGGCGACGGTGATGTCATAATTAGTTGCCATGGCGATGATGTCATAATTGGTTGCCATGGCGACGGTGATGTCATAATTGGTTGCCATGGCGACGATGATGCCTTAATACGTTGCCATGGTGATGATGTCATAATTGGTTGCCATGGCGATGGTGATGTCATAATTGGTTGCCATGGCGACGGTGATGTCATAATTGGTTGCCATGGCGACAATGATGTCATAATTGGTTGCCATGGCGACGATGATGCCTTAATACGTTGACATGGCGATGATGTCATAATTGGTTGCCATGGCGACGGTGATGTCATAATTGGTTTCCATGGCGACGATGATGCCTTAATACGTTGCATGGCGATGATGTCATAATTGGTTGCCATGGCAAAGATGATGCCTTAATACGTTGCCATGGCGACGGTGATGTCATAATTTGTTGCCATGGCGATGGTGATGTCATAATTGGTTGCCATGGCGACGGTGATTTCATAATTGGTTGCTCTGGCGACGATGATGTCATAATTGGTTGCCATGGAGATGATGATGCCTTAATACGTTGCCATGTCGATTATGTCATAAATGGTTGCCATGGCGACGGTGATGTCATAATTGGTTGCCATGGCGACGATTATGCCTTAATACGTTGCCATGGCGATGATGTCATAATTGGTTGCCATGGCGATGGTGAAGTCATAATTGGTTGCCATGGCGACGGTGATGTCACAATTGGTTGCCATGGCGACAATGATGTCATAATTGGTTGCCATGGCGACGATGATGCCTTAATACGTTGCCATGGCGATGATGTCATAATTGGTTGCCATGGCGACGGTGATGTCATAATTGGTTGCCATGGCGACGGTGATGTCATAATTGGTTGCCATGGCGATGATGTCATAATTTGTTGCCATGGCGACGGTGATGTCATAATTGGTTACCATGGCGACGATGATGCCTTAATACATTGCCATGGCGATGATGCCTTAATACATTGCCATGGCGATGATGTCATAATTGGTTGCCATGGCGACGGTGATGTCATAATTGGTTGCCATGGCGACGATGATGCCTTAATACGTTGCCATGGCGATGATGTCATAATTGGTTGCCATGGCGACGATCATGCCTTAATACGTTGCCATGGCGATGATGTCATAATTGGTTGCCATGGCGACGGTGATGTCATAATTAGTTGCCATAGCGACGGTGATGTCATAATTGGTTGCCATGGCGACGATGATGCCTTAATACGTTGCCATGGCGACGGTGATATCATAATTGGTTGCCATGGTGACGGTGATGTCATAATTGGTTGCCATGGCGACGGTGATGTCATAATTGGTTGCCATGGCGACGATGATGCCTTAATACGATGCCATGGCGATGATGTCATATTTGGTTGCCATGGCGATGGTGATGTCATAATTGGTTGCCATGGCGACGTGATGTCATAATTGGTTGCCATGGCGATGATGTCATAATTGGTTGCCATGGCGACGGTGATGTCATAATTGGTTGCCATGGCGACGATGATGCCTTAATATGTTGCCATGGCGATGATGTCATAATTGGTTGCCATGGCGACGATGATGCCTTAATACGTTGCCATGGCAACGGTGATGTCATAATTGGTTGACATGGCGACTATGATGCCTTAATACGTTGCCATGGCGATGATGTCATAATTGGTTGCCATGGCGACGGTGATGTCATAATTGGTTAACATGGCGACGGTAATGTCATAATTGGTTGACATGGCGATGATGTCATAATTGGTTGCCATGGCGATGATGATGCTTTAATACGTTGCCATGGCGACGATGAAGTCATAATTGGTTGCCATGGCGACGATGATGTCATAATTGGTTGCCATGGCGATTATGTCATAATTGGTTGCCATGGCGATGATGATGTCATAATTGGTTGCCATGGCGATGATGTCATAATTGGTTGCCATGGCGATGATGTCATAATTGGTTGCCATGACGATGATGTCATAATTGGTTGCCATGGTGACGATGATGCCTTGACACGTTGCCATGGCGACGGTGATGTCATAATTGGTTGCAATGGCGACGGTGATGTCATAATTGGTTGCCATGGCGACGATGATGTCTTAATACGTTGCCATGGCGACGGTGATGTCATTATTGGTTGCCATGGCGACGGTGATATCATAATTGGTTGCCATGGTGACGATGATGTCATAATTGGTTGCCATGGCGACGATGATGCCTTAATACGTTGCCATGGCGATGATGTCATAATTGGTTTCCATGGCGACGGTGATGTCATAATTGGTTGCCATGGCGACGATGATGCCTTAATACATTGCCATGGCGACGGTGATGTCATAATTGGTTGCCATGGCGATGATGTCATACTTGGTTGCCATGGCGACGGTGATGTCATAATTGGTTGCAATGGTGACGATGATGTCATAATTGGTTGCCATGGCGATGGTGATGTCATAATTGGTTGCCATGGCGATGATGATGTCATAATTGGTTGCCATGTCGACGATGATGCCTTAATACGTTCCCATGGCGATGATGTCATAATTGTTTGCCATGGCGACGATCATGCCTTAATACATTGCCATGGCGATGATGTCATAATTGGTTGCCATGGCGACGGTGATGTCATAATTGGTTGCCATAGCGACGGTGATGTCATAATCGGTTGCCATGGCGACGATGATGCCTTAATACGTTGCCATGGCGACGGTGATATCATAATTGGTTGCCATGGCGACGGAGATGTCATAATTGGTTGCCATGGCGACGGTGATGTCATAATTGGTTGCCATGGCGACGATGATGCCTTAATACGTTGCCATGGTGATGATGTCATAATTGGTTGCCATGGCGACGGTGATGTCATAATTGGCTGCCATGGCGACGGTGATGTCATAATTGGTTGCCATGGCGATGATGTCATAATTGGTTGCCATGGCGACGGTGATGTCATAATTTGTTGCCATGGCGACGATGATGCCTTAATACGTTGCCATGGCGATGATGTCATAATTGGTTGCCATGGCGACAATGATGCCTTAATACGTTGCCATGGCAACGGTGATGTCATAATTGGTTGCCTTTTCGACGATGATGCCTTAATACGTTGCCATGGCGATGATGTCATAATTGGTTGCCATGGCGACGGTGATGTCATAATTGGTTGCCATGGCGACGGTGATGTCATAATTGGTTGCCATGGCGACAATAATGTCATAATTGGTTGCCATGGCGACGATGATGCCTTAATACGTTGACATGGCGATGATGTCATAATTGGTTGCCATGGCGACGGTGATGTCATAATTGGTTTCCATGGCGACGATGATGCCTTAATACGTTGCATGGCGATGATGTCATAATTGGTTGCCATGGCAAAGATGATGCCTTAATACGTTGCCATGGCGACGGTGATGTCATAATTTGTTGCCATGGTGATGATGTCATGCCATGGCGACGGTGATGTCATAATTGGTTGCTATGGCAACGATGATGTCATAATTGGTTGCCATGGAGACTATGATGCCTTAATACGTTGACATGGCGACGGTGATATCATTGGTTGCCATGGCGACGGTGATATCATAATTGGTTGCCATGGTGACGGTGATGTCATAATTGGTTGCCATGGCGACGGTGATGTCATAATTGGTTGCCATGGCGACGATGATGCCTTAATACGTTGCCATGGCGATGATGTCATAATTGGTTGCCATGGCGATGGTGATGTCATAATTGGTTGCCATGGCAACGGTGATGTCATAATTGGTTGCCATGGCGACAATGATGTCATAATTGGTTGCCATGGCGACGATGATGCCTTAATACGTTGACATGGCGATGATGTCATAATTGGTTGCCATGGCGACGGTGATGTCATAATTGGTTGCCATGGCGACGATGATGCCTTAATACGTTGCATGGCGATTATGTCATAATTGGTTGCCATGGCAAAGATGATGCCTTAATACGTTGCCATGGCGACGGTGATGTCATAATTTGTTGCCATGGCGACGGTGATGTCATAATTGGTTGCCATGGCGATGATGTCATAATTTGTTGCCATGGCGACGGTGATGTCATAATTGGTTGCCATGGCGACGATGATGCCTTAATACATTGACATGGCGATGATGCCTTAATACATTGCCATGGCGATGATGTCATAATTGGTTGCCATGGCGACGGTGATGTCATAATTGGTTGCCATGGCGACGATGATGCCTTAATACGTTGCCATGGCGATGATGTCATAATTGGTTGCCATGGCGACGATCATGCCTTAATACGTTGCCATGGCGACGGTGATATCATAATTGGTTGCCATGGCGATGGTGATGTCATAATTGGTTGACATGGCGACGGTGATGTCATAATTGGTTGCCATGGCGACGATGATGCCTTAATACGTTGCCATGGCGATGATGTCATAATTGGTTGCCATGGCGACGGTGATGTCATAATTGGTTGCCATGGTGACGGTGATGTCATAATTGGTTGCCATGGCGATGATGTCATAATTGGTTGCCATGGCGACGGTGATGTCATAATTGGTTGCCATGGCGACGATGATGCCTTAATATGTTGCCATGGCGATGATGTCATAATTGGTGCCATGGCGACAATGATGCCTTAATACGTTGCCATGGCAACGGTGATGTCATAATTGGTTGCCATGGCGACGATGATGCCTTAATACGTTGCCATGGCGATGATGTCATAATTGGTTGCCATGGCGACGGTGATGTCATAATTGGTTGCCATGGCGACGATGATGCCTTAATACGTTGCCATGGCGACGGTGATGTCATAATTGGTTGCCATGGCGATGATGATGTCATAATTTGTTGCCATGGCGACGGTGATGTCATAATTGGTTGCTATGGCGACGATGATGTCATAATTGGTTGCCATGGAGACGATGATGCCTTAATACGTTGCCATGGCGACGGTGATATCATAATTGGTTGCCATGGTGACGGTGATGTCATAATTGGTTGCCATGGCGACGGTGATGCCTTGATACGTTGCCATGGCGACGGTGATGTCGTAATTGGTTGCCATGGTGACGATGATGTCATAATTGGTTGCCATGGCGACGGTGATGTCATAATTGGTTGCCATGGCGATGATGCCTTAATACGTTGCCATGGTGACGGTGATGTCATAATTGGTTGCTATGGCGACGATGATGTCATAATTGGTTGCCATGGAGACGATGATGCCTTAATACGTTGACATGGCGATGATGTCATAATTGGTTGCCATGGCGACGGTGATGTCATAATTGGTTGCCATGGCGACGATGATGCCTTAATACGTTGCCATGGCGATGATGTCATAATTGGTTGCCATGGCGACGGTGATGTCATAATTGGTTGCCATGGCGACTGTGATGTCATAATTGGTTGCCATGGCGACAATGATGTCATAATTGGTTGCCATGGCGACGATGATGCCTTAATACGTTGACATGGCGATGATGTCATAATTGGTTGCCATGGTGACGGTGATGTCATAATTGGTTGCCATGGCGACGATGATGCCTTAATACGTTGCCATGGCGATGATGTCATAATTGGTTGCCATGGCGATGATGATGCCTTAATACGTTGCCATGGCGACGGTGATGTCATAATTTGTTGCCATGTCGATGATGATGTCATAATTGGTTGCCATGGCGACGGTGATGTCATAATTGGTTGCTATGGCTACGATGATGTCATAATTGGTTGCCATGGAGACTATGATGCCTTAATACGTTGCCATGGCGACGGTGATATCATTGGTTGCCATGGCTACGGTGATGTCATAATTGGTTGCCATGGCGGTGATGTCATAATTGGTTGCCATGGTGACGGTGATGTCATAATTGGTTGCCATGGCGACGATGATGCCTTAATACGTTGCCATCATGATGATGTCATAATTGGTTGCCATGGCGATGGTGATGTCATAATTGGTTGCCATGGCGATGGTGATGTCATAATTGGTTGCCATGGCGACAATAATGTCATAATTGGTTGCCATGGCGACGATGATGCCTTAATACGTTGACATGGCGATGATGTCATAATTGGTTGCCATGGCGACGGTGATGTCATAATTGGTTTCCATGGCGACGATGATGCCTTAATACGTTGCATGGCGATGATGTCATAATTGGTTGCCATGGCAAAGATGATGCCTTAATACGTTGCCATGGCGACGGTGATGTCATAATTTGTTGCCATGGTGATGATGATGTCATACCATGGCGACGGTGATGTCATAATTGGTTGCCATGGCGACGATGATGTCATAATTGGTTGCCATGGAGACGATGATGCCTTAATACGTTGCCATGGCGATGATGTCATAAATGGTTGCCATGGCGACGGTGATGTCATAATTGATTGCCATGGCGACGATTATGCCTTAATACGTTGCCATGGCGATGATGTCATAATTGGTTGCCATGGCGACGGTGATGTCATAATTGGTTGCCATGGCGACGGTGATGTCATAATTGGTTGCCATGGCGACAATGATGTCTTAATTGGTTGCCATGGCGACGATGATGCCTTAATATGTTGCCATGGCGATGATGTCATAATTGGTTGCCATGGCGACGGTGATGTCATAATTGGTTGCCATGGTGACGGTGATGTCATAATTGGTTGCCATGGCGACAATGATGTCATAATTGGTTGCCATGGTGACGATGATGCCTTAATACGTTGCCATGGCGATGATGTCATAATTGGTTGCCATGGCGACGGTGATGTCATAATTGGTTGCCATGGCGACGATGATGCCTTAATACGTTGCCATGGCGATGATGTCATAATTGGTTGCCATGGTGTCGGTGATGTAATAATTGGTTGCCATGGCGATGTTGATGTCATAATTCTTTGCCATGGCGACAATGATGTCATGATTGGTTGCCATGGCGACGATGATGCCTTAATATGTTGCCATGGCGACGGTGATGTCATAATTTGTTGCCATGGCGATGATGATGTCATAATTGGTTGCCATGGCGACGGTGATGTCATAATTGGTTGCCATGGCGACGATGATGCCTTAATACGTTGCCATGGCAATGATGTCATAAATGGTTGCCATGGCGACGGTGATGTCATAATTCGTTTGCCATGGTGACGGTGATGTCATAATTGGTTGCCATGGTGACGGTGATGTCATAATTGGTTGCCATGGCGACGGTGATGTCATAATTGGTTGCCATGACGATGATGATGTCATAATTGGTTGCCATGGCGATGATGTCATAATTGGTTGCCATGGCGATTATGTCATAATTGGTTGCCATGGCGACGATGATACCTTAATACGTTGCCATGGCGATGAAGTCATAATTGGTTGCCATGGCGATGATGATGTCATAATAGGTTGCCATGGCGACGGTGAGGTCATAATTGGTTGCCATGGCGATGATGTCATAATAGGTTGCCATGGCGATGATGTCATAATAGGTTGCCATGGCGACGGTGATGTCATAATTGGTTGCCATGGCGACGGTGATGTAATAATTGGTTGCCATGGCGACGATGATGCCTTAATACGTTGCCATGGCGACGATGATGCCTTAATATGTTGCCATGGCGACGGTGATGTCATAATTGGTTGCCATGGCGACGGTGATGTCATAATTGGTTGCATTGGCGACGGTGATGTCATAATTGGTTGCCATGACGATGATGATGTCATAATTGGTTGCCATGGCGATGATGTCATAATTGGTTGCCATGGCGACGGTGATGTCATAATTGGTTGCCATGGCGACGATGATGCCTTAATACGTTGCCATGGCGACGGTGATGTCATAATTGGTTGCCATGGCGACGATGATGCCTTAATACGTTGCCATGGCGATGATGTCATAATTGGTTGCCATGGCGACGGTGATGTCAGAATTGGTTGCCATGGCGACGATGATGCCTTAATACGTTGCCATGGCGATGATGTCATAATTGGTTGCCATGGCGACGGTGATGTCATAATTGGTTGCCATGGCGACTGTGATGTCATAATTGGTTGCCATGGCGACAATGATGTCATAATTGGTTGCCATGGCGACGATGATGCCTTAATACGTTGACATGGCGATGATGTCATAATTGGTTGCCATGGTGACGGTGATGTCATAATTGGTTGCCATGGCGACGATGATGCCTTAATACGTTGCCATGGCGATGATGTCATAATTGGTTGCCATGGCGATGATGATGCCTTAATACGTTGCCATGGCGACGGTGATGTCATAATTTGTTGCCATGTCGATGATGATGTCATAATTGGTTGCCATGGCGACGGTGATGTCATAATTGGTTGCTATGGCTACGATGATGTCATAATTGGTTGCCATGGAGACTATGATGCCTTAATACGTTGCCATGGCGACGGTGATATCATTGGTTGCCATGGCTACGGTGATGTCATAATTGGTTGCCATGGCGGTGATGTCATAATTGGTTGCCATGGTGACGGTGATGTCATAATTGGTTGCCATGGCGACGATGATGCCTTAATACGTTGCCATCATGATGATGTCATAATTGGTTGCCATGGCGATGGTGATGTCATAATTGGTTGCCATGGCGATGGTGATGTCATAATTGGTTGCCATGGCGACAATAATGTCATAATTGGTTGCCATGGCGACGATGATGCCTTAATACGTTGACATGGCGATGATGTCATAATTGGTTGCCATGGCGACGGTGATGTCATAATTGGTTTCCATGGCGACGATGATGCCTTAATACGTTGCATGGCGATGATGTCATAATTGGTTGCCATGGCAAAGATGATGCCTTAATACGTTGCCATGGCGACGGTGATGTCATAATTTGTTGCCATGGTGATGATGATGTCATACCATGGCGACGGTGATGTCATAATTGGTTGCCATGGCGACGATGATGTCATAATTGGTTGCCATGGAGACGATGATGCCTTAATACGTTGCCATGGCGATGATGTCATAAATGGTTGCCATGGCGACGGTGATGTCATAATTGATTGCCATGGCGACGATTATGCCTTAATACGTTGCCATGGCGATGATGTCATAATTGGTTGCCATGGCGACGGTGATGTCATAATTGGTTGCCATGGCGACGGTGATGTCATAATTGGTTGCCATGGCGACAATGATGTCTTAATTGGTTGCCATGGCGACGATGATGCCTTAATATGTTGCCATGGCGATGATGTCATAATTGGTTGCCATGGCGACGGTGATGTCATAATTGGTTGCCATGGTGACGGTGATGTCATAATTGGTTGCCATGGCGACAATGATGTCATAATTGGTTGCCATGGTGACGATGATGCCTTAATACGTTGCCATGGCGATGATGTCATAATTGGTTGCCATGGCGACGGTGATGTCATAATTGGTTGCCATGGCGACGATGATGCCTTAATACGTTGCCATGGCGATGATGTCATAATTGGTTGCCATGGTGTCGGTGATGTAATAATTGGTTGCCATGGCGATGTTGATGTCATAATTCTTTGCCATGGCGACAATGATGTCATGATTGGTTGCCATGGCGACGATGATGCCTTAATATGTTGCCATGGCGACGGTGATGTCATAATTTGTTGCCATGGCGATGATGATGTCATAATTGGTTGCCATGGCGACGGTGATGTCATAATTGGTTGCCATGGCGACGATGATGCCTTAATACGTTGCCATGGCAATGATGTCATAAATGGTTGCCATGGCGACGGTGATGTCATAATTCGTTTGCCATGGTGACGGTGATGTCATAATTGGTTGCCATGGTGACGGTGATGTCATAATTGGTTGCCATGGCGACGGTGATGTCATAATTGGTTGCCATGACGATGATGATGTCATAATTGGTTGCCATGGCGATGATGTCATAATTGGTTGCCATGGCGATTATGTCATAATTGGTTGCCATGGCGACGATGATACCTTAATACGTTGCCATGGCGATGAAGTCATAATTGGTTGCCATGGCGATGATGATGTCATAATAGGTTGCCATGGCGACGGTGAGGTCATAATTGGTTGCCATGGCGATGATGTCATAATAGGTTGCCATGGCGATGATGTCATAATAGGTTGCCATGGCGACGGTGATGTCATAATTGGTTGCCATGGCGACGGTGATGTAATAATTGGTTGCCATGGCGACGATGATGCCTTAATACGTTGCCATGGCGACGATGATGCCTTAATATGTTGCCATGGCGACGGTGATGTCATAATTGGTTGCCATGGCGACGGTGATGTCATAATTGGTTGCATTGGCGACGGTGATGTCATAATTGGTTGCCATGACGATGATGATGTCATAATTGGTTGCCATGGCGATGATGTCATAATTGGTTGCCATGGCGACGGTGATGTCATAATTGGTTGCCATGGCGACGATGATGCCTTAATACGTTGCCATGGCGACGGTGATGTCATAATTGGTTGCCATGGCGACGATGATGCCTTAATACGTTGCCATGGCGATGATGTCATAATTGGTTGCCATGGCGACGGTGATGTCAGAATTGGTTGCCATGGCGACGATGATGCCTTAATATGTTGCCATGGCGATGATGTCATAATTGGTTGCCATGGCGACGATGATGCCTTAATACTTTGCCATGGTGACTGTGATGTCATAGTTTGTTGCCATGGCGATGATGATGTCATAATTGTTTGCCATGGCGACGGTGATGTCATAATTGGTTGCCATGGCGACGGTGATGTCATAATTGGTTGCCATGGCGACGATGATGCCTTAATACGCTGCCATGGCGATGATGTCATAATTGGTTGCCATGGCGACGGTGATGTCATAATTGGTTGCCATGGCGACGGTGATGTCATAATTGGTTGCCATGGCGACAATGATTTCATAAATGGTTGCCATGGCGACGATGATGCCTTAATACGTTGACATGGCGATGATGTCATAATTGGTTGCCATGGCGATGATGATGTCATAATTTGTTGCCATGGCGACGGTGATGTCATAATTGGTTGCTATGGCGACGATGATGTCATAATTGGTTGCCATGGAGACGATGATGCCTTAATACGTTGCCATGGCGACGGTGATATCATAATTGGTTGCCATGGTGACGGTGATGTCATAATTGGTTGCCATGGCGACGGTGATGCCTTGATACGTTGCCATGGCGACGGTGATGTCGTAATTGGTTGCCATGGTGACGATGATGTCATAATTGGTTGCCATGGCGACGGTGATGTCATAATTGGTTGCCATGGCGATGATGCCTTAATACGTTGCCATGGTGACGGTGATGTCATAATTGGTTGCTATGGCGACGATGATGTCATAATTGGTTGCCATGGAGACGATGATGCCTTAATACGTTGACATGGCGATGATGTCATAATTGGTTGCCATGGCGACGGTGATGTCATAATTGGTTGCCATGGCGACGATGATGCCTTAATACGTTGCCATGGCGATGATGTCATAATTGGTTGCCATGGCGACGGTGATGTCATAATTGGTTGCCATGGCGACTGTGATGTCATAATTGGTTGCCATGGCGACAATGATGTCATAATTGGTTGCCATGGCGACGATGATGCCTTAATACGTTGACATGGCGATGATGTCATAATTGGTTGCCATGGTGACGGTGATGTCATAATTGGTTGCCATGGCGACGATGATGCCTTAATACGTTGCCATGGCGATGATGTCATAATTGGTTGCCATGGCGATGATGATGCCTTAATACGTTGCCATGGCGACGGTGATGTCATAATTTGTTGCCATGTCGATGATGATGTCATAATTGGTTGCCATGGCGACGGTGATGTCATAATTGGTTGCTATGGCTACGATGATGTCATAATTGGTTGCCATGGAGACTATGATGCCTTAATACGTTGCCATGGCGACGGTGATATCATTGGTTGCCATGGCTACGGTGATGTCATAATTGGTTGCCATGGCGGTGATGTCATAATTGGTTGCCATGGTGACGGTGATGTCATAATTGGTTGCCATGGCGACGATGATGCCTTAATACGTTGCCATCATGATGATGTCATAATTGGTTGCCATGGCGATGGTGATGTCATAATTGGTTGCCATGGCGATGGTGATGTCATAATTGGTTGCCATGGCGACAATAATGTCATAATTGGTTGCCATGGCGACGATGATGCCTTAATACGTTGACATGGCGATGATGTCATAATTGGTTGCCATGGCGACGGTGATGTCATAATTGGTTTCCATGGCGACGATGATGCCTTAATACGTTGCATGGCGATGATGTCATAATTGGTTGCCATGGCAAAGATGATGCCTTAATACGTTGCCATGGCGACGGTGATGTCATAATTTGTTGCCATGGTGATGATGATGTCATACCATGGCGACGGTGATGTCATAATTGGTTGCCATGGCGACGATGATGTCATAATTGGTTGCCATGGAGACGATGATGCCTTAATACGTTGCCATGGCGATGATGTCATAAATGGTTGCCATGGCGACGGTGATGTCATAATTGATTGCCATGGCGACGATTATGCCTTAATACGTTGCCATGGCGATGATGTCATAATTGGTTGCCATGGCGACGGTGATGTCATAATTGGTTGCCATGGCGACGGTGATGTCATAATTGGTTGCCATGGCGACAATGATGTCTTAATTGGTTGCCATGGCGACGATGATGCCTTAATATGTTGCCATGGCGATGATGTCATAATTGGTTGCCATGGCGACGGTGATGTCATAATTGGTTGCCATGGTGACGGTGATGTCATAATTGGTTGCCATGGCGACAATGATGTCATAATTGGTTGCCATGGTGACGATGATGCCTTAATACGTTGCCATGGCGATGATGTCATAATTGGTTGCCATGGCGACGGTGATGTCATAATTGGTTGCCATGGCGACGATGATGCCTTAATACGTTGCCATGGCGATGATGTCATAATTGGTTGCCATGGTGTCGGTGATGTAATAATTGGTTGCCATGGCGATGTTGATGTCATAATTCTTTGCCATGGCGACAATGATGTCATGATTGGTTGCCATGGCGACGATGATGCCTTAATATGTTGCCATGGCGACGGTGATGTCATAATTTGTTGCCATGGCGATGATGATGTCATAATTGGTTGCCATGGCGACGGTGATGTCATAATTGGTTGCCATGGCGACGATGATGCCTTAATACGTTGCCATGGCAATGATGTCATAAATGGTTGCCATGGCGACGGTGATGTCATAATTCGTTTGCCATGGTGACGGTGATGTCATAATTGGTTGCCATGGTGACGGTGATGTCATAATTGGTTGCCATGGCGACGGTGATGTCATAATTGGTTGCCATGACGATGATGATGTCATAATTGGTTGCCATGGCGATGATGTCATAATTGGTTGCCATGGCGATTATGTCATAATTGGTTGCCATGGCGACGATGATACCTTAATACGTTGCCATGGCGATGAAGTCATAATTGGTTGCCATGGCGATGATGATGTCATAATAGGTTGCCATGGCGACGGTGAGGTCATAATTGGTTGCCATGGCGATGATGTCATAATAGGTTGCCATGGCGATGATGTCATAATAGGTTGCCATGGCGACGGTGATGTCATAATTGGTTGCCATGGCGACGGTGATGTAATAATTGGTTGCCATGGCGACGATGATGCCTTAATACGTTGCCATGGCGACGATGATGCCTTAATATGTTGCCATGGCGACGGTGATGTCATAATTGGTTGCCATGGCGACGGTGATGTCATAATTGGTTGCATTGGCGACGGTGATGTCATAATTGGTTGCCATGACGATGATGATGTCATAATTGGTTGCCATGGCGATGATGTCATAATTGGTTGCCATGGCGACGGTGATGTCATAATTGGTTGCCATGGCGACGATGATGCCTTAATACGTTGCCATGGCGACGGTGATGTCATAATTGGTTGCCATGGCGACGATGATGCCTTAATACGTTGCCATGGCGATGATGTCATAATTGGTTGCCATGGCGACGGTGATGTCAGAATTGGTTGCCATGGCGACGATGATGCCTTAATACGTTGCCATGGCGATGATGTCATAATTGGTTGCCATGGTGACGGTGATGTCATAATTGGTTGCCATGGCGACTGTGATGTCATAATTGGTTGCCATGGCGACAATGATGTCATAATTGGTTGCCATGGCGACGATGATGCCTTAATACGTTGACATGGCGATGATGTCATAATTGGTTGCCATGGTGACGGTGATGTCATAATTGGTTGCCATGGCGACGATGATGCCTTAATACGTTGCCATGGCGATGATGTCATAATTGGTTGCCATGGCGATGATGATGCCTTAATACGTTGCCATGGCGACGGTGATGTCATAATTTGTTGCCATGTCGATGATGATGTCATAATTGGTTGCCATGGCGACGGTGATGTCATAATTGGTTGCTATGGCTACGATGATGTCATAATTGGTTGCCATGGAGACTATGATGCCTTAATACGTTGCCATGGCGACGGTGATATCATTGGTTGCCATGGCTACGGTGATGTCATAATTGGTTGCCATGGCGGTGATGTCATAATTGGTTGCCATGGTGACGGTGATGTCATAATTGGTTGCCATGGCGACGATGATGCCTTAATACGTTGCCATCATGATGATGTCATAATTGGTTGCCATGGCGATGGTGATGTCATAATTGGTTGCCATGGCGATGGTGATGTCATAATTGGTTGCCATGGCGACAATAATGTCATAATTGGTTGCCATGGCGACGATGATGCCTTAATACGTTGACATGGCGATGATGTCATAATTGGTTGCCATGGCGACGGTGATGTCATAATTGGTTTCCATGGCGACGATGATGCCTTAATACGTTGCATGGCGATGATGTCATAATTGGTTGCCATGGCAAAGATGATGCCTTAATACGTTGCCATGGCGACGGTGATGTCATAATTTGTTGCCATGGTGATGATGATGTCATACCATGGCGACGGTGATGTCATAATTGGTTGCCATGGCGACGATGATGTCATAATTGGTTGCCATGGAGACGATGATGCCTTAATACGTTGCCATGGCGATGATGTCATAAATGGTTGCCATGGCGACGGTGATGTCATAATTGATTGCCATGGCGACGATTATGCCTTAATACGTTGCCATGGCGATGATGTCATAATTGGTTGCCATGGCGACGGTGATGTCATAATTGGTTGCCATGGCGACGGTGATGTCATAATTGGTTGCCATGGCGACAATGATGTCTTAATTGGTTGCCATGGCGACGATGATGCCTTAATATGTTGCCATGGCGATGATGTCATAATTGGTTGCCATGGCGACGGTGATGTCATAATTGGTTGCCATGGTGACGGTGATGTCATAATTGGTTGCCATGGCGACAATGATGTCATAATTGGTTGCCATGGTGACGATGATGCCTTAATACGTTGCCATGGCGATGATGTCATAATTGGTTGCCATGGCGACGGTGATGTCATAATTGGTTGCCATGGCGACGATGATGCCTTAATACGTTGCCATGGCGATGATGTCATAATTGGTTGCCATGGTGTCGGTGATGTAATAATTGGTTGCCATGGCGATGTTGATGTCATAATTCTTTGCCATGGCGACAATGATGTCATGATTGGTTGCCATGGCGACGATGATGCCTTAATATGTTGCCATGGCGACGGTGATGTCATAATTTGTTGCCATGGCGATGATGATGTCATAATTGGTTGCCATGGCGACGGTGATGTCATAATTGGTTGCCATGGCGACGATGATGCCTTAATACGTTGCCATGGCAATGATGTCATAAATGGTTGCCATGGCGACGGTGATGTCATAATTCGTTTGCCATGGTGACGGTGATGTCATAATTGGTTGCCATGGTGACGGTGATGTCATAATTGGTTGCCATGGCGACGGTGATGTCATAATTGGTTGCCATGACGATGATGATGTCATAATTGGTTGCCATGGCGATGATGTCATAATTGGTTGCCATGGCGATTATGTCATAATTGGTTGCCATGGCGACGATGATACCTTAATACGTTGCCATGGCGATGAAGTCATAATTGGTTGCCATGGCGATGATGATGTCATAATAGGTTGCCATGGCGACGGTGAGGTCATAATTGGTTGCCATGGCGATGATGTCATAATAGGTTGCCATGGCGATGATGTCATAATAGGTTGCCATGGCGACGGTGATGTCATAATTGGTTGCCATGGCGACGGTGATGTAATAATTGGTTGCCATGGCGACGATGATGCCTTAATACGTTGCCATGGCGACGATGATGCCTTAATATGTTGCCATGGCGACGGTGATGTCATAATTGGTTGCCATGGCGACGGTGATGTCATAATTGGTTGCATTGGCGACGGTGATGTCATAATTGGTTGCCATGACGATGATGATGTCATAATTGGTTGCCATGGCGATGATGTCATAATTGGTTGCCATGGCGACGGTGATGTCATAATTGGTTGCCATGGCGACGATGATGCCTTAATACGTTGCCATGGCGACGGTGATGTCATAATTGGTTGCCATGGCGACGATGATGCCTTAATACGTTGCCATGGCGATGATGTCATAATTGGTTGCCATGGCGACGGTGATGTCAGAATTGGTTGCCATGGCGACGATGATGCCTTAATACGTTGCCATGGCGATGATGTCATAATTGGTTGCCATGGCGACGATGATGCCTTAATACTTTGCCATGGTGACTGTGATGTCATAGTTTGTTGCCATGGCGATGATGATGTCATAATTGTTTGCCATGGCGACGGTGATGTCATAATTGGTTGCCATGGCGACGGTGATGTCATAATTGGTTGCCATGGCGACGATGATGCCTTAATACGCTGCCATGGCGATGATGTCATAATTGGTTGCCATGGCGACGGTGATGTCATAATTGGTTGCCATGGCGACGGTGATGTCATAATTGGTTGCCATGGCGACAATGATTTCATAAATGGTTGCCATGGCGACGATGATGCCTTAATACGTTGACATGGCGATGATGTCATAATTGGTTGCCATGGCAACGGTGATGTCATAATTGGTTGCCATGGCGACGGTTATGTCATAATTGTCTGCCATGGCGACAATGATGTCATAATTGGTTGCCATGGCGACGATGATGCCTTAATACGTTGCCATGGCGATTATGTCATAATTGGTTGCCATGGAGATGATGATGCCTTAATACATTGCCATGGCGACGGTGATGTCATAATTTGTTGCCATGTCGATGATGATGTCATAATTGGTTGCCATGGCAACGGTGATGTCATAATTGGTTGCTATGGCGACGATGATGTCATAATTGGTTGCCATGGAGACTATGATGCCTTAATACGTTGCCATGGCGACGGTGATATCATTGGTTGCCATGGCTACGGTGATGTCATAATTGGTTGCCATGGCGGTGATGTCATAATTGGTTGCCATGGCGACGGTAATGTCATAATTGGTTGCCATGGCGACGATGATGCCTTAATACGTTGCCATGGCGATGATGTCATAATTGGTTGCCATGGTGACGGTGATGTCATAACTGGTTGCCATGGCGACGATGATGCCTTGATACGTTGCCATGGCGATGATGTCATAATTGGTTGCCATGGCAACGGTGATGTCATAATTGGTTGCCATGGCGACGATGATGCCTTAATACGTTGACATGGCGATGATGTCATAATTGGTTGCCATGGCGACGGTGATGTCATAATTTTTTGCCATGGCGACGGTGATGTCATAATTGGTTGCCATGGCGATAATGTCATAATTGGTTGCCATGGCGACGGTGATGTCATAATTGGTTGCCATGGCGACGATGATGCCTTAATACGTTGCCATGGCGATGATGTCATAATTGGTTGCCATGGCGACGGTGATGTCATAATTGGTTGCCATGGCGACTGTGATGTCATAATTGGTTGCCATGGCGACAATGATTTCATAATTGGTTGCCATGGCGACGATGATGCCTTAATACGTTGACATGGCGATGATGTCATAATTGGTTGCCATGGCGACGCTGATGTCACAATTGGTTGCCATGGCGACGATGATGCCTTAATACGTTGCCATGGCGATGATGTCATAATTGGTTGCCATGGCGACGGTGATGTCATAATTGGTTGCCATGGCGACGGTAATGTCATACTTGGTTGCCATGGCGACAATGATGTCATAATTGGTTGCCATGGCGACGATGATGCCTTAATACGTTGACAAGGCGATGATTTCATAATTGGTTGCCATGGCGACGGTGATGTCATAATTGGTTGCCATGGCGACGATGATGCCTTAATACGTTGCCATGGCGATGATGTCATAATTGGTTGCCATGGCGATGATGATGCCTTAATACGTTGCCATGGCGACGGTGATGTCATAATTTGTTGCCATGGCGATGATGATGTCATAATTGGTTGCCATGGCGATGGTGATGTCATAATTGGTTGCTATGGCGACGATGATGTCATAATTGGTTGCCATGGAGACTATGATGCCTTAATACGTTGCCATGGCGACGGTGATATCATTGGTTGCCATGGCGACGGTGATGTCATAATTAGTTGCCATGGCGATGATGTCATAATTGGTTGCCATGGCGACGGTGATGTCATAATTGGTTGCCATGGCGACGATGATGCCTTAATACGTTGCCATGGTGATGATGTCATAATTGGTTGCCATGGCGATGGTGATGTCATAATTGGTTGCCATGGCGACGGTGATGTCATAATTGGTTGCCATGGCGACAATGATGTCATAATTGGTTGCCATGGCGACGATGATGCCTTAATACGTTGACATGGCGATGATGTCATAATTGGTTGCCATGGCGACGGTGATGTCATAATTGGTTTCCATGGCGACGATGATGCCTTAATACGTTGCATGGCGATGATGTCATAATTGGTTGCCATGGCAAAGATGATGCCTTAATACGTTGCCATGGCGACGGTGATGTCATAATTTGTTGCCATGGCGATGGTGATGTCATAATTGGTTGCCATGGCGACGGTGATTTCATAATTTGTTGCCATGTCGATGATGATGTCATAATTGGTTGCCATGGCGACGGTGATGTCATAATTGGTTGCTATGGCTACGATGATGTCATAATTGGTTGCCATGGAGACTATGATGCCTTAATACGTTGCCATGGCGACGGTGATATCATTGGTTGCCATGGCTACGGTGATGTCATAATTGGTTGCCATGGCGGTGATGTCATAATTGGTTGCCATGGTGACGGTGATGTCATAATTGGTTGCCATGGCGACGATGATGCCTTAATACGTTGCCATCATGATGATGTCATAATTGGTTGCCATGGCGATGGTGATGTCATAATTGGTTGCCATGGCGATGGTGATGTCATAATTGGTTGCCATGGCGACAATAATGTCATAATTGGTTGCCATGGCGACGATGATGCCTTAATACGTTGACATGGCGATGATGTCATAATTGGTTGCCATGGCGACGGTGATGTCATAATTGGTTTCCATGGCGACGATGATGCCTTAATACGTTGCATGGCGATGATGTCATAATTGGTTGCCATGGCAAAGATGATGCCTTAATACGTTGCCATGGCGACGGTGATGTCATAATTTGTTGCCATGGTGATGATGATGTCATACCATGGCGACGGTGATGTCATAATTGGTTGCCATGGCGACGATGATGTCATAATTGGTTGCCATGGAGACGATGATGCCTTAATACGTTGCCATGGCGATGATGTCATAAATGGTTGCCATGGCGACGGTGATGTCATAATTGATTGCCATGGCGACGATTATGCCTTAATACGTTGCCATGGCGATGATGTCATAATTGGTTGCCATGGCGACGGTGATGTCATAATTGGTTGCCATGGCGACGGTGATGTCATAATTGGTTGCCATGGCGACAATGATGTCTTAATTGGTTGCCATGGCGACGATGATGCCTTAATATGTTGCCATGGCGATGATGTCATAATTGGTTGCCATGGCGACGGTGATGTCATAATTGGTTGCCATGGTGACGGTGATGTCATAATTGGTTGCCATGGCGACAATGATGTCATAATTGGTTGCCATGGTGACGATGATGCCTTAATACGTTGCCATGGCGATGATGTCATAATTGGTTGCCATGGCGACGGTGATGTCATAATTGGTTGCCATGGCGACGATGATGCCTTAATACGTTGCCATGGCGATGATGTCATAATTGGTTGCCATGGTGTCGGTGATGTAATAATTGGTTGCCATGGCGATGTTGATGTCATAATTCTTTGCCATGGCGACAATGATGTCATGATTGGTTGCCATGGCGACGATGATGCCTTAATATGTTGCCATGGCGACGGTGATGTCATAATTTGTTGCCATGGCGATGATGATGTCATAATTGGTTGCCATGGCGACGGTGATGTCATAATTGGTTGCCATGGCGACGATGATGCCTTAATACGTTGCCATGGCAATGATGTCATAAATGGTTGCCATGGCGACGGTGATGTCATAATTCGTTTGCCATGGTGACGGTGATGTCATAATTGGTTGCCATGGTGACGGTGATGTCATAATTGGTTGCCATGGCGACGGTGATGTCATAATTGGTTGCCATGACGATGATGATGTCATAATTGGTTGCCATGGCGATGATGTCATAATTGGTTGCCATGGCGATTATGTCATAATTGGTTGCCATGGCGACGATGATACCTTAATACGTTGCCATGGCGATGAAGTCATAATTGGTTGCCATGGCGATGATGATGTCATAATAGGTTGCCATGGCGACGGTGAGGTCATAATTGGTTGCCATGGCGATGATGTCATAATAGGTTGCCATGGCGATGATGTCATAATAGGTTGCCATGGCGACGGTGATGTCATAATTGGTTGCCATGGCGACGGTGATGTAATAATTGGTTGCCATGGCGACGATGATGCCTTAATACGTTGCCATGGCGACGATGATGCCTTAATATGTTGCCATGGCGACGGTGATGTCATAATTGGTTGCCATGGCGACGGTGATGTCATAATTGGTTGCATTGGCGACGGTGATGTCATAATTGGTTGCCATGACGATGATGATGTCATAATTGGTTGCCATGGCGATGATGTCATAATTGGTTGCCATGGCGACGGTGATGTCATAATTGGTTGCCATGGCGACGATGATGCCTTAATACGTTGCCATGGCGACGGTGATGTCATAATTGGTTGCCATGGCGACGATGATGCCTTAATACGTTGCCATGGCGATGATGTCATAATTGGTTGCCATGGCGACGGTGATGTCAGAATTGGTTGCCATGGCGACGATGATGCCTTAATACGTTGCCATGGCGATGATGTCATAATTGGTTGCCATGGCGACGATGATGCCTTAATACTTTGCCATGGTGACTGTGATGTCATAGTTTGTTGCCATGGCGATGATGATGTCATAATTGTTTGCCATGGCGACGGTGATGTCATAATTGGTTGCCATGGCGACGGTGATGTCATAATTGGTTGCCATGGCGACGATGATGCCTTAATACGCTGCCATGGCGATGATGTCATAATTGGTTGCCATGGCGACGGTGATGTCATAATTGGTTGCCATGGCGACGGTGATGTCATAATTGGTTGCCATGGCGACAATGATTTCATAAATGGTTGCCATGGCGACGATGATGCCTTAATACGTTGACATGGCGATGATGTCATAATTGGTTGCCATGGCAACGGTGATGTCATAATTGGTTGCCATGGCGACGGTTATGTCATAATTGTCTGCCATGGCGACAATGATGTCATAATTGGTTGCCATGGCGACGATGATGCCTTAATACGTTGCCATGGCGATTATGTCATAATTGGTTGCCATGGAGATGATGATGCCTTAATACATTGCCATGGCGACGGTGATGTCATAATTTGTTGCCATGTCGATGATGATGTCATAATTGGTTGCCATGGCAACGGTGATGTCATAATTGGTTGCTATGGCGACGATGATGTCATAATTGGTTGCCATGGAGACTATGATGCCTTAATACGTTGCCATGGCGACGGTGATATCATTGGTTGCCATGGCTACGGTGATGTCATAATTGGTTGCCATGGCGGTGATGTCATAATTGGTTGCCATGGCGACGGTAATGTCATAATTGGTTGCCATGGCGACGATGATGCCTTAATACGTTGCCATGGCGATGATGTCATAATTGGTTGCCATGGCAACGGTGATGTCATAATTGGTTGCCATGGCGACGATGATGCCTTAATACGTTGACATGGCGATGATGTCATAATTGGTTGCCATGGCGACGGTGATGTCATAATTTTTTGCCATGGCGACGGTGATGTCATAATTGGTTGCCATGGCGATAATGTCATAATTGGTTGCCATGGCGACGGTGATGTCATAATTGGTTGCCATGGCGACGATGATGCCTTAATACGTTGCCATGGCGATGATGTCATAATTGGTTGCCATGGCGACGGTGATGTCATAATTGGTTGCCATGGCGACTGTGATGTCATAATTGGTTGCCATGGCGACAATGATTTCATAATTGGTTGCCATGGCGACGATGATGCCTTAATACGTTGACATGGCGATGATGTCATAATTGGTTGCCATGGCGACGCTGATGTCACAATTGGTTGCCATGGCGACGATGATGCCTTAATACGTTGCCATGGCGATGATGTCATAATTGGTTGCCATGGCGACGGTGATGTCATAATTGGTTGCCATGGCGACGGTAATGTCATACTTGGTTGCCATGGCGACAATGATGTCATAATTGGTTGCCATGGCGACGATGATGCCTTAATACGTTGACAAGGCGATGATTTCATAATTGGTTGCCATGGCGACGGTGATGTCATAATTGGTTGCCATGGCGACGATGATGCCTTAATACGTTGCCATGGCGATGATGTCATAATTGGTTGCCATGGCGATGATGATGCCTTAATACGTTGCCATGGCGACGGTGATGTCATAATTTGTTGCCATGGCGATGATGATGTCATAATTGGTTGCCATGGCGATGGTGATGTCATAATTGGTTGCTATGGCGACGATGATGTCATAATTGGTTGCCATGGAGACTATGATGCCTTAATACGTTGCCATGGCGACGGTGATATCATTGGTTGCCATGGCGACGGTGATGTCATAATTAGTTGCCATGGCGATGATGTCATAATTGGTTGCCATGGCGACGGTGATGTCATAATTGGTTGCCATGGCGACGATGATGCCTTAATACGTTGCCATGGTGATGATGTCATAATTGGTTGCCATGGCGATGGTGATGTCATAATTGGTTGCCATGGCGACGGTGATGTCATAATTGGTTGCCATGGCGACAATGATGTCATAATTGGTTGCCATGGCGACGATGATGCCTTAATACGTTGACATGGCGATGATGTCATAATTGGTTGCCATGGCGACGGTGATGTCATAATTGGTTTCCATGGCGACGATGATGCCTTAATACGTTGCATGGCGATGATGTCATAATTGGTTGCCATGGCAAAGATGATGCCTTAATACGTTGCCATGGCGACGGTGATGTCATAATTTGTTGCCATGGCGATGGTGATGTCATAATTGGTTGCCATGGCGACGGTGATTTCATAATTGGTTGCTCTGGCGACGATGATGTCATAATTGGTTGCCATGGAGATGATGATGCCTTAATACGTTGCCATGTCGATTATGTCATAAATGGTTGCCATGGCGACGGTGATGTCATAATTGGTTGCCATGGCGACGATTATGCCTTAATACGTTGCCATGGCGATGATGTCATAATTGGTTGCCATGGCGATGGTGAAGTCATAATTGGTTGCCATGGCGACGGTGATGTCACAATTGGTTGCCATGGCGACAATGATGTCATAATTGGTTGCCATGGCGACGATGATGCCTTAATACGTTGCCATGGCGATGATGTCATAATTGGTTGCCATGGCGACGGTGATGTCATAATTGGTTGCCATGGCGACGGTGATGTCATAATTGGTTGCCATGGCGATGATGTCATAATTTGTTGCCATGGCGACGGTGATGTCATAATTGGTTACCATGGCGACGATGATGCCTTAATACATTGCCATGGCGATGATGCCTTAATACATTGCCATGGCGATGATGTCATAATTGGTTGCCATGGCGACGGTGATGTCATAATTGGTTGCCATGGCGACGATGATGCCTTAATACGTTGCCATGGCGATGATGTCATAATTGGTTGCCATGGCGACGATCATGCCTTAATACGTTGCCATGGCGATGATGTCATAATTGGTTGCCATGGCGACGGTGATGTCATAATTAGTTGCCATAGCGACGGTGATGTCATAATTGGTTGCCATGGCGACGATGATGCCTTAATACGTTGCCATGGCGACGGTGATATCATAATTGGTTGCCATGGTGACGGTGATGTCATAATTGGTTGCCATGGCGACGGTGATGTCATAATTGGTTGCCATGGCGACGATGATGCCTTAATACGTTGCCATGGCGATGATGTCATATTTGGTTGCCATGGCGATGGTGATGTCATAATTGGTTGCCATGGCGACGTGATGTCATAATTGGTTGCCATGGCGATGATGTCATAATTGGTTGCCATGGCGACGGTGATGTCATAATTGGTTGCCATGGCGACGATGATGCCTTAATATGTTGCCATGGCGATGATGTCATAATTGGTTGCCATGGCGACGATGATGCCTTAATACGTTGCCATGGCAACGGTGATGTCATAATTGGTTGACATGGCGACTATGATGCCTTAATACGTTGCCATGGCGATGATGTCATAATTGGTTGCCATGGCGACGGTGATGTCATAATTGGTTAACATGGCGACGGTAATGTCATAATTGGTTGACATGGCGATGATGTCATAATTGGTTGCCATGGCGATGATGATGCTTTAATACGTTGCCATGGCGACGATGAAGTCATAATTGGTTGCCATGGCGACGATGATGTCATAATTGGTTGCCATGGCGATTATGTCATAATTGGTTGCCATGGCGATGATGATGTCATAATTGGTTGCCATGGCGATGATGTCATAATTGGTTGCCATGGCGATGATGTCATAATTGGTTGCCATGACGATGATGTCATAATTGGTTGCCATGGTGACGATGATGCCTTAACACGTTGCCATGGCGACGGTGATGTCATAATTGGTTGCAATGGCGACGGTGATGTCATAATTGGTTGCCATGGCGACGATGATGTCTTAATACGTTGCCATGGCGACGGTGATGTCATAATTGGTTGCCATGGCGACGATGATGCCTTAATACATTGCCATGGCGACGGTGATGTCATAATTGGTTGCCATGGCGATGATGTCATACTTGGTTGCCATGGCGACGGTGATGTCATAATTGGTTGCAATGGTGACGATGATGTCATAATTGGTTGCCATGGCGATGGTGATGTCATAATTGGTTGCCATGGCGATGATGATGTCATAATTGGTTGCCATGTTGACGATGATGCCTTAATACGTTCCCATGGCGATGATGTCATAATTGTTTGCCATGGCGACGATCATGCCTTAATACATTGCCATGGCGATGATGTCATAATTGGTTGCCATGGCGACGGTGATGTCATAATTGGTTGCCATAGCGACGGTGATGTCATAATTGGTTGCCATGGCGACGATGATGCCTTAATACGTTGCCATGGCGACGGTGATATCATAATTGGTTGCCATGGCGACGGAGATGTCATAATTGGTTGCCATGGCGACGGTGATGTCATAATTGGTTGCCATGGCGACGATGATGCCTTAATACGTTGCCATGGTGATGATGTCATAATTGGTTGCCATGGCGACGGTGATGTCATAATTGGCTGCCATGGCGACGGTGATGTCATAATTGGTTGCCATGGCGATGATGTCATAATTGGTTGCCATGGCGACGGTGATGTCATAATTTGTTGCCATGGCGACGATGATGCCTTAATACGTTGCCATGGCGATGATGTCATAATTGGTTGCCATGGCGACAATGATGCCTTAATACGTTGCCATGGCAACGGTGATGTCATAATTGGTTGCCTTTTCGACGATGATGCCTTAATACGTTGCCATGGCGATGATGTCATAATTGGTTGCCATGGCGACGGTGATGTCATAATTGGTTGCCATGGCGACGGTGATGTCATAATTGGTTGCCATGGCGACAATAATGTCATAATTGGTTGCCATGGCGACGATGATGCCTTAATACGTTGACATGGCGATGATGTCATAATTGGTTGCCATGGCGACGGTGATGTCATAATTGGTTTCCATGGCGACGATGATGCCTTAATACGTTGCATGGCGATGATGTCATAATTGGTTGCCATGGCAAAGATGATGCCTTAATACGTTGCCATGGCGACGGTGATGTCATAATTTGTTGCCATGGTGATGATGTCATGCCATGGCGACGGTGATGTCATAATTGGTTGCTATGGCAACGATGATGTCATAATTGGTTGCCATGGAGACTATGATGCCTTAATACGTTGACATGGCGACGGTGATATCATTGGTTGCCATGGCGACGGTGATGTCATAATTGGTTGCCATGGCGACGTTGATGTCATAATTTGTTGCCATGGCAATGATGATGTCATAATTGGTTGCCATGGCGACGGTGATGTCATAATTGGTTGCTATGGCGACGATGATGTCATAATTGGTTGCCATGGAGACGATGATGCCTTAATACGTTGCCATGGTGACGGTGATATCATAATTGGTTGCCATGGCGACGGTGATGTCATAATTGGTTGCCATGGCGACGGTGATGCCTTGATACGTTGCCATGGCGACGGTGATGTCGTAATTGGTTGCCATGGCGACGGTGATGTCATAATTGGTTGCCATGGCGACGGTGATGTCATAATTGGTTGCCATGGCGATGATGCCTTAATACGTTGCCATGGCGACGGTGATGTCATAATTGGTTGCCATGGCGACAATGATGCCTTAATACATTGCCATGGCGATGATGTCATAATTGGTTGCCATGGTGACGGTGATGTCATAATTGGTTGCCATGGCGACGATGATGCCTTAATACGTTCCCATGGCGATGATGTCATAATTGGTTGCCATGGCAACGGTGATGTCATAATTGGTTGCCATGGCGACGATGATGACTTAATACGTTGACATGGCGATGATGTCATAATTGGTTTCCATGGCGACGGTGATGTCATAATTTTTTGCCATGGCGACGGTGATGTCATAATTGGTTGCCATGGCGATGATGTCATAATTGGTTGCCATGGCGACGGTGATGTCATAATTGGTTGCCATGGCGACGATGATGCCTTAATACATTGCCATGGCGATGATGTCATAATTGGTTGCCATGGCGACGGTGATGTCATAATTGGTTGCCATGGCGACGGTGATGTCATAATTGGTTGCCATGGCAATGATGTCATAATTGGTTGCCATGGCGACGGTGATGTCATAATTGGTTGCCATGGCGACGATGATGCCTTAATACGTTGCCATGGCGATGATGTCATAATTGGTTGCCATGGCGACGGTGATGTCATAATTGGTTGCCATGGCGACGGTGATGTCATAATTGGTTGCCATGGCGACAATGATTTCATAATTGGTTGCCATGGCGACGATGATGCCTTAATACGTTGACATGGCGATGATGTCATAATTGGTTGCCATGGCGACGGTGATGTCATAATTGGTTGCCATGGCGACGATGATGCCTTAATACGTTGCCATGGCGATGATGTCATAATTGGTTGCCATGGCGACGGTGATGTCATAATTGGTTGCCATGGCGACTGTGATGTCATAATTGGTTGCCATGGCGACAATGATGTCATAATTGGTTGCCATGGCGACGATGATGCCTTAATACGTTGACATGGCGATGATGTCATAATTGGTTGCCATGGTGACGGTGATGTCATAATTGGTTGCCATGGCGACGATGATGCCTTAATACGTTGCCATGGCGATGATGTCATAATTGGTTGCCATGGCGATGATGATGCCTTAATACGTTGCCATGGCGACGGTGATGTCATAATTTGTTGCCATGTCGATGATGATGTCATAATTGGTTGCCATGGCGACGGTGATGTCATAATTGGTTGCTATGGCTACGATGATGTCATAATTGGTTGCCATGGAGACTATGATGCCTTAATACGTTGCCATGGCGACGGTGATATCATTGGTTGCCATGGCTACGGTGATGTCATAATTGGTTGCCATGGCGGTGATGTCATAATTGGTTGCCATGGTGACGGTGATGTCATAATTGGTTGCCATGGCAACGATGATGCCTTAATACGTTGCCATCATGATGATGTCATAATTGGTTGCCATGGCGATGGTGATGTCATAATTGGTTGCCATGGCGATGGTGATGTCATAATTGGTTGCCATGGCGACAATAATGTCATAATTGGTTGCCATGGCGACGATGATGCCTTAATACGTTGACATGGCGATGATGTCATAATTGGTTGCCATGGCGACGGTGATGTCATAATTGGTTTCCATGGCGACGATGATGCCTTAATACGTTGCATGGCGATGATGTCATAATTGGTTGCCATGGCAAAGATGATGCCTTAATACGTTGCCATGGCGACGGTGATGTCATAATTTGTTGCCATGGTGATGATGATGTCATACCATGGCGACGGTGATGTCATAATTGGTTGCCATGGCGACGATGATGTCATAATTGGTTGCCATGGAGACGATGATGCCTTAATACGTTGCCATGGCGATGATGTCATAAATGGTTGCCATGGCGACGGTGATGTCATAATTGATTGCCATGGCGACGATTATGCCTTAATACGTTGCCATGGCGATGATGTCATAATTGGTTGCCATGGCGACGGTGATGTCATAATTGGTTGCCATGGCGACGGTGATGTCATAATTGGTTGCCATGGCGACAATGATGTCTTAATTGGTTGCCATGGCGACGATGATGCCTTAATATGTTGCCATGGCGATGATGTCATAATTGGTTGCCATGGCGACGGTGATGTCATAATTGGTTGCCATGGTGACGGTGATGTCATAATTGGTTGCCATGGCGACAATGATGTCATAATTGGTTGCCATGGTGACGATGATGCCTTAATACGTTGCCATGGCGATGATGTCATAATTGGTTGCCATGGCGACGGTGATGTCATAATTGGTTGCCATGGCGACGATGATGCCTTAATACGTTGCCATGGCGATGATGTCATAATTGGTTGCCATGGTGTCGGTGATGTAATAATTGGTTGCCATGGCGATGTTGATGTCATAATTCTTTGCCATGGCGACAATGATGTCATGATTGGTTGCCATGGCGACGATGATGCCTTAATATGTTGCCATGGCGACGGTGATGTCATAATTTGTTGCCATGGCGATGATGATGTCATAATTGGTTGCCATGGCGACGGTGATGTCATAATTGGTTGCCATGGCGACGATGATGCCTTAATACGTTGCCATGGCAATGATGTCATAAATGGTTGCCATGGCGACGGTGATGTCATAATTCGTTTGCCATGGTGACGGTGATGTCATAATTGGTTGCCATGGTGACGGTGATGTCATAATTGGTTGCCATGGCGACGGTGATGTCATAATTGGTTGCCATGACGATGATGATGTCATAATTGGTTGCCATGGCGATGATGTCATAATTGGTTGCCATGGCGATTATGTCATAATTGGTTGCCATGGCGACGATGATACCTTAATACGTTGCCATGGCGATGAAGTCATAATTGGTTGCCATGGCGATGATGATGTCATAATAGGTTGCCATGGCGACGGTGAGGTCATAATTGGTTGCCATGGCGATGATGTCATAATAGGTTGCCATGGCGATGATGTCATAATAGGTTGCCATGGCGACGGTGATGTCATAATTGGTTGCCATGGCGACGGTGATGTAATAATTGGTTGCCATGGCGACGATGATGCCTTAATACGTTGCCATGGCGACGATGATGCCTTAATATGTTGCCATGGCGACGGTGATGTCATAATTGGTTGCCATGGCGACGGTGATGTCATAATTGGTTGCATTGGCGACGGTGATGTCATAATTGGTTGCCATGACGATGATGATGTCATAATTGGTTGCCATGGCGATGATGTCATAATTGGTTGCCATGGCGACGGTGATGTCATAATTGGTTGCCATGGCGACGATGATGCCTTAATACGTTGCCATGGCGACGGTGATGTCATAATTGGTTGCCATGGCGACGATGATGCCTTAATACGTTGCCATGGCGATGATGTCATAATTGGTTGCCATGGCGACGGTGATGTCAGAATTGGTTGCCATGGCGACGATGATGCCTTAATACGTTGCCATGGCGATGATGTCATAATTGGTTGCCATGGCGACGATGATGCCTTAATACTTTGCCATGGTGACTGTGATGTCATAGTTTGTTGCCATGGCGATGATGATGTCATAATTGTTTGCCATGGCGACGGTGATGTCATAATTGGTTGCCATGGCGACGGTGATGTCATAATTGGTTGCCATGGCGACGATGATGCCTTAATACGTTGCCATGGCGATGATGTCATAATTGGTTGCCATGGCGACGGTGATGTCATAATTGGTTGCCATGGCGACGGTGATGTCATAATTGGTTGCCATGGCGACAATGATTTCATAAATGGTTGCCATGGCGACGATGATGCCTTAATACGTTGACATGGCGATGATGTCATAATTGGTTGCCATGGCAACGGTGATGTCATAATTGGTTGCCATGGCGACGGTTATGTCATAATTGTCTGCCATGGCGACAATGATGTCATAATTGGTTGCCATGGCGACGATGATGCCTTAATACGTTGACATGGCGATGATGTCATAATTGGTTGCCATGGTGACGGTGATGTCATAATTGGTTGCCATTGCGACGATGATGCCTTAATACGTTGCCATGGCGATTATGTCATAATTGGTTGCCATGGAGATGATGATGCCTTAATACATTGCCATGGCGACGGTGATGTCATAATTTGTTGCCATGTCGATGATGATGTCATAATTGGTTGCCATGGCGACGGTGATGTCATAATTGGTTGCTATGGCGACGATGATGTCATAATTGGTTGCCATGGAGACTATGATGCCTTAATACGTTGCCATGGCGACGGTGATATCATTGGTTGCCATGGCTACGGTGATGTCATAATTGGTTGCCATGGCGGTGATGTCATAATTGGTTGCCATGGCGACGGTAATGTCATAATTGGTTGCCATGGCGACGATGATGCCTTAATACGTTGCCATGGCGATGATGTCATAATTGGTTGCCATGGTGACGGTGATGTCATAACTGGTTGCCATGGCGACGATGATGCCTTGATACGTTGCCATGGCGATGATGTCATAATTGGTTGCCATGGCAACGGTGATGTCATAATTGGTTGCCATGGCGACGATGATGCCTTAATACGTTGACATGGCGATGATGTCATAATTGGTTGCCATGGCGACGGTGATGTCATAATTTTTTGCCATGGCGACGGTGATGTCATAATTGGTTGCCATGGCGATAATGTCATAATTGGTTGCCATGGCGACGGTGATGTCATAATTGGTTGCCATGGCGACGATGATGCCTTAATACGTTGCCATGGCGATGATGTCATAATTGGTTGCCATGGCGACGGTGATGTCATAATTGGTTGCCATGGCGACTGTGATGTCATAATTGGTTGCCATGGCGACAATGATTTCATAATTGGTTGCCATGGCGACGATGATGCCTTAATACGTTGACATGGCGATGATGTCATAATTGGTTGCCATGGCGACGCTGATGTCACAATTGGTTGCCATGGCGACGATGATGCCTTAATACGTTGCCATGGCGATGATGTCATAATTGGTTGCCATGGTGTCGGTGATGTAATAATTGGTTGCCATGGCGATGTTGATGTCATAATTCTTTGCCATGGCGACAATGATGTCATGATTGGTTGCCATGGCGACGATGATGCCTTAATATGTTGCCATGGCGACGGTGATGTCATAATTTGTTGCCATGGCGATGATGATGTCATAATTGGTTGCCATGGCGACGGTGATGTCATAATTGGTTGCCATGGCGACGATGATGCCTTAATACGTTGCCATGGCAATGATGTCATAAATGGTTGCCATGGCGACGGTGATGTCATAATTCGTTTGCCATGGTGACGGTGATGTCATAATTGGTTGCCATGGTGACGGTGATGTCATAATTGGTTGCCATGGCGACGGTGATGTCATAATTGGTTGCCATGACGATGATGATGTCATAATTGGTTGCCATGGCGATGATGTCATAATTGGTTGCCATGGCGATTATGTCATAATTGGTTGCCATGGCGACGATGATACCTTAATACGTTGCCATGGCGATGAAGTCATAATTGGTTGCCATGGCGATGATGATGTCATAATAGGTTGCCATGGCGACGGTGAGGTCATAATTGGTTGCCATGGCGATGATGTCATAATAGGTTGCCATGGCGATGATGTCATAATAGGTTGCCATGGCGACGGTGATGTCATAATTGGTTGCCATGGCGACGGTGATGTAATAATTGGTTGCCATGGCGACGATGATGCCTTAATACGTTGCCATGGCGACGATGATGCCTTAATATGTTGCCATGGCGACGGTGATGTCATAATTGGTTGCCATGGCGACGGTGATGTCATAATTGGTTGCATTGGCGACGGTGATGTCATAATTGGTTGCCATGACGATGATGATGTCATAATTGGTTGCCATGGCGATGATGTCATAATTGGTTGCCATGGCGACGGTGATGTCATAATTGGTTGCCATGGCGACGATGATGCCTTAATACGTTGCCATGGCGACGGTGATGTCATAATTGGTTGCCATGGCGACGATGATGCCTTAATACGTTGCCATGGCGATGATGTCATAATTGGTTGCCATGGCGACGGTGATGTCAGAATTGGTTGCCATGGCGACGATGATGCCTTAATACGTTGCCATGGCGATGATGTCATAATTGGTTGCCATGGCGACGATGATGCCTTAATACTTTGCCATGGTGACTGTGATGTCATAGTTTGTTGCCATGGCGATGATGATGTCATAATTGTTTGCCATGGCGACGGTGATGTCATAATTGGTTGCCATGGCGACGGTGATGTCATAATTGGTTGCCATGGCGACGATGATGCCTTAATACGTTGCCATGGCGATGATGTCATAATTGGTTGCCATGGCGACGGTGATGTCATAATTGGTTGCCATGGCGACGGTGATGTCATAATTGGTTGCCATGGCGACAATGATTTCATAAATGGTTGCCATGGCGACGATGATGCCTTAATACGTTGACATGGCGATGATGTCATAATTGGTTGCCATGGCAACGGTGATGTCATAATTGGTTGCCATGGCGACGGTTATGTCATAATTGTCTGCCATGGCGACAATGATGTCATAATTGGTTGCCATGGCGACGATGATGCCTTAATACGTTGCCATGGCGATGATGTCATAATTGGTTGCCATGGTGACGGTGATGTCATAATTGGTTGCCATTGCGACGATGATGCCTTAATACGTTGCCATGGCGATTATGTCATAATTGGTTGCCATGGAGATGATGATGCCTTAATACATTGCCATGGCGACGGTGATGTCATAATTTGTTGCCATGTCGATGATGATGTCATAATTGGTTGCCATGGCGACGGTGATGTCATAATTGGTTGCTATGGCGACGATGATGTCATAATTGGTTGCCATGGAGACTATGATGCCTTAATACGTTGCCATGGCGACGGTGATATCATTGGTTGCCATGGCTACGGTGATGTCATAATTGGTTGCCATGGCGGTGATGTCATAATTGGTTGCCATGGCGACGGTAATGTCATAATTGGTTGCCATGGCGACGATGATGCCTTAATACGTTGCCATGGCGATGATGTCATAATTGGTTGCCATGGTGACGGTGATGTCATAACTGGTTGCCATGGCGACGATGATGCCTTGATACGTTGCCATGGCGATGATGTCATAATTGGTTGCCATGGCAACGGTGATGTCATAATTGGTTGCCATGGCGACGATGATGCCTTAATACGTTGACATGGCGATGATGTCATAATTGGTTGCCATGGCGACGGTGATGTCATAATTTTTTGCCATGGCGACGGTGATGTCATAATTGGTTGCCATGGCGATAATGTCATAATTGGTTGCCATGGCGACGGTGATGTCATAATTGGTTGCCATGGCGACGATGATGCCTTAATACGTTGCCATGGCGATGATGTCATAATTGGTTGCCATGGCGACGGTGATGTCATAATTGGTTGCCATGGCGACTGTGATGTCATAATTGGTTGCCATGGCGACAATGATTTCATAATTGGTTGCCATGGCGACGATGATGCCTTAATACGTTGACATGGCGATGATGTCATAATTGGTTGCCATGGCGACGCTGATGTCACAATTGGTTGCCATGGCGACGATGATGCCTTAATACGTTGCCATGGCGATGATGTCATAATTGGTTGCCATGGCGACGGTGATGTCATAATTGGTTGCCATGGCGACGGTGATGTCATACTTGGTTGCCATGGCGACAATGATGTCATAATTGGTTGCCATGGCGACGATGATGCCTTAATACGTTGACAAGGCGATGATTTCATAATTGGTTGCCATGGCGACGGTGATGTCATAATTGGTTGCCATGGCGACGATGATGCCTTAATACGTTGCCATGGCGATGATGTCATAATTGGTTGCCATGGCGATGATGATGCCTTAATACGTTGCCATGGCGACGGTGATGTCATAATTTGTTGCCATGGCGATGATGATGTCATAATTGGTTGCCATGGCGATGGTGATGTCATAATTGGTTGCTATGGCGACGATGATGTCATAATTGGTTGCCATGGAGACTATGATGCCTTAATACGTTGCCATGGCGACGGTGATATCATTGGTTGCCATGGCGACGGTGATGTCATAATTAGTTGCCATGGCGATGATGTCATAATTGGTTGCCATGGCGACGGTGATGTCATAATTGGTTGCCATGGCGACGATGATGCCTTAATACGTTGCCATGGTGATGATGTCATAATTGGTTGCCATGGCGATGGTGATGTCATAATTGGTTGCCATGGCGACGGTGATGTCATAATTGGTTGCCATGGCGACAATGATGTCATAATTGGTTGCCATGGCGACGATGATGCCTTAATACGTTGACATGGCGATGATGTCATAATTGGTTGCCATGGCGACGGTGATGTCATAATTGGTTTCCATGGCGACGATGATGCCTTAATACGTTGCATGGCGATGATGTCATAATTGGTTGCCATGGCAAAGATGATGCCTTAATACGTTGCCATGGCGACGGTGATGTCATAATTTGTTGCCATGGCGATGGTGATGTCATAATTGGTTGCCATGGCGACGGTGATTTCATAATTGGTTGCTCTGGCGACGATGATGTCATAATTGGTTGCCATGGAGATGATGATGCCTTAATACGTTGCCATGTCGATTATGTCATAAATGGTTGCCATGGCGACGGTGATGTCATAATTGGTTGCCATGGCGACGATTATGCCTTAATACGTTGCCATGGCGATGATGTCATAATTGGTTGCCATGGCGATGGTGAAGTCATAATTGGTTGCCATGGCGACGGTGATGTCACAATTGGTTGCCATGGCGACAATGATGTCATAATTGGTTGCCATGGCGACGATGATGCCTTAATACGTTGCCATGGCGATGATGTCATAATTGGTTGCCATGGCGACGGTGATGTCATAATTGGTTGCCATGGCGACGGTGATGTCATAATTGGTTGCCATGGCGATGATGTCATAATTTGTTGCCATGGCGACGGTGATGTCATAATTGGTTACCATGGCGACGATGATGCCTTAATACATTGCCATGGCGATGATGCCTTAATACATTGCCATGGCGATGATGTCATAATTGGTTGCCATGGCGACGGTGATGTCATAATTGGTTGCCATGGCGACGATGATGCCTTAATACGTTGCCATGGCGATGATGTCATAATTGGTTGCCATGGCGACGATCATGCCTTAATACGTTGCCATGGCGATGATGTCATAATTGGTTGCCATGGCGACGGTGATGTCATAATTAGTTGCCATAGCGACGGTGATGTCATAATTGGTTGCCATGGCGACGATGATGCCTTAATACGTTGCCATGGCGACGGTGATATCATAATTGGTTGCCATGGTGACGGTGATGTCATAATTGGTTGCCATGGCGACGGTGATGTCATAATTGGTTGCCATGGCGACGATGATGCCTTAATACGATGCCATGGCGATGATGTCATATTTGGTTGCCATGGCGATGGTGATGTCATAATTGGTTGCCATGGCGACGTGATGTCATAATTGGTTGCCATGGCGATGATGTCATAATTGGTTGCCATGGCGACGGTGATGTCATAATTGGTTGCCATGGCGACGATGATGCCTTAATATGTTGCCATGGCGATGATGTCATAATTGGTTGCCATGGCGACGATGATGCCTTAATACGTTGCCATGGCAACGGTGATGTCATAATTGGTTGACATGGCGACTATGATGCCTTAATACGTTGCCATGGCGATGATGTCATAATTGGTTGCCATGGCGACGGTGATGTCATAATTGGTTAACATGGCGACGGTAATGTCATAATTGGTTGACATGGCGATGATGTCATAATTGGTTGCCATGGCGATGATGATGCTTTAATACGTTGCCATGGCGACGATGAAGTCATAATTGGTTGCCATGGCGACGATGATGTCATAATTGGTTGCCATGGCGATTATGTCATAATTGGTTGCCATGGCGATGATGATGTCATAATTGGTTGCCATGGCGATGATGTCATAATTGGTTGCCATGGCGATGATGTCATAATTGGTTGCCATGACGATGATGTCATAATTGGTTGCCATGGTGACGATGATGCCTTGACACGTTGCCATGGCGACGGTGATGTCATAATTGGTTGCAATGGCGACGGTGATGTCATAATTGGTTGCCATGGCGACGATGATGTCTTAATACGTTGCCATGGCGACGGTGATGTCATTATTGGTTGCCATGGCGACGGTGATATCATAATTGGTTGCCATGGTGACGATGATGTCATAATTGGTTGCCATGGCGACGATGATGCCTTAATACGTTGCCATGGCGATGATGTCATAATTGGTTTCCATGGCGACGGTGATGTCATAATTGGTTGCCATGGCGACGATGATGCCTTAATACATTGCCATGGCGACGGTGATGTCATAATTGGTTGCCATGGCGATGATGTCATACTTGGTTGCCATGGCGACGGTGATGTCATAATTGGTTGCAATGGTGACGATGATGTCATAATTGGTTGCCATGGCGATGGTGATGTCATAATTGGTTGCCATGGCGATGATGATGTCATAATTGGTTGCCATGTCGACGATGATGCCTTAATACGTTCCCATGGCGATGATGTCATAATTGTTTGCCATGGCGACGATCATGCCTTAATACATTGCCATGGCGATGATGTCATAATTGGTTGCCATGGCGACGGTGATGTCATAATTGGTTGCCATAGCGACGGTGATGTCATAATCGGTTGCCATGGCGACGATGATGCCTTAATACGTTGCCATGGCGACGGTGATATCATAATTGGTTGCCATGGCGACGGAGATGTCATAATTGGTTGCCATGGCGACGGTGATGTCATAATTGGTTGCCATGGCGACGATGATGCCTTAATACGTTGCCATGGTGATGATGTCATAATTGGTTGCCATGGCGACGGTGATGTCATAATTGGCTGCCATGGCGACGGTGATGTCATAATTGGTTGCCATGGCGATGATGTCATAATTGGTTGCCATGGCGACGGTGATGTCATAATTTGTTGCCATGGCGACGATGATGCCTTAATACGTTGCCATGGCGATGATGTCATAATTGGTTGCCATGGCGACAATGATGCCTTAATACGTTGCCATGGCAACGGTGATGTCATAATTGGTTGCCTTTTCGACGATGATGCCTTAATACGTTGCCATGGCGATGATGTCATAATTGGTTGCCATGGCGACGGTGATGTCATAATTGGTTGCCATGGCGACGGTGATGTCATAATTGGTTGCCATGGCGACAATAATGTCATAATTGGTTGCCATGGCGACGATGATGCCTTAATACGTTGACATGGCGATGATGTCATAATTGGTTGCCATGGCGACGGTGATGTCATAATTGGTTTCCATGGCGACGATGATGCCTTAATACGTTGCATGGCGATGATGTCATAATTGGTTGCCATGGCAAAGATGATGCCTTAATACGTTGCCATGGCGACGGTGATGTCATAATTTGTTGCCATGGTGATGATGTCATGCCATGGCGACGGTGATGTCATAATTGGTTGCTATGGCAACGATGATGTCATAATTGGTTGCCATGGAGACTATGATGCCTTAATACGTTGACATGGCGACGGTGATATCATTGGTTGCCATGGCGACGGTGATGTCATAATTGATTGCCATGGCGACGTTGATGTCATAATTTGTTGCCATGGCAATGATGATGTCATAATTGGTTGCCATGGCGACGGTGATGTCATAATTGGTTGCTATGGCGACGATGATGTCATAATTGGTTGCCATGGAGACGATGATGCCTTAATACGTTGCCATGGTGACGGTGATATCATAATTGGTTGCCATGGCGACGGTGATGTCATAATTGGTTGCCATGGCGACGGTGATGCCTTGATACGTTGCCATGGCGACGGTGATGTCGTAATTGGTTGCCATGGCGACGGTGATGTCATAATTGGTTGCCATGGCGACGGTGATGTCATAATTGGTTGCCATGGCGATGATGCCTTAATACGTTGCCATGGCGACGGTGATGTCATAATTGGTTGCCATGGCGACAATGATGCCTTAATACATTGCCATGGCGATGATGTCATAATTGGTTGCCATGGTGACGGTGATGTCATAATTGGTTGCCATGGCGACGATGATGCCTTAATACGTTCCCATGGCGATGATGTCATAATTGGTTGCCATGGCAACGGTGATGTCATAATTGGTTGCCATGGCGACGATGATGACTTAATACGTTGACATGGCGATGATGTCATAATTGGTTTCCATGGCGACGGTGATGTCATAATTTTTTGCCATGGCGACGGTGATGTCATAATTGGTTGCCATGGCGATGATGTCATAATTGGTTGCCATGGCGACGGTGATGTCATAATTGGTTGCCATGGCGACGATGATGCCTTAATACATTGCCATGGCGATGATGTCATAATTGGTTGCCATGGCGACGGTGATGTCATAATTGGTTGCCATGGCGACGGTGATGTCATAATTGGTTGCCATGGCAATGATGTCATAATTGGTTGCCATGGCGACGGTGATGTCATAATTGGTTGCCATGGCGACGATGATGCCTTAATACGTTGCCATGGCGATGATGTCATAATTGGTTGCCATGGCGACGGTGATGTCATAATTGGTTGCCATGGCGACGATGATGCCTAAATACATTGCCATGGCGATGATGTCATAATTGGTTGCCATGGCGACGGTGATGCCATAATTGGTTGCCATGGCGACGGTGATGTCATAATTGGTTGCCATGGCGATGATGTCATAATTGGTTGCCATGGTGACGGTGATGTCATAGTTGGTTGCCATGGCGACGATGATGCCTTAATATGTTGCCATGGCGATGATGTCATAATTGGTTGCCATGGCGACGGTGATGTCATAATTGGTTGCCATGGCGATGGTGATGTCATAATTGGTTGCCATGGCGACAATGATTTCATAATTGGTTGCCATGGCGACGATGATGCCTTAATACGTTGACATGGTGATGATGTCATAATTGGTTGCCATGGCGACGGTGATGTCATAATTGGTTGCCATGGCGACGATGATGCCTTAATACGTTGCCATGGCGATGATGTCATAATTGGTTGCCATGGCGACGGTGATGTCATAATTGGTTGCCATGGCGACGGTGATGTCATAATTGGTTGCCATGGCGACAATGATGTCATATTTGGTTGCCATGGCGACGATGATGCCTTAATACGTTGACAAGGCGATGATGTCATAATTGGTTGCCATGGCGACGGTGATGTCATAATTGGTTGCCATGGCGACGATGATGCCTTAATACGTTGCCATGGCGATGATGTCATAATTGGTTGCCATGGCGATGATGATGCCTTAATACGTTGCCATGGCGACGGTTATGTCATAATTTGTTGCCATGGCGATGATGATGTCATAATTGGTTGCCATGGCGACGGTGATGTCATAATTGGTTGCTATGGCGACAATGATGTCATAATTGGTTGCCATGGAGACTATGATGCCTTGATACGTTGCCATGGCGACGGTGATATCATTGGTTGCCATGGCGACGGTGATGTCATAATTATTTGCCATGGCGATGATGTCATAATTGGTTGCCATGGCGATAGTGATGTCATAATTGGTTGCCATGGCGACGGTGATGTCATAATTGGTTGCCATGGCGACAATGATGTCATAACTGGTTGCCATGGCGACGATGATGCCTTAATACGTTGACATGGCGATGATGTCATAATTGGTTGCCATGGCGACGGTGATGTCATAATTGGTTTCCATGGCGACGATGATGCCTTAATACGTTGCATGGCGATGATGTCATAATTGGTTGCCATGGCAAAGATGATGCCTTAATACGTTGCCATGGCGACGGTGATGTCATAATTTGTTGCCATGGCGATGATGATGTCATAATTGGTTGCCATGGCGACGGTGATGTCATAATTGGTTGCTATGGCGACGATGATGTCATAATTGGTTGCCATGGAGACGATGATGCCTTAATACGTTGCCATGGCGATGATGTCATAAATGGTTGCCATGGCGACGGTGATGTCATAATTGGTTGCCATGGCAACGATTATGCCTTAATACGTTGCCACGGTGATGATGTCATAATTGGTTGCCATGGCGACGGTGATGTCATAATTGGTTGCCATGGCGACGGTGATGTCATAATTGGTTGCCATGGCGACAATGATGTCATAATTGGTTGCCATGGCGACGATGATGCCTTAATACGTTGCCATGGCGATGATGTCATAATTGGTTGCCATGGCGACGGTGATGTCATAATTGGTTGCCATGGCGACGGTGATGTCATAATTGGTTGCCATGGCGATGATGTCATAATTTGTTGCCATGGCGACGATGATGTCATAATTGGTTGCCATGGCGACGATGATGCCTTAATACATTGCCATGGCGATGATGTCATAATTGGTTGCCATGGTGACGGTGATGTCATAATTGGTTGCCATGGCGACGATGATGCCTTAATACGTTGCCATGGCGATGATGTCATAATTGGTTGCCACGGCGACGATCATGCCTTAATACGTTGCCATGGCGATGATGTCATAATTGGTTGCCATGGCGACGGTGATGTCATAATTAGTTGCCATAGCGACGGTGATGTCACAATTGGTTGCCATGGCGACGATGATGCCTTAATACGTTGCCATGGCGACGGTGATATCATAATTGGTTGCCATGGTGACGGTGATGTCATAATTGGTTGCCATGGCGACGGTGATGTCATAATTGGTTGCCATGGCGACGATGATGCCTTAATACGTTGCCATGGCGATGATGTCATAATTGGTTGCCATGGCGATGGTGATGTCATAATTGGTTGCCATGGCGACGATGATGCCTTAATACGTTGCCATGGCGATGATGTCATAATTGGTTGCCATGGCGAAGGTGATGTCATAATTGGTTAACATGGCGACGGTAATGTCATAATTGGTTGACATGGCGATGATGTCATGTTTGGTTGCCATGGCGACGGTGATGTCATAATTGGTTGCCATGGCGACGATGATGCCTTAATACGTTGTCATGGAGATGATATCATAATTGGTTGCCATGGCGACAGTGATGTCATAATTGGTTGCCATGGCGACGATGATGCCTTAATACGTTGCCATGGCGATGATGTCATAATTGGTTGCCATGGCGACGATCATGCCTTAATACGTTGCCATGGCGATGATGTCATAATTGGTTGCCTTGGCGACGTGATGTCATAATTTGTTGCCATGGCGATGGTGATGTCATAATTGGTTGCCATGGCGACGATGATGCCTTAATACGTTGCCATGGCGACGGTGATGTCATAATTCATTTGCCATGGCGACGGTGATGTCATAATTGGTTGCCGTGGACACGGTGATGTCATAATTAGTTGCCATGGCGACGGTGATGTCATAATTGGTTGCCATGACGATGATGATGTCATAATTGGTTGCCATGGCTATGATATCATAATTGGTTGCCATGGCGATGATGTCATAATTGGTCGCCATGGCGATTATGTCATAATTGGTTGCCATGGTGATTAAGTCATAATTGGTTGCCATGGCGATGATGTCATATTAGGTTGCCATGGCGACGGTGATGTCATAATTGGTTGCCATGGCGATGATGTCATAATTGGTTGCCATGGCGACGGTGATGTCATAATTGGTTGCCATGGCGATGATGCCTTAATACGTTTCAATGGCGACGGTGATGTCATAATTGGTTGCCATGGCGACGATGATGTCATAATTGGTTGCCATGGCGACGATGATGTCATAATTGGTTGCCATGGCGACGATGCTGCCTTAATACGTTGCCATGGCGATGATGTCATAATTGGTTGCCATGGCGATGATGATGTCATAATTGGTTGCCATGGCGATGATGATGTCATAATTGGTTGCCATGGCGATGATGTCATAATTGGTTGACATGACGATGATGTCATAATTGGTTGCCATGGTGACGATGATGCCTTAACACGTTGCCATGGCGACGGTGATGTCATAATTGGTTGCCATGGCGACGGTGATGTCATAATTGGTTGCCATGGCGACGATGATGTCTTAATACGTTGCCATGGCGATGATGTCATTATTGGTTGCCATGGCGACGGTGATATCATAATTGGTTGCCATGGCAACGATGATGTCATAATTGGTTGCCATGGCAACGATGATGCCTTAATACGTTGCCATGGCGATGATGTCATAATTGGTTGCCATGGCGACGGTGATGTCATAATTGGTTGCCATGGCGACGATGATGCCTTAATACGTTGACATGGCGACGGTGATGTCATAATTGGTTGCCATGGCGATGATGTCATACTTGGTTGCCATGGCGACGGTGATGTCATAATTGGTTGCAATGGCGACGATGATGTCATAATTGGTTGCCATGGCGACGGTGATGTCATAATTGGTTGCCATGGCGATGATGATGTCATAATTGGTTGCCATGGTGACGATGATGCCTTAATACGTTGCCATAGCGATGATGTCATAATTGGTTGCCATGGCGACGATCATGCCTTAATACGTTGCCATGGCGATGATGTCATAATTAGGTTGCCATGGCGACGGTGATGTCATAATTGGTTGCCATAGCGACGGTGATGTCATAATTGGTTGCCATGGCGACGATGATGCCTTAATACGTTGCCATGGCGACGGTGATATCATAATTGGTTGCCATGGCGACGGTGATGTCATAATTGGTTGCCATGGCGACGGTGATGTCATAATTGGTTGCCATGGCGACGATGATGCCTTAATACGTTGCCATGGCGATGATGTCATAATTGGTTGCCATGGCGACGGTGATGTCATAATTGGTTGCCATGGTGACGGTGATGTCATAATTGGTTGCCATGGCGATGATGTCATAATTGGTTGCCATGGCGACGGTGATGTCATAATTGGTTGCCATGGCGACGATGATGCCTTAATACGTTGCCATGGCGATGATGTCATAATTGGTTGCCATGGCGACAATGATGCCTTAATACGTTGCCATGGCAACGGTGATGTCATAATTGGTTGCCATGGCGACGATGATGCCTTAATACGATGCCATGGCGATGATGTCATAATTGGTTGCCATGGCGACGGTGATGTCATAATTGGTTGCCATGGCGACGGTGATGTCATAATTGGTTGCATTGGCGACGGTGATGTCATAATTGGTTGCCATGACGATGATGATGTCATAATTGGTTGCCATGGCGATGATGTCATAATTGGTTGCCATGGCGACGGTGATGTCATAATTGGTTGCCATGGCGACGGTGATGTCATAATTGGTTGCATTGGCGACGGTGATGTCATAATTGGTTGCCATGACGATGATGATGTCATAATTGGTTGCCATGGCGATGATGTCATAATTGGTTGCCATGGCGACGGTGATGTCATAATTGGTTGCCATGGCGACGATGATGCCTTAATACGTTGCCATGGCGACGGTGATGTCATAATTGGTTGCCATGGCGACGGTGATGTCATAATTGGTTGCATTGGCGACGGTGATGTCATAATTGGTTGCCATGACGATGATGATGTCATAATTGGTTGCCATGGCGATGATGTCATAATTGGTTGCCATGGCGACGGTGATGTCATAATTGGTTGCCATGGCGACGATGATGCCTTAATACGTTGCCATGGCGACGGTGATGTCATAATTGGTTGCCATGGCGACGATGATGCCTTAATACGTTGCCATGGCGATGATGTCATAATTGGTTGCCATGGCGACGGTGATGTCAGAATTGGTTGCCATGGCGACGATGATGCCTTAATACGTTGCCATGGCGATGATGTCATAATTGGTTGCCATGGCGACGATGATGCCTTAATACTTTGCCATGGTGACTGTGATGTCATAGTTTGTTGCCATGGCGATGATGATGTCATAATTGTTTGCCATGGCGACGGTGATGTCATAATTGGTTGCCATGGCGACGGTGATGTCATAATTGGTTGCCATGGCGACGATGATGCCTTAATACGTTGCCATGGCGATGATGTCATAATTGGTTGCCATGGCGACGGTGATGTCATAATTGGTTGCCATGGCGACGGTGATGTCATAATTGGTTGCCATGGCGACAATGATTTCATAAATGGTTGCCATGGCGACGATGATGCCTTAATACGTTGACATGGCGATGATGTCATAATTGGTTGCCATGGCAACGGTGATGTCATAAGTGGTTGCCATGGCGACGGTTATGTCATAATTGTCTGCCATGGCGACAATGATGTCATAATTGGTTGCCATGGCGACGATGATGCCTTAATACGTTGACATGGCGATGATGTCATAATTGGTTGCCATGGTGACGGTGATGTCATAATTGGTTGCCATTGCGACGATGATGCCTTAATACGTTGCCATGGCGATTATGTCATAATTGGTTGCCATGGAGATGATGATGCCTTAATACATTGCCATGGCGACGGTGATGTCATAATTTGTTGCCATGTCGATGATGATGTCATAATTGGTTGCCATGGCGACGGTGATGTCATAATTGGTTGCTATGGCGACGATGATGTCATAATTGGTTGCCATGGAGACTATGATGCCTTAATACGTTGCCATGGCGACGGTGATATCATTGGTTGCCATGGCTACGGTGATGTCATAATTGGTTGCCATGGCGGTGATGTCATAATTGGTTGCCATGGCGACGGTAATGTCATAATTGGTTGCCATGGCGACGATGATGCCTTAATACGTTGCCATGGCGATGATGTCATAATTGGTTGCCATGGTGACGGTGATGTCATAACTGGTTGCCATGGCGACGATGATGCCTTGATACGTTGCCATGGCGATGATGTCATAATTGGTTGCCATGGCAACGGTGATGTCATAATTGGTTGCCATGGCGACGATGATGCCTTAATACGTTGACATGGCGATGATGTCATAATTGGTTGCCATGGCGACGGTGATGTCATAATTTTTTGCCATGGCGACGGTGATGTCATAATTGGTTGCCATGGCGATAATGTCATAATTGGTTGCCATGGCGACGGTGATGTCATAATTGGTTGCCATGGCGACGATGATGCCTTAATACGTTGCCATGGCGATGATGTCATAATTGGTTGCCATGGCGACGGTGATGTCATAATTGGTTGCCATGGCGACTGTGATGTCATAATTGGTTGCCATGGCGACAATGATTTCATAATTGGTTGCCATGGCGACGATGATGCCTTAATACGTTGACATGGCGATGATGTCATAATTGGTTGCCATGGCGACGCTGATGTCACAATTGGTTGCCATGGCGACGATGATGCCTTAATACGTTGCCATGGCGATGATGTCATAATTGGTTGCCATGGCGACGGTGATGTCATAATTGGTTGCCATGGCGACGGTGATGTCATACTTGGTTGCCATGGCGACAATGATGTCATAATTGGTTGCCATGGCGACGATGATGCCTTAATACGTTGACAAGGCGATGATTTCATAATTGGTTGCCATGGCGACGGTGATGTCATAATTGGTTGCCATGGCGACGATGATGCCTTAATACGTTGCCATGGCGATGATGTCATAATTGGTTGCCATGGCGATGATGATGCCTTAATACGTTGCCATGGCGACGGTGATGTCATAATTTGTTGCCATGGCGATGATGATGTCATAATTGGTTGCCATGGCGATGGTGATGTCATAATTGGTTGCTATGGCGACGATGATGTCATAATTGGTTGCCATGGAGACTATGATGCCTTAATACGTTGCCATGGCGACGGTGATATCATTGGTTGCCATGGCGACGGTGATGTCATAATTAGTTGCCATGGCGATGATGTCATAATTGGTTGCCATGGCGACGGTGATGTCATAATTGGTTGCCATGGCGACGATGATGCCTTAATACGTTGCCATGGTGATGATGTCATAATTGGTTGCCATGGCGATGGTGATGTCATAATTGGTTGCCATGGCGACGGTGATGTCATAATTGGTTGCCATGGCGACAATGATGTCATAATTGGTTGCCATGGCGACGATGATGCCTTAATACGTTGACATGGCGATGATGTCATAATTGGTTGCCATGGCGACGGTGATGTCATAATTGGTTTCCATGGCGACGATGATGCCTTAATACGTTGCATGGCGATGATGTCATAATTGGTTGCCATGGCAAAGATGATGCCTTAATACGTTGCCATGGCGACGGTGATGTCATAATTTGTTGCCATGGCGATGGTGATGTCATAATTGGTTGCCATGGCGACGGTGATTTCATAATTGGTTGCTCTGGCGACGATGATGTCATAATTGGTTGCCATGGAGATGATGATGCCTTAATACGTTGCCATGTCGATTATGTCATAAATGGTTGCCATGGCGACGGTGATGTCATAATTGGTTGCCATGGCGACGATTATGCCTTAATACGTTGCCATGGCGATGATGTCATAATTGGTTGCCATGGCGATGGTGAAGTCATAATTGGTTGCCATGGCGACGGTGATGTCACAATTGGTTGCCATGGCGACAATGATGTCATAATTGGTTGCCATGGCGACGATGATGCCTTAATACGTTGCCATGGCGATGATGTCATAATTGGTTGCCATGGCGACGGTGATGTCATAATTGGTTGCCATGGCGACGGTGATGTCATAATTGGTTGCCATGGCGATGATGTCATAATTTGTTGCCATGGCGACGGTGATGTCATAATTGGTTACCATGGCGACGATGATGCCTTAATACATTGCCATGGCGATGATGCCTTAATACATTGCCATGGCGATGATGTCATAATTGGTTGCCATGGCGACGGTGATGTCATAATTGGTTGCCATGGCGACGATGATGCCTTAATACGTTGCCATGGCGATGATGTCATAATTGGTTGCCATGGCGACGATCATGCCTTAATACGTTGCCATGGCGATGATGTCATAATTGGTTGCCATGGCGACGGTGATGTCATAATTAGTTGCCATAGCGACGGTGATGTCATAATTGGTTGCCATGGCGACGATGATGCCTTAATACGTTGCCATGGCGACGGTGATATCATAATTGGTTGCCATGGTGACGGTGATGTCATAATTGGTTGCCATGGCGACGGTGATGTCATAATTGGTTGCCATGGCGACGATGATGCCTTAATACGATGCCATGGCGATGATGTCATATTTGGTTGCCATGGCGATGGTGATGTCATAATTGGTTGCCATGGCGACGTGATGTCATAATTGGTTGCCATGGCGATGATGTCATAATTGGTTGCCATGGCGACGGTGATGTCATAATTGGTTGCCATGGCGACGATGATGCCTTAATATGTTGCCATGGCGATGATGTCATAATTGGTTGCCATGGCGACGATGATGCCTTAATACGTTGCCATGGCAACGGTGATGTCATAATTGGTTGACATGGCGACTATGATGCCTTAATACGTTGCCATGGCGATGATGTCATAATTGGTTGCCATGGCGACGGTGATGTCATAATTGGTTAACATGGCGACGGTAATGTCATAATTGGTTGACATGGCGATGATGTCATAATTGGTTGCCATGGCGATGATGATGCTTTAATACGTTGCCATGGCGACGATGAAGTCATAATTGGTTGCCATGGCGACGATGATGTCATAATTGGTTGCCATGGCGATTATGTCATAATTGGTTGCCATGGCGATGATGATGTCATAATTGGTTGCCATGGCGATGATGTCATAATTGGTTGCCATGGCGATGATGTCATAATTGGTTGCCATGACGATGATGTCATAATTGGTTGCCATGGTGACGATGATGCCTTGACACGTTGCCATGGCGACGGTGATGTCATAATTGGTTGCAATGGCGACGGTGATGTCATAATTGGTTGCCATGGCGACGATGATGTCTTAATACGTTGCCATGGCGACGGTGATGTCATTATTGGTTGCCATGGCGACGGTGATATCATAATTGGTTGCCATGGTGACGATGATGTCATAATTGGTTGCCATGGCGACGATGATGCCTTAATACGTTGCCATGGCGATGATGTCATAATTGGTTTCCATGGCGACGGTGATGTCATAATTGGTTGCCATGGCGACGATGATGCCTTAATACATTGCCATGGCGACGGTGATGTCATAATTGGTTGCCATGGCGATGATGTCATACTTGGTTGCCATGGCGACGGTGATGTCATAATTGGTTGCAATGGTGACGATGATGTCATAATTGGTTGCCATGGCGATGGTGATGTCATAATTGGTTGCCATGGCGATGATGATGTCATAATTGGTTGCCATGTCGACGATGATGCCTTAATACGTTCCCATGGCGATGATGTCATAATTGTTTGCCATGGCGACGATCATGCCTTAATACATTGCCATGGCGATGATGTCATAATTGGTTGCCATGGCGACGGTGATGTCATAATTGGTTGCCATAGCGACGGTGATGTCATAATCGGTTGCCATGGCGACGATGATGCCTTAATACGTTGCCATGGCGACGGTGATATCATAATTGGTTGCCATGGCGACGGAGATGTCATAATTGGTTGCCATGGCGACGGTGATGTCATAATTGGTTGCCATGGCGACGATGATGCCTTAATACGTTGCCATGGTGATGATGTCATAATTGGTTGCCATGGCGACGGTGATGTCATAATTGGCTGCCATGGCGACGGTGATGTCATAATTGGTTGCCATGGCGATGATGTCATAATTGGTTGCCATGGCGACGGTGATGTCATAATTTGTTGCCATGGCGACGATGATGCCTTAATACGTTGCCATGGCGATGATGTCATAATTGGTTGCCATGGCGACAATGATGCCTTAATACGTTGCCATGGCAACGGTGATGTCATAATTGGTTGCCTTTTCGACGATGATGCCTTAATACGTTGCCATGGCGATGATGTCATAATTGGTTGCCATGGCGACGGTGATGTCATAATTGGTTGCCATGGCGACGGTGATGTCATAATTGGTTGCCATGGCGACAATAATGTCATAATTGGTTGCCATGGCGACGATGATGCCTTAATACGTTGACATGGCGATGATGTCATAATTGGTTGCCATGGCGACGGTGATGTCATAATTGGTTTCCATGGCGACGATGATGCCTTAATACGTTGCATGGCGATGATGTCATAATTGGTTGCCATGGCAAAGATGATGCCTTAATACGTTGCCATGGCGACGGTGATGTCATAATTTGTTGCCATGGTGATGATGTCATGCCATGGCGACGGTGATGTCATAATTGGTTGCTATGGCAACGATGATGTCATAATTGGTTGCCATGGAGACTATGATGCCTTAATACGTTGACATGGCGACGGTGATATCATTGGTTGCCATGGCGACGGTGATGTCATAATTGATTGCCATGGCGACGTTGATGTCATAATTTGTTGCCATGGCAATGATGATGTCATAATTGGTTGCCATGGCGACGGTGATGTCATAATTGGTTGCTATGGCGACGATGATGTCATAATTGGTTGCCATGGAGACGATGATGCCTTAATACGTTGCCATGGTGACGGTGATATCATAATTGGTTGCCATGGCGACGGTGATGTCATAATTGGTTGCCATGGCGACGGTGATGCCTTGATACGTTGCCATGGCGACGGTGATGTCGTAATTGGTTGCCATGGCGACGGTGATGTCATAATTGGTTGCCATGGCGACGGTGATGTCATAATTGGTTGCCATGGCGATGATGCCTTAATACGTTGCCATGGCGACGGTGATGTCATAATTGGTTGCCATGGCGACAATGATGCCTTAATACATTGCCATGGCGATGATGTCATAATTGGTTGCCATGGTGACGGTGATGTCATAATTGGTTGCCATGGCGACGATGATGCCTTAATACGTTCCCATGGCGATGATGTCATAATTGGTTGCCATGGCAACGGTGATGTCATAATTGGTTGCCATGGCGACGATGATGACTTAATACGTTGACATGGCGATGATGTCATAATTGGTTTCCATGGCGACGGTGATGTCATAATTTTTTGCCATGGCGACGGTGATGTCATAATTGGTTGCCATGGCGATGATGTCATAATTGGTTGCCATGGCGACGGTGATGTCATAATTGGTTGCCATGGCGACGATGATGCCTTAATACATTGCCATGGCGATGATGTCATAATTGGTTGCCATGGCGACGGTGATGTCATAATTGGTTGCCATGGCGACGGTGATGTCATAATTGGTTGCCATGGCAATGATGTCATAATTGGTTGCCATGGCGACGGTGATGTCATAATTGGTTGCCATGGCGACGATGATGCCTTAATACGTTGCCATGGCGATGATGTCATAATTGGTTGCCATGGCGACGGTGATGTCATAATTGGTTGCCATGGCGACGATGATGCCTAAATACATTGCCATGGCGATGATGTCATAATTGGTTGCCATGGCGACGGTGATGCCATAATTGGTTGCCATGGAGACGGTGATGTCATAATTGGTTGCCATGGCGATGATGTCATAATTGGTTGCCATGGTGACGGTGATGTCATAGTTGGTTGCCATGGCGACGATGATGCCTTAATATGTTGCCATGGCGATGATGTCATAATTGGTTGCCATGGCGACGGTGATGTCATAATTGGTTGCCATGGCGATGGTGATGTCATAATTGGTTGCCATGGCGACAATGATTTCATAATTGGTTGCCATGGCGACGATGATGCCTTAATACGTTGACATGGTGATGATGTCATAATTGGTTGCCATGGCGACGGTGATGTCATAATTGGTTGCCATGGCGACGATGATGCCTTAATACGTTGCCATGGCGATGATGTCATAATTGGTTGCCATGGCGACGGTGATGTCATAATTGGTTGCCATGGCGACGGTGATGTCATAATTGGTTGCCATGGCGACAATGATGTCATATTTGGTTGCCATGGCGACGATGATGCCTTAATACGTTGACAAGGCGATGATGTCATAATTGGTTGCCATGGCGACGGTGATGTCATAATTGGTTGCCATGGCGACGATGATGCCTTAATACGTTGCCATGGCGATGATGTCATAATTGGTTGCCATGGCGATGATGATGCCTTAATACGTTGCCATGGCGACGGTTATGTCATAATTTGTTGCCATGGCGATGATGATGTCATAATTGGTTGCCATGGCGACGGTGATGTCATAATTGGTTGCTATGGCGACAATGATGTCATAATTGGTTGCCATGGAGACTATGATGCCTTGATACGTTGCCATGGCGACGGTGATATCATTGGTTGCCATGGCGACGGTGATGTCATAATTATTTGCCATGGCGATGATGTCATAATTGGTTGCCATGGCGATAGTGATGTCATAATTGGTTGCCATGGCGACGGTGATGTCATAATTGGTTGCCATGGCGACAATGATGTCATAACTGGTTGCCATGGCGACGATGATGCCTTAATACGTTGACATGGCGATGATGTCATAATTGGTTGCCATGGCGACGGTGATGTCATAATTGGTTTCCATGGCGACGATGATGCCTTAATACGTTGCATGGCGATGATGTCATAATTGGTTGCCATGGCAAAGATGATGCCTTAATACGTTGCCATGGCGACGGTGATGTCATAATTTGTTGCCATGGCGATGATGATGTCATAATTGGTTGCCATGGCGACGGTGATGTCATAATTGGTTGCTATGGCGACGATGATGTCATAATTGGTTGCCATGGAGACGATGATGCCTTAATACGTTGCCATGGCGATGATGTCATAAATGGTTGCCATGGCGACGGTGATGTCATAATTGGTTGCCATGGCATCGATTATGCCTTAATACGTTGCCACGGTGATGATGTCATAATTGGTTGCCATGGCGACGGTGATGTCATAATTGGTTGCCATGGCGACGGTGATGTCATAATTGGTTGCCATGGCGACAATGATGTCATAATTGGTTGCCATGGCGACGATGATGCCTTAATACGTTGCCATGGCGATGATGTCATAATTGGTTGCCATGGCGACGGTGATGTCATAATTGGTTGCCATGGCGACGGTGATGTCATAATTGGTTGCCATGGCGATGATGTCATAATTTGTTGCCATGGCGACGATGATGTCATAATTGGTTGCCATGGCGACGATGATGCCTTAATACATTGCCATGGCGATGATGTCATAATTGGTTGCCATGGTGACGGTGATGTCATAATTGGTTGCCATGGCGACGATGATGCCTTAATACGTTGCCATGGCGATGATGTCATAATTGGTTGCCACGGCGACGATCATGCCTTAATACGTTGCCATGGCGATGATGTCATAATTGGTTGCCATGGCGACGGTGATGTCATAATTAGTTGCCATAGCGACGGTGATGTCACAATTGGTTGCCATGGCGACGATGATGCCTTAATACGTTGCCATGGCGACGGTGATATCATAATTGGTTGCCATGGTGACGGTGATGTCATAATTGGTTGCCATGGCGACGGTGATGTCATAATTGGTTGCCATGGCGACGATGATGCCTTAATACGTTGCCATGGCGATGATGTCATAATTGGTTGCCATGGCGATGGTGATGTCATAATTGGTTGCCATGGCGACGATGATGCCTTAATACGTTGCCATGGCGATGATGTCATAATTGGTTGCCATGGCGAAGGTGATGTCATAATTGGTTAACATGGCGATGATGTCATGTTTGGTTGCCATGGCGACGGTGATGTCATAATTGGTTGCCATGGCGACGATGATGCCTTAATACGTTGTCATGGAGATGATATCATAATTGGTTGCCATGGCGACAGTGATGTCATAATTGGTTGCCATGGCGACGATGATGCCTTAATACGTTGCCATGGCGATGATGTCATAATTGGTTGCCATGGCGACGATCATGCCTTAATACGTTGCCATGGCGATGATGTCATAATTGGTTGCCTTGGCGACGTGATGTCATAATTTGTTGCCATGGCGATGGTGATGTCATAATTGGTTGCCATGGCGACGATGATGCCTTAATACGTTGCCATGGCGACGGTGATGTCATAATTCATTTGCCATGGCGACGGTGATGTCATAATTGGTTGCCGTGGACACGGTGATGTCATAATTAGTTGCCATGGCGACGGTGATGTCATAATTGGTTGCCATGACGATGATGATGTCATAATTGGTTGCCATGGCTATGATATCATAATTGGTTGCCATGGCGATGATGTCATAATTGGTCGCCATGGCGATTATGTCATAATTGGTTGCCATGGTGATTAAGTCATAATTGGTTGCCATGGCGATGATGTCATATTAGGTTGCCATGGCGACGGTGATGTCATAATTGGTTGCCATGGCGATGATGTCATAATTGGTTGCCATGGCGACGGTGATGTCATAATTGGTTGCCATGGCGATGATGCCTTAATACGTTTCAATGGCGACGGTGATGTCATAATTGGTTGCCATGGCGACGATGATGTCATAATTGGTTGCCATGGCGACGATGATGTCATAATTGGTTGCCATGGCGACGATGCTGCCTTAATACGTTGCCATGGCGATGATGTCATAATTGGTTGCCATGGCGATGATGATGTCATAATTGGTTGCCATGGCGATGATGATGTCATAATTGGTTGCCATGGCGATGATGTCATAATTGGTTGACATGACGATGATGTCATAATTGGTTGCCATGGTGACGATGATGCCTTAACACGTTGCCATGGCGACGGTGATGTCATAATTGGTTGCCATGGCGACGGTGATGTCATAATTGGTTGCCATGGCGACGATGATGTCTTAATACGTTGCCATGGCGATGATGTCATTATTGGTTGCCATGGCGACGGTGATATCATAATTGGTTGCCATGGCAACGATGATGTCATAATTGGTTGCCATGGCAACGATGATGCCTTAATACGTTGCCATGGCGATGATGTCATAATTGGTTGCCATGGCGACGGTGATGTCATAATTGGTTGCCATGGCGACGATGATGCCTTAATACGTTGACATGGCGACGGTGATGTCATAATTGGTTGCCATGGCGATGATGTCATACTTGGTTGCCATGGCGACGGTGATGTCATAATTGGTTGCAATGGCGACGATGATGTCATAATTGGTTGCCATGGCGACGGTGATGTCATAATTGGTTGCCATGGCGATGATGATGTCATAATTGGTTGCCATGGTGACGATGATGCCTTAATACGTTGCCATAGCGATGATGTCATACTTGGTTGCCATGGCGACGATCATGCCTTAATACGTTGCCATGGCGATGATGTCATAATTAGGTTGCCATGGCGACGGTGATGTCATAATTGGTTGCCATAGCGACGGTGATGTCATAATTGGTTGCCATGGCGACGATGATGCCTTAATACGTTGCCATGGCGACGGTGATATCATAATTGGTTGCCATGGCGACGGTGATGTCATAATTGGTTGCCATGGCGACGGTGATGTCATAATTGGTTGCCATGGCGACGATGATGCCTTAATACGTTGCCATGGCGATGATGTCATAATTGGTTGCCATGGCGACGGTGATGTCATAATTGGTTGCCATGGTGACGGTGATGTCATAATTGGTTGCCATGGCGATGATGTCATAATTGGTTGCCATGGCGACGGTGATGTCATAATTGGTTGCCATGGCGACGATGATGCCTTAATACGTTGCCATGGCGATGATGTCATAATTGGTTGCCATGGCGACAATGATGCCTTAATACGTTGCCATGGCAACGGTGATGTCATAATTGGTTGCCATGGCGACGATGATGCCTTAATACGATGCCATGGCGATGATGTCATAATTGGTTGCCATGGCGACGGTGATGTCATAATTGGTTGCCATGGCGACGATGATGCCTTAATACGTTGCCATGGCGACGGTGATGTCATAATTGGTTGCCATGGCGACGGTGATGTCATAATTTGTTGCCATGGCGACGGTGATGTCATAATTGGTTGCTATGGCGACGATGATGTCATAATTGGTTGCCATGGAGACGATGATGCCTTAATACGTTGCCATGGCGACGGTGATATCATAATTGGTTGCCATGGCGACGATGATGCCTTAATACGTTGCCATGGCGACGGTGATATCATAATTGGTTGCCATGGTGACGGTGATGTCATAATTGGTTGCCATGGCGACGGTGATGCCTTGATACGTTGCCATGGCGACGGTGATGTCGTAATTGGTTGCCATGGTGACGGTGATGTCATAATTGGTTGCCATGGCGACGGTGATGTCATAATTGGTTGCCATGGCGATGATGCCTTAATACGTTGCCATGGTGACGGTGATGTCATAATTGGTCGTCATGCATGACGCCACTGCAGCTAGGCGTGGGAGCGCCGCTATCTAGCACCACTGCACCAGCCATCTTTCTTGGGCTATTCTCTTGGGAGTTCTGTTCTTCCTTATTCAAAGATCCGAATTTCAATTCAGCGATAAAAGTGATAAAGGCTCGGATTGAGCCGAAACGTCGTATTAAATTATATCGCTTCTACTTCGTGCTATATATACTTGTTTGGCTCCCACATGTTTTGTATATAATAAAAATAAGCACTTATTGCATATAGAAACCCCTCTGAGTGTGCGGTGAATTATATTATTATTGGTAATAGGACCTAAAGGTCTGTTACACCTGCACCTCGCTATTGGACTTGAGTGCACGCTAACCTCCTGGTTATAATTGGTTGCCATGGCAACGGTGATGTCATAATTGGTTGCCATGGCGACGATGATGCCTTAATACGTTGACATGGCGATGATGTCATAATTGGTTTCCATGGCGACGGTGATGTCATAATTTTTTGCCATGGCGACGGTGATGTCATAATTGGTTGCCATGGCGATGATGTCATAATTGGTTGCCATGGCGACAATGATGCCTTAATACATTGCCATGGCAATGATGTCATAATTGGTTGCCATGGCGACGGTGATGTCATAATTGGTTGCCATGGAGACGGTGATGTCATAATTGGTTGCCATGGCAATGATGTCATAATTGGTTGCCATGGCGACGGTGATGTCATAATTGGTTACCATGGCGACGATGATGCCTTAATACGTTGCCATGGCGATGATGTCATAATTGGTTGCCATGGCGACGGTGATGTCATAATTGGTTGCCATGGCGACGGTGATGTCATAATTGGTTGCCATGGCGACAATGATTTCATAAATGGTTGCCATGGCGACGATGATGCCTTAATACGTTGACATGGCGATGATGTCATAATTGGTTGCCATGGCAACGGTGATGTCATAATTGGTTGCCATGGCGACGGTTATGTCATAATTGGCTGCCATGGCGACAATGATGTCATAATTGGTTGCCATGGCGACGATGATGCCTTAATACGTTGACATGGCGATGATGTCATAATTGGTTGCCATGGTGACGGTGATGTCATAATTGGTTGCCATTGCGACGATGATGCCTTAATACGTTGCCATGGCGATTATGTCATAATTGGTTGCCATGGAGATGATGATGCCTTAATACATTGCCATGGCGACGGTGATGTCATAATTTGTTGCCATGTCGATGATGATGTCATAATTGGTTGCCATGGCGACGGTGATGTCATAATTGGTTGCTATGGCGACGATGATGTCATAATTGGTTGCCATGGAGACTATGATGCCTTAATACGTTGCCATGGCGACGGTGATATCATTGGTTGCCATGGCTACGGTGATGTCATAATTGGTTGCCATGGCGGTGATGTCATAATTTTTTGCCATGGCGACGGTAATGTCATAATTGGTTGCCATGGCGATGATGATGCCTTAATACGTTGCCATGGCGATGATATCATAATTGGTTGCCATGGTGACGGTGATGTCATAACTGGTTGCCATGGCGACGATGATGCCTTGATACGTTGCCATGGCGATGATGTCATAATTGGTTGCCATGGCAACGGTGATGTCATAATTGGTTGCCATGGCGACGATGATGCCTTAATACGTTGACATGGCGATGATGTCATAATTGGTTGCCATGGCGACGGTGATGTCATAATTTTTTGCCATGGCGACGGTGATGTCATAATTGGTTGCCATGGCGATAATGTCATAATTGGTTGCCATGGCGACGGTGATGTCATAATTGGTTGCCATGGCGACGATGATGCCTTAATACGTTGCCATGGCGATGATGTCATAATTGGTTGCCATGGCGACGGTGATGTCATAATTGGTTGCCATGGCGACTGTGATGTCATAATTGGTTGCCATGGCGACAATGATTTCATAATTGGTTGCCATGGCGACGATGATGCCTTAATACGTTGACATGGCGATGATGTCATAATTGGTTGCCATGGCGACGCTGATGTCACAATTGGTTGCCATGGCGACGATGATGCCTTAATACGTTGCCATGGCGATGATGTCATAATTGGTTGCCATGGCGACGGTGATGTCATAATTGGTTGCCATGGCGACGGTGATGTCATAATTGGTTGCCATGGCGACAATGATGTCATAATTGGTTGCCATGGCGACGATGATGCCTTAATACGTTGACAAGGCGATGATTTCATAATTGGTTGCCATGGCGACGGTGATGTCATAATTGGTTGCCATGGCGACGATGATGCCTTAATACGTTGCCATGGCGATGATGTCATAATTGGTTGCCATGGCGATGATGATGCCTTAATACGTTGCCATGGCGACGGTGATGTCATAATTTGTTGCCATGGCGATGATGATGTCATAATTGGTTGCCATGGCGATGGTGATGTCATAATTGGTTGCTATGGCGACGATGATGTCATAATTGGTTGCCATGGAGACTATGATGCCTTAATACGTTGCCATGGCGACGGTGATATCATTGGTTGCCATGGCGACGGTGATGTCATAATTAGTTGCCATGGCGATGATGTCATAATTGGTTGCCATGGCGACGGTGATGTCATAATTGGTTGCCATGGCGACGATGATGCCTTAATACGTTGCCATGGTGATGATGTCATAATTGGTTGCCATGGCGATGGTGATGTCATAATTGGTTGCCATGGCGACGGTGATGTCATAATTGGTTGCCATGGCGACAATGATGTCATAATTGGTTGCCATGGCGACGATGATGCCTTAATACGTTGACATGGCGATGATGTCATAATTGGTTGCCATGGCGACGGTGATGTCATAATTGGTTTCCATGGCGACGATGATGCCTTAATACGTTGCATGGCGATTATGTCATAATTGGTTGCCATGGCAAAGATGATGCCTTAATACGTTGCCATGGCGACGGTGATGTCATAATTTGTTGCCATGGCGATGGTGATGTCATAATTGGTTGCCATGGCGACGGTGATTTCATAATTGGTTGCTCTGGCGACGATGATGTCATAATTGGTTGCCATGGAGATGATGATGCCTTAATACGTTGCCATGTCGATTATGTCATAAATGGTTGCCATGGCGACGGTGATGTCATAATTGGTTGCCATGGCGACGATTATGCCTTAATACGTTGCCATGGCGATGATGTCATAATTGGTTGCCATGGCGATGGTGAAGTCATAATTGGTTGCCATGGCGACGGTGATGTCACAATTGGTTGCCATGGCGACAATGATGTCATAATTGGTTGCCATGGCGACGATGATGCCTTAATACGTTGCCATGGCGATGATGTCATAATTGGTTGCCATGGCGACGGTGATGTCATAATTGGTTGCCATCGCGACGGTGATGTCATAATTGGTTGCCATGGCGATGATGTCATAATTTGTTGCCATGGCGACGGTGATGTCATAATTGGTTACCATGGCGACGATGATGCCTTAATACATTGCCATGGCGATGATGCCTTAATACATTGCCATGGCGATGATGTCATAATTGGTTGCCATGGCGACGGTGATGTCATAATTGGTTGCCATGGCGACGATGATGCCTTAATACGTTGCCATGGCGATGATGTCATAATTGGTTGCCATGGCGACGATCATGCCTTAATACGTTGCCATGGCGATGATGTCATAATTGGTTGCCATGGCGACGGTGATGTCATAATTAGTTGCCATAGCGACGGTGATGTCATAATTGGTTGCCATGGCGACGATGATGCCTTAATACGTTGCCATGGCGACGGTGATATCATAATTGGTTGCCATGGTGACGGTGATGTCATAATTTGTTGCCATGGCGACGGTGATGTCATAATTGGTTGCCATGGCGACGATGATGCCTTAATACGTTGCCATGGCGATGATGTCATATTTGGTTGCCATGGCGATGGTGATGTCATAATTGGTTGCCATGGCGACGTGATGTCATAATTGGTTGCCATGGCGATGATGTCATAATTGGTTGCCATGGCGACGGTGATGTCATAATTGGTTGCCATGGCGACGATGATGCCTTAATATGTTGCCATGGCGATGATGTCATAATTGGTTGCCATGGCGACGATGATGCCTTAATACGTTGCCATGGCAACGGTGATGTCATAATTGGTTGACATGGCGACTATGATGCCTTAATACGTTGCCATGGCGATGATGTCATAATTGGTTGCCATGGCGACGGTGATGTCATAATTGGTTAACATGGCGACGGTAATGTCATAATTGGTTGACATGGCGATGATGTCATAATTGGTTGCCATGGCGATGATGATGCTTTAATACGTTGCCATGGCGACGATGAAGTCATAATTGGTTGCCATGGCGACGATGATGTCATAATTGGTTGCCATGGCGATTATGTCATAATTGGTTGCCATGGCGATGATGATGTCATAATTGGTTGCCATGGCGATGATGTCATAATTGGTTGCCATGGCGATGATGTCATAATTGGTTGCCATGACGATGATGTCATAATTGGTTGCCATGGTGACGATGATGCCTTAACACGTTGCCATGGCGACGGTGATGTCATAATTGGTTGCAATGGCGACGGTGATGTCATAATTGGTTGCCATGGCGACGATGATGTCTTAATACGTTGCCATGGCGACGGTGATGTCATTATTGGTTGCCATGGCGACGGTGATATCATAACTGGTTGCCATGGTGACGATGATGTCATAATTGGTTGCCATGGCGACGATGATGCCTTAATACATTGCCATGGCGATGATGTCATAATTGGTTTCCATGGCGACGGTGATGTCATAATTGGTTGCCATGGCGACGATGATGCCTTAATACATTGCCATGGCGACGGTGATGTCATAATTGGTTGCCATGGCGATGATGTCATACTTGGTTGCCATGGCGACGGTGATGTCATAATTGGTTGCAATGGTGACGATGATGTCATAATTGGTTGCCATGGCGATGGTGATGTCATAATTGGTTGCCATGGCGATGATGATGTCATAATTGGTTGCCATGTCGACGATGATGCCTTAATACGTTCCCATGGCGATGATGTCATAATTGTTTGCCATGGCGACGATCATGCCTTAATACATTGCCATGGCGATGATGTCATAATTGGTTGCCATGGCGACGGTGATGTCATAATTGGTTGCCATAGCGACGGTGATGTCATAATTGGTTGCCATGGCGACGATGATGCCTTAATACGTTGCCATGGCGACGGTGATATCATAATTGGTTGCCATGGCGACGGAGATGTCATAATTGGTTGCCATGGCGACGGTGATGTCATAATTGGTTGCCATGGCGACGATGATGCCTTAATACGTTGCCATGGTGATGATGTCATAATTGGTTGCCATGGCGACGGTGATGTCATAATTGGCTGCCATGGCGACGGTGATGTCATAATTGGTTGCCATGGCGATGATGTCATAATTGGTTGCCATGGCGACGGTGATGTCATAATTTGTTGCCATGGCGACGATGATGCCTTAATACGTTGCCATGGCGATGATGTCATAATTGGTTGCCATGGCGACAATGATGCCTTAATACGTTGCCATGGCAACGGTGATGTCATAATTGGTTGCCTTTTCGACGATGATGCCTTAATACGTTGCCATGGCGATGATGTCATAATTGGTTGCCATGGCGACGGTGATGTCATAATTGGTTGCCATGGCGACGGTGATGTCATAATTGGTTGCCATGGCGACAATAATGTCATAATTGGTTGCCATGGCGACGATGATGCCTTAATACGTTGACATGGCGATGATGTCATAATTGGTTGCCATGGCGACGGTGATGTCATAATTGGTTTCCATGGCGACGATGATGCCTTAATACGTTGCATGGCGATGATGTCATAATTGGTTGCCATGGCAAAGATGATGCCTTAATACGTTGCCATGGCGACGGTGATGTCATAATTTGTTGCCATGGTGATGATGTCATGCCATGGCGACGGTGATGTCATAATTGGTTGCTATGGCAACGATGATGTCATAATTGGTTGCCATGGAGACTATGATGCCTTAATACGTTGACATGGCGACGGTGATATCATTGGTTGCCATGGCGACGGTGATGTCATAATTGGTTGCCATGGCGACGTTGATGTCATAATTTGTTGCCATGGCAATGATGATGTCATAATTGGTTGCCATGGCGACGGTGATGTCATAATTGGTTGCTATGGCGACAATGATGTCATAATTGGTTGCCATGGAGACGATGATGCCTTAATACGTTGCCATGGTGACGGTGATATCATAATTGGTTGCCATGGCGACGGTGATGTCATAATTGGTTGCCATGGCGACGGTGATGCCTTGATACGTTGCCATGGCGACGGTGATGTCGTAATTGGTTGCCATGGCGACGGTGATGTCATAATTGGTTGCCATGGCGACGGTGATGTCATAATTGGTTGCCATGGCGATGATGCCTTAATACGTTGCCATGGCGACGGTGATGTCATAATTGGTTGCCATGGCGACAATGATGCCTTAATACATTGCCATGGCGATGATGTCATAATTGGTTGCCATGGTGACGGTGATGTCATAATTGGTTGCCATGGCGACGATGATGCCTTAATACGTTCCCATGGCGATGATGTCATAATTGGTTGCCATGGCAACGGTGATGTCATAATTGGTTGCCATGGCGACGATGATGACTTAATACGTTGACATGGCGATGATGTCATAATTGGTTTCCATGGCGACGGTGATGTCATAATTTTTTGCCATGGCGACGGTGATGTCATAATTGGTTGCCATGGCGATGATGTCATAATTGGTTGCCATGGCGACGGTGATGTCATAATTGGTTGCCATGGCGACGATGATGCCTTAATACATTGCCATGGCGATGATGTCATAATTGGTTGCCATGGCGACGGTGATGTCATAATTGGTTGCCATGGCGACGGTGATGTCATAATTGGTTGCCATGGCAATGATGTCATAATTGGTTGCCATGGCGACGGTGATGTCATAATTGGTTGCCATGGCGACGATGATGCCTTAATACGTTGCCATGGCGATGATGTCATAATTGGTTGCCATGGCGACGGTGATGTCATAATTGGTTGCCATGGCGACGGTGATGTCATAATTGGTTGCCATGGCGACAATGATTTCATAATTGGTTGCCATAGCGACGATGATGCCTTAATACGTTGACATGGCGATGATGTCATAATTGGTTGCCATGGCGACGGTGATGTCATAATTGGTTGCCATGGCGACGATGATGCCTTAATACGTTGCCATGGCGATGATGTCATAATTGGTTGCCATGGCGACGGTGATGTCATAATTGGTTGCCATGGCGACTGTGATGTCATAATTGGTTGCCATGGCGACAATGATGTCATAATTGGTTGCCATGGCGACGATGATGCCTTAATACGTTGACATGGCGATGATGTCATAATTGGTTGCCATGGCGACGATGATGTCATAATTGGTTGCCATGGCGATTATGTCATAATTGGTTGCCATGGCGATGATGATGTCATAATTGGTTGCCATGGCGATGATGTCATAATTGGTTGCCATGGCGATGATGTCATAATTGGTTGCCATGACGATGATGTCATAATTGGTTGCCATGGTGACGATGATGCCTTAACACGTTGCCATGGCGACGGTGATGTCATAATTGGTTGCAATGGCGACGGTGATGTCATAATTGGTTGCCATGGCGACGATGATGTCTTAATACGTTGCCATGGCGACGGTGATGTCATTATTGGTTGCCATGGCGACGGTGATATCATAACTGGTTGCCATGGTGACGATGATGTCATAATTGGTTGCCATGGCGACGATGATGCCTTAATACGTTGCCATGGCGATGATGTCATAATTGGTTTCCATGGCGACGGTGATGTCATAATTGGTTGCCATGGCGACGATGATGCCTTAATACATTGCCATGGCGACGGTGATGTCATAATTGGTTGCCATGGCGATGATGTCATACTTGGTTGCCATGGCGACGGTGATGTCATAATTGGTTGCAATGGTGACGATGATGTCATAATTGGTTGCCATGGCGATGGTGATGTCATAATTGGTTGCCATGGCGATGATGATGTCATAATTGGTTGCCATGTCGACGATGATGCCTTAATGCGTTCCCATGGCGATGATGTCATAATTGTTTGCCATGGCGACGATCATGCCTTAATACATTGCCATGGCGATGATGTCATAATTGGTTGCCATGGCAACGGTGATGTCATAATTGGTTGCCATAGCGACGGTGATGTCATAATTGGTTGCCATGGCGACGATGATGCCTTAATACGTTGCCATGGCGACGGTGATATCATAATTGGTTGCCATGGCGACGGAGATGTCATAATTGGTTGCCATGGCGACGGTGATGTCATAATTGGTTGCCATGGCGACGATGATGCCTTAATACGTTGCCATGGTGATGATGTCATAATTGGTTGCCATGGCGACGGTGATGTCATAATTGGCTGCCATGGCGACGGTGATGTCATAATTGGTTGCCATGGCGATGATGTCATAATTGGTTGCCATGGCGACGGTGATGTCATAATTTGTTGCCATGGCGACGATGATGCCTTAATACGTTGCCATGGCGATGATGTCATAATTGGTTGCCATGGCGACAATGATGCCTTAATACGTTGCCATGGCAACGGTGATGTCATAATTGGTTGCCTTTTCGACGATGATGCCTTAATATGTTGCCATGGCGATGATGTCATAATTGGTTGCCATGGCGACGGTGATGTCATAATTGGTTGCCATGGCGACGGTGATGTCATAATTGGTTGCCATGGCGACAATAATGTCATAATTGGTTGCCATGGCGACGATGATGCCTTAATACGTTGACATGGCGATGATGTCATAATTGGTTGCCATGGCGACGGTGATGTCATAATTGGTTTCCATGGCGACGATGATGCCTTAATACGTTGCATGGCGATGATGTCATAATTGGTTGCCATGGCAAAGATGATGCCTTAATACGTTGCCATGGCGACGGTGATGTCATAATTTGTTGCCATGGTGATGATGTCATGCCATGGCGACGGTGATGTCATAATTGGTTGCTATGGCAACGATGATGTCATAATTGGTTGCCATGGAGACTATGATGCCTTAATACGTTGACATGGCGACGGTGATATCATTGGTTGCCATGGCGACGGTGATGTCATAATTGGTTGCCATGGCGACGTTGATGTCATAATTTGTTGCCATGGCAATGATGATGTCATAATTGGTTGCCATGGCGACGGTGATGTCATAATTGGTTGCTATGGCGACGATGATGTCATAATTGGTTGCCATGGAGACGATGATGCCTTAATACGTTGCCATGGTGACGGTGATATCATAATTGGTTGCCATGGCGACGGTGATGTCATAATTGGTTGCCATGGCGACGGTGATGCCTTGATACGTTGCCATGGCGACGGTGATGTCGTAATTGGTTGCCATGGCGACGGTGATGTCATAATTGGTTGCCATGGCGACGGTGATGTCATAATTGGTTGCCATGGCGATGATGCCTTAATACGTTGCCATGGCGACGGTGATGTCATAATTGGTTGCCATGGCGACAATGATGCCTTAATACATTGCCATGGCGATGATGTCATAATTGGTTGCCATGGTGACGGTGATGTCATAATTGGTTGCCATGGCGACGATGATGCCTTAATACGTTCCCATGGCGATGATGTCATAATTGGTTGCCATGGCAACGGTGATGTCATAATTGGTTGCCATGGCGACGATGATGACTTAATACGTTGACATGGCGATGATGTCATAATTGGTTTCCATGGCGACGGTGATGTCATAATTTTTTGCCATGGCGACGGTGATGTCATAATTGGTTGCCATGGCGATGATGTCATAATTGGTTGCCATGGCGACGGTGATGTCATAATTGGTTGCCATGGCGACGATGATGCCTTAATACATTGCCATGGCGATGATGTCATAATTGGTTGCCATGGCGACGGTGATGTCATAATTGGTTGCCATGGCGACGGTGATGTCATAATTGGTTGCCATGGCAATGATGTCATAATTGGTTGCCATGGCGACGGTGATGTCATAATTGGTTGCCATGGCGACGATGATGCCTTAATACGTTGCCATGGCGATGATGTCATAATTGGTTGCCATGGCGACGGTGATGTCATAATTGGTTGCCATGGCGATGGTGATGTCATAATTGGTTGCCATGGCGACAATAATGTCATAATTGGTTGCCATGGCGACGATGATGCCTTAATACGTTGACATGGCGATGATGTCATAATTGGTTGCCATGGCGACGGTGATGTCATAATTGGTTTCCATGGCGACGATGATGCCTTAATACGTTGCATGGCGATGATGTCATAATTGGTTGCCATGGCAAAGATGATGCCTTAATACGTTGCCATGGCGACGGTGATGTCATAATTTGTTGCCATGGTGATGATGATGTCATACCATGGCGACGGTGATGTCATAATTGGTTGCCATGGCGACGATGATGTCATAATTGGTTGCCATGGAGACGATGATGCCTTAATACGTTGCCATGGCGATGATGTCATAAATGGTTGCCATGGCGACGGTGATGTCATAATTGATTGCCATGGCGACGATTATGCCTTAATACGTTGCCATGGCGATGATGTCATAATTGGTTGCCATGGCGACGGTGATGTCATAATTGGTTGCCATGGCGACGGTGATGTCATAATTGGTTGCCATGGCGACAATGATGTCATAATTGGTTGCCATGGCGACGATGATGCCTTAATATGTTGCCATGGCGATGATGTCATAATTGGTTGCCATGGCGACGGTGATGTCATAATTGGTTGCCATGGTGACGGTGATGTCATAATTGGTTGCCATGGCGACAATGATGTCATAATTGGTTGCCATGGTGACGATGATGCCTTAATACGTTGCCATGGCGATGATGTCATAATTGGTTGCCATGGCGACGGTGATGTCATAATTGGTTGCCATGGCGACGATGATGCCTTAATACGTTGCCATGGCGATGATGTCATAATTGGTTGCCATGGTGACGGTGATGTAATAATTGGTTGCCATGGCGATGTTGATGTCATAATTCTTTGCCATGGCGACAATGATGTCATGATTGGTTGCCATGGCGACGATGATGCCTTAATACGTTGCCATGGCGACGATGATGCCTTAATATGTTGCCATGGCGACGGTGATGTCATAATTGGTTGCCATGGCGACGGTGATGTCATAATTGGTTGCATTGGCGACGGTGATGTCATAATTGGTTGCCATGACGATGATGATGTCATAATTGGTTGCCATGGCGATGATGTCATAATTGGTTGCCATGGCGACGGTGATGTCATAATTGGTTGCCATGGCGACGATGATGCCTTAATACGTTGCCATGGCGACGGTGATGTCATAATTGGTTGCCATGGCGACGATGATGCCTTAATACGTTGCCATGGCGATGATGTCATAATTGGTTGCCATGGCGACGGTGATGTCAGAATTGGTTGCCATGGCGACGATGATGCCTTAATACGTTGCCATGGCGATGATGTCATAATTGGTTGCCATGGCGACGATGATGCCTTAATACTTTGCCATGGTGACTGTGATGTCATAGTTTGTTGCCATGGCGATGATGATGTCATAATTGTTTGCCATGGCGACGGTGATGTCATAATTGGTTGCCATGGCGACGGTGATGTCATAATTGGTTGCCATGGCGACGATGATGCCTTAATACGTTGCCATGGCGATGATGTCATAATTGGTTGCCATGGCGACGGTGATGTCATAATTGGTTGCCATGGCGACGGTGATGTCATAATTGGTTGCCATGGCGACAATGATTTCATAAATGGTTGCCATGGCGACGATGATGCCTTAATACGTTGACATGGCGATGATGTCATAATTGGTTGCCATGGCAACGGTGATGTCATAATTGGTTGCCATGGCGACGGTTATGTCATAATTGTCTGCCATGGCGACAATGATGTCATAATTGGTTGCCATGGCGACGATGATGCCTTAATACGTTGACATGGCGATGATGTCATAATTGGTTGCCATGGTGACGGTGATGTCATAATTGGTTGCCATTGCGACGATGATGCCTTAATACGTTGCCATGGCGATTATGTCATAATTGGTTGCCATGGAGATGATGATGCCTTAATACATTGCCATGGCGACGGTGATGTCATAATTTGTTGCCATGTCGATGATGATGTCATAATTGGTTGCCATGGCGACGGTGATGTCATAATTGGTTGCTATGGCGACGATGATGTCATAATTGGTTGCCATGGAGACTATGATGCCTTAATACGTTGCCATGGCGACGGTGATATCATTGGTTGCCATGGCTACGGTGATGTCATAATTGGTTGCCATGGCGGTGATGTCATAATTGGTTGCCATGGCGACGGTAATGTCATAATTGGTTGCCATGGCGACGATGATGCCTTAATACGTTGCCATGGCGATGATGTCATAATTGGTTGCCATGGTGACGGTGATGTCATAACTGGTTGCCATGGCGACGATGATGCCTTGATACGTTGCCATGGCGATGATGTCATAATTGGTTGCCATGGCAACGGTGATGTCATAATTGGTTGCCATGGCGACGATGATGCCTTAATACGTTGACATGGCGATGATGTCATAATTGGTTGCCATGGCGACGGTGATGTCATAATTTTTTGCCATGGCGACGGTGATGTCATAATTGGTTGCCATGGCGATAATGTCATAATTGGTTGCCATGGCGACGGTGATGTCATAATTGGTTGCCATGGCGACGATGATGCCTTAATACGTTGCCATGGCGATGATGTCATAATTGGTTGCCATGGCGACGGTGATGTCATAATTGGTTGCCATGGCGACTGTGATGTCATAATTGGTTGCCATGGCGACAATGATTTCATAATTGGTTGCCATGGCGACGATGATGCCTTAATACGTTGACATGGCGATGATGTCATAATTGGTTGCCATGGCGACGCTGATGTCACAATTGGTTGCCATGGCGATGATGATGCCTTAATACGTTGCCATGGCGATGATGTCATAATTGGTTGCCATGGCGACGGTGATGTCATAATTGGTTGCCATGGCGACGGTGATGTCATACTTGGTTGCCATGGCGACAATGATGTCATAATTGGTTGCCATGGCGACGATGATGCCTTAATACGTTGACAAGGCGATGATTTCATAATTGGTTGCCATGGCGACGGTGATGTCATAATTGGTTGCCATGGCGACGATGATGCCTTAATACGTTGCCATGGCGATGATGTCATAATTGGTTGCCATGGCGATGATGATGCCTTAATACGTTGCCATGGCGACGGTGATGTCATAATTTGTTGCCATGGCGATGATGATGTCATAATTGGTTGCCATGGCGATGGTGATGTCATAATTGGTTGCTATGGCGACGATGATGTCATAATTGGTTGCCATGGAGACTATGATGCCTTAATACGTTGCCATGGCGACGGTGATATCATTGGTTGCCATGGCGACGGTGATGTCATAATTAGTTGCCATGGCGATGATGTCATAATTGGTTGCCATGGCGACGGTGATGTCATAATTGGTTGCCATGGCGACGATGATGCCTTAATACGTTGCCATGGTGATGATGTCATAATTGGTTGCCATGGCGATGGTGATGTCATAATTGGTTGCCATGGCGACGGTGATGTCATAATTGGTTGCCATGGCGACAATGATGTCATAATTGGTTGCCATGGCGACGATGATGCCTTAATACGTTGACATGGCGATGATGTCATAATTGGTTGCCATGGCGACGGTGATGTCATAATTGGTTTCCATGGCGACGATGATGCCTTAATACGTTGCATGGCGATGATGTCATAATTGGTTGCCATGGCAAAGATGATGCCTTAATACGTTGCCATGGCGACGGTGATGTCATAATTTGTTGCCATGGCGATGGTGATGTCATAATTGGTTGCCATGGCGACGGTGATTTCATAATTGGTTGCTCTGGCGACGATGATGTCATAATTGGTTGCCATGGAGATGATGATGCCTTAATACGTTGCCATGTCGATTATGTCATAAATGGTTGCCATGGCGACGGTGATGTCATAATTGGTTGCCATGGCGACGATTATGCCTTAATACGTTGCCATGGCGATGATGTCATAATTGGTTGCCATGGCGATGGTGAAGTCATAATTGGTTGCCATGGCGACGGTGATGTCACAATTGGTTGCCATGGCGACAATGATGTCATAATTGGTTGCCATGGCGACGATGATGCCTTAATACGTTGCCATGGCGATGATGTCATAATTGGTTGCCATGGCGACGGTGATGTCATAATTGGTTGCCATGGCGACGGTGATGTCATAATTGGTTGCCATGGCGATGATGTCATAATTTGTTGCCATGGCGACGGTGATGTCATAATTGGTTACCATGGCGACGATGATGCCTTAATACATTGCCATGGCGATGATGCCTTAATACATTGCCATGGCGATGATGTCATAATTGGTTGCCATGGCGACGGTGATGTCATAATTGGTTGCCATGGCGACGATGATGCCTTAATACGTTGCCATGGCGATGATGTCATAATTGGTTGCCATGGCGACGGTGATGTCATAATTGGTTAACATGGCGACGGTAATGTCATAATTGGTTGACATGGCGATGATGTCATAATTGGTTGCCATGGCGATGATGATGCTTTAATACGTTGCCATGGCGACGATGAAGTCATAATTGGTTGCCATGGCGACGATGATGTCATAATTGGTTGCCATGGCGATTATGTCATAATTGGTTGCCATGGCGATGATGATGTCATAATTGGTTGCCATGGCGATGATGTCATAATTGGTTGCCATGGCGATGATGTCATAATTGGTTGCCATGACGATGATGTCATAATTGGTTGCCATGGTGACGATGATGCCTTGACACGTTGCCATGGCGACGGTGATGTCATAATTGGTTGCAATGGCGACGGTGATGTCATAATTGGTTGCCATGGCGACGATGATGTCTTAATACGTTGCCATGGCGACGGTGATGTCATTATTGGTTGCCATGGCGACGGTGATATCATAATTGGTTGCCATGGTGACGATGATGTCATAATTGGTTGCCATGGCGACGATGATGCCTTAATACGTTGCCATGGCGATGATGTCATAATTGGTTTCCATGGCGACGGTGATGTCATAATTGGTTGCCATGGCGACGATGATGCCTTAATACATTGCCATGGCGACGGTGATGTCATAATTGGTTGCCATGGCGATGATGTCATACTTGGTTGCCATGGCGACGGTGATGTCATAATTGGTTGCAATGGTGACGATGATGTCATAATTGGTTGCCATGGCGATGGTGATGTCATAATTGGTTGCCATGGCGATGATGATGTCATAATTGGTTGCCATGTCGACGATGATGCCTTAATACGTTCCCATGGCGATGATGTCATAATTGTTTGCCATGGCGACGATCATGCCTTAATACATTGCCATGGCGATGATGTCATAATTGGTTGCCATGGCGACGGTGATGTCATAATTGGTTGCCATAGCGACGGTGATGTCATAATCGGTTGCCATGGCGACGATGATGCCTTAATACGTTGCCATGGCGACGGTGATATCATAATTGGTTGCCATGGCGACGGAGATGTCATAATTGGTTGCCATGGCGACGGTGATGTCATAATTGGTTGCCATGGCGACGATGATGCCTTAATACGTTGCCATGGTGATGATGTCATAATTGGTTGCCATGGCGACGGTGATGTCATAATTGGCTGCCATGGCGACGGTGATGTCATAATTGGTTGCCATGGCGATGATGTCATAATTGGTTGCCATGGCGACGGTGATGTCATAATTTGTTGCCATGGCGACGATGATGCCTTAATACGTTGCCATGGCGATGATGTCATAATTGGTTGCCATGGCGACAATGATGCCTTAATACGTTGCCATGGCAACGGTGATGTCATAATTGGTTGCCTTTTCGACGATGATGCCTTAATACGTTGCCATGGCGATGATGTCATAATTGGTTGCCATGGCGACGGTGATGTCATAATTGGTTGCCATGGCGACGGTGATGTCATAATTGGTTGCCATGGCGACAATAATGTCATAATTGGTTGCCATGGCGACGATGATGCCTTAATACGTTGACATGGCGATGATGTCATAATTGGTTGCCATGGCGACGGTGATGTCATAATTGGTTTCCATGGCGACGATGATGCCTTAATACGTTGCATGGCGATGATGTCATAATTGGTTGCCATGGCAAAGATGATGCCTTAATACGTTGCCATGGCGACGGTGATGTCATAATTTGTTGCCATGGTGATGATGTCATGCCATGGCGACGGTGATGTCATAATTGGTTGCTATGGCAACGATGATGTCATAATTGGTTGCCATGGAGACTATGATGCCTTAATACGTTGACATGGCGACGGTGATATCATTGGTTGCCATGGCGACGGTGATGTCATAATTGATTGCCATGGCGACGTTGATGTCATAATTTGTTGCCATGGCAATGATGATGTCATAATTGGTTGCCATGGCGACGGTGATGTCATAATTGGTTGCTATGGCGACGATGATGTCATAATTGGTTGCCATGGAGACGATGATGCCTTAATACGTTGCCATGGTGACGGTGATATCATAATTGGTTGCCATGGCGACGGTGATGTCATAATTGGTTGCCATGGCGACGGTGATGCCTTGATACGTTGCCATGGCGACGGTGATGTCGTAATTGGTTGCCATGGCGACGGTGATGTCATAATTGGTTGCCATGGCGACGGTGATGTCATAATTGGTTGCCATGGCGATGATGCCTTAATACGTTGCCATGGCGACGGTGATGTCATAATTGGTTGCCATGGCGACAATGATGCCTTAATACATTGCCATGGCGATGATGTCATAATTGGTTGCCATGGTGACGGTGATGTCATAATTGGTTGCCATGGCGACGATGATGCCTTAATACGTTCCCATGGCGATGATGTCATAATTGGTTGCCATGGCAACGGTGATGTCATAATTGGTTGCCATGGCGACGATGATGACTTAATACGTTGACATGGCGATGATGTCATAATTGGTTTCCATGGCGACGGTGATGTCATAATTTTTTGCCATGGCGACGGTGATGTCATAATTGGTTGCCATGGCGATGATGTCATAATTGGTTGCCATGGCGACGGTGATGTCATAATTGGTTGCCATGGCGACGATGATGCCTTAATACATTGCCATGGCGATGATGTCATAATTGGTTGCCATGGCGACGGTGATGTCATAATTGGTTGCCATGGCGACGGTGATGTCATAATTGGTTGCCATGGCAATGATGTCATAATTGGTTGCCATGGCGACGGTGATGTCATAATTGGTTGCCATGGCGACGATGATGCCTTAATACGTTGCCATGGCGATGATGTCATAATTGGTTGCCATGGCGACGGTGATGTCATAATTGGTTGCCATGGCGACGATGATGCCTAAATACATTGCCATGGCGATGATGTCATAATTGGTTGCCATGGCGACGGTGATGCCATAATTGGTTGCCATGGCGACGGTGATGTCATAATTGGTTGCCATGGCGATGATGTCATAATTGGTTGCCATGGCGACGGTGATGTCATAATTGGTTGCCATGGCGATGATGATGCCTTAATACGTTGCCATGGCGACGGTTATGTCATAATTTGTTGCCATGGCGATGATGATGTCATAATTGGTTGCCATGGCGATAGTGATGTCATAATTGGTTGCCATGGCGACGGTGATGTCATAATTGGTTGCCATGGCGACAATGATGTCATAACTGGTTGCCATGGCGACGATGATGCCTTAATACGTTGACATGGCGATGATGTCATAATTGGTTGCCATGGCGACGGTGATGTCATAATTGGTTTCCATGGCGACGATGATGCCTTAATACGTTGCATGGCGATGATGTCATAATTGGTTGCCATGGCAAAGATGATGCCTTAATACGTTGCCATGGCGACGGTGATGTCATAATTTGTTGCCATGGCGATGATGATGTCATAATTGGTTGCCATGGCGACGGTGATGTCATAATTGGTTGCTATGGCGACGATGATGTCATAATTGGTTGCCATGGAGACGATGATGCCTTAATACGTTGCCATGGCGATGATGTCATAAATGGTTGCCATGGCGACGGTGATGTCATAATTGGTTGCCATGGCAACGATTATGCCTTAATACGTTGCCACGGTGATGATGTCATAATTGGTTGCCATGGCGACGGTGATGTCATAATTGGTTGCCATGGCGACGGTGATGTCATAATTGGTTGCCATGGCGACAATGATGTCATAATTGGTTGCCATGGCGACGATGATGCCTTAATACGTTGCCATGGCGATGATGTCATAATTGGTTGCCATGGCGACGGTGATGTCATAATTGGTTGCCATGGCGACGGTGATGTCATAATTGGTTGCCATGGCGATGATGTCATAATTTGTTGCCATGGCGACGATGATGTCATAATTGGTTGCCATGGCGACGATGATGCCTTAATACATTGCCATGGCGATGATGTCATAATTGGTTGCCATGGTGACGGTGATGTCATAATTGGTTGCCATGGCGACGATGATGCCTTAATACGTTGCCATGGCGATGATGTCATAATTGGTTGCCACGGCGACGATCATGCCTTAATACGTTGCCATGGCGATGATGTCATAATTGGTTGCCATGGCGACGGTGATGTCATAATTAGTTGCCATAGCGACGGTGATGTCACAATTGGTTGCCATGGCGACGATGATGCCTTAATACGTTGCCATGGCGACGGTGATATCATAATTGGTTGCCATGGTGACGGTGATGTCATAATTGGTTGCCATGGCGACGGTGATGTCATAATTGGTTGCCATGGCGACGATGATGCCTTAATACGTTGCCATGGCGATGATGTCATAATTGGTTGCCATGGCGATGGTGATGTCATAATTGGTTGCCATGGCGACGATGATGCCTTAATACGTTGCCATGGCGATGATGTCATAATTGGTTGCCATGGCGAAGGTGATGTCATAATTGGTTAACATGGCGACGGTAATGTCATAATTGGTTGACATGGCGATGATGTCATGTTTGGTTGCCATGGCGACGGTGATGTCATAATTGGTTGCCATGGCGACGATGATGCCTTAATACGTTGTCATGGAGATGATATCATAATTGGTTGCCATGGCGACAGTGATGTCATAATTGGTTGCCATGGCGACGATGATGCCTTAATACGTTGCCATGGCGATGATGTCATAATTGGTTGCCATGGCGACGATCATGCCTTAATACGTTGCCATGGCGATGATGTCATAATTGGTTGCCTTGGCGACGTGATGTCATAATTTGTTGCCATGGCGATGGTGATGTCATAATTGGTTGCCATGGCGACGATGATGCCTTAATACGTTGCCATGGCGACGGTGATGTCATAATTCATTTGCCATGGCGACGGTGATGTCATAATTGGTTGCCGTGGACACGGTGATGTCATAATTAGTTGCCATGGCGACGGTGATGTCATAATTGGTTGCCATGACGATGATGATGTCATAATTGGTTGCCATGGCTATGATATCATAATTGGTTGCCATGGCGATGATGTCATAATTGGTCGCCATGGCGATTATGTCATAATTGGTTGCCATGGTGATTAAGTCATAATTGGTTGCCATGGCGATGATGTCATATTAGGTTGCCATGGCGACGGTGATGTCATAATTGGTTGCCATGGCGATGATGTCATAATTGGTTGCCATGGCGACGGTGATGTCATAATTGGTTGCCATGGCGATGATGCCTTAATACGTTTCAATGGCGACGGTGATGTCATAATTGGTTGCCATGGCGACGATGATGTCATAATTGGTTGCCATGGCGACGATGATGTCATAATTGGTTGCCATGGCGACGATGCTGCCTTAATACGTTGCCATGGCGATGATGTCATAATTGGTTGCCATGGCGATGATGATGTCATAATTGGTTGCCATGGCGATGATGATGTCATAATTGGTTGCCATGGCGATGATGATGTCATAATTGGTTGCCATGGCGATGATGTCATAATTGGTTGACATGACGATGATGTCATAATTGGTTGCCATGGTGACGATGATGCCTTAACACGTTGCCATGGCGACGGTGATGTCATAATTGGTTGCCATGGCGACGGTGATGTCATAATTGGTTGCCATGGCGACGATGATGTCTTAATACGTTGCCATGGCGATGATGTCATTATTGGTTGCCATGGCGACGGTGATATCATAATTGGTTGCCATGGCAACGATGATGTCATAATTGGTTGCCATGGCAACGATGATGCCTTAATACGTTGCCATGGCGATGATGTCATAATTGGTTGCCATGGCGACGGTGATGTCATAATTGGTTGCCATGGCGACGATGATGCCTTAATACGTTGACATGGCGACGGTGATGTCATAATTGGTTGCCATGGCGATGATGTCATACTTGGTTGCCATGGCGACGGTGATGTCATAATTGGTTGCAATGGCGACGATGATGTCATAATTGGTTGCCATGGCGACGGTGATGTCATAATTGGTTGCCATGGCGATGATGATGTCATAATTGGTTGCCATGGTGACGATGATGCCTTAATACGTTGCCATAGCGATGATGTCATAATTGGTTGCCATGGCGACGATCATGCCTTAATACGTTGCCATGGCGATGATGTCATAATTAGGTTGCCATGGCGACGGTGATGTCATAATTGGTTGCCATAGCGACGGTGATGTCATAATTGGTTGCCATGGCGACGATGATGCCTTAATACGTTGCCATGGCGACGGTGATATCATAATTGGTTGCCATGGCGACGGTGATGTCATAATTGGTTGCCATGGCGACGGTGATGTCATAATTGGTTGCCATGGCGACGATGATGCCTTAATACGTTGCCATGGCGATGATGTCATAATTGGTTGCCATGGCGACGGTGATGTCATAATTGGTTGCCATGGTGACGGTGATGTCATAATTGGTTGCCATGGCGATGATGTCATAATTGGTTGCCATGGCGACGGTGATGTCATAATTGGTTGCCATGGCGACGATGATGCCTTAATACGTTGCCATGGCGATGATGTCATAATTGGTTGCCATGGCGACAATGATGCCTTAATACGTTGCCATGGCAACGGTGATGTCATAATTGGTTGCCATGGCGACGATGATGCCTTAATACGATGCCATGGCGATGATGTCATAATTGGTTGCCATGGCGACGGTGATGTCATAATTGGTTGCCATGGCGACGATGATGCCTTAATACGTTGCCATGGCGACGGTGATGTCATAATTGGTTGCCATGGCGACGGTGATGTCATAATTTGTTGCCATGGCGACGGTGATGTCATAATTGGTTGCTATGGCGACGATGATGTCATAATTGGTTGCCATGGAGACGATGATGCCTTAATACGTTGCCATGGCGACGGTGATATCATAATTGGTTGCCATGGCGACGATGATGCCTTAATACGTTGCCATGGCGACGGTGATATCATAATTGGTTGCCATGGTGACGGTGATGTCATAATTGGTTGCCATGGCGACGGTGATGCCTTGATACGTTGCCATGGCGACGGTGATGTCGTAATTGGTTGCCATGGTGACGGTGATGTCATAATTGGTTGCCATGGCGACGGTGATGTCATAATTGGTTGCCATGGCGATGATGCCTTAATACGTTGCCATGGTGACGGTGATGTCATAATTGGTCGTCATGCATGACGCCACTGCAGCTAGGCGTGGGAGCGCCGCTATCTAGCACCACTGCACCAGCCATCTTTCTTGGGCTATTCTCTTGGGAGTTCTGTTCTTCCTTATTCAAAGATCCGAATTTCAATTCAGCGATAAAAGTGATAAAGGCTCGGATTGAGCCGAAACGTCGTATTAAATTATATCGCTTCTACTTCGTGCTATATATACTTGTTTGGCTCCCACATGTTTTGTATATAATAAAAATAAGCACTTATTGCATATAGAAACCCCTCTGAGTGTGCGGTGAATTATATTATTATTGGTAATAGGACCTAAAGGTCTGTTACACCTGCACCTCGCTATTGGACTTGAGTGCACGCTAACCTCCTGGTTATAATTGGTTGCCATGGCAACGGTGATGTCATAATTGGTTGCCATGGCGACGATGATGCCTTAATACGTTGACATGGCGATGATGTCATAATTGGTTTCCATGGCGACGGTGATGTCATAATTTTTTGCCATGGCGACGGTGATGTCATAATTGGTTGCCATGGCGATGATGTCATAATTGGTTGCCATGGCGACAATGATGCCTTAATACATTGCCATGGCAATGATGTCATAATTGGTTGCCATGGCGACGGTGATGTCATAATTGGTTGCCATGGCGACAATGATGTCATAATTGGTTGCCATGGCGACGATGATGCCTTAATACGTTGCCATGGCGATGATGTCATAATTGGTTGCCATGGCGACGGTGATGTCATAATTGGTTGCCATGGCGACGGTGATGTCATAATTGGTTGCCATGGCGATGATGTCATAATTTGTTGCCATGGCGACGATGATGTCATAATTGGTTGCCATGGCGACGATGATGCCTTAATACATTGCCATGGCGATGATGTCATAATTGGTTGCCATGGTGACGGTGATGTCATAATTGGTTGCCATGGCGACGATGATGCCTTAATACGTTGCCATGGCGATGATGTCATAATTGGTTGCCACGGCGACGATCATGCCTTAATACGTTGCCATGGCGATGATGTCATAATTGGTTGCCATGGCGACGGTGATGTCATAATTAGTTGCCATAGCGACGGTGATGTCACAATTGGTTGCCATGGCGACGATGATGCCTTAATACGTTGCCATGGCGACGGTGATATCATAATTGGTTGCCATGGTGACGGTGATGTCATAATTGGTTGCCATGGCGACGGTGATGTCATAATTGGTTGCCATGGCGACGATGATGCCTTAATACGTTGCCATGGCGATGATGTCATAATTGGTTGCCATGGCGATGGTGATGTCATAATTGGTTGCCATGGCGACGATGATGCCTTAATACGTTGCCATGGCGATGATGTCATAATTGGTTGCCATGGCGAAGGTGATGTCATAATTGGTTAACATGGCGACGGTAATGTCATAATTGGTTGACATGGCGATGATGTCATGTTTGGTTGCCATGGCGACGGTGATGTCATAATTGGTTGCCATGGCGACGATGATGCCTTAATACGTTGTCATGGAGATGATATCATAATTGGTTGCCATGGCGACAGTGATGTCATAATTGGTTGCCATGGCGACGATGATGCCTTAATACGTTGCCATGGCGATGATGTCATAATTGGTTGCCATGGCGACGATCATGCCTTAATACGTTGCCATGGCGATGATGTCATAATTGGTTGCCTTGGCGACGTGATGTCATAATTTGTTGCCATGGCGATGGTGATGTCATAATTGGTTGCCATGGCGACGATGATGCCTTAATACGTTGCCATGGCGACGGTGATGTCATAATTCATTTGCCATGGCGACGGTGATGTCATAATTGGTTGCCGTGGACACGGTGATGTCATAATTAGTTGCCATGGCGACGGTGATGTCATAATTGGTTGCCATGACGATGATGATGTCATAATTGGTTGCCATGGCTATGATATCATAATTGGTTGCCATGGCGATGATGTCATAATTGGTCGCCATGGCGATTATGTCATAATTGGTTGCCATGGTGATTAAGTCATAATTGGTTGCCATGGCGATGATGTCATATTAGGTTGCCATGGCGACGGTGATGTCATAATTGGTTGCCATGGCGATGATGTCATAATTGGTTGCCATGGCGACGGTGATGTCATAATTGGTTGCCATGGCGATGATGCCTTAATACGTTTCAATGGCGACGGTGATGTCATAATTGGTTGCCATGGCGACGATGATGTCATAATTGGTTGCCATGGCGACGATGATGTCATAATTGGTTGCCATGGCGACGATGCTGCCTTAATACGTTGCCATGGCGATGATGTCATAATTGGTTGCCATGGCGATGATGATGTCATAATTGGTTGCCATGGCGATGATGATGTCATAATTGGTTGCCATGGCGATGATGATGTCATAATTGGTTGCCATGGCGATGATGTCATAATTGGTTGACATGACGATGATGTCATAATTGGTTGCCATGGTGACGATGATGCCTTAACACGTTGCCATGGCGACGGTGATGTCATAATTGGTTGCCATGGCGACGGTGATGTCATAATTGGTTGCCATGGCGACGATGATGTCTTAATACGTTGCCATGGCGATGATGTCATTATTGGTTGCCATGGCGACGGTGATATCATAATTGGTTGCCATGGCAACGATGATGTCATAATTGGTTGCCATGGCAACGATGATGCCTTAATACGTTGCCATGGCGATGATGTCATAATTGGTTGCCATGGCGACGGTGATGTCATAATTGGTTGCCATGGCGACGATGATGCCTTAATACGTTGACATGGCGACGGTGATGTCATAATTGGTTGCCATGGCGATGATGTCATACTTGGTTGCCATGGCGACGGTGATGTCATAATTGGTTGCAATGGCGACGATGATGTCATAATTGGTTGCCATGGCGACGGTGATGTCATAATTGGTTGCCATGGCGATGATGATGTCATAATTGGTTGCCATGGTGACGATGATGCCTTAATACGTTGCCATAGCGATGATGTCATAATTGGTTGCCATGGCGACGATCATGCCTTAATACGTTGCCATGGCGATGATGTCATAATTAGGTTGCCATGGCGACGGTGATGTCATAATTGGTTGCCATAGCGACGGTGATGTCATAATTGGTTGCCATGGCGACGATGATGCCTTAATACGTTGCCATGGCGACGGTGATATCATAATTGGTTGCCATGGCGACGGTGATGTCATAATTGGTTGCCATGGCGACGGTGATGTCATAATTGGTTGCCATGGCGACGATGATGCCTTAATACGTTGCCATGGCGATGATGTCATAATTGGTTGCCATGGCGACGGTGATGTCATAATTGGTTGCCATGGTGACGGTGATGTCATAATTGGTTGCCATGGCGATGATGTCATAATTGGTTGCCATGGCGACGGTGATGTCATAATTGGTTGCCATGGCGACGATGATGCCTTAATACGTTGCCATGGCGATGATGTCATAATTGGTTGCCATGGCGACAATGATGCCTTAATACGTTGCCATGGCAACGGTGATGTCATAATTGGTTGCCATGGCGACGATGATGCCTTAATACGATGCCATGGCGATGATGTCATAATTGGTTGCCATGGCGACGGTGATGTCATAATTGGTTGCCATGGCGACGATGATGCCTTAATACGTTGCCATGGCGACGGTGATGTCATAATTGGTTGCCATGGCGACGGTGATGTCATAATTTGTTGCCATGGCGACGGTGATGTCATAATTGGTTGCTATGGCGACGATGATGTCATAATTGGTTGCCATGGAGACGATGATGCCTTAATACGTTGCCATGGCGACGGTGATATCATAATTGGTTGCCATGGCGACGATGATGCCTTAATACGTTGCCATGGCGACGGTGATATCATAATTGGTTGCCATGGTGACGGTGATGTCATAATTGGTTGCCATGGCGACGGTGATGCCTTGATACGTTGCCATGGCGACGGTGATGTCGTAATTGGTTGCCATGGTGACGGTGATGTCATAATTGGTTGCCATGGCGACGGTGATGTCATAATTGGTTGCCATGGCGATGATGCCTTAATACGTTGCCATGGTGACGGTGATGTCATAATTGGTCGTCATGCATGACGCCACTGCAGCTAGGCGTGGGAGCGCCGCTATCTAGCACCACTGCACCAGCCATCTTTCTTGGGCTATTCTCTTGGGAGTTCTGTTCTTCCTTATTCAAAGATCCGAATTTCAATTCAGCGATAAAAGTGATAAAGGCTCGGATTGAGCCGAAACGTCGTATTAAATTATATCGCTTCTACTTCGTGCTATATATACTTGTTTGGCTCCCACATGTTTTGTATATAATAAAAATAAGCACTTATTGCATATAGAAACCCCTCTGAGTGTGCGGTGAATTATATTATTATTGGTAATAGGACCTAAAGGTCTGTTACACCTGCACCTCGCTATTGGACTTGAGTGCACGCTAACCTCCTGGTTATAATTGGTTGCCATGGCAACGGTGATGTCATAATTGGTTGCCATGGCGACGATGATGCCTTAATACGTTGACATGGCGATGATGTCATAATTGGTTTCCATGGCGACGGTGATGTCATAATTTTTTGCCATGGCGACGGTGATGTCATAATTGGTTGCCATGGCGATGATGTCATAATTGGTTGCCATGGCGACAATGATGCCTTAATACATTGCCATGGCAATGATGTCATAATTGGTTGCCATGGCGACGGTGATGTCATAATTGGTTGCCATGGAGACGGTGATGTCATAATTGGTTGCCATGGCAATGATGTCATAATTGGTTGCCATGGCGACGGTGATGTCATAATTGGTTACCATGGCGACGATGATGCCTTAATACGTTGCCATGGCGATGATGTCATAATTGGTTGCCATGGCGACGGTGATGTCATAATTGGTTGCCATGGCGACGGTGATGTCATAATTGGTTGCCATGGCGACAATGATTTCATAAATGGTTGCCATGGCGACGATGATGCCTTAATACGTTGACATGGCGATGATGTCATAATTGGTTGCCATGGCAACGGTGATGTCATAATTGGTTGCCATGGCGACGGTTATGTCATAATTGGCTGCCATGGCGACAATGATGTCATAATTGGTTGCCATGGCGACGATGATGCCTTAATACGTTGACATGGCGATGATGTCATAATTGGTTGCCATGGTGACGGTGATGTCATAATTGGTTGCCATTGCGACGATGATGCCTTAATACGTTGCCATGGCGATTATGTCATAATTGGTTGCCATGGAGATGATGATGCCTTAATACATTGCCATGGCGACGGTGATGTCATAATTTGTTGCCATGTCGATGATGATGTCATAATTGGTTGCCATGGCGACGGTGATGTCATAATTGGTTGCTATGGCGACGATGATGTCATAATTGGTTGCCATGGAGACTATGATGCCTTAATACGTTGCCATGGCGACGGTGATATCATTGGTTGCCATGGCTACGGTGATGTCATAATTGGTTGCCATGGCGGTGATGTCATAATTTTTTGCCATGGCGACGGTAATGTCATAATTGGTTGCCATGGCGATGATGATGCCTTAATACGTTGCCATGGCGATGATATCATAATTGGTTGCCATGGTGACGGTGATGTCATAACTGGTTGCCATGGCGACGATGATGCCTTGATACGTTGCCATGGCGATGATGTCATAATTGGTTGCCATGGCAACGGTGATGTCATAATTGGTTGCCATGGCGACGATGATGCCTTAATACGTTGACATGGCGATGATGTCATAATTGGTTGCCATGGCGACGGTGATGTCATAATTTTTTGCCATGGCGACGGTGATGTCATAATTGGTTGCCATGGCGATAATGTCATAATTGGTTGCCATGGCGACGGTGATGTCATAATTGGTTGCCATGGCGACGATGATGCCTTAATACGTTGCCATGGCGATGATGTCATAATTGGTTGCCATGGCGACGGTGATGTCATAATTGGTTGCCATGGCGACTGTGATGTCATAATTGGTTGCCATGGCGACAATGATTTCATAATTGGTTGCCATGGCGACGATGATGCCTTAATACGTTGACATGGCGATGATGTCATAATTGGTTGCCATGGCGACGCTGATGTCACAATTGGTTGCCATGGCGACGATGATGCCTTAATACGTTGCCATGGCGATGATGTCATAATTGGTTGCCATGGCGACGGTGATGTCATAATTGGTTGCCATGGCGACGGTGATGTCATAATTGGTTGCCATGGCGACAATGATGTCATAATTGGTTGCCATGGCGACGATGATGCCTTAATACGTTGACAAGGCGATGATTTCATAATTGGTTGCCATGGCGACGGTGATGTCATAATTGGTTGCCATGGCGACGATGATGCCTTAATACGTTGCCATGGCGATGATGTCATAATTGGTTGCCATGGCGATGATGATGCCTTAATACGTTGCCATGGCGACGGTGATGTCATAATTTGTTGCCATGGCGATGATGATGTCATAATTGGTTGCCATGGCGATGGTGATGTCATAATTGGTTGCTATGGCGACGATGATGTCATAATTGGTTGCCATGGAGACTATGATGCCTTAATACGTTGCCATGGCGACGGTGATATCATTGGTTGCCATGGCGACGGTGATGTCATAATTAGTTGCCATGGCGATGATGTCATAATTGGTTGCCATGGCGACGGTGATGTCATAATTGGTTGCCATGGCGACGATGATGCCTTAATACGTTGCCATGGTGATGATGTCATAATTGGTTGCCATGGCGATGGTGATGTCATAATTGGTTGCCATGGCGACGGTGATGTCATAATTGGTTGCCATGGCGACAATGATGTCATAATTGGTTGCCATGGCGACGATGATGCCTTAATACGTTGACATGGCGATGATGTCATAATTGGTTGCCATGGCGACGGTGATGTCATAATTGGTTTCCATGGCGACGATGATGCCTTAATACGTTGCATGGCGATTATGTCATAATTGGTTGCCATGGCAAAGATGATGCCTTAATACGTTGCCATGGCGACGGTGATGTCATAATTTGTTGCCATGGCGATGGTGATGTCATAATTGGTTGCCATGGCGACGGTGATTTCATAATTGGTTGCTCTGGCGACGATGATGTCATAATTGGTTGCCATGGAGATGATGATGCCTTAATACGTTGCCATGTCGATTATGTCATAAATGGTTGCCATGGCGACGGTGATGTCATAATTGGTTGCCATGGCGACGATTATGCCTTAATACGTTGCCATGGCGATGATGTCATAATTGGTTGCCATGGCGATGGTGAAGTCATAATTGGTTGCCATGGCGACGGTGATGTCACAATTGGTTGCCATGGCGACAATGATGTCATAATTGGTTGCCATGGCGACGATGATGCCTTAATACGTTGCCATGGCGATGATGTCATAATTGGTTGCCATGGCGACGGTGATGTCATAATTGGTTGCCATCGCGACGGTGATGTCATAATTGGTTGCCATGGCGATGATGTCATAATTTGTTGCCATGGCGACGGTGATGTCATAATTGGTTACCATGGCGACGATGATGCCTTAATACATTGCCATGGCGATGATGCCTTAATACATTGCCATGGCGATGATGTCATAATTGGTTGCCATGGCGACGGTGATGTCATAATTGGTTGCCATGGCGACGATGATGCCTTAATACGTTGCCATGGCGATGATGTCATAATTGGTTGCCATGGCGACGGTGATGTCATAATTAGTTGCCATAGCGACGGTGATGTCATAATTGGTTGCCATGGCGACGATGATGCCTTAATACGTTGCCATGGCGACGGTGATATCATAATTGGTTGCCATGGTGACGGTGATGTCATAATTTGTTGCCATGGCGACGGTGATGTCATAATTGGTTGCCATGGCGACGATGATGCCTTAATACGTTGCCATGGCGATGATGTCATATTTGGTTGCCATGGCGATGGTGATGTCATAATTGGTTGCCATGGCGACGTGATGTCATAATTGGTTGCCATGGCGATGATGTCATAATTGGTTGCCATGGCGACGGTGATGTCATAGTTGGTTGCCATGGCGACGATGATGCCTTAATATGTTGCCATGGCGATGATGTCATAATTGGTTGCCATGGCGACGATGATGCCTTAATACGTTGCCATGGCAACGGTGATGTCATAATTGGTTGACATGGCGACTATGATGCCTTAATACGTTGCCATGGCGATGATGTCATAATTGGTTGCCATGGCGACGGTGATGTCATAATTGGTTAACATGGCGACGGTAATGTCATAATTGGTTGACATGGCGATGATGTCATAATTGGTTGCCATGGCGATGATGATGCTTTAATACGTTGCCATGGCGACGATGAAGTCATAATTGGTTGCCATGGCGACGATGATGTCATAATTGGTTGCCATGGCGATTATGTCATAATTGGTTGCCATGGCGATGATGATGTCATAATTGGTTGCCATGGCGATGATGTCATAATTGGTTGCCATGGCGATGATGTCATAATTGGTTGCCATGACGATGATGTCATAATTGGTTGCCATGGTGACGATGATGCCTTAACACGTTGCCATGGCGACGGTGATGTCATAATTGGTTGCAATGGCGACGGTGATGTCATAATTGGTTGCCATGGCGACGATGATGTCTTAATACGTTGCCATGGCGACGGTGATGTCATTATTGGTTGCCATGGCGACGGTGATATCATAACTGGTTGCCATGGTGACGATGATGTCATAATTGGTTGCCATGGCGACGATGATGCCTTAATACATTGCCATGGCGATGATGTCATAATTGGTTTCCATGGCGACGGTGATGTCATAATTGGTTGCCATGGCGACGATGATGCCTTAATACATTGCCATGGCGACGGTGATGTCATAATTGGTTGCCATGGCGATGATGTCATACTTGGTTGCCATGGCGACGGTGATGTCATAATTGGTTGCAATGGTGACGATGATGTCATAATTGGTTGCCATGGCGATGGTGATGTCATAATTGGTTGCCATGGCGATGATGATGTCATAATTGGTTGCCATGTCGACGATGATGCCTTAATACGTTCCCATGGCGATGATGTCATAATTGTTTGCCATGGCGACGATCATGCCTTAATACATTGCCATGGCGATGATGTCATAATTGGTTGCCATGGCGACGGTGATGTCATAATTGGTTGCCATAGCGACGGTGATGTCATAATTGGTTGCCATGGCGACGATGATGCCTTAATACGTTGCCATGGCGACGGTGATATCATAATTGGTTGCCATGGCGACGGAGATGTCATAATTGGTTGCCATGGCGACGGTGATGTCATAATTGGTTGCCATGGCGACGATGATGCCTTAATACGTTGCCATGGTGATGATGTCATAATTGGTTGCCATGGCGACGGTGATGTCATAATTGGCTGCCATGGCGACGGTGATGTCATAATTGGTTGCCATGGCGATGATGTCATAATTGGTTGCCATGGCGACGGTGATGTCATAATTTGTTGCCATGGCGACGATGATGCCTTAATACGTTGCCATGGCGATGATGTCATAATTGGTTGCCATGGCGACAATGATGCCTTAATACGTTGCCATGGCAACGGTGATGTCATAATTGGTTGCCTTTTCGACGATGATGCCTTAATACGTTGCCATGGCGATGATGTCATAATTGGTTGCCATGGCGACGGTGATGTCATAATTGGTTGCCATGGCGACGGTGATGTCATAATTGGTTGCCATGGCGACAATAATGTCATAATTGGTTGCCATGGCGACGATGATGCCTTAATACGTTGACATGGCGATGATGTCATAATTGGTTGCCATGGCGACGGTGATGTCATAATTGGTTTCCATGGCGACGATGATGCCTTAATACGTTGCATGGCGATGATGTCATAATTGGTTGCCATGGCAAAGATGATGCCTTAATACGTTGCCATGGCGACGGTGATGTCATAATTTGTTGCCATGGTGATGATGTCATGCCATGGCGACGGTGATGTCATAATTGGTTGCTATGGCAACGATGATGTCATAATTGGTTGCCATGGAGACTATGATGCCTTAATACGTTGACATGGCGACGGTGATATCATTGGTTGCCATGGCGACGGTGATGTCATAATTGGTTGCCATGGCGACGTTGATGTCATAATTTGTTGCCATGGCAATGATGATGTCATAATTGGTTGCCATGGCGACGGTGATGTCATAATTGGTTGCTATGGCGACGATGATGTCATAATTGGTTGCCATGGAGACGATGATGCCTTAATACGTTGCCATGGTGACGGTGATATCATAATTGGTTGCCATGGCGACGGTGATGTCATAATTGGTTGCCATGGCGACGGTGATGCCTTGATACGTTGCCATGGCGACGGTGATGTCGTAATTGGTTGCCATGGCGACGGTGATGTCATAATTGGTTGCCATGGCGACGGTGATGTCATAATTGGTTGCCATGGCGATGATGCCTTAATACGTTGCCATGGCGACGGTGATGTCATAATTGGTTGCCATGGCGACAATGATGCCTTAATACATTGCCATGGCGATGATGTCATAATTGGTTGCCATGGTGACGGTGATGTCATAATTGGTTGCCATGGCGACGATGATGCCTTAATACGTTCCCATGGCGATGATGTCATAATTGGTTGCCATGGCAACGGTGATGTCATAATTGGTTGCCATGGCGACGATGATGACTTAATACGTTGACATGGCGATGATGTCATAATTGGTTTCCATGGCGACGGTGATGTCATAATTTTTTGCCATGGCGACGGTGATGTCATAATTGGTTGCCATGGCGACGATGATGCCTTAATACGTTGCCATGGCGATGATGTCATAATTGGTTGCCATGGCGACGGTGATGTCATAATTGGTTGCCATGGCGACGGTGATGTCATAATTGGTTGCCATGGCGACAATGATTTCATAATTGGTTGCCATAGCGACGATGATGCCTTAATACGTTGACATGGCGATGATGTCATAATTGGTTGCCATGGCGACGGTGATGTCATAATTGGTTGCCATGGCGACGATGATGCCTTAATACGTTGCCATGGCGATGATGTCATAATTGGTTGCCATGGCGACGGTGATGTCATAATTGGTTGCCATGGCGACTGTGATGTCATAATTGGTTGCCATGGCGACAATGATGTCATAATTGGTTGCCATGGCGACGATGATGCCTTAATACGTTGACATGGCGATGATGTCATAATTGGTTGCCATGGCGACGATGATGTCATAATTGGTTGCCATGGCGATTATGTCATAATTGGTTGCCATGGCGATGATGATGTCATAATTGGTTGCCATGGCGATGATGTCATAATTGGTTGCCATGGCGATGATGTCATAATTGGTTGCCATGACGATGATGTCATAATTGGTTGCCATGGTGACGATGATGCCTTAACACGTTGCCATGGCGACGGTGATGTCATAATTGGTTGCAATGGCGACGGTGATGTCATAATTGGTTGCCATGGCGACGATGATGTCTTAATACGTTGCCATGGCGACGGTGATGTCATTATTGGTTGCCATGGCGACGGTGATATCATAACTGGTTGCCATGGTGACGATGATGTCATAATTGGTTGCCATGGCGACGATGATGCCTTAATACGTTGCCATGGCGATGATGTCATAATTGGTTTCCATGGCGACGGTGATGTCATAATTGGTTGCCATGGCGACGATGATGCCTTAATACATTGCCATGGCGACGGTGATGTCATAATTGGTTGCCATGGCGATGATGTCATACTTGGTTGCCATGGCGACGGTGATGTCATAATTGGTTGCAATGGTGACGATGATGTCATAATTGGTTGCCATGGCGATGGTGATGTCATAATTGGTTGCCATGGCGATGATGATGTCATAATTGGTTGCCATGTCGACGATGATGCCTTAATACGTTCCCATGGCGATGATGTCATAATTGTTTGCCATGGCGACGATCATGCCTTAATACATTGCCATGGCGATGATGTCATAATTGGTTGCCATGGCAACGGTGATGTCATAATTGGTTGCCATAGCGACGGTGATGTCATAATTGGTTGCCATGGCGACGATGATGCCTTAATACGTTGCCATGGCGACGGTGATATCATAATTGGTTGCCATGGCGACGGAGATGTCATAATTGGTTGCCATGGCGACGGTGATGTCATAATTGGTTGCCATGGCGACGATGATGCCTTAATACGTTGCCATGGTGATGATGTCATAATTGGTTGCCATGGCGACGGTGATGTCATAATTGGCTGCCATGGCGACGGTGATGTCATAATTGGTTGCCATGGCGATGATGTCATAATTGGTTGCCATGGCGACGGTGATGTCATAATTTGTTGCCATGGCGACGATGATGCCTTAATACGTTGCCATGGCGATGATGTCATAATTGGTTGCCATGGCGACAATGATGCCTTAATACGTTGCCATGGCAACGGTGATGTCATAATTGGTTGCCTTTTCGACGATGATGCCTTAATATGTTGCCATGGCGATGATGTCATAATTGGTTGCCATGGCGACGGTGATGTCATAATTGGTTGCCATGGCGACGGTGATGTCATAATTGGTTGCCATGGCGACAATAATGTCATAATTGGTTGCCATGGCGACGATGATGCCTTAATACGTTGACATGGCGATGATGTCATAATTGGTTGCCATGGCGACGGTGATGTCATAATTGGTTTCCATGGCGACGATGATGCCTTAATACGTTGCATGGCGATGATGTCATAATTGGTTGCCATGGCAAAGATGATGCCTTAATACGTTGCCATGGCGACGGTGATGTCATAATTTGTTGCCATGGTGATGATGTCATGCCATGGCGACGGTGATGTCATAATTGGTTGCTATGGCAACGATGATGTCATAATTGGTTGCCATGGAGACTATGATGCCTTAATACGTTGACATGGCGACGGTGATATCATTGGTTGCCATGGCGACGGTGATGTCATAATTGGTTGCCATGGCGACGTTGATGTCATAATTTGTTGCCATGGCAATGATGATGTCATAATTGGTTGCCATGGCGACGGTGATGTCATAATTGGTTGCTATGGCGACGATGATGTCATAATTGGTTGCCATGGAGACGATGATGCCTTAATACGTTGCCATGGTGACGGTGATATCATAATTGGTTGCCATGGCGACGGTGATGTCATAATTGGTTGCCATGGCGACGGTGATGCCTTGATACGTTGCCATGGCGACGGTGATGTCGTAATTGGTTGCCATGGCGACGGTGATGTCATAATTGGTTGCCATGGCGACGGTGATGTCATAATTGGTTGCCATGGCGATGATGCCTTAATACGTTGCCATGGCGACGGTGATGTCATAATTGGTTGCCATGGCGACAATGATGCCTTAATACATTGCCATGGCGATGATGTCATAATTGGTTGCCATGGTGACGGTGATGTCATAATTGGTTGCCATGGCGATGATGATGCCTTAATACGTTCCCATGGCGATGATGTCATAATTGGTTGCCATGGCAACGGTGATGTCATAATTGGTTGCCATGGCGACGATGATGACTTAATACGTTGACATGGCGATGATGTCATAATTGGTTTCCATGGCGACGGTGATGTCATAATTTTTTGCCATGGCGACGGTGATGTCATAATTGGTTGCCATGGCGATGATGTCATAATTGGTTGCCATGGCGACGGTGATGTCATAATTGGTTGCCATGGCGACGATGATGCCTTAATACATTGCCATGGCGATGATGTCATAATTGGTTGCCATGGCGACGGTGATGTCATAATTGGTTGCCATGGCGACGGTGATGTCATAATTGGTTGCCATGGCAATGATGTCATAATTGGTTGCCATGGCGACGGTGATGTCATAATTGGTTGCCATGGCGACGATGATGCCTTAATACGTTGCCATGGCGATGATGTCATAATTGGTTGCCATGGCGACGGTGATGTCATAATTGGTTGCCATGGCGACGGTGATGTCATAATTGGTTGCCATGGCGACAATGATTTCATAATTGGTTGCCATAGCGACGATGATGCCTTAATACGTTGACATGGCGATGATGTCATAATTGGTTGCCATGGCGACGGTGATGTCATAATTGGTTGCCATGGCGACGATGATGCCTTAATACGTTGCCATGGCGATGATGTCATAATTGGTTGCCATGGCGACGGTGATGTCATAATTGGTTGCCATGGCGACTGTGATGTCATAATTGGTTGCCATGGCGACAATGATGTCATAATTGGTTGCCATGGCGACGATGATGCCTTAATACGTTGACATGGCGATGATGTCATAATTGGTTGCCATGGCGACGATGATGTCATAATTGGTTGCCATGGCGATTATGTCATAATTGGTTGCCATGGCGATGATGATGTCATAATTGGTTGCCATGGCGATGATGTCATAATTGGTTGCCATGGCGATGATGTCATAATTGGTTGCCATGACGATGATGTCATAATTGGTTGCCATGGTGACAATGATGCCTTAACACGTTGCCATGGCGACGGTGATGTCATAATTGGTTGCAATGGCGACGGTGATGTCATAATTGGTTGCCATGGCGACGATGATGTCTTAATACGTTGCCATGGCGACGGTGATGTCATTATTGGTTGCCATGGCGACGGTGATATCATAACTGGTTGCCATGGTGATGATGATGTCATAATTGGTTGCCATGGCGACGATGATGCCTTAATACGTTGCCATGGCGATGATGTCATAATTGGTTTCCATGGCGACGGTGATGTCATAATTGGTTGCCATGGCGACGATGATGCCTTAATACATTGCCATGGCGACGGTGATGTCATAATTGGTTGCCATGGCGATGATGTCATACTTGGTTGCCATGGCGACGGTGATGTCATAATTGGTTGCAATGGTGACGATGATGTCATAATTGGTTGCCATGGCGATGGTGATGTCATAATTGGTTGCCATGGCGATGATGATGTCATAATTGGTTGCCATGTCGACGATGATGCCTTAATACGTTCCCATGGCGATGATGTCATAATTGTTTGCCATGGCGACGATCATGCCTTAATACATTGCCATGGCGATGATGTCATAATTGGTTGCCATGGCAACGGTGATGTCATAATTGGTTGCCATAGCGACGGTGATGTCATAATTGGTTGCCATGGCGACGATGATGCCTTAATACGTTGCCATGGCGACGGTGATATCATAATTGGTTGCCATGGCGACGGAGATGTCATAATTGGTTGCCATGGCGACGGTGATGTCATAATTGGTTGCCATGGCGACGATGATGCCTTAATACGTTGCCATGGTGATGATGTCATAATTGGTTGCCATGGCGACGGTGATGTCATAATTGGCTGCCATGGCGACGGTGATGTCATAATTGGTTGCCATGGCGATGATGTCATAATTGGTTGCCATGGCGACGGTGATGTCATAATTTGTTGCCATGGCGACGATGATGCCTTAATACGTTGCCATGGCGATGATGTCATAATTGGTTGCCATGGCGACAATGATGCCTTAATACGTTGCCATGGCAACGGTGATGTCATAATTGGTTGCCTTTTCGACGATGATGCCTTAATATGTTGCCATGGCGATGATGTCATAATTGGTTGCCATGGCGACGGTGATGTCATAATTGGTTGCCATGGCGACGGTGATGTCATAATTGGTTGCCATGGCGACAATAATGTCATAATTGGTTGCCATGGCGACGATGATGCCTTAATACGTTGACATGGCGATGATGTCATAATTGGTTGCCATGGCGACGGTGATGTCATAATTGGTTTCCATGGCGACGATGATGCCTTAATACGTTGCATGGCGATGATGTCATAATTGGTTGCCATGGCAAAGATGATGCCTTAATACGTTGCCATGGCGACGGTGATGTCATAATTTGTTGCCATGGTGATGATGTCATGCCATGGCGACGGTGATGTCATAATTGGTTGCTATGGCAACGATGATGTCATAATTGGTTGCCATGGAGACTATGATGCCTTAATACGTTGACATGGCGACGGTGATATCATTGGTTGCCATGGCGACGGTGATGTCATAATTGGTTGCCATGGCGACGTTGATGTCATAATTTGTTGCCATGGCAATGATGATGTCATAATTGGTTGCCATGGCGACGGTGATGTCATAATTGGTTGCTATGGCGACGATGATGTCATAATTGGTTGCCATGGAGACGATGATGCCTTAATACGTTGCCATGGTGACGGTGATATCATAATTGGTTGCCATGGCGACGGTGATGTCATAATTGGTTGCCATGGCGACGGTGATGCCTTGATACGTTGCCATGGCGACGGTGATGTCGTAATTGGTTGCCATGGCGACGGTGATGTCATAATTGGTTGCCATGGCGACGGTGATGTCATAATTGGTTGCCATGGCGATGATGCCTTAATACGTTGCCATGGCGACGGTGATGTCATAATTGGTTGCCATGGCGACAATGATGCCTTAATACATTGCCATGGCGATGATGTCATAATTGGTTGCCATGGTGACGGTGATGTCATAATTGGTTGCCATGGCGACGATGATGCCTTAATACGTTCCCATGGCGATGATGTCATAATTGGTTGCCATGGCAACGGTGATGTCATAATTGGTTGCCATGGCGACGATGATGACTTAATACGTTGACATGGCGATGATGTCATAATTGGTTTCCATGGCGACGGTGATGTCATAATTTTTTGCCATGGCGACGGTGATGTCATAATTGGTTGCCATGGCGATGATGTCATAATTGGTTGCCATGGCGACGGTGATGTCATAATTGGTTGCCATGGCGACGATGATGCCTTAATACATTGCCATGGCGATGATGTCATAATTGGTTGCCATGGCGACGGTGATGTCATAATTGGTTGCCATGGCGACGGTGATGTCATAATTGGTTGCCATGGCAATGATGTCATAATTGGTTGCCATGGCGACGGTGATGTCATAATTGGTTGCCATGGCGACGATGATGCCTTAATACGTTGCCATGGCGATGATGTCATAATTGGTTGCCATGGCGACGGTGATGTCATAATTGGTTGCCATGGCGACGGTGATGTCATAATTGGTTGCCATGGCGACAATGATTTCATAATTGGTTGCCATGGCGACGATGATGCCTTAATACGTTGACATGGCGATGATGTCATAATTGGTTGCCATGGCGACGGTGATGTCATAATTGGTTGCCATGGCGACGATGATGCCTTAATACGTTGCCATGGCGATGATGTCATAATTGGTTGCCATGGCGACGGTGATGTCATAATTGGTTGCCATGGCGACTGTGATGTCATAATTGGTTGCCATGGCGACAATGATTTCATAATTGGTTGCCATAGCGACGATGATGCCTTAATACGTTGACATGGCGATGATGTCATAATTGGTTGCCATGGCGACGGTGATGTCATAATTGGTTGCCATGGCGACGATGATGCCTTAATACGTTGCCATGGCGATGATGTCATAATTGGTTGCCATGGCGACGGTGATGTCATAATTGGTTGCCATGGCGACTGTGATGTCATAATTGGTTGCCATGGCGACTATGATGCCTTAATACGTTGCCATGGCGATGATGTCATAATTGGTTGCCATGGCGACGGTGATGTCATAATTGGTTAACATGGCGACGGTAATGTCATAATTGGTTGACATGGCGATGATGTCATAATTGGTTGCCATGGCGATGATGATGCTTTAATACGTTGCCATGGCGACGATGAAGTCATAATTGGTTGCCATGGCGACGATGATGTCATAATTGGTTGCCATGGCGATTATGTCATAATTGGTTGCCATGGCGATGATGATGTCATAATTGGTTGCCATGGCGATGATGTCATAATTGGTTGCCATGGCGATGATGTCATAATTGGTTGCCATGACGATGATGTCATAATTGGTTGCCATGGTGACGATGATGCCTTGACACGTTGCCATGGCGACGGTGATGTCATAATTGGTTGCAATGGCGACGGTGATGTCATAATTGGTTGCCATGGCGACGATGATGTCTTAATACGTTGCCATGGCGACGGTGATGTCATTATTGGTTGCCATGGCGACGGTGATATCATAATTGGTTGCCATGGTGACGATGATGTCATAATTGGTTGCCATGGCGACGATGATGCCTTAATACGTTGCCATGGCGATGATGTCATAATTGGTTTCCATGGCGACGGTGATGTCATAATTGGTTGCCATGGCGACGATGATGCCTTAATACATTGCCATGGCGACGGTGATGTCATAATTGGTTGCCATGGCGATGATGTCATACTTGGTTGCCATGGCGACGGTGATGTCATAATTGGTTGCAATGGTGACGATGATGTCATAATTGGTTGCCATGGCGATGGTGATGTCATAATTGGTTGCCATGGCGATGATGATGTCATAATTGGTTGCCATGTCGACGATGATGCCTTAATACGTTCCCATGGCGATGATGTCATAATTGTTTGCCATGGCGACGATCATGCCTTAATACATTGCCATGGCGATGATGTCATAATTGGTTGCCATGGCGACGGTGATGTCATAATTGGTTGCCATAGCGACGGTGATGTCATAATCGGTTGCCATGGCGACGATGATGCCTTAATACGTTGCCATGGCGACGGTGATATCATAATTGGTTGCCATGGCGACGGAGATGTCATAATTGGTTGCCATGGCGACGGTGATGTCATAATTGGTTGCCATGGCGACGATGATGCCTTAATACGTTGCCATGGTGATGATGTCATAATTGGTTGCCATGGCGACGGTGATGTCATAATTGGCTGCCATGGCGACGGTGATGTCATAATTGGTTGCCATGGCGATGATGTCATAATTGGTTGCCATGGCGACGGTGATGTCATAATTTGTTGCCATGGCGACGATGATGCCTTAATACGTTGCCATGGCGATGATGTCATAATTGGTTGCCATGGCGACAATGATGCCTTAATACGTTGCCATGGCAACGGTGATGTCATAATTGGTTGCCTTTTCGACGATGATGCCTTAATACGTTGCCATGGCGATGATGTCATAATTGGTTGCCATGGCGACGGTGATGTCATAATTGGTTGCCATGGCGACGGTGATGTCATAATTGGTTGCCATGGCGACAATAATGTCATAATTGGTTGCCATGGCGACGATGATGCCTTAATACGTTGACATGGCGATGATGTCATAATTGGTTGCCATGGCGACGGTGATGTCATAATTGGTTTCCATGGCGACGATGATGCCTTAATACGTTGCATGGCGATGATGTCATAATTGGTTGCCATGGCAAAGATGATGCCTTAATACGTTGCCATGGCGACGGTGATGTCATAATTTGTTGCCATGGTGATGATGTCATGCCATGGCGACGGTGATGTCATAATTGGTTGCTATGGCAACGATGATGTCATAATTGGTTGCCATGGAGACTATGATGCCTTAATACGTTGACATGGCGACGGTGATATCATTGGTTGCCATGGCGACGGTGATGTCATAATTGATTGCCATGGCGACGTTGATGTCATAATTTGTTGCCATGGCAATGATGATGTCATAATTGGTTGCCATGGCGACGGTGATGTCATAATTGGTTGCTATGGCGACGATGATGTCATAATTGGTTGCCATGGAGACGATGATGCCTTAATACGTTGCCATGGTGACGGTGATATCATAATTGGTTGCCATGGCGACGGTGATGTCATAATTGGTTGCCATGGCGACGGTGATGCCTTGATACGTTGCCATGGCGACGGTGATGTCGTAATTGGTTGCCATGGCGACGGTGATGTCATAATTGGTTGCCATGGCGACGGTGATGTCATAATTGGTTGCCATGGCGATGATGCCTTAATACGTTGCCATGGCGACGGTGATGTCATAATTGGTTGCCATGGCGACAATGATGCCTTAATACATTGCCATGGCGATGATGTCATAATTGGTTGCCATGGTGACGGTGATGTCATAATTGGTTGCCATGGCGACGATGATGCCTTAATACGTTCCCATGGCGATGATGTCATAATTGGTTGCCATGGCAACGGTGATGTCATAATTGGTTGCCATGGCGACGATGATGACTTAATACGTTGACATGGCGATGATGTCATAATTGGTTTCCATGGCGACGGTGATGTCATAATTTTTTGCCATGGCGACGGTGATGTCATAATTGGTTGCCATGGCGATGATGTCATAATTGGTTGCCATGGCGACGGTGATGTCATAATTGGTTGCCATGGCGACGATGATGCCTTAATACATTGCCATGGCGATGATGTCATAATTGGTTGCCATGGCGACGGTGATGTCATAATTGGTTGCCATGGCGACGGTGATGTCATAATTGGTTGCCATGGCAATGATGTCATAATTGGTTGCCATGGCGACGGTGATGTCATAATTGGTTGCCATGGCGACGATGATGCCTTAATACGTTGCCATGGCGATGATGTCATAATTGGTTGCCATGGCGACGGTGATGTCATAATTGGTTGCCATGGCGACGATGATGCCTAAATACATTGCCATGGCGATGATGTCATAATTGGTTGCCATGGCGACGGTGATGCCATAATTGGTTGCCATGGCGACGGTGATGTCATAATTGGTTGCCATGGCGATGATGTCATAATTGGTTGCCATGGCGACGGTGATGTCATAATTGGTTGCCATGGCGATGATGATGCCTTAATACGTTGCCATGGCGACGGTTATGTCATAATTTGTTGCCATGGCGATGATGATGTCATAATTGGTTGCCATGGCGATAGTGATGTCATAATTGGTTGCCATGGCGACGGTGATGTCATAATTGGTTGCCATGGCGACAATGATGTCATAACTGGTTGCCATGGCGACGATGATGCCTTAATACGTTGACATGGCGATGATGTCATAATTGGTTGCCATGGCGACGGTGATGTCATAATTGGTTTCCATGGCGACGATGATGCCTTAATACGTTGCATGGCGATGATGTCATAATTGGTTGCCATGGCAAAGATGATGCCTTAATACGTTGCCATGGCGACGGTGATGTCATAATTTGTTGCCATGGCGATGATGATGTCATAATTGGTTGCCATGGCGACGGTGATGTCATAATTGGTTGCTATGGCGACGATGATGTCATAATTGGTTGCCATGGAGACGATGATGCCTTAATACGTTGCCATGGCGATGATGTCATAAATGGTTGCCATGGCGACGGTGATGTCATAATTGGTTGCCATGGCAACGATTATGCCTTAATACGTTGCCACGGTGATGATGTCATAATTGGTTGCCATGGCGACGGTGATGTCATAATTGGTTGCCATGGCGACGGTGATGTCATAATTGGTTGCCATGGCGACAATGATGTCATAATTGGTTGCCATGGCGACGATGATGCCTTAATACGTTGCCATGGCGATGATGTCATAATTGGTTGCCATGGCGACGGTGATGTCATAATTGGTTGCCATGGCGACGGTGATGTCATAATTGGTTGCCATGGCGATGATGTCATAATTTGTTGCCATGGCGACGATGATGTCATAATTGGTTGCCATGGCGACGATGATGCCTTAATACATTGCCATGGCGATGATGTCATAATTGGTTGCCATGGTGACGGTGATGTCATAATTGGTTGCCATGGCGACGATGATGCCTTAATACGTTGCCATGGCGATGATGTCATAATTGGTTGCCACGGCGACGATCATGCCTTAATACGTTGCCATGGCGATGATGTCATAATTGGTTGCCATGGCGACGGTGATGTCATAATTAGTTGCCATAGCGACGGTGATGTCACAATTGGTTGCCATGGCGACGATGATGCCTTAATACGTTGCCATGGCGACGGTGATATCATAATTGGTTGCCATGGTGACGGTGATGTCATAATTGGTTGCCATGGCGACGGTGATGTCATAATTGGTTGCCATGGCGACGATGATGCCTTAATACGTTGCCATGGCGATGATGTCATAATTGGTTGCCATGGCGATGGTGATGTCATAATTGGTTGCCATGGCGACGATGATGCCTTAATACGTTGCCATGGCGATGATGTCATAATTGGTTGCCATGGCGAAGGTGATGTCATAATTGGTTAACATGGCGACGGTAATGTCATAATTGGTTGACATGGCGATGATGTCATGTTTGGTTGCCATGGCGACGGTGATGTCATAATTGGTTGCCATGGCGACGATGATGCCTTAATACGTTGTCATGGAGATGATATCATAATTGGTTGCCATGGCGACAGTGATGTCATAATTGGTTGCCATGGCGACGATGATGCCTTAATACGTTGCCATGGCGATGATGTCATAATTGGTTGCCATGGCGACGATCATGCCTTAATACGTTGCCATGGCGATGATGTCATAATTGGTTGCCTTGGCGACGTGATGTCATAATTTGTTGCCATGGCGATGGTGATGTCATAATTGGTTGCCATGGCGACGATGATGCCTTAATACGTTGCCATGGCGACGGTGATGTCATAATTCATTTGCCATGGCGACGGTGATGTCATAATTGGTTGCCGTGGACACGGTGATGTCATAATTAGTTGCCATGGCGACGGTGATGTCATAATTGGTTGCCATGACGATGATGATGTCATAATTGGTTGCCATGGCTATGATATCATAATTGGTTGCCATGGCGATGATGTCATAATTGGTCGCCATGGCGATTATGTCATAATTGGTTGCCATGGTGATTAAGTCATAATTGGTTGCCATGGCGATGATGTCATATTAGGTTGCCATGGCGACGGTGATGTCATAATTGGTTGCCATGGCGATGATGTCATAATTGGTTGCCATGGCGACGGTGATGTCATAATTGGTTGCCATGGCGATGATGCCTTAATACGTTTCAATGGCGACGGTGATGTCATAATTGGTTGCCATGGCGACGATGATGTCATAATTGGTTGCCATGGCGACGATGATGTCATAATTGGTTGCCATGGCGACGATGCTGCCTTAATACGTTGCCATGGCGATGATGTCATAATTGGTTGCCATGGCGATGATGATGTCATAATTGGTTGCCATGGCGATGATGATGTCATAATTGGTTGCCATGGCGATGATGATGTCATAATTGGTTGCCATGGCGATGATGTCATAATTGGTTGACATGACGATGATGTCATAATTGGTTGCCATGGTGACGATGATGCCTTAACACGTTGCCATGGCGACGGTGATGTCATAATTGGTTGCCATGGCGACGGTGATGTCATAATTGGTTGCCATGGCGACGATGATGTCTTAATACGTTGCCATGGCGATGATGTCATTATTGGTTGCCATGGCGACGGTGATATCATAATTGGTTGCCATGGCAACGATGATGTCATAATTGGTTGCCATGGCAACGATGATGCCTTAATACGTTGCCATGGCGATGATGTCATAATTGGTTGCCATGGCGACGGTGATGTCATAATTGGTTGCCATGGCGACGATGATGCCTTAATACGTTGACATGGCGACGGTGATGTCATAATTGGTTGCCATGGCGATGATGTCATACTTGGTTGCCATGGCGACGGTGATGTCATAATTGGTTGCAATGGCGACGATGATGTCATAATTGGTTGCCATGGCGACGGTGATGTCATAATTGGTTGCCATGGCGATGATGATGTCATAATTGGTTGCCATGGTGACGATGATGCCTTAATACGTTGCCATAGCGATGATGTCATAATTGGTTGCCATGGCGACGATCATGCCTTAATACGTTGCCATGGCGATGATGTCATAATTAGGTTGCCATGGCGACGGTGATGTCATAATTGGTTGCCATAGCGACGGTGATGTCATAATTGGTTGCCATGGCGACGATGATGCCTTAATACGTTGCCATGGCGACGGTGATATCATAATTGGTTGCCATGGCGACGGTGATGTCATAATTGGTTGCCATGGCGACGGTGATGTCATAATTGGTTGCCATGGCGACGATGATGCCTTAATACGTTGCCATGGCGATGATGTCATAATTGGTTGCCATGGCGACGGTGATGTCATAATTGGTTGCCATGGTGACGGTGATGTCATAATTGGTTGCCATGGCGATGATGTCATAATTGGTTGCCATGGCGACGGTGATGTCATAATTGGTTGCCATGGCGACGATGATGCCTTAATACGTTGCCATGGCGATGATGTCATAATTGGTTGCCATGGCGACAATGATGCCTTAATACGTTGCCATGGCAACGGTGATGTCATAATTGGTTGCCATGGCGACGATGATGCCTTAATACGATGCCATGGCGATGATGTCATAATTGGTTGCCATGGCGACGGTGATGTCATAATTGGTTGCCATGGCGACGATGATGCCTTAATACGTTGCCATGGCGACGGTGATGTCATAATTGGTTGCCATGGCGACGGTGATGTCATAATTTGTTGCCATGGCGACGGTGATGTCATAATTGGTTGCTATGGCGACGATGATGTCATAATTGGTTGCCATGGAGACGATGATGCCTTAATACGTTGCCATGGCGACGGTGATATCATAATTGGTTGCCATGGCGACGATGATGCCTTAATACGTTGCCATGGCGACGGTGATATCATAATTGGTTGCCATGGTGACGGTGATGTCATAATTGGTTGCCATGGCGACGGTGATGCCTTGATACGTTGCCATGGCGACGGTGATGTCGTAATTGGTTGCCATGGTGACGGTGATGTCATAATTGGTTGCCATGGCGACGGTGATGTCATAATTGGTTGCCATGGCGATGATGCCTTAATACGTTGCCATGGTGACGGTGATGTCATAATTGGTCGTCATGCATGACGCCACTGCAGCTAGGCGTGGGAGCGCCGCTATCTAGCACCACTGCACCAGCCATCTTTCTTGGGCTATTCTCTTGGGAGTTCTGTTCTTCCTTATTCAAAGATCCGAATTTCAATTCAGCGATAAAAGTGATAAAGGCTCGGATTGAGCCGAAACGTCGTATTAAATTATATCGCTTCTACTTCGTGCTATATATACTTGTTTGGCTCCCACATGTTTTGTATATAATAAAAATAAGCACTTATTGCATATAGAAACCCCTCTGAGTGTGCGGTGAATTATATTATTATTGGTAATAGGACCTAAAGGTCTGTTACACCTGCACCTCGCTATTGGACTTGAGTGCACGCTAACCTCCTGGTTATAATTGGTTGCCATGGCAACGGTGATGTCATAATTGGTTGCCATGGCGACGATGATGCCTTAATACGTTGACATGGCGATGATGTCATAATTGGTTTCCATGGCGACGGTGATGTCATAATTTTTTGCCATGGCGACGGTGATGTCATAATTGGTTGCCATGGCGATGATGTCATAATTGGTTGCCATGGCGACAATGATGCCTTAATACATTGCCATGGCAATGATGTCATAATTGGTTGCCATGGCGACGGTGATGTCATAATTGGTTGCCATGGAGACGGTGATGTCATAATTGGTTGCCATGGCAATGATGTCATAATTGGTTGCCATGGCGACGGTGATGTCATAATTGGTTACCATGGCGACGATGATGCCTTAATACGTTGCCATGGCGATGATGTCATAATTGGTTGCCATGGCGACGGTGATGTCATAATTGGTTGCCATGGCGACGGTGATGTCATAATTGGTTGCCATGGCGACAATGATTTCATAAATGGTTGCCATGGCGACGATGATGCCTTAATACGTTGACATGGCGATGATGTCATAATTGGTTGCCATGGCAACGGTGATGTCATAATTGGTTGCCATGGCGACGGTTATGTCATAATTGGCTGCCATGGCGACAATGATGTCATAATTGGTTGCCATGGCGACGATGATGCCTTAATACGTTGACATGGCGATGATGTCATAATTGGTTGCCATGGTGACGGTGATGTCATAATTGGTTGCCATTGCGACGATGATGCCTTAATACGTTGCCATGGCGATTATGTCATAATTGGTTGCCATGGAGATGATGATGCCTTAATACATTGCCATGGCGACGGTGATGTCATAATTTGTTGCCATGTCGATGATGATGTCATAATTGGTTGCCATGGCGACGGTGATGTCATAATTGGTTGCTATGGCGACGATGATGTCATAATTGGTTGCCATGGAGACTATGATGCCTTAATACGTTGCCATGGCGACGGTGATATCATTGGTTGCCATGGCTACGGTGATGTCATAATTGGTTGCCATGGCGGTGATGTCATAATTTTTTGCCATGGCGACGGTAATGTCATAATTGGTTGCCATGGCGATGATGATGCCTTAATACGTTGCCATGGCGATGATATCATAATTGGTTGCCATGGTGACGGTGATGTCATAACTGGTTGCCATGGCGACGATGATGCCTTGATACGTTGCCATGGCGATGATGTCATAATTGGTTGCCATGGCAACGGTGATGTCATAATTGGTTGCCATGGCGACGATGATGCCTTAATACGTTGACATGGCGATGATGTCATAATTGGTTGCCATGGCGACGGTGATGTCATAATTTTTTGCCATGGCGACGGTGATGTCATAATTGGTTGCCATGGCGATAATGTCATAATTGGTTGCCATGGCGACGGTGATGTCATAATTGGTTGCCATGGCGACGATGATGCCTTAATACGTTGCCATGGCGATGATGTCATAATTGGTTGCCATGGCGACGGTGATGTCATAATTGGTTGCCATGGCGACTGTGATGTCATAATTGGTTGCCATGGCGACAATGATTTCATAATTGGTTGCCATGGCGACGATGATGCCTTAATACGTTGACATGGCGATGATGTCATAATTGGTTGCCATGGCGACGCTGATGTCACAATTGGTTGCCATGGCGACGATGATGCCTTAATACGTTGCCATGGCGATGATGTCATAATTGGTTGCCATGGCGACGGTGATGTCATAATTGGTTGCCATGGCGACGGTGATGTCATAATTGGTTGCCATGGCGACAATGATGTCATAATTGGTTGCCATGGCGACGATGATGCCTTAATACGTTGACAAGGCGATGATTTCATAATTGGTTGCCATGGCGACGGTGATGTCATAATTGGTTGCCATGGCGACGATGATGCCTTAATACGTTGCCATGGCGATGATGTCATAATTGGTTGCCATGGCGATGATGATGCCTTAATACGTTGCCATGGCGACGGTGATGTCATAATTTGTTGCCATGGCGATGATGATGTCATAATTGGTTGCCATGGCGATGGTGATGTCATAATTGGTTGCTATGGCGACGATGATGTCATAATTGGTTGCCATGGAGACTATGATGCCTTAATACGTTGCCATGGCGACGGTGATATCATTGGTTGCCATGGCGACGGTGATGTCATAATTAGTTGCCATGGCGATGATGTCATAATTGGTTGCCATGGCGACGGTGATGTCATAATTGGTTGCCATGGCGACGATGATGCCTTAATACGTTGCCATGGTGATGATGTCATAATTGGTTGCCATGGCGATGGTGATGTCATAATTGGTTGCCATGGCGACGGTGATGTCATAATTGGTTGCCATGGCGACAATGATGTCATAATTGGTTGCCATGGCGACGATGATGCCTTAATACGTTGACATGGCGATGATGTCATAATTGGTTGCCATGGTGACGGTGATGTCATAATTGGTTGCCATTGCGACGATGATGCCTTAATACGTTGCCATGGCGATTATGTCATAATTGGTTGCCATGGAGATGATGATGCCTTAATACATTGCCATGGCGACGGTGATGTCATAATTTGTTGCCATGTCGATGATGATGTCATAATTGGTTGCCATGGCGACGGTGATGTCATAATTGGTTGCTATGGCGACGATGATGTCATAATTGGTTGCCATGGAGACTATGATGCCTTAATACGTTGCCATGGCGACGGTGATATCATTGGTTGCCATGGCTACGGTGATGTCATAATTGGTTGCCATGGCGGTGATGTCATAATTTTTTGCCATGGCGACGGTAATGTCATAATTGGTTGCCATGGCGATGATGATGCCTTAATACGTTGCCATGGCGATGATATCATAATTGGTTGCCATGGTGACGGTGATGTCATAACTGGTTGCCATGGCGACGATGATGCCTTGATACGTTGCCATGGCGATGATGTCATAATTGGTTGCCATGGCAACGGTGATGTCATAATTGGTTGCCATGGCGACGATGATGCCTTAATACGTTGACATGGCGATGATGTCATAATTGGTTGCCATGGCGACGGTGATGTCATAATTTTTTGCCATGGCGACGGTGATGTCATAATTGGTTGCCATGGCGATAATGTCATAATTGGTTGCCATGGCGACGGTGATGTCATAATTGGTTGCCATGGCGACGATGATGCCTTAATACGTTGCCATGGCGATGATGTCATAATTGGTTGCCATGGCGACGGTGATGTCATAATTGGTTGCCATGGCGACTGTGATGTCATAATTGGTTGCCATGGCGACAATGATTTCATAATTGGTTGCCATGGCGACGATGATGCCTTAATACGTTGACATGGCGATGATGTCATAATTGGTTGCCATGGCGACGCTGATGTCACAATTGGTTGCCATGGCGACGATGATGCCTTAATACGTTGCCATGGCGATGATGTCATAATTGGTTGCCATGGCGACGGTGATGTCATAATTGGTTGCCATGGCGACGGTGATGTCATAATTGGTTGCCATGGCGACAATGATGTCATAATTGGTTGCCATGGCGACGATGATGCCTTAATACGTTGACAAGGCGATGATTTCATAATTGGTTGCCATGGCGACGGTGATGTCATAATTGGTTGCCATGGCGACGATGATGCCTTAATACGTTGCCATGGCGATGATGTCATAATTGGTTGCCATGGCGATGATGATGCCTTAATACGTTGCCATGGCGACGGTGATGTCATAATTTGTTGCCATGGCGATGATGATGTCATAATTGGTTGCCATGGCGATGGTGATGTCATAATTGGTTGCTATGGCGACGATGATGTCATAATTGGTTGCCATGGAGACTATGATGCCTTAATACGTTGCCATGGCGACGGTGATATCATTGGTTGCCATGGCGACGGTGATGTCATAATTAGTTGCCATGGCGATGATGTCATAATTGGTTGCCATGGCGACGGTGATGTCATAATTGGTTGCCATGGCGACGATGATGCCTTAATACGTTGCCATGGTGATGATGTCATAATTGGTTGCCATGGCGATGGTGATGTCATAATTGGTTGCCATGGCGACGGTGATGTCATAATTGGTTGCCATGGCGACAATGATGTCATAATTGGTTGCCATGGCGACGATGATGCCTTAATACGTTGACATGGCGATGATGTCATAATTGGTTGCCATGGCGACGGTGATGTCATAATTGGTTTCCATGGCGACGATGATGCCTTAATACGTTGCATGGCGATTATGTCATAATTGGTTGCCATGGCAAAGATGATGCCTTAATACGTTGCCATGGCGACGGTGATGTCATAATTTGTTGCCATGGCGATGGTGATGTCATAATTGGTTGCCATGGCGACGGTGATTTCATAATTGGTTGCTCTGGCGACGATGATGTCATAATTGGTTGCCATGGAGATGATGATGCCTTAATACGTTGCCATGTCGATTATGTCATAAATGGTTGCCATGGCGACGGTGATGTCATAATTGGTTGCCATGGCGACGATTATGCCTTAATACGTTGCCATGGCGATGATGTCATAATTGGTTGCCATGGCGATGGTGAAGTCATAATTGGTTGCCATGGCGACGGTGATGTCACAATTGGTTGCCATGGCGACAATGATGTCATAATTGGTTGCCATGGCGACGATGATGCCTTAATACGTTGCCATGGCGATGATGTCATAATTGGTTGCCATGGCGACGGTGATGTCATAATTGGTTGCCATCGCGACGGTGATGTCATAATTGGTTGCCATGGCGATGATGTCATAATTTGTTGCCATGGCGACGGTGATGTCATAATTGGTTACCATGGCGACGATGATGCCTTAATACATTGCCATGGCGATGATGCCTTAATACATTGCCATGGCGATGATGTCATAATTGGTTGCCATGGCGACGGTGATGTCATAATTGGTTGCCATGGCGACGATGATGCCTTAATACGTTGCCATGGCGATGATGTCATAATTGGTTGCCATGGCGACGATCATGCCTTAATACGTTGCCATGGCGATGATGTCATAATTGGTTGCCATGGCGACGGTGATGTCATAATTAGTTGCCATAGCGACGGTGATGTCATAATTGGTTGCCATGGCGACGATGATGCCTTAATACGTTGCCATGGCGACGGTGATATCATAATTGGTTGCCATGGTGACGGTGATGTCATAATTTGTTGCCATGGCGACGGTGATGTCATAATTGGTTGCCATGGCGACGATGATGCCTTAATACGTTGCCATGGCGATGATGTCATATTTGGTTGCCATGGCGATGGTGATGTCATAATTGGTTGCCATGGCGACGTGATGTCATAATTGGTTGCCATGGCGATGATGTCATAATTGGTTGCCATGGCGACGGTGATGTCATAGTTGGTTGCCATGGCGACGATGATGCCTTAATATGTTGCCATGGCGATGATGTCATAATTGGTTGCCATGGCGACGATGATGCCTTAATACGTTGCCATGGCAACGGTGATGTCATAATTGGTTGACATGGCGACTATGATGCCTTAATACGTTGCCATGGCGATGATGTCATAATTGGTTGCCATGGCGACGGTGATGTCATAATTGGTTAACATGGCGACGGTAATGTCATAATTGGTTGACATGGCGATGATGTCATAATTGGTTGCCATGGCGATGATGATGCTTTAATACGTTGCCATGGCGACGATGAAGTCATAATTGGTTGCCATGGCGACGATGATGTCATAATTGGTTGCCATGGCGATTATGTCATAATTGGTTGCCATGGCGATGATGATGTCATAATTGGTTGCCATGGCGATGATGTCATAATTGGTTGCCATGGCGATGATGTCATAATTGGTTGCCATGACGATGATGTCATAATTGGTTGCCATGGTGACGATGATGCCTTAACACGTTGCCATGGCGACGGTGATGTCATAATTGGTTGCAATGGCGACGGTGATGTCATAATTGGTTGCCATGGCGACGATGATGTCTTAATACGTTGCCATGGCGACGGTGATGTCATTATTGGTTGCCATGGCGACGGTGATATCATAACTGGTTGCCATGGTGACGATGATGTCATAATTGGTTGCCATGGCGACGATGATGCCTTAATACATTGCCATGGCGATGATGTCATAATTGGTTTCCATGGCGACGGTGATGTCATAATTGGTTGCCATGGCGACGATGATGCCTTAATACATTGCCATGGCGACGGTGATGTCATAATTGGTTGCCATGGCGATGATGTCATACTTGGTTGCCATGGCGACGGTGATGTCATAATTGGTTGCAATGGTGACGATGATGTCATAATTGGTTGCCATGGCGATGGTGATGTCATAATTGGTTGCCATGGCGATGATGATGTCATAATTGGTTGCCATGTCGACGATGATGCCTTAATACGTTCCCATGGCGATGATGTCATAATTGTTTGCCATGGCGACGATCATGCCTTAATACATTGCCATGGCGATGATGTCATAATTGGTTGCCATGGCGACGGTGATGTCATAATTGGTTGCCATAGCGACGGTGATGTCATAATTGGTTGCCATGGCGACGATGATGCCTTAATACGTTGCCATGGCGACGGTGATATCATAATTGGTTGCCATGGCGACGGAGATGTCATAATTGGTTGCCATGGCGACGGTGATGTCATAATTGGTTGCCATGGCGACGATGATGCCTTAATACGTTGCCATGGTGATGATGTCATAATTGGTTGCCATGGCGACGGTGATGTCATAATTGGCTGCCATGGCGACGGTGATGTCATAATTGGTTGCCATGGCGATGATGTCATAATTGGTTGCCATGGCGACGGTGATGTCATAATTTGTTGCCATGGCGACGATGATGCCTTAATACGTTGCCATGGCGATGATGTCATAATTGGTTGCCATGGCGACAATGATGCCTTAATACGTTGCCATGGCAACGGTGATGTCATAATTGGTTGCCTTTTCGACGATGATGCCTTAATACGTTGCCATGGCGATGATGTCATAATTGGTTGCCATGGCGACGGTGATGTCATAATTGGTTGCCATGGCGACGGTGATGTCATAATTGGTTGCCATGGCGACAATAATGTCATAATTGGTTGCCATGGCGACGATGATGCCTTAATACGTTGACATGGCGATGATGTCATAATTGGTTGCCATGGCGACGGTGATGTCATAATTGGTTTCCATGGCGACGATGATGCCTTAATACGTTGCATGGCGATGATGTCATAATTGGTTGCCATGGCAAAGATGATGCCTTAATACGTTGCCATGGCGACGGTGATGTCATAATTTGTTGCCATGGTGATGATGTCATGCCATGGCGACGGTGATGTCATAATTGGTTGCTATGGCAACGATGATGTCATAATTGGTTGCCATGGAGACTATGATGCCTTAATACGTTGACATGGCGACGGTGATATCATTGGTTGCCATGGCGACGGTGATGTCATAATTGGTTGCCATGGCGACGTTGATGTCATAATTTGTTGCCATGGCAATGATGATGTCATAATTGGTTGCCATGGCGACGGTGATGTCATAATTGGTTGCTATGGCGACGATGATGTCATAATTGGTTGCCATGGAGACGATGATGCCTTAATACGTTGCCATGGTGACGGTGATATCATAATTGGTTGCCATGGCGACGGTGATGTCATAATTGGTTGCCATGGCGACGGTGATGCCTTGATACGTTGCCATGGCGACGGTGATGTCGTAATTGGTTGCCATGGCGACGGTGATGTCATAATTGGTTGCCATGGCGACGGTGATGTCATAATTGGTTGCCATGGCGATGATGCCTTAATACGTTGCCATGGCGACGGTGATGTCATAATTGGTTGCCATGGCGACAATGATGCCTTAATACATTGCCATGGCGATGATGTCATAATTGGTTGCCATGGTGACGGTGATGTCATAATTGGTTGCCATGGCGACGATGATGCCTTAATACGTTCCCATGGCGATGATGTCATAATTGGTTGCCATGGCAACGGTGATGTCATAATTGGTTGCCATGGCGACGATGATGACTTAATACGTTGACATGGCGATGATGTCATAATTGGTTTCCATGGCGACGGTGATGTCATAATTTTTTGCCATGGCGACGGTGATGTCATAATTGGTTGCCATGGCGATGATGTCATAATTGGTTGCCATGGCGACGGTGATGTCATAATTGGTTGCCATGGCGACGATGATGCCTTAATACATTGCCATGGCGATGATGTCATAATTGGTTGCCATGGCGACGGTGATGTCATAATTGGTTGCCATGGCGACGGTGATGTCATAATTGGTTGCCATGGCAATGATGTCATAATTGGTTGCCATGGCGACGGTGATGTCATAATTGGTTGCCATGGCGACGATGATGCCTTAATACGTTGCCATGGCGATGATGTCATAATTGGTTGCCATGGCGACGGTGATGTCATAATTGGTTGCCATGGCGACGGTGATGTCATAATTGGTTGCCATGGCGACAATGATTTCATAATTGGTTGCCATAGCGACGATGATGCCTTAATACGTTGACATGGCGATGATGTCATAATTGGTTGCCATGGCGACGGTGATGTCATAATTGGTTGCCATGGCGACGATGATGCCTTAATACGTTGCCATGGCGATGATGTCATAATTGGTTGCCATGGCGACGGTGATGTCATAATTGGTTGCCATGGCGACTGTGATGTCATAATTGGTTGCCATGGCGACAATGATGTCATAATTGGTTGCCATGGCGACGATGATGCCTTAATACGTTGACATGGCGATGATGTCATAATTGGTTGCCATGGCGACGATGATGTCATAATTGGTTGCCATGGCGATTATGTCATAATTGGTTGCCATGGCGATGATGATGTCATAATTGGTTGCCATGGCGATGATGTCATAATTGGTTGCCATGGCGATGATGTCATAATTGGTTGCCATGACGATGATGTCATAATTGGTTGCCATGGTGACGATGATGCCTTAACACGTTGCCATGGCGACGGTGATGTCATAATTGGTTGCAATGGCGACGGTGATGTCATAATTGGTTGCCATGGCGACGATGATGTCTTAATACGTTGCCATGGCGACGGTGATGTCATTATTGGTTGCCATGGCGACGGTGATATCATAACTGGTTGCCATGGTGACGATGATGTCATAATTGGTTGCCATGGCGACGATGATGCCTTAATACGTTGCCATGGCGATGATGTCATAATTGGTTTCCATGGCGACGGTGATGTCATAATTGGTTGCCATGGCGACGATGATGCCTTAATACATTGCCATGGCGACGGTGATGTCATAATTGGTTGCCATGGCGATGATGTCATACTTGGTTGCCATGGCGACGGTGATGTCATAATTGGTTGCAATGGTGACGATGATGTCATAATTGGTTGCCATGGCGATGGTGATGTCATAATTGGTTGCCATGGCGATGATGATGTCATAATTGGTTGCCATGTCGACGATGATGCCTTAATACGTTCCCATGGCGATGATGTCATAATTGTTTGCCATGGCGACGATCATGCCTTAATACATTGCCATGGCGATGATGTCATAATTGGTTGCCATGGCAACGGTGATGTCATAATTGGTTGCCATAGCGACGGTGATGTCATAATTGGTTGCCATGGCGACGATGATGCCTTAATACGTTGCCATGGCGACGGTGATATCATAATTGGTTGCCATGGCGACGGAGATGTCATAATTGGTTGCCATGGCGACGGTGATGTCATAATTGGTTGCCATGGCGACGATGATGCCTTAATACGTTGCCATGGTGATGATGTCATAATTGGTTGCCATGGCGACGGTGATGTCATAATTGGCTGCCATGGCGACGGTGATGTCATAATTGGTTGCCATGGCGATGATGTCATAATTGGTTGCCATGGCGACGGTGATGTCATAATTTGTTGCCATGGCGACGATGATGCCTTAATACGTTGCCATGGCGATGATGTCATAATTGGTTGCCATGGCGACAATGATGCCTTAATACGTTGCCATGGCAACGGTGATGTCATAATTGGTTGCCTTTTCGACGATGATGCCTTAATATGTTGCCATGGCGATGATGTCATAATTGGTTGCCATGGCGACGGTGATGTCATAATTGGTTGCCATGGCGACGGTGATGTCATAATTGGTTGCCATGGCGACAATAATGTCATAATTGGTTGCCATGGCGACGATGATGCCTTAATACGTTGACATGGCGATGATGTCATAATTGGTTGCCATGGCGACGGTGATGTCATAATTGGTTTCCATGGCGACGATGATGCCTTAATACGTTGCATGGCGATGATGTCATAATTGGTTGCCATGGCAAAGATGATGCCTTAATACGTTGCCATGGCGACGGTGATGTCATAATTTGTTGCCATGGTGATGATGTCATGCCATGGCGACGGTGATGTCATAATTGGTTGCTATGGCAACGATGATGTCATAATTGGTTGCCATGGAGACTATGATGCCTTAATACGTTGACATGGCGACGGTGATATCATTGGTTGCCATGGCGACGGTGATGTCATAATTGGTTGCCATGGCGACGTTGATGTCATAATTTGTTGCCATGGCAATGATGATGTCATAATTGGTTGCCATGGCGACGGTGATGTCATAATTGGTTGCTATGGCGACGATGATGTCATAATTGGTTGCCATGGAGACGATGATGCCTTAATACGTTGCCATGGTGACGGTGATATCATAATTGGTTGCCATGGCGACGGTGATGTCATAATTGGTTGCCATGGCGACGGTGATGCCTTGATACGTTGCCATGGCGACGGTGATGTCGTAATTGGTTGCCATGGCGACGGTGATGTCATAATTGGTTGCCATGGCGACGGTGATGTCATAATTGGTTGCCATGGCGATGATGCCTTAATACGTTGCCATGGCGACGGTGATGTCATAATTGGTTGCCATGGCGACAATGATGCCTTAATACATTGCCATGGCGATGATGTCATAATTGGTTGCCATGGTGACGGTGATGTCATAATTGGTTGCCATGGCGACGATGATGCCTTAATACGTTCCCATGGCGATGATGTCATAATTGGTTGCCATGGCAACGGTGATGTCATAATTGGTTGCCATGGCGACGATGATGACTTAATACGTTGACATGGCGATGATGTCATAATTGGTTTCCATGGCGACGGTGATGTCATAATTTTTTGCCATGGCGACGGTGATGTCATAATTGGTTGCCATGGCGATGATGTCATAATTGGTTGCCATGGCGACGGTGATGTCATAATTGGTTGCCATGGCGACGATGATGCCTTAATACATTGCCATGGCGATGATGTCATAATTGGTTGCCATGGCGACGGTGATGTCATAATTGGTTGCCATGGCGACGGTGATGTCATAATTGGTTGCCATGGCAATGATGTCATAATTGGTTGCCATGGCGACGGTGATGTCATAATTGGTTGCCATGGCGACGATGATGCCTTAATACGTTGCCATGGCGATGATGTCATAATTGGTTGCCATGGCGACGGTGATGTCATAATTGGTTGCCATGGCGACGGTGATGTCATAATTGGTTGCCATGGCGACAATGATTTCATAATTGGTTGCCATAGCGACGATGATGCCTTAATACGTTGACATGGCGATGATGTCATAATTGGTTGCCATGGCGACGGTGATGTCATAATTGGTTGCCATGGCGACGATGATGCCTTAATACGTTGCCATGGCGATGATGTCATAATTGGTTGCCATGGCGACGGTGATGTCATAATTGGTTGCCATGGCGACTGTGATGTCATAATTGGTTGCCATGGCGACAATGATGTCATAATTGGTTGCCATGGCGACGATGATGCCTTAATACGTTGACATGGCGATGATGTCATAATTGGTTGCCATGGCGACGATGATGTCATAATTGGTTGCCATGGCGATTATGTCATAATTGGTTGCCATGGCGATGATGATGTCATAATTGGTTGCCATGGCGATGATGTCATAATTGGTTGCCATGGCGATGATGTCATAATTGGTTGCCATGACGATGATGTCATAATTGGTTGCCATGGTGACGATGATGCCTTAACACGTTGCCATGGCGACGGTGATGTCATAATTGGTTGCAATGGCGACGGTGATGTCATAATTGGTTGCCATGGCGACGATGATGTCTTAATACGTTGCCATGGCGACGGTGATGTCATTATTGGTTGCCATGGCGACGGTGATATCATAACTGGTTGCCATGGTGACGATGATGTCATAATTGGTTGCCATGGCGACGATGATGCCTTAATACGTTGCCATGGCGATGATGTCATAATTGGTTTCCATGGCGACGGTGATGTCATAATTGGTTGCCATGGCGACGATGATGCCTTAATACATTGCCATGGCGACGGTGATGTCATAATTGGTTGCCATGGCGATGATGTCATACTTGGTTGCCATGGCGACGGTGATGTCATAATTGGTTGCAATGGTGACGATGATGTCATAATTGGTTGCCATGGCGATGGTGATGTCATAATTGGTTGCCATGGCGATGATGATGTCATAATTGGTTGCCATGTCGACGATGATGCCTTAATACGTTCCCATGGCGATGATGTCATAATTGTTTGCCATGGCGACGATCATGCCTTAATACATTGCCATGGCGATGATGTCATAATTGGTTGCCATGGCAACGGTGATGTCATAATTGGTTGCCATAGCGACGGTGATGTCATAATTGGTTGCCATGGCGACGATGATGCCTTAATACGTTGCCATGGCGACGGTGATATCATAATTGGTTGCCATGGCGACGGAGATGTCATAATTGGTTGCCATGGCGACGGTGATGTCATAATTGGTTGCCATGGCGACGATGATGCCTTAATACGTTGCCATGGTGATGATGTCATAATTGGTTGCCATGGCGACGGTGATGTCATAATTGGCTGCCATGGCGACGGTGATGTCATAATTGGTTGCCATGGCGATGATGTCATAATTGGTTGCCATGGCGACGGTGATGTCATAATTTGTTGCCATGGCGACGATGATGCCTTAATACGTTGCCATGGCGATGATGTCATAATTGGTTGCCATGGCGACAATGATGCCTTAATACGTTGCCATGGCAACGGTGATGTCATAATTGGTTGCCTTTTCGACGATGATGCCTTAATATGTTGCCATGGCGATGATGTCATAATTGGTTGCCATGGCGACGGTGATGTCATAATTGGTTGCCATGGCGACGGTGATGTCATAATTGGTTGCCATGGCGACAATAATGTCATAATTGGTTGCCATGGCGACGATGATGCCTTAATACGTTGACATGGCGATGATGTCATAATTGGTTGCCATGGCGACGGTGATGTCATAATTGGTTTCCATGGCGACGATGATGCCTTAATACGTTGCATGGCGATGATGTCATAATTGGTTGCCATGGCAAAGATGATGCCTTAATACGTTGCCATGGCGACGGTGATGTCATAATTTGTTGCCATGGTGATGATGTCATGCCATGGCGACGGTGATGTCATAATTGGTTGCTATGGCAACGATGATGTCATAATTGGTTGCCATGGAGACTATGATGCCTTAATACGTTGACATGGCGACGGTGATATCATTGGTTGCCATGGCGACGGTGATGTCATAATTGGTTGCCATGGCGACGTTGATGTCATAATTTGTTGCCATGGCAATGATGATGTCATAATTGGTTGCCATGGCGACGGTGATGTCATAATTGGTTGCTATGGCGACGATGATGTCATAATTGGTTGCCATGGAGACGATGATGCCTTAATACGTTGCCATGGTGACGGTGATATCATAATTGGTTGCCATGGCGACGGTGATGTCATAATTGGTTGCCATGGCGACGGTGATGCCTTGATACGTTGCCATGGCGACGGTGATGTCGTAATTGGTTGCCATGGCGACGGTGATGTCATAATTGGTTGCCATGGCGACGGTGATGTCATAATTGGTTGCCATGGCGATGATGCCTTAATACGTTGCCATGGCGACGGTGATGTCATAATTGGTTGCCATGGCGACAATGATGCCTTAATACATTGCCATGGCGATGATGTCATAATTGGTTGCCATGGTGACGGTGATGTCATAATTGGTTGCCATGGCGACGATGATGCCTTAATACGTTCCCATGGCGATGATGTCATAATTGGTTGCCATGGCAACGGTGATGTCATAATTGGTTGCCATGGCGACGATGATGACTTAATACGTTGACATGGCGATGATGTCATAATTGGTTTCCATGGCGACGGTGATGTCATAATTTTTTGCCATGGCGACGGTGATGTCATAATTGGTTGCCATGGCGATGATGTCATAATTGGTTGCCATGGCGACGGTGATGTCATAATTGGTTGCCATGGCGACGATGATGCCTTAATACATTGCCATGGCGATGATGTCATAATTGGTTGCCATGGCGACGGTGATGTCATAATTGGTTGCCATGGCGACGGTGATGTCATAATTGGTTGCCATGGCAATGATGTCATAATTGGTTGCCATGGCGACGGTGATGTCATAATTGGTTGCCATGGCGACGATGATGCCTTAATACGTTGCCATGGCGATGATGTCATAATTGGTTGCCATGGCGACGGTGATGTCATAATTGGTTGCCATGGCGACGGTGATGTCATAATTGGTTGCCATGGCGACAATGATTTCATAATTGGTTGCCATGGCGACGATGATGCCTTAATACGTTGACATGGCGATGATGTCATAATTGGTTGCCATGGCGACGGTGATGTCATAATTGGTTGCCATGGCGACGATGATGCCTTAATACGTTGCCATGGCGATGATGTCATAATTGGTTGCCATGGCGACGGTGATGTCATAATTGGTTGCCATGGCGACTGTGATGTCATAATTGGTTGCCATGGCGACAATGATTTCATAATTGGTTGCCATAGCGACGATGATGCCTTAATACGTTGACATGGCGATGATGTCATAATTGGTTGCCATGGCGACGGTGATGTCATAATTGGTTGCCATGGCGACGATGATGCCTTAATACGTTGCCATGGCGATGATGTCATAATTGGTTGCCATGGCGACGGTGATGTCATAATTGGTTGCCATGGCGACTGTGATGTCATAATTGGTTGCCATGGCGACAATGATGTCATAATTGGTTGCCATGGCGACGATGATGCCTTAATACGTTGACATGGCGATGATGTCATAATTGGTTGCCATGGCGACGATGATGTCATAATTGGTTGCCATGGCGATTATGTCATAATTGGTTGCCATGGCGATGATGATGTCATAATTGGTTGCCATGGCGATGATGTCATAATTGGTTGCCATGGCGATGATGTCATAATTGGTTGCCATGACGATGATGTCATAATTGGTTGCCATGGTGACGATGATGCCTTAACACGTTGCCATGGCGACGGTGATGTCATAATTGGTTGCAATGGCGACGGTGATGTCATAATTGGTTGCCATGGCGACGATGATGTCTTAATACGTTGCCATGGCGACGGTGATGTCATTATTGGTTGCCATGGCGACGGTGATATCATAACTGGTTGCCATGGTGACGATGATGTCATAATTGGTTGCCATGGCGACGATGATGCCTTAATACGTTGCCATGGCGATGATGTCATAATTGGTTTCCATGGCGACGGTGATGTCATAATTGGTTGCCATGGCGACGATGATGCCTTAATACATTGCCATGGCGACGGTGATGTCATAATTGGTTGCCATGGCGATGATGTCATACTTGGTTGCCATGGCGACGGTGATGTCATAATTGGTTGCAATGGTGACGATGATGTCATAATTGGTTGCCATGGCGATGGTGATGTCATAATTGGTTGCCATGGCGATGATGATGTCATAATTGGTTGCCATGTCGACGATGATGCCTTAATACGTTCCCATGGCGATGATGTCATAATTGTTTGCCATGGCGACGATCATGCCTTAATACATTGCCATGGCGATGATGTCATAATTGGTTGCCATGGCAACGGTGATGTCATAATTGGTTGCCATAGCGACGGTGATGTCATAATCGGTTGCCATGGCGACGATGATGCCTTAATACGTTGCCATGGCGACGGTGATATCATAATTGGTTGCCATGGCGACGGAGATGTCATAATTGGTTGCCATGGCGACGGTGATGTCATAATTGGTTGCCATGGCGACGATGATGCCTTAATACGTTGCCATGGTGATGATGTCATAATTGGTTGCCATGGCGACGGTGATGTCATAATTGGCTGCCATGGCGACGGTGATGTCATAATTGGTTGCCATGGCGATGATGTCATAATTGGTTGCCATGGCGACGGTGATGTCATAATTTGTTGCCATGGCGACGATGATGCCTTAATACGTTGCCATGGCGATGATGTCATAATTGGTTGCCATGGCGACAATGATGCCTTAATACGTTGCCATGGCAACGGTGATGTCATAATTGGTTGCCTTTTCGACGATGATGCCTTAATACGTTGCCATGGCGATGATGTCATAATTGGTTGCCATGGCGACGGTGATGTCATAATTGGTTGCCATGGCGACGGTGATGTCATAATTGGTTGCCATGGCGACAATAATGTCATAATTGGTTGCCATGGCGACGATGATGCCTTAATACGTTGACATGGCGATGATGTCATAATTGGTTGCCATGGCGACGGTGATGTCATAATTGGTTTCCATGGCGACGATGATGCCTTAATACGTTGCATGGCGATGATGTCATAATTGGTTGCCATGGCAAAGATGATGCCTTAATACGTTGCCATGGCGACGGTGATGTCATAATTTGTTGCCATGGTGATGATGTCATGCCATGGCGACGGTGATGTCATAATTGGTTGCTATGGCAACGATGATGTCATAATTGGTTGCCATGGAGACTATGATGCCTTAATACGTTGACATGGCGACGGTGATATCATTGGTTGCCATGGCGACGGTGATGTCATAATTGATTGCCATGGCGACGTTGATGTCATAATTTGTTGCCATGGCAATGATGATGTCATAATTGGTTGCCATGGCGACGGTGATGTCATAATTGGTTGCTATGGCGACGATGATGTCATAATTGGTTGCCATGGAGACGATGATGCCTTAATACGTTGCCATGGTGACGGTGATATCATAATTGGTTGCCATGGCGACGGTGATGTCATAATTGGTTGCCATGGCGACGGTGATGCCTTGATACGTTGCCATGGCGACGGTGATGTCGTAATTGGTTGCCATGGCGACGGTGATGTCATAATTGGTTGCCATGGCGACGGTGATGTCATAATTGGTTGCCATGGCGATGATGCCTTAATACGTTGCCATGGCGACGGTGATGTCATAATTGGTTGCCATGGCGACAATGATGCCTTAATACATTGCCATGGCGATGATGTCATAATTGGTTGCCATGGTGACGGTGATGTCATAATTGGTTGCCATGGCGACGATGATGCCTTAATACGTTCCCATGGCGATGATGTCATAATTGGTTGCCATGGCAACGGTGATGTCATAATTGGTTGCCATGGCGACGATGATGACTTAATACGTTGACATGGCGATGATGTCATAATTGGTTTCCATGGCGACGGTGATGTCATAATTTTTTGCCATGGCGACGGTGATGTCATAATTGGTTGCCATGGCGATGATGTCATAATTGGTTGCCATGGCGACGGTGATGTCATAATTGGTTGCCATGGCGACGATGATGCCTTAATACATTGCCATGGCGATGATGTCATAATTGGTTGCCATGGCGACGGTGATGTCATAATTGGTTGCCATGGCGACGGTGATGTCATAATTGGTTGCCATGGCAATGATGTCATAATTGGTTGCCATGGCGACGGTGATGTCATAATTGGTTGCCATGGCGACGATGATGCCTTAATACGTTGCCATGGCGATGATGTCATAATTGGTTGCCATGGCGACGGTGATGTCATAATTGGTTGCCATGGCGACGATGATGCCTAAATACATTGCCATGGCGATGATGTCATAATTGGTTGCCATGGCGACGGTGATGCCATAATTGGTTGCCATGGCGACGGTGATGTCATAATTGGTTGCCATGGCGATGATGTCATAATTGGTTGCCATGGCGACGGTGATGTCATAATTGGTTGCCATGGCGATGATGATGCCTTAATACGTTGCCATGGCGACGGTTATGTCATAATTTGTTGCCATGGCGATGATGATGTCATAATTGGTTGCCATGGCGATAGTGATGTCATAATTGGTTGCCATGGCGACGGTGATGTCATAATTGGTTGCCATGGCGACAATGATGTCATAACTGGTTGCCATGGCGACGATGATGCCTTAATACGTTGACATGGCGATGATGTCATAATTGGTTGCCATGGCGACGGTGATGTCATAATTGGTTTCCATGGCGACGATGATGCCTTAATACGTTGCATGGCGATGATGTCATAATTGGTTGCCATGGCAAAGATGATGCCTTAATACGTTGCCATGGCGACGGTGATGTCATAATTTGTTGCCATGGCGATGATGATGTCATAATTGGTTGCCATGGCGACGGTGATGTCATAATTGGTTGCTATGGCGACGATGATGTCATAATTGGTTGCCATGGAGACGATGATGCCTTAATACGTTGCCATGGCGATGATGTCATAAATGGTTGCCATGGCGACGGTGATGTCATAATTGGTTGCCATGGCAACGATTATGCCTTAATACGTTGCCACGGTGATGATGTCATAATTGGTTGCCATGGCGACGGTGATGTCATAATTGGTTGCCATGGCGACGGTGATGTCATAATTGGTTGCCATGGCGACAATGATGTCATAATTGGTTGCCATGGCGACGATGATGCCTTAATACGTTGCCATGGCGATGATGTCATAATTGGTTGCCATGGCGACGGTGATGTCATAATTGGTTGCCATGGCGACGGTGATGTCATAATTGGTTGCCATGGCGATGATGTCATAATTTGTTGCCATGGCGACGATGATGTCATAATTGGTTGCCATGGCGACGATGATGCCTTAATACATTGCCATGGCGATGATGTCATAATTGGTTGCCATGGTGACGGTGATGTCATAATTGGTTGCCATGGCGACGATGATGCCTTAATACGTTGCCATGGCGATGATGTCATAATTGGTTGCCACGGCGACGATCATGCCTTAATACGTTGCCATGGCGATGATGTCATAATTGGTTGCCATGGCGACGGTGATGTCATAATTAGTTGCCATAGCGACGGTGATGTCACAATTGGTTGCCATGGCGACGATGATGCCTTAATACGTTGCCATGGCGACGGTGATATCATAATTGGTTGCCATGGTGACGGTGATGTCATAATTGGTTGCCATGGCGACGGTGATGTCATAATTGGTTGCCATGGCGACGATGATGCCTTAATACGTTGCCATGGCGATGATGTCATAATTGGTTGCCATGGCGATGGTGATGTCATAATTGGTTGCCATGGCGACGATGATGCCTTAATACGTTGCCATGGCGATGATGTCATAATTGGTTGCCATGGCGAAGGTGATGTCATAATTGGTTAACATGGCGACGGTAATGTCATAATTGGTTGACATGGCGATGATGTCATGTTTGGTTGCCATGGCGACGGTGATGTCATAATTGGTTGCCATGGCGACGATGATGCCTTAATACGTTGTCATGGAGATGATATCATAATTGGTTGCCATGGCGACAGTGATGTCATAATTGGTTGCCATGGCGACGATGATGCCTTAATACGTTGCCATGGCGATGATGTCATAATTGGTTGCCATGGCGACGATCATGCCTTAATACGTTGCCATGGCGATGATGTCATAATTGGTTGCCTTGGCGACGTGATGTCATAATTTGTTGCCATGGCGATGGTGATGTCATAATTGGTTGCCATGGCGACGATGATGCCTTAATACGTTGCCATGGCGACGGTGATGTCATAATTCATTTGCCATGGCGACGGTGATGTCATAATTGGTTGCCGTGGACACGGTGATGTCATAATTAGTTGCCATGGCGACGGTGATGTCATAATTGGTTGCCATGACGATGATGATGTCATAATTGGTTGCCATGGCTATGATATCATAATTGGTTGCCATGGCGATGATGTCATAATTGGTCGCCATGGCGATTATGTCATAATTGGTTGCCATGGTGATTAAGTCATAATTGGTTGCCATGGCGATGATGTCATATTAGGTTGCCATGGCGACGGTGATGTCATAATTGGTTGCCATGGCGATGATGTCATAATTGGTTGCCATGGCGACGGTGATGTCATAATTGGTTGCCATGGCGATGATGCCTTAATACGTTTCAATGGCGACGGTGATGTCATAATTGGTTGCCATGGCGACGATGATGTCATAATTGGTTGCCATGGCGACGATGATGTCATAATTGGTTGCCATGGCGACGATGCTGCCTTAATACGTTGCCATGGCGATGATGATGTCATAATTGGTTGCCATGGCGATGATGATGTCATAATTGGTTGCCATGGCGATGATGATGTCATAATTGGTTGCCATGGCGATGATGTCATAATTGGTTGACATGACGATGATGTCATAATTGGTTGCCATGGTGACGATGATGCCTTAACACGTTGCCATGGCGACGGTGATGTCATAATTGGTTGCCATGGCGACGGTGATGTCATAATTGGTTGCCATGGCGACGATGATGTCTTAATACGTTGCCATGGCGATGATGTCATTATTGGTTGCCATGGCGACGGTGATATCATAATTGGTTGCCATGGCAACGATGATGTCATAATTGGTTGCCATGGCAACGATGATGCCTTAATACGTTGCCATGGCGATGATGTCATAATTGGTTGCCATGGCGACGGTGATGTCATAATTGGTTGCCATGGCGACGATGATGCCTTAATACGTTGACATGGCGACGGTGATGTCATAATTGGTTGCCATGGCGATGATGTCATACTTGGTTGCCATGGCGACGGTGATGTCATAATTGGTTGCAATGGCGACGATGATGTCATAATTGGTTGCCATGGCGACGGTGATGTCATAATTGGTTGCCATGGCGATGATGATGTCATAATTGGTTGCCATGGTGACGATGATGCCTTAATACGTTGCCATAGCGATGATGTCATAATTGGTTGCCATGGCGACGATCATGCCTTAATACGTTGCCATGGCGATGATGTCATAATTAGGTTGCCATGGCGACGGTGATGTCATAATTGGTTGCCATAGCGACGGTGATGTCATAATTGGTTGCCATGGCGACGATGATGCCTTAATACGTTGCCATGGCGACGGTGATATCATAATTGGTTGCCATGGCGACGGTGATGTCATAATTGGTTGCCATGGCGACGGTGATGTCATAATTGGTTGCCATGGCGACGATGATGCCTTAATACGTTGCCATGGCGATGATGTCATAATTGGTTGCCATGGCGACGGTGATGTCATAATTGGTTGCCATGGTGACGGTGATGTCATAATTGGTTGCCATGGCGATGATGTCATAATTGGTTGCCATGGCGACGGTGATGTCATAATTGGTTGCCATGGCGACGATGATGCCTTAATACGTTGCCATGGCGATGATGTCATAATTGGTTGCCATGGCGACAATGATGCCTTAATACGTTGCCATGGCAACGGTGATGTCATAATTGGTTGCCATGGCGACGATGATGCCTTAATACGATGCCATGGCGATGATGTCATAATTGGTTGCCATGGCGACGGTGATGTCATAATTGGTTGCCATGGCGACGATGATGCCTTAATACGTTGCCATGGCGACGGTGATGTCATAATTGGTTGCCATGGCGACGGTGATGTCATAATTTGTTGCCATGGCGACGGTGATGTCATAATTGGTTGCTATGGCGACGATGATGTCATAATTGGTTGCCATGGAGACGATGATGCCTTAATACGTTGCCATGGCGACGGTGATATCATAATTGGTTGCCATGGCGACGATGATGCCTTAATACGTTGCCATGGCGACGGTGATATCATAATTGGTTGCCATGGTGACGGTGATGTCATAATTGGTTGCCATGGCGACGGTGATGCCTTGATACGTTGCCATGGCGACGGTGATGTCGTAATTGGTTGCCATGGTGACGGTGATGTCATAATTGGTTGCCATGGCGACGGTGATGTCATAATTGGTTGCCATGGCGATGATGCCTTAATACGTTGCCATGGTGACGGTGATGTCATAATTGGTCGTCATGCATGACGCCACTGCAGCTAGGCGTGGGAGCGCCGCTATCTAGCACCACTGCACCAGCCATCTTTCTTGGGCTATTCTCTTGGGAGTTCTGTTCTTCCTTATTCAAAGATCCGAATTTCAATTCAGCGATAAAAGTGATAAAGGCTCGGATTGAGCCGAAACGTCGTATTAAATTATATCGCTTCTACTTCGTGCTATATATACTTGTTTGGCTCCCACATGTTTTGTATATAATAAAAATAAGCACTTATTGCATATAGAAACCCCTCTGAGTGTGCGGTGAATTATATTATTATTGGTAATAGGACCTAAAGGTCTGTTACACCTGCACCTCGCTATTGGACTTGAGTGCACGCTAACCTCCTGGTTATAATTGGTTGCCATGGCAACGGTGATGTCATAATTGGTTGCCATGGCGACGATGATGCCTTAATACGTTGACATGGCGATGATGTCATAATTGGTTTCCATGGCGACGGTGATGTCATAATTTTTTGCCATGGCGACGGTGATGTCATAATTGGTTGCCATGGCGATGATGTCATAATTGGTTGCCATGGCGACAATGATGCCTTAATACATTGCCATGGCAATGATGTCATAATTGGTTGCCATGGCGACGGTGATGTCATAATTGGTTGCCATGGAGACGGTGATGTCATAATTGGTTGCCATGGCAATGATGTCATAATTGGTTGCCATGGCGACGGTGATGTCATAATTGGTTACCATGGCGACGATGATGCCTTAATACGTTGCCATGGCGATGATGTCATAATTGGTTGCCATGGCGACGGTGATGTCATAATTGGTTGCCATGGCGACGGTGATGTCATAATTGGTTGCCATGGCGACAATGATTTCATAAATGGTTGCCATGGCGACGATGATGCCTTAATACGTTGACATGGCGATGATGTCATAATTGGTTGCCATGGCAACGGTGATGTCATAATTGGTTGCCATGGCGACGGTTATGTCATAATTGGCTGCCATGGCGACAATGATGTCATAATTGGTTGCCATGGCGACGATGATGCCTTAATACGTTGACATGGCGATGATGTCATAATTGGTTGCCATGGTGACGGTGATGTCATAATTGGTTGCCATTGCGACGATGATGCCTTAATACGTTGCCATGGCGATTATGTCATAATTGGTTGCCATGGAGATGATGATGCCTTAATACATTGCCATGGCGACGGTGATGTCATAATTTGTTGCCATGTCGATGATGATGTCATAATTGGTTGCCATGGCGACGGTGATGTCATAATTGGTTGCTATGGCGACGATGATGTCATAATTGGTTGCCATGGAGACTATGATGCCTTAATACGTTGCCATGGCGACGGTGATATCATTGGTTGCCATGGCTACGGTGATGTCATAATTGGTTGCCATGGCGGTGATGTCATAATTTTTTGCCATGGCGACGGTAATGTCATAATTGGTTGCCATGGAGATGATGATGCCTTAATACATTGCCATGGCGACGGTGATGTCATAATTTGTTGCCATGGTGATGATGTCATGCCATGGCGACGGTGATGTCATAATTGGTTGCTATGGCAACGATGATGTCATAATTGGTTGCCATGGAGACTATGATGCCTTAATACGTTGACATGGCGACGGTGATATCATTGGTTGCCATGGCGACGGTGATGTCATAATTGGTTGCCATGGCGACGTTGATGTCATAATTTGTTGCCATGGCAATGATGATGTCATAATTGGTTGCCATGGCGACGGTGATGTCATAATTGGTTGCTATGGCGACGATGATGTCATAATTGGTTGCCATGGAGACGATGATGCCTTAATACGTTGCCATGGTGACGGTGATATCATAATTGGTTGCCATGGCGACGGTGATGTCATAATTGGTTGCCATGGCGACGGTGATGCCTTGATACGTTGCCATGGCGACGGTGATGTCGTAATTGGTTGCCATGGCGACGGTGATGTCATAATTGGTTGCCATGGCGACGGTGATGTCATAATTGGTTGCCATGGCGATGATGCCTTAATACGTTGCCATGGCGACGGTGATGTCATAATTGGTTGCCATGGCGACAATGATGCCTTAATACATTGCCATGGCGATGATGTCATAATTGGTTGCCATGGTGACGGTGATGTCATAATTGGTTGCCATGGCGACGATGATGCCTTAATACGTTCCCATGGCGATGATGTCATAATTGGTTGCCATGGCAACGGTGATGTCATAATTGGTTGCCATGGCGACGATGATGACTTAATACGTTGACATGGCGATGATGTCATAATTGGTTTCCATGGCGACGGTGATGTCATAATTTTTTGCCATGGCGACGGTGATGTCATAATTGGTTGCCATGGCGATGATGTCATAATTGGTTGCCATGGCGACGGTGATGTCATAATTGGTTGCCATGGCGACGATGATGCCTTAATACATTGCCATGGCGATGATGTCATAATTGGTTGCCATGGCGACGGTGATGTCATAATTGGTTGCCATGGCGACGGTGATGTCATAATTGGTTGCCATGGCAATGATGTCATAATTGGTTGCCATGGCGACGGTGATGTCATAATTGGTTGCCATGGCGACGATGATGCCTTAATACGTTGCCATGGCGATGATGTCATAATTGGTTGCCATGGCGACGGTGATGTCATAATTGGTTGCCATGGCGACGGTGATGTCATAATTGGTTGCCATGGCGACAATGATTTCATAATTGGTTGCCATGGCGACGATGATGCCTTAATACGTTGACATGGCGATGATGTCATAATTGGTTGCCATGGCGACGGTGATGTCATAATTGGTTGCCATGGCGACGATGATGCCTTAATACGTTGCCATGGCGATGATGTCATAATTGGTTGCCATGGCGACGGTGATGTCATAATTGGTTGCCATGGCGACTGTGATGTCATAATTGGTTGCCATGGCGACAATGATTTCATAATTGGTTGCCATAGCGACGATGATGCCTTAATACGTTGACATGGCGATGATGTCATAATTGGTTGCCATGGCGACGGTGATGTCATAATTGGTTGCCATGGCGACGATGATGCCTTAATACGTTGCCATGGCGATGATGTCATAATTGGTTGCCATGGCGACGGTGATGTCATAATTGGTTGCCATGGCGACTGTGATGTCATAATTGGTTGCCATGGCGACAATGATGTCATAATTGGTTGCCATGGCGACGATGATGCCTTAATACGTTGACATGGCGATGATGTCATAATTGGTTGCCATGGCGACGATGATGTCATAATTGGTTGCCATGGCGATTATGTCATAATTGGTTGCCATGGCGATGATGATGTCATAATTGGTTGCCATGGCGATGATGTCATAATTGGTTGCCATGGCGATGATGTCATAATTGGTTGCCATGACGATGATGTCATAATTGGTTGCCATGGTGACGATGATGCCTTAACACGTTGCCATGGCGACGGTGATGTCATAATTGGTTGCAATGGCGACGGTGATGTCATAATTGGTTGCCATGGCGACGATGATGTCTTAATACGTTGCCATGGCGACGGTGATGTCATTATTGGTTGCCATGGCGACGGTGATATCATAACTGGTTGCCATGGTGACGATGATGTCATAATTGGTTGCCATGGCGACGATGATGCCTTAATACGTTGCCATGGCGATGATGTCATAATTGGTTTCCATGGCGACGGTGATGTCATAATTGGTTGCCATGGCGACGATGATGCCTTAATACATTGCCATGGCGACGGTGATGTCATAATTGGTTGCCATGGCGATGATGTCATACTTGGTTGCCATGGCGACGGTGATGTCATAATTGGTTGCAATGGTGACGATGATGTCATAATTGGTTGCCATGGCGATGGTGATGTCATAATTGGTTGCCATGGCGATGATGATGTCATAATTGGTTGCCATGTCGACGATGATGCCTTAATACGTTCCCATGGCGATGATGTCATAATTGTTTGCCATGGCGACGATCATGCCTTAATACATTGCCATGGCGATGATGTCATAATTGGTTGCCATGGCAACGGTGATGTCATAATTGGTTGCCATAGCGACGGTGATGTCATAATCGGTTGCCATGGCGACGATGATGCCTTAATACGTTGCCATGGCGACGGTGATATCATAATTGGTTGCCATGGCGACGGAGATGTCATAATTGGTTGCCATGGCGACGGTGATGTCATAATTGGTTGCCATGGCGACGATGATGCCTTAATACGTTGCCATGGTGATGATGTCATAATTGGTTGCCATGGCGACGGTGATGTCATAATTGGCTGCCATGGCGACGGTGATGTCATAATTGGTTGCCATGGCGATGATGTCATAATTGGTTGCCATGGCGACGGTGATGTCATAATTTGTTGCCATGGCGACGATGATGCCTTAATACGTTGCCATGGCGATGATGTCATAATTGGTTGCCATGGCGACAATGATGCCTTAATACGTTGCCATGGCAACGGTGATGTCATAATTGGTTGCCTTTTCGACGATGATGCCTTAATACGTTGCCATGGCGATGATGTCATAATTGGTTGCCATGGCGACGGTGATGTCATAATTGGTTGCCATGGCGACGGTGATGTCATAATTGGTTGCCATGGCGACAATAATGTCATAATTGGTTGCCATGGCGACGATGATGCCTTAATACGTTGACATGGCGATGATGTCATAATTGGTTGCCATGGCGACGGTGATGTCATAATTGGTTTCCATGGCGACGATGATGCCTTAATACGTTGCATGGCGATGATGTCATAATTGGTTGCCATGGCAAAGATGATGCCTTAATACGTTGCCATGGCGACGGTGATGTCATAATTTGTTGCCATGGTGATGATGTCATGCCATGGCGACGGTGATGTCATAATTGGTTGCTATGGCAACGATGATGTCATAATTGGTTGCCATGGAGACTATGATGCCTTAATACGTTGACATGGCGACGGTGATATCATTGGTTGCCATGGCGACGGTGATGTCATAATTGATTGCCATGGCGACGTTGATGTCATAATTTGTTGCCATGGCAATGATGATGTCATAATTGGTTGCCATGGCGACGGTGATGTCATAATTGGTTGCTATGGCGACGATGATGTCATAATTGGTTGCCATGGAGACGATGATGCCTTAATACGTTGCCATGGTGACGGTGATATCATAATTGGTTGCCATGGCGACGGTGATGTCATAATTGGTTGCCATGGCGACGGTGATGCCTTGATACGTTGCCATGGCGACGGTGATGTCGTAATTGGTTGCCATGGCGACGGTGATGTCATAATTGGTTGCCATGGCGACGGTGATGTCATAATTGGTTGCCATGGCGATGATGCCTTAATACGTTGCCATGGCGACGGTGATGTCATAATTGGTTGCCATGGCGACAATGATGCCTTAATACATTGCCATGGCGATGATGTCATAATTGGTTGCCATGGTGACGGTGATGTCATAATTGGTTGCCATGGCGACGATGATGCCTTAATACGTTCCCATGGCGATGATGTCATAATTGGTTGCCATGGCAACGGTGATGTCATAATTGGTTGCCATGGCGACGATGATGACTTAATACGTTGACATGGCGATGATGTCATAATTGGTTTCCATGGCGACGGTGATGTCATAATTTTTTGCCATGGCGACGGTGATGTCATAATTGGTTGCCATGGCGATGATGTCATAATTGGTTGCCATGGCGACGGTGATGTCATAATTGGTTGCCATGGCGACGATGATGCCTTAATACATTGCCATGGCGATGATGTCATAATTGGTTGCCATGGCGACGGTGATGTCATAATTGGTTGCCATGGCGACGGTGATGTCATAATTGGTTGCCATGGCAATGATGTCATAATTGGTTGCCATGGCGACGGTGATGTCATAATTGGTTGCCATGGCGACGATGATGCCTTAATACGTTGCCATGGCGATGATGTCATAATTGGTTGCCATGGCGACGGTGATGTCATAATTGGTTGCCATGGCGACGATGATGCCTAAATACATTGCCATGGCGATGATGTCATAATTGGTTGCCATGGCGACGGTGATGCCATAATTGGTTGCCATGGCGACGGTGATGTCATAATTGGTTGCCATGGCGATGATGTCATAATTGGTTGCCATGGCGACGGTGATGTCATAATTGGTTGCCATGGCGATGATGATGCCTTAATACGTTGCCATGGCGACGGTTATGTCATAATTTGTTGCCATGGCGATGATGATGTCATAATTGGTTGCCATGGCGATAGTGATGTCATAATTGGTTGCCATGGCGACGGTGATGTCATAATTGGTTGCCATGGCGACAATGATGTCATAACTGGTTGCCATGGCGACGATGATGCCTTAATACGTTGACATGGCGATGATGTCATAATTGGTTGCCATGGCGACGGTGATGTCATAATTGGTTTCCATGGCGACGATGATGCCTTAATACGTTGCATGGCGATGATGTCATAATTGGTTGCCATGGCAAAGATGATGCCTTAATACGTTGCCATGGCGACGGTGATGTCATAATTTGTTGCCATGGCGATGATGATGTCATAATTGGTTGCCATGGCGACGGTGATGTCATAATTGGTTGCTATGGCGACGATGATGTCATAATTGGTTGCCATGGAGACGATGATGCCTTAATACGTTGCCATGGCGATGATGTCATAAATGGTTGCCATGGCGACGGTGATGTCATAATTGGTTGCCATGGCAACGATTATGCCTTAATACGTTGCCACGGTGATGATGTCATAATTGGTTGCCATGGCGACGGTGATGTCATAATTGGTTGCCATGGCGACGGTGATGTCATAATTGGTTGCCATGGCGACAATGATGTCATAATTGGTTGCCATGGCGACGATGATGCCTTAATACGTTGCCATGGCGATGATGTCATAATTGGTTGCCATGGCGACGGTGATGTCATAATTGGTTGCCATGGCGACGGTGATGTCATAATTGGTTGCCATGGCGATGATGTCATAATTTGTTGCCATGGCGACGATGATGTCATAATTGGTTGCCATGGCGACGATGATGCCTTAATACATTGCCATGGCGATGATGTCATAATTGGTTGCCATGGTGACGGTGATGTCATAATTGGTTGCCATGGCGACGATGATGCCTTAATACGTTGCCATGGCGATGATGTCATAATTGGTTGCCACGGCGACGATCATGCCTTAATACGTTGCCATGGCGATGATGTCATAATTGGTTGCCATGGCGACGGTGATGTCATAATTAGTTGCCATAGCGACGGTGATGTCACAATTGGTTGCCATGGCGACGATGATGCCTTAATACGTTGCCATGGCGACGGTGATATCATAATTGGTTGCCATGGTGACGGTGATGTCATAATTGGTTGCCATGGCGACGGTGATGTCATAATTGGTTGCCATGGCGACGATGATGCCTTAATACGTTGCCATGGCGATGATGTCATAATTGGTTGCCATGGCGATGGTGATGTCATAATTGGTTGCCATGGCGACGATGATGCCTTAATACGTTGCCATGGCGATGATGTCATAATTGGTTGCCATGGCGAAGGTGATGTCATAATTGGTTAACATGGCGACGGTAATGTCATAATTGGTTGACATGGCGATGATGTCATGTTTGGTTGCCATGGCGACGGTGATGTCATAATTGGTTGCCATGGCGACGATGATGCCTTAATACGTTGTCATGGAGATGATATCATAATTGGTTGCCATGGCGACAGTGATGTCATAATTGGTTGCCATGGCGACGATGATGCCTTAATACGTTGCCATGGCGATGATGTCATAATTGGTTGCCATGGCGACGATCATGCCTTAATACGTTGCCATGGCGATGATGTCATAATTGGTTGCCTTGGCGACGTGATGTCATAATTTGTTGCCATGGCGATGGTGATGTCATAATTGGTTGCCATGGCGACGATGATGCCTTAATACGTTGCCATGGCGACGGTGATGTCATAATTCATTTGCCATGGCGACGGTGATGTCATAATTGGTTGCCGTGGACACGGTGATGTCATAATTAGTTGCCATGGCGACGGTGATGTCATAATTGGTTGCCATGACGATGATGATGTCATAATTGGTTGCCATGGCTATGATATCATAATTGGTTGCCATGGCGATGATGTCATAATTGGTCGCCATGGCGATTATGTCATAATTGGTTGCCATGGTGATTAAGTCATAATTGGTTGCCATGGCGATGATGTCATATTAGGTTGCCATGGCGACGGTGATGTCATAATTGGTTGCCATGGCGATGATGTCATAATTGGTTGCCATGGCGACGGTGATGTCATAATTGGTTGCCATGGCGATGATGCCTTAATACGTTTCAATGGCGACGGTGATGTCATAATTGGTTGCCATGGCGACGATGATGTCATAATTGGTTGCCATGGCGACGATGATGTCATAATTGGTTGCCATGGCGACGATGCTGCCTTAATACGTTGCCATGGCGATGATGATGTCATAATTGGTTGCCATGGCGATGATGATGTCATAATTGGTTGCCATGGCGATGATGATGTCATAATTGGTTGCCATGGCGATGATGTCATAATTGGTTGACATGACGATGATGTCATAATTGGTTGCCATGGTGACGATGATGCCTTAACACGTTGCCATGGCGACGGTGATGTCATAATTGGTTGCCATGGCGACGGTGATGTCATAATTGGTTGCCATGGCGACGATGATGTCTTAATACGTTGCCATGGCGATGATGTCATTATTGGTTGCCATGGCGACGGTGATATCATAATTGGTTGCCATGGCAACGATGATGTCATAATTGGTTGCCATGGCAACGATGATGCCTTAATACGTTGCCATGGCGATGATGTCATAATTGGTTGCCATGGCGACGGTGATGTCATAATTGGTTGCCATGGCGACGATGATGCCTTAATACGTTGACATGGCGACGGTGATGTCATAATTGGTTGCCATGGCGATGATGTCATACTTGGTTGCCATGGCGACGGTGATGTCATAATTGGTTGCAATGGCGACGATGATGTCATAATTGGTTGCCATGGCGACGGTGATGTCATAATTGGTTGCCATGGCGATGATGATGTCATAATTGGTTGCCATGGTGACGATGATGCCTTAATACGTTGCCATAGCGATGATGTCATAATTGGTTGCCATGGCGACGATCATGCCTTAATACGTTGCCATGGCGATGATGTCATAATTAGGTTGCCATGGCGACGGTGATGTCATAATTGGTTGCCATAGCGACGGTGATGTCATAATTGGTTGCCATGGCGACGATGATGCCTTAATACGTTGCCATGGCGACGGTGATATCATAATTGGTTGCCATGGCGACGGTGATGTCATAATTGGTTGCCATGGCGACGGTGATGTCATAATTGGTTGCCATGGCGACGATGATGCCTTAATACGTTGCCATGGCGATGATGTCATAATTGGTTGCCATGGCGACGGTGATGTCATAATTGGTTGCCATGGTGACGGTGATGTCATAATTGGTTGCCATGGCGATGATGTCATAATTGGTTGCCATGGCGACGGTGATGTCATAATTGGTTGCCATGGCGACGATGATGCCTTAATACGTTGCCATGGCGATGATGTCATAATTGGTTGCCATGGCGACAATGATGCCTTAATACGTTGCCATGGCAACGGTGATGTCATAATTGGTTGCCATGGCGACGATGATGCCTTAATACGATGCCATGGCGATGATGTCATAATTGGTTGCCATGGCGACGGTGATGTCATAATTGGTTGCCATGGCGACGATGATGCCTTAATACGTTGCCATGGCGACGGTGATGTCATAATTGGTTGCCATGGCGACGGTGATGTCATAATTTGTTGCCATGGCGACGGTGATGTCATAATTGGTTGCTATGGCGACGATGATGTCATAATTGGTTGCCATGGAGACGATGATGCCTTAATACGTTGCCATGGCGACGGTGATATCATAATTGGTTGCCATGGCGACGATGATGCCTTAATACGTTGCCATGGCGACGGTGATATCATAATTGGTTGCCATGGTGACGGTGATGTCATAATTGGTTGCCATGGCGACGGTGATGCCTTGATACGTTGCCATGGCGACGGTGATGTCGTAATTGGTTGCCATGGTGACGGTGATGTCATAATTGGTTGCCATGGCGACGGTGATGTCATAATTGGTTGCCATGGCGATGATGCCTTAATACGTTGCCATGGTGACGGTGATGTCATAATTGGTCGTCATGCATGACGCCACTGCAGCTAGGCGTGGGAGCGCCGCTATCTAGCACCACTGCACCAGCCATCTTTCTTGGGCTATTCTCTTGGGAGTTCTGTTCTTCCTTATTCAAAGATCCGAATTTCAATTCAGCGATAAAAGTGATAAAGGCTCGGATTGAGCCGAAACGTCGTATTAAATTATATCGCTTCTACTTCGTGCTATATATACTTGTTTGGCTCCCACATGTTTTGTATATAATAAAAATAAGCACTTATTGCATATAGAAACCCCTCTGAGTGTGCGGTGAATTATATTATTATTGGTAATAGGACCTAAAGGTCTGTTACACCTGCACCTCGCTATTGGACTTGAGTGCACGCTAACCTCCTGGTTATAATTGGTTGCCATGGCAACGGTGATGTCATAATTGGTTGCCATGGCGACGATGATGCCTTAATACGTTGACATGGCGATGATGTCATAATTGGTTTCCATGGCGACGGTGATGTCATAATTTTTTGCCATGGCGACGGTGATGTCATAATTGGTTGCCATGGCGATGATGTCATAATTGGTTGCCATGGCGACAATGATGCCTTAATACATTGCCATGGCAATGATGTCATAATTGGTTGCCATGGCGACGGTGATGTCATAATTGGTTGCCATGGAGACGGTGATGTCATAATTGGTTGCCATGGCAATGATGTCATAATTGGTTGCCATGGCGACGGTGATGTCATAATTGGTTACCATGGCGACGATGATGCCTTAATACGTTGCCATGGCGATGATGTCATAATTGGTTGCCATGGCGACGGTGATGTCATAATTGGTTGCCATGGCGACGGTGATGTCATAATTGGTTGCCATGGCGACAATGATTTCATAAATGGTTGCCATGGCGACGATGATGCCTTAATACGTTGACATGGCGATGATGTCATAATTGGTTGCCATGGCAACGGTGATGTCATAATTGGTTGCCATGGCGACGGTTATGTCATAATTGGCTGCCATGGCGACAATGATGTCATAATTGGTTGCCATGGCGACGATGATGCCTTAATACGTTGACATGGCGATGATGTCATAATTGGTTGCCATGGTGACGGTGATGTCATAATTGGTTGCCATTGCGACGATGATGCCTTAATACGTTGCCATGGCGATTATGTCATAATTGGTTGCCATGGAGATGATGATGCCTTAATACATTGCCATGGCGACGGTGATGTCATAATTTGTTGCCATGTCGATGATGATGTCATAATTGGTTGCCATGGCGACGGTGATGTCATAATTGGTTGCTATGGCGACGATGATGTCATAATTGGTTGCCATGGAGACTATGATGCCTTAATACGTTGCCATGGCGACGGTGATATCATTGGTTGCCATGGCTACGGTGATGTCATAATTGGTTGCCATGGCGGTGATGTCATAATTTTTTGCCATGGCGACGGTAATGTCATAATTGGTTGCCATGGCGATGATGATGCCTTAATACGTTGCCATGGCGATGATATCATAATTGGTTGCCATGGTGACGGTGATGTCATAACTGGTTGCCATGGCGACGATGATGCCTTGATACGTTGCCATGGCGATGATGTCATAATTGGTTGCCATGGCAACGGTGATGTCATAATTGGTTGCCATGTCGACGATGATGCCTTAATACGTTGACATGGCGATGATGTCATAATTGGTTGCCATGGCGACGGTGATGTCATAATTTTTTGCCATGGCGACGGTGATGTCATAATTGGTTGCCATGGCGATAATGTCATAATTGGTTGCCATGGCGACGGTGATGTCATAATTGGTTGCCATGGCGACGATGATGCCTTAATACGTTGCCATGGCGATGATGTCATAATTGGTTGCCATGGCGACGGTGATGTCATAATTGGTTGCCATGGCGACTGTGATGTCATAATTGGTTGCCATGGCGACAATGATTTCATAATTGGTTGCCATGGCGACGATGATGCCTTAATACGTTGACATGGCGATGATGTCATAATTGGTTGCCATGGCGACGCTGATGTCACAATTGGTTGCCATGGCGACGATGATGCCTTAATACGTTGCCATGGCGATGATGTCATAATTGGTTGCCATGGCGACGGTGATGTCATAATTGGTTGCCATGGCGACGGTGATGTCATAATTGGTTGCCATGGCGACAATGATGTCATAATTGGTTGCCATGGCGACGATGATGCCTTAATACGTTGACAAGGCGATGATTTCATAATTGGTTGCCATGGCGACGGTGATGTCATAATTGGTTGCCATGGCGACGATGATGCCTTAATACGTTGCCATGGCGATGATGTCATAATTGGTTGCCATGGCGATGATGATGCCTTAATACGTTGCCATGGCGACGGTGATGTCATAATTTGTTGCCATGGCGATGATGATGTCATAATTGGTTGCCATGGCGATGGTGATGTCATAATTGGTTGCTATGGCGACGATGATGTCATAATTGGTTGCCATGGAGACTATGATGCCTTAATACGTTGCCATGGCGACGGTGATATCATTGGTTGCCATGGCGACGGTGATGTCATAATTAGTTGCCATGGCGATGATGTCATAATTGGTTGCCATGGCGACGGTGATGTCATAATTGGTTGCCATGGCGACGATGATGCCTTAATACGTTGCCATGGTGATGATGTCATAATTGGTTGCCATGGCGATGGTGATGTCATAATTGGTTGCCATGGCGACGGTGATGTCATAATTGGTTGCCATGGCGACAATGATGTCATAATTGGTTGCCATGGCGACGATGATGCCTTAATACGTTGACATGGCGATGATGTCATAATTGGTTGCCATGGCGACGGTGATGTCATAATTGGTTTCCATGGCGACGATGATGCCTTAATACGTTGCATGGCGATTATGTCATAATTGGTTGCCATGGCAAAGATGATGCCTTAATACGTTGCCATGGCGACGGTGATGTCATAATTTGTTGCCATGGCGATGGTGATGTCATAATTGGTTGCCATGGCGACGGTGATTTCATAATTGGTTGCTCTGGCGACGATGATGTCATAATTGGTTGCCATGGAGATGATGATGCCTTAATACGTTGCCATGTCGATTATGTCATAAATGGTTGCCATGGCGACGGTGATGTCATAATTGGTTGCCATGGCGACGATTATGCCTTAATACGTTGCCATGGCGATGATGTCATAATTGGTTGCCATGGCGATGGTGAAGTCATAATTGGTTGCCATGGCGACGGTGATGTCACAATTGGTTGCCATGGCGACAATGATGTCATAATTGGTTGCCATGGCGACGATGATGCCTTAATACGTTGCCATGGCGATGATGTCATAATTGGTTGCCATGGCGACGGTGATGTCATAATTGGTTGCCATCGCGACGGTGATGTCATAATTGGTTGCCATGGCGATGATGTCATAATTTGTTGCCATGGCGACGGTGATGTCATAATTGGTTACCATGGCGACGATGATGCCTTAATACATTGCCATGGCGATGATGCCTTAATACATTGCCATGGCGATGATGTCATAATTGGTTGCCATGGCGACGGTGATGTCATAATTGGTTGCCATGGCGACGATGATGCCTTAATACGTTGCCATGGCGATGATGTCATAATTGGTTGCCATGGCGACGATCATGCCTTAATACGTTGCCATGGCGATGATGTCATAATTGGTTGCCATGGCGACGGTGATGTCATAATTAGTTGCCATAGCGACGGTGATGTCATAATTGGTTGCCATGGCGACGATGATGCCTTAATACGTTGCCATGGCGACGGTGATATCATAATTGGTTGCCATGGTGACGGTGATGTCATAATTTGTTGCCATGGCGACGGTGATGTCATAATTGGTTGCCATGGCGACGATGATGCCTTAATACGTTGCCATGGCGATGATGTCATATTTGGTTGCCATGGCGATGGTGATGTCATAATTGGTTGCCATGGCGACGTGATGTCATAATTGGTTGCCATGGCGATGATGTCATAATTGGTTGCCATGGCGACGGTGATGTCATAATTGGTTGCCATGGCGACGATGATGCCTTAATATGTTGCCATGGCGATGATGTCATAATTGGTTGCCATGGCGACGATGATGCCTTAATACGTTGCCATGGCAACGGTGATGTCATAATTGGTTGACATGGCGACTATGATGCCTTAATACGTTGCCATGGCGATGATGTCATAATTGGTTGCCATGGCGACGGTGATGTCATAATTGGTTAACATGGCGACGGTAATGTCATAATTGGTTGACATGGCGATGATGTCATAATTGGTTGCCATGGCGATGATGATGCTTTAATACGTTGCCATGGCGACGATGAAGTCATAATTGGTTGCCATGGCGACGATGATGTCATAATTGGTTGCCATGGCGATTATGTCATAATTGGTTGCCATGGCGATGATGATGTCATAATTGGTTGCCATGGCGATGATGTCATAATTGGTTGCCATGGCGATGATGTCATAATTGGTTGCCATGACGATGATGTCATAATTGGTTGCCATGGTGACGATGATGCCTTAACACGTTGCCATGGCGACGGTGATGTCATAATTGGTTGCAATGGCGACGGTGATGTCATAATTGGTTGCCATGGCGACGATGATGTCTTAATACGTTGCCATGGCGACGGTGATGTCATTATTGGTTGCCATGGCGACGGTGATATCATAACTGGTTGCCATGGTGACGATGATGTCATAATTGGTTGCCATGGCGACGATGATGCCTTAATACATTGCCATGGCGATGATGTCATAATTGGTTTCCATGGCGACGGTGATGTCATAATTGGTTGCCATGGCGACGATGATGCCTTAATACATTGCCATGGCGACGGTGATGTCATAATTGGTTGCCATGGCGATGATGTCATACTTGGTTGCCATGGCGACGGTGATGTCATAATTGGTTGCAATGGTGACGATGATGTCATAATTGGTTGCCATGGCGATGGTGATGTCATAATTGGTTGCCATGGCGATGATGATGTCATAATTGGTTGCCATGTCGACGATGATGCCTTAATACGTTCCCATGGCGATGATGTCATAATTGTTTGCCATGGCGACGATCATGCCTTAATACATTGCCATGGCGATGATGTCATAATTGGTTGCCATGGCGACGGTGATGTCATAATTGGTTGCCATAGCGACGGTGATGTCATAATTGGTTGCCATGGCGACGATGATGCCTTAATACGTTGCCATGGCGACGGTGATATCATAATTGGTTGCCATGGCGACGGAGATGTCATAATTGGTTGCCATGGCGACGGTGATGTCATAATTGGTTGCCATGGCGACGATGATGCCTTAATACGTTGCCATGGTGATGATGTCATAATTGGTTGCCATGGCGACGGTGATGTCATAATTGGCTGCCATGGCGACGGTGATGTCATAATTGGTTGCCATGGCGATGATGTCATAATTGGTTGCCATGGCGACGGTGATGTCATAATTTGTTGCCATGGCGACGATGATGCCTTAATACGTTGCCATGGCGATGATGTCATAATTGGTTGCCATGGCGACAATGATGCCTTAATACGTTGCCATGGCAACGGTGATGTCATAATTGGTTGCCTTTTCGACGATGATGCCTTAATACGTTGCCATGGCGATGATGTCATAATTGGTTGCCATGGCGACGGTGATGTCATAATTGGTTGCCATGGCGACGGTGATGTCATAATTGGTTGCCATGGCGACAATAATGTCATAATTGGTTGCCATGGCGACGATGATGCCTTAATACGTTGACATGGCGATGATGTCATAATTGGTTGCCATGGCGACGGTGATGTCATAATTGGTTTCCATGGCGACGATGATGCCTTAATACGTTGCATGGCGATGATGTCATAATTGGTTGCCATGGCAAAGATGATGCCTTAATACGTTGCCATGGCGACGGTGATGTCATAATTTGTTGCCATGGTGATGATGTCATGCCATGGCGACGGTGATGTCATAATTGGTTGCTATGGCAACGATGATGTCATAATTGGTTGCCATGGAGACTATGATGCCTTAATACGTTGACATGGCGACGGTGATATCATTGGTTGCCATGGCGACGGTGATGTCATAATTGGTTGCCATGGCGACGTTGATGTCATAATTTGTTGCCATGGCAATGATGATGTCATAATTGGTTGCCATGGCGACGGTGATGTCATAATTGGTTGCTATGGCGACAATGATGTCATAATTGGTTGCCATGGAGACGATGATGCCTTAATACGTTGCCATGGTGACGGTGATATCATAATTGGTTGCCATGGCGACGGTGATGTCATAATTGGTTGCCATGGCGACGGTGATGCCTTGATACGTTGCCATGGCGACGGTGATGTCGTAATTGGTTGCCATGGCGACGGTGATGTCATAATTGGTTGCCATGGCGACGGTGATGTCATAATTGGTTGCCATGGCGATGATGCCTTAATACGTTGCCATGGCGACGGTGATGTCATAATTGGTTGCCATGGCGACAATGATGCCTTAATACATTGCCATGGCGATGATGTCATAATTGGTTGCCATGGTGACGGTGATGTCATAATTGGTTGCCATGGCGACGATGATGCCTTAATACGTTCCCATGGCGATGATGTCATAATTGGTTGCCATGGCAACGGTGATGTCATAATTGGTTGCCATGGCGACGATGATGACTTAATACGTTGACATGGCGATGATGTCATAATTGGTTTCCATGGCGACGGTGATGTCATAATTTTTTGCCATGGCGACGGTGATGTCATAATTGGTTGCCATGGCGATGATGTCATAATTGGTTGCCATGGCGACGGTGATGTCATAATTGGTTGCCATGGCGACGATGATGCCTTAATACATTGCCATGGCGATGATGTCATAATTGGTTGCCATGGCGACGGTGATGTCATAATTGGTTGCCATGGCGACGGTGATGTCATAATTGGTTGCCATGGCAATGATGTCATAATTGGTTGCCATGGCGACGGTGATGTCATAATTGGTTGCCATGGCGACGATGATGCCTTAATACGTTGCCATGGCGATGATGTCATAATTGGTTGCCATGGCGACGGTGATGTCATAATTGGTTGCCATGGCGACGGTGATGTCATAATTGGTTGCCATGGCGACAATGATTTCATAATTGGTTGCCATAGCGACGATGATGCCTTAATACGTTGACATGGCGATGATGTCATAATTGGTTGCCATGGCGACGGTGATGTCATAATTGGTTGCCATGGCGACGATGATGCCTTAATACGTTGCCATGGCGATGATGTCATAATTGGTTGCCATGGCGACGGTGATGTCATAATTGGTTGCCATGGCGACTGTGATGTCATAATTGGTTGCCATGGCGACAATGATGTCATAATTGGTTGCCATGGCGACGATGATGCCTTAATACGTTGACATGGCGATGATGTCATAATTGGTTGCCATGGCGACGATGATGTCATAATTGGTTGCCATGGCGATTATGTCATAATTGGTTGCCATGGCGATGATGATGTCATAATTGGTTGCCATGGCGATGATGTCATAATTGGTTGCCATGGCGATGATGTCATAATTGGTTGCCATGACGATGATGTCATAATTGGTTGCCATGGTGACGATGATGCCTTAACACGTTGCCATGGCGACGGTGATGTCATAATTGGTTGCAATGGCGACGGTGATGTCATAATTGGTTGCCATGGCGACGATGATGTCTTAATACGTTGCCATGGCGACGGTGATGTCATTATTGGTTGCCATGGCGACGGTGATATCATAACTGGTTGCCATGGTGACGATGATGTCATAATTGGTTGCCATGGCGACGATGATGCCTTAATACGTTGCCATGGCGATGATGTCATAATTGGTTTCCATGGCGACGGTGATGTCATAATTGGTTGCCATGGCGACGATGATGCCTTAATACATTGCCATGGCGACGGTGATGTCATAATTGGTTGCCATGGCGATGATGTCATACTTGGTTGCCATGGCGACGGTGATGTCATAATTGGTTGCAATGGTGACGATGATGTCATAATTGGTTGCCATGGCGATGGTGATGTCATAATTGGTTGCCATGGCGATGATGATGTCATAATTGGTTGCCATGTCGACGATGATGCCTTAATACGTTCCCATGGCGATGATGTCATAATTGTTTGCCATGGCGACGATCATGCCTTAATACATTGCCATGGCGATGATGTCATAATTGGTTGCCATGGCAACGGTGATGTCATAATTGGTTGCCATAGCGACGGTGATGTCATAATTGGTTGCCATGGCGACGATGATGCCTTAATACGTTGCCATGGCGACGGTGATATCATAATTGGTTGCCATGGCGACGGAGATGTCATAATTGGTTGCCATGGCGACGGTGATGTCATAATTGGTTGCCATGGCGACGATGATGCCTTAATACGTTGCCATGGTGATGATGTCATAATTGGTTGCCATGGCGACGGTGATGTCATAATTGGCTGCCATGGCGACGGTGATGTCATAATTGGTTGCCATGGCGATGATGTCATAATTGGTTGCCATGGCGACGGTGATGTCATAATTTGTTGCCATGGCGACGATGATGCCTTAATACGTTGCCATGGCGATGATGTCATAATTGGTTGCCATGGCGACAATGATGCCTTAATACGTTGCCATGGCAACGGTGATGTCATAATTGGTTGCCTTTTCGACGATGATGCCTTAATATGTTGCCATGGCGATGATGTCATAATTGGTTGCCATGGCGACGGTGATGTCATAATTGGTTGCCATGGCGACGGTGATGTCATAATTGGTTGCCATGGCGACAATAATGTCATAATTGGTTGCCATGGCGACGATGATGCCTTAATACGTTGACATGGCGATGATGTCATAATTGGTTGCCATGGCGACGGTGATGTCATAATTGGTTTCCATGGCGACGATGATGCCTTAATACGTTGCATGGCGATGATGTCATAATTGGTTGCCATGGCAAAGATGATGCCTTAATACGTTGCCATGGCGACGGTGATGTCATAATTTGTTGCCATGGTGATGATGTCATGCCATGGCGACGATGATGTCATAATTGGTTGCTATGGCAACGATGATGTCATAATTGGTTGCCATGGAGACTATGATGCCTTAATACGTTGACATGGCGACGGTGATATCATTGGTTGCCATGGCGACGGTGATGTCATAATTGGTTGCCATGGCGACGTTGATGTCATAATTTGTTGCCATGGCAATGATGATGTCATAATTGGTTGCCATGGCGACGGTGATGTCATAATTGGTTGCTATGGCGACGATGATGTCATAATTGGTTGCCATGGAGACGATGATGCCTTAATACGTTGCCATGGTGACGGTGATATCATAATTGGTTGCCATGGCGACGGTGATGTCATAATTGGTTGCCATGGCGACGGTGATGCCTTGATACGTTGCCATGGCGACGGTGATGTCGTAATTGGTTGCCATGGCGACGGTGATGTCATAATTGGTTGCCATGGCGACGGTGATGTCATAATTGGTTGCCATGGCGATGATGCCTTAATACGTTGCCATGGCGACGGTGATGTCATAATTGGTTGCCATGGCGACAATGATGCCTTAATACATTGCCATGGCGATGATGTCATAATTGGTTGCCATGGTGACGGTGATGTCATAATTGGTTGCCATGGCGACGATGATGCCTTAATACGTTCCCATGGCGATGATGTCATAATTGGTTGCCATGGCAACGGTGATGTCATAATTGGTTGCCATGGCGACGATGATGACTTAATACGTTGACATGGCGATGATGTCATAATTGGTTTCCATGGCGACGGTGATGTCATAATTTTTTGCCATGGCGACGGTGATGTCATAATTGGTTGCCATGGCGATGATGTCATAATTGGTTGCCATGGCGACGGTGATGTCATAATTGGTTGCCATGGCGACGATGATGCCTTAATACATTGCCATGGCGATGATGTCATAATTGGTTGCCATGGCGACGGTGATGTCATAATTGGTTGCCATGGCGACGGTGATGTCATAATTGGTTGCCATGGCAATGATGTCATAATTGGTTGCCATGGCGACGGTGATGTCATAATTGGTTGCCATGGCGACGATGATGCCTTAATACGTTGCCATGGCGATGATGTCATAATTGGTTGCCATGGCGACGGTGATGTCATAATTGGTTGCCATGGCGACGGTGATGTCATAATTGGTTGCCATGGCGACAATGATTTCATAATTGGTTGCCATGGCGACGATGATGCCTTAATACGTTGACATGGCGATGATGTCATAATTGGTTGCCATGGCGACGGTGATGTCATAATTGGTTGCCATGGCGACGATGATGCCTTAATACGTTGCCATGGCGATGATGTCATAATTGGTTGCCATGGCGACGGTGATGTCATAATTGGTTGCCATGGCGACTGTGATGTCATAATTGGTTGCCATGGCGACAATGATGTCATAATTGGTTGCCATGGCGACGATGATGCCTTAATACGTTGACATGGCGATGATGTCATAATTGGTTGCCATGGTGACGGTGATGTCATAATTGGTTGCCATGGCGACGATGATGCCTTAATACGTTGCCATGGCGATGATGTCATAATTGGTTGCCATGGCGATGATGATGCCTTAATACGTTGCCATGGCGACGGTGATGTCATAATTTGTTGCCATGTCGATGATGATGTCATAATTGGTTGCCATGGCGACGGTGATGTCATAATTGGTTGCTATGGCTACGATGATGTCATAATTGGTTGCCATGGAGACTATGATGCCTTAATACGTTGCCATGGCGACGGTGATATCATTGGTTGCCATGGCTACGGTGATGTCATAATTGGTTGCCATGGCGGTGATGTCATAATTGGTTGCCATGGTGACGGTGATGTCATAATTGGTTGCCATGGCGACGATGATGCCTTAATACGTTGCCATGATGATGATGTCATAATTGGTTGCCATGGCGATGGTGATGTCATAATTGGTTGCCATGGCGATGGTGATGTCATAATTGGTTGCCATGGCGACAATAATGTCATAATTGGTTGCCATGGCGACGATGATGCCTTAATACGTTGACATGGCGATGATGTCATAATTGGTTGCCATGGCGACGGTGATGTCATAATTGGTTTCCATGGCGACGATGATGCCTTAATACGTTGCATGGCGATGATGTCATAATTGGTTGCCATGGCAAAGATGATGCCTTAATACGTTGCCATGGCGACGGTGATGTCATAATTTGTTGCCATGGTGATGATGATGTCATACCATGGCGACGGTGATGTCATAATTGGTTGCCATGGCGACGATGATGTCATAATTGGTTGCCATGGAGACGATGATGCCTTAATACGTTGCCATGGCGATGATGTCATAAATGGTTGCCATGGCGACGGTGATGTCATAATTGATTGCCATGGCGACGATTATGCCTTAATACGTTGCCATGGCGATGATGTCATAATTGGTTGCCATGGCGACGGTGATGTCATAATTGGTTGCCATGGCGACGGTGATGTCATAATTGGTTGCCATGGCGACAATGATGTCATAATTGGTTGCCATGGCGACGATGATGCCTTAATATGTTGCCATGGCGATGATGTCATAATTGGTTGCCATGGCGACGGTGATGTCATAATTGGTTGCCATGGTGACGGTGATGTCATAATTGGTTGCCATGGCGACAATGATGTCATAATTGGTTGCCATGGTGACGATGATGCCTTAATACGTTGCCATGGCGATGATGTCATAATTGGTTGCCATGGCGACGGTGATGTCATAATTGGTTGCCATGGCGACGATGATGCCTTAATACGTTGCCATGGCGATGATGTCATAATTGGTTGCCATGGTGACGGTGATGTAATAATTGGTTGCCATGGCGATGTTGATGTCATAATTCTTTGCCATGGCGACAATGATGTCATGATTGGTTGCCATGGCGACGATGATGCCTTAATATGTTGCCATGGCGACGGTGATGTCATAATTTGTTGCCATGGCGATGATGATGTCATAATTGGTTGCCATGGCGACGGTGATGTCATAATTGGTTGCCATGGCGACGATGATGCCTTAATACGTTGCCATGGCAATGATGTCATAAATGGTTGCCATGGCGACGGTGATGTCATAATTCGTTTGCCATGGTGACGGTGATGTCATAATTGGTTGCCATGGTGACGGTGATGTCATAATTGGTTGCCATGGCGACGGTGATGTCATAATTGGTTGCCATGACGATGATGATGTCATAATTGGTTGCCATGGCGATGATGTCATAATTGGTTGCCATGGCGATTATGTCATAATTGGTTGCCATGGCGACGATGATACCTTAATACGTTGCCATGGCGATGAAGTCATAATTGGTTGCCATGGCGATGATGATGTCATAATAGGTTGCCATGGCGACGGTGAGGTCATAATTGGTTGCCATGGCGATGATGTCATAATAGGTTGCCATGGCGATGATGTCATAATAGGTTGCCATGGCGACGGTGATGTCATAATTGGTTGCCATGGCGACGGTGATGTAATAATTGGTTGCCATGGCGACGATGATGCCTTAATACGTTGCCATGGCGACGATGATGCCTTAATATGTTGCCATGGCGACGGTGATGTCATAATTGGTTGCCATGGCGACGGTGATGTCATAATTGGTTGCATTGGCGACGGTGATGTCATAATTGGTTGCCATGACGATGATGATGTCATAATTGGTTGCCATGGCGATGATGTCATAATTGGTTGCCATGGCGACGGTGATGTCATAATTGGTTGCCATGGCGACGATGATGCCTTAATACGTTGCCATGGCGACGGTGATGTCATAATTGGTTGCCATGGCGACGATGATGCCTTAATACGTTGCCATGGCGATGATGTCATAATTGGTTGCCATGGCGACGGTGATGTCATAATTGGTTGCCATGGCGACGATGATGCCTTAATACGTTGCCATGGCGATGATGTCATAATTTTTTGCCATGGCGACGATGATGCCTTAATACGTTGCCATGGTGACTGTGATGTCATAGTTTGTTGCCATGGCGATGATGATGTCATAATTGTTTGCCATGGCGACGGTGATGTCATAATTGGTTGCCATGGCGACGGTGATGTCATAATTGGTTGCCATGGCGACGATGATGCCTTAATACGTTGCCATGGCGATGATGTCATAATTGGTTGCCATGGCGACGGTGATGTCATAATTGGTTGCCATGGCGACGGTGATGTCATAATTGGTTGCCATGGCGACAATGATTTCATAAATGGTTGCCATGGCGACGATGATGCCTTAATACGTTGACATGGCGATGATGTCATAATTGGTTGCCATGGCAACGGTGATGTCATAATTGGTTGCCATGGCGACGGTTATGTCATAATTGGCTGCCATGGCGACAATGATGTCATAATTGGTTGCCATGGCGACGATGATGCCTTAATACGTTGACATGGCGATGATGTCATAATTGGTTGCCATGGTGACGGTGATGTCATAATTGGTTGCCATTGCGACGATGATGCCTTAATACGTTGCCATGGCGATTATGTCATAATTGGTTGCCATGGAGATGATGATGCCTTAATACATTGCCATGGCGACGGTGATGTCATAATTTGTTGCCATGTCGATGATGATGTCATAATTGGTTGCCATGGCGACGGTGATGTCATAATTGGTTGCTATGGCGACGATGATGTCATAATTGGTTGCCATGGAGACTATGATGCCTTAATACGTTGCCATGGCGACGGTGATATCATTGGTTGCCATGGCTACGGTGATGTCATAATTGGTTGCCATGGCGGTGATGTCATAATTGGTTGCCATGGCGACGGTAATGTCATAATTGGTTGCCATGGCGACGATGATGCCTTAATACGTTGCCATGGCGATGATGTCATAATTGGTTGCCATGGTGACGGTGATGTCATAACTGGTTGCCATGGCGACGATGATGCCTTGATACGTTGCCATGGCGATGATGTCATAATTGGTTGCCATGGCGACGGTGATGTCATAATTGGTTTCCATGGCGACGATGATGCCTTAATACGTTGCATGGCGATTATGTCATAATTGGTTGCCATGGCAAAGATGATGCCTTAATACGTTGCCATGGCGACGGTGATGTCATAATTTGTTGCCATGGCGATGGTGATGTCATAATTGGTTGCCATGGCGACGGTGATTTCATAATTGGTTGCTCTGGCGACGATGATGTCATAATTGGTTGCCATGGAGATGATGATGCCTTAATACGTTGCCATGTCGATTATGTCATAAATGGTTGCCATGGCGACGGTGATGTCATAATTGGTTGCCATGGCGACGATTATGCCTTAATACGTTGCCATGGCGATGATGTCATAATTGGTTGCCATGGCGATGGTGAAGTCATAATTGGTTGCCATGGCGACGGTGATGTCACAATTGGTTGCCATGGCGACAATGATGTCATAATTGGTTGCCATGGCGACGATGATGCCTTAATACGTTGCCATGGCGATGATGTCATAATTGGTTGCCATGGCGACGGTGATGTCATAATTGGTTGCCATCGCGACGGTGATGTCATAATTGGTTGCCATGGCGATGATGTCATAATTTGTTGCCATGGCGACGGTGATGTCATAATTGGTTACCATGGCGACGATGATGCCTTAATACATTGCCATGGCGATGATGCCTTAATACATTGCCATGGCGATGATGTCATAATTGGTTGCCATGGCGACGGTGATGTCATAATTGGTTGCCATGGCGACGATGATGCCTTAATACGTTGCCATGGCGATGATGTCATAATTGGTTGCCATGGCGACGATCATGCCTTAATACGTTGCCATGGCGATGATGTCATAATTGGTTGCCATGGCGACGGTGATGTCATAATTAGTTGCCATAGCGACGGTGATGTCATAATTGGTTGCCATGGCGACGATGATGCCTTAATACGTTGCCATGGCGACGGTGATATCATAATTGGTTGCCATGGTGACGGTGATGTCATAATTTGTTGCCATGGCGACGGTGATGTCATAATTGGTTGCCATGGCGACGATGATGCCTTAATACGTTGCCATGGCGATGATGTCATATTTGGTTGCCATGGCGATGGTGATGTCATAATTGGTTGCCATGGCGACGTGATGTCATAATTGGTTGCCATGGCGATGATGTCATAATTGGTTGCCATGGCGACGGTGATGTCATAATTGGTTGCCATGGCGACGATGATGCCTTAATATGTTGCCATGGCGATGATGTCATAATTGGTTGCCATGGCGACGATGATGCCTTAATACGTTGCCATGGCAACGGTGATGTCATAATTGGTTGACATGGCGACTATGATGCCTTAATACGTTGCCATGGCGATGATGTCATAATTGGTTGCCATGGCGACGGTGATGTCATAATTGGTTAACATGGCGACGGTAATGTCATAATTGGTTGACATGGCGATGATGTCATAATTGGTTGCCATGGCGATGATGATGCTTTAATACGTTGCCATGGCGACGATGAAGTCATAATTGGTTGCCATGGCGACGATGATGTCATAATTGGTTGCCATGGCGATTATGTCATAATTGGTTGCCATGGCGATGATGATGTCATAATTGGTTGCCATGGCGATGATGTCATAATTGGTTGCCATGGCGATGATGTCATAATTGGTTGCCATGACGATGATGTCATAATTGGTTGCCATGGTGACGATGATGCCTTAACACGTTGCCATGGCGACGGTGATGTCATAATTGGTTGCAATGGCGACGGTGATGTCATAATTGGTTGCCATGGCGACGATGATGTCTTAATACGTTGCCATGGCGACGGTGATGTCATTATTGGTTGCCATGGCGACGGTGATATCATAACTGGTTGCCATGGTGACGATGATGTCATAATTGGTTGCCATGGCGACGATGATGCCTTAATACATTGCCATGGCGATGATGTCATAATTGGTTTCCATGGCGACGGTGATGTCATAATTGGTTGCCATGGCGACGATGATGCCTTAATACATTGCCATGGCGACGGTGATGTCATAATTGGTTGCCATGGCGATGATGTCATACTTGGTTGCCATGGCGACGGTGATGTCATAATTGGTTGCAATGGTGACGATGATGTCATAATTGGTTGCCATGGCGATGGTGATGTCATAATTGGTTGCCATGGCGATGATGATGTCATAATTGGTTGCCATGTCGACGATGATGCCTTAATACGTTACCATGGCGATGATGTCATAATTGTTTGCCATGGCGACGATCATGCCTTAATACATTGCCATGGCGATGATGTCATAATTGGTTGCCATGGCGACGGTGATGTCATAATTGGTTGCCATAGCGACGGTGATGTCATAATTGGTTGCCATGGCGACGATGATGCCTTAATACGTTGCCATGGCGACGGTGATATCATAATTGGTTGCCATGGCGACGGAGATGTCATAATTGGTTGCCATGGCGACGGTGATGTCATAATTGGTTGCCATGGCGACGATGATGCCTTAATACGTTGCCATGGTGATGATGTCATAATTGGTTGCCATGGCGACGGTGATGTCATAATTGGCTGCCATGGCGACGGTGATGTCATAATTGGTTGCCATGGCGATGATGTCATAATTGGTTGCCATGGCGACGGTGATGTCATAATTTGTTGCCATGGCGACGATGATGCCTTAATACGTTGCCATGGCGATGATGTCATAATTGGTTGCCATGGCGACAATGATGCCTTAATACGTTGCCATGGCAACGGTGATGTCATAATTGGTTGCCTTTTCGACGATGATGCCTTAATACGTTGCCATGGCGATGATGTCATAATTGGTTGCCATGGCGACGGTGATGTCATAATTGGTTGCCATGGCGACGGTGATGTCATAATTGGTTGCCATGGCGACAATAATGTCATAATTGGTTGCCATGGCGACGATGATGCCTTAATACGTTGACATGGCGATGATGTCATAATTGGTTGCCATGGCGACGGTGATGTCATAATTGGTTTCCATGGCGACGATGATGCCTTAATACGTTGCATGGCGATGATGTCATAATTGGTTGCCATGGCAAAGATGATGCCTTAATACGTTGCCATGGCGACGGTGATGTCATAATTTGTTGCCATGGTGATGATGTCATGCCATGGCGACGGTGATGTCATAATTGGTTGCTATGGCAACGATGATGTCATAATTGGTTGCCATGGAGACTATGATGCCTTAATACGTTGACATGGCGACGGTGATATCATTGGTTGCCATGGCGACGGTGATGTCATAATTGGTTGCCATGGCGACGTTGATGTCATAATTTGTTGCCATGGCAATGATGATGTCATAATTGGTTGCCATGGCGACGGTGATGTCATAATTGGTTGCTATGGCGACAATGATGTCATAATTGGTTGCCATGGAGACGATGATGCCTTAATACGTTGCCATGGTGACGGTGATATCATAATTGGTTGCCATGGCGACGGTGATGTCATAATTGGTTGCCATGGCGACGGTGATGCCTTGATACGTTGCCATGGCGACGGTGATGTCGTAATTGGTTGCCATGGCGACGGTGATGTCATAATTGGTTGCCATGGCGACGGTGATGTCATAATTGGTTGCCATGGCGATGATGCCTTAATACGTTGCCATGGCGACGGTGATGTCATAATTGGTTGCCATGGCGACAATGATGCCTTAATACATTGCCATGGCGATGATGTCATAATTGGTTGCCATGGTGACGGTGATGTCATAATTGGTTGCCATGGCGACGATGATGCCTTAATACGTTCCCATGGCGATGATGTCATAATTGGTTGCCATGGCAACGGTGATGTCATAATTGGTTGCCATGGCGACGATGATGACTTAATACGTTGACATGGCGATGATGTCATAATTGGTTTCCATGGCGACGGTGATGTCATAATTTTTTGCCATGGCGACGGTGATGTCATAATTGGTTGCCATGGCGATGATGTCATAATTGGTTGCCATGGCGACGGTGATGTCATAATTGGTTGCCATGGCGACGATGATGCCTTAATACATTGCCATGGCGATGATGTCATAATTGGTTGCCATGGCGACGGTGATGTCATAATTGGTTGCCATGGCGACGGTGATGTCATAATTGGTTGCCATGGCAATGATGTCATAATTGGTTGCCATGGCGACGGTGATGTCATAATTGGTTGCCATGGCGACGATGATGCCTTAATACGTTGCCATGGCGATGATGTCATAATTGGTTGCCATGGCGACGGTGATGTCATAATTGGTTGCCATGGCGACGGTGATGTCATAATTGGTTGCCATGGCGACAATGATTTCATAATTGGTTGCCATAGCGACGATGATGCCTTAATACGTTGACATGGCGATGATGTCATAATTGGTTGCCATGGCGACGGTGATGTCATAATTGGTTGCCATGGCGACGATGATGCCTTAATACGTTGCCATGGCGATGATGTCATAATTGGTTGCCATGGCGACGGTGATGTCATAATTGGTTGCCATGGCGACTGTGATGTCATAATTGGTTGCCATGGCGACAATGATGTCATAATTGGTTGCCATGGCGACGATGATGCCTTAATACGTTGACATGGCGATGATGTCATAATTGGTTGCCATGGCGACGATGATGTCATAATTGGTTGCCATGGCGATTATGTCATAATTGGTTGCCATGGCGATGATGATGTCATAATTGGTTGCCATGGCGATGATGTCATAATTGGTTGCCATGGCGATGATGTCATAATTGGTTGCCATGACGATGATGTCATAATTGGTTGCCATGGTGACGATGATGCCTTAACACGTTGCCATGGCGACGGTGATGTCATAATTGGTTGCAATGGCGACGGTGATGTCATAATTGGTTGCCATGGCGACGATGATGTCTTAATACGTTGCCATGGCGACGGTGATGTCATTATTGGTTGCCATGGCGACGGTGATATCATAACTGGTTGCCATGGTGACGATGATGTCATAATTGGTTGCCATGGCGACGATGATGCCTTAATACGTTGCCATGGCGATGATGTCATAATTGGTTTCCATGGCGACGGTGATGTCATAATTGGTTGCCATGGCGACGATGATGCCTTAATACATTGCCATGGCGACGGTGATGTCATAATTGGTTGCCATGGCGATGATGTCATACTTGGTTGCCATGGCGACGGTGATGTCATAATTGGTTGCAATGGTGACGATGATGTCATAATTGGTTGCCATGGCGATGGTGATGTCATAATTGGTTGCCATGGCGATGATGATGTCATAATTGGTTGCCATGTCGACGATGATGCCTTAATACGTTCCCATGGCGATGATGTCATAATTGTTTGCCATGGCGACGATCATGCCTTAATACATTGCCATGGCGATGATGTCATAATTGGTTGCCATGGCAACGGTGATGTCATAATTGGTTGCCATAGCGACGGTGATGTCATAATTGGTTGCCATGGCGACGATGATGCCTTAATACGTTGCCATGGCGACGGTGATATCATAATTGGTTGCCATGGCGACGGAGATGTCATAATTGGTTGCCATGGCGACGGTGATGTCATAATTGGTTGCCATGGCGACGATGATGCCTTAATACGTTGCCATGGTGATGATGTCATAATTGGTTGCCATGGCGACGGTGATGTCATAATTGGCTGCCATGGCGACGGTGATGTCATAATTGGTTGCCATGGCGATGATGTCATAATTGGTTGCCATGGCGACGGTGATGTCATAATTTGTTGCCATGGCGACGATGATGCCTTAATACGTTGCCATGGCGATGATGTCATAATTGGTTGCCATGGCGACAATGATGCCTTAATACGTTGCCATGGCAACGGTGATGTCATAATTGGTTGCCTTTTCGACGATGATGCCTTAATACGTTGCCATGGCGATGATGTCATAATTGGTTGCCATGGCGACGGTGATGTCATAATTGGTTGCCATGGCGACGGTGATGTCATAATTGGTTGCCATGGCGACAATAATGTCATAATTGGTTGCCATGGCGACGATGATGCCTTAATACGTTGACATGGCGATGATGTCATAATTGGTTGCCATGGCGACGGTGATGTCATAATTGGTTTCCATGGCGACGATGATGCCTTAATACGTTGCATGGCGATGATGTCATAATTGGTTGCCATGGCAAAGATGATGCCTTAATACGTTGCCATGGCGACGGTGATGTCATAATTTGTTGCCATGGTGATGATGTCATGCCATGGCGACGGTGATGTCATAATTGGTTGCTATGGCAACGATGATGTCATAATTGGTTGCCATGGAGACTATGATGCCTTAATACGTTGACATGGCGACGGTGATATCATTGGTTGCCATGGCGACGGTGATGTCATAATTGGTTGCCATGGCGACGTTGATGTCATAATTTGTTGCCATGGCAATGATGATGTCATAATTGGTTGCCATGGCGACGGTGATGTCATAATTGGTTGCTATGGCGACGATGATGTCATAATTGGTTGCCATGGAGACGATGATGCCTTAATACGTTGCCATGGTGACGGTGATATCATAATTGGTTGCCATGGCGACGGTGATGTCATAATTGGTTGCCATGGCGACGGTGATGCCTTGATACGTTGCCATGGCGACGGTGATGTCGTAATTGGTTGCCATGGCGACGGTGATGTCATAATTGGTTGCCATGGCGACGGTGATGTCATAATTGGTTGCCATGGCGATGATGCCTTAATACGTTGCCATGGCGACGGTGATGTCATAATTGGTTGCCATGGCGACAATGATGCCTTAATACATTGCCATGGCGATGATGTCATAATTGGTTGCCATGGTGACGGTGATGTCATAATTGGTTGCCATGGCGACGATGATGCCTTAATACGTTCCCATGGCGATGATGTCATAATTGGTTGCCATGGCAACGGTGATGTCATAATTGGTTGCCATGGCGACGATGATGACTTAATACGTTGACATGGCGATGATGTCATAATTGGTTTCCATGGCGACGGTGATGTCATAATTTTTTGCCATGGCGACGGTGATGTCATAATTGGTTGCCATGGCGATGATGTCATAATTGGTTGCCATGGCGACGGTGATGTCATAATTGGTTGCCATGGCGACGATGATGCCTTAATACATTGCCATGGCGATGATGTCATAATTGGTTGCCATGGCGACGGTGATGTCATAATTGGTTGCCATGGCGACGGTGATGTCATAATTGGTTGCCATGGCAATGATGTCATAATTGGTTGCCATGGCGACGGTGATGTCATAATTGGTTGCCATGGCGACGATGATGCCTTAATACGTTGCCATGGCGATGATGTCATAATTGGTTGCCATGGCGACGGTGATGTCATAATTGGTTGCCATGGCGACGGTGATGTCATAATTGGTTGCCATGGCGACAATGATTTCATAATTGGTTGCCATAGCGACGATGATGCCTTAATACGTTGACATGGCGATGATGTCATAATTGGTTGCCATGGCGACGGTGATGTCATAATTGGTTGCCATGGCGACGATGATGCCTTAATACGTTGCCATGGCGATGATGTCATAATTGGTTGCCATGGCGACGGTGATGTCATAATTGGTTGCCATGGCGACTGTGATGTCATAATTGGTTGCCATGGCGACAATGATGTCATAATTGGTTGCCATGGCGACGATGATGCCTTAATACGTTGACATGGCGATGATGTCATAATTGGTTGCCATGGCGACGATGATGTCATAATTGGTTGCCATGGCGATTATGTCATAATTGGTTGCCATGGCGATGATGATGTCATAATTGGTTGCCATGGCGATGATGTCATAATTGGTTGCCATGGCGATGATGTCATAATTGGTTGCCATGACGATGATGTCATAATTGGTTGCCATGGTGACGATGATGCCTTAACACGTTGCCATGGCGACGGTGATGTCATAATTGGTTGCAATGGCGACGGTGATGTCATAATTGGTTGCCATGGCGACGATGATGTCTTAATACGTTGCCATGGCGACGGTGATGTCATTATTGGTTGCCATGGCGACGGTGATATCATAACTGGTTGCCATGGTGACGATGATGTCATAATTGGTTGCCATGGCGACGATGATGCCTTAATACGTTGCCATGGCGATGATGTCATAATTGGTTTCCATGGCGACGGTGATGTCATAATTGGTTGCCATGGCGACGATGATGCCTTAATACATTGCCATGGCGACGGTGATGTCATAATTGGTTGCCATGGCGATGATGTCATACTTGGTTGCCATGGCGACGGTGATGTCATAATTGGTTGCAATGGTGACGATGATGTCATAATTGGTTGCCATGGCGATGGTGATGTCATAATTGGTTGCCATGGCGATGATGATGTCATAATTGGTTGCCATGTCGACGATGATGCCTTAATACGTTCCCATGGCGATGATGTCATAATTGTTTGCCATGGCGACGATCATGCCTTAATACATTGCCATGGCGATGATGTCATAATTGGTTGCCATGGCAACGGTGATGTCATAATTGGTTGCCATAGCGACGGTGATGTCATAATTGGTTGCCATGGCGACGATGATGCCTTAATACGTTGCCATGGCGACGGTGATATCATAATTGGTTGCCATGGCGACGGAGATGTCATAATTGGTTGCCATGGCGACGGTGATGTCATAATTGGTTGCCATGGCGACGATGATGCCTTAATACGTTGCCATGGTGATGATGTCATAATTGGTTGCCATGGCGACGGTGATGTCATAATTGGCTGCCATGGCGACGGTGATGTCATAATTGGTTGCCATGGCGATGATGTCATAATTGGTTGCCATGGCGACGGTGATGTCATAATTTGTTGCCATGGCGACGATGATGCCTTAATACGTTGCCATGGCGATGATGTCATAATTGGTTGCCATGGCGACAATGATGCCTTAATACGTTGCCATGGCAACGGTGATGTCATAATTGGTTGCCTTTTCGACGATGATGCCTTAATATGTTGCCATGGCGATGATGTCATAATTGGTTGCCATGGCGACGGTGATGTCATAATTGGTTGCCATGGCGACGGTGATGTCATAATTGGTTGCCATGGCGACAATAATGTCATAATTGGTTGCCATGGCGACGATGATGCCTTAATACGTTGACATGGCGATGATGTCATAATTGGTTGCCATGGCGACGGTGATGTCATAATTGGTTTCCATGGCGACGATGATGCCTTAATACGTTGCATGGCGATGATGTCATAATTGGTTGCCATGGCAAAGATGATGCCTTAATACGTTGCCATGGCGACGGTGATGTCATAATTTGTTGCCATGGTGATGATGTCATGCCATGGCGACGGTGATGTCATAATTGGTTGCTATGGCAACGATGATGTCATAATTGGTTGCCATGGAGACTATGATGCCTTAATACGTTGACATGGCGACGGTGATATCATTGGTTGCCATGGCGACGGTGATGTCATAATTGGTTGCCATGGCGACGTTGATGTCATAATTTGTTGCCATGGCAATGATGATGTCATAATTGGTTGCCATGGCGACGGTGATGTCATAATTGGTTGCTATGGCGACGATGATGTCATAATTGGTTGCCATGGAGACGATGATGCCTTAATACGTTGCCATGGTGACGGTGATATCATAATTGGTTGCCATGGCGACGGTGATGTCATAATTGGTTGCCATGGCGACGGTGATGCCTTGATACGTTGCCATGGCGACGGTGATGTCGTAATTGGTTGCCATGGCGACGGTGATGTCATAATTGGTTGCCATGGCGACGGTGATGTCATAATTGGTTGCCATGGCGATGATGCCTTAATACGTTGCCATGGCGACGGTGATGTCATAATTGGTTGCCATGGCGACAATGATGCCTTAATACATTGCCATGGCGATGATGTCATAATTGGTTGCCATGGTGACGGTGATGTCATAATTGGTTGCCATGGCGACGATGATGCCTTAATACGTTCCCATGGCGATGATGTCATAATTGGTTGCCATGGCAACGGTGATGTCATAATTGGTTGCCATGGCGACGATGATGACTTAATACGTTGACATGGCGATGATGTCATAATTGGTTTCCATGGCGACGGTGATGTCATAATTTTTTGCCATGGCGACGGTGATGTCATAATTGGTTGCCATGGCGATGATGTCATAATTGGTTGCCATGGCGACGGTGATGTCATAATTGGTTGCCATGGCGACGATGATGCCTTAATACATTGCCATGGCGATGATGTCATAATTGGTTGCCATGGCGACGGTGATGTCATAATTGGTTGCCATGGCGACGGTGATGTCATAATTGGTTGCCATGGCAATGATGTCATAATTGGTTGCCATGGCGACGGTGATGTCATAATTGGTTGCCATGGCGACGATGATGCCTTAATACGTTGCCATGGCGATGATGTCATAATTGGTTGCCATGGCGACGGTGATGTCATAATTGGTTGCCATGGCGACGGTGATGTCATAATTGGTTGCCATGGCGACAATGATTTCATAATTGGTTGCCATGGCGACGATGATGCCTTAATACGTTGACATGGCGATGATGTCATAATTGGTTGCCATGGCGACGATGATGTCATAATTGGTTGCCATGGCGACGATGATGCCTTAATACGTTGCCATGGCGATGATGTCATAATTGGTTGCCATGGCGACGGTGATGTCATAATTGGTTGCCATGGCGACTGTGATGTCATAATTGGTTGCCATGGCGACAATGATGTCATAATTGGTTGCCATGGCGACGATGATGCCTTAATACGTTGACATGGCGATGATGTCATAATTGGTTGCCATGGTGACGGTGATGTCATAATTGGTTGCCATGGCGACGATGATGCCTTAATACGTTGCCATGGCGATGATGTCATAATTGGTTGCCATGGCGATGATGATGCCTTAATACGTTGCCATGGCGACGGTGATGTCATAATTTGTTGCCATGTCGATGATGATGTCATAATTGGTTGCCATGGCGACGGTGATGTCATAATTGGTTGCTATGGCTACGATGATGTCATAATTGGTTGCCATGGAGACTATGATGCCTTAATACGTTGCCATGGCGACGGTGATATCATTGGTTGCCATGGCTACGGTGATGTCATAATTGGTTGCCATGGCGGTGATGTCATAATTGGTTGCCATGGTGACGGTGATGTCATAATTGGTTGCCATGGCGACGATGATGCCTTAATACGTTGCCATGATGATGATGTCATAATTGGTTGCCATGGCGATGGTGATGTCATAATTGGTTGCCATGGCGATGGTGATGTCATAATTGGTTGCCATGGCGACAATAATGTCATAATTGGTTGCCATGGCGACGATGATGCCTTAATACGTTGACATGGCGATGATGTCATAATTGGTTGCCATGGCGACGGTGATGTCATAATTGGTTTCCATGGCGACGATGATGCCTTAATACGTTGCATGGCGATGATGTCATAATTGGTTGCCATGGCAAAGATGATGCCTTAATACGTTGCCATGGCGACGGTGATGTCATAATTTGTTGCCATGGTGATGATGATGTCATACCATGGCGACGGTGATGTCATAATTGGTTGCCATGGCGACGATGATGTCATAATTGGTTGCCATGGAGACGATGATGCCTTAATACGTTGCCATGGCGATGATGTCATAAATGGTTGCCATGGCGACGGTGATGTCATAATTGATTGCCATGGCGACGATTATGCCTTAATACGTTGCCATGGCGATGATGTCATAATTGGTTGCCATGGCGACGGTGATGTCATAATTGGTTGCCATGGCGACGGTGATGTCATAATTGGTTGCCATGGCGACAATGATGTCATAATTGGTTGCCATGGCGACGATGATGCCTTAATATGTTGCCATGGCGATGATGTCATAATTGGTTGCCATGGCGACGGTGATGTCATAATTGGTTGCCATGGTGACGGTGATGTCATAATTGGTTGCCATGGCGACAATGATGTCATAATTGGTTGCCATGGTGACGATGATGCCTTAATACGTTGCCATGGCGATGATGTCATAATTGGTTGCCATGGCGACGGTGATGTCATAATTGGTTGCCATGGCGACGATGATGCCTTAATACGTTGCCATGGCGATGATGTCATAATTGGTTGCCATGGTGACGGTGATGTAATAATTGGTTGCCATGGCGATGTTGATGTCATAATTCTTTGCCATGGCGACAATGATGTCATGATTGGTTGCCATGGCGACGATGATGCCTTAATATGTTGCCATGGCGACGGTGATGTCATAATTTGTTGCCATGGCGATGATGATGTCATAATTGGTTGCCATGGCGACGGTGATGTCATAATTGGTTGCCATGGCGACGATGATGCCTTAATACGTTGCCATGGCAATGATGTCATAAATGGTTGCCATGGCGACGATGATGCCTTGATACGTTGCCATGGCGATGATGTCATAATTGGTTGCCATGGCAACGGTGATGTCATAATTGGTTGCCATGGCGACGATGATGCCTTAATACGTTGACATGGTGATGATGTCATAATTGGTTGCCATGGCGACGGTGATGTCATAATTTTTTGCCATGGCGACGGTGATGTCATAATTGGTTGCCATGGCGATGATGTCATAATTGGTTGCCATGGCAACGGTGATGTCATAATTGGTTGCCATGGCGACGATGATGACTTAATACGTTGACATGGCGATGATGTCATAATTGGTTTCCATGGCGACGGTGATGTCATAATTTTTTGCCATGGCGACGGTGATGTCATAATTGGTTGCCATGGCGATGATGTCATAATTGGTTGCCATGGCGACGGTGATGTCATAATTGGTTGCCATGGCGACGATGATGCCTTAATACATTGCCATGGCGATGATGTCATAATTGGTTGCCATGGCGACGGTGATGTCATAATTGGTTGCCATGGCGACGGTGATGTCATAATTGGTTGCCATGGCAATGATGTCATAATTGGTTGCCATGGCGACGGTGATGTCATAATTGGTTGCCATGGCGACGATGATGCCTTAATACGTTGCCATGGCGATGATGTCATAATTGGTTGCCATGGCGACGGTGATGTCATAATTGGTTGCCATGGCGACGGTGATGTCATAATTGGTTGCCATGGCGACAATGATTTCATAATTGGTTGCCATGGCGACGATGATGCCTTAATACGTTGACATGGCGATGATGTCATAATTGGTTGCCATGGCGACGATGATGTCATAATTGGTTGCCATGGCGACGATGATGCCTTAATACGTTGCCATGGCGATGATGTCATAATTGGTTGCCATGGCGACGGTGATGTCATAATTGGTTGCCATGGCGACTGTGATGTCATAATTGGTTGCCATGGCGACAATGATGTCATAATTGGTTGCCATGGCGACGATGATGCCTTAATACGTTGACATGGCGATGATGTCATAATTGGTTGCCATGGTGACGGTGATGTCATAATTGGTTGCCATGGCGACGATGATGCCTTAATACGTTGCCATGGCGATGATGTCATAATTGGTTGCCATGGCGATGATGATGCCTTAATACGTTGCCATGGCGACGGTGATGTCATAATTTGTTGCCATGTCGATGATGATGTCATAATTGGTTGCCATGGCGACGGTGATGTCATAATTGGTTGCTATGGCTACGATGATGTCATAATTGGTTGTCATGGAGACTATGATGCCTTAATACGTTGCCATGGCGACGGTGATATCATTGGTTGCCATGGCTACGGTGATGTCATAATTGGTTGCCATGGCGGTGATGTCATAATTGGTTGCCATGGTGACGGTGATGTCATAATTGGTTGCCATGGCGACGATGATGCCTTAATACGTTGCCATGATGATGATGTCATAATTGGTTGCCATGGCGATGGTGATGTCATAATTGGTTGCCATGGCGATGGTGATGTCATAATTGGTTGCCATGGCGACAATAATGTCATAATTGGTTGCCATGGCGACGATGATGCCTTAATACGTTGACATGGCGATGATGTCATAATTGGTTGCCATGGCGACGGTGATGTCATAATTGGTTTCCATGGCGACGATGATGCCTTAATACGTTGCATGGCGATGATGTCATAATTGGTTGCCATGGCAAAGATGATGCCTTAATACGTTGCCATGGCGACGGTGATGTCATAATTTGTTGCCATGGTGATGATGATGTCATACCATGGCGACGGTGATGTCATAATTGGTTGCCATGGCGACGATGATGTCATAATTGGTTGCCATGGAGACGATGATGCCTTAATACGTTGCCATGGCGATGATGTCATAAATGGTTGCCATGGCGACGGTGATGTCATAATTGATTGCCATGGCGACGATTATGCCTTAATACGTTGCCATGGCGATGATGTCATAATTGGTTGCCATGGCGACGGTGATGTCATAATTGGTTGCCATGGCGACGGTGATGTCATAATTGGTTGCCATGGCGACAATGATGTCATAATTGGTTGCCATGGCGACGATGATGCCTTAATATGTTGCCATGGCGATGATGTCATAATTGGTTGCCATGGCGACGGTGATGTCATAATTGGTTGCCATGGTGACGGTGATGTCATAATTGGTTGCCATGGCGACAATGATGTCATAATTGGTTGCCATGGTGACGATGATGCCTTAATACGTTGCCATGGCGATGATGTCATAATTGGTTGCCATGGCGACGGTGATGTCATAATTGGTTGCCATGGCGACGATGATGCCTTAATACGTTGCCATGGCGATGATGTCATAATTGGTTGCCATGGTGACGGTGATGTAATAATTGGTTGCCATGGCGATGTTGATGTCATAATTCTTTGCCATGGCGACAATGATGTCATGATTGGTTGCCATGGCGACGATGATGCCTTAATATGTTGCCATGGCGACGGTGATGTCATAATTTGTTGCCATGGCGATGATGATGTCATAATTGGTTGCCATGGCGACGGTGATGTCATAATTGGTTGCCATGGCGACGATGATGCCTTAATACGTTGCCATGGCAATGATGTCATAAATGGTTGCCATGGCGACGGTGATGTCATAATTCGTTTGCCATGGTGACGGTGATGTCATAATTGGTTGCCATGGTGACGGTGATGTCATAATTGGTTGCCATGGCGACGGTGATGTCATAATTGGTTGCCATGACGATGATGATGTCATAATTGGTTGCCATGGCGATGATGTCATAATTGGTTGCCATGGCGATTATGTCATAATTGGTTGCCATGGCGACGATGATACCTTAATACGTTGCCATGGCGATGAAGTCATAATTGGTTGCCATGGCGATGATGATGTCATAATAGGTTGCCATGGCGACGGTGAGGTCATAATTGGTTGCCATGGCGATGATGTCATAATAGGTTGCCATGGCGATGATGTCATAATAGGTTGCCATGGCGACGGTGATGTCATAATTGGTTGCCATGGCGACGGTGATGTAATAATTGGTTGCCATGGCGACGATGATGCCTTAATACGTTGCCATGGCGACGATGATGCCTTAATATGTTGCCATGGCGACGGTGATGTCATAATTGGTTGCCATGGCGACGGTGATGTCATAATTGGTTGCATTGGCGACGGTGATGTCATAATTGGTTGCCATGACGATGATGATGTCATAATTGGTTGCCATGGCGATGATGTCATAATTGGTTGCCATGGCGACGGTGATGTCATAATTGGTTGCCATGGCGACGATGATGCCTTAATACGTTGCCATGGCGACGGTGATGTCATAATTGGTTGCCATGGCGACGATGATGCCTTAATACGTTGCCATGGCGATGATGTCATAATTGGTTGCCATGGCGACGGTGATGTCATAATTGGTTGCCATGGCGACGATGATGCCTTAATACGTTGCCATGGCGATGATGTCATAATTTTTTGCCATGGCGACGATGATGCCTTAATACGTTGCCATGGTGACTGTGATGTCATAGTTTGTTGCCATGGCGATGATGATGTCATAATTGTTTGCCATGGCGACGGTGATGTCATAATTGGTTGCCATGGCGACGGTGATGTCATAATTGGTTGCCATGGCGACGATGATGCCTTAATACGTTGCCATGGCGATGATGTCATAATTGGTTGCCATGGCGACGGTGATGTCATAATTGGTTGCCATGGCGACGGTGATGTCATAATTGGTTGCCATGGCGACAATGATTTCATAAATGGTTGCCATGGCGACGATGATGCCTTAATACGTTGACATGGCGATGATGTCATAATTGGTTGCCATGGCAACGGTGATGTCATAATTGGTTGCCATGGCGACGGTTATGTCATAATTGGCTGCCATGGCGACAATGATGTCATAATTGGTTGCCATGGCGACGATGATGCCTTAATACGTTGACATGGCGATGATGTCATAATTGGTTGCCATGGTGACGGTGATGTCATAATTGGTTGCCATTGCGACGATGATGCCTTAATACGTTGCCATGGCGATTATGTCATAATTGGTTGCCATGGAGATGATGATGCCTTAATACATTGCCATGGCGACGGTGATGTCATAATTTGTTGCCATGTCGATGATGATGTCATAATTGGTTGCCATGGCGACGGTGATGTCATAATTGGTTGCTATGGCGACGATGATGTCATAATTGGTTGCCATGGAGACTATGATGCCTTAATACGTTGCCATGGCGACGGTGATATCATTGGTTGCCATGGCTACGGTGATGTCATAATTGGTTGCCATGGCGGTGATGTCATAATTGGTTGCCATGGCGACGGTAATGTCATAATTGGTTGCCATGGCGACGATGATGCCTTAATACGTTGCCATGGCGATGATGTCATAATTGGTTGCCATGGTGACGGTGATGTCATAACTGGTTGCCATGGCGACGATGATGCCTTGATACGTTGCCATGGCGATGATGTCATAATTGGTTGCCATGGCAACGGTGATGTCATAATTGGTTGCCATGGCGACGATGATGCCTTAATACGTTGACATGGTGATGATGTCATAATTGGTTGCCATGGCGACGGTGATGTCATAATTTTTTGCCATGGCGACGGTGATGTCATAATTGGTTGCCATGGCGATAATGTCATAATTGGTTGCCATGGCGACGGTGATGTCATAATTGGTTGCCATGGCGACGATGATGCCTTAATACGTTGCCATGGCGATGATGTCATAATTGGTTGCCATGGCGACGGTGATGTCATAATTGGTTGCCATGGCGACTGTGATGTCATAATTGGTTGCCATGGCGACAATGATTTCATAATTGGTTGCCATGGCGACGATGATGCCTTAATACGTTGACATGGCGATGATGTCATAATTGGTTGCCATGGCGACGCTGATGTCACAATTGGTTGCCATGGCGACGATGATGCCTTAATACGTTGCCATGGCGATGATGTCATAATTGGTTGCCATGGCGACGGTGATGTCATAATTGGTTGCCATGGCGACGGTGATGTCATAATTGGTTGCAATGGCGACAATGATGTCATAATTGGTTGCCATGGCGACGATGATGCCTTAATACGTTGACAAGGCGATGATTTCATAATTGGTTGCCATGGCGACGGTGATGTCATAATTGGTTGCCATGGCGACGATGATGCCTTAATACGTTGCCATGGCGATGATGTCATAATTGGTTGCCATGGCGATGATGATGCCTTAATACGTTGCCATGGCGACGGTGATGTCATAATTTGTTGCCATGGCGATGATGATGTCATAATTGGTTGCCATGGCGATGGTGATGTCATAATTGGTTGCTATGGCGACGATGATGTCATAATTGGTTGCCATGGCGACGATGATGCCTTAATACGTTGCCATGGCGATGATGTCATAATTGGTTGCCATGGCGACGGTGATGTCATAATTGGTTGCTATGGCGACGATGATGTCATAATTGGTTGCCATGGAGACTATGATGCCTTAATACGTTGCCATGGCGACGGTGATATCATTGGTTGCCATGGCTACGGTGATGTCATAATTGGTTGCCATGGCGGTGATGTCATAATTGGTTGCCATGGCGACGGTAATGTCATAATTGGTTGCCATGGCGACGATGATGCCTTAATACGTTGCCATGGCGATGATGTCATAATTGGTTGCCATGGTGACGGTGATGTCATAACTGGTTGCCATGGCGACGATGATGCCTTGATACGTTGCCATGGCGATGATGTCATAATTGGTTGCCATGGCAACGGTGATGTCATAATTGGTTGCCATGGCGACGATGATGTCATAATTGGTTGCCATGGCGATAATGTCATAATTGGTTGCCATGGCGACGGTGATGTCATAATTGGTTGCCATGGCGACGATGATGCCTTAATACGTTGCCATGGCGATGATGTCATAATTGGTTGCCATGGCGACGGTGATGTCATAATTGGTTGCCATGGCGACTGTGATGTCATAATTGGTTGCCATGGCGACAATGATTTCATAATTGGTTGCCATGGCGACGATGATGCCTTAATACGTTGACATGGCGATGATGTCATAATTGGTTGCCATGGCGACGCTGATGTCACAATTGGTTGCCATGGCGACGATGATGCCTTAATACGTTGCCATGGCGATGATGTCATAATTGGTTGCCATGGCGACGGTGATGTCATAATTGGTTGCCATGGCGACGGTGATGTCATACTTGGTTGCCATGGCGACAATGATGTCATAATTGGTTGCCATGGCGACGATGATGCCTTAATACGTTGACAAGGCGATGATTTCATAATTGGTTGCCATGGCGACGGTGATGTCATAATTGGTTGCCATGGCGACGATGATGCCTTAATACGTTGCCATGGCGATGATGTCATAATTGGTTGCCATGGCGATGATGATGCCTTAATACGTTGCCATGGCGACGGTGATGTCATAATTTGTTGCCATGGCGATGATGATGTCATAATTGGTTGCCATGGCGATGGTGATGTCATAATTGGTTGCTATGGCGACGATGATGTCATAATTGGTTGCCATGGAGACTATGATGCCTTAATACGTTGCCATGGCGACGGTGATATCATTGGTTGCCATGGCGACGGTGATGTCATAATTAGTTGCCATGGCGATGATGTCATAATTGGTTGCCATGGCGACGGTGATGTCATAATTGGTTGCCATGGCGACGATGATGCCTTAATACGTTGCCATGGTGATGATGTCATAATTGGTTGCCATGGCGATGGTGATGTCATAATTGGTTGCCATGGCGACGGTGATGTCATAATTGGTTGCCATGGCGACAATGATGTCATAATTGGTTGCCATGGCGACGATGATGCCTTAATACGTTGACATGGCGATGATGTCATAATTGGTTGCCATGGCGACGGTGATGTCATAATTGGTTTCCATGGCGACGATGATGCCTTAATACGTTGCATGGCGATGATGTCATAATTGGTTGCCATGGCAAAGATGATGCCTTAATACGTTGCCATGGCGACGGTGATGTCATAATTTGTTGCCATGGCGATGGTGATGTCATAATTGGTTGCCATGGCGACGGTGATTTCATAATTGGTTGCTCTGGCGACGATGATGTCATAATTGGTTGCCATGGAGATGATGATGCCTTAATACGTTGCCATGTCGATTATGTCATAAATGGTTGCCATGGCGACGGTGATGTCATAATTGGTTGCCATGGCGACGATTATGCCTTAATACGTTGCCATGGCGATGATGTCATAATTGGTTGCCATGGCGATGGTGAAGTCATAATTGGTTGCCATGGCGACGGTGATGTCACAATTGGTTGCCATGGCGACAATGATGTCATAATTGGTTGCCATGGCGACGATGATGCCTTAATACGTTGCCATGGCGATGATGTCATAATTGGTTGCCATGGCGACGGTGATGTCATAATTGGTTGCCATGGCGACGGTGATGTCATAATTGGTTGCCATGGCGATGATGTCATAATTTGTTGCCATGGCGACGGTGATGTCATAATTGGTTACCATGGCGACGATGATGCCTTAATACATTGCCATGGCGATGATGCCTTAATACATTGCCATGGCGATGATGTCATAATTGGTTGCCATGGCGACGGTGATGTCATAATTGGTTGCCATGGCGACGATGATGCCTTAATACGTTGCCATGGCGATGATGTCATAATTGGTTGCCATGGCGACGATCATGCCTTAATACGTTGCCATGGCGATGATGTCATAATTGGTTGCCATGGCGACGGTGATGTCATAATTAGTTGCCATAGCGACGGTGATGTCATAATTGGTTGCCATGGCGACGATGATGCCTTAATACGTTGCCATGGCGACGGTGATATCATAATTGGTTGCCATGGTGACGGTGATGTCATAATTGGTTGCCATGGCGACGGTGATGTCATAATTGGTTGCCATGGCGACGATGATGCCTTAATACGATGCCATGGCGATGATGTCATATTTGGTTGCCATGGCGATGGTGATGTCATAATTGGTTGCCATGGCGACGTGATGTCATAATTGGTTGCCATGGCGATGATGTCATAATTGGTTGCCATGGCGACGGTGATGTCATAATTGGTTGCCATGGCGACGATGATGCCTTAATATGTTGCCATGGCGATGATGTCATAATTGGTTGCCATGGCGACGATGATGCCTTAATACGTTGCCATGGCAACGGTGATGTCATAATTGGTTGACATGGCGACTATGATGCCTTAATACGTTGCCATGGCGATGATGTCATAATTGCTTGCCATGGCGACGGTGATGTCATAATTGGTTAACATGGCGACGGTAATGTCATAATTGGTTGACATGGCGATGATGTCATAATTGGTTGCCATGGCGATGATGATGCTTTAATACGTTGCCATGGCGACGATGAAGTCATAATTGGTTGCCATGGCGACGATGATGTCATAATTGGTTGCCATGGCGATTATGTCATAATTGGTTGCCATGGCGATGATGATGTCATAATTGGTTGCCATGGCGATGATGTCATAATTGGTTGCCATGGCGATGATGTCATAATTGGTTGCCATGACGATGATGTCATAATTGGTTGCCATGGTGACGATGATGCCTTGACACGTTGCCATGGCGACGGTGATGTCATAATTGGTTGCAATGGCGACGGTGATGTCATAATTGGTTGCCATGGCGACGATGATGTCTTAATACGTTGCCATGGCGACGGTGATGTCATTATTGGTTGCCATGGCGACGGTGATATCATAATTGGTTGCCATGGTGACGATGATGTCATAATTGGTTGCCATGGCGACGATGATGCCTTAATACGTTGCCATGGCGATGATGTCATAATTGGTTTCCATGGCGACGGTGATGTCATAATTGGTTGCCATGGCGACGATGATGCCTTAATACATTGCCATGGCGACGGTGATGTCATAATTGGTTGCCATGGCGATGATGTCATACTTGGTTGCCATGGCGACGGTGATGTCATAATTGGTTGCAATGGTGACGATGATGTCATAATTGGTTGCCATGGCGATGGTGATGTCATAATTGGTTGCCATGGCGATGATGATGTCATAATTGGTTGCCATGTCGACGATGATGCCTTAATACGTTCCCATGGCGATGATGTCATAATTGTTTGCCATGGCGACGATCATGCCTTAATACATTGCCATGGCGATGATGTCATATTTGGTTGCCATGGCGACGGTGATGTCATAATTGGTTGCCATAGCGACGGTGATGTCATAATCGGTTGCCATGGCGACGATGATGCCTTAATACGTTGCCATGGCGACGGTGATATCATAATTGGTTGCCATGGCGACGGAGATGTCATAATTGGTTGCCATGGCGACGGTGATGTCATAATTGGTTGCCATGGCGACGATGATGCCTTAATACGTTGCCATGGTGATGATGTCATAATTGGTTGCCATGGCGACGGTGATGTCATAATTGGCTGCCATGGCGACGGTGATGTCATAATTGGTTGCCATGGCGATGATGTCATAATTGGTTGCCATGGCGACGGTGATGTCATAATTTGTTGCCATGGCGACGATGATGCCTTAATACGTTGCCATGGCGATGATGTCATAATTGGTTGCCATGGCGACAATGATGCCTTAATACGTTGCCATGGCAACGGTGATGTCATAATTGGTTGCCTTTTCGACGATGATGCCTTAATACGTTGCCATGGCGATGATGTCATAATTGGTTGCCATGGCGACGGTGATGTCATAATTGGTTGCCATGGCGACGGTGATGTCATAATTGGTTGCCATGGCGACAATAATGTCATAATTGGTTGCCATGGCGACGATGATGCCTTAATACGTTGACATGGCGATGATGTCATAATTGGTTGCCATGGCGACGGTGATGTCATAATTGGTTTCCATGGCGACGATGATGCCTTAATACGTTGCATGGCGATGATGTCATAATTGGTTGCCATGGCAAAGATGATGCCTTAATACGTTGCCATGGCGACGGTGATGTCATAATTTGTTGCCATGGTGATGATGTCATGCCATGGCGACGGTGATGTCATAATTGGTTGCTATGGCAACGATGATGTCATAATTGGTTGCCATGGAGACTATGATGCCTTAATACGTTGACATGGCGACGGTGATATCATTGGTTGCCATGGCGACGGTGATGTCATAATTGATTGCCATGGCGACGTTGATGTCATAATTTGTTGCCATGGCAATGATGATGTCATAATTGGTTGCCATGGCGACGGTGATGTCATAATTGGTTGCTATGGCGACGATGATGTCATAATTGGTTGCCATGGAGACGATGATGCCTTAATACGTTGCCATGGTGACGGTGATATCATAATTGGTTGCCATGGCGACGGTGATGTCATAATTGGTTGCCATGGCGACGGTGATGCCTTGATACGTTGCCATGGCGACGGTGATGTCGTAATTGGTTGCCATGGCGACGGTGATGTCATAATTGGTTGCCATGGCGACGGTGATGTCATAATTGGTTGCCATGGCGATGATGCCTTAATACGTTGCCATGGCGACGGTGATGTCATAATTGGTTGCCATGGCGACAATGATGCCTTAATACATTGCCATGGCGATGATGTCATAATTGGTTGCCATGGTGACGGTGATGTCATAATTGGTTGCCATGGCGACGATGATGCCTTAATACGTTCCCATGGCGATGATGTCATAATTGGTTGCCATGGCAACGGTGATGTCATAATTGGTTGCCATGGCGACGATGATGACTTAATACGTTGACATGGCGATGATGTCATAATTGGTTTCCATGGCGACGGTGATGTCATAATTTTTTGCCATGGCGACGGTGATGTCATAATTGGTTGCCATGGCGATGATGTCATAATTGGTTGCCATGGCGACGGTGATGTCATAATTGGTTGCCATGGCGACGATGATGCCTTAATACATTGCCATGGCGATGATGTCATAATTGGTTGCCATGGCGACGGTGATGTCATAATTGGTTGCCATGGCGACGGTGATGTCATAATTGGTTGCCATGGCAATGATGTCATAATTGGTTGCCATGGCGACGGTGATGTCATAATTGGTTGCCATGGCGACGATGATGCCTTAATACGTTGCCATGGCGATGATGTCATAATTGGTTGCCATGGCGACGGTGATGTCATAATTGGTTGCCATGGCGACGATGATGCCTAAATACATTGCCATGGCGATGATGTCATAATTGGTTGCCATGGCGACGGTGATGCCATAATTGGTTGCCATGGCGACGGTGATGTCATAATTGGTTGCCATGGCGATGATGTCATAATTGGTTGCCATGGTGACGGTGATGTCATAGTTGGTTGCCATGGCGACGATGATGCCTTAATATGTTGCCATGGCGATGATGTCATAATTGGTTGCCATGGCGACGGTGATGTCATAATTGGTTGCCATGGCGATGGTGATGTCATAATTGGTTGCCATGGCGACAATGATTTCATAATTGGTTGCCATGGCGACGATGATGCCTTAATACGTTGACATGGTGATGATGTCATAATTGGTTGCCATGGCGACGGTGATGTCATAATTGGTTGCCATGGCGACGATGATGCCTTAATACGTTGCCATGGCGATGATGTCATAATTGGTTGCCATGGCGACGGTGATGTCATAATTGGTTGCCATGGCGACGGTGATGTCATAATTGGTTGCCATGGCGACAATGATGTCATATTTGGTTGCCATGGCGACATTGATGCCTTAATACGTTGACAAGGCGATGATGTCATAATTGGTTGCCATGGCGACGGTGATGTCATAATTGGTTGCCATGGCGACGATGATGCCTTAATACGTTGCCATGGCGATGATGTCATAATTGGTTGCCATGGCGATGATGATGCCTTAATACGTTGCCATGGCGACGGTTATGTCATAATTTGTTGCCATGGCGATGATGATGTCATAATTGGTTGCCATGGAGACTATGATGCCTTGATACGTTGCCATGGCGACGGTGATATCATTGGTTGCCATGGCGACGGTGATGTCATAATTATTTGCCATGGCGATGATGTCATAATTGGTTGCCATGGCGATAGTGATGTCATAATTGGTTGCCATGGCGACGGTGATGTCATAATTGGTTGCCATGGCGACAATGATGTCATAACTGGTTGCCATGGCGACGATGATGCCTTAATACGTTGACATGGCGATGATGTCATAATTGGTTGCCATGGCGACGGTGATGTCATAATTGGTTTCCATGGCGACGATGATGCCTTAATACGTTGCATGGCGATGATGTCATAATTGGTTGCCATGGCAAAGATGATGCCTTAATACGTTGCCATGGCGACGGTGATGTCATAATTTGTTGCCATGGCGATGATGATGTCATAATTGGTTGCCATGGCGACGGTGATGTCATAATTGGTTGCTATGGCGACGATGATGTCATAATTGGTTGCCATGGAGACGATGATGCCTTAATACGTTGCCATGGCGATGATGTCATAAATGGTTGCCATGGCGACGGTGATGTCATAATTGGTTGCCATGGCAACGATTATGCCTTAATACGTTGCCACGGTGATGATGTCATAATTGGTTGCCATGGCGACGGTGATGTCATAATTGGTTGCCATGGCGACGGTGATGTCATAATTGGTTGCCATGGCGACAATGATGTCATAATTGGTTGCCATGGCGACGATGATGCCTTAATACGTTGCCATGGCGATGATGTCATAATTGGTTGCCATGGCGACGGTGATGTCATAATTGGTTGCCATGGCGACGGTGATGTCATAATTGGTTGCCATGGCGATGATGTCATAATTTGTTGCCATGGCGACGATGATGTCATAATTGGTTGCCATGGCGACGATGATGCCTTAATACATTGCCATGGCGATGATGTCATAATTGGTTGCCATGGTGACGGTGATGTCATAATTGGTTGCCATGGCGACGATGATGCCTTAATACGTTGCCATGGCGATGATGTCATAATTGGTTGCCACGGCGACGATCATGCCTTAATACGTTGCCATGGCGATGATGTCATAATTGGTTGCCATGGCGACGGTGATGTCATAATTAGTTGCCATAGCGACGGTGATGTCACAATTGGTTGCCATGGCGACGATGATGCCTTAATACGTTGCCATGGCGACGGTGATATCATAATTGGTTGCCATGGTGACGGTGATGTCATAATTGGTTGCCATGGCGACGGTGATGTCATAATTGGTTGCCATGGCGACGATGATGCCTTAATACGTTGCCATGGCGATGATGTCATAATTGGTTGCCATGGCGATGGTGATGTCATAATTGGTTGCCATGGCGACGATGATGCCTTAATACGTTGCCATGGCGATGATGTCATAATTGGTTGCCATGGCGAAGGTGATGTCATAATTGGTTAACATGGCGACGGTAATGTCATAATTGGTTGACATGGCGATGATGTCATGTTTGGTTGCCATGGCGACGGTGATGTCATAATTGGTTGCCATGGCGACGATGATGCCTTAATACGTTGTCATGGAGATGATATCATAATTGGTTGCCATGGCGACAGTGATGTCATAATTGGTTGCCATGGCGACGATGATGCCTTAATACGTTGCCATGGCGATGATGTCATAATTGGTTGCCATGGCGACGATCATGCCTTAATACGTTGCCATGGCGATGATGTCATAATTGGTTGCCTTGGCGACGTGATGTCATAATTTGTTGCCATGGCGATGGTGATGTCATAATTGGTTGCCATGGCGACGATGATGCCTTAATACGTTGCCATGGCGACGGTGATGTCATAATTCATTTGCCATGGCGACGGTGATGTCATAATTGGTTGCCGTGGACACGGTGATGTCATAATTAGTTGCCATGGCGACGGTGATGTCATAATTGGTTGCCATGACGATGATGATGTCATAATTGGTTGCCATGGCTATGATATCATAATTGGTTGCCATGGCGATGATGTCATAATTGGTCGCCATGGCGATTATGTCATAATTGGTTGCCATGGTGATTAAGTCATAATTGGTTGCCATGGCGATGATGTCATATTAGGTTGCCATGGCGACGGTGATGTCATAATTGGTTGCCATGGCGATGATGTCATAATTGGTTGCCATGGCGACGGTGATGTCATAATTGGTTGCCATGGCGATGATGCCTTAATACGTTTCAATGGCGACGGTGATGTCATAATTGGTTGCCATGGCGACGATGATGTCATAATTGGTTGCCATGGCGACGATGATGTCATAATTGGTTGCCATGGCGACGATGCTGCCTTAATACGTTGCCATGGCGATGATGTCATAATTGGTTGCCATGGCGATGATGATGTCATAATTGGTTGCCATGGCGATGATGATGTCATAATTGGTTGCCATGGCGATGATGATGTCATAATTGGTTGCCATGGCGATGATGTCATAATTGGTTGACATGACGATGATGTCATAATTGGTTGCCATGGTGACGATGATGCCTTAACACGTTGCCATGGCGACGGTGATGTCATAATTGGTTGCCATGGCGACGGTGATGTCATAATTGGTTGCCATGGCGACGATGATGTCTTAATACGTTGCCATGGCGATGATGTCATTATTGGTTGCCATGGCGACGGTGATATCATAATTGGTTGCCATGGCAACGATGATGTCATAATTGGTTGCCATGGCAACGATGATGCCTTAATACGTTGCCATGGCGATGATGTCATAATTGGTTGCCATGGCGACGGTGATGTCATAATTGGTTGCCATGGCGACGATGATGCCTTAATACGTTGACATGGCGACGGTGATGTCATAATTGGTTGCCATGGCGATGATGTCATACTTGGTTGCCATGGCGACGGTGATGTCATAATTGGTTGCAATGGCGACGATGATGTCATAATTGGTTGCCATGGCGACGGTGATGTCATAATTGGTTGCCATGGCGATGATGATGTCATAATTGGTTGCCATGGTGACGATGATGCCTTAATACGTTGCCATAGCGATGATGTCATAATTGGTTGCCATGGCGACGATCATGCCTTAATACGTTGCCATGGCGATGATGTCATAATTAGGTTGCCATGGCGACGGTGATGTCATAATTGGTTGCCATAGCGACGGTGATGTCATAATTGGTTGCCATGGCGACGATGATGCCTTAATACGTTGCCATGGCGACGGTGATATCATAATTGGTTGCCATGGCGACGGTGATGTCATAATTGGTTGCCATGGCGACGGTGATGTCATAATTGGTTGCCATGGCGACGATGATGCCTTAATACGTTGCCATGGCGATGATGTCATAATTGGTTGCCATGGCGACGGTGATGTCATAATTGGTTGCCATGGTGACGGTGATGTCATAATTGGTTGCCATGGCGATGATGTCATAATTGGTTGCCATGGCGACGGTGATGTCATAATTGGTTGCCATGGCGACGATGATGCCTTAATACGTTGCCATGGCGATGATGTCATAATTGGTTGCCATGGCGACAATGATGCCTTAATACGTTGCCATGGCAACGGTGATGTCATAATTGGTTGCCATGGCGACGATGATGCCTTAATACGATGCCATGGCGATGATGTCATAATTGGTTGCCATGGCGACGGTGATGTCATAATTGGTTGCCATGGCGACGATGATGCCTTAATACGTTGCCATGGCGACGGTGATGTCATAATTGGTTGCCATGGCGACGGTGATGTCATAATTTGTTGCCATGGCGACGGTGATGTCATAATTGGTTGCTATGGCGACGATGATGTCATAATTGGTTGCCATGGAGACGATGATGCCTTAATACGTTGCCATGGCGACGGTGATATCATAATTGGTTGCCATGGCGACGATGATGCCTTAATACGTTGCCATGGCGACGGTGATATCATAATTGGTTGCCATGGTGACGGTGATGTCATAATTGGTTGCCATGGCGACGGTGATGCCTTGATACGTTGCCATGGCGACGGTGATGTCGTAATTGGTTGCCATGGTGACGGTGATGTCATAATTGGTTGCCATGGCGACGGTGATGTCATAATTGGTTGCCATGGCGATGATGCCTTAATACGTTGCCATGGTGACGGTGATGTCATAATTGGTCGTCATGCATGACGCCACTGCAGCTAGGCGTGGGAGCGCCGCTATCTAGCACCACTGCACCAGCCATCTTTCTTGGGCTATTCTCTTGGGAGTTCTGTTCTTCCTTATTCAAAGATCCGAATTTCAATTCAGCGATAAAAGTGATAAAGGCTCGGATTGAGCCGAAACGTCGTATTAAATTATATCGCTTCTACTTCGTGCTATATATACTTGTTTGGCTCCCACATGTTTTGTATATAATAAAAATAAGCACTTATTGCATATAGAAACCCCTCTGAGTGTGCGGTGAATTATATTATTATTGGTAATAGGACCTAAAGGTCTGTTACACCTGCACCTCGCTATTGGACTTGAGTGCACGCTAACCTCCTGGTTATAATTGGTTGCCATGGCAACGGTGATGTCATAATTGGTTGCCATGGCGACGATGATGCCTTAATACGTTGACATGGCGATGATGTCATAATTGGTTTCCATGGCGACGGTGATGTCATAATTTTTTGCCATGGCGACGGTGATGTCATAATTGGTTGCCATGGCGATGATGTCATAATTGGTTGCCATGGCGACAATGATGCCTTAATACATTGCCATGGCAATGATGTCATAATTGGTTGCCATGGCGACGGTGATGTCATAATTGGTTGCCATGGAGACGGTGATGTCATAATTGGTTGCCATGGCAATGATGTCATAATTGGTTGCCATGGCGACGGTGATGTCATAATTGGTTACCATGGCGACGATGATGCCTTAATACGTTGCCATGGCGATGATGTCATAATTGGTTGCCATGGCGACGGTGATGTCATAATTGGTTGCCATGGCGACGGTGATGTCATAATTGGTTGCCATGGCGACAATGATTTCATAAATGGTTGCCATGGCGACGATGATGCCTTAATACGTTGACATGGCGATGATGTCATAATTGGTTGCCATGGCAACGGTGATGTCATAATTGGTTGCCATGGCGACGGTTATGTCATAATTGGCTGCCATGGCGACAATGATGTCATAATTGGTTGCCATGGCGACGATGATGCCTTAATACGTTGACATGGCGATGATGTCATAATTGGTTGCCATGGTGACGGTGATGTCATAATTGGTTGCCATTGCGACGATGATGCCTTAATACGTTGCCATGGCGATTATGTCATAATTGGTTGCCATGGAGATGATGATGCCTTAATACATTGCCATGGCGACGGTGATGTCATAATTTGTTGCCATGTCGATGATGATGTCATAATTGGTTGCCATGGCGACGGTGATGTCATAATTGGTTGCTATGGCGACGATGATGTCATAATTGGTTGCCATGGAGACTATGATGCCTTAATACGTTGCCATGGCGACGGTGATATCATTGGTTGCCATGGCTACGGTGATGTCATAATTGGTTGCCATGGCGGTGATGTCATAATTTTTTGCCATGGCGACGGTAATGTCATAATTGGTTGCCATGGCGACGATGATGCCTTAATACGTTGCATGGCGATGATGTCATAATTGGTTGCCATGGCAAAGATGATGCCTTAATACGTTGACATGGCGATGATGTCATAATTGGTTGCCATGGCGACGGTGATGTCATAATTGGTTTCCATGGCGACGATGATGCCTTAATACGTTGCATGGCGATGATGTCATAATTGGTTGCCATGGCAAAGATGATGCCTTAATACGTTGCCATGGCGACGGTGATGTCATAATTTGTTGCCATGGCGATGATGATGTCATAATTGGTTGCCATGGCGACGGTGATGTCATAATTGGTTGCTATGGCGACGATGATGTCATAATTGGTTGCCATGGAGACGATGATGCCTTAATACGTTGCCATGGCGATGATGTCATAAATGGTTGCCATGGCGACGGTGATGTCATAATTGGTTGCCATGGCAACGATTATGCCTTAATACGTTGCCACGGTGATGATGTCATAATTGGTTGCCATGGCGACGGTGATGTCATAATTGGTTGCCATGGCGACGGTGATGTCATAATTGGTTGCCATGGCGACAATGATGTCATAATTGGTTGCCATGGCGACGATGATGCCTTAATACGTTGCCATGGCGATGATGTCATAATTGGTTGCCATGGCGACGGTGATGTCATAATTGGTTGCCATGGCGACGGTGATGTCATAATTGGTTGCCATGGCGATGATGTCATAATTTGTTGCCATGGCGACGATGATGTCATAATTGGTTGCCATGGCGACGATGATGCCTTAATACATTGCCATGGCGATGATGTCATAATTGGTTGCCATGGTGACGGTGATGTCATAATTGGTTGCCATGGCGACGATGATGCCTTAATACGTTGCCATGGCGATGATGTCATAATTGGTTGCCACGGCGACGATCATGCCTTAATACGTTGCCATGGCGATGATGTCATAATTGGTTGCCATGGCGACGGTGATGTCATAATTAGTTGCCATAGCGACGGTGATGTCACAATTGGTTGCCATGGCGACGATGATGCCTTAATACGTTGCCATGGCGACGGTGATATCATAATTGGTTGCCATGGTGACGGTGATGTCATAATTGGTTGCCATGGCGACGGTGATGTCATAATTGGTTGCCATGGCGACGATGATGCCTTAATACGTTGCCATGGCGATGATGTCATAATTGGTTGCCATGGCGATGGTGATGTCATAATTGGTTGCCATGGCGACGATGATGCCTTAATACGTTGCCATGGCGATGATGTCATAATTGGTTGCCATGGCGAAGGTGATGTCATAATTGGTTAACATGGCGACGGTAATGTCATAATTGGTTGACATGGCGATGATGTCATGTTTGGTTGCCATGGCGACGGTGATGTCATAATTGGTTGCCATGGCGACGATGATGCCTTAATACGTTGTCATGGAGATGATATCATAATTGGTTGCCATGGCGACAGTGATGTCATAATTGGTTGCCATGGCGACGATGATGCCTTAATACGTTGCCATGGCGATGATGTCATAATTGGTTGCCATGGCGACGATCATGCCTTAATACGTTGCCATGGCGATGATGTCATAATTGGTTGCCTTGGCGACGTGATGTCATAATTTGTTGCCATGGCGATGGTGATGTCATAATTGGTTGCCATGGCGACGATGATGCCTTAATACGTTGCCATGGCGACGGTGATGTCATAATTCATTTGCCATGGCGACGGTGATGTCATAATTGGTTGCCGTGGACACGGTGATGTCATAATTAGTTGCCATGGCGACGGTGATGTCATAATTGGTTGCCATGACGATGATGATGTCATAATTGGTTGCCATGGCTATGATATCATAATTGGTTGCCATGGCGATGATGTCATAATTGGTCGCCATGGCGATTATGTCATAATTGGTTGCCATGGTGATTAAGTCATAATTGGTTGCCATGGCGATGATGTCATATTAGGTTGCCATGGCGACGGTGATGTCATAATTGGTTGCCATGGCGATGATGTCATAATTGGTTGCCATGGCGACGGTGATGTCATAATTGGTTGCCATGGCGATGATGCCTTAATACGTTTCAATGGCGACGGTGATGTCATAATTGGTTGCCATGGCGACGATGATGTCATAATTGGTTGCCATGGCGACGATGATGTCATAATTGGTTGCCATGGCGACGATGCTGCCTTAATACGTTGCCATGGCGATGATGTCATAATTGGTTGCCATGGCGATGATGATGTCATAATTGGTTGCCATGGCGATGATGATGTCATAATTGGTTGCCATGGCGATGATGATGTCATAATTGGTTGCCATGGCGATGATGTCATAATTGGTTGACATGACGATGATGTCATAATTGGTTGCCATGGTGACGATGATGCCTTAACACGTTGCCATGGCGACGGTGATGTCATAATTGGTTGCCATGGCGACGGTGATGTCATAATTGGTTGCCATGGCGACGATGATGTCTTAATACGTTGCCATGGCGATGATGTCATTATTGGTTGCCATGGCGACGGTGATATCATAATTGGTTGCCATGGCAACGATGATGTCATAATTGGTTGCCATGGCAACGATGATGCCTTAATACGTTGCCATGGCGATGATGTCATAATTGGTTGCCATGGCGACGATGATGCCTTAATACGTTGACATGGCGACGGTGATGTCATAATTGGTTGCCATGGCGATGATGTCATACTTGGTTGCCATGGCGACGGTGATGTCATAATTGGTTGCAATGGCGACGATGATGTCATAATTGGTTGCCATGGCGACGGTGATGTCATAATTGGTTGCCATGGCGATGATGATGTCATAATTGGTTGCCATGGTGACGATGATGCCTTAATACGTTGCCATAGCGATGATGTCATAATTGGTTGCCATGGCGACGATCATGCCTTAATACGTTGCCATGGCGATGATGTCATAATTAGGTTGCCATGGCGACGGTGATGTCATAATTGGTTGCCATAGCGACGGTGATGTCATAATTGGTTGCCATGGCGACGATGATGCCTTAATACGTTGCCATGGCGACGGTGATATCATAATTGGTTGCCATGGCGACGGTGATGTCATAATTGGTTGCCATGGCGACGGTGATGTCATAATTGGTTGCCATGGCGACGATGATGCCTTAATACGTTGCCATGGCGATGATGTCATAATTGGTTGCCATGGCGACGGTGATGTCATAATTGGTTGCCATGGTGACGGTGATGTCATAATTGGTTGCCATGGCGATGATGTCATAATTGGTTGCCATGGCGACGGTGATGTCATAATTGGTTGCCATGGCGACGATGATGCCTTAATACGTTGCCATGGCGATGATGTCATAATTGGTTGCCATGGCGACAATGATGCCTTAATACGTTGCCATGGCAACGGTGATGTCATAATTGGTTGCCATGGCGACGATGATGCCTTAATACGATGCCATGGCGATGATGTCATAATTGGTTGCCATGGCGACGGTGATGTCATAATTGGTTGCCATGGCGACGATGATGCCTTAATACGTTGCCATGGCGACGGTGATGTCATAATTGGTTGCCATGGCGACGGTGATGTCATAATTTGTTGCCATGGCGACGGTGATGTCATAATTGGTTGCTATGGCGACGATGATGTCATAATTGGTTGCCATGGAGACGATGATGCCTTAATACGTTGCCATGGCGACGGTGATATCATAATTGGTTGCCATGGCGACGATGATGCCTTAATACGTTGCCATGGCGACGGTGATATCATAATTGGTTGCCATGGTGACGGTGATGTCATAATTGGTTGCCATGGCGACGGTGATGCCTTGATACGTTGCCATGGCGACGGTGATGTCGTAATTGGTTGCCATGGTGACGGTGATGTCATAATTGGTTGCCATGGCGACGGTGATGTCATAATTGGTTGCCATGGCGATGATGCCTTAATACGTTGCCATGGTGACGGTGATGTCATAATTGGTCGTCATGCATGACGCCACTGCAGCTAGGCGTGGGAGCGCCGCTATCTAGCACCACTGCACCAGCCATCTTTCTTGGGCTATTCTCTTGGGAGTTCTGTTCTTCCTTATTCAAAGATCCGAATTTCAATTCAGCGATAAAAGTGATAAAGGCTCGGATTGAGCCGAAACGTCGTATTAAATTATATCGCTTCTACTTCGTGCTATATATACTTGTTTGGCTCCCACATGTTTTGTATATAATAAAAATAAGCACTTATTGCATATAGAAACCCCTCTGAGTGTGCGGTGAATTATATTATTATTGGTAATAGGACCTAAAGGTCTGTTACACCTGCACCTCGCTATTGGACTTGAGTGCACGCTAACCTCCTGGTTATAATTGGTTGCCATGGCAACGGTGATGTCATAATTGGTTGCCATGGCGACGATGATGCCTTAATACGTTGACATGGCGATGATGTCATAATTGGTTTCCATGGCGACGGTGATGTCATAATTTTTTGCCATGGCGACGGTGATGTCATAATTGGTTGCCATGGCGATGATGTCATAATTGGTTGCCATGGCGACAATGATGCCTTAATACATTGCCATGGCAATGATGTCATAATTGGTTGCCATGGCGACGGTGATGTCATAATTGGTTGCCATGGAGACGGTGATGTCATAATTGGTTGCCATGGCAATGATGTCATAATTGGTTGCCATGGCGACGGTGATGTCATAATTGGTTACCATGGCGACGATGATGCCTTAATACGTTGCCATGGCGATGATGTCATAATTGGTTGCCATGGCGACGGTGATGTCATAATTGGTTGCCATGGCGACGGTGATGTCATAATTGGTTGCCATGGCGACAATGATTTCATAAATGGTTGCCATGGCGACGATGATGCCTTAATACGTTGACATGGCGATGATGTCATAATTGGTTGCCATGGCAACGGTGATGTCATAATTGGTTGCCATGGCGACGGTTATGTCATAATTGGCTGCCATGGCGACAATGATGTCATAATTGGTTGCCATGGCGACGATGATGCCTTAATACGTTGACATGGCGATGATGTCATAATTGGTTGCCATGGTGACGGTGATGTCATAATTGGTTGCCATTGCGACGATGATGCCTTAATACGTTGCCATGGCGATTATGTCATAATTGGTTGCCATGGAGATGATGATGCCTTAATACATTGCCATGGCGACGGTGATGTCATAATTTGTTGCCATGTCGATGATGATGTCATAATTGGTTGCCATGGCGACGGTGATGTCATAATTGGTTGCTATGGCGACGATGATGTCATAATTGGTTGCCATGGAGACTATGATGCCTTAATACGTTGCCATGGCGACGGTGATATCATTGGTTGCCATGGCTACGGTGATGTCATAATTGGTTGCCATGGCGGTGATGTCATAATTTTTTGCCATGGCGACGGTAATGTCATAATTGGTTGCCATGGCGATGATGATGCCTTAATACGTTGCCATGGCGATGATGTCATAATTGGTTGCCATGGCGACGGTGATGTCATAATTGGTTGCCATGGCGACGGTGATGTCATAATTGGTTGCCATGGCGATGATGTCATAATTTGTTGCCATGGCGACGATGATGTCATAATTGGTTGCCATGGCGACGATGATGCCTTAATACATTGCCATGGCGATGATGTCATAATTGGTTGCCATGGTGACGGTGATGTCATAATTGGTTGCCATGGCGACGATGATGCCTTAATACGTTGCCATGGCGATGATGTCATAATTGGTTGCCACGGCGACGATCATGCCTTAATACGTTGCCATGGCGATGATGTCATAATTGGTTGCCATGGCGACGGTGATGTCATAATTAGTTGCCATAGCGACGGTGATGTCACAATTGGTTGCCATGGCGACGATGATGCCTTAATACGTTGCCATGGCGACGGTGATATCATAATTGGTTGCCATGGTGACGGTGATGTCATAATTGGTTGCCATGGCGACGGTGATGTCATAATTGGTTGCCATGGCGACGATGATGCCTTAATACGTTGCCATGGCGATGATGTCATAATTGGTTGCCATGGCGATGGTGATGTCATAATTGGTTGCCATGGCGACGATGATGCCTTAATACGTTGCCATGGCGATGATGTCATAATTGGTTGCCATGGCGAAGGTGATGTCATAATTGGTTAACATGGCGACGGTAATGTCATAATTGGTTGACATGGCGATGATGTCATGTTTGGTTGCCATGGCGACGGTGATGTCATAATTGGTTGCCATGGCGACGATGATGCCTTAATACGTTGTCATGGAGATGATATCATAATTGGTTGCCATGGCGACAGTGATGTCATAATTGGTTGCCATGGCGACGATGATGCCTTAATACGTTGCCATGGCGATGATGTCATAATTGGTTGCCATGGCGACGATCATGCCTTAATACGTTGCCATGGCGATGATGTCATAATTGGTTGCCTTGGCGACGTGATGTCATAATTTGTTGCCATGGCGATGGTGATGTCATAATTGGTTGCCATGGCGACGATGATGCCTTAATACGTTGCCATGGCGACGGTGATGTCATAATTCATTTGCCATGGCGACGGTGATGTCATAATTGGTTGCCGTGGACACGGTGATGTCATAATTAGTTGCCATGGCGACGGTGATGTCATAATTGGTTGCCATGACGATGATGATGTCATAATTGGTTGCCATGGCTATGATATCATAATTGGTTGCCATGGCGATGATGTCATAATTGGTCGCCATGGCGATTATGTCATAATTGGTTGCCATGGTGATTAAGTCATAATTGGTTGCCATGGCGATGATGTCATATTAGGTTGCCATGGCGACGGTGATGTCATAATTGGTTGCCATGGCGATGATGTCATAATTGGTTGCCATGGCGACGGTGATGTCATAATTGGTTGCCATGGCGATGATGCCTTAATACGTTTCAATGGCGACGGTGATGTCATAATTGGTTGCCATGGCGACGATGATGTCATAATTGGTTGCCATGGCGACGATGATGTCATAATTGGTTGCCATGGCGACGATGCTGCCTTAATACGTTGCCATGGCGATGATGTCATAATTGGTTGCCATGGCGATGATGATGTCATAATTGGTTGCCATGGCGATGATGATGTCATAATTGGTTGCCATGGCGATGATGATGTCATAATTGGTTGCCATGGCGATGATGTCATAATTGGTTGACATGACGATGATGTCATAATTGGTTGCCATGGTGACGATGATGCCTTAACACGTTGCCATGGCGACGGTGATGTCATAATTGGTTGCCATGGCGACGGTGATGTCATAATTGGTTGCCATGGCGACGATGATGTCTTAATACGTTGCCATGGCGATGATGTCATTATTGGTTGCCATGGCGACGGTGATATCATAATTGGTTGCCATGGCAACGATGATGTCATAATTGGTTGCCATGGCAACGATGATGCCTTAATACGTTGCCATGGCGATGATGTCATAATTGGTTGCCATGGCGACGGTGATGTCATAATTGGTTGCCATGGCGACGATGATGCCTTAATACGTTGACATGGCGACGGTGATGTCATAATTGGTTGCCATGGCGATGATGTCATACTTGGTTGCCATGGCGACGGTGATGTCATAATTGGTTGCAATGGCGACGATGATGTCATAATTGGTTGCCATGGCGACGGTGATGTCATAATTGGTTGCCATGGCGATGATGATGTCATAATTGGTTGCCATGGTGACGATGATGCCTTAATACGTTGCCATAGCGATGATGTCATAATTGGTTGCCATGGCGACGATCATGCCTTAATACGTTGCCATGGCGATGATGTCATAATTAGGTTGCCATGGCGACGGTGATGTCATAATTGGTTGCCATAGCGACGGTGATGTCATAATTGGTTGCCATGGCGACGATGATGCCTTAATACGTTGCCATGGCGACGGTGATATCATAATTGGTTGCCATGGCGACGGTGATGTCATAATTGGTTGCCATGGCGACGGTGATGTCATAATTGGTTGCCATGGCGACGATGATGCCTTAATACGTTGCCATGGCGATGATGTCATAATTGGTTGCCATGGCGACGGTGATGTCATAATTGGTTGCCATGGTGACGGTGATGTCATAATTGGTTGCCATGGCGATGATGTCATAATTGGTTGCCATGGCGACGGTGATGTCATAATTGGTTGCCATGGCGACGATGATGCCTTAATACGTTGCCATGGCGATGATGTCATAATTGGTTGCCATGGCGACAATGATGCCTTAATACGTTGCCATGGCAACGGTGATGTCATAATTGGTTGCCATGGCGACGATGATGCCTTAATACGATGCCATGGCGATGATGTCATAATTGGTTGCCATGGCGACGGTGATGTCATAATTGGTTGCCATGGCGACGATGATGCCTTAATACGTTGCCATGGCGACGGTGATGTCATAATTGGTTGCCATGGCGACGGTGATGTCATAATTTGTTGCCATGGCGACGGTGATGTCATAATTGGTTGCTATGGCGACGATGATGTCATAATTGGTTGCCATGGAGACGATGATGCCTTAATACGTTGCCATGGCGACGGTGATATCATAATTGGTTGCCATGGCGACGATGATGCCTTAATACGTTGCCATGGCGACGGTGATATCATAATTGGTTGCCATGGTGACGGTGATGTCATAATTGGTTGCCATGGCGACGGTGATGCCTTGATACGTTGCCATGGCGACGGTGATGTCGTAATTGGTTGCCATGGTGACGGTGATGTCATAATTGGTTGCCATGGCGACGGTGATGTCATAATTGGTTGCCATGGCGATGATGCCTTAATACGTTGCCATGGTGACGGTGATGTCATAATTGGTCGTCATGCATGACGCCACTGCAGCTAGGCGTGGGAGCGCCGCTATCTAGCACCACTGCACCAGCCATCTTTCTTGGGCTATTCTCTTGGGAGTTCTGTTCTTCCTTATTCAAAGATCCGAATTTCAATTCAGCGATAAAAGTGATAAAGGCTCGGATTGAGCCGAAACGTCGTATTAAATTATATCGCTTCTACTTCGTGCTATATATACTTGTTTGGCTCCCACATGTTTTGTATATAATAAAAATAAGCACTTATTGCATATAGAAACCCCTCTGAGTGTGCGGTGAATTATATTATTATTGGTAATAGGACCTAAAGGTCTGTTACACCTGCACCTCGCTATTGGACTTGAGTGCACGCTAACCTCCTGGTTATAATTGGTTGCCATGGCAACGGTGATGTCATAATTGGTTGCCATGGCGACGATGATGCCTTAATACGTTGACATGGCGATGATGTCATAATTGGTTTCCATGGCGACGGTGATGTCATAATTTTTTGCCATGGCGACGGTGATGTCATAATTGGTTGCCATGGCGATGATGTCATAATTGGTTGCCATGGCGACAATGATGCCTTAATACATTGCCATGGCAATGATGTCATAATTGGTTGCCATGGCGACGGTGATGTCATAATTGGTTGCCATGGAGACGGTGATGTCATAATTGGTTGCCATGGCAATGATGTCATAATTGGTTGCCATGGCGACGGTGATGTCATAATTGGTTACCATGGCGACGATGATGCCTTAATACATTGCCATGGCGATGATGTCATAATTGGTTGCCATGGCGACGGTGATGTCATAATTGGTTGCCATGGCGACGGTGATGTCATAATTGGTTGCCATGGCGACAATGATTTCATAAATGGTTGCCATGGCGACGATGATGCCTTAATACGTTGACATGGCGATGATGTCATAATTGGTTGCCATGGCAACGGTGATGTCATAATTGGTTGCCATGGCGACGGTTATGTCATAATTGGCTGCCATGGCGACAATGATGTCATAATTGGTTGCCATGGCGACGATGATGCCTTAATACGTTGACATGGCGATGATGTCATAATTGGTTGCCATGGTGACGGTGATGTCATAATTGGTTGCCATTGCGACGATGATGCCTTAATACGTTGCCATGGCGATTATGTCATAATTGGTTGCCATGGAGATGATGATGCCTTAATACATTGCCATGGCGACGGTGATGTCATAATTTGTTGCCATGTCGATGATGATGTCATAATTGGTTGCCATGGCGACGGTGATGTCATAATTGGTTGCTATGGCGACGATGATGTCATAATTGGTTGCCATGGAGACTATGATGCCTTAATACGTTGCCATGGCGACGGTGATATCATTGGTTGCCATGGCTACGGTGATGTCATAATTGGTTGCCATGGCGGTGATGTCATAATTTTTTGCCATGGCGACGGTAATGTCATAATTGGTTGCCATGGCGATGATGATGCCTTAATACGTTGCCATGGCGATGATATCATAATTGGTTGCCATGGTGACGGTGATGTCATAACTGGTTGCCATGGCGACGATGATGCCTTGATACGTTGCCATGGCGATGATGTCATAATTGGTTGCCATGGCAACGGTGATGTCATAATTGGTTGCCATGGCGACGATGATGCCTTAATACGTTGACATGGCGATGATGTCATAATTGGTTGCCATGGCGACGGTGATGTCATAATTTTTTGCCATGGCGACGGTGATGTCATAATTGGTTGCCATGGCGATAATGTCATAATTGGTTGCCATGGCGACGGTGATGTCATAATTGGTTGCCATGGCGACGATGATGCCTTAATACGTTGCCATGGCGATGATGTCATAATTGGTTGCCATGGCGACGGTGATGTCATAATTGGTTGCCATGGCGACTGTGATGTCATAATTGGTTGCCATGGCGACAATGATTTCATAATTGGTTGCCATGGCGACGATGATGCCTTAATACGTTGACATGGCGATGATGTCATAATTGGTTGCCATGGCGACGCTGATGTCACAATTGGTTGCCATGGCGACGATGATGCCTTAATACGTTGCCATGGCGATGATGTCATAATTGGTTGCCATGGCGACGGTGATGTCATAATTGGTTGCCATGGCGACGGTGATGTCATAATTGGTTGCCATGGCGACAATGATGTCATAATTGGTTGCCATGGCGACGATGATGCCTTAATACGTTGACAAGGCGATGATTTCATAATTGGTTGCCATGGCGACGGTGATGTCATAATTGGTTGCCATGGCAACGATGATGCCTTAATACGTTGCCATGGCGATGATGTCATAATTGGTTGCCATGGCGACGATGATGCCTTAATACGTTGACATGGCGACGGTGATGTCATAATTGGTTGCCATGGCGATGATGTCATACTTGGTTGCCATGGCGACGGTGATGTCATAATTGGTTGCAATGGCGACGATGATGTCATAATTGGTTGCCATGGCGACGGTGATGTCATAATTGGTTGCCATGGCGATGATGATGTCATAATTGGTTGCCATGGTGACGATGATGCCTTAATACGTTGCCATAGCGATGATGTCATAATTGGTTGCCATGGCGACGATCATGCCTTAATACGTTGCCATGGCGATGATGTCATAATTAGGTTGCCATGGCGATGATGATGTCATAATTGGTTGCCATGGCGATGATGATGTCATAATTGGTTGCCATGGCGATGATGATGTCATAATTGGTTGCCATGGCGATGATGTCATAATTGGTTGACATGACGATGATGTCATAATTGGTTGCCATGGCGACGATCATGCCTTAATACGTTGCCATGGCGATGATGTCATAATTGGTTGCCATGGCGATGATGATGTCATAATTGGTTGCCATGGCGATGATGATGTCATAATTGGTTGCCATGGCGATGATGATGTCATAATTGGTTGCCATGGCGATGATGTCATAATTGGTTGACATGACGATGATGTCATAATTGGTTGCCATGGTGACGATGATGCCTTAACACGTTGCCATGGCGACGGTGATGTCATAATTGGTTGCCATGGCGACGGTGATGTCATAATTGGTTGCCATGGCGACGATGATGTCTTAATACGTTGCCATGGCGATGATGTCATTATTGGTTGCCATGGCGACGGTGATATCATAATTGGTTGCCATGGCAACGATGATGTCATAATTGGTTGCCATGGCAACGATGATGCCTTAATACGTTGCCATGGCGATGATGTCATAATTGGTTGCCATGGCGACGATGATGCCTTAATACGTTGACATGGCGACGGTGATGTCATAATTGGTTGCCATGGCGATGATGTCATACTTGGTTGCCATGGCGACGGTGATGTCATAATTGGTTGCAATGGCGACGATGATGTCATAATTGGTTGCCATGGCGACGGTGATGTCATAATTGGTTGCCATGGCGATGATGATGTCATAATTGGTTGCCATGGTGACGATGATGCCTTAATACGTTGCCATAGCGATGATGTCATAATTGGTTGCCATGGCGACGATCATGCCTTAATACGTTGCCATGGCGATGATGTCATAATTAGGTTGCCATGGCGACGGTGATGTCATAATTGGTTGCCATAGCGACGGTGATGTCATAATTGGTTGCCATGGCGACGATGATGCCTTAATACGTTGCCATGGCGACGGTGATATCATAATTGGTTGCCATGGCGACGGTGATGTCATAATTGGTTGCCATGGCGACGGTGATGTCATAATTGGTTGCCATGGCGACGATGATGCCTTAATACGTTGCCATGGCGATGATGTCATAATTGGTTGCCATGGCGACGGTGATGTCATAATTGGTTGCCATGGTGACGGTGATGTCATAATTGGTTGCCATGGCGATGATGTCATAATTGGTTGCCATGGCGACGGTGATGTCATAATTGGTTGCCATGGCGACGATGATGCCTTAATACGTTGCCATGGCGATGATGTCATAATTGGTTGCCATGGCGACAATGATGCCTTAATACGTTGCCATGGCAACGGTGATGTCATAATTGGTTGCCATGGCGACGATGATGCCTTAATACGATGCCATGGCGATGATGTCATAATTGGTTGCCATGGCGACGGTGATGTCATAATTGGTTGCCATGGCGACGATGATGCCTTAATACGTTGCCATGGCGACGGTGATGTCATAATTGGTTGCCATGGCGACGGTGATGTCATAATTTGTTGCCATGGCGACGGTGATGTCATAATTGGTTGCTATGGCGACGATGATGTCATAATTGGTTGCCATGGAGACGATGATGCCTTAATACGTTGCCATGGCGACGGTGATATCATAATTGGTTGCCATGGCGACGATGATGCCTTAATACGTTGCCATGGCGACGGTGATATCATAATTGGTTGCCATGGTGACGGTGATGTCATAATTGGTTGCCATGGCGACGGTGATGCCTTGATACGTTGCCATGGCGACGGTGATGTCGTAATTGGTTGCCATGGTGACGGTGATGTCATAATTGGTTGCCATGGCGACGGTGATGTCATAATTGGTTGCCATGGCGATGATGCCTTAATACGTTGCCATGGTGACGGTGATGTCATAATTGGTCGTCATGCATGACGCCACTGCAGCTAGGCGTGGGAGCGCCGCTATCTAGCACCACTGCACCAGCCATCTTTCTTGGGCTATTCTCTTGGGAGTTCTGTTCTTCCTTATTCAAAGATCCGAATTTCAATTCAGCGATAAAAGTGATAAAGGCTCGGATTGAGCCGAAACGTCGTATTAAATTATATCGCTTCTACTTCGTGCTATATATACTTGTTTGGCTCCCACATGTTTTGTATATAATAAAAATAAGCACTTATTGCATATAGAAACCCCTCTGAGTGTGCGGTGAATTATATTATTATTGGTAATAGGACCTAAAGGTCTGTTACACCTGCACCTCGCTATTGGACTTGAGTGCACGCTAACCTCCTGGTTATAATTGGTTGCCATGGCAACGGTGATGTCATAATTGGTTGCCATGGCGACGATGATGCCTTAATACGTTGACATGGCGATGATGTCATAATTGGTTTCCATGGCGACGGTGATGTCATAATTTTTTGCCATGGCGACGGTGATGTCATAATTGGTTGCCATGGCGATGATGTCATAATTGGTTGCCATGGCGACAATGATGCCTTAATACATTGCCATGGCAATGATGTCATAATTGGTTGCCATGGCGACGGTGATGTCATAATTGGTTGCCATGGAGACGGTGATGTCATAATTGGTTGCCATGGCAATGATGTCATAATTGGTTGCCATGGCGACGGTGATGTCATAATTGGTTACCATGGCGACGATGATGCCTTAATACGTTGCCATGGCGATGATGTCATAATTGGTTGCCATGGCGACGGTGATGTCATAATTGGTTGCCATGGCGACGGTGATGTCATAATTGGTTGCCATGGCGACAATGATTTCATAAATGGTTGCCATGGCGACGATGATGCCTTAATACGTTGACATGGCGATGATGTCATAATTGGTTGCCATGGCAACGGTGATGTCATAATTGGTTGCCATGGCGACGGTTATGTCATAATTGGCTGCCATGGCGACAATGATGTCATAATTGGTTGCCATGGCGACGATGATGCCTTAATACGTTGACATGGCGATGATGTCATAATTGGTTGCCATGGTGACGGTGATGTCATAATTGGTTGCCATTGCGACGATGATGCCTTAATACGTTGCCATGGCGATTATGTCATAATTGGTTGCCATGGAGATGATGATGCCTTAATACATTGCCATGGCGACGGTGATGTCATAATTTGTTGCCATGTCGATGATGATGTCATAATTGGTTGCCATGGCGACGGTGATGTCATAATTGGTTGCTATGGCGACGATGATGTCATAATTGGTTGCCATGGAGACTATGATGCCTTAATACGTTGCCATGGCGACGGTGATATCATTGGTTGCCATGGCTACGGTGATGTCATAATTGGTTGCCATGGCGGTGATGTCATAATTTTTTGCCATGGCGACGGTAATGTCATAATTGGTTGCCATGGCGATGATGATGCCTTAATACGTTGCCATGGCGATGATGTCATAATTGGTTGCCATGGCGACGGTGATGTCATAATTGGTTGCCATGGCGACGGTGATGTCATAATTGGTTGCCATGGCGATGATGTCATAATTTGTTGCCATGGCGACGATGATGTCATAATTGGTTGCCATGGCGACGATGATGCCTTAATACATTGCCATGGCGATGATGTCATAATTGGTTGCCATGGTGACGGTGATGTCATAATTGGTTGCCATGGCGACGATGATGCCTTAATACGTTGCCATGGCGATGATGTCATAATTGGTTGCCACGGCGACGATCATGCCTTAATACGTTGCCATGGCGATGATGTCATAATTGGTTGCCATGGCGACGGTGATGTCATAATTAGTTGCCATAGCGACGGTGATGTCACAATTGGTTGCCATGGCGACGATGATGCCTTAATACGTTGCCATGGCGACGGTGATATCATAATTGGTTGCCATGGTGACGGTGATGTCATAATTGGTTGCCATGGCGACGGTGATGTCATAATTGGTTGCCATGGCGACGATGATGCCTTAATACGTTGCCATGGCGATGATGTCATAATTGGTTGCCATGGCGATGGTGATGTCATAATTGGTTGCCATGGCGACGATGATGCCTTAATACGTTGCCATGGCGATGATGTCATAATTGGTTGCCATGGCGAAGGTGATGTCATAATTGGTTAACATGGCGACGGTAATGTCATAATTGGTTGACATGGCGATGATGTCATGTTTGGTTGCCATGGCGACGGTGATGTCATAATTGGTTGCCATGGCGACGATGATGCCTTAATACGTTGTCATGGAGATGATATCATAATTGGTTGCCATGGCGACAGTGATGTCATAATTGGTTGCCATGGCGACGATGATGCCTTAATACGTTGCCATGGCGATGATGTCATAATTGGTTGCCATGGCGACGATCATGCCTTAATACGTTGCCATGGCGATGATGTCATAATTGGTTGCCTTGGCGACGTGATGTCATAATTTGTTGCCATGGCGATGGTGATGTCATAATTGGTTGCCATGGCGACGATGATGCCTTAATACGTTGCCATGGCGACGGTGATGTCATAATTCATTTGCCATGGCGACGGTGATGTCATAATTGGTTGCCGTGGACACGGTGATGTCATAATTAGTTGCCATGGCGACGGTGATGTCATAATTGGTTGCCATGACGATGATGATGTCATAATTGGTTGCCATGGCTATGATATCATAATTGGTTGCCATGGCGATGATGTCATAATTGGTCGCCATGGCGATTATGTCATAATTGGTTGCCATGGTGATTAAGTCATAATTGGTTGCCATGGCGATGATGTCATATTAGGTTGCCATGGCGACGGTGATGTCATAATTGGTTGCCATGGCGATGATGTCATAATTGGTTGCCATGGCGACGGTGATGTCATAATTGGTTGCCATGGCGATGATGCCTTAATACGTTTCAATGGCGACGGTGATGTCATAATTGGTTGCCATGGCGACGATGATGTCATAATTGGTTGCCATGGCGACGATGATGTCATAATTGGTTGCCATGGCGACGATGCTGCCTTAATACGTTGCCATGGCGATGATGTCATAATTGGTTGCCATGGCGATGATGATGTCATAATTGGTTGCCATGGCGATGATGATGTCATAATTGGTTGCCATGGCGATGATGATGTCATAATTGGTTGCCATGGCGATGATGTCATAATTGGTTGACATGACGATGATGTCATAATTGGTTGCCATGGTGACGATGATGCCTTAACACGTTGCCATGGCGACGGTGATGTCATAATTGGTTGCCATGGCGACGGTGATGTCATAATTGGTTGCCATGGCGACGATGATGTCTTAATACGTTGCCATGGCGATGATGTCATTATTGGTTGCCATGGCGACGGTGATATCATAATTGGTTGCCATGGCAACGATGATGTCATAATTGGTTGCCATGGCAACGATGATGCCTTAATACGTTGCCATGGCGATGATGTCATAATTGGTTGCCATGGCGACGGTGATGTCATAATTGGTTGCCATGGCGACGATGATGCCTTAATACGTTGACATGGCGACGGTGATGTCATAATTGGTTGCCATGGCGATGATGTCATACTTGGTTGCCATGGCGACGGTGATGTCATAATTGGTTGCAATGGCGACGATGATGTCATAATTGGTTGCCATGGCGACGGTGATGTCATAATTGGTTGCCATGGCGATGATGATGTCATAATTGGTTGCCATGGTGACGATGATGCCTTAATACGTTGCCATAGCGATGATGTCATAATTGGTTGCCATGGCGACGATCATGCCTTAATACGTTGCCATGGCGATGATGTCATAATTAGGTTGCCATGGCGACGGTGATGTCATAATTGGTTGCCATAGCGACGGTGATGTCATAATTGGTTGCCATGGCGACGATGATGCCTTAATACGTTGCCATGGCGACGGTGATATCATAATTGGTTGCCATGGCGACGGTGATGTCATAATTGGTTGCCATGGCGACGGTGATGTCATAATTGGTTGCCATGGCGACGATGATGCCTTAATACGTTGCCATGGCGATGATGTCATAATTGGTTGCCATGGCGACGGTGATGTCATAATTGGTTGCCATGGTGACGGTGATGTCATAATTGGTTGCCATGGCGATGATGTCATAATTGGTTGCCATGGCGACGGTGATGTCATAATTGGTTGCCATGGCGACGATGATGCCTTAATACGTTGCCATGGCGATGATGTCATAATTGGTTGCCATGGCGACAATGATGCCTTAATACGTTGCCATGGCAACGGTGATGTCATAATTGGTTGCCATGGCGACGATGATGCCTTAATACGATGCCATGGCGATGATGTCATAATTGGTTGCCATGGCGACGGTGATGTCATAATTGGTTGCCATGGCGACGATGATGCCTTAATACGTTGCCATGGCGACGGTGATGTCATAATTGGTTGCCATGGCGACGGTGATGTCATAATTTGTTGCCATGGCGACGGTGATGTCATAATTGGTTGCTATGGCGACGATGATGTCATAATTGGTTGCCATGGAGACGATGATGCCTTAATACGTTGCCATGGCGACGGTGATATCATAATTGGTTGCCATGGCGACGATGATGCCTTAATACGTTGCCATGGCGACGGTGATATCATAATTGGTTGCCATGGTGACGGTGATGTCATAATTGGTTGCCATGGCGACGGTGATGCCTTGATACGTTGCCATGGCGACGGTGATGTCGTAATTGGTTGCCATGGTGACGGTGATGTCATAATTGGTTGCCATGGCGACGGTGATGTCATAATTGGTTGCCATGGCGATGATGCCTTAATACGTTGCCATGGTGACGGTGATGTCATAATTGGTCGTCATGCATGACGCCACTGCAGCTAGGCGTGGGAGCGCCGCTATCTAGCACCACTGCACCAGCCATCTTTCTTGGGCTATTCTCTTGGGAGTTCTGTTCTTCCTTATTCAAAGATCCGAATTTCAATTCAGCGATAAAAGTGATAAAGGCTCGGATTGAGCCGAAACGTCGTATTAAATTATATCGCTTCTACTTCGTGCTATATATACTTGTTTGGCTCCCACATGTTTTGTATATAATAAAAATAAGCACTTATTGCATATAGAAACCCCTCTGAGTGTGCGGTGAATTATATTATTATTGGTAATAGGACCTAAAGGTCTGTTACACCTGCACCTCGCTATTGGACTTGAGTGCACGCTAACCTCCTGGTTATAATTGGTTGCCATGGCAACGGTGATGTCATAATTGGTTGCCATGGCGACGATGATGCCTTAATACGTTGACATGGCGATGATGTCATAATTGGTTTCCATGGCGACGGTGATGTCATAATTTTTTGCCATGGCGACGGTGATGTCATAATTGGTTGCCATGGCGATGATGTCATAATTGGTTGCCATGGCGACAATGATGCCTTAATACATTGCCATGGCAATGATGTCATAATTGGTTGCCATGGCGACGGTGATGTCATAATTGGTTGCCATGGAGACGGTGATGTCATAATTGGTTGCCATGGCAATGATGTCATAATTGGTTGCCATGGCGACGGTGATGTCATAATTGGTTACCATGGCGACGATGATGCCTTAATACATTGCCATGGCGATGATGTCATAATTGGTTGCCATGGCGACGGTGATGTCATAATTGGTTGCCATGGCGACGGTGATGTCATAATTGGTTGCCATGGCGACAATGATTTCATAAATGGTTGCCATGGCGACGATGATGCCTTAATACGTTGACATGGCGATGATGTCATAATTGGTTGCCATGGCAACGGTGATGTCATAATTGGTTGCCATGGCGACGGTTATGTCATAATTGGCTGCCATGGCGACAATGATGTCATAATTGGTTGCCATGGCGACGATGATGCCTTAATACGTTGACATGGCGATGATGTCATAATTGGTTGCCATGGTGACGGTGATGTCATAATTGGTTGCCATTGCGACGATGATGCCTTAATACGTTGCCATGGCGATTATGTCATAATTGGTTGCCATGGAGATGATGATGCCTTAATACATTGCCATGGCGACGGTGATGTCATAATTTGTTGCCATGTCGATGATGATGTCATAATTGGTTGCCATGGCGACGGTGATGTCATAATTGGTTGCTATGGCGACGATGATGTCATAATTGGTTGCCATGGAGACTATGATGCCTTAATACGTTGCCATGGCGACGGTGATATCATTGGTTGCCATGGCTACGGTGATGTCATAATTGGTTGCCATGGCGGTGATGTCATAATTTTTTGCCATGGCGACGGTAATGTCATAATTGGTTGCCATGGCGATGATGATGCCTTAATACGTTGCCATGGCGATGATATCATAATTGGTTGCCATGGTGACGGTGATGTCATAACTGGTTGCCATGGCGACGATGATGCCTTGATACGTTGCCATGGCGATGATGTCATAATTGGTTGCCATGGCAACGGTGATGTCATAATTGGTTGCCATGGCGACGATGATGCCTTAATACGTTGACATGGCGATGATGTCATAATTGGTTGCCATGGCGACGGTGATGTCATAATTTTTTGCCATGGCGACGGTGATGTCATAATTGGTTGCCATGGCGATAATGTCATAATTGGTTGCCATGGCGACGGTGATGTCATAATTGGTTGCCATGGCGACGATGATGCCTTAATACGTTGCCATGGCGATGATGTCATAATTGGTTGCCATGGCGACGGTGATGTCATAATTGGTTGCCATGGCGACTGTGATGTCATAATTGGTTGCCATGGCGACAATGATTTCATAATTGGTTGCCATGGCGACGATGATGCCTTAATACGTTGACATGGCGATGATGTCATAATTGGTTGCCATGGCGACGCTGATGTCACAATTGGTTGCCATGGCGACGATGATGCCTTAATACGTTGCCATGGCGATGATGTCATAATTGGTTGCCATGGCGACGGTGATGTCATAATTGGTTGCCATGGCGACGGTGATGTCATAATTGGTTGCCATGGCGACAATGATGTCATAATTGGTTGCCATGGCGACGATGATGCCTTAATACGTTGACAAGGCGATGATTTCATAATTGGTTGCCATGGCGACGGTGATGTCATAATTGGTTGCCATGGCAACGATGATGCCTTAATACGTTGCCATGGCGATGATGTCATAATTGGTTGCCATGGCGACGATGATGCCTTAATACGTTGACATGGCGACGGTGATGTCATAATTGGTTGCCATGGCGATGATGTCATACTTGGTTGCCATGGCGACGGTGATGTCATAATTGGTTGCAATGGCGACGATGATGTCATAATTGGTTGCCATGGCGACGGTGATGTCATAATTGGTTGCCATGGCGATGATGATGTCATAATTGGTTGCCATGGTGACGATGATGCCTTAATACGTTGCCATAGCGATGATGTCATAATTGGTTGCCATGGCGACGATCATGCCTTAATACGTTGCCATGGCGATGATGTCATAATTAGGTTGCCATGGCGACGGTGATGTCATAATTGGTTGCCATAGCGACGGTGATGTCATAATTGGTTGCCATGGCGACGATGATGCCTTAATACGTTGCCATGGCGACGGTGATATCATAATTGGTTGCCATGGCGACGGTGATGTCATAATTGGTTGCCATGGCGACGGTGATGTCATAATTGGTTGCCATGGCGACGATGATGCCTTAATACGTTGCCATGGCGATGATGTCATAATTGGTTGCCATGGCGACGGTGATGTCATAATTGGTTGCCATGGTGACGGTGATGTCATAATTGGTTGCCATGGCGATGATGTCATAATTGGTTGCCATGGCGACGGTGATGTCATAATTGGTTGCCATGGCGACGATGATGCCTTAATACGTTGCCATGGCGATGATGTCATAATTGGTTGCCATGGCGACAATGATGCCTTAATACGTTGCCATGGCAACGGTGATGTCATAATTGGTTGCCATGGCGACGATGATGCCTTAATACGATGCCATGGCGATGATGTCATAATTGGTTGCCATGGCGACGGTGATGTCATAATTGGTTGCCATGGCGACGATGATGCCTTAATACGTTGCCATGGCGACGGTGATGTCATAATTGGTTGCCATGGCGACGGTGATGTCATAATTTGTTGCCATGGCGACGGTGATGTCATAATTGGTTGCTATGGCGACGATGATGTCATAATTGGTTGCCATGGAGACGATGATGCCTTAATACGTTGCCATGGCGACGGTGATATCATAATTGGTTGCCATGGCGACGATGATGCCTTAATACGTTGCCATGGCGACGGTGATATCATAATTGGTTGCCATGGTGACGGTGATGTCATAATTGGTTGCCATGGCGACGGTGATGCCTTGATACGTTGCCATGGCGACGGTGATGTCGTAATTGGTTGCCATGGTGACGGTGATGTCATAATTGGTTGCCATGGCGACGGTGATGTCATAATTGGTTGCCATGGCGATGATGCCTTAATACGTTGCCATGGTGACGGTGATGTCATAATTGGTCGTCATGCATGACGCCACTGCAGCTAGGCGTGGGAGCGCCGCTATCTAGCACCACTGCACCAGCCATCTTTCTTGGGCTATTCTCTTGGGAGTTCTGTTCTTCCTTATTCAAAGATCCGAATTTCAATTCAGCGATAAAAGTGATAAAGGCTCGGATTGAGCCGAAACGTCGTATTAAATTATATCGCTTCTACTTCGTGCTATATATACTTGTTTGGCTCCCACATGTTTTGTATATAATAAAAATAAGCACTTATTGCATATAGAAACCCCTCTGAGTGTGCGGTGAATTATATTATTATTGGTAATAGGACCTAAAGGTCTGTTACACCTGCACCTCGCTATTGGACTTGAGTGCACGCTAACCTCCTGGTTATAATTGGTTGCCATGGCAACGGTGATGTCATAATTGGTTGCCATGGCGACGATGATGCCTTAATACGTTGACATGGCGATGATGTCATAATTGGTTTCCATGGCGACGGTGATGTCATAATTTTTTGCCATGGCGACGGTGATGTCATAATTGGTTGCCATGGCGATGATGTCATAATTGGTTGCCATGGCGACAATGATGCCTTAATACATTGCCATGGCAATGATGTCATAATTGGTTGCCATGGCGACGGTGATGTCATAATTGGTTGCCATGGAGACGGTGATGTCATAATTGGTTGCCATGGCAATGATGTCATAATTGGTTGCCATGGCGACGGTGATGTCATAATTGGTTACCATGGCGACGATGATGCCTTAATACGTTGCCATGGCGATGATGTCATAATTGGTTGCCATGGCGACGGTGATGTCATAATTGGTTGCCATGGCGACGGTGATGTCATAATTGGTTGCCATGGCGACAATGATTTCATAAATGGTTGCCATGGCGACGATGATGCCTTAATACGTTGACATGGCGATGATGTCATAATTGGTTGCCATGGCAACGGTGATGTCATAATTGGTTGCCATGGCGACGGTTATGTCATAATTGGCTGCCATGGCGACAATGATGTCATAATTGGTTGCCATGGCGACGATGATGCCTTAATACGTTGACATGGCGATGATGTCATAATTGGTTGCCATGGTGACGGTGATGTCATAATTGGTTGCCATTGCGACGATGATGCCTTAATACGTTGCCATGGCGATTATGTCATAATTGGTTGCCATGGAGATGATGATGCCTTAATACATTGCCATGGCGACGGTGATGTCATAATTTGTTGCCATGTCGATGATGATGTCATAATTGGTTGCCATGGCGACGGTGATGTCATAATTGGTTGCTATGGCGACGATGATGTCATAATTGGTTGCCATGGAGACTATGATGCCTTAATACGTTGCCATGGCGACGGTGATATCATTGGTTGCCATGGCTACGGTGATGTCATAATTGGTTGCCATGGCGGTGATGTCATAATTTTTTGCCATGGCGACGGTAATGTCATAATTGGTTGCCATGGCGATGATGATGCCTTAATACGTTGCCATGGCGATGATGTCATAATTGGTTGCCATGGCGACGGTGATGTCATAATTGGTTGCCATGGCGACGGTGATGTCATAATTGGTTGCCATGGCGATGATGTCATAATTTGTTGCCATGGCGACGATGATGTCATAATTGGTTGCCATGGCGACGATGATGCCTTAATACATTGCCATGGCGATGATGTCATAATTGGTTGCCATGGTGACGGTGATGTCATAATTGGTTGCCATGGCGACGATGATGCCTTAATACGTTGCCATGGCGATGATGTCATAATTGGTTGCCACGGCGACGATCATGCCTTAATACGTTGCCATGGCGATGATGTCATAATTGGTTGCCATGGCGACGGTGATGTCATAATTAGTTGCCATAGCGACGGTGATGTCACAATTGGTTGCCATGGCGACGATGATGCCTTAATACGTTGCCATGGCGACGGTGATATCATAATTGGTTGCCATGGTGACGGTGATGTCATAATTGGTTGCCATGGCGACGGTGATGTCATAATTGGTTGCCATGGCGACGATGATGCCTTAATACGTTGCCATGGCGATGATGTCATAATTGGTTGCCATGGCGATGGTGATGTCATAATTGGTTGCCATGGCGACGATGATGCCTTAATACGTTGCCATGGCGATGATGTCATAATTGGTTGCCATGGCGAAGGTGATGTCATAATTGGTTAACATGGCGACGGTAATGTCATAATTGGTTGACATGGCGATGATGTCATGTTTGGTTGCCATGGCGACGGTGATGTCATAATTGGTTGCCATGGCGACGATGATGCCTTAATACGTTGTCATGGAGATGATATCATAATTGGTTGCCATGGCGACAGTGATGTCATAATTGGTTGCCATGGCGACGATGATGCCTTAATACGTTGCCATGGCGATGATGTCATAATTGGTTGCCATGGCGACGATCATGCCTTAATACGTTGCCATGGCGATGATGTCATAATTGGTTGCCTTGGCGACGTGATGTCATAATTTGTTGCCATGGCGATGGTGATGTCATAATTGGTTGCCATGGCGACGATGATGCCTTAATACGTTGCCATGGCGACGGTGATGTCATAATTCATTTGCCATGGCGACGGTGATGTCATAATTGGTTGCCGTGGACACGGTGATGTCATAATTAGTTGCCATGGCGACGGTGATGTCATAATTGGTTGCCATGACGATGATGATGTCATAATTGGTTGCCATGGCTATGATATCATAATTGGTTGCCATGGCGATGATGTCATAATTGGTCGCCATGGCGATTATGTCATAATTGGTTGCCATGGTGATTAAGTCATAATTGGTTGCCATGGCGATGATGTCATATTAGGTTGCCATGGCGACGGTGATGTCATAATTGGTTGCCATGGCGATGATGTCATAATTGGTTGCCATGGCGACGGTGATGTCATAATTGGTTGCCATGGCGATGATGCCTTAATACGTTTCAATGGCGACGGTGATGTCATAATTGGTTGCCATGGCGACGATGATGTCATAATTGGTTGCCATGGCGACGATGATGTCATAATTGGTTGCCATGGCGACGATGCTGCCTTAATACGTTGCCATGGCGATGATGTCATAATTGGTTGCCATGGCGATGATGATGTCATAATTGGTTGCCATGGCGATGATGATGTCATAATTGGTTGCCATGGCGATGATGATGTCATAATTGGTTGCCATGGCGATGATGTCATAATTGGTTGACATGACGATGATGTCATAATTGGTTGCCATGGTGACGATGATGCCTTAACACGTTGCCATGGCGACGGTGATGTCATAATTGGTTGCCATGGCGACGGTGATGTCATAATTGGTTGCCATGGCGACGATGATGTCTTAATACGTTGCCATGGCGATGATGTCATTATTGGTTGCCATGGCGACGGTGATATCATAATTGGTTGCCATGGCAACGATGATGTCATAATTGGTTGCCATGGCAACGATGATGCCTTAATACGTTGCCATGGCGATGATGTCATAATTGGTTGCCATGGCGACGGTGATGTCATAATTGGTTGCCATGGCGACGATGATGCCTTAATACGTTGACATGGCGACGGTGATGTCATAATTGGTTGCCATGGCGATGATGTCATACTTGGTTGCCATGGCGACGGTGATGTCATAATTGGTTGCAATGGCGACGATGATGTCATAATTGGTTGCCATGGCGACGGTGATGTCATAATTGGTTGCCATGGCGATGATGATGTCATAATTGGTTGCCATGGTGACGATGATGCCTTAATACGTTGCCATAGCGATGATGTCATAATTGGTTGCCATGGCGACGATCATGCCTTAATACGTTGCCATGGCGATGATGTCATAATTAGGTTGCCATGGCGACGGTGATGTCATAATTGGTTGCCATAGCGACGGTGATGTCATAATTGGTTGCCATGGCGACGATGATGCCTTAATACGTTGCCATGGCGACGGTGATATCATAATTGGTTGCCATGGCGACGGTGATGTCATAATTGGTTGCCATGGCGACGGTGATGTCATAATTGGTTGCCATGGCGACGATGATGCCTTAATACGTTGCCATGGCGATGATGTCATAATTGGTTGCCATGGCGACGGTGATGTCATAATTGGTTGCCATGGTGACGGTGATGTCATAATTGGTTGCCATGGCGATGATGTCATAATTGGTTGCCATGGCGACGGTGATGTCATAATTGGTTGCCATGGCGACGATGATGCCTTAATACGTTGCCATGGCGATGATGTCATAATTGGTTGCCATGGCGACAATGATGCCTTAATACGTTGCCATGGCAACGGTGATGTCATAATTGGTTGCCATGGCGACGATGATGCCTTAATACGATGCCATGGCGATGATGTCATAATTGGTTGCCATGGCGACGGTGATGTCATAATTGGTTGCCATGGCGACGATGATGCCTTAATACGTTGCCATGGCGACGGTGATGTCATAATTGGTTGCCATGGCGACGGTGATGTCATAATTTGTTGCCATGGCGACGGTGATGTCATAATTGGTTGCTATGGCGACGATGATGTCATAATTGGTTGCCATGGAGACGATGATGCCTTAATACGTTGCCATGGCGACGGTGATATCATAATTGGTTGCCATGGCGACGATGATGCCTTAATACGTTGCCATGGCGACGGTGATATCATAATTGGTTGCCATGGTGACGGTGATGTCATAATTGGTTGCCATGGCGACGGTGATGCCTTGATACGTTGCCATGGCGACGGTGATGTCGTAATTGGTTGCCATGGTGACGGTGATGTCATAATTGGTTGCCATGGCGACGGTGATGTCATAATTGGTTGCCATGGCGATGATGCCTTAATACGTTGCCATGGTGACGGTGATGTCATAATTGGTCGTCATGCATGACGCCACTGCAGCTAGGCGTGGGAGCGCCGCTATCTAGCACCACTGCACCAGCCATCTTTCTTGGGCTATTCTCTTGGGAGTTCTGTTCTTCCTTATTCAAAGATCCGAATTTCAATTCAGCGATAAAAGTGATAAAGGCTCGGATTGAGCCGAAACGTCGTATTAAATTATATCGCTTCTACTTCGTGCTATATATACTTGTTTGGCTCCCACATGTTTTGTATATAATAAAAATAAGCACTTATTGCATATAGAAACCCCTCTGAGTGTGCGGTGAATTATATTATTATTGGTAATAGGACCTAAAGGTCTGTTACACCTGCACCTCGCTATTGGACTTGAGTGCACGCTAACCTCCTGGTTATAATTGGTTGCCATGGCAACGGTGATGTCATAATTGGTTGCCATGGCGACGATGATGCCTTAATACGTTGACATGGCGATGATGTCATAATTGGTTTCCATGGCGACGGTGATGTCATAATTTTTTGCCATGGCGACGGTGATGTCATAATTGGTTGCCATGGCGATGATGTCATAATTGGTTGCCATGGCGACAATGATGCCTTAATACATTGCCATGGCAATGATGTCATAATTGGTTGCCATGGCGACGGTGATGTCATAATTGGTTGCCATGGAGACGGTGATGTCATAATTGGTTGCCATGGCAATGATGTCATAATTGGTTGCCATGGCGACGGTGATGTCATAATTGGTTACCATGGCGACGATGATGCCTTAATACATTGCCATGGCGATGATGTCATAATTGGTTGCCATGGCGACGGTGATGTCATAATTGGTTGCCATGGCGACGGTGATGTCATAATTGGTTGCCATGGCGACAATGATTTCATAAATGGTTGCCATGGCGACGATGATGCCTTAATACGTTGACATGGCGATGATGTCATAATTGGTTGCCATGGCAACGGTGATGTCATAATTGGTTGCCATGGCGACGGTTATGTCATAATTGGCTGCCATGGCGACAATGATGTCATAATTGGTTGCCATGGCGACGATGATGCCTTAATACGTTGACATGGCGATGATGTCATAATTGGTTGCCATGGTGACGGTGATGTCATAATTGGTTGCCATTGCGACGATGATGCCTTAATACGTTGCCATGGCGATTATGTCATAATTGGTTGCCATGGAGATGATGATGCCTTAATACATTGCCATGGCGACGGTGATGTCATAATTTGTTGCCATGTCGATGATGATGTCATAATTGGTTGCCATGGCGACGGTGATGTCATAATTGGTTGCTATGGCGACGATGATGTCATAATTGGTTGCCATGGAGACTATGATGCCTTAATACGTTGCCATGGCGACGGTGATATCATTGGTTGCCATGGCTACGGTGATGTCATAATTGGTTGCCATGGCGGTGATGTCATAATTTTTTGCCATGGCGACGGTAATGTCATAATTGGTTGCCATGGCGATGATGATGCCTTAATACGTTGCCATGGCGATGATATCATAATTGGTTGCCATGGTGACGGTGATGTCATAACTGGTTGCCATGGCGACGATGATGCCTTGATACGTTGCCATGGCGATGATGTCATAATTGGTTGCCATGGCAACGGTGATGTCATAATTGGTTGCCATGGCGACGATGATGCCTTAATACGTTGACATGGCGATGATGTCATAATTGGTTGCCATGGCGACGGTGATGTCATAATTTTTTGCCATGGCGACGGTGATGTCATAATTGGTTGCCATGGCGATAATGTCATAATTGGTTGCCATGGCGACGGTGATGTCATAATTGGTTGCCATGGCGACGATGATGCCTTAATACGTTGCCATGGCGATGATGTCATAATTGGTTGCCATGGCGACGGTGATGTCATAATTGGTTGCCATGGCGACTGTGATGTCATAATTGGTTGCCATGGCGACAATGATTTCATAATTGGTTGCCATGGCGACGATGATGCCTTAATACGTTGACATGGCGATGATGTCATAATTGGTTGCCATGGCGACGCTGATGTCACAATTGGTTGCCATGGCGACGATGATGCCTTAATACGTTGCCATGGCGATGATGTCATAATTGGTTGCCATGGCGACGGTGATGTCATAATTGGTTGCCATGGCGACGGTGATGTCATAATTGGTTGCCATGGCGACAATGATGTCATAATTGGTTGCCATGGCGACGATGATGCCTTAATACGTTGACAAGGCGATGATTTCATAATTGGTTGCCATGGCGACGGTGATGTCATAATTGGTTGCCATGGCGACGATGATGCCTTAATACGTTGCCATGGCGATGATGTCATAATTGGTTGCCATGGCGATGATGATGCCTTAATACGTTGCCATGGCGACGGTGATGTCATAATTTGTTGCCATGGCGATGATGATGTCATAATTGGTTGCCATGGCGATGGTGATGTCATAATTGGTTGCTATGGCGACGATGATGTCATAATTGGTTGCCATGGAGACTATGATGCCTTAATACGTTGCCATGGCGACGGTGATATCATTGGTTGCCATGGCGACGGTGATGTCATAATTAGTTGCCATGGCGATGATGTCATAATTGGTTGCCATGGCGACGGTGATGTCATAATTGGTTGCCATGGCGACGATGATGCCTTAATACGTTGCCATGGTGATGATGTCATAATTGGTTGCCATGGCGATGGTGATGTCATAATTGGTTGCCATGGCGACGGTGATGTCATAATTGGTTGCCATGGCGACAATGATGTCATAATTGGTTGCCATGGCGACGATGATGCCTTAATACGTTGACATGGCGATGATGTCATAATTGGTTGCCATGGCGACGGTGATGTCATAATTGGTTTCCATGGCGACGATGATGCCTTAATACGTTGCATGGCGATTATGTCATAATTGGTTGCCATGGCAAAGATGATGCCTTAATACGTTGCCATGGCGACGGTGATGTCATAATTTGTTGCCATGGCGATGGTGATGTCATAATTGGTTGCCATGGCGACGGTGATTTCATAATTGGTTGCTCTGGCGACGATGATGTCATAATTGGTTGCCATGGAGATGATGATGCCTTAATACGTTGCCATGTCGATTATGTCATAAATGGTTGCCATGGCGACGGTGATGTCATAATTGGTTGCCATGGCGACGATTATGCCTTAATACGTTGCCATGGCGATGATGTCATAATTGGTTGCCATGGCGATGGTGAAGTCATAATTGGTTGCCATGGCGACGGTGATGTCACAATTGGTTGCCATGGCGACAATGATGTCATAATTGGTTGCCATGGCGACGATGATGCCTTAATACGTTGCCATGGCGATGATGTCATAATTGGTTGCCATGGCGACGGTGATGTCATAATTGGTTGCCATCGCGACGGTGATGTCATAATTGGTTGCCATGGCGATGATGTCATAATTTGTTGCCATGGCGACGGTGATGTCATAATTGGTTACCATGGCGACGATGATGCCTTAATACATTGCCATGGCGATGATGCCTTAATACATTGCCATGGCGATGATGTCATAATTGGTTGCCATGGCGACGGTGATGTCATAATTGGTTGCCATGGCGACGATGATGCCTTAATACGTTGCCATGGCGATGATGTCATAATTGGTTGCCATGGCGACGATCATGCCTTAATACGTTGCCATGGCGATGATGTCATAATTGGTTGCCATGGCGACGGTGATGTCATAATTAGTTGCCATAGCGACGGTGATGTCATAATTGGTTGCCATGGCGACGATGATGCCTTAATACGTTGCCATGGCGACGGTGATATCATAATTGGTTGCCATGGTGACGGTGATGTCATAATTTGTTGCCATGGCGACGGTGATGTCATAATTGGTTGCCATGGCGACGATGATGCCTTAATACGTTGCCATGGCGATGATGTCATATTTGGTTGCCATGGCGATGGTGATGTCATAATTGGTTGCCATGGCGACGTGATGTCATAATTGGTTGCCATGGCGATGATGTCATAATTGGTTGCCATGGCGACGGTGATGTCATAATTGGTTGCCATGGCGACGATGATGCCTTAATATGTTGCCATGGCGATGATGTCATAATTGGTTGCCATGGCGACGATGATGCCTTAATACGTTGCCATGGCAACGGTGATGTCATAATTGGTTGACATGGCGACTATGATGCCTTAATACGTTGCCATGGCGATGATGTCATAATTGGTTGCCATGGCGACGGTGATGTCATAATTGGTTAACATGGCGACGGTAATGTCATAATTGGTTGACATGGCGATGATGTCATAATTGGTTGCCATGGCGATGATGATGCTTTAATACGTTGCCATGGCGACGATGAAGTCATAATTGGTTGCCATGGCGACGATGATGTCATAATTGGTTGCCATGGCGATTATGTCATAATTGGTTGCCATGGCGATGATGATGTCATAATTGGTTGCCATGGCGATGATGTCATAATTGGTTGCCATGGCGATGATGTCATAATTGGTTGCCATGACGATGATGTCATAATTGGTTGCCATGGTGACGATGATGCCTTAACACGTTGCCATGGCGACGGTGATGTCATAATTGGTTGCAATGGCGACGGTGATGTCATAATTGGTTGCCATGGCGACGATGATGTCTTAATACGTTGCCATGGCGACGGTGATGTCATTATTGGTTGCCATGGCGACGGTGATATCATAACTGGTTGCCATGGTGACGATGATGTCATAATTGGTTGCCATGGCGACGATGATGCCTTAATACATTGCCATGGCGATGATGTCATAATTGGTTTCCATGGCGACGGTGATGTCATAATTGGTTGCCATGGCGACGATGATGCCTTAATACATTGCCATGGCGACGGTGATGTCATAATTGGTTGCCATGGCGATGATGTCATACTTGGTTGCCATGGCGACGGTGATGTCATAATTGGTTGCAATGGTGACGATGATGTCATAATTGGTTGCCATGGCGATGGTGATGTCATAATTGGTTGCCATGGCGATGATGATGTCATAATTGGTTGCCATGTCGACGATGATGCCTTAATACGTTCCCATGGCGATGATGTCATAATTGTTTGCCATGGCGACGATCATGCCTTAATACATTGCCATGGCGATGATGTCATAATTGGTTGCCATGGCGACGGTGATGTCATAATTGGTTGCCATAGCGACGGTGATGTCATAATTGGTTGCCATGGCGACGATGATGCCTTAATACGTTGCCATGGCGACGGTGATATCATAATTGGTTGCCATGGCGACGGAGATGTCATAATTGGTTGCCATGGCGACGGTGATGTCATAATTGGTTGCCATGGCGACGATGATGCCTTAATACGTTGCCATGGTGATGATGTCATAATTGGTTGCCATGGCGACGGTGATGTCATAATTGGCTGCCATGGCGACGGTGATGTCATAATTGGTTGCCATGGCGATGATGTCATAATTGGTTGCCATGGCGACGGTGATGTCATAATTTGTTGCCATGGCGACGATGATGCCTTAATACGTTGCCATGGCGATGATGTCATAATTGGTTGCCATGGCGACAATGATGCCTTAATACGTTGCCATGGCAACGGTGATGTCATAATTGGTTGCCTTTTCGACGATGATGCCTTAATACGTTGCCATGGCGATGATGTCATAATTGGTTGCCATGGCGACGGTGATGTCATAATTGGTTGCCATGACGACGGTGATGTCATAATTGGTTGCCATGGCGACAATAATGTCATAATTGGTTGCCATGGCGACGATGATGCCTTAATACGTTGACATGGCGATGATGTCATAATTGGTTGCCATGGCGACGGTGATGTCATAATTGGTTTCCATGGCGACGATGATGCCTTAATACGTTGCATGGCGATGATGTCATAATTGGTTGCCATGGCAAAGATGATGCCTTAATACGTTGCCATGGCGACGGTGATGTCATAATTTGTTGCCATGGTGATGATGTCATGCCATGGCGACGGTGATGTCATAATTGGTTGCTATGGCAACGATGATGTCATAATTGGTTGCCATGGAGACTATGATGCCTTAATACGTTGACATGGCGACGGTGATATCATTGGTTGCCATGGCGACGGTGATGTCATAATTGGTTGCCATGGCGACGTTGATGTCATAATTTGTTGCCATGGCAATGATGATGTCATAATTGGTTGCCATGGCGACGGTGATGTCATAATTGGTTGCTATGGCGACAATGATGTCATAATTGGTTGCCATGGAGACGATGATGCCTTAATACGTTGCCATGGTGACGGTGATATCATAATTGGTTGCCATGGCGACGGTGATGTCATAATTGGTTGCCATGGCGACGGTGATGCCTTGATACGTTGCCATGGCGACGGTGATGTCGTAATTGGTTGCCATGGCGACGGTGATGTCATAATTGGTTGCCATGGCGACGGTGATGTCATAATTGGTTGCCATGGCGATGATGCCTTAATACGTTGCCATGGCGACGGTGATGTCATAATTGGTTGCCATGGCGACAATGATGCCTTAATACATTGCCATGGCGATGATGTCATAATTGGTTGCCATGGTGACGGTGATGTCATAATTGGTTGCCATGGCGACGATGATGCCTTAATACGTTCCCATGGCGATGATGTCATAATTGGTTGCCATGGCAACGGTGATGTCATAATTGGTTGCCATGGCGACGATGATGACTTAATACGTTGACATGGCGATGATGTCATAATTGGTTTCCATGGCGACGGTGATGTCATAATTTTTTGCCATGGCGACGGTGATGTCATAATTGGTTGCCATGGCGATGATGTCATAATTGGTTGCCATGGCGACGGTGATGTCATAATTGGTTGCCATGGCGACGATGATGCCTTAATACATTGCCATGGCGATGATGTCATAATTGGTTGCCATGGCGACGGTGATGTCATAATTGGTTGCCATGGCGACGGTGATGTCATAATTGGTTGCCATGGCAATGATGTCATAATTGGTTGCCATGGCGACGGTGATGTCATAATTGGTTGCCATGGCGACGATGATGCCTTAATACGTTGCCATGGCGATGATGTCATAATTGGTTGCCATGGCGACGGTGATGTCATAATTGGTTGCCATGGCGACGGTGATGTCATAATTGGTTGCCATGGCGACAATGATTTCATAATTGGTTGCCATAGCGACGATGATGCCTTAATACGTTGACATGGCGATGATGTCATAATTGGTTGCCATGGCGACGGTGATGTCATAATTGGTTGCCATGGCGACGATGATGCCTTAATACGTTGCCATGGCGATGATGTCATAATTGGTTGCCATGGCGACGGTGATGTCATAATTGGTTGCCATGGCGACTGTGATGTCATAATTGGTTGCCATGGCGACAATGATGTCATAATTGGTTGCCATGGCGACGATGATGCCTTAATACGTTGACATGGCGATGATGTCATAATTGGTTGCCATGGCGACGATGATGTCATAATTGGTTGCCATGGCGATTATGTCATAATTGGTTGCCATGGCGATGATGATGTCATAATTGGTTGCCATGGCGATGATGTCATAATTGGTTGCCATGGCGATGATGTCATAATTGGTTGCCATGACGATGATGTCATAATTGGTTGCCATGGTGACGATGATGCCTTAACACGTTGCCATGGCGACGGTGATGTCATAATTGGTTGCAATGGCGACGGTGATGTCATAATTGGTTGCCATGGCGACGATGATGTCTTAATACGTTGCCATGGCGACGGTGATGTCATTATTGGTTGCCATGGCGACGGTGATATCATAACTGGTTGCCATGGTGACGATGATGTCATAATTGGTTGCCATGGCGACGATGATGCCTTAATACGTTGCCATGGCGATGATGTCATAATTGGTTTCCATGGCGACGGTGATGTCATAATTGGTTGCCATGGCGACGATGATGCCTTAATACATTGCCATGGCGACGGTGATGTCATAATTGGTTGCCATGGCGATGATGTCATACTTGGTTGCCATGGCGACGGTGATGTCATAATTGGTTGCAATGGTGACGATGATGTCATAATTGGTTGCCATGGCGATGGTGATGTCATAATTGGTTGCCATGGCGATGATGATGTCATAATTGGTTGCCATGTCGACGATGATGCCTTAATACGTTCCCATGGCGATGATGTCATAATTGTTTGCCATGGCGACGATCATGCCTTAATACATTGCCATGGCGATGATGTCATAATTGGTTGCCATGGCAACGGTGATGTCATAATTGGTTGCCATAGCGACGGTGATGTCATAATTGGTTGCCATGGCGACGATGATGCCTTAATACGTTGCCATGGCGACGGTGATATCATAATTGGTTGCCATGGCGACGGAGATGTCATAATTGGTTGCCATGGCGACGGTGATGTCATAATTGGTTGCCATGGCGACGATGATGCCTTAATACGTTGCCATGGTGATGATGTCATAATTGGTTGCCATGGCGACGGTGATGTCATAATTGGCTGCCATGGCGACGGTGATGTCATAATTGGTTGCCATGGCGATGATGTCATAATTGGTTGCCATGGCGACGGTGATGTCATAATTTGTTGCCATGGCGACGATGATGCCTTAATACGTTGCCATGGCGATGATGTCATAATTGGTTGCCATGGCGACAATGATGCCTTAATACGTTGCCATGGCAACGGTGATGTCATAATTGGTTGCCTTTTCGACGATGATGCCTTAATATGTTGCCATGGCGATGATGTCATAATTGGTTGCCATGGCGACGGTGATGTCATAATTGGTTGCCATGGCGACGGTGATGTCATAATTGGTTGCCATGGCGACAATAATGTCATAATTGGTTGCCATGGCGACGATGATGCCTTAATACGTTGACATGGCGATGATGTCATAATTGGTTGCCATGGCGACGGTGATGTCATAATTGGTTTCCATGGCGACGATGATGCCTTAATACGTTGCATGGCGATGATGTCATAATTGGTTGCCATGGCAAAGATGATGCCTTAATACGTTGCCATGGCGACGGTGATGTCATAATTTGTTGCCATGGTGATGATGTCATGCCATGGCGACGGTGATGTCATAATTGGTTGCTATGGCAACGATGATGTCATAATTGGTTGCCATGGAGACTATGATGCCTTAATACGTTGACATGGCGACGGTGATATCATTGGTTGCCATGGCGACGGTGATGTCATAATTGGTTGCCATGGCGACGTTGATGTCATAATTTGTTGCCATGGCAATGATGATGTCATAATTGGTTGCCATGGCGACGGTGATGTCATAATTGGTTGCTATGGCGACGATGATGTCATAATTGGTTGCCATGGAGACGATGATGCCTTAATACGTTGCCATGGTGACGGTGATATCATAATTGGTTGCCATGGCGACGGTGATGTCATAATTGGTTGCCATGGCGACGGTGATGCCTTGATACGTTGCCATGGCGACGGTGATGTCGTAATTGGTTGCCATGGCGACGGTGATGTCATAATTGGTTGCCATGGCGACGGTGATGTCATAATTGGTTGCCATGGCGATGATGCCTTAATACGTTGCCATGGCGACGGTGATGTCATAATTGGTTGCCATGGCGACAATGATGCCTTAATACATTGCCATGGCGATGATGTCATAATTGGTTGCCATGGTGACGGTGATGTCATAATTGGTTGCCATGGCGACGATGATGCCTTAATACGTTCCCATGGCGATGATGTCATAATTGGTTGCCATGGCAACGGTGATGTCATAATTGGTTGCCATGGCGACGATGATGACTTAATACGTTGACATGGCGATGATGTCATAATTGGTTTCCATGGCGACGGTGATGTCATAATTTTTTGCCATGGCGACGGTGATGTCATAATTGGTTGCCATGGCGATGATGTCATAATTGGTTGCCATGGCGACGGTGATGTCATAATTGGTTGCCATGGCGACGATGATGCCTTAATACATTGCCATGGCGATGATGTCATAATTGGTTGCCATGGCGACGGTGATGTCATAATTGGTTGCCATGGCGACGGTGATGTCATAATTGGTTGCCATGGCAATGATGTCATAATTGGTTGCCATGGCGACGGTGATGTCATAATTGGTTGCCATGGCGACGATGATGCCTTAATACGTTGCCATGGCGATGATGTCATAATTGGTTGCCATGGCGACGGTGATGTCATAATTGGTTGCCATGGCGACGGTGATGTCATAATTGGTTGCCATGGCGACAATGATTTCATAATTGGTTGCCATGGCGACGATGATGCCTTAATACGTTGACATGGCGATGATGTCATAATTGGTTGCCATGGCGACGGTGATGTCATAATTGGTTGCCATGGCGACGATGATGCCTTAATACGTTGCCATGGCGATGATGTCATAATTGGTTGCCATGGCGACGGTGATGTCATAATTGGTTGCCATGGCGACTGTGATGTCATAATTGGTTGCCATGGCGACAATGATGTCATAATTGGTTGCCATGGCGACGATGATGCCTTAATACGTTGACATGGCGATGATGTCATAATTGGTTGCCATGGTGACGGTGATGTCATAATTGGTTGCCATGGCGACGATGATGCCTTAATACGTTGCCATGGCGATGATGTCATAATTGGTTGCCATGGCGATGATGATGCCTTAATACGTTGCCATGGCGACGGTGATGTCATAATTTGTTGCCATGTCGATGATGATGTCATAATTGGTTGCCATGGCGACGGTGATGTCATAATTGGTTGCTATGGCTACGATGATGTCATAATTGGTTGCCATGGAGACTATGATGCCTTAATACGTTGCCATGGCGACGGTGATATCATTGGTTGCCATGGCTACGGTGATGTCATAATTGGTTGCCATGGCGGTGATGTCATAATTGGTTGCCATGGTGACGGTGATGTCATAATTGGTTGCCATGGCGACGATGATGCCTTAATACGTTGCCATGATGATGATGTCATAATTGGTTGCCATGGCGATGGTGATGTCATAATTGGTTGCCATGGCGATGGTGATGTCATAATTGGTTGCCATGGCGACAATAATGTCATAATTGGTTGCCATGGCGACGATGATGCCTTAATACGTTGACATGGCGATGATGTCATAATTGGTTGCCATGGCGACGGTGATGTCATAATTGGTTTCCATGGCGACGATGATGCCTTAATACGTTGCATGGCGATGATGTCATAATTGGTTGCCATGGCAAAGATGATGCCTTAATACGTTGCCATGGCGACGGTGATGTCATAATTTGTTGCCATGGTGATGATGATGTCATACCATGGCGACGGTGATGTCATAATTGGTTGCCATGGCGACGATGATGTCATAATTGGTTGCCATGGAGACGATGATGCCTTAATACGTTGCCATGGCGATGATGTCATAAATGGTTGCCATGGCGACGGTGATGTCATAATTGATTGCCATGGCGACGATTATGCCTTAATACGTTGCCATGGCGATGATGTCATAATTGGTTGCCATGGCGACGGTGATGTCATAATTGGTTGCCATGGCGACGGTGATGTCATAATTGGTTGCCATGGTGACAATGATGTCATAATTGGTTGCCATGGCGACGATGATGCCTTAATATGTTGCCATGGCGATGATGTCATAATTGGTTGCCATGGCGACGGTGATGTCATAATTGGTTGCCATGGTGACGGTGATGTCATAATTGGTTGCCATGGCGACAATGATGTCATCATTGGTTGCCATGGTGACGATGATGCCTTAATACGTTGCCATGGCGATGATGTCATAATTGGTTGCCATGGCGACGGTGATGTCATAATTGGTTGCCATGGCGACGATGATGCCTTAATACGTTGCCATGGCGATGATGTCATAATTGGTTGCCATGGTGACGGTGATGTAATAATTGGTTGCCATGGCGATGTTGATGTCATAATTCTTTGCCATGGCGACAATGATGTCATGATTGGTTGCCATGGCGACGATGATGCCTTAATACGTTGCCATGGCGACGATGATGCCTTAATATGTTGCCATGGCGACGGTGATGTCATAATTGGTTGCCATGGCGACGGTGATGTCATAATTGGTTGCATTGGCGACGGTGATGTCATAATTGGTTGCCATGACGAAGATGATGTCATAATTGGTTGCCATGGCGATGATGTCATAATTGGTTGCCATGGCGACGGTGATGTCATAATTGGTTGCCATGGCGACGATGATGCCTTAATACGTTGCCATGGCGACGGTGATGTCATAATTGGTTGCCATGGCGACGATGATGCCTTAATACGTTGCCATGGCGATGATGTCATAATTGGTTGCCATGGCGACGGTGATGTCAGAATTGGTTGCCATGGCGACGATGATGCCTTAATACGTTGCCATGGCGATGATGTCATAATTGGTTGCCATGGCGACGATGATGCCTTAATACTTTGCCATGGTGACTGTGATGTCATAGTTTGTTGCCATGGCGATGATGATGTCATAATTGTTTGCCATGGCGACGGTGATGTCATAATTGGTTGCCATGGCGACGGTGATGTCATAATTGGTTGCCATGGCGACGATGATGCCTTAATACGTTGCCATGGCGATGATGTCATAATTGGTTGCCATGGCGACGGTGATGTCATAATTGGTTGCCATGGCGACGGTGATGTCATAATTGGTTGCCATGGCGACAATGATTTCATAAATGGTTGCCATGGCGACGATGATGCCTTAATACGTTGACATGGCGATGATGTCATAATTGGTTGCCATGGCAACGGTGATGTCATAATTGGTTGCCATGGCGACGGTTATGTCATAATTGTCTGCCATGGCGACAATGATGTCATAATTGGTTGCCATGGCGACGATGATGCCTTAATACGTTGACATGGCGATGATGTCATAATTGGTTGCCATGGTGACGGTGATGTCATAATTGGTTGCCATTGCGACGATGATGCCTTAATACGTTGCCATGGCGATTATGTCATAATTGGTTGCCATGGAGATGATGATGCCTTAATACATTGCCATGGCGACGGTGATGTCATAATTTGTTGCCATGTCGATGATGATGTCATAATTGGTTGCCATGGCGACGGTGATGTCATAATTGGTTGCTATGGCGACGATGATGTCATAATTGGTTGCCATGGAGACTATGATGCCTTAATACGTTGCCATGGCGACGGTGATATCATTGGTTGCCATGGCTACGGTGATGTCATAATTGGTTGCCATGGCGGTGATGTCATAATTGGTTGCCATGGCGACGGTAATGTCATAATTGGTTGCCATGGCGACGATGATGCCTTAATACGTTGCCATGGCGATGATGTCATAATTGGTTGCCATGGTGACGGTGATGTCATAACTGGTTGCCATGGCGACGATGATGCCTTGATACATTGCCATGGCGATGATGTCATAATTGGTTGCCATGGCAACGGTGATGTCATAATTGGTTGCCATGGCGACGATGATGCCTTAATACGTTGACATGGCGATGATGTCATAATTGGTTGCCATGGCGACGGTGATGTCATAATTTTTTGCCATGGCGACGGTGATGTCATAATTGGTTGCCATGGCGATAATGTCATAATTGGTTGCCATGGCGACGGTGATGTCATAATTGGTTGCCATGGCGACGATGATGCCTTAATACGTTGCCATGGCGATGATGTCATAATTGGTTGCCATGGCGACGGTGATGTCATAATTGGTTGCCATGGCGACTGTGATGTCATAATTGGTTGCCATGGCGACAATGATTTCATAATTGGTTGCCATGGCGACGATGATGCCTTAATACGTTGACATGGCGATGATGTCATAATTGGTTGCCATGGCGACGCTGATGTCACAATTGGTTGCCATGGCGACGATGATGCCTTAATACGTTGCCATGGCGATGATGTCATAATTGGTTGCCATGGCGACGGTGATGTCATAATTGGTTGCCATGGCGACGGTGATGTCATACTTGGTTGCCATGGCGACAATGATGTCATAATTGGTTGCCATGGCGACGATGATGCCTTAATACGTTGACAAGGCGATGATTTCATAATTGGTTGCCATGGCGACGGTGATGTCATAATTGGTTGCCATGGCGACGATGATGCCTTAATACGTTGCCATGGCGATGATGTCATAATTGGTTGCCATGGCGATGATGATGCCTTAATACGTTGCCATGGCGACGGTGATGTCATAATTTGTTGCCATGGCGATGATGATGTCATAATTGGTTGCCATGGCGATGGTGATGTCATAATTGGTTGCTATGGCGACGATGATGTCATAATTGGTTGCCATGGAGACTATGATGCCTTAATACGTTGCCATGGCGACGGTGATATCATTGGTTGCCATGGCGACGGTGATGTCATAATTAGTTGCCATGGCGATGATGTCATAATTGGTTGCCATGGCGACGGTGATGTCATAATTGGTTGCCATGGCGACGATGATGCCTTAATACGTTGCCATGGTGATGATGTCATAATTGGTTGCCATGGCGATGGTGATGTCATAATTGGTTGCCATGGCGACGGTGATGTCATAATTGGTTGCCATGGCGACAATGATGTCATAATTGGTTGCCATGGCGACGATGATGCCTTAATACGTTGACATGGCGATGATGTCATAATTGGTTGCCATGGCGACGGTGATGTCATAATTGGTTTCCATGGCGACGATGATGCCTTAATACGTTGCATGGCGATGATGTCATAATTGGTTGCCATGGCAAAGATGATGCCTTAATACGTTGCCATGGCGACGGTGATGTCATAATTTGTTGCCATGGCGATGGTGATGTCATAATTGGTTGCCATGGCGACGGTGATTTCATAATTGGTTGCTCTGGCGACGATGATGTCATAATTGGTTGCCATGGAGATGATGATGCCTTAATACGTTGCCATGTCGATTATGTCATAAATGGTTGCCATGGCGACGGTGATGTCATAATTGGTTGCCATGGCGACGATTATGCCTTAATACGTTGCCATGGCGATGATGTCATAATTGGTTGCCATGGCGATGGTGAAGTCATAATTGGTTGCCATGGCGACGGTGATGTCACAATTGGTTGCCATGGCGACAATGATGTCATAATTGGTTGCCATGGCGACGATGATGCCTTAATACGTTGCCATGGCGATGATGTCATAATTGGTTGCCATGGCGACGGTGATGTCATAATTGGTTGCCATGGCGACGGTGATGTCATAATTGGTTGCCATGGCGATGATGTCATAATTTGTTGCCATGGCGACGGTGATGTCATAATTGGTTACCATGGCGACGATGATGCCTTAATACATTGCCATGGCGATGATGCCTTAATACATTGCCATGGCGATGATGTCATAATTGGTTGCCATGGCGACGGTGATGTCATAATTGGTTGCCATGGCGACGATGATGCCTTAATACGTTGCCATGGCGATGATGTCATAATTGGTTGCCATGGCGACGATCATGCCTTAATACGTTGCCATGGCGATGATGTCATAATTGGTTGCCATGGCGACGGTGATGTCATAATTAGTTGCCATAGCGACGGTGATGTCATAATTGGTTGCCATGGCGACGATGATGCCTTAATACGTTGCCATGGCGACGGTGATATCATAATTGGTTGCCATGGTGACGGTGATGTCATAATTGGTTGCCATGGCGACGGTGATGTCATAATTGGTTGCCATGGCGACGATGATGCCTTAATACGATGCCATGGCGATGATGTCATATTTGGTTGCCATGGCGATGGTGATGTCATAATTGGTTGCCATGGCGACGTGATGTCATAATTGGTTGCCATGGCGATGATGTCATAATTGGTTGCCATGGCGACGGTGATGTCATAATTGGTTGCCATGGCGACGATGATGCCTTAATATGTTGCCATGGCGATGATGTCATAATTGGTTGCCATGGCGACGATGATGCCTTAATACGTTGCCATGGCAACGGTGATGTCATAATTGGTTGACATGGCGACTATGATGCCTTAATACGTTGCCATGGCGATGATGTCATAATTGGTTGCCATGGCGACGGTGATGTCATAATTGGTTAACATGGCGACGGTAATGTCATAATTGGTTGACATGGCGATGATGTCATAATTGGTTGCCATGGCGATGATGATGCTTTAATACGTTGCCATGGCGACGATGAAGTCATAATTGGTTGCCATGGCGACGATGATGTCATAATTGGTTGCCATGGCGATTATGTCATAATTGGTTGCCATGGCGATGATGATGTCATAATTGGTTGCCATGGCGATGATGTCATAATTGGTTGCCATGGCGATGATGTCATAATTGGTTGCCATGACGATGATGTCATAATTGGTTGCCATGGTGACGATGATGCCTTGACACGTTGCCATGGCGACGGTGATGTCATAATTGGTTGCAATGGCGACGGTGATGTCATAATTGGTTGCCATGGCGACGATGATGTCTTAATACGTTGCCATGGCGACGGTGATGTCATTATTGGTTGCCATGGCGACGGTGATATCATAATTGGTTGCCATGGTGACGATGATGTCATAATTGGTTGCCATGGCGACGATGATGCCTTAATACGTTGCCATGGCGATGATGTCATAATTGGTTTCCATGGCGACGGTGATGTCATAATTGGTTGCCATGGCGACGATGATGCCTTAATACATTGCCATGGCGACGGTGATGTCATAATTGGTTGCCATGGCGATGATGTCATACTTGGTTGCCATGGCGACGGTGATGTCATAATTGGTTGCAATGGTGACGATGATGTCATAATTGGTTGCCATGGCGATGGTGATGTCATAATTGGTTGCCATGGCGATGATGATGTCATAATTGGTTGCCATGTCGACGATGATGCCTTAATACGTTCCCATGGCGATGATGTCATAATTGTTTGCCATGGCGACGATCATGCCTTAATACATTGCCATGGCGATGATGTCATAATTGGTTGCCATGGCGACGGTGATGTCATAATTGGTTGCCATAGCGACGGTGATGTCATAATCGGTTGCCATGGCGACGATGATGCCTTAATACGTTGCCATGGCGACGGTGATATCATAATTGGTTGCCATGGCGACGGAGATGTCATAATTGGTTGCCATGGCGACGGTGATGTCATAATTGGTTGCCATGGCGACGATGATGCCTTAATACGTTGCCATGGTGATGATGTCATAATTGGTTGCCATGGCGACGGTGATGTCATAATTGGCTGCCATGGCGACGGTGATGTCATAATTGGTTGCCATGGCGATGATGTCATAATTGGTTGCCATGGCGACGGTGATGTCATAATTTGTTGCCATGGCGACGATGATGCCTTAATACGTTGCCATGGCGATGATGTCATAATTGGTTGCCATGGCGACAATGATGCCTTAATACGTTGCCATGGCAACGGTGATGTCATAATTGGTTGCCTTTTCGACGATGATGCCTTAATACGTTGCCATGGCGATGATGTCATAATTGGTTGCCATGGCGACGGTGATGTCATAATTGGTTGCCATGGCGACGGTGATGTCATAATTGGTTGCCATGGCGACAATAATGTCATAATTGGTTGCCACGGCGACGATCATGCCTTAATACGTTGCCATGGCGATGATGTCATAATTGGTTGCCATGGCGACGGTGATGTCATAATTAGTTGCCATAGCGACGGTGATGTCACAATTGGTTGCCATGGCGACGATGATGCCTTAATACGTTGCCATGGCGACGGTGATATCATAATTGGTTGCCATGGTGACGGTGATGTCATAATTGGTTGCCATGGCGACGGTGATGTCATAATTGGTTGCCATGGCGACGATGATGCCTTAATACGTTGCCATGGCGATGATGTCATAATTGGTTGCCATGGCGATGGTGATGTCATAATTGGTTGCCATGGCGACGATGATGCCTTAATACGTTGCCATGGCGATGATGTCATAATTGGTTGCCATGGCGAAGGTGATGTCATAATTGGTTAACATGGCGACGGTAATGTCATAATTGGTTGACATGGCGATGATGTCATGTTTGGTTGCCATGGCGACGGTGATGTCATAATTGGTTGCCATGGCGACGATGATGCCTTAATACGTTGTCATGGAGATGATATCATAATTGGTTGCCATGGCGACAGTGATGTCATAATTGGTTGCCATGGCGACGATGATGCCTTAATACGTTGCCATGGCGATGATGTCATAATTGGTTGCCATGGCGACGATCATGCCTTAATACGTTGCCATGGCGATGATGTCATAATTGGTTGCCTTGGCGACGTGATGTCATAATTTGTTGCCATGGCGATGGTGATGTCATAATTGGTTGCCATGGCGACGATGATGCCTTAATACGTTGCCATGGCGACGGTGATGTCATAATTCATTTGCCATGGCGACGGTGATGTCATAATTGGTTGCCGTGGACACGGTGATGTCATAATTAGTTGCCATGGCGACGGTGATGTCATAATTGGTTGCCATGACGATGATGATGTCATAATTGGTTGCCATGGCTATGATATCATAATTGGTTGCCATGGCGATGATGTCATAATTGGTCGCCATGGCGATTATGTCATAATTGGTTGCCATGGTGATTAAGTCATAATTGGTTGCCATGGCGATGATGTCATATTAGGTTGCCATGGCGACGGTGATGTCATAATTGGTTGCCATGGCGATGATGTCATAATTGGTTGCCATGGCGACGGTGATGTCATAATTGGTTGCCATGGCGATGATGCCTTAATACGTTTCAATGGCGACGGTGATGTCATAATTGGTTGCCATGGCGACGATGATGTCATAATTGGTTGCCATGGCGACGATGATGTCATAATTGGTTGCCATGGCGACGATGCTGCCTTAATACGTTGCCATGGCGATGATGTCATAATTGGTTGCCATGGCGATGATGATGTCATAATTGGTTGCCATGGCGATGATGATGTCATAATTGGTTGCCATGGCGATGATGATGTCATAATTGGTTGCCATGGCGATGATGTCATAATTGGTTGACATGACGATGATGTCATAATTGGTTGCCATGGTGACGATGATGCCTTAACACGTTGCCATGGCGACGGTGATGTCATAATTGGTTGCCATGGCGACGGTGATGTCATAATTGGTTGCCATGGCGACGATGATGTCTTAATACGTTGCCATGGCGATGATGTCATTATTGGTTGCCATGGCGACGGTGATATCATAATTGGTTGCCATGGCAACGATGATGTCATAATTGGTTGCCATGGCAACGATGATGCCTTAATACGTTGCCATGTCGATGATGTCATAATTGGTTGCCATGGCGACGGTGATGTCATAATTGGTTGCCATGGCGACGATGATGCCTTAATACGTTGACATGGCGACGGTGATGTCATAATTGGTTGCCATGGCGATGATGTCATACTTGGTTGCCATGGCGACGGTGATGTCATAATTGGTTGCAATGGCGACGATGATGTCATAATTGGTTGCCATGGCGACGGTGATGTCATAATTGGTTGCCATGGCGATGATGATGTCATAATTGGTTGCCATGGTGACGATGATGCCTTAATACGTTGCCATAGCGATGATGTCATAATTGGTTGCCATGGCGACGATCATGCCTTAATACGTTGCCATGGCGATGATGTCATAATTAGGTTGCCATGGCGACGGTGATGTCATAATTGGTTGCCATAGCGACGGTGATGTCATAATTGGTTGCCATGGCGACGATGATGCCTTAATACGTTGCCATGGCGACGGTGATATCATAATTGGTTGCCATGGCGACGGTGATGTCATAATTGGTTGCCATGGCGACGGTGATGTCATAATTGGTTGCCATGGCGACGATGATGCCTTAATACGTTGCCATGGCGATGATGTCATAATTGGTTGCCATGGCGACGGTGATGTCATAATTGGTTGCCATGGTGACGGTGATGTCATAATTGGTTGCCATGGCGATGATGTCATAATTGGTTGCCATGGCGACGGTGATGTCATAATTGGTTGCCATGGCGACGATGATGCCTTAATACGTTGCCATGGCGATGATGTCATAATTGGTTGCCATGGCGACAATGATGCCTTAATACGTTGCCATGGCAACGGTGATGTCATAATTGGTTGCCATGGCGACGATGATGCCTTAATACGATGCCATGGCGATGATGTCATAATTGGTTGCCATGGCGACGGTGATGTCATAATTGGTTGCCATGGCGACGATGATGCCTTAATACGTTGCCATGGCGACGGTGATGTCATAATTGGTTGCCATGGCGACGGTGATGTCATAATTTGTTGCCATGGCGACGGTGATGTCATAATTGGTTGCTATGGCGACGATGATGTCATAATTGGTTGCCATGGAGACGATGATGCCTTAATACGTTGCCATGGCGACGGTGATATCATAATTGGTTGCCATGGCGACGATGATGCCTTAATACGTTGCCATGGCGACGGTGATATCATAATTGGTTGCCATGGTGACGGTGATGTCATAATTGGTTGCCATGGCGACGGTGATGCCTTGATACGTTGCCATGGCAACGGTGATGTCGTAATTGGTTGCCATGGTGACGGTGATGTCATAATTGGTTGCCATGGCGACGGTGATGTCATAATTGGTTGCCATGGCGATGATGCCTTAATACGTTGCCATGGTGACGGTGATGTCATAATTGGTCGTCATGCATGACGCCACTGCAGCTAGGCGTGGGAGCGCCGCTATCTAGCACCACTGCACCAGCCATCTTTCTTGGGCTATTCTCTTGGGAGTTCTGTTCTTCCTTATTCAAAGATCCGAATTTCAATTCAGCGATAAAAGTGATAAAGGCTCGGATTGAGCCGAAACGTCGTATTAAATTATATCGCTTCTACTTCGTGCTATATATACTTGTTTGGCTCCCACATGTTTTGTATATAATAAAAATAAGCACTTATTGCATATAGAAACCCCTCTGAGTGTGCGGTGAATTATATTATTATTGGTAATAGGACCTAAAGGTCTGTTACACCTGCACCTCGCTATTGGACTTGAGTGCACGCTAACCTCCTGGTTATAATTGGTTGCCATGGCAACGGTGATGTCATAATTGGTTGCCATGGCGACGATGATGCCTTAATACGTTGACATGGCGATGATGTCATAATTGGTTTCCATGGCGACGGTGATGTCATAATTTTTTGCCATGGCGACGGTGATGTCATAATTGGTTGCCATGGCGATGATGTCATAATTGGTTGCCATGGCGACAATGATGCCTTAATACATTGCCATGGCAATGATGTCATAATTGGTTGCCATGGCGACGGTGATGTCATAATTGGTTGCCATGGAGACGGTGATGTCATAATTGGTTGCCATGGCAATGATGTCATAATTGGTTGCCATGGCGACGGTGATGTCATAATTGGTTACCATGGCGACGATGATGCCTTAATACGTTGCCATGGCGATGATGTCATAATTGGTTGCCATGGCGACGGTGATGTCATAATTGGTTGCCATGGCGACGGTGATGTCATAATTGGTTGCCATGGCGACAATGATTTCATAAATGGTTGCCATGGCGACGATGATGCCTTAATACGTTGACATGGCGATGATGTCATAATTGGTTGCCATGGCAACGGTGATGTCATAATTGGTTGCCATGGCGACGGTTATGTCATAATTGGCTGCCATGGCGACAATGATGTCATAATTGGTTGCCATGGCGACGATGATGCCTTAATACGTTGACATGGCGATGATGTCATAATTGGTTGCCATGGTGACGGTGATGTCATAATTGGTTGCCATTGCGACGATGATGCCTTAATACGTTGCCATGGCGATTATGTCATAATTGGTTGCCATGGAGATGATGATGCCTTAATACATTGCCATGGCGACGGTGATGTCATAATTTGTTGCCATGTCGATGATGATGTCATAATTGGTTGCCATGGCGACGGTGATGTCATAATTGGTTGCTATGGCGACGATGATGTCATAATTGGTTGCCATGGAGACTATGATGCCTTAATACGTTGCCATGGCGACGGTGATATCATTGGTTGCCATGGCTACGGTGATGTCATAATTGGTTGCCATGGCGGTGATGTCATAATTTTTTGCCATGGCGACGGTAATGTCATAATTGGTTGCCATGGCGATGATGATGCCTTAATACGTTGCCATGGCGATGATGTCATAATTGGTTGCCATGGCGACGGTGATGTCATAATTGGTTGCCATGGCGACGGTGATGTCATAATTGGTTGCCATGGCGATGATGTCATAATTTGTTGCCATGGCGACGATGATGTCATAATTGGTTGCCATGGCGACGATGATGCCTTAATACATTGCCATGGCGATGATGTCATAATTGGTTGCCATGGTGACGGTGATGTCATAATTGGTTGCCATGGCGACGATGATGCCTTAATACGTTGCCATGGCGATGATGTCATAATTGGTTGCCACGGCGACGATCATGCCTTAATACGTTGCCATGGCGATGATGTCATAATTGGTTGCCATGGCGACGGTGATGTCATAATTAGTTGCCATAGCGACGGTGATGTCACAATTGGTTGCCATGGCGACGATGATGCCTTAATACGTTGCCATGGCGACGGTGATATCATAATTGGTTGCCATGGTGACGGTGATGTCATAATTGGTTGCCATGGCGACGGTGATGTCATAATTGGTTGCCATGGCGACGATGATGCCTTAATACGTTGCCATGGCGATGATGTCATAATTGGTTGCCATGGCGATGGTGATGTCATAATTGGTTGCCATGGCGACGATGATGCCTTAATACGTTGCCATGGCGATGATGTCATAATTGGTTGCCATGGCGAAGGTGATGTCATAATTGGTTAACATGGCGACGGTAATGTCATAATTGGTTGACATGGCGATGATGTCATGTTTGGTTGCCATGGCGACGGTGATGTCATAATTGGTTGCCATGGCGACGATGATGCCTTAATACGTTGTCATGGAGATGATATCATAATTGGTTGCCATGGCGACAGTGATGTCATAATTGGTTGCCATGGCGACGATGATGCCTTAATACGTTGCCATGGCGATGATGTCATAATTGGTTGCCATGGCGACGATCATGCCTTAATACGTTGCCATGGCGATGATGTCATAATTGGTTGCCTTGGCGACGTGATGTCATAATTTGTTGCCATGGCGATGGTGATGTCATAATTGGTTGCCATGGCGACGATGATGCCTTAATACGTTGCCATGGCGACGGTGATGTCATAATTCATTTGCCATGGCGACGGTGATGTCATAATTGGTTGCCGTGGACACGGTGATGTCATAATTAGTTGCCATGGCGACGGTGATGTCATAATTGGTTGCCATGACGATGATGATGTCATAATTGGTTGCCATGGCTATGATATCATAATTGGTTGCCATGGCGATGATGTCATAATTGGTCGCCATGGCGATTATGTCATAATTGGTTGCCATGGTGATTAAGTCATAATTGGTTGCCATGGCGATGATGTCATATTAGGTTGCCATGGCGACGGTGATGTCATAATTGGTTGCCATGGCGATGATGTCATAATTGGTTGCCATGGCGACGGTGATGTCATAATTGGTTGCCATGGCGATGATGCCTTAATACGTTTCAATGGCGACGGTGATGTCATAATTGGTTGCCATGGCGACGATGATGTCATAATTGGTTGCCATGGCGACGATGATGTCATAATTGGTTGCCATGGCGACAATGATGCCTTAATACGTTGCCATGGCAACGGTGATGTCATAATTGGTTGCCTTTTCGACGATGATGCCTTAATACGTTGCCATGGCGATGATGTCATAATTGGTTGCCATGGCGACGGTGATGTCATAATTGGTTGCCATGGCGACGGTGATGTCATAATTGGTTGCCATGGCGACAATAATGTCATAATTGGTTGCCACGGCGACGATCATGCCTTAATACGTTGCCATGGCGATGATGTCATAATTGGTTGCCATGGCGACGGTGATGTCATAATTAGTTGCCATAGCGACGGTGATGTCACAATTGGTTGCCATGGCGACGATGATGCCTTAATACGTTGCCATGGCGACGGTGATATCATAATTGGTTGCCATGGTGACGGTGATGTCATAATTGGTTGCCATGGCGACGGTGATGTCATAATTGGTTGCCATGGCGACGATGATGCCTTAATACGTTGCCATGGCGATGATGTCATAATTGGTTGCCATGGCGATGGTGATGTCATAATTGGTTGCCATGGCGACGATGATGCCTTAATACGTTGCCATGGCGATGATGTCATAATTGGTTGCCATGGCGAAGGTGATGTCATAATTGGTTAACATGGCGACGGTAATGTCATAATTGGTTGACATGGCGATGATGTCATGTTTGGTTGCCATGGCGACGGTGATGTCATAATTGGTTGCCATGGCGACGATGATGCCTTAATACGTTGTCATGGAGATGATATCATAATTGGTTGCCATGGCGACAGTGATGTCATAATTGGTTGCCATGGCGACGATGATGCCTTAATACGTTGCCATGGCGATGATGTCATAATTGGTTGCCATGGCGACGATCATGCCTTAATACGTTGCCATGGCGATGATGTCATAATTGGTTGCCTTGGCGACGTGATGTCATAATTTGTTGCCATGGCGATGGTGATGTCATAATTGGTTGCCATGGCGACGATGATGCCTTAATACGTTGCCATGGCGACGGTGATGTCATAATTCATTTGCCATGGCGACGGTGATGTCATAATTGGTTGCCGTGGACACGGTGATGTCATAATTAGTTGCCATGGCGACGGTGATGTCATAATTGGTTGCCATGACGATGATGATGTCATAATTGGTTGCCATGGCTATGATATCATAATTGGTTGCCATGGCGATGATGTCATAATTGGTCGCCATGGCGATTATGTCATAATTGGTTGCCATGGTGATTAAGTCATAATTGGTTGCCATGGCGATGATGTCATATTAGGTTGCCATGGCGACGGTGATGTCATAATTGGTTGCCATGGCGATGATGTCATAATTGGTTGCCATGGCGACGGTGATGTCATAATTGGTTGCCATGGCGATGATGCCTTAATACGTTTCAATGGCGACGGTGATGTCATAATTGGTTGCCATGGCGACGATGATGTCATAATTGGTTGCCATGGCGACGATGATGTCATAATTGGTTGCCATGGCGACGATGCTGCCTTAATACGTTGCCATGGCGATGATGTCATAATTGGTTGCCATGGCGATGATGATGTCATAATTGGTTGCCATGGCGATGATGATGTCATAATTGGTTGCCATGGCGATGATGATGTCATAATTGGTTGCCATGGCGATGATGTCATAATTGGTTGACATGACGATGATGTCATAATTGGTTGCCATGGTGACGATGATGCCTTAACACGTTGCCATGGCGACGGTGATGTCATAATTGGTTGCCATGGCGACGGTGATGTCATAATTGGTTGCCATGGCGACGATGATGTCTTAATACGTTGCCATGGCGATGATGTCATTATTGGTTGCCATGGCGACGGTGATATCATAATTGGTTGCCATGGCAACGATGATGTCATAATTGGTTGCCATGGCAACGATGATGCCTTAATACGTTGCCATGTCGATGATGTCATAATTGGTTGCCATGGCGACGGTGATGTCATAATTGGTTGCCATGGCGACGATGATGCCTTAATACGTTGACATGGCGACGGTGATGTCATAATTGGTTGCCATGGCGATGATGTCATACTTGGTTGCCATGGCGACGGTGATGTCATAATTGGTTGCAATGGCGACGATGATGTCATAATTGGTTGCCATGGCGACGGTGATGTCATAATTGGTTGCCATGGCGATGATGATGTCATAATTGGTTGCCATGGTGACGATGATGCCTTAATACGTTGCCATAGCGATGATGTCATAATTGGTTGCCATGGCGACGATCATGCCTTAATACGTTGCCATGGCGATGATGTCATAATTAGGTTGCCATGGCGACGGTGATGTCATAATTGGTTGCCATAGCGACGGTGATGTCATAATTGGTTGCCATGGCGACGATGATGCCTTAATACGTTGCCATGGCGACGGTGATATCATAATTGGTTGCCATGGCGACGGTGATGTCATAATTGGTTGCCATGGCGACGGTGATGTCATAATTGGTTGCCATGGCGACGATGATGCCTTAATACGTTGCCATGGCGATGATGTCATAATTGGTTGCCATGGCGACGGTGATGTCATAATTGGTTGCCATGGTGACGGTGATGTCATAATTGGTTGCCATGGCGATGATGTCATAATTGGTTGCCATGGCGACGGTGATGTCATAATTGGTTGCCATGGCGACGATGATGCCTTAATACGTTGCCATGGCGATGATGTCATAATTGGTTGCCATGGCGACAATGATGCCTTAATACGTTGCCATGGCAACGGTGATGTCATAATTGGTTGCCATGGCGACGATGATGCCTTAATACGATGCCATGGCGATGATGTCATAATTGGTTGCCATGGCGACGGTGATGTCATAATTGGTTGCCATGGCGACGATGATGCCTTAATACGTTGCCATGGCGACGGTGATGTCATAATTGGTTGCCATGGCGACGGTGATGTCATAATTTGTTGCCATGGCGACGGTGATGTCATAATTGGTTGCTATGGCGACGATGATGTCATAATTGGTTGCCATGGAGACGATGATGCCTTAATACGTTGCCATGGCGACGGTGATATCATAATTGGTTGCCATGGCGACGATGATGCCTTAATACGTTGCCATGGCGACGGTGATATCATAATTGGTTGCCATGGTGACGGTGATGTCATAATTGGTTGCCATGGCGACGGTGATGCCTTGATACGTTGCCATGGCAACGGTGATGTCGTAATTGGTTGCCATGGTGACGGTGATGTCATAATTGGTTGCCATGGCGACGGTGATGTCATAATTGGTTGCCATGGCGATGATGCCTTAATACGTTGCCATGGTGACGGTGATGTCATAATTGGTCGTCATGCATGACGCCACTGCAGCTAGGCGTGGGAGCGCCGCTATCTAGCACCACTGCACCAGCCATCTTTCTTGGGCTATTCTCTTGGGAGTTCTGTTCTTCCTTATTCAAAGATCCGAATTTCAATTCAGCGATAAAAGTGATAAAGGCTCGGATTGAGCCGAAACGTCGTATTAAATTATATCGCTTCTACTTCGTGCTATATATACTTGTTTGGCTCCCACATGTTTTGTATATAATAAAAATAAGCACTTATTGCATATAGAAACCCCTCTGAGTGTGCGGTGAATTATATTATTATTGGTAATAGGACCTAAAGGTCTGTTACACCTGCACCTCGCTATTGGACTTGAGTGCACGCTAACCTCCTGGTTATAATTGGTTGCCATGGCAACGGTGATGTCATAATTGGTTGCCATGGCGACGATGATGCCTTAATACGTTGACATGGCGATGATGTCATAATTGGTTTCCATGGCGACGGTGATGTCATAATTTTTTGCCATGGCGACGGTGATGTCATAATTGGTTGCCATGGCGATGATGTCATAATTGGTTGCCATGGCGACAATGATGCCTTAATACATTGCCATGGCAATGATGTCATAATTGGTTGCCATGGCGACGGTGATGTCATAATTGGTTGCCATGGAGACGGTGATGTCATAATTGGTTGCCATGGCAATGATGTCATAATTGGTTGCCATGGCGACGGTGATGTCATAATTGGTTACCATGGCGACGATGATGCCTTAATACGTTGCCATGGCGATGATGTCATAATTGGTTGCCATGGCGACGGTGATGTCATAATTGGTTGCCATGGCGACGGTGATGTCATAATTGGTTGCCATGGCGACAATGATTTCATAAATGGTTGCCATGGCGACGATGATGCCTTAATACGTTGACATGGCGATGATGTCATAATTGGTTGCCATGGCAACGGTGATGTCATAATTGGTTGCCATGGCGACGGTTATGTCATAATTGGCTGCCATGGCGACAATGATGTCATAATTGGTTGCCATGGCGACGATGATGCCTTAATACGTTGACATGGCGATGATGTCATAATTGGTTGCCATGGTGACGGTGATGTCATAATTGGTTGCCATTGCGACGATGATGCCTTAATACGTTGCCATGGCGATTATGTCATAATTGGTTGCCATGGAGATGATGATGCCTTAATACATTGCCATGGCGACGGTGATGTCATAATTTGTTGCCATGTCGATGATGATGTCATAATTGGTTGCCATGGCGACGGTGATGTCATAATTGGTTGCTATGGCGACGATGATGTCATAATTGGTTGCCATGGAGACTATGATGCCTTAATACGTTGCCATGGCGACGGTGATATCATTGGTTGCCATGGCTACGGTGATGTCATAATTGGTTGCCATGGCGGTGATGTCATAATTTTTTGCCATGGCGACGGTAATGTCATAATTGGTTGCCATGGCGATGATGATGCCTTAATACGTTGCCATGGCGATGATGTCATAATTGGTTGCCATGGCGACGGTGATGTCATAATTGGTTGCCATGGCGACGGTGATGTCATAATTGGTTGCCATGGCGATGATGTCATAATTTGTTGCCATGGCGACGATGATGTCATAATTGGTTGCCATGGCGACGATGATGCCTTAATACATTGCCATGGCGATGATGTCATAATTGGTTGCCATGGTGACGGTGATGTCATAATTGGTTGCCATGGCGACGATGATGCCTTAATACGTTGCCATGGCGATGATGTCATAATTGGTTGCCACGGCGACGATCATGCCTTAATACGTTGCCATGGCGATGATGTCATAATTGGTTGCCATGGCGACGGTGATGTCATAATTAGTTGCCATAGCGACGGTGATGTCACAATTGGTTGCCATGGCGACGATGATGCCTTAATACGTTGCCATGGCGACGGTGATATCATAATTGGTTGCCATGGTGACGGTGATGTCATAATTGGTTGCCATGGCGACGGTGATGTCATAATTGGTTGCCATGGCGACGATGATGCCTTAATACGTTGCCATGGCGATGATGTCATAATTGGTTGCCATGGCGATGGTGATGTCATAATTGGTTGCCATGGCGACGATGATGCCTTAATACGTTGCCATGGCGATGATGTCATAATTGGTTGCCATGGCGAAGGTGATGTCATAATTGGTTAACATGGCGACGGTAATGTCATAATTGGTTGACATGGCGATGATGTCATGTTTGGTTGCCATGGCGACGGTGATGTCATAATTGGTTGCCATGGCGACGATGATGCCTTAATACGTTGTCATGGAGATGATATCATAATTGGTTGCCATGGCGACAGTGATGTCATAATTGGTTGCCATGGCGACGATGATGCCTTAATACGTTGCCATGGCGATGATGTCATAATTGGTTGCCATGGCGACGATCATGCCTTAATACGTTGCCATGGCGATGATGTCATAATTGGTTGCCTTGGCGACGTGATGTCATAATTTGTTGCCATGGCGATGGTGATGTCATAATTGGTTGCCATGGCGACGATGATGCCTTAATACGTTGCCATGGCGACGGTGATGTCATAATTCATTTGCCATGGCGACGGTGATGTCATAATTGGTTGCCGTGGACACGGTGATGTCATAATTAGTTGCCATGGCGACGGTGATGTCATAATTGGTTGCCATGACGATGATGATGTCATAATTGGTTGCCATGGCTATGATATCATAATTGGTTGCCATGGCGATGATGTCATAATTGGTCGCCATGGCGATTATGTCATAATTGGTTGCCATGGTGATTAAGTCATAATTGGTTGCCATGGCGATGATGTCATATTAGGTTGCCATGGCGACGGTGATGTCATAATTGGTTGCCATGGCGATGATGTCATAATTGGTTGCCATGGCGACGGTGATGTCATAATTGGTTGCCATGGCGATGATGCCTTAATACGTTTCAATGGCGACGGTGATGTCATAATTGGTTGCCATGGCGACGATGATGTCATAATTGGTTGCCATGGCGACGATGATGTCATAATTGGTTGCCATGGCGACGATGCTGCCTTAATACGTTGCCATGGCGATGATGTCATAATTGGTTGCCATGGCGATGATGATGTCATAATTGGTTGCCATGGCGATGATGATGTCATAATTGGTTGCCATGGCGATGATGATGTCATAATTGGTTGCCATGGCGATGATGTCATAATTGGTTGACATGACGATGATGTCATAATTGGTTGCCATGGTGACGATGATGCCTTAACACGTTGCCATGGCGACGGTGATGTCATAATTGGTTGCCATGGCGACGGTGATGTCATAATTGGTTGCCATGGCGACGATGATGTCTTAATACGTTGCCATGGCGATGATGTCATTATTGGTTGCCATGGCGACGGTGATATCATAATTGGTTGCCATGGCAACGATGATGTCATAATTGGTTGCCATGGCAACGATGATGCCTTAATACGTTGCCATGGCGATGATGTCATAATTGGTTGCCATGGCGACGGTGATGTCATAATTGGTTGCCATGGCGACGATGATGCCTTAATACGTTGACATGGCGACGGTGATGTCATAATTGGTTGCCATGGCGATGATGTCATACTTGGTTGCCATGGCGACGGTGATGTCATAATTGGTTGCAATGGCGACGATGATGTCATAATTGGTTGCCATGGCGACGGTGATGTCATAATTGGTTGCCATGGCGATGATGATGTCATAATTGGTTGCCATGGTGACGATGATGCCTTAATACGTTGCCATAGCGATGATGTCATAATTGGTTGCCATGGCGACGATCATGCCTTAATACGTTGCCATGGCGATGATGTCATAATTAGGTTGCCATGGCGACGGTGATGTCATAATTGGTTGCCATAGCGACGGTGATGTCATAATTGGTTGCCATGGCGACGATGATGCCTTAATACGTTGCCATGGCGACGGTGATATCATAATTGGTTGCCATGGCGACGGTGATGTCATAATTGGTTGCCATGGCGACGGTGATGTCATAATTGGTTGCCATGGCGACGATGATGCCTTAATACGTTGCCATGGCGATGATGTCATAATTGGTTGCCATGGCGACGGTGATGTCATAATTGGTTGCCATGGTGACGGTGATGTCATAATTGGTTGCCATGGCGATGATGTCATAATTGGTTGCCATGGCGACGGTGATGTCATAATTGGTTGCCATGGCGACGATGATGCCTTAATACGTTGCCATGGCGATGATGTCATAATTGGTTGCCATGGCGACAATGATGCCTTAATACGTTGCCATGGCAACGGTGATGTCATAATTGGTTGCCATGGCGACGATGATGCCTTAATACGATGCCATGGCGATGATGTCATAATTGGTTGCCATGGCGACGGTGATGTCATAATTGGTTGCCATGGCGACGATGATGCCTTAATACGTTGCCATGGCGACGGTGATGTCATAATTGGTTGCCATGGCGACGGTGATGTCATAATTTGTTGCCATGGCGACGGTGATGTCATAATTGGTTGCTATGGCGACGATGATGTCATAATTGGTTGCCATGGAGACGATGATGCCTTAATACGTTGCCATGGCGACGGTGATATCATAATTGGTTGCCATGGCGACGATGATGCCTTAATACGTTGCCATGGCGACGGTGATATCATAATTGGTTGCCATGGTGACGGTGATGTCATAATTGGTTGCCATGGCGACGGTGATGCCTTGATACGTTGCCATGGCGACGGTGATGTCGTAATTGGTTGCCATGGTGACGGTGATGTCATAATTGGTTGCCATGGCGACGGTGATGTCATAATTGGTTGCCATGGCGATGATGCCTTAATACGTTGCCATGGTGACGGTGATGTCATAATTGGTCGTCATGCATGACGCCACTGCAGCTAGGCGTGGGAGCGCCGCTATCTAGCACCACTGCACCAGCCATCTTTCTTGGGCTATTCTCTTGGGAGTTCTGTTCTTCCTTATTCAAAGATCCGAATTTCAATTCAGCGATAAAAGTGATAAAGGCTCGGATTGAGCCGAAACGTCGTATTAAATTATATCGCTTCTACTTCGTGCTATATATACTTGTTTGGCTCCCACATGTTTTGTATATAATAAAAATAAGCACTTATTGCATATAGAAACCCCTCTGAGTGTGCGGTGAATTATATTATTATTGGTAATAGGACCTAAAGGTCTGTTACACCTGCACCTCGCTATTGGACTTGAGTGCACGCTAACCTCCTGGTTATAATTGGTTGCCATGGCAACGGTGATGTCATAATTGGTTGCCATGGCGACGATGATGCCTTAATACGTTGACATGGCGATGATGTCATAATTGGTTTCCATGGCGACGGTGATGTCATAATTTTTTGCCATGGCGACGGTGATGTCATAATTGGTTGCCATGGCGATGATGTCATAATTGGTTGCCATGGCGACAATGATGCCTTAATACATTGCCATGGCAATGATGTCATAATTGGTTGCCATGGCGACGGTGATGTCATAATTGGTTGCCATGGAGACGGTGATGTCATAATTGGTTGCCATGGCAATGATGTCATAATTGGTTGCCATGGCGACGGTGATGTCATAATTGGTTACCATGGCGACGATGATGCCTTAATACGTTGCCATGGCGATGATGTCATAATTGGTTGCCATGGCGACGGTGATGTCATAATTGGTTGCCATGGCGACGGTGATGTCATAATTGGTTGCCATGGCGACAATGATTTCATAAATGGTTGCCATGGCGACGATGATGCCTTAATACGTTGACATGGCGATGATGTCATAATTGGTTGCCATGGCAACGGTGATGTCATAATTGGTTGCCATGGCGACGGTTATGTCATAATTGGCTGCCATGGCGACAATGATGTCATAATTGGTTGCCATGGCGACGATGATGCCTTAATACGTTGACATGGCGATGATGTCATAATTGGTTGCCATGGTGACGGTGATGTCATAATTGGTTGCCATTGCGACGATGATGCCTTAATACGTTGCCATGGCGATTATGTCATAATTGGTTGCCATGGAGATGATGATGCCTTAATACATTGCCATGGCGACGGTGATGTCATAATTTGTTGCCATGTCGATGATGATGTCATAATTGGTTGCCATGGCGACGGTGATGTCATAATTGGTTGCTATGGCGACGATGATGTCATAATTGGTTGCCATGGAGACTATGATGCCTTAATACGTTGCCATGGCGACGGTGATATCATTGGTTGCCATGGCTACGGTGATGTCATAATTGGTTGCCATGGCGGTGATGTCATAATTTTTTGCCATGGCGACGGTAATGTCATAATTGGTTGCCATGGCGATGATGATGCCTTAATACGTTGCCATGGCGATGATATCATAATTGGTTGCCATGGTGACGGTGATGTCATAACTGGTTGCCATGGCGACGATGATGCCTTGATACGTTGCCATGGCGATGATGTCATAATTGGTTGCCATGGCAACGGTGATGTCATAATTGGTTGCCATGGCGACGATGATGCCTTAATACGTTGACATGGCGATGATGTCATAATTGGTTGCCATGGCGACGGTGATGTCATAATTTTTTGCCATGGCGACGGTGATGTCATAATTGGTTGCCATGGCGATAATGTCATAATTGGTTGCCATGGCGACGGTGATGTCATAATTGGTTGCCATGGCGACGATGATGCCTTAATACGTTGCCATGGCGATGATGTCATAATTGGTTGCCATGGCGACGGTGATGTCATAATTGGTTGCCATGGCGACTGTGATGTCATAATTGGTTGCCATGGCGACAATGATTTCATAATTGGTTGCCATGGCGACGATGATGCCTTAATACGTTGACATGGCGATGATGTCATAATTGGTTGCCATGGCGATGCTGATGTCACAATTGGTTGCCATGGCGACGATGATGCCTTAATACGTTGCCATGGCGATGATGTCATAATTGGTTGCCATGGCGACGGTGATGTCATAATTGGTTGCCATGGCGACGGTGATGTCATAATTGGTTGCCATGGCGACAATGATGTCATAATTGGTTGCCATGGCGACGATGATGCCTTAATACGTTGACAAGGCGATGATTTCATAATTGGTTGCCATGGCGACGGTGATGTCATAATTGGTTGCCATGGCGACGATGATGCCTTAATACGTTGCCATGGCGATGATGTCATAATTGGTTGCCATGGCGATGATGATGCCTTAATACGTTGCCATGGCGACGGTGATGTCATAATTTGTTGCCATGGCGATGATGATGTCATAATTGGTTGCCATGGCGATGGTGATGTCATAATTGGTTGCTATGGCGACGATGATGTCATAATTGGTTGCCATGGAGACTATGATGCCTTAATACGTTGCCATGGCGACGGTGATATCATTGGTTGCCATGGCGACGGTGATGTCATAATTAGTTGCCATGGCGATGATGTCATAATTGGTTTCCATGGCGACGATGATGCCTTAATACGTTGCATGGCGATGATGTCATAATTGGTTGCCATGGCAAAGATGATGCCTTAATACGTTGCCATGGCGACGGTGATGTCATAATTTGTTGCCATGGTGATGATGTCATGCCATGGCGACGGTGATGTCATAATTGGTTGCTATGGCAACGATGATGTCATAATTGGTTGCCATGGAGACTATGATGCCTTAATACGTTGACATGGCGACGGTGATATCATTGGTTGCCATGGCGACGGTGATGTCATAATTGGTTGCCATGGCGACGTTGATGTCATAATTTGTTGCCATGGCAATGATGATGTCATAATTGGTTGCCATGGCGACGGTGATGTCATAATTGGTTGCTATGGCGACAATGATGTCATAATTGGTTGCCATGGAGACGATGATGCCTTAATACGTTGCCATGGTGACGGTGATATCATAATTGGTTGCCATGGCGACGGTGATGTCATAATTGGTTGCCATGGCGACGGTGATGCCTTGATACGTTGCCATGGCGACGGTGATGTCGTAATTGGTTGCCATGGCGACGGTGATGTCATAATTGGTTGCCATGGCGACGGTGATGTCATAATTGGTTGCCATGGCGATGATGCCTTAATACGTTGCCATGGCGACGGTGATGTCATAATTGGTTGCCATGGCGACAATGATGCCTTAATACATTGCCATGGCGATGATGTCATAATTGGTTGCCATGGTGACGGTGATGTCATAATTGGTTGCCATGGCGACGATGATGCCTTAATACGTTCCCATGGCGATGATGTCATAATTGGTTGCCATGGCAACGGTGATGTCATAATTGGTTGCCATGGCGACGATGATGACTTAATACGTTGACATGGCGATGATGTCATAATTGGTTTCCATGGCGACGGTGATGTCATAATTTTTTGCCATGGCGACGGTGATGTCATAATTGGTTGCCATGGCGATGATGTCATAATTGGTTGCCATGGCGACGGTGATGTCATAATTGGTTGCCATGGCGACGATGATGCCTTAATACATTGCCATGGCGATGATGTCATAATTGGTTGCCATGGCGACGGTGATGTCATAATTGGTTGCCATGGCGACGGTGATGTCATAATTGGTTGCCATGGCAATGATGTCATAATTGGTTGCCATGGCGACGGTGATGTCATAATTGGTTGCCATGGCGACGATGATGCCTTAATACGTTGCCATGGCGATGATGTCATAATTGGTTGCCATGGCGACGGTGATGTCATAATTGGTTGCCATGGCGACGGTGATGTCATAATTGGTTGCCATGGCGACAATGATTTCATAATTGGTTGCCATAGCGACGATGATGCCTTAATACGTTGACATGGCGATGATGTCATAATTGGTTGCCATGGCGACGGTGATGTCATAATTGGTTGCCATGGCGACGATGATGCCTTAATACGTTGCCATGGCGATGATGTCATAATTGGTTGCCATGGCGACGGTGATGTCATAATTGGTTGCCATGGCGACTGTGATGTCATAATTGGTTGCCATGGCGACAATGATGTCATAATTGGTTGCCATGGCGACGATGATGCCTTAATACGTTGACATGGCGATGATGTCATAATTGGTTGCCATGGCGACGATGATGTCATAATTGGTTGCCATGGCGATTATGTCATAATTGGTTGCCATGGCGATGATGATGTCATAATTGGTTGCCATGGCGATGATGTCATAATTGGTTGCCATGGCGATGATGTCATAATTGGTTGCCATGACGATGATGTCATAATTGGTTGCCATGGTGACGATGATGCCTTAACACGTTGCCATGGCGACGGTGATGTCATAATTGGTTGCAATGGCGACGGTGATGTCATAATTGGTTGCCATGGCGACGATGATGTCTTAATACGTTGCCATGGCGACGGTGATGTCATTATTGGTTGCCATGGCGACGGTGATATCATAACTGGTTGCCATGGTGACGATGATGTCATAATTGGTTGCCATGGCGACGATGATGCCTTAATACGTTGCCATGGCGATGATGTCATAATTGGTTTCCATGGCGACGGTGATGTCATAATTGGTTGCCATGGCGACGATGATGCCTTAATACATTGCCATGGCGACGGTGATGTCATAATTGGTTGCCATGGCGATGATGTCATACTTGGTTGCCATGGCGACGGTGATGTCATAATTGGTTGCAATGGTGACGATGATGTCATAATTGGTTGCCATGGCGATGGTGATGTCATAATTGGTTGCCATGGCGATGATGATGTCATAATTGGTTGCCATGTCGACGATGATGCCTTAATACGTTCCCATGGCGATGATGTCATAATTGTTTGCCATGGCGACGATCATGCCTTAATACATTGCCATGGCGATGATGTCATAATTGGTTGCCATGGCAACGGTGATGTCATAATTGGTTGCCATAGCGACGGTGATGTCATAATTGGTTGCCATGGCGACGATGATGCCTTAATACGTTGCCATGGCGACGGTGATATCATAATTGGTTGCCATGGCGACGGAGATGTCATAATTGGTTGCCATGGCGACGGTGATGTCATAATTGGTTGCCATGGCGACGATGATGCCTTAATACGTTGCCATGGTGATGATGTCATAATTGGTTGCCATGGCGACGGTGATGTCATAATTGGCTGCCATGGCGACGGTGATGTCATAATTGGTTGCCATGGCGATGATGTCATAATTGGTTGCCATGGCGACGGTGATGTCATAATTTGTTGCCATGGCGACGATGATGCCTTAATACGTTGCCATGGCGATGATGTCATAATTGGTTGCCATGGCGACAATGATGCCTTAATACGTTGCCATGGCAACGGTGATGTCATAATTGGTTGCCTTTTCGACGATGATGCCTTAATATGTTGCCATGGCGATGATGTCATAATTGGTTGCCATGGCGACGGTGATGTCATAATTGGTTGCCATGGCGACGGTGATGTCATAATTGGTTGCCATGGCGACAATAATGTCATAATTGGTTGCCATGGCGACGATGATGCCTTAATACGTTGACATGGCGATGATGTCATAATTGGTTGCCATGGCGACGGTGATGTCATAATTGGTTTCCATGGCGACGATGATGCCTTAATACGTTGCATGGCGATGATGTCATAATTGGTTGCCATGGCAAAGATGATGCCTTAATACGTTGCCATGGCGACGGTGATGTCATAATTTGTTGCCATGGTGATGATGTCATGCCATGGCGACGGTGATGTCATAATTGGTTGCTATGGCAACGATGATGTCATAATTGGTTGCCATGGAGACTATGATGCCTTAATACGTTGACATGGCGACGGTGATATCATTGGTTGCCATGGCGACGGTGATGTCATAATTGGTTGCCATGGCGACGTTGATGTCATAATTTGTTGCCATGGCAATGATGATGTCATAATTGGTTGCCGTGGCGACGGTGATGTCATAATTGGTTGCTATGGCGACGATGATGTCATAATTGGTTGCCATGGAGACGATGATGCCTTAATACGTTGCCATGGTGACGGTGATATCATAATTGGTTGCCATGGCGACGGTGATGTCATAATTGGTTGCCATGGCGACGGTGATGCCTTGATACGTTGCCATGGCGACGGTGATGTCGTAATTGGTTGCCATGGCGACGGTGATGTCATAATTGGTTGCCATGGCGACGGTGATGTCATAATTGGTTGCCATGGCGATGATGCCTTAATACGTTGCCATGGCGACGGTGATGTCATAATTGGTTGCCATGGCGACAATGATGCCTTAATACATTGCCATGGCGATGATGTCATAATTGGTTGCCATGGTGACGGTGATGTCATAATTGGTTGCCATGGCGACGATGATGCCTTAATACGTTCCCATGGCGATGATGTCATAATTGGTTGCCATGGCAACGGTGATGTCATAATTGGTTGCCATGGCGACGATGATGACTTAATACGTTGACATGGCGATGATGTCATAATTGGTTTCCATGGCGACGGTGATGTCATAATTTTTTGCCATGGCGACGGTGATGTCATAATTGGTTGCCATGGCGATGATGTCATAATTGGTTGCCATGGCGACGGTGATGTCATAATTGGTTGCCATGGCGACGATGATGCCTTAATACATTGCCATGGCGATGATGTCATAATTGGTTGCCATGGCGACGGTGATGTCATAATTGGTTGCCATGGCGACGGTGATGTCATAATTGGTTGCCATGGCAATGATGTCATAATTGGTTGCCATGGCGACGGTGATGTCATAATTGGTTGCCATGGCGACGATGATGCCTTAATACGTTGCCATGGCGATGATGTCATAATTGGTTGCCATGGCGACGGTGATGTCATAATTGGTTGCCATGGCGACGGTGATGTCATAATTGGTTGCCATGGCGACAATGATTTCATAATTGGTTGCCATGGCGACGATGATGCCTTAATACGTTGACATGGCGATGATGTCATAATTGGTTGCCATGGCGACGGTGATGTCATAATTGGTTGCCATGGCGACGATGATGCCTTAATACGTTGCCATGGCGATGATGTCATAATTGGTTGCCATGGCGACGGTGATGTCATAATTGGTTGCCATGGCGACTGTGATGTCATAATTGGTTGCCATGGCGACAATGATGTCATAATTGGTTGCCATGGCGACGATGATGCCTTAATACGTTGACATGGCGATGATGTCATAATTGGTTGCCATGGTGACGGTGATGTCATAATTTTTTGCCATGGCGACGGTGATGTCATAATTGGTTGCCATGGCGATGATGTCATAATTGGTTGCCATGGCGACAATGATGCCTTAATACATTGCCATGGCAATGATGTCATAATTGGTTGCCATGGCGACGGTGATGTCATAATTGGTTGCCATGGAGACGGTGATGTCATAATTGGTTGCCATGGCAATGATGTCATAATTGGTTGCCATGGCGACGGTGATGTCATAATTGGTTACCATGGCGACGATGATGCCTTAATACGTTGCCATGGCGATGATGTCATAATTGGTTGCCATGGCGACGGTGATGTCATAATTGGTTGCCATGGCGACGGTGATGTCATAATTGGTTGCCATGGCGACAATGATTTCATAAATGGTTGCCATGGCGACGATGATGCCTTAATACGTTGACATGGCGATGATGTCATAATTGGTTGCCATGGCAACGGTGATGTCATAATTGGTTGCCATGGCGACGGTTATGTCATAATTGGCTGCCATGGCGACAATGATGTCATAATTGGTTGCCATGGCGACGATGATGCCTTAATACGTTGACATGGCGATGATGTCATAATTGGTTGCCATGGTGACGGTGATGTCATAATTGGTTGCCATTGCGACGATGATGCCTTAATACGTTGCCATGGCGATTATGTCATAATTGGTTGCCATGGAGATGATGATGCCTTAATACATTGCCATGGCGACGGTGATGTCATAATTTGTTGCCATGTCGATGATGATGTCATAATTGGTTGCCATGGCGACGGTGATGTCATAATTGGTTGCTATGGCGACGATGATGTCATAATTGGTTGCCATGGAGACTATGATGCCTTAATACGTTGCCATGGCGACGGTGATATCATTGGTTGCCATGGCTACGGTGATGTCATAATTGGTTGCCATGGCGGTGATGTCATAATTTTTTGCCATGGCGACGGTAATGTCATAATTGGTTGCCATGGCGATGATGATGCCTTAATACGTTGCCATGGCGATGATGTCATAATTGGTTGCCATGGCGACGGTGATGTCATAATTGGTTGCCATGGCGACGGTGATGTCATAATTGGTTGCCATGGCGATGATGTCATAATTTGTTGCCATGGCGACGATGATGTCATAATTGGTTGCCATGGCGACGATGATGCCTTAATACATTGCCATGGCGATGATGTCATAATTGGTTGCCATGGTGACGGTGATGTCATAATTGGTTGCCATGGCGACGATGATGCCTTAATACGTTGCCATGGCGATGATGTCATAATTGGTTGCCACGGCGACGATCATGCCTTAATACGTTGCCATGGCGATGATGTCATAATTGGTTGCCATGGCGACGGTGATGTCATAATTAGTTGCCATAGCGACGGTGATGTCACAATTGGTTGCCATGGCGACGATGATGCCTTAATACGTTGCCATGGCGACGGTGATATCATAATTCATTTGCCATGGCGACGGTGATGTCATAATTGGTTGCCGTGGACACGGTGATGTCATAATTAGTTGCCATGGCGACGGTGATGTCATAATTGGTTGCCATGGCGACGATGATGCCTTAATACGTTGCCATGGCGATGATGTCATAATTGGTTGCCATGGCGACGATCATGCCTTAATACGTTGCCATGGCGATGATGTCATAATTGGTTGCCTTGGCGACGTGATGTCATAATTTGTTGCCATGGCGATGGTGATGTCATAATTGGTTGCCATGGCGACGATGATGCCTTAATACGTTGCCATGGCGACGGTGATGTCATAATTCATTTGCCATGGCGACGGTGATGTCATAATTGGTTGCCGTGGACACGGTGATGTCATAATTAGTTGCCATGGCGACGGTGATGTCATAATTGGTTGCCATGACGATGATGATGTCATAATTGGTTGCCATGGCTATGATATCATAATTGGTTGCCATGGCGATGATGTCATAATTGGTCGCCATGGCGATTATGTCATAATTGGTTGCCATGGTGATTAAGTCATAATTGGTTGCCATGGCGATGATGTCATATTAGGTTGCCATGGCGACGGTGATGTCATAATTGGTTGCCATGGCGATGATGTCATAATTGGTTGCCATGGCGACGGTGATGTCATAATTGGTTGCCATGGCGATGATGCCTTAATACGTTTCAATGGCGACGGTGATGTCATAATTGGTTGCCATGGCGACGATGATGTCATAATTGGTTGCCATGGCGACGATGATGTCATAATTGGTTGCCATGGCGACGATGCTGCCTTAATACGTTGCCATGGCGATGATGTCATAATTGGTTGCCATGGCGATGATGATGTCATAATTGGTTGCCATGGCGATGATGATGTCATAATTGGTTGCCATGGCGATGATGATGTCATAATTGGTTGCCATGGCGATGATGTCATAATTGGTTGACATGACGATGATGTCATAATTGGTTGCCATGGTGACGATGATGCCTTAACACGTTGCCATGGCGACGGTGATGTCATAATTGGTTGCCATGGCGACGGTGATGTCATAATTGGTTGCCATGGCGACGATGATGTCTTAATACGTTGCCATGGCGATGATGTCATTATTGGTTGCCATGGCGACGGTGATATCATAATTGGTTGCCATGGCAACGATGATGTCATAATTGGTTGCCATGGCAACGATGATGCCTTAATACGTTGCCATGTCGATGATGTCATAATTGGTTGCCATGGCGACGGTGATGTCATAATTGGTTGCCATGGCGACGATGATGCCTTAATACGTTGACATGGCGACGGTGATGTCATAATTGGTTGCCATGGCGATGATGTCATACTTGGTTGCCATGGCGACGGTGATGTCATAATTGGTTGCAATGGCGACGATGATGTCATAATTGGTTGCCATGGCGACGGTGATGTCATAATTGGTTGCCATGGCGATGATGATGTCATAATTGGTTGCCATGGTGACGATGATGCCTTAATACGTTGCCATAGCGATGATGTCATAATTGGTTGCCATGGCGACGATCATGCCTTAATACGTTGCCATGGCGATGATGTCATAATTAGGTTGCCATGGCGACGGTGATGTCATAATTGGTTGCCATAGCGACGGTGATGTCATAATTGGTTGCCATGGCGACGATGATGCCTTAATACGTTGCCATGGCGACGGTGATATCATAATTGGTTGCCATGGCGACGGTGATGTCATAATTGGTTGCCATGGCGACGGTGATGTCATAATTGGTTGCCATGGCGACGATGATGCCTTAATACGTTGCCATGGCGATGATGTCATAATTGGTTGCCATGGCGACGGTGATGTCATAATTGGTTGCCATGGTGACGGTGATGTCATAATTGGTTGCCATGGCGATGATGTCATAATTGGTTGCCATGGCGACGGTGATGTCATAATTGGTTGCCATGGCGACGATGATGCCTTAATACGTTGCCATGGCGATGATGTCATAATTGGTTGCCATGGCGACAATGATGCCTTAATACGTTGCCATGGCAACGGTGATGTCATAATTGGTTGCCATGGCGACGATGATGCCTTAATACGATGCCATGGCGATGATGTCATAATTGGTTGCCATGGCGACGGTGATGTCATAATTGGTTGCCATGGCGACGATGATGCCTTAATACGTTGCCATGGCGACGGTGATGTCATAATTGGTTGCCATGGCGACGGTGATGTCATAATTTGTTGCCATGGCGACGGTGATGTCATAATTGGTTGCTATGGCGACGATGATGTCATAATTGGTTGCCATGGAGACGATGATGCCTTAATACGTTGCCATGGCGACGGTGATATCATAATTGGTTGCCATGGCGACGATGATGCCTTAATACGTTGCCATGGCGACGGTGATATCATAATTGGTTGCCATGGTGACGGTGATGTCATAATTGGTTGCCATGGCGACGGTGATGCCTTGATACGTTGCCATGGCAACGGTGATGTCGTAATTGGTTGCCATGGTGACGGTGATGTCATAATTGGTTGCCATGGCGACGGTGATGTCATAATTGGTTGCCATGGCGATGATGCCTTAATACGTTGCCATGGTGACGGTGATGTCATAATTGGTCGTCATGCATGACGCCACTGCAGCTAGGCGTGGGAGCGCCGCTATCTAGCACCACTGCACCAGCCATCTTTCTTGGGCTATTCTCTTGGGAGTTCTGTTCTTCCTTATTCAAAGATCCGAATTTCAATTCAGCGATAAAAGTGATAAAGGCTCGGATTGAGCCGAAACGTCGTATTAAATTATATCGCTTCTACTTCGTGCTATATATACTTGTTTGGCTCCCACATGTTTTGTATATAATAAAAATAAGCACTTATTGCATATAGAAACCCCTCTGAGTGTGCGGTGAATTATATTATTATTGGTAATAGGACCTAAAGGTCTGTTACACCTGCACCTCGCTATTGGACTTGAGTGCACGCTAACCTCCTGGTTATAATTGGTTGCCATGGCAACGGTGATGTCATAATTGGTTGCCATGGCGACGATGATGCCTTAATACGTTGACATGGCGATGATGTCATAATTGGTTTCCATGGCGACGGTGATGTCATAATTTTTTGCCATGGCGACGGTGATGTCATAATTGGTTGCCATGGCGATGATGTCATAATTGGTTGCCATGGCGACAATGATGCCTTAATACATTGCCATGGCAATGATGTCATAATTGGTTGCCATGGCGACGGTGATGTCATAATTGGTTGCCATGGAGACGGTGATGTCATAATTGGTTGCCATGGCAATGATGTCATAATTGGTTGCCATGGCGACGGTGATGTCATAATTGGTTACCATGGCGACGATGATGCCTTAATACGTTGCCATGGCGATGATGTCATAATTGGTTGCCATGGCGACGGTGATGTCATAATTGGTTGCCATGGCGACGGTGATGTCATAATTGGTTGCCATGGCGACAATGATTTCATAAATGGTTGCCATGGCGACGATGATGCCTTAATACGTTGACATGGCGATGATGTCATAATTGGTTGCCATGGCAACGGTGATGTCATAATTGGTTGCCATGGCGACGGTTATGTCATAATTGGCTGCCATGGCGACAATGATGTCATAATTGGTTGCCATGGCGACGATGATGCCTTAATACGTTGACATGGCGATGATGTCATAATTGGTTGCCATGGTGACGGTGATGTCATAATTGGTTGCCATTGCGACGATGATGCCTTAATACGTTGCCATGGCGATTATGTCATAATTGGTTGCCATGGAGATGATGATGCCTTAATACATTGCCATGGCGACGGTGATGTCATAATTTGTTGCCATGTCGATGATGATGTCATAATTGGTTGCCATGGCGACGGTGATGTCATAATTGGTTGCTATGGCGACGATGATGTCATAATTGGTTGCCATGGAGACTATGATGCCTTAATACGTTGCCATGGCGACGGTGATATCATTGGTTGCCATGGCTACGGTGATGTCATAATTGGTTGCCATGGCGGTGATGTCATAATTTTTTGCCATGGCGACGGTAATGTCATAATTGGTTGCCATGGCGATGATGATGCCTTAATACGTTGCCATGGCGATGATGTCATAATTGGTTGCCATGGCGACGGTGATGTCATAATTGGTTGCCATGGCGACGGTGATGTCATAATTGGTTGCCATGGCGATGATGTCATAATTTGTTGCCATGGCGACGATGATGTCATAATTGGTTGCCATGGCGACGATGATGCCTTAATACATTGCCATGGCGATGATGTCATAATTGGTTGCCATGGTGACGGTGATGTCATAATTGGTTGCCATGGCGACGATGATGCCTTAATACGTTGCCATGGCGATGATGTCATAATTGGTTGCCACGGCGACGATCATGCCTTAATACGTTGCCATGGCGATGATGTCATAATTGGTTGCCATGGCGACGGTGATGTCATAATTAGTTGCCATAGCGACGGTGATGTCACAATTGGTTGCCATGGCGACGATGATGCCTTAATACGTTGCCATGGCGACGGTGATATCATAATTGGTTGCCATGGTGACGGTGATGTCATAATTGGTTGCCATGGCGACGGTGATGTCATAATTGGTTGCCATGGCGACGATGATGCCTTAATACGTTGCCATGGCGATGATGTCATAATTGGTTGCCATGGCGATGGTGATGTCATAATTGGTTGCCATGGCGACGATGATGCCTTAATACGTTGCCATGGCGATGATGTCATAATTGGTTGCCATGGCGAAGGTGATGTCATAATTGGTTAACATGGCGACGGTAATGTCATAATTGGTTGACATGGCGATGATGTCATGTTTGGTTGCCATGGCGACGGTGATGTCATAATTGGTTGCCATGGCGACGATGATGCCTTAATACGTTGTCATGGAGATGATATCATAATTGGTTGCCATGGCGACAGTGATGTCATAATTGGTTGCCATGGCGACGATGATGCCTTAATACGTTGCCATGGCGATGATGTCATAATTGGTTGCCATGGCGACGATCATGCCTTAATACGTTGCCATGGCGATGATGTCATAATTGGTTGCCTTGGCGACGTGATGTCATAATTTGTTGCCATGGCGATGGTGATGTCATAATTGGTTGCCATGGCGACGATGATGCCTTAATACGTTGCCATGGCGACGGTGATGTCATAATTCATTTGCCATGGCGACGGTGATGTCATAATTGGTTGCCGTGGACACGGTGATGTCATAATTAGTTGCCATGGCGACGGTGATGTCATAATTGGTTGCCATGACGATGATGATGTCATAATTGGTTGCCATGGCTATGATATCATAATTGGTTGCCATGGCGATGATGTCATAATTGGTCGCCATGGCGATTATGTCATAATTGGTTGCCATGGTGATTAAGTCATAATTGGTTGCCATGGCGATGATGTCATATTAGGTTGCCATGGCGACGGTGATGTCATAATTGGTTGCCATGGCGATGATGTCATAATTGGTTGCCATGGCGACGGTGATGTCATAATTGGTTGCCATGGCGATGATGCCTTAATACGTTTCAATGGCGACGGTGATGTCATAATTGGTTGCCATGGCGACGATGATGTCATAATTGGTTGCCATGGCGACGATGATGTCATAATTGGTTGCCATGGCGACGATGCTGCCTTAATACGTTGCCATGGCGATGATGTCATAATTGGTTGCCATGGCGATGATGATGTCATAATTGGTTGCCATGGCGATGATGATGTCATAATTGGTTGCCATGGCGATGATGATGTCATAATTGGTTGCCATGGCGATGATGTCATAATTGGTTGACATGACGATGATGTCATAATTGGTTGCCATGGTGACGATGATGCCTTAACACGTTGCCATGGCGACGGTGATGTCATAATTGGTTGCCATGGCGACGGTGATGTCATAATTGGTTGCCATGGCGACGATGATGTCTTAATACGTTGCCATGGCGATGATGTCATTATTGGTTGCCATGGCGACGGTGATATCATAATTGGTTGCCATGGCAACGATGATGTCATAATTGGTTGCCATGGCAACGATGATGCCTTAATACGTTGCCATGGCGATGATGTCATAATTGGTTGCCATGGCGACGGTGATGTCATAATTGGTTGCCATGGCGACGATGATGCCTTAATACGTTGACATGGCGACGGTGATGTCATAATTGGTTGCCATGGCGATGATGTCATACTTGGTTGCCATGGCGACGGTGATGTCATAATTGGTTGCAATGGCGACGATGATGTCATAATTGGTTGCCATGGCGACGGTGATGTCATAATTGGTTGCCATGGCGATGATGATGTCATAATTGGTTGCCATGGTGACGATGATGCCTTAATACGTTGCCATAGCGATGATGTCATAATTGGTTGCCATGGCGACGATCATGCCTTAATACGTTGCCATGGCGATGATGTCATAATTAGGTTGCCATGGCGACGGTGATGTCATAATTGGTTGCCATAGCGACGGTGATGTCATAATTGGTTGCCATGGCGACGATGATGCCTTAATACGTTGCCATGGCGACGGTGATATCATAATTGGTTGCCATGGCGACGGTGATGTCATAATTGGTTGCCATGGCGACGGTGATGTCATAATTGGTTGCCATGGCGACGATGATGCCTTAATACGTTGCCATGGCGATGATGTCATAATTGGTTGCCATGGCGACGGTGATGTCATAATTGGTTGCCATGGTGACGGTGATGTCATAATTGGTTGCCATGGCGATGATGTCATAATTGGTTGCCATGGCGACGGTGATGTCATAATTGGTTGCCATGGCGACGATGATGCCTTAATACGTTGCCATGGCGATGATGTCATAATTGGTTGCCATGGCGACAATGATGCCTTAATACGTTGCCATGGCAACGGTGATGTCATAATTGGTTGCCATGGCGACGATGATGCCTTAATACGATGCCATGGCGATGATGTCATAATTGGTTGCCATGGCGACGGTGATGTCATAATTGGTTGCCATGGCGACGATGATGCCTTAATACGTTGCCATGGCGACGGTGATGTCATAATTGGTTGCCATGGCGACGGTGATGTCATAATTTGTTGCCATGGCGACGGTGATGTCATAATTGGTTGCTATGGCGACGATGATGTCATAATTGGTTGCCATGGAGACGATGATGCCTTAATACGTTGCCATGGCGACGGTGATATCATAATTGGTTGCCATGGCGACGATGATGCCTTAATACGTTGCCATGGCGACGGTGATATCATAATTGGTTGCCATGGTGACGGTGATGTCATAATTTGTTGCCATGGCGACGGTGATGTCATAATTGGTTGCTATGGCGACGATGATGTCATAATTGGTTGCCATGGAGACGATGATGCCTTAATACGTTGCCATGGCGACGGTGATATCATAATTGGTTGCCATGGCGACGATGATGCCTTAATACGTTGCCATGGCGACGGTGATATCATAATTGGTTGCCATGGTGACGGTGATGTCATAATTGGTTGCCATGGCGACGGTGATGCCTTGATACGTTGCCATGGCGACGGTGATGTCGTAATTGGTTGCCATGGTGACGGTGATGTCATAATTGGTTGCCATGGCGACGGTGATGTCATAATTGGTTGCCATGGCGATGATGCCTTAATACGTTGCCATGGTGACGGTGATGTCATAATTGGTCGTCATGCATGACGCCACTGCAGCTAGGCGTGGGAGCGCCGCTATCTAGCACCACTGCACCAGCCATCTTTCTTGGGCTATTCTCTTGGGAGTTCTGTTCTTCCTTATTCAAAGATCCGAATTTCAATTCAGCGATAAAAGTGATAAAGGCTCGGATTGAGCCGAAACGTCGTATTAAATTATATCGCTTCTACTTCGTGCTATATATACTTGTTTGGCTCCCACATGTTTTGTATATAATAAAAATAAGCACTTATTGCATATAGAAACCCCTCTGAGTGTGCGGTGAATTATATTATTATTGGTAATAGGACCTAAAGGTCTGTTACACCTGCACCTCGCTATTGGACTTGAGTGCACGCTAACCTCCTGGTTATAATTGGTTGCCATGGCAACGGTGATGTCATAATTGGTTGCCATGGCGACGATGATGCCTTAATACGTTGACATGGCGATGATGTCATAATTGGTTTCCATGGCGACGGTGATGTCATAATTTTTTGCCATGGCGACGGTGATGTCATAATTGGTTGCCATGGCGATGATGTCATAATTGGTTGCCATGGCGACAATGATGCCTTAATACATTGCCATGGCAATGATGTCATAATTGGTTGCCATGGCGACGGTGATGTCATAATTGGTTGCCATGGAGACGGTGATGTCATAATTGGTTGCCATGGCAATGATGTCATAATTGGTTGCCATGGCGACGGTGATGTCATAATTGGTTACCATGGCGACGATGATGCCTTAATACGTTGCCATGGCGATGATGTCATAATTGGTTGCCATGGCGACGGTGATGTCATAATTGGTTGCCATGGCGACGGTGATGTCATAATTGGTTGCCATGGCGACAATGATTTCATAAATGGTTGCCATGGCGACGATGATGCCTTAATACGTTGACATGGCGATGATGTCATAATTGGTTGCCATGGCAACGGTGATGTCATAATTGGTTGCCATGGCGACGGTTATGTCATAATTGGCTGCCATGGCGACAATGATGTCATAATTGGTTGCCATGGCGACGATGATGCCTTAATACGTTGACATGGCGATGATGTCATAATTGGTTGCCATGGTGACGGTGATGTCATAATTGGTTGCCATTGCGACGATGATGCCTTAATACGTTGCCATGGCGATTATGTCATAATTGGTTGCCATGGAGATGATGATGCCTTAATACATTGCCATGGCGACGGTGATGTCATAATTTGTTGCCATGTCGATGATGATGTCATAATTGGTTGCCATGGCGACGGTGATGTCATAATTGGTTGCTATGGCGACGATGATGTCATAATTGGTTGCCATGGAGACTATGATGCCTTAATACGTTGCCATGGCGACGGTGATATCATTGGTTGCCATGGCTACGGTGATGTCATAATTGGTTGCCATGGCGGTGATGTCATAATTTTTTGCCATGGCGACGGTAATGTCATAATTGGTTGCCATGGCGATGATGATGCCTTAATACGTTGCCATGGCGATGATATCATAATTGGTTGCCATGGTGACGGTGATGTCATAACTGGTTGCCATGGCGACGATGATGCCTTGATACGTTGCCATGGCGATGATGTCATAATTGGTTGCCATGGCAACGGTGATGTCATAATTGGTTGCCATGGCGACGATGATGCCTTAATACGTTGACATGGCGATGATGTCATAATTGGTTGCCATGGCGACGGTGATGTCATAATTTTTTGCCATGGCGACGGTGATGTCATAATTGGTTGCCATGGCGATAATGTCATAATTGGTTGCCATGGCGACGGTGATGTCATAATTGGTTGCCATGGCGACGATGATGCCTTAATACGTTGCCATGGCGATGATGTCATAATTGGTTGCCATGGCGACGGTGATGTCATAATTGGTTGCCATGGCGACTGTGATGTCATAATTGGTTGCCATGGCGACAATGATTTCATAATTGGTTGCCATGGCGACGATGATGCCTTAATACGTTGACATGGCGATGATGTCATAATTGGTTGCCATGGCGATGCTGATGTCACAATTGGTTGCCATGGCGACGATGATGCCTTAATACGTTGCCATGGCGATGATGTCATAATTGGTTGCCATGGCGACGGTGATGTCATAATTGGTTGCCATGGCGACGGTGATGTCATAATTGGTTGCCATGGCGACAATGATGTCATAATTGGTTGCCATGGCGACGATGATGCCTTAATACGTTGACAAGGCGATGATTTCATAATTGGTTGCCATGGCGACGGTGATGTCATAATTGGTTGCCATGGCGACGATGATGCCTTAATACGTTGCCATGGCGATGATGTCATAATTGGTTGCCATGGCGATGATGATGCCTTAATACGTTGCCATGGCGACGGTGATGTCATAATTTGTTGCCATGGCGATGATGATGTCATAATTGGTTGCCATGGCGATGGTGATGTCATAATTGGTTGCTATGGCGACGATGATGTCATAATTGGTTGCCATGGAGACTATGATGCCTTAATACGTTGCCATGGCGACGGTGATATCATTGGTTGCCATGGCGACGGTGATGTCATAATTAGTTGCCATGGCGATGATGTCATAATTGGTTTCCATGGCGACGATGATGCCTTAATACGTTGCATGGCGATGATGTCATAATTGGTTGCCATGGCAAAGATGATGCCTTAATACGTTGCCATGGCGACGGTGATGTCATAATTTGTTGCCATGGTGATGATGTCATGCCATGGCGACGGTGATGTCATAATTGGTTGCTATGGCAACGATGATGTCATAATTGGTTGCCATGGAGACTATGATGCCTTAATACGTTGACATGGCGACGGTGATATCATTGGTTGCCATGGCGACGGTGATGTCATAATTGGTTGCCATGGCGACGTTGATGTCATAATTTGTTGCCATGGCAATGATGATGTCATAATTGGTTGCCATGGCGACGGTGATGTCATAATTGGTTGCTATGGCGACAATGATGTCATAATTGGTTGCCATGGAGACGATGATGCCTTAATACGTTGCCATGGTGACGGTGATATCATAATTGGTTGCCATGGCGACGGTGATGTCATAATTGGTTGCCATGGCGACGGTGATGCCTTGATACGTTGCCATGGCGACGGTGATGTCGTAATTGGTTGCCATGGCGACGGTGATGTCATAATTGGTTGCCATGGCGACGGTGATGTCATAATTGGTTGCCATGGCGATGATGCCTTAATACGTTGCCATGGCGACGGTGATGTCATAATTGGTTGCCATGGCGACAATGATGCCTTAATACATTGCCATGGCGATGATGTCATAATTGGTTGCCATGGTGACGGTGATGTCATAATTGGTTGCCATGGCGACGATGATGCCTTAATACGTTCCCATGGCGATGATGTCATAATTGGTTGCCATGGCAACGGTGATGTCATAATTGGTTGCCATGGCGACGATGATGACTTAATACGTTGACATGGCGATGATGTCATAATTGGTTTCCATGGCGACGGTGATGTCATAATTTTTTGCCATGGCGACGGTGATGTCATAATTGGTTGCCATGGCGATGATGTCATAATTGGTTGCCATGGCGACGGTGATGTCATAATTGGTTGCCATGGCGACGATGATGCCTTAATACATTGCCATGGCGATGATGTCATAATTGGTTGCCATGGCGACGGTGATGTCATAATTGGTTGCCATGGCGACGGTGATGTCATAATTGGTTGCCATGGCAATGATGTCATAATTGGTTGCCATGGCGACGGTGATGTCATAATTGGTTGCCATGGCGACGATGATGCCTTAATACGTTGCCATGGCGATGATGTCATAATTGGTTGCCATGGCGACGGTGATGTCATAATTGGTTGCCATGGCGACGGTGATGTCATAATTGGTTGCCATGGCGACAATGATTTCATAATTGGTTGCCATAGCGACGATGATGCCTTAATACGTTGACATGGCGATGATGTCATAATTGGTTGCCATGGCGACGGTGATGTCATAATTGGTTGCCATGGCGACGATGATGCCTTAATACGTTGCCATGGCGATGATGTCATAATTGGTTGCCATGGCGACGGTGATGTCATAATTGGTTGCCATGGCGACTGTGATGTCATAATTGGTTGCCATGGCGACAATGATGTCATAATTGGTTGCCATGGCGACGATGATGCCTTAATACGTTGACATGGCGATGATGTCATAATTGGTTGCCATGGCGACGATGATGTCATAATTGGTTGCCATGGCGATTATGTCATAATTGGTTGCCATGGCGATGATGATGTCATAATTGGTTGCCATGGCGATGATGTCATAATTGGTTGCCATGGCGATGATGTCATAATTGGTTGCCATGACGATGATGTCATAATTGGTTGCCATGGTGACGATGATGCCTTAACACGTTGCCATGGCGACGGTGATGTCATAATTGGTTGCAATGGCGACGGTGATGTCATAATTGGTTGCCATGGCGACGATGATGTCTTAATACGTTGCCATGGCGACGGTGATGTCATTATTGGTTGCCATGGCGACGGTGATATCATAACTGGTTGCCATGGTGACGATGATGTCATAATTGGTTGCCATGGCGACGATGATGCCTTAATACGTTGCCATGGCGATGATGTCATAATTGGTTTCCATGGCGACGGTGATGTCATAATTGGTTGCCATGGCGACGATGATGCCTTAATACATTGCCATGGCGACGGTGATGTCATAATTGGTTGCCATGGCGATGATGTCATACTTGGTTGCCATGGCGACGGTGATGTCATAATTGGTTGCAATGGTGACGATGATGTCATAATTGGTTGCCATGGCGATGGTGATGTCATAATTGGTTGCCATGGCGATGATGATGTCATAATTGGTTGCCATGTCGACGATGATGCCTTAATACGTTCCCATGGCGATGATGTCATAATTGTTTGCCATGGCGACGATCATGCCTTAATACATTGCCATGGCGATGATGTCATAATTGGTTGCCATGGCAACGGTGATGTCATAATTGGTTGCCATAGCGACGGTGATGTCATAATTGGTTGCCATGGCGACGATGATGCCTTAATACGTTGCCATGGCGACGGTGATATCATAATTGGTTGCCATGGCGACGGAGATGTCATAATTGGTTGCCATGGCGACGGTGATGTCATAATTGGTTGCCATGGCGACGATGATGCCTTAATACGTTGCCATGGTGATGATGTCATAATTGGTTGCCATGGCGACGGTGATGTCATAATTGGCTGCCATGGCGACGGTGATGTCATAATTGGTTGCCATGGCGATGATGTCATAATTGGTTGCCATGGCGACGGTGATGTCATAATTTGTTGCCATGGCGACGATGATGCCTTAATACGTTGCCATGGCGATGATGTCATAATTGGTTGCCATGGCGACAATGATGCCTTAATACGTTGCCATGGCAACGGTGATGTCATAATTGGTTGCCTTTTCGACGATGATGCCTTAATATGTTGCCATGGCGATGATGTCATAATTGGTTGCCATGGCGACGGTGATGTCATAATTGGTTGCCATGGCGACGGTGATGTCATAATTGGTTGCCATGGCGACAATAATGTCATAATTGGTTGCCATGGCGACGATGATGCCTTAATACGTTGACATGGCGATGATGTCATAATTGGTTGCCATGGCGACGGTGATGTCATAATTGGTTTCCATGGCGACGATGATGCCTTAATACGTTGCATGGCGATGATGTCATAATTGGTTGCCATGGCAAAGATGATGCCTTAATACGTTGCCATGGCGACGGTGATGTCATAATTTGTTGCCATGGTGATGATGTCATGCCATGGCGACGGTGATGTCATAATTGGTTGCTATGGCAACGATGATGTCATAATTGGTTGCCATGGAGACTATGATGCCTTAATACGTTGACATGGCGACGGTGATATCATTGGTTGCCATGGCGACGGTGATGTCATAATTGGTTGCCATGGCGACGTTGATGTCATAATTTGTTGCCATGGCAATGATGATGTCATAATTGGTTGCCGTGGCGACGGTGATGTCATAATTGGTTGCTATGGCGACGATGATGTCATAATTGGTTGCCATGGAGACGATGATGCCTTAATACGTTGCCATGGTGACGGTGATATCATAATTGGTTGCCATGGCGACGGTGATGTCATAATTGGTTGCCATGGCGACGGTGATGCCTTGATACGTTGCCATGGCGACGGTGATGTCGTAATTGGTTGCCATGGCGACGGTGATGTCATAATTGGTTGCCATGGCGACGGTGATGTCATAATTGGTTGCCATGGCGATGATGCCTTAATACGTTGCCATGGCGACGGTGATGTCATAATTGGTTGCCATGGCGACAATGATGCCTTAATACATTGCCATGGCGATGATGTCATAATTGGTTGCCATGGTGACGGTGATGTCATAATTGGTTGCCATGGCGACGATGATGCCTTAATACGTTCCCATGGCGATGATGTCATAATTGGTTGCCATGGCAACGGTGATGTCATAATTGGTTGCCATGGCGACGATGATGACTTAATACGTTGACATGGCGATGATGTCATAATTGGTTTCCATGGCGACGGTGATGTCATAATTTTTTGCCATGGCGACGGTGATGTCATAATTGGTTGCCATGGCGATGATGTCATAATTGGTTGCCATGGCGACGGTGATGTCATAATTGGTTGCCATGGCGACGATGATGCCTTAATACATTGCCATGGCGATGATGTCATAATTGGTTGCCATGGCGACGGTGATGTCATAATTGGTTGCCATGGCGACGGTGATGTCATAATTGGTTGCCATGGCAATGATGTCATAATTGGTTGCCATGGCGACGGTGATGTCATAATTGGTTGCCATGGCGACGATGATGCCTTAATACGTTGCCATGGCGATGATGTCATAATTGGTTGCCATGGCGACGGTGATGTCATAATTGGTTGCCATGGCGACGGTGATGTCATAATTGGTTGCCATGGCGACAATGATTTCATAATTGGTTGCCATGGCGACGATGATGCCTTAATACGTTGACATGGCGATGATGTCATAATTGGTTGCCATGGCGACGGTGATGTCATAATTGGTTGCCATGGCGACGATGATGCCTTAATACGTTGCCATGGCGATGATGTCATAATTGGTTGCCATGGCGACGGTGATGTCATAATTGGTTGCCATGGCGACTGTGATGTCATAATTGGTTGCCATGGCGACAATGATGTCATAATTGGTTGCCATGGCGACGATGATGCCTTAATACGTTGACATGGCGATGATGTCATAATTGGTTGCCATGGTGACGGTGATGTCATAATTTTTTGCCATGGCGACGGTGATGTCATAATTGGTTGCCATGGCGATGATGTCATAATTGGTTGCCATGGCGACAATGATGCCTTAATACATTGCCATGGCAATGATGTCATAATTGGTTGCCATGGCGACGGTGATGTCATAATTGGTTGCCATGGAGACGGTGATGTCATAATTGGTTGCCATGGCAATGATGTCATAATTGGTTGCCATGGCGACGGTGATGTCATAATTGGTTACCATGGCGACGATGATGCCTTAATACGTTGCCATGGCGATGATGTCATAATTGGTTGCCATGGCGACGGTGATGTCATAATTTTTTGCCATGGCGACGGTGATGTCATAATTGGTTGCCATGGCGATGATGTCATAATTGGTTGCCATGGCGACAATGATGCCTTAATACATTGCCATGGCAATGATGTCATAATTGGTTGCCATGGCGACGGTGATGTCATAATTGGTTGCCATGGAGACGGTGATGTCATAATTGGTTGCCATGGCAATGATGTCATAATTGGTTGCCATGGCGACGGTGATGTCATAATTGGTTACCATGGCGACGATGATGCCTTAATACGTTGCCATGGCGATGATGTCATAATTGGTTGCCATGGCGACGGTGATGTCATAATTGGTTGCCATGGCGACGGTGATGTCATAATTGGTTGCCATGGCGACAATGATTTCATAAATGGTTGCCATGGCGACGATGATGCCTTAATACGTTGACATGGCGATGATGTCATAATTGGTTGCCATGGCAACGGTGATGTCATAATTGGTTGCCATGGCGACGGTTATGTCATAATTGGCTGCCATGGCGACAATGATGTCATAATTGGTTGCCATGGCGACGATGATGCCTTAATACGTTGACATGGCGATGATGTCATAATTGGTTGCCATGGTGACGGTGATGTCATAATTGGTTGCCATTGCGACGATGATGCCTTAATACGTTGCCATGGCGATTATGTCATAATTGGTTGCCATGGAGATGATGATGCCTTAATACATTGCCATGGCGACGGTGATGTCATAATTTGTTGCCATGTCGATGATGATGTCATAATTGGTTGCCATGGCGACGGTGATGTCATAATTGGTTGCTATGGCGACGATGATGTCATAATTGGTTGCCATGGAGACTATGATGCCTTAATACGTTGCCATGGCGACGGTGATATCATTGGTTGCCATGGCTACGGTGATGTCATAATTGGTTGCCATGGCGGTGATGTCATAATTTTTTGCCATGGCGACGGTAATGTCATAATTGGTTGCCATGGCGATGATGATGCCTTAATACGTTGCCATGGCGATGATGTCATAATTGGTTGCCATGGCGACGGTGATGTCATAATTGGTTGCCATGGCGACGGTGATGTCATAATTGGTTGCCATGGCGATGATGTCATAATTTGTTGCCATGGCGACGATGATGTCATAATTGGTTGCCATGGCGACGATGATGCCTTAATACATTGCCATGGCGATGATGTCATAATTGGTTGCCATGGTGACGGTGATGTCATAATTGGTTGCCATGGCGACGATGATGCCTTAATACGTTGCCATGGCGATGATGTCATAATTGGTTGCCACGGCGACGATCATGCCTTAATACGTTGCCATGGCGATGATGTCATAATTGGTTGCCATGGCGACGGTGATGTCATAATTAGTTGCCATAGCGACGGTGATGTCACAATTGGTTGCCATGGCGACGATGATGCCTTAATACGTTGCCATGGCGACGGTGATATCATAATTGGTTGCCATGGTGACGGTGATGTCATAATTGGTTGCCATGGCGACGGTGATGTCATAATTGGTTGCCATGGCGACGATGATGCCTTAATACGTTGCCATGGCGATGATGTCATAATTGGTTGCCATGGCGATGGTGATGTCATAATTGGTTGCCATGGCGACGATGATGCCTTAATACGTTGCCATGGCGATGATGTCATAATTGGTTGCCATGGCGAAGGTGATGTCATAATTGGTTAACATGGCGACGGTAATGTCATAATTGGTTGACATGGCGATGATGTCATGTTTGGTTGCCATGGCGACGGTGATGTCATAATTGGTTGCCATGGCGACGATGATGCCTTAATACGTTGTCATGGAGATGATATCATAATTGGTTGCCATGGCGACAGTGATGTCATAATTGGTTGCCATGGCGACGATGATGCCTTAATACGTTGCCATGGCGATGATGTCATAATTGGTTGCCATGGCGACGATCATGCCTTAATACGTTGCCATGGCGATGATGTCATAATTGGTTGCCTTGGCGACGTGATGTCATAATTTGTTGCCATGGCGATGGTGATGTCATAATTGGTTGCCATGGCGACGATGATGCCTTAATACGTTGCCATGGCGACGGTGATGTCATAATTCATTTGCCATGGCGACGGTGATGTCATAATTGGTTGCCGTGGACACGGTGATGTCATAATTAGTTGCCATGGCGACGGTGATGTCATAATTGGTTGCCATGACGATGATGATGTCATAATTGGTTGCCATGGCTATGATATCATAATTGGTTGCCATGGCGATGATGTCATAATTGGTCGCCATGGCGATTATGTCATAATTGGTTGCCATGGTGATTAAGTCATAATTGGTTGCCATGGCGATGATGTCATATTAGGTTGCCATGGCGACGGTGATGTCATAATTGGTTGCCATGGCGATGATGTCATAATTGGTTGCCATGGCGACGGTGATGTCATAATTGGTTGCCATGGCGATGATGCCTTAATACGTTTCAATGGCGACGGTGATGTCATAATTGGTTGCCATGGCGACGATGATGTCATAATTGGTTGCCATGGCGACGATGATGTCATAATTGGTTGCCATGGCGACGATGCTGCCTTAATACGTTGCCATGGCGATGATGTCATAATTGGTTGCCATGGCGATGATGATGTCATAATTGGTTGCCATGGCGATGATGATGTCATAATTGGTTGCCATGGCGATGATGATGTCATAATTGGTTGCCATGGCGATGATGTCATAATTGGTTGACATGACGATGATGTCATAATTGGTTGCCATGGTGACGATGATGCCTTAACACGTTGCCATGGCGACGGTGATGTCATAATTGGTTGCCATGGCGACGGTGATGTCATAATTGGTTGCCATGGCGACGATGATGTCTTAATACGTTGCCATGGCGATGATGTCATTATTGGTTGCCATGGCGACGGTGATATCATAATTGGTTGCCATGGCAACGATGATGTCATAATTGGTTGCCATGGCAACGATGATGCCTTAATACGTTGCCATGGCGATGATGTCATAATTGGTTGCCATGGCGACGGTGATGTCATAATTGGTTGCCATGGCGACGATGATGCCTTAATACGTTGACATGGCGACGGTGATGTCATAATTGGTTGCCATGGCGATGATGTCATACTTGGTTGCCATGGCGACGGTGATGTCATAATTGGTTGCAATGGCGACGATGATGTCATAATTGGTTGCCATGGCGACGGTGATGTCATAATTGGTTGCCATGGCGATGATGATGTCATAATTGGTTGCCATGGTGACGATGATGCCTTAATACGTTGCCATAGCGATGATGTCATAATTGGTTGCCATGGCGACGATCATGCCTTAATACGTTGCCATGGCGATGATGTCATAATTAGGTTGCCATGGCGACGGTGATGTCATAATTGGTTGCCATAGCGACGGTGATGTCATAATTGGTTGCCATGGCGACGATGATGCCTTAATACGTTGCCATGGCGACGGTGATATCATAATTGGTTGCCATGGCGACGGTGATGTCATAATTGGTTGCCATGGCGACGGTGATGTCATAATTGGTTGCCATGGCGACGATGATGCCTTAATACGTTGCCATGGCGATGATGTCATAATTGGTTGCCATGGCGACGGTGATGTCATAATTGGTTGCCATGGTGACGGTGATGTCATAATTGGTTGCCATGGCGATGATGTCATAATTGGTTGCCATGGCGACGGTGATGTCATAATTGGTTGCCATGGCGACGATGATGCCTTAATACGTTGCCATGGCGATGATGTCATAATTGGTTGCCATGGCGACAATGATGCCTTAATACGTTGCCATGGCAACGGTGATGTCATAATTGGTTGCCATGGCGACGATGATGCCTTAATACGATGCCATGGCGATGATGTCATAATTGGTTGCCATGGCGACGGTGATGTCATAATTGGTTGCCATGGCGACGATGATGCCTTAATACGTTGCCATGGCGACGGTGATGTCATAATTGGTTGCCATGGCGACGGTGATGTCATAATTTGTTGCCATGGCGACGGTGATGTCATAATTGGTTGCTATGGCGACGATGATGTCATAATTGGTTGCCATGGAGACGATGATGCCTTAATACGTTGCCATGGCGACGGTGATATCATAATTGGTTGCCATGGCGACGATGATGCCTTAATACGTTGCCATGGCGACGGTGATATCATAATTGGTTGCCATGGTGACGGTGATGTCATAATTGGTTGCCATGGCGACGGTGATGCCTTGATACGTTGCCATGGCGACGGTGATGTCGTAATTGGTTGCCATGGTGACGGTGATGTCATAATTGGTTGCCATGGCGACGGTGATGTCATAATTGGTTGCCATGGCGATGATGCCTTAATACGTTGCCATGGTGACGGTGATGTCATAATTGGTCGTCATGCATGACGCCACTGCAGCTAGGCGTGGGAGCGCCGCTATCTAGCACCACTGCACCAGCCATCTTTCTTGGGCTATTCTCTTGGGAGTTCTGTTCTTCCTTATTCAAAGATCCGAATTTCAATTCAGCGATAAAAGTGATAAAGGCTCGGATTGAGCCGAAACGTCGTATTAAATTATATCGCTTCTACTTCGTGCTATATATACTTGTTTGGCTCCCACATGTTTTGTATATAATAAAAATAAGCACTTATTGCATATAGAAACCCCTCTGAGTGTGCGGTGAATTATATTATTATTGGTAATAGGACCTAAAGGTCTGTTACACCTGCACCTCGCTATTGGACTTGAGTGCACGCTAACCTCCTGGTTATAATTGGTTGCCATGGCAACGGTGATGTCATAATTGGTTGCCATGGCGACGATGATGCCTTAATACGTTGACATGGCGATGATGTCATAATTGGTTTCCATGGCGACGGTGATGTCATAATTTTTTGCCATGGCGACGGTGATGTCATAATTGGTTGCCATGGCGATGATGTCATAATTGGTTGCCATGGCGACAATGATGCCTTAATACATTGCCATGGCAATGATGTCATAATTGGTTGCCATGGCGACGGTGATGTCATAATTGGTTGCCATGGAGACGGTGATGTCATAATTGGTTGCCATGGCGATGATGTCATACTTGGTTGCCATGGCGACGGTGATGTCATAATTGGTTGCAATGGTGACGATGATGTCATAATTGGTTGCCATGGCGATGGTGATGTCATAATTGGTTGCCATGGCGATGATGATGTCATAATTGGTTGCCATGTCGACGATGATGCCTTAATACGTTCCCATGGCGATGATGTCATAATTGTTTGCCATGGCGACGATCATGCCTTAATACATTGCCATGGCGATGATGTCATAATTGGTTGCCATGGCGACGGTGATGTCATAATTGGTTGCCATAGCGACGGTGATGTCATAATTGGTTGCCATGGCGACGATGATGCCTTAATACGTTGCCATGGCGACGGTGATATCATAATTGGTTGCCATGGCGACGGAGATGTCATAATTGGTTGCCATGGCGACGGTGATGTCATAATTGGTTGCCATGGCGACGATGATGCCTTAATACGTTGCCATGGTGATGATGTCATAATTGGTTGCCATGGCGACGGTGATGTCATAATTGGCTGCCATGGCGACGGTGATGTCATAATTGGTTGCCATGGCGATGATGTCATAATTGGTTGCCATGGCGACGGTGATGTCATAATTTGTTGCCATGGCGACGATGATGCCTTAATACGTTGCCATGGCGATGATGTCATAATTGGTTGCCATGGCGACAATGATGCCTTAATACGTTGCCATGGCAACGGTGATGTCATAATTGGTTGCCTTTTCGACGATGATGCCTTAATACGTTGCCATGGCGATGATGTCATAATTGGTTGCCATGGCGACGGTGATGTCATAATTGGTTGCCATGGCGACGGTGATGTCATAATTGGTTGCCATGGCGACAATAATGTCATAATTGGTTGCCATGGCGACGATGATGCCTTAATACGTTGACATGGCGATGATGTCATAATTGGTTGCCATGGCGACGGTGATGTCATAATTGGTTTCCATGGCGACGATGATGCCTTAATACGTTGCATGGCGATGATGTCATAATTGGTTGCCATGGCAAAGATGATGCCTTAATACGTTGCCATGGCGATGGTGATGTCATAATTTGTTGCCATGGTGATGATGTCATGCCATGGCGACGGTGATGTCATAATTGGTTGCTATGGCAACGATGATGTCATAATTGGTTGCCATGGAGACTATGATGCCTTAATACGTTGACATGGCGACGGTGATATCATTGGTTGCCATGGCGACGGTGATGTCATAATTGGTTGCCATGGCGACGTTGATGTCATAATTTGTTGCCATGGCAATGATGATGTCATAATTGGTTGCCATGGCGACGGTGATGTCATAATTGGTTGCTATGGCGACAATGATGTCATAATTGGTTGCCATGGAGACGATGATGCCTTAATACGTTGCCATGGTGACGGTGATATCATAATTGGTTGCCATGGCGACGGTGATGTCATAATTGGTTGCCATGGCGACGGTGATGCCTTGATACGTTGCCATGGCGACGGTGATGTCGTAATTGGTTGCCATGGCGACGGTGATGTCATAATTGGTTGCCATGGCGACGGTGATGTCATAATTGGTTGCCATGGCGATGATGCCTTAATACGTTGCCATGGCGACGGTGATGTCATAATTGGTTGCCATGGCGACAATGATGCCTTAATACATTGCCATGGCGATGATGTCATAATTGGTTGCCATGGTGACGGTGATGTCATAATTGGTTGCCATGGCGACGATGATGCCTTAATACGTTCCCATGGCGATGATGTCATAATTGGTTGCCATGGCAACGGTGATGTCATAATTGGTTGCCATGGCGACGATGATGACTTAATACGTTGACATGGCGATGATGTCATAATTGGTTTCCATGGCGACGGTGATGTCATAATTTTTTGCCATGGCGACGGTGATGTCATAATTGGTTGCCATGGCGATGATGTCATAATTGGTTGCCATGGCGACGGTGATGTCATAATTGGTTGCCATGGCGACGATGATGCCTTAATACATTGCCATGGCGATGATGTCATAATTGGTTGCCATGGCGACGGTGATGTCATAATTGGTTGCCATGGCGACGGTGATGTCATAATTGGTTGCCATGGCAATGATGTCATAATTGGTTGCCATGGCGACGGTGATGTCATAATTGGTTGCCATGGCGACGATGATGCCTTAATACGTTGCCATGGCGATGATGTCATAATTGGTTGCCATGGCGACGGTGATGTCATAATTGGTTGCCATGGCGACGGTGATGTCATAATTGGTTGCCATGGCGACAATGATTTCATAATTGGTTGCCATAGCGACGATGATGCCTTAATACGTTGACATGGCGATGATGTCATAATTGGTTGCCATGGCGACGGTGATGTCATAATTGGTTGCCATGGCGACGATGATGCCTTAATACGTTGCCATGGCGATGATGTCATAATTGGTTGCCATGGCGACGGTGATGTCATAATTGGTTGCCATGGCGACTGTGATGTCATAATTGGTTGCCATGGCGACAATGATGTCATAATTGGTTGCCATGGCGACGATGATGCCTTAATACGTTGACATGGCGATGATGTCATAATTGGTTGCCATGGCGACGATGATGTCATAATTGGTTGCCATGGCGATTATGTCATAATTGGTTGCCATGGCGATGATGATGTCATAATTGGTTGCCATGGCGATGATGTCATAATTGGTTGCCATGGCGATGATGTCATAATTGGTTGCCATGACGATGATGTCATAATTGGTTGCCATGGTGACGATGATGCCTTAACACGTTGCCATGGCGACGGTGATGTCATAATTGGTTGCAATGGCGACGGTGATGTCATAATTGGTTGCCATGGCGACGATGATGTCTTAATACGTTGCCATGGCGACGGTGATGTCATTATTGGTTGCCATGGCGACGGTGATATCATAACTGGTTGCCATGGTGACGATGATGTCATAATTGGTTGCCATGGCGACGATGATGCCTTAATACGTTGCCATGGCGATGATGTCATAATTGGTTTCCATGGCGACGGTGATGTCATAATTGGTTGCCATGGCGACGATGATGCCTTAATACATTGCCATGGCGACGGTGATGTCATAATTGGTTGCCATGGCGATGATGTCATACTTGGTTGCCATGGCGACGGTGATGTCATAATTGGTTGCAATGGTGACGATGATGTCATAATTGGTTGCCATGGCGATGGTGATGTCATAATTGGTTGCCATGGCGATGATGATGTCATAATTGGTTGCCATGTCGACGATGATGCCTTAATACGTTCCCATGGCGATGATGTCATAATTGTTTGCCATGGCGACGATCATGCCTTAATACATTGCCATGGCGATGATGTCATAATTGGTTGCCATGGCAACGGTGATGTCATAATTGGTTGCCATAGCGACGGTGATGTCATAATTGGTTGCCATGGCGACGATGATGCCTTAATACGTTGCCATGGCGACGGTGATATCATAATTGGTTGCCATGGCGACGGAGATGTCATAATTGGTTGCCATGGCGACGGTGATGTCATAATTGGTTGCCATGGCGACGATGATGCCTTAATACGTTGCCATGGTGATGATGTCATAATTGGTTGCCATGGCGACGGTGATGTCATAATTGGCTGCCATGGCGACGGTGATGTCATAATTGGTTGCCATGGCGATGATGTCATAATTGGTTGCCATGGCGACGGTGATGTCATAATTTGTTGCCATGGCGACGATGATGCCTTAATACGTTGCCATGGCGATGATGTCATAATTGGTTGCCATGGCGACAATGATGCCTTAATACGTTGCCATGGCAACGGTGATGTCATAATTGGTTGCCTTTTCGACGATGATGCCTTAATATGTTGCCATGGCGATGATGTCATAATTGGTTGCCATGGCGACGGTGATGTCATAATTGGTTGCCATGGCGACGGTGATGTCATAATTGGTTGCCATGGCGACAATAATGTCATAATTGGTTGCCATGGCGACGATGATGCCTTAATACGTTGACATGGCGATGATGTCATAATTGGTTGCCATGGCGACGGTGATGTCATAATTGGTTTCCATGGCGACGATGATGCCTTAATACGTTGCATGGCGATGATGTCATAATTGGTTGCCATGGCAAAGATGATGCCTTAATACGTTGCCATGGCGACGGTGATGTCATAATTTGTTGCCATGGTGATGATGTCATGCCATGGCGACGGTGATGTCATAATTGGTTGCTATGGCAACGATGATGTCATAATTGGTTGCCATGGAGACTATGATGCCTTAATACGTTGACATGGCGACGGTGATATCATTGGTTGCCATGGCGACGGTGATGTCATAATTGGTTGCCATGGCGACGTTGATGTCATAATTTGTTGCCATGGCAATGATGATGTCATAATTGGTTGCCATGGCGACGGTGATGTCATAATTGGTTGCTATGGCGACGATGATGTCATAATTGGTTGCCATGGAGACGATGATGCCTTAATACGTTGCCATGGTGACGGTGATATCATAATTGGTTGCCATGGCGACGGTGATGTCATAATTGGTTGCCATGGCGACGGTGATGCCTTGATACGTTGCCATGGCGACGGTGATGTCGTAATTGGTTGCCATGGCGACGGTGATGTCATAATTGGTTGCCATGGCGACGGTGATGTCATAATTGGTTGCCATGGCGATGATGCCTTAATACGTTGCCATGGCGACGGTGATGTCATAATTGGTTGCCATGGCGACAATGATGCCTTAATACATTGCCATGGCGATGATGTCATAATTGGTTGCCATGGTGACGGTGATGTCATAATTGGTTGCCATGGCGACGATGATGCCTTAATACGTTCCCATGGCGATGATGTCATAATTGGTTGCCATGGCAACGGTGATGTCATAATTGGTTGCCATGGCGACGATGATGACTTAATACGTTGACATGGCGATGATGTCATAATTGGTTTCCATGGCGACGGTGATGTCATAATTTTTTGCCATGGCGACGGTGATGTCATAATTGGTTGCCATGGCGATGATGTCATAATTGGTTGCCATGGCGACGGTGATGTCATAATTGGTTGCCATGGCGACGATGATGCCTTAATACATTGCCATGGCGATGATGTCATAATTGGTTGCCATGGCGACGGTGATGTCATAATTGGTTGCCATGGCGACGGTGATGTCATAATTGGTTGCCATGGCAATGATGTCATAATTGGTTGCCATGGCGACGGTGATGTCATAATTGGTTGCCATGGCGACGATGATGCCTTAATACGTTGCCATGGCGATGATGTCATAATTGGTTGCCATGGCGACGGTGATGTCATAATTGGTTGCCATGGCGACGGTGATGTCATAATTGGTTGCCATGGCGACAATGATTTCATAATTGGTTGCCATGGCGACGATGATGCCTTAATACGTTGACATGGCGATGATGTCATAATTGGTTGCCATGGCGACGGTGATGTCATAATTGGTTGCCATGGCGACGATGATGCCTTAATACGTTGCCATGGCGATGATGTCATAATTGGTTGCCATGGCGACGGTGATGTCATAATTGGTTGCCATGGCGACTGTGATGTCATAATTGGTTGCCATGGCGACAATGATGTCATAATTGGTTGCCATGGCGACGATGATGCCTTAATACGTTGACATGGCGATGATGTCATAATTGGTTGCCATGGTGACGGTGATGTCATAATTTTTTGCCATGGCGACGGTGATGTCATAATTGGTTGCCATGGCGATGATGTCATAATTGGTTGCCATGGCGACAATGATGCCTTAATACATTGCCATGGCAATGATGTCATAATTGGTTGCCATGGCGACGGTGATGTCATAATTGGTTGCCATGGAGACGGTGATGTCATAATTGGTTGCCATGGCAATGATGTCATAATTGGTTGCCATGGCGACGGTGATGTCATAATTGGTTACCATGGCGACGATGATGCCTTAATACGTTGCCATGGCGATGATGTCATAATTGGTTGCCATGGCGACGGTGATGTCATAATTGGTTGCCATGGCGACGGTGATGTCATAATTGGTTGCCATGGCGACAATGATTTCATAAATGGTTGCCATGGCGATGATGATGCCTTAATACGTTGACATGGCGATGATGTCATAATTGGTTGCCATGGCAACGGTGATGTCATAATTGGTTGCCATGGCGACGGTTATGTCATAATTGGCTGCCATGGCGACAATGATGTCATAATTGGTTGCCATGGCGACGATGATGCCTTAATACGTTGACATGGCGATGATGTCATAATTGGTTGCCATGGTGACGGTGATGTCATAATTGGTTGCCATTGCGACGATGATGCCTTAATACGTTGCCATGGCGATTATGTCATAATTGGTTGCCATGGAGATGATGATGCCTTAATACATTGCCATGGCGACGGTGATGTCATAATTTGTTGCCATGTCGATGATGATGTCATAATTGGTTGCCATGGCGACGGTGATGTCATAATTGGTTGCTATGGCGACGATGATGTCATAATTGGTTGCCATGGAGACTATGATGCCTTAATACGTTGCCATGGCGACGGTGATATCATTGGTTGCCATGGCTACGGTGATGTCATAATTGGTTGCCATGGCGGTGATGTCATAATTTTTTGCCATGGCGACGGTAATGTCATAATTGGTTGCCATGGCGATGATGATGCCTTAATACGTTGCCATGGCGATGATGTCATAATTGGTTGCCATGGCGACGGTGATGTCATAATTGGTTGCCATGGCGACGGTGATGTCATAATTGGTTGCCATGGCGATGATGTCATAATTTGTTGCCATGGCGACGATGATGTCATAATTGGTTGCCATGGCGACGATGATGCCTTAATACATTGCCATGGCGATGATGTCATAATTGGTTGCCATGGTGACGGTGATGTCATAATTGGTTGCCATGGCGACGATGATGCCTTAATACGTTGCCATGGCGATGATGTCATAATTGGTTGCCACGGCGACGATCATGCCTTAATACGTTGCCATGGCGATGATGTCATAATTGGTTGCCATGGCGACGGTGATGTCATAATTAGTTGCCATAGCGACGGTGATGTCACAATTGGTTGCCATGGCGACGATGATGCCTTAATACGTTGCCATGGCGACGGTGATATCATAATTGGTTGCCATGGTGACGGTGATGTCATAATTGGTTGCCATGGCGACGGTGATGTCATAATTGGTTGCCATGGCGACGATGATGCCTTAATACGTTGCCATGGCGATGATGTCATAATTGGTTGCCATGGCGATGGTGATGTCATAATTGGTTGCCATGGCGACGATGATGCCTTAATACGTTGCCATGGCGATGATGTCATAATTGGTTGCCATGGCGAAGGTGATGTCATAATTGGTTAACATGGCGACGGTAATGTCATAATTGGTTGACATGGCGATGATGTCATGTTTGGTTGCCATGGCGACGGTGATGTCATAATTGGTTGCCATGGCGACGATGATGCCTTAATACGTTGTCATGGAGATGATATCATAATTGGTTGCCATGGCGACAGTGATGTCATAATTGGTTGCCATGGCGACGATGATGCCTTAATACGTTGCCATGGCGATGATGTCATAATTGGTTGCCATGGCGACGATCATGCCTTAATACGTTGCCATGGCGATGATGTCATAATTGGTTGCCTTGGCGACGTGATGTCATAATTTGTTGCCATGGCGATGGTGATGTCATAATTGGTTGCCATGGCGACGATGATGCCTTAATACGTTGCCATGGCGACGGTGATGTCATAATTCATTTGCCATGGCGACGGTGATGTCATAATTGGTTGCCGTGGACACGGTGATGTCATAATTAGTTGCCATGGCGACGGTGATGTCATAATTGGTTGCCATGACGATGATGATGTCATAATTGGTTGCCATGGCTATGATATCATAATTGGTTGCCATGGCGATGATGTCATAATTGGTCGCCATGGCGATTATGTCATAATTGGTTGCCATGGTGATTAAGTCATAATTGGTTGCCATGGCGATGATGTCATATTAGGTTGCCATGGCGACGGTGATGTCATAATTGGTTGCCATGGCGATGATGTCATAATTGGTTGCCATGGCGACGGTGATGTCATAATTGGTTGCCATGGCGATGATGCCTTAATACGTTTCAATGGCGACGGTGATGTCATAATTGGTTGCCATGGCGACGATGATGTCATAATTGGTTGCCATGGCGACGATGATGTCATAATTGGTTGCCATGGCGACGATGCTGCCTTAATACGTTGCCATGGCGATGATGTCATAATTGGTTGCCATGGCGATGATGATGTCATAATTGGTTGCCATGGCGATGATGATGTCATAATTGGTTGCCATGGCGATGATGATGTCATAATTGGTTGCCATGGCGATGATGTCATAATTGGTTGACATGACGATGATGTCATAATTGGTTGCCATGGTGACGATGATGCCTTAACACGTTGCCATGGCGACGGTGATGTCATAATTGGTTGCCATGGCGACGGTGATGTCATAATTGGTTGCCATGGCGACGATGATGTCTTAATACGTTGCCATGGCGATGATGTCATTATTGGTTGCCATGGCGACGGTGATATCATAATTGGTTGCCATGGCAACGATGATGTCATAATTGGTTGCCATGGCAACGATGATGCCTTAATACGTTGCCATGGCGATGATGTCATAATTGGTTGCCATGGCGACGGTGATGTCATAATTGGTTGCCATGGCGACGATGATGCCTTAATACGTTGACATGGCGACGGTGATGTCATAATTGGTTGCCATGGCGATGATGTCATACTTGGTTGCCATGGCGACGGTGATGTCATAATTGGTTGCAATGGCGACGATGATGTCATAATTGGTTGCCATGGCGACGGTGATGTCATAATTGGTTGCCATGGCGATGATGATGTCATAATTGGTTGCCATGGTGACGATGATGCCTTAATACGTTGCCATAGCGATGATGTCATAATTGGTTGCCATGGCGACGATCATGCCTTAATACGTTGCCATGGCGATGATGTCATAATTAGGTTGCCATGGCGACGGTGATGTCATAATTGGTTGCCATAGCGACGGTGATGTCATAATTGGTTGCCATGGCGACGATGATGCCTTAATACGTTGCCATGGCGACGGTGATATCATAATTGGTTGCCATGGCGACGGTGATGTCATAATTGGTTGCCATGGCGACGGTGATGTCATAATTGGTTGCCATGGCGACGATGATGCCTTAATACGTTGCCATGGCGATGATGTCATAATTGGTTGCCATGGCGACGGTGATGTCATAATTGGTTGCCATGGTGACGGTGATGTCATAATTGGTTGCCATGGCGATGATGTCATAATTGGTTGCCATGGCGACGGTGATGTCATAATTGGTTGCCATGGCGACGATGATGCCTTAATACGTTGCCATGGCGATGATGTCATAATTGGTTGCCATGGCGACAATGATGCCTTAATACGTTGCCATGGCAACGGTGATGTCATAATTGGTTGCCATGGCGACGATGATGCCTTAATACGATGCCATGGCGATGATGTCATAATTGGTTGCCATGGCGACGGTGATGTCATAATTGGTTGCCATGGCGACGATGATGCCTTAATACGTTGCCATGGCGACGGTGATGTCATAATTGGTTGCCATGGCGACGGTGATGTCATAATTTGTTGCCATGGCGACGGTGATGTCATAATTGGTTGCTATGGCGACGATGATGTCATAATTGGTTGCCATGGAGACGATGATGCCTTAATACGTTGCCATGGCGACGGTGATATCATAATTGGTTGCCATGGCGACGATGATGCCTTAATACGTTGCCATGGCGACGGTGATATCATAATTGGTTGCCATGGTGACGGTGATGTCATAATTGGTTGCCATGGCGACGGTGATGCCTTGATACGTTGCCATGGCGACGGTGATGTCGTAATTGGTTGCCATGGTGACGGTGATGTCATAATTGGTTGCCATGGCGACGGTGATGTCATAATTGGTTGCCATGGCGATGATGCCTTAATACGTTGCCATGGTGACGGTGATGTCATAATTGGTCGTCATGCATGACGCCACTGCAGCTAGGCGTGGGAGCGCCGCTATCTAGCACCACTGCACCAGCCATCTTTCTTGGGCTATTCTCTTGGGAGTTCTGTTCTTCCTTATTCAAAGATCCGAATTTCAATTCAGCGATAAAAGTGATAAAGGCTCGGATTGAGCCGAAACGTCGTATTAAATTATATCGCTTCTACTTCGTGCTATATATACTTGTTTGGCTCCCACATGTTTTGTATATAATAAAAATAAGCACTTATTGCATATAGAAACCCCTCTGAGTGTGCGGTGAATTATATTATTATTGGTAATAGGACCTAAAGGTCTGTTACACCTGCACCTCGCTATTGGACTTGAGTGCACGCTAACCTCCTGGTTATAATTGGTTGCCATGGCAACGGTGATGTCATAATTGGTTGCCATGGCGACGATGATGCCTTAATACGTTGACATGGCGATGATGTCATAATTGGTTTCCATGGCGACGGTGATGTCATAATTTTTTGCCATGGCGACGGTGATGTCATAATTGGTTGCCATGGCGATGATGTCATAATTGGTTGCCATGGCGACAATGATGCCTTAATACATTGCCATGGCAATGATGTCATAATTGGTTGCCATGGCGACGGTGATGTCATAATTGGTTGCCATGGAGACGGTGATGTCATAATTGGTTGCCATGGCAATGATGTCATAATTGGTTGCCATGGCGACGGTGATGTCATAATTGGTTACCATGGCGACGATGATGCCTTAATACGTTGCCATGGCGATGATGTCATAATTGGTTGCCATGGCGACGGTGATGTCATAATTGGTTGCCATGGCGACGGTGATGTCATAATTGGTTGCCATGGCGACAATGATTTCATAAATGGTTGCCATGGCGACGATGATGCCTTAATACGTTGACATGGCGATGATGTCATAATTGGTTGCCATGGCAACGGTGATGTCATAATTGGTTGCCATGGCGACGGTTATGTCATAATTGGCTGCCATGGCGACAATGATGTCATAATTGGTTGCCATGGCGACGATGATGCCTTAATACGTTGACATGGCGATGATGTCATAATTGGTTGCCATGGTGACGGTGATGTCATAATTGGTTGCCATTGCGACGATGATGCCTTAATACGTTGCCATGGCGATTATGTCATAATTGGTTGCCATGGAGATGATGATGCCTTAATACATTGCCATGGCGACGGTGATGTCATAATTTGTTGCCATGTCGATGATGATGTCATAATTGGTTGCCATGGCGACGGTGATGTCATAATTGGTTGCTATGGCGACGATGATGTCATAATTGGTTGCCATGGAGACTATGATGCCTTAATACGTTGCCATGGCGACGGTGATATCATTGGTTGCCATGGCTACGGTGATGTCATAATTGGTTGCCATGGCGGTGATGTCATAATTTTTTGCCATGGCGACGGTAATGTCATAATTGGTTGCCATGGCGATGATGATGCCTTAATACGTTGCCATGGCGATGATATCATAATTGGTTGCCATGGTGACGGTGATGTCATAACTGGTTGCCATGGCGACGATGATGCCTTGATACGTTGCCATGGCGATGATGTCATAATTGGTTGCCATGGCAACGGTGATGTCATAATTGGTTGCCATGGCGACGATGATGCCTTAATACGTTGCCATGGCGATGATGTCATAATTGGTTGCCACGGCGACGATCATGCCTTAATACGTTGCCATGGCGATGATGTCATAATTGGTTGCCATGGCGACGGTGATGTCATAATTAGTTGCCATAGCGACGGTGATGTCACAATTGGTTGCCATGGCGACGATGATGCCTTAATACGTTGCCATGGCGACGGTGATATCATAATTGGTTGCCATGGTGACGGTGATGTCATAATTGGTTGCCATGGCGACGGTGATGTCATAATTGGTTGCCATGGCGACGATGATGCCTTAATACGTTGCCATGGCGATGATGTCATAATTGGTTGCCATGGCGATGGTGATGTCATAATTGGTTGCCATGGCGACGATGATGCCTTAATACGTTGACATGGCGATGATGTCATAATTGGTTGCCATGGCGAAGGTGATGTCATAATTGGTTAACATGGCGACGGTAATGTCATAATTGGTTGACATGGCGATGATGTCATGTTTGGTTGCCATGGCGACGGTGATGTCATAATTGGTTGCCATGGCGACGATGATGCCTTAATACGTTGTCATGGAGATGATATCATAATTGGTTGCCATGGCGACAGTGATGTCATAATTGGTTGCCATGGCGACGATGATGCCTTAATACGTTGCCATGGCGATGATGTCATAATTGGTTGCCATGGCGACGATCATGCCTTAATACGTTGCCATGGCGATGATGTCATAATTGGTTGCCTTGGCGACGTGATGTCATAATTTGTTGCCATGGCGATGGTGATGTCATAATTGGTTGCCATGGCGACGATGATGCCTTAATACGTTGCCATGGCGACGGTGATGTCATAATTCATTTGCCATGGCGACGGTGATGTCATAATTGGTTGCCGTGGACACGGTGATGTCATAATTAGTTGCCATGGCGACGGTGATGTCATAATTGGTTGCCATGACGATGATGATGTCATAATTGGTTGCCATGGCTATGATATCATAATTGGTTGCCATGGCGATGATGTCATAATTGGTCGCCATGGCGATTATGTCATAATTGGTTGCCATGGTGATTAAGTCATAATTGGTTGCCATGGCGATGATGTCATATTAGGTTGCCATGGCGACGGTGATGTCATAATTGGTTGCCATGGCGATGATGTCATAATTGGTTGCCATGGCGACGGTGATGTCATAATTGGTTGCCATGGCGATGATGCCTTAATACGTTTCAATGGCGACGGTGATGTCATAATTGGTTGCCATGGCGACGATGATGTCATAATTGGTTGCCATGGCGACGATGATGTCATAATTGGTTGCCATGGCGACGATGCTGCCTTAATACGTTGCCATGGCGATGATGTCATAATTGGTTGCCATGGCGATGATGATGTCATAATTGGTTGCCATGGCGATGATGATGTCATAATTGGTTGCCATGGCGATGATGATGTCATAATTGGTTGCCATGGCGATGATGTCATAATTGGTTGACATGACGATGATGTCATAATTGGTTGCCATGGTGACGATGATGCCTTAACACGTTGCCATGGCGACGGTGATGTCATAATTGGTTGCCATGGCGACGGTGATGTCATAATTGGTTGCCATGGCGACGATGATGTCTTAATACGTTGCCATGGCGATGATGTCATTATTGGTTGCCATGGCGACGGTGATATCATAATTGGTTGCCATGGCAACGATGATGTCATAATTGGTTGCCATGGCAACGATGATGCCTTAATACGTTGCCATGGCGATGATGTCATAATTGGTTGCCATGGCGACGGTGATGTCATAATTGGTTGCCATGGCGACGATGATGCCTTAATACGTTGACATGGCGACGGTGATGTCATAATTGGTTGCCATGGCGATGATGTCATACTTGGTTGCCATGGCGACGGTGATGTCATAATTGGTTGCAATGGCGACGATGATGTCATAATTGGTTGCCATGGCGACGGTGATGTCATAATTGGTTGCCATGGCGATGATGATGTCATAATTGGTTGCCATGGTGACGATGATGCCTTAATACGTTGCCATAGCGATGATGTCATAATTGGTTGCCATGGCGACGATCATGCCTTAATACGTTGCCATGGCGATGATGTCATAATTAGGTTGCCATGGCGACGGTGATGTCATAATTGGTTGCCATAGCGACGGTGATGTCATAATTGGTTGCCATGGCGACGATGATGCCTTAATACGTTGCCATGGCGACGGTGATATCATAATTGGTTGCCATGGCGACGGTGATGTCATAATTGGTTGCCATGGCGACGGTGATGTCATAATTGGTTGCCATGGCGACGATGATGCCTTAATACGTTGCCATGGCGATGATGTCATAATTGGTTGCCATGGCGACGGTGATGTCATAATTGGTTGCCATGGTGACGGTGATGTCATAATTGGTTGCCATGGCGATGATGTCATAATTGGTTGCCATGGCGACGGTGATGTCATAATTGGTTGCCATGGCGACGATGATGCCTTAATACGTTGCCATGGCGATGATGTCATAATTGGTTGCCATGGCGACAATGATGCCTTAATACGTTGCCATGGCAACGGTGATGTCATAATTGGTTGCCATGGCGACGATGATGCCTTAATACGATGCCATGGCGATGATGTCATAATTGGTTGCCATGGCGACGGTGATGTCATAATTGGTTGCCATGGCGACGATGATGCCTTAATACGTTGCCATGGCGACGGTGATGTCATAATTGGTTGCCATGGCGACGGTGATGTCATAATTTGTTGCCATGGCGACGGTGATGTCATAATTGGTTGCTATGGCGACGATGATGTCATAATTGGTTGCCATGGAGACGATGATGCCTTAATACGTTGCCATGGCGACGGTGATATCATAATTGGTTGCCATGGCGACGATGATGCCTTAATACGTTGCCATGGCGACGGTGATATCATAATTGGTTGCCATGGTGACGGTGATGTCATAATTGGTTGCCATGGCGACGGTGATGCCTTGATACGTTGCCATGGCGACGGTGATGTCGTAATTGGTTGCCATGGTGACGGTGATGTCATAATTGGTTGCCATGGCGACGGTGATGTCATAATTGGTTGCCATGGCGATGATGCCTTAATACGTTGCCATGGTGACGGTGATGTCATAATTGGTCGTCATGCATGACGCCACTGCAGCTAGGCGTGGGAGCGCCGCTATCTAGCACCACTGCACCAGCCATCTTTCTTGGGCTATTCTCTTGGGAGTTCTGTTCTTCCTTATTCAAAGATCCGAATTTCAATTCAGCGATAAAAGTGATAAAGGCTCGGATTGAGCCGAAACGTCGTATTAAATTATATCGCTTCTACTTCGTGCTATATATACTTGTTTGGCTCCCACATGTTTTGTATATAATAAAAATAAGCACTTATTGCATATAGAAACCCCTCTGAGTGTGCGGTGAATTATATTATTATTGGTAATAGGACCTAAAGGTCTGTTACACCTGCACCTCGCTATTGGACTTGAGTGCACGCTAACCTCCTGGTTATAATTGGTTGCCATGGCAACGGTGATGTCATAATTGGTTGCCATGGCGACGATGATGCCTTAATACGTTGACATGGCGATGATGTCATAATTGGTTTCCATGGCGACGGTGATGTCATAATTTTTTGCCATGGCGACGGTGATGTCATAATTGGTTGCCATGGCGATGATGTCATAATTGGTTGCCATGGCGACAATGATGCCTTAATACATTGCCATGGCAATGATGTCATAATTGGTTGCCATGGCGACGGTGATGTCATAATTGGTTGCCATGGAGACGGTGATGTCATAATTGGTTGCCATGGCAATGATGTCATAATTGGTTGCCATGGCGACGGTGATGTCATAATTGGTTACCATGGCGACGATGATGCCTTAATACGTTGCCATGGCGATGATGTCATAATTGGTTGCCATGGCGACGGTGATGTCATAATTGGTTGCCATGGCGACGGTGATGTCATAATTGGTTGCCATGGCGACAATGATTTCATAAATGGTTGCCATGGCGACGATGATGCCTTAATACGTTGACATGGCGATGATGTCATAATTGGTTGCCATGGCAACGGTGATGTCATAATTGGTTGCCATGGCGACGGTTATGTCATAATTGGCTGCCATGGCGACAATGATGTCATAATTGGTTGCCATGGCGACGATGATGCCTTAATACGTTGACATGGCGATGATGTCATAATTGGTTGCCATGGTGACGGTGATGTCATAATTGGTTGCCATTGCGACGATGATGCCTTAATACGTTGCCATGGCGATTATGTCATAATTGGTTGCCATGGAGATGATGATGCCTTAATACATTGCCATGGCGACGGTGATGTCATAATTTGTTGCCATGTCGATGATGATGTCATAATTGGTTGCCATGGCGACGGTGATGTCATAATTGGTTGCTATGGCGACGATGATGTCATAATTGGTTGCCATGGAGACTATGATGCCTTAATACGTTGCCATGGCGACGGTGATATCATTGGTTGCCATGGCTACGGTGATGTCATAATTGGTTGCCATGGCGGTGATGTCATAATTTTTTGCCATGGCGACGGTAATGTCATAATTGGTTGCCATGGCGATGATGATGCCTTAATACGTTGCCATGGCGATGATATCATAATTGGTTGCCATGGTGACGGTGATGTCATAACTGGTTGCCATGGCGACGATGATGCCTTGATACGTTGCCATGGCGATGATGTCATAATTGGTTGCCATGGCAACGGTGATGTCATAATTGGTTGCCATGGCGACGATGATGCCTTAATACGTTGACATGGCGATGATGTCATAATTGGTTGCCATGGCGACGGTGATGTCATAATTTTTTGCCATGGCGACGGTGATGTCATAATTGGTTGCCATGGCGATAATGTCATAATTGGTTGCCATGGCGACGGTGATGTCATAATTGGTTGCCATGGCGACGATGATGCCTTAATACGTTGCCATGGCGATGATGTCATAATTGGTTGCCATGGCGACGGTGATGTCATAATTGGTTGCCATGGCGACTGTGATGTCATAATTGGTTGCCATGGCGACAATGATTTCATAATTGGTTGCCATGGCGACGATGATGCCTTAATACGTTGACATGGCGATGATGTCATAATTGGTTGCCATGGCGACGCTGATGTCACAATTGGTTGCCATGGCGACGATGATGCCTTAATACGTTGCCATGGCGATGATGTCATAATTGGTTGCCATGGCGACGGTGATGTCATAATTGGTTGCCATGGCGACGGTGATGTCATAATTGGTTGCCATGGCGACAATGATGTCATAATTGGTTGCCATGGCGACGATGATGCCTTAATACGTTGACAAGGCGATGATTTCATAATTGGTTGCCATGGCGACGGTGATGTCATAATTGGTTGCCATGGCGACGATGATGCCTTAATACGTTGCCATGGCGATGATGTCATAATTGGTTGCCATGGCGATGATGATGCCTTAATACGTTGCCATGGCGACGGTGATGTCATAATTTGTTGCCATGGCGATGATGATGTCATAATTGGTTGCCATGGCGATGGTGATGTCATAATTGGTTGCTATGGCGACGATGATGTCATAATTGGTTGCCATGGAGACTATGATGCCTTAATACGTTGCCATGGCGACGGTGATATCATTGGTTGCCATGGCGACGGTGATGTCATAATTAGTTGCCATGGCGATGATGTCATAATTGGTTGCCATGGCGACGGTGATGTCATAATTGGTTGCCATGGCGACGATGATGCCTTAATACGTTGCCATGGTGATGATGTCATAATTGGTTGCCATGGCGATGGTGATGTCATAATTGGTTGCCATGGCGACGGTGATGTCATAATTGGTTGCCATGGCGACAATGATGTCATAATTGGTTGCCATGGCGACGATGATGCCTTAATACGTTGACATGGCGATGATGTCATAATTGGTTGCCATGGCGACGGTGATGTCATAATTGGTTTCCATGGCGACGATGATGCCTTAATACGTTGCATGGCGATTATGTCATAATTGGTTGCCATGGCAAAGATGATGCCTTAATACGTTGCCATGGCGACGGTGATGTCATAATTTGTTGCCATGGCGATGGTGATGTCATAATTGGTTGCCATGGCGACGGTGATTTCATAATTGGTTGCTCTGGCGACGATGATGTCATAATTGGTTGCCATGGAGATGATGATGCCTTAATACGTTGCCATGTCGATTATGTCATAAATGGTTGCCATGGCGACGGTGATGTCATAATTGGTTGCCATGGCGACGATTATGCCTTAATACGTTGCCATGGCGATGATGTCATAATTGGTTGCCATGGCGATGGTGAAGTCATAATTGGTTGCCATGGCGACGGTGATGTCACAATTGGTTGCCATGGCGACAATGATGTCATAATTGGTTGCCATGGCGACGATGATGCCTTAATACGTTGCCATGGCGATGATGTCATAATTGGTTGCCATGGCGACGGTGATGTCATAATTGGTTGCCATCGCGACGGTGATGTCATAATTGGTTGCCATGGCGATGATGTCATAATTTGTTGCCATGGCGACGGTGATGTCATAATTGGTTACCATGGCGACGATGATGCCTTAATACATTGCCATGGCGATGATGCCTTAATACATTGCCATGGCGATGATGTCATAATTGGTTGCCATGGCGACGGTGATGTCATAATTGGTTGCCATGGCGACGATGATGCCTTAATACGTTGCCATGGCGATGATGTCATAATTGGTTGCCATGGCGACGATCATGCCTTAATACGTTGCCATGGCGATGATGTCATAATTGGTTGCCATGGCGACGGTGATGTCATAATTAGTTGCCATAGCGACGGTGATGTCATAATTGGTTGCCATGGCGACGATGATGCCTTAATACGTTGCCATGGCGACGGTGATATCATAATTGGTTGCCATGGTGACGGTGATGTCATAATTTGTTGCCATGGCGACGGTGATGTCATAATTGGTTGCCATGGCGACGATGATGCCTTAATACGTTGCCATGGCGATGATGTCATATTTGGTTGCCATGGCGATGGTGATGTCATAATTGGTTGCCATGGCGACGTGATGTCATAATTGGTTGCCATGGCGATGATGTCATAATTGGTTGCCATGGCGACGGTGATGTCATAATTGGTTGCCATGGCGACGATGATGCCTTAATATGTTGCCATGGCGATGATGTCATAATTGGTTGCCATGGCGACGATGATGCCTTAATACGTTGCCATGGCAACGGTGATGTCATAATTGGTTGACATGGCGACTATGATGCCTTAATACGTTGCCATGGCGATGATGTCATAATTGGTTGCCATGGCGACGGTGATGTCATAATTGGTTAACATGGCGACGGTAATGTCATAATTGGTTGACATGGCGATGATGTCATAATTGGTTGCCATGGCGATGATGATGCTTTAATACGTTGCCATGGCGACGATGAAGTCATAATTGGTTGCCATGGCGACGATGATGTCATAATTGGTTGCCATGGCGATTATGTCATAATTGGTTGCCATGGCGATGATGATGTCATAATTGGTTGCCATGGCGATGATGTCATAATTGGTTGCCATGGCGATGATGTCATAATTGGTTGCCATGACGATGATGTCATAATTGGTTGCCATGGTGACGATGATGCCTTAACACGTTGCCATGGCGACGGTGATGTCATAATTGGTTGCAATGGCGACGGTGATGTCATAATTGGTTGCCATGGCGACGATGATGTCTTAATACGTTGCCATGGCGACGGTGATGTCATTATTGGTTGCCATGGCGACGGTGATATCATAACTGGTTGCCATGGTGACGATGATGTCATAATTGGTTGCCATGGCGACGATGATGCCTTAATACATTGCCATGGCGATGATGTCATAATTGGTTTCCATGGCGACGGTGATGTCATAATTGGTTGCCATGGCGACGATGATGCCTTAATACATTGCCATGGCGACGGTGATGTCATAATTGGTTGCCATGGCGATGATGTCATACTTGGTTGCCATGGCGACGGTGATGTCATAATTGGTTGCAATGGTGACGATGATGTCATAATTGGTTGCCATGGCGATGGTGATGTCATAATTGGTTGCCATGGCGATGATGATGTCATAATTGGTTGCCATGTCGACGATGATGCCTTAATACGTTCCCATGGCGATGATGTCATAATTGTTTGCCATGGCGACGATCATGCCTTAATACATTGCCATGGCGATGATGTCATAATTGGTTGCCATGGCGACGGTGATGTCATAATTGGTTGCCATAGCGACGGTGATGTCATAATTGGTTGCCATGGCGACGATGATGCCTTAATACGTTGCCATGGCGACGGTGATATCATAATTGGTTGCCATGGCGACGGAGATGTCATAATTGGTTGCCATGGCGACGGTGATGTCATAATTGGTTGCCATGGCGACGATGATGCCTTAATACGTTGCCATGGTGATGATGTCATAATTGGTTGCCATGGCGACGGTGATGTCATAATTGGCTGCCATGGCGACGGTGATGTCATAATTGGTTGCCATGGCGATGATGTCATAATTGGTTGCCATGGCGACGGTGATGTCATAATTTGTTGCCATGGCGACGATGATGCCTTAATACGTTGCCATGGCGATGATGTCATAATTGGTTGCCATGGCGACAATGATGCCTTAATACGTTGCCATGGCAACGGTGATGTCATAATTGGTTGCCTTTTCGACGATGATGCCTTAATACGTTGCCATGGCGATGATGTCATAATTGGTTGCCATGGCGACGGTGATGTCATAATTGGTTGCCATGGCGACGGTGATGTCATAATTGGTTGCCATGGCGACAATAATGTCATAATTGGTTGCCATGGCGACGATGATGCCTTAATACGTTGACATGGCGATGATGTCATAATTGGTTGCCATGGCGACGGTGATGTCATAATTGGTTTCCATGGCGACGATGATGCCTTAATACGTTGCATGGCGATGATGTCATAATTGGTTGCCATGGCAAAGATGATGCCTTAATACGTTGCCATGGCGACGGTGATGTCATAATTTGTTGCCATGGTGATGATGTCATGCCATGGCGACGGTGATGTCATAATTGGTTGCTATGGCAACGATGATGTCATAATTGGTTGCCATGGAGACTATGATGCCTTAATACGTTGACATGGCGACGGTGATATCATTGGTTGCCATGGCGACGGTGATGTCATAATTGGTTGCCATGGCGACGTTGATGTCATAATTTGTTGCCATGGCAATGATGATGTCATAATTGGTTGCCATGGCGACGGTGATGTCATAATTGGTTGCTATGGCGACAATGATGTCATAATTGGTTGCCATGGAGACGATGATGCCTTAATACGTTGCCATGGTGACGGTGATATCATAATTGGTTGCCATGGCGACGGTGATGTCATAATTGGTTGCCATGGCGACGGTGATGCCTTGATACGTTGCCATGGCGACGGTGATGTCGTAATTGGTTGCCATGGCGACGGTGATGTCATAATTGGTTGCCATGGCGACGGTGATGTCATAATTGGTTGCCATGGCGATGATGCCTTAATACGTTGCCATGGCGACGGTGATGTCATAATTGGTTGCCATGGCGACAATGATGCCTTAATACATTGCCATGGCGATGATGTCATAATTGGTTGCCATGGTGACGGTGATGTCATAATTGGTTGCCATGGCGACGATGATGCCTTAATACGTTCCCATGGCGATGATGTCATAATTGGTTGCCATGGCAACGGTGATGTCATAATTGGTTGCCATGGCGACGATGATGACTTAATACGTTGACATGGCGATGATGTCATAATTGGTTTCCATGGCGACGGTGATGTCATAATTTTTTGCCATGGCGACGGTGATGTCATAATTGGTTGCCATGGTGATGATGTCATAATTGGTTGCCATGGCGACGGTGATGTCATAATTGGTTGCCATGGCGACGATGATGCCTTAATACATTGCCATGGCGATGATGTCATAATTGGTTGCCATGGCGACGGTGATGTCATAATTGGTTGCCATGGCGACGGTGATGTCATAATTGGTTGCCATGGCAATGATGTCATAATTGGTTGCCATGGCGACGGTGATGTCATAATTGGTTGCCATGGCGACGATGATGCCTTAATACGTTGCCATGGCGATGATGTCATAATTGGTTGCCATGGCGACGGTGATGTCATAATTGGTTGCCATGGCGACGGTGATGTCATAATTGGTTGCCATGGCGACAATGATTTCATAATTGGTTGCCATAGCGACGATGATGCCTTAATACGTTGACATGGCGATGATGTCATAATTGGTTGCCATGGCGACGGTGATGTCATAATTGGTTGCCATGGCGACGATGATGCCTTAATACGTTGCCATGGCGATGATGTCATAATTGGTTGCCATGGCGACGGTGATGTCATAATTGGTTGCCATGGCGACTGTGATGTCATAATTGGTTGCCATGGCGACAATGATGTCATAATTGGTTGCCATGGCGACGATGATGCCTTAATACGTTGACATGGCGATGATGTCATAATTGGTTGCCATGGCGACGATGATGTCATAATTGGTTGCCATGGCGATTATGTCATAATTGGTTGCCATGGCGATGATGATGTCATAATTGGTTGCCATGGCGATGATGTCATAATTGGTTGCCATGGCGATGATGTCATAATTGGTTGCCATGACGATGATGTCATAATTGGTTGCCATGGCGATTATGTCATAATTGGTTGCCATGGCGATGATGATGTCATAATTGGTTGCCATGGCGATGATGTCATAATTGGTTGCCATGGCGATGATGTCATAATTGGTTGCCATGACGATGATGTCATAATTGGTTGCCATGGCGACAATGATTTCATAATTGGTTGCCATAGCGACGATGATGCCTTAATACGTTGACATGGCGATGATGTCATAATTGGTTGCCATGGCGACGGTGATGTCATAATTGGTTGCCATGGCGACGATGATGCCTTAATACGTTGCCATGGCGATGATGTCATAATTGGTTGCCATGGCGACGGTGATGTCATAATTGGTTGCCATGGCGACTGTGATGTCATAATTGGTTGCCATGGCGACAATGATGTCATAATTGGTTGCCATGGCGACGATGATGCCTTAATACGTTGACATGGCGATGATGTCATAATTGGTTGCCATGGCGACGATGATGTCATAATTGGTTGCCATGGCGATTATGTCATAATTGGTTGCCATGGCGATGATGATGTCATAATTGGTTGCCATGGCGATGATGTCATAATTGGTTGCCATGGCGATGATGTCATAATTGGTTGCCATGACGATGATGTCATAATTGGTTGCCATGGTGACGATGATGCCTTAACACGTTGCCATGGCGACGGTGATGTCATAATTGGTTGCAATGGCGACGGTGATGTCATAATTGGTTGCCATGGCGACGATGATGTCTTAATACGTTGCCATGGCGACGGTGATGTCATTATTGGTTGCCATGGCGACGGTGATATCATAACTGGTTGCCATGGTGACGATGATGTCATAATTGGTTGCCATGGCGACGATGATGCCTTAATACGTTGCCATGGCGATGATGTCATAATTGGTTTCCATGGCGACGGTGATGTCATAATTGGTTGCCATGGCGACGATGATGCCTTAATACATTGCCATGGCGACGGTGATGTCATAATTGGTTGCCATGGCGATGATGTCATACTTGGTTGCCATGGCGACGGTGATGTCATAATTGGTTGCAATGGTGACGATGATGTCATAATTGGTTGCCATGGCGATGGTGATGTCATAATTGGTTGCCATGGCGATGATGATGTCATAATTGGTTGCCATGTCGACGATGATGCCTTAATACGTTCCCATGGCGATGATGTCATAATTGTTTGCCATGGCGACGATCATGCCTTAATACATTGCCATGGCGATGATGTCATAATTGGTTGCCATGGCAACGGTGATGTCATAATTGGTTGCCATAGCGACGGTGATGTCATAATTGGTTGCCATGGCGACGATGATGCCTTAATACGTTGCCATGGCGACGGTGATATCATAATTGGTTGCCATGGCGACGGAGATGTCATAATTGGTTGCCATGGCGACGGTGATGTCATAATTGGTTGCCATGGCGACGATGATGCCTTAATACGTTGCCATGGTGATGATGTCATAATTGGTTGCCATGGCGACGGTGATGTCATAATTGGCTGCCATGGCGACGGTGATGTCATAATTGGTTGCCATGGCGATGATGTCATAATTGGTTGCCATGGCGACGGTGATGTCATAATTTGTTGCCATGGCGACGATGATGCCTTAATACGTTGCCATGGCGATGATGTCATAATTGGTTGCCATGGCGACAATGATGCCTTAATACGTTGCCATGGCAACGGTGATGTCATAATTGGTTGCCTTTTCGACGATGATGCCTTAATATGTTGCCATGGCGATGATGTCATAATTGGTTGCCATGGCGACGGTGATGTCATAATTGGTTGCCATGGCGACGGTGATGTCATAATTGGTTGCCATGGCGACAATAATGTCATAATTGGTTGCCATGGCGACGATGATGCCTTAATACGTTGACATGGCGATGATGTCATAATTGGTTGCCATGGCGACGGTGATGTCATAATTGGTTTCCATGGCGACGATGATGCCTTAATACGTTGCATGGCGATGATGTCATAATTGGTTGCCATGGCAAAGATGATGCCTTAATACGTTGCCATGGCGACGGTGATGTCATAATTTGTTGCCATGGTGATGATGTCATGCCATGGCGACGGTGATGTCATAATTGGTTGCTATGGCAACGATGATGTCATAATTGGTTGCCATGGAGACTATGATGCCTTAATACGTTGACATGGCGACGGTGATATCATTGGTTGCCATGGCGACGGTGATGTCATAATTGGTTGCCATGGCGACGTTGATGTCATAATTTGTTGCCATGGCAATGATGATGTCATAATTGGTTGCCATGGCGACGGTGATGTCATAATTGGTTGCTATGGCGACGATGATGTCATAATTGGTTGCCATGGAGACGATGATGCCTTAATACGTTGCCATGGTGACGGTGATATCATAATTGGTTGCCATGGCGACGGTGATGTCATAATTGGTTGCCATGGCGACGGTGATGCCTTGATACGTTGCCATGGCGACGGTGATGTCGTAATTGGTTGCCATGGCGACGGTGATGTCATAATTGGTTGCCATGGCGACGGTGATGTCATAATTGGTTGCCATGGCGATGATGCCTTAATACGTTGCCATGGCGACGGTGATGTCATAATTGGTTGCCATGGCGACAATGATGCCTTAATACATTGCCATGGCGATGATGTCATAATTGGTTGCCATGGTGACGGTGATGTCATAATTGGTTGCCATGGCGACGATGATGCCTTAATACGTTCCCATGGTGATGATGTCATAATTGGTTGCCATGGCAACGGTGATGTCATAATTGGTTGCCATGGCGACGATGATGACTTAATACGTTGACATGGCGATGATGTCATAATTGGTTTCCATGGCGACGGTGATGTCATAATTTTTTGCCATGGCGACGGTGATGTCATAATTGGTTGCCATGGCGATGATGTCATAATTGGTTGCCATGGCGACGGTGATGTCATAATTGGTTGCCATGGCGACGATGATGCCTTAATACATTGCCATGGCGATGATGTCATAATTGGTTGCCATGGCGACGGTGATGTCATAATTGGTTGCCATGGCGACGGTGATGTCATAATTGGTTGCCATGGCAATGATGTCATAATTGGTTGCCATGGCGACGGTGATGTCATAATTGGTTGCCATGGCGACGATGATGCCTTAATACGTTGCCATGGCGATGATGTCATAATTGGTTGCCATGGCGACGGTGATGTCATAATTGGTTGCCATGGCGACGGTGATGTCATAATTGGTTGCCATGGCGACAATGATTTCATAATTGGTTGCCATGGCGACGATGATGCCTTAATACGTTGACATGGCGATGATGTCATAATTGGTTGCCATGGCGACGGTGATGTCATAATTGGTTGCCATGGCGACGATGATGCCTTAATACGTTGCCATGGCGATGATGTCATAATTGGTTGCCATGGCGACGGTGATGTCATAATTGGTTGCCATGGCGACTGTGATGTCATAATTGGTTGCCATGGCGACAATGATGTCATAATTGGTTGCCATGGCGACGATGATGCCTTAATACGTTGACATGGCGATGATGTCATAATTGGTTGCCATGGTGACGGTGATGTCATAATTGGTTGCCATGGCGACGATGATGCCTTAATACGTTGCCATGGCGATGATGTCATAATTGGTTGCCATGGCGATGATGATGCCTTAATACGTTGCCATGGCGACGGTGATGTCATAATTTGTTGCCATGTCGATGATGATGTCATAATTGGTTGCCATGGCGACGGTGATGTCATAATTGGTTGCTATGGCTACGATGATGTCATAATTGGTTGCCATGGAGACTATGATGCCTTAATACGTTGCCATGGCGACGGTGATATCATTGGTTGCCATGGCTACGGTGATGTCATAATTGGTTGCCATGGCGGTGATGTCATAATTGGTTGCCATGGTGACGGTGATGTCATAATTGGTTGCCATGGCGACGATGATGCCTTAATACGTTGCCATGATGATGATGTCATAATTGGTTGCCATGGCGATGGTGATGTCATAATTGGTTGCCATGGCGATGGTGATGTCATAATTGGTTGCCATGGCGACAATAATGTCATAATTGGTTGCCATGGCGACGATGATGCCTTAATACGTTGACATGGCGATGATGTCATAATTGGTTGCCATGGTGACGGTGATGTCATAATTGGTTTCCATGGCGACGATGATGCCTTAATACGTTGCATGGCGATGATGTCATAATTGGTTGCCATGGCAAAGATGATGCCTTAATACGTTGCCATGGCGACGGTGATGTCATAATTTGTTGCCATGGTGATGATGATGTCATACCATGGCGACGGTGATGTCATAATTGGTTGCCATGGCGACGATGATGTCATAATTGGTTGCCATGGAGACGATGATGCCTTAATACGTTGCCATGGCGATGATGTCATAAATGGTTGCCATGGCGACGGTGATGTCATAATTGATTGCCATGGCGACGATTATGCCTTAATACGTTGCCATGGCGATGATGTCATAATTGGTTGCCATGGCGACGGTGATGTCATAATTGGTTGCCATGGCGACGGTGATGTCATAATTGGTTGCCATGGCGACAATGATGTCATAATTGGTTGCCATGGCGACGATGATGCCTTAATATGTTGCCATGGCGATGATGTCATAATTGGTTGCCATGGCGACGGTGATGTCATAATTGGTTGCCATGGTGACGGTGATGTCATAATTGGTTGCCATGGCGACAATGATGTCATAATTGGTTGCCATGGTGACGATGATGCCTTAATACGTTGCCATGGCGATGATGTCATAATTGGTTGCCATGGCGACGGTGATGTCATAATTGGTTGCCATGGCGACGATGATGCCTTAATACGTTGCCATGGCGATGATGTCATAATTGGTTGCCATGGTGACGGTGATGTAATAATTGGTTGCCATGGCGATGTTGATGTCATAATTCTTTGCCATGGCGACAATGATGTCATGATTGGTTGCCATGGCGACGATGATGCCTTAATACGTTGCCATGGCGACGATGATGCCTTAATATGTTGCCATGGCGACGGTGATGTCATAATTGGTTGCCATGGCGACGGTGATGTCATAATTGGTTGCATTGGCGACGGTGATGTCATAATTGGTTGCCATGACGATGATGATGTCATAATTGGTTGCCATGGCGATGATGTCATAATTGGTTGCCATGGCGACGGTGATGTCATAATTGGTTGCCATGGCGACGATGATGCCTTAATACGTTGCCATGGCGACGGTGATGTCATAATTGGTTGCCATGGCGACGATGATGCCTTAATACGTTGCCATGGCGATGATGTCATAATTGGTTGCCATGGCGACGGTGATGTCAGAATTGGTTGCCATGGCGACGATGATGCCTTAATACGTTGCCATGGCGATGATGTCATAATTGGTTGCCATGGCGACGATGATGCCTTAATACTTTGCCATGGTGACTGTGATGTCATAGTTTGTTGCCATGGCGATGATGATGTCATAATTGTTTGCCATGGCGACGGTGATGTCATAATTGGTTGCCATGGCGACGGTGATGTCATAATTGGTTGCCATGGCGACGATGATGCCTTAATACGTTGCCATGGCGATGATGTCATAATTGGTTGCCATGGCGACGGTGATGTCATAATTGGTTGCCATGGCGACGGTGATGTCATAATTGGTTGCCATGGCGACAATGATTTCATAAATGGTTGCCATGGCGACGATGATGCCTTAATACGTTGACATGGCGATGATGTCATAATTGGTTGCCATGGCAACGGTGATGTCATAATTGGTTGCCATGGCGACGGATATGTCATAATTGTCTGCCATGGCGACAATGATGTCATAATTGGTTGCCATGGCGACGATGATGCCTTAATACGTTGACATGGCGATGATGTCATAATTGGTTGCCATGGTGACGGTGATGTCATAATTGGTTGCCATTGCGACGATGATGCCTTAATACGTTGCCATGGCGATTATGTCATAATTGGTTGCCATGGAGATGATGATGCCTTAATACATTGCCATGGCGACGGTGATGTCATAATTTGTTGCCATGTCGATGATGATGTCATAATTGGTTGCCATGGCGACGGTGATGTCATAATTGGTTGCTATGGCGACGATGATGTCATAATTGGTTGCCATGGAGACTATGATGCCTTAATACGTTGCCATGGCGACGGTGATATCATTGGTTGCCATGGCTACGGTGATGTCATAATTGGTTGCCATGGCGGTGATGTCATAATTGGTTGCCATGGCGACGGTAATGTCATAATTGGTTGCCATGGCGACGATGATGCCTTAATACGTTGCCATGGCGATGATGTCATAATTGGTTGCCATGGTGACGGTGATGTCATAACTGGTTGCCATGGCGACGATGATGCCTTGATACATTGCCATGGCGATGATGTCATAATTGGTTGCCATGGCAACGGTGATGTCATAATTGGTTGCCATGGCGACGATGATGCCTTAATACGTTGACATGGCGATGATGTCATAATTGGTTGCCATGGCGACGGTGATGTCATAATTTTTTGCCATGGCGACGGTGATGTCATAATTGGTTGCCATGGCGACGATGATGCCTTAATACGTTGCCATGGCGATGATGTCATAATTGGTTGCCATGGCGACGGTGATGTCATAATTGGTTGCCATGGCGACTGTGATGTCATAATTGGTTGCCATGGCGACAATGATTTCATAATTGGTTGCCATGGCGACGATGATGCCTTAATACGTTGACATGGCGATGATGTCATAATTGGTTGCCATGGCGACGCTGATGTCACAATTGGTTGCCATGGCGACGATGATGCCTTAATACGTTGCCATGGCGATGATGTCATAATTGGTTGCCATGGCGACGGTGATGTCATAATTGGTTGCCATGGCGACGGTGATGTCATACTTGGTTGCCATGGCGACAATGATGTCATAATTGGTTGCCATGGCGACGATGATGCCTTAATACGTTGACAAGGCGATGATTTCATAATTGGTTGCCATGGCGACGGTGATGTCATAATTGGTTGCCATGGCGACGATGATGCCTTAATACGTTGCCATGGCGATGATGTCATAATTGGTTGCCATGGCGATGATGATGCCTTAATACGTTGCCATGGCGACGGTGATGTCATAATTTGTTGCCATGGCGATGATGATGTCATAATTGGTTGCCATGGCGATGGTGATGTCATAATTGGTTGCTATGGCGACGATGATGTCATAATTGGTTGCCATGGAGACTATGATGCCTTAATACGTTGCCATGGCGACGGTGATATCATTGGTTGCCATGGCGACGGTGATGTCATAATTAGTTGCCATGGCGATGATGTCATAATTGGTTGCCATGGCGACGGTGATGTCATAATTGGTTGCCATGGCGACGATGATGCCTTAATACGTTGCCATGGTGATGATGTCATAATTGGTTGCCATGGCGATGGTGATGTCATAATTGGTTGCCATGGCGACGGTGATGTCATAATTGGTTGCCATGGCGACAATGATGTCATAATTGGTTGCCATGGCGACGATGATGCCTTAATACGTTGACATGGCGATGATGTCATAATTGGTTGCCATGGCGACGGTGATGTCATAATTGGTTTCCATGGCGACGATGATGCCTTAATACGTTGCATGGCGATGATGTCATAATTGGTTGCCATGGCAAAGATGATGCCTTAATACGTTGCCATGGCGACGGTGATGTCATAATTTGTTGCCATGGCGATGGTGATGTCATAATTGGTTGCCATGGCGACGGTGATTTCATAATTGGTTGCTCTGGCGACGATGATGTCATAATTGGTTGCCATGGAGATGATGATGCCTTAATACGTTGCCATGTCGATTATGTCATAAATGGTTGCCATGGCGACGGTGATGTCATAATTGGTTGCCATGGCGACGATTATGCCTTAATACGTTGCCATGGCGATGATGTCATAATTGGTTGCCATGGCGATGGTGAAGTCATAATTGGTTGCCATGGCGACGGTGATGTCACAATTGGTTGCCATGGCGACAATGATGTCATAATTGGTTGCCATGGCGACGATGATGCCTTAATACGTTGCCATGGCGATGATGTCATAATTGGTTGCCATGGCGACGGTGATGTCATAATTGGTTGCCATGGCGACGGTGATGTCATAATTGGTTGCCATGGCGATGATGTCATAATTTGTTGCCATGGCGACGGTGATGTCATAATTGGTTACCATGGCGACGATGATGCCTTAATACATTGCCATGGCGATGATGCCTTAATACATTGCCATGGCGATGATGTCATAATTGGTTGCCATGGCGACGGTGATGTCATAATTGGTTGCCATGGCGACGATGATGCCTTAATACGTTGCCATGGCGATGATGTCATAATTGGTTGCCATGGCGACGATCATGCCTTAATACGTTGCCATGGCGATGATGTCATAATTGGTTGCCATGGCGACGGTGATGTCATAATTAGTTGCCATAGCGACGGTGATGTCATAATTGGTTGCCATGGCGACGATGATGCCTTAATACGTTGCCATGGCGACGGTGATATCATAATTGGTTGCCATGGTGACGGTGATGTCATAATTGGTTGCCATGGCGACGGTGATGTCATAATTGGTTGCCATGGCGACGATGATGCCTTAATACGATGCCATGGCGATGATGTCATATTTGGTTGCCATGGCGATGGTGATGTCATAATTGGTTGCCATGGCGACGTGATGTCATAATTGGTTGCCATGGCGATGATGTCATAATTGGTTGCCATGGCGACGGTGATGTCATAATTGGTTGCCATGGCGACGATGATGCCTTAATATGTTGCCATGGCGATGATGTCATAATTGGTTGCCATGGCGACGATGATGCCTTAATACGTTGCCATGGCAACGGTGATGTCATAATTGGTTGACATGGCGACTATGATGCCTTAATACGTTGCCATGGCGATGATGTCATAATTGGTTGCCATGGCGACGGTGATGTCATAATTGGTTAACATGGCGACGGTAATGTCATAATTGGTTGACATGGCGATGATGTCATAATTGGTTGCCATGGCGATGATGATGCTTTAATACGTTGCCATGGCGACGATGAAGTCATAATTGGTTGCCATGGCGACGATGATGTCATAATTGGTTGCCATGGCGATTATGTCATAATTGGTTGCCATGGCGATGATGATGTCATAATTGGTTGCCATGGCGATGATGTCATAATTGGTTGCCATGGCGATGATGTCATAATTGGTTGCCATGACGATGATGTCATAATTGGTTGCCATGGTGACGATGATGCCTTGACACGTTGCCATGGCGACGGTGATGTCATAATTGGTTGCAATGGCGACGGTGATGTCATAATTGGTTGCCATGGCGACGATGATGTCTTAATACGTTGCCATGGCGACGGTGATGTCATTATTGGTTGCCATGGCGACGGTGATATCATAATTGGTTGCCATGGTGACGATGATGTCATAATTGGTTGCCATGGCGACGATGATGCCTTAATACGTTGCCATGGCGATGATGTCATAATTGGTTTCCATGGCGACGGTGATGTCATAATTGGTTGCCATGGCGACGATGATGCCTTAATACATTGCCATGGCGACGGTGATGTCATAATTGGTTGCCATGGCGATGATGTCATACTTGGTTGCCATGGCGACGGTGATGTCATAATTGGTTGCAATGGTGACGATGATGTCATAATTGGTTGCCATGGCGATGGTGATGTCATAATTGGTTGCCATGGCGATGATGATGTCATAATTGGTTGCCATGTCGACGATGATGCCTTAATACGTTCCCATGGCGATGATGTCATAATTGTTTGCCATGGCGACGATCATGCCTTAATACATTGCCATGGCGATGATGTCATAATTGGTTGCCATGGCGACGGTGATGTCATAATTGGTTGCCATAGCGACGGTGATGTCATAATCGGTTGCCATGGCGACGATGATGCCTTAATACGTTGCCATGGCGACGGTGATATCATAATTGGTTGCCATGGCGACGGAGATGTCATAATTGGTTGCCATGGCGACGGTGATGTCATAATTGGTTGCCATGGCGACGATGATGCCTTAATACGTTGCCATGGTGATGATGTCATAATTGGTTGCCATGGCGACGGTGATGTCATAATTGGCTGCCATGGCGACGGTGATGTCATAATTGGTTGCCATGGCGATGATGTCATAATTGGTTGCCATGGCGACGGTGATGTCATAATTTGTTGCCATGGCGACGATGATGCCTTAATACGTTGCCATGGCGATGATGTCATAATTGGTTGCCATGGCGACAATGATGCCTTAATACGTTGCCATGGCAACGGTGATGTCATAATTGGTTGCCTTTTCGACGATGATGCCTTAATACGTTGCCATGGCGATGATGTCATAATTGGTTGCCATGGCGACGGTGATGTCATAATTGGTTGCCATGGCGACGGTGATGTCATAATTGGTTGCCATGGCGACAATAATGTCATAATTGGTTGCCATGGCGACGATGATGCCTTAATACGTTGACATGGCGATGATGTCATAATTGGTTGCCATGGCGACGGTGATGTCATAATTGGTTTCCATGGCGACGATGATGCCTTAATACGTTGCATGGCGATGATGTCATAATTGGTTGCCATGGCAAAGATGATGCCTTAATACGTTGCCATGGCGACGGTGATGTCATAATTTGTTGCCATGGTGATGATGTCATGCCATGGCGACGGTGATGTCATAATTGGTTGCTATGGCAACGATGATGTCATAATTGGTTGCCATGGAGACTATGATGCCTTAATACGTTGACATGGTGACGGTGATATCATTGGTTGCCATGGCGACGGTGATGTCATAATTGATTGCCATGGCGACGTTGATGTCATAATTTGTTGCCATGGCAATGATGATGTCATAATTGGTTGCCATGGCGACGGTGATGTCATAATTGGTTGCTATGGCGACGATGATGTCATAATTGGTTGCCATGGAGACGATGATGCCTTAATACGTTGCCATGGTGACGGTGATATCATAATTGGTTGCCATGGCGACGGTGATGTCATAATTGGTTGCCATGGCGACGGTGATGCCTTGATACGTTGCCATGGCGACGGTGATGTCGTAATTGGTTGCCATGGTGACGGTGATGTCATAATTGGTTGCCATGGCGACGGTGATGTCATAATTGGTTGCCATGGCGATGATGCCTTAATACGTTGCCATGGCGACGGTGATGTCATAATTGGTTGCCATGGCGACAATGATGCCTTAATACATTGCCATGGCGATGATGTCATAATTGGTTGCCATGGTGACGGTGATGTCATAATTGGTTGCCATGGCGACGATGATGCCTTAATACGTTCCCATGGCGATGATGTCATAATTGGTTGCCATGGCAACGGTGATGTCATAATTGGTTGCCATGGCGACGATGATGACTTAATACGTTGACATGGCGATGATGTCATAATTGGTTTCCATGGCGACGGTGATGTCATAATTTTTTGCCATGGCGACGGTGATGTCATAATTGGTTGCCATGGCGATGATGTCATAATTGGTTGCCATGGCGACGGTGATGTCATAATTGGTTGCCATGGCGACGATGATGCCTTAATACATTGCCATGGCGATGATGTCATAATTGGTTGCCATGGCGACGGTGATGTCATAATTGGTTGCCATGGCGACGGTGATGTCATAATTGGTTGCCATGGCAATGATGTCATAATTGGTTGCCATGGCGACGGTGATGTCATAATTGGTTGCCATGGCGACGATGATGCCTTAATACGTTGCCATGGCGATGATGTCATAATTGGTTGCCATGGCGACGGTGATGTCATAATTGGTTGCCATGGCGACGATGATGCCTAAATACATTGCCATGGCGATGATGTCATAATTGGTTGCCATGGCGACGGTGATGCCATAATTGGTTGCCATGGCGACGGTGATGTCATAATTGGTTGCCATGGCGATGATGTCATAATTGGTTGCCATGGCGACGGTGATGTCATAATTGGTTGCCATGGCGATGATGATGCCTTAATACGTTGCCATGGCGACGGTTATGTCATAATTTGTTGCCATGGCGATGATGATGTCATAATTGGTTGCCATGGCGATAGTGATGTCATAATTGGTTGCCATGGCGACGGTGATGTCATAATTGGTTGCCATGACGACAATGATGTCATAACTGGTTGCCATGGCGACGATGATGCCTTAATACGTTGACATGGCGATGATGTCATAATTGGTTGCCATGGCGACGGTGATGTCATAATTGGTTTCCATGGCGACGATGATGCCTTAATACGTTGCATGGCGATGATGTCATAATTGGTTGCCATGGCAAAGATGATGCCTTAATACGTTGCCATGGCGACGGTGATGTCATAATTTGTTGCCATGGCGATGATGATGTCATAATTGGTTGCCATGGCGACGGTGATGTCATAATTGGTTGCTATGGCGACGATGATGTCATAATTGGTTGCCATGGAGACGATGATGCCTTAATACGTTGCCATGGCGATGATGTCATAAATGGTTGCCATGGCGACGGTGATGTCATAATTGGTTGCCATGGCAACGATTATGCCTTAATACGTTGCCACGGTGATGATGTCATAATTGGTTGCCATGGCGACGGTGATGTCATAATTGGTTGCCATGGCGACGGTGATGTCATAATTGGTTGCCATGGCGACAATGATGTCATAATTGGTTGCCATGGCGACGATGATGCCTTAATACGTTGCCATGGCGATGATGTCATAATTGGTTGCCATGGCGACGGTGATGTCATAATTGGTTGCCATGGCGACGGTGATGTCATAATTGGTTGCCATGGCGATGATGTCATAATTTGTTGCCATGGCGACGATGATGTCATAATTGGTTGCCATGGCGACGATGATGCCTTAATACATTGCCATGGCGATGATGTCATAATTGGTTGCCATGGTGACGGTGATGTCATAATTGGTTGCCATGGCGACGATGATGCCTTAATACGTTGCCATGGCGATGATGTCATAATTGGTTGCCACGGCGACGATCATGCCTTAATACGTTGCCATGGCGATGATGTCATAATTGGTTGCCATGGCGACGGTGATGTCATAATTAGTTGCCATAGCGACGGTGATGTCACAATTGGTTGCCATGGCGACGATGATGCCTTAATACGTTGCCATGGCGACGGTGATATCATAATTGGTTGCCATGGTGACGGTGATGTCATAATTGGTTGCCATGGCGACGGTGATGTCATAATTGGTTGCCATGGCGACGATGATGCCTTAATACGTTGCCATGGCGATGATGTCATAATTGGTTGCCATGGCGATGGTGATGTCATAATTGGTTGCCATGGCGACGATGATGCCTTAATACGTTGCCATGGCGATGATGTCATAATTGGTTGCCATGGCGAAGGTGATGTCATAATTGGTTAACATGGCGACGGTAATGTCATAATTGGTTGACATGGCGATGATGTCATGTTTGGTTGCCATGGCGACGGTGATGTCATAATTGGTTGCCATGGCGACGATGATGCCTTAATACGTTGTCATGGAGATGATATCATAATTGGTTGCCATGGCGACAGTGATGTCATAATTGGTTGCCATGGCGACGATGATGCCTTAATACGTTGCCATGGCGATGATGTCATAATTGGTTGCCATGGCGACGATCATGCCTTAATACGTTGCCATGGCGATGATGTCATAATTGGTTGCCTTGGCGACGTGATGTCATAATTTGTTGCCATGGCGATGGTGATGTCATAATTGGTTGCCATGGCGACGATGATGCCTTAATACGTTGCCATGGCGACGGTGATGTCATAATTCATTTGCCATGGCGACGGTGATGTCATAATTGGTTGCCGTGGACACGGTGATGTCATAATTAGTTGCCATGGCGACGGTGATGTCATAATTGGTTGCCATGACGATGATGATGTCATAATTGGTTGCCATGGCTATGATATCATAATTGGTTGCCATGGCGATGATGTCATAATTGGTCGCCATGGCGATTATGTCATAATTGGTTGCCATGGTGATTAAGTCATAATTGGTTGCCATGGCGATGATGTCATATTAGGTTGCCATGGCGACGGTGATGTCATAATTGGTTGCCATGGCGATGATGTCATAATTGGTTGCCATGGCGACGGTGATGTCATAATTGGTTGCCATGGCGATGATGCCTTAATACGTTTCAATGGCGACGGTGATGTCATAATTGGTTGCCATGGCGACGATGATGTCATAATTGGTTGCCATGGCGACGATGATGTCATAATTGGTTGCCATGGCGACGATGCTGCCTTAATACGTTGCCATGGCGATGATGTCATAATTGGTTGCCATGGCGATGATGATGTCATAATTGGTTGCCATGGCGATGATGATGTCATAATTGGTTGCCATGGCGATGATGATGTCATAATTGGTTGCCATGGCGATGATGTCATAATTGGTTGACATGACGATGATGTCATAATTGGTTGCCATGGTGACGATGATGCCTTAACACGTTGCCATGGCGACGGTGATGTCATAATTGGTTGCCATGGCGACGGTGATGTCATAATTGGTTGCCATGGCGACGATGATGTCTTAATACGTTGCCATGGCGATGATGTCATTATTGGTTGCCATGGCGACGGTGATATCATAATTGGTTGCCATGGCAACGATGATGTCATAATTGGTTGCCATGGCAACGATGATGCCTTAATACGTTGCCATGGCGATGATGTCATAATTGGTTGCCATGGCGACGGTGATGTCATAATTGGTTGCCATGGCGACGATGATGCCTTAATACGTTGACATGGCGACGGTGATGTCATAATTGGTTGCCATGGCGATGATGTCATACTTGGTTGCCATGGCGACGGTGATGTCATAATTGGTTGCAATGGCGACGATGATGTCATAATTGGTTGCCATGGCGACGGTGATGTCATAATTGGTTGCCATGGCGATGATGATGTCATAATTGGTTGCCATGGTGACGATGATGCCTTAATACGTTGCCATAGCGATGATGTCATAATTGGTTGCCATGGCGACGATCATGCCTTAATACGTTGCCATGGCGATGATGTCATAATTAGGTTGCCATGGCGACGGTGATGTCATAATTGGTTGCCATAGCGACGGTGATGTCATAATTGGTTGCCATGGCGACGATGATGCCTTAATACGTTGCCATGGCGACGGTGATATCATAATTGGTTGCCATGGCGACGGTGATGTCATAATTGGTTGCCATGGCGACGGTGATGTCATAATTGGTTGCCATGGCGACGATGATGCCTTAATACGTTGCCATGGCGATGATGTCATAATTGGTTGCCATGGCGACGGTGATGTCATAATTGGTTGCCATGGTGACGGTGATGTCATAATTGGTTGCCATGGCGATGATGTCATAATTGGTTGCCATGGCGACGGTGATGTCATAATTGGTTGCCATGGCGACGATGATGCCTTAATACGTTGCCATGGCGATGATGTCATAATTGGTTGCCATGGCGACAATGATGCCTTAATACGTTGCCATGGCAACGGTGATGTCATAATTGGTTGCCATGGCGACGATGATGCCTTAATACGATGCCATGGCGATGATGTCATAATTGGTTGCCATGGCGACGGTGATGTCATAATTGGTTGCCATGGCGACGATGATGCCTTAATACGTTGCCATGGCGACGGTGATGTCATAATTGGTTGCCATGGCGACGGTGATGTCATAATTTGTTGCCATGGCGACGGTGATGTCATAATTGGTTGCTATGGCGACGATGATGTCATAATTGGTTGCCATGGAGACGATGATGCCTTAATACGTTGCCATGGCGACGGTGATATCATAATTGGTTGCCATGGCGACGATGATGCCTTAATACGTTGCCATGGCGACGGTGATATCATAATTGGTTGCCATGGTGACGGTGATGTCATAATTGGTTGCCATGGCGACGGTGATGCCTTGATACGTTGCCATGGCGACGGTGATGTCGTAATTGGTTGCCATGGTGACGGTGATGTCATAATTGGTTGCCATGGCGACGGTGATGTCATAATTGGTTGCCATGGCGATGATGCCTTAATACGTTGCCATGGTGACGGTGATGTCATAATTGGTCGTCATGCATGACGCCACTGCAGCTAGGCGTGGGAGCGCCGCTATCTAGCACCACTGCACCAGCCATCTTTCTTGGGCTATTCTCTTGGGAGTTCTGTTCTTCCTTATTCAAAGATCCGAATTTCAATTCAGCGATAAAAGTGATAAAGGCTCGGATTGAGCCGAAACGTCGTATTAAATTATATCGCTTCTACTTCGTGCTATATATACTTGTTTGGCTCCCACATGTTTTGTATATAATAAAAATAAGCACTTATTGCATATAGAAACCCCTCTGAGTGTGCGGTGAATTATATTATTATTGGTAATAGGACCTAAAGGTCTGTTACACCTGCACCTCGCTATTGGACTTGAGTGCACGCTAACCTCCTGGTTATAATTGGTTGCCATGGCAACGGTGATGTCATAATTGGTTGCCATGGCGACGATGATGCCTTAATACGTTGACATGGCGATGATGTCATAATTGGTTTCCATGGCGACGGTGATGTCATAATTTTTTGCCATGGCGACGGTGATGTCATAATTGGTTGCCATGGCGATGATGTCATAATTGGTTGCCATGGCGACAATGATGCCTTAATACATTGCCATGGCAATGATGTCATAATTGGTTGCCATGGCGACGGTGATGTCATAATTGGTTGCCATGGAGACGGTGATGTCATAATTGGTTGCCATGGCAATGATGTCATAATTGGTTGCCATGGCGACGGTGATGTCATAATTGGTTACCATGGCGACGATGATGCCTTAATACGTTGCCATGGCGATGATGTCATAATTGGTTGCCATGGCGACGGTGATGTCATAATTGGTTGCCATGGCGACGGTGATGTCATAATTGGTTGCCATGGCGACAATGATTTCATAAATGGTTGCCATGGCGACGATGATGCCTTAATACGTTGACATGGCGATGATGTCATAATTGGTTGCCATGGCAACGGTGATGTCATAATTGGTTGCCATGGCGACGGTTATGTCATAATTGGCTGCCATGGCGACAATGATGTCATAATTGGTTGCCATGGCGACGATGATGCCTTAATACGTTGACATGGCGATGATGTCATAATTGGTTGCCATGGTGACGGTGATGTCATAATTGGTTGCCATTGCGACGATGATGCCTTAATACGTTGCCATGGCGATTATGTCATAATTGGTTGCCATGGAGATGATGATGCCTTAATACATTGCCATGGCGACGGTGATGTCATAATTTGTTGCCATGTCGATGATGATGTCATAATTGGTTGCCATGGCGACGGTGATGTCATAATTGGTTGCTATGGCGACGATGATGTCATAATTGGTTGCCATGGAGACTATGATGCCTTAATACGTTGCCATGGCGACGGTGATATCATTGGTTGCCATGGCTACGGTGATGTCATAATTGGTTGCCATGGCGGTGATGTCATAATTTTTTGCCATGGCGACGGTAATGTCATAATTGGTTGCCATGGCGATGATGATGCCTTAATACGTTGCCATGGCGATGATATCATAATTGGTTGCCATGGTGACGGTGATGTCATAACTGGTTGCCATGGCGACGATGATGCCTTGATACGTTGCCATGGCGATGATGTCATAATTGGTTGCCATGGCAACGGTGATGTCATAATTGGTTGCCATGGCGACGATGATGCCTTAATACGTTGACATGGCGATGATGTCATAATTGGTTGCCATGGCGACGGTGATGTCATAATTTTTTGCCATGGCGACGGTGATGTCATAATTGGTTGCCATGGTGATAATGTCATAATTGGTTGCCATGGCGACGGTGATGTCATAATTGGTTGCCATGGCGACGATGATGCCTTAATACGTTGCCATGGCGATGATGTCATAATTGGTTGCCATGGCGACGGTGATGTCATAATTGGTTGCCATGGCGACTGTGATGTCATAATTGGTTGCCATGGCGACAATGATTTCATAATTGGTTGCCATGGCGACGATGATGCCTTAATACGTTGACATGGCGATGATGTCATAATTGGTTGCCATGGCGACGCTGATGTCACAATTGGTTGCCATGGCGACGATGATGCCTTAATACGTTGCCATGGCGATGATGTCATAATTGGTTGCCATGGCGACGGTGATGTCATAATTGGTTGCCATGGCGACGGTGATGTCATAATTGGTTGCCATGGCGACAATGATGTCATAATTGGTTGCCATGGCGACGATGATGCCTTAATACGTTGACAAGGCGATGATTTCATAATTGGTTGCCATGGCGACGGTGATGTCATAATTGGTTGCCATGGCGACGATGATGCCTTAATACGTTGCCATGGCGATGATGTCATAATTGGTTGCCATGGCGATGATGATGCCTTAATACGTTGCCATGGCGACGGTGATGTCATAATTTGTTGCCATGGCGATGATGATGTCATAATTGGTTGCCATGGCGATGGTGATGTCATAATTGGTTGCTATGGCGACGATGATGTCATAATTGGTTGCCATGGAGACTATGATGCCTTAATACGTTGCCATGGCGACGGTGATATCATTGGTTGCCATGGCGACGGTGATGTCATAATTAGTTGCCATGGCGATGATGTCATAATTGGTTGCCATGGCGACGGTGATGTCATAATTGGTTGCCATGGCGACGATGATGCCTTAATACGTTGCCATGGTGATGATGTCATAATTGGTTGCCATGGCGATGGTGATGTCATAATTGGTTGCCATGGCGACGGTGATGTCATAATTGGTTGCCATGGCGACAATGATGTCATAATTGGTTGCCATGGCGACGATGATGCCTTAATACGTTGACATGGCGATGATGTCATAATTGGTTGCCATGGCGACGGTGATGTCATAATTGGTTTCCATGGCGACGATGATGCCTTAATACGTTGCATGGCGATTATGTCATAATTGGTTGCCATGGCAAAGATGATGCCTTAATACGTTGCCATGGCGACGGTGATGTCATAATTTGTTGCCATGGCGATGGTGATGTCATAATTGGTTGCCATGGCGACGGTGATTTCATAATTGGTTGCTCTGGCGACGATGATGTCATAATTGGTTGCCATGGAGATGATGATGCCTTAATACGTTGCCATGTCGATTATGTCATAAATGGTTGCCATGGCGACGGTGATGTCATAATTGGTTGCCATGGCGACGATTATGCCTTAATACGTTGCCATGGCGATGATGTCATAATTGGTTGCCATGGCGATGGTGAAGTCATAATTGGTTGCCATGGCGACGGTGATGTCACAATTGGTTGCCATGGCGACAATGATGTCATAATTGGTTGCCATGGCGACGATGATGCCTTAATACGTTGCCATGGCGATGATGTCATAATTGGTTGCCATGGCGACGGTGATGTCATAATTGGTTGCCATCGCGACGGTGATGTCATAATTGGTTGCCATGGCGATGATGTCATAATTTGTTGCCATGGCGACGGTGATGTCATAATTGGTTACCATGGCGACGATGATGCCTTAATACATTGCCATGGCGATGATGCCTTAATACATTGCCATGGCGATGATGTCATAATTGGTTGCCATGGCGACGGTGATGTCATAATTGGTTGCCATGGCGACGATGATGCCTTAATACGTTGCCATGGCGATGATGTCATAATTGGTTGCCATGGCGACGATCATGCCTTAATACGTTGCCATGGCGATGATGTCATAATTGGTTGCCATGGCGACGGTGATGTCATAATTAGTTGCCATAGCGACGGTGATGTCATAATTGGTTGCCATGGCGACGATGATGCCTTAATACGTTGCCATGGCGACGGTGATATCATAATTGGTTGCCATGGTGACGGTGATGTCATAATTTGTTGCCATGGCGACGGTGATGTCATAATTGGTTGCCATGGCGACGATGATGCCTTAATACGTTGCCATGGCGATGATGTCATATTTGGTTGCCATGGCGATGGTGATGTCATAATTGGTTGCCATGGCGACGTGATGTCATAATTGGTTGCCATGGCGATGATGTCATAATTGGTTGCCATGGCGACGGTGATGTCATAATTGGTTGCCATGGCGACGATGATGCCTTAATATGTTGCCATGGCGATGATGTCATAATTGGTTGCCATGGCGACGATGATGCCTTAATACGTTGCCATGGCAACGGTGATGTCATAATTGGTTGACATGGCGACTATGATGCCTTAATACGTTGCCATGGCGATGATGTCATAATTGGTTGCCATGGCGACGGTGATGTCATAATTGGTTAACATGGCGACGGTAATGTCATAATTGGTTGACATGGCGATGATGTCATAATTGGTTGCCATGGCGATGATGATGCTTTAATACGTTGCCATGGCGACGATGAAGTCATAATTGGTTGCCATGGCGACGATGATGTCATAATTGGTTGCCATGGCGATTATGTCATAATTGGTTGCCATGGCGATGATGATGTCATAATTGGTTGCCATGGCGATGATGTCATAATTGGTTGCCATGGCGATGATGTCATAATTGGTTGCCATGACGATGATGTCATAATTGGTTGCCATGGTGACGATGATGCCTTAACACGTTGCCATGGCGACGGTGATGTCATAATTGGTTGCAATGGCGACGGTGATGTCATAATTGGTTGCCATGGCGACGATGATGTCTTAATACGTTGCCATGGCGACGGTGATGTCATTATTGGTTGCCATGGCGACGGTGATATCATAACTGGTTGCCATGGTGACGATGATGTCATAATTGGTTGCCATGGCGACGATGATGCCTTAATACATTGCCATGGCGATGATGTCATAATTGGTTTCCATGGCGACGGTGATGTCATAATTGGTTGCCATGGCGACGATGATGCCTTAATACATTGCCATGGCGACGGTGATGTCATAATTGGTTGCCATGGCGATGATGTCATACTTGGTTGCCATGGCGACGGTGATGTCATAATTGGTTGCAATGGTGACGATGATGTCATAATTGGTTGCCATGGCGATGGTGATGTCATAATTGGTTGCCATGGCGATGATGATGTCATAATTGGTTGCCATGTCGACGATGATGCCTTAATACGTTCCCATGGCGATGATGTCATAATTGTTTGCCATGGCGACGATCATGCCTTAATACATTGCCATGGCGATGATGTCATAATTGGTTGCCATGGCGACGGTGATGTCATAATTGGTTGCCATAGCGACGGTGATGTCATAATTGGTTGCCATGGCGACGATGATGCCTTAATACGTTGCCATGGCGACGGTGATATCATAATTGGTTGCCATGGCGACGGAGATGTCATAATTGGTTGCCATGGCGACGGTGATGTCATAATTGGTTGCCATGGCGACGATGATGCCTTAATACGTTGCCATGGTGATGATGTCATAATTGGTTGCCATGGCGACGGTGATGTCATAATTGGCTGCCATGGCGACGGTGATGTCATAATTGGTTGCCATGGCGATGATGTCATAATTGGTTGCCATGGCGACGGTGATGTCATAATTTGTTGCCATGGCGACGATGATGCCTTAATACGTTGCCATGGCGATGATGTCATAATTGGTTGCCATGGCGACAATGATGCCTTAATACGTTGCCATGGCAACGGTGATGTCATAATTGGTTGCCTTTTCGACGATGATGCCTTAATACGTTGCCATGGCGATGATGTCATAATTGGTTGCCATGGCGACGGTGATGTCATAATTGGTTGCCATGGCGACGGTGATGTCATAATTGGTTGCCATGGCGACAATAATGTCATAATTGGTTGCCATGGCGACGATGATGCCTTAATACGTTGACATGGCGATGATGTCATAATTGGTTGCCATGGCGACGGTGATGTCATAATTGGTTTCCATGGCGACGATGATGCCTTAATACGTTGCATGGCGATGATGTCATAATTGGTTGCCATGGCAAAGATGATGCCTTAATACGTTGCCATGGCGACGGTGATGTCATAATTTGTTGCCATGGTGATGATGTCATGCCATGGCGACGGTGATGTCATAATTGGTTGCTATGGCAACGATGATGTCATAATTGGTTGCCATGGAGACTATGATGCCTTAATACGTTGACATGGCGACGGTGATATCATTGGTTGCCATGGCGACGGTGATGTCATAATTGGTTGCCATGGCGACGTTGATGTCATAATTTGTTGCCATGGCAATGATGATGTCATAATTGGTTGCCATGGCGACGGTGATGTCATAATTGGTTGCTATGGCGACAATGATGTCATAATTGGTTGCCATGGAGACGATGATGCCTTAATACGTTGCCATGGTGACGGTGATATCATAATTGGTTGCCATGGCGACGGTGATGTCATAATTGGTTGCCATGGCGACGGTGATGCCTTGATACGTTGCCATGGCGACGGTGATGTCGTAATTGGTTGCCATGGTGACGGTGATGTCATAATTGGTTGCCATGGCGACGGTGATGTCATAATTGGTTGCCATGGCGATGATGCCTTAATACGTTGCCATGGTGACGGTGATGTCATAATTGGTCGTCATGCATGACGCCACTGCAGCTAGGCGTGGGAGCGCCGCTATCTAGCACCACTGCACCAGCCATCTTTCTTGGGCTATTCTCTTGGGAGTTCTGTTCTTCCTTATTCAAAGATCCGAATTTCAATTCAGCGATAAAAGTGATAAAGGCTCGGATTGAGCCGAAACGTCGTATTAAATTATATCGCTTCTACTTCGTGCTATATATACTTGTTTGGCTCCCACATGTTTTGTATATAATAAAAATAAGCACTTATTGCATATAGAAACCCCTCTGAGTGTGCGGTGAATTATATTATTATTGGTAATAGGACCTAAAGGTCTGTTACACCTGCACCTCGCTATTGGACTTGAGTGCACGCTAACCTCCTGGTTATAATTGGTTGCCATGGCAACGGTGATGTCATAATTGGTTGCCATGGCGACGATGATGCCTTAATACGTTGACATGGCGATGATGTCATAATTGGTTTCCATGGCGACGGTGATGTCATAATTTTTTGCCATGGCGACGGTGATGTCATAATTGGTTGCCATGGCGATGATGTCATAATTGGTTGCCATGGCGACAATGATGCCTTAATACATTGCCATGGCAATGATGTCATAATTGGTTGCCATGGCGACGGTGATGTCATAATTGGTTGCCATGGAGACGGTGATGTCATAATTGGTTGCCATGGCAATGATGTCATAATTGGTTGCCATGGCGACGGTGATGTCATAATTGGTTACCATGGCGACGATGATGCCTTAATACGTTGCCATGGCGATGATGTCATAATTGGTTGCCATGGCGACGGTGATGTCATAATTGGTTGCCATGGCGACGGTGATGTCATAATTGGTTGCCATGGCGACAATGATTTCATAAATGGTTGCCATGGCGACGATGATGCCTTAATACGTTGACATGGCGATGATGTCATAATTGGTTGCCATGGCAACGGTGATGTCATAATTGGTTGCCATGGCGACGGTTATGTCATAATTGGCTGCCATGGCGACAATGATGTCATAATTGGTTGCCATGGCGACGATGATGCCTTAATACGTTGACATGGCGATGATGTCATAATTGGTTGCCATGGTGACGGTGATGTCATAATTGGTTGCCATTGCGACGATGATGCCTTAATACGTTGCCATGGCGATTATGTCATAATTGGTTGCCATGGAGATGATGATGCCTTAATACATTGCCATGGCGACGGTGATGTCATAATTTGTTGCCATGTCGATGATGATGTCATAATTGGTTGCCATGGCGACGGTGATGTCATAATTGGTTGCTATGGCGACGATGATGTCATAATTGGTTGCCATGGAGACTATGATGCCTTAATACGTTGCCATGGCGACGGTGATATCATTGGTTGCCATGGCTACGGTGATGTCATAATTGGTTGCCATGGCGGTGATGTCATAATTTTTTGCCATGGCGACGGTAATGTCATAATTGGTTGCCATGGCGATGATGATGCCTTAATACGTTGCCATGGCGATGATATCATAATTGGTTGCCATGGTGACGGTGATGTCATAACTGGTTGCCATGGCGACGATGATGCCTTGATACGTTGCCATGGCGATGATGTCATAATTGGTTGCCATGGCAACGGTGATGTCATAATTGGTTGCCATGGCGACGATGATGCCTTAATACGTTGACATGGCGATGATGTCATAATTGGTTGCCATGGCGACGGTGATGTCATAATTTTTTGCCATGGCGACGGTGATGTCATAATTGGTTGCCATGGCGATAATGTCATAATTGGTTGCCATGGCGACGGTGATGTCATAATTGGTTGCCATGGCGACGATGATGCCTTAATACGTTGCCATGGCGATGATGTCATAATTGGTTGCCATGGCGACGGTGATGTCATAATTGGTTGCCATGGCGACTGTGATGTCATAATTGGTTGCCATGGCGACAATGATTTCATAATTGGTTGCCATGGCGACGATGATGCCTTAATACGTTGACATGGCGATGATGTCATAATTGGTTGCCATGGCGACGCTGATGTCACAATTGGTTGCCATGGCGACGATGATGCCTTAATACGTTGCCATGGCGATGATGTCATAATTGGTTGCCATGGCGACGGTGATGTCATAATTGGTTGCCATGGCGACGGTGATGTCATAATTGGTTGCCATGGCGACAATGATGTCATAATTGGTTGCCATGGCGACGATGATGCCTTAATACGTTGACAAGGCGATGATTTCATAATTGGTTGCCATGGCGACGGTGATGTCATAATTGGTTGCCATGGCGACGATGATGCCTTAATACGTTGCCATGGCGATGATGTCATAATTGGTTGCCATGGCGATGATGATGCCTTAATACGTTGCCATGGCGACGGTGATGTCATAATTTGTTGCCATGGCGATGATGATGTCATAATTGGTTGCCATGGCGATGGTGATGTCATAATTGGTTGCTATGGCGACGATGATGTCATAATTGGTTGCCATGGAGACTATGATGCCTTAATACGTTGCCATGGCGACGGTGATATCATTGGTTGCCATGGCGACGGTGATGTCATAATTAGTTGCCATGGCGATGATGTCATAATTGGTTGCCATGGCGACGGTGATGTCATAATTGGTTGCCATGGCGACGATGATGCCTTAATACGTTGCCATGGTGATGATGTCATAATTGGTTGCCATGGCGATGGTGATGTCATAATTGGTTGCCATGGCGACGGTGATGTCATAATTGGTTGCCATGGCGACAATGATGTCATAATTGGTTGCCATGGCGACGATGATGCCTTAATACGTTGACATGGCGATGATGTCATAATTGGTTGCCATGGCGACGGTGATGTCATAATTGGTTTCCATGGCGACGATGATGCCTTAATACGTTGCATGGCGATTATGTCATAATTGGTTGCCATGGCAAAGATGATGCCTTAATACGTTGCCATGGCGACGGTGATGTCATAATTTGTTGCCATGGCGATGGTGATGTCATAATTGGTTGCCATGGCGACGGTGATTTCATAATTGGTTGCTCTGGCGACGATGATGTCATAATTGGTTGCCATGGAGATGATGATGCCTTAATACGTTGCCATGTCGATTATGTCATAAATGGTTGCCATGGCGACGGTGATGTCATAATTGGTTGCCATGGCGACGATTATGCCTTAATACGTTGCCATGGCGATGATGTCATAATTGGTTGCCATGGCGATGGTGAAGTCATAATTGGTTGCCATGGCGACGGTGATGTCACAATTGGTTGCCATGGCGACAATGATGTCATAATTGGTTGCCATGGCGACGATGATGCCTTAATACGTTGCCATGGCGATGATGTCATAATTGGTTGCCATGGCGACGGTGATGTCATAATTGGTTGCCATCGCGACGGTGATGTCATAATTGGTTGCCATGGCGATGATGTCATAATTTGTTGCCATGGCGACGGTGATGTCATAATTGGTTACCATGGCGACGATGATGCCTTAATACATTGCCATGGCGATGATGCCTTAATACATTGCCATGGCGATGATGTCATAATTGGTTGCCATGGCGACGGTGATGTCATAATTGGTTGCCATGGCGACGATGATGCCTTAATACGTTGCCATGGCGATGATGTCATAATTGGTTGCCATGGCGACGATCATGCCTTAATACGTTGCCATGGCGATGATGTCATAATTGGTTGCCATGGCGACGGTGATGTCATAATTAGTTGCCATAGCGACGGTGATGTCATAATTGGTTGCCATGGCGACGATGATGCCTTAATACGTTGCCATGGCGACGGTGATATCATAATTGGTTGCCATGGTGACGGTGATGTCATAATTTGTTGCCATGGCGACGGTGATGTCATAATTGGTTGCCATGGCGACGATGATGCCTTAATACGTTGCCATGGCGATGATGTCATATTTGGTTGCCATGGCGATGGTGATGTCATAATTGGTTGCCATGGCGACGTGATGTCATAATTGGTTGCCATGGCGATGATGTCATAATTGGTTGCCATGGCGACGGTGATGTCATAATTGGTTGCCATGGCGACGATGATGCCTTAATATGTTGCCATGGCGATGATGTCATAATTGGTTGCCATGGCGACGATGATGCCTTAATACGTTGCCATGGCAACGGTGATGTCATAATTGGTTGACATGGCGACTATGATGCCTTAATACGTTGCCATGGCGATGATGTCATAATTGGTTGCCATGGCGACGGTGATGTCATAATTGGTTAACATGGCGACGGTAATGTCATAATTGGTTGACATGGCGATGATGTCATAATTGGTTGCCATGGCGATGATGATGCTTTAATACGTTGCCATGGCGACGATGAAGTCATAATTGGTTGCCATGGCGACGATGATGTCATAATTGGTTGCCATGGCGATTATGTCATAATTGGTTGCCATGGCGATGATGATGTCATAATTGGTTGCCATGGCGATGATGTCATAATTGGTTGCCATGGCGATGATGTCATAATTGGTTGCCATGACGATGATGTCATAATTGGTTGCCATGGTGACGATGATGCCTTAACACGTTGCCATGGCGACGGTGATGTCATAATTGGTTGCAATGGCGACGGTGATGTCATAATTGGTTGCCATGGCGACGATGATGTCTTAATACGTTGCCATGGCGACGGTGATGTCATTATTGGTTGCCATGGCGACGGTGATATCATAACTGGTTGCCATGGTGACGATGATGTCATAATTGGTTGCCATGGCGACGATGATGCCTTAATACATTGCCATGGCGATGATGTCATAATTGGTTTCCATGGCGACGGTGATGTCATAATTGGTTGCCATGGCGACGATGATGCCTTAATACATTGCCATGGCGACGGTGATGTCATAATTGGTTGCCATGGCGATGATGTCATACTTGGTTGCCATGGCGACGGTGATGTCATAATTGGTTGCAATGGTGACGATGATGTCATAATTGGTTGCCATGGCGATGGTGATGTCATAATTGGTTGCCATGGCGATGATGATGTCATAATTGGTTGCCATGTCGACGATGATGCCTTAATACGTTCCCATGGCGATGATGTCATAATTGTTTGCCATGGCGACGATCATGCCTTAATACATTGCCATGGCGATGATGTCATAATTGGTTGCCATAGCGACGGTGATGTCATAATTGGTTGCCATGGCGACGATGATGCCTTAATACGTTGCCATGGCGACGGTGATATCATAATTGGTTGCCATGGCGACGGAGATGTCATAATTGGTTGCCATGGCGACGGTGATGTCATAATTGGTTGCCATGGCGACGATGATGCCTTAATACGTTGCCATGGTGATGATGTCATAATTGGTTGCCATGGCGACGGTGATGTCATAATTGGCTGCCATGGCGACGGTGATGTCATAATTGGTTGCCATGGCGATGATGTCATAATTGGTTGCCATGGCGACGGTGATGTCATAATTTGTTGCCATGGCGACGATGATGCCTTAATACGTTGCCATGGCGATGATGTCATAATTGGTTGCCATGGCGACAATGATGCCTTAATACGTTGCCATGGCAACGGTGATGTCATAATTGGTTGCCTTTTCGACGATGATGCCTTAATACGTTGCCATGGCGATGATGTCATAATTGGTTGCCATGGCGACGGTGATGTCATAATTGGTTGCCATGGCGACGGTGATGTCATAATTGGTTGCCATGGCGACAATAATGTCATAATTGGTTGCCATGGCGACGATGATGCCTTAATACGTTGACATGGCGATGATGTCATAATTGGTTGCCATGGCGACGGTGATGTCATAATTGGTTTCCATGGCGACGATGATGCCTTAATACGTTGCATGGCGATGATGTCATAATTGGTTGCCATGGCAAAGATGATGCCTTAATACGTTGCCATGGCGACGGTGATGTCATAATTTGTTGCCATGGTGATGATGTCATGCCATGGCGACGGTGATGTCATAATTGGTTGCTATGGCAACGATGATGTCATAATTGGTTGCCATGGAGACTATGATGCCTTAATACGTTGACATGGCGACGGTGATATCATTGGTTGCCATGGCGACGGTGATGTCATAATTGGTTGCCATGGCGACGTTGATGTCATAATTTGTTGCCATGGCAATGATGATGTCATAATTGGTTGCCATGGCGACGGTGATGTCATAATTGGTTGCTATGGCGACAATGATGTCATAATTGGTTGCCATGGAGACGATGATGCCTTAATACGTTGCCATGGTGACGGTGATATCATAATTGGTTGCCATGGCGACGGTGATGTCATAATTGGTTGCCATGGCGACGGTGATGCCTTGATACGTTGCCATGGCGACGGTGATGTCGTAATTGGTTGCCATGGCGACGGTGATGTCATAATTGGTTGCCATGGCGACGGTGATGTCATAATTGGTTGCCATGGCGATGATGCCTTAATACGTTGCCATGGCGACGGTGATGTCATAATTGGTTGCCATGGCGACAATGATGCCTTAATACATTGCCATGGCGATGATGTCATAATTGGTTGCCATGGTGACGGTGATGTCATAATTGGTTGCCATGGCGACGATGATGCCTTAATACGTTCCCATGGCGATGATGTCATAATTGGTTGCCATGGCAACGGTGATGTCATAATTGGTTGCCATGGCGACGATGATGACTTAATACGTTGACATGGCGATGATGTCATAATTGGTTTCCATGGCGACGGTGATGTCATAATTTTTTGCCATGGCGACGGTGATGTCATAATTGGTTGCCATGGCGATGATGTCATAATTGGTTGCCATGGCGACGGTGATGTCATAATTGGTTGCCATGGCGACGATGATGCCTTAATACATTGCCATGGCGATGATGTCATAATTGGTTGCCATGGCGACGGTGATGTCATAATTGGTTGCCATGGCGACGGTGATGTCATAATTGGTTGCCATGGCAATGATGTCATAATTGGTTGCCATGGCGACGGTGATGTCATAATTGGTTGCCATGGCGACGATGATGCCTTAATACGTTGCCATGGCGATGATGTCATAATTGGTTGCCATGGCGACGGTGATGTCATAATTGGTTGCCATGGCGACGGTGATGTCATAATTGGTTGCCATGGCGACAATGATTTCATAATTGGTTGCCATAGCGACGATGATGCCTTAATACGTTGACATGGCGATGATGTCATAATTGGTTGCCATGGCGACGGTGATGTCATAATTGGTTGCCATGGCGACGATGATGCCTTAATACGTTGCCATGGCGATGATGTCATAATTGGTTGCCATGGCGACGGTGATGTCATAATTGGTTGCCATGGCGACTGTGATGTCATAATTGGTTGCCATGGCGACAATGATGTCATAATTGGTTGCCATGGCGACGATGATGCCTTAATACGTTGACATGGCGATGATGTCATAATTGGTTGCCATGGCGACGATGATGTCATAATTGGTTGCCATGGCGATTATGTCATAATTGGTTGCCATGGCGATGATGATGTCATAATTGGTTGCCATGGCGATGATGTCATAATTGGTTGCCATGGCGATGATGTCATAATTGGTTGCCATGACGATGATGTCATAATTGGTTGCCATGGTGACGATGATGCCTTAACACGTTGCCATGGCGACGGTGATGTCATAATTGGTTGCAATGGCGACGGTGATGTCATAATTGGTTGCCATGGCGACGATGATGTCTTAATACGTTGCCATGGCGACGGTGATGTCATTATTGGTTGCCATGGCGACGGTGATATCATAACTGGTTGCCATGGTGACGATGATGTCATAATTGGTTGCCATGGCGACGATGATGCCTTAATACGTTGCCATGGCGATGATGTCATAATTGGTTTCCATGGCGACGGTGATGTCATAATTGGTTGCCATGGCGACGATGATGCCTTAATACATTGCCATGGCGACGGTGATGTCATAATTGGTTGCCATGGCGATGATGTCATACTTGGTTGCCATGGCGACGGTGATGTCATAATTGGTTGCAATGGTGACGATGATGTCATAATTGGTTGCCATGGCGATGGTGATGTCATAATTGGTTGCCATGGCGATGATGATGTCATAATTGGTTGCCATGTCGACGATGATGCCTTAATACGTTCCCATGGCGATGATGTCATAATTGTTTGCCATGGCGACGATCATGCCTTAATACATTGCCATGGCGATGATGTCATAATTGGTTGCCATGGCAACGGTGATGTCATAATTGGTTGCCATAGCGACGGTGATGTCATAATTGGTTGCCATGGCGACGATGATGCCTTAATACGTTGCCATGGCGACGGTGATATCATAATTGGTTGCCATGGCGACGGAGATGTCATAATTGGTTGCCATGGCGACGGTGATGTCATAATTGGTTGCCATGGCGACGATGATGCCTTAATACGTTGCCATGGTGATGATGTCATAATTGGTTGCCATGGCGACGGTGATGTCATAATTGGCTGCCATGGCGACGGTGATGTCATAATTGGTTGCCATGGCGATGATGTCATAATTGGTTGCCATGGCGACGGTGATGTCATAATTTGTTGCCATGGCGACGATGATGCCTTAATACGTTGCCATGGCGATGATGTCATAATTGGTTGCCATGGCGACAATGATGCCTTAATACGTTGCCATGGCAACGGTGATGTCATAATTGGTTGCCTTTTCGACGATGATGCCTTAATATGTTGCCATGGCGATGATGTCATAATTGGTTGCCATGGCGACGGTGATGTCATAATTGGTTGCCATGGCGACGGTGATGTCATAATTGGTTGCCATGGCGACAATAATGTCATAATTGGTTGCCATGGCGACGATGATGCCTTAATACGTTGACATGGCGATGATGTCATAATTGGTTGCCATGGCGACGGTGATGTCATAATTGGTTTCCATGGCGACGATGATGCCTTAATACGTTGCATGGCGATGATGTCATAATTGGTTGCCATGGCAAAGATGATGCCTTAATACGTTGCCATGGCGACGGTGATGTCATAATTTGTTACCATGGTGATGATGTCATGCCATGGCGACGGTGATGTCATAATTGGTTGCTATGGCAACGATGATGTCATAATTGGTTGCCATGGAGACTATGATGCCTTAATACGTTGAAATGGCGACGGTGATATCATTGGTTGCCATGGCGACGGTGATGTCATAATTGGTTGCCATGGCGACGTTGATGTCATAATTTGTTGCCATGGCAATGATGATGTCATAATTGGTTGCCATGGCGACGGTGATGTCATAATTGGTTGCTATGGCGACGATGATGTCATAATTGGTTGCCATGGAGACGATGATGCCTTAATACGTTGCCATGGTGACGGTGATATAATTGGTTGCCATGGCGACGGTGATGTCATAATTGGTTGCCATGGCGACGGTGATGCCTTGATACGTTGCCATGGCGACGGTGATGTCGTAATTGGTTGCCATGGCGACGGTGATGTCATAATTGGTTGCCATGGCGACGGTGATGTCATAATTGGTTGCCATGGCGATGATGCCTTAATACGTTGCCATGGCGACGGTGATGTCATAATTGGTTGCCATGGCGACAATGATGCCTTAATACATTGCCATGGCGATGATGTCATAATTGGTTGCCATGGTGACGGTGATGTCATAATTGGTTGCCATGGCGACGATGATGCCTTAATACGTTCCCATGGCGATGATGTCATAATTGGTTGCCATGGCAACGGTGATGTCATAATTGGTTGCCATGGCGACGATGATGACTTAATACGTTGACATGGCGATGATGTCATAATTGGTTTCCATGGCGACGGTGATGTCATAATTTTTTGCCATGGCGACGGTGATGTCATAATTGGTTGCCATGGCGATGATGTCATAATTGGTTGCCATGGCGACGGTGATGTCATAATTGGTTGCCATGGCGACGATGATGCCTTAATACATTGCCATGGCGATGATGTCATAATTGGTTGCCATGGCGACGGTGATGTCATAATTGGTTGCCATGGCGACGGTGATGTCATAATTGGTTGCCATGGCAATGATGTCATAATTGGTTGCCATGGCGACGGTGATGTCATAATTGGTTGCCATGGCGACGATGATGCCTTAATACGTTGCCATGGCGATGATGTCATAATTGGTTGCCATGGCGACGGTGATGTCATAATTGGTTGCCATGGCGACGGTGATGTCATAATTGGTTGCCATGGCGACAATGATTTCATAATTGGTTGCCATAGCGACGATGATGCCTTAATACGTTGACATGGCGATGATGTCATAATTGGTTGCCATGGCGACGGTGATGTCATAATTGGTTGCCATGGCGACGATGATGCCTTAATACGTTGCCATGGCGATGATGTCATAATTGGTTGCCATGGCGACGGTGATGTCATAATTGGTTGCCATGGCGACTGTGATGTCATAATTGGTTGCCATGGCGACAATGATGTCATAATTGGTTGCCATGGCGACGATGATGCCTTAATACGTTGACATGGCGATGATGTCATAATTGGTTGCCATGGCGACGATGATGTCATAATTGGTTGCCATGGCGATTATGTCATAATTGGTTGCCATGGCGATGATGATGTCATAATTGGTTGCCATGGCGATGATGTCATAATTGGTTGCCATGGCGATGATGTCATAATTGGTTGCCATGACGATGATGTCATAATTGGTTGCCATGGTGACGATGATGCCTTAACACGTTGCCATGGCGACGGTGATGTCATAATTGGTTGCAATGGCGACGGTGATGTCATAATTGGTTGCCATGGCGACGATGATGTCTTAATACGTTGCCATGGCGACGGTGATGTCATTATTGGTTGCCATGGCGACGGTGATATCATAACTGGTTGCCATGGTGACGATGATGTCATAATTGGTTGCCATGGCGACGATGATGCCTTAATACGTTGCCATGGCGATGATGTCATAATTGGTTTCCATGGCGACGGTGATGTCATAATTGGTTGCCATGGCGACGATGATGCCTTAATACATTGCCATGGCGACGGTGATGTCATAATTGGTTGCCATGGCGATGATGTCATACTTGGTTGCCATGGCGACGGTGATGTCATAATTGGTTGCAATGGTGACGATGATGTCATAATTGGTTGCCATGGCGATGGTGATGTCATAATTGGTTGCCATGGCGATGATGATGTCATAATTGGTTGCCATGTCGACGATGATGCCTTAATACGTTCCCATGGCGATGATGTCATAATTGTTTGCCATGGCGACGATCATGCCTTAATACATTGCCATGGCGATGATGTCATAATTGGTTGCCATGGCAACGGTGATGTCATAATTGGTTGCCATAGCGACGGTGATGTCATAATTGGTTGCCATGGCGACGATGATGCCTTAATACGTTGCCATGGCGACGGTGATATCATAATTGGTTGCCATGGCGACGGAGATGTCATAATTGGTTGCCATGGCGACGGTGATGTCATAATTGGTTGCCATGGCGACGATGATGCCTTAATACGTTGCCATGGTGATGATGTCATAATTGGTTGCCATGGCGACGGTGATGTCATAATTGGCTGCCATGGCGACGGTGATGTCATAATTGGTTGCCATGGCGATGATGTCATAATTGGTTGCCATGGCGACGGTGATGTCATAATTTGTTGCCATGGCGACGATGATGCCTTAATACGTTGCCATGGCGATGATGTCATAATTGGTTGCCATGGCGACAATGATGCCTTAATACGTTGCCATGGCAACGGTGATGTCATAATTGGTTGCCTTTTCGACGATGATGCCTTAATATGTTGCCATGGCGATGATGTCATAATTGGTTGCCATGGCGACGGTGATGTCATAATTGGTTGCCATGGCGACGGTGATGTCATAATTGGTTGCCATGGCGACAATAATGTCATAATTGGTTGCCATGGCGACGATGATGCCTTAATACGTTGACATGGCGATGATGTCATAATTGGTTGCCATGGCGACGGTGATGTCATAATTGGTTTCCATGGCGACGATGATGCCTTAATACGTTGCATGGCGATGATGTCATAATTGGTTGCCATGGCAAAGATGATGCCTTAATACGTTGCCATGGCGACGGTGATGTCATAATTTGTTGCCATGGTGATGATGTCATGCCATGGCGACGGTGATGTCATAATTGGTTGCTATGGCAACGATGATGTCATAATTGGTTGCCATGGAGACTATGATGCCTTAATACGTTGAAATGGCGACGGTGATATCATTGGTTGCCATGGCGACGGTGATGTCATAATTGGTTGCCATGGCGACGTTGATGTCATAATTTGTTGCCATGGCAATGATGATGTCATAATTGGTTGCCATGGCGACGGTGATGTCATAATTGGTTGCTATGGCGACGATGATGTCATAATTGGTTGCCATGGAGACGATGATGCCTTAATACGTTGCCATGGTGACGGTGATATAATTGGTTGCCATGGCGACGGTGATGTCATAATTGGTTGCCATGGCGACGGTGATGCCTTGATACGTTGCCATGGCGACGGTGATGTCGTAATTGGTTGCCATGGCGACGGTGATGTCATAATTGGTTGCCATGGCGACGGTGATGTCATAATTGGTTGCCATGGCGATGATGCCTTAATACGTTGCCATGGCGACGGTGATGTCATAATTGGTTGCCATGGCGACAATGATGCCTTAATACATTGCCATGGCGATGATGTCATAATTGGTTGCCATGGTGACGGTGATGTCATAATTGGTTGCCATGGCGACGATGATGCCTTAATACGTTCCCATGGCGATGATGTCATAATTGGTTGCCATGGCAACGGTGATGTCATAATTGGTTGCCATGGCGACGATGATGACTTAATACGTTGACATGGCGATGATGTCATAATTGGTTTCCATGGCGACGGTGATGTCATAATTTTTTGCCATGGCGACGGTGATGTCATAATTGGTTGCCATGGCGATGATGTCATAATTGGTTGCCATGGCGACGGTGATGTCATAATTGGTTGCCATGGCGACGATGATGCCTTAATACATTGCCATGGCGATGATGTCATAATTGGTTGCCATGGCGACGGTGATGTCATAATTGGTTGCCATGGCGACGGTGATGTCATAATTGGTTGCCATGGCAATGATGTCATAATTGGTTGCCATGGCGACGGTGATGTCATAATTGGTTGCCATGGCGACGATGATGCCTTAATACGTTGCCATGGCGATGATGTCATAATTGGTTGCCATGGCGACGGTGATGTCATAATTGGTTGCCATGGCGACGGTGATGTCATAATTGGTTGCCATGGCGACAATGATTTCATAATTGGTTGCCATGGCGACGATGATGCCTTAATACGTTGACATGGCGATGATGTCATAATTGGTTGCCATGGCGACGGTGATGTCATAATTGGTTGCCATGGCGACGATGATGCCTTAATACGTTGCCATGGCGATGATGTCATAATTGGTTGCCATGGCGACGGTGATGTCATAATTGGTTGCCATGGCGACTGTGATGTCATAATTGGTTGCCATGGCAACAATGATGTCATAATTGGTTGCCATGGCGACGATGATGCCTTAATACGTTGACATGGCGATGATGTCATAATTGGTTGCCATGGTGACGGTGATGTCATAATTGGTTGCCATGGCGACGATGATGCCTTAATACGTTGCCATGGCGATGATGTCATAATTGGTTGCCATGGCGATGATGATGCCTTAATACGTTGCCATGGCGACGGTGATGTCATAATTTGTTGCCATGTCGATGATGATGTCATAATTGGTTGCCATGGCGACGGTGATGTCATAATTGGTTGCTATGGCTACGATGATGTCATAATTGGTTGCCATGGAGACTATGATGCCTTAATACGTTGCCATGGCGACGGTGATATCATTGGTTGCCATGGCTACGGTGATGTCATAATTGGTTGCCATGGCGGTGATGTCATAATTGGTTGCCATGGTGACGGTGATGTCATAATTGGTTGCCATGGCGACGATGATGCCTTAATACGTTGCCATGATGATGATGTCATAATTGGTTGCCATGGCGATGGTGATGTCATAATTGGTTGCCATGGCGATGGTGATGTCATAATTGGTTGCCATGGCGACAATAATGTCATAATTGGTTGCCATGGCGACGATGATGCCTTAATACGTTGACATGGCGATGATGTCATAATTGGTTGCCATGGCGACGGTGATGTCATAATTGGTTTCCATGGCGACGATGATGCCTTAATACGTTGCATGGCGATGATGTCATAATTGGTTGCCATGGCAAAGATGATGCCTTAATACGTTGCCATGGCGACGGTGATGTCATAATTTGTTGCCATGGTGATGATGATGTCATACCATGGCGACGGTGATGTCATAATTGGTTGCCATGGCGACGATGATGTCATAATTGGTTGCCATGGAGACGATGATGCCTTAATACGTTGCCATGGCGATGATGTCATAAATGGTTGCCATGGCGACGGTGATGTCATAATTGATTGCCATGGCGACGATTATGCCTTAATACGTTGCCATGGCGATGATGTCATAATTGGTTGCCATGGCGACGGTGATGTCATAATTGGTTGCCATGGCGACGGTGATGTCATAATTGGTTGCCATGGCGACAATGATGTCATAATTGGTTGCCATGGCGACGATGATGCCTTAATATGTTGCCATGGCGATGATGTCATAATTGGTTGCCATGGCGACGGTGATGTCATAATTGGTTGCCATGGTGACGGTGATGTCATAATTGGTTGCCATGGCGACAATGATGTCATAATTGGTTGCCATGGTGACGATGATGCCTTAATACGTTGCCATGGCGATGATGTCATAATTGGTTGCCATGGCGACGGTGATGTCATAATTGGTTGCCATGGCGACGATGATGCCTTAATACGTTGCCATGGCGATGATGTCATAATTGGTTGCCATGGTGACGGTGATGTAATAATTGGTTGCCATGGCGATGTTGATGTCATAATTCTTTGCCATGGCGACAATGATGTCATGATTGGTTGCCATGGCGACGATGATGCCTTAATATGTTGCCATGGCGACGGTGATGTCATAATTTGTTGCCATGGCGATGATGATGTCATAATTGGTTGCCATGGCGACGGTGATGTCATAATTGGTTGCCATGGCGACGATGATGCCTTAATACGTTGCCATGGCAATGATGTCATAAATGGTTGCCATGGCGACGGTGATGTCATAATTCGTTTGCCATGGTGACGGTGATGTCATAATTGGTTGCCATGGTGACGGTGATGTCATAATTGGTTGCCATGGCGACGGTGATGTCATAATTGGTTGCCATGACGATGATGATGTCATAATTGGTTGCCATGGCGATGATGTCATAATTGGTTGCCATGGCGATTATGTCATAATTGGTTGCCATGGCGACGATGATACCTTAATACGTTGCCATGGCGATGAAGTCATAATTGGTTGCCATGGCGATGATGATGTCATAATAGGTTGCCATGGCGACGGTGAGGTCTTAATTGGTTGCCATGGCGATGATGTCATAATAGGTTGCCATGGCGATGATGTCATAATAGGTTGCCATGGCGACGGTGATGTCATAATTGGTTGCCATGGCGACGGTGATGTAATAATTGGTTGCCATGGCGACGATGATGCCTTAATACGTTGCCATGGCGACGATGATGCCTTAATATGTTGCCATGGCGACGGTGATGTCATAATTGGTTGCCATGGCGACGGTGATGTCATAATTGGTTGCATTGGCGACGGTGATGTCATAATTGGTTGCCATGACGATGATGATGTCATAATTGGTTGCCATGGCGATGATGTCATAATTGGTTGCCATGGCGACGGTGATGTCATAATTGGTTGCCATGGCGACGATGATGCCTTAATACGTTGCCATGGCGACGGTGATGTCATAATTGGTTGCCATGGCGACGATGATGCCTTAATACGTTGCCATGGCGATGATGTCATAATTGGTTGCCATGGCGACGGTGATGTCATAATTGGTTGCCATGGCGACGATGATGTCTTAATACGTTGCCATGGCGATGATGTCATAATTTTTTGCCATGGCGACGATGATGCCTTAATACGTTGCCATGGTGACTGTGATGTCATAGTTTGTTGCCATGGCGATGATGATGTCATAATTGTTTGCCATGGCGACGGTGATGTCATAATTGGTTGCCATGGCGACGGTGATGTCATAATTGGTTGCCATGGCGACGATGATGCCTTAATACGTTGCCATGGCGATGATGTCATAATTGGTTGCCATGGCGACGGTGATGTCATAATTGGTTGCCATGGCGACGGTGATGTCATAATTGGTTGCCATGGCGACAATGATTTCATAAATGGTTGCCATGGCGACGATGATGCCTTAATACGTTGACATGGCGATGATGTCATAATTGGTTGCCATGGCAACGGTGATGTCATAATTGGTTGCCATGGCGACGGTTATGTCATAATTGGCTGCCATGGCGACAATGATGTCATAATTGGTTGCCATGGCGACGATGATGCCTTAATACGTTGACATGGCGATGATGTCATAATTGGTTGCCATGGTGACGGTGATGTCATAATTGGTTGCCATTGCGACGATGATGCCTTAATACGTTGCCATGGCGATTATGTCATAATTGGTTGCCATGGAGATGATGATGCCTTAATACATTGCCATGGCGACGGTGATGTCATAATTTGTTGCCATGTCGATGATGATGTCATAATTGGTTGCCATGGCGACGGTGATGTCATAATTGGTTGCTATGGCGACGATGATGTCATAATTGGTTGCCATGGAGACTATGATGCCTTAATACGTTGCCATGGCGACGGTGATATCATTGGTTGCCATGGCTACGGTGATGTCATAATTGGTTGCCATGGCGGTGATGTCATAATTGGTTGCCATGGCGACGGTAATGTCATAATTGGTTGCCATGGCGATGATGATGCCTTAATACGTTGCCATGGCGATGATGTCATAATTGGTTGCCATGGTGACGGTGATGTCATAACTGGTTGCCATGGCGACGATGATGCCTTGATACGTTGCCATGGCGATGATGTCATAATTGGTTGCCATGGCGACGGTGATGTCATAATTGGTTTCCATGGCGACGATGATGCCTTAATACGTTGCATGGCGATGATGTCATAATTGGTTGCCATGGCAAAGATGATGCCTTAATACGTTGCCATGGCGACGGTGATGTCATAATTTGTTGCCATGGCGATGGTGATGTCATAATTGGTTGCCATGGCGACGGTGATTTCATAATTGGTTGCTCTGGCGACGATGATGTCATAATTGGTTGCCATGGAGATGATGATGCCTTAATACGTTGCCATGTCGATTATGTCATAAATGGTTGCCATGGCGACGGTGATGTCATAATTGGTTGCCATGGCGACGATTATGCCTTAATACGTTGCCATGGCGATGATGTCATAATTGGTTGCCATGGCGATGGTGAAGTCATAATTGGTTGCCATGGCGACGGTGATGTCACAATTGGTTGCCATGGCGACAATGATGTCATAATTGGTTGCCATGGCGACGATGATGCCTTAATACGTTGCCATGGCGATGATGTCATAATTGGTTGCCATGGCGACGGTGATGTCATAATTGGTTGCCATCGCGACGGTGATGTCATAATTGGTTGCCATGGCGATGATGTCATAATTTGTTGCCATGGCGACGGTGATGTCATAATTGGTTACCATGGCGACGATGATGCCTTAATACATTGCCATGGCGATGATGCCTTAATACATTGCCATGGCGATGATGTCATAATTGGTTGCCATGGCGACGGTGATGTCATAATTGGTTGCCATGGCGACGATGATGCCTTAATACGTTGCCATGGCGATGATGTCATAATTGGTTGCCATGGCGACGATCATGCCTTAATACGTTGCCATGGCGATGATGTCATAATTGGTTGCCATGGCGACGGTGATGTCATAATTAGTTGCCATAGCGACGGTGATGTCATAATTGGTTGCCATGGCGACGATGATGCCTTAATACGTTGCCATGGCGACGGTGATATCATAATTGGTTGCCATGGTGACGGTGATGTCATAATTTGTTGCCATGGCGACGGTGATGTCATAATTGGTTGCCATGGCGACGATGATGCCTTAATACGTTGCCATGGCGATGATGTCATATTTGGTTGCCATGGCGATGGTGATGTCATAATTGGTTGCCATGGCGACGTGATGTCATAATTGGTTGCCATGGCGATGATGTCATAATTGGTTGCCATGGCGACGGTGATGTCATAATTGGTTGCCATGGCGACGATGATGCCTTAATATGTTGCCATGGCGATGATGTCATAATTGGTTGCCATGGCGACGATGATGCCTTAATACGTTGCCATGGCAACGGTGATGTCATAATTGGTTGACATGGCGACTATGATGCCTTAATACGTTGCCATGGCGATGATGTCATAATTGGTTGCCATGGCGACGGTGATGTCATAATTGGTTAACATGGCGACGGTAATGTCATAATTGGTTGACATGGCGATGATGTCATAATTGGTTGCCATGGCGATGATGATGCTTTAATACGTTGCCATGGCGACGATGAAGTCATAATTGGTTGCCATGGCGACGATGATGTCATAATTGGTTGCCATGGCGATTATGTCATAATTGGTTGCCATGGCGATGATGATGTCATAATTGGTTGCCATGGCGATGATGTCATAATTGGTTGCCATGGCGATGATGTCATAATTGGTTGCCATGACGATGATGTCATAATTGGTTGCCATGGTGACGATGATGCCTTAACACGTTGCCATGGCGACGGTGATGTCATAATTGGTTGCAATGGCGACGGTGATGTCATAATTGGTTGCCATGGCGACGATGATGTCTTAATACGTTGCCATGGCGACGGTGATGTCATTATTGGTTGCCATGGCGACGGTGATATCATAACTGGTTGCCATGGTGACGATGATGTCATAATTGGTTGCCATGGCGACGATGATGCCTTAATACATTGCCATGGCGATGATGTCATAATTGGTTTCCATGGCGACGGTGATGTCATAATTGGTTGCCATGGCGACGATGATGCCTTAATACATTGCCATGGCGACGGTGATGTCATAATTGGTTGCCATGGCGATGATGTCATACTTGGTTGCCATGGCGACGGTGATGTCATAATTGGTTGCAATGGTGACGATGATGTCATAATTGGTTGCCATGGCGATGGTGATGTCATAATTGGTTGCCATGGCGATGATGATGTCATAATTGGTTGCCATGTCGACGATGATGCCTTAATACGTTCCCATGGCGATGATGTCATAATTGTTTGCCATGGCGACGATCATGCCTTAATACATTGCCATGGCGATGATGTCATAATTGGTTGCCATGGCGACGGTGATGTCATAATTGGTTGCCATAGCGACGGTGATGTCATAATTGGTTGCCATGGCGACGATGATGCCTTAATACGTTGCCATGGCGACGGTGATATCATAATTGGTTGCCATGGCGACGGAGATGTCATAATTGGTTGCCATGGCGACGGTGATGTCATAATTGGTTGCCATGGCGACGATGATGCCTTAATACGTTGCCATGGTGATGATGTCATAATTGGTTGCCATGGCGACGGTGATGTCATAATTGGCTGCCATGGCGACGGTGATGTCATAATTGGTTGCCATGGCGATGATGTCATAATTGGTTGCCATGGCGACGGTGATGTCATAATTTGTTGCCATGGCGACGATGATGCCTTAATACGTTGCCATGGCGATGATGTCATAATTGGTTGCCATGGCGACAATGATGCCTTAATACGTTGCCATGGCAACGGTGATGTCATAATTGGTTGCCTTTTCGACGATGATGCCTTAATACGTTGCCATGGCGATGATGTCATAATTGGTTGCCATGGCGACGGTGATGTCATAATTGGTTGCCATGGCGACGGTGATGTCATAATTGGTTGCCATGGCGACAATAATGTCATAATTGGTTGCCATGGCGACGATGATGCCTTAATACGTTGACATGGCGATGATGTCATAATTGGTTGCCATGGCGACGGTGATGTCATAATTGGTTTCCATGGCGACGATGATGCCTTAATACGTTGCATGGCGATGATGTCATAATTGGTTGCCATGGCAAAGATGATGCCTTAATACGTTGCCATGGCGACGGTGATGTCATAATTTGTTGCCATGGTGATGATGTCATGCCATGGCGACGGTGATGTCATAATTGGTTGCTATGGCAACGATGATGTCATAATTGGTTGCCATGGAGACTATGATGCCTTAATACGTTGACATGGCGACGGTGATATCATTGGTTGCCATGGCGACGGTGATGTCATAATTGGTTGCCATGGCGACGTTGATGTCATAATTTGTTGCCATGGCAATGATGATGTCATAATTGGTTGCCATGGCGACGGTGATGTCATAATTGGTTGCTATGGCGACAATGATGTCATAATTGGTTGCCATGGAGACGATGATGCCTTAATACGTTGCCATGGTGACGGTGATATCATAATTGGTTGCCATGGCGACGGTGATGTCATAATTGGTTGCCATGGCGACGGTGATGCCTTGATACGTTGCCATGGCGACGGTGATGTCGTAATTGGTTGCCATGACGACGGTGATGTCATAATTGGTTGCCATGGCGACGGTGATGTCATAATTGGTTGCCATGGCGATGATGCCTTAATACGTTGCCATGGCGACGGTGATGTCATAATTGGTTGCCATGGCGACAATGATGCCTTAATACATTGCCATGGCGATGATGTCATAATTGGTTGCCATGGTGACGGTGATGTCATAATTGGTTGCCATGGCGACGATGATGCCTTAATACGTTCCCATGGCGATGATGTCATAATTGGTTGCCATGGCAACGGTGATGTCATAATTGGTTGCCATGGCGACGATGATGACTTAATACGTTGACATGGCGATGATGTCATAATTGGTTTCCATGGCGACGGTGATGTCATAATTTTTTGCCATGGCGACGGTGATGTCATAATTGGTTGCCATGGCGATGATGTCATAATTGGTTGCCATGGCGACGGTGATGTCATAATTGGTTGCCATGGCGACGATGATGCCTTAATACATTGCCATGGCGATGATGTCATAATTGGTTGCCATGGCGACGGTGATGTCATAATTGGTTGCCATGGCGACGGTGATGTCATAATTGGTTGCCATGGCAATGATGTCATAATTGGTTGCCATGGCGACGGTGATGTCATAATTGGTTGCCATGGCGACGATGATGCCTTAATACGTTGCCATGGCGATGATGTCATAATTGGTTGCCATGGCGACGGTGATGTCATAATTGGTTGCCATGGCGACGGTGATGTCATAATTGGTTGCCATGGCGACAATGATTTCATAATTGGTTGCCATAGCGACGATGATGCCTTAATACGTTGACATGGCGATGATGTCATAATTGGTTGCCATGGCGACGGTGATGTCATAATTGGTTGCCATGGCGACGATGATGCCTTAATACGTTGCCATGGCGATGATGTCATAATTGGTTGCCATGGCGACGGTGATGTCATAATTGGTTGCCATGGCGACTGTGATGTCATAATTGGTTGCCATGGCGACAATGATGTCATAATTGGTTGCCATGGCGACGATGATGCCTTAATACGTTGACATGGCGATGATGTCATAATTGGTTGCCATGGCGACGATGATGTCATAATTGGTTGCCATGGCGATTATGTCATAATTGGTTGCCATGGCGATGATGATGTCATAATTGGTTGCCATGGCGATGATGTCATAATTGGTTGCCATGGCGATGATGTCATAATTGGTTGCCATGACGATGATGTCATAATTGGTTGCCATGGTGACGATGATGCCTTAACACGTTGCCATGGCGACGGTGATGTCATAATTGGTTGCAATGGCGACGGTGATGTCATAATTGGTTGCCATGGCGACGATGATGTCTTAATACGTTGCCATGGCGACGGTGATGTCATTATTGGTTGCCATGGCGACGGTGATATCATAACTGGTTGCCATGGTGACGATGATGTCATAATTGGTTGCCATGGCGACGATGATGCCTTAATACGTTGCCATGGCGATGATGTCATAATTGGTTTCCATGGCGACGGTGATGTCATAATTGGTTGCCATGGCGACGATGATGCCTTAATACATTGCCATGGCGACGGTGATGTCATAATTGGTTGCCATGGCGATGATGTCATACTTGGTTGCCATGGCGACGGTGATGTCATAATTGGTTGCAATGGTGACGATGATGTCATAATTGGTTGCCATGGCGATGGTGATGTCATAATTGGTTGCCATGGCGATGATGATGTCATAATTGGTTGCCATGTCGACGATGATACCTTAATACGTTCCCATGGCGATGATGTCATAATTGTTTGCCATGGCGACGATCATGCCTTAATACATTGCCATGGCGATGATGTCATAATTGGTTGCCATGGCAACGGTGATGTCATAATTGGTTGCCATAGCGACGGTGATGTCATAATTGGTTGCCATGGCGACGATGATGCCTTAATACGTTGCCATGGCGACGGTGATATCATAATTGGTTGCCATGGCGACGGAGATGTCATAATTGGTTGCCATGGCGACGGTGATGTCATAATTGGTTGCCATGGCGACGATGATGCCTTAATACGTTGCCATGGTGATGATGTCATAATTGGTTGCCATGGCGACGGTGATGTCATAATTGGCTGCCATGGCGACGGTGATGTCATAATTGGTTGCCATGGCGATGATGTCATAATTGGTTGCCATGGCGACGGTGATGTCATAATTTGTTGCCATGGCGACGATGATGCCTTAATACGTTGCCATGGCGATGATGTCATAATTGGTTGCCATGGCGACAATGATGCCTTAATACGTTGCCATGGCAACGGTGATGTCATAATTGGTTGCCTTTTCGACGATGATGCCTTAATATGTTGCCATGGCGATGATGTCATAATTGGTTGCCATGGCGACGGTGATGTCATAATTGGTTGCCATGGCGACGGTGATGTCATAATTGGTTGCCATGGCGACAATAATGTCATAATTGGTTGCCATGGCGACGATGATGCCTTAATACGTTGACATGGCGATGATGTCATAATTGGTTGCCATGGCGACGGTGATGTCATAATTGGTTTCCATGGCGACGATGATGCCTTAATACGTTGCATGGCGATGATGTCATAATTGGTTGCCATGGCAAAGATGATGCCTTAATACGTTGCCATGGCGACGGTGATGTCATAATTTGTTGCCATGGTGATGATGTCATGCCATGGCGACGGTGATGTCATAATTGGTTGCTATGGCAACGATGATGTCATAATTGGTTGCCATGGAGACTATGATGCCTTAATACGTTGACATGGCGACGGTGATATCATTGGTTGCCATGGCGACGGTGATGTCATAATTGGTTGCCATGGCGACGTTGATGTCATAATTTGTTGCCATGGCAATGATGATGTCATAATTGGTTGCCATGGCGACGGTGATGTCATAATTGGTTGCTATGGCGACGATGATGTCATAATTGGTTGCCATGGAGACGATGATGCCTTAATACGTTGCCATGGTGACGGTGATATCATAATTGGTTGCCATGGCGACGGTGATGTCATAATTGGTTGCCATGGCGACGGTGATGCCTTGATACGTTGCCATGGCGACGGTGATGTCGTAATTGGTTGCCATGGCGACGGTGATGTCATAATTGGTTGCCATGGCGACGGTGATGTCATAATTGGTTGCCATGGCGATGATGCCTTAATACGTTGCCATGGCGACGGTGATGTCATAATTGGTTGCCATGGCGACAATGATGCCTTAATACATTGCCATGGCGATGATGTCATAATTGGTTGCCATGGTGACGGTGATGTCATAATTGGTTGCCATGGCGACGATGATGCCTTAATACGTTCCCATGGCGATGATGTCATAATTGGTTGCCATGGCAACGGTGATGTCATAATTGGTTGCCATGGCGACGATGATGACTTAATACGTTGACATGGCGATGATGTCATAATTGGTTTCCATGGCGACGGTGATGTCATAATTTTTTGCCATGGCGACGGTGATGTCATAATTGGTTGCCATGGCGATGATGTCATAATTGGTTGCCATGGCGACGGTGATGTCATAATTGGTTGCCATGGCGACGATGATGCCTTAATACATTGCCATGGCGATGATGTCATAATTGGTTGCCATGGCGACGGTGATGTCATAATTGGTTGCCATGGCGACGGTGATGTCATAATTGGTTGCCATGGCAATGATGTCATAATTGGTTGCCATGGCGACGGTGATGTCATAATTGGTTGCCATGGCGACGATGATGCCTTAATACGTTGCCATGGCGATGATGTCATAATTGGTTGCCATGGCGACGGTGATGTCATAATTGGTTGCCATGGCGACGGTGATGTCATAATTGGTTGCCATGGCGACAATGATTTCATAATTGGTTGCCATGGCGACGATGATGCCTTAATACGTTGACATGGCGATGATGTCATAATTGGTTGCCATGGCGACGGTGATGTCATAATTGGTTGCCATGGCGATGATGATGCCTTAATACGTTGCCATGGCGATGATGTCATAATTGGTTGCCATGGCGACGGTGATGTCATAATTGGTTGCCATGGCGACTGTGATGTCATAATTGGTTGCCATGGCGACGATGATGCCTTAATACATTGACATGGCGATGATGTCATAATTGGTTGCCATGGTGACGGTGATGTCATAATTGGTTGCCATGGCGACGATGATGCCTTAATACGTTGCCATGGCGATGATGTCATAATTGGTTGCCATGGCGATGATGATGCCTTAATACGTTGCCATGGCGACGGTGATGTCATAATTTGTTGCCATGTCGATGATGATGTCATAATTGGTTGCCATGGCGACGGTGATGTCATAATTGGTTGCTATGGCTACGATGATGTCATAATTGGTTGCCATGGAGACTATGATGCCTTAATACGTTGCCATGGCGACGGTGATATCATTGGTTGCCATGGCTACGGTGATGTCATAATTGGTTGCCATGGCGGTGATGTCATAATTGGTTGCCATGGTGACGGTGATGTCATAATTGGTTGCCATGGCGACGATGATGCCTTAATACGTTGCCATGATGATGATGTCATAATTGGTTGCCATGGCGATGGTGATGTCATAATTGGTTGCCATGGCGATGGTGATGTCATAATTGGTTGCCATGGCGACAATAATGTCATAATTGGTTGCCATGGCGACGATGATGCCTTAATACGTTGACATGGCGATGATGTCATAATTGGTTGCCATGGCGACGGTGATGTCATAATTGGTTTCCATGGCGACGATGATGCCTTAATACGTTGCATGGCGATGATGTCATAATTGGTTGCCATGGCAAAGATGATGCCTTAATACGTTGCCATGGCGACGGTGATGTCATAATTTGTTGCCATGGTGATGATGATGTCATACCATGGCGACGGTGATGTCATAATTGGTTGCCATGGCGACGATGATGTCATAATTGGTTGCCATGGAGACGATGATGCCTTAATACGTTGCCATGGCGATGATGTCATAAATGGTTGCCATGGCGACGGTGATGTCATAATTGATTGCCATGGCGACGATTATGCCTTAATACGTTGCCATGGCGATGATGTCATAATTGGTTGCCATGGCGACGGTGATGTCATAATTGGTTGCCATGGCGACGGTGATGTCATAATTGGTTGCCATGGCGACAATGATGTCATAATTGGTTGCCATGGCGACGATGATGCCTTAATATGTTGCCATGGCGATGATGTCATAATTGGTTGCCATGGCGACGGTGATGTCATAATTGGTTGCCATGGTGACGGTGATGTCATAATTGGTTGCCATGGCGACAATGATGTCATAATTGGTTGCCATGGTGACGATGATGCCTTAATACGTTGCCATGGCGATGATGTCATAATTGGTTGCCATGGCGACGGTGATGTCATAATTGGTTGCCATGGCGACGATGATGCCTTAATACGTTGCCATGGCGATGATGTCATAATTGGTTGCCATGGTGACGGTGATGTAATAATTGGTTGCCATGGCGATGTTGATGTCATAATTCTTTGCCATGGCGACAATGATGTCATGATTGGTTGCCATGGCGACGATGATGCCTTAATATGTTGCCATGGCGACGGTGATGTCATAATTTGTTGCCATGGCGATGATGATGTCATAATTGGTTGCCATGGCGACGGTGATGTCATAATTGGTTGCCATGGCGACGATGATGCCTTAATACGTTGCCATGGCAATGATGTCATAAATGGTTGCCATGGCGACGGTGATGTCATAATTCGTTTGCCATGGTGACGGTGATGTCATAATTGGTTGCCATGGTGACGGTGATGTCATAATTGGTTGCCATGGCGACGGTGATGTCATAATTGGTTGCCATGACGATGATGATGTCATAATTGGTTGCCATGGCGATGATGTCATAATTGGTTGCCATGGCGATTATGTCATAATTGGTTGCCATGGCGACGATGATACCTTAATACGTTGCCATGGCGATGAAGTCATAATTGGTTGCCATGGCGATGATGATGTCATAATAGGTTGCCATGGCGACGGTGAGGTCATAATTGGTTGCCATGGCGATGATGTCATAATAGGTTGCCATGGCGATGATGTCATAATAGGTTGCCATGGCGACGGTGATGTCATAATTGGTTGCCATGGCGACGGTGATGTAATAATTGGTTGCCATGGCGACGATGATGCCTTAATACGTTGCCATGGCGACGATGATGCCTTAATATGTTGCCATGGTGACGGTGATGTCATAATTGGTTGCCATGGCGACGGTGATGTCATAATTGGTTGCATTGGCGACGGTGATGTCATAATTGGTTGCCATGACGATGATGATGTCATAATTGGTTGCCATGGCGATGATGTCATAATTGGTTGCCATGGCGACGGTGATGTCATAATTGGTTGCCATAGCGACGGTGATGTCATAATTGGTTGCCATGGCGACGATGATGCCTTAATACGTTGCCATGGCGACGGTGATATCATAATTGGTTGCCATGGCGACGGAGATGTCATAATTGGTTGCCATGGCGACGGTGATGTCATAATTGGTTGCCATGGCGACGATGATGCCTTAATACGTTGCCATGGTGATGATGTCATAATTGGTTGCCATGGCGACGGTGATGTCATAATTGGCTGCCATGGCGACGGTGATGTCATAATTGGTTGCCATGGCGATGATGTCATAATTGGTTGCCATGGCGACGGTGATGTCATAATTTGTTGCCATGGCGACGATGATGCCTTAATACGTTGCCATGGCGATGATGTCATAATTGGTTGCCATGGCGACAATGATGCCTTAATACGTTGCCATGGCAACGGTGATGTCATAATTGGTTGCCTTTTCGACGATGATGCCTTAATACGTTGCCATGGCGATGATGTCATAATTGGTTGCCATGGCGACGGTGATGTCATAATTGGTTGCCATGGCGACGGTGATGTCATAATTGGTTGCCATGGCGACAATAATGTCATAATTGGTTGCCATGGCGACGATGATGCCTTAATACGTTGACATGGCGATGATGTCATAATTGGTTGCCATGGCGACGGTGATGTCATAATTGGTTTCCATGGCGACGATGATGCCTTAATACGTTGCATGGCGATGATGTCATAATTGGTTGCCATGGCAAAGATGATGCCTTAATACGTTGCCATGGCGACGGTGATGTCATAATTTGTTGCCATGGTGATGATGTCATGCCATGGCGACGGTGATGTCATAATTGGTTGCTATGGCAACGATGATGTCATAATTGGTTGCCATGGAGACTATGATGCCTTAATACGTTGACATGGCGACGGTGATATCATTGGTTGCCATGGCGACGGTGATGTCATAATTGGTTGCCATGGCGACGTTGATGTCATAATTTGTTGCCATGGCAATGATGATGTCATAATTGGTTGCCATGGCGACGGTGATGTCATAATTGGTTGCTATGGCGACAATGATGTCATAATTGGTTGCCATGGAGACGATGATGCCTTAATACGTTGCCATGGTGACGGTGATATCATAATTGGTTGCCATGGCGACGGTGATGTCATAATTGGTTGCCATGGCGACGGTGATGCCTTGATACGTTGCCATGGCGACGGTGATGTCGTAATTGGTTGCCATGGCGACGGTGATGTCATAATTGGTTGCCATGGCGACGGTGATGTCATAATTGGTTGCCATGGCGATGATGCCTTAATACGTTGCCATGGCGACGGTGATGTCATAATTGGTTGCCATGGCGACAATGATGCCTTAATACATTGCCATGGCGATGATGTCATAATTGGTTGCCATGGTGACGGTGATGTCATAATTGGTTGCCATGGCGACGATGATGCCTTAATACGTTCCCATGGCGATGATGTCATAATTGGTTGCCATGGCAACGGTGATGTCATAATTGGTTGCCATGGCGACGATGATGACTTAATACGTTGACATGGCGATGATGTCATAATTGGTTTCCATGGCGACGGTGATGTCATAATTTTTTGCCATGGCGACGGTGATGTCATAATTGGTTGCCATGGCGATGATGTCATAATTGGTTGCCATGGCGACGGTGATGTCATAATTGGTTGCCATGGCGACGATGATGCCTTAATACATTGCCATGGCGATGATGTCATAATTGGTTGCCATGGCGACGGTGATGTCATAATTGGTTGCCATGGCGACGGTGATGTCATAATTGGTTGCCATGGCAATGATGTCATAATTGGTTGCCATGGCGACGGTGATGTCATAATTGGTTGCCATGGCGACGATGATGCCTTAATACGTTGCCATGGCGATGATGTCATAATTGGTTGCCATGGCGACGGTGATGTCATAATTGGTTGCCATGGCGACGGTGATGTCATAATTGGTTGCCATGGCGACAATGATTTCATAATTGGTTGCCATAGCGACGATGATGCCTTAATACGTTGACATGGCGATGATGTCATAATTGGTTGCCATGGCGACGGTGATGTCATAATTGGTTGCCATGGCGACGATGATGCCTTAATACGTTGCCATGGCGATGATGTCATAATTGGTTGCCATGGCGACGGTGATGTCATAATTGGTTGCCATGGCGACTGTGATGTCATAATTGGTTGCCATGGCGACAATGATGTCATAATTGGTTGCCATGGCGACGATGATGCCTTAATACGTTGACATGGCGATGATGTCATAATTGGTTGCCATGGCGACGATGATGTCATAATTGGTTGCCATGGCGATTATGTCATAATTGGTTGCCATGGCGATGATGATGTCATAATTGGTTGCCATGGCGATGATGTCATAATTGGTTGCCATGGCGATGATGTCATAATTGGTTGCCATGACGATGATGTCATAATTGGTTGCCATGGTGACGATGATGCCTTAACACGTTGCCATGGCGACGGTGATGTCATAATTGGTTGCAATGGCGACGGTGATGTCATAATTGGTTGCCATGGCGACGATGATGTCTTAATACGTTGCCATGGCGACGGTGATGTCATTATTGGTTGCCATGGCGACGGTGATATCATAACTGGTTGCCATGGTGACGATGATGTCATAATTGGTTGCCATGGCGACGATGATGCCTTAATACGTTGCCATGGCGATGATGTCATAATTGGTTTCCATGGCGACGGTGATGTCATAATTGGTTGCCATGGCGACGATGATGCCTTAATACATTGCCATGGCGACGGTGATGTCATAATTGGTTGCCATGGCGATGATGTCATACTTGGTTGCCATGGCGACGGTGATGTCATAATTGGTTGCAATGGTGACGATGATGTCATAATTGGTTGCCATGGCGATGGTGATGTCATAATTGGTTGCCATGGCGATGATGATGTCATAATTGGTTGCCATGTCGACGATGATGCCTTAATACGTTCCCATGGCGATGATGTCATAATTGTTTGCCATGGCGACGATCATGCCTTAATACATTGCCATGGCGATGATGTCATAATTGGTTGCCATGGCAACGGTGATGTCATAATTGGTTGCCATAGCGACGGTGATGTCATAATTGGTTGCCATGGCGACGATGATGCCTTAATACGTTGCCATGGCGACGGTGATATCATAATTGGTTGCCATGGCGACGGAGATGTCATAATTGGTTGCCATGGCGACGGTGATGTCATAATTGGTTGCCATGGCGACGATGATGCCTTAATACGTTGCCATGGTGATGATGTCATAATTGGTTGCCATGGCGACGGTGATGTCATAATTGGCTGCCATGGCGACGGTGATGTCATAATTGGTTGCCATGGCGATGATGTCATAATTGGTTGCCATGGCGACGGTGATGTCATAATTTGTTGCCATGGCGACGATGATGCCTTAATACGTTGCCATGGCGATGATGTCATAATTGGTTGCCATGGCGACAATGATGCCTTAATACGTTGCCATGGCAACGGTGATGTCATAATTGGTTGCCTTTTCGACGATGATGCCTTAATATGTTGCCATGGCGATGATGTCATAATTGGTTGCCATGGCGACGGTGATGTCATAATTGGTTGCCATGGCGACGGTGATGTCATAATTGGTTGCCATGGCGACAATAATGTCATAATTGGTTGCCATGGCGACGATGATGCCTTAATACGTTGACATGGCGATGATGTCATAATTGGTTGCCATGGCGACGGTGATGTCATAATTGGTTTCCATGGCGACGATGATGCCTTAATACGTTGCATGGCGATGATGTCATAATTGGTTGCCATGGCAAAGATGATGCCTTAATACGTTGCCATGGCGACGGTGATGTCATAATTTGTTGCCATGGTGATGATGTCATGCCATGGCGACGGTGATGTCATAATTGGTTGCTATGGCAACGATGATGTCATAATTGGTTGCCATGGAGACTATGATGCCTTAATACGTTGACATGGCGACGGTGATATCATTGGTTGCCATGGCGACGGTGATGTCATAATTGGTTGCCATGGCGACGTTGATGTCATAATTTGTTGCCATGGCAATGATGATGTCATAATTGGTTGCCATGGCGACGGTGATGTCATAATTGGTTGCTATGGCGACGATGATGTCATAATTGGTTGCCATGGAGACGATGATGCCTTAATACGTTGCCATGGTGACGGTGATATCATAATTGGTTGCCATGGCGACGGTGATGTCATAATTGGTTGCCATGGCGACGGTGATGCCTTGATACGTTGCCATGGCGACGGTGATGTCGTAATTGGTTGCCATGGCGACGGTGATGTCATAATTGGTTGCCATGGCGACGGTGATGTCATAATTGGTTGCCATGGCGATGATGCCTTAATACGTTGCCATGGCGACGGTGATGTCATAATTGGTTGCCATGGCGACAATGATGCCTTAATACATTGCCATGGCGATGATGTCATAATTGGTTGCCATGGTGACGGTGATGTCATAATTGGTTGCCATGGCGACGATGATGCCTTAATACGTTCCCATGGCGATGATGTCATAATTGGTTGCCATGGCAACGGTGATGTCATAATTGGTTGCCATGGCGACGATGATGACTTAATACGTTGACATGGCGATGATGTCATAATTGGTTTCCATGGCGACGGTGATGTCATAATTTTTTGCCATGGCGACGGTGATGTCATAATTGGTTGCCATGGCGATGATGTCATAATTGGTTGCCATGGCGACGGTGATGTCATAATTGGTTGCCATGGTGACGATGATGCCTTAATACATTGCCATGGCGATGATGTCATAATTGGTTGCCATGGCGACGGTGATGTCATAATTGGTTGCCATGGCGACGGTGATGTCATAATTGGTTGCCATGGCAATGATGTCATAATTGGTTGCCATGGCGACGGTGATGTCATAATTGGTTGCCATGGCGACGATGATGCCTTAATACGTTGCCATGGCGATGATGTCATAATTGGTTGCCATGGCGACGGTGATGTCATAATTGGTTGCCATGGCGACGGTGATGTCATAATTGGTTGCCATGGCGACAATGATTTCATAATTGGTTGCCATGGCGACGATGATGCCTTAATACGTTGACATGGCGATGATGTCATAATTGGTTGCCATGGCGACGGTGATGTCATAATTGGTTGCCATGGCGACGATGATGCCTTAATACGTTGCCATGGCGATGATGTCATAATTGGTTGCCATGGCGACGGTGATGTCATAATTGGTTGCCATGGCGACTGTGATGTCATAATTGGTTGCCATGGCAACAATGATGTCATAATTGGTTGCCATGGCGACGATGATGCCTTAATACGTTGACATGGCGATGATGTCATAATTGGTTGCCATGGTGACGGTGATGTCATAATTGGTTGCCATGGCGACGATGATGCCTTAATACGTTGCCATGGCGATGATGTCATAATTGGTTGCCATGGCGATGATGATGCCTTAATACGTTGCCATGGCGACGGTGATGTCATAATTTGTTGCCATGTCGATGATGATGTCATAATTGGTTGCCATGGCGACGGTGATGTCATAATTGGTTGCTATGGCTACGATGATGTCATAATTGGTTGCCATGGAGACTATGATGCCTTAATACGTTGCCATGGCGACGGTGATATCATTGGTTGCCATGGCTACGGTGATGTCATAATTGGTTGCCATGGCGGTGATGTCATAATTGGTTGCCATGGTGACGGTGATGTCATAATTGGTTGCCATGGCGACGATGATGCCTTAATACGTTGCCATGATGATGATGTCATAATTGGTTGCCATGGCGATGGTGATGTCATAATTGGTTGCCATGGCGATGGTGATGTCATAATTGGTTGCCATGGCGACAATAATGTCATAATTGGTTGCCATGGCGACGATGATGCCTTAATACGTTGACATGGCGATGATGTCATAATTGGTTGCCATGGCGACGGTGATGTCATAATTGGTTTCCATGGCGACGATGATGCCTTAATACGTTGCATGGCGATGATGTCATAATTGGTTGCCATGGCAAAGATGATGCCTTAATACGTTGCCATGGCGACGGTGATGTCATAATTTGTTGCCATGGTGATGATGATGTCATACCATGGCGACGGTGATGTCATAATTGGTTGCCATGGCGACGATGATGTCATAATTGGTTGCCATGGAGACGATGATGCCTTAATACGTTGCCATGGCGATGATGTCATAAATGGTTGCCATGGCGACGGTGATGTCATAATTGATTGCCATGGCGACGATTATGCCTTAATACGTTGCCATGGCGATGATGTCATAATTGGTTGCCATGGCGACGGTGATGTCATAATTGGTTGCCATGGCGACGGTGATGTCATAATTGGTTGCCATGGCGACAATGATGTCATAATTGGTTGCCATGGCGACGATGATGCCTTAATATGTTGCCATGGCGATGATGTCATAATTGGTTGCCATGGCGACGGTGATGTCATAATTGGTTGCCATGGTGACGGTGATGTCATAATTGGTTGCCATGGCGACAATGATGTCATAATTGGTTGCCATGGTGACGATGATGCCTTAATACGTTGCCATGGCGATGATGTCATAATTGGTTGCCATGGCGACGGTGATGTCATAATTGGTTGCCATGGCGACGATGATGCCTTAATACGTTGCCATGGCGATGATGTCATAATTGGTTGCCATGGTGACGGTGATGTAATAATTGGTTGCCATGGCGATGTTGATGTCATAATTCTTTGCCATGGCGACAATGATGTCATGATTGGTTGCCATGGCGACGATGATGCCTTAATATGTTGCCATGGCGACGGTGATGTCATAATTTGTTGCCATGGCGATGATGATGTCATAATTGGTTGCCATGGCGACGGTGATGTCATAATTGGTTGCCATGGCGACGATGATGCCTTAATACGTTGCCATGGCAATGATGTCATAAATGGTTGCCATGGCGACGGTGATGTCATAATTCGTTTGCCATGGTGACGGTGATGTCATAATTGGTTGCCATGGTGACGGTGATGTCATAATTGGTTGCCATGGCGACGGTGATGTCATAATTGGTTGCCATGACGATGATGATGTCATAATTGGTTGCCATGGCGATGATGTCATAATTGGTTGCCATGGCGATTATGTCATAATTGGTTGCCATGGCGACGATGATACCTTAATACGTTGCCATGGCGATGAAGTCATAATTGGTTGCCATGGCGATGATGATGTCATAATAGGTTGCCATGGCGACGGTGAGGTCATAATTGGTTGCCATGGCGATGATGTCATAATAGGTTGCCATGGCGATGATGTCATAATAGGTTGCCATGGCGACGGTGATGTCATAATTGGTTGCCATGGCGACGGTGATGTAATAATTGGTTGCCATGGCGACGATGATGCCTTAATACGTTGCCATGGCGACGATGATGCCTTAATATGTTGCCATGGCGACGGTGATGTCATAATTGGTTGCCATGGCGACGGTGATGTCATAATTGGTTGCATTGGCGACGGTGATGTCATAATTGGTTGCCATGACGATGATGATGTCATAATTGGTTGCCATGGCGATGATGTCATAATTGGTTGCCATGGCGACGGTGATGTCATAATTGGTTGCCATGGCGACGATGATGCCTTAATACGTTGCCATGGCGACGGTGATGTCATAATTGGTTGCCATGGCGACGATGATGCCTTAATACGTTGCCATGGCGATGATGTCATAATTGGTTGCCATGGCGACGGTGATGTCATAATTGGTTGCCATGGCGACGATGATGCCTTAATACGTTGCCATGGCGATGATGTCATAATTTTTTGCCATGGCGACGATGATGCCTTAATACGTTGCCATGGTGACTGTGATGTCATAGTTTGTTGCCATGGCGATGATGATGTCATAATTGTTTGCCATGGCGACGGTGATGTCATAATTGGTTGCCATGGCGACGGTGATGTCATAATTGGTTGCCATGGCGACGATGATGCCTTAATACGTTGCCATGGCGATGATGTCATAATTGGTTGCCATGGCGACGGTGATGTCATAATTGGTTGCCATGGCGACGGTGATGTCATAATTGGTTGCCATGGCGACAATGATTTCATAAATGGTTGCCATGGCGACGATGATGCCTTAATACGTTGACATGGCGATGATGTCATAATTGGTTGCCATGGCAACGGTGATGTCATAATTGGTTGCCATGGCGACGGTTATGTCATAATTGGCTGCCATGGCGACAATGATGTCATAATTGGTTGCCATGGCGACGATGATGCCTTAATACGTTGACATGGCGATGATGTCATAATTGGTTGCCATGGTGACGGTGATGTCATAATTGGTTGCCATTGCGACGATGATGCCTTAATACGTTGCCATGGCGATTATGTCATAATTGGTTGCCATGGAGATGATGATGCCTTAATACATTGCCATGGCGACGGTGATGTCATAATTTGTTGCCATGTCGATGATGATGTCATAATTGGTTGCCATGGCGACGGTGATGTCATAATTGGTTGCTATGGCGACGATGATGTCATAATTGGTTGCCATGGAGACTATGATGCCTTAATACGTTGCCATGGCGACGGTGATATCATTGGTTGCCATGGCTACGGTGATGTCATAATTGGTTGCCATGGCGGTGATGTCATAATTGGTTGCCATGGCGACGGTAATGTCATAATTGGTTGCCATGGCGACGATGATGCCTTAATACGTTGCCATGGCGATGATGTCATAATTGGTTGCCATGGTGACGGTGATGTCATAACTGGTTGCCATGGCGACGATGATGCCTTGATACGTTGCCATGGCGATGATGTCATAATTGGTTGCCATGGCGACGGTGATGTCATAATTGGTTTCCATGGCGACGATGATGCCTTAATACGTTGCATGGCGATTATGTCATAATTGGTTGCCATGGCAAAGATGATGCCTTAATACGTTGCCATGGCGACGGTGATGTCATAATTTGTTGCCATGGCGATGGTGATGTCATAATTGGTTGCCATGGCGACGGTGATTTCATAATTGGTTGCTCTGGCGACGATGATGTCATAATTGGTTGCCATGGAGATGATGATGCCTTAATACGTTGCCATGTCGATTATGTCATAAATGGTTGCCATGGCGACGGTGATGTCATAATTGGTTGCCATGGCGACGATTATGCCTTAATACGTTGCCATGGCGATGATGTCATAATTGGTTGCCATGGCGATGGTGAAGTCATAATTGGTTGCCATGGCGACGGTGATGTCACAATTGGTTGCCATGGCGACAATGATGTCATAATTGGTTGCCATGGCGACGATGATGCCTTAATACGTTGCCATGGCGATGATGTCATAATTGGTTGCCATGGCGACGGTGATGTCATAAATGGTTGCCATCGCGACGGTGATGTCATAATTGGTTGCCATGGCGATGATGTCATAATTTGTTGCCATGGCGACGGTGATGTCATAATTGGTTACCATGGCGACGATGATGCCTTAATACATTGCCATGGCGATGATGCCTTAATACATTGCCATGGCGATGATGTCATAATTGGTTGCCATGGCGACGGTGATGTCATAATTGGTTGCCATGGCGACGATGATGCCTTAATACGTTGCCATGGCGATGATGTCATAATTGGTTGCCATGGCGACGATCATGCCTTAATACGTTGCCATGGCGATGATGTCATAATTGGTTGCCATGGCGACGGTGATGTCATAATTAGTTGCCATAGCGACGGTGATGTCATAATTGGTTGCCATGGCGACGATGATGCCTTAATACGTTGCCATGGCGACGGTGATATCATAATTGGTTGCCATGGTGACGGTGATGTCATAATTTGTTGCCATGGCGACGGTGATGTCATAATTGGTTGCCATGGCGACGATGATGCCTTAATACGTTGCCATGGCGATGATGTCATATTTGGTTGCCATGGCGATGGTGATGTCATAATTGGTTGCCATGGCGACGTGATGTCATAATTGGTTGCCATGGCGATGATGTCATAATTGGTTGCCATGGCGACGGTGATGTCATAATTGGTTGCCATGGCGACGATGATGCCTTAATATGTTGCCATGGCGATGATGTCATAATTGGTTGCCATGGCGACGATGATGCCTTAATACGTTGCCATGGCAACGGTGATGTCATAATTGGTTGACATGGCGACTATGATGCCTTAATACGTTGCCATGGCGATGATGTCATAATTGGTTGCCATGGCGACGGTGATGTCATAATTGGTTAACATGGCGACGGTAATGTCATAATTGGTTGACATGGCGATGATGTCATAATTGGTTGCCATGGCGATGATGATGCTTTAATACGTTGCCATGGCGACGATGAAGTCATAATTGGTTGCCATGGCGACGATGATGTCATAATTGGTTGCCATGGCGATTATGTCATAATTGGTTGCCATGGCGATGATGATGTCATAATTGGTTGCCATGGCGATGATGTCATAATTGGTTGCCATGGCGATGATGTCATAATTGGTTGCCATGACGATGATGTCATAATTGGTTGCCATGGTGACGATGATGCCTTAACACGTTGCCATGGCGACGGTGATGTCATAATTGGTTGCAATGGCGACGGTGATGTCATAATTGGTTGCCATGGCGACGATGATGTCTTAATACGTTGCCATGGCGACGGTGATGTCATTATTGGTTGCCATGGCGACGGTGATATCATAACTGGTTGCCATGGTGACGATGATGTCATAATTGGTTGCCATGGCGACGATGATGCCTTAATACATTGCCATGGCGATGATGTCATAATTGGTTTCCATGGCGACGGTGATGTCATAATTGGTTGCCATGGCGACGATGATGCCTTAATACATTGCCATGGCGACGGTGATGTCATAATTGGTTGCCATGGCGATGATGTCATACTTGGTTGCCATGGCGACGGTGATGTCATAATTGGTTGCAATGGTGACGATGATGTCATAATTGGTTGCCATGGCGATGGTGATGTCATAATTGGTTGCCATGGCGATGATGATGTCATAATTGGTTGCCATGTCGACGATGATGCCTTAATACGTTCCCATGGCGATGATGTCATAATTGTTTGCCATGGCGACGATCATGCCTTAATACATTGCCATGGCGATGATGTCATAATTGGTTGCCATGGCGACGGTGATGTCATAATTGGTTGCCATAGCGACGGTGATGTCATAATTGGTTGCCATGGCGACGATGATGCCTTAATACGTTGCCATGGCGACGGTGATATCATAATTGGTTGCCATGGCGACGGAGATGTCATAATTGGTTGCCATGGCGACGGTGATGTCATAATTGGTTGCCATGGCGACGATGATGCCTTAATACGTTGCCATGGTGATGATGTCATAATTGGTTGCCATGGCGACGGTGATGTCATAATTGGCTGCCATGGCGACGGTGATGTCATAATTGGTTGCCATGGCGATGATGTCATAATTGGTTGCCATGGCGACGGTGATGTCATAATTTGTTGCCATGGCGACGATGATGCCATAATACGTTGCCATGGCGATGATGTCATAATTGGTTGCCATGGCGACAATGATGCCTTAATACGTTGCCATGGCAACGGTGATGTCATAATTGGTTGCCTTTTCGACGATGATGCCTTAATACGTTGCCATGGCGATGATGTCATAATTGGTTGCCATGGCGACGGTGATGTCATAATTGGTTGCCATGGCGACGGTGATGTCATAATTGGTTGCCATGGCGACAATAATGTCATAATTGGTTGCCATGGCGACGATGATGCCTTAATACGTTGACATGGCGATGATGTCATAATTGGTTGCCATGGCGACGGTGATGTCATAATTGGTTTCCATGGCGACGATGATGCCTTAATACGTTGCATGGCGATGATGTCATAATTGGTTGCCATGGCAAAGATGATGCCTTAATACGTTGCCATGGCGACGGTGATGTCATAATTTGTTGCCATGGTGATGATGTCATGCCATGGCGACGGTGATGTCATAATTGGTTGCTATGGCAACGATGATGTCATAATTGGTTGCCATGGAGACTATGATGCCTTAATACGTTGACATGGCGACGGTGATATCATTGGTTGCCATGGCGACGGTGATGTCATAATTGGTTGCCATGGCGACGTTGATGTCATAATTTGTTGCCATGGCAATGATGATGTCATAATTGGTTGCCATGGCGACGGTGATGTCATAATTGGTTGCTATGGCGACAATGATGTCATAATTGGTTGCCATGGAGACGATGATGCCTTAATACGTTGCCATGGTGACGGTGATATCATAATTGGTTGCCATGGCGACGGTGATGTCATAATTGGTTGCCATGGCGACGGTGATGCCTTGATACGTTGCCATGGCGACGGTGATGTCGTAATTGGTTGCCATGGCGACGGTGATGTCATAATTGGTTGCCATGGCGACGGTGATGTCATAATTGGTTGCCATGGCGATGATGCCTTAATACGTTGCCATGGCGACGGTGATGTCATAATTGGTTGCCATGGCGACAATGATGCCTTAATACATTGCCATGGCGATGATGTCATAATTGGTTGCCATGGTGACGGTGATGTCATAATTGGTTGCCATGGCGACGATGATGCCTTAATACGTTCCCATGGCGATGATGTCATAATTGGTTGCCATGGCAACGGTGATGTCATAATTGGTTGCCATGGCGACGATGATGACTTAATACGTTGACATGGCGATGATGTCATAATTGGTTTCCATGGCGACGGTGATGTCATAATTTTTTGCCATGGCGACGGTGATGTCATAATTGGTTGCCATGGCGATGATGTCATAATTGGTTGCCATGGCGACGGTGATGTCATAATTGGTTGCCATGGCGACGATGATGCCTTAATACATTGCCATGGCGATGATGTCATAATTGGTTGCCATGGCGACGGTGATGTCATAATTGGTTGCCATGGCGACGGTGATGTCATAATTGGTTGCCATGGCAATGATGTCATAATTGGTTGCCATGGCGACGGTGATGTCATAATTGGTTGCCATGGCGACGATGATGCCTTAATACGTTGCCATGGCGATGATGTCATAATTGGTTGCCATGGCGACGGTGATGTCATAATTGGTTGCCATGGCGACGGTGATGTCATAATTGGTTGCCATGGCGACAATGATTTCATAATTGGTTGCCATAGCGACGATGATGCCTTAATACGTTGACATGGCGATGATGTCATAATTGGTTGCCATGGCGACGGTGATGTCATAATTGGTTGCCATGGCGACGATGATGCCTTAATACGTTGCCATGGCGATGATGTCATAATTGGTTGCCATGGCGACGGTGATGTCATAATTGGTTGCCATGGCGACTGTGATGTCATAATTGGTTGCCATGGCGACAATGATGTCATAATTGGTTGCCATGGCGACGATGATGCCTTAATACGTTGACATGGCGATGATGTCATAATTGGTTGCCATGGCGACGATGATGTCATAATTGGTTGCCATGGCGATTATGTCATAATTGGTTGCCATGGCGATGATGATGTCATAATTGGTTGCCATGGCGATGATGTCATAATTGGTTGCCATGGCGATGATGTCATAATTGGTTGCCATGACGATGATGTCATAATTGGTTGCCATGGTGACGATGATGCCTTAACACGTTGCCATGGCGACGGTGATGTCATAATTGGTTGCAATGGCGACGGTGATGTCATAATTGGTTGCCATGGCGACGATGATGTCTTAATACGTTGCCATGGCGACGGTGATGTCATTATTGGTTGCCATGGCGACGGTGATATCATAACTGGTTGCCATGGTGACGATGATGTCATAATTGGTTGCCATGGCGACGATGATGCCTTAATACGTTGCCATGGCGATGATGTCATAATTGGTTTCCATGGCGACGGTGATGTCATAATTGGTTGCCATGGCGACGATGATGCCTTAATACATTGCCATGGCGACGGTGATGTCATAATTGGTTGCCATGGCGATGATGTCATACTTGGTTGCCATGGCGACGGTGATGTCATAATTGGTTGCAATGGTGACGATGATGTCATAATTGGTTGCCATGGCGATGGTGATGTCATAATTGGTTGCCATGGCGATGATGATGTCATAATTGGTTGCCATGTCGACGATGATGCCTTAATACGTTCCCATGGCGATGATGTCATAATTGTTTGCCATGGCGACGATCATGCCTTAATACATTGCCATGGCGATGATGTCATAATTGGTTGCCATGGCAACGGTGATGTCATAATTGGTTGCCATAGCGACGGTGATGTCATAATTGGTTGCCATGGCGACGATGATGCCTTAATACGTTGCCATGGCGACGGTGATATCATAATTGGTTGCCATGGCGACGGAGATGTCATAATTGGTTGCCATGGCGACGGTGATGTCATAATTGGTTGCCATGGCGACGATGATGCCTTAATACGTTGCCATGGTGATGATGTCATAATTGGTTGCCATGGCGACGGTGATGTCATAATTGGCTGCCATGGCGACGGTGATGTCATAATTGGTTGCCATGGCGATGATGTCATAATTGGTTGCCATGGCGACGGTGATGTCATAATTTGTTGCCATGGCGACGATGATGCCTTAATACGTTGCCATGGCGATGATGTCATAATTGGTTGCCATGGCGACAATGATGCCTTAATACGTTGCCATGGCAACGGTGATGTCATAATTGGTTGCCTTTTCGACGATGATGCCTTAATATGTTGCCATGGCGATGATGTCATAATTGGTTGCCATGGCGACGGTGATGTCATAATTGGTTGCCATGGCGACGGTGATGTCATAATTGGTTGCCATGGCGACAATAATGTCATAATTGGTTGCCATGGCGACGATGATGCCTTAATACGTTGACATGGCGATGATGTCATAATTGGTTGCCATGGCGACGGTGATGTCATAATTGGTTTCCATGGCGACGATGATGCCTTAATACGTTGCATGGCGATGATGTCATAATTGGTTGCCATGGCAAAGATGATGCCTTAATACGTTGCCATGGCGACGGTGATGTCATAATTTGTTGCCATGGTGATGATGTCATGCCATGGCGACGGTGATGTCATAATTGGTTGCTATGGCAACGATGATGTCATAATTGGTTGCCATGGAGACTATGATGCCTTAATACGTTGACATGGCGACGGTGATATCATTGGTTGCCATGGCGACGGTGATGTCATAATTGGTTGCCATGGCGACGTTGATGTCATAATTTGTTGCCATGGCAATGATGATGTCATAATTGGTTGCCATGGCGACGGTGATGTCATAATTGGTTGCTATGGCGACGATGATGTCATAATTGGTTGCCATGGAGACGATGATGCCTTAATACGTTGCCATGGTGACGGTGATATCATAATTGGTTGCCATGGCGACGGTGATGTCATAATTGGTTGCCATGGCGACGGTGATGCCTTGATACGTTGCCATGGCGACGGTGATGTCGTAATTGGTTGCCATGGCGACGGTGATGTCATAATTGGTTGCCATGGCGACGGTGATGTCATAATTGGTTGCCATGGCGATGATGCCTTAATACGTTGCCATGGCGACGGTGATGTCATAATTGGTTGCCATGGCGACAATGATGCCTTAATACATTGCCATGGCGATGATGTCATAATTGGTTGCCATGGTGACGGTGATGTCATAATTGGTTGCCATGGCGACGATGATGCCTTAATACGTTCCCATGGCGATGATGTCATAATTGGTTGCCATGGCAACGGTGATGTCATAATTGGTTGCCATGGCGACGATGATGACTTAATACGTTGACATGGCGATGATGTCATAATTGGTTTCCATGGCGACGGTGATGTCATAATTTTTTGCCATGGCGACGGTGATGTCATAATTGGTTGCCATGGCGATGATGTCATAATTGGTTGCCATGGCGACGGTGATGTCATAATTGGTTGCCATGGCGACGATGATGCCTTAATACATTGCCATGGCGATGATGTCATAATTGGTTGCCATGGCGACGGTGATGTCATAATTGGTTGCCATGGCGACGGTGATGTCATAATTGGTTGCCATGGCAATGATGTCATAATTGGTTGCCATGGCGACGGTGATGTCATAATTGGTTGCCATGGCGACGATGATGCCTTAATACGTTGCCATGGCGATGATGTCATAATTGGTTGCCATGGCGACGGTGATGTCATAATTGGTTGCCATGGCGACGGTGATGTCATAATTGGTTGCCATGGCGACAATGATTTCATAATTGGTTGCCATGGCGACGATGATGCCTTAATACGTTGACATGGCGATGATGTCATAATTGGTTGCCATGGCGACGGTGATGTCATAATTGGTTGCCATGGCGACGATGATGCCTTAATACGTTGCCATGGCGATGATGTCATAATTGGTTGCCATGGCGACGGTGATGTCATAATTGGTTGCCATGGCGACTGTGATGTCATAATTGGTTGCCATGGCGACAATGATGTCATAATTGGTTGCCATGGCGACGATGATGCCTTAATACGTTGACATGGCGATGATGTCATAATTGGTTGCCATGGTGACGGTGATGTCATAATTGGTTGCCATGGCGACGATGATGCCTTAATACGTTGCCATGGCGATGATGTCATAATTGGTTGCCATGGCGATGATGATGCCTTAATACGTTGCCATGGCGACGGTGATGTCATAATTTGTTGCCATGTCGATGATGATGTCATAATTGGTTGCCATGGCGACGGTGATGTCATAATTGGTTGCTATGGCTACGATGATGTCATAATTGGTTGCCATGGAGACTATGATGCCTTAATACGTTGCCATGGCGACGGTGATATCATTGGTTGCCATGGCTACGGTGATGTCATAATTGGTTGCCATGGCGGTGATGTCATAATTGGTTGCCATGGTGACGGTGATGTCATAATTGGTTGCCATGGCGACGATGATGCCTTAATACGTTGCCATGATGATGATGTCATAATTGGTTGCCATGGCGATGGTGATGTCATAATTGGTTGCCATGGCGATGGTGATGTCATAATTGGTTGCCATGGCGACAATAATGTCATAATTGGTTGCCATGGCGACGATGATGCCTTAATACGTTGACATGGCGATGATGTCATAATTGGTTGCCATGGCGACGGTGATGTCATAATTGGTTTCCATGGCGACGATGATGCCTTAATACGTTGCATGGCGATGATGTCATAATTGGTTGCCATGGCAAAGATGATGCCTTAATACGTTGCCATGGCGACGGTGATGTCATAATTTGTTGCCATGGTGATGATGATGTCATACCATGGCGACGGTGATGTCATAATTGGTTGCCATGGCGACGATGATGTCATAATTGGTTGCCATGGAGACGATGATGCCTTAATACGTTGCCATGGCGATGATGTCATAAATGGTTGCCATGGCGACGGTGATGTCATAATTGATTGCCATGGCGACGATTATGCCTTAATACGTTGCCATGGCGATGATGTCATAATTGGTTGCCATGGCGACGGTGATGTCATAATTGGTTGCCATGGCGACGGTGATGTCATAATTGGTTGCCATGGCGACAATGATGTCATAATTGGTTGCCATGGCGACGATGATGCCTTAATATGTTGCCATGGCGATGATGTCATAATTGGTTGCCATGGCGACGGTGATGTCATAATTGGTTGCCATGGTGACGGTGATGTCATAATTGGTTGCCATGGCGACAATGATGTCATAATTGGTTGCCATGGTGACGATGATGCCTTAATACGTTGCCATGGCGATGATGTCATAATTGGTTGCCATGGCGACGGTGATGTCATAATTGGTTGCCATGGCGACGATGATGCCTTAATACGTTGCCATGGCGATGATGTCATAATTGGTTGCCATGGTGACGGTGATGTAATAATTGGTTGCCATGGCGATGTTGATGTCATAATTCTTTGCCATGGCGACAATGATGTCATGATTGGTTGCCATGGCGACGATGATGCCTTAATATGTTGCCATGGCGACGGTGATGTCATAATTTGTTGCCATGGCGATGATGATGTCATAATTGGTTGCCATGGCGACGGTGATGTCATAATTGGTTGCCATGGCGACGATGATGCCTTAATACGTTGCCATGGCAATGATGTCATAAATGGTTGCCATGGCGACGGTGATGTCATAATTCGTTTGCCATGGTGACGGTGATGTCATAATTGGTTGCCATGGTGACGGTGATGTCATAATTGGTTGCCATGGCGACGGTGATGTCATAATTGGTTGCCATGACGATGATGATGTCATAATTGGTTGCCATGGCGATGATGTCATAATTGGTTGCCATGGCGATTATGTCATAATTGGTTGCCATGGCGACGATGATACCTTAATACGTTGCCATGGCGATGAAGTCATAATTGGTTGCCATGGCGATGATGATGTCATAATAGGTTGCCATGGCGACGGTGAGGTCATAATTGGTTGCCATGGCGATGATGTCATAATAGGTTGCCATGGCGATGATGTCATAATAGGTTGCCATGGCGACGGTGATGTCATAATTGGTTGCCATGGCGACGGTGATGTAATAATTGGTTGCCATGGCGACGATGATGCCTTAATACGTTGCCATGGCGACGATGATGCCTTAATATGTTGCCATGGCGACGGTGATGTCATAATTGGTTGCCATGGCGACGGTGATGTCATAATTGGTTGCATTGGCGACGGTGATGTCATAATTGGTTGCCATGACGATGATGATGTCATAATTGGTTGCCATGGCGATGATGTCATAATTGGTTGCCATGGCGACGGTGATGTCATAATTGGTTGCCATGGCGACGATGATGCCTTAATACGTTGCCATGGCGACGGTGATGTCATAATTGGTTGCCATGGCGACGATGATGCCTTAATACGTTGCCATGGCGATGATGTCATAATTGGTTGCCATGGCGACGGTGATGTCATAATTGGTTGCCATGGCGACGATGATGCCTTAATACGTTGCCATGGCGATGATGTCATAATTTTTTGCCATGGCGACGATGATGCCTTAATACGTTGCCATGGTGACTGTGATGTCATAGTTTGTTGCCATGGCGATGATGATGTCATAATTGTTTGCCATGGCGACGGTGATGTCATAATTGGTTGCCATGGCGACGGTGATGTCATAATTGGTTGCCATGGCGACGATGATGCCTTAATACGTTGCCATGGCGATGATGTCATAATTGGTTGCCATGGCGACGGTGATGTCATAATTGGTTGCCATGGCGACGGTGATGTCATAATTGGTTGCCATGGCGACAATGATTTCATAAATGGTTGCCATGGCGACGATGATGCCTTAATACGTTGACATGGCGATGATGTCATAATTGGTTGCCATGGCAACGGTGATGTCATAATTGGTTGCCATGGCGACGGTTATGTCATAATTGGCTGCCATGGCGACAATGATGTCATAATTGGTTGCCATGGCGACGATGATGCCTTAATACGTTGACATGGCGATGATGTCATAATTGGTTGCCATGGTGACGGTGATGTCATAATTGGTTGCCATTGCGACGATGATGCCTTAATACGTTGCCATGGCGATTATGTCATAATTGGTTGCCATGGAGATGATGATGCCTTAATACATTGCCATGGCGACGGTGATGTCATAATTTGTTGCCATGTCGATGATGATGTCATAATTGGTTGCCATGGCGACGGTGATGTCATAATTGGTTGCTATGGCGACGATGATGTCATAATTGGTTGCCATGGAGACTATGATGCCTTAATACGTTGCCATGGCGACGGTGATATCATTGGTTGCCATGGCTACGGTGATGTCATAATTGGTTGCCATGGCGGTGATGTCATAATTGGTTGCCATGGCGACGGTAATGTCATAATTGGTTGCCATGGCGACGATGATGCCTTAATACGTTGCCATGGCGATGATGTCATAATTGGTTGCCATGGTGACGGTGATGTCATAACTGGTTGCCATGGCGACGATGATGCCTTGATACGTTGCCATGGCGATGATGTCATAATTGGTTGCCATGGCAACGGTGATGTCATAATTGGTTGCCATGGCGACGATGATGCCTTAATACGTTGACATGGTGATGATGTCATAATTGGTTGCCATGGCGACGGTGATGTCATAATTTTTTGCCATGGCGACGGTGATGTCATAATTGGTTGCCATGGCGATAATGTCATAATTGGTTGCCATGGCGACGGTGATGTCATAATTGGTTGCCATGGCGACGATGATGCCTTAATACGTTGCCATGGCGATGATGTCATAATTGGTTGCCATGGCGACGGTGATGTCATAATTGGTTGCCATGGCGACTGTGATGTCATAATTGGTTGCCATGGCGACAATGATTTCATAATTGGTTGCCATGGCGACGATGATGCCTTAATACGTTGACATGGCGATGATGTCATAATTGGTTGCCATGGCGACGCTGATGTCACAATTGGTTGCCATGGCGACGATGATGCCTTAATACGTTGCCATGGCGATGATGTCATAATTGGTTGCCATGGCGACGGTGATGTCATAATTGGTTGCCATGGCGACGGTGATGTCATAATTGGTTGCCATGGCGACAATGATGTCATAATTGGTTGCCATGGCGACGATGATGCCTTAATACGTTGACAAGGCGATGATTTCATAATTGGTTGCCATGGCGACGGTGATGTCATAATTGGTTGCCATGGCGACGATGATGCCTTAATACGTTGCCATGGCGATGATGTCATAATTGGTTGCCATGGCGATGATGATGCCTTAATACGTTGCCATGGCGACGGTGATGTCATAATTTGTTGCCATGGCGATGATGATGTCATAATTGGTTGCCATGGCGATGGTGATGTCATAATTGGTTGCTATGGCGACGATGATGTCATAATTGGTTGCCATGGAGACTATGATGCCTTAATACGTTGCCATGGCGACGGTGATATCATTGGTTGCCATGGCGACGGTGATGTCATCATTAGTTGCCATGGCGATGATGTCATAATTGGTTGCCATGGCGACGGTGATGTCATAATTGGTTGCCATGGCGACGATGATGCCTTAATACGTTGCCATGGTGATGATGTCATAATTGGTTGCCATGGCGATGGTGATGTCATAATTGGTTGCCATGGCGACGGTGATGTCATAATTGGTTGCCATGGCGACAATGATGTCATAATTGGTTGCCATGGCGACGATGATGCCTTAATACGTTGACATGGCGATGATGTCATAATTGGTTGCCATGGCGACGGTGATGTCATAATTGGTTTCCATGGCGACGATGATGCCTTAATACGTTGCATGGCGATGATGTCATAATTGGTTGCCATGGCAAAGATGATGCCTTAATACGTTGCCATGGCGACGGTGATGTCATAATTTGTTGCCATGGCGATGGTGATGTCATAATTGGTTGCCATGGCGACGGTGATTTCATAATTGGTTGCTCTGGCGACGATGATGTCATAATTGGTTGCCATGGAGATGATGATGCCTTAATACGTTGCCATGTCGATTATGTCATAAATGGTTGCCATGGCGACGGTGATGTCATAATTGGTTGCCATGGCGACGATTATGCCTTAATACGTTGCCATGGCGATGATGTCATAATTGGTTGCCATGGCGATGGTGAAGTCATAATTGGTTGCCATGGCGACGGTGATGTCACAATTGGTTGCCATGGCGACAATGATGTCATAATTGGTTGCCATGGCGACGATGATGCCTTAATACGTTGCCATGGCGATGATGTCATAATTGGTTGCCATGGCGACGGTGATGTCATAATTGGTTGCCATGGCGACGGTGATGTCATAATTGGTTGCCATGGCGATGATGTCATAATTTGTTGCCATGGCGACGGTGATGTCATAATTGGTTACCATGGCGACGATGATGCCTTAATACATTGCCATGGCGATGATGCCTTAATACATTGCCATGGAGATGATGTCATAATTGGTTGCCATGGCGACGGTGATGTCATAATTGGTTGCCATGGCGACGATGATGCCTTAATACGTTGCCATGGCGATGATGTCATAATTGGTTGCCATGGCGACGATCATGCCTTAATACGTTGCCATGGCGATGATGTCATAATTGGTTGCCATGGCGACGGTGATGTCATAATTAGTTGCCATAGCGACGGTGATGTCATAATTGGTTTCCATGGCGACGATGATGCCTTAATACGTTGCCATGGCGACGGTGATATCATAATTGGTTGCCATGGTGACGGTGATGTCATAATTGGTTGCCATGGCGACGGTGATGTCATAATTGGTTGCTATGGCGACGATGATGCCTTAATACGTTGCCATGGCGATGATGTCATATTTGGTTGCCATGGCGATGGTGATGTCATAATTGGTTGCCATGGCGACGTGATGTCATAATTGGTTGCCATGGCGATGATGTCATAATTGGTTGCCATGGCGACGGTGATGTCATAATTGGTTGCCATGGAGACGATGATGCCTTAATATGTTGCCATGGCGATGATGTCATAATTGGTTGCCATGGCGACGATGATGCCTTAATACGTTGCCATGGCGATGATGTCATAATTGGTTGCCATGGCGACGGTGATGTCATAATTGGTTAACATGGCGACGGTAATGTCATAATTGGTTGACATGGCGATGATGTCATAATTGGTTGCCATGGCGATGATGATGCTTTAATACGTTGCCATGGTGACGATGAAGTCATAATTGGTTGCCATGGCGATGATGATGTCATAATTGGTTGCCATGGCGATTATGTCATAATTGGTTGCCATGGCGATGATGATGTCATAATTGGTTGCCATGGCGATGATGTCATAATTGGTTGCCATGGCGATGATGTCATAATTGGTTGCCATGACGATGATGTCATAATTGGTTGCCATGGTGACGATGATGCCTTAACACGTTGCCATGGCGACGGTGATGTCATAATTGGTTGCAATGGCGACGGTGATGTCATAATTGGTTGCCATGGCGACGATGATGTCTTAATACGTTGCCATGGCGACGGTGATGTCATTATTGGTTGCCATGGCGACGGTGATATCATAATTGGTTGCCATGGTGACGATGATGTCATAATTGGTTGCCATGGCGACGATGATGCCTTAATACGTTCCCATGGCGATGATGTCATAATTGTTTGCCATGGCGACGATCATGCCTTAATACATTGCCATGGCGATGATGTCATAATTGGTTGCCATGGCGACGGTGATGTCATAATTGGTTGCCATAGCGACGGTGATGTCATAATTGGTTGCCATGGCGACGATGATGCCTTAATACGTTGCCATGGCGACGGTGATATCATAATTGGTTGCCATGGCGACGGAGATGTCATAATTGGTTGCCATGGCGACGGTGATGTCATAATTGGTTGCCATGGCGACGATGATGCCTTAATACGTTGCCATGGTGATGATGTCATAATTGGTTGCCATGGCGACGGTGATGTCATAATTGGCTGCCATGGCGACGGTGATGTCATAATTGGTTGCCATGGCGATGATGTCATAATTGGTTGCCATGGCGACGGTGATGTCATAATTTGTTGCCATGGCGACGATGATGCCTTAATACGTTGCCATGGCGATGATGTCATAATTGGTTGCCATGGCGACAATGATGCCTTAATACGTTGCCATGGCAACGGTGATGTCATAATTGGTTGCCTTTTCGACGATGATGCCTTAATACGTTGCCATGGCGATGATGTCATAATTGGTTGCCATGGCGACGGTGATGTCATAATTGGTTGCCATGGCGACGGTGATGTCATAATTGGTTGCCATGGCGACAATAATGTCATAATTGGTTGCCATGGCGACGATGATGCCTTAATACGTTGACATGGCGATGATGTCATAATTGGTTGCCATGGCGACGGTGATGTCATAATTGGTTTCCATGGCGACGATGATGCCTTAATACGTTGCATGGCGATGATGTCATAATTGGTTGCCATGGCAAAGATGATGCCTTAATACATTGCCATGGCGACGGTGATGTCATAATTTGTTGCCATGGTGATGATGTCATGCCATGGCGACGGTGATGTCATAATTGGTTGCTATGGCAACGATGATGTCATAATTGGTTGCCATGGAGACTATGATGCCTTAATACGTTGACATGGCGACGGTGATATCATTGGTTGCCATGGCGACGGTGATGTCATAATTGGTTGCCATGGCGACGTTGATGTCATAATTTGTTGCCATGGCAATGATGATGTCATAATTGGTTGCCATGGCGACGGTGATGTCATAATTGGTTGCTATGGCGACGATGATATCATAATTGGTTGCCATGGCGACGGTGATGTCATAATTGGTTGCCATGGCGACGGTGATGCCTTGATACGTTGCCATGGCGACGGTGATGTCGTAATTGGTTGCCATGGCGACGGTGATGTCATAATTGGTTGCCATGGCGACGGTGATGTCATAATTGGTTGCCATGGCGATGATGCCTTAAAACGTTGCCATGGCTACGGTGATGTCATAATTGGTTGCCATGGCGACAATGATGCCTTAATACATTGCCATGGCGATGATGTCATAATTGGTTGCCATGGTGACGGTGATGTCATAATTGGTTGCCATGGCGACGATGATGCCTTAATACTTTCCCATGGCGATGATGTCATAATTGGTTGCCATGGCAACGTTGATGTCATAATTGGTTGCCATGGCGACGATGATGACTTAATACGTTGACATGGCGATGATGTCATAATTGGTTTCCATGGCGACGGTGATGTCATAATTTTTTGCCATGGCGACGGTGATGTCATAATTGGTTGCCATGGCGATGATGTCATAATTGGTTGCCATGGCGACGGTGATGTCATAATTGGTTGCCATGGCGACGATGATGCCTTAATACATTGCCATGGCGATGATGTCATAATTGGTTGCCATGGCGACGGTGATGTCATAATTGGTTGCCATGGCGACGGTGATGTCATAATTGGTTGCCATGGCAATGATGTCATAATTGGTTGCCATGGCGACGGTGATGTCATAATTGGTTGCCATGGCGACGATGATGCCTTAATACGTTGCCATGGCGATGATGTCATAATTGGTTGCCATGGCGACGGTGATGTCATAATTGGTTGCCATGGCGACGGTGATGTCATAATTGGTTGCCATGGCGACAATGATTTCATAATTGGTTGCCATGGCGACGATGATGCCTTAATACGTTGACATGGCGATGATGTCATAATTGGTTGCCATGGCGACGGTGATGTCATAATTGGTTGCCATGGCGACGATGATGCCTTAATACGTTGCCATGGCGATGATGTCATAATTGGTTGCCATGGCGACGGTGATGTCATAATTGGTTGCCATGGCGACTGTGATGTCATAATTGGTTGCCATGGCGACAATGATGTCATAATTGGTTGCCATGGCGACGATGATGCCTTAATACGTTGACATGGCGATGATGTCATAATTGGTTGCCATGGTGACGGTGATGTCATAATTGGTTGCCATGGCGACGATGATGCCTTAATACGTTGCCATGGCGATGATGTCATAATTGGTTGCCATGGCGATGATGATGCCTTAATACGTTGCCATGGCGACGGTGATGTCATAATTTGTTGCCATGTCGATGATGATGTCATAATTGGTTGCCATGGCGACGGTGATGTCATAATTGGTTGCTATGGCTACGATGATGTCATAATTGGTTGCCATGGAGACTATGATGCCTTAATACGTTGCCATGGCGACGGTGATATCATTGGTTGCCATGGCTACGGTGATGTCATAATTGGTTGCCATGGCGGTGATGTCATAATTGGTTGCCATGGTGACGGTGATGTCATAATTGGTTGCCATGGCGACGATGATGCCTTAATACGTTGCCATGATGATGATGTCATAATTGGTTGCCATGGCGATGGTGATGTCATAATTGGTTGCCATGGCGATGGTGATGTCATAATTGGTTGCCATGGCGACAATAATGTCATAATTGGTTGCCATGGCGACGATGATGCCTTAATACGTTGACATGGCGATGATGTCATAATTGGTTGCCATGGCGACGGTGATGTCATAATTGGTTTCCATGGCGACGATGATGCCTTAATACGTTGCATGGCGATGATGTCATAATTGGTTGCCATGGCAAAGATGATGCCTTAATACGTTGCCATGGCGACGGTGATGTCATAATTTGTTGCCATGGTGATGATGATGTCATACCATGGCGACGGTGATGTCATAATTGGTTGCCATGGCGACGATGATGTCATAATTGGTTGCCATGGAGACGATGATGCCTTAATACGTTGCCATGGCGATGATGTCATAAATGGTTGCCATGGCGACGGTGATGTCATAATTGATTGCCATGGCGACGATTATGCCTTAATACGTTGCCATGGCGATGATGTCATAATTGGTTGCCATGGCGACGGTGATGTCATAATTGGTTGCCATGGCGACGGTGATGTCATAATTGGTTGCCATGGCGACAATGATGTCATAATTGGTTGCCATGGCGACGATGATGCCTTAATATGTTGCCATGGCGATGATGTCATAATTGGTTGCCATGGCGACGGTGATGTCATAATTGGTTGCCATGGTGACGGTGATGTCATAATTGGTTGCCATGGCGACAATGATGTCATAATTGGTTGCCATGGTGACGATGATGCCTTAATACGTTGCCATGGCTATGATGTCATAATTGGTTGCCATGGCGACGGTGATGTCATAATTGGTTGCCATGGCGACGATGATGCCTTAATACGTTGCCATGGCGATGATGTCATAATTGGTTGCCATGGTGACGGTGATGTAATAATTGGTTGCCATGGCGATGTTGATGTCATAATTCTTTGCCATGGCGACAATGATGTCATGATTGGTTGCCATGGCGACGATGATGCCTTAATATGTTGCCATGGCGACGGTGATGTCATAATTTGTTGCCATGGCGATGATGATGTCATAATTGGTTGCCATGGCGACGGTGATGTCATAATTGGTTGCCATGGCGACGATGATGCCTTAATACGTTGCCATGGCAATGATGTCATAAATGGTTGCCATGGCGACGGTGATGTCATAATTCGTTTGCCATGGTGACGGTGATGTCATAATTGGTTGCCATGGCGACGGTGATGTCATAATTGGTTGCCATGACGATGATGATGTCATAATTGGTTGCCATGGCGATGATGTCATAATTGGTTGCCATGGCGATTATGTCATAATTGGTTGCCATGGCGACGATGATACCTTAATACGTTGCCATGGCGATGAAGTCATAATTGGTTGCCATGGCGATGATGATGTCATAATAGGTTGCCATGGCGACGGTGAGGTCATAATTGGTTGCCATGGCGATGATGTCATAATAGGTTGCCATGGCGATGATGTCATAATAGGTTGCCATGGCGACGGTGATGTCATAATTGGTTGCCATGGCGACGGTGATGTAATAATTGGTTGCCATGGCGACGATGATGCCTTAATACGTTGCCATGGCGACGATGATGCCTTAATATGTTGCCATGGCGACGGTGATGTCATAATTGGTTGCCATGGCGACGGTGATGTCATAATTGGTTGCATTGGCGACGGTGATGTCATAATTGGTTGCCATGGCGACGATGATGACTTAATACGTTGACATGGCGATGATGTCATAATTGGTTTCCATAGCGACGGTGATGTCATAATTTTTTGCCATGGCGACGGTGATGTCATAATTGGTTGCCATGGCGATGATGTCATAATTGGTTGCCATGGCGACGGTGATGTCATAATTGGTTGCCATGGCGACGATGATGCCTTAATACATTGCCATGGCGATGATGTCATAATTGGTTGCCATGGCGACGGTGATGTCATAATTGGTTGCCATGGCGACGGTGATGTCATAATTGGTTGCCATGGCAATGATGTCATAATTGGTTGCCATGGCGACGGTGATGTCATAATTGGTTGCCATGGCGACGATGATGCCTTAATACGTTGCCATGGCGATGATGTCATAATTGGTTGCCATGGCGACGGTGATGTCATAATTGGTTGCCATGGCGACGGTGATGTCATAATTGGTTGCCATGGCGACAATGATTTCATAATTGGTTGCCATGGCGACGATGATGCCTTAATACGTTGACATGGCGATGATGTCATAATTGGTTGCCATGGCGACGGTGATGTCATAATTGGTTGCCATGGCGACGATGATGCCTTAATACGTTGCCATGGCGATGATGTCATAATTGGTTGCCATGGCGACGGTGATGTCATAATTGGTTGCCATGGCGACTGTGATGTCATAATTGGTTGCCATGGCGACAATGATGTCATAATTGGTTGCCATGGCGACGATGATGCCTTAATACGTTGACATGGCGATGATGTCATAATTGGTTGCCATGGTGACGGTGATGTCATAATTGGTTGCCATGGCGACGATGATGCCTTAATACGTTGCCATGGCGATGATGTCATAATTGGTTGCCATGGCGATGATGATGCCTTAATACGTTGCCATGGCGACGGTGATGTCATAATTTGTTGCCATGTCGATGATGATGTCATAATTGGTTGCCATGGCGACGGTGATGTCATAATTGGTTGCTATGGCTACGATGATGTCATAATTGGTTGCCATGGAGACTATGATGCCTTAATACGTTGCCATGGCGACGGTGATATCATTGGTTGCCATGGCTACGGTGATGTCATAATTGGTTGCCATGGCGGTGATGTCATAATTGGTTGCCATGGTGACGGTGATGTCATAATTGGTTGCCATGGCGACGATGATGCCTTAATACGTTGCCATGATGATGATGTCATAATTGGTTGCCATGGCGATGGTGATGTCATAATTGGTTGCCATGGCGATGGTGATGTCATAATTGGTTGCCATGGCGACAATAATGTCATAATTGGTTGCCATGGCGACGATGATGCCTTAATACGTTGACATGGCGATGATGTCATAATTGGTTGCCATGGCGACGGTGATGTCATAATTGGTTTCCATGGCGACGATGATGCCTTAATACGTTGCATGGCGATGATGTCATAATTGGTTGCCATGGCAAAGATGATGCCTTAATACGTTGCCATGGCGACGGTGATGTCATAATTTGTTGCCATGGTGATGATGATGTCATACCATGGCGACGGTGATGTCATAATTGGTTGCCATGGCGACGATGATGTCATAATTGGTTGCCATGGAGACGATGATGCCTTAATACGTTGCCATGGCGATGATGTCATAAATGGTTGCCATGGCGACGGTGATGTCATAATTGATTGCCATGGCGACGATTATGCCTTAATACGTTGCCATGGCGATGATGTCATAATTGGTTGCCATGGCGACGGTGATGTCATAATTGGTTGCCATGGCGACGGTGATGTCATAATTGGTTGCCATGGCGACAATGATGTCATAATTGGTTGCCATGGCGACGATGATGCCTTAATATGTTGCCATGGCGATGATGTCATAATTGGTTGCCATGGCGACGGTGATGTCATAATTGGTTGCCATGGTGACGGTGATGTCATAATTGGTTGCCATGGCGACAATGATGTCATAATTGGTTGCCATGGTGACGATGATGCCTTAATACGTTGCCATGGCGATGATGTCATAATTGGTTGCCATGGCGACGGTGATGTCATAATTGGTTGCCATGGCGACGATGATGCCTTAATACGTTGCCATGGCGATGATGTCATAATTGGTTGCCATGGTGACGGTGATGTAATAATTGGTTGCCATGGCGATGTTGATGTCATAATTCTTTGCCATGGCGACAATGATGTCATGATTGGTTGCCATGGCGACGATGATGCCTTAATATGTTGCCATGGCGACGGTGATGTCATAATTTGTTGCCATGGCGATGATGATGTCATAATTGGTTGCCATGGCGACGGTGATGTCATAATTGGTTGCCATGGCGACGATGATGCCTTAATACGTTGCCATGGCAATGATGTCATAAATGGTTGCCATGGCGACGGTGATGTCATAATTCGTTTGCCATGGTGACGGTGATGTCATAATTGGTTGCCATGGTGACGGTGATGTCATAATTGGTTGCCATGGCGACGGTGATGTCATAATTGGTTGCCATGACGATGATGATGTCATAATTGGTTGCCATGGCGATGATGTCATAATTGGTTGCCATGGCGATTATGTCATAATTGGTTGCCATGGCGACGATGATACCTTAATACGTTGCCATGGCGATGAAGTCATAATTGGTTGCCATGGCGATGATGATGTCATAATAGGTTGCCATGGCGACGGTGAGGTCATAATTGGTTGCCATGGCGATGATGTCATAATAGGTTGCCATGGCGATGATGTCATAATAGGTTGCCATGGCGACGGTGATGTCATAATTGGTTGCCATGGCGACGGTGATGTAATAATTGGTTGCCATGGCGACGATGATGCCTTAATACGTTGCCATGGCGACGATGATGCCTTAATATGTTGCCATGGCGACGGTGATGTCATAATTGGTTGCCATGGCGACGGTGATGTCATAATTGGTTGCATTGGCGACGGTGATGTCATAATTGGTTGCCATGACGATGATGATGTCATAATTGGTTGCCATGGCGATGATGTCATAATTGGTTGCCATGGCGACGGTGATGTCATAATTGGTTGCCATGGCGACGATGATGCCTTAATACGTTGCCATGGCGACGGTGATGTCATAATTGGTTGCCATGGCGACGATGATGCCTTAATACGTTGCCATGGCGATGATGTCATAATTGGTTGCCATGGCGACGGTGATGTCATAATTGGTTGCCATGGCGACGATGATGCCTTAATACGTTGCCATGGCGATGATGTCATAATTTTTTGCCATGGCGACGATGATGCCTTAATACGTTGCCATGGTGACTGTGATGTCATAGTTTGTTGCCATGGCGATGATGATGTCATAATTGTTTGCCATGGCGACGGTGATGTCATAATTGGTTGCCATGGCGACGGTGATGTCATAATTGGTTGCCATGGCGACGATGATGCCTTAATACGTTGCCATGGCGATGATGTCATAATTGGTTGCCATGGCGACGGTGATGTCATAATTGGTTGCCATGGCGACGGTGATGTCATAATTGGTTGCCATGGCGACAATGATTTCATAAATGGTTGCCATGGCGACGATGATGCCTTAATACGTTGACATGGCGATGATGTCATAATTGGTTGCCATGGCAACGGTGATGTCATAATTGGTTGCCATGGCGACGGTTATGTCATAATTGGCTGCCATGGCGACAATGATGTCATAATTGGTTGCCATGGCGACGATGATGCCTTAATACGTTGACATGGCGATGATGTCATAATTGGTTGCCATGGTGACGGTGATGTCATAATTGGTTGCCATTGCGACGATGATGCCTTAATACGTTGCCATGGCGATTATGTCATAATTGGTTGCCATGGAGATGATGATGCCTTAATACATTGCCATGGCGACGGTGATGTCATAATTTGTTGCCATGTCGATGATGATGTCATAATTGGTTGCCATGGCGACGGTGATGTCATAATTGGTTGCTATGGCGACGATGATGTCATAATTGGTTGCCATGGAGACTATGATGCCTTAATACGTTGCCATGGCGACGGTGATATCATTGGTTGCCATGGCTACGGTGATGTCATAATTGGTTGCCATGGCGGTGATGTCATAATTGGTTGCCATGGCGACGGTAATGTCATAATTGGTTGCCATGGCGACGATGATGCCTTAATACGTTGCCATGGCGATGATGTCATAATTGGTTGCCATGGTGACGGTGATGTCATAACTGGTTGCCATGGCGACGATGATGCCTTGATACGTTGCCATGGCGATGATGTCATAATTGGTTGCCATGGCAACGGTGATGTCATAATTGGTTGCCATGGCGACGATGATGCCTTAATACGTTGACATGGTGATGATGTCATAATTGGTTGCCATGGCGACGGTGATGTCATAATTTTTTGCCATGGCGACGGTGATGTCATAATTGGTTGCCATGGCGATAATGTCATAATTGGTTGCCATGGCGACGGTGATGTCATAATTGGTTGCCATGGCGACGATGATGCCTTAATACGTTGCCATGGCGATGATGTCATAATTGGTTGCCATGGCGACGGTGATGTCATAATTGGTTGCCATGGCGACTGTGATGTCATAATTGGTTGCCATGGCGACAATGATTTCATAATTGGTTGCCATGGCGACGATGATGCCTTAATACGTTGACATGGCGATGATGTCATAATTGGTTGCCATGGCGACGCTGATGTCACAATTGGTTGCCATGGCGACGATGATGCCTTAATACGTTGCCATGGCGATGATGTCATAATTGGTTGCCATGGCGACGGTGATGTCATAATTGGTTGCCATGGCGACGGTGATGTCATAATTGGTTGCCATGGCGACAATGATGTCATAATTGGTTGCCATGGCGACGATGATGCCTTAATACGTTGACAAGGCGATGATTTCATAATTGGTTGCCATGGCGACGGTGATGTCATAATTGGTTGCCATGGCGACGATGATGCCTTAATACGTTGCCATGGCGATGATGTCATAATTGGTTGCCATGGCGATGATGATGCCTTAATACGTTGCCATGGCGACGGTGATGTCATAATTTGTTGCCATGGCGATGATGATGTCATAATTGGTTGCCATGGCGATGGTGATGTCATAATTGGTTGCTATGGCGACGATGATGTCATAATTGGTTGCCATGGAGACTATGATGCCTTAATACGTTGCCATGGCGACGGTGATATCATTGGTTGCCATGGCGACGGTGATGTCATAATTAGTTGCCATGGCGATGATGTCATAATTGGTTGCCATGGCGACGGTGATGTCATAATTGGTTGCCATGGCGACGATGATGCCTTAATACGTTGCCATGGTGATGATGTCATAATTGGTTGCCATGGCGATGGTGATGTCATAATTGGTTGCCATGGCGACGGTGATGTCATAATTGGTTGCCATGGCGACAATGATGTCATAATTGGTTGCCATGGCGACGATGATGCCTTAATACGTTGACATGGCGATGATGTCATAATTGGTTGCCATGGCGACGGTGATGTCATAATTGGTTTCCATGGCGACGATGATGCCTTAATACGTTGCATGGCGATGATGTCATAATTGGTTGCCATGGCAAAGATGATGCCTTAATACGTTGCCATGGCGACGGTGATGTCATAATTTGTTGCCATGGCGATGGTGATGTCATAATTGGTTGCCATGGCGACGGTGATTTCATAATTGGTTGCTCTGGCGACGATGATGTCATAATTGGTTGCCATGGAGATGATGATGCCTTAATACGTTGCCATGTCGATTATGTCATAAATGGTTGCCATGGCGACGGTGATGTCATAATTGGTTGCCATGGCGACGATTATGCCTTAATACGTTGCCATGGCGATGATGTCATAATTGGTTGCCATGGCGATGGTGAAGTCATAATTGGTTGCCATGGCGACGGTGATGTCACAATTGGTTGCCATGGCGACAATGATGTCATAATTGGTTGCCATGGCGACGATGATGCCTTAATACGTTGCCATGGCGATGATGTCATAATTGGTTGCCATGGCGACGGTGATGTCATAATTGGTTGCCATGGCGACGGTGATGTCATAATTGGTTGCCATGGCGATGATGTCATAATTTGTTGCCATGGCGACGGTGATGTCATAATTGGTTACCATGGCGACGATGATGCCTTAATACATTGCCATGGCGATGATGCCTTAATACATTGCCATGGAGATGATGTCATAATTGGTTGCCATGGCGACGGTGATGTCATAATTGGTTGCCATGGCGACGATGATGCCTTAATACGTTGCCATGGCGATGATGTCATAATTGGTTGCCATGGCGACGATCATGCCTTAATACGTTGCCATGGCGATGATGTCATAATTGGTTGCCATGGCGACGGTGATGTCATAATTAGTTGCCATAGCGACGGTGATGTCATAATTGGTTTCCATGGCGACGATGATGCCTTAATACGTTGCCATGGCGACGGTGATATCATAATTGGTTGCCATGGTGACGGTGATGTCATAATTGGTTGCCATGGCGACGGTGATGTCATAATTGGTTGCCATGGCGACGATGATGCCTTAATACGTTGCCATGGCGATGATGTCATATTTGGTTGCCATGGCGATGGTGATGTCATAATTGGTTGCCATGGCGACGTGATGTCATAATTGGTTGCCATGGCGATGATGTCATAATTGGTTGCCATGGCGACGGTGATGTCATAATTGGTTGCCATGGAGACGATGATGCCTTAATATGTTGCCATGGCGATGATGTCATAATTGGTTGCCATGGCGACGATGATGCCTTAATACGTTGCCATGGCGATGATGTCATAATTGGTTGCCATGGCGACGGTGATGTCATAATTGGTTAACATGGCGACGGTAATGTCATAATTGGTTGACATGGCGATGATGTCATAATTGGTTGCCATGGCGATGATGATGCTTTAATACGTTGCCATGGTGACGATGAAGTCATAATTGGTTGCCATGGCGATGATGATGTCATAATTGGTTGCCATGGCGATTATGTCATAATTGGTTGCCATGGCGATGATGATGTCATAATTGGTTGCCATGGCGATGATGTCATAATTGGTTGCCATGGCGATGATGTCATAATTGGTTGCCATGACGATGATGTCATAATTGGTTGCCATGGTGACGATGATGCCTTAACACGTTGCCATGGCGACGGTGATGTCATAATTGGTTGCAATGGCGACGGTGATGTCATAATTGGTTGCCATGGCGACGATGATGTCTTAATACGTTGCCATGGCGACGGTGATGTCATTATTGGTTGCCATGGCGACGGTGATATCATAATTGGTTGCCATGGTGACGATGATGTCATAATTGGTTGCCATGGCGACGATGATGCCTTAATACGTTCCCATGGCGATGATGTCATAATTGTTTGCCATGGCGACGATCATGCCTTAATACATTGCCATGGCGATGATGTCATAATTGGTTGCCATGGCGACGGTGATGTCATAATTGGTTGCCATAGCGACGGTGATGTCATAATTGGTTGCCATGGCGACGATGATGCCTTAATACGTTGCCATGGCGACGGTGATATCATAATTGGTTGCCATGGCGACGGAGATGTCATAATTGGTTGCCATGGCGACGGTGATGTCATAATTGGTTGCCATGGCGACGATGATGCCTTAATACGTTGCCATGGTGATGATGTCATAATTGGTTGCCATGGCGACGGTGATGTCATAATTGGCTGCCATGGCGACGGTGATGTCATAATTGGTTGCCATGGCGATGATGTCATAATTGGTTGCCATGGCGACGGTGATGTCATAATTTGTTGCCATGGCGACGATGATGCCTTAATACGTTGCCATGGCGATGATGTCATAATTGGTTGCCATGGCGACAATGATGCCTTAATACGTTGCCATGGCAACGGTGATGTCATAATTGGTTGCCTTTTCGACGATGATGCCTTAATACGTTGCCATGGCGATGATGTCATAATTGGTTGCCATGGCGACGGTGATGTCATAATTGGTTGCCATGGCGACGGTGATGTCATAATTGGTTGCCATGGCGACAATAATGTCATAATTGGTTGCCATGGCGACGATGATGCCTTAATACGTTGACATGGCGATGATGTCATAATTGGTTGCCATGGCGACGGTGATGTCATAATTGGTTTCCATGGCGACGATGATGCCTTAATACGTTGCATGGCGATGATGTCATAATTGGTTGCCATGGCAAAGATGATGCCTTAATACATTGCCATGGCGACGGTGATGTCATAATTTGTTGCCATGGTGATGATGTCATGCCATGGCGACGGTGATGTCATAATTGGTTGCTATGGCAACGATGATGTCATAATTGGTTGCCATGGAGACTATGATGCCTTAATACGTTGACATGGCGACGGTGATATCATTGGTTGCCATGGCGACGGTGATGTCATAATTGGTTGCCATGGCGACGTTGATGTCATAATTTGTTGCCATGGCAATGATGATGTCATAATTGGTTGCCATGGCGACGGTGATGTCATAATTGGTTGCTATGGCGACGATGATATCATAATTGGTTGCCATGGCGACGGTGATGTCATAATTGGTTGCCATGGCGACGGTGATGCCTTGATACGTTGCCATGGCGACGGTGATGTCGTAATTGGTTGCCATGGCGACGGTGATGTCATAATTGGTTGCCATGGCGACGGTGATGTCATAATTGGTTGCCATGGCGATGATGCCTTAAAACGTTGCCATGGCTACGGTGATGTCATAATTGGTTGCCATGGCGACAATGATGCCTTAATACATTGCCATGGCGATGATGTCATAATTGGTTGCCATGGTGACGGTGATGTCATAATTGGTTGCCATGGCGACGATGATGCCTTAATACTTTCCCATGGCGATGATGTCATAATTGGTTGCCATGGCAACGTTGATGTCATAATTGGTTGCCATGGCGACGATGATGACTTAATACGTTGACATGGCGATGATGTCATAATTGGTTTCCATGGCGACGGTGATGTCATAATTTTTTGCCATGGCGACGGTGATGTCATAATTGGTTGCCATGGCGATGATGTCATAATTGGTTGCCATGGCGACGGTGATGTCATAATTGGTTGCCATGGCGACGATGATGCCTTAATACATTGCCATGGCGATGATGTCATAATTGGTTGCCATGGCGACGGTGATGTCATAATTGGTTGCCATGGCGACGGTGATGTCATAATTGGTTGCCATGGCAATGATGTCATAATTGGTTGCCATGGCGACGGTGATGTCATAATTGGTTGCCATGGCGACGATGATGCCTTAATACGTTGCCATGGCGATGATGTCATAATTGGTTGCCATGGCGACGGTGATGTCATAATTGGTTGCCATGGCGACGGTGATGTCATAATTGGTTGCCATGGCGACAATGATTTCATAATTGGTTGCCATGGCGACGATGATGCCTTAATACGTTGACATGGCGATGATGTCATAATTGGTTGCCATGGCGACGGTGATGTCATAATTGGTTGCCATGGCGACGATGATGCCTTAATACGTTGCCATGGCGATGATGTCATAATTGGTTGCCATGGCGACGGTGATGTCATAATTGGTTGCCATGGCGACTGTGATGTCATAATTGGTTGCCATGGCGACAATGATGTCATAATTGGTTGCCATGGCGACGATGATGCCTTAATACGTTGACATGGCGATGATGTCATAATTGGTTGCCATGGTGACGGTGATGTCATAATTGGTTGCCATGGCGACGATGATGCCTTAATACGTTGCCATGGCGATGATGTCATAATTGGTTGCCATGGCGATGATGATGCCTTAATACGTTGCCATGGCGACGGTGATGTCATAATTTGTTGCCATGTCGATGATGATGTCATAATTGGTTGCCATGGCGACGGTGATGTCATAATTGGTTGCTATGGCTACGATGATGTCATAATTGGTTGCCATGGAGACTATGATGCCTTAATACGTTGCCATGGCGACGGTGATATCATTGGTTGCCATGGCTACGGTGATGTCATAATTGGTTGCCATGGCGGTGATGTCATAATTGGTTGCCATGGTGACGGTGATGTCATAATTGGTTGCCATGGCGACGATGATGCCTTAATACGTTGCCATGATGATGATGTCATAATTGGTTGCCATGGCGATGGTGATGTCATAATTGGTTGCCATGGCGATGGTGATGTCATAATTGGTTGCCATGGCGACAATAATGTCATAATTGGTTGCCATGGCGACGATGATGCCTTAATACGTTGACATGGCGATGATGTCATAATTGGTTGCCATGGCGACGGTGATGTCATAATTGGTTTCCATGGCGACGATGATGCCTTAATACGTTGCATGGCGATGATGTCATAATTGGTTGCCATGGCAAAGATGATGCCTTAATACGTTGCCATGGCGACGGTGATGTCATAATTTGTTGCCATGGTGATGATGATGTCATACCATGGCGACGGTGATGTCATAATTGGTTGCCATGGCGACGATGATGTCATAATTGGTTGCCATGGAGACGATGATGCCTTAATACGTTGCCATGGCGATGATGTCATAAATGGTTGCCATGGCGACGGTGATGTCATAATTGATTGCCATGGCGACGATTATGCCTTAATACGTTGCCATGGCGATGATGTCATAATTGGTTGCCATGGCGACGGTGATGTCATAATTGGTTGCCATGGCGACGGTGATGTCATAATTGGTTGCCATGGCGACAATGATGTCATAATTGGTTGCCATGGCGACGATGATGCCTTAATATGTTGCCATGGCGATGATGTCATAATTGGTTGCCATGGCGACGGTGATGTCATAATTGGTTGCCATGGTGACGGTGATGTCATAATTGGTTGCCATGGCGACAATGATGTCATAATTGGTTGCCATGGTGACGATGATGCCTTAATACGTTGCCATGGCTATGATGTCATAATTGGTTGCCATGGCGACGGTGATGTCATAATTGGTTGCCATGGCGACGATGATGCCTTAATACGTTGCCATGGCGATGATGTCATAATTGGTTGCCATGGTGACGGTGATGTAATAATTGGTTGCCATGGCGATGTTGATGTCATAATTCTTTGCCATGGCGACAATGATGTCATGATTGGTTGCCATGGCGACGATGATGCCTTAATATGTTGCCATGGCGACGGTGATGTCATAATTTGTTGCCATGGCGATGATGATGTCATAATTGGTTGCCATGGCGACGGTGATGTCATAATTGGTTGCCATGGCGACGATGATGCCTTAATACGTTGCCATGGCAATGATGTCATAAATGGTTGCCATGGCGACGGTGATGTCATAATTCGTTTGCCATGGTGACGGTGATGTCATAATTGGTTGCCATGGCGACGGTGATGTCATAATTGGTTGCCATGACGATGATGATGTCATAATTGGTTGCCATGGCGATGATGTCATAATTGGTTGCCATGGCGATTATGTCATAATTGGTTGCCATGGCGACGATGATACCTTAATACGTTGCCATGGCGATGAAGTCATAATTGGTTGCCATGGCGATGATGATGTCATAATAGGTTGCCATGGCGACGGTGAGGTCATAATTGGTTGCCATGGCGATGATGTCATAATAGGTTGCCATGGCGATGATGTCATAATAGGTTGCCATGGCGACGGTGATGTCATAATTGGTTGCCATGGCGACGGTGATGTAATAATTGGTTGCCATGGCGACGATGATGCCTTAATACGTTGCCATGGCGACGATGATGCCTTAATATGTTGCCATGGCGACGGTGATGTCATAATTGGTTGCCATGGCGACGGTGATGTCATAATTGGTTGCATTGGCGACGGTGATGTCATAATTGGTTGCCATGACGATGATGATGTCATAATTGGTTGCCATGGCGATGATGTCATAATTGGTTGCCATGGCGACGGTGATGTCATAATTGGTTGCCATGGCGACGATGATGCCTTAATACGTTGCCATGGCGACGGTGATGTCATAATTGGTTGCCATGGCGACGATGATGCCTTAATACGTTGCCATGGCGATGATGTCATAATTGGTTGCCATGGAGACGATGATGCCTTAATACGTTGCCATGGCGATGATGTCATAAATGGTTGCCATGGCGACGGTGATGTCATAATTGATTGCCATGGCGACGATTATGCCTTAATACGTTGCCATGGCGATGATGTCATAATTGGTTGCCATGGCGACGGTGATGTCATAATTGGTTGCCATGGCGACGGTGATGTCATAATTGGTTGCCATGGCGACAATGATGTCATAATTGGTTGCCATGGCGACGATGATGCCTTAATATGTTGCCATGGCGATGATGTCATAATTGGTTGCCATGGCGACGGTGATGTCATAATTGGTTGCCATGGTGACGGTGATGTCATAATTGGTTGCCATGGCGACAATGATGTCATAATTGGTTGCCATGGTGACGATGATGCCTTAATACGTTGCCATGGCGATGATGTCATAATTGGTTGCCATGGCGACGGTGATGTCATAATTGGTTGCCATGGCGACGATGATGCCTTAATACGTTGCCATGGCGATGATGTCATAATTGGTTGCCATGGTGACGGTGATGTAATAATTGGTTGCCATGGCGATGTTGATGTCATAATTCTTTGCCATGGCGACAATGATGTCATGATTGGTTGCCATGGCGACGATGATGCCTTAATATGTTGCCATGGCGACGGTGATGTCATAATTTGTTGCCATGGCGATGATGATGTCATAATTGGTTGCCATGGCGACGGTGATGTCATAATTGGTTGCCATGGCGACGATGATGCCTTAATACGTTGCCATGGCAATGATGTCATAAATGGTTGCCATGGCGACGGTGATGTCATAATTCGTTTGCCATGGTGACGGTGATGTCATAATTGGTTGCCATGGTGACGGTGATGTCATAATTGGTTGCCATGGCGACGGTGATGTCATAATTGGTTGCCATGACGATGATGATGTCATAATTGGTTGCCATGGCGATGATGTCATAATTGGTTGCCATGGCGATTATGTCATAATTGGTTGCCATGGCGACGATGATACCTTAATACGTTGCCATGGCGATGAAGTCATAATTGGTTGCCATGGCGATGATGATGTCATAATAGGTTGCCATGGCGACGGTGAGGTCATAATTGGTTGCCATGGCGATGATGTCATAATAGGTTGCCATGGCGATGATGTCATAATAGGTTGCCATGGCGACGGTGATGTCATAATTGGTTGCCATGGCGACGGTGATGTAATAATTGGTTGCCATGGCGACGATGATGCCTTAATACGTTGCCATGGCGACGATGATGCCTTAATATGTTGCCATGGCGACGGTGATGTCATAATTGGTTGCCATGGCGACGGTGATGTCATAATTGGTTGCATTGGCGACGGTGATGTCATAATTGGTTGCCATGACGATGATGATGTCATAATTGGTTGCCATGGCGATGATGTCATAATTGGTTGCCATGGCGACGGTGATGTCATAATTGGTTGCCATGGCGACGATGATGCCTTAATACGTTGCCATGGCGACGGTGATGTCATAATTGGTTGCCATGGCGACGATGATGCCTTAATACGTTGCCATGGCGATGATGTCATAATTGGTTGCCATGGCGACGGTGATGTCATAATTGGTTGCCATGGCGACGATGATGCCTTAATACGTTGCCATGGCGATGATGTCATAATTGGTTGCCATGGCGACGATGATGCCTTAATACGTTGCCATGGTGACTGTGATGTCATAGTTTGTTGCCATGGCGATGATGATGTCATAATTGTTTGCCATGGCGACGGTGATGTCATAATTGGTTGCCATGGCGACGGTGATGTCATAATTGGTTGCCATGGCGACGATGATGCCTTAATACGTTGCCATGGCGATGATGTCATAATTGGTTGCCATGGCGACGGTGATGTCATAATTGGTTGCCATGGCGACGGTGATGTCATAATTGGTTGCCATGGCGACATTGATTTCATAAATGGTTGCCATGGCGACGATGATGCCTTAATACGTTGACATGGCGATGATGTCATAATTTTTTGCCATGGCAACGGTGATGTCATAATTGGTTGCCATGGCGACGGTTATGTCATAATTGGCTGCCATGGCGACAATGATGTCATAATTGGTTGCCATGGCGACGATGATGCCTTAATACGTTGACATGGCGATGATGTCATAATTGGTTGCCATGGTGACGGTGATGTCATAATTGGTTGCCATTGCGACGATGATGCCTTAATACGTTGCCATGGCGATTATGTCATAATTGGTTGCCATGGAGATGATGATGCCTTAATACATTGCCATGGCGACGGTGATGTCATAATTTGTTGCCATGTCGATGATGATGTCATAATTGGTTGCCATGGCGACGGTGATGTCATAATTGGTTGCTATGGCGACGATGATGTCATAATTGGTTGCCATGGAGACTATGATGCCTTAATACGTTGCCATGGCGACGGTGATATCATTGGTTGCCATGGCTACGGTGATGTCATAATTGGTTGCCATGGCGGTGATGTCATAATTGGTTGCCATGGCGACGGTAATGTCATAATTGGTTGCCATGGCGACGATGATGCCTTAATACGTTGCCATGGCGATGATGTCATAATTGGTTGCCATGGTGACGGTGATGTCATAACTGGTTGCCATGGCGACGATGATGCCTTGATACGTTGCCATGGCGATGATGTCATAATTGGTTGCCATGGCAACGGTGATGTCATAATTGGTTGCCATGGCGACAATGATGCCTTAATACGTTGACATGGTGATGATGTCATAATTGGTTGCCATGGCGACGGTGATGTCATAATTTTTTGCCATGGCGACGGTGATGTCATAATTGGTTGCCATGGCGATAATGTCATAATTGGTTGCCATGGCGACGGTGATGTCATAATTGGTTGCCATGGCGACGATGATGCCTTAATACGTTGCCATGGCGATGATGTCATAATTGGTTGCCATGGCGACGGTGATGTCATAATTGGTTGCCATGGCGACTGTGATGTCATAATTGGTTGCCATGGCGACAATGATTTCATAATTGGTTGCCATGGCGACGATGATGCCTTAATACGTTGACATGGCGATGATGTCATAATTGGTTGCCATGGCGACGCTGATGTCACAATTGGTTGCCATGGCGACGATGATGCCTTAATACGTTGCCATGGCGATGATGTCATAATTGGTTGCCATGGCGACGGTGATGTCATAATTGGTTGCCATGGCGACGGTGATGTCATAATTGGTTGCCATGGCGACAATGATGTCATAATTGGTTGCCATGGCGACGATGATGCCTTAATACGTTGACAAGGCGATGATTTCATAATTGGTTGCCATGGCGACGGTGATGTCATAATTGGTTTCCATGGCGACGATGATGCCTTAATACGTTGCATGGCGATGATGTCATAACTGGTTGCCATGGCGACGGTGATGTCATAATTGGTTGCCATGGCGACGATGATGCCTTAATACGTTGCCATGGTGATGATGTCATAATTGGTTGCCATGGCGATGGTGATGTCATAATTGGTTGCCATGGCGACGGTGATGTCATAATTGGTTGCCATGGCGACGATGATGCCTTAATACGTTGACATGGCGATGATGTCATAATTGGTTGCCATGGCGACGGTGATGTCATAATTGGTTTCCATGGCGACGATGATGCCTTAATACGTTGCATGGCGATGATGTCATAATTGGTTGCCATGGCAAAGATGATGCCTTAATACGTTGCCATGGCGACGGTGATGTCATAATTTGTTGCCATGGCGATGGTGATGTCATAATTGGTTGCCATGGCGACGGTGATTTCATAATTGGTTGCTCTGGCGACGATGATGTCATAATTGGTTGCCATGGAGATGATGATGCCTTAATACGTTGCCATGTCGATTATGTCATAAATGGTTGCCATGGCGACGGTGATGTCATAATTGGTTGCCATGGCGACGATTATGCCTTAATACGTTGCCATGGCGATGATGTCATAATTGGTTGCCATGGCGATGGTGAAGTCATAATTGGTTGCCATGGCGACGGTGATGTCACAATTGGTTGCCATGGCGACAATGATGTCATAATTGGTTGCCATGGCGACGATGATGCCTTAATACGTTGCCATGGCGATGATGTCATAATTGGTTGCCATGGCGACGGTGATGTCATAATTGGTTGCCATGGCGACGGTGATGTCATAATTGGTTGCCATGGCGATGATGTCATAATTTGTTGCCATGGCGACGGTGATGTCATAATTGGTTACCATGGCGACGATGATGCCTTAATACATTGCCATGGCGATGATGCCTTAATACATTGCCATGGCGATGATGTCATAATTGGTTGCCATGGCGACGGTGATGTCATAATTGGTTGCCATGGCGACGATGATGCCTTAATACGTTGCCATGGCGATGATGTCATAATTGGTTGCCATGGCGACGATCATGCCTTAATACGTTGCCATGGCGATGATGTCATAATTGGTTGCCATGGCGACGGTGATGTCATAATTAGTTGCCATAGCGACGGTGATGTCATAATTGGTTGCCATGGCGACGATGATGCCTTAATACGTTGCCATGGCGACGGTGATATCATAATTGGTTGCCATGGTGACGGTGATGTCATAATTGGTTGCCATGGCGACGGTGATGTCATAATTGGTTGCCATGGCGACGATGATGCCTTAATACGTTGCCATGGCGATGATGTCATATTTGGTTGCCATGGCGATGGTGATGTCATAATTGGTTGCCATGGCGACGTGATGTCATAATTGGTTGCCATGGCGATGATGTCATAATTGGTTGCCATGGCGACGGTGATGTCATAATTGGTTGCCATGGAGACGATGATGCCTTAATATGTTGCCATGGCGATGATGTCATAATTGGTTGCCATGGCGACGATGATGCCTTAATACGTTGCCATGGCGATGATGTCATAATTGGTTGCCATGGCGACGGTGATGTCATAATTGGTTAACATGGCGACGGTAATGTCATAATTGGTTGACATGGCGATGATGTCATAATTGGTTGCCATGGCGATGATGATGCTTTAATATGTTGCCATGGCGACGATGAAGTCATAATTGGTTGCCATGGCGATGATGATGTCATAATTGGTTGCCATGGCGATTATGTCATAATTGGTTGCCATGGCGATGATGATGTCATAATTGGTTGCCATGGCGATGATGTCATAATTGGTTGCCATGGCGATGATGTCATAATTGGTTGCCATGACGATGATGTCATAATTGGTTGCCATGGTGACGATGATGCCTTAACACGTTGCCATGGCGACGGTGATGTCATAATTGGTTGCAATGGCGACGGTGATGTCATAATTGGTTGCCATGGCGACGATGATGTCTTAATACGTTGCCATGGCGACGGTGATGTCATTATTGGTTGCCATGGCGACGGTGATATCATAATTGGTTGCCATGGTGACGATGATGTCATAATTGGTTGCCATGGCGACGATGATGCCTTAATACGTTGCCATGGCGATGATGTCATAATTGGTTTCCATGGCGACGGTGATGTCATAATTGGTTGCCATGGCGACGATGATGCCTTAATACATTGCCATGGCGACGGTGATGTCATAATTGGTTGCCATGGCGATGATGTCATACTTGGTTGCCATGGCGACGGTGATGTCATAATTGGTTGCAATGGTGACGATGATGTCATAATTGGTTGCCATGGCGATGGTGATGTCATAATTGGTTGCCATGGCGATGATGATGTCATAATTGGTTGCCATGTTGACGATGATGCCTTAATACGTTCCCATGGCGATGATGTCATAATTGTTTGCCATGGCGACGATCATGCCTTAATACATTGCCATGGCGATGATGTCATAATTGGTTGCCATGGCGACGGTGATGTCATAATTGGTTGCCATAGCGACGGTGATGTCATAATTGGTTGCCATGGCGACGATGATGCCTTAATACGTTGCCATGGCGACGGTGATATCATAATTGGTTGCCATGGCGACGGAGATGTCATAATTGGTTGCCATGGCGACGGTGATGTCATAATTGGTTGCCATGGCGACGATGATGCCTTAATACGTTGCCATGGTGATGATGTCATAATTGGTTGCCATGGCTACGGTGATGTCATAATTGGCTGCCATGGCGACGGTGATGTCATAATTGGTTGCCATGGCGATGATGTCATAATTGGTTGCCATGGCGACGGTGATGTCATAATTTGTTGCCATGGCGACGATGATGCCTTAATACGTTGCCATGGCGATGATGTCATAATTGGTTGCCATGGCGACAATGATGCCTTAATACGTTGCCATGGCAACGGTGATGTCATAATTGGTTGCCTTTTCGACGATGATGCCTTAATACGTTGCCATGGCGATGATGTCATAATTGGTTGCCATGGCGACGGTGATGTCATAATTGGTTGCCATGGCGACGGTGATGTCATAATTGGTTGCCATGGCGACAATAATGTCATAATTGGTTGCCATGGCGACGATGATGCCTTAATACGTTGACATGGCGATGATGTCATAATTGGTTGCCATGGCGACGGTGATGTCATAATTGGTTTCCATGGCGACGATGATGCCTTAATACGTTGCATGGCGATGATGTCATAATTGGTTGCCATGGCAAAGATGATGCCTTAATACATTGCCATGGCGACGGTGATGTCATAATTTGTTGCCATGGTGATGATGTCATGCCATGGCGACGGTGATGTCATAATTGGTTGCTATGGCAACGATGATGTCATAATTGGTTGCCATGGAGACTATGATGCCTTAATACGTTGACATGGCGACGGTGATATCATTGGTTGCCATGGCGACGGTGATGTCATAATTGGTTGCCATGGCGACGTTGATGTCATAATTTGTTGCCATGGCAATGATGATGTCATAATTGGTTGCCATGGCGACGGTGATGTCATAATTGGTTGCTATGGCGACGATGATGTCATAATTGGTTGCCATGGAGACGATGATGCCTTAATACGTTGCCATGGTGACGGTGATATCATAATTGGTTGCCATGGCGACGGTGATGTCATAATTGGTTGCCATGGCGACGGTGATGCCTTGATACGTTGCCATGGCGACGGTGATGTCGTAATTGGTTGCCATGGCGACGGTGATGTCATAATTGGTTGCCATGGCGACGGTGATGTCATAATTGGTTGCCATGGCGATGATGCCTTAATACGTTGCCATGGCGACGGTGATGTCATAATTGGTTGCCATGGCGACAATGATGCCTTAATACATTGCCATGGCGATGATGTCATAATTGGTTGCCATGGTGACGGTGATGTCATAATTGGTTGCCATGGCGACGATGATGCCTTAATACGTTCCCATGGCGATGATGTCATAATTGGTTGCCATGGCAACGGTGATGTCATAATTGGTTGCCATGGCGACGATGATGACTTAATACGTTGACATGGCGATAATGTCATAATTGGTTTCCATGGCGACGGTGATGTCATAATTTTTTGCCATGGCGACGGTGATGTCATAATTGGTTGCCATGGCGATGATGTCATAATTGGTTGCCATGGCGACGGTGATGTCATAATTGGTTGCCATGGCGACGATGATGCCTTAATACATTGCCATGGCGATGATGTCATAATTGGTTGCCATGGCGACGGTGATGTCATAATTGGTTGCCATGGCGACGGTGATGTCATAATTGGTTGCCATGGCAATGATGTCATAATTGGTTGCCATGGCGACGGTGATGTCATAATTGGTTGCCATGGCGACGATGATGCCTTAATACGTTGCCATGGCGATGATGTCATAATTGGTTGCCATGGCGACGGTGATGTCATAATTGGTTGCCATGGCGACGGTGATGTCATAATTGGTTGCCATGGCGACAATGATTTCATAATTGGTTGCCATGGCGACGATGATGCCTTAATACGTTGACATGGCGATGATGTCATAATTGGTTGCCATGGCGACGGTGATGTCATAATTGGTTGCCATGGCGACGGTGATGTCATAATTGGTTGCCATGGCGACGGTGATGTCATAATTGGTTGCCATGGCGACAATGATGTCATAATTGGTTGCCATGGCGACGATGATGCCTTAATATGTTGCCATGGCGATGATGTCATAATTGGTTGCCATGGCGACGGTGATGTCATAATTGGTTGCCATGGTGACGGTGATGTCATAATTGGTTGCCATGGCGACAATGATGTCATAATTGGTTGCCATGGTGACGATGATGCCTTAATACGTTGCCATGGCGATGATGTCATAATTGGTTGCCATGGCGACGGTGATGTCATAATTGGTTGCCATGGCGACGATGATGCCTTAATACGTTGCCATGGCGATGATGTCATAATTGGTTGCCATGGTGACGGTGATGTAATAATTGGTTGCCATGGCGATGTTGATGTCATAATTCTTTGCCATGGCGACAATGATGTCATGATTGGTTGCCATGGCGACGATGATGCCTTAATATGTTGCCATGGCGACGGTGATGTCATAATTTGTTGCCATGGCGATGATGATGTCATAATTGGTTGCCATGGCGACGGTGATGTCATAATTGGTTGCCATGGCGACGATGATGCCTTAATACGTTGCCATGGCAATGATGTCATAAATGGTTGCCATGGCGACGGTGATGTCATAATTCGTTTGCCATGGTGACGGTGATGTCATAATTGGTTGCCATGGTGACGGTGATGTCATAATTGGTTGCCATGGCGACGGTGATGTCATAATTGGTTGCCATGACGATGATGATGTCATAATTGGTTGCCATGGCGATGATGTCATAATTGGTTGCCATGGCGATTATGTCATAATTGGTTGCCATGGCGACGATGATACCTTAATACGTTGCCATGGCGATGAAGTCATAATTGGTTGCCATGGCGATGATGATGTCATAATAGGTTGCCATGGCGACGGTGAGGTCATAATTGGTTGCCATGGCGATGATGTCATAATAGGTTGCCATGGCGATGATGTCATAATAGGTTGCCATGGCGACGGTGATGTCATAATTGGTTGCCATGGCGACGGTGATGTAATAATTGGTTGCCATGGCGACGATGATGCCTTAATACGTTGCCATGGCGACGATGATGCCTTAATATGTTGCCATGGCGACGGTGATGTCATAATTGGTTGCCATGGCGACGGTGATGTCATAATTGGTTGCATTGGCGACGGTGATGTCATAATTGGTTGCCATGACGATGATGATGTCATAATTGGTTGCCATGGCGATGATGTCATAATTGGTTGCCATGGCGACGGTGATGTCATAATTGGTTGCCATGGCGACGATGATGCCTTAATACGTTGCCATGGCGACGGTGATGTCATAATTGGTTGCCATGGCGACGATGATGCCTTAATACGTTGCCATGGCGATGATGTCATAATTGGTTGCCATGGCGACGGTGATGTCATAATTGGTTGCCATGGCGACGATGATGCCTTAATACGTTGCCATGGCGATGATGTCATAATTGGTTGCCATGGCGACGATGATGCCTTAATACGTTGCCATGGTGACTGTGATGTCATAGTTTGTTGCCATGGCGATGATGATGTCATAATTGTTTGCCATGGCGACGGTGATGTCATAATTGGTTGCCATGGCGACGGTGATGTCATAATTGGTTGCCATGGCGACGATGATGCCTTAATACGTTGCCATGGCGATGATGTCATAATTGGTTGCCATGGCGACGGTGATGTCATAATTGGTTGCCATGGCGACGGTGATGTCATAATTGGTTGCCATGGCGACATTGATTTCATAAATGGTTGCCATGGCGACGATGATGCCTTAATACGTTGACATGGCGATGATGTCATAATTTTTTGCCATGGCAACGGTGATGTCATAATTGGTTGCCATGGCGACGGTTATGTCATAATTGGCTGCCATGGCGACAATGATGTCATAATTGGTTGCCATGGCGACGATGATGCCTTAATACGTTGACATGGCGATGATGTCATAATTGGTTGCCATGGTGACGGTGATGTCATAATTGGTTGCCATTGCGACGATGATGCCTTAATACGTTGCCATGGCGATTATGTCATAATTGGTTGCCATGGAGATGATGATGCCTTAATACATTGCCATGGCGACGGTGATGTCATAATTTGTTGCCATGTCGATGATGATGTCATAATTGGTTGCCATGGCGACGGTGATGTCATAATTGGTTGCTATGGCGACGATGATGTCATAATTGGTTGCCATGGAGACTATGATGCCTTAATACGTTGCCATGGCGACGGTGATATCATTGGTTGCCATGGCTACGGTGATGTCATAATTGGTTGCCATGGCGGTGATGTCATAATTGGTTGCCATGGCGACGGTAATGTCATAATTGGTTGCCATGGCGACGATGATGCCTTAATACGTTGCCATGGCGATGATGTCATAATTGGTTGCCATGGTGACGGTGATGTCATAACTGGTTGCCATGGCGACGATGATGCCTTGATACGTTGCCATGGCGATGATGTCATAATTGGTTGCCATGGCAACGGTGATGTCATAATTGGTTGCCATGGCGACAATGATGCCTTAATACGTTGACATGGTGATGATGTCATAATTGGTTGCCATGGCGACGGTGATGTCATAATTTTTTGCCATGGCGACGGTGATGTCATAATTGGTTGCCATGGCGATAATGTCATAATTGGTTGCCATGGCGACGGTGATGTCATAATTGGTTGCCATGGCGACGATGATGCCTTAATACGTTGCCATGGCGATGATGTCATAATTGGTTGCCATGGCGACGGTGATGTCATAATTGGTTGCCATGGCGACTGTGATGTCATAATTGGTTGCCATGGCGACAATGATTTCATAATTGGTTGCCATGGCGACGATGATGCCTTAATACGTTGACATGGCGATGATGTCATAATTGGTTGCCATGGCGACGCTGATGTCACAATTGGTTGCCATGGCGACGATGATGCCTTAATACGTTGCCATGGCGATGATGTCATAATTGGTTGCCATGGCGACGGTGATGTCATAATTGGTTGCCATGGCGACGGTGATGTCATAATTGGTTGCCATGGCGACAATGATGTCATAATTGGTTGCCATGGCGACGATGATGCCTTAATACGTTGACAAGGCGATGATTTCATAATTGGTTGCCATGGCGACGGTGATGTCATAATTGGTTGCCATGGCGACGATGATGCCTTAATACGTTGCCATGGCGATGATGTCATAATTGGTTGCCATGGCGATGATGATGCCTTAATACGTTGCCATGGCGACGGTGATGTCATAATTTGTTGCCATGGCGATGATGATGTCATAATTGGTTGCCATGGCGATGGTGATGTCATAATTGGTTGCTATGGCGACGATGATGTCATAATTGGTTGCCATGGAGACTATGATGCCTTAATACGTTGCCATGGCGACGGTGATATCATTGGTTGCCATGGCGACGGTGATGTCATAATTAGTTGCCATGGCGATGATGTCATAATTGGTTGCCATGGCGACGGTGATGTCATAATTGGTTGCCATGGCGACGATGATGCCTTAATACGTTGCCATGGTGATGATGTCATAATTGGTTGCCATGGCGATGGTGATGTCATAATTGGTTGCCATGGCGACGGTGATGTCATAATTGGTTGCCATGGCGACGATGATGCCTTAATACGTTGACATGGCGATGATGTCATAATTGGTTGCCATGGCGACGGTGATGTCATAATTGGTTTCCATGGCGACGATGATGCCTTAATACGTTGCATGGCGATGATGTCATAATTGGTTGCCATGGCAAAGATGATGCCTTAATACGTTGCCATGGCGACGGTGATGTCATAATTTGTTGCCATGGCGATGGTGATGTCATAATTGGTTGCCATGGCGACGGTGATTTCATAATTGGTTGCTCTGGCGACGATGATGTCATAATTGGTTGCCATGGAGATGATGATGCCTTAATACGTTGCCATGTCGATTATGTCATAAATGGTTGCCATGGCGACGGTGATGTCATAATTGGTTGCCATGGCGACGATTATGCCTTAATACGTTGCCATGGCGATGATGTCATAATTGGTTGCCATGGCGATGGTGAAGTCATAATTGGTTGCCATGGCGACGGTGATGTCACAATTGGTTGCCATGGCGACAATGATGTCATAATTGGTTGCCATGGCGACGATGATGCCTTAATACGTTGCCATGGCGATGATGTCATAATTGGTTGCCATGGCGACGGTGATGTCATAATTGGTTGCCATGGCGACGGTGATGTCATAATTGGTTGCCATGGCGATGATGTCATAATTTGTTGCCATGGCGACGGTGATGTCATAATTGGTTACCATGGCGACGATGATGCCTTAATACATTGCCATGGCGATGATGCCTTAATACATTGCCATGGCGATGATGTCATAATTGGTTGCCATGGCGACGGTGATGTCATAATTGGTTGCCATGGCGACGATGATGCCTTAATACGTTGCCATGGCGATGATGTCATAATTGGTTGCCATGGCGACGATCATGCCTTAATACGTTGCCATGGCGATGATGTCATAATTGGTTGCCATGGCGACGGTGATGTCATAATTAGTTGCCATAGCGACGGTGATGTCATAATTGGTTGCCATGGCGACGATGATGCCTTAATACGTTGCCATGGCGACGGTGATATCATAATTGGTTGCCATGGTGACGGTGATGTCATAATTGGTTGCCATGGCGACGGTGATGTCATAATTGGTTGCCATGGCGACGATGATGCCTTAATACGTTGCCATGGCGATGATGTCATATTTGGTTGCCATGGCGATGGTGATGTCATAATTGGTTGCCATGGCGACGTGATGTCATAATTGGTTGCCATGGCGATGATGTCATAATTGGTTGCCATGGCGACGGTGATGTCATAATTGGTTGCCATGGAGACGATGATGCCTTAATATGTTGCCATGGCGATGATGTCATAATTGGTTGCCATGGCGACGATGATGCCTTAATACGTTGCCATGGCGATGATGTCATAATTGGTTGCCATGGCGACGGTGATGTCATAATTGGTTAACATGGCGACGGTAATGTCATAATTGGTTGACATGGCGATGATGTCATAATTGGTTGCCATGGCGATGATGATGCTTTAATATGTTGCCATGGCGACGATGAAGTCATAATTGGTTGCCATGGCGATGATGATGTCATAATTGGTTGCCATGGCGATTATGTCATAATTGGTTGCCATGGCGATGATGATGTCATAATTGGTTGCCATGGCGATGATGTCATAATTGGTTGCCATGGCGATGATGTCATAATTGGTTGCCATGACGATGATGTCATAATTGGTTGCCATGGTGACGATGATGCCTTAACACGTTGCCATGGCGACGGTGATGTCATAATTGGTTGCAATGGCGACGGTGATGTCATAATTGGTTGCCATGGCGACGATGATGTCTTAATACGTTGCCATGGCGACGGTGATGTCATTATTGGTTGCCATGGCGACGGTGATATCATAATTGGTTGCCATGGTGACGATGATGTCATAATTGGTTGCCATGGCGACGATGATGCCTTAATACGTTGCCATGGCGATGATGTCATAATTGGTTTCCATGGCGACGGTGATGTCATAATTGGTTGCCATGGCGACGATGATGCCTTAATACATTGCCATGGCGACGGTGATGTCATAATTGGTTGCCATGGCGATGATGTCATACTTGGTTGCCATGGCGACGGTGATGTCATAATTGGTTGCAATGGTGACGATGATGTCATAATTGGTTGCCATGGCGATGGTGATGTCATAATTGGTTGCCATGGCGATGATGATGTCATAATTGGTTGCCATGTTGACGATGATGCCTTAATACGTTCCCATGGCGATGATGTCATAATTGTTTGCCATGGCGACGATCATGCCTTAATACATTGCCATGGCGATGATGTCATAATTGGTTGCCATGGCGACGGTGATGTCATAATTGGTTGCCATAGCGACGGTGATGTCATAATTGGTTGCCATGGCGACGATGATGCCTTAATACGTTGCCATGGCGACGGTGATATCATAATTGGTTGCCATGGCGACGGAGATGTCATAATTGGTTGCCATGGCGACGGTGATGTCATAATTGGTTGCCATGGCGACGATGATGCCTTAATACGTTGCCATGGTGATGATGTCATAATTGGTTGCCATGGCTACGGTGATGTCATAATTGGCTGCCATGGCGACGGTGATGTCATAATTGGTTGCCATGGCGATGATGTCATAATTGGTTGCCATGGCGACGGTGATGTCATAATTTGTTGCCATGGCGACGATGATGCCTTAATACGTTGCCATGGCGATGATGTCATAATTGGTTGCCATGGCGACAATGATGCCTTAATACGTTGCCATGGCAACGGTGATGTCATAATTGGTTGCCTTTTCGACGATGATGCCTTAATACGTTGCCATGGCGATGATGTCATAATTGGTTGCCATGGCGACGGTGATGTCATAATTGGTTGCCATGGCGACGGTGATGTCATAATTGGTTGCCATGGCGACAATAATGTCATAATTGGTTGCCATGGCGACGATGATGCCTTAATACGTTGACATGGCGATGATGTCATAATTGGTTGCCATGGCGACGGTGATGTCATAATTGGTTTCCATGGCGACGATGATGCCTTAATACGTTGCATGGCGATGATGTCATAATTGGTTGCCATGGCAAAGATGATGCCTTAATACGTTGCCATGGCGACGGTGATGTCATAATTTGTTGCCATGGTGATGATGTCATGCCATGGCGACGGTGATGTCATAATTGGTTGCTATGGCAACGATGATGTCATAATTGGTTGCCATGGAGACTATGATGCCTTAATACGTTGACATGGCGACGGTGATATCATTGGTTGCCATGGCGACGGTGATGTCATAATTGGTTGCCATGGCGACGTTGATGTCATAATTTGTTGCCATGGCAATGATGATGTCATAATTGGTTGCCATGGCGACGGTGATGTCATAATTGGTTGCTATGGCGACGATGATGTCATAATTGGTTGCCATGGAGACGATGATGCCTTAATACGTTGCCATGGTGACGGTGATATCATAATTGGTTGCCATGGCGACGGTGATGTCATAATTGGTTGCCATGGCGACGGTGATGCCTTGATACGTTGCCATGGCGACGGTGATGTCGTAATTGGTTGCCATGGCGACGGTGATGTCATAATTGGTTGCCATGGCGACGGTGATGTCATAATTGGTTGCCATGGCGATGATGCCTTAATACGTTGCCATGGCGACGGTGATGTCATAATTGGTTGCCATGGCGACAATGATGCCTTAATACATTGCCATGGCGATGATGTCATAATTGGTTGCCATGGTGACGGTGATGTCATAATTGGTTGCCATGGCGACGATGATGCCTTAATACGTTCCCATGGCGATGATGTCATAATTGGTTGCCATGGCAACGGTGATGTCATAATTGGTTGCCATGGCGACGATGATGACTTAATACGTTGACATGGCGATAATGTCATAATTGGTTTCCATGGCGACGGTGATGTCATAATTTTTTGCCATGGCGACGGTGATGTCATAATTGGTTGCCATGGCGATGATGTCATAATTGGTTGCCATGGCGACGGTGATGTCATAATTGGTTGCCATGGCGACGATGATGCCTTAATACATTGCCATGGCGATGATGTCATAATTGGTTGCCATGGCGACGGTGATGTCATAATTGGTTGCCATGGCGACGGTGATGTCATAATTGGTTGCCATGGCAATGATGTCATAATTGGTTGCCATGGCGACGGTGATGTCATAATTGGTTGCCATGGCGACGATGATGCCTTAATACGTTGCCATGGCGATGATGTCATAATTGGTTGCCATGGCGACGGTGATGTCATAATTGGTTGCCATGGCGACGGTGATGTCATAATTGGTTGCCATGGCGACAATGATTTCATAATTGGTTGCCATGGCGACGATGATGCCTTAATACGTTGACATGGCGATGATGTCATAATTGGTTGCCATGGCGACGGTGATGTCATAATTGGTTGCCATGGCAAAGATGATGCCTTAATACGTTGCCATGGCGACGGTGATGTCATAATTTGTTGCCATGGTGATGATGATGTCATACCATGGCGACGGTGATGTCATAATTGGTTGCCATGGCGACGATGATGTCATAATTGGTTGCCATGGAGACGATGATGCCTTAATACGTTGCCATGGCGATGATGTCATAAATGGTTGCCATGGCGACGGTGATGTCATAATTGATTGCCATGGCGACGATTATGCCTTAATACGTTGCCATGGCGATGATGTCATAATTGGTTGCCATGGCGACGGTGATGTCATAATTGGTTGCCATGGCGACGGTGATGTCATAATTGGTTGCCATGGCGACAATGATGTCATAATTGGTTGCCATGGCGACGATGATGCCTTAATATGTTGCCATGGCGATGATGTCATAATTGGTTGCCATGGCGACGGTGATGTCATAATTGGTTGCCATGGTGACGGTGATGTCATAATTGGTTTCCATGGCGACAATGATGTCATAATTGGTTGCCATGGTGACGATGATGCCTTAATACGTTGCCATGGCTATGATGTCATAATTGGTTGCCATGGCGACGGTGATGTCATAATTGGTTGCCATGGCGACGATGATGCCTTAATACGTTGCCATGGCGATGATGTCATAATTGGTTGCCATGGTGACGGTGATGTAATAATTGGTTGCCATGGCGATGTTGATGTCATAATTCTTTGCCATGGCGACAATGATGTCATGATTGGTTGCCATGGCGACGATGATGCCTTAATATGTTGCCATGGCGACGGTGATGTCATAATTTGTTGCCATGGCGATGATGATGTCATAATTGGTTGCCATGGCGACGGTGATGTCATAATTGGTTGCCATGGCGACGATGATGCCTTAATACGTTGCCATGGCAATGATGTCATAAATGGTTGCCATGGCGACGGTGATGTCATAATTCGTTTGCCATGGTGACGGTGATGTCATAATTGGTTGCCATGGCGACGGTGATGTCATAATTGGTTGCCATGACGATGATGATGTCATAATTGGTTGCCATGGCGATGATGTCATAATTGGTTGCCATGGCGATTATGTCATAATTGGTTGCCATGGCGACGATGATACCTTAATACGTTGCCATGGCGATGAAGTCATAATTGGTTGCCATGGCGATGATGATGTCATAATAGGTTGCCATGGCGACGGTGAGGTCATAATTGGTTGCCATGGCGATGATGTCATAATAGGTTGCCATGGCGATGATGTCATAATAGGTTGCCATGGCGACGGTGATGTCATAATTGGTTGCCATGGCGACGGTGATGTAATAATTGGTTGCCATGGCGACGATGATGCCTTAATACGTTGCCATGGCGACGATGATGCCTTAATATGTTGCCATGGCGACGGTGATGTCATAATTGGTTGCCATGGCGACGGTGATGTCATAATTGGTTGCATTGGCGACGGTGATGTCATAATTGGTTGCCATGACGATGATGATGTCATAATTGGTTGCCATGGCGATGATGTCATAATTGGTTGCCATGGCGACGGTGATGTCATAATTGGTTGCCATGGCGACGATGATGCCTTAATACGTTGCCATGGCGACGGTGATGTCATAATTGGTTGCCATGGCGACGATGATGCCTTAATACGTTGCCATGGCGATGATGTCATAATTGGTTGCCATGGAGACGATGATGCCTTAATACGTTGCCATGGCGATGATGTCATAAATGGTTGCCATGGCGACGGTGATGTCATAATTGATTGCCATGGCGACGATTATGCCTTAATACGTTGCCATGGCGATGATGTCATAATTGGTTGCCATGGCGACGGTGATGTCATAATTGGTTGCCATGGCGACGGTGATGTCATAATTGGTTGCCATGGCGACAATGATGTCATAATTGGTTGCCATGGCGACGATGATGCCTTAATATGTTGCCATGGCGATGATGTCATAATTGGTTGCCATGGCGACGGTGATGTCATAATTGGTTGCCATGGTGACGGTGATGTCATAATTGGTTGCCATGGCGACAATGATGTCATAATTGGTTGCCATGGTGACGATGATGCCTTAATACGTTGCCATGGCGATGATGTCATAATTGGTTGCCATGGCGACGGTGATGTCATAATTGGTTGCCATGGCGACGATGATGCCTTAATACGTTGCCATGGCGATGATGTCATAATTGGTTGCCATGGTGACGGTGATGTAATAATTGGTTGCCATGGCGATGTTGATGTCATAATTCTTTGCCATGGCGACAATGATGTCATGATTGGTTGCCATGGCGACGATGATGCCTTAATATGTTGCCATGGCGACGGTGATGTCATAATTTGTTGCCATGGCGATGATGATGTCATAATTGGTTGCCATGGCGACGGTGATGTCATAATTGGTTGCCATGGCGACGATGATGCCTTAATACGTTGCCATGGCAATGATGTCATAAATGGTTGCCATGGCGACGGTGATGTCATAATTCGTTTGCCATGGTGACGGTGATGTCATAATTGGTTGCCATGGTGACGGTGATGTCATAATTGGTTGCCATGGCGACGGTGATGTCATAATTGGTTGCCATGACGATGATGATGTCATAATTGGTTGCCATGGCGATGATGTCATAATTGGTTGCCATGGCGATTATGTCATAATTGGTTGCCATGGCGACGATGATACCTTAATACGTTGCCATGGCGATGAAGTCATAATTGGTTGCCATGGCGATGATGATGTCATAATAGGTTGCCATGGCGACGGTGAGGTCATAATTGGTTGCCATGGCGATGATGTCATAATAGGTTGCCATGGCGATGATGTCATAATAGGTTGCCATGGCGACGGTGATGTCATAATTGGTTGCCATGGCGACGGTGATGTAATAATTGGTTGCCATGGCGACGATGATGCCTTAATACGTTGCCATGGCGACGATGATGCCTTAATATGTTGCCATGGCGACGGTGATGTCATAATTGGTTGCCATGGCGACGGTGATGTCATAATTGGTTGCATTGGCGACGGTGATGTCATAATTGGTTGCCATGACGATGATGATGTCATAATTGGTTGCCATGGCGATGATGTCATAATTGGTTGCAATGGCGACGGTGATGTCATAATTGGTTGCCATGGCGACGATGATGTCTTAATACGTTGCCATGGCGACGGTGATGTCATTATTGGTTGCCATGGCGACGGTGATATCATAACTGGTTGCCATGGTGACGATGATGTCATAATTGGTTGCCATGGCGACGATGATGCCTTAATACATTGCCATGGCGATGATGTCATAATTGGTTTCCATGGCGACGGTGATGTCATAATTGGTTGCCATGGCGACGATGATGCCTTAATACATTGCCATGGCGATGGTGATGTCATAATTGGTTGCCATGGCGATGATGTCATACTTGGTTGCCATGGCGACGGTGATGTCATAATTGGTTGCAATGGTGACGATGATGTCATAATTGGTTGCCATGGCGATGGTGATGTCATAATTGGTTGCCATGGCGATGATGATGTCATAATTGGTTGCCATGTCGACGATGATGCCTTAATACGTTCCCATGGCGATGATGTCATAATTGTTTGCCATGGCGACGATCATGCCTTAATACATTGCCATGGCGATGATGTCATAATTGGTTGCCATGGCGACGGTGATGTCATAATTGGTTGCCATAGCGACGGTGATGTCATAATTGGTTGCCATGGCGACGATGATGCCTTAATACGTTGCCATGGCGACGGTGATATCATAATTGGTTGCCATGGCGACGGAGATGTCATAATTGGTTGCCATGGCGACGGTGATGTCATAATTGGTTGCCATGGCGACGATGATGCCTTAATACGTTGCCATGGTGATGATGTCATAATTGGTTGCCATGGCGACGGTGATGTCATAATTGGCTGCCATGGCGACGGTGATGTCATAATTGGTTGCCATGGCGATGATGTCATAATTGGTTGCCATGGCGACGGTGATGTCATAATTTGTTGCCATGGCGACGATGATGCCTTAATACGTTGCCATGGCGATGATGTCATAATTGGTTGCCATGGCGACAATGATGCCTTAATACGTTGCCATGGCAACGGTGATGTCATAATTGGTTGCCTTTTCGACGATGATGCCTTAATACGTTGCCATGGCGATGATGTCATAATTGGTTGCCATGGCGACGGTGATGTCATAATTGGTTGCCATGGCGACGGTGATGTCATAATTGGTTGCCATGGCGACAATAATGTCATAATTGGTTGCCATGGCGACGATGATGCCTTAATACGTTGACATGGCAATGATGTCATAATTGGTTGCCATGGCGACGGTGATGTCATAATTGGTTTCCATGGCGACGATGATGCCTTAATACGTTGCATGGCGATGATGTCATAATTGGTTGCCATGGCAAAGATGATGCCTTAATACGTTGCCATGGCGACGGTGATGTCATAATTTGTTGCCATGGTGATGATGTCATGCCATGGCGACGGTGATGTCATAATTGGTTGCTATGGCAACGATGATGTCATAATTGGTTGCCATGGAGACTATGATGCCTTAATACGTTGACATGGCGACGGTGATATCATTGGTTGCCATGGCGACGGTGATGTCATAATTGGTTGCCATGGCGACGTTGATGTCATAATTTGTTGCCATGGCAATGATGATGTCATAATTGGTTGCCATGGCGACGGTGATGTCATAATTGGTTGCTATGGCGACAATGATGTCATAATTGGTTGCCATGGAGACGATGATGCCTTAATACGTTGCCATGGTGACGGTGATATCATAATTGGTTGCCATGGCGACGGTGATGTCATAATTGGTTGCCATGGCGACGGTGATGCCTTGATACGTTGCCATGGCGACGGTGATGTCGTAATTGGTTGCCATGGCGACGGTGATGTCATAATTGGTTGCCATGGCGACGGTGATGTCATAATTGGTTGCCATGGCGATGATGCCTTAATACGTTGCCATGGCGACGGTGATGTCATAATTGGTTGCCATGGCGACAATGATGCCTTAATACATTGCCATGGCGATGATGTCATAATTGGTTGCCATGGTGACGGTGATGTCATAATTGGTTGCCATGGCGACGATGATGCCTTAATACGTTCCCATGGCGATGATGTCATAATTGGTTGCCATGGCAACGGTGATGTCATAATTGGTTGCCATGGCGACGATGATGACTTAATACGTTGACATGGCGATGATGTCATAATTGGTTTCCATGGCGACGGTGATGTCATAATTTTTTGCCATGGCGACGGTGATGTCATAATTGGTTGCCATGGCGATGATGTCATAATTGGTTGCCATGGCGACGGTGATGTCATAATTGGTTGCCATGGCGACGATGATGCCTTAATACATTGCCATGGCGATGATGTCATAATTGGTTGCCATGGCGACGGTGATGTCATAATTGGTTGCCATGGCGACGGTGATGTCATAATTGGTTGCCATGGCAATGATGTCATAATTGGTTGCCATGGCGACGGTGATGTCATAATTGGTTGCCATGGCGACGATGATGCCTTAATACGTTGCCATGGCGATGATGTCATAATTGGTTGCCATGGCGACGGTGATGTCATAATTGGTTGCCATGGCGACGGTGATGTCATAATTGGTTGCCATGGCGACAATGATTTCATAATTGGTTGCCATAGCGACGATGATGCCTTAATACGTTGACATGGCGATGATGTCATAATTGGTTGCCATGGCGACGGTGATGTCATAATTGGTTGCCATGGCGACGATGATGCCTTAATACGTTGCCATGGCGATGATGTCATAATTGGTTGCCATGGCGACGGTGATGTCATAATTGGTTGCCATGGCGACTGTGATGTCATAATTGGTTGCCATGGCGACAATGATGTCATAATTGGTTGCCATGGCGACGATGATGCCTTAATACGTTGACATGGCGATGATGTCATAATTGGTTGCCATGGCGACGATGATGTCATAATTGGTTGCCATGGCGATTATGTCATAATTGGTTGCCATGGCGATGATGATGTCATAATTGGTTGCCATGGCGATGATGTCATAATTGGTTGCCATGGCGATGATGTCATAATTGGTTGCCATGACGATGATGTCATAATTGGTTGCCATGGTGACGATGATGCCTTAACACGTTGCCATGGCGACGGTGATGTCATAATTGGTTGCAATGGCGACGGTGATGTCATAATTGGTTGCCATGGCGACGATGATGTCTTAATACGTTGCCATGGCGACGGTGATGTCATTATTGGTTGCCATGGCGACGGTGATATCATAACTGGTTGCCATGGTGACGATGATGTCATAATTGGTTGCCATGGCGACGATGATGCCTTAATACGTTGCCATGGCGATGATGTCATAATTGGTTTCCATGGCGACGGTGATGTCATAATTGGTTGCCATGGCGACGATGATGCCTTAATACATTGCCATGGCGACGGTGATGTCATAATTGGTTGCCATGGCGATGATGTCATACTTGGTTGCCATGGCGACGGTGATGTCATAATTGGTTGCAATGGTGACGATGATGTCATAATTGGTTGCCATGGCGATGGTGATGTCATAATTGGTTGCCATGGCGATGATGATGTCATAATTGGTTGCCATGTCGACGATGATGCCTTAATACGTTCCCATGGCGATGATGTCATAATTGTTTGCCATGGCGACGATCATGCCTTAATACATTGCCATGGCGATGATGTCATAATTGGTTGCCATGGCAACGGTGATGTCATAATTGGTTGCCATAGCGACGGTGATGTCATAATTGGTTGCCATGGCGACGATGATGCCTTAATACGTTGCCATGGCGACGGTGATATCATAATTGGTTGCCATGGCGACGGAGATGTCATAATTGGTTGCCATGGCGACGGTGATGTCATAATTGGTTGCCATGGCGACGATGATGCCTTAATACGTTGCCATGGTGATGATGTCATAATTGGTTGCCATGGCGACGGTGATGTCATAATTGGCTGCCATGGCGACGGTGATGTCATAATTGGTTGCCATGGCGATGATGTCATAATTGGTTGCCATGGCGACGGTGATGTCATAATTTGTTGCCATGGCGACGATGATGCCTTAATACGTTGCCATGGCGATGATGTCATAATTGGTTGCCATGGCGACAATGATGCCTTAATACGTTGCCATGGCAACGGTGATGTCATAATTGGTTGCCTTTTCGACGATGATGCCTTAATATGTTGCCATGGCGATGATGTCATAATTGGTTGCCATGGCGACGGTGATGTCATAATTGGTTGCCATGGCGACGGTGATGTCATAATTGGTTGCCATGGCGACAATAATGTCATAATTGGTTGCCATGGCGACGATGATGCCTTAATACGTTGACATGGCGATGATGTCATAATTGGTTGCCATGGCGACGGTGATGTCATAATTGGTTTCCATGGCGACGATGATGCCTTAATACGTTGCATGGCGATGATGTCATAATTGGTTGCCATGGCAAAGATGATGCCTTAATACGTTGCCATGGCGACGGTGATGTCATAATTTGTTGCCATGGTGATGATGTCATGCCATGGCGACGGTGATGTCATAATTGGTTGCTATGGCAACGATGATGTCATAATTGGTTGCCATGGAGACTATGATGCCTTAATACGTTGACATGGCGACGGTGATATCATTGGTTGCCATGGCGACGGTGATGTCATAATTGGTTGCCATGGCGACGTTGATGTCATAATTTGTTGCCATGGCAATGATGATGTCATAATTGGTTGCCATGGCGACGGTGATGTCATAATTGGTTGCTATGGCGACGATGATGTCATAATTGGTTGCCATGGAGACGATGATGCCTTAATACGTTGCCATGGTGACGGTGATATCATAATTGGTTGCCATGGCGACGGTGATGTCATAATTGGTTGCCATGGCGACGGTGATGCCTTGATACGTTGCCATGGCGACGGTGATGTCGTAATTGGTTGCCATGGCGACGGTGATGTCATAATTGGTTGCCATGGCGACGGTGATGTCATAATTGGTTGCCATGGCGATGATGCCTTAATACGTTGCCATGGCGACGGTGATGTCATAATTGGTTGCCATGGCGACAATGATGCCTTAATACATTGCCATGGCGATGATGTCATAATTGGTTGCCATGGTGACGGTGATGTCATAATTGGTTGCCATGGCGACGATGATGCCTTAATACGTTCCCATGGCGATGATGTCATAATTGGTTGCCATGGCAACGGTGATGTCATAATTGGTTGCCATGGCGACGATGATGACTTAATACGTTGACATGGCGATGATGTCATAATTGGTTTCCATGGCGACGGTGATGTCATAATTTTTTGCCATGGCGACGGTGATGTCATAATTGGTTGCCATGGCGATGATGTCATAATTGGTTGCCATGGCGACGGTGATGTCATAATTGGTTGCCATGGCGACGATGATGCCTTAATACATTGCCATGGCGATGATGTCATAATTGGTTGCCATGGCGACGGTGATGTCATAATTGGTTGCCATGGCGACGGTGATGTCATAATTGGTTGCCATGGCAATGATGTCATAATTGGTTGCCATGGCGACGGTGATGTCATAATTGGTTGCCATGGCGACGATGATGCCTTAATACGTTGCCATGGCGATGATGTCATAATTGGTTGCCATGGCGACGGTGATGTCATAATTGGTTGCCATGGCGACGGTGATGTCATAATTGGTTGCCATGGCGACAATGATTTCATAATTGGTTGCCATGGCGACGATGATGCCTTAATACGTTGACATGGCGATGATGTCATAATTGGTTGCCATGGCGACGGTGATGTCATAATTGGTTGCCATGGCGACGATGATGCCTTAATACGTTGCCATGGCGATGATGTCATAATTGGTTGCCATGGCGACGGTGATGTCATAATTGGTTGCCATGGCGACTGTGATGTCATAATTGGTTGCCATGGCGACAATGATGTCATAATTGGTTGCCATGGCGACGATGATGCCTTAATACGTTGACATGGCGATGATGTCATAATTGGTTGCCATGGTGACGGTGATGTCATAATTGGTTGCCATGGCGACGATGATGCCTTAATACGTTGCCATGGCGATGATGTCATAATTGGTTGCCATGGCGATGATGATGCCTTAATACGTTGCCATGGCGACGGTGATGTCATAATTTGTTGCCATGTCGATGATGATGTCATAATTGGTTGCCATGGCGACGGTGATGTCATAATTGGTTGCTATGGCTACGATGATGTCATAATTGGTTGCCATGGAGACTATGATGCCTTAATACGTTGCCATGGCGACGGTGATATCATTGGTTGCCATGGCTACGGTGATGTCATAATTGGTTGCCATGGCGGTGATGTCATAATTGGTTGCCATGGTGACGGTGATGTCATAATTGGTTGCCATGGCGACGATGATGCCTTAATACGTTGCCATGATGATGATGTCATAATTGGTTGCCATGGCGATGGTGATGTCATAATTGGTTGCCATGGCGATGGTGATGTCATAATTGGTTGCCATGGCGACAATAATGTCATAATTGGTTGCCATGGCGACGATGATGCCTTAATACGTTGACATGGCGATGATGTCATAATTGGTTGCCATGGCGACGGTGATGTCATAATTGGTTTCCATGGCGACGATGATGCCTTAATACGTTGCATGGCGATGATGTCATAATTGGTTGCCATGGCAAAGATGATGCCTTAATACGTTGCCATGGCGACGGTGATGTCATAATTTGTTGCCATGGTGATGATGATGTCATACCATGGCGACGGTGATGTCATAATTGGTTGCCATGGCGACGATGATGTCATAATTGGTTGCCATGGAGACGATGATGCCTTAATACGTTGCCATGGCGATGATGTCATAAATGGTTGCCATGGCGACGGTGATGTCATAATTGATTGCCATGGCGACGATTATGCCTTAATACGTTGCCATGGCGATGATGTCATAATTGGTTGCCATGGCGACGGTGATGTCATAATTGGTTGCCATGGCGACGGTGATGTCATAATTGGTTGCCATGGCGACAATGATGTCATAATTGGTTGCCATGGCGACGATGATGCCTTAATATGTTGCCATGGCGATGATGTCATAATTGGTTGCCATGGCGACGGTGATGTCATAATTGGTTGCCATGGTGACGGTGATGTCATAATTGGTTGCCATGGCGACAATGATGTCATAATTGGTTGCCATGGTGACGATGATGCCTTAATACGTTGCCATGGCGATGATGTCATAATTGGTTGCCATGGCGACGGTGATGTCATAATTGGTTGCCATGGCGACGATGATGCCTTAATACGTTGCCATGGCGATGATGTCATAATTGGTTGCCATGGTGACGGTGATGTAATAATTGGTTGCCATGGCGATGTTGATGTCATAATTCTTTGCCATGGCGACAATGATGTCATGATTGGTTGCCATGGCGACGATGATGCCTTAATATGTTGCCATGGCGACGGTGATGTCATAATTTGTTGCCATGGCGATGATGATGTCATAATTGGTTGCCATGGCGACGGTGATGTCATAATTGGTTGCCATGGCGACGATGATGCCTTAATACGTTGCCATGGCAATGATGTCATAAATGGTTGCCATGGCGACGGTGATGTCATAATTCGTTTGCCATGGTGACGGTGATGTCATAATTGGTTGCCATGGTGACGGTGATGTCATAATTGGTTGCCATGGCGACGGTGATGTCATAATTGGTTGCCATGACGATGATGATGTCATAATTGGTTGCCATGGCGATGATGTCATAATTGGTTGCCATGGCGATTATGTCATAATTGGTTGCCATGGCGACGATGATACCTTAATACGTTGCCATGGCGATGAAGTCATAATTGGTTGCCATGGCGATGATGATGTCATAATAGGTTGCCATGGCGACGGTGAGGTCATAATTGGTTGCCATGGCGATGATGTCATAATAGGTTGCCATGGCGATGATGTCATAATAGGTTGCCATGGCGACGGTGATGTCATAATTGGTTGCCATGGCGACGGTGATGTAATAATTGGTTGCCATGGCGACGATGATGCCTTAATACGTTGCCATGGCGACGATGATGCCTTAATATGTTGCCATGGCGACGGTGATGTCATAATTGGTTGCCATGGCGACGGTGATGTCATAATTGGTTGCATTGGCGACGGTGATGTCATAATTGGTTGCCATGACGATGATGATGTCATAATTGGTTGCCATGGCGATGATGTCATAATTGGTTGCCATGGCGACGGTGATGTCATAATTGGTTGCCATGGCGACGATGATGCCTTAATACGTTGCCATGGCGACGGTGATGTCATAATTGGTTGCCATGGCGACGATGATGCCTTAATACGTTGCCATGGCGATGATGTCATAATTGGTTGCCATGGCGACGGTGATGTCATAATTGGTTGCCATGGCGACGATGATGCCTTAATACGTTGCCATGGCGATGATGTCATAATTTTTTGCCATGGCGACGATGATGCCTTAATACGTTGCCATGGTGACTGTGATGTCATAGTTTGTTGCCATGGCGATGATGATGTCATAATTGTTTGCCATGGCGACGGTGATGTCATAATTGGTTGCCATGGCGACGGTGATGTCATAATTGGTTGCCATGGCGACGATGATGCCTTAATACGTTGCCATGGCGATGATGTCATAATTGGTTGCCATGGCGACGGTGATGTCATAATTGGTTGCCATGGCGACGGTGATGTCATAATTGGTTGCCATGGCGACAATGATTTCATAAATGGTTGCCATGGCGACGATGATGCCTTAATACGTTGACATGGCGATGATGTCATAATTGGTTGCCATGGCAACGGTGATGTCATAATTGGTTGCCATGGCGACGGTTATGTCATAATTGGCTGCCATGGCGACAATGATGTCATAATTGGTTGCCATGGCGACGATGATGCCTTAATACGTTGACATGGCGATGATGTCATAATTGGTTGCCATGGTGACGGTGATGTCATAATTGGTTGCCATTGCGACGATGATGCCTTAATACGTTGCCATGGCGATTATGTCATAATTGGTTGCCATGGCGATGATGATGCCTTAATACGTTGCCATGGCGACGGTGATGTCATAATTTGTTGCCATGGCGATGATGATGTCATAATTGGTTGCCATGGCGATGGTGATGTCATAATTGGTTGCTATGGCGACGATGATGTCATAATTGGTTGCCATGGAGACTATGATGCCTTAATACGTTGCCATGGCGACGGTGATATCATTGGTTGCCATGGCGACGGTGATGTCATAATTAGTTGCCATGGCGATGATGTCATAATTGGTTGCCATGGCGACGGTGATGTCATAATTGGTTGCCATGGCGACGATGATGCCTTAATACGTTGCCATGGTGATGATGTCATAATTGGTTGCCATGGCGATGGTGATGTCATAATTGGTTGCCATGGCGACGGTGATGTCATAATTGGTTGCCATGGCGACGATGATGCCTTAATACGTTGACATGGCGATGATGTCATAATTGGTTGCCATGGCGACGGTGATGTCATAATTGGTTTCCATGGCGACGATGATGCCTTAATACGTTGCATGGCGATGATGTCATAATTGGTTGCCATGGCAAAGATGATGCCTTAATACGTTGCCATGGCGACGGTGATGTCATAATTTGTTGCCATGGCGATGGTGATGTCATAATTGGTTGCCATGGCGACGGTGATTTCATAATTGGTTGCTCTGGCGACGATGATGTCATAATTGGTTGCCATGGAGATGATGATGCCTTAATACGTTGCCATGTCGATTATGTCATAAATGGTTGCCATGGCGACGGTGATGTCATAATTGGTTGCCATGGCGACGATTATGCCTTAATACGTTGCCATGGCGATGATGTCATAATTGGTTGCCATGGCGATGGTGAAGTCATAATTGGTTGCCATGGCGACGGTGATGTCACAATTGGTTGCCATGGCGACAATGATGTCATAATTGGTTGCCATGGCGACGATGATGCCTTAATACGTTGCCATGGCGATGATGTCATAATTGGTTGCCATGGCGACGGTGATGTCATAATTGGTTGCCATGGCGACGGTGATGTCATAATTGGTTGCCATGGCGATGATGTCATAATTTGTTGCCATGGCGACGGTGATGTCATAATTGGTTACCATGGCGACGATGATGCCTTAATACATTGCCATGGCGATGATGCCTTAATACATTGCCATGGCGATGATGTCATAATTGGTTGCCATGGCGACGGTGATGTCATAATTGGTTGCCATGGCGACGATGATGCCTTAATACGTTGCCATGGCGATGATGTCATAATTGGTTGCCATGGCGACGATCATGCCTTAATACGTTGCCATGGCGATGATGTCATAATTGGTTGCCATGGCGACGGTGATGTCATAATTAGTTGCCATAGCGACGGTGATGTCATAATTGGTTGCCATGGCGACGATGATGCCTTAATACGTTGCCATGGCGACGGTGATATCATAATTGGTTGCCATGGTGACGGTGATGTCATAATTGGTTGCCATGGCGACGGTGATGTCATAATTGGTTGCCATGGCGACGATGATGCCTTAATACGTTGCCATGGCGATGATGTCATATTTGGTTGCCATGGCGATGGTGATGTCATAATTGGTTGCCATGGCGACGTGATGTCATAATTGGTTGCCATGGCGATGATGTCATAATTGGTTGCCATGGCGACGGTGATGTCATAATTGGTTGCCATGGAGACGATGATGCCTTAATATGTTGCCATGGCGATGATGTCATAATTGGTTGCCATGGCGACGATGATGCCTTAATACGTTGCCATGGCGATGATGTCATAATTGGTTGCCATGGCGACGGTGATGTCATAATTGGTTAACATGGCGACGGTAATGTCATAATTGGTTGACATGGCGATGATGTCATAATTGGTTGCCATGGCGATGATGATGCTTTAATATGTTGCCATGGCGACGATGAAGTCATAATTGGTTGCCATGGCGATGATGATGTCATAATTGGTTGCCATGGCGATTATGTCATAATTGGTTGCCATGGCGATGATGATGTCATAATTGGTTGCCATGGCGATGATGTCATAATTGGTTGCCATGGCGATGATGTCATAATTGGTTGCCATGACGATGATGTCATAATTGGTTGCCATGGTGACGATGATGCCTTAACACGTTGCCATGGCGACGGTGATGTCATAATTGGTTGCAATGGCGACGGTGATGTCATAATTGGTTGCCATGGCGACGATGATGTCTTAATACGTTGCCATGGCGACGGTGATGTCATTATTGGTTGCCATGGCGACGGTGATATCATAATTGGTTGCCATGGTGACGATGATGTCATAATTGGTTGCCATGGCGACGATGATGCCTTAATACGTTGCCATGGCGATGATGTCATAATTGGTTTCCATGGCGACGGTGATGTCATAATTGGTTGCCATGGCGACGATGATGCCTTAATACATTGCCATGGCGACGGTGATGTCATAATTGGTTGCCATGGCGATGATGTCATACTTGGTTGCCATGGCGACGGTGATGTCATAATTGGTTGCAATGGTGACGATGATGTCATAATTGGTTGCCATGGCGATGGTGATGTCATAATTGGTTGCCATGGCGATGATGATGTCATAATTGGTTGCCATGTTGACGATGATGCCTTAATACGTTCCCATGGCGATGATGTCATAATTGTTTGCCATGGCGACGATCATGCCTTAATACATTGCCATGGCGATGATGTCATAATTGGTTGCCATGGCGACGGTGATGTCATAATTGGTTGCCATAGCGACGGTGATGTCATAATTGGTTGCCATGGCGACGATGATGCCTTAATACGTTGCCATGGCGACGGTGATATCATAATTGGTTGCCATGGCGACGGAGATGTCATAATTGGTTGCCATGGCGACGGTGATGTCATAATTGGTTGCCATGGCGACGATGATGCCTTAATACGTTGCCATGGTGATGATGTCATAATTGGTTGCCATGGCTACGGTGATGTCATAATTGGCTGCCATGGCGACGGTGATGTCATAATTGGTTGCCATGGCGATGATGTCATAATTGGTTGCCATGGCGACGGTGATGTCATAATTTGTTGCCATGGCGACGATGATGCCTTAATACGTTGCCATGGCGATGATGTCATAATTGGTTGCCATGGCGACAATGATGCCTTAATACGTTGCCATGGCAACGGTGATGTCATAATTGGTTGCCTTTTCGACGATGATGCCTTAATACGTTGCCATGGCGATGATGTCATAATTGGTTGCCATGGCGACGGTGATGTCATAATTGGTTGCCATGGCGACGGTGATGTCATAATTGGTTGCCATGGCGACAATAATGTCATAATTGGTTGCCATGGCGACGATGATGCCTTAATACGTTGACATGGCGATGATGTCATAATTGGTTGCCATGGCGACGGTGATGTCATAATTGGTTTCCATGGCGACGATGATGCCTTAATACGTTGCATGGCGATGATGTCATAATTGGTTGCCATGGCAAAGATGATGCCTTAATACGTTGCCATGGCGACGGTGATGTCATAATTTGTTGCCATGGTGATGATGTCATGCCATGGCGACGGTGATGTCATAATTGGTTGCTATGGCAACGATGATGTCATAATTGGTTGCCATGGAGACTATGATGCCTTAATACGTTGACATGGCGACGGTGATATCATTGGTTGCCATGGCGACGGTGATGTCATAATTGGTTGCCATGGCGACGTTGATGTCATAATTTGTTGCCATGGCAATGATGATGTCATAATTGGTTGCCATGGCGACGGTGATGTCATAATTGGTTGCTATGGCGACGATGATGTCATAATTGGTTGCCATGGAGACGATGATGCCTTAATACGTTGCCATGGTGACGGTGATATCATAATTGGTTGCCATGGCGACGGTGATGTCATAATTGGTTGCCATGGCGACGGTGATGCCTTGATACGTTGCCATGGCGACGGTGATGTCGTAATTGGTTGCCATGGCGACGGTGATGTCATAATTGGTTGCCATGGCGACGGTGATGTCATAATTGGTTGCCATGGCGATGATGCCTTAATACGTTGCCATGGCGACGGTGATGTCATAATTGGTTGCCATGGCGACAATGATGCCTTAATACATTGCCATGGCGATGATGTCATAATTGGTTGCCATGGTGACGGTGATGTCATAATTGGTTGCCATGGCGACGATGATGCCTTAATACGTTCCCATGGCGATGATGTCATAATTGGTTGCCATGGCAACGGTGATGTCATAATTGGTTGCCATGGCGACGATGATGACTTAATACGTTGACATGGCGATAATGTCATAATTGGTTTCCATGGCGACGGTGATGTCATAATTTTTTGCCATGGCGACGGTGATGTCATAATTGGTTGCCATGGCGATGATGTCATAATTGGTTGCCATGGCGACGGTGATGTCATAATTGGTTGCCATGGCGACGATGATGCCTTAATACATTGCCATGGCGATGATGTCATAATTGGTTGCCATGGCGACGGTGATGTCATAATTGGTTGCCATGGCGACGGTGATGTCATAATTGGTTGCCATGGCAATGATGTCATAATTGGTTGCCATGGCGACGGTGATGTCATAATTGGTTGCCATGGCGACGATGATGCCTTAATACGTTGCCATGGCGATGATGTCATAATTGGTTGCCATGGCGACGGTGATGTCATAATTGGTTGCCATGGCGACGGTGATGTCATAATTGGTTGCCATGGCGACAATGATTTCATAATTGGTTGCCATGGCGACGATGATGCCTTAATACGTTGACATGGCGATGATGTCATAATTGGTTGCCATGGCGACGGTGATGTCATAATTGGTTGCCATGGCAAAGATGATGCCTTAATACGTTGCCATGGCGACGGTGATGTCATAATTTGTTGCCATGGTGATGATGATGTCATACCATGGCGACGGTGATGTCATAATTGGTTGCCATGGCGACGATGATGTCATAATTGGTTGCCATGGAGACGATGATGCCTTAATACGTTGCCATGGCGATGATGTCATAAATGGTTGCCATGGCGACGGTGATGTCATAATTGATTGCCATGGCGACGATTATGCCTTAATACGTTGCCATGGCGATGATGTCATAATTGGTTGCCATGGCGACGGTGATGTCATAATTGGTTGCCATGGCGACGGTGATGTCATAATTGGTTGCCATGGCGACAATGATGTCATAATTGGTTGCCATGGCGACGATGATGCCTTAATATGTTGCCATGGCGATGATGTCATAATTGGTTGCCATGGCGACGGTGATGTCATAATTGGTTGCCATGGTGACGGTGATGTCATAATTGGTTTCCATGGCGACAATGATGTCATAATTGGTTGCCATGGTGACGATGATGCCTTAATACGTTGCCATGGCTATGATGTCATAATTGGTTGCCATGGCGACGGTGATGTCATAATTGGTTGCCATGGCGACGATGATGCCTTAATACGTTGCCATGGCGATGATGTCATAATTGGTTGCCATGGTGACGGTGATGTAATAATTGGTTGCCATGGCGATGTTGATGTCATAATTCTTTGCCATGGCGACAATGATGTCATGATTGGTTGCCATGGCGACGATGATGCCTTAATATGTTGCCATGGCGACGGTGATGTCATAATTTGTTGCCATGGCGATGATGATGTCATAATTGGTTGCCATGGCGACGGTGATGTCATAATTGGTTGCCATGGCGACGATGATGCCTTAATACGTTGCCATGGCAATGATGTCATAAATGGTTGCCATGGCGACGGTGATGTCATAATTCGTTTGCCATGGTGACGGTGATGTCATAATTGGTTGCCATGGCGACGGTGATGTCATAATTGGTTGCCATGACGATGATGATGTCATAATTGGTTGCCATGGCGATGATGTCATAATTGGTTGCCATGGCGATTATGTCATAATTGGTTGCCATGGCGACGATGATACCTTAATACGTTGCCATGGCGATGAAGTCATAATTGGTTGCCATGGCGATGATGATGTCATAATAGGTTGCCATGGCGACGGTGAGGTCATAATTGGTTGCCATGGCGATGATGTCATAATAGGTTGCCATGGCGATGATGTCATAATAGGTTGCCATGGCGACGGTGATGTCATAATTGGTTGCCATGGCGACGGTGATGTAATAATTGGTTGCCATGGCGACGATGATGCCTTAATACGTTGCCATGGCGACGATGATGCCTTAATATGTTGCCATGGCGACGGTGATGTCATAATTGGTTGCCATGGCGACGGTGATGTCATAATTGGTTGCATTGGCGACGGTGATGTCATAATTGGTTGCCATGACGATGATGATGTCATAATTGGTTGCCATGGCGATGATGTCATAATTGGTTGCCATGGCGACGGTGATGTCATAATTGGTTGCCATGGCGACGATGATGCCTTAATACGTTGCCATGGCGACGGTGATGTCATAATTGGTTGCCATGGCGACGATGATGCCTTAATACGTTGCCATGGCGATGATGTCATAATTGGTTGCCATGGAGACGATGATGCCTTAATACGTTGCCATGGCGATGATGTCATAAATGGTTGCCATGGCGACGGTGATGTCATAATTGATTGCCATGGCGACGATTATGCCTTAATACGTTGCCATGGCGATGATGTCATAATTGGTTGCCATGGCGACGGTGATGTCATAATTGGTTGCCATGGCGACGGTGATGTCATAATTGGTTGCCATGGCGACAATGATGTCATAATTGGTTGCCATGGCGACGATGATGCCTTAATATGTTGCCATGGCGATGATGTCATAATTGGTTGCCATGGCGACGGTGATGTCATAATTGGTTGCCATGGTGACGGTGATGTCATAATTGGTTGCCATGGCGACAATGATGTCATAATTGGTTGCCATGGTGACGATGATGCCTTAATACGTTGCCATGGCGATGATGTCATAATTGGTTGCCATGGCGACGGTGATGTCATAATTGGTTGCCATGGCGACGATGATGCCTTAATACGTTGCCATGGCGATGATGTCATAATTGGTTGCCATGGTGACGGTGATGTAATAATTGGTTGCCATGGCGATGTTGATGTCATAATTCTTTGCCATGGCGACAATGATGTCATGATTGGTTGCCATGGCGACGATGATGCCTTAATACGTTGCCATGGCGACGGTGATGTCATTATTGGTTGCCATGGCGACGGTGATATCATAACTGGTTGCCATGGTGACGATGATGTCATAATTGGTTGCCATGGCGACGATGATGCCTTAATACATTGCCATGGCGATGATGTCATAATTGGTTTCCATGGCGACGGTGATGTCATAATTGGTTGCCATGGCGACGATGATGCCTTAATACATTGCCATGGCGATGGTGATGTCATAATTGGTTGCCATGGCGATGATGTCATACTTGGTTGCCATGGCGACGGTGATGTCATAATTGGTTGCAATGGTGACGATGATGTCATAATTGGTTGCCATGGCGATGGTGATGTCATAATTGGTTGCCATGGCGATGATGATGTCATAATTGGTTGCCATGTCGACGATGATGCCTTAATACGTTCCCATGGCGATGATGTCATAATTGTTTGCCATGGCGACGATCATGCCTTAATACATTGCCATGGCGATGATGTCATAATTGGTTGCCATGGCGACGGTGATGTCATAATTGGTTGCCATAGCGACGGTGATGTCATAATTGGTTGCCATGGCGACGATGATGCCTTAATACGTTGCCATGGCGACGGTGATATCATAATTGGTTGCCATGGCGACGGAGATGTCATAATTGGTTGCCATGGCGACGGTGATGTCATAATTGGTTGCCATGGCGACGATGATGCCTTAATACGTTGCCATGGTGATGATGTCATAATTGGTTGCCATGGCGACGGTGATGTCATAATTGGCTGCCATGGCGACGGTGATGTCATAATTGGTTGCCATGGCGATGATGTCATAATTGGTTGCCATGGCGACGGTGATGTCATAATTTGTTGCCATGGCGACGATGATGCCTTAATACGTTGCCATGGCGATGATGTCATAATTGGTTGCCATGGCGACAATGATGCCTTAATACGTTGCCATGGCAACGGTGATGTCATAATTGGTTGCCTTTTCGACGATGATGCCTTAATACGTTGCCATGGCGATGATGTCATAATTGGTTGCCATGGCGACGGTGATGTCATAATTGGTTGCCATGGCGACGGTGATGTCATAATTGGTTGCCATGGCGACAATAATGTCATAATTGGTTGCCATGGCGACGATGATGCCTTAATACGTTGACATGGCAATGATGTCATAATTGGTTGCCATGGCGACGGTGATGTCATAATTGGTTTCCATGGCGACGATGATGCCTTAATACGTTGCATGGCGATGATGTCATAATTGGTTGCCATGGCAAAGATGATGCCTTAATACGTTGCCATGGCGACGGTGATGTCATAATTTGTTGCCATGGTGATGATGTCATGCCATGGCGACGGTGATGTCATAATTGGTTGCTATGGCAACGATGATGTCATAATTGGTTGCCATGGAGACTATGATGCCTTAATACGTTGACATGGCGACGGTGATATCATTGGTTGCCATGGCGACGGTGATGTCATAATTGGTTGCCATGGCGACGTTGATGTCATAATTTGTTGCCATGGCAATGATGATGTCATAATTGGTTGCCATGGCGACGGTGATGTCATAATTGGTTGCTATGGCGACAATGATGTCATAATTGGTTGCCATGGAGACGATGATGCCTTAATACGTTGCCATGGTGACGGTGATATCATAATTGGTTGCCATGGCGACGGTGATGTCATAATTGGTTGCCATGGCGACGGTGATGCCTTGATACGTTGCCATGGCGACGGTGATGTCGTAATTGGTTGCCATGGCGACGGTGATGTCATAATTGGTTGCCATGGCGACGGTGATGTCATAATTGGTTGCCATGGCGATGATGCCTTAATACGTTGCCATGGCGACGGTGATGTCATAATTGGTTGCCATGGCGACAATGATGCCTTAATACATTGCCATGGCGATGATGTCATAATTGGTTGCCATGGTGACGGTGATGTCATAATTGGTTGCCATGGCGACGATGATGCCTTAATACGTTCCCATGGCGATGATGTCATAATTGGTTGCCATGGCAACGGTGATGTCATAATTGGTTGCCATGGCGACGATGATGACTTAATACGTTGACATGGCGATGATGTCATAATTGGTTTCCATGGCGACGGTGATGTCATAATTTTTTGCCATGGCGACGGTGATGTCATAATTGGTTGCCATGGCGATGATGTCATAATTGGTTGCCATGGCGACGGTGATGTCATAATTGGTTGCCATGGCGACGATGATGCCTTAATACATTGCCATGGCGATGATGTCATAATTGGTTGCCATGGCGACGGTGATGTCATAATTGGTTGCCATGGCGACGGTGATGTCATAATTGGTTGCCATGGCAATGATGTCATAATTGGTTGCCATGGCGACGGTGATGTCATAATTGGTTGCCATGGCGACGATGATGCCTTAATACGTTGCCATGGCGATGATGTCATAATTGGTTGCCATGGCGACGGTGATGTCATAATTGGTTGCCATGGCGACGGTGATGTCATAATTGGTTGCCATGGCGACAATGATTTCATAATTGGTTGCCATAGCGACGATGATGCCTTAATACGTTGACATGGCGATGATGTCATAATTGGTTGCCATGGCGACGGTGATGTCATAATTGGTTGCCATGGCGACGATGATGCCTTAATACGTTGCCATGGCGATGATGTCATAATTGGTTGCCATGGCGACGGTGATGTCATAATTGGTTGCCATGGCGACTGTGATGTCATAATTGGTTGCCATGGCGACAATGATGTCATAATTGGTTGCCATGGCGACGATGATGCCTTAATACGTTGACATGGCGATGATGTCATAATTGGTTGCCATGGCGACGATGATGTCATAATTGGTTGCCATGGCGATTATGTCATAATTGGTTGCCATGGCGATGATGATGTCATAATTGGTTGCCATGGCGATGATGTCATAATTGGTTGCCATGGCGATGATGTCATAATTGGTTGCCATGACGATGATGTCATAATTGGTTGCCATGGTGACGATGATGCCTTAACACGTTGCCATGGCGACGGTGATGTCATAATTGGTTGCAATGGCGACGGTGATGTCATAATTGGTTGCCATGGCGACGATGATGTCTTAATACGTTGCCATGGCGACGGTGATGTCATTATTGGTTGCCATGGCGACGGTGATATCATAACTGGTTGCCATGGTGACGATGATGTCATAATTGGTTGCCATGGCGACGATGATGCCTTAATACGTTGCCATGGCGATGATGTCATAATTGGTTTCCATGGCGACGGTGATGTCATAATTGGTTGCCATGGCGACGATGATGCCTTAATACATTGCCATGGCGACGGTGATGTCATAATTGGTTGCCATGGCGATGATGTCATACTTGGTTGCCATGGCGACGGTGATGTCATAATTGGTTGCAATGGTGACGATGATGTCATAATTGGTTGCCATGGCGATGGTGATGTCATAATTGGTTGCCATGGCGATGATGATGTCATAATTGGTTGCCATGTCGACGATGATGCCTTAATACGTTCCCATGGCGATGATGTCATAATTGTTTGCCATGGCGACGATCATGCCTTAATACATTGCCATGGCGATGATGTCATAATTGGTTGCCATGGCAACGGTGATGTCATAATTGGTTGCCATAGCGACGGTGATGTCATAATTGGTTGCCATGGCGACGATGATGCCTTAATACGTTGCCATGGCGACGGTGATATCATAATTGGTTGCCATGGCGACGGAGATGTCATAATTGGTTGCCATGGCGACGGTGATGTCATAATTGGTTGCCATGGCGACGATGATGCCTTAATACGTTGCCATGGTGATGATGTCATAATTGGTTGCCATGGCGACGGTGATGTCATAATTGGCTGCCATGGCGACGGTGATGTCATAATTGGTTGCCATGGCGATGATGTCATAATTGGTTGCCATGGCGACGGTGATGTCATAATTTGTTGCCATGGCGACGATGATGCCTTAATACGTTGCCATGGCGATGATGTCATAATTGGTTGCCATGGCGACAATGATGCCTTAATACGTTGCCATGGCAACGGTGATGTCATAATTGGTTGCCTTTTCGACGATGATGCCTTAATATGTTGCCATGGCGATGATGTCATAATTGGTTGCCATGGCGACGGTGATGTCATAATTGGTTGCCATGGCGACGGTGATGTCATAATTGGTTGCCATGGCGACAATAATGTCATAATTGGTTGCCATGGCGACGATGATGCCTTAATACGTTGACATGGCGATGATGTCATAATTGGTTGCCATGGCGACGGTGATGTCATAATTGGTTTCCATGGCGACGATGATGCCTTAATACGTTGCATGGCGATGATGTCATAATTGGTTGCCATGGCAAAGATGATGCCTTAATACGTTGCCATGGCGACGGTGATGTCATAATTTGTTGCCATGGTGATGATGTCATGCCATGGCGACGGTGATGTCATAATTGGTTGCTATGGCAACGATGATGTCATAATTGGTTGCCATGGAGACTATGATGCCTTAATACGTTGACATGGCGACGGTGATATCATTGGTTGCCATGGCGACGGTGATGTCATAATTGGTTGCCATGGCGACGTTGATGTCATAATTTGTTGCCATGGCAATGATGATGTCATAATTGGTTGCCATGGCGACGGTGATGTCATAATTGGTTGCTATGGCGACGATGATGTCATAATTGGTTGCCATGGAGACGATGATGCCTTAATACGTTGCCATGGTGACGGTGATATCATAATTGGTTGCCATGGCGACGGTGATGTCATAATTGGTTGCCATGGCGACGGTGATGCCTTGATACGTTGCCATGGCGACGGTGATGTCGTAATTGGTTGCCATGGCGACGGTGATGTCATAATTGGTTGCCATGGCGACGGTGATGTCATAATTGGTTGCCATGGCGATGATGCCTTAATACGTTGCCATGGCGACGGTGATGTCATAATTGGTTGCCATGGCGACAATGATGCCTTAATACATTGCCATGGCGATGATGTCATAATTGGTTGCCATGGTGACGGTGATGTCATAATTGGTTGCCATGGCGACGATGATGCCTTAATACGTTCCCATGGCGATGATGTCATAATTGGTTGCCATGGCAACGGTGATGTCATAATTGGTTGCCATGGCGACGATGATGACTTAATACGTTGACATGGCGATGATGTCATAATTGGTTTCCATGGCGACGGTGATGTCATAATTTTTTGCCATGGCGACGGTGATGTCATAATTGGTTGCCATGGCGATGATGTCATAATTGGTTGCCATGGCGACGGTGATGTCATAATTGGTTGCCATGGCGACGATGATGCCTTAATACATTGCCATGGCGATGATGTCATAATTGGTTGCCATGGCGACGGTGATGTCATAATTGGTTGCCATGGCGACGGTGATGTCATAATTGGTTGCCATGGCAATGATGTCATAATTGGTTGCCATGGCGACGGTGATGTCATAATTGGTTGCCATGGCGACGATGATGCCTTAATACGTTGCCATGGCGATGATGTCATAATTGGTTGCCATGGCGACGGTGATGTCATAATTGGTTGCCATGGCGACGGTGATGTCATAATTGGTTGCCATGGCGACAATGATTTCATAATTGGTTGCCATGGCGACGATGATGCCTTAATACGTTGACATGGCGATGATGTCATAATTGGTTGCCATGGCGACGGTGATGTCATAATTGGTTGCCATGGCGACGATGATGCCTTAATACGTTGCCATGGCGATGATGTCATAATTGGTTGCCATGGCGACGGTGATGTCATAATTGGTTGCCATGGCGACTGTGATGTCATAATTGGTTGCCATGGCGACAATGATGTCATAATTGGTTGCCATGGCGACGATGATGCCTTAATACGTTGACATGGCGATGATGTCATAATTGGTTGCCATGGTGACGGTGATGTCATAATTGGTTGCCATGGCGACGATGATGCCTTAATACGTTGCCATGGCGATGATGTCATAATTGGTTGCCATGGCGATGATGATGCCTTAATACGTTGCCATGGCGACGGTGATGTCATAATTTGTTGCCATGTCGATGATGATGTCATAATTGGTTGCCATGGCGACGGTGATGTCATAATTGGTTGCTATGGCTACGATGATGTCATAATTGGTTGCCATGGAGACTATGATGCCTTAATACGTTGCCATGGCGACGGTGATATCATTGGTTGCCATGGCTACGGTGATGTCATAATTGGTTGCCATGGCGGTGATGTCATAATTGGTTGCCATGGTGACGGTGATGTCATAATTGGTTGCCATGGCGACGATGATGCCTTAATACGTTGCCATGATGATGATGTCATAATTGGTTGCCATGGCGATGGTGATGTCATAATTGGTTGCCATGGCGATGGTGATGTCATAATTGGTTGCCATGGCGACAATAATGTCATAATTGGTTGCCATGGCGACGATGATGCCTTAATACGTTGACATGGCGATGATGTCATAATTGGTTGCCATGGCGACGGTGATGTCATAATTGGTTTCCATGGCGACGATGATGCCTTAATACGTTGCATGGCGATGATGTCATAATTGGTTGCCATGGCAAAGATGATGCCTTAATACGTTGCCATGGCGACGGTGATGTCATAATTTGTTGCCATGGTGATGATGATGTCATACCATGGCGACGGTGATGTCATAATTGGTTGCCATGGCGACGATGATGTCATAATTGGTTGCCATGGAGACGATGATGCCTTAATACGTTGCCATGGCGATGATGTCATAAATGGTTGCCATGGCGACGGTGATGTCATAATTGATTGCCATGGCGACGATTATGCCTTAATACGTTGCCATGGCGATGATGTCATAATTGGTTGCCATGGCGACGGTGATGTCATAATTGGTTGCCATGGCGACGGTGATGTCATAATTGGTTGCCATGGCGACAATGATGTCATAATTGGTTGCCATGGCGACGATGATGCCTTAATATGTTGCCATGGCGATGATGTCATAATTGGTTGCCATGGCGACGGTGATGTCATAATTGGTTGCCATGGTGACGGTGATGTCATAATTGGTTGCCATGGCGACAATGATGTCATAATTGGTTGCCATGGTGACGATGATGCCTTAATACGTTGCCATGGCGATGATGTCATAATTGGTTGCCATGGCGACGGTGATGTCATAATTGGTTGCCATGGCGACGATGATGCCTTAATACGTTGCCATGGCGATGATGTCATAATTGGTTGCCATGGTGACGGTGATGTAATAATTGGTTGCCATGGCGATGTTGATGTCATAATTCTTTGCCATGGCGACAATGATGTCATGATTGGTTGCCATGGCGACGATGATGCCTTAATATGTTGCCATGGCGACGGTGATGTCATAATTTGTTGCCATGGCGATGATGATGTCATAATTGGTTGCCATGGCGACGGTGATGTCATAATTGGTTGCCATGGCGACGATGATGCCTTAATACGTTGCCATGGCAATGATGTCATAAATGGTTGCCATGGCGACGGTGATGTCATAATTCGTTTGCCATGGTGACGGTGATGTCATAATTGGTTGCCATGGTGACGGTGATGTCATAATTGGTTGCCATGGCGACGGTGATGTCATAATTGGTTGCCATGACGATGATGATGTCATAATTGGTTGCCATGGCGATGATGTCATAATTGGTTGCCATGGCGATTATGTCATAATTGGTTGCCATGGCGACGATGATACCTTAATACGTTGCCATGGCGATGAAGTCATAATTGGTTGCCATGGCGATGATGATGTCATAATAGGTTGCCATGGCGACGGTGAGGTCATAATTGGTTGCCATGGCGATGATGTCATAATAGGTTGCCATGGCGATGATGTCATAATAGGTTGCCATGGCGACGGTGATGTCATAATTGGTTGCCATGGCGACGGTGATGTAATAATTGGTTGCCATGGCGACGATGATGCCTTAATACGTTGCCATGGCGACGATGATGCCTTAATATGTTGCCATGGCGACGGTGATGTCATAATTGGTTGCCATGGCGACGGTGATGTCATAATTGGTTGCATTGGCGACGGTGATGTCATAATTGGTTGCCATGACGATGATGATGTCATAATTGGTTGCCATGGCGATGATGTCATAATTGGTTGCCATGGCGACGGTGATGTCATAATTGGTTGCCATGGCGACGATGATGCCTTAATACGTTGCCATGGCGACGGTGATGTCATAATTGGTTGCCATGGCGACGATGATGCCTTAATACGTTGCCATGGCGATGATGTCATAATTGGTTGCCATGGCGACGGTGATGTCATAATTGGTTGCCATGGCGACGATGATGCCTTAATACGTTGCCATGGCGATGATGTCATAATTTTTTGCCATGGCGACGATGATGCCTTAATACGTTGCCATGGTGACTGTGATGTCATAGTTTGTTGCCATGGCGATGATGATGTCATAATTGTTTGCCATGGCGACGGTGATGTCATAATTGGTTGCCATGGCGACGGTGATGTCATAATTGGTTGCCATGGCGACGATGATGCCTTAATACGTTGCCATGGCGATGATGTCATAATTGGTTGCCATGGCGACGGTGATGTCATAATTGGTTGCCATGGCGACGGTGATGTCATAATTGGTTGCCATGGCGACAATGATTTCATAAATGGTTGCCATGGCGACGATGATGCCTTAATACGTTGACATGGCGATGATGTCATAATTGGTTGCCATGGCAACGGTGATGTCATAATTGGTTGCCATGGCGACGGTTATGTCATAATTGGCTGCCATGGCGACAATGATGTCATAATTGGTTGCCATGGCGACGATGATGCCTTAATACGTTGACATGGCGATGATGTCATAATTGGTTGCCATGGTGACGGTGATGTCATAATTGGTTGCCATTGCGACGATGATGCCTTAATACGTTGCCATGGCGATTATGTCATAATTGGTTGCCATGGAGATGATGATGCCTTAATACATTGCCATGGCGACGGTGATGTCATAATTTGTTGCCATGTCGATGATGATGTCATAATTGGTTGCCATGGCGACGGTGATGTCATAATTGGTTGCTATGGCGACGATGATGTCATAATTGGTTGCCATGGAGACTATGATGCCTTAATACGTTGCCATGGCGACGGTGATATCATTGGTTGCCATGGCTACGGTGATGTCATAATTGGTTGCCATGGCGGTGATGTCATAATTGGTTGCCATGGCGACGGTAATGTCATAATTGGTTGCCATGGCGACGATGATGCCTTAATACGTTGCCATGGCGATGATGTCATAATTGGTTGCCATGGTGACGGTGATGTCATAACTGGTTGCCATGGCGACGATGATGCCTTGATACGTTGCCATGGCGATGATGTCATAATTGGTTGCCATGGCAACGGTGATGTCATAATTGGTTGCCATGGCGACGATGATGCCTTAATACGTTGACATGGTGATGATGTCATAATTGGTTGCCATGGCGACGGTGATGTCATAATTTTTTGCCATGGCGACGGTGATGTCATAATTGGTTGCCATGGCGATAATGTCATAATTGGTTGCCATGGCGACGGTGATGTCATAATTGGTTGCCATGGCGACGATGATGCCTTAATACGTTGCCATGGCGATGATGTCATAATTGGTTGCCATGGCGACGGTGATGTCATAATTGGTTGCCATGGCGACTGTGATGTCATAATTGGTTGCCATGGCGACAATGATTTCATAATTGGTTGCCATGGCGACGATGATGCCTTAATACGTTGACATGGCGATGATGTCATAATTGGTTGCCATGGCGACGCTGATGTCACAATTGGTTGCCATGGCGACGATGATGCCTTAATACGTTGCCATGGCGATGATGTCATAATTGGTTGCCATGGCGACGGTGATGTCATAATTGGTTGCCATGGCGACGGTGATGTCATAATTGGTTGCCATGGCGACAATGATGTCATAATTGGTTGCCATGGCGACGATGATGCCTTAATACGTTGACAAGGCGATGATTTCATAATTGGTTGCCATGGCGACGGTGATGTCATAATTGGTTGCCATGGCGACGATGATGCCTTAATACGTTGCCATGGCGATGATGTCATAATTGGTTGCCATGGCGATGATGATGCCTTAATACGTTGCCATGGCGACGGTGATGTCATAATTTGTTGCCATGGCGATGATGATGTCATAATTGGTTGCCATGGCGATGGTGATGTCATAATTGGTTGCTATGGCGACGATGATGTCATAATTGGTTGCCATGGAGACTATGATGCCTTAATACGTTGCCATGGCGACGGTGATATCATTGGTTGCCATGGCGACGGTGATGTCATAATTAGTTGCCATGGCGATGATGTCATAATTGGTTGCCATGGCGACGGTGATGTCATAATTGGTTGCCATGGCGACGATGATGCCTTAATACGTTGCCATGGTGATGATGTCATAATTGGTTGCCATGGCGATGGTGATGTCATAATTGGTTGCCATGGCGACGGTGATGTCATAATTGGTTGCCATGGCGACAATGATGTCATAATTGGTTGCCATGGCGACGATGATGCCTTAATACGTTGACATGGCGATGATGTCATAATTGGTTGCCATGGCGACGGTGATGTCATAATTGGTTTCCATGGCGACGATGATGCCTTAATACGTTGCATGGCGATGATGTCATAATTGGTTGCCATGGCAAAGATGATGCCTTAATACGTTGCCATGGCGACGGTGATGTCATAATTTGTTGCCATGGCGATGGTGATGTCATAATTGGTTGCCATGGCGACGGTGATTTCATAATTGGTTGCTCTGGCGACGATGATGTCATAATTGGTTGCCATGGAGATGATGATGCCTTAATACGTTGCCATGTCGATTATGTCATAAATGGTTGCCATGGCGACGGTGATGTCATAATTGGTTGCCATGGCGACGATTATGCCTTAATACGTTGCCATGGCGATGATGTCATAATTGGTTGCCATGGCGATGGTGAAGTCATAATTGGTTGCCATGGCGACGGTGATGTCACAATTGGTTGCCATGGCGACAATGATGTCATAATTGGTTGCCATGGCGACGATGATGCCTTAATACGTTGCCATGGCGATGATGTCATAATTGGTTGCCATGGCGACGGTGATGTCATAATTGGTTGCCATGGCGACGGTGATGTCATAATTGGTTGCCATGGCGATGATGTCATAATTTGTTGCCATGGCGACGGTGATGTCATAATTGGTTACCATGGCGACGATGATGCCTTAATACATTGCCATGGCGATGATGCCTTAATACATTGCCATGGAGATGATGTCATAATTGGTTGCCATGGCGACGGTGATGTCATAATTGGTTGCCATGGCGACGATGATGCCTTAATACGTTGCCATGGCGATGATGTCATAATTGGTTGCCATGGCGACGATCATGCCTTAATACGTTGCCATGGCGATGATGTCATAATTGGTTGCCATGGCGACGGTGATGTCATAATTAGTTGCCATAGCGACGGTGATGTCATAATTGGTTTCCATGGCGACGATGATGCCTTAATACGTTGCCATGGCGACGGTGATATCATAATTGGTTGCCATGGTGACGGTGATGTCATAATTGGTTGCCATGGCGACGGTGATGTCATAATTGGTTGCCATGGCGACGATGATGCCTTAATACGTTGCCATGGCGATGATGTCATATTTGGTTGCCATGGCGATGGTGATGTCATAATTGGTTGCCATGGCGACGTGATGTCATAATTGGTTGCCATGGCGATGATGTCATAATTGGTTGCCATGGCGACGGTGATGTCATAATTGGTTGCCATGGAGACGATGATGCCTTAATATGTTGCCATGGCGATGATGTCATAATTGGTTGCCATGGCGACGATGATGCCTTAATACGTTGCCATGGCGATGATGTCATAATTGGTTGCCATGGCGACGGTGATGTCATAATTGGTTAACATGGCGACGGTAATGTCATAATTGGTTGACATGGCGATGATGTCATAATTGGTTGCCATGGCGATGATGATGCTTTAATACGTTGCCATGGTGACGATGAAGTCATAATTGGTTGCCATGGCGATGATGATGTCATAATTGGTTGCCATGGCGATTATGTCATAATTGGTTGCCATGGCGATGATGATGTCATAATTGGTTGCCATGGCGATGATGTCATAATTGGTTGCCATGGCGATGATGTCATAATTGGTTGCCATGACGATGATGTCATAATTGGTTGCCATGGTGACGATGATGCCTTAACACGTTGCCATGGCGACGGTGATGTCATAATTGGTTGCAATGGCGACGGTGATGTCATAATTGGTTGCCATGGCGACGATGATGTCTTAATACGTTGCCATGGCGACGGTGATGTCATTATTGGTTGCCATGGCGACGGTGATATCATAATTGGTTGCCATGGTGACGATGATGTCATAATTGGTTGCCATGGCGACGATGATGCCTTAATACGTTCCCATGGCGATGATGTCATAATTGTTTGCCATGGCGACGATCATGCCTTAATACATTGCCATGGCGATGATGTCATAATTGGTTGCCATGGCGACGGTGATGTCATAATTGGTTGCCATAGCGACGGTGATGTCATAATTGGTTGCCATGGCGACGATGATGCCTTAATACGTTGCCATGGCGACGGTGATATCATAATTGGTTGCCATGGCGACGGAGATGTCATAATTGGTTGCCATGGCGACGGTGATGTCATAATTGGTTGCCATGGCGACGATGATGCCTTAATACGTTGCCATGGTGATGATGTCATAATTGGTTGCCATGGCGACGGTGATGTCATAATTGGCTGCCATGGCGACGGTGATGTCATAATTGGTTGCCATGGCGATGATGTCATAATTGGTTGCCATGGCGACGGTGATGTCATAATTTGTTGCCATGGCGACGATGATGCCTTAATACGTTGCCATGGCGATGATGTCATAATTGGTTGCCATGGCGACAATGATGCCTTAATACGTTGCCATGGCAACGGTGATGTCATAATTGGTTGCCTTTTCGACGATGATGCCTTAATACGTTGCCATGGCGATGATGTCATAATTGGTTGCCATGGCGACGGTGATGTCATAATTGGTTGCCATGGCGACGGTGATGTCATAATTGGTTGCCATGGCGACAATAATGTCATAATTGGTTGCCATGGCGACGATGATGCCTTAATACGTTGACATGGCGATGATGTCATAATTGGTTGCCATGGCGACGGTGATGTCATAATTGGTTTCCATGGCGACGATGATGCCTTAATACGTTGCATGGCGATGATGTCATAATTGGTTGCCATGGCAAAGATGATGCCTTAATACGTTGCCATGGCGACGGTGATGTCATAATTTGTTGCCATGGTGATGATGTCATGCCATGGCGACGGTGATGTCATAATTGGTTGCTATGGCAACGATGATGTCATAATTGGTTGCCATGGAGACTATGATGCCTTAATACGTTGACATGGCGACGGTGATATCATTGGTTGCCATGGCGACGGTGATGTCATAATTGGTTGCCATGGCGACGTTGATGTCATAATTTGTTGCCATGGCAATGATGATGTCATAATTGGTTGCCATGGCGACGGTGATGTCATAATTGGTTGCTATGGCGACAATGATGTCATAATTGGTTGCCATGGAGACGATGATGCCTTAATACGTTGCCATGGTGACGGTGATATCATAATTGGTTGCCATGGCGACGGTGATGTCATAATTGGTTGCCATGGCGACGGTGATGCCTTGATACGTTGCCATGGCGACGGTGATGTCGTAATTGGTTGCCATGGCGACGGTGATGTCATAATTGGTTGCCATGGCGACGGTGATGTCATAATTGGTTGCCATGGCGATGATGCCTTAATACGTTGCCATGGCGACGGTGATGTCATAATTGGTTGCCATGGCGACAATGATGCCTTAATACATTGCCATGGCGATGATGTCATAATTGGTTGCCATGGTGACGGTGATGTCATAATTGGTTGCCATGGCGACGATGATGCCTTAATACGTTCCCATGGCGATGATGTCATAATTGGTTGCCATGGCAACGGTGATGTCATAATTGGTTGCCATGGCGACGATGATGACTTAATACGTTGACATGGCGATGATGTCATAATTGGTTTCCATGGCGACGGTGATGTCATAATTTTTTGCCATGGCGACGGTGATGTCATAATTGGTTGCCATGGCGATGATGTCATAATTGGTTGCCATGGCGACGGTGATGTCATAATTGGTTGCCATGGCGACGATGATGCCTTAATACATTGCCATGGCGATGATGTCATAATTGGTTGCCATGGCGACGGTGATGTCATAATTGGTTGCCATGGCGACGGTGATGTCATAATTGGTTGCCATGGCAATGATGTCATAATTGGTTGCCATGGCGACGGTGATGTCATAATTGGTTGCCATGGCGACGATGATGCCTTAATACGTTGCCATGGCGATGATGTCATAATTGGTTGCCATGGCGACGGTGATGTCATAATTGGTTGCCATGGCGACGGTGATGTCATAATTGGTTGCCATGGCGACAATGATTTCATAATTGGTTGCCATAGCGACGATGATGCCTTAATACGTTGACATGGCGATGATGTCATAATTGGTTGCCATGGCGACGGTGATGTCATAATTGGTTGCCATGGCGACGATGATGCCTTAATACGTTGCCATGGCGATGATGTCATAATTGGTTGCCATGGCGACGGTGATGTCATAATTGGTTGCCATGGCGACTGTGATGTCATAATTGGTTGCCATGGCGACAATGATGTCATAATTGGTTGCCATGGCGACGATGATGCCTTAATACGTTGACATGGCGATGATGTCATAATTGGTTGCCATGGCGACGATGATGTCATAATTGGTTGCCATGGCGATTATGTCATAATTGGTTGCCATGGCGATGATGATGTCATAATTGGTTGCCATGGCGATGATGTCATAATTGGTTGCCATGGCGATGATGTCATAATTGGTTGCCATGACGATGATGTCATAATTGGTTGCCATGGTGACGATGATGCCTTAACACGTTGCCATGGCGACGGTGATGTCATAATTGGTTGCAATGGCGACGGTGATGTCATAATTGGTTGCCATGGCGACGATGATGTCTTAATACGTTGCCATGGCGACGGTGATGTCATTATTGGTTGCCATGGCGACGGTGATATCATAACTGGTTGCCATGGTGACGATGATGTCATAATTGGTTGCCATGGCGACGATGATGCCTTAATACGTTGCCATGGCGATGATGTCATAATTGGTTTCCATGGCGACGGTGATGTCATAATTGGTTGCCATGGCGACGATGATGCCTTAATACATTGCCATGGCGACGGTGATGTCATAATTGGTTGCCATGGCGATGATGTCATACTTGGTTGCCATGGCGACGGTGATGTCATAATTGGTTGCAATGGTGACGATGATGTCATAATTGGTTGCCATGGCGATGGTGATGTCATAATTGGTTGCCATGGCGATGATGATGTCATAATTGGTTGCCATGTCGACGATGATGCCTTAATACGTTCCCATGGCGATGATGTCATAATTGTTTGCCATGGCGACGATCATGCCTTAATACATTGCCATGGCGATGATGTCATAATTGGTTGCCATGGCAACGGTGATGTCATAATTGGTTGCCATAGCGACGGTGATGTCATAATTGGTTGCCATGGCGACGATGATGCCTTAATACGTTGCCATGGCGACGGTGATATCATAATTGGTTGCCATGGCGACGGAGATGTCATAATTGGTTGCCATGGCGACGGTGATGTCATAATTGGTTGCCATGGCGACGATGATGCCTTAATACGTTGCCATGGTGATGATGTCATAATTGGTTGCCATGGCGACGGTGATGTCATAATTGGCTGCCATGGCGACGGTGATGTCATAATTGGTTGCCATGGCGATGATGTCATAATTGGTTGCCATGGCGACGGTGATGTCATAATTTGTTGCCATGGCGACGATGATGCCTTAATACGTTGCCATGGCGATGATGTCATAATTGGTTGCCATGGCGACAATGATGCCTTAATACGTTGCCATGGCAACGGTGATGTCATAATTGGTTGCCTTTTCGACGATGATGCCTTAATATGTTGCCATGGCGATGATGTCATAATTGGTTGCCATGGCGACGGTGATGTCATAATTGGTTGCCATGGCGACGGTGATGTCATAATTGGTTGCCATGGCGACAATAATGTCATAATTGGTTGCCATGGCGACGATGATGCCTTAATACGTTGACATGGCGATGATGTCATAATTGGTTGCCATGGCGACGGTGATGTCATAATTGGTTTCCATGGCGACGATGATGCCTTAATACGTTGCATGGCGATGATGTCATAATTGGTTGCCATGGCAAAGATGATGCCTTAATACGTTGCCATGGCGACGGTGATGTCATAATTTGTTGCCATGGTGATGATGTCATGCCATGGCGACGGTGATGTCATAATTGGTTGCTATGGCAACGATGATGTCATAATTGGTTGCCATGGAGACTATGATGCCTTAATACGTTGACATGGCGACGGTGATATCATTGGTTGCCATGGCGACGGTGATGTCATAATTGGTTGCCATGGCGACGTTGATGTCATAATTTGTTGCCATGGCAATGATGATGTCATAATTGGTTGCCATGGCGACGGTGATGTCATAATTGGTTGCTATGGCGACGATGATGTCATAATTGGTTGCCATGGAGACGATGATGCCTTAATACGTTGCCATGGTGACGGTGATATCATAATTGGTTGCCATGGCGACGGTGATGTCATAATTGGTTGCCATGGCGACGGTGATGCCTTGATACGTTGCCATGGCGACGGTGATGTCGTAATTGGTTGCCATGGCGACGGTGATGTCATAATTGGTTGCCATGGCGACGGTGATGTCATAATTGGTTGCCATGGCGATGATGCCTTAATACGTTGCCATGGCGACGGTGATGTCATAATTGGTTGCCATGGCGACAATGATGCCTTAATACATTGCCATGGCGATGATGTCATAATTGGTTGCCATGGTGACGGTGATGTCATAATTGGTTGCCATGGCGACGATGATGCCTTAATACGTTCCCATGGCGATGATGTCATAATTGGTTGCCATGGCAACGGTGATGTCATAATTGGTTGCCATGGCGACGATGATGACTTAATACGTTGACATGGCGATGATGTCATAATTGGTTTCCATGGCGACGGTGATGTCATAATTTTTTGCCATGGCGACGGTGATGTCATAATTGGTTGCCATGGCGATGATGTCATAATTGGTTGCCATGGCGACGGTGATGTCATAATTGGTTGCCATGGCGACGATGATGCCTTAATACATTGCCATGGCGATGATGTCATAATTGGTTGCCATGGCGACGGTGATGTCATAATTGGTTGCCATGGCGACGGTGATGTCATAATTGGTTGCCATGGCAATGATGTCATAATTGGTTGCCATGGCGACGGTGATGTCATAATTGGTTGCCATGGCGACGATGATGCCTTAATACGTTGCCATGGCGATGATGTCATAATTGGTTGCCATGGCGACGGTGATGTCATAATTGGTTGCCATGGCGACGGTGATGTCATAATTGGTTGCCATGGCGACAATGATTTCATAATTGGTTGCCATGGCGACGATGATGCCTTAATACGTTGACATGGCGATGATGTCATAATTGGTTGCCATGGCGACGGTGATGTCATAATTGGTTGCCATGGCGACGATGATGCCTTAATACGTTGCCATGGCGATGATGTCATAATTGGTTGCCATGGCGACGGTGATGTCATAATTGGTTGCCATGGCGACTGTGATGTCATAATTGGTTGCCATGGCGACAATGATGTCATAATTGGTTGCCATGGCGACGATGATGCCTTAATACGTTGACATGGCGATGATGTCATAATTGGTTGCCATGGTGACGGTGATGTCATAATTGGTTGCCATGGCGACGATGATGCCTTAATACGTTGCCATGGCGATGATGTCATAATTGGTTGCCATGGCGATGATGATGCCTTAATACGTTGCCATGGCGACGGTGATGTCATAATTTGTTGCCATGTCGATGATGATGTCATAATTGGTTGCCATGGCGACGGTGATGTCATAATTGGTTGCTATGGCTACGATGATGTCATAATTGGTTGCCATGGAGACTATGATGCCTTAATACGTTGCCATGGCGACGGTGATATCATTGGTTGCCATGGCTACGGTGATGTCATAATTGGTTGCCATGGCGGTGATGTCATAATTGGTTGCCATGGTGACGGTGATGTCATAATTGGTTGCCATGGCGACGATGATGCCTTAATACGTTGCCATGATGATGATGTCATAATTGGTTGCCATGGCGATGGTGATGTCATAATTGGTTGCCATGGCGATGGTGATGTCATAATTGGTTGCCATGGCGACAATAATGTCATAATTGGTTGCCATGGCGACGATGATGCCTTAATACGTTGACATGGCGATGATGTCATAATTGGTTGCCATGGCGACGGTGATGTCATAATTGGTTTCCATGGCGACGATGATGCCTTAATACGTTGCATGGCGATGATGTCATAATTGGTTGCCATGGCAAAGATGATGCCTTAATACGTTGCCATGGCGACGGTGATGTCATAATTTGTTGCCATGGTGATGATGATGTCATACCATGGCGACGGTGATGTCATAATTGGTTGCCATGGCGACGATGATGTCATAATTGGTTGCCATGGAGACGATGATGCCTTAATACGTTGCCATGGCGATGATGTCATAAATGGTTGCCATGGCGACGGTGATGTCATAATTGATTGCCATGGCGACGATTATGCCTTAATACGTTGCCATGGCGATGATGTCATAATTGGTTGCCATGGCGACGGTGATGTCATAATTGGTTGCCATGGCGACGGTGATGTCATAATTGGTTGCCATGGCGACAATGATGTCATAATTGGTTGCCATGGCGACGATGATGCCTTAATATGTTGCCATGGCGATGATGTCATAATTGGTTGCCATGGCGACGGTGATGTCATAATTGGTTGCCATGGTGACGGTGATGTCATAATTGGTTGCCATGGCGACAATGATGTCATAATTGGTTGCCATGGTGACGATGATGCCTTAATACGTTGCCATGGCGATGATGTCATAATTGGTTGCCATGGCGACGGTGATGTCATAATTGGTTGCCATGGCGACGATGATGCCTTAATACGTTGCCATGGCGATGATGTCATAATTGGTTGCCATGGTGACGGTGATGTAATAATTGGTTGCCATGGCGATGTTGATGTCATAATTCTTTGCCATGGCGACAATGATGTCATGATTGGTTGCCATGGCGACGATGATGCCTTAATATGTTGCCATGGCGACGGTGATGTCATAATTTGTTGCCATGGCGATGATGATGTCATAATTGGTTGCCATGGCGACGGTGATGTCATAATTGGTTGCCATGGCGACGATGATGCCTTAATACGTTGCCATGGCAATGATGTCATAAATGGTTGCCATGGCGACGGTGATGTCATAATTCGTTTGCCATGGTGACGGTGATGTCATAATTGGTTGCCATGGTGACGGTGATGTCATAATTGGTTGCCATGGCGACGGTGATGTCATAATTGGTTGCCATGACGATGATGATGTCATAATTGGTTGCCATGGCGATGATGTCATAATTGGTTGCCATGGCGATTATGTCATAATTGGTTGCCATGGCGACGATGATACCTTAATACGTTGCCATGGCGATGAAGTCATAATTGGTTGCCATGGCGATGATGATGTCATAATAGGTTGCCATGGCGACGGTGAGGTCATAATTGGTTGCCATGGCGATGATGTCATAATAGGTTGCCATGGCGATGATGTCATAATAGGTTGCCATGGCGACGGTGATGTCATAATTGGTTGCCATGGCGACGGTGATGTAATAATTGGTTGCCATGGCGACGATGATGCCTTAATACGTTGCCATGGCGACGATGATGCCTTAATATGTTGCCATGGCGACGGTGATGTCATAATTGGTTGCCATGGCGACGGTGATGTCATAATTGGTTGCATTGGCGACGGTGATGTCATAATTGGTTGCCATGACGATGATGATGTCATAATTGGTTGCCATGGCGATGATGTCATAATTGGTTGCCATGGCGACGGTGATGTCATAATTGGTTGCCATGGCGACGATGATGCCTTAATACGTTGCCATGGCGACGGTGATGTCATAATTGGTTGCCATGGCGACGATGATGCCTTAATACGTTGCCATGGCGATGATGTCATAATTGGTTGCCATGGCGACGGTGATGTCATAATTGGTTGCCATGGCGACGATGATGCCTTAATACGTTGCCATGGCGATGATGTCATAATTTTTTGCCATGGCGACGATGATGCCTTAATACGTTGCCATGGTGACTGTGATGTCATAGTTTGTTGCCATGGCGATGATGATGTCATAATTGTTTGCCATGGCGACGGTGATGTCATAATTGGTTGCCATGGCGACGGTGATGTCATAATTGGTTGCCATGGCGACGATGATGCCTTAATACGTTGCCATGGCGATGATGTCATAATTGGTTGCCATGGCGACGGTGATGTCATAATTGGTTGCCATGGCGACGGTGATGTCATAATTGGTTGCCATGGCGACAATGATTTCATAAATGGTTGCCATGGCGACGATGATGCCTTAATACGTTGACATGGCGATGATGTCATAATTGGTTGCCATGGCAACGGTGATGTCATAATTGGTTGCCATGGCGACGGTTATGTCATAATTGGCTGCCATGGCGACAATGATGTCATAATTGGTTGCCATGGCGACGATGATGCCTTAATACGTTGACATGGCGATGATGTCATAATTGGTTGCCATGGTGACGGTGATGTCATAATTGGTTGCCATTGCGACGATGATGCCTTAATACGTTGCCATGGCGATTATGTCATAATTGGTTGCCATGGAGATGATGATGCCTTAATACATTGCCATGGCGACGGTGATGTCATAATTTGTTGCCATGTCGATGATGATGTCATAATTGGTTGCCATGGCGACGGTGATGTCATAATTGGTTGCTATGGCGACGATGATGTCATAATTGGTTGCCATGGAGACTATGATGCCTTAATACGTTGCCATGGCGACGGTGATATCATTGGTTGCCATGGCTACGGTGATGTCATAATTGGTTGCCATGGCGGTGATGTCATAATTGGTTGCCATGGCGACGGTAATGTCATAATTGGTTGCCATGGCGACGATGATGCCTTAATACGTTGCCATGGCGATGATGTCATAATTGGTTGCCATGGTGACGGTGATGTCATAACTGGTTGCCATGGCGACGATGATGCCTTGATACGTTGCCATGGCGATGATGTCATAATTGGTTGCCATGGCAACGGTGATGTCATAATTGGTTGCCATGGCGACGATGATGCCTTAATACGTTGACATGGTGATGATGTCATAATTGGTTGCCATGGCGACGGTGATGTCATAATTTTTTGCCATGGCGACGGTGATGTCATAATTGGTTGCCATGGCGATAATGTCATAATTGGTTGCCATGGCGACGGTGATGTCATAATTGGTTGCCATGGCGACGATGATGCCTTAATACGTTGCCATGGCGATGATGTCATAATTGGTTGCCATGGCGACGGTGATGTCATAATTGGTTGCCATGGCGACTGTGATGTCATAATTGGTTGCCATGGCGACAATGATTTCATAATTGGTTGCCATGGCGACGATGATGCCTTAATACGTTGACATGGCGATGATGTCATAATTGGTTGCCATGGCGACGCTGATGTCACAATTGGTTGCCATGGCGACGATGATGCCTTAATACGTTGCCATGGCGATGATGTCATAATTGGTTGCCATGGCGACGGTGATGTCATAATTGGTTGCCATGGCGACGGTGATGTCATAATTGGTTGCCATGGCGACAATGATGTCATAATTGGTTGCCATGGCGACGATGATGCCTTAATACGTTGACAAGGCGATGATTTCATAATTGGTTGCCATGGCGACGGTGATGTCATAATTGGTTGCCATGGCGACGATGATGCCTTAATACGTTGCCATGGCGATGATGTCATAATTGGTTGCCATGGCGATGATGATGCCTTAATACGTTGCCATGGCGACGGTGATGTCATAATTTGTTGCCATGGCGATGATGATGTCATAATTGGTTGCCATGGCGATGGTGATGTCATAATTGGTTGCTATGGCGACGATGATGTCATAATTGGTTGCCATGGAGACTATGATGCCTTAATACGTTGCCATGGCGACGGTGATATCATTGGTTGCCATGGCGACGGTGATGTCATAATTAGTTGCCATGGCGATGATGTCATAATTGGTTGCCATGGCGACGGTGATGTCATAATTGGTTGCCATGGCGACGATGATGCCTTAATACGTTGCCATGGTGATGATGTCATAATTGGTTGCCATGGCGATGGTGATGTCATAATTGGTTGCCATGGCGACGGTGATGTCATAATTGGTTGCCATGGCGACAATGATGTCATAATTGGTTGCCATGGCGACGATGATGCCTTAATACGTTGACATGGCGATGATGTCATAATTGGTTGCCATGGCGACGGTGATGTCATAATTGGTTTCCATGGCGACGATGATGCCTTAATACGTTGCATGGCGATGATGTCATAATTGGTTGCCATGGCAAAGATGATGCCTTAATACGTTGCCATGGCGACGGTGATGTCATAATTTGTTGCCATGGCGATGGTGATGTCATAATTGGTTGCCATGGCGACGGTGATTTCATAATTGGTTGCTCTGGCGACGATGATGTCATAATTGGTTGCCATGGAGATGATGATGCCTTAATACGTTGCCATGTCGATTATGTCATAAATGGTTGCCATGGCGACGGTGATGTCATAATTGGTTGCCATGGCGACGATTATGCCTTAATACGTTGCCATGGCGATGATGTCATAATTGGTTGCCATGGCGATGGTGAAGTCATAATTGGTTGCCATGGCGACGGTGATGTCACAATTGGTTGCCATGGCGACAATGATGTCATAATTGGTTGCCATGGCGACGATGATGCCTTAATACGTTGCCATGGCGATGATGTCATAATTGGTTGCCATGGCGACGGTGATGTCATAATTGGTTGCCATGGCGACGGTGATGTCATAATTGGTTGCCATGGCGATGATGTCATAATTTGTTGCCATGGCGACGGTGATGTCATAATTGGTTACCATGGCGACGATGATGCCTTAATACATTGCCATGGCGATGATGCCTTAATACATTGCCATGGAGATGATGTCATAATTGGTTGCCATGGCGACGGTGATGTCATAATTGGTTGCCATGGCGACGATGATGCCTTAATACGTTGCCATGGCGATGATGTCATAATTGGTTGCCATGGCGACGATCATGCCTTAATACGTTGCCATGGCGATGATGTCATAATTGGTTGCCATGGCGACGGTGATGTCATAATTAGTTGCCATAGCGACGGTGATGTCATAATTGGTTTCCATGGCGACGATGATGCCTTAATACGTTGCCATGGCGACGGTGATATCATAATTGGTTGCCATGGTGACGGTGATGTCATAATTGGTTGCCATGGCGACGGTGATGTCATAATTGGTTGCCATGGCGACGATGATGCCTTAATACGTTGCCATGGCGATGATGTCATATTTGGTTGCCATGGCGATGGTGATGTCATAATTGGTTGCCATGGCGACGTGATGTCATAATTGGTTGCCATGGCGATGATGTCATAATTGGTTGCCATGGCGACGGTGATGTCATAATTGGTTGCCATGGAGACGATGATGCCTTAATATGTTGCCATGGCGATGATGTCATAATTGGTTGCCATGGCGACGATGATGCCTTAATACGTTGCCATGGCGATGATGTCATAATTGGTTGCCATGGCGACGGTGATGTCATAATTGGTTAACATGGCGACGGTAATGTCATAATTGGTTGACATGGCGATGATGTCATAATTGGTTGCCATGGCGATGATGATGCTTTAATACGTTGCCATGGTGACGATGAAGTCATAATTGGTTGCCATGGCGATGATGATGTCATAATTGGTTGCCATGGCGATTATGTCATAATTGGTTGCCATGGCGATGATGATGTCATAATTGGTTGCCATGGCGATGATGTCATAATTGGTTGCCATGGCGATGATGTCATAATTGGTTGCCATGACGATGATGTCATAATTGGTTGCCATGGTGACGATGATGCCTTAACACGTTGCCATGGCGACGGTGATGTCATAATTGGTTGCAATGGCGACGGTGATGTCATAATTGGTTGCCATGGCGACGATGATGTCTTAATACGTTGCCATGGCGACGGTGATGTCATTATTGGTTGCCATGGCGACGGTGATATCATAATTGGTTGCCATGGTGACGATGATGTCATAATTGGTTGCCATGGCGACGATGATGCCTTAATACGTTCCCATGGCGATGATGTCATAATTGTTTGCCATGGCGACGATCATGCCTTAATACATTGCCATGGCGATGATGTCATAATTGGTTGCCATGGCGACGGTGATGTCATAATTGGTTGCCATAGCGACGGTGATGTCATAATTGGTTGCCATGGCGACGATGATGCCTTAATACGTTGCCATGGCGACGGTGATATCATAATTGGTTGCCATGGCGACGGAGATGTCATAATTGGTTGCCATGGCGACGGTGATGTCATAATTGGTTGCCATGGCGACGATGATGCCTTAATACGTTGCCATGGTGATGATGTCATAATTGGTTGCCATGGCGACGGTGATGTCATAATTGGCTGCCATGGCGACGGTGATGTCATAATTGGTTGCCATGGCGATGATGTCATAATTGGTTGCCATGGCGACGGTGATGTCATAATTTGTTGCCATGGCGACGATGATGCCTTAATACGTTGCCATGGCGATGATGTCATAATTGGTTGCCATGGCGACAATGATGCCTTAATACGTTGCCATGGCAACGGTGATGTCATAATTGGTTGCCTTTTCGACGATGATGCCTTAATACGTTGCCATGGCGATGATGTCATAATTGGTTGCCATGGCGACGGTGATGTCATAATTGGTTGCCATGGCGACGGTGATGTCATAATTGGTTGCCATGGCGACAATAATGTCATAATTGGTTGCCATGGCGACGATGATGCCTTAATACGTTGACATGGCGATGATGTCATAATTGGTTGCCATGGCGACGGTGATGTCATAATTGGTTTCCATGGCGACGATGATGCCTTAATACGTTGCATGGCGATGATGTCATAATTGGTTGCCATGGCAAAGATGATGCCTTAATACATTGCCATGGCGACGGTGATGTCATAATTTGTTGCCATGGTGATGATGTCATGCCATGGCGACGGTGATGTCATAATTGGTTGCTATGGCAACGATGATGTCATAATTGGTTGCCATGGAGACTATGATGCCTTAATACGTTGACATGGCGACGGTGATATCATTGGTTGCCATGGCGACGGTGATGTCATAATTGGTTGCCATGGCGACGTTGATGTCATAATTTGTTGCCATGGCAATGATGATGTCATAATTGGTTGCCATGGCGACGGTGATGTCATAATTGGTTGCTATGGCGACGATGATATCATAATTGGTTGCCATGGCGACGGTGATGTCATAATTGGTTGCCATGGCGACGGTGATGCCTTGATACGTTGCCATGGCGACGGTGATGTCGTAATTGGTTGCCATGGCGACGGTGATGTCATAATTGGTTGCCATGGCGACGGTGATGTCATAATTGGTTGCCATGGCGATGATGCCTTAAAACGTTGCCATGGCTACGGTGATGTCATAATTGGTTGCCATGGCGACAATGATGCCTTAATACATTGCCATGGCGATGATGTCATAATTGGTTGCCATGGTGACGGTGATGTCATAATTGGTTGCCATGGCGACGATGATGCCTTAATACTTTCCCATGGCGATGATGTCATAATTGGTTGCCATGGCAACGTTGATGTCATAATTGGTTGCCATGGCGACGATGATGACTTAATACGTTGACATGGCGATGATGTCATAATTGGTTTCCATGGCGACGGTGATGTCATAATTTTTTGCCATGGCGACGGTGATGTCATAATTGGTTGCCATGGCGATGATGTCATAATTGGTTGCCATGGCGACGGTGATGTCATAATTGGTTGCCATGGCGACGATGATGCCTTAATACATTGCCATGGCGATGATGTCATAATTGGTTGCCATGGCGACGGTGATGTCATAATTGGTTGCCATGGCGACGGTGATGTCATAATTGGTTGCCATGGCAATGATGTCATAATTGGTTGCCATGGCGACGGTGATGTCATAATTGGTTGCCATGGCGACGATGATGCCTTAATACGTTGCCATGGCGATGATGTCATAATTGGTTGCCATGGCGACGGTGATGTCATAATTGGTTGCCATGGCGACGGTGATGTCATAATTGGTTGCCATGGCGACAATGATTTCATAATTGGTTGCCATGGCGACGATGATGCCTTAATACGTTGACATGGCGATGATGTCATAATTGGTTGCCATGGCGACGGTGATGTCATAATTGGTTGCCATGGCGACGATGATGCCTTAATACGTTGCCATGGCGATGATGTCATAATTGGTTGCCATGGCGACGGTGATGTCATAATTGGTTGCCATGGCGACTGTGATGTCATAATTGGTTGCCATGGCGACAATGATGTCATAATTGGTTGCCATGGCGACGATGATGCCTTAATACGTTGACATGGCGATGATGTCATAATTGGTTGCCATGGTGACGGTGATGTCATAATTGGTTGCCATGGCGACGATGATGCCTTAATACGTTGCCATGGCGATGATGTCATAATTGGTTGCCATGGCGATGATGATGCCTTAATACGTTGCCATGGCGACGGTGATGTCATAATTTGTTGCCATGTCGATGATGATGTCATAATTGGTTGCCATGGCGACGGTGATGTCATAATTGGTTGCTATGGCTACGATGATGTCATAATTGGTTGCCATGGAGACTATGATGCCTTAATACGTTGCCATGGCGACGGTGATATCATTGGTTGCCATGGCTACGGTGATGTCATAATTGGTTGCCATGGCGGTGATGTCATAATTGGTTGCCATGGTGACGGTGATGTCATAATTGGTTGCCATGGCGACGATGATGCCTTAATACGTTGCCATGATGATGATGTCATAATTGGTTGCCATGGCGATGGTGATGTCATAATTGGTTGCCATGGCGATGGTGATGTCATAATTGGTTGCCATGGCGACAATAATGTCATAATTGGTTGCCATGGCGACGATGATGCCTTAATACGTTGACATGGCGATGATGTCATAATTGGTTGCCATGGCGACGGTGATGTCATAATTGGTTTCCATGGCGACGATGATGCCTTAATACGTTGCATGGCGATGATGTCATAATTGGTTGCCATGGCAAAGATGATGCCTTAATACGTTGCCATGGCGACGGTGATGTCATAATTTGTTGCCATGGTGATGATGATGTCATACCATGGCGACGGTGATGTCATAATTGGTTGCCATGGCGACGATGATGTCATAATTGGTTGCCATGGAGACGATGATGCCTTAATACGTTGCCATGGCGATGATGTCATAAATGGTTGCCATGGCGACGGTGATGTCATAATTGATTGCCATGGCGACGATTATGCCTTAATACGTTGCCATGGCGATGATGTCATAATTGGTTGCCATGGCGACGGTGATGTCATAATTGGTTGCCATGGCGACGGTGATGTCATAATTGGTTGCCATGGCGACAATGATGTCATAATTGGTTGCCATGGCGACGATGATGCCTTAATATGTTGCCATGGCGATGATGTCATAATTGGTTGCCATGGCGACGGTGATGTCATAATTGGTTGCCATGGTGACGGTGATGTCATAATTGGTTGCCATGGCGACAATGATGTCATAATTGGTTGCCATGGTGACGATGATGCCTTAATACGTTGCCATGGCTATGATGTCATAATTGGTTGCCATGGCGACGGTGATGTCATAATTGGTTGCCATGGCGACGATGATGCCTTAATACGTTGCCATGGCGATGATGTCATAATTGGTTGCCATGGTGACGGTGATGTAATAATTGGTTGCCATGGCGATGTTGATGTCATAATTCTTTGCCATGGCGACAATGATGTCATGATTGGTTGCCATGGCGACGATGATGCCTTAATATGTTGCCATGGCGACGGTGATGTCATAATTTGTTGCCATGGCGATGATGATGTCATAATTGGTTGCCATGGCGACGGTGATGTCATAATTGGTTGCCATGGCGACGATGATGCCTTAATACGTTGCCATGGCAATGATGTCATAAATGGTTGCCATGGCGACGGTGATGTCATAATTCGTTTGCCATGGTGACGGTGATGTCATAATTGGTTGCCATGGCGACGGTGATGTCATAATTGGTTGCCATGACGATGATGATGTCATAATTGGTTGCCATGGCGATGATGTCATAATTGGTTGCCATGGCGATTATGTCATAATTGGTTGCCATGGCGACGATGATACCTTAATACGTTGCCATGGCGATGAAGTCATAATTGGTTGCCATGGCGATGATGATGTCATAATAGGTTGCCATGGCGACGGTGAGGTCATAATTGGTTGCCATGGCGATGATGTCATAATAGGTTGCCATGGCGATGATGTCATAATAGGTTGCCATGGCGACGGTGATGTCATAATTGGTTGCCATGGCGACGGTGATGTAATAATTGGTTGCCATGGCGACGATGATGCCTTAATACGTTGCCATGGCGACGATGATGCCTTAATATGTTGCCATGGCGACGGTGATGTCATAATTGGTTGCCATGGCGACGGTGATGTCATAATTGGTTGCATTGGCGACGGTGATGTCATAATTGGTTGCCATGACGATGATGATGTCATAATTGGTTGCCATGGCGATGATGTCATAATTGGTTGCCATGGCGACGGTGATGTCATAATTGGTTGCCATGGCGACGATGATGCCTTAATACGTTGCCATGGCGACGGTGATGTCATAATTGGTTGCCATGGCGACGATGATGCCTTAATACGTTGCCATGGCGATGATGTCATAATTGGTTGCCATGGAGACGATGATGCCTTAATACGTTGCCATGGCGATGATGTCATAAATGGTTGCCATGGCGACGGTGATGTCATAATTGATTGCCATGGCGACGATTATGCCTTAATACGTTGCCATGGCGATGATGTCATAATTGGTTGCCATGGCGACGGTGATGTCATAATTGGTTGCCATGGCGACGGTGATGTCATAATTGGTTGCCATGGCGACAATGATGTCATAATTGGTTGCCATGGCGACGATGATGCCTTAATATGTTGCCATGGCGATGATGTCATAATTGGTTGCCATGGCGACGGTGATGTCATAATTGGTTGCCATGGTGACGGTGATGTCATAATTGGTTGCCATGGCGACAATGATGTCATAATTGGTTGCCATGGTGACGATGATGCCTTAATACGTTGCCATGGCGATGATGTCATAATTGGTTGCCATGGCGACGGTGATGTCATAATTGGTTGCCATGGCGACGATGATGCCTTAATACGTTGCCATGGCGATGATGTCATAATTGGTTGCCATGGTGACGGTGATGTAATAATTGGTTGCCATGGCGATGTTGATGTCATAATTCTTTGCCATGGCGACAATGATGTCATGATTGGTTGCCATGGCGACGATGATGCCTTAATATGTTGCCATGGCGACGGTGATGTCATAATTTGTTGCCATGGCGATGATGATGTCATAATTGGTTGCCATGGCGACGGTGATGTCATAATTGGTTGCCATGGCGACGATGATGCCTTAATACGTTGCCATGGCAATGATGTCATAAATGGTTGCCATGGCGACGGTGATGTCATAATTCGTTTGCCATGGTGACGGTGATGTCATAATTGGTTGCCATGGTGACGGTGATGTCATAATTGGTTGCCATGGCGACGGTGATGTCATAATTGGTTGCCATGACGATGATGATGTCATAATTGGTTGCCATGGCGATGATGTCATAATTGGTTGCCATGGCGATTATGTCATAATTGGTTGCCATGGCGACGATGATACCTTAATACGTTGCCATGGCGATGAAGTCATAATTGGTTGCCATGGCGATGATGATGTCATAATAGGTTGCCATGGCGACGGTGAGGTCATAATTGGTTGCCATGGCGATGATGTCATAATAGGTTGCCATGGCGATGATGTCATAATAGGTTGCCATGGCGACGGTGATGTCATAATTGGTTGCCATGGCGACGGTGATGTAATAATTGGTTGCCATGGCGACGATGATGCCTTAATACGTTGCCATGGCGACGATGATGCCTTAATATGTTGCCATGGCGACGGTGATGTCATAATTGGTTGCCATGGCGACGGTGATGTCATAATTGGTTGCATTGGCGACGGTGATGTCATAATTGGTTGCCATGACGATGATGATGTCATAATTGGTTGCCATGGCGATGATGTCATAATTGGTTGCCATGGCGACGGTGATGTCATAATTGGTTGCCATGGCGACGATGATGCCTTAATACGTTGCCATGGCGACGGTGATGTCATAATTGGTTGCCATGGCGACGATGATGCCTTAATACGTTGCCATGGCGATGATGTCATAATTGGTTGCCATGGCGACGGTGATGTCATAATTGGTTGCCATGGCGACGATGATGCCTTAATACGTTGCCATGGCGATGATGTCATAATTGGTTGCCATGGCGACGATGATGCCTTAATACGTTGCCATGGTGACTGTGATGTCATAGTTTGTTGCCATGGCGATGATGATGTCATAATTGTTTGCCATGGCGACGGTGATGTCATAATTGGTTGCCATGGCGACGGTGATGTCATAATTGGTTGCCATGGCGACGATGATGCCTTAATACGTTGCCATGGCGATGATGTCATAATTGGTTGCCATGGCGACGGTGATGTCATAATTGGTTGCCATGGCGACGGTGATGTCATAATTGGTTGCCATGGCGACATTGATTTCATAAATGGTTGCCATGGCGACGATGATGCCTTAATACGTTGACATGGCGATGATGTCATAATTTTTTGCCATGGCAACGGTGATGTCATAATTGGTTGCCATGGCGACGGTTATGTCATAATTGGCTGCCATGGCGACAATGATGTCATAATTGGTTGCCATGGCGACGATGATGCCTTAATACGTTGACATGGCGATGATGTCATAATTGGTTGCCATGGTGACGGTGATGTCATAATTGGTTGCCATTGCGACGATGATGCCTTAATACGTTGCCATGGCGATTATGTCATAATTGGTTGCCATGGAGATGATGATGCCTTAATACATTGCCATGGCGACGGTGATGTCATAATTTGTTGCCATGTCGATGATGATGTCATAATTGGTTGCCATGGCGACGGTGATGTCATAATTGGTTGCTATGGCGACGATGATGTCATAATTGGTTGCCATGGAGACTATGATGCCTTAATACGTTGCCATGGCGACGGTGATATCATTGGTTGCCATGGCTACGGTGATGTCATAATTGGTTGCCATGGCGGTGATGTCATAATTGGTTGCCATGGCGACGGTAATGTCATAATTGGTTGCCATGGCGACGATGATGCCTTAATACGTTGCCATGGCGATGATGTCATAATTGGTTGCCATGGCGACGGTGATGTCATAATTTTTTGCCATGGCGACGGTGATGTCATAATTGGTTGCCATGGCGATAATGTCATAATTGGTTGCCATGGCGACGGTGATGTCATAATTGGTTGCCATGGCGACGATGATGCCTTAATACGTTGCCATGGCGATGATGTCATAATTGGTTGCCATGGCGACGGTGATGTCATAATTGGTTGCCATGGCGACTGTGATGTCATAATTGGTTGCCATGGCGACAATGATTTCATAATTGGTTGCCATGGCGACGATGATGCCTTAATACGTTGACATGGCGATGATGTCATAATTGGTTGCCATGGCGACGCTGATGTCACAATTGGTTGCCATGGCGACGATGATGCCTTAATACGTTGCCATGGCGATGATGTCATAATTGGTTGCCATGGCGACGGTGATGTCATAATTGGTTGCCATGGCGACGGTGATGTCATAATTGGTTGCCATGGCGACAATGATGTCATAATTGGTTGCCATGGCGACGATGATGCCTTAATACGTTGACAAGGCGATGATTTCATAATTGGTTGCCATGGCGACGGTGATGTCATAATTGGTTGCCATGGCGACGATGATGCCTTAATACGTTGCCATGGCGATGATGTCATAATTGGTTGCCATGGCGATGATGATGCCTTAATACGTTGCCATGGCGACGGTGATGTCATAATTTGTTGCCATGGCGATGATGATGTCATAATTGGTTGCCATGGCGATGGTGATGTCATAATTGGTTGCTATGGCGACGATGATGTCATAATTGGTTGCCATGGAGACTATGATGCCTTAATACGTTGCCATGGCGACGGTGATATCATTGGTTGCCATGGCGACGGTGATGTCATAATTAGTTGCCATGGCGATGATGTCATAACTGGTTGCCATGGCGACGGTGATGTCATAATTGGTTGCCATGGCGACGATGATGCCTTAATACGTTGCCATGGTGATGATGTCATAATTGGTTGCCATGGCGATGGTGATGTCATAATTGGTTGCCATGGCGACGGTGATGTCATAATTGGTTGCCATGGCGACGATGATGCCTTAATACGTTGACATGGCGATGATGTCATAATTGGTTGCCATGGCGACGGTGATGTCATAATTGGTTTCCATGGCGACGATGATGCCTTAATACGTTGCATGGCGATGATGTCATAATTGGTTGCCATGGCAAAGATGATGCCTTAATACGTTGCCATGGCGACGGTGATGTCATAATTTGTTGCCATGGCGATGGTGATGTCATAATTGGTTGCCATGGCGACGGTGATTTCATAATTGGTTGCTCTGGCGACGATGATGTCATAATTGGTTGCCATGGAGATGATGATGCCTTAATACGTTGCCATGTCGATTATGTCATAAATGGTTGCCATGGCGACGGTGATGTCATAATTGGTTGCCATGGCGACGATTATGCCTTAATACGTTGCCATGGCGATGATGTCATAATTGGTTGCCATGGCGATGGTGAAGTCATAATTGGTTGCCATGGCGACGGTGATGTCACAATTGGTTGCCATGGCGACAATGATGTCATAATTGGTTGCCATGGCGACGATGATGCCTTAATACGTTGCCATGGCGATGATGTCATAATTGGTTGCCATGGCGACGGTGATGTCATAATTGGTTGCCATGGCGACGGTGATGTCATAATTGGTTGCCATGGCGATGATGTCATAATTTGTTGCCATGGCGACGGTGATGTCATAATTGGTTACCATGGCGACGATGATGCCTTAATACATTGCCATGGCGATGATGCCTTAATACATTGCCATGGCGATGATGTCATAATTGGTTGCCATGGCGACGGTGATGTCATAATTGGTTGCCATGGCGACGATGATGCCTTAATACGTTGCCATGGCGATGATGTCATAATTGGTTGCCATGGCGACGATCATGCCTTAATACGTTGCCATGGCGATGATGTCATAATTGGTTGCCATGGCGACGGTGATGTCATAATTAGTTGCCATAGCGACGGTGATGTCATAATTGGTTGCCATGGCGACGATGATGCCTTAATACGTTGCCATGGCGACGGTGATATCATAATTGGTTGCCATGGTGACGGTGATGTCATAATTGGTTGCCATGGCGACGGTGATGTCATAATTGGTTGCCATGGCGACGATGATGCCTTAATACGTTGCCATGGCGATGATGTCATATTTGGTTGCCATGGCGATGGTGATGTCATAATTGGTTGCCATGGCGACGTGATGTCATAATTGGTTGCCATGGCGATGATGTCATAATTGGTTGCCATGGCGACGGTGATGTCATAATTGGTTGCCATGGAGACGATGATGCCTTAATATGTTGCCATGGCGATGATGTCATAATTGGTTGCCATGGCGACGATGATGCCTTAATACGTTGCCATGGCGATGATGTCATAATTGGTTGCCATGGCGACGGTGATGTCATAATTGGTTAACATGGCGACGGTAATGTCATAATTGGTTGACATGGCGATGATGTCATAATTGGTTGCCATGGCGATGATGATGCTTTAATATGTTGCCATGGCGACGATGAAGTCATAATTGGTTGCCATGGCGATGATGATGTCATAATTGGTTGCCATGGCGATTATGTCATAATTGGTTGCCATGGCGATGATGATGTCATAATTGGTTGCCATGGCGATGATGTCATAATTGGTTGCCATGGCGATGATGTCATAATTGGTTGCCATGACGATGATGTCATAATTGGTTGCCATGGTGACGATGATGCCTTAACACGTTGCCATGGCGACGGTGATGTCATAATTGGTTGCAATGGCGACGGTGATGTCATAATTGGTTGCCATGGCGACGATGATGTCTTAATACGTTGCCATGGCGACGGTGATGTCATTATTGGTTGCCATGGCGACGGTGATATCATAATTGGTTGCCATGGTGACGATGATGTCATAATTGGTTGCCATGGCGACGATGATGCCTTAATACGTTGCCATGGCGATGATGTCATAATTGGTTTCCATGGCGACGGTGATGTCATAATTGGTTGCCATGGCGACGATGATGCCTTAATACATTGCCATGGCGACGGTGATGTCATAATTGGTTGCCATGGCGATGATGTCATACTTGGTTGCCATGGCGACGGTGATGTCATAATTGGTTGCAATGGTGACGATGATGTCATAATTGGTTGCCATGGCGATGGTGATGTCATAATTGGTTGCCATGGCGATGATGATGTCATAATTGGTTGCCATGTTGACGATGATGCCTTAATACGTTCCCATGGCGATGATGTCATAATTGTTTGCCATGGCGACGATCATGCCTTAATACATTGCCATGGCGATGATGTCATAATTGGTTGCCATGGCGACGGTGATGTCATAATTGGTTGCCATAGCGACGGTGATGTCATAATTGGTTGCCATGGCGACGATGATGCCTTAATACGTTGCCATGGCGACGGTGATATCATAATTGGTTGCCATGGCGACGGAGATGTCATAATTGGTTGCCATGGCGACGGTGATGTCATAATTGGTTGCCATGGCGACGATGATGCCTTAATACGTTGCCATGGTGATGATGTCATAATTGGTTGCCATGGCTACGGTGATGTCATAATTGGCTGCCATGGCGACGGTGATGTCATAATTGGTTGCCATGGCGATGATGTCATAATTGGTTGCCATGGCGACGGTGATGTCATAATTTGTTGCCATGGCGACGATGATGCCTTAATACGTTGCCATGGCGATGATGTCATAATTGGTTGCCATGGCGACAATGATGCCTTAATACGTTGCCATGGCAACGGTGATGTCATAATTGGTTGCCTTTTCGACGATGATGCCTTAATACGTTGCCATGGCGATGATGTCATAATTGGTTGCCATGGCGACGGTGATGTCATAATTGGTTGCCATGGCGACGGTGATGTCATAATTGGTTGCCATGGCGACAATAATGTCATAATTGGTTGCCATGGCGACGATGATGCCTTAATACGTTGACATGGCGATGATGTCATAATTGGTTGCCATGGCGACGGTGATGTCATAATTGGTTTCCATGGCGACGATGATGCCTTAATACGTTGCATGGCGATGATGTCATAATTGGTTGCCATGGCAAAGATGATGCCTTAATACGTTGCCATGGCGACGGTGATGTCATAATTTGTTGCCATGGTGATGATGTCATGCCATGGCGACGGTGATGTCATAATTGGTTGCTATGGCAACGATGATGTCATAATTGGTTGCCATGGAGACTATGATGCCTTAATACGTTGACATGGCGACGGTGATATCATTGGTTGCCATGGCGACGGTGATGTCATAATTGGTTGCCATGGCGACGTTGATGTCATAATTTGTTGCCATGGCAATGATGATGTCATAATTGGTTGCCATGGCGACGGTGATGTCATAATTGGTTGCTATGGCGACGATGATGTCATAATTGGTTGCCATGGAGACGATGATGCCTTAATACGTTGCCATGGTGACGGTGATATCATAATTGGTTGCCATGGCGACGGTGATGTCATAATTGGTTGCCATGGCGACGGTGATGCCTTGATACGTTGCCATGGCGACGGTGATGTCGTAATTGGTTGCCATGGCGACGGTGATGTCATAATTGGTTGCCATGGCGACGGTGATGTCATAATTGGTTGCCATGGCGATGATGCCTTAATACGTTGCCATGGCGACGGTGATGTCATAATTGGTTGCCATGGCGACAATGATGCCTTAATACATTGCCATGGCGATGATGTCATAATTGGTTGCCATGGTGACGGTGATGTCATAATTGGTTGCCATGGCGACGATGATGCCTTAATACGTTCCCATGGCGATGATGTCATAATTGGTTGCCATGGCAACGGTGATGTCATAATTGGTTGCCATGGCGACGATGATGACTTAATACGTTGACATGGCGATAATGTCATAATTGGTTTCCATGGCGACGGTGATGTCATAATTTTTTGCCATGGCGACGGTGATGTCATAATTGGTTGCCATGGCGATGATGTCATAATTGGTTGCCATGGCGACGGTGATGTCATAATTGGTTGCCATGGCGACGATGATGCCTTAATACATTGCCATGGCGATGATGTCATAATTGGTTGCCATGGCGACGGTGATGTCATAATTGGTTGCCATGGCGACGGTGATGTCATAATTGGTTGCCATGGCAATGATGTCATAATTGGTTGCCATGGCGACGGTGATGTCATAATTGGTTGCCATGGCGACGATGATGCCTTAATACGTTGCCATGGCGATGATGTCATAATTGGTTGCCATGGCGACGGTGATGTCATAATTGGTTGCCATGGCGACGGTGATGTCATAATTGGTTGCCATGGCGACAATGATTTCATAATTGGTTGCCATGGCGACGATGATGCCTTAATACGTTGACATGGCGATGATGTCATAATTGGTTGCCATGGCGACGGTGATGTCATAATTGGTTGCCATGGCGACGGTGATGTCATAATTGGTTGCCATGGCGACGGTGATGTCATAATTGGTTGCCATGGCGACAATGATGTCATAATTGGTTGCCATGGCGACGATGATGCCTTAATATGTTGCCATGGCGATGATGTCATAATTGGTTGCCATGGCGACGGTGATGTCATAATTGGTTGCCATGGTGACGGTGATGTCATAATTGGTTGCCATGGCGACAATGATGTCATAATTGGTTGCCATGGTGACGATGATGCCTTAATACGTTGCCATGGCGATGATGTCATAATTGGTTGCCATGGCGACGGTGATGTCATAATTGGTTGCCATGGCGACGATGATGCCTTAATACGTTGCCATGGCGATGATGTCATAATTGGTTGCCATGGTGACGGTGATGTAATAATTGGTTGCCATGGCGATGTTGATGTCATAATTCTTTGCCATGGCGACAATGATGTCATGATTGGTTGCCATGGCGACGATGATGCCTTAATATGTTGCCATGGCGACGGTGATGTCATAATTTGTTGCCATGGCGATGATGATGTCATAATTGGTTGCCATGGCGACGGTGATGTCATAATTGGTTGCCATGGCGACGATGATGCCTTAATACGTTGCCATGGCAATGATGTCATAAATGGTTGCCATGGCGACGGTGATGTCATAATTCGTTTGCCATGGTGACGGTGATGTCATAATTGGTTGCCATGGTGACGGTGATGTCATAATTGGTTGCCATGGCGACGGTGATGTCATAATTGGTTGCCATGACGATGATGATGTCATAATTGGTTGCCATGGCGATGATGTCATAATTGGTTGCCATGGCGATTATGTCATAATTGGTTGCCATGGCGACGATGATACCTTAATACGTTGCCATGGCGATGAAGTCATAATTGGTTGCCATGGCGATGATGATGTCATAATAGGTTGCCATGGCGACGGTGAGGTCATAATTGGTTGCCATGGCGATGATGTCATAATAGGTTGCCATGGCGATGATGTCATAATAGGTTGCCATGGCGACGGTGATGTCATAATTGGTTGCCATGGCGACGGTGATGTAATAATTGGTTGCCATGGCGACGATGATGCCTTAATACGTTGCCATGGCGACGATGATGCCTTAATATGTTGCCATGGCGACGGTGATGTCATAATTGGTTGCCATGGCGACGGTGATGTCATAATTGGTTGCATTGGCGACGGTGATGTCATAATTGGTTGCCATGACGATGATGATGTCATAATTGGTTGCCATGGCGATGATGTCATAATTGGTTGCCATGGCGACGGTGATGTCATAATTGGTTGCCATGGCGACGATGATGCCTTAATACGTTGCCATGGCGACGGTGATGTCATAATTGGTTGCCATGGCGACGATGATGCCTTAATACGTTGCCATGGCGATGATGTCATAATTGGTTGCCATGGCGACGGTGATGTCATAATTGGTTGCCATGGCGACGATGATGCCTTAATACGTTGCCATGGCGATGATGTCATAATTGGTTGCCATGGCGACGATGATGCCTTAATACGTTGCCATGGTGACTGTGATGTCATAGTTTGTTGCCATGGCGATGATGATGTCATAATTGTTTGCCATGGCGACGGTGATGTCATAATTGGTTGCCATGGCGACGGTGATGTCATAATTGGTTGCCATGGCGACGATGATGCCTTAATACGTTGCCATGGCGATGATGTCATAATTGGTTGCCATGGCGACGGTGATGTCATAATTGGTTGCCATGGCGACGGTGATGTCATAATTGGTTGCCATGGCGACATTGATTTCATAAATGGTTGCCATGGCGACGATGATGCCTTAATACGTTGACATGGCGATGATGTCATAATTTTTTGCCATGGCAACGGTGATGTCATAATTGGTTGCCATGGCGACGGTTATGTCATAATTGGCTGCCATGGCGACAATGATGTCATAATTGGTTGCCATGGCGACGATGATGCCTTAATACGTTGACATGGCGATGATGTCATAATTGGTTGCCATGGTGACGGTGATGTCATAATTGGTTGCCATTGCGACGATGATGCCTTAATACGTTGCCATGGCGATTATGTCATAATTGGTTGCCATGGAGATGATGATGCCTTAATACATTGCCATGGCGACGGTGATGTCATAATTTGTTGCCATGTCGATGATGATGTCATAATTGGTTGCCATGGCGACGGTGATGTCATAATTGGTTGCTATGGCGACGATGATGTCATAATTGGTTGCCATGGAGACTATGATGCCTTAATACGTTGCCATGGCGACGGTGATATCATTGGTTGCCATGGCTACGGTGATGTCATAATTGGTTGCCATGGCGGTGATGTCATAATTGGTTGCCATGGCGACGGTAATGTCATAATTGGTTGCCATGGCGACGATGATGCCTTAATACGTTGCCATGGCGATGATGTCATAATTGGTTGCCATGGTGACGGTGATGTCATAACTGGTTGCCATGGCGACGATGATGCCTTGATACGTTGCCATGGCGATGATGTCATAATTGGTTGCCATGGCAACGGTGATGTCATAATTGGTTGCCATGGCGACAATGATGCCTTAATACGTTGACATGGTGATGATGTCATAATTGGTTGCCATGGCGACGGTGATGTCATAATTTTTTGCCATGGCGACGGTGATGTCATAATTGGTTGCCATGGCGATAATGTCATAATTGGTTGCCATGGCGACGGTGATGTCATAATTGGTTGCCATGGCGACGATGATGCCTTAATACGTTGCCATGGCGATGATGTCATAATTGGTTGCCATGGCGACGGTGATGTCATAATTGGTTGCCATGGCGACTGTGATGTCATAATTGGTTGCCATGGCGACAATGATTTCATAATTGGTTGCCATGGCGACGATGATGCCTTAATACGTTGACATGGCGATGATGTCATAATTGGTTGCCATGGCGACGCTGATGTCACAATTGGTTGCCATGGCGACGATGATGCCTTAATACGTTGCCATGGCGATGATGTCATAATTGGTTGCCATGGCGACGGTGATGTCATAATTGGTTGCCATGGCGACGGTGATGTCATAATTGGTTGCCATGGCGACAATGATGTCATAATTGGTTGCCATGGCGACGATGATGCCTTAATACGTTGACAAGGCGATGATTTCATAATTGGTTGCCATGGCGACGGTGATGTCATAATTGGTTGCCATGGCGACGATGATGCCTTAATACGTTGCCATGGCGATGATGTCATAATTGGTTGCCATGGCGATGATGATGCCTTAATACGTTGCCATGGCGACGGTGATGTCATAATTTGTTGCCATGGCGATGATGATGTCATAATTGGTTGCCATGGCGATGGTGATGTCATAATTGGTTGCTATGGCGACGATGATGTCATAATTGGTTGCCATGGAGACTATGATGCCTTAATACGTTGCCATGGCGACGGTGATATCATTGGTTGCCATGGCGACGGTGATGTCATAATTAGTTGCCATGGCGATGATGTCATAATTGGTTGCCATGGCGACGGTGATGTCATAATTGGTTGCCATGGCGACGATGATGCCTTAATACGTTGCCATGGTGATGATGTCATAATTGGTTGCCATGGCGATGGTGATGTCATAATTGGTTGCCATGGCGACGGTGATGTCATAATTGGTTGCCATGGCGACGATGATGCCTTAATACGTTGACATGGCGATGATGTCATAATTGGTTGCCATGGCGACGGTGATGTCATAATTGGTTTCCATGGCGACGATGATGCCTTAATACGTTGCATGGCGATGATGTCATAATTGGTTGCCATGGCAAAGATGATGCCTTAATACGTTGCCATGGCGACGGTGATGTCATAATTTGTTGCCATGGCGATGGTGATGTCATAATTGGTTGCCATGGCGACGGTGATTTCATAATTGGTTGCTCTGGCGACGATGATGTCATAATTGGTTGCCATGGAGATGATGATGCCTTAATACGTTGCCATGTCGATTATGTCATAAATGGTTGCCATGGCGACGGTGATGTCATAATTGGTTGCCATGGCGACGATTATGCCTTAATACGTTGCCATGGCGATGATGTCATAATTGGTTGCCATGGCGATGGTGAAGTCATAATTGGTTGCCATGGCGACGGTGATGTCACAATTGGTTGCCATGGCGACAATGATGTCATAATTGGTTGCCATGGCGACGATGATGCCTTAATACGTTGCCATGGCGATGATGTCATAATTGGTTGCCATGGCGACGGTGATGTCATAATTGGTTGCCATGGCGACGGTGATGTCATAATTGGTTGCCATGGCGATGATGTCATAATTTGTTGCCATGGCGACGGTGATGTCATAATTGGTTACCATGGCGACGATGATGCCTTAATACATTGCCATGGCGATGATGCCTTAATACATTGCCATGGCGATGATGTCATAATTGGTTGCCATGGCGACGGTGATGTCATAATTGGTTGCCATGGCGACGATGATGCCTTAATACGTTGCCATGGCGATGATGTCATAATTGGTTGCCATGGCGACGATCATGCCTTAATACGTTGCCATGGCGATGATGTCATAATTGGTTGCCATGGCGACGGTGATGTCATAATTAGTTGCCATAGCGACGGTGATGTCATAATTGGTTGCCATGGCGACGATGATGCCTTAATACGTTGCCATGGCGACGGTGATATCATAATTGGTTGCCATGGTGACGGTGATGTCATAATTGGTTGCCATGGCGACGGTGATGTCATAATTGGTTGCCATGGCGACGATGATGCCTTAATACGTTGCCATGGCGATGATGTCATATTTGGTTGCCATGGCGATGGTGATGTCATAATTGGTTGCCATGGCGACGTGATGTCATAATTGGTTGCCATGGCGATGATGTCATAATTGGTTGCCATGGCGACGGTGATGTCATAATTGGTTGCCATGGAGACGATGATGCCTTAATATGTTGCCATGGCGATGATGTCATAATTGGTTGCCATGGCGACGATGATGCCTTAATACGTTGCCATGGCGATGATGTCATAATTGGTTGCCATGGCGACGGTGATGTCATAATTGGTTAACATGGCGACGGTAATGTCATAATTGGTTGACATGGCGATGATGTCATAATTGGTTGCCATGGCGATGATGATGCTTTAATATGTTGCCATGGCGACGATGAAGTCATAATTGGTTGCCATGGCGATGATGATGTCATAATTGGTTGCCATGGCGATTATGTCATAATTGGTTGCCATGGCGATGATGATGTCATAATTGGTTGCCATGGCGATGATGTCATAATTGGTTGCCATGGCGATGATGTCATAATTGGTTGCCATGACGATGATGTCATAATTGGTTGCCATGGTGACGATGATGCCTTAACACGTTGCCATGGCGACGGTGATGTCATAATTGGTTGCAATGGCGACGGTGATGTCATAATTGGTTGCCATGGCGACGATGATGTCTTAATACGTTGCCATGGCGACGGTGATGTCATTATTGGTTGCCATGGCGACGGTGATATCATAATTGGTTGCCATGGTGACGATGATGTCATAATTGGTTGCCATGGCGACGATGATGCCTTAATACGTTGCCATGGCGATGATGTCATAATTGGTTTCCATGGTGACGGTGATGTCATAATTGGTTGCCATGGCGACGATGATGCCTTAATACATTGCCATGGCGACGGTGATGTCATAATTGGTTGCCATGGCGATGATGTCATACTTGGTTGCCATGGCGACGGTGATGTCATAATTGGTTGCAATGGTGACGATGATGTCATAATTGGTTGCCATGGCGATGGTGATGTCATAATTGGTTGCCATGGCGATGATGATGTCATAATTGGTTGCCATGTTGACGATGATGCCTTAATACGTTCCCATGGCGATGATGTCATAATTGTTTGCCATGGCGACGATCATGCCTTAATACATTGCCATGGCGATGATGTCATAATTGGTTGCCATGGCGACGGTGATGTCATAATTGGTTGCCATAGCGACGGTGATGTCATAATTGGTTGCCATGGCGACGATGATGCCTTAATACGTTGCCATGGCGACGGTGATATCATAATTGGTTGCCATGGCGACGGAGATGTCATAATTGGTTGCCATGGCGACGGTGATGTCATAATTGGTTGCCATGGCGACGATGATGCCTTAATACGTTGCCATGGTGATGATGTCATAATTGGTTGCCATGGCTACGGTGATGTCATAATTGGCTGCCATGGCGACGGTGATGTCATAATTGGTTGCCATGGCGATGATGTCATAATTGGTTGCCATGGCGACGGTGATGTCATAATTTGTTGCCATGGCGACGATGATGCCTTAATACGTTGCCATGGCGATGATGTCATAATTGGTTGCCATGGCGACAATGATGCCTTAATACGTTGCCATGGCAACGGTGATGTCATAATTGGTTGCCTTTTCGACGATGATGCCTTAATACGTTGCCATGGCGATGATGTCATAATTGGTTGCCATGGCGACGGTGATGTCATAATTGGTTGCCATGGCGACGGTGATGTCATAATTGGTTGCCATGGCGACAATAATGTCATAATTGGTTGCCATGGCGACGATGATGCCTTAATACGTTGACATGGCGATGATGTCATAATTGGTTGCCATGGCGACGGTGATGTCATAATTGGTTTCCATGGCGACGATGATGCCTTAATACGTTGCATGGCGATGATGTCATAATTGGTTGCCATGGCAAAGATGATGCCTTAATACGTTGCCATGGCGACGGTGATGTCATAATTTGTTGCCATGGTGATGATGTCATGCCATGGCGACGGTGATGTCATAATTGGTTGCTATGGCAACGATGATGTCATAATTGGTTGCCATGGAGACTATGATGCCTTAATACGTTGACATGGCGACGGTGATATCATTGGTTGCCATGGCGACGGTGATGTCATAATTGGTTGCCATGGCGACGTTGATGTCATAATTTGTTGCCATGGCAATGATGATGTCATAATTGGTTGCCATGGCGACGGTGATGTCATAATTGGTTGCTATGGCGACGATGATGTCATAATTGGTTGCCATGGAGACGATGATGCCTTAATACGTTGCCATGGTGACGGTGATATCATAATTGGTTGCCATGGCGACGGTGATGTCATAATTGGTTGCCATGGCGACGGTGATGCCTTGATACGTTGCCATGGCGACGGTGATGTCGTAATTGGTTGCCATGGCGACGGTGATGTCATAATTGGTTGCCATGGCGACGGTGATGTCATAATTGGTTGCCATGGCGATGATGCCTTAATACGTTGCCATGGCGACGGTGATGTCATAATTGGTTGCCATGGCGACAATGATGCCTTAATACATTGCCATGGCGATGATGTCATAATTGGTTGCCATGGTGACGGTGATGTCATAATTGGTTGCCATGGCGACGATGATGCCTTAATACGTTCCCATGGCGATGATGTCATAATTGGTTGCCATGGCAACGGTGATGTCATAATTGGTTGCCATGGCGACGATGATGACTTAATACGTTGACATGGCGATAATGTCATAATTGGTTTCCATGGCGACGGTGATGTCATAATTTTTTGCCATGGCGACGGTGATGTCATAATTGGTTGCCATGGCGATGATGTCATAATTGGTTGCCATGGCGACGGTGATGTCATAATTGGTTGCCATGGCGACGATGATGCCTTAATACATTGCCATGGCGATGATGTCATAATTGGTTGCCATGGCGACGGTGATGTCATAATTGGTTGCCATGGCGACGGTGATGTCATAATTGGTTGCCATGGCAATGATGTCATAATTGGTTGCCATGGCGACGGTGATGTCATAATTGGTTGCCATGGCGACGATGATGCCTTAATACGTTGCCATGGCGATGATGTCATAATTGGTTGCCATGGCGACGGTGATGTCATAATTGGTTGCCATGGCGACGGTGATGTCATAATTGGTTGCCATGGCGACAATGATTTCATAATTGGTTGCCATGGCGACGATGATGCCTTAATACGTTGACATGGCGATGATGTCATAATTGGTTGCCATGGCGACGGTGATGTCATAATTGGTTGCCATGGCAAAGATGATGCCTTAATACGTTGCCATGGCGACGGTGATGTCATAATTTGTTGCCATGGTGATGATGATGTCATACCATGGCGACGGTGATGTCATAATTGGTTGCCATGGCGACGATGATGTCATAATTGGTTGCCATGGAGACGATGATGCCTTAATACGTTGCCATGGCGATGATGTCATAAATGGTTGCCATGGCGACGGTGATGTCATAATTGATTGCCATGGCGACGATTATGCCTTAATACGTTGCCATGGCGATGATGTCATAATTGGTTGCCATGGCGACGGTGATGTCATAATTGGTTGCCATGGCGACGGTGATGTCATAATTGGTTGCCATGGCGACAATGATGTCATAATTGGTTGCCATGGCGACGATGATGCCTTAATATGTTGCCATGGCGATGATGTCATAATTGGTTGCCATGGCGACGGTGATGTCATAATTGGTTGCCATGGTGACGGTGATGTCATAATTGGTTGCCATGGCGACAATGATGTCATAATTGGTTGCCATGGTGACGATGATGCCTTAATACGTTGCCATGGCTATGATGTCATAATTGGTTGCCATGGCGACGGTGATGTCATAATTGGTTGCCATGGCGACGATGATGCCTTAATACGTTGCCATGGCGATGATGTCATAATTGGTTGCCATGGTGACGGTGATGTAATAATTGGTTGCCATGGCGATGTTGATGTCATAATTCTTTGCCATGGCGACAATGATGTCATGATTGGTTGCCATGGCGACGATGATGCCTTAATATGTTGCCATGGCGACGGTGATGTCATAATTTGTTGCCATGGCGATGATGATGTCATAATTGGTTGCCATGGCGACGGTGATGTCATAATTGGTTGCCATGGCGACGATGATGCCTTAATACGTTGCCATGGCAATGATGTCATAAATGGTTGCCATGGCGACGGTGATGTCATAATTCGTTTGCCATGGTGACGGTGATGTCATAATTGGTTGCCATGGCGACGGTGATGTCATAATTGGTTGCCATGACGATGATGATGTCATAATTGGTTGCCATGGCGATGATGTCATAATTGGTTGCCATGGCGATTATGTCATAATTGGTTGCCATGGCGACGATGATACCTTAATACGTTGCCATGGCGATGAAGTCATAATTGGTTGCCATGGCGATGATGATGTCATAATAGGTTGCCATGGCGACGGTGAGGTCATAATTGGTTGCCATGGCGATGATGTCATAATAGGTTGCCATGGCGATGATGTCATAATAGGTTGCCATGGCGACGGTGATGTCATAATTGGTTGCCATGGCGACGGTGATGTAATAATTGGTTGCCATGGCGACGATGATGCCTTAATACGTTGCCATGGCGACGATGATGCCTTAATATGTTGCCATGGCGACGGTGATGTCATAATTGGTTGCCATGGCGACGGTGATGTCATAATTGGTTGCATTGGCGACGGTGATGTCATAATTGGTTGCCATGACGATGATGATGTCATAATTGGTTGCCATGGCGATGATGTCATAATTGGTTGCCATGGCGACGGTGATGTCATAATTGGTTGCCATGGCGACGATGATGCCTTAATACGTTGCCATGGCGACGGTGATGTCATAATTGGTTGCCATGGCGACGATGATGCCTTAATACGTTGCCATGGCGATGATGTCATAATTGGTTGCCATGGAGACGATGATGCCTTAATACGTTGCCATGGCGATGATGTCATAAATGGTTGCCATGGCGACGGTGATGTCATAATTGATTGCCATGGCGACGATTATGCCTTAATACGTTGCCATGGCGATGATGTCATAATTGGTTGCCATGGCGACGGTGATGTCATAATTGGTTGCCATGGCGACGGTGATGTCATAATTGGTTGCCATGGCGACAATGATGTCATAATTGGTTGCCATGGCGACGATGATGCCTTAATATGTTGCCATGGCGATGATGTCATAATTGGTTGCCATGGCGACGGTGATGTCATAATTGGTTGCCATGGTGACGGTGATGTCATAATTGGTTGCCATGGCGACAATGATGTCATAATTGGTTGCCATGGTGACGATGATGCCTTAATACGTTGCCATGGCGATGATGTCATAATTGGTTGCCATGGCGACGGTGATGTCATAATTGGTTGCCATGGCGACGATGATGCCTTAATACGTTGCCATGGCGATGATGTCATAATTGGTTGCCATGGTGACGGTGATGTAATAATTGGTTGCCATGGCGATGTTGATGTCATAATTCTTTGCCATGGCGACAATGATGTCATGATTGGTTGCCATGGCGACGATGATGCCTTAATATGTTGCCATGGCGACGGTGATGTCATAATTTGTTGCCATGGCGATGATGATGTCATAATTGGTTGCCATGGCGACGGTGATGTCATAATTGGTTGCCATGGCGACGATGATGCCTTAATACGTTGCCATGGCAATGATGTCATAAATGGTTGCCATGGCGACGGTGATGTCATAATTCGTTTGCCATGGTGACGGTGATGTCATAATTGGTTGCCATGGTGACGGTGATGTCATAATTGGTTGCCATGGCGACGGTGATGTCATAATTGGTTGCCATGACGATGATGATGTCATAATTGGTTGCCATGGCGATGATGTCATAATTGGTTGCCATGGCGATTATGTCATAATTGGTTGCCATGGCGACGATGATACCTTAATACGTTGCCATGGCGATGAAGTCATAATTGGTTGCCATGGCGATGATGATGTCATAATAGGTTGCCATGGCGACGGTGAGGTCATAATTGGTTGCCATGGCGATGATGTCATAATAGGTTGCCATGGCGATGATGTCATAATAGGTTGCCATGGCGACGGTGATGTCATAATTGGTTGCCATGGCGACGGTGATGTAATAATTGGTTGCCATGGCGACGATGATGCCTTAATACGTTGCCATGGCGACGATGATGCCTTAATATGTTGCCATGGCGACGGTGATGTCATAATTGGTTGCCATGGCGACGGTGATGTCATAATTGGTTGCATTGGCGACGGTGATGTCATAATTGGTTGCCATGACGATGATGATGTCATAATTGGTTGCCATGGCGATGATGTCATAATTGGTTGCCATGGCGACGGTGATGTCATAATTGGTTGCCATGGCGACGATGATGCCTTAATACGTTGCCATGGCGACGGTGATGTCATAATTGGTTGCCATGGCGACGATGATGCCTTAATACGTTGCCATGGCGATGATGTCATAATTGGTTGCCATGGCGACGGTGATGTCATAATTGGTTGCCATGGCGACGATGATGCCTTAATACGTTGCCATGGCGATGATGTCATAATTGGTTGCCATGGCGACGATGATGCCTTAATACGTTGCCATGGTGACTGTGATGTCATAGTTTGTTGCCATGGCGATGATGATGTCATAATTGTTTGCCATGGCGACGGTGATGTCATAATTGGTTGCCATGGCGACGGTGATGTCATAATTGGTTGCCATGGCGACGATGATGCCTTAATACGTTGCCATGGCGATGATGTCATAATTGGTTGCCATGGCGACGGTGATGTCATAATTGGTTGCCATGGCGACGGTGATGTCATAATTGGTTGCCATGGCGACATTGATTTCATAAATGGTTGCCATGGCGACGATGATGCCTTAATACGTTGACATGGCGATGATGTCATAATTTTTTGCCATGGCAACGGTGATGTCATAATTGGTTGCCATGGCGACGGTTATGTCATAATTGGCTGCCATGGCGACAATGATGTCATAATTGGTTGCCATGGCGACGATGATGCCTTAATACGTTGACATGGCGATGATGTCATAATTGGTTGCCATGGTGACGGTGATGTCATAATTGGTTGCCATTGCGACGATGATGCCTTAATACGTTGCCATGGCGATTATGTCATAATTGGTTGCCATGGAGATGATGATGCCTTAATACATTGCCATGGCGACGGTGATGTCATAATTTGTTGCCATGTCGATGATGATGTCATAATTGGTTGCCATGGCGACGGTGATGTCATAATTGGTTGCTATGGCGACGATGATGTCATAATTGGTTGCCATGGAGACTATGATGCCTTAATACGTTGCCATGGCGACGGTGATATCATTGGTTGCCATGGCTACGGTGATGTCATAATTGGTTGCCATGGCGGTGATGTCATAATTGGTTGCCATGGCGACGGTAATGTCATAATTGGTTGCCATGGCGACGATGATGCCTTAATACGTTGCCATGGCGATGATGTCATAATTGGTTGCCATGGTGACGGTGATGTCATAACTGGTTGCCATGGCGACGATGATGCCTTGATACGTTGCCATGGCGATGATGTCATAATTGGTTGCCATGGCAACGGTGATGTCATAATTGGTTGCCATGGCGACAATGATGCCTTAATACGTTGACATGGTGATGATGTCATAATTGGTTGCCATGGCGACGGTGATGTCATAATTTTTTGCCATGGCGACGGTGATGTCATAATTGGTTGCCATGGCGATAATGTCATAATTGGTTGCCATGGCGACGGTGATGTCATAATTGGTTGCCATGGCGACGATGATGCCTTAATACGTTGCCATGGCGATGATGTCATAATTGGTTGCCATGGCGACGGTGATGTCATAATTGGTTGCCATGGCGACTGTGATGTCATAATTGGTTGCCATGGCGACAATGATTTCATAATTGGTTGCCATGGCGACGATGATGCCTTAATACGTTGACATGGCGATGATGTCATAATTGGTTGCCATGGCGACGCTGATGTCACAATTGGTTGCCATGGCGACGATGATGCCTTAATACGTTGCCATGGCGATGATGTCATAATTGGTTGCCATGGCGACGGTGATGTCATAATTGGTTGCCATGGCGACGGTGATGTCATAATTGGTTGCCATGGCGACAATGATGTCATAATTGGTTGCCATGGCGACGATGATGCCTTAATACGTTGACAAGGCGATGATTTCATAATTGGTTGCCATGGCGACGGTGATGTCATAATTGGTTGCCATGGCGACGATGATGCCTTAATACGTTGCCATGGCGATGATGTCATAATTGGTTGCCATGGCGATGATGATGCCTTAATACGTTGCCATGGCGACGGTGATGTCATAATTTGTTGCCATGGCGATGATGATGTCATAATTGGTTGCCATGGCGATGGTGATGTCATAATTGGTTGCTATGGCGACGATGATGTCATAATTGGTTGCCATGGAGACTATGATGCCTTAATACGTTGCCATGGCGACGGTGATATCATTGGTTGCCATGGCGACGGTGATGTCATAATTAGTTGCCATGGCGATGATGTCATAATTGGTTGCCATGGCGACGGTGATGTCATAATTGGTTGCCATGGCGACGATGATGCCTTAATACGTTGCCATGGTGATGATGTCATAATTGGTTGCCATGGCGATGGTGATGTCATAATTGGTTGCCATGGCGACGGTGATGTCATAATTGGTTGCCATGGCGACGATGATGCCTTAATACGTTGACATGGCGATGATGTCATAATTGGTTGCCATGGCGACGGTGATGTCATAATTGGTTTCCATGGCGACGATGATGCCTTAATACGTTGCATGGCGATGATGTCATAATTGGTTGCCATGGCAAAGATGATGCCTTAATACGTTGCCATGGCGACGGTGATGTCATAATTTGTTGCCATGGCGATGGTGATGTCATAATTGGTTGCCATGGCGACGGTGATTTCATAATTGGTTGCTCTGGCGACGATGATGTCATAATTGGTTGCCATGGAGATGATGATGCCTTAATACGTTGCCATGTCGATTATGTCATAAATGGTTGCCATGGCGACGGTGATGTCATAATTGGTTGCCATGGCGACGATTATGCCTTAATACGTTGCCATGGCGATGATGTCATAATTGGTTGCCATGGCGATGGTGAAGTCATAATTGGTTGCCATGGCGACGGTGATGTCACAATTGGTTGCCATGGCGACAATGATGTCATAATTGGTTGCCATGGCGACGATGATGCCTTAATACGTTGCCATGGCGATGATGTCATAATTGGTTGCCATGGCGACGGTGATGTCATAATTGGTTGCCATGGCGACGGTGATGTCATAATTGGTTGCCATGGCGATGATGTCATAATTTGTTGCCATGGCGACGGTGATGTCATAATTGGTTACCATGGCGACGATGATGCCTTAATACATTGCCATGGCGATGATGCCTTAATACATTGCCATGGCGATGATGTCATAATTGGTTGCCATGGCGACGGTGATGTCATAATTGGTTGCCATGGCGACGATGATGCCTTAATACGTTGCCATGGCGATGATGTCATAATTGGTTGCCATGGCGACGATCATGCCTTAATACGTTGCCATGGCGATGATGTCATAATTGGTTGCCATGGCGACGGTGATGTCATAATTAGTTGCCATAGCGACGGTGATGTCATAATTGGTTGCCATGGCGACGATGATGCCTTAATACGTTGCCATGGCGACGGTGATATCATAATTGGTTGCCATGGTGACGGTGATGTCATAATTGGTTGCCATGGCGACGGTGATGTCATAATTGGTTGCCATGGCGACGATGATGCCTTAATACGTTGCCATGGCGATGATGTCATATTTGGTTGCCATGGCGATGGTGATGTCATAATTGGTTGCCATGGCGACGTGATGTCATAATTGGTTGCCATGGCGATGATGTCATAATTGGTTGCCATGGCGACGGTGATGTCATAATTGGTTGCCATGGAGACGATGATGCCTTAATATGTTGCCATGGCGATGATGTCATAATTGGTTGCCATGGCGACGATGATGCCTTAATACGTTGCCATGGCGATGATGTCATAATTGGTTGCCATGGCGACGGTGATGTCATAATTGGTTAACATGGCGACGGTAATGTCATAATTGGTTGACATGGCGATGATGTCATAATTGGTTGCCATGGCGATGATGATGCTTTAATATGTTGCCATGGCGACGATGAAGTCATAATTGGTTGCCATGGCGATGATGATGTCATAATTGGTTGCCATGGCGATTATGTCATAATTGGTTGCCATGGCGATGATGATGTCATAATTGGTTGCCATGGCGATGATGTCATAATTGGTTGCCATGGCGATGATGTCATAATTGGTTGCCATGACGATGATGTCATAATTGGTTGCCATGGTGACGATGATGCCTTAACACGTTGCCATGGCGACGGTGATGTCATAATTGGTTGCAATGGCGACGGTGATGTCATAATTGGTTGCCATGGCGACGATGATGTCTTAATACGTTGCCATGGCGACGGTGATGTCATTATTGGTTGCCATGGCGACGGTGATATCATAATTGGTTGCCATGGTGACGATGATGTCATAATTGGTTGCCATGGCGACGATGATGCCTTAATACGTTGCCATGGCGATGATGTCATAATTGGTTTCCATGGCGACGGTGATGTCATAATTGGTTGCCATGGCGACGATGATGCCTTAATACATTGCCATGGCGACGGTGATGTCATAATTGGTTGCCATGGCGATGATGTCATACTTGGTTGCCATGGCGACGGTGATGTCATAATTGGTTGCAATGGTGACGATGATGTCATAATTGGTTGCCATGGCGATGGTGATGTCATAATTGGTTGCCATGGCGATGATGATGTCATAATTGGTTGCCATGTTGACGATGATGCCTTAATACGTTCCCATGGCGATGATGTCATAATTGTTTGCCATGGCGACGATCATGCCTTAATACATTGCCATGGCGATGATGTCATAATTGGTTGCCATGGCGACGGTGATGTCATAATTGGTTGCCATAGCGACGGTGATGTCATAATTGGTTGCCATGGCGACGATGATGCCTTAATACGTTGCCATGGCGACGGTGATATCATAATTGGTTGCCATGGCGACGGAGATGTCATAATTGGTTGCCATGGCGACGGTGATGTCATAATTGGTTGCCATGGCGACGATGATGCCTTAATACGTTGCCATGGTGATGATGTCATAATTGGTTGCCATGGCTACGGTGATGTCATAATTGGCTGCCATGGCGACGGTGATGTCATAATTGGTTGCCATGGCGATGATGTCATAATTGGTTGCCATGGCGACGGTGATGTCATAATTTGTTGCCATGGCGACGATGATGCCTTAATACGTTGCCATGGCGATGATGTCATAATTGGTTGCCATGGCGACAATGATGCCTTAATACGTTGCCATGGCAACGGTGATGTCATAATTGGTTGCCTTTTCGACGATGATGCCTTAATACGTTGCCATGGCGATGATGTCATAATTGGTTGCCATGGCGACGGTGATGTCATAATTGGTTGCCATGGCGACGGTGATGTCATAATTGGTTGCCATGGCGACAATAATGTCATAATTGGTTGCCATGGCGACGATGATGCCTTAATACGTTGACATGGCGATGATGTCATAATTGGTTGCCATGGCGACGGTGATGTCATAATTGGTTTCCATGGCGACGATGATGCCTTAATACGTTGCATGGCGATGATGTCATAATTGGTTGCCATGGCAAAGATGATGCCTTAATACGTTGCCATGGCGACGGTGATGTCATAATTTGTTGCCATGGTGATGATGTCATGCCATGGCGACGGTGATGTCATAATTGGTTGCTATGGCAACGATGATGTCATAATTGGTTGCCATGGAGACTATGATGCCTTAATACGTTGACATGGCGACGGTGATATCATTGGTTGCCATGGCGACGGTGATGTCATAATTGGTTGCCATGGCGACGTTGATGTCATAATTTGTTGCCATGGCAATGATGATGTCATAATTGGTTGCCATGGCGACGGTGATGTCATAATTGGTTGCTATGGCGACGATGATGTCATAATTGGTTGCCATGGAGACGATGATGCCTTAATACGTTGCCATGGTGACGGTGATATCATAATTGGTTGCCATGGCGACGGTGATGTCATAATTGGTTGCCATGGCGACGGTGATGCCTTGATACGTTGCCATGGCGACGGTGATGTCATAATTGGTTGCCATGGCGACGGTGATGTCATAATTGGTTGCCATGGCGACGGTGATGTCATAATTGGTTGCCATGGCGATGATGCCTTAATACGTTGCCATGGCGACGGTGATGTCATAATTGGTTGCCATGGCGACAATGATGCCTTAATACATTGCCATGGCGATGATGTCATAATTGGTTGCCATGGTGACGGTGATGTCATAATTGGTTGCCATGGCGACGATGATGCCTTAATACGTTCCCATGGCGATGATGTCATAATTGGTTGCCATGGCAACGGTGATGTCATAATTGGTTGCCATGGCGACGATGATGACTTAATACGTTGACATGGCGATAATGTCATAATTGGTTTCCATGGCGACGGTGATGTCATAATTTTTTGCCATGGCGACGGTGATGTCATAATTGGTTGCCATGGCGATGATGTCATAATTGGTTGCCATGGCGACGGTGATGTCATAATTGGTTGCCATGGCGACGATGATGCCTTAATACATTGCCATGGCGATGATGTCATAATTGGTTGCCATGGCGACGGTGATGTCATAATTGGTTGCCATGGCGACGGTGATGTCATAATTGGTTGCCATGGCAATGATGTCATAATTGGTTGCCATGGCGACGGTGATGTCATAATTGGTTGCCATGGCGACGATGATGCCTTAATACGTTGCCATGGCGATGATGTCATAATTGGTTGCCATGGCGACGGTGATGTCATAATTGGTTGCCATGGCGACGGTGATGTCATAATTGGTTGCCATGGCGACAATGATTTCATAATTGGTTGCCATGGCGACGATGATGCCTTAATACGTTGACATGGCGATGATGTCATAATTGGTTGCCATGGCGACGGTGATGTCATAATTGGTTGCCATGGCAAAGATGATGCCTTAATACGTTGCCATGGCGACGGTGATGTCATAATTTGTTGCCATGGTGATGATGATGTCATACCATGGCGACGGTGATGTCATAATTGGTTGCCATGGCGACGATGATGTCATAATTGGTTGCCATGGAGACGATGATGCCTTAATACGTTGCCATGGCGATGATGTCATAAATGGTTGCCATGGCGACGGTGATGTCATAATTGATTGCCATGGCGACGATTATGCCTTAATACGTTGCCATGGCGATGATGTCATAATTGGTTGCCATGGCGACGGTGATGTCATAATTGGTTGCCATGGCGACGGTGATGTCATAATTGGTTGCCATGGCGACAATGATGTCATAATTGGTTGCCATGGCGACGATGATGCCTTAATATGTTGCCATGGCGATGATGTCATAATTGGTTGCCATGGCGACGGTGATGTCATAATTGGTTGCCATGGTGACGGTGATGTCATAATTGGTTGCCATGGCGACAATGATGTCATAATTGGTTGCCATGGTGACGATGATGCCTTAATACGTTGCCATGGCTATGATGTCATAATTGGTTGCCATGGCGACGGTGATGTCATAATTGGTTGCCATGGCGACGATGATGCCTTAATACGTTGCCATGGCGATGATGTCATAATTGGTTGCCATGGTGACGGTGATGTAATAATTGGTTGCCATGGCGATGTTGATGTCATAATTCTTTGCCATGGCGACAATGATGTCATGATTGGTTGCCATGGCGACGATGATGCCTTAATATGTTGCCATGGCGACGGTGATGTCATAATTTGTTGCCATGGCGATGATGATGTCATAATTGGTTGCCATGGCGACGGTGATGTCATAATTGGTTGCCATGGCGACGATGATGCCTTAATACGTTGCCATGGCAATGATGTCATAAATGGTTGCCATGGCGACGGTGATGTCATAATTCGTTTGCCATGGTGACGGTGATGTCATAATTGGTTGCCATGGCGACGGTGATGTCATAATTGGTTGCCATGACGATGATGATGTCATAATTGGTTGCCATGGCGATGATGTCATAATTGGTTGCCATGGCGATTATGTCATAATTGGTTGCCATGGCGACGATGATACCTTAATACGTTGCCATGGCGATGAAGTCATAATTGGTTGCCATGGCGATGATGATGTCATAATAGGTTGCCATGGCGACGGTGAGGTCATAATTGGTTGCCATGGCGATGATGTCATAATAGGTTGCCATGGCGATGATGTCATAATAGGTTGCCATGGCGACGGTGATGTCATAATTGGTTGCCATGGCGACGGTGATGTAATAATTGGTTGCCATGGCGACGATGATGCCTTAATACGTTGCCATGGCGACGATGATGCCTTAATATGTTGCCATGGCGACGGTGATGTCATAATTGGTTGCCATGGCGACGGTGATGTCATAATTGGTTGCATTGGCGACGGTGATGTCATAATTGGTTGCCATGACGATGATGATGTCATAATTGGTTGCCATGGCGATGATGTCATAATTGGTTGCCATGGCGACGGTGATGTCATAATTGGTTGCCATGGCGACGATGATGCCTTAATACGTTGCCATGGCGACGGTGATGTCATAATTGGTTGCCATGGCGACGATGATGCCTTAATACGTTGCCATGGCGATGATGTCATAATTGGTTGCCATGGAGACGATGATGCCTTAATACGTTGCCATGGCGATGATGTCATAAATGGTTGCCATGGCGACGGTGATGTCATAATTGATTGCCATGGCGACGATTATGCCTTAATACGTTGCCATGGCGATGATGTCATAATTGGTTGCCATGGCGACGGTGATGTCATAATTGGTTGCCATGGCGACGGTGATGTCATAATTGGTTGCCATGGCGACAATGATGTCATAATTGGTTGCCATGGCGACGATGATGCCTTAATATGTTGCCATGGCGATGATGTCATAATTGGTTGCCATGGCGACGGTGATGTCATAATTGGTTGCCATGGTGACGGTGATGTCATAATTGGTTGCCATGGCGACAATGATGTCATAATTGGTTGCCATGGTGACGATGATGCCTTAATACGTTGCCATGGCGATGATGTCATAATTGGTTGCCATGGCGACGGTGATGTCATAATTGGTTGCCATGGCGACGATGATGCCTTAATACGTTGCCATGGCGATGATGTCATAATTGGTTGCCATGGTGACGGTGATGTAATAATTGGTTGCCATGGCGATGTTGATGTCATAATTCTTTGCCATGGCGACAATGATGTCATGATTGGTTGCCATGGCGACGATGATGCCTTAATATGTTGCCATGGCGACGGTGATGTCATAATTTGTTGCCATGGCGATGATGATGTCATAATTGGTTGCCATGGCGACGGTGATGTCATAATTGGTTGCCATGGCGACGATGATGCCTTAATACGTTGCCATGGCAATGATGTCATAAATGGTTGCCATGGCGACGGTGATGTCATAATTCGTTTGCCATGGTGACGGTGATGTCATAATTGGTTGCCATGGTGACGGTGATGTCATAATTGGTTGCCATGGCGACGGTGATGTCATAATTGGTTGCCATGACGATGATGATGTCATAATTGGTTGCCATGGCGATGATGTCATAATTGGTTGCCATGGCGATTATGTCATAATTGGTTGCCATGGCGACGATGATACCTTAATACGTTGCCATGGCGATGAAGTCATAATTGGTTGCCATGGCGATGATGATGTCATAATAGGTTGCCATGGCGACGGTGAGGTCATAATTGGTTGCCATGGCGATGATGTCATAATAGGTTGCCATGGCGATGATGTCATAATAGGTTGCCATGGCGACGGTGATGTCATAATTGGTTGCCATGGCGACGGTGATGTAATAATTGGTTGCCATGGCGACGATGATGCCTTAATACGTTGCCATGGCGACGATGATGCCTTAATATGTTGCCATGGCGACGGTGATGTCATAATTGGTTGCCATGGCGACGGTGATGTCATAATTGGTTGCATTGGCGACGGTGATGTCATAATTGGTTGCCATGACGATGATGATGTCATAATTGGTTGCCATGGCGATGATGTCATAATTGGTTGCCATGGCGACGGTGATGTCATAATTGGTTGCCATGGCGACGATGATGCCTTAATACGTTGCCATGGCGACGGTGATGTCATAATTGGTTGCCATGGCGACGATGATGCCTTAATACGTTGCCATGGCGATGATGTCATAATTGGTTGCCATGGCGACGGTGATGTCATAATTGGTTGCCATGGCGACGATGATGCCTTAATACGTTGCCATGGCGATGATGTCATAATTGGTTGCCATGGCGACGATGATGCCTTAATACGTTGCCATGGTGACTGTGATGTCATAGTTTGTTGCCATGGCGATGATGATGTCATAATTGTTTGCCATGGCGACGGTGATGTCATAATTGGTTGCCATGGCGACGGTGATGTCATAATTGGTTGCCATGGCGACGATGATGCCTTAATACGTTGCCATGGCGATGATGTCATAATTGGTTGCCATGGCGACGGTGATGTCATAATTGGTTGCCATGGCGACGGTGATGTCATAATTGGTTGCCATGGCGACATTGATTTCATAAATGGTTGCCATGGCGACGATGATGCCTTAATACGTTGACATGGCGATGATGTCATAATTTTTTGCCATGGCAACGGTGATGTCATAATTGGTTGCCATGGCGACGGTTATGTCATAATTGGCTGCCATGGCGACAATGATGTCATAATTGGTTGCCATGGCGACGATGATGCCTTAATACGTTGACATGGCGATGATGTCATAATTGGTTGCCATGGTGACGGTGATGTCATAATTGGTTGCCATTGCGACGATGATGCCTTAATACGTTGCCATGGCGATTATGTCATAATTGGTTGCCATGGAGATGATGATGCCTTAATACATTGCCATGGCGACGGTGATGTCATAATTTGTTGCCATGTCGATGATGATGTCATAATTGGTTGCCATGGCGACGGTGATGTCATAATTGGTTGCTATGGCGACGATGATGTCATAATTGGTTGCCATGGAGACTATGATGCCTTAATACGTTGCCATGGCGACGGTGATATCATTGGTTGCCATGGCTACGGTGATGTCATAATTGGTTGCCATGGCGGTGATGTCATAATTGGTTGCCATGGCGACGGTAATGTCATAATTGGTTGCCATGGCGACGATGATGCCTTAATACGTTGCCATGGCGATGATGTCATAATTGGTTGCCATGGTGACGGTGATGTCATAACTGGTTGCCATGGCGACGATGATGCCTTGATACGTTGCCATGGCGATGATGTCATAATTGGTTGCCATGGCAACGGTGATGTCATAATTGGTTGCCATGGCGACAATGATGCCTTAATACGTTGACATGGTGATGATGTCATAATTGGTTGCCATGGCGACGGTGATGTCATAATTTTTTGCCATGGCGACGGTGATGTCATAATTGGTTGCCATGGCGATAATGTCATAATTGGTTGCCATGGCGACGGTGATGTCATAATTGGTTGCCATGGCGACGATGATGCCTTAATACGTTGCCATGGCGATGATGTCATAATTGGTTGCCATGGCGACGGTGATGTCATAATTGGTTGCCATGGCGACTGTGATGTCATAATTGGTTGCCATGGCGACAATGATTTCATAATTGGTTGCCATGGCGACGATGATGCCTTAATACGTTGACATGGCGATGATGTCATAATTGGTTGCCATGGCGACGCTGATGTCACAATTGGTTGCCATGGCGACGATGATGCCTTAATACGTTGCCATGGCGATGATGTCATAATTGGTTGCCATGGCGACGGTGATGTCATAATTGGTTGCCATGGCGACGGTGATGTCATAATTGGTTGCCATGGCGACAATGATGTCATAATTGGTTGCCATGGCGACGATGATGCCTTAATACGTTGACAAGGCGATGATTTCATAATTGGTTGCCATGGCGACGGTGATGTCATAATTGGTTGCCATGGCGACGATGATGCCTTAATACGTTGCCATGGCGATGATGTCATAATTGGTTGCCATGGCGATGATGATGCCTTAATACGTTGCCATGGCGACGGTGATGTCATAATTTGTTGCCATGGCGATGATGATGTCATAATTGGTTGCCATGGCGATGGTGATGTCATAATTGGTTGCTATGGCGACGATGATGTCATAATTGGTTGCCATGGAGACTATGATGCCTTAATACGTTGCCATGGCGACGGTGATATCATTGGTTGCCATGGCGACGGTGATGTCATAATTAGTTGCCATGGCGATGATGTCATAATTGGTTGCCATGGCGACGGTGATGTCATAATTGGTTGCCATGGCGACGATGATGCCTTAATACGTTGCCATGGTGATGATGTCATAATTGGTTGCCATGGCGATGGTGATGTCATAATTGGTTGCCATGGCGACGGTGATGTCATAATTGGTTGCCATGGCGACGATGATGCCTTAATACGTTGACATGGCGATGATGTCATAATTGGTTGCCATGGCGACGGTGATGTCATAATTGGTTTCCATGGCGACGATGATGCCTTAATACGTTGCATGGCGATGATGTCATAATTGGTTGCCATGGCAAAGATGATGCCTTAATACGTTGCCATGGCGACGGTGATGTCATAATTTGTTGCCATGGCGATGGTGATGTCATAATTGGTTGCCATGGCGACGGTGATTTCATAATTGGTTGCTCTGGCGACGATGATGTCATAATTGGTTGCCATGGAGATGATGATGCCTTAATACGTTGCCATGTCGATTATGTCATAAATGGTTGCCATGGCGACGGTGATGTCATAATTGGTTGCCATGGCGACGATTATGCCTTAATACGTTGCCATGGCGATGATGTCATAATTGGTTGCCATGGCGATGGTGAAGTCATAATTGGTTGCCATGGCGACGGTGATGTCACAATTGGTTGCCATGGCGACAATGATGTCATAATTGGTTGCCATGGCGACGATGATGCCTTAATACGTTGCCATGGCGATGATGTCATAATTGGTTGCCATGGCGACGGTGATGTCATAATTGGTTGCCATGGCGACGGTGATGTCATAATTGGTTGCCATGGCGATGATGTCATAATTTGTTGCCATGGCGACGGTGATGTCATAATTGGTTACCATGGCGACGATGATGCCTTAATACATTGCCATGGCGATGATGCCTTAATACATTGCCATGGCGATGATGTCATAATTGGTTGCCATGGCGACGGTGATGTCATAATTGGTTGCCATGGCGACGATGATGCCTTAATACGTTGCCATGGCGATGATGTCATAATTGGTTGCCATGGCGACGATCATGCCTTAATACGTTGCCATGGCGATGATGTCATAATTGGTTGCCATGGCGACGGTGATGTCATAATTAGTTGCCATAGCGACGGTGATGTCATAATTGGTTGCCATGGCGACGATGATGCCTTAATACGTTGCCATGGCGACGGTGATATCATAATTGGTTGCCATGGTGACGGTGATGTCATAATTGGTTGCCATGGCGACGGTGATGTCATAATTGGTTGCCATGGCGACGATGATGCCTTAATACGTTGCCATGGCGATGATGTCATATTTGGTTGCCATGGCGATGGTGATGTCATAATTGGTTGCCATGGCGACGTGATGTCATAATTGGTTGCCATGGCGATGATGTCATAATTGGTTGCCATGGCGACGGTGATGTCATAATTGGTTGCCATGGAGACGATGATGCCTTAATATGTTGCCATGGCGATGATGTCATAATTGGTTGCCATGGCGACGATGATGCCTTAATACGTTGCCATGGCGATGATGTCATAATTGGTTGCCATGGCGACGGTGATGTCATAATTGGTTAACATGGCGACGGTAATGTCATAATTGGTTGACATGGCGATGATGTCATTATTGGTTGCCATGGCGATGATGATGCTTTAATATGTTGCCATGGCGACGATGAAGTCATAATTGGTTGCCATGGCGATGATGATGTCATAATTGGTTGCCATGGCGATTATGTCATAATTGGTTGCCATGGCGATGATGATGTCATAATTGGTTGCCATGGCGATGATGTCATAATTGGTTGCCATGGCGATGATGTCATAATTGGTTGCCATGACGATGATGTCATAATTGGTTGCCATGGTGACGATGATGCCTTAACACGTTGCCATGGCGACGGTGATGTCATAATTGGTTGCAATGGCGACGGTGATGTCATAATTGGTTGCCATGGCGACGATGATGTCTTAATACGTTGCCATGGCGACGGTGATGTCATTATTGGTTGCCATGGCGACGGTGATATCATAATTGGTTGCCATGGTGACGATGATGTCATAATTGGTTGCCATGGCGACGATGATGCCTTAATACGTTGCCATGGCGATGATGTCATAATTGGTTTCCATGGCGACGGTGATGTCATAATTGGTTGCCATGGCGACGATGATGCCTTAATACATTGCCATGGCGACGGTGATGTCATAATTGGTTGCCATGGCGATGATGTCATACTTGGTTGCCATGGCGACGGTGATGTCATAATTGGTTGCAATGGTGACGATGATGTCATAATTGGTTGCCATGGCGATGGTGATGTCATAATTGGTTGCCATGGCGATGATGATGTCATAATTGGTTGCCATGTTGACGATGATGCCTTAATACGTTCCCATGGCGATGATGTCATAATTGTTTGCCATGGCGACGATCATGCCTTAATACATTGCCATGGCGATGATGTCATAATTGGTTGCCATGGCGACGGTGATGTCATAATTGGTTGCCATAGCGACGGTGATGTCATAATTGGTTGCCATGGCGACGATGATGCCTTAATACGTTGCCATGGCGACGGTGATATCATAATTGGTTGCCATGGCGACGGAGATGTCATAATTGGTTGCCATGGCGACGGTGATGTCATAATTGGTTGCCATGGCGACGATGATGCCTTAATACGTTGCCATGGTGATGATGTCATAATTGGTTGCCATGGCTACGGTGATGTCATAATTGGCTGCCATGGCGACGGTGATGTCATAATTGGTTGCCATGGCGATGATGTCATAATTGGTTGCCATGGCGACGGTGATGTCATAATTTGTTGCCATGGCGACGATGATGCCTTAATACGTTGCCATGGCGATGATGTCATAATTGGTTGCCATGGCGACAATGATGCCTTAATACGTTGCCATGGCAACGGTGATGTCATAATTGGTTGCCTTTTCGACGATGATGCCTTAATACGTTGCCATGGCGATGATGTCATAATTGGTTGCCATGGCGACGGTGATGTCATAATTGGTTGCCATGGCGACGGTGATGTCATAATTGGTTGCCATGGCGACAATAATGTCATAATTGGTTGCCATGGCGACGATGATGCCTTAATACGTTGACATGGCGATGATGTCATAATTGGTTGCCATGGCGACGGTGATGTCATAATTGGTTTCCATGGCGACGATGATGCCTTAATACGTTGCATGGCGATGATGTCATAATTGGTTGCCATGGCAAAGATGATGCCTTAATACGTTGCCATGGCGACGGTGATGTCATAATTTGTTGCCATGGTGATGATGTCATGCCATGGCGACGGTGATGTCATAATTGGTTGCTATGGCAACGATGATGTCATAATTGGTTGCCATGGAGACTATGATGCCTTAATACGTTGACATGGCGACGGTGATATCATTGGTTGCCATGGCGACGGTGATGTCATAATTGGTTGCCATGGCGACGTTGATGTCATAATTTGTTGCCATGGCAATGATGATGTCATAATTGGTTGCCATGGCGACGGTGATGTCATAATTGGTTGCTATGGCGACGATGATGTCATAATTGGTTGCCATGGAGACGATGATGCCTTAATACGTTGCCATGGTGACGGTGATATCATAATTGGTTGCCATGGCGACGGTGATGTCATAATTGGTTGCCATGGCGACGGTGATGCCTTGATACGTTGCCATGGCGACGGTGATGTCGTAATTGGTTGCCATGGCGACGGTGATGTCATAATTGGTTGCCATGGCGACGGTGATGTCATAATTGGTTGCCATGGCGATGATGCCTTAATACGTTGCCATGGCGACGGTGATGTCATAATTGGTTGCCATGGCGACAATGATGCCTTAATACATTGCCATGGCGATGATGTCATAATTGGTTGCCATGGTGACGGTGATGTCATAATTGGTTGCCATGGCGACGATGATGCCTTAATACGTTCCCATGGCGATGATGTCATAATTGGTTGCCATGGCAACGGTGATGTCATAATTGGTTGCCATGGCGATGATGATGACTTAATACGTTGACATGGCGATAATGTCATAATTGGTTTCCATGGCGACGGTGATGTCATAATTTTTTGCCATGGCGACGGTGATGTCATAATTGGTTGCCATGGCGATGATGTCATAATTGGTTGCCATGGCGACGGTGATGTCATAATTGGTTGCCATGGCGACGATGATGCCTTAATACATTGCCATGGCGATGATGTCATAATTGGTTGCCATGGCGACGGTGATGTCATAATTGGTTGCCATGGCGACGGTGATGTCATAATTGGTTGCCATGGCAATGATGTCATAATTGGTTGCCATGGCGACGGTGATGTCATAATTGGTTGCCATGGCGACGATGATGCCTTAATACGTTGCCATGGCGATGATGTCATAATTGGTTGCCATGGCGACGGTGATGTCATAATTGGTTGCCATGGCGACGGTGATGTCATAATTGGTTGCCATGGCGACAATGATTTCATAATTGGTTGCCATGGCGACGATGATGCCTTAATACGTTGACATGGCGATGATGTCATAATTGGTTGCCATGGCGACGGTGATGTCATAATTGGTTGCCATGGCGACGATGATGCCTTAATACGTTGCCATGGCGATGATGTCATAATTGGTTGCCATGGCGACGGTGATGTCATAATTGGTTGCCATGGCGACGGTGATGTCATAATTGGTTGCCATGGCGACAATGATGTCATAATTGGTTGCCATGGCAACGATGATGCCTTAATACGTTGACATGGCGATGATGTCATAATTGGTTGCCATGGTGACGGTGATGTCATAATTGGTTGCCATGGCGACGATGATGCCTTAATACGTTGCCATGGCGATGATGTCATAATTGGTTGCCATGGCGATGATGATGCCTTAATACGTTGCCATGGCGACGGTGATGTCATAATTTGTTGCCATGTCGATGATGATGTCATAATTGGTTGCCATGGCGACGGTGATGTCATAATTGGTTGCTATGGCTACGATGATGTCATAATTGGTTGCCATGGAGACTATGATGCCTTAATACGTTGCCATGGCGACGGTGATATCATTGGTTGCCATGGCTACGGTGATGTCATAATTGGTTGCCATGGCGGTGATGTCATAATTGGTTGCCATGGTGACGGTGATGTCATAATTGGTTGCCATGGCGACGATGATGCCTTAATACGTTGCCATGATGATGATGTCATAATTGGTTGCCATGGCGATGGTGATGTCATAATTGGTTGCCATGGCGATGGTGATGTCATAATTGGTTGCCATGGCGACAATAATGTCATAATTGGTTGCCATGGCGACGATGATGCCTTAATACGTTGACATGGCGATGATGTCATAATTGGTTGCCATGGCGACGGTGATGTCATAATTGGTTTCCATGGCGACGATGATGCCTTAATACGTTGCATGGCGATGATGTCATAATTGGTTGCCATGGCAAAGATGATGCCTTAATACGTTGCCATGGCGACGGTGATGTCATAATTTGTTGCCATGGTGATGATGATGTCATACCATGGCGACGGTGATGTCATAATTGGTTGCCATGGCGACGATGATGTCATAATTGGTTGCCATGGAGACGATGATGCCTTAATATGTTGCCATGGCGATGATGTCATAAATGGTTGCCATGGCGACGGTGATGTAATAATTGATTGCCATGGCGACGATTATGCCTTAATACGTTGCCATGGCGATGATGTCATAATTGGTTGCCATGGCGACGGTGATGTCATAATTGGTTGCCATGGCGACGGTGATGTCATAATTGGTTGCCATGGCGACAATGATGTCATAATTGGTTGCCATGGCGACGATGATGCCTTAATATGTTGCCATGGCGATGATGTCATAATTGGTTGCCATGGCGACGGTGATGTCATAATTGGTTGCCATGGTGACGGTGATGTCATAATTGGTTGCCATGGCGACAATGATGTCATAATTGGTTGCCATGGTGACGATGATGCCTTAATACGTTGCCATGGCGATGATGTCATAATTGGTTGCCATGGCGACGATGATGCCTTAATACGTTGCCATGGCGATGATGTCATAATTGGTTGCCATGGTGACGGTGATGTAATAATTGGTTGCCATGGCGATGTTGATGTCATAATTCTTTGCCATGGCGACAATGATGTCATGATTGGTTGCCATGGCGACGATGATGCCTTAATATGTTGCCATGGCGACGGTGATGTCATAATTTGTTGCCATGGCGATGATGATGTCATAATTGGTTGCCATGGCGACGGTGATGTCATAATTGGTTGCCATGGCGACGATGATGCCTTAATACGTTGCCATGGCAATGATGTCATAAATGGTTGCCATGGCGACGGTGATGTCATAATTCGTTTGCCATGGTGACGGTGATGTCATAATTGGTTGCCATGGTGACGGTGATGTCATAATTGGTTGCCATGGTGACGGTGATGTCATAATTGGTTGCCATGACGATGATGATGTCATAATTGGTTGCCATGGCGATGATGTCATAATTGGTTGCCATGGCGATTATGTCATAATTGGTTGCCATGGCGACGATGATACCTTAATACGTTGCCATGGCGATGAAGTCATAATTGGTTGCCATGGCGATGATGATGTCATAATAGGTTGCCATGGCGACGGTGAGGTCATAATTGGTTGCCATGGCGATGATGTCATAATAGGTTGCCATGGCGATGATGTCATAATAGGTTGCCATGGCGACGGTGATGTCATAATTGGTTGCCATGGCGACGGTGATGTAATAATTGGTTGCCATGGCGACGATGATGCCTTAATACGTTGCCATGGCGACGATGATGCCTTAATATGTTGCCATGGCGACGGTGATGTCATAATTGGTTGCCATGGCGACGGTGATGTCATAATTGGTTGCATTGGCGACGGTGATGTCATAATTGGTTGCCATGACGATGATGATGTCATAATTGGTTGCCATGGCGATGATGTCATAATTGGTTGCCATGGCGATGGTGATGTCATAATTGGTTGCCATGGCGACGATGATGCCTTAATACGTTGCCATGGCGACGGTGATGTCATAATTGGTTGCCATGGCGACGATGATGCCTTAATACGTTGCCATGGCGATGATGTCATAATTGGTTGCCATGGCGACGGTGATGTCATAATTGGTTGCCATGGCGACGATGATGCCTTAATACGTTGCCATGGCGATGATGTCATAATTGGTTGCCATGGCGACGATGATGCCTTAATACGTTGCCATGGTGACTGTGATGTCATAGTTTGTTGCCATGGCGATGATGATGTCATAATTGTTTGCCATGGCGACGGTGATGTCATAATTGGTTGCCATGGCGACGGTGATGTCATAATTGGTTGCCATGGCGACGATGATGCCTTAATACGTTGCCATGGCGATGATGTCATAATTGGTTGCCATGGCGACGGTGATGTCATAATTGGTTGCCATGGCGACGGTGATGTCATAATTGGTTGCCATGGCGACAATGATTTCATAAATGGTTGCCATGGCGACGATGATGCCTTAATACGTTGACATGGCGATGATGTCATAATTGGTTGCCATGGCAACGGTGATGTCATAATTGGTTGCCATGGCGACGGTTATGTCATAATTGGCTGCCATGGCGACAATGATGTCATAATTGGTTGCCATGGCGACGATGATGCCTTAATACGTTGACATGGCGATGATGTCATAATTGGTTGCCATGGTGACGGTGATGTCATAATTGGTTGCCATTGCGACGATGATGCCTTAATACGTTGCCATGGCGATTATGTCATAATTGGTTGCCATGGAGATGATGATGCCTTAATACATTGCCATGGCGACGGTGATGTCATAATTTGTTGCCATGTCGATGATGATGTCATAATTGGTTGCCATGGCGACGGTGATGTCATAATTGGTTGCTATGGCGACGATGATGTCATAATTGGTTGCCATGGAGACTATGATGCCTTAATACGTTGCCATGGCGACGGTGATATCATTGGTTGCCATGGCTACGGTGATGTCATAATTGGTTGCCATGGCGGTGATGTCATAATTGGTTGCCATGGCGACGGTAATGTCATAATTGGTTGCCATGGCGACGATGATGCCTTAATACGTTGCCATGGCGATGATGTCATAATTGGTTGCCATGGTGACGGTGATGTCATAACTGGTTGCCATGGCGACGATGATGCCTTGATACGTTGCCATGGCGATGATGTCATAATTGGTTGCCATGGCAACGGTGATGTCATAATTGGTTGCCATGGCGACGATGATGCCTTAATACGTTGACATGGCGATGATGTCATAATTGGTTGCCATGGCGACGGTGATGTCATAATTTTTTGCCATGGCGACGGTGATGTCATAATTGGTTGCCATGGCGATAATGTCATAATTGGTTGCCATGGCGACGGTGATGTCATAATTGGTTGCCATGGCGACGATGATGCCTTAATACGTTGCCATGGCGATGATGTCATAATTGGTTGCCATGGCGACGGTGATGTCATAATTGGTTGCCATGGCGACTGTGATGTCATAATTGGTTGCCATGGCGACAATGATTTCATAATTGGTTGCCATGGCGACGATGATGCCTTAATACGTTGACATGGCGATGATGTCATAATTGGTTGCCATGGCGACGCTGATGTCACAATTGGTTGCCATGGCGACGATGATGCCTTAATACGTTGCCATGGCGATGATGTCATAATTGGTTGCCATGGCGACGGTGATGTCATAATTGGTTGCCATGGCGACGGTGATGTCATAATTGGTTGCCATGGCGACAATGATGTCATAATTGGTTGCCATGGCGACGATGATGCCTTAATACGTTGACAAGGCGATGATTTCATAATTGGTTGCCATGGCGACGGTGATGTCATAATTGGTTGCCATGGCGACGATGATGCCTTAATACGTTGCCATGGCGATGATGTCATAATTGGTTGCCATGGCGATGATGATGCCTTAATACGTTGCCATGGCGACGGTGATGTCATAATTTGTTGCCATGGCGATGATGATGTCATAATTGGTTGCCATGGCGATGGTGATGTCATAATTGGTTGCTATGGCGACGATGATGTCATAATTGGTTGCCATGGAGACTATGATGCCTTAATACGTTGCCATGGCGACGGTGATATCATTGGTTGCCATGGCGACGGTGATGTCATAATTAGTTGCCATGGCGATGATGTCATAATTGGTTGCCATGGCGACGGTGATGTCATAATTGGTTGCCATGGCGACGATGATGCCTTAATACGTTGCCATGGTGATGATGTCATAATTGGTTGCCATGGCGATGGTGATGTCATAATTGGTTGCCATGGCGACGGTGATGTCATAATTGGTTGCCATGGCGACAATGATGTCATAATTGGTTGCCATGGCGACGATGATGCCTTAATACGTTGACATGGCGATGATGTCATAATTGGTTGCCATGGCGACGGTGATGTCATAATTGGTTTCCATGGCGACGATGATGCCTTAATACGTTGCATGGCGATGATGTCATAATTGGTTGCCATGGCAAAGATGATGCCTTAATACGTTGCCATGGCGACGGTGATGTCATAATTTGTTGCCATGGCGATGGTGATGTCATAATTGGTTGCCATGGCGACGGTGATTTCATAATTGGTTGCTCTGGCGACGATGATGTCATAATTGGTTGCCATGGAGATGATGATGCCTTAATACGTTGCCATGTCGATTATGTCATAAATGGTTGCCATGGCGACGGTGATGTCATAATTGGTTGCCATGGCGACGATTATGCCTTAATACGTTGCCATGGCGATGATGTCATAATTGGTTGCCATGGCGACGATGATGCCTTAATACGTTGCCATGGCGATGATGTCATAATTGGTTGCCATGGCGACGGTGATGTCATAATTGGTTGCCATGGCGACAATGATGTCATAATTGGTTGCCATGGCGACGATGATGCCTTAATACGTTGCCATGGCGATGATGTCATAATTGGTTGCCATGGCGACGGTGATGTCATAATTGGTTGCCATGGCGACGGTGATGTCATAATTGGTTGCCATGGCGATGATGTCATAATTTGTTGCCATGGCGACGGTGATGTCATAATTGGTTACCATGGCGACGATGATGCCTTAATACATTGCCATGGCGATGATGCCTTAATACGTTGCCATGGCGATGATGTCATAATTGGTTGCCATGGCGACGGTGATGTCATAATTGGTTGCCATGGCGACAATGATGTCATAATTGGTTGCCATGGCGACGATGATGCCTTAATACGTTGCCATGGCGATGATGTCATAATTGGTTGCCATGGCGACGGTGATGTCATAATTGGTTGCCATGGCGACGGTGATGTCATAATTGGTTGCCATGGCGATGATGTCATAATTTGTTGCCATGGCGACGGTGATGTCATAATTGGTTACCATGGCGACGATGATGCCTTAATACATTGCCATGGCGATGATGCCTTAATACATTGCCATGGCGATGATGTCATAATTGGTTGCCATGGCGACGGTGATGTCATAATTGGTTGCCATGGCGACGATGATGCCTTAATACGTTGCCATGGCGATGATGTCATAATTGGTTGCCATGGCGACGATCATGCCTTAATACGTTGCCATGGCGATGATGTCATAATTGGTTGCCATGGCGACGGTGATGTCATAATTAGTTGCCATAGCGACGGTGATGTCATAATTGGTTGCCATGGCGATGATGATGCCTTAATACGTTGCCATGGCGACGGTGATATCATAATTGGTTGCCATGGTGACGGTGATGTCATAATTGGTTGCCATGGCGACGGTGATGTCATAATTGGTTGCCATGGCGACGATGATGCCTTAATACGTTGCCATGGCGATGATGTCATATTTGGTTGCCATGGCGATGGTGATGTCATAATTGGTTGCCATGGCGACGTGATGTCATAATTGGTTGCCATGGCGATGATGTCATAATTGGTTGCCATGGCGACGGTGATGTCATAATTGGTTGCCATGGCGACGATGATGCCTTAATATGTTGCCATGGCGATGATGTCATAATTGGTTGCCATGGCGACGATGATGCCTTAATACGTTGCCATGGCAACGGTGATGTCATAATTGGTTGACATGGCGACTATGATGCCTTAATACGTTGCCATGGCGATGATGTCATAATTGGTTGCCATGGCGACGGTGATGTCATAATTGGTTAACATGGCGACGGTAATGTCATAATTGGTTGACATGGCGATGATGTCATAATTGGTTGCCATGGCGATGATGATGCTTTAATACGTTGCCATGGCGACGATGAAGTCATAATTGGTTGCCATGGCGACGATGATGTCATAATTGGTTGCCATGGCGATTATGTCATAATTGGTTGCCATGGCGATGATGATGTCATAATTGGTTGCCATGGCGATGATGTCATAATTGGTTGCCATGGCGATGATGTCATAATTGGTTGCCATGACGATGATGTCATAATTGGTTGCCATGGTGACGATGATGCCTTAACACGTTGCCATGGCGACGGTGATGTCATAATTGGTTGCAATGGCGACGGTGATGTCATAATTGGTTGCCATGGCGACGATGATGTCTTAATACGTTGCCATGGCGACGGTGATGTCATTATTGGTTGCCATGGCGACGGTGATATCATAACTGGTTGCCATGGTGACGATGATGTCATAATTGGTTGCCATGGCGACGATGATGCCTTAATACGTTGCCATGGCGATGATGTCATAATTGGTTTCCATGGCGACGGTGATGTCATAATTGGTTGCCATGGCGACGATGATGCCTTAATACATTGCCATGGCGACGGTGATGTCATAATTGGTTGCCATGGCGATGATGTCATACTTGGTTGCCATGGCGACGGTGATGTCATAATTGGTTGCAATGGTGACGATGATGTCATAATTGGTTGCCATGGCGATGGTGATGTCATAATTGGTTGCCATGGCGATGATGATGTCATAATTGGTTGCCATGTCGACGATGATGCCTTAATACGTTCCCATGGCGATGATGTCATAATTGTTTGCCATGGCGACGATCATGCCTTAATACATTGCCATGGCGATGATGTCATAATTGGTTGCCATGGCGACGGTGATGTCATAATTGGTTGCCATAGCGACGGTGATGTCATAATTGGTTGCCATGGCGACGATGATGCCTTAATACGTTGCCATGGCGACGGTGATATCATAATTGGTTGCCATGGCGACGGAGATGTCATAATTGGTTGCCATGGCGACGATGATGCCTTAATACGTTGCCATGGTGATGATGTCATAATTGGTTGCCATGGCGACGGTGATGTCATAATTGGTTGCCATGGCGACGATGATGCCTTAATACGTTGCCATGGTGATGATGTCATAATTGGTTGCCATGGCGACGGTGATGTCATAATTGGCTGCCATGGCGACGGTGATGTCATAATTGGTTGCCATGGCGATGATGTCATAATTGGTTGCCATGGCGACGGTGATGTCATAATTTGTTGCCATGGCGACGATGATGCCTTAATACGTTGCCATGGCGATGATGTCATAATTGGTTGCCATGGCGACAATGATGCCTTAATACGTTGCCATGGCAACGGTGATGTCATAATTGGTTGCCTTTTCGACGATGATGCCTTAATACGTTGCCATGGCGATGATGTCATAATTGGTTGCCATGGCGACGGTGATGTCATAATTGGTTGCCATGGCGACGGTGATGTCATAATTGGTTGCCATGGCGACAATAATGTCATAATTGGTTGCCATGGCGACGATGATGCCTTAATACGTTGACATGGCGATGATGTCATAATTGGTTGCCATGGCGACGGTGATGTCATAATTGGTTTCCATGGCGACGATGATGCCTTAATACGTTGCATGGCGATGATGTCATAATTGGTTGCCATGGCAAAGATGATGCCTTAATACGTTGCCATGGCGACGGTGATGTCATAATTTGTTGCCATGGTGATGATGTCATGCCATGGCGACGGTGATGTCATAATTGGTTGCTATGGCAACGATGATGTCATAATTGGTTGCCATGGAGACTATGATGCCTTAATACGTTGACATGGCGACGGTGATATCATTGGTTGCCATGGCGACGGTGATGTCATAATTGGTTGCCATGGCGACGTTGATGTCATAATTTGTTGCCATGGCAATGATGATGTCATAATTGGTTGCCATGGCGACGGTGATGTCATAATTGGTTGCTATGGCGACGATGATGTCATAATTGGTTGCCATGGAGACGATGATGCCTTAATACGTTGCCATGGTGACGGTGATATCATAATTGGTTGCCATGGCGACGGTGATGTCATAATTGGTTGCCATGGCGACGGTGATGCCTTGATACGTTGCCATGGCGACGGTGATGTCGTAATTGGTTGCCATGGCGACGGTGATGTCATAATTGGTTGCCATGGCGACGGTGATGTCATAATTGGTTGCCATGGCGATGATGCCTTAATACGTTGCCATGGCGACGGTGATGTCATAATTGGTTGCCATGGCGACAATGATGCCTTAATACATTGCCATGGCGATGATGTCATAATTGGTTGCCATGGTGACGGTGATGTCATAATTGGTTGCCATGGCGACGATGATGCCTTAATACGTTCCCATGGCGATGATGTCATAATTGGTTGCCATGGCAACGTTGATGTCATAATTGGTTGCCATGGCGACGATGATGACTTAATACGTTGACATGGCGATGATGTCATAATTGGTTTCCATGGCGACGGTGATGTCATAATTTTTTGCCATGGCGACGGTGATGTCATAATTGGTTGCCATGGCGATGATGTCATAATTGGTTGCCATGGCGACGGTGATGTCATAATTGGTTGCCATGGCGACGATGATGCCTTAATACATTGCCATGGCGATGATGTCATAATTGGTTGCCATGGCGACGGTGATGTCATAATTGGTTGCCATGGCGACGGTGATGTCATAATTGGTTGCCATGGCAATGATGTCATAATTGGTTGCCATGGCGACGGTGATGTCATAATTGGTTGCCATGGCGACGATGATGCCTTAATACGTTGCCATGGCGATGATGTCATAATTGGTTGCCATGGCGACGGTGATGTCATAATTGGTTGCCATGGCGACGGTGATGTCATAATTGGTTGCCATGGCGACAATGATTTCATAATTGGTTGCCATGGCGACGATGATGCCTTAATACGTTGACATGGCGATGATGTCATAATTGGTTGCCATGGCGACGGTGATGTCATAATTGGTTGCCATGGCGACGATGATGCCTTAATACGTTGCCATGGCGATGATGTCATAATTGGTTGCCATGGCGACGGTGATGTCATAATTGGTTGCCATGGTGACTGTGATGTCATAATTGGTTGCCATGGCGACAATGATGTCATAATTGGTTGCCATGGCGACGATGATGCCTTAATACGTTGACATGGCGATGATGTCATAATTGGTTGCCATGGCGACGATGATGTCATAATTGGTTGCCATGGCGATTATGTCATAATTGGTTGCCATGGCGATGATGATGTCATAATTGGTTGCCATGGCGATGATGTCATAATTGGTTGCCATGGCGATGATGTCATAATTGGTTGCCATGACGATGATGTCATAATTGGTTGCCATGGTGACGATGATGCCTTAACACGTTGCCATGGCGACGGTGATGTCATAATTGGTTGCAATGGCGACGGTGATGTCATAATTGGTTGCCATGGCGACGATGATGTCTTAATACGTTGCCATGGCGACGGTGATGTCATTATTGGTTGCCATGGCGACGGTGATATCATAACTGGTTGCCATGGTGACGATGATGTCATAATTGGTTGCCATGGCGACGATGATGCCTTAATACGTTGCCATGGCGATGATGTCATAATTGGTTTCCATGGCGACGGTGATGTCATAATTGGTTGCCATGGCGACGATGATGCCTTAATACATTGCCATGGCGACGGTGATGTCATAATTGGTTGCCATGGCGATGATGTCATACTTGGTTGCCATGGCGACGGTGATGTCATAATTGGTTGCAATGGTGACGATGATGTCATAATTGGTTGCCATGGCGATGGTGATGTCATAATTGGTTGCCATGGCGATGATGATGTCATAATTGGTTGCCATGTCGACGATGATGCCTTAATACGTTCCCATGGCGATGATGTCATAATTGTTTGCCATGGCGACGATCATGCCTTAATACATTGCCATGGCGATGATGTCATAATTGGTTGCCATGGCAACGGTGATGTCATAATTGGTTGCCATAGCGACGGTGATGTCATAATTGGTTGCCATGGCGACGATGATGCCTTAATACGTTGCCATGGCGACGGTGATATCATAATTGGTTGCCATGGCGACGGAGATGTCATAATTGGTTGCCATGGCGACGGTGATGTCATAATTGGTTGCCATGGCGACGATGATGCCTTAATACGTTGCCATGGTGATGATGTCATAATTGGTTGCCATGGCGACGGTGATGTCATAATTGGCTGCCATGGCGACGGTGATGTCATAATTGGTTGCCATGGCGATGATGTCATAATTGGTTGCCATGGCGACGGTGATGTCATAATTTGTTGCCATGGCGACGATGATGCCTTAATACGTTGCCATGGCGATGATGTCATAATTGGTTGCCATGGCGACAATGATGCCTTAATACGTTGCCATGGCAACGGTGATGTCATAATTGGTTGCCTTTTCGACGATGATGCCTTAATACGTTGCCATGGCGATGATGTCATAATTGGTTGCCATGGCGACGGTGATGTCATAATTGGTTGCCATGGCGACGGTGATGTCATAATTGGTTGCCATGGCGACAATAATGTCATAATTGGTTGCCATGGCGACGATGATGCCTTAATACGTTGACATGGCGATGATGTCATAATTGGTTGCCATGGCGACGGTGATGTCATAATTGGTTGCTATGGCAACGATGATGTCATAATTGGTTGCCATGGAGACTATGATGCCTTAATACGTTGACATGGCGACGGTGATATCATTGGTTGCCATGGCGACGGTGATGTCATAATTGGTTGCCATGGCGACGTTGATGTCATAATTTGTTGCCATGGCAATGATGATGTCATAATTGGTTGCCATGGCGACGGTGATGTCATAATTGGTTGCTATGGCGACGATGATGTCATAATTGGTTGCCATGGAGACGATGATGCCTTAATACGTTGCCATGGTGACGGTGATATCATAATTGGTTGCCATGGCGACGGTGATGTCATAATTGGTTGCCATGGCGACGGTGATGCCTTGATACGTTGCCATGGCGACGGTGATGTCGTAATTGGTTGCCATGGCGACGGTGATGTCATAATTGGTTGCCATGGCGACGGTGATGTCATAATTGGTTGCCATGGCGATGATGCCTTAATACGTTGCCATGGCGACGGTGATGTCATAATTGGTTGCCATGGCGACAATGATGCCTTAATACATTGCCATGGCGATGATGTCATAATTGGTTGCCATGGTGACGGTGATGTCATAATTGGTTGCCATGGCGACGATGATGCCTTAATACGTTCCCATGGCGATGATGTCATAATTGGTTGCCATGGCAACGGTGATGTCATAATTGGTTGCCATGGCGACGATGATGACTTAATACGTTGACATGGCGATGATGTCATAATTGGTTTCCATGGCGACGGTGATGTCATAATTTTTTGCCATGGCGACGGTGATGTCATAATTGGTTGCCATGGCGATGATGTCATAATTGGTTGCCATGGCGACGGTGATGTCATAATTGGTTGCCATGGCGACGATGATGCCTTAATACGTTGCCATGGCGATGATGTCATAATTGGTTGCCATGGCGACGGTGATGTCATAATTGGTTGCCATGGCGACGGTGATGTCATAATTGGTTGCCATGGCGACAATGATTTCATAATTGGTTGCCATGGCGACGATGATGCCTTAATACGTTGACATGGCGATGATGTCATAATTGGTTGCCATGGCGACGGTGATGTCATAATTGGTTGCCATGGCGACGATGATGCCTTAATACGTTGCCATGGCGAAGATGTCATAATTGGTTGCCATGGCGACGGTGATGTCATAATTGGTTGCCATGGCGACTGTGATGTCATAATTGGTTGCCATGGCGACAATGATGTCATAATTGGTTGCCATGGCGACGATGATGCCTTAATACGTTGACATGGCGATGATGTCATAATTGGTTGCCATGGTGACGGTGATGTCATAATTGGTTGCCATGGCGACGATGATGCCTTAATACGTTGCCATGGCGATGATGTCATAATTGGTTGCCATGGCGATGATGCCTTAATACGTTGCCATGGCGACGGTGATGTCATAATTTGTTGCCATGTCGATGATGATGTCATAATTGGTTGCCATGGCGACGGTGATGTCATAATTGGTTGCTATGGCTACGATGATGTCATAATTGGTTGCCATGGAGACTATGATGCCTTAATACGTTGCCATGGCGACGGTGATATCATTGGTTGCCATGGCTACGGTGATGTCATAATTGGTTGCCATGGCGGTGATGTCATAATTGGTTGCCATGGTGACGGTGATGTCATAATTGGTTGCCATGGCGACGATGATGCCTTAATACGTTGCCATGATGATGATGTCATAATTGGTTGCCATGGCGATGGTGATGTCATAATTGGTTGCCATGGCGATGGTGATGTCATAATTGGTTGCCATGGCGACAATAATGTCATAATTGGTTGCCATGGCGACGATGATGCCTTAATACGTTGACATGGCGATGATGTCATAATTGGTTGCCATGGCGACGGTGATGTCATAATTGGTTTCCATGGCGACGATGATGCCTTAATACGTTGCATGGCGATGATGTCATAATTGGTTGCCATGGCAAAGATGATGCCTTAATACGTTGCCATGGCGACGGTGATGTCATAATTTGTTGCCATGGTGATGATGATGTCATACCATGGCGACGGTGATGTCATAATTGGTTGCCATGGCGACGATGATGTCATAATTGGTTGCCATGGAGACGATGATGCCTTAATACGTTGCCATGGCGATGATGTCATAAATGGTTGCCATGGCGACGGTGATGTCATAATTGATTGCCATGGCGACGATTATGCCTTAATACGTTGCCATGGCGATGATGTCATAATTGGTTGCCATGGCGACGGTGATGTCATAATTGGTTGCCATGGCGACGGTGATGTCATAATTGGTTGCCATGGCGACAATGATGTCATAATTGGTTGCCATGGCGACGATGATGCCTTAATATGTTGCCATGGCGATGATGTCATAATTGGTTGCCATGGCGACGGTGATGTCATAATTGGTTGCCATGGTGACGGTGATGTCATAATTGGTTGCCATGGCGACAATGATGTCATAATTGGTTGCCATGGTGACGATGATGCCTTAATACGTTGCCATGGCGATGATGTCATAATTGGTTGCCATGGCGACGGTGATGTCATAATTGGTTGCCATGGCGACGATGATGCCTTAATACGTTGCCATGGCGATGATGTCATAATTGGTTGCCATGGTGACGGTGATGTAATAATTGGTTGCCATGGTGATGTTGATGTCATAATTCTTTGCCATGGCGACAATGATGTCATGATTGGTTGCCATGGCGACGATGATGCCTTAATATGTTGCCATGGCGACGGTGATGTCATAATTTGTTGCCATGGCGATGATGATGTCATAATTGGTTGCCATGGCGACGGTGATGTCATAATTGGTTGCCATGGCGACGATGATGCCTTAATACGTTGCCATGGCAATGATGTCATAAATGGTTGCCATGGCGACGGTGATGTCATAATTCGTTTGCCATGGTGACGGTGATGTCATAATTGGTTGCCATGGTGACGGTGATGTCATAATTGGTTGCCATGGCGACGGTGATGTCATAATTGGTTGCCATGACGATGATGATGTCATAATTGGTTGCCATGGCGATGATGTCATAATTGGTTGCCATGGCGATGATGATGCTTTAATACGTTGCCATGGCGACGATGAAGTCATAATTGGTTGCCATGGCGACGATGATGTCATAATTGGTTGCCATGGCGATTATGTCATAATTGGTTGCCATGGCGATGATGATGTCATAATTGGTTGCCATGGCGATGATGTCATAATTGGTTGCCATGGCGATGATGTCATAATTGGTTGCCATGACGATGATGTCATAATTGGTTGCCATGGTGACGATGATGCCTTAACACGTTGCCATGGCGACGGTGATGTCATAATTGGTTGCAATGGCGACGGTGATGTCATAATTGGTTGCCATGGCGACGATGATGTCTTAATACGTTGCCATGGCGACGGTGATGTCATTATTGGTTGCCATGGCGACGGTGATATCATAACTGGTTGCCATGGTGACGATGATGTCATAATTGGTTGCCATGGCGACGATGATGCCTTAATACGTTGCCATGGCGATGATGTCATAATTGGTTTCCATGGCGACGGTGATGTCATAATTGGTTGCCATGGCGACGATGATGCCTTAATACATTGCCATGGCGACGGTGATGTCATAATTGGTTGCCATGGCGATGATGTCATACTTGGTTGCCATGGCGACGGTGATGTCATAATTGGTTGCAATGGTGACGATGATGTCATAATTGGTTGCCATGGCGATGGTGATGTCATAATTGGTTGCCATGGCGATGATGATGTCATAATTGGTTGCCATGTCGACGATGATGCCTTAATACGTTCCCATGGCGATGATGTCATAATTGTTTGCCATGGCGACGATCATGCCTTAATACATTGCCATGGCGATGATGTCATAATTGGTTGCCATGGCGACGGTGATGTCATAATTGGTTGCCATAGCGACGGTGATGTCATAATTGGTTGCCATGGCGACGATGATGCCTTAATACGTTGCCATGGCGACGGTGATATCATAATTGGTTGCCATGGCGACGGAGATGTCATAATTGGTTGCCATGGCGACGATGATGCCTTAATACGTTGCCATGGTGATGATGTCATAATTGGTTGCCATGGCGACGGTGATGTCATAATTGGTTGCCATGGCGACGATGATGCCTTAATACGTTGCCATGGTGATGATGTCATAATTGGTTGCCATGGCGACGGTGATGTCATAATTGGCTGCCATGGCGACGGTGATGTCATAATTGGTTGCCATGGCGATGATGTCATAATTGGTTGCCATGGCGACGGTGATGTCATAATTTGTTGCCATGGCGACGATTATGCCTTAATACGTTGCCATGGCGATGATGTCATAATTGGTTGCCATGGCGACAATGATGCCTTAATACGTTGCCATGGCAACGGTGATGTCATAATTGGTTGCCTTTTCGACGATGATGCCTTAATACGTTGCCATGGCGATGATGTCATAATTGGTTGCCATGGCGACGGTGATGTCATAATTGGTTGCCATGGCGACGGTGATGTCATAATTGGTTGCCATGGCGACAATAATGTCATAATTGGTTGCCATGGCGACGATGATGCCTTAATACGTTGACATGGCGATGATGTCATAATTGGTTGCCATGGCGACGGTGATGTCATAATTGGTTTCCATGGCGACGATGATGCCTTAATACGTTGCATGGCGATGATGTCATAATTGGTTGCCATGGCAAAGATGATGCCTTAATACGTTGCCATGGCGACGGTGATGTCATAATTTGTTGCCATGGTGATGATGTCATGCCATGGCGACGGTGATGTCATAATTGGTTGCTATGGCAACGATGATGTCATAATTGGTTGCCATGGAGACTATGATGCCTTAATACGTTGACATGGCGACGGTGATATCATTGGTTGCCATGGCGACGGTGATGTCATAATTGGTTGCCATGGCGACGTTGATGTCATAATTTGTTGCCATGGCAATGATGATGTCATAATTGGTTGCCATGGCGACGGTGATGTCATAATTGGTTGCTATGGCGACGATGATGTCATAATTGGTTGCCATGGAGACGATGATGCCTTAATACGTTGCCATGGTGACGGTGATATCATAATTGGTTGCCATGGCGACGGTGATGTCATAATTGGTTGCCATGGCGACGGTGATGCCTTGATACGTTGCCATGGCGACGGTGATGTCGTAATTGGTTGCCATGGCGACGGTGATGTCATAATTGGTTGCCATGGCGACGGTGATGTCATAATTGGTTGCCATGGCGATGATGCCTTAATACGTTGCCATGGCGACGGTGATGTCATAATTGGTTGCCATGGCGACAATGATGCCTTAATACATTGCCATGGCGATGATGTCATAATTGGTTGCCATGGCGACGATGATGCCTTAATACGTTGCCATGGCGATGATGTCATAATTGGTTGCCATGGCGACAATGATGCCTTAATACGTTGCCATGGCAACGGTGATGTCATAATTGGTTGCCATGGCGACGATGATGCCTTAATACGTTCCCATGGCGATGATGTCATAATTGGTTGCCATGGCAACGTTGATGTCATAATTGGTTGCCATGGCGACGATGATGACTTAATACGTTGACATGGCGATGATGTCATAATTGGTTTCCATGGCGACGGTGATGTCATAATTTTTTGCCATGGCGACGGTGATGTCATAATTGGTTGCCATGGCGATGATGTCATAATTGGTTGCCATGGCGACGGTGATGTCATAATTGGTTGCCATGGCGACGATGATGCCTTAATACATTGCCATGGCGATGATGTCATAATTGGTTGCCATGGCGACGGTGATGTCATAATTGGTTGCCATGGCGACGGTGATGTCATAATTGGTTGCCATGGCAATGATGTCATAATTGGTTGCCATGGCGACGGTGATGTCATAATTGGTTGCCATGGCGACGATGATGCCTTAATACGTTGCCATGGCGATGATGTCATAATTGGTTGCCATGGCGACGGTGATGTCATAATTGGTTGCCATGGCGACGGTGATGTCATAATTGGTTGCCATGGCGACAATGATTTCATAATTGGTTGCCATGGCGACGATGATGCCTTAATACGTTGACATGGCGATGATGTCATAATTGGTTGCCATGGCGACGGTGATGTCATAATTGGTTGCCATGGCGACGATGATGCCTTAATACGTTGCCATGGCGATGATGTCATAATTGGTTGCCATGGCGACGGTGATGTCATAATTGGTTGCCATGGTGACTGTGATGTCATAATTGGTTGCCATGGCGACAATGATGTCATAATTGGTTGCCATGGCGACGATGATGCCTTAATACGTTGACATGGCGATGATGTCATAATTGGTTGCCATGGCGACGATGATGTCATAATTGGTTGCCATGGCGATTATGTCATAATTGGTTGCCATGGCGATGATGATGTCATAATTGGTTGCCATGGCGATGATGTCATAATTGGTTGCCATGGCGATGATGTCATAATTGGTTGCCATGACGATGATGTCATAATTGGTTGCCATGGTGACGATGATGCCTTAACACGTTGCCATGGCGACGGTGATGTCATAATTGGTTGCAATGGCGACGGTGATGTCATAATTGGTTGCCATGGCGACGATGATGTCTTAATACGTTGCCATGGCGACGGTGATGTCATTATTGGTTGCCATGGCGACGGTGATATCATAACTGGTTGCCATGGTGACGATGATGTCATAATTGGTTGCCATGGCGACGATGATGCCTTAATACGTTGCCATGGCGATGATGTCATAATTGGTTTCCATGGCGACGGTGATGTCATAATTGGTTGCCATGGCGACGATGATGCCTTAATACATTGCCATGGCGACGGTGATGTCATAATTGGTTGCCATGGCGATGATGTCATACTTGGTTGCCATGGCGACGGTGATGTCATAATTGGTTGCAATGGTGACGATGATGTCATAATTGGTTGCCATGGCGATGGTGATGTCATAATTGGTTGCCATGGCGATGATGATGTCATAATTGGTTGCCATGTCGACGATGATGCCTTAATACGTTCCCATGGCGATGATGTCATAATTGTTTGCCATGGCGACGATCATGCCTTAATACATTGCCATGGCGATGATGTCATAATTGGTTGCCATGGCAACGGTGATGTCATAATTGGTTGCCATAGCGACGGTGATGTCATAATTGGTTGCCATGGCGACGATGATGCCTTAATACGTTGCCATGGCGACGGTGATATCATAATTGGTTGCCATGGCGACGGAGATGTCATAATTGGTTGCCATGGCGACGGTGATGTCATAATTGGTTGCCATGGCGACGATGATGCCTTAATACGTTGCCATGGTGATGATGTCATAATTGGTTGCCATGGCGACGGTGATGTCATAATTGGCTGCCATGGCGACGGTGATGTCATAATTGGTTGCCATGGCGATGATGTCATAATTGGTTGCCATGGCGACGGTGATGTCATAATTTGTTGCCATGGCGACGATGATGCCTTAATACGTTGCCATGGCGATGATGTCATAATTGGTTGCCATGGCGACAATGATGCCTTAATACGTTGCCATGGCAACGGTGATGTCATAATTGGTTGCCTTTTCGACGATGATGCCTTAATACGTTGCCATGGCGATGATGTCATAATTGGTTGCCATGGCGACGGTGATGTCATAATTGGTTGCCATGGCGACGGTGATGTCATAATTGGTTGCCATGGCGACAATAATGTCATAATTGGTTGCCATGGCGACGATGATGCCTTAATACGTTGACATGGCGATGATGTCATAATTGGTTGCCATGGCGACGGTGATGTCATAATTGGTTTCCATGGCGACGATGATGCCTTAATACGTTGCATGGCGATGATGTCATAATTGGTTGCCATGGCAAAGATGATGCCTTAATACGTTGCCATGGCGACGGTGATGTCATAATTTGTTGCCATGGTGATGATGTCATGCCATGGCGACGGTGATGTCATAATTGGTTGCTATGGCAACGATGATGTCATAATTGGTTGCCATGGAGACTATGATGCCTTAATACGTTGACATGGCGACGGTGATATCATTGGTTGCCATGGCGACGGTGATGTCATAATTGGTTGCCATGGCGACGTTGATGTCATAATTTGTTGCCATGGCAATGATGATGTCATAATTGGTTGCCATGGCGACGGTGATGTCATAATTGGTTGCTATGGCGACGATGATGTCATAATTGGTTGCCATGGAGACGATGATGCCTTAATACGTTGCCATGGTGACGGTGATATCATAATTGGTTGCCATGGCGACGGTGATGTCATAATTGGTTGCCATGGCGACGGTGATGCCTTGATACGTTGCCATGGCGACGGTGATGTCGTAATTGGTTGCCATGGCGACGGTGATGTCATAATTGGTTGCCATGGCGACGGTGATGTCATAATTGGTTGCCATGGCGATGATGCCTTAATACGTTGCCATGGCGACGGTGATGTCATAATTGGTTGCCATGGCGACAATGATGCCTTAATACATTGCCATGGCGATGATGTCATAATTGGTTGCCATGGTGACGGTGATGTCATAATTGGTTGCCATGGCGACGATGATGCCTTAATACGTTCCCATGGCGATGATGTCATAATTGGTTGCCATGGCAACGGTGATGTCATAATTGGTTGCCATGGCGACGATGATGACTTAATACGTTGACATGGCGATGATGTCATAATTGGTTTCCATGGCGACGGTGATGTCATAATTTTTTGCCATGGCGACGGTGATGTCATAATTGGTTGCCATGGCGATGATGTCATAATTGGTTGCCATGGCGACGGTGATGTCATAATTGGTTGCCATGGCGACGATGATGCCTTAATACGTTGCCATGGCGATGATGTCATAATTGGTTGCCATGGCGACGGTGATGTCATAATTGGTTGCCATGGCGACGGTGATGTCATAATTGGTTGCCATGGCGACAATGATTTCATAATTGGTTGCCATGGCGACGATGATGCCTTAATACGTTGACATGGCGATGATGTCATAATTGGTTGCCATGGCGACGGTGATGTCATAATTGGTTGCCATGGCGACGATGATGCCTTAATACGTTGCCATGGCGATGATGTCATAATTGGTTGCCATGGCGACGGTGATGTCATAATTGGTTGCCATGGCGACTGTGATGTCATAATTGGTTGCCATGGCGACAATGATGTCATAATTGGTTGCCATGGCGACGATGATGCCTTAATACGTTGACATGGCGATGATGTCATAATTGGTTGCCATGGTGACGGTGATGTCATAATTGGTTGCCATGGCGACGATGATGCCTTAATACGTTGCCATGGCGATGATGTCATAATTGGTTGCCATGGCGATGATGCCTTAATACGTTGCCATGGCGACGGTGATGTCATAATTTGTTGCCATGTCGATGATGATGTCATAATTGGTTGCCATGGCGACGGTGATGTCATAATTGGTTGCTATGGCTACGATGATGTCATAATTGGTTGCCATGGAGACTATGATGCCTTAATACGTTGCCATGGCGACGGTGATATCATTGGTTGCCATGGCTACGGTGATGTCATAATTGGTTGCCATGGCGGTGATGTCATAATTGGTTGCCATGGTGACGGTGATGTCATAATTGGTTGCCATGGCGACGATGATGCCTTAATACGTTGCCATGATGATGATGTCATAATTGGTTGCCATGGCGATGGTGATGTCATAATTGGTTGCCATGGCGATGGTGATGTCATAATTGGTTGCCATGGCGACAATAATGTCATAATTGGTTGCCATGGCGACGATGATGCCTTAATACGTTGACATGGCGATGATGTCATAATTGGTTGCCATGGCGACGGTGATGTCATAATTGGTTTCCATGGCGACGATGATGCCTTAATACGTTGCATGGCGATGATGTCATAATTGGTTGCCATGGCAAAGATGATGCCTTAATACGTTGCCATGGCGACGGTGATGTCATAATTTGTTGCCATGGTGATGATGATGTCATACCATGGCGACGGTGATGTCATAATTGGTTGCCATGGCGACGATGATGTCATAATTGGTTGCCATGGAGACGATGATGCCTTAATACGTTGCCATGGCGATGATGTCATAAATGGTTGCCATGGCGATGATGTCATAATTGGTTGCCATGGCGACGGTGATGTCATAATTTGTTGCCATGGCGACGATGATGCCTTAATACGTTGCCATGGCGATGATGTCATAATTTGTTGCCATGGCGACGATGATGCCTTAATACGTTGCCATGGCGATGATGTCATAATTGGTTGCCATGGCGACAATGATGCCTTAATACGTTGCCATGGCAACGGTGATGTCATAATTGGTTGCCTTTTCGACGATGATGCCTTAATACGTTGCCATGGCGATGATGTCATAATTGGTTGCCATGGCGACGGTGATGTCATAATTGGTTGCCATGGCGACGGTGATGTCATAATTGGTTGCCATGGCGACAATAATGTCATAATTGGTTGCCATGGCGACGATGATGCCTTAATACGTTGACATGGCGATGATGTCATAATTGGTTGCCATGGCGACGGTGATGTCATAATTGGTTTCCATGGCGACGATGATGCCTTAATACGTTGCATGGCGATGATGTCATAATTGGTTGCCATGGCAAAGATGATGCCTTAATACGTTGCCATGGCGACGGTGATGTCATAATTTGTTGCCATGGTGATGATGTCATGCCATGGCGACGGTGATGTCATAATTGGTTGCTATGGCAACGATGATGTCATAATTGGTTGCCATGGAGACTATGATGCCTTAATACGTTGACATGGCGACGGTGATATCATTGGTTGCCATGGCGACGGTGATGTCATAATTGGTTGCCATGGCGACGTTGATGTCATAATTTGTTGCCATGGCAATGATGATGTCATAATTGGTTGCCATGGCGACGGTGATGTCATAATTGGTTGCTATGGCGACGATGATGTCATAATTGGTTGCCATGGAGACGATGATGCCTTAATACGTTGCCATGGTGACGGTGATATCATAATTGGTTGCCATGGCGACGGTGATGTCATAATTGGTTGCCATGGCGACGGTGATGCCTTGATACGTTGCCATGGCGACGGTGATGTCGTAATTGGTTGCCATGGCGACGGTGATGTCATAATTGGTTGCCATGGCGACGGTGATGTCATAATTGGTTGCCATGGCGATGATGCCTTAATACGTTGCCATGGCGACGGTGATGTCATAATTGGTTGCCATGGCGACAATGATGCCTTAATACATTGCCATGGCGATGATGTCATAATTGGTTGCCATGGTGACGGTGATGTCATAATTGGTTGCCATGGCGACGATGATGCCTTAATACGTTCCCATGGCGATGATGTCATAATTGGTTGCCATGGCAACGTTGATGTCATAATTGGTTGCCATGGCGACGATGATGACTTAATACGTTGACATGGCGATGATGTCATAATTGGTTTCCATGGCGACGGTGATGTCATAATTTTTTGCCATGGCGACGGTGATGTCATAATTGGTTGCCATGGCGATGATGTCATAATTGGTTGCCATGGCGACGGTGATGTCATAATTGGTTGCCATGGCGACGATGATGCCTTAATACATTGCCATGGCGATGATGTCATAATTGGTTGCCATGGCGACGGTGATGTCATAATTGGTTGCCATGGCGACGGTGATGTCATAATTGGTTGCCATGGCAATGATGTCATAATTGGTTGCCATGGCGACGGTGATGTCATAATTGGTTGCCATGGCGACGATGATGCCTTAATACGTTGCCATGGCGATGATGTCATAATTGGTTGCCATGGCGACGGTGATGTCATAATTGGTTGCCATGGCGACGGTGATGTCATAATTGGTTGCCATGGCGACAATGATTTCATAATTGGTTGCCATGGCGACGATGATGCCTTAATACGTTGACATGGCGATGATGTCATAATTGGTTGCCATGGCGACGGTGATGTCATAATTGGTTGCCATGGCGACGATGATGCCTTAATACGTTGCCATGGCGATGATGTCATAATTGGTTGCCATGGCGACGGTGATGTCATAATTGGTTGCCATGGTGACTGTGATGTCATAATTGGTTGCCATGGCGACAATGATGTCATAATTGGTTGCCATGGCGACGATGATGCCTTAATACGTTGACATGGCGATGATGTCATAATTGGTTGCCATGGCGACGATGATGTCATAATTGGTTGCCATGGCGATTATGTCATAATTGGTTGCCATGGCGATGATGATGTCATAATTGGTTGCCATGGCGATGATGTCATAATTGGTTGCCATGGCGATGATGTCATAATTGGTTGCCATGACGATGATGTCATAATTGGTTGCCATGGTGACGATGATGCCTTAACACGTTGCCATGGCGACGGTGATGTCATAATTGGTTGCAATGGCGACGGTGATGTCATAATTGGTTGCCATGGCGACGATGATGTCTTAATACGTTGCCATGGCGACGGTGATGTCATTATTGGTTGCCATGGCGACGGTGATATCATAACTGGTTGCCATGGTGACGATGATGTCATAATTGGTTGCCATGGCGACGATGATGCCTTAATACGTTGCCATGGCGATGATGTCATAATTGGTTTCCATGGCGACGGTGATGTCATAATTGGTTGCCATGGCGACGATGATGCCTTAATACATTGCCATGGCGACGGTGATGTCATAATTGGTTGCCATGGCGATGATGTCATACTTGGTTGCCATGGCGACGGTGATGTCATAATTGGTTGCAATGGTGACGATGATGTCATAATTGGTTGCCATGGCGATGGTGATGTCATAATTGGTTGCCATGGCGATGATGATGTCATAATTGGTTGCCATGTCGACGATGATGCCTTAATACGTTCCCATGGCGATGATGTCATAATTGTTTGCCATGGCGACGATCATGCCTTAATACATTGCCATGGCGATGATGTCATAATTGGTTGCCATGGCAACGGTGATGTCATAATTGGTTGCCATAGCGACGGTGATGTCATAATTGGTTGCCATGGCGACGATGATGCCTTAATACGTTGCCATGGCGACGGTGATATCATAATTGGTTGCCATGGCGACGGAGATGTCATAATTGGTTGCCATGGCGACGGTGATGTCATAATTGGTTGCCATGGCGACGATGATGCCTTAATACGTTGCCATGGTGATGATGTCATAATTGGTTGCCATGGCGACGGTGATGTCATAATTGGCTGCCATGGCGACGGTGATGTCATAATTGGTTGCCATGGCGATGATGTCATAATTGGTTGCCATGGCGACGGTGATGTCATAATTTGTTGCCATGGCGACGATGATGCCTTAATACGTTGCCATGGCGATGATGTCATAATTGGTTGCCATGGCGACAATGATGCCTTAATACGTTGCCATGGCAACGGTGATGTCATAATTGGTTGCCTTTTCGACGATGATGCCTTAATACGTTGCCATGGCGATGATGTCATAATTGGTTGCCATGGCGACGGTGATGTCATAATTGGTTGCCATGGCGACGGTGATGTCATAATTGGTTGCCATGGCGACAATAATGTCATAATTGGTTGCCATGGCGACGATGATGCCTTAATACGTTGACATGGCGATGATGTCATAATTGGTTGCCATGGCGACGGTGATGTCATAATTGGTTTCCATGGCGACGATGATGCCTTAATACGTTGCATGGCGATGATGTCATAATTGGTTGCCATGGCAAAGATGATGCCTTAATACGTTGCCATGGCGACGGTGATGTCATAATTTGTTGCCATGGTGATGATGTCATGCCATGGCGACGGTGATGTCATAATTGGTTGCTATGGCAACGATGATGTCATAATTGGTTGCCATGGAGACTATGATGCCTTAATACGTTGACATGGCGACGGTGATATCATTGGTTGCCATGGCGACGGTGATGTCATAATTGGTTGCCATGGCGACGTTGATGTCATAATTTGTTGCCATGGCAATGATGATGTCATAATTGGTTGCCATGGCGACGGTGATGTCATAATTGGTTGCTATGGCGACGATGATGTCATAATTGGTTGCCATGGAGACGATGATGCCTTAATACGTTGCCATGGTGACGGTGATATCATAATTGGTTGCCATGGCGACGGTGATGTCATAATTGGTTGCCATGGCGACGGTGATGCCTTGATACGTTGCCATGGCGACGGTGATGTCGTAATTGGTTGCCATGGCGACGGTGATGTCATAATTGGTTGCCATGGCGACGGTGATGTCATAATTGGTTGCCATGGCGATGATGCCTTAATACGTTGCCATGGCGACGGTGATGTCATAATTGGTTGCCATGGCGACAATGATGCCTTAATACATTGCCATGGCGATGATGTCATAATTGGTTGCCATGGTGACGGTGATGTCATAATTGGTTGCCATGGCGACGATGATGCCTTAATACGTTCCCATGGCGATGATGTCATAATTGGTTGCCATGGCAACGGTGATGTCATAATTGGTTGCCATGGCGACGATGATGACTTAATACGTTGACATGGCGATGATGTCATAATTGGTTTCCATGGCGACGGTGATGTCATAATTTTTTGCCATGGCGACGGTGATGTCATAATTGGTTGCCATGGCGATGATGTCATAATTGGTTGCCATGGCGACGGTGATGTCATAATTGGTTGCCATGGCGACGATGATGCCTTAATACGTTGCCATGGCGATGATGTCATAATTGGTTGCCATGGCGACGGTGATGTCATAATTGGTTGCCATGGCGACGGTGATGTCATAATTGGTTGCCATGGCGACAATGATTTCATAATTGGTTGCCATGGCGACGATGATGCCTTAATACGTTGACATGGCGATGATGTCATAATTGGTTGCCATGGCGACGGTGATGTCATAATTGGTTGCCATGGCGACGATGATGCCTTAATACGTTGCCATGGCGATGATGTCATAATTGGTTGCCATGGCGACGGTGATGTCATAATTGGTTGCCATGGCGACTGTGATGTCATAATTGGTTGCCATGGCGACAATGATGTCATAATTGGTTGCCATGGCGACGATGATGCCTTAATACGTTGACATGGCGATGATGTCATAATTGGTTGCCATGGTGACGGTGATGTCATAATTGGTTGCCATGGCGACGATGATGCCTTAATACGTTGCCATGGCGATGATGTCATAATTGGTTGCCATGGCGATGATGCCTTAATACGTTGCCATGGCGACGGTGATGTCATAATTTGTTGCCATGTCGATGATGATGTCATAATTGGTTGCCATGGCGACGGTGATGTCATAATTGGTTGCTATGGCTACGATGATGTCATAATTGGTTGCCATGGAGACTATGATGCCTTAATACGTTGCCATGGCGACGGTGATATCATTGGTTGCCATGGCTACGGTGATGTCATAATTGGTTGCCATGGCGGTGATGTCATAATTGGTTGCCATGGTGACGGTGATGTCATAATTGGTTGCCATGGCGACGATGATGCCTTAATACGTTGCCATGATGATGATGTCATAATTGGTTGCCATGGCGATGGTGATGTCATAATTGGTTGCCATGGCGATGGTGATGTCATAATTGGTTGCCATGGCGACAATAATGTCATAATTGGTTGCCATGGCGACGATGATGCCTTAATACGTTGACATGGCGATGATGTCATAATTGGTTGCCATGGCGACGGTGATGTCATAATTGGTTTCCATGGCGACGATGATGCCTTAATACGTTGCATGGCGATGATGTCATAATTGGTTGCCATGGCAAAGATGATGCCTTAATACGTTGCCATGGCGACGGTGATGTCATAATTTGTTGCCATGGTGATGATGATGTCATACCATGGCGACGGTGATGTCATAATTGGTTGCCATGGCGACGATGATGTCATAATTGGTTGCCATGGAGACGATGATGCCTTAATACGTTGCCATGGCGATGATGTCATAAATGGTTGCCATGGCGACGGTGATGTCATAATTGATTGCCATGGCGACGATTATGCCTTAATACGTTGCCATGGCGATGATGTCATAATTGGTTGCCATGGCGACGGTGATGTCATAATTGGTTGCCATGGCGACGGTGATGTCATAATTGGTTGCCATGGCGACAATGATGTCATAATTGGTTGCCATGGCGACGATGATGCCTTAATATGTTGCCATGGCGATGATGTCATAATTGGTTGCCATGGCGACGGTGATGTCATAATTGGTTGCCATGGTGACGGTGATGTCATAATTGGTTGCCATGGCGACAATGATGTCATAATTGGTTGCCATGGTGACGATGATGCCTTAATACGTTGCCATGGCTATGATGTCATAATTGGTTGCCATGGCGACGGTGATGTCATAATTGGTTGCCATGGCGACGATGATGCCTTAATACGTTGCCATGGCGATGATGTCATAATTGGTTGCCATGGTGACGGTGATGTAATAATTGGTTGCCATGGCGATGTTGATGTCATAATTCTTTGCCATGGCGACAATGATGTCATGATTGGTTGCCATGGCGACGATGATGCCTTAATATGTTGCCATGGCGACGGTGATGTCATAATTTGTTGCCATGGCGATGATGATGTCATAATTGGTTGCCATGGCGACGGTGATGTCATAATTGGTTGCCATGGCGACGATGATGCCTTAATACGTTGCCATGGCAATGATGTCATAAATGGTTGCCATGGCGACGGTGATGTCATAATTCGTTTGCCATGGTGACGGTGATGTCATAATTGGTTGCCATGGCGACGGTGATGTCATAATTGGTTGCCATGACGATGATGATGTCATAATTGGTTGCCATGGCGATGATGTCATAATTGGTTGCCATGGCGATTATGTCATAATTGGTTGCCATGGCGACGATGATACCTTAATACGTTGCCATGGCGATGAAGTCATAATTGGTTGCCATGGCGATGATGATGTCATAATAGGTTGCCATGGCGACGGTGAGGTCATAATTGGTTGCCATGGCGATGATGTCATAATAGGTTGCCATGGCGATGATGTCATAATAGGTTGCCATGGCGACGGTGATGTCATAATTGGTTGCCATGGCGACGGTGATGTAATAATTGGTTGCCATGGCGACGATGATGCCTTAATACGTTGCCATGGCGACGATGATGCCTTAATATGTTGCCATGGCGACGGTGATGTCATAATTGGTTGCCATGGCGACGGTGATGTCATAATTGGTTGCATTGGCGACGGTGATGTCATAATTGGTTGCCATGACGATGATGATGTCATAATTGGTTGCCATGGCGATGATGTCATAATTGGTTGCCATGGCGACGGTGATGTCATAATTGGTTGCCATGGCGACGATGATGCCTTAATACGTTGCCATGGCGACGGTGATGTCATAATTGGTTGCCATGGCGACGATGATGCCTTAATACGTTGCCATGGCGATGATGTCATAATTGGTTGCCATGGAGACGATGATGCCTTAATACGTTGCCATGGCGATGATGTCATAAATGGTTGCCATGGCGACGGTGATGTCATAATTGATTGCCATGGCGACGATTATGCCTTAATACGTTGCCATGGCGATGATGTCATAATTGGTTGCCATGGCGACGGTGATGTCATAATTGGTTGCCATGGCGACGGTGATGTCATAATTGGTTGCCATGGCGACAATGATGTCATAATTGGTTGCCATGGCGACGATGATGCCTTAATATGTTGCCATGGCGATGATGTCATAATTGGTTGCCATGGCGACGGTGATGTCATAATTGGTTGCCATGGTGACGGTGATGTCATAATTGGTTGCCATGGCGACAATGATGTCATAATTGGTTGCCATGGTGACGATGATGCCTTAATACGTTGCCATGGCGATGATGTCATAATTGGTTGCCATGGCGACGGTGATGTCATAATTGGTTGCCATGGCGACGATGATGCCTTAATACGTTGCCATGGCGATGATGTCATAATTGGTTGCCATGGTGACGGTGATGTAATAATTGGTTGCCATGGCGATGTTGATGTCATAATTCTTTGCCATGGCGACAATGATGTCATGATTGGTTGCCATGGCGACGATGATGCCTTAATATGTTGCCATGGCGACGGTGATGTCATAATTTGTTGCCATGGCGATGATGATGTCATAATTGGTTGCCATGGCGACGGTGATGTCATAATTGGTTGCCATGGCGACGATGATGCCTTAATACGTTGCCATGGCAATGATGTCATAAATGGTTGCCATGGCGACGGTGATGTCATAATTCGTTTGCCATGGTGACGGTGATGTCATAATTGGTTGCCATGGTGACGGTGATGTCATAATTGGTTGCCATGACGATGATGATGTCATAATTGGTTGCCATGGCGATGATGTCATAATTGGTTGCCATGGCGATTATGTCATAATTGGTTGCCATGGCGACGATGATACCTTAATACGTTGCCATGGCGATGAAGTCATAATTGGTTGCCATGGCGATGATGATGTCATAATAGGTTGCCATGGCGACGGTGAGGTCATAATTGGTTGCCATGGCGATGATGTCATAATAGGTTGCCATGGCGATGATGTCATAATAGGTTGCCATGGCGACGGTGATGTCATAATTGGTTGCCATGGCGACGGTGATGTAATAATTGGTTGCCATGGCGACGATGATGCCTTAATACGTTGCCATGGCGACGATGATGCCTTAATATGTTGCCATGGCGACGGTGATGTCATAATTGGTTGCCATGGCGACGGTGATGTCATAATTGGTTGCATTGGCGACGGTGATGTCATAATTGGTTGCCATGACGATGATGATGTCATAATTGGTTGCCATGGCGATGATGTCATAATTGGTTGCCATGGCGACGGTGATGTCATAATTGGTTGCCATGGCGACGATGATGCCTTAATACGTTGCCATGGCGACGGTGATGTCATAATTGGTTGCCATGGCGACGATGATGCCTTAATACGTTGCCATGGCGATGATGTCATAATTGGTTGCCATGGCGACGGTGATGTCATAATTGGTTGCCATGGCGACGATGATGCCTTAATACGTTGCCATGGCGATGATGTCATAATTGGTTGCCATGGCGACGATGATGCCTTAATACGTTGCCATGGTGACTGTGATGTCATAGTTTGTTGCCATGGCGATGATGATGTCATAATTGTTTGCCATGGCGACGGTGATGTCATAATTGGTTGCCATGGCGACGGTGATGTCATAATTGGTTGCCATGGCGACGATGATGCCTTAATACGTTGCCATGGCGATGATGTCATAATTGGTTGCCATGGCGACGGTGATGTCATAATTGGTTGCCATGGCGACGGTGATGTCATAATTGGTTGCCATGGCGACATTGATTTCATAAATGGTTGCCATGGCGACGATGATGCCTTAATACGTTGACATGGCGATGATGTCATAATTTTTTGCCATGGCAACGGTGATGTCATAATTGGTTGCCATGGCGACGGTTATGTCATAATTGGCTGCCATGGCGACAATGATGTCATAATTGGTTGCCATGGCGACGATGATGCCTTAATACGTTGACATGGCGATGATGTCATAATTGGTTGCCATGGTGACGGTGATGTCATAATTGGTTGCCATTGCGACGATGATGCCTTAATACGTTGCCATGGCGATTATGTCATAATTGGTTGCCATGGAGATGATGATGCCTTAATACATTGCCATGGCGACGGTGATGTCATAATTTGTTGCCATGTCGATGATGATGTCATAATTGGTTGCCATGGCGACGGTGATGTCATAATTGGTTGCTATGGCGACGATGATGTCATAATTGGTTGCCATGGAGACTATGATGCCTTAATACGTTGCCATGGCGACGGTGATATCATTGGTTGCCATGGCTACGGTGATGTCATAATTGGTTGCCATGGCGGTGATGTCATAATTGGTTGCCATGGCGACGGTAATGTCATAATTGGTTGCCATGGCGACGATGATGCCTTAATACGTTGCCATGGCGATGATGTCATAATTGGTTGCCATGGTGACGGTGATGTCATAACTGGTTGCCATGGCGACGATGATGCCTTGATACGTTGCCATGGCGATGATGTCATAATTGGTTGCCATGGCAACGGTGATGTCATAATTGGTTGCCATGGCGACGATGATGCCTTAATACGTTGACATGGTGATGATGTCATAATTGGTTGCCATGGCGACGGTGATGTCATAATTTTTTGCCATGGCGACGGTGATGTCATAATTGGTTGCCATGGCGATAATGTCATAATTGGTTGCCATGGCGACGGTGATGTCATAATTGGTTGCCATGGCGACGATGATGCCTTAATACGTTGCCATGGCGATGATGTCATAATTGGTTGCCATGGCGACGGTGATGTCATAATTGGTTGCCATGGCGACTGTGATGTCATAATTGGTTGCCATGGCGACAATGATTTCATAATTGGTTGCCATGGCGACGATGATGCCTTAATACGTTGACATGGCGATGATGTCATAATTGGTTGCCATGGCGACGCTGATGTCACAATTGGTTGCCATGGCGACGATGATGCCTTAATACGTTGCCATGGCGATGATGTCATAATTGGTTGCCATGGCGACGGTGATGTCATAATTGGTTGCCATGGCGACGGTGATGTCATAATTGGTTGCCATGGCGACAATGATGTCATAATTGGTTGCCATGGCGACGATGATGCCTTAATACGTTGACAAGGCGATGATTTCATAATTGGTTGCCATAGCGACGGTGATGTCATAATTGGTTGCCATGGCGACGATGATGCCTTAATACGTTGCCATGGCGATGATGTCATAATTGGTTGCCATGGCGATGATGATGCCTTAATACGTTGCCATGGCGACGGTGATGTCATAATTTGTTGCCATGGCGATGATGATGTCATAATTGGTTGCCATGGCGATGGTGATGTCATAATTGGTTGCTATGGCGACGATGATGTCATAATTGGTTGCCATGGAGACTATGATGCCTTAATACGTTGCCATGGCGACGGTGATATCATTGGTTGCCATGGCGACGGTGATGTCATAATTAGTTGCCATGGCGATGATGTCATAATTGGTTGCCATGGCGACGGTGATGTCATAATTGGTTGCCATGGCGACGATGATGCCTTAATACGTTGCCATGGTGATGATGTCATAATTGGTTGCCATGGCGATGATGTCATAATTGGTTGCCATGGCGACGGTGATGTCATAATTGGTTGCCATGGCGACGATGATGCCTTAATACGTTGCCATGGCGATGATGTCATAATTGGTTGCCATGGTGACGGTGATGTAATAATTGGTTGCCATGGCGATGTTGATGTCATAATTCTTTGCCATGGCGACAATGATGTCATGATTGGTTGCCATGGCGACGATGATGCCTTAATATGTTGCCATGGCGACGGTGATGTCATAATTTGTTGCCATGGCGATGATGATGTCATAATTGGTTGCCATGGCGACGGTGATGTCATAATTGGTTGCCATGGCGACGATGATGCCTTAATACGTTGCCATGGCAATGATGTCATAAATGGTTGCCATGGCGACGGTGATGTCATAATTCGTTTGCCATGGTGACGGTGATGTCATAATTGGTTGCCATGGTGACGGTGATGTCATAATTGGTTGCCATGGCGACGGTGATGTCATAATTGGTTGCCATGACGATGATGATGTCATAATTGGTTGCCATGGCGATGATGTCATAATTGGTTGCCATGGCGATTATGTCATAATTGGTTGCCATGGCGACGATGATACCTTAATACGTTGCCATGGCGATGAAGTCATAATTGGTTGCCATGGCGATGATGATGTCATAATAGGTTGCCATGGCGACGGTGAGGTCATAATTGGTTGCCATGGCGATGATGTCATAATAGGTTGCCATGGCGATGATGTCATAATAGGTTGCCATGGCGACGGTGATGTCATAATTGGTTGCCATGGCGACGGTGATGTAATAATTGGTTGCCATGGCGACGATGATGCCTTAATACGTTGCCATGGCGACGATGATGCCTTAATATGTTGCCATGGCGACGGTGATGTCATAATTGGTTGCCATGGCGACGGTGATGTCATAATTGGTTGCATTGGCGACGGTGATGTCATAATTGGTTGCCATGACGATGATGATGTCATAATTGGTTGCCATGGCGATGATGTCATAATTGGTTGCCATGGCGACGGTGATGTCATAATTGGTTGCCATGGCGACGATGATGCCTTAATACGTTGCCATGGCGACGGTGATGTCATAATTGGTTGCCATGGCGACGATGATGCCTTAATACGTTGCCATGGCGATGATGTCATAATTGGTTGCCATGGCGACGGTGATGTCATAATTGGTTGCCATGGCGACGATGATGCCTTAATACGTTGCCATGGCGATGATGTCATAATTGGTTGCCATGGCGACGATGATGCCTTAATACGTTGCCATGGTGACTGTGATGTCATAGTTTGTTGCCATGGCGATGATGATGTCATAATTGTTTGCCATGGCGACGGTGATGTCATAATTGGTTGCCATGGCGACGGTGATGTCATAATTGGTTGCCATGGCGACGATGATGCCTTAATACGTTGCCATGGCGATGATGTCATAATTGGTTGCCATGGCGACGGTGATGTCATAATTGGTTGCCATGGCGACGGTGATGTCATAATTGGTTGCCATGGCGACATTGATTTCATAAATGGTTGCCATGGCGACGATGATGCCTTAATACGTTGACATGGCGATGATGTCATAATTTTTTGCCATGGCAACGGTGATGTCATAATTGGTTGCCATGGCGACGGTTATGTCATAATTGGCTGCCATGGCGACAATGATGTCATAATTGGTTGCCATGGCGACGATGATGCCTTAATACGTTGACATGGCGATGATGTCATAATTGGTTGCCATGGTGACGGTGATGTCATAATTGGTTGCCATTGCGACGATGATGCCTTAATACGTTGCCATGGCGATTATGTCATAATTGGTTGCCATGGAGATGATGATGCCTTAATACATTGCCATGGCGACGGTGATGTCATAATTTGTTGCCATGTCGATGATGATGTCATAATTGGTTGCCATGGCGACGGTGATGTCATAATTGGTTGCTATGGCGACGATGATGTCATAATTGGTTGCCATGGAGACTATGATGCCTTAATACGTTGCCATGGCGACGGTGATATCATTGGTTGCCATGGCTACGGTGATGTCATAATTGGTTGCCATGGCGGTGATGTCATAATTGGTTGCCATGGCGACGGTAATGTCATAATTGGTTGCCATGGCGACGATGATGCCTTAATACGTTGCCATGGCGATGATGTCATAATTGGTTGCCATGGTGACGGTGATGTCATAACTGGTTGCCATGGCGACGATGATGCCTTGATACGTTGCCATGGCGATGATGTCATAATTGGTTGCCATGGCAACGGTGATGTCATAATTGGTTGCCATGGCGACGATGATGCCTTAATACGTTGACATGGTGATGATGTCATAATTGGTTGCCATGGCGACGGTGATGTCATAATTTTTTGCCATGGCGACGGTGATGTCATAATTGGTTGCCATGGCGATAATGTCATAATTGGTTGCCATGGCGACGGTGATGTCATAATTGGTTGCCATGGCGACGATGATGCCTTAATACGTTGCCATGGCGATGATGTCATAATTGGTTGCCATGGCGACGGTGATGTCATAATTGGTTGCCATGGCGACTGTGATGTCATAATTGGTTGCCATGGCGACAATGATTTCATAATTGGTTGCCATGGCGACGATGATGCCTTAATACGTTGACATGGCGATGATGTCATAATTGGTTGCCATGGCGACGCTGATGTCACAATTGGTTGCCATGGCGACGATGATGCCTTAATACGTTGCCATGGCGATGATGTCATAATTGGTTGCCATGGCGACGGTGATGTCATAATTGGTTGCCATGGCGACGGTGATGTCATAATTGGTTGCCATGGCGACAATGATGTCATAATTGGTTGCCATGGCGACGATGATGCCTTAATACGTTGACAAGGCGATGATTTCATAATTGGTTGCCATAGCGACGGTGATGTCATAATTGGTTGCCATGGCGACGATGATGCCTTAATACGTTGCCATGGCGATGATGTCATAATTGGTTGCCATGGCGATGATGATGCCTTAATACGTTGCCATGGCGACGGTGATGTCATAATTTGTTGCCATGGCGATGATGATGTCATAATTGGTTGCCATGGCGATGGTGATGTCATAATTGGTTGCTATGGCGACGATGATGTCATAATTGGTTGCCATGGAGACTATGATGCCTTAATACGTTGCCATGGCGACGGTGATATCATTGGTTGCCATGGCGACGGTGATGTCATAATTAGTTGCCATGGCGATGATGTCATAATTGGTTGCCATGGCGACGGTGATGTCATAATTGGTTGCCATGGCGACGATGATGCCTTAATACGTTGCCATGGTGATGATGTCATAATTGGTTGCCATGGCGATGGTGATGTCATAATTGGTTGCCATGGCGACGGTGATGTCATAATTGGTTGCCATGGCGACGATGATGCCTTAATACGTTGACATGGCGATGATGTCATAATTGGTTGCCATGGCGACGGTGATGTCATAATTGGTTTCCATGGCGACGATGATGCCTTAATACGTTGCATGGCGATGATGTCATAATTGGTTGCCATGGCAAAGATGATGCCTTAATACGTTGCCATGGCGACGGTGATGTCATAATTTGTTGCCATGGCGATGGTGATGTCATAATTGGTTGCCATGGCGACGGTGATTTCATAATTGGTTGCTCTGGCGACGATGATGTCATAATTGGTTGCCATGGAGATGATGATGCCTTAATACGTTGCCATGTCGATTATGTCATAAATGGTTGCCATGGCGACGGTGATGTCATAATTGGTTGCCATGGCGACGATTATGCCTTAATACGTTGCCATGGCGATGATGTCATAATTGGTTGCCATGGCGATGGTGAAGTCATAATTGGTTGCCATGGCGACGGTGATGTCACAATTGGTTGCCATGGCGACAATGATGTCATAATTGGTTGCCATGGCGACGATGATGCCTTAATACGTTGCCATGGCGATGATGTCATAATTGGTTGCCATGGCGACGGTGATGTCATAATTGGTTGCCATGGCGACGGTGATGTCATAATTGGTTGCCATGGCGATGATGTCATAATTTGTTGCCATGGCGACGGTGATGTCATAATTGGTTACCATGGCGACGATGATGCCTTAATACATTGCCATGGCGATGATGCCTTAATACATTGCCATGGCGATGATGTCATAATTGGTTGCCATGGCGACGGTGATGTCATAATTGGTTGCCATGGCGACGATGATGCCTTAATACGTTGCCATGGCGATGATGTCATAATTGGTTGCCATGGCGACGATCATGCCTTAATACGTTGCCATGGCGATGATGTCATAATTGGTTGCCATGGCGACGGTGATGTCATAATTAGTTGCCATAGCGACGGTGATGTCATAATTGGTTGCCATGGCGACGATGATGCCTTAATACGTTGCCATGGCGACGGTGATATCATAATTGGTTGCCATGGTGACGGTGATGTCATAATTGGTTGCCATGGCGACGGTGATGTCATAATTGGTTGCCATGGCGACGATGATGCCTTAATACGTTGCCATGGCGATGATGTCATATTTGGTTGCCATGGCGATGGTGATGTCATAATTGGTTGCCATGGCGACGTGATGTCATAATTGGTTGCCATGGCGATGATGTCATAATTGGTTGCCATGGCGACGGTGATGTCATAATTGGTTGCCATGGAGACGATGATGCCTTAATATGTTGCCATGGCGATGATGTCATAATTGGTTGCCATGGCGACGATGATGCCTTAATACGTTGCCATGGCGATGATGTCATAATTGGTTGCCATGGCGACGGTGATGTCATAATTGGTTAACATGGCGACGGTAATGTCATAATTGGTTGACATGGCGATGATGTCATAATTGGTTGCCATGGCGATGATGATGCTTTAATATGTTGCCATGGCGACGATGAAGTCATAATTGGTTGCCATGGCGATGATGATGTCATAATTGGTTGCCATGGCGATTATGTCATAATTGGTTGCCATGGCGATGATGATGTCATAATTGGTTGCCATGGCGATGATGTCATAATTGGTTGCCATGGCGATGATGTCATAATTGGTTGCCATGACGATGATGTCATAATTGGTTGCCATGGTGACGATGATGCCTTAACACGTTGCCATGGCGACGGTGATGTCATAATTGGTTGCAATGGCGACGGTGATGTCATAATTGGTTGCCATGGCGACGATGATGTCTTAATACGTTGCCATGGCGACGGTGATGTCATTATTGGTTGCCATGGCGACGGTGATATCATAATTGGTTGCCATGGTGACGATGATGTCATAATTGGTTGCCATGGCGACGATGATGCCTTAATACGTTGCCATGGCGATGATGTCATAATTGGTTTCCATGGCGACGGTGATGTCATAATTGGTTGCCATGGCGACGATGATGCCTTAATACATTGCCATGGCGACGGTGATGTCATAATTGGTTGCCATGGCGATGATGTCATACTTGGTTGCCATGGCGACGGTGATGTCATAATTGGTTGCAATGGTGACGATGATGTCATAATTGGTTGCCATGGCGATGGTGATGTCATAATTGGTTGCCATGGCGATGATGATGTCATAATTGGTTGCCATGTTGACGATGATGCCTTAATACGTTCCCATGGCGATGATGTCATAATTGTTTGCCATGGCGACGATCATGCCTTAATACATTGCCATGGCGATGATGTCATAATTGGTTGCCATGGCGACGGTGATGTCATAATTGGTTGCCATAGCGACGGTGATGTCATAATTGGTTGCCATGGCGACGATGATGCCTTAATACGTTGCCATGGCGACGGTGATATCATAATTGGTTGCCATGGCGACGGAGATGTCATAATTGGTTGCCATGGCGACGGTGATGTCATAATTGGTTGCCATGGCGACGATGATGCCTTAATACGTTGCCATGGTGATGATGTCATAATTGGTTGCCATGGCTACGGTGATGTCATAATTGGCTGCCATGGCGACGGTGATGTCATAATTGGTTGCCATGGCGATGATGTCATAATTGGTTGCCATGGCGACGGTGATGTCATAATTTGTTGCCATGGCGACGATGATGCCTTAATACGTTGCCATGGCGATGATGTCATAATTGGTTGCCATGGCGACAATGATGCCTTAATACGTTGCCATGGCAACGGTGATGTCATAATTGGTTGCCTTTTCGACGATGATGCCTTAATACGTTGCCATGGCGATGATGTCATAATTGGTTGCCATGGCGACGGTGATGTCATAATTGGTTGCCATGGCGACGGTGATGTCATAATTGGTTGCCATGGCGACAATAATGTCATAATTGGTTGCCATGGCGACGATGATGCCTTAATACGTTGACATGGCGATGATGTCATAATTGGTTGCCATGGCGACGGTGATGTCATAATTGGTTTCCATGGCGACGATGATGCCTTAATACGTTGCATGGCGATGATGTCATAATTGGTTGCCATGGCAAAGATGATGCCTTAATACGTTGCCATGGCGACGGTGATGTCATAATTTGTTGCCATGGTGATGATGTCATGCCATGGCGACGGTGATGTCATAATTGGTTGCTATGGCAACGATGATGTCATAATTGGTTGCCATGGAGACTATGATGCCTTAATACGTTGACATGGCGACGGTGATATCATTGGTTGCCATGGCGACGGTGATGTCATAATTGGTTGCCATGGCGACGTTGATGTCATAATTTGTTGCCATGGCAATGATGATGTCATAATTGGTTGCCATGGCGACGGTGATGTCATAATTGGTTGCTATGGCGACGATGATGTCATAATTGGTTGCCATGGAGACGATGATGCCTTAATACGTTGCCATGGTGACGGTGATATCATAATTGGTTGCCATGGCGACGGTGATGTCATAATTGGTTGCCATGGCGACGGTGATGCCTTGATACGTTGCCATGGCGACGGTGATGTCGTAATTGGTTGCCATGGCGACGGTGATGTCATAATTGGTTGCCATGGCGACGGTGATGTCATAATTGGTTGCCATGGCGATGATGCCTTAATACGTTGCCATGGCGACGGTGATGTCATAATTGGTTGCCATGGCGACAATGATGCCTTAATACATTGCCATGGCGATGATGTCATAATTGGTTGCCATGGTGACGGTGATGTCATAATTGGTTGCCATGGCGACGATGATGCCTTAATACGTTCCCATGGCGATGATGTCATAATTGGTTGCCATGGCAACGGTGATGTCATAATTGGTTGCCATGGCGACGATGATGACTTAATACGTTGACATGGCGATAATGTCATAATTGGTTTCCATGGCGACGGTGATGTCATAATTTTTTGCCATGGCGACGGTGATGTCATAATTGGTTGCCATGGCGATGATGTCATAATTGGTTGCCATGGCGACGGTGATGTCATAATTGGTTGCCATGGCGACGATGATGCCTTAATACATTGCCATGGCGATGATGTCATAATTGGTTGCCATGGCGACGGTGATGTCATAATTGGTTGCCATGGCGACGGTGATGTCATAATTGGTTGCCATGGCAATGATGTCATAATTGGTTGCCATGGCGACGGTGATGTCATAATTGGTTGCCATGGCGACGATGATGCCTTAATACGTTGCCATGGCGATGATGTCATAATTGGTTGCCATGGCGACGGTGATGTCATAATTGGTTGCCATGGCGACGGTGATGTCATAATTGGTTGCCATGGCGACAATGATTTCATAATTGGTTGCCATGGCGACGATGATGCCTTAATACGTTGACATGGCGATGATGTCATAATTGGTTGCCATGGCGACGGTGATGTCATAATTGGTTGCCATGGCGACGATGATGCCTTAATACGTTGCCATGGCGATGATGTCATAATTGGTTGCCATGGCGACGGTGATGTCATAATTGGTTGCCATGGCGACGGTGATGTCATAATTGGTTGCCATGGCGACAATGATGTCATAATTGGTTGCCATGGCAACGATGATGCCTTAATACGTTGACATGGCGATGATGTCATAATTGGTTGCCATGGTGACGGTGATGTCATAATTGGTTGCCATGGCGACGATGATGCCTTAATACGTTGCCATGGCGATGATGTCATAATTGGTTGCCATGGCGATGATGATGCCTTAATACGTTGCCATGGCGACGGTGATGTCATAATTTGTTGCCATGTCGATGATGATGTCATAATTGGTTGCCATGGCGACGGTGATGTCATAATTGGTTGCTATGGCTACGATGATGTCATAATTGGTTGCCATGGAGACTATGATGCCTTAATACGTTGCCATGGCGACGGTGATATCATTGGTTGCCATGGCTACGGTGATGTCATAATTGGTTGCCATGGCGGTGATGTCATAATTGGTTGCCATGGTGACGGTGATGTCATAATTGGTTGCCATGGCGACGATGATGCCTTAATACGTTGCCATGATGATGATGTCATAATTGGTTGCCATGGCGATGGTGATGTCATAATTGGTTGCCATGGCGATGGTGATGTCATAATTGGTTGCCATGGCGACAATAATGTCATAATTGGTTGCCATGGCGACGATGATGCCTTAATACGTTGACATGGCGATGATGTCATAATTGGTTGCCATGGCGACGGTGATGTCATAATTGGTTTCCATGGCGACGATGATGCCTTAATACGTTGCATGGCGATGATGTCATAATTGGTTGCCATGGCAAAGATGATGCCTTAATACGTTGCCATGGCGACGGTGATGTCATAATTTGTTGCCATGGTGATGATGATGTCATACCATGGCGACGGTGATGTCATAATTGGTTGCCATGGCGACGATGATGTCATAATTGGTTGCCATGGAGACGATGATGCCTTAATATGTTGCCATGGCGATGATGTCATAAATGGTTGCCATGGCGACGGTGATGTAATAATTGATTGCCATGGCGACGATTATGCCTTAATACGTTGCCATGGCGATGATGTCATAATTGGTTGCCATGGCGACGGTGATGTCATAATTGGTTGCCATGGCGACGGTGATGTCATAATTGGTTGCCATGGCGACAATGATGTCATAATTGGTTGCCATGGCGACGATGATGCCTTAATATGTTGCCATGGCGATGATGTCATAATTGGTTGCCATGGCGACGGTGATGTCATAATTGGTTGCCATGGTGACGGTGATGTCATAATTGGTTGCCATGGCGACAATGATGTCATAATTGGTTGCCATGGTGACGATGATGCCTTAATACGTTGCCATGGCGATGATGTCATAATTGGTTGCCATGGCGACGATGATGCCTTAATACGTTGCCATGGCGATGATGTCATAATTGGTTGCCATGGTGACGGTGATGTAATAATTGGTTGCCATGGCGATGTTGATGTCATAATTCTTTGCCATGGCGACAATGATGTCATGATTGGTTGCCATGGCGACGATGATGCCTTAATATGTTGCCATGGCGACGGTGATGTCATAATTTGTTGCCATGGCGATGATGATGTCATAATTGGTTGCCATGGCGACGGTGATGTCATAATTGGTTGCCATGGCGACGATGATGCCTTAATACGTTGCCATGGCAATGATGTCATAAATGGTTGCCATGGCGACGGTGATGTCATAATTCGTTTGCCATGGTGACGGTGATGTCATAATTGGTTGCCATGGTGACGGTGATGTCATAATTGGTTGCCATGGTGACGGTGATGTCATAATTGGTTGCCATGACGATGATGATGTCATAATTGGTTGCCATGGCGATGATGTCATAATTGGTTGCCATGGCGATTATGTCATAATTGGTTGCCATGGCGACGATGATACCTTAATACGTTGCCATGGCGATGAAGTCATAATTGGTTGCCATGGCGATGATGATGTCATAATAGGTTGCCATGGCGACGGTGAGGTCATAATTGGTTGCCATGGCGATGATGTCATAATAGGTTGCCATGGCGATGATGTCATAATAGGTTGCCATGGCGACGGTGATGTCATAATTGGTTGCCATGGCGACGGTGATGTAATAATTGGTTGCCATGGCGACGATGATGCCTTAATACGTTGCCATGGCGACGATGATGCCTTAATATGTTGCCATGGTGACGGTGATGTCATAATTGGTTGCCATGGCGACGGTGATGTCATAATTGGTTGCATTGGCGACGGTGATGTCATAATTGGTTGCCATGACGATGATGATGTCATAATTGGTTGCCATGGCGATGATGTCATAATTGGTTGCCATGGCGATGGTGATGTCATAATTGGTTGCCATGGCGACGATGATGCCTTAATACGTTGCCATGGCGACGGTGATGTCATAATTGGTTGCCATGGCGACGATGATGCCTTAATACGTTGCCATGGCGATGATGTCATAATTGGTTGCCATGGCGACGGTGATGTCATAATTGGTTGCCATGGCGACGATGATGCCTTAATACGTTGCCATGGCGATGATGTCATAATTGGTTGCCATGGCGACGATGATGCCTTAATACGTTGCCATGGTGACTGTGATGTCATAGTTTGTTGCCATGGCGATGATGATGTCATAATTGTTTGCCATGGCGACGGTGATGTCATAATTGGTTGCCATGGCGACGGTGATGTCATAATTGGTTGCCATGGCGACGATGATGCCTTAATACGTTGCCATGGCGATGATGTCATAATTGGTTGCCATGGCGACGGTGATGTCATAATTGGTTGCCATGGCGACGGTGATGTCATAATTGGTTGCCATGGCGACAATGATTTCATAAATGGTTGCCATGGCGACGATGATGCCTTAATACGTTGACATGGCGATGATGTCATAATTGGTTGCCATGGCAACGGTGATGTCATAATTGGTTGCCATGGCGACGGTTATGTCATAATTGGCTGCCATGGCGACAATGATGTCATAATTGGTTGCCATGGCGACGATGATGCCTTAATACGTTGACATGGCGATGATGTCATAATTGGTTGCCATGGTGACGGTGATGTCATAATTGGTTGCCATTGCGACGATGATGCCTTAATACGTTGCCATGGCGATTATGTCATAATTGGTTGCCATGGAGATGATGATGCCTTAATACATTGCCATGGCGACGGTGATGTCATAATTTGTTGCCATGTCGATGATGATGTCATAATTGGTTGCCATGGCGACGGTGATGTCATAATTGGTTGCTATGGCGACGATGATGTCATAATTGGTTGCCATGGAGACTATGATGCCTTAATACGTTGCCATGGCGACGGTGATATCATTGGTTGCCATGGCTACGGTGATGTCATAATTGGTTGCCATGGCGGTGATGTCATAATTGGTTGCCATGGCGACGGTAATGTCATAATTGGTTGCCATGGCGACGATGATGCCTTAATACGTTGCCATGGCGATGATGTCATAATTGGTTGCCATGGTGACGGTGATGTCATAACTGGTTGCCATGGCGACGATGATGCCTTGATACGTTGCCATGGCGATGATGTCATAATTGGTTGCCATGGCAACGGTGATGTCATAATTGGTTGCCATGGCGACGATGATGCCTTAATACGTTGACATGGCGATGATGTCATAATTGGTTGCCATGGCGACGGTGATGTCATAATTTTTTGCCATGGCGACGGTGATGTCATAATTGGTTGCCATGGCGATAATGTCATAATTGGTTGCCATGGCGACGGTGATGTCATAATTGGTTGCCATGGCGACGATGATGCCTTAATACGTTGCCATGGCGATGATGTCATAATTGGTTGCCATGGCGACGGTGATGTCATAATTGGTTGCCATGGCGACTGTGATGTCATAATTGGTTGCCATGGCGACAATGATTTCATAATTGGTTGCCATGGCGACGATGATGCCTTAATACGTTGACATGGCGATGATGTCATAATTGGTTGCCATGGCGACGCTGATGTCACAATTGGTTGCCATGGCGACGATGATGCCTTAATACGTTGCCATGGCGATGATGTCATAATTGGTTGCCATGGCGACGGTGATGTCATAATTGGTTGCCATGGCGACGGTGATGTCATAATTGGTTGCCATGGCGACAATGATGTCATAATTGGTTGCCATGGCGACGATGCCTTAATACGTTGACAAGGCGATGATTTCATAATTGGTTGCCATGGCGACGGTGATGTCATAATTGGTTGCCATGGCGACGATGATGCCTTAATACGTTGCCATGGCGATGATGTCATAATTGGTTGCCATGGCGATGATGATGCCTTAATACGTTGCCATGGCGACGGTGATGTCATAATTTGTTGCCATGGCGATGATGATGTCATAATTGGTTGCCATGGCGATGGTGATGTCATAATTGGTTGCTATGGCGACGATGATGTCATAATTGGTTGCCATGGAGACTATGATGCCTTAATACGTTGCCATGGCGACGGTGATATCATTGGTTGCCATGGCGACGGTGATGTCATAATTAGTTGCCATGGCGATGATGTCATAATTGGTTGCCATGGCGACGGTGATGTCATAATTGGTTGCCATGGCGACGATGATGCCTTAATACGTTGCCATGGTGATGATGTCATAATTGGTTGCCATGGCGATGGTGATGTCATAATTGGTTGCCATGGCGACGGTGATGTCATAATTGGTTGCCATGGCGACAATGATGTCATAATTGGTTGCCATGGCGACGATGATGCCTTAATACGTTGACATGGCGATGATGTCATAATTGGTTGCCATGGCGACGGTGATGTCATAATTGGTTTCCATGGCGACGATGATGCCTTAATACGTTGCATGGCGATGATGTCATAATTGGTTGCCATGGCAAAGATGATGCCTTAATACGTTGCCATGGCGACGGTGATGTCATAATTTGTTGCCATGGCGATGGTGATGTCATAATTGGTTGCCATGGCGACGGTGATTTCATAATTGGTTGCTCTGGCGACGATGATGTCATAATTGGTTGCCATGGAGATGATGATGCCTTAATACGTTGCCATGTCGATTATGTCATAAATGGTTGCCATGGCGACGGTGATGTCATAATTGGTTGCCATGGCGACGATTATGCCTTAATACGTTGCCATGGCGATGATGTCATAATTGGTTGCCATGGCGACGATGATGCCTTAATACGTTGCCATGGCGATGATGTCATAATTGGTTGCCATGGCGACGGTGATGTCATAATTGGTTGCCATGGCGACAATGATGTCATAATTGGTTGCCATGGCGACGATGATGCCTTAATACGTTGCCATGGCGATGATGTCATAATTGGTTGCCATGGCGACGGTGATGTCATAATTGGTTGCCATGGCGACGGTGATGTCATAATTGGTTGCCATGGCGATGATGTCATAATTTGTTGCCATGGCGACGGTGATGTCATAATTGGTTACCATGGCGACGATGATGCCTTAATACATTGCCATGGCGATGATGCCTTAATACGTTGCCATGGCGATGATGTCATAATTGGTTGCCATGGCGACGGTGATGTCATAATTGGTTGCCATGGCGACAATGATGTCATAATTGGTTGCCATGGCGACGATGATGCCTTAATACGTTGCCATGGCGATGATGTCATAATTGGTTGCCATGGCGACGGTGATGTCATAATTGGTTGCCATGGCGACGGTGATGTCATAATTGGTTGCCATGGCGATGATGTCATAATTTGTTGCCATGGCGACGGTGATGTCATAATTGGTTACCATGGCGACGATGATGCCTTAATACATTGCCATGGCGATGATGCCTTAATACATTGCCATGGCGATGATGTCATAATTGGTTGCCATGGCGACGGTGATGTCATAATTGGTTGCCATGGCGACGATGATGCCTTAATACGTTGCCATGGCGATGATGTCATAATTGGTTGCCATGGCGACGATCATGCCTTAATACGTTGCCATGGCGATGATGTCATAATTGGTTGCCATGGCGACGGTGATGTCATAATTAGTTGCCATAGCGACGGTGATGTCATAATTGGTTGCCATGGCGATGATGATGCCTTAATACGTTGCCATGGCGACGGTGATATCATAATTGGTTGCCATGGTGACGGTGATGTCATAATTGGTTGCCATGGCGACGGTGATGTCATAATTGGTTGCCATGGCGACGATGATGCCTTAATACGTTGCCATGGCGATGATGTCATATTTGGTTGCCATGGCGATGGTGATGTCATAATTGGTTGCCATGGCGACGTGATGTCATAATTGGTTGCCATGGCGATGATGTCATAATTGGTTGCCATGGCGACGGTGATGTCATAATTGGTTGCCATGGCGACGATGATGCCTTAATATGTTGCCATGGCGATGATGTCATAATTGGTTGCCATGGCGACGATGATGCCTTAATACGTTGCCATGGCAACGGTGATGTCATAATTGGTTGACATGGCGACTATGATGCCTTAATACGTTGCCATGGCGATGATGTCATAATTGGTTGCCATGGCGACGGTGATGTCATAATTGGTTAACATGGCGACGGTAATGTCATAATTGGTTGACATGGCGATGATGTCATAATTGGTTGCCATGGCGATGATGATGCTTTAATACGTTGCCATGGCGACGATGAAGTCATAATTGGTTGCCATGGCGACGATGATGTCATAATTGGTTGCCATGGCGATTATGTCATAATTGGTTGCCATGGCGATGATGATGTCATAATTGGTTGCCATGGCGATGATGTCATAATTGGTTGCCATGGCGATGATGTCATAATTGGTTGCCATGACGATGATGTCATAATTGGTTGCCATGGTGACGATGATGCCTTAACACGTTGCCATGGCGACGGTGATGTCATAATTGGTTGCAATGGCGACGGTGATGTCATAATTGGTTGCCATGGCGACGATGATGTCTTAATACGTTGCCATGGCGACGGTGATGTCATTATTGGTTGCCATGGCGACGGTGATATCATAACTGGTTGCCATGGTGACGATGATGTCATAATTGGTTGCCATGGCGACGATGATGCCTTAATACGTTGCCATGGCGATGATGTCATAATTGGTTTCCATGGCGACGGTGATGTCATAATTGGTTGCCATGGCGACGATGATGCCTTAATACATTGCCATGGCGACGGTGATGTCATAATTGGTTGCCATGGCGATGATGTCATACTTGGTTGCCATGGCGACGGTGATGTCATAATTGGTTGCAATGGTGACGATGATGTCATAATTGGTTGCCATGGCGATGGTGATGTCATAATTGGTTGCCATGGCGATGATGATGTCATAATTGGTTGCCATGTCGACGATGATGCCTTAATACGTTCCCATGGCGATGATGTCATAATTGTTTGCCATGGCGACGATCATGCCTTAATACATTGCCATGGCGATGATGTCATAATTGGTTGCCATGGCGACGGTGATGTCATAATTGGTTGCCATAGCGACGGTGATGTCATAATTGGTTGCCATGGCGACGATGATGCCTTAATACGTTGCCATGGCGACGGTGATATCATAATTGGTTGCCATGGCGACGGAGATGTCATAATTGGTTGCCATGGCGACGATGATGCCTTAATACGTTGCCATGGTGATGATGTCATAATTGGTTGCCATGGCGACGGTGATGTCATAATTGGTTGCCATGGCGACGATGATGCCTTAATACGTTGCCATGGTGATGATGTCATAATTGGTTGCCATGGCGACGGTGATGTCATAATTGGCTGCCATGGCGACGGTGATGTCATAATTGGTTGCCATGGCGATGATGTCATAATTGGTTGCCATGGCGACGGTGATGTCATAATTTGTTGCCATGGCGACGATGATGCCTTAATACGTTGCCATGGCGATGATGTCATAATTGGTTGCCATGGCGACAATGATGCCTTAATACGTTGCCATGGCAACGGTGATGTCATAATTGGTTGCCTTTTCGACGATGATGCCTTAATACGTTGCCATGGCGATGATGTCATAATTGGTTGCCATGGCGACGGTGATGTCATAATTGGTTGCCATGGCGACGGTGATGTCATAATTGGTTGCCATGGCGACAATAATGTCATAATTGGTTGCCATGGCGACGATGATGCCTTAATACGTTGACATGGCGATGATGTCATAATTGGTTGCCATGGCGACGGTGATGTCATAATTGGTTTCCATGGCGACGATGATGCCTTAATACGTTGCATGGCGATGATGTCATAATTGGTTGCCATGGCAAAGATGATGCCTTAATACGTTGCCATGGCGACGGTGATGTCATAATTTGTTGCCATGGTGATGATGTCATGCCATGGCGACGGTGATGTCATAATTGGTTGCTATGGCAACGATGATGTCATAATTGGTTGCCATGGAGACTATGATGCCTTAATACGTTGACATGGCGACGGTGATATCATTGGTTGCCATGGCGACGGTGATGTCATAATTGGTTGCCATGGCGACGTTGATGTCATAATTTGTTGCCATGGCAATGATGATGTCATAATTGGTTGCCATGGCGACGGTGATGTCATAATTGGTTGCTATGGCGACGATGATGTCATAATTGGTTGCCATGGAGACGATGATGCCTTAATACGTTGCCATGGTGACGGTGATATCATAATTGGTTGCCATGGCGACGGTGATGTCATAATTGGTTGCCATGGCGACGGTGATGCCTTGATACGTTGCCATGGCGACGGTGATGTCGTAATTGGTTGCCATGGCGACGGTGATGTCATAATTGGTTGCCATGGCGACGGTGATGTCATAATTGGTTGCCATGGCGATGATGCCTTAATACGTTGCCATGGCGACGGTGATGTCATAATTGGTTGCCATGGCGACAATGATGCCTTAATACATTGCCATGGCGATGATGTCATAATTGGTTGCCATGGTGACGGTGATGTCATAATTGGTTGCCATGGCGACGATGATGCCTTAATACGTTCCCATGGCGATGATGTCATAATTGGTTGCCATGGCAACGTTGATGTCATAATTGGTTGCCATGGCGACGATGATGACTTAATACGTTGACATGGCGATGATGTCATAATTGGTTTCCATGGCGACGGTGATGTCATAATTTTTTGCCATGGCGACGGTGATGTCATAATTGGTTGCCATGGCGATGATGTCATAATTGGTTGCCATGGCGACGGTGATGTCATAATTGGTTGCCATGGCGACGATGATGCCTTAATACATTGCCATGGCGATGATGTCATAATTGGTTGCCATGGCGACGGTGATGTCATAATTGGTTGCCATGGCGACGGTGATGTCATAATTGGTTGCCATGGCAATGATGTCATAATTGGTTGCCATGGCGACGGTGATGTCATAATTGGTTGCCATGGCGACGATGATGCCTTAATACGTTGCCATGGCGATGATGTCATAATTGGTTGCCATGGCGACGGTGATGTCATAATTGGTTGCCATGGCGACGGTGATGTCATAATTGGTTGCCATGGCGACAATGATTTCATAATTGGTTGCCATGGCGACGATGATGCCTTAATACGTTGACATGGCGATGATGTCATAATTGGTTGCCATGGCGACGGTGATGTCATAATTGGTTGCCATGGCGACGATGATGCCTTAATACGTTGCCATGGCGATGATGTCATAATTGGTTGCCATGGCGACGGTGATGTCATAATTGGTTGCCATGGTGACTGTGATGTCATAATTGGTTGCCATGGCGACAATGATGTCATAATTGGTTGCCATGGCGACGATGATGCCTTAATACGTTGACATGGCGATGATGTCATAATTGGTTGCCATGGCGACGATGATGTCATAATTGGTTGCCATGGCGATTATGTCATAATTGGTTGCCATGGCGATGATGATGTCATAATTGGTTGCCATGGCGATGATGTCATAATTGGTTGCCATGGAGATGATGATGCCTTAATACGTTGCCATGTCGATTATGTCATAAATGGTTGCCATGGCGACGGTGATGTCATAATTGGTTGCCATGGCGACGATTATGCCTTAATACGTTGCCATGGCGATGATGTCATAATTGGTTGCCATGGCGACGATGATGCCTTAATACGTTGCCATGGCGATGATGTCATAATTGGTTGCCATGGCGACGGTGATGTCATAATTGGTTGCCATGGCGACAATGATGTCATAATTGGTTGCCATGGCGACGATGATGCCTTAATACGTTGCCATGGCGATGATGTCATAATTGGTTGCCATGGCGACGGTGATGTCATAATTGGTTGCCATGGCGACGGTGATGTCATAATTGGTTGCCATGGCGATGATGTCATAATTTGTTGCCATGGCGACGGTGATGTCATAATTGGTTACCATGGCGACGATGATGCCTTAATACATTGCCATGGCGATGATGCCTTAATACGTTGCCATGGCGATGATGTCATAATTGGTTGCCATGGCGACGGTGATGTCATAATTGGTTGCCATGGCGACAATGATGTCATAATTGGTTGCCATGGCGACGATGATGCCTTAATACGTTGCCATGGCGATGATGTCATAATTGGTTGCCATGGCGACGGTGATGTCATAATTGGTTGCCATGGCGACGGTGATGTCATAATTGGTTGCCATGGCGATGATGTCATAATTTGTTGCCATGGCGACGGTGATGTCATAATTGGTTACCATGGCGACGATGATGCCTTAATACATTGCCATGGCGATGATGCCTTAATACATTGCCATGGCGATGATGTCATAATTGGTTGCCATGGCGACGGTGATGTCATAATTGGTTGCCATGGCGACGATGATGCCTTAATACGTTGCCATGGCGATGATGTCATAATTGGTTGCCATGGCGACGATCATGCCTTAATACGTTGCCATGGCGATGATGTCATAATTGGTTGCCATGGCGACGGTGATGTCATAATTAGTTGCCATAGCGACGGTGATGTCATAATTGGTTGCCATGGCGATGATGATGCCTTAATACGTTGCCATGGCGACGGTGATATCATAATTGGTTGCCATGGTGACGGTGATGTCATAATTGGTTGCCATGGCGACGGTGATGTCATAATTGGTTGCCATGGCGACGATGATGCCTTAATACGTTGCCATGGCGATGATGTCATATTTGGTTGCCATGGCGATGGTGATGTCATAATTGGTTGCCATGGCGACGTGATGTCATAATTGGTTGCCATGGCGATGATGTCATAATTGGTTGCCATGGCGACGGTGATGTCATAATTGGTTGCCATGGCGACGATGATGCCTTAATATGTTGCCATGGCGATGATGTCATAATTGGTTGCCATGGCGACGATGATGCCTTAATACGTTGCCATGGCAACGGTGATGTCATAATTGGTTGACATGGCGACTATGATGCCTTAATACGTTGCCATGGCGATGATGTCATAATTGGTTGCCATGGCGACGGTGATGTCATAATTGGTTAACATGGCGACGGTAATGTCATAATTGGTTGACATGGCGATGATGTCATAATTGGTTGCCATGGCGATGATGATGCTTTAATACGTTGCCATGGCGACGATGAAGTCATAATTGGTTGCCATGGCGACGATGATGTCATAATTGGTTGCCATGGCGATTATGTCATAATTGGTTGCCATGGCGATGATGATGTCATAATTGGTTGCCATGGCGATGATGTCATAATTGGTTGCCATGGCGATGATGTCATAATTGGTTGCCATGACGATGATGTCATAATTGGTTGCCATGGTGACGATGATGCCTTAACACGTTGCCATGGCGACGGTGATGTCATAATTGGTTGCAATGGCGACGGTGATGTCATAATTGGTTGCCATGGCGACGATGATGTCTTAATACGTTGCCATGGCGACGGTGATGTCATTATTGGTTGCCATGGCGACGGTGATATCATAACTGGTTGCCATGGTGACGATGATGTCATAATTGGTTGCCATGGCGACGATGATGCCTTAATACGTTGCCATGGCGATGATGTCATAATTGGTTTCCATGGCGACGGTGATGTCATAATTGGTTGCCATGGCGACGATGATGCCTTAATACATTGCCATGGCGACGGTGATGTCATAATTGGTTGCCATGGCGATGATGTCATACTTGGTTGCCATGGCGACGGTGATGTCATAATTGGTTGCAATGGTGACGATGATGTCATAATTGGTTGCCATGGCGATGGTGATGTCATAATTGGTTGCCATGGCGATGATGATGTCATAATTGGTTGCCATGTCGACGATGATGCCTTAATACGTTCCCATGGCGATGATGTCATAATTGTTTGCCATGGCGACGATCATGCCTTAATACATTGCCATGGCGATGATGTCATAATTGGTTGCCATGGCGACGGTGATGTCATAATTGGTTGCCATAGCGACGGTGATGTCATAATTGGTTGCCATGGCGACGATGATGCCTTAATACGTTGCCATGGCGACGGTGATATCATAATTGGTTGCCATGGCGACGGAGATGTCATAATTGGTTGCCATGGCGACGATGATGCCTTAATACGTTGCCATGGTGATGATGTCATAATTGGTTGCCATGGCGACGGTGATGTCATAATTGGTTGCCATGGCGACGATGATGCCTTAATACGTTGCCATGGTGATGATGTCATAATTGGTTGCCATGGCGACGGTGATGTCATAATTGGCTGCCATGGCGACGGTGATGTCATAATTGGTTGCCATGGCGATGATGTCATAATTGGTTGCCATGGCGACGGTGATGTCATAATTTGTTGCCATGGCGACGATGATGCCTTAATACGTTGCCATGGCGATGATGTCATAATTGGTTGCCATGGCGACAATGATGCCTTAATACGTTGCCATGGCAACGGTGATGTCATAATTGGTTGCCTTTTCGACGATGATGCCTTAATACGTTGCCATGGCGATGATGTCATAATTGGTTGCCATGGCGACGGTGATGTCATAATTGGTTGCCATGGCGACGGTGATGTCATAATTGGTTGCCATGGCGACAATAATGTCATAATTGGTTGCCATGGCGACGATGATGCCTTAATACGTTGACATGGCGATGATGTCATAATTGGTTGCCATGGCGACGGTGATGTCATAATTGGTTTCCATGGCGACGATGATGCCTTAATACGTTGCATGGCGATGATGTCATAATTGGTTGCCATGGCAAAGATGATGCCTTAATACGTTGCCATGGCGACGGTGATGTCATAATTTGTTGCCATGGTGATGATGTCATGCCATGGCGACGGTGATGTCATAATTGGTTGCTATGGCAACGATGATGTCATAATTGGTTGCCATGGAGACTATGATGCCTTAATACGTTGACATGGCGACGGTGATATCATTGGTTGCCATGGCGACGGTGATGTCATAATTGGTTGCCATGGCGACGTTGATGTCATAATTTGTTGCCATGGCAATGATGATGTCATAATTGGTTGCCATGGCGACGGTGATGTCATAATTGGTTGCTATGGCGACGATGATGTCATAATTGGTTGCCATGGAGACGATGATGCCTTAATACGTTGCCATGGTGACGGTGATATCATAATTGGTTGCCATGGCGACGGTGATGTCATAATTGGTTGCCATGGCGACGGTGATGCCTTGATACGTTGCCATGGCGACGGTGATGTCGTAATTGGTTGCCATGGCGACGGTGATGTCATAATTGGTTGCCATGGCGACGGTGATGTCATAATTGGTTGCCATGGCGATGATGCCTTAATACGTTGCCATGGCGACGGTGATGTCATAATTGGTTGCCATGGCGACAATGATGCCTTAATACATTGCCATGGCGATGATGTCATAATTGGTTGCCATGGTGACGGTGATGTCATAATTGGTTGCCATGGCGACGATGATGCCTTAATACGTTCCCATGGCGATGATGTCATAATTGGTTGCCATGGCAACGTTGATGTCATAATTGGTTGCCATGGCGACGATGATGACTTAATACGTTGACATGGCGATGATGTCATAATTGGTTTCCATGGCGACGGTGATGTCATAATTTTTTGCCATGGCGACGGTGATGTCATAATTGGTTGCCATGGCGATGATGTCATAATTGGTTGCCATGGCGACGGTGATGTCATAATTGGTTGCCATGGCGACGATGATGCCTTAATACATTGCCATGGCGATGATGTCATAATTGGTTGCCATGGCGACGGTGATGTCATAATTGGTTGCCATGGCGACGGTGATGTCATAATTGGTTGCCATGGCAATGATGTCATAATTGGTTGCCATGGCGACGGTGATGTCATAATTGGTTGCCATGGCGACGATGATGCCTTAATACGTTGCCATGGCGATGATGTCATAATTGGTTGCCATGGCGACGGTGATGTCATAATTGGTTGCCATGGCGACGGTGATGTCATAATTGGTTGCCATGGCGACAATGATTTCATAATTGGTTGCCATGGCGACGATGATGCCTTAATACGTTGACATGGCGATGATGTCATAATTGGTTGCCATGGCGACGGTGATGTCATAATTGGTTGCCATGGCGACGATGATGCCTTAATACGTTGCCATGGCGATGATGTCATAATTGGTTGCCATGGCGACGGTGATGTCATAATTGGTTGCCATGGTGACTGTGATGTCATAATTGGTTGCCATGGCGACAATGATGTCATAATTGGTTGCCATGGCGACGATGATGCCTTAATACGTTGACATGGCGATGATGTCATAATTGGTTGCCATGGCGACGATGATGTCATAATTGGTTGCCATGGCGATTATGTCATAATTGGTTGCCATGGCGATGATGATGTCATAATTGGTTGCCATGGCGATGATGTCATAATTGGTTGCCATGGCGATGATGTCATAATTGGTTGCCATGACGATGATGTCATAATTGGTTGCCATGGTGACGATGATGCCTTAACACGTTGCCATGGCGACGGTGATGTCATAATTGGTTGCAATGGCGACGGTGATGTCATAATTGGTTGCCATGGCGACGATGATGTCTTAATACGTTGCCATGGCGACGGTGATGTCATTATTGGTTGCCATGGCGACGGTGATATCATAACTGGTTGCCATGGTGACGATGATGTCATAATTGGTTGCCATGGCGACGATGATGCCTTAATACGTTGCCATGGCGATGATGTCATAATTGGTTTCCATGGCGACGGTGATGTCATAATTGGTTGCCATGGCGACGATGATGCCTTAATACATTGCCATGGCGACGGTGATGTCATAATTGGTTGCCATGGCGATGATGTCATACTTGGTTGCCATGGCGACGGTGATGTCATAATTGGTTGCAATGGTGACGATGATGTCATAATTGGTTGCCATGGCGATGGTGATGTCATAATTGGTTGCCATGGCGATGATGATGTCATAATTGGTTGCCATGTCGACGATGATGCCTTAATACGTTCCCATGGCGATGATGTCATAATTGTTTGCCATGGCGACGATCATGCCTTAATACATTGCCATGGCGATGATGTCATAATTGGTTGCCATGGCAACGGTGATGTCATAATTGGTTGCCATAGCGACGGTGATGTCATAATTGGTTGCCATGGCGACGATGATGCCTTAATACGTTGCCATGGCGACGGTGATATCATAATTGGTTGCCATGGCGACGGAGATGTCATAATTGGTTGCCATGGCGACGGTGATGTCATAATTGGTTGCCATGGCGACGATGATGCCTTAATACGTTGCCATGGTGATGATGTCATAATTGGTTGCCATGGCGACGGTGATGTCATAATTGGCTGCCATGGCGACGGTGATGTCATAATTGGTTGCCATGGCGATGATGTCATAATTGGTTGCCATGGCGACGGTGATGTCATAATTTGTTGCCATGGCGACGATGATGCCTTAATACGTTGCCATGGCGATGATGTCATAATTGGTTGCCATGGCGACAATGATGCCTTAATACGTTGCCATGGCAACGGTGATGTCATAATTGGTTGCCTTTTCGACGATGATGCCTTAATACGTTGCCATGGCGATGATGTCATAATTGGTTGCCATGGCGACGGTGATGTCATAATTGGTTGCCATGGCGACGGTGATGTCATAATTGGTTGCCATGGCGACAATAATGTCATAATTGGTTGCCATGGCGACGATGATGCCTTAATACGTTGACATGGCGATGATGTCATAATTGGTTGCCATGGCGACGGTGATGTCATAATTGGTTGCTATGGCAACGATGATGTCATAATTGGTTGCCATGGAGACTATGATGCCTTAATACGTTGACATGGCGACGGTGATATCATTGGTTGCCATGGCGACGGTGATGTCATAATTGGTTGCCATGGCGACGTTGATGTCATAATTTGTTGCCATGGCAATGATGATGTCATAATTGGTTGCCATGGCGACGGTGATGTCATAATTGGTTGCTATGGCGACGATGATGTCATAATTGGTTGCCATGGAGACGATGATGCCTTAATACGTTGCCATGGTGACGGTGATATCATAATTGGTTGCCATGGCGACGGTGATGTCATAATTGGTTGCCATGGCGACGGTGATGCCTTGATACGTTGCCATGGCGACGGTGATGTCGTAATTGGTTGCCATGGCGACGGTGATGTCATAATTGGTTGCCATGGCGACGGTGATGTCATAATTGGTTGCCATGGCGATGATGCCTTAATACGTTGCCATGGCGACGGTGATGTCATAATTGGTTGCCATGGCGACAATGATGCCTTAATACATTGCCATGGCGATGATGTCATAATTGGTTGCCATGGTGACGGTGATGTCATAATTGGTTGCCATGGCGACGATGATGCCTTAATACGTTCCCATGGCGATGATGTCATAATTGGTTGCCATGGCAACGGTGATGTCATAATTGGTTGCCATGGCGACGATGATGACTTAATACGTTGACATGGCGATGATGTCATAATTGGTTTCCATGGCGACGGTGATGTCATAATTTTTTGCCATGGCGACGGTGATGTCATAATTGGTTGCCATGGCGATGATGTCATAATTGGTTGCCATGGCGACGGTGATGTCATAATTGGTTGCCATGGCGACGATGATGCCTTAATACGTTGCCATGGCGATGATGTCATAATTGGTTGCCATGGCGACGGTGATGTCATAATTGGTTGCCATGGCGACGGTGATGTCATAATTGGTTGCCATGGCGACAATGATTTCATAATTGGTTGCCATGGCGACGATGATGCCTTAATACGTTGACATGGCGATGATGTCATAATTGGTTGCCATGGCGACGGTGATGTCATAATTGGTTGCCATGGCGACGATGATGCCTTAATACGTTGCCATGGCGATGATGTCATAATTGGTTGCCATGGCGACGGTGATGTCATAATTGGTTGCCATGGCGACTGTGATGTCATAATTGGTTGCCATGGCGACAATGATGTCATAATTGGTTGCCATGGCGACGATGATGCCTTAATACGTTGACATGGCGATGATGTCATAATTGGTTGCCATGGCGACGGTGATGTCATAATTGGTTGCCATGGCGACGATGATGCCTTAATACGTTGCCATGGCGATGATGTCATAATTGGTTGCCATGGCGATGATGCCTTAATACGTTGCCATGGCGACGGTGATGTCATAATTTGTTGCCATGTCGATGATGATGTCATAATTGGTTGCCATGGCGACGGTGATGTCATAATTGGTTGCTATGGCTACGATGATGTCATAATTGGTTGCCATGGAGACTATGATGCCTTAATACGTTGCCATGGCGACGGTGATATCATTGGTTGCCATGGCTACGGTGATGTCATAATTGGTTGCCATGGCGGTGATGTCATAATTGGTTGCCATGGTGACGGTGATGTCATAATTGGTTGCCATGGCGACGATGATGCCTTAATACGTTGCCATGATGATGATGTCATAATTGGTTGCCATGGCGATGGTGATGTCATAATTGGTTGCCATGGCGATGGTGATGTCATAATTGGTTGCCATGGCGACAATAATGTCATAATTGGTTGCCATGGCGACGATGATGCCTTAATACGTTGACATGGCGATGATGTCATAATTGGTTGCCATGGCGACGGTGATGTCATAATTGGTTTCCATGGCGACGATGATGCCTTAATACGTTGCATGGCGATGATGTCATAATTGGTTGCCATGGCAAAGATGATGCCTTAATACGTTGCCATGGCGACGGTGATGTCATAATTTGTTGCCATGGTGATGATGATGTCATACCATGGCGACGGTGATGTCATAATTGGTTGCCATGGCGACGATGATGTCATAATTGGTTGCCATGGAGACGATGATGCCTTAATACGTTGCCATGGCGATGATGTCATAAATGGTTGCCATGGCGACGGTGATGTCTTAATTGATTGCCATGGCGACGATTATGCCTTAATACGTTGCCATGGCGATGATGTCATAATTGGTTGCCATGGCGACGGTGATGTCATAATTGGTTGCCATGGCGACGGTGATGTCATAATTGGTTGCCATGGCGACAATGATGTCATAATTGGTTGCCATGGCGACGATGATGCCTTAATATGTTGCCATGGCGATGATGTCATAATTGGTTGCCATGGCGACGGTGATGTCATAATTGGTTGCCATGGTGACGGTGATGTCATAATTGGTTGCCATGGCGACAATGATGTCATAATTGGTTGCCATGGTGACGATGATGCCTTAATACGTTGCCATGGCGATGATGTCATAATTGGTTGCCATGGCGACGGTGATGTCATAATTGGTTGCCATGGCGACGATGATGCCTTAATACGTTGCCATGGCGATGATGTCATAATTGGTTGCCATGGTGACGGTGATGTAATAATTGGTTGCCATGGTGATGTTGATGTCATAATTCTTTGCCATGGCGACAATGATGTCATGATTGGTTGCCATGGCGACGATGATGCCTTAATATGTTGCCATGGCGACGGTGATGTCATAATTTGTTGCCATGGCGATGATGATGTCATAATTGGTTGCCATGGCGACGGTGATGTCATAATTGGTTGCCATGGCGACGATGATGCCTTAATACGTTGCCATGGCAATGATGTCATAAATGGTTGCCATGGCGACGGTGATGTCATAATTCGTTTGCCATGGTGACGGTGATGTCATAATTGGTTGCCATGGTGACGGTGATGTCATAATTGGTTGCCATGGCGACGGTGATGTCATAATTGGTTGCCATGACGATGATGATGTCATAATTGGTTGCCATGGCGATGATGTCATAATTGGTTGCCATGGCGATGATGATGCTTTAATACGTTGCCATGGCGACGATGAAGTCATAATTGGTTGCCATGGCGACGATGATGTCATAATTGGTTGCCATGGCGATTATGTCATAATTGGTTGCCATGGCGATGATGATGTCATAATTGGTTGCCATGGCGATGATGTCATAATTGGTTGCCATGGCGATGATGTCATAATTGGTTGCCATGACGATGATGTCATAATTGGTTGCCATGGTGACGATGATGCCTTAACACGTTGCCATGGCGACGGTGATGTCATAATTGGTTGCAATGGCGACGGTGATGTCATAATTGGTTGCCATGGCGACGATGATGTCTTAATACGTTGCCATGGCGACGGTGATGTCATTATTGGTTGCCATGGCGACGGTGATATCATAACTGGTTGCCATGGTGACGATGATGTCATAATTGGTTGCCATGGCGACGATGATGCCTTAATACGTTGCCATGGCGATGATGTCATAATTGGTTTCCATGGCGACGGTGATGTCATAATTGGTTGCCATGGCGACGATGATGCCTTAATACATTGCCATGGCGACGGTGATGTCATAATTGGTTGCCATGGCGATGATGTCATACTTGGTTGCCATGGCGACGGTGATGTCATAATTGGTTGCAATGGTGACGATGATGTCATAATTGGTTGCCATGGCGATGGTGATGTCATAATTGGTTGCCATGGCGATGATGATGTCATAATTGGTTGCCATGTCGACGATGATGCCTTAATACGTTCCCATGGCGATGATGTCATAATTGTTTGCCATGGCGACGATCATGCCTTAATACATTGCCATGGCGATGATGTCATAATTGGTTGCCATGGCGACGGTGATGTCATAATTGGTTGCCATAGCGACGGTGATGTCATAATTGGTTGCCATGGCGACGATGATGCCTTAATACGTTGCCATGGCGACGGTGATATCATAATTGGTTGCCATGGCGACGGAGATGTCATAATTGGTTGCCATGGCGACGATGATGCCTTAATACGTTGCCATGGTGATGATGTCATAATTGGTTGCCATGGCGACGGTGATGTCATAATTGGTTGCCATGGCGACGATGATGCCTTAATACGTTGCCATGGTGATGATGTCATAATTGGTTGCCATGGCGACGGTGATGTCATAATTGGCTGCCATGGCGACGGTGATGTCATAATTGGTTGCCATGGCGATGATGTCATAATTGGTTGCCATGGCGACGGTGATGTCATAATTTGTTGCCATGGCGACGATGATGCCTTAATACGTTGCCATGGCGATGATGTCATAATTGGTTGCCATGGCGACAATGATGCCTTAATACGTTGCCATGGCAACGGTGATGTCATAATTGGTTGCCTTTTCGACGATGATGCCTTAATACGTTGCCATGGCGATGATGTCATAATTGGTTGCCATGGCGACGGTGATGTCATAATTGGTTGCCATGGCGACGGTGATGTCATAATTGGTTGCCATGGCGACAATAATGTCATAATTGGTTGCCATGGCGACGATGATGCCTTAATACGTTGACATGGCGATGATGTCATAATTGGTTGCCATGGCGACGGTGATGTCATAATTGGTTTCCATGGCGACGATGATGCCTTAATACGTTGCATGGCGATGATGTCATAATTGGTTGCCATGGCAAAGATGATGCCTTAATACGTTGCCATGGCGACGGTGATGTCATAATTTGTTGCCATGGTGATGATGTCATGCCATGGCGACGGTGATGTCATAATTGGTTGCTATGGCAACGATGATGTCATAATTGGTTGCCATGGAGACTATGATGCCTTAATACGTTGACATGGCGACGGTGATATCATTGGTTGCCATGGCGACGGTGATGTCATAATTGGTTGCCATGGCGACGTTGATGTCATAATTTGTTGCCATGGCAATGATGATGTCATAATTGGTTGCCATGGCGACGGTGATGTCATAATTGGTTGCTATGGCGACGATGATGTCATAATTGGTTGCCATGGAGACGATGATGCCTTAATACGTTGCCATGGTGACGGTGATATCATAATTGGTTGCCATGGCGACGGTGATGTCATAATTGGTTGCCATGGCGACGGTGATGCCTTGATACGTTGCCATGGCGACGGTGATGTCGTAATTGGTTGCCATGGCGACGGTGATGTCATAATTGGTTGCCATGGCGACGGTGATGTCATAATTGGTTGCCATGGCGATGATGCCTTAATACGTTGCCATGGCGACGGTGATGTCATAATTGGTTGCCATGGCGACAATGATGCCTTAATACATTGCCATGGCGATGATGTCATAATTGGTTGCCATGGTGACGGTGATGTCATAATTGGTTGCCATGGCGACGATGATGCCTTAATACGTTCCCATGGCGATGATGTCATAATTGGTTGCCATGGCAACGTTGATGTCATAATTGGTTGCCATGGCGACGATGATGACTTAATACGTTGACATGGCGATGATGTCATAATTGGTTTCCATGGCGACGGTGATGTCATAATTTTTTGCCATGGCGACGGTGATGTCATAATTGGTTGCCATGGCGATGATGTCATAATTGGTTGCCATGGCGACGGTGATGTCATAATTGGTTGCCATGGCGACGATGATGCCTTAATACATTGCCATGGCGATGATGTCATAATTGGTTGCCATGGCGACGGTGATGTCATAATTGGTTGCCATGGCGACGGTGATGTCATAATTGGTTGCCATGGCAATGATGTCATAATTGGTTGCCATGGCGACGGTGATGTCATAATTGGTTGCCATGGCGACGATGATGCCTTAATACGTTGCCATGGCGATGATGTCATAATTGGTTGCCATGGCGACGGTGATGTCATAATTGGTTGCCATGGCGACGGTGATGTCATAATTGGTTGCCATGGCGACAATGATTTCATAATTGGTTGCCATGGCGACGATGATGCCTTAATACGTTGACATGGCGATGATGTCATAATTGGTTGCCATGGCGACGGTGATGTCATAATTGGTTGCCATGGCGACGATGATGCCTTAATACGTTGCCATGGCGATGATGTCATAATTGGTTGCCATGGCGACGGTGATGTCATAATTGGTTGCCATGGTGACTGTGATGTCATAATTGGTTGCCATGGCGACAATGATGTCATAATTGGTTGCCATGGCGACGATGATGCCTTAATACGTTGACATGGCGATGATGTCATAATTGGTTGCCATGGCGACGATGATGTCATAATTGGTTGCCATGGCGATTATGTCATAATTGGTTGCCATGGCGATGATGATGTCATAATTGGTTGCCATGGCGATGATGTCATAATTGGTTGCCATGGCGACGGTGATGTCATAATTGGTTGCAATGGTGACGATGATGTCATAATTGGTTGCCATGGCGATGGTGATGTCATAATTGGTTGCCATGGCGATGATGATGTCATAATTGGTTGCCATGTCGACGATGATGCCTTAATACGTTCCCATGGCGATGATGTCATAATTGTTTGCCATGGCGACGATCATGCCTTAATACATTGCCATGGCGATGATGTCATAATTGGTTGCCATGGCAACGGTGATGTCATAATTGGTTGCCATAGCGACGGTGATGTCATAATTGGTTGCCATGGCGACGATGATGCCTTAATACGTTGCCATGGCGACGGTGATATCATAATTGGTTGCCATGGCGACGGAGATGTCATAATTGGTTGCCATGGCGACGGTGATGTCATAATTGGTTGCCATGGCGACGATGATGCCTTAATACGTTGCCATGGTGATGATGTCATAATTGGTTGCCATGGCGACGGTGATGTCATAATTGGCTGCCATGGCGACGGTGATGTCATAATTGGTTGCCATGGCGATGATGTCATAATTGGTTGCCATGGCGACGGTGATGTCATAATTTGTTGCCATGGCGACGATGATGCCTTAATACGTTGCCATGGCGATGATGTCATAATTGGTTGCCATGGCGACAATGATGCCTTAATACGTTGCCATGGCAACGGTGATGTCATAATTGGTTGCCTTTTCGACGATGATGCCTTAATACGTTGCCATGGCGATGATGTCATAATTGGTTGCCATGGCGACGGTGATGTCATAATTGGTTGCCATGGCGACGGTGATGTCATAATTGGTTGCCATGGCGACAATAATGTCATAATTGGTTGCCATGGCGACGATGATGCCTTAATACGTTGACATGGCGATGATGTCATAATTGGTTGCCATGGCGACGGTGATGTCATAATTGGTTTCCATGGCGACGATGATGCCTTAATACGTTGCATGGCGATGATGTCATAATTGGTTGCCATGGCAAAGATGATGCCTTAATACGTTGCCATGGCGACGGTGATGTCATAATTTGTTGCCATGGTGATGATGTCATGCCATGGCGACGGTGATGTCATAATTGGTTGCTATGGCAACGATGATGTCATAATTGGTTGCCATGGAGACTATGATGCCTTAATACGTTGACATGGCGACGGTGATATCATTGGTTGCCATGGCGACGGTGATGTCATAATTGGTTGCCATGGCGACGTTGATGTCATAATTTGTTGCCATGGCAATGATGATGTCATAATTGGTTGCCATGGCGACGGTGATGTCATAATTGGTTGCTATGGCGACGATGATGTCATAATTGGTTGCCATGGAGACGATGATGCCTTAATACGTTGCCATGGTGACGGTGATATCATAATTGGTTGCCATGGCGACGGTGATGTCATAATTGGTTGCCATGGCGACGGTGATGCCTTGATACGTTGCCATGGCGACGGTGATGTCGTAATTGGTTGCCATGGCGACGGTGATGTCATAATTGGTTGCCATGGCGACGGTGATGTCATAATTGGTTGCCATGGCGATGATGCCTTAATACGTTGCCATGGCGACGGTGATGTCATAATTGGTTGCCATGGCGACAATGATGCCTTAATACATTGCCATGGCGATGATGTCATAATTGGTTGCCATGGTGACGGTGATGTCATAATTGGTTGCCATGGCGACGATGATGCCTTAATACGTTCCCATGGCGATGATGTCATAATTGGTTGCCATGGCAACGGTGATGTCATAATTGGTTGCCATGGCGACGATGATGACTTAATACGTTGACATGGCGATGATGTCATAATTGGTTTCCATGGCGACGGTGATGTCATAATTTTTTGCCATGGCGACGGTGATGTCATAATTGGTTGCCATGGCGATGATGTCATAATTGGTTGCCATGGCGACGGTGATGTCATAATTGGTTGCCATGGCGACGATGATGCCTTAATACGTTGCCATGGCGATGATGTCATAATTGGTTGCCATGGCGACGGTGATGTCATAATTGGTTGCCATGGCGACGGTGATGTCATAATTGGTTGCCATGGCGACAATGATTTCATAATTGGTTGCCATGGCGACGATGATGCCTTAATACGTTGACATGGCGATGATGTCATAATTGGTTGCCATGGCGACGGTGATGTCATAATTGGTTGCCATGGCGACGATGATGCCTTAATACGTTGCCATGGCGATGATGTCATAATTGGTTGCCATGGCGACGGTGATGTCATAATTGGTTGCCATGGCGACTGTGATGTCATAATTGGTTGCCATGGCGACAATGATGTCATAATTGGTTGCCATGGCGACGATGATGCCTTAATACGTTGACATGGCGATGATGTCATAATTGGTTGCCATGGTGACGGTGATGTCATAATTGGTTGCCATGGCGACGATGATGCCTTAATACGTTGCCATGGCGATGATGTCATAATTGGTTGCCATGGCGATGATGCCTTAATACGTTGCCATGGCGACGGTGATGTCATAATTTGTTGCCATGTCGATGATGATGTCATAATTGGTTGCCATGGCGACGGTGATGTCATAATTGGTTGCTATGGCTACGATGATGTCATAATTGGTTGCCATGGAGACTATGATGCCTTAATACGTTGCCATGGCGACGGTGATATCATTGGTTGCCATGGCTACGGTGATGTCATAATTGGTTGCCATGGCGGTGATGTCATAATTGGTTGCCATGGTGACGGTGATGTCATAATTGGTTGCCATGGCGACGATGATGCCTTAATACGTTGCCATGATGATGATGTCATAATTGGTTGCCATGGCGATGGTGATGTCATAATTGGTTGCCATGGCGATGGTGATGTCATAATTGGTTGCCATGGCGACAATAATGTCATAATTGGTTGCCATGGCGACGATGATGCCTTAATACGTTGACATGGCGATGATGTCATAATTGGTTGCCATGGCGACGGTGATGTCATAATTGGTTTCCATGGCGACGATGATGCCTTAATACGTTGCATGGCGATGATGTCATAATTGGTTGCCATGGCAAAGATGATGCCTTAATACGTTGCCATGGCGACGGTGATGTCATAATTTGTTGCCATGGTGATGATGATGTCATACCATGGCGACGGTGATGTCATAATTGGTTGCCATGGCGACGATGATGTCATAATTGGTTGCCATGGAGACGATGATGCCTTAATACGTTGCCATGGCGATGATGTCATAAATGGTTGCCATGGCGATGATGTCATAATTGGTTGCCATGGCGACGGTGATGTCATAATTTGTTGCCATGGCGACGATGATGCCTTAATACGTTGCCATGGCGATGATGTCATAATTTGTTGCCATGGCGACGATGATGCCTTAATACGTTGCCATGGCGATGATGTCATAATTGGTTGCCATGGCGACAATGATGCCTTAATACGTTGCCATGGCAACGGTGATGTCATAATTGGTTGCCTTTTCGACGATGATGCCTTAATACGTTGCCATGGCGATGATGTCATAATTGGTTGCCATGGCGACGGTGATGTCATAATTGGTTGCCATGGCGACGGTGATGTCATAATTGGTTGCCATGGCGACAATAATGTCATAATTGGTTGCCATGGCGACGATGATGCCTTAATACGTTGACATGGCGATGATGTCATAATTGGTTGCCATGGCGACGGTGATGTCATAATTGGTTTCCATGGCGACGATGATGCCTTAATACGTTGCATGGCGATGATGTCATAATTGGTTGCCATGGCAAAGATGATGCCTTAATACGTTGCCATGGCGACGGTGATGTCATAATTTGTTGCCATGGTGATGATGTCATGCCATGGCGACGGTGATGTCATAATTGGTTGCTATGGCAACGATGATGTCATAATTGGTTGCCATGGAGACTATGATGCCTTAATACGTTGACATGGCGACGGTGATATCATTGGTTGCCATGGCGACGGTGATGTCATAATTGGTTGCCATGGCGACGTTGATGTCATAATTTGTTGCCATGGCAATGATGATGTCATAATTGGTTGCCATGGCGACGGTGATGTCATAATTGGTTGCTATGGCGACGATGATGTCATAATTGGTTGCCATGGAGACGATGATGCCTTAATACGTTGCCATGGTGACGGTGATATCATAATTGGTTGCCATGGCGACGGTGATGTCATAATTGGTTGCCATGGCGACGGTGATGCCTTGATACGTTGCCATGGCGACGGTGATGTCGTAATTGGTTGCCATGGCGACGGTGATGTCATAATTGGTTGCCATGGCGACGGTGATGTCATAATTGGTTGCCATGGCGATGATGCCTTAATACGTTGCCATGGCGACGGTGATGTCATAATTGGTTGCCATGGCGACAATGATGCCTTAATACATTGCCATGGCGATGATGTCATAATTGGTTGCCATGGTGACGGTGATGTCATAATTGGTTGCCATGGCGACGATGATGCCTTAATACGTTCCCATGGCGATGATGTCATAATTGGTTGCCATGGCAACGTTGATGTCATAATTGGTTGCCATGGCGACGATGATGACTTAATACGTTGACATGGCGATGATGTCATAATTGGTTTCCATGGCGACGGTGATGTCATAATTTTTTGCCATGGCGACGGTGATGTCATAATTGGTTGCCATGGCGATGATGTCATAATTGGTTGCCATGGCGACGGTGATGTCATAATTGGTTGCCATGGCGACGATGATGCCTTAATACATTGCCATGGCGATGATGTCATAATTGGTTGCCATGGCGACGGTGATGTCATAATTGGTTGCCATGGCGACGGTGATGTCATAATTGGTTGCCATGGCAATGATGTCATAATTGGTTGCCATGGCGACGGTGATGTCATAATTGGTTGCCATGGCGACGATGATGCCTTAATACGTTGCCATGGCGATGATGTCATAATTGGTTGCCATGGCGACGGTGATGTCATAATTGGTTGCCATGGCGACGGTGATGTCATAATTGGTTGCCATGGCGACAATGATTTCATAATTGGTTGCCATGGCGACGATGATGCCTTAATACGTTGACATGGCGATGATGTCATAATTGGTTGCCATGGCGACGGTGATGTCATAATTGGTTGCCATGGCGACGATGATGCCTTAATACGTTGCCATGGCGATGATGTCATAATTGGTTGCCATGGCGACGGTGATGTCATAATTGGTTGCCATGGTGACTGTGATGTCATAATTGGTTGCCATGGCGACAATGATGTCATAATTGGTTGCCATGGCGACGATGATGCCTTAATACGTTGACATGGCGATGATGTCATAATTGGTTGCCATGGCGACGATGATGTCATAATTGGTTGCCATGGCGATTATGTCATAATTGGTTGCCATGGCGATGATGATGTCATAATTGGTTGCCATGGCGATGATGTCATAATTGGTTGCCATGGCGATGATGTCATAATTGGTTGCCATGACGATGATGTCATAATTGGTTGCCATGGTGACGATGATGCCTTAACACGTTGCCATGGCGACGGTGATGTCATAATTGGTTGCAATGGCGACGGTGATGTCATAATTGGTTGCCATGGCGACGATGATGTCTTAATACGTTGCCATGGCGACGGTGATGTCATTATTGGTTGCCATGGCGACGGTGATATCATAACTGGTTGCCATGGTGACGATGATGTCATAATTGGTTGCCATGGCGACGATGATGCCTTAATACGTTGCCATGGCGATGATGTCATAATTGGTTTCCATGGCGACGGTGATGTCATAATTGGTTGCCATGGCGACGATGATGCCTTAATACATTGCCATGGCGACGGTGATGTCATAATTGGTTGCCATGGCGATGATGTCATACTTGGTTGCCATGGCGACGGTGATGTCATAATTGGTTGCAATGGTGACGATGATGTCATAATTGGTTGCCATGGCGATGGTGATGTCATAATTGGTTGCCATGGCGATGATGATGTCATAATTGGTTGCCATGTCGACGATGATGCCTTAATACGTTCCCATGGCGATGATGTCATAATTGTTTGCCATGGCGACGATCATGCCTTAATACATTGCCATGGCGATGATGTCATAATTGGTTGCCATGGCAACGGTGATGTCATAATTGGTTGCCATAGCGACGGTGATGTCATAATTGGTTGCCATGGCGACGATGATGCCTTAATACGTTGCCATGGCGACGGTGATATCATAATTGGTTGCCATGGCGACGGAGATGTCATAATTGGTTGCCATGGCGACGGTGATGTCATAATTGGTTGCCATGGCGACGATGATGCCTTAATACGTTGCCATGGTGATGATGTCATAATTGGTTGCCATGGCGACGGTGATGTCATAATTGGCTGCCATGGCGACGGTGATGTCATAATTGGTTGCCATGGCGATGATGTCATAATTGGTTGCCATGGCGACGGTGATGTCATAATTTGTTGCCATGGCGACGATGATGCCTTAATACGTTGCCATGGCGATGATGTCATAATTGGTTGCCATGGCGACAATGATGCCTTAATACGTTGCCATGGCAACGGTGATGTCATAATTGGTTGCCTTTTCGACGATGATGCCTTAATACGTTGCCATGGCGATGATGTCATAATTGGTTGCCATGGCGACGGTGATGTCATAATTGGTTGCCATGGCGACGGTGATGTCATAATTGGTTGCCATGGCGACAATAATGTCATAATTGGTTGCCATGGCGACGATGATGCCTTAATACGTTGACATGGCGATGATGTCATAATTGGTTGCCATGGCGACGGTGATGTCATAATTGGTTTCCATGGCGACGATGATGCCTTAATACGTTGCATGGCGATGATGTCATAATTGGTTGCCATGGCAAAGATGATGCCTTAATACGTTGCCATGGCGACGGTGATGTCATAATTTGTTGCCATGGTGATGATGTCATGCCATGGCGACGGTGATGTCATAATTGGTTGCTATGGCAACGATGATGTCATAATTGGTTGCCATGGAGACTATGATGCCTTAATACGTTGACATGGCGACGGTGATATCATTGGTTGCCATGGCGACGGTGATGTCATAATTGGTTGCCATGGCGACGTTGATGTCATAATTTGTTGCCATGGCAATGATGATGTCATAATTGGTTGCCATGGCGACGGTGATGTCATAATTGGTTGCTATGGCGACGATGATGTCATAATTGGTTGCCATGGAGACGATGATGCCTTAATACGTTGCCATGGTGACGGTGATATCATAATTGGTTGCCATGGCGACGGTGATGTCATAATTGGTTGCCATGGCGACGGTGATGCCTTGATACGTTGCCATGGCGACGGTGATGTCGTAATTGGTTGCCATGGCGACGGTGATGTCATAATTGGTTGCCATGGCGACGGTGATGTCATAATTGGTTGCCATGGCGATGATGCCTTAATACGTTGCCATGGCGACGGTGATGTCATAATTGGTTGCCATGGCGACAATGATGCCTTAATACATTGCCATGGCGATGATGTCATAATTGGTTGCCATGGTGACGGTGATGTCATAATTGGTTGCCATGGCGACGATGATGCCTTAATACGTTCCCATGGCGATGATGTCATAATTGGTTGCCATGGCAACGGTGATGTCATAATTGGTTGCCATGGCGACGATGATGACTTAATACGTTGACATGGCGATGATGTCATAATTGGTTTCCATGGCGACGGTGATGTCATAATTTTTTGCCATGGCGACGGTGATGTCATAATTGGTTGCCATGGCGATGATGTCATAATTGGTTGCCATGGCGACGGTGATGTCATAATTGGTTGCCATGGCGACGATGATGCCTTAATACGTTGCCATGGCGATGATGTCATAATTGGTTGCCATGGCGACGGTGATGTCATAATTGGTTGCCATGGCGACGGTGATGTCATAATTGGTTGCCATGGCGACAATGATTTCATAATTGGTTGCCATGGCGACGATGATGCCTTAATACGTTGACATGGCGATGATGTCATAATTGGTTGCCATGGCGACGGTGATGTCATAATTGGTTGCCATGGCGACGATGATGCCTTAATACGTTGCCATGGCGATGATGTCATAATTGGTTGCCATGGCGACGGTGATGTCATAATTGGTTGCCATGGCGACTGTGATGTCATAATTGGTTGCCATGGCGACAATGATGTCATAATTGGTTGCCATGGCGACGATGATGCCTTAATACGTTGACATGGCGATGATGTCATAATTGGTTGCCATGGTGACGGTGATGTCATAATTGGTTGCCATGGCGACGATGATGCCTTAATACGTTGCCATGGCGATGATGTCATAATTGGTTGCCATGGCGATGATGCCTTAATACGTTGCCATGGCGACGGTGATGTCATAATTTGTTGCCATGTCGATGATGATGTCATAATTGGTTGCCATGGCGACGGTGATGTCATAATTGGTTGCTATGGCTACGATGATGTCATAATTGGTTGCCATGGAGACTATGATGCCTTAATACGTTGCCATGGCGACGGTGATATCATTGGTTGCCATGGCTACGGTGATGTCATAATTGGTTGCCATGGCGGTGATGTCATAATTGGTTGCCATGGTGACGGTGATGTCATAATTGGTTGCCATGGCGACGATGATGCCTTAATACGTTGCCATGATGATGATGTCATAATTGGTTGCCATGGCGATGGTGATGTCATAATTGGTTGCCATGGCGATGGTGATGTCATAATTGGTTGCCATGGCGACAATAATGTCATAATTGGTTGCCATGGCGACGATGATGCCTTAATACGTTGACATGGCGATGATGTCATAATTGGTTGCCATGGCGACGGTGATGTCATAATTGGTTTCCATGGCGACGATGATGCCTTAATACGTTGCATGGCGATGATGTCATAATTGGTTGCCATGGCAAAGATGATGCCTTAATACGTTGCCATGGCGACGGTGATGTCATAATTTGTTGCCATGGTGATGATGATGTCATACCATGGCGACGGTGATGTCATAATTGGTTGCCATGGCGACGATGATGTCATAATTGGTTGCCATGGAGACGATGATGCCTTAATACGTTGCCATGGCGATGATGTCATAAATGGTTGCCATGGCGACGGTGATGTCATAATTGATTGCCATGGCGACGATTATGCCTTAATACGTTGCCATGGCGATGATGTCATAATTGGTTGCCATGGCGACGGTGATGTCATAATTGGTTGCCATGGCGACGGTGATGTCATAATTGGTTGCCATGGCGACAATGATGTCATAATTGGTTGCCATGGCGACGATGATGCCTTAATATGTTGCCATGGCGATGATGTCATAATTGGTTGCCATGGCGACGGTGATGTCATAATTGGTTGCCATGGTGACGGTGATGTCATAATTGGTTGCCATGGCGACAATGATGTCATAATTGGTTGCCATGGTGACGATGATGCCTTAATACGTTGCCATGGCGATGATGTCATAATTGGTTGCCATGGCGACGGTGATGTCATAATTGGTTGCCATGGCGACGATGATGCCTTAATACGTTGCCATGGCGATGATGTCATAATTGGTTGCCATGGTGACGGTGATGTAATAATTGGTTGCTATGGCGACGATGATGTCATAATTGGTTGCCATGGAGACGATGATGCCTTAATACGTTGCCATGGTGACGGTGATATCATAATTGGTTGCCATGGCGACGGTGATGTCATAATTGGTTGCCATGGCGACGGTGATGCCTTGATACGTTGCCATGGCGACGGTGATGTCGTAATTGGTTGCCATGGCGACGGTGATGTCATAATTGGTTGCCATGGCGACGGTGATGTCATAATTGGTTGCCATGGCGATGATGCCTTAATACGTTGCCATGGCGACGGTGATGTCATAATTGGTTGCCATGGCGACAATGATGCCTTAATACATTGCCATGGCGATGATGTCATAATTGGTTGCCATGGTGACGGTGATGTCATAATTGGTTGCCATGGCGACGATGATGCCTTAATACGTTCCCATGGCGATGATGTCATAATTGGTTGCCATGGCAACGTTGATGTCATAATTGGTTGCCATGGCGACGATGATGACTTAATACGTTGACATGGCGATGATGTCATAATTGGTTTCCATGGCGACGGTGATGTCATAATTTTTTGCCATGGCGACGGTGATGTCATAATTGGTTGCCATGGCGATGATGTCATAATTGGTTGCCATGGCGACGGTGATGTCATAATTGGTTGCCATGGCGACGATGATGCCTTAATACATTGCCATGGCGATGATGTCATAATTGGTTGCCATGGCGACGGTGATGTCATAATTGGTTGCCATGGCGACGGTGATGTCATAATTGGTTGCCATGGCAATGATGTCATAATTGGTTGCCATGGCGACGGTGATGTCATAATTGGTTGCCATGGCGACGATGATGCCTTAATACGTTGCCATGGCGATGATGTCATAATTGGTTGCCATGGCGACGGTGATGTCATAATTGGTTGCCATGGCGACGGTGATGTCATAATTGGTTGCCATGGCGACAATGATTTCATAATTGGTTGCCATGGCGACGATGATGCCTTAATACGTTGACATGGCGATGATGTCATAATTGGTTGCCATGGCGACGGTGATGTCATAATTGGTTGCCATGGCGACGATGATGCCTTAATACGTTGCCATGGCGATGATGTCATAATTGGTTGCCATGGCGACGGTGATGTCATAATTGGTTGCCATGGTGACTGTGATGTCATAATTGGTTGCCATGGCGACAATGATGTCATAATTGGTTGCCATGGCGACGATGATGCCTTAATACGTTGACATGGCGATGATGTCATAATTGGTTGCCATGGCGACGATGATGTCATAATTGGTTGCCATGGCGATTATGTCATAATTGGTTGCCATGGCGATGATGATGTCATAATTGGTTGCCATGGCGATGATGTCATAATTGGTTGCCATGGCGATGATGTCATAATTGGTTGCCATGACGATGATGTCATAATTGGTTGCCATGGTGACGATGATGCCTTAACACGTTGCCATGGCGACGGTGATGTCATAATTGGTTGCAATGGCGACGGTGATGTCATAATTGGTTGCCATGGCGACGATGATGTCTTAATACGTTGCCATGGCGACGGTGATGTCATTATTGGTTGCCATGGCGACGGTGATATCATAACTGGTTGCCATGGTGACGATGATGTCATAATTGGTTGCCATGGCGACGATGATGCCTTAATACGTTGCCATGGCGATGATGTCATAATTGGTTTCCATGGCGACGGTGATGTCATAATTGGTTGCCATGGCGACGATGATGCCTTAATACATTGCCATGGCGACGGTGATGTCATAATTGGTTGCCATGGCGATGATGTCATACTTGGTTGCCATGGCGACGGTGATGTCATAATTGGTTGCAATGGTGACGATGATGTCATAATTGGTTGCCATGGCGATGGTGATGTCATAATTGGTTGCCATGGCGATGATGATGTCATAATTGGTTGCCATGTCGACGATGATGCCTTAATACGTTCCCATGGCGATGATGTCATAATTGTTTGCCATGGCGACGATCATGCCTTAATACATTGCCATGGCGATGATGTCATAATTGGTTGCCATGGCAACGGTGATGTCATAATTGGTTGCCATAGCGACGGTGATGTCATAATTGGTTGCCATGGCGACGATGATGCCTTAATACGTTGCCATGGCGACGGTGATATCATAATTGGTTGCCATGGCGACGGAGATGTCATAATTGGTTGCCATGGCGACGGTGATGTCATAATTGGTTGCCATGGCGACGATGATGCCTTAATACGTTGCCATGGTGATGATGTCATAATTGGTTGCCATGGCGACGGTGATGTCATAATTGGCTGCCATGGCGACGGTGATGTCATAATTGGTTGCCATGGCGATGATGTCATAATTGGTTGCCATGGCGACGGTGATGTCATAATTTGTTGCCATGGCGACGATGATGCCTTAATACGTTGCCATGGCGATGATGTCATAATTGGTTGCCATGGCGACAATGATGCCTTAATACGTTGCCATGGCAACGGTGATGTCATAATTGGTTGCCTTTTCGACGATGATGCCTTAATACGTTGCCATGGCGATGATGTCATAATTGGTTGCCATGGCGACGGTGATGTCATAATTGGTTGCCATGGCGACGGTGATGTCATAATTGGTTGCCATGGCGACAATAATGTCATAATTGGTTGCCATGGCGACGATGATGCCTTAATACGTTGACATGGCGATGATGTCATAATTGGTTGCCATGGCGACGGTGATGTCATAATTGGTTGCTATGGCAACGATGATGTCATAATTGGTTGCCATGGAGACTATGATGCCTTAATACGTTGACATGGCGACGGTGATATCATTGGTTGCCATGGCGACGGTGATGTCATAATTGGTTGCCATGGCGACGTTGATGTCATAATTTGTTGCCATGGCAATGATGATGTCATAATTGGTTGCCATGGCGACGGTGATGTCATAATTGGTTGCTATGGCGACGATGATGTCATAATTGGTTGCCATGGAGACGATGATGCCTTAATACGTTGCCATGGTGACGGTGATATCATAATTGGTTGCCATGGCGACGGTGATGTCATAATTGGTTGCCATGGCGACGGTGATGCCTTGATACGTTGCCATGGCGACGGTGATGTCGTAATTGGTTGCCATGGCGACGGTGATGTCATAATTGGTTGCCATGGCGACGGTGATGTCATAATTGGTTGCCATGGCGATGATGCCTTAATACGTTGCCATGGCGACGGTGATGTCATAATTGGTTGCCATGGCGACAATGATGCCTTAATACATTGCCATGGCGATGATGTCATAATTGGTTGCCATGGTGACGGTGATGTCATAATTGGTTGCCATGGCGACGATGATGCCTTAATACGTTCCCATGGCGATGATGTCATAATTGGTTGCCATGGCAACGGTGATGTCATAATTGGTTGCCATGGCGACGATGATGACTTAATACGTTGACATGGCGATGATGTCATAATTGGTTTCCATGGCGACGGTGATGTCATAATTTTTTGCCATGGCGACGGTGATGTCATAATTGGTTGCCATGGCGATGATGTCATAATTGGTTGCCATGGCGACGGTGATGTCATAATTGGTTGCCATGGCGACGATGATGCCTTAATACGTTGCCATGGCGATGATGTCATAATTGGTTGCCATGGCGACGGTGATGTCATAATTGGTTGCCATGGCGACGGTGATGTCATAATTGGTTGCCATGGCGACAATGATTTCATAATTGGTTGCCATGGCGACGATGATGCCTTAATACGTTGACATGGCGATGATGTCATAATTGGTTGCCATGGCGACGGTGATGTCATAATTGGTTGCCATGGCGACGATGATGCCTTAATACGTTGCCATGGCGATGATGTCATAATTGGTTGCCATGGCGACGGTGATGTCATAATTGGTTGCCATGGCGACTGTGATGTCATAATTGGTTGCCATGGCGACAATGATGTCATAATTGGTTGCCATGGCGACGATGATGCCTTAATACGTTGACATGGCGATGATGTCATAATTGGTTGCCATGGCGACGGTGATGTCATAATTGGTTGCCATGGCGACGATGATGCCTTAATACGTTGCCATGGCGATGATGTCATAATTGGTTGCCATGGCGATGATGCCTTAATACGTTGCCATGGCGACGGTGATGTCATAATTTGTTGCCATGTCGATGATGATGTCATAATTGGTTGCCATGGCGACGGTGATGTCATAATTGGTTGCTATGGCTACGATGATGTCATAATTGGTTGCCATGGAGACTATGATGCCTTAATACGTTGCCATGGCGACGGTGATATCATTGGTTGCCATGGCTACGGTGATGTCATAATTGGTTGCCATGGCGGTGATGTCATAATTGGTTGCCATGGTGACGGTGATGTCATAATTGGTTGCCATGGCGACGATGATGCCTTAATACGTTGCCATGATGATGATGTCATAATTGGTTGCCATGGCGATGGTGATGTCATAATTGGTTGCCATGGCGATGGTGATGTCATAATTGGTTGCCATGGCGACAATAATGTCATAATTGGTTGCCATGGCGACGATGATGCCTTAATACGTTGACATGGCGATGATGTCATAATTGGTTGCCATGGCGACGGTGATGTCATAATTGGTTTCCATGGCGACGATGATGCCTTAATACGTTGCATGGCGATGATGTCATAATTGGTTGCCATGGCAAAGATGATGCCTTAATACGTTGCCATGGCGACGGTGATGTCATAATTTGTTGCCATGGTGATGATGATGTCATACCATGGCGACGGTGATGTCATAATTGGTTGCCATGGCGACGATGATGTCATAATTGGTTGCCATGGAGACGATGATGCCTTAATACGTTGCCATGGCGATGATGTCATAAATGGTTGCCATGGCGACGGTGATGTCTTAATTGATTGCCATGGCGACGATTATGCCTTAATACGTTGCCATGGCGATGATGTCATAATTGGTTGCCATGGCGACGGTGATGTCATAATTGGTTGCCATGGCGACGGTGATGTCATAATTGGTTGCCATGGCGACAATGATGTCATAATTGGTTGCCATGGCGACGATGATGCCTTAATATGTTGCCATGGCGATGATGTCATAATTGGTTGCCATGGCGACGGTGATGTCATAATTGGTTGCCATGGTGACGGTGATGTCATAATTGGTTGCCATGGCGACAATGATGTCATAATTGGTTGCCATGGTGACGATGATGCCTTAATACGTTGCCATGGCGATGATGTCATAATTGGTTGCCATGGCGACGGTGATGTCATAATTGGTTGCCATGGCGACGATGATGCCTTAATACGTTGCCATGGCGATGATGTCATAATTGGTTGCCATGGTGACGGTGATGTAATAATTGGTTGCCATGGTGATGTTGATGTCATAATTCTTTGCCATGGCGACAATGATGTCATGATTGGTTGCCATGGCGACGATGATGCCTTAATATGTTGCCATGGCGACGGTGATGTCATAATTTGTTGCCATGGCGATGATGATGTCATAATTGGTTGCCATGGCGACGGTGATGTCATAATTGGTTGCCATGGCGACGATGATGCCTTAATACGTTGCCATGGCAATGATGTCATAAATGGTTGCCATGGCGACGGTGATGTCATAATTCGTTTGCCATGGTGACGGTGATGTCATAATTGGTTGCCATGGTGACGGTGATGTCATAATTGGTTGCCATGGCGACGGTGATGTCATAATTGGTTGCCATGACGATGATGATGTCATAATTGGTTGCCATGGCGATGATGTCATAATTGGTTGCCATGGCGATGATGATGCTTTAATACGTTGCCATGGCGACGATGAAGTCATAATTGGTTGCCATGGCGACGATGATGTCATAATTGGTTGCCATGGCGATTATGTCATAATTGGTTGCCATGGCGATGATGATGTCATAATTGGTTGCCATGGCGATGATGTCATAATTGGTTGCCATGGCGATGATGTCATAATTGGTTGCCATGACGATGATGTCATAATTGGTTGCCATGGTGACGATGATGCCTTAACACGTTGCCATGGCGACGGTGATGTCATAATTGGTTGCAATGGCGACGGTGATGTCATAATTGGTTGCCATGGCGACGATGATGTCTTAATACGTTGCCATGGCGACGGTGATGTCATTATTGGTTGCCATGGCGACGGTGATATCATAACTGGTTGCCATGGTGACGATGATGTCATAATTGGTTGCCATGGCGACGATGATGCCTTAATACGTTGCCATGGCGATGATGTCATAATTGGTTTCCATGGCGACGGTGATGTCATAATTGGTTGCCATGGCGACGATGATGCCTTAATACATTGCCATGGCGACGGTGATGTCATAATTGGTTGCCATGGCGATGATGTCATACTTGGTTGCCATGGCGACGGTGATGTCATAATTGGTTGCAATGGTGACGATGATGTCATAATTGGTTGCCATGGCGATGGTGATGTCATAATTGGTTGCCATGGCGATGATGATGTCATAATTGGTTGCCATGTCGACGATGATGCCTTAATACGTTCCCATGGCGATGATGTCATAATTGTTTGCCATGGCGACGATCATGCCTTAATACATTGCCATGGCGATGATGTCATAATTGGTTGCCATGGCGACGGTGATGTCATAATTGGTTGCCATAGCGACGGTGATGTCATAATTGGTTGCCATGGCGACGATGATGCCTTAATACGTTGCCATGGCGACGGTGATATCATAATTGGTTGCCATGGCGACGGAGATGTCATAATTGGTTGCCATGGCGACGATGATGCCTTAATACGTTGCCATGGTGATGATGTCATAATTGGTTGCCATGGCGACGGTGATGTCATAATTGGTTGCCATGGCGACGATGATGCCTTAATACGTTGCCATGGTGATGATGTCATAATTGGTTGCCATGGCGACGGTGATGTCATAATTGGCTGCCATGGCGACGGTGATGTCATAATTGGTTGCCATGGCGATGATGTCATAATTGGTTGCCATGGCGACGGTGATGTCATAATTTGTTGCCATGGCGACGATGATGCCTTAATACGTTGCCATGGCGATGATGTCATAATTGGTTGCCATGGCGACAATGATGCCTTAATACGTTGCCATGGCAACGGTGATGTCATAATTGGTTGCCTTTTCGACGATGATGCCTTAATACGTTGCCATGGCGATGATGTCATAATTGGTTGCCATGGCGACGGTGATGTCATAATTGGTTGCCATGGCGACGGTGATGTCATAATTGGTTGCCATGGCGACAATAATGTCATAATTGGTTGCCATGGCGACGATGATGCCTTAATACGTTGACATGGCGATGATGTCATAATTGGTTGCCATGGCGACGGTGATGTCATAATTGGTTTCCATGGCGACGATGATGCCTTAATACGTTGCATGGCGATGATGTCATAATTGGTTGCCATGGCAAAGATGATGCCTTAATACGTTGCCATGGCGACGGTGATGTCATAATTTGTTGCCATGGTGATGATGTCATGCCATGGCGACGGTGATGTCATAATTGGTTGCTATGGCAACGATGATGTCATAATTGGTTGCCATGGAGACTATGATGCCTTAATACGTTGACATGGCGACGGTGATATCATTGGTTGCCATGGCGACGGTGATGTCATAATTGGTTGCCATGGCGACGTTGATGTCATAATTTGTTGCCATGGCAATGATGATGTCATAATTGGTTGCCATGGCGACGGTGATGTCATAATTGGTTGCTATGGCGACGATGATGTCATAATTGGTTGCCATGGAGACGATGATGCCTTAATACGTTGCCATGGTGACGGTGATATCATAATTGGTTGCCATGGCGACGGTGATGTCATAATTGGTTGCCATGGCGACGGTGATGCCTTGATACGTTGCCATGGCGACGGTGATGTCGTAATTGGTTGCCATGGCGACGGTGATGTCATAATTGGTTGCCATGGCGACGGTGATGTCATAATTGGTTGCCATGGCGATGATGCCTTAATACGTTGCCATGGCGACGGTGATGTCATAATTGGTTGCCATGGCGACAATGATGCCTTAATACATTGCCATGGCGATGATGTCATAATTGGTTGCCATGGTGACGGTGATGTCATAATTGGTTGCCATGGCGACGATGATGCCTTAATACGTTCCCATGGCGATGATGTCATAATTGGTTGCCATGGCAACGTTGATGTCATAATTGGTTGCCATGGCGACGATGATGACTTAATACGTTGACATGGCGATGATGTCATAATTGGTTTCCATGGCGACGGTGATGTCATAATTTTTTGCCATGGCGACGGTGATGTCATAATTGGTTGCCATGGCGATGATGTCATAATTGGTTGCCATGGCGACGGTGATGTCATAATTGGTTGCCATGGCGACGATGATGCCTTAATACATTGCCATGGCGATGATGTCATAATTGGTTGCCATGGCGACGGTGATGTCATAATTGGTTGCCATGGCGACGGTGATGTCATAATTGGTTGCCATGGCAATGATGTCATAATTGGTTGCCATGGCGACGGTGATGTCATAATTGGTTGCCATGGCGACGATGATGCCTTAATACGTTGCCATGGCGATGATGTCATAATTGGTTGCCATGGCGACGGTGATGTCATAATTGGTTGCCATGGCGACGGTGATGTCATAATTGGTTGCCATGGCGACAATGATTTCATAATTGGTTGCCATGGCGACGATGATGCCTTAATACGTTGACATGGCGATGATGTCATAATTGGTTGCCATGGCGACGGTGATGTCATAATTGGTTGCCATGGCGACGATGATGCCTTAATACGTTGCCATGGCGATGATGTCATAATTGGTTGCCATGGCGACGGTGATGTCATAATTGGTTGCCATGGTGACTGTGATGTCATAATTGGTTGCCATGGCGACAATGATGTCATAATTGGTTGCCATGGCGACGATGATGCCTTAATACGTTGACATGGCGATGATGTCATAATTGGTTGCCATGGCGACGATGATGTCATAATTGGTTGCCATGGCGATTATGTCATAATTGGTTGCCATGGCGATGATGATGTCATAATTGGTTGCCATGGCGATGATGTCATAATTGGTTGCCATGGCGATGATGTCATAATTGGTTGCCATGACGATGATGTCATAATTGGTTGCCATGGTGACGATGATGCCTTAACACGTTGCCATGGCGACGGTGATGTCATAATTGGTTGCAATGGCGACGGTGATGTCATAATTGGTTGCCATGGCGACGATGATGTCTTAATACGTTGCCATGGCGACGGTGATGTCATTATTGGTTGCCATGGCGACGGTGATATCATAACTGGTTGCCATGGTGACGATGATGTCATAATTGGTTGCCATGGCGACGATGATGCCTTAATACGTTGCCATGGCGATGATGTCATAATTGGTTTCCATGGCGACGGTGATGTCATAATTGGTTGCCATGGCGACGATGATGCCTTAATACATTGCCATGGCGACGGTGATGTCATAATTGGTTGCCATGGCGATGATGTCATACTTGGTTGCCATGGCGACGGTGATGTCATAATTGGTTGCAATGGTGACGATGATGTCATAATTGGTTGCCATGGCGATGGTGATGTCATAATTGGTTGCCATGGCGATGATGATGTCATAATTGGTTGCCATGTCGACGATGATGCCTTAATACGTTCCCATGGCGATGATGTCATAATTGTTTGCCATGGCGACGATCATGCCTTAATACATTGCCATGGCGATGATGTCATAATTGGTTGCCATGGCAACGGTGATGTCATAATTGGTTGCCATAGCGACGGTGATGTCATAATTGGTTGCCATGGCGACGATGATGCCTTAATACGTTGCCATGGCGACGGTGATATCATAATTGGTTGCCATGGCGACGGAGATGTCATAATTGGTTGCCATGGCGACGGTGATGTCATAATTGGTTGCCATGGCGACGATGATGCCTTAATACGTTGCCATGGTGATGATGTCATAATTGGTTGCCATGGCGACGGTGATGTCATAATTGGCTGCCATGGCGACGGTGATGTCATAATTGGTTGCCATGGCGATGATGTCATAATTGGTTGCCATGGCGACGGTGATGTCATAATTTGTTGCCATGGCGACGATGATGCCTTAATACGTTGCCATGGCGATGATGTCATAATTGGTTGCCATGGCGACAATGATGCCTTAATACGTTGCCATGGCAACGGTGATGTCATAATTGGTTGCCTTTTCGACGATGATGCCTTAATACGTTGCCATGGCGATGATGTCATAATTGGTTGCCATGGCGACGGTGATGTCATAATTGGTTGCCATGGCGACGGTGATGTCATAATTGGTTGCCATGGCGACAATAATGTCATAATTGGTTGCCATGGCGACGATGATGCCTTAATACGTTGACATGGCGATGATGTCATAATTGGTTGCCATGGCGACGGTGATGTCATAATTGGTTTCCATGGCGACGATGATGCCTTAATACGTTGCATGGCGATGATGTCATAATTGGTTGCCATGGCAAAGATGATGCCTTAATACGTTGCCATGGCGACGGTGATGTCATAATTTGTTGCCATGGTGATGATGTCATGCCATGGCGACGGTGATGTCATAATTGGTTGCTATGGCAACGATGATGTCATAATTGGTTGCCATGGAGACTATGATGCCTTAATACGTTGACATGGCGACGGTGATATCATTGGTTGCCATGGCGACGGTGATGTCATAATTGGTTGCCATGGCGACGTTGATGTCATAATTTGTTGCCATGGCAATGATGATGTCATAATTGGTTGCCATGGCGACGGTGATGTCATAATTGGTTGCTATGGCGACGATGATGTCATAATTGGTTGCCATGGAGACGATGATGCCTTAATACGTTGCCATGGTGACGGTGATATCATAATTGGTTGCCATGGCGACGGTGATGTCATAATTGGTTGCCATGGCGACGGTGATGCCTTGATACGTTGCCATGGCGACGGTGATGTCGTAATTGGTTGCCATGGCGACGGTGATGTCATAATTGGTTGCCATGGCGACGGTGATGTCATAATTGGTTGCCATGGCGATGATGCCTTAATACGTTGCCATGGCGACGGTGATGTCATAATTGGTTGCCATGGCGACAATGATGCCTTAATACATTGCCATGGCGATGATGTCATAATTGGTTGCCATGGTGACGGTGATGTCATAATTGGTTGCCATGGCGACGATGATGCCTTAATACGTTCCCATGGCGATGATGTCATAATTGGTTGCCATGGCAACGGTGATGTCATAATTGGTTGCCATGGCGACGATGATGACTTAATACGTTGACATGGCGATGATGTCATAATTGGTTTCCATGGCGACGGTGATGTCATAATTTTTTGCCATGGCGACGGTGATGTCATAATTGGTTGCCATGGCGATGATGTCATAATTGGTTGCCATGGCGACGGTGATGTCATAATTGGTTGCCATGGCGACGATGATGCCTTAATACGTTGCCATGGCGATGATGTCATAATTGGTTGCCATGGCGACGGTGATGTCATAATTGGTTGCCATGGCGACGGTGATGTCATAATTGGTTGCCATGGCGACAATGATTTCATAATTGGTTGCCATGGCGACGATGATGCCTTAATACGTTGACATGGCGATGATGTCATAATTGGTTGCCATGGCGACGGTGATGTCATAATTGGTTGCCATGGCGACGATGATGCCTTAATACGTTGCCATGGCGATGATGTCATAATTGGTTGCCATGGCGACGGTGATGTCATAATTGGTTGCCATGGCGACTGTGATGTCATAATTGGTTGCCATGGCGACAATGATGTCATAATTGGTTGCCATGGCGACGATGATGCCTTAATACGTTGACATGGCGATGATGTCATAATTGGTTGCCATGGTGACGGTGATGTCATAATTGGTTGCCATGGCGACGATGATGCCTTAATACGTTGCCATGGCGATGATGTCATAATTGGTTGCCATGGCGATGATGCCTTAATACGTTGCCATGGCGACGGTGATGTCATAATTTGTTGCCATGTCGATGATGATGTCATAATTGGTTGCCATGGCGACGGTGATGTCATAATTGGTTGCTATGGCTACGATGATGTCATAATTGGTTGCCATGGAGACTATGATGCCTTAATACGTTGCCATGGCGACGGTGATATCATTGGTTGCCATGGCTACGGTGATGTCATAATTGGTTGCCATGGCGGTGATGTCATAATTGGTTGCCATGGTGACGGTGATGTCATAATTGGTTGCCATGGCGACGATGATGCCTTAATACGTTGCCATGATGATGATGTCATAATTGGTTGCCATGGCGATGGTGATGTCATAATTGGTTGCCATGGCGATGGTGATGTCATAATTGGTTGCCATGGCGACAATAATGTCATAATTGGTTGCCATGGCGACGATGATGCCTTAATACGTTGACATGGCGATGATGTCATAATTGGTTGCCATGGCGACGGTGATGTCATAATTGGTTTCCATGGCGACGATGATGCCTTAATACGTTGCATGGCGATGATGTCATAATTGGTTGCCATGGCAAAGATGATGCCTTAATACGTTGCCATGGCGACGGTGATGTCATAATTTGTTGCCATGGTGATGATGATGTCATACCATGGCGACGGTGATGTCATAATTGGTTGCCATGGCGACGATGATGTCATAATTGGTTGCCATGGAGACGATGATGCCTTAATACGTTGCCATGGCGATGATGTCATAAATGGTTGCCATGGCGATGATGTCATAATTGGTTGCCATGGCGACGGTGATGTCATAATTTGTTGCCATGGCGACGATGATGCCTTAATACGTTGCCATGGCGATGATGTCATAATTTGTTGCCATGGCGACGATGATGCCTTAATACGTTGCCATGGCGATGATGTCATAATTGGTTGCCATGGCGACAATGATGCCTTAATACGTTGCCATGGCAACGGTGATGTCATAATTGGTTGCCTTTTCGACGATGATGCCTTAATACGTTGCCATGGCGATGATGTCATAATTGGTTGCCATGGCGACGGTGATGTCATAATTGGTTGCCATGGCGACGGTGATGTCATAATTGGTTGCCATGGCGACAATAATGTCATAATTGGTTGCCATGGCGACGATGATGCCTTAATACGTTGACATGGCGATGATGTCATAATTGGTTGCCATGGCGACGGTGATGTCATAATTGGTTTCCATGGCGACGATGATGCCTTAATACGTTGCATGGCGATGATGTCATAATTGGTTGCCATGGCAAAGATGATGCCTTAATACGTTGCCATGGCGACGGTGATGTCATAATTTGTTGCCATGGTGATGATGTCATGCCATGGCGACGGTGATGTCATAATTGGTTGCTATGGCAACGATGATGTCATAATTGGTTGCCATGGAGACTATGATGCCTTAATACGTTGACATGGCGACGGTGATATCATTGGTTGCCATGGCGACGGTGATGTCATAATTGGTTGCCATGGCGACGTTGATGTCATAATTTGTTGCCATGGCAATGATGATGTCATAATTGGTTGCCATGGCGACGGTGATGTCATAATTGGTTGCTATGGCGACGATGATGTCATAATTGGTTGCCATGGAGACGATGATGCCTTAATACGTTGCCATGGTGACGGTGATATCATAATTGGTTGCCATGGCGACGGTGATGTCATAATTGGTTGCCATGGCGACGGTGATGCCTTGATACGTTGCCATGGCGACGGTGATGTCGTAATTGGTTGCCATGGCGACGGTGATGTCATAATTGGTTGCCATGGCGACGGTGATGTCATAATTGGTTGCCATGGCGATGATGCCTTAATACGTTGCCATGGCGACGGTGATGTCATAATTGGTTGCCATGGCGACAATGATGCCTTAATACATTGCCATGGCGATGATGTCATAATTGGTTGCCATGGTGACGGTGATGTCATAATTGGTTGCCATGGCGACGATGATGCCTTAATACGTTCCCATGGCGATGATGTCATAATTGGTTGCCATGGCAACGTTGATGTCATAATTGGTTGCCATGGCGACGATGATGACTTAATACGTTGACATGGCGATGATGTCATAATTGGTTTCCATGGCGACGGTGATGTCATAATTTTTTGCCATGGCGACGGTGATGTCATAATTGGTTGCCATGGCGATGATGTCATAATTGGTTGCCATGGCGACGGTGATGTCATAATTGGTTGCCATGGCGACGATGATGCCTTAATACATTGCCATGGCGATGATGTCATAATTGGTTGCCATGGCGACGGTGATGTCATAATTGGTTGCCATGGCGACGGTGATGTCATAATTGGTTGCCATGGCAATGATGTCATAATTGGTTGCCATGGCGACGGTGATGTCATAATTGGTTGCCATGGCGACGATGATGCCTTAATACGTTGCCATGGCGATGATGTCATAATTGGTTGCCATGGCGACGGTGATGTCATAATTGGTTGCCATGGCGACGGTGATGTCATAATTGGTTGCCATGGCGACAATGATTTCATAATTGGTTGCCATGGCGACGATGATGCCTTAATACGTTGACATGGCGATGATGTCATAATTGGTTGCCATGGCGACGGTGATGTCATAATTGGTTGCCATGGCGACGATGATGCCTTAATACGTTGCCATGGCGATGATGTCATAATTGGTTGCCATGGCGACGGTGATGTCATAATTGGTTGCCATGGTGACTGTGATGTCATAATTGGTTGCCATGGCGACAATGATGTCATAATTGGTTGCCATGGCGACGATGATGCCTTAATACGTTGACATGGCGATGATGTCATAATTGGTTGCCATGGCGACGATGATGTCATAATTGGTTGCCATGGCGATTATGTCATAATTGGTTGCCATGGCGATGATGATGTCATAATTGGTTGCCATGGCGATGATGTCATAATTGGTTGCCATGGCGATGATGTCATAATTGGTTGCCATGACGATGATGTCATAATTGGTTGCCATGGTGACGATGATGCCTTAACACGTTGCCATGGCGACGGTGATGTCATAATTGGTTGCAATGGCGACGGTGATGTCATAATTGGTTGCCATGGCGACGATGATGTCTTAATACGTTGCCATGGCGACGGTGATGTCATTATTGGTTGCCATGGCGACGGTGATATCATAACTGGTTGCCATGGTGACGATGATGTCATAATTGGTTGCCATGGCGACGATGATGCCTTAATACGTTGCCATGGCGATGATGTCATAATTGGTTTCCATGGCGACGGTGATGTCATAATTGGTTGCCATGGCGACGATGATGCCTTAATACATTGCCATGGCGACGGTGATGTCATAATTGGTTGCCATGGCGATGATGTCATACTTGGTTGCCATGGCGACGGTGATGTCATAATTGGTTGCAATGGTGACGATGATGTCATAATTGGTTGCCATGGCGATGGTGATGTCATAATTGGTTGCCATGGCGATGATGATGTCATAATTGGTTGCCATGTCGACGATGATGCCTTAATACGTTCCCATGGCGATGATGTCATAATTGTTTGCCATGGCGACGATCATGCCTTAATACATTGCCATGGCGATGATGTCATAATTGGTTGCCATGGCAACGGTGATGTCATAATTGGTTGCCATAGCGACGGTGATGTCATAATTGGTTGCCATGGCGACGATGATGCCTTAATACGTTGCCATGGCGACGGTGATATCATAATTGGTTGCCATGGCGACGGAGATGTCATAATTGGTTGCCATGGCGACGGTGATGTCATAATTGGTTGCCATGGCGACGATGATGCCTTAATACGTTGCCATGGTGATGATGTCATAATTGGTTGCCATGGCGACGGTGATGTCATAATTGGCTGCCATGGCGACGGTGATGTCATAATTGGTTGCCATGGCGATGATGTCATAATTGGTTGCCATGGCGACGGTGATGTCATAATTTGTTGCCATGGCGACGATGATGCCTTAATACGTTGCCATGGCGATGATGTCATAATTGGTTGCCATGGCGACAATGATGCCTTAATACGTTGCCATGGCAACGGTGATGTCATAATTGGTTGCCTTTTCGACGATGATGCCTTAATACGTTGCCATGGCGATGATGTCATAATTGGTTGCCATGGCGACGGTGATGTCATAATTGGTTGCCATGGCGACGGTGATGTCATAATTGGTTGCCATGGCGACAATAATGTCATAATTGGTTGCCATGGCGACGATGATGCCTTAATACGTTGACATGGCGATGATGTCATAATTGGTTGCCATGGCGACGGTGATGTCATAATTGGTTTCCATGGCGACGATGATGCCTTAATACGTTGCATGGCGATGATGTCATAATTGGTTGCCATGGCAAAGATGATGCCTTAATACGTTGCCATGGCGACGGTGATGTCATAATTTGTTGCCATGGTGATGATGTCATGCCATGGCGACGGTGATGTCATAATTGGTTGCTATGGCAACGATGATGTCATAATTGGTTGCCATGGAGACTATGATGCCTTAATACGTTGACATGGCGACGGTGATATCATTGGTTGCCATGGCGACGGTGATGTCATAATTGGTTGCCATGGCGACGTTGATGTCATAATTTGTTGCCATGGCAATGATGATGTCATAATTGGTTGCCATGGCGACGGTGATGTCATAATTGGTTGCTATGGCGACGATGATGTCATAATTGGTTGCCATGGAGACGATGATGCCTTAATACGTTGCCATGGTGACGGTGATATCATAATTGGTTGCCATGGCGACGGTGATGTCATAATTGGTTGCCATGGCGACGGTGATGCCTTGATACGTTGCCATGGCGACGGTGATGTCGTAATTGGTTGCCATGGCGACGGTGATGTCATAATTGGTTGCCATGGCGACGGTGATGTCATAATTGGTTGCCATGGCGATGATGCCTTAATACGTTGCCATGGCGACGGTGATGTCATAATTGGTTGCCATGGCGACAATGATGCCTTAATACATTGCCATGGCGATGATGTCATAATTGGTTGCCATGGTGACGGTGATGTCATAATTGGTTGCCATGGCGACGATGATGCCTTAATACGTTCCCATGGCGATGATGTCATAATTGGTTGCCATGGCAACGGTGATGTCATAATTGGTTGCCATGGCGACGATGATGACTTAATACGTTGACATGGCGATGATGTCATAATTGGTTTCCATGGCGACGGTGATGTCATAATTTTTTGCCATGGCGACGGTGATGTCATAATTGGTTGCCATGGCGATGATGTCATAATTGGTTGCCATGGCGACGGTGATGTCATAATTGGTTGCCATGGCGACGATGATGCCTTAATACGTTGCCATGGCGATGATGTCATAATTGGTTGCCATGGCGACGGTGATGTCATAATTGGTTGCCATGGCGACGGTGATGTCATAATTGGTTGCCATGGCGACAATGATTTCATAATTGGTTGCCATGGCGACGATGATGCCTTAATACGTTGACATGGCGATGATGTCATAATTGGTTGCCATGGCGACGGTGATGTCATAATTGGTTGCCATGGCGACGATGATGCCTTAATACGTTGCCATGGCGATGATGTCATAATTGGTTGCCATGGCGACGGTGATGTCATAATTGGTTGCCATGGCGACTGTGATGTCATAATTGGTTGCCATGGCGACAATGATGTCATAATTGGTTGCCATGGCGACGATGATGCCTTAATACGTTGACATGGCGATGATGTCATAATTGGTTGCCATGGTGACGGTGATGTCATAATTGGTTGCCATGGCGACGATGATGCCTTAATACGTTGCCATGGCGATGATGTCATAATTGGTTGCCATGGCGATGATGCCTTAATACGTTGCCATGGCGACGGTGATGTCATAATTTGTTGCCATGTCGATGATGATGTCATAATTGGTTGCCATGGCGACGGTGATGTCATAATTGGTTGCTATGGCTACGATGATGTCATAATTGGTTGCCATGGAGACTATGATGCCTTAATACGTTGCCATGGCGACGGTGATATCATTGGTTGCCATGGCTACGGTGATGTCATAATTGGTTGCCATGGCGGTGATGTCATAATTGGTTGCCATGGTGACGGTGATGTCATAATTGGTTGCCATGGCGACGATGATGCCTTAATACGTTGCCATGATGATGATGTCATAATTGGTTGCCATGGCGATGGTGATGTCATAATTGGTTGCCATGGCGATGGTGATGTCATAATTGGTTGCCATGGCGACAATAATGTCATAATTGGTTGCCATGGCGACGATGATGCCTTAATACGTTGACATGGCGATGATGTCATAATTGGTTGCCATGGCGACGGTGATGTCATAATTGGTTTCCATGGCGACGATGATGCCTTAATACGTTGCATGGCGATGATGTCATAATTGGTTGCCATGGCAAAGATGATGCCTTAATACGTTGCCATGGCGACGGTGATGTCATAATTTGTTGCCATGGTGATGATGATGTCATACCATGGCGACGGTGATGTCATAATTGGTTGCCATGGCGACGATGATGTCATAATTGGTTGCCATGGAGACGATGATGCCTTAATACGTTGCCATGGCGATGATGTCATAAATGGTTGCCATGGCGACGGTGATGTCATAATTGATTGCCATGGCGACGATTATGCCTTAATACGTTGCCATGGCGATGATGTCATAATTGGTTGCCATGGCGACGGTGATGTCATAATTGGTTGCCATGGCGACGGTGATGTCATAATTGGTTGCCATGGCGACAATGATGTCATAATTGGTTGCCATGGCGACGATGATGCCTTAATATGTTGCCATGGCGATGATGTCATAATTGGTTGCCATGGCGACGGTGATGTCATAATTGGTTGCCATGGTGACGGTGATGTCATAATTGGTTGCCATGGCGACAATGATGTCATAATTGGTTGCCATGGTGACGATGATGCCTTAATACGTTGCCATGGCGATGATGTCATAATTGGTTGCCATGGCGACGGTGATGTCATAATTGGTTGCCATGGCGACGATGATGCCTTAATACGTTGCCATGGCGATGATGTCATAATTGGTTGCCATGGTGACGGTGATGTAATAATTGGTTGCCATGGTGATGTTGATGTCATAATTCTTTGCCATGGCGACAATGATGTCATGATTGGTTGCCATGGCGACGATGATGCCTTAATATGTTGCCATGGCGACGGTGATGTCATAATTTGTTGCCATGGCGATGATGATGTCATAATTGGTTGCCATGGCGACGGTGATGTCATAATTGGTTGCCATGGCGACGATGATGCCTTAATACGTTGCCATGGCAATGATGTCATAAATGGTTGCCATGGCGACGGTGATGTCATAATTCGTTTGCCATGGTGACGGTGATGTCATAATTGGTTGCCATGGTGACGGTGATGTCATAATTGGTTGCCATGGCGACGGTGATGTCATAATTGGTTGCCATGACGATGATGATGTCATAATTGGTTGCCATGGCGATGATGTCATAATTGGTTGCCATGGCGATTATGTCATAATTGGTTGCCATGGCGACGATGATACCTTAATACGTTGCCATGGCGATGAAGTCATAATTGGTTGCCATGGCGATGATGATGTCATAATAGGTTGCCATGGCGACGGTGAGGTCATAATTGGTTGCCATGGCGATGATGTCATAATAGGTTGCCATGGCGATGATGTCATAATAGGTTGCCATGGCGACGGTGATGTCATAATTGGTTGCCATGGCGACGGTGATGTAATAATTGGTTGCCATGGCGACGATGATGCCTTAATACGTTGCCATGGCGACGATGATGCCTTAATATGTTGCCATGGCGACGGTGATGTCATAATTGGTTGCCATGGCGACGGTGATGTCATAATTGGTTGCATTGGCGACGGTGATGTCATAATTGGTTGCCATGACGATGATGATGTCATAATTGGTTGCCATGGCGATGATGTCATAATTGGTTGCCATGGCGACGGTGATGTCATAATTGGTTGCCATGGCGACGGTGATGTCATAATTGGTTGCCATGGCGATGATGTCATAATTTGTTGCCATGGCGACGGTGATGTCATAATTGGTTACCATGGCGACGATGATGCCTTAATACATTGCCATGGCGATGATGCCTTAATACGTTGCCATGGCGATGATGTCATAATTGGTTGCCATGGCGACGGTGATGTCATAATTGGTTGCCATGGCGACAATGATGTCATAATTGGTTGCCATGGCGACGATGATGCCTTAATACGTTGCCATGGCGATGATGTCATAATTGGTTGCCATGGCGACGGTGATGTCATAATTGGTTGCCATGGCGACGGTGATGTCATAATTGGTTGCCATGGCGATGATGTCATAATTTGTTGCCATGGCGACGGTGATGTCATAATTGGTTACCATGGCGACGATGATGCCTTAATACATTGCCATGGCGATGATGCCTTAATACATTGCCATGGCGATGATGTCATAATTGGTTGCCATGGCGACGGTGATGTCATAATTGGTTGCCATGGCGACGATGATGCCTTAATACGTTGCCATGGCGATGATGTCATAATTGGTTGCCATGGCGACGATCATGCCTTAATACGTTGCCATGGCGATGATGTCATAATTGGTTGCCATGGCGACGGTGATGTCATAATTAGTTGCCATAGCGACGGTGATGTCATAATTGGTTGCCATGGCGATGATGATGCCTTAATACGTTGCCATGGCGACGGTGATATCATAATTGGTTGCCATGGTGACGGTGATGTCATAATTGGTTGCCATGGCGACGGTGATGTCATAATTGGTTGCCATGGCGACGATGATGCCTTAATACGTTGCCATGGCGATGATGTCATATTTGGTTGCCATGGCGATGGTGATGTCATAATTGGTTGCCATGGCGACGTGATGTCATAATTGGTTGCCATGGCGATGATGTCATAATTGGTTGCCATGGCGACGGTGATGTCATAATTGGTTGCCATGGCGACGATGATGCCTTAATATGTTGCCATGGCGATGATGTCATAATTGGTTGCCATGGCGACGATGATGCCTTAATACGTTGCCATGGCAACGGTGATGTCATAATTGGTTGACATGGCGACTATGATGCCTTAATACGTTGCCATGGCGATGATGTCATAATTGGTTGCCATGGCGACGGTGATGTCATAATTGGTTGCAATGGTGACGATGATGTCATAATTGGTTGCCATGGCGATGGTGATGTCATAATTGGTTGCCATGGCGATGATGATGTCATAATTGGTTGCCATGTCGACGATGATGCCTTAATACGTTCCCATGGCGATGATGTCATAATTGTTTGCCATGGCGACGATCATGCCTTAATACATTGCCATGGCGATGATGTCATAATTGGTTGCCATGGCAACGGTGATGTCATAATTGGTTGCCATAGCGACGGTGATGTCATAATTGGTTGCCATGGCGACGATGATGCCTTAATACGTTGCCATGGCGACGGTGATATCATAATTGGTTGCCATGGCGACGGAGATGTCATAATTGGTTGCCATGGCGACGGTGATGTCATAATTGGTTGCCATGGCGACGATGATGCCTTAATACGTTGCCATGGTGATGATGTCATAATTGGTTGCCATGGCGACGGTGATGTCATAATTGGCTGCCATGGCGACGGTGATGTCATAATTGGTTGCCATGGCGATGATGTCATAATTGGTTGCCATGGCGACGGTGATGTCATAATTTGTTGCCATGGCGACGATGATGCCTTAATACGTTGCCATGGCGATGATGTCATAATTGGTTGCCATGGCGACAATGATGCCTTAATACGTTGCCATGGCAACGGTGATGTCATAATTGGTTGCCTTTTCGACGATGATGCCTTAATACGTTGCCATGGCGATGATGTCATAATTGGTTGCCATGGCGACGGTGATGTCATAATTGGTTGCCATGGCGACGGTGATGTCATAATTGGTTGCCATGGCGACAATAATGTCATAATTGGTTGCCATGGCGACGATGATGCCTTAATACGTTGACATGGCGATGATGTCATAATTGGTTGCCATGGCGACGGTGATGTCATAATTGGTTTCCATGGCGACGATGATGCCTTAATACGTTGCATGGCGATGATGTCATAATTGGTTGCCATGGCAAAGATGATGCCTTAATACGTTGCCATGGCGACGGTGATGTCATAATTTGTTGCCATGGTGATGATGTCATGCCATGGCGACGGTGATGTCATAATTGGTTGCTATGGCAACGATGATGTCATAATTGGTTGCCATGGAGACTATGATGCCTTAATACGTTGACATGGCGACGGTGATATCATTGGTTGCCATGGCGACGGTGATGTCATAATTGGTTGCCATGGCGACGTTGATGTCATAATTTGTTGCCATGGCAATGATGATGTCATAATTGGTTGCCATGGCGACGGTGATGTCATAATTGGTTGCTATGGCGACGATGATGTCATAATTGGTTGCCATGGAGACGATGATGCCTTAATACGTTGCCATGGTGACGGTGATATCATAATTGGTTGCCATGGCGACGGTGATGTCATAATTGGTTGCCATGGCGACGGTGATGCCTTGATACGTTGCCATGGCGACGGTGATGTCGTAATTGGTTGCCATGGCGACGGTGATGTCATAATTGGTTGCCATGGCGACGGTGATGTCATAATTGGTTGCCATGGCGATGATGCCTTAATACGTTGCCATGGCGACGGTGATGTCATAATTGGTTGCCATGGCGACAATGATGCCTTAATACATTGCCATGGCGATGATGTCATAATTGGTTGCCATGGTGACGGTGATGTCATAATTGGTTGCCATGGCGACGATGATGCCTTAATACGTTCCCATGGCGATGATGTCATAATTGGTTGCCATGGCAACGGTGATGTCATAATTGGTTGCCATGGCGACGATGATGACTTAATACGTTGACATGGCGATGATGTCATAATTGGTTTCCATGGCGACGGTGATGTCATAATTTTTTGCCATGGCGACGGTGATGTCATAATTGGTTGCCATGGCGATGATGTCATAATTGGTTGCCATGGCGACGGTGATGTCATAATTGGTTGCCATGGCGACGATGATGCCTTAATACGTTGCCATGGCGATGATGTCATAATTGGTTGCCATGGCGACGGTGATGTCATAATTGGTTGCCATGGCGACGGTGATGTCATAATTGGTTGCCATGGCGACAATGATTTCATAATTGGTTGCCATGGCGACGATGATGCCTTAATACGTTGACATGGCGATGATGTCATAATTGGTTGCCATGGCGACGGTGATGTCATAATTGGTTGCCATGGCGACGATGATGCCTTAATACGTTGCCATGGCGATGATGTCATAATTGGTTGCCATGGCGACGGTGATGTCATAATTGGTTGCCATGGCGACTGTGATGTCATAATTGGTTGCCATGGCGACAATGATGTCATAATTGGTTGCCATGGCGACGATGATGCCTTAATACGTTGACATGGCGATGATGTCATAATTGGTTGCCATGGTGACGGTGATGTCATAATTGGTTGCCATGGCGACGATGATGCCTTAATACGTTGCCATGGCGATGATGTCATAATTGGTTGCCATGGCGATGATGCCTTAATACGTTGCCATGGCGACGGTGATGTCATAATTTGTTGCCATGTCGATGATGATGTCATAATTGGTTGCCATGGCGACGGTGATGTCATAATTGGTTGCTATGGCTACGATGATGTCATAATTGGTTGCCATGGAGACTATGATGCCTTAATACGTTGCCATGGCGACGGTGATATCATTGGTTGCCATGGCTACGGTGATGTCATAATTGGTTGCCATGGCGGTGATGTCATAATTGGTTGCCATGGTGACGGTGATGTCATAATTGGTTGCCATGGCGACGATGATGCCTTAATACGTTGCCATGATGATGATGTCATAATTGGTTGCCATGGCGATGGTGATGTCATAATTGGTTGCCATGGCGATGGTGATGTCATAATTGGTTGCCATGGCGACAATAATGTCATAATTGGTTGCCATGGCGACGATGATGCCTTAATACGTTGACATGGCGATGATGTCATAATTGGTTGCCATGGCGACGGTGATGTCATAATTGGTTTCCATGGCGACGATGATGCCTTAATACGTTGCATGGCGATGATGTCATAATTGGTTGCCATGGCAAAGATGATGCCTTAATACGTTGCCATGGCGACGGTGATGTCATAATTTGTTGCCATGGTGATGATGATGTCATACCATGGCGACGGTGATGTCATAATTGGTTGCCATGGCGACGATGATGTCATAATTGGTTGCCATGGAGACGATGATGCCTTAATACGTTGCCATGGCGATGATGTCATAAATGGTTGCCATGGCGACGGTGATGTCATAATTGATTGCCATGGCGACGATTATGCCTTAATACGTTGCCATGGCGATGATGTCATAATTGGTTGCCATGGCGACGGTGATGTCATAATTGGTTGCCATGGCGACGGTGATGTCATAATTGGTTGCCATGGCGACAATGATGTCATAATTGGTTGCCATGGCGACGATGATGCCTTAATATGTTGCCATGGCGATGATGTCATAATTGGTTGCCATGGCGACGGTGATGTCATAATTGGTTGCCATGGTGACGGTGATGTCATAATTGGTTGCCATGGCGACAATGATGTCATAATTGGTTGCCATGGTGACGATGATGCCTTAATACGTTGCCATGGCGATGATGTCATAATTGGTTGCCATGGCGACGGTGATGTCATAATTGGTTGCCATGGCGACGATGATGCCTTAATACGTTGCCATGGCGATGATGTCATAATTGGTTGCCATGGTGACGGTGATGTAATAATTGGTTGCCATGGTGATGTTGATGTCATAATTCTTTGCCATGGCGACAATGATGTCATGATTGGTTGCCATGGCGACGATGATGCCTTAATATGTTGCCATGGCGACGGTGATGTCATAATTTGTTGCCATGGCGATGATGATGTCATAATTGGTTGCCATGGCGACGGTGATGTCATAATTGGTTGCCATGGCGACGATGATGCCTTAATACGTTGCCATGGCAATGATGTCATAAATGGTTGCCATGGCGACGGTGATGTCATAATTCGTTTGCCATGGTGACGGTGATGTCATAATTGGTTGCCATGGTGACGGTGATGTCATAATTGGTTGCCATGGCGACGGTGATGTCATAATTGGTTGCCATGACGATGATGATGTCATAATTGGTTGCCATGGCGATGATGTCATAATTGGTTGCCATGGCGATTATGTCATAATTGGTTGCCATGGCGACGATGATACCTTAATACGTTGCCATGGCGATGAAGTCATAATTGGTTGCCATGGCGATGATGATGTCATAATAGGTTGCCATGGCGACGGTGAGGTCATAATTGGTTGCCATGGCGATGATGTCATAATAGGTTGCCATGGCGATGATGTCATAATAGGTTGCCATGGCGACGGTGATGTCATAATTGGTTGCCATGGCGACGGTGATGTAATAATTGGTTGCCATGGCGACGATGATGCCTTAATACGTTGCCATGGCGACGATGATGCCTTAATATGTTGCCATGGCGACGGTGATGTCATAATTGGTTGCCATGGCGACGGTGATGTCATAATTGGTTGCATTGGCGACGGTGATGTCATAATTGGTTGCCATGACGATGATGATGTCATAATTGGTTGCCATGGCGATGATGTCATAATTGGTTGCCATGGCGACGGTGATGTCATAATTGGTTGCCATGGCGACGGTGATGTCATAATTGGTTGCCATGGCGATGATGTCATAATTTGTTGCCATGGCGACGGTGATGTCATAATTGGTTACCATGGCGACGATGATGCCTTAATACATTGCCATGGCGATGATGCCTTAATACGTTGCCATGGCGATGATGTCATAATTGGTTGCCATGGCGACGGTGATGTCATAATTGGTTGCCATGGCGACAATGATGTCATAATTGGTTGCCATGGCGACGATGATGCCTTAATACGTTGCCATGGCGATGATGTCATAATTGGTTGCCATGGCGACGGTGATGTCATAATTGGTTGCCATGGCGACGGTGATGTCATAATTGGTTGCCATGGCGATGATGTCATAATTTGTTGCCATGGCGACGGTGATGTCATAATTGGTTACCATGGCGACGATGATGCCTTAATACATTGCCATGGCGATGATGCCTTAATACATTGCCATGGCGATGATGTCATAATTGGTTGCCATGGCGACGGTGATGTCATAATTGGTTGCCATGGCGACGATGATGCCTTAATACGTTGCCATGGCGATGATGTCATAATTGGTTGCCATGGCGACGATCATGCCTTAATACGTTGCCATGGCGATGATGTCATAATTGGTTGCCATGGCGACGGTGATGTCATAATTAGTTGCCATAGCGACGGTGATGTCATAATTGGTTGCCATGGCGATGATGATGCCTTAATACGTTGCCATGGCGACGGTGATATCATAATTGGTTGCCATGGTGACGGTGATGTCATAATTGGTTGCCATGGCGACGGTGATGTCATAATTGGTTGCCATGGCGACGATGATGCCTTAATACGTTGCCATGGCGATGATGTCATATTTGGTTGCCATGGCGATGGTGATGTCATAATTGGTTGCCATGGCGACGTGATGTCATAATTGGTTGCCATGGCGATGATGTCATAATTGGTTGCCATGGCGACGGTGATGTCATAATTGGTTGCCATGGCGACGATGATGCCTTAATATGTTGCCATGGCGATGATGTCATAATTGGTTGCCATGGCGACGATGATGCCTTAATACGTTGCCATGGCAACGGTGATGTCATAATTGGTTGACATGGCGACTATGATGCCTTAATACGTTGCCATGGCGATGATGTCATAATTGGTTGCCATGGCGACGGTGATGTCATAATTGGTTAACATGGCGACGGTAATGTCATAATTGGTTGACATGGCGATGATGTCATAATTGGTTGCCATGGCGATGATGATGCTTTAATACGTTGCCATGGCGACGATGAAGTCATAATTGGTTGCCATGGCGACGATGATGTCATAATTGGTTGCCATGGCGATTATGTCATAATTGGTTGCCATGGCGATGATGATGTCATAATTGGTTGCCATGGCGATGATGTCATAATTGGTTGCCATGGCGATGATGTCATAATTGGTTGCCATGACGATGATGTCATAATTGGTTGCCATGGTGACGATGATGCCTTAACACGTTGCCATGGCGACGGTGATGTCATAATTGGTTGCAATGGCGACGGTGATGTCATAATTGGTTGCCATGGCGACGATGATGTCTTAATACGTTGCCATGGCGACGGTGATGTCATTATTGGTTGCCATGGCGACGGTGATATCATAACTGGTTGCCATGGTGACGATGATGTCATAATTGGTTGCCATGGCGACGATGATGCCTTAATACGTTGCCATGGCGATGATGTCATAATTGGTTTCCATGGCGACGGTGATGTCATAATTGGTTGCCATGGCGACGATGATGCCTTAATACATTGCCATGGCGACGGTGATGTCATAATTGGTTGCCATGGCGATGATGTCATACTTGGTTGCCATGGCGACGGTGATGTCATAATTGGTTGCAATGGTGACGATGATGTCATAATTGGTTGCCATGGCGATGGTGATGTCATAATTGGTTGCCATGGCGATGATGATGTCATAATTGGTTGCCATGTCGACGATGATGCCTTAATACGTTCCCATGGCGATGATGTCATAATTGTTTGCCATGGCGACGATCATGCCTTAATACATTGCCATGGCGATGATGTCATAATTGGTTGCCATGGCGACGGTGATGTCATAATTGGTTGCCATAGCGACGGTGATGTCATAATTGGTTGCCATGGCGACGATGATGCCTTAATACGTTGCCATGGCGACGGTGATATCATAATTGGTTGCCATGGCGACGGAGATGTCATAATTGGTTGCCATGGCGACGATGATGCCTTAATACGTTGCCATGGTGATGATGTCATAATTGGTTGCCATGGCGACGGTGATGTCATAATTGGTTGCCATGGCGACGATGATGCCTTAATACGTTGCCATGGTGATGATGTCATAATTGGTTGCCATGGCGACGGTGATGTCATAATTGGCTGCCATGGCGACGGTGATGTCATAATTGGTTGCCATGGCGATGATGTCATAATTGGTTGCCATGGCGACGGTGATGTCATAATTTGTTGCCATGGCGACGATGATGCCTTAATACGTTGCCATGGCGATGATGTCATAATTGGTTGCCATGGCGACAATGATGCCTTAATACGTTGCCATGGCAACGGTGATGTCATAATTGGTTGCCTTTTCGACGATGATGCCTTAATACGTTGCCATGGCGATGATGTCATAATTGGTTGCCATGGCGACGGTGATGTCATAATTGGTTGCCATGGCGACGGTGATGTCATAATTGGTTGCCATGGCGACAATAATGTCATAATTGGTTGCCATGGCGACGATGATGCCTTAATACGTTGACATGGCGATGATGTCATAATTGGTTGCCATGGCGACGGTGATGTCATAATTGGTTTCCATGGCGACGATGATGCCTTAATACGTTGCATGGCGATGATGTCATAATTGGTTGCCATGGCAAAGATGATGCCTTAATACGTTGCCATGGCGACGGTGATGTCATAATTTGTTGCCATGGTGATGATGTCATGCCATGGCGACGGTGATGTCATAATTGGTTGCTATGGCAACGGTGATGTCATAATTGGTTGCCATAGCGACGGTGATGTCATAATTGGTTGCCATGGCGACGATGATGCCTTAATACGTTGCCATGGCGACGGTGATATCATAATTGGTTGCCATGGCGACGGAGATGTCATAATTGGTTGCCATGGCGACGGTGATGTCATAATTGGTTGCCATGGCGACGATGATGCCTTAATACGTTGCCATGGTGATGATGTCATAATTGGTTGCCATGGCGACGGTGATGTCATAATTGGCTGCCATGGCGACGGTGATGTCATAATTGGTTGCCATGGCGATGATGTCATAATTGGTTGCCATGGCGACGGTGATGTCATAATTTGTTGCCATGGCGACGATGATGCCTTAATACGTTGCCATGGCGATGATGTCATAATTGGTTGCCATGGCGACAATGATGCCTTAATACGTTGCCATGGCAACGGTGATGTCATAATTGGTTGCCTTTTCGACGATGATGCCTTAATACGTTGCCATGGCGATGATGTCATAATTGGTTGCCATGGCGACGGTGATGTCATAATTGGTTGCCATGGCGACGGTGATGTCATAATTGGTTGCCATGGCGACAATAATGTCATAATTGGTTGCCATGGCGACGATGATGCCTTAATACGTTGACATGGCGATGATGTCATAATTGGTTGCCATGGCGACGGTGATGTCATAATTGGTTTCCATGGCGACGATGATGCCTTAATACGTTGCATGGCGATGATGTCATAATTGGTTGCCATGGCAAAGATGATGCCTTAATACGTTGCCATGGCGACGGTGATGTCATAATTTGTTGCCATGGTGATGATGTCATGCCATGGCGACGGTGATGTCATAATTGGTTGCTATGGCAACGATGATGTCATAATTGGTTGCCATGGAGACTATGATGCCTTAATACGTTGACATGGCGACGGTGATATCATTGGTTGCCATGGCGACGGTGATGTCATAATTGGTTGCCATGGCGACGTTGATGTCATAATTTGTTGCCATGGCAATGATGATGTCATAATTGGTTGCCATGGCGACGGTGATGTCATAATTGGTTGCTATGGCGACGATGATGTCATAATTGGTTGCCATGGAGACGATGATGCCTTAATACGTTGCCATGGTGACGGTGATATCATAATTGGTTGCCATGGCGACGGTGATGTCATAATTGGTTGCCATGGCGACGGTGATGCCTTGATACGTTGCCATGGCGACGGTGATGTCGTAATTGGTTGCCATGGCGACGGTGATGTCATAATTGGTTGCCATGGCGACGGTGATGTCATAATTGGTTGCCATGGCGATGATGCCTTAATACGTTGCCATGGCGACGGTGATGTCATAATTGGTTGCCATGGCGACAATGATGCCTTAATACATTGCCATGGCGATGATGTCATAATTGGTTGCCATGGTGACGGTGATGTCATAATTGGTTGCCATGGCGACGATGATGCCTTAATACGTTCCCATGGCGATGATGTCATAATTGGTTGCCATGGCAACGGTGATGTCATAATTGGTTGCCATGGCGACGATGATGACTTAATACGTTGACATGGCGATGATGTCATAATTGGTTTCCATGGCGACGGTGATGTCATAATTTTTTGCCATGGCGACGGTGATGTCATAATTGGTTGCCATGGCGATGATGTCATAATTGGTTGCCATGGCGACGGTGATGTCATAATTGGTTGCCATGGCGACGATGATGCCTTAATACGTTGCCATGGCGATGATGTCATAATTGGTTGCCATGGCGACGGTGATGTCATAATTGGTTGCCATGGCGACGGTGATGTCATAATTGGTTGCCATGGCGACAATGATTTCATAATTGGTTGCCATGGCGACGATGATGCCTTAATACGTTGACATGGCGATGATGTCATAATTGGTTGCCATGGCGACGGTGATGTCATAATTGGTTGCCATGGCGACGATGATGCCTTAATACGTTGCCATGGCGATGATGTCATAATTGGTTGCCATGGCGACGGTGATGTCATAATTGGTTGCCATGGCGACTGTGATGTCATAATTGGTTGCCATGGCGACAATGATGTCATAATTGGTTGCCATGGCGACGATGATGCCTTAATACGTTGACATGGCGATGATGTCATAATTGGTTGCCATGGTGACGGTGATGTCATAATTGGTTGCCATGGCGACGATGATGCCTTAATACGTTGCCATGGCGATGATGTCATAATTGGTTGCCATGGCGATGATGCCTTAATACGTTGCCATGGCGACGGTGATGTCATAATTTGTTGCCATGTCGATGATGATGTCATAATTGGTTGCCATGGCGACGGTGATGTCATAATTGGTTGCTATGGCTACGATGATGTCATAATTGGTTGCCATGGAGACTATGATGCCTTAATACGTTGCCATGGCGACGGTGATATCATTGGTTGCCATGGCTACGGTGATGTCATAATTGGTTGCCATGGCGGTGATGTCATAATTGGTTGCCATGGTGACGGTGATGTCATAATTGGTTGCCATGGCGACGATGATGCCTTAATACGTTGCCATGATGATGATGTCATAATTGGTTGCCATGGCGATGGTGATGTCATAATTGGTTGCCATGGCGATGGTGATGTCATAATTGGTTGCCATGGCGACAATAATGTCATAATTGGTTGCCATGGCGACGATGATGCCTTAATACGTTGACATGGCGATGATGTCATAATTGGTTGCCATGGCGACGGTGATGTCATAATTGGTTTCCATGGCGACGATGATGCCTTAATACGTTGCATGGCGATGATGTCATAATTGGTTGCCATGGCAAAGATGATGCCTTAATACGTTGCCATGGCGACGGTGATGTCATAATTTGTTGCCATGGTGATGATGATGTCATACCATGGCGACGGTGATGTCATAATTGGTTGCCATGGCGACGATGATGTCATAATTGGTTGCCATGGAGACGATGATGCCTTAATACGTTGCCATGGCGATGATGTCATAAATGGTTGCCATGGCGACGGTGATGTCATAATTGATTGCCATGGCGACGATTATGCCTTAATACGTTGCCATGGCGATGATGTCATAATTGGTTGCCATGGCGACGGTGATGTCATAATTGGTTGCCATGGCGACGGTGATGTCATAATTGGTTGCCATGGCGACAATGATGTCATAATTGGTTGCCATGGCGACGATGATGCCTTAATATGTTGCCATGGCGATGATGTCATAATTGGTTGCCATGGCGACGGTGATGTCATAATTGGTTGCCATGGTGACGGTGATGTCATAATTGGTTGCCATGGCGACAATGATGTCATAATTGGTTGCCATGGTGACGATGATGCCTTAATACGTTGCCATGGCGATGATGTCATAATTGGTTGCCATGGCGACGGTGATGTCATAATTGGTTGCCATGGCGACGATGATGCCTTAATACGTTGCCATGGCGATGATGTCATAATTGGTTGCCATGGTGACGGTGATGTAATAATTGGTTGCCATGGTGATGTTGATGTCATAATTCTTTGCCATGGCGACAATGATGTCATGATTGGTTGCCATGGCGACGATGATGCCTTAATATGTTGCCATGGCGACGGTGATGTCATAATTTGTTGCCATGGCGATGATGATGTCATAATTGGTTGCCATGGCGACGGTGATGTCATAATTGGTTGCCATGGCGACGATGATGCCTTAATACGTTGCCATGGCAATGATGTCATAAATGGTTGCCATGGCGACGGTGATGTCATAATTCGTTTGCCATGGTGACGGTGATGTCATAATTGGTTGCCATGGTGACGGTGATGTCATAATTGGTTGCCATGGCGACGGTGATGTCATAATTGGTTGCCATGACGATGATGATGTCATAATTGGTTGCCATGGCGATGATGTCATAATTGGTTGCCATGGCGATTATGTCATAATTGGTTGCCATGGCGACGATGATACCTTAATACGTTGCCATGGCGATGAAGTCATAATTGGTTGCCATGGCGATGATGATGTCATAATAGGTTGCCATGGCGACGGTGAGGTCATAATTGGTTGCCATGGCGATGATGTCATAATAGGTTGCCATGGCGATGATGTCATAATAGGTTGCCATGGCGACGGTGATGTCATAATTGGTTGCCATGGCGACGGTGATGTAATAATTGGTTGCCATGGCGACGATGATGCCTTAATACGTTGCCATGGCGACGATGATGCCTTAATATGTTGCCATGGCGACGGTGATGTCATAATTGGTTGCCATGGCGACGGTGATGTCATAATTGGTTGCATTGGCGACGGTGATGTCATAATTGGTTGCCATGACGATGATGATGTCATAATTGGTTGCCATGGCGATGATGTCATAATTGGTTGCCATGGCGACGGTGATGTCATAATTGGTTGCCATGGCGACGGTGATGTCATAATTGGTTGCCATGGCGATGATGTCATAATTTGTTGCCATGGCGACGGTGATGTCATAATTGGTTACCATGGCGACGATGATGCCTTAATACATTGCCATGGCGATGATGCCTTAATACGTTGCCATGGCGATGATGTCATAATTGGTTGCCATGGCGACGGTGATGTCATAATTGGTTGCCATGGCGACAATGATGTCATAATTGGTTGCCATGGCGACGATGATGCCTTAATACGTTGCCATGGCGATGATGTCATAATTGGTTGCCATGGCGACGGTGATGTCATAATTGGTTGCCATGGCGACGGTGATGTCATAATTGGTTGCCATGGCGATGATGTCATAATTTGTTGCCATGGCGACGGTGATGTCATAATTGGTTACCATGGCGACGATGATGCCTTAATACATTGCCATGGCGATGATGCCTTAATACATTGCCATGGCGATGATGTCATAATTGGTTGCCATGGCGACGGTGATGTCATAATTGGTTGCCATGGCGACGATGATGCCTTAATACGTTGCCATGGCGATGATGTCATAATTGGTTGCCATGGCGACGATCATGCCTTAATACGTTGCCATGGCGATGATGTCATAATTGGTTGCCATGGCGACGGTGATGTCATAATTAGTTGCCATAGCGACGGTGATGTCATAATTGGTTGCCATGGCGATGATGATGCCTTAATACGTTGCCATGGCGACGGTGATATCATAATTGGTTGCCATGGTGACGGTGATGTCATAATTGGTTGCCATGGCGACGGTGATGTCATAATTGGTTGCCATGGCGACGATGATGCCTTAATACGTTGCCATGGCGATGATGTCATATTTGGTTGCCATGGCGATGGTGATGTCATAATTGGTTGCCATGGCGACGTGATGTCATAATTGGTTGCCATGGCGATGATGTCATAATTGGTTGCCATGGCGACGGTGATGTCATAATTGGTTGCCATGGCGACGATGATGCCTTAATATGTTGCCATGGCGATGATGTCATAATTGGTTGCCATGGCGACGATGATGCCTTAATACGTTGCCATGGCAACGGTGATGTCATAATTGGTTGACATGGCGACTATGATGCCTTAATACGTTGCCATGGCGATGATGTCATAATTGGTTGCCATGGCGACGGTGATGTCATAATTGGTTAACATGGCGACGGTAATGTCATAATTGGTTGACATGGCGATGATGTCATAATTGGTTGCCATGGCGATGATGATGCTTTAATACGTTGCCATGGCGACGATGAAGTCATAATTGGTTGCCATGGCGACGATGATGTCATAATTGGTTGCCATGGCGATTATGTCATAATTGGTTGCCATGGCGATGATGATGTCATAATTGGTTGCCATGGCGATGATGTCATAATTGGTTGCCATGGCGATGATGTCATAATTGGTTGCCATGACGATGATGTCATAATTGGTTGCCATGGTGACGATGATGCCTTAACACGTTGCCATGGCGACGGTGATGTCATAATTGGTTGCAATGGCGACGGTGATGTCATAATTGGTTGCCATGGCGACGATGATGTCTTAATACGTTGCCATGGCGACGGTGATGTCATTATTGGTTGCCATGGCGACGGTGATATCATAACTGGTTGCCATGGTGACGATGATGTCATAATTGGTTGCCATGGCGACGATGATGCCTTAATACGTTGCCATGGCGATGATGTCATAATTGGTTTCCATGGCGACGGTGATGTCATAATTGGTTGCCATGGCGACGATGATGCCTTAATACATTGCCATGGCGACGGTGATGTCATAATTGGTTGCCATGGCGATGATGTCATACTTGGTTGCCATGGCGACGGTGATGTCATAATTGGTTGCAATGGTGACGATGATGTCATAATTGGTTGCCATGGCGATGGTGATGTCATAATTGGTTGCCATGGCGATGATGATGTCATAATTGGTTGCCATGTCGACGATGATGCCTTAATACGTTCCCATGGCGATGATGTCATAATTGTTTGCCATGGCGACGATCATGCCTTAATACATTGCCATGGCGATGATGTCATAATTGGTTGCCATGGCGACGGTGATGTCATAATTGGTTGCCATAGCGACGGTGATGTCATAATTGGTTGCCATGGCGACGATGATGCCTTAATACGTTGCCATGGCGACGGTGATATCATAATTGGTTGCCATGGCGACGGAGATGTCATAATTGGTTGCCATGGCGACGATGATGCCTTAATACGTTGCCATGGTGATGATGTCATAATTGGTTGCCATGGCGACGGTGATGTCATAATTGGTTGCCATGGCGACGATGATGCCTTAATACGTTGCCATGGTGATGATGTCATAATTGGTTGCCATGGCGACGGTGATGTCATAATTGGCTGCCATGGCGACGGTGATGTCATAATTGGTTGCCATGGCGATGATGTCATAATTGGTTGCCATGGCGACGGTGATGTCATAATTTGTTGCCATGGCGACGATGATGCCTTAATACGTTGCCATGGCGATGATGTCATAATTGGTTGCCATGGCGACAATGATGCCTTAATACGTTGCCATGGCAACGGTGATGTCATAATTGGTTGCCTTTTCGACGATGATGCCTTAATACGTTGCCATGGCGATGATGTCATAATTGGTTGCCATGGCGACGGTGATGTCATAATTGGTTGCCATGGCGACGGTGATGTCATAATTGGTTGCCATGGCGACAATAATGTCATAATTGGTTGCCATGGCGACGATGATGCCTTAATACGTTGACATGGCGATGATGTCATAATTGGTTGCCATGGCGACGGTGATGTCATAATTGGTTTCCATGGCGACGATGATGCCTTAATACGTTGCATGGCGATGATGTCATAATTGGTTGCCATGGCAAAGATGATGCCTTAATACGTTGCCATGGCGACGGTGATGTCATAATTTGTTGCCATGGTGATGATGTCATGCCATGGCGACGGTGATGTCATAATTGGTTGCTATGGCAACGGTGATGTCATAATTGGTTGCCATAGCGACGGTGATGTCATAATTGGTTGCCATGGCGACGATGATGCCTTAATACGTTGCCATGGCGACGGTGATATCATAATTGGTTGCCATGGCGACGGAGATGTCATAATTGGTTGCCATGGCGACGGTGATGTCATAATTGGTTGCCATGGCGACGATGATGCCTTAATACGTTGCCATGGTGATGATGTCATAATTGGTTGCCATGGCGACGGTGATGTCATAATTGGCTGCCATGGCGACGGTGATGTCATAATTGGTTGCCATGGCGATGATGTCATAATTGGTTGCCATGGCGACGGTGATGTCATAATTTGTTGCCATGGCGACGATGATGCCTTAATACGTTGCCATGGCGATGATGTCATAATTGGTTGCCATGGCGACAATGATGCCTTAATACGTTGCCATGGCAACGGTGATGTCATAATTGGTTGCCTTTTCGACGATGATGCCTTAATACGTTGCCATGGCGATGATGTCATAATTGGTTGCCATGGCGACGGTGATGTCATAATTGGTTGCCATGGCGACGGTGATGTCATAATTGGTTGCCATGGCGACAATAATGTCATAATTGGTTGCCATGGCGACGATGATGCCTTAATACGTTGACATGGCGATGATGTCATAATTGGTTGCCATGGCGACGGTGATGTCATAATTGGTTTCCATGGCGACGATGATGCCTTAATACGTTGCATGGCGATGATGTCATAATTGGTTGCCATGGCAAAGATGATGCCTTAATACGTTGCCATGGCGACGGTGATGTCATAATTTGTTGCCATGGTGATGATGTCATGCCATGGCGACGGTGATGTCATAATTGGTTGCTATGGCAACGATGATGTCATAATTGGTTGCCATGGAGACTATGATGCCTTAATACGTTGACATGGCGACGGTGATATCATTGGTTGCCATGGCGACGGTGATGTCATAATTGGTTGCCATGGCGACGTTGATGTCATAATTTGTTGCCATGGCAATGATGATGTCATAATTGGTTGCCATGGCGACGGTGATGTCATAATTGGTTGCTATGGCGACGATGATGTCATAATTGGTTGCCATGGAGACGATGATGCCTTAATACGTTGCCATGGTGACGGTGATATCATAATTGGTTGCCATGGCGACGGTGATGTCATAATTGGTTGCCATGGCGACGGTGATGCCTTGATACGTTGCCATGGCGACGGTGATGTCGTAATTGGTTGCCATGGCGACGGTGATGTCATAATTGGTTGCCATGGCGACGGTGATGTCATAATTGGTTGCCATGGCGATGATGCCTTAATACGTTGCCATGGCGACGGTGATGTCATAATTGGTTGCCATGGCGACAATGATGCCTTAATACATTGCCATGGCGATGATGTCATAATTGGTTGCCATGGTGACGGTGATGTCATAATTGGTTGCCATGGCGACGATGATGCCTTAATACGTTCCCATGGCGATGATGTCATAATTGGTTGCCATGGCAACGGTGATGTCATAATTGGTTGCCATGGCGACGATGATGACTTAATACGTTGACATGGCGATGATGTCATAATTGGTTTCCATGGCGACGGTGATGTCATAATTTTTTGCCATGGCGACGGTGATGTCATAATTGGTTGCCATGGCGATGATGTCATAATTGGTTGCCATGGCGACGGTGATGTCATAATTGGTTGCCATGGCGACGATGATGCCTTAATACGTTGCCATGGCGATGATGTCATAATTGGTTGCCATGGCGACGGTGATGTCATAATTGGTTGCCATGGCGACGGTGATGTCATAATTGGTTGCCATGGCGACAATGATTTCATAATTGGTTGCCATGGCGACGATGATGCCTTAATACGTTGACATGGCGATGATGTCATAATTGGTTGCCATGGCGACGGTGATGTCATAATTGGTTGCCATGGCGACGATGATGCCTTAATACGTTGCCATGGCGATGATGTCATAATTGGTTGCCATGGCGACGGTGATGTCATAATTGGTTGCCATGGCGACTGTGATGTCATAATTGGTTGCCATGGCGACAATGATGTCATAATTGGTTGCCATGGCGACGATGATGCCTTAATACGTTGACATGGCGATGATGTCATAATTGGTTGCCATGGTGACGGTGATGTCATAATTGGTTGCCATGGCGACGATGATGCCTTAATACGTTGCCATGGCGATGATGTCATAATTGGTTGCCATGGCGATGATGCCTTAATACGTTGCCATGGCGACGGTGATGTCATAATTTGTTGCCATGTCGATGATGATGTCATAATTGGTTGCCATGGCGACGGTGATGTCATAATTGGTTGCTATGGCTACGATGATGTCATAATTGGTTGCCATGGAGACTATGATGCCTTAATACGTTGCCATGGCGACGGTGATATCATTGGTTGCCATGGCTACGGTGATGTCATAATTGGTTGCCATGGCGGTGATGTCATAATTGGTTGCCATGGTGACGGTGATGTCATAATTGGTTGCCATGGCGACGATGATGCCTTAATACGTTGCCATGATGATGATGTCATAATTGGTTGCCATGGCGATGGTGATGTCATAATTGGTTGCCATGGCGATGGTGATGTCATAATTGGTTGCCATGGCGACAATAATGTCATAATTGGTTGCCATGGCGACGATGATGCCTTAATACGTTGACATGGCGATGATGTCATAATTGGTTGCCATGGCGACGGTGATGTCATAATTGGTTTCCATGGCGACGATGATGCCTTAATACGTTGCATGGCGATGATGTCATAATTGGTTGCCATGGCAAAGATGATGCCTTAATACGTTGCCATGGCGACGGTGATGTCATAATTTGTTGCCATGGTGATGATGATGTCATACCATGGCGACGGTGATGTCATAATTGGTTGCCATGGCGACGATGATGTCATAATTGGTTGCCATGGAGACGATGATGCCTTAATACGTTGCCATGGCGATGATGTCATAAATGGTTGCCATGGCGATGATGTCATAATTGGTTGCCATGGCGACGGTGATGTCATAATTTGTTGCCATGGCGACGATGATGCCTTAATACGTTGCCATGGCGATGATGTCATAATTTGTTGCCATGGCGACGATGATGCCTTAATACGTTGCCATGGCGATGATGTCATAATTGGTTGCCATGGCGACAATGATGCCTTAATACGTTGCCATGGCAACGGTGATGTCATAATTGGTTGCCTTTTCGACGATGATGCCTTAATACGTTGCCATGGCGATGATGTCATAATTGGTTGCCATGGCGACGGTGATGTCATAATTGGTTGCCATGGCGACGGTGATGTCATAATTGGTTGCCATGGCGACAATAATGTCATAATTGGTTGCCATGGCGACGATGATGCCTTAATACGTTGACATGGCGATGATGTCATAATTGGTTGCCATGGCGACGGTGATGTCATAATTGGTTTCCATGGCGACGATGATGCCTTAATACGTTGCATGGCGATGATGTCATAATTGGTTGCCATGGCAAAGATGATGCCTTAATACGTTGCCATGGCGACGGTGATGTCATAATTTGTTGCCATGGTGATGATGTCATGCCATGGCGACGGTGATGTCATAATTGGTTGCTATGGCAACGATGATGTCATAATTGGTTGCCATGGAGACTATGATGCCTTAATACGTTGACATGGTGACGGTGATATCATTGGTTGCCATGGCGACGGTGATGTCATAATTGGTTGCCATGGCGACGTTGATGTCATAATTTGTTGCCATGGCAATGATGATGTCATAATTGGTTGCCATGGCGACGGTGATGTCATAATTGGTTGCTATGGCGACGATGATGTCATAATTGGTTGCCATGGAGACGATGATGCCTTAATACGTTGCCATGGTGACGGTGATATCATAATTGGTTGCCATGGCGACGGTGATGTCATAATTGGTTGCCATGGCGACGGTGATGCCTTGATACGTTGCCATGGCGACGGTGATGTCGTAATTGGTTGCCATGGCGACGGTGATGTCATAATTGGTTGCCATGGCGACGGTGATGTCATAATTGGTTGCCATGGCGATGATGCCTTAATACGTTGCCATGGCGACGGTGATGTCATAATTGGTTGCCATGGCGACAATGATGCCTTAATACATTGCCATGGCGATGATGTCATAATTGGTTGCCATGGTGACGGTGATGTCATAATTGGTTGCCATGGCGACGATGATGCCTTAATACGTTCCCATGGCGATGATGTCATAATTGGTTGCCATGGCAACGTTGATGTCATAATTGGTTGCCATGGCGACGATGATGACTTAATACGTTGACATGGCGATGATGTCATAATTGGTTTCCATGGCGACGGTGATGTCATAATTTTTTGCCATGGCGACGGTGATGTCATAATTGGTTGCCATGGCGATGATGTCATAATTGGTTGCCATGGCGACGGTGATGTCATAATTGGTTGCCATGGCGACGATGATGCCTTAATACATTGCCATGGCGATGATGTCATAATTGGTTGCCATGGCGACGGTGATGTCATAATTGGTTGCCATGGCGACGGTGATGTCATAATTGGTTGCCATGGCAATGATGTCATAATTGGTTGCCATGGCGACGGTGATGTCATAATTGGTTGCCATGGCGACGATGATGCCTTAATACGTTGCCATGGCGATGATGTCATAATTGGTTGCCATGGCGACGGTGATGTCATAATTGGTTGCCATGGCGACGGTGATGTCATAATTGGTTGCCATGGCGACAATGATTTCATAATTGGTTGCCATGGCGACGATGATGCCTTAATACGTTGACATGGCGATGATGTCATAATTGGTTGCCATGGCGACGGTGATGTCATAATTGGTTGCCATGGCGACGATGATGCCTTAATACGTTGCCATGGCGATGATGTCATAATTGGTTGCCATGGCGACGGTGATGTCATAATTGGTTGCCATGGTGACTGTGATGTCATAATTGGTTGCCATGGCGACAATGATGTCATAATTGGTTGCCATGGCGACGATGATGCCTTAATACGTTGACATGGCGATGATGTCATAATTGGTTGCCATGGCGACGATGATGTCATAATTGGTTGCCATGGCGATTATGTCATAATTGGTTGCCATGGCGATGATGATGTCATAATTGGTTGCCATGGCGATGATGTCATAATTGGTTGCCATGGCGATGATGTCATAATTGGTTGCCATGACGATGATGTCATAATTGGTTGCCATGGTGACGATGATGCCTTAACACGTTGCCATGGCGACGGTGATGTCATAATTGGTTGCAATGGCGACGGTGATGTCATAATTGGTTGCCATGGCGACGATGATGTCTTAATACGTTGCCATGGCGACGGTGATGTCATTATTGGTTGCCATGGCGACGGTGATATCATAACTGGTTGCCATGGTGACGATGATGTCATAATTGGTTGCCATGGCGACGATGATGCCTTAATACGTTGCCATGGCGATGATGTCATAATTGGTTTCCATGGCGACGGTGATGTCATAATTGGTTGCCATGGCGACGATGATGCCTTAATACATTGCCATGGCGACGGTGATGTCATAATTGGTTGCCATGGCGATGATGTCATACTTGGTTGCCATGGCGACGGTGATGTCATAATTGGTTGCAATGGTGACGATGATGTCATAATTGGTTGCCATGGCGATGGTGATGTCATAATTGGTTGCCATGGCGATGATGATGTCATAATTGGTTGCCATGTCGACGATGATGCCTTAATACGTTCCCATGGCGATGATGTCATAATTGTTTGCCATGGCGACGATCATGCCTTAATACATTGCCATGGCGATGATGTCATAATTGGTTGCCATGGCAACGGTGATGTCATAATTGGTTGCCATAGCGACGGTGATGTCATAATTGGTTGCCATGGCGACGATGATGCCTTAATACGTTGCCATGGCGACGGTGATATCATAATTGGTTGCCATGGCGACGGAGATGTCATAATTGGTTGCCATGGCGACGGTGATGTCATAATTGGTTGCCATGGCGACGATGATGCCTTAATACGTTGCCATGGTGATGATGTCATAATTGGTTGCCATGGCGACGGTGATGTCATAATTGGCTGCCATGGCGACGGTGATGTCATAATTGGTTGCCATGGCGATGATGTCATAATTGGTTGCCATGGCGACGGTGATGTCATAATTTGTTGCCATGGCGACGATGATGCCTTAATACGTTGCCATGGCGATGATGTCATAATTGGTTGCCATGGCGACAATGATGCCTTAATACGTTGCCATGGCAACGGTGATGTCATAATTGGTTGCCTTTTCGACGATGATGCCTTAATACGTTGCCATGGCGATGATGTCATAATTGGTTGCCATGGCGACGGTGATGTCATAATTGGTTGCCATGGCGACGGTGATGTCATAATTGGTTGCCATGGCGACAATAATGTCATAATTGGTTGCCATGGCGACGATGATGCCTTAATACGTTGACATGGCGATGATGTCATAATTGGTTGCCATGGCGACGGTGATGTCATAATTGGTTTCCATGGCGACGATGATGCCTTAATACGTTGCATGGCGATGATGTCATAATTGGTTGCCATGGCAAAGATGATGCCTTAATACGTTGCCATGGCGACGGTGATGTCATAATTTGTTGCCATGGTGATGATGTCATGCCATGGCGACGGTGATGTCATAATTGGTTGCTATGGCAACGATGATGTCATAATTGGTTGCCATGGAGACTATGATGCCTTAATACGTTGACATGGCGACGGTGATATCATTGGTTGCCATGGCGACGGTGATGTCATAATTGGTTGCCATGGCGACGTTGATGTCATAATTTGTTGCCATGGCAATGATGATGTCATAATTGGTTGCCATGGCGACGGTGATGTCATAATTGGTTGCTATGGCGACGATGATGTCATAATTGGTTGCCATGGAGACGATGATGCCTTAATACGTTGCCATGGTGACGGTGATATCATAATTGGTTGCCATGGCGACGGTGATGTCATAATTGGTTGCCATGGCGACGGTGATGCCTTGATACGTTGCCATGGCGACGGTGATGTCGTAATTGGTTGCCATGGCGACGGTGATGTCATAATTGGTTGCCATGGCGACGGTGATGTCATAATTGGTTGCCATGGCGATGATGCCTTAATACGTTGCCATGGCGACGGTGATGTCATAATTGGTTGCCATGGCGACAATGATGCCTTAATACATTGCCATGGCGATGATGTCATAATTGGTTGCCATGGTGACGGTGATGTCATAATTGGTTGCCATGGCGACGATGATGCCTTAATACGTTCCCATGGCGATGATGTCATAATTGGTTGCCATGGCAACGGTGATGTCATAATTGGTTGCCATGGCGACGATGATGACTTAATACGTTGACATGGCGATGATGTCATAATTGGTTTCCATGGCGACGGTGATGTCATAATTTTTTGCCATGGCGACGGTGATGTCATAATTGGTTGCCATGGCGATGATGTCATAATTGGTTGCCATGGCGACGGTGATGTCATAATTGGTTGCCATGGCGACGATGATGCCTTAATACGTTGCCATGGCGATGATGTCATAATTGGTTGCCATGGCGACGGTGATGTCATAATTGGTTGCCATGGCGACGGTGATGTCATAATTGGTTGCCATGGCGACAATGATTTCATAATTGGTTGCCATGGCGACGATGATGCCTTAATACGTTGACATGGCGATGATGTCATAATTGGTTGCCATGGCGACGGTGATGTCATAATTGGTTGCCATGGCGACGATGATGCCTTAATACGTTGCCATGGCGATGATGTCATAATTGGTTGCCATGGCGACGGTGATGTCATAATTGGTTGCCATGGCGACTGTGATGTCATAATTGGTTGCCATGGCGACAATGATGTCATAATTGGTTGCCATGGCGACGATGATGCCTTAATACGTTGACATGGCGATGATGTCATAATTGGTTGCCATGGTGACGGTGATGTCATAATTGGTTGCCATGGCGACGATGATGCCTTAATACGTTGCCATGGCGATGATGTCATAATTGGTTGCCATGGCGATGATGCCTTAATACGTTGCCATGGCGACGGTGATGTCATAATTTGTTGCCATGTCGATGATGATGTCATAATTGGTTGCCATGGCGACGGTGATGTCATAATTGGTTGCTATGGCTACGATGATGTCATAATTGGTTGCCATGGAGACTATGATGCCTTAATACGTTGCCATGGCGACGGTGATATCATTGGTTGCCATGGCTACGGTGATGTCATAATTGGTTGCCATGGCGGTGATGTCATAATTGGTTGCCATGGTGACGGTGATGTCATAATTGGTTGCCATGGCGACGATGATGCCTTAATACGTTGCCATGATGATGATGTCATAATTGGTTGCCATGGCGATGGTGATGTCATAATTGGTTGCCATGGCGATGGTGATGTCATAATTGGTTGCCATGGCGACAATAATGTCATAATTGGTTGCCATGGCGACGATGATGCCTTAATACGTTGACATGGCGATGATGTCATAATTGGTTGCCATGGCGACGGTGATGTCATAATTGGTTTCCATGGCGACGATGATGCCTTAATACGTTGCATGGCGATGATGTCATAATTGGTTGCCATGGCAAAGATGATGCCTTAATACGTTGCCATGGCGACGGTGATGTCATAATTTGTTGCCATGGTGATGATGATGTCATACCATGGCGACGGTGATGTCATAATTGGTTGCCATGGCGACGATGATGTCATAATTGGTTGCCATGGAGACGATGATGCCTTAATACGTTGCCATGGCGATGATGTCATAAATGGTTGCCATGGCGACGGTGATGTCATAATTGATTGCCATGGCGACGATTATGCCTTAATACGTTGCCATGGCGATGATGTCATAATTGGTTGCCATGGCGACGGTGATGTCATAATTGGTTGCCATGGCGACGGTGATGTCATAATTGGTTGCCATGGCGACAATGATGTCATAATTGGTTGCCATGGCGACGATGATGCCTTAATATGTTGCCATGGCGATGATGTCATAATTGGTTGCCATGGCGACGGTGATGTCATAATTGGTTGCCATGGTGACGGTGATGTCATAATTGGTTGCCATGGCGACAATGATGTCATAATTGGTTGCCATGGTGACGATGATGCCTTAATACGTTGCCATGGCGATGATGTCATAATTGGTTGCCATGGCGACGGTGATGTCATAATTGGTTGCCATGGCGACGATGATGCCTTAATACGTTGCCATGGCGATGATGTCATAATTGGTTGCCATGGTGACGGTGATGTAATAATTGGTTGCCATGGTGATGTTGATGTCATAATTCTTTGCCATGGCGACAATGATGTCATGATTGGTTGCCATGGCGACGATGATGCCTTAATATGTTGCCATGGCGACGGTGATGTCATAATTTGTTGCCATGGCGATGATGATGTCATAATTGGTTGCCATGGCGACGGTGATGTCATAATTGGTTGCCATGGCGACGATGATGCCTTAATACGTTGCCATGGCAATGATGTCATAAATGGTTGCCATGGCGACGGTGATGTCATAATTCGTTTGCCATGGTGACGGTGATGTCATAATTGGTTGCCATGGTGACGGTGATGTCATAATTGGTTGCCATGGCGACGGTGATGTCATAATTGGTTGCCATGACGATGATGATGTCATAATTGGTTGCCATGGCGATGATGTCATAATTGGTTGCCATGGCGATTATGTCATAATTGGTTGCCATGGCGACGATGATACCTTAATACGTTGCCATGGCGATGAAGTCATAATTGGTTGCCATGGCGATGATGATGTCATAATAGGTTGCCATGGCGACGGTGAGGTCATAATTGGTTGCCATGGCGATGATGTCATAATAGGTTGCCATGGCGATGATGTCATAATAGGTTGCCATGGCGACGGTGATGTCATAATTGGTTGCCATGGCGACGGTGATGTAATAATTGGTTGCCATGGCGACGATGATGCCTTAATACGTTGCCATGGCGACGATGATGCCTTAATATGTTGCCATGGCGACGGTGATGTCATAATTGGTTGCCATGGCGACGGTGATGTCATAATTGGTTGCATTGGCGACGGTGATGTCATAATTGGTTGCCATGACGATGATGATGTCATAATTGGTTGCCATGGCGATGATGTCATAATTGGTTGCCATGGCGACGGTGATGTCATAATTGGTTGCCATGGCGACGGTGATGTCATAATTGGTTGCCATGGCGATGATGTCATAATTTGTTGCCATGGCGACGGTGATGTCATAATTGGTTACCATGGCGACGATGATGCCTTAATACATTGCCATGGCGATGATGCCTTAATACGTTGCCATGGCGATGATGTCATAATTGGTTGCCATGGCGACGGTGATGTCATAATTGGTTGCCATGGCGACAATGATGTCATAATTGGTTGCCATGGCGACGATGATGCCTTAATACGTTGCCATGGCGATGATGTCATAATTGGTTGCCATGGCGACGGTGATGTCATAATTGGTTGCCATGGCGACGGTGATGTCATAATTGGTTGCCATGGCGATGATGTCATAATTTGTTGCCATGGCGACGGTGATGTCATAATTGGTTACCATGGCGACGATGATGCCTTAATACATTGCCATGGCGATGATGCCTTAATACATTGCCATGGCGATGATGTCATAATTGGTTGCCATGGCGACGGTGATGTCATAATTGGTTGCCATGGCGACGATGATGCCTTAATACGTTGCCATGGCGATGATGTCATAATTGGTTGCCATGGCGACGATCATGCCTTAATACGTTGCCATGGCGATGATGTCATAATTGGTTGCCATGGCGACGGTGATGTCATAATTAGTTGCCATAGCGACGGTGATGTCATAATTGGTTGCCATGGCGATGATGATGCCTTAATACGTTGCCATGGCGACGGTGATATCATAATTGGTTGCCATGGTGACGGTGATGTCATAATTGGTTGCCATGGCGACGGTGATGTCATAATTGGTTGCCATGGCGACGATGATGCCTTAATACGTTGCCATGGCGATGATGTCATATTTGGTTGCCATGGCGATGGTGATGTCATAATTGGTTGCCATGGCGACGTGATGTCATAATTGGTTGCCATGGCGATGATGTCATAATTGGTTGCCATGGCGACGGTGATGTCATAATTGGTTGCCATGGCGACGATGATGCCTTAATATGTTGCCATGGCGATGATGTCATAATTGGTTGCCATGGCGACGATGATGCCTTAATACGTTCCCATGGCGATGATGTCATAATTGGTTGCCATGGCAACGGTGATGTCATAATTGGTTGCCATGGCGACGATGATGACTTAATACGTTGACATGGCGATGATGTCATAATTGGTTTCCATGGCGACGGTGATGTCATAATTTTTTGCCATGGCGACGGTGATGTCATAATTGGTTGCCATGGCGATGATGTCATAATTGGTTGCCATGGCGACGGTGATGTCATAATTGGTTGCCATGGCGACGATGATGCCTTAATACGTTGCCATGGCGATGATGTCATAATTGGTTGCCATGGCGACGGTGATGTCATAATTGGTTGCCATGGCGACGGTGATGTCATAATTGGTTGCCATGGCGACAATGATTTCATAATTGGTTGCCATGGCGACGATGATGCCTTAATACGTTGACATGGCGATGATGTCATAATTGGTTGCCATGGCGACGGTGATGTCATAATTGGTTGCCATGGCGACGATGATGCCTTAATACGTTGCCATGGCGATGATGTCATAATTGGTTGCCATGGCGACGGTGATGTCATAATTGGTTGCCATGGCGACTGTGATGTCATAATTGGTTGCCATGGCGACAATGATGTCATAATTGGTTGCCATGGCGACGATGATGCCTTAATACGTTGACATGGCGATGATGTCATAATTGGTTGCCATGGTGACGGTGATGTCATAATTGGTTGCCATGGCGACGATGATGCCTTAATACGTTGCCATGGCGATGATGTCATAATTGGTTGCCATGGCGATGATGCCTTAATACGTTGCCATGGCGACGGTGATGTCATAATTTGTTGCCATGTCGATGATGATGTCATAATTGGTTGCCATGGCGACGGTGATGTCATAATTGGTTGCTATGGCTACGATGATGTCATAATTGGTTGCCATGGAGACTATGATGCCTTAATACGTTGCCATGGCGACGGTGATATCATTGGTTGCCATGGCTACGGTGATGTCATAATTGGTTGCCATGGCGGTGATGTCATAATTGGTTGCCATGGTGACGGTGATGTCATAATTGGTTGCCATGGCGACGATGATGCCTTAATACGTTGCCATGATGATGATGTCATAATTGGTTGCCATGGCGATGGTGATGTCATAATTGGTTGCCATGGCGATGGTGATGTCATAATTGGTTGCCATGGCGACAATAATGTCATAATTGGTTGCCATGGCGACGATGATGCCTTAATACGTTGACATGGCGATGATGTCATAATTGGTTGCCATGGCGACGGTGATGTCATAATTGGTTTCCATGGCGACGATGATGCCTTAATACGTTGCATGGCGATGATGTCATAATTGGTTGCCATGGCAAAGATGATGCCTTAATACGTTGCCATGGCGACGGTGATGTCATAATTTGTTGCCATGGTGATGATGATGTCATACCATGGCGACGGTGATGTCATAATTGGTTGCCATGGCGACGATGATGTCATAATTGGTTGCCATGGAGACGATGATGCCTTAATACGTTGCCATGGCGATGATGTCATAAATGGTTGCCATGGCGACGGTGATGTCATAATTGATTGCCATGGCGACGATTATGCCTTAATACGTTGCCATGGCGATGATGTCATAATTGGTTGCCATGGCGACGGTGATGTCATAATTGGTTGCCATGGCGACGGTGATGTCATAATTGGTTGCCATGGCGACAATGATGTCATAATTGGTTGCCATGGCGACGATGATGCCTTAATATGTTGCCATGGCGATGATGTCATAATTGGTTGCCATGGCGACGGTGATGTCATAATTGGTTGCCATGGTGACGGTGATGTCATAATTGGTTGCCATGGCGACAATGATGTCATAATTGGTTGCCATGGTGACGATGATGCCTTAATACGTTGCCATGGCGATGATGTCATAATTGGTTGCCATGGCGACGGTGATGTCATAATTGGTTGCCATGGCGACGATGATGCCTTAATACGTTGCCATGGCGATGATGTCATAATTGGTTGCCATGGTGACGGTGATGTAATAATTGGTTGCCATGGTGATGTTGATGTCATAATTCTTTGCCATGGCGACAATGATGTCATGATTGGTTGCCATGGCGACGATGATGCCTTAATATGTTGCCATGGCGACGGTGATGTCATAATTTGTTGCCATGGCGATGATGATGTCATAATTGGTTGCCATGGCGACGGTGATGTCATAATTGGTTGCCATGGCGACGATGATGCCTTAATACGTTGCCATGGCAATGATGTCATAAATGGTTGCCATGGCGACGGTGATGTCATAATTCGTTTGCCATGGTGACGGTGATGTCATAATTGGTTGCCATGGTGACGGTGATGTCATAATTGGTTGCCATGGCGACGGTGATGTCATAATTGGTTGCCATGACGATGATGATGTCATAATTGGTTGCCATGGCGATGATGTCATAATTGGTTGCCATGGCGATTATGTCATAATTGGTTGCCATGGCGACGATGATACCTTAATACGTTGCCATGGCGATGAAGTCATAATTGGTTGCCATGGCGATGATGATGTCATAATAGGTTGCCATGGCGACGGTGAGGTCATAATTGGTTGCCATGGCGATGATGTCATAATAGGTTGCCATGGCGATGATGTCATAATAGGTTGCCATGGCGACGGTGATGTCATAATTGGTTGCCATGGCGACGGTGATGTAATAATTGGTTGCCATGGCGACGATGATGCCTTAATACGTTGCCATGGCGACGATGATGCCTTAATATGTTGCCATGGCGACGGTGATGTCATAATTGGTTGCCATGGCGACGGTGATGTCATAATTGGTTGCATTGGCGACGGTGATGTCATAATTGGTTGCCATGACGATGATGATGTCATAATTGGTTGCCATGGCGATGATGTCATAATTGGTTGCCATGGCGACGGTGATGTCATAATTGGTTGCCATGGCGACGGTGATGTCATAATTGGTTGCCATGGCGATGATGTCATAATTTGTTGCCATGGCGACGGTGATGTCATAATTGGTTACCATGGCGACGATGATGCCTTAATACATTGCCATGGCGATGATGCCTTAATACGTTGCCATGGCGATGATGTCATAATTGGTTGCCATGGCGACGGTGATGTCATAATTGGTTGCCATGGCGACAATGATGTCATAATTGGTTGCCATGGCGACGATGATGCCTTAATACGTTGCCATGGCGATGATGTCATAATTGGTTGCCATGGCGACGGTGATGTCATAATTGGTTGCCATGGCGACGGTGATGTCATAATTGGTTGCCATGGCGATGATGTCATAATTTGTTGCCATGGCGACGGTGATGTCATAATTGGTTACCATGGCGACGATGATGCCTTAATACATTGCCATGGCGATGATGCCTTAATACATTGCCATGGCGATGATGTCATAATTGGTTGCCATGGCGACGGTGATGTCATAATTGGTTGCCATGGCGACGATGATGCCTTAATACGTTGCCATGGCGATGATGTCATAATTGGTTGCCATGGCGACGATCATGCCTTAATACGTTGCCATGGCGATGATGTCATAATTGGTTGCCATGGCGACGGTGATGTCATAATTAGTTGCCATAGCGACGGTGATGTCATAATTGGTTGCCATGGCGATGATGATGCCTTAATACGTTGCCATGGCGACGGTGATATCATAATTGGTTGCCATGGTGACGGTGATGTCATAATTGGTTGCCATGGCGACGGTGATGTCATAATTGGTTGCCATGGCGACGATGATGCCTTAATACGTTGCCATGGCGATGATGTCATATTTGGTTGCCATGGCGATGGTGATGTCATAATTGGTTGCCATGGCGACGTGATGTCATAATTGGTTGCCATGGCGATGATGTCATAATTGGTTGCCATGGCGACGGTGATGTCATAATTGGTTGCCATGGCGACGATGATGCCTTAATATGTTGCCATGGCGATGATGTCATAATTGGTTGCCATGGCGACGATGATGCCTTAATACGTTGCCATGGCAACGGTGATGTCATAATTGGTTGACATGGCGACTATGATGCCTTAATACGTTGCCATGGCGATGATGTCATAATTGGTTGCCATGGCGACGGTGATGTCATAATTGGTTAACATGGCGACGGTAATGTCATAATTGGTTGACATGGCGATGATGTCATAATTGGTTGCCATGGCGATGATGATGCTTTAATACGTTGCCATGGCGACGATGAAGTCATAATTGGTTGCCATGGCGACGATGATGTCATAATTGGTTGCCATGGCGATTATGTCATAATTGGTTGCCATGGCGATGATGATGTCATAATTGGTTGCCATGGCGATGATGTCATAATTGGTTGCCATGGCGATGATGTCATAATTGGTTGCCATGACGATGATGTCATAATTGGTTGCCATGGTGACGATGATGCCTTAACACGTTGCCATGGCGACGGTGATGTCATAATTGGTTGCAATGGCGACGGTGATGTCATAATTGGTTGCCATGGCGACGATGATGTCTTAATACGTTGCCATGGCGACGGTGATGTCATTATTGGTTGCCATGGCGACGGTGATATCATAACTGGTTGCCATGGTGACGATGATGTCATAATTGGTTGCCATGGCGACGATGATGCCTTAATACGTTGCCATGGCGATGATGTCATAATTGGTTTCCATGGCGACGGTGATGTCATAATTGGTTGCCATGGCGACGATGATGCCTTAATACATTGCCATGGCGACGGTGATGTCATAATTGGTTGCCATGGCGATGATGTCATACTTGGTTGCCATGGCGACGGTGATGTCATAATTGGTTGCAATGGTGACGATGATGTCATAATTGGTTGCCATGGCGATGGTGATGTCATAATTGGTTGCCATGGCGATGATGATGTCATAATTGGTTGCCATGTCGACGATGATGCCTTAATACGTTCCCATGGCGATGATGTCATAATTGTTTGCCATGGCGACGATCATGCCTTAATACATTGCCATGGCGATGATGTCATAATTGGTTGCCATGGCGACGGTGATGTCATAATTGGTTGCCATAGCGACGGTGATGTCATAATTGGTTGCCATGGCGACGATGATGCCTTAATACGTTGCCATGGCGACGGTGATATCATAATTGGTTGCCATGGCGACGGAGATGTCATAATTGGTTGCCATGGCGACGATGATGCCTTAATACGTTGCCATGGTGATGATGTCATAATTGGTTGCCATGGCGACGGTGATGTCATAATTGGTTGCCATGGCGACGATGATGCCTTAATACGTTGCCATGGTGATGATGTCATAATTGGTTGCCATGGCGACGGTGATGTCATAATTGGCTGCCATGGCGACGGTGATGTCATAATTGGTTGCCATGGCGATGATGTCATAATTGGTTGCCATGGCGACGGTGATGTCATAATTTGTTGCCATGGCGACGATGATGCCTTAATACGTTGCCATGGCGATGATGTCATAATTGGTTGCCATGGCGACAATGATGCCTTAATACGTTGCCATGGCAACGGTGATGTCATAATTGGTTGCCTTTTCGACGATGATGCCTTAATACGTTGCCATGGCGATGATGTCATAATTGGTTGCCATGGCGACGGTGATGTCATAATTGGTTGCCATGGCGACGGTGATGTCATAATTGGTTGCCATGGCGACAATAATGTCATAATTGGTTGCCATGGCGACGATGATGCCTTAATACGTTGACATGGCGATGATGTCATAATTGGTTGCCATGGCGACGGTGATGTCATAATTGGTTTCCATGGCGACGATGATGCCTTAATACGTTGCATGGCGATGATGTCATAATTGGTTGCCATGGCAAAGATGATGCCTTAATACGTTGCCATGGCGACGGTGATGTCATAATTTGTTGCCATGGTGATGATGTCATGCCATGGCGACGGTGATGTCATAATTGGTTGCTATGGCAACGGTGATGTCATAATTGGTTGCCATAGCGACGGTGATGTCATAATTGGTTGCCATGGCGACGATGATGCCTTAATACGTTGCCATGGCGACGGTGATATCATAATTGGTTGCCATGGCGACGGAGATGTCATAATTGGTTGCCATGGCGACGGTGATGTCATAATTGGTTGCCATGGCGACGATGATGCCTTAATACGTTGCCATGGTGATGATGTCATAATTGGTTGCCATGGCGACGGTGATGTCATAATTGGCTGCCATGGCGACGGTGATGTCATAATTGGTTGCCATGGCGATGATGTCATAATTGGTTGCCATGGCGACGGTGATGTCATAATTTGTTGCCATGGCGACGATGATGCCTTAATACGTTGCCATGGCGATGATGTCATAATTGGTTGCCATGGCGACAATGATGCCTTAATACGTTGCCATGGCAACGGTGATGTCATAATTGGTTGCCTTTTCGACGATGATGCCTTAATACGTTGCCATGGCGATGATGTCATAATTGGTTGCCATGGCGACGGTGATGTCATAATTGGTTGCCATGGCGACGGTGATGTCATAATTGGTTGCCATGGCGACAATAATGTCATAATTGGTTGCCATGGCGACGATGATGCCTTAATACGTTGACATGGCGATGATGTCATAATTGGTTGCCATGGCGACGGTGATGTCATAATTGGTTTCCATGGCGACGATGATGCCTTAATACGTTGCATGGCGATGATGTCATAATTGGTTGCCATGGCAAAGATGATGCCTTAATACGTTGCCATGGCGACGGTGATGTCATAATTTGTTGCCATGGTGATGATGTCATGCCATGGCGACGGTGATGTCATAATTGGTTGCTATGGCAACGATGATGTCATAATTGGTTGCCATGGAGACTATGATGCCTTAATACGTTGACATGGCGACGGTGATATCATTGGTTGCCATGGCGACGGTGATGTCATAATTGGTTGCCATGGCGACGTTGATGTCATAATTTGTTGCCATGGCAATGATGATGTCATAATTGGTTGCCATGGCGACGGTGATGTCATAATTGGTTGCTATGGCGACGATGATGTCATAATTGGTTGCCATGGAGACGATGATGCCTTAATACGTTGCCATGGTGACGGTGATATCATAATTGGTTGCCATGGCGACGGTGATGTCATAATTGGTTGCCATGGCGACGGTGATGCCTTGATACGTTGCCATGGCGACGGTGATGTCGTAATTGGTTGCCATGGCGACGGTGATGTCATAATTGGTTGCCATGGCGACGGTGATGTCATAATTGGTTGCCATGGCGATGATGCCTTAATACGTTGCCATGGCGACGGTGATGTCATAATTGGTTGCCATGGCGACAATGATGCCTTAATACATTGCCATGGCGATGATGTCATAATTGGTTGCCATGGTGACGGTGATGTCATAATTGGTTGCCATGGCGACGATGATGCCTTAATACGTTCCCATGGCGATGATGTCATAATTGGTTGCCATGGCAACGGTGATGTCATAATTGGTTGCCATGGCGACGATGATGACTTAATACGTTGACATGGCGATGATGTCATAATTGGTTTCCATGGCGACGGTGATGTCATAATTTTTTGCCATGGCGACGGTGATGTCATAATTGGTTGCCATGGCGATGATGTCATAATTGGTTGCCATGGCGACGGTGATGTCATAATTGGTTGCCATGGCGACGATGATGCCTTAATACGTTGCCATGGCGATGATGTCATAATTGGTTGCCATGGCGACGGTGATGTCATAATTGGTTGCCATGGCGACGGTGATGTCATAATTGGTTGCCATGGCGACAATGATTTCATAATTGGTTGCCATGGCGACGATGATGCCTTAATACGTTGACATGGCGATGATGTCATAATTGGTTGCCATGGCGACGGTGATGTCATAATTGGTTGCCATGGCGACGATGATGCCTTAATACGTTGCCATGGCGATGATGTCATAATTGGTTGCCATGGCGACGGTGATGTCATAATTGGTTGCCATGGCGACTGTGATGTCATAATTGGTTGCCATGGCGACAATGATGTCATAATTGGTTGCCATGGCGACGATGATGCCTTAATACGTTGACATGGCGATGATGTCATAATTGGTTGCCATGGTGACGGTGATGTCATAATTGGTTGCCATGGCGACGATGATGCCTTAATACGTTGCCATGGCGATGATGTCATAATTGGTTGCCATGGCGATGATGCCTTAATACGTTGCCATGGCGACGGTGATGTCATAATTTGTTGCCATGTCGATGATGATGTCATAATTGGTTGCCATGGCGACGGTGATGTCATAATTGGTTGCTATGGCTACGATGATGTCATAATTGGTTGCCATGGAGACTATGATGCCTTAATACGTTGCCATGGCGACGGTGATATCATTGGTTGCCATGGCTACGGTGATGTCATAATTGGTTGCCATGGCGGTGATGTCATAATTGGTTGCCATGGTGACGGTGATGTCATAATTGGTTGCCATGGCGACGATGATGCCTTAATACGTTGCCATGATGATGATGTCATAATTGGTTGCCATGGCGATGGTGATGTCATAATTGGTTGCCATGGCGATGGTGATGTCATAATTGGTTGCCATGGCGACAATAATGTCATAATTGGTTGCCATGGCGACGATGATGCCTTAATACGTTGACATGGCGATGATGTCATAATTGGTTGCCATGGCGACGGTGATGTCATAATTGGTTTCCATGGCGACGATGATGCCTTAATACGTTGCATGGCGATGATGTCATAATTGGTTGCCATGGCAAAGATGATGCCTTAATACGTTGCCATGGCGACGGTGATGTCATAATTTGTTGCCATGGTGATGATGATGTCATACCATGGCGACGGTGATGTCATAATTGGTTGCCATGGCGACGATGATGTCATAATTGGTTGCCATGGAGACGATGATGCCTTAATACGTTGCCATGGCGATGATGTCATAAATGGTTGCCATGGCGATGATGTCATAATTGGTTGCCATGGCGACGGTGATGTCATAATTTGTTGCCATGGCGACGATGATGCCTTAATACGTTGCCATGGCGATGATGTCATAATTTGTTGCCATGGCGACGATGATGCCTTAATACGTTGCCATGGCGATGATGTCATAATTGGTTGCCATGGCGACAATGATGCCTTAATACGTTGCCATGGCAACGGTGATGTCATAATTGGTTGCCTTTTCGACGATGATGCCTTAATACGTTGCCATGGCGATGATGTCATAATTGGTTGCCATGGCGACGGTGATGTCATAATTGGTTGCCATGGCGACGGTGATGTCATAATTGGTTGCCATGGCGACAATAATGTCATAATTGGTTGCCATGGCGACGATGATGCCTTAATACGTTGACATGGCGATGATGTCATAATTGGTTGCCATGGCGACGGTGATGTCATAATTGGTTTCCATGGCGACGATGATGCCTTAATACGTTGCATGGCGATGATGTCATAATTGGTTGCCATGGCAAAGATGATGCCTTAATACGTTGCCATGGCGACGGTGATGTCATAATTTGTTGCCATGGTGATGATGTCATGCCATGGCGACGGTGATGTCATAATTGGTTGCTATGGCAACGATGATGTCATAATTGGTTGCCATGGAGACTATGATGCCTTAATACGTTGACATGGCGACGGTGATATCATTGGTTGCCATGGCGACGGTGATGTCATAATTGGTTGCCATGGCGACGTTGATGTCATAATTTGTTGCCATGGCAATGATGATGTCATAATTGGTTGCCATGGCGACGGTGATGTCATAATTGGTTGCTATGGCGACGATGATGTCATAATTGGTTGCCATGGAGACGATGATGCCTTAATACGTTGCCATGGTGACGGTGATATCATAATTGGTTGCCATGGCGACGGTGATGTCATAATTGGTTGCCATGGCGACGGTGATGCCTTGATACGTTGCCATGGCGACGGTGATGTCGTAATTGGTTGCCATGGCGACGGTGATGTCATAATTGGTTGCCATGGCGACGGTGATGTCATAATTGGTTGCCATGGCGATGATGCCTTAATACGTTGCCATGGCGACGGTGATGTCATAATTGGTTGCCATGGCGACAATGATGCCTTAATACATTGCCATGGCGATGATGTCATAATTGGTTGCCATGGTGACGGTGATGTCATAATTGGTTGCCATGGCGACGATGATGCCTTAATACGTTCCCATGGCGATGATGTCATAATTGGTTGCCATGGCAACGTTGATGTCATAATTGGTTGCCATGGCGACGATGATGACTTAATACGTTGACATGGCGATGATGTCATAATTGGTTTCCATGGCGACGGTGATGTCATAATTTTTTGCCATGGCGACGGTGATGTCATAATTGGTTGCCATGGCGATGATGTCATAATTGGTTGCCATGGCGACGGTGATGTCATAATTGGTTGCCATGGCGACGATGATGCCTTAATACATTGCCATGGCGATGATGTCATAATTGGTTGCCATGGCGACGGTGATGTCATAATTGGTTGCCATGGCGACGGTGATGTCATAATTGGTTGCCATGGCAATGATGTCATAATTGGTTGCCATGGCGACGGTGATGTCATAATTGGTTGCCATGGCGACGATGATGCCTTAATACGTTGCCATGGCGATGATGTCATAATTGGTTGCCATGGCGACGGTGATGTCATAATTGGTTGCCATGGCGACGGTGATGTCATAATTGGTTGCCATGGCGACAATGATTTCATAATTGGTTGCCATGGCGACGATGATGCCTTAATACGTTGACATGGCGATGATGTCATAATTGGTTGCCATGGCGACGGTGATGTCATAATTGGTTGCCATGGCGACGATGATGCCTTAATACGTTGCCATGGCGATGATGTCATAATTGGTTGCCATGGCGACGGTGATGTCATAATTGGTTGCCATGGTGACTGTGATGTCATAATTGGTTGCCATGGCGACAATGATGTCATAATTGGTTGCCATGGCGACGATGATGCCTTAATACGTTGACATGGCGATGATGTCATAATTGGTTGCCATGGCGACGATGATGTCATAATTGGTTGCCATGGCGATTATGTCATAATTGGTTGCCATGGCGATGATGATGTCATAATTGGTTGCCATGGCGATGATGTCATAATTGGTTGCCATGGCGATGATGTCATAATTGGTTGCCATGACGATGATGTCATAATTGGTTGCCATGGTGACGATGATGCCTTAACACGTTGCCATGGCGACGGTGATGTCATAATTGGTTGCAATGGCGACGGTGATGTCATAATTGGTTGCCATGGCGACGATGATGTCTTAATACGTTGCCATGGCGACGGTGATGTCATTATTGGTTGCCATGGCGACGGTGATATCATAACTGGTTGCCATGGTGACGATGATGTCATAATTGGTTGCCATGGCGACGATGATGCCTTAATACGTTGCCATGGCGATGATGTCATAATTGGTTTCCATGGCGACGGTGATGTCATAATTGGTTGCCATGGCGACGATGATGCCTTAATACATTGCCATGGCGACGGTGATGTCATAATTGGTTGCCATGGCGATGATGTCATACTTGGTTGCCATGGCGACGGTGATGTCATAATTGGTTGCAATGGTGACGATGATGTCATAATTGGTTGCCATGGCGATGGTGATGTCATAATTGGTTGCCATGGCGATGATGATGTCATAATTGGTTGCCATGTCGACGATGATGCCTTAATACGTTCCCATGGCGATGATGTCATAATTGTTTGCCATGGCGACGATCATGCCTTAATACATTGCCATGGCGATGATGTCATAATTGGTTGCCATGGCAACGGTGATGTCATAATTGGTTGCCATAGCGACGGTGATGTCATAATTGGTTGCCATGGCGACGATGATGCCTTAATACGTTGCCATGGCGACGGTGATATCATAATTGGTTGCCATGGCGACGGAGATGTCATAATTGGTTGCCATGGCGACGGTGATGTCATAATTGGTTGCCATGGCGACGATGATGCCTTAATACGTTGCCATGGTGATGATGTCATAATTGGTTGCCATGGCGACGGTGATGTCATAATTGGCTGCCATGGCGACGGTGATGTCATAATTGGTTGCCATGGCGATGATGTCATAATTGGTTGCCATGGCGACGGTGATGTCATAATTTGTTGCCATGGCGACGATGATGCCTTAATACGTTGCCATGGCGATGATGTCATAATTGGTTGCCATGGCGACAATGATGCCTTAATACGTTGCCATGGCAACGGTGATGTCATAATTGGTTGCCTTTTCGACGATGATGCCTTAATACGTTGCCATGGCGATGATGTCATAATTGGTTGCCATGGCGACGGTGATGTCATAATTGGTTGCCATGGCGACGGTGATGTCATAATTGGTTGCCATGGCGACAATAATGTCATAATTGGTTGCCATGGCGACGATGATGCCTTAATACGTTGACATGGCGATGATGTCATAATTGGTTGCCATGGCGACGGTGATGTCATAATTGGTTTCCATGGCGACGATGATGCCTTAATACGTTGCATGGCGATGATGTCATAATTGGTTGCCATGGCAAAGATGATGCCTTAATACGTTGCCATGGCGACGGTGATGTCATAATTTGTTGCCATGGTGATGATGTCATGCCATGGCGACGGTGATGTCATAATTGGTTGCTATGGCAACGATGATGTCATAATTGGTTGCCATGGAGACTATGATGCCTTAATACGTTGACATGGCGACGGTGATATCATTGGTTGCCATGGCGACGGTGATGTCATAATTGGTTGCCATGGCGACGTTGATGTCATAATTTGTTGCCATGGCAATGATGATGTCATAATTGGTTGCCATGGCGACGGTGATGTCATAATTGGTTGCTATGGCGACGATGATGTCATAATTGGTTGCCATGGAGACGATGATGCCTTAATACGTTGCCATGGTGACGGTGATATCATAATTGGTTGCCATGGCGACGGTGATGTCATAATTGGTTGCCATGGCGACGGTGATGCCTTGATACGTTGCCATGGCGACGGTGATGTCGTAATTGGTTGCCATGGCGACGGTGATGTCATAATTGGTTGCCATGGCGACGGTGATGTCATAATTGGTTGCCATGGCGATGATGCCTTAATACGTTGCCATGGCGACGGTGATGTCATAATTGGTTGCCATGGCGACAATGATGCCTTAATACATTGCCATGGCGATGATGTCATAATTGGTTGCCATGGTGACGGTGATGTCATAATTGGTTGCCATGGCGACGATGATGCCTTAATACGTTCCCATGGCGATGATGTCATAATTGGTTGCCATGGCAACGGTGATGTCATAATTGGTTGCCATGGCGACGATGATGACTTAATACGTTGACATGGCGATGATGTCATAATTGGTTTCCATGGCGACGGTGATGTCATAATTTTTTGCCATGGCGACGGTGATGTCATAATTGGTTGCCATGGCGATGATGTCATAATTGGTTGCCATGGCGACGGTGATGTCATAATTGGTTGCCATGGCGACGATGATGCCTTAATACGTTGCCATGGCGATGATGTCATAATTGGTTGCCATGGCGACGGTGATGTCATAATTGGTTGCCATGGCGACGGTGATGTCATAATTGGTTGCCATGGCGACAATGATTTCATAATTGGTTGCCATGGCGACGATGATGCCTTAATACGTTGACATGGCGATGATGTCATAATTGGTTGCCATGGCGACGGTGATGTCATAATTGGTTGCCATGGCGACGATGATGCCTTAATACGTTGCCATGGCGATGATGTCATAATTGGTTGCCATGGCGACGGTGATGTCATAATTGGTTGCCATGGCGACTGTGATGTCATAATTGGTTGCCATGGCGACAATGATGTCATAATTGGTTGCCATGGCGACGATGATGCCTTAATACGTTGACATGGCGATGATGTCATAATTGGTTGCCATGGTGACGGTGATGTCATAATTGGTTGCCATGGCGACGATGATGCCTTAATACGTTGCCATGGCGATGATGTCATAATTGGTTGCCATGGCGATGATGCCTTAATACGTTGCCATGGCGACGGTGATGTCATAATTTGTTGCCATGTCGATGATGATGTCATAATTGGTTGCCATGGCGACGGTGATGTCATAATTGGTTGCTATGGCTACGATGATGTCATAATTGGTTGCCATGGAGACTATGATGCCTTAATACGTTGCCATGGCGACGGTGATATCATTGGTTGCCATGGCTACGGTGATGTCATAATTGGTTGCCATGGCGGTGATGTCATAATTGGTTGCCATGGTGACGGTGATGTCATAATTGGTTGCCATGGCGACGATGATGCCTTAATACGTTGCCATGATGATGATGTCATAATTGGTTGCCATGGCGATGGTGATGTCATAATTGGTTGCCATGGCGATGGTGATGTCATAATTGGTTGCCATGGCGACAATAATGTCATAATTGGTTGCCATGGCGACGATGATGCCTTAATACGTTGACATGGCGATGATGTCATAATTGGTTGCCATGGCGACGGTGATGTCATAATTGGTTTCCATGGCGACGATGATGCCTTAATACGTTGCATGGCGATGATGTCATAATTGGTTGCCATGGCAAAGATGATGCCTTAATACGTTGCCATGGCGACGGTGATGTCATAATTTGTTGCCATGGTGATGATGATGTCATACCATGGCGACGGTGATGTCATAATTGGTTGCCATGGCGACGATGATGTCATAATTGGTTGCCATGGAGACGATGATGCCTTAATACGTTGCCATGGCGATGATGTCATAAATGGTTGCCATGGCGACGGTGATGTCATAATTGATTGCCATGGCGACGATTATGCCTTAATACGTTGCCATGGCGATGATGTCATAATTGGTTGCCATGGCGACGGTGATGTCATAATTGGTTGCCATGGCGACGGTGATGTCATAATTGGTTGCCATGGCGACAATGATGTCATAATTGGTTGCCATGGCGACGATGATGCCTTAATATGTTGCCATGGCGATGATGTCATAATTGGTTGCCATGGCGACGGTGATGTCATAATTGGTTGCCATGGTGACGGTGATGTCATAATTGGTTGCCATGGCGACAATGATGTCATAATTGGTTGCCATGGTGACGATGATGCCTTAATACGTTGCCATGGCGATGATGTCATAATTGGTTGCCATGGCGACGGTGATGTCATAATTGGTTGCCATGGCGACGATGATGCCTTAATACGTTGCCATGGCGATGATGTCATAATTGGTTGCCATGGTGACGGTGATGTAATAATTGGTTGCCATGGTGATGTTGATGTCATAATTCTTTGCCATGGCGACAATGATGTCATGATTGGTTGCCATGGCGACGATGATGCCTTAATATGTTGCCATGGCGACGGTGATGTCATAATTTGTTGCCATGGCGATGATGATGTCATAATTGGTTGCCATGGCGACGGTGATGTCATAATTGGTTGCCATGGCGACGATGATGCCTTAATACGTTGCCATGGCAATGATGTCATAAATGGTTGCCATGGCGACGGTGATGTCATAATTCGTTTGCCATGGTGACGGTGATGTCATAATTGGTTGCCATGGTGACGGTGATGTCATAATTGGTTGCCATGGCGACGGTGATGTCATAATTGGTTGCCATGACGATGATGATGTCATAATTGGTTGCCATGGCGATGATGTCATAATTGGTTGCCATGGCGATTATGTCATAATTGGTTGCCATGGCGACGATGATACCTTAATACGTTGCCATGGCGATGAAGTCATAATTGGTTGCCATGGCGATGATGATGTCATAATAGGTTGCCATGGCGACGGTGAGGTCATAATTGGTTGCCATGGCGATGATGTCATAATAGGTTGCCATGGCGATGATGTCATAATAGGTTGCCATGGCGACGGTGATGTCATAATTGGTTGCCATGGCGACGGTGATGTAATAATTGGTTGCCATGGCGACGATGATGCCTTAATACGTTGCCATGGCGACGATGATGCCTTAATATGTTGCCATGGCGACGGTGATGTCATAATTGGTTGCCATGGCGACGGTGATGTCATAATTGGTTGCATTGGCGACGGTGATGTCATAATTGGTTGCCATGACGATGATGATGTCATAATTGGTTGCCATGGCGATGATGTCATAATTGGTTGCCATGGCGACGGTGATGTCATAATTGGTTGCCATGGCGACGGTGATGTCATAATTGGTTGCCATGGCGATGATGTCATAATTTGTTGCCATGGCGACGGTGATGTCATAATTGGTTACCATGGCGACGATGATGCCTTAATACATTGCCATGGCGATGATGCCTTAATACGTTGCCATGGCGATGATGTCATAATTGGTTGCCATGGCGACGGTGATGTCATAATTGGTTGCCATGGCGACAATGATGTCATAATTGGTTGCCATGGCGACGATGATGCCTTAATACGTTGCCATGGCGATGATGTCATAATTGGTTGCCATGGCGACGGTGATGTCATAATTGGTTGCCATGGCGACGGTGATGTCATAATTGGTTGCCATGGCGATGATGTCATAATTTGTTGCCATGGCGACGGTGATGTCATAATTGGTTACCATGGCGACGATGATGCCTTAATACATTGCCATGGCGATGATGCCTTAATACATTGCCATGGCGATGATGTCATAATTGGTTGCCATGGCGACGGTGATGTCATAATTGGTTGCCATGGCGACGATGATGCCTTAATACGTTGCCATGGCGATGATGTCATAATTGGTTGCCATGGCGACGATCATGCCTTAATACGTTGCCATGGCGATGATGTCATAATTGGTTGCCATGGCGACGGTGATGTCATAATTAGTTGCCATAGCGACGGTGATGTCATAATTGGTTGCCATGGCGATGATGATGCCTTAATACGTTGCCATGGCGACGGTGATATCATAATTGGTTGCCATGGTGACGGTGATGTCATAATTGGTTGCCATGGCGACGGTGATGTCATAATTGGTTGCCATGGCGACGATGATGCCTTAATACGTTGCCATGGCGATGATGTCATATTTGGTTGCCATGGCGATGGTGATGTCATAATTGGTTGCCATGGCGACGTGATGTCATAATTGGTTGCCATGGCGATGATGTCATAATTGGTTGCCATGGCGACGGTGATGTCATAATTGGTTGCCATGGCGACGATGATGCCTTAATATGTTGCCATGGCGATGATGTCATAATTGGTTGCCATGGCGACGATGATGCCTTAATACGTTCCCATGGCGATGATGTCATAATTGGTTGCCATGGCAACGGTGATGTCATAATTGGTTGCCATGGCGACGATGATGACTTAATACGTTGACATGGCGATGATGTCATAATTGGTTTCCATGGCGACGGTGATGTCATAATTTTTTGCCATGGCGACGGTGATGTCATAATTGGTTGCCATGGCGATGATGTCATAATTGGTTGCCATGGCGACGGTGATGTCATAATTGGTTGCCATGGCGACGATGATGCCTTAATACGTTGCCATGGCGATGATGTCATAATTGGTTGCCATGGCGACGGTGATGTCATAATTGGTTGCCATGGCGACGGTGATGTCATAATTGGTTGCCATGGCGACAATGATTTCATAATTGGTTGCCATGGCGACGATGATGCCTTAATACGTTGACATGGCGATGATGTCATAATTGGTTGCCATGGCGACGGTGATGTCATAATTGGTTGCCATGGCGACGATGATGCCTTAATACGTTGCCATGGCGATGATGTCATAATTGGTTGCCATGGCGACGGTGATGTCATAATTGGTTGCCATGGCGACTGTGATGTCATAATTGGTTGCCATGGCGACAATGATGTCATAATTGGTTGCCATGGCGACGATGATGCCTTAATACGTTGACATGGCGATGATGTCATAATTGGTTGCCATGGTGACGGTGATGTCATAATTGGTTGCCATGGCGACGATGATGCCTTAATACGTTGCCATGGCGATGATGTCATAATTGGTTGCCATGGCGATGATGCCTTAATACGTTGCCATGGCGACGGTGATGTCATAATTTGTTGCCATGTCGATGATGATGTCATAATTGGTTGCCATGGCGACGGTGATGTCATAATTGGTTGCTATGGCTACGATGATGTCATAATTGGTTGCCATGGAGACTATGATGCCTTAATACGTTGCCATGGCGACGGTGATATCATTGGTTGCCATGGCTACGGTGATGTCATAATTGGTTGCCATGGCGGTGATGTCATAATTGGTTGCCATGGTGACGGTGATGTCATAATTGGTTGCCATGGCGACGATGATGCCTTAATACGTTGCCATGATGATGATGTCATAATTGGTTGCCATGGCGATGGTGATGTCATAATTGGTTGCCATGGCGATGGTGATGTCATAATTGGTTGCCATGGCGACAATAATGTCATAATTGGTTGCCATGGCGACGATGATGCCTTAATACGTTGACATGGCGATGATGTCATAATTGGTTGCCATGGCGACGGTGATGTCATAATTGGTTTCCATGGCGACGATGATGCCTTAATACGTTGCATGGCGATGATGTCATAATTGGTTGCCATGGCAAAGATGATGCCTTAATACGTTGCCATGGCGACGGTGATGTCATAATTTGTTGCCATGGTGATGATGATGTCATACCATGGCGACGGTGATGTCATAATTGGTTGCCATGGCGACGATGATGTCATAATTGGTTGCCATGGAGACGATGATGCCTTAATACGTTGCCATGGCGATGATGTCATAAATGGTTGCCATGGCGACGGTGATGTCATAATTGATTGCCATGGCGACGATTATGCCTTAATACGTTGCCATGGCGATGATGTCATAATTGGTTGCCATGGCGACGGTGATGTCATAATTGGTTGCCATGGCGACGGTGATGTCATAATTGGTTGCCATGGCGACAATGATGTCATAATTGGTTGCCATGGCGACGATGATGCCTTAATATGTTGCCATGGCGATGATGTCATAATTGGTTGCCATGGCGACGGTGATGTCATAATTGGTTGCCATGGTGACGGTGATGTCATAATTGGTTGCCATGGCGACAATGATGTCATAATTGGTTGCCATGGTGACGATGATGCCTTAATACGTTGCCATGGCGATGATGTCATAATTGGTTGCCATGGCGACGGTGATGTCATAATTGGTTGCCATGGCGACGATGATGCCTTAATACGTTGCCATGGCGATGATGTCATAATTGGTTGCCATGGTGACGGTGATGTAATAATTGGTTGCCATGGTGATGTTGATGTCATAATTCTTTGCCATGGCGACAATGATGTCATGATTGGTTGCCATGGCGACGATGATGCCTTAATATGTTGCCATGGCGACGGTGATGTCATAATTTGTTGCCATGGCGATGATGATGTCATAATTGGTTGCCATGGCGACGGTGATGTCATAATTGGTTGCCATGGCGACGATGATGCCTTAATACGTTGCCATGGCAATGATGTCATAAATGGTTGCCATGGCGACGGTGATGTCATAATTCGTTTGCCATGGTGACGGTGATGTCATAATTGGTTGCCATGGTGACGGTGATGTCATAATTGGTTGCCATGGCGACGGTGATGTCATAATTGGTTGCCATGACGATGATGATGTCATAATTGGTTGCCATGGCGATGATGTCATAATTGGTTGCCATGGCGATTATGTCATAATTGGTTGCCATGGCGACGATGATACCTTAATACGTTGCCATGGCGATGAAGTCATAATTGGTTGCCATGGCGATGATGATGTCATAATAGGTTGCCATGGCGACGGTGAGGTCATAATTGGTTGCCATGGTGATGATGTCATAATAGGTTGCCATGGCGATGATGTCATAATAGGTTGCCATGGCGACGGTGATGTCATAATTGGTTGCCATGGCGACGGTGATGTAATAATTGGTTGCCATGGCGACGATGATGCCTTAATACGTTGCCATGGCGACGATGATGCCTTAATATGTTGCCATGGCGACGGTGATGTCATAATTGGTTGCCATGGCGACGGTGATGTCATAATTGGTTGCATTGGCGACGGTGATGTCATAATTGGTTGCCATGACGATGATGATGTCATAATTGGTTGCCATGGCGATGATGTCATAATTGGTTGCCATGGCGACGGTGATGTCATAATTGGTTGCCATGGCGACGGTGATGTCATAATTGGTTGCCATGGCGATGATGTCATAATTTGTTGCCATGGCGACGGTGATGTCATAATTGGTTACCATGGCGACGATGATGCCTTAATACATTGCCATGGCGATGATGCCTTAATACGTTGCCATGGCGATGATGTCATAATTGGTTGCCATGGCGACGGTGATGTCATAATTGGTTGCCATGGCGACAATGATGTCATAATTGGTTGCCATGGCGACGATGATGCCTTAATACGTTGCCATGGCGATGATGTCATAATTGGTTGCCATGGCGACGGTGATGTCATAATTGGTTGCCATGGCGACGGTGATGTCATAATTGGTTGCCATGGCGATGATGTCATAATTTGTTGCCATGGCGACGGTGATGTCATAATTGGTTACCATGGCGACGATGATGCCTTAATACATTGCCATGGCGATGATGCCTTAATACATTGCCATGGCGATGATGTCATAATTGGTTGCCATGGCGACGGTGATGTCATAATTGGTTGCCATGGCGACGATGATGCCTTAATACGTTGCCATGGCGATGATGTCATAATTGGTTGCCATGGCGACGATCATGCCTTAATACGTTGCCATGGCGATGATGTCATAATTGGTTGCCATGGCGACGGTGATGTCATAATTAGTTGCCATAGCGACGGTGATGTCATAATTGGTTGCCATGGCGATGATGATGCCTTAATACGTTGCCATGGCGACGGTGATATCATAATTGGTTGCCATGGTGACGGTGATGTCATAATTGGTTGCCATGGCGACGGTGATGTCATAATTGGTTGCCATGGCGACGATGATGCCTTAATACGTTGCCATGGCGATGATGTCATATTTGGTTGCCATGGCGATGGTGATGTCATAATTGGTTGCCATGGCGACGTGATGTCATAATTGGTTGCCATGGCGATGATGTCATAATTGGTTGCCATGGCGACGGTGATGTCATAATTGGTTGCCATGGCGACGATGATGCCTTAATATGTTGCCATGGCGATGATGTCATAATTGGTTGCCATGGCGACGATGATGCCTTAATACGTTGCCATGGCAACGGTGATGTCATAATTGGTTGACATGGCGACTATGATGCCTTAATACGTTGCCATGGCGATGATGTCATAATTGGTTGCCATGGCGACGGTGATGTCATAATTGGTTAACATGGCGACGGTAATGTCATAATTGGTTGACATGGCGATGATGTCATAATTGGTTGCCATGGCGATGATGATGCTTTAATACGTTGCCATGGCGACGATGAAGTCATAATTGGTTGCCATGGCGACGATGATGTCATAATTGGTTGCCATGGCGATTATGTCATAATTGGTTGCCATGGCGATGATGATGTCATAATTGGTTGCCATGGCGATGATGTCATAATTGGTTGCCATGGCGATGATGTCATAATTGGTTGCCATGACGATGATGTCATAATTGGTTGCCATGGTGACGATGATGCCTTAACACGTTGCCATGGCGACGGTGATGTCATAATTGGTTGCAATGGCGACGGTGATGTCATAATTGGTTGCCATGGCGACGATGATGTCTTAATACGTTGCCATGGCGACGGTGATGTCATTATTGGTTGCCATGGCGACGGTGATATCATAACTGGTTGCCATGGTGACGATGATGTCATAATTGGTTGCCATGGCGACGATGATGCCTTAATACGTTGCCATGGCGATGATGTCATAATTGGTTTCCATGGCGACGGTGATGTCATAATTGGTTGCCATGGCGACGATGATGCCTTAATACATTGCCATGGCGACGGTGATGTCATAATTGGTTGCCATGGCGATGATGTCATACTTGGTTGCCATGGCGACGGTGATGTCATAATTGGTTGCAATGGTGACGATGATGTCATAATTGGTTGCCATGGCGATGGTGATGTCATAATTGGTTGCCATGGCGATGATGATGTCATAATTGGTTGCCATGTCGACGATGATGCCTTAATACGTTCCCATGGCGATGATGTCATAATTGTTTGCCATGGCGACGATCATGCCTTAATACATTGCCATGGCGATGATGTCATAATTGGTTGCCATGGCGACGGTGATGTCATAATTGGTTGCCATAGCGACGGTGATGTCATAATTGGTTGCCATGGCGACGATGATGCCTTAATACGTTGCCATGGCGACGGTGATATCATAATTGGTTGCCATGGCGACGGAGATGTCATAATTGGTTGCCATGGCGACGATGATGCCTTAATACGTTGCCATGGTGATGATGTCATAATTGGTTGCCATGGCGACGGTGATGTCATAATTGGTTGCCATGGCGACGATGATGCCTTAATACGTTGCCATGGTGATGATGTCATAATTGGTTGCCATGGCGACGGTGATGTCATAATTGGCTGCCATGGCGACGGTGATGTCATAATTGGTTGCCATGGCGATGATGTCATAATTGGTTGCCATGGCGACGGTGATGTCATAATTTGTTGCCATGGCGACGATGATGCCTTAATACGTTGCCATGGCGATGATGTCATAATTGGTTGCCATGGCGACAATGATGCCTTAATACGTTGCCATGGCAACGGTGATGTCATAATTGGTTGCCTTTTCGACGATGATGCCTTAATACGTTGCCATGGCGATGATGTCATAATTGGTTGCCATGGCGACGGTGATGTCATAATTGGTTGCCATGGCGACGGTGATGTCATAATTGGTTGCCATGGCGACAATAATGTCATAATTGGTTGCCATGGCGACGATGATGCCTTAATACGTTGACATGGCGATGATGTCATAATTGGTTGCCATGGCGACGGTGATGTCATAATTGGTTTCCATGGCGACGATGATGCCTTAATACGTTGCATGGCGATGATGTCATAATTGGTTGCCATGGCAAAGATGATGCCTTAATACGTTGCCATGGCGACGGTGATGTCATAATTTGTTGCCATGGTGATGATGTCATGCCATGGCGATGGTGATGTCATAATTGGTTGCTATGGCAACGGTGATGTCATAATTGGTTGCCATAGCGACGGTGATGTCATAATTGGTTGCCATGGCGACGATGATGCCTTAATACGTTGCCATGGCGACGGTGATATCATAATTGGTTGCCATGGCGACGGAGATGTCATAATTGGTTGCCATGGCGACGGTGATGTCATAATTGGTTGCCATGGCGACGATGATGCCTTAATACGTTGCCATGGTGATGATGTCATAATTGGTTGCCATGGCGACGGTGATGTCATAATTGGCTGCCATGGCGACGGTGATGTCATAATTGGTTGCCATGGCGATGATGTCATAATTGGTTGCCATGGCGACGGTGATGTCATAATTTGTTGCCATGGCGACGATGATGCCTTAATACGTTGCCATGGCGATGATGTCATAATTGGTTGCCATGGCGACAATGATGCCTTAATACGTTGCCATGGCAACGGTGATGTCATAATTGGTTGCCTTTTCGACGATGATGCCTTAATACGTTGCCATGGCGATGATGTCATAATTGGTTGCCATGGCGACGGTGATGTCATAATTGGTTGCCATGGCGACGGTGATGTCATAATTGGTTGCCATGGCGACAATAATGTCATAATTGGTTGCCATGGCGACGATGATGCCTTAATACGTTGACATGGCGATGATGTCATAATTGGTTGCCATGGCGACGGTGATGTCATAATTGGTTTCCATGGCGACGATGATGCCTTAATACGTTGCATGGCGATGATGTCATAATTGGTTGCCATGGCAAAGATGATGCCTTAATACGTTGCCATGGCGACGGTGATGTCATAATTTGTTGCCATGGTGATGATGTCATGCCATGGCGACGGTGATGTCATAATTGGTTGCTATGGCAACGATGATGTCATAATTGGTTGCCATGGAGACTATGATGCCTTAATACGTTGACATGGCGACGGTGATATCATTGGTTGCCATGGCGACGGTGATGTCATAATTGGTTGCCATGGCGACGTTGATGTCATAATTTGTTGCCATGGCAATGATGATGTCATAATTGGTTGCCATGGCGACGGTGATGTCATAATTGGTTGCTATGGCGACGATGATGTCATAATTGGTTGCCATGGAGACGATGATGCCTTAATACGTTGCCATGGTGACGGTGATATCATAATTGGTTGCCATGGCGACGGTGATGTCATAATTGGTTGCCATGGCGACGGTGATGCCTTGATACGTTGCCATGGCGACGGTGATGTCGTAATTGGTTGCCATGGCGACGGTGATGTCATAATTGGTTGCCATGGCGACGGTGATGTCATAATTGGTTGCCATGGCGATGATGCCTTAATACGTTGCCATGGCGACGGTGATGTCATAATTGGTTGCCATGGCGACAATGATGCCTTAATACATTGCCATGGCGATGATGTCATAATTGGTTGCCATGGTGACGGTGATGTCATAATTGGTTGCCATGGCGACGATGATGCCTTAATACGTTCCCATGGCGATGATGTCATAATTGGTTGCCATGGCAACGGTGATGTCATAATTGGTTGCCATGGCGACGATGATGACTTAATACGTTGACATGGCGATGATGTCATAATTGGTTTCCATGGCGACGGTGATGTCATAATTTTTTGCCATGGCGACGGTGATGTCATAATTGGTTGCCATGGCGATGATGTCATAATTGGTTGCCATGGCGACGGTGATGTCATAATTGGTTGCCATGGCGACGATGATGCCTTAATACGTTGCCATGGCGATGATGTCATAATTGGTTGCCATGGCGACGGTGATGTCATAATTGGTTGCCATGGCGACGGTGATGTCATAATTGGTTGCCATGGCGACAATGATTTCATAATTGGTTGCCATGGCGACGATGATGCCTTAATACGTTGACATGGCGATGATGTCATAATTGGTTGCCATGGCGACGGTGATGTCATAATTGGTTGCCATGGCGACGATGATGCCTTAATACGTTGCCATGGCGATGATGTCATAATTGGTTGCCATGGCGACGGTGATGTCATAATTGGTTGCCATGGCGACTGTGATGTCATAATTGGTTGCCATGGCGACAATGATGTCATAATTGGTTGCCATGGCGACGATGATGCCTTAATACGTTGACATGGCGATGATGTCATAATTGGTTGCCATGGTGACGGTGATGTCATAATTGGTTGCCATGGCGACGATGATGCCTTAATACGTTGCCATGGCGATGATGTCATAATTGGTTGCCATGGCGATGATGCCTTAATACGTTGCCATGGCGACGGTGATGTCATAATTTGTTGCCATGTCGATGATGATGTCATAATTGGTTGCCATGGCGACGGTGATGTCATAATTGGTTGCTATGGCTACGATGATGTCATAATTGGTTGCCATGGAGACTATGATGCCTTAATACGTTGCCATGGCGACGGTGATATCATTGGTTGCCATGGCTACGGTGATGTCATAATTGGTTGCCATGGCGGTGATGTCATAATTGGTTGCCATGGTGACGGTGATGTCATAATTGGTTGCCATGGCGACGATGATGCCTTAATACGTTGCCATGATGATGATGTCATAATTGGTTGCCATGGCGATGGTGATGTCATAATTGGTTGCCATGGCGATGGTGATGTCATAATTGGTTGCCATGGCGACAATAATGTCATAATTGGTTGCCATGGCGACGATGATGCCTTAATACGTTGACATGGCGATGATGTCATAATTGGTTGCCATGGCGACGGTGATGTCATAATTGGTTTCCATGGCGACGATGATGCCTTAATACGTTGCATGGCGATGATGTCATAATTGGTTGCCATGGCAAAGATGATGCCTTAATACGTTGCCATGGCGACGGTGATGTCATAATTTGTTGCCATGGTGATGATGATGTCATACCATGGCGACGGTGATGTCATAATTGGTTGCCATGGCGACGATGATGTCATAATTGGTTGCCATGGAGACGATGATGCCTTAATACGTTGCCATGGCGATGATGTCATAAATGGTTGCCATGGCGATGATGTCATAATTGGTTGCCATGGCGACGGTGATGTCATAATTTGTTGCCATGGCGACGATGATGCCTTAATACGTTGCCATGGCGATGATGTCATAATTTGTTGCCATGGCGACGATGATGCCTTAATACGTTGCCATGGCGATGATGTCATAATTGGTTGCCATGGCGACAATGATGCCTTAATACGTTGCCATGGCAACGGTGATGTCATAATTGGTTGCCTTTTCGACGATGATGCCTTAATACGTTGCCATGGCGATGATGTCATAATTGGTTGCCATGGCGACGGTGATGTCATAATTGGTTGCCATGGCGACGGTGATGTCATAATTGGTTGCCATGGCGACAATAATGTCATAATTGGTTGCCATGGCGACGATGATGCCTTAATACGTTGACATGGCGATGATGTCATAATTGGTTGCCATGGCGACGGTGATGTCATAATTGGTTTCCATGGCGACGATGATGCCTTAATACGTTGCATGGCGATGATGTCATAATTGGTTGCCATGGCAAAGATGATGCCTTAATACGTTGCCATGGCGACGGTGATGTCATAATTTGTTGCCATGGTGATGATGTCATGCCATGGCGACGGTGATGTCATAATTGGTTGCTATGGCAACGATGATGTCATAATTGGTTGCCATGGAGACTATGATGCCTTAATACGTTGACATGGCGACGGTGATATCATTGGTTGCCATGGCGACGGTGATGTCATAATTGGTTGCCATGGCGACGTTGATGTCATAATTTGTTGCCATGGCAATGATGATGTCATAATTGGTTGCCATGGCGACGGTGATGTCATAATTGGTTGCTATGGCGACGATGATGTCATAATTGGTTGCCATGGAGACGATGATGCCTTAATACGTTGCCATGGTGACGGTGATATCATAATTGGTTGCCATGGCGACGGTGATGTCATAATTGGTTGCCATGGCGACGGTGATGCCTTGATACGTTGCCATGGCGACGGTGATGTCGTAATTGGTTGCCATGGCGACGGTGATGTCATAATTGGTTGCCATGGCGACGGTGATGTCATAATTGGTTGCCATGGCGATGATGCCTTAATACGTTGCCATGGCGACGGTGATGTCATAATTGGTTGCCATGGCGACAATGATGCCTTAATACATTGCCATGGCGATGATGTCATAATTGGTTGCCATGGTGACGGTGATGTCATAATTGGTTGCCATGGCGACGATGATGCCTTAATACGTTCCCATGGCGATGATGTCATAATTGGTTGCCATGGCAACGTTGATGTCATAATTGGTTGCCATGGCGACGATGATGACTTAATACGTTGACATGGCGATGATGTCATAATTGGTTTCCATGGCGACGGTGATGTCATAATTTTTTGCCATGGCGACGGTGATGTCATAATTGGTTGCCATGGCGATGATGTCATAATTGGTTGCCATGGCGACGGTGATGTCATAATTGGTTGCCATGGCGACGATGATGCCTTAATACATTGCCATGGCGATGATGTCATAATTGGTTGCCATGGCGACGGTGATGTCATAATTGGTTGCCATGGCGACGGTGATGTCATAATTGGTTGCCATGGCAATGATGTCATAATTGGTTGCCATGGCGACGGTGATGTCATAATTGGTTGCCATGGCGACGATGATGCCTTAATACGTTGCCATGGCGATGATGTCATAATTGGTTGCCATGGCGACGGTGATGTCATAATTGGTTGCCATGGCGACGGTGATGTCATAATTGGTTGCCATGGCGACAATGATTTCATAATTGGTTGCCATGGCGACGATGATGCCTTAATACGTTGACATGGCGATGATGTCATAATTGGTTGCCATGGCGACGGTGATGTCATAATTGGTTGCCATGGCGACGATGATGCCTTAATACGTTGCCATGGCGATGATGTCATAATTGGTTGCCATGGCGACGGTGATGTCATAATTGGTTGCCATGGTGACTGTGATGTCATAATTGGTTGCCATGGCGACAATGATGTCATAATTGGTTGCCATGGCGACGATGATGCCTTAATACGTTGACATGGCGATGATGTCATAATTGGTTGCCATGGCGACGATGATGTCATAATTGGTTGCCATGGCGATTATGTCATAATTGGTTGCCATGGCGATGATGATGTCATAATTGGTTGCCATGGCGATGATGTCATAATTGGTTGCCATGGCGATGATGTCATAATTGGTTGCCATGACGATGATGTCATAATTGGTTGCCATGGTGACGATGATGCCTTAACACGTTGCCATGGCGACGGTGATGTCATAATTGGTTGCAATGGCGACGGTGATGTCATAATTGGTTGCCATGGCGACGATGATGTCTTAATACGTTGCCATGGCGACGGTGATGTCATTATTGGTTGCCATGGCGACGGTGATATCATAACTGGTTGCCATGGTGACGATGATGTCATAATTGGTTGCCATGGCGACGATGATGCCTTAATACGTTGCCATGGCGATGATGTCATAATTGGTTTCCATGGCGACGGTGATGTCATAATTGGTTGCCATGGCGACGATGATGCCTTAATACATTGCCATGGCGACGGTGATGTCATAATTGGTTGCCATGGCGATGATGTCATACTTGGTTGCCATGGCGACGGTGATGTCATAATTGGTTGCAATGGTGACGATGATGTCATAATTGGTTGCCATGGCGATGGTGATGTCATAATTGGTTGCCATGGCGATGATGATGTCATAATTGGTTGCCATGTCGACGATGATGCCTTAATACGTTCCCATGGCGATGATGTCATAATTGTTTGCCATGGCGACGATCATGCCTTAATACATTGCCATGGCGATGATGTCATAATTGGTTGCCATGGCAACGGTGATGTCATAATTGGTTGCCATAGCGACGGTGATGTCATAATTGGTTGCCATGGCGACGATGATGCCTTAATACGTTGCCATGGCGACGGTGATATCATAATTGGTTGCCATGGCGACGGAGATGTCATAATTGGTTGCCATGGCGACGGTGATGTCATAATTGGTTGCCATGGCGACGATGATGCCTTAATACGTTGCCATGGTGATGATGTCATAATTGGTTGCCATGGCGACGGTGATGTCATAATTGGCTGCCATGGCGACGGTGATGTCATAATTGGTTGCCATGGCGATGATGTCATAATTGGTTGCCATGGCGACGGTGATGTCATAATTTGTTGCCATGGCGACGATGATGCCTTAATACGTTGCCATGGCGATGATGTCATAATTGGTTGCCATGGCGACAATGATGCCTTAATACGTTGCCATGGCAACGGTGATGTCATAATTGGTTGCCTTTTCGACGATGATGCCTTAATACGTTGCCATGGCGATGATGTCATAATTGGTTGCCATGGCGACGGTGATGTCATAATTGGTTGCCATGGCGACGGTGATGTCATAATTGGTTGCCATGGCGACAATAATGTCATAATTGGTTGCCATGGCGACGATGATGCCTTAATACGTTGACATGGCGATGATGTCATAATTGGTTGCCATGGCGACGGTGATGTCATAATTGGTTTCCATGGCGACGATGATGCCTTAATACGTTGCATGGCGATGATGTCATAATTGGTTGCCATGGCAAAGATGATGCCTTAATACGTTGCCATGGCGACGGTGATGTCATAATTTGTTGCCATGGTGATGATGTCATGCCATGGCGACGGTGATGTCATAATTGGTTGCTATGGCAACGATGATGTCATAATTGGTTGCCATGGAGACTATGATGCCTTAATACGTTGACATGGCGACGGTGATATCATTGGTTGCCATGGCGACGGTGATGTCATAATTGGTTGCCATGGCGACGTTGATGTCATAATTTGTTGCCATGGCAATGATGATGTCATAATTGGTTGCCATGGCGACGGTGATGTCATAATTGGTTGCTATGGCGACGATGATGTCATAATTGGTTGCCATGGAGACGATGATGCCTTAATACGTTGCCATGGTGACGGTGATATCATAATTGGTTGCCATGGCGACGGTGATGTCATAATTGGTTGCCATGGCGACGGTGATGCCTTGATACGTTGCCATGGCGACGGTGATGTCGTAATTGGTTGCCATGGCGACGGTGATGTCATAATTGGTTGCCATGGCGACGGTGATGTCATAATTGGTTGCCATGGCGATGATGCCTTAATACGTTGCCATGGCGACGGTGATGTCATAATTGGTTGCCATGGCGACAATGATGCCTTAATACATTGCCATGGCGATGATGTCATAATTGGTTGCCATGGTGACGGTGATGTCATAATTGGTTGCCATGGCGACGATGATGCCTTAATACGTTCCCATGGCGATGATGTCATAATTGGTTGCCATGGCAACGGTGATGTCATAATTGGTTGCCATGGCGACGATGATGACTTAATACGTTGACATGGCGATGATGTCATAATTGGTTTCCATGGCGACGGTGATGTCATAATTTTTTGCCATGGCGACGGTGATGTCATAATTGGTTGCCATGGCGATGATGTCATAATTGGTTGCCATGGCGACGGTGATGTCATAATTGGTTGCCATGGCGACGATGATGCCTTAATACGTTGCCATGGCGATGATGTCATAATTGGTTGCCATGGCGACGGTGATGTCATAATTGGTTGCCATGGCGACGGTGATGTCATAATTGGTTGCCATGGCGACAATGATTTCATAATTGGTTGCCATGGCGACGATGATGCCTTAATACGTTGACATGGCGATGATGTCATAATTGGTTGCCATGGCGACGGTGATGTCATAATTGGTTGCCATGGCGACGATGATGCCTTAATACGTTGCCATGGCGATGATGTCATAATTGGTTGCCATGGCGACGGTGATGTCATAATTGGTTGCCATGGCGACTGTGATGTCATAATTGGTTGCCATGGCGACAATGATGTCATAATTGGTTGCCATGGCGACGATGATGCCTTAATACGTTGACATGGCGATGATGTCATAATTGGTTGCCATGGTGACGGTGATGTCATAATTGGTTGCCATGGCGACGATGATGCCTTAATACGTTGCCATGGCGATGATGTCATAATTGGTTGCCATGGCGATGATGCCTTAATACGTTGCCATGGCGACGGTGATGTCATAATTTGTTGCCATGTCGATGATGATGTCATAATTGGTTGCCATGGCGACGGTGATGTCATAATTGGTTGCTATGGCTACGATGATGTCATAATTGGTTGCCATGGAGACTATGATGCCTTAATACGTTGCCATGGCGACGGTGATATCATTGGTTGCCATGGCTACGGTGATGTCATAATTGGTTGCCATGGCGGTGATGTCATAATTGGTTGCCATGGTGACGGTGATGTCATAATTGGTTGCCATGGCGACGATGATGCCTTAATACGTTGCCATGATGATGATGTCATAATTGGTTGCCATGGCGATGGTGATGTCATAATTGGTTGCCATGGCGATGGTGATGTCATAATTGGTTGCCATGGCGACAATAATGTCATAATTGGTTGCCATGGCGACGATGATGCCTTAATACGTTGACATGGCGATGATGTCATAATTGGTTGCCATGGCGACGGTGATGTCATAATTGGTTTCCATGGCGACGATGATGCCTTAATACGTTGCATGGCGATGATGTCATAATTGGTTGCCATGGCAAAGATGATGCCTTAATACGTTGCCATGGCGACGGTGATGTCATAATTTGTTGCCATGGTGATGATGATGTCATACCATGGCGACGGTGATGTCATAATTGGTTGCCATGGCGACGATGATGTCATAATTGGTTGCCATGGAGACGATGATGCCTTAATACGTTGCCATGGCGATGATGTCATAAATGGTTGCCATGGCGACGGTGATGTCATAATTGATTGCCATGGCGACGATTATGCCTTAATACGTTGCCATGGCGATGATGTCATAATTGGTTGCCATGGCGACGGTGATGTCATAATTGGTTGCCATGGCGACGGTGATGTCATAATTGGTTGCCATGGCGACAATGATGTCATAATTGGTTGCCATGGCGACGATGATGCCTTAATATGTTGCCATGGCGATGATGTCATAATTGGTTGCCATGGCGACGGTGATGTCATAATTGGTTGCCATGGTGACGGTGATGTCATAATTGGTTGCCATGGCGACAATGATGTCATAATTGGTTGCCATGGTGACGATGATGCCTTAATACGTTGCCATGGCGATGATGTCATAATTGGTTGCCATGGCGACGGTGATGTCATAATTGGTTGCCATGGCGACGATGATGCCTTAATACGTTGCCATGGCGATGATGTCATAATTGGTTGCCATGGTGACGGTGATGTAATAATTGGTTGCCATGGTGATGTTGATGTCATAATTCTTTGCCATGGCGACAATGATGTCATGATTGGTTGCCATGGCGACGATGATGCCTTAATATGTTGCCATGGCGACGGTGATGTCATAATTTGTTGCCATGGCGATGATGATGTCATAATTGGTTGCCATGGCGACGGTGATGTCATAATTGGTTGCCATGGCGACGATGATGCCTTAATACGTTGCCATGGCAATGATGTCATAAATGGTTGCCATGGCGACGGTGATGTCATAATTCGTTTGCCATGGTGACGGTGATGTCATAATTGGTTGCCATGGTGACGGTGATGTCATAATTGGTTGCCATGGCGACGGTGATGTCATAATTGGTTGCCATGACGATGATGATGTCATAATTGGTTGCCATGGCGATGATGTCATAATTGGTTGCCATGGCGATTATGTCATAATTGGTTGCCATGGCGACGATGATACCTTAATACGTTGCCATGGCGATGAAGTCATAATTGGTTGCCATGGCGATGATGATGTCATAATAGGTTGCCATGGCGACGGTGAGGTCATAATTGGTTGCCATGGCGATGATGTCATAATAGGTTGCCATGGCGATGATGTCATAATAGGTTGCCATGGCGACGGTGATGTCATAATTGGTTGCCATGGCGACGGTGATGTAATAATTGGTTGCCATGGCGACGATGATGCCTTAATACGTTGCCATGGCGACGATGATGCCTTAATATGTTGCCATGGCGACGGTGATGTCATAATTGGTTGCCATGGCGACGGTGATGTCATAATTGGTTGCATTGGCGACGGTGATGTCATAATTGGTTGCCATGACGATGATGATGTCATAATTGGTTGCCATGGCGATGATGTCATAATTGGTTGCCATGGCGACGGTGATGTCATAATTGGTTGCCATGGCGACGGTGATGTCATAATTGGTTGCCATGGCGATGATGTCATAATTTGTTGCCATGGCGACGGTGATGTCATAATTGGTTACCATGGCGACGATGATGCCTTAATACATTGCCATGGCGATGATGCCTTAATACGTTGCCATGGCGATGATGTCATAATTGGTTGCCATGGCGACGGTGATGTCATAATTGGTTGCCATGGCGACAATGATGTCATAATTGGTTGCCATGGCGACGATGATGCCTTAATACGTTGCCATGGCGATGATGTCATAATTGGTTGCCATGGCGACGGTGATGTCATAATTGGTTGCCATGGCGACGGTGATGTCATAATTGGTTGCCATGGCGATGATGTCATAATTTGTTGCCATGGCGACGGTGATGTCATAATTGGTTACCATGGCGACGATGATGCCTTAATACATTGCCATGGCGATGATGCCTTAATACATTGCCATGGCGATGATGTCATAATTGGTTGCCATGGCGACGGTGATGTCATAATTGGTTGCCATGGCGACGATGATGCCTTAATACGTTGCCATGGCGATGATGTCATAATTGGTTGCCATGGCGACGATCATGCCTTAATACGTTGCCATGGCGATGATGTCATAATTGGTTGCCATGGCGACGGTGATGTCATAATTAGTTGCCATAGCGACGGTGATGTCATAATTGGTTGCCATGGCGATGATGATGCCTTAATACGTTGCCATGGCGACGGTGATATCATAATTGGTTGCCATGGTGACGGTGATGTCATAATTGGTTGCCATGGCGACGGTGATGTCATAATTGGTTGCCATGGCGACGATGATGCCTTAATACGTTGCCATGGCGATGATGTCATATTTGGTTGCCATGGCGATGGTGATGTCATAATTGGTTGCCATGGCGACGTGATGTCATAATTGGTTGCCATGGCGATGATGTCATAATTGGTTGCCATGGCGACGGTGATGTCATAATTGGTTGCCATGGCGACGATGATGCCTTAATATGTTGCCATGGCGATGATGTCATAATTGGTTGCCATGGCGACGATGATGCCTTAATACGTTGCCATGGCAACGGTGATGTCATAATTGGTTGACATGGCGACTATGATGCCTTAATACGTTGCCATGGCGATGATGTCATAATTGGTTGCCATGGCGACGGTGATGTCATAATTGGTTAACATGGCGACGGTAATGTCATAATTGGTTGACATGGCGATGATGTCATAATTGGTTGCCATGGCGATGATGATGCTTTAATACGTTGCCATGGCGACGATGAAGTCATAATTGGTTGCCATGGCGACGATGATGTCATAATTGGTTGCCATGGCGATTATGTCATAATTGGTTGCCATGGCGATGATGATGTCATAATTGGTTGCCATGGCGATGATGTCATAATTGGTTGCCATGGCGATGATGTCATAATTGGTTGCCATGACGATGATGTCATAATTGGTTGCCATGGTGACGATGATGCCTTAACACGTTGCCATGGCGACGGTGATGTCATAATTGGTTGCAATGGCGACGGTGATGTCATAATTGGTTGCCATGGCGACGATGATGTCTTAATACGTTGCCATGGCGACGGTGATGTCATTATTGGTTGCCATGGCGACGGTGATATCATAACTGGTTGCCATGGTGACGATGATGTCATAATTGGTTGCCATGGCGACGATGATGCCTTAATACGTTGCCATGGCGATGATGTCATAATTGGTTTCCATGGCGACGGTGATGTCATAATTGGTTGCCATGGCGACGATGATGCCTTAATACATTGCCATGGCGACGGTGATGTCATAATTGGTTGCCATGGCGATGATGTCATACTTGGTTGCCATGGCGACGGTGATGTCATAATTGGTTGCAATGGTGACGATGATGTCATAATTGGTTGCCATGGCGATGGTGATGTCATAATTGGTTGCCATGGCGATGATGATGTCATAATTGGTTGCCATGTCGACGATGATGCCTTAATACGTTCCCATGGCGATGATGTCATAATTGTTTGCCATGGCGACGATCATGCCTTAATACATTGCCATGGCGATGATGTCATAATTGGTTGCCATGGCGACGGTGATGTCATAATTGGTTGCCATAGCGACGGTGATGTCATAATTGGTTGCCATGGCGACGATGATGCCTTAATACGTTGCCATGGCGACGGTGATATCATAATTGGTTGCCATGGCGACGGAGATGTCATAATTGGTTGCCATGGCGACGATGATGCCTTAATACGTTGCCATGGTGATGATGTCATAATTGGTTGCCATGGCGACGGTGATGTCATAATTGGTTGCCATGGCGACGATGATGCCTTAATACGTTGCCATGGTGATGATGTCATAATTGGTTGCCATGGCGACGGTGATGTCATAATTGGCTGCCATGGCGACGGTGATGTCATAATTGGTTGCCATGGCGATGATGTCATAATTGGTTGCCATGGCGACGGTGATGTCATAATTTGTTGCCATGGCGACGATGATGCCTTAATACGTTGCCATGGCGATGATGTCATAATTGGTTGCCATGGCGACAATGATGCCTTAATACGTTGCCATGGCAACGGTGATGTCATAATTGGTTGCCTTTTCGACGATGATGCCTTAATACGTTGCCATGGCGATGATGTCATAATTGGTTGCCATGGCGACGGTGATGTCATAATTGGTTGCCATGGCGACGGTGATGTCATAATTGGTTGCCATGGCGACAATAATGTCATAATTGGTTGCCATGGCGACGATGATGCCTTAATACGTTGACATGGCGATGATGTCATAATTGGTTGCCATGGCGACGGTGATGTCATAATTGGTTTCCATGGCGACGATGATGCCTTAATACGTTGCATGGCGATGATGTCATAATTGGTTGCCATGGCAAAGATGATGCCTTAATACGTTGCCATGGCGACGGTGATGTCATAATTTGTTGCCATGGTGATGATGTCATGCCATGGCGACGGTGATGTCATAATTGGTTGCTATGGCAACGATGATGTCATAATTGGTTGCCATGGAGACTATGATGCCTTAATACGTTGACATGGCGACGGTGATATCATTGGTTGCCATGGCGACGGTGATGTCATAATTGGTTGCCATGGCGACGTTGATGTCATAATTTGTTGCCATGGCAATGATGATGTCATAATTGGTTGCCATGGCGACGGTGATGTCATAATTGGTTGCTATGGCGACGATGATGTCATAATTGGTTGCCATGGAGACGATGATGCCTTAATACGTTGCCATGGTGACGGTGATATCATAATTGGTTGCCATGGCGACGGTGATGTCATAATTGGTTGCCATGGCGACGGTGATGCCTTGATACGTTGCCATGGCGACGGTGATGTCGTAATTGGTTGCCATGGCGACGGTGATGTCATAATTGGTTGCCATGGCGACGGTGATGTCATAATTGGTTGCCATGGCGATGATGCCTTAATACGTTGCCATGGCGACGGTGATGTCATAATTGGTTGCCATGGCGACAATGATGCCTTAATACATTGCCATGGCGATGATGTCATAATTGGTTGCCATGGTGACGGTGATGTCATAATTGGTTGCCATGGCGACGATGATGCCTTAATACGTTCCCATGGCGATGATGTCATAATTGGTTGCCATGGCAACGTTGATGTCATAATTGGTTGCCATGGCGACGATGATGACTTAATACGTTGACATGGCGATGATGTCATAATTGGTTTCCATGGCGACGGTGATGTCATAATTTTTTGCCATGGCGACGGTGATGTCATAATTGGTTGCCATGGCGATGATGTCATAATTGGTTGCCATGGCGACGGTGATGTCATAATTGGTTGCCATGGCGACGATGATGCCTTAATACATTGCCATGGCGATGATGTCATAATTGGTTGCCATGGCGACGGTGATGTCATAATTGGTTGCCATGGCGACGGTGATGTCATAATTGGTTGCCATGGCAATGATGTCATAATTGGTTGCCATGGCGACGGTGATGTCATAATTGGTTGCCATGGCGACGATGATGCCTTAATACGTTGCCATGGCGATGATGTCATAATTGGTTGCCATGGCGACGGTGATGTCATAATTGGTTGCCATGGCGACGGTGATGTCATAATTGGTTGCCATGGCGACAATGATTTCATAATTGGTTGCCATGGCGACGATGATGCCTTAATACGTTGACATGGCGATGATGTCATAATTGGTTGCCATGGCGACGGTGATGTCATAATTGGTTGCCATGGCGACGATGATGCCTTAATACGTTGCCATGGCGATGATGTCATAATTGGTTGCCATGGCGACGGTGATGTCATAATTGGTTGCCATGGTGACTGTGATGTCATAATTGGTTGCCATGGCGACAATGATGTCATAATTGGTTGCCATGGCGACGATGATGCCTTAATACGTTGACATGGCGATGATGTCATAATTGGTTGCCATGGCGACGATGATGTCATAATTGGTTGCCATGGCGATTATGTCATAATTGGTTGCCATGGCGATGATGATGTCATAATTGGTTGCCATGGCGATGATGTCATAATTGGTTGCCATGGCGATGATGTCATAATTGGTTGCCATGACGATGATGTCATAATTGGTTGCCATGGTGACGATGATGCCTTAACACGTTGCCATGGCGACGGTGATGTCATAATTGGTTGCAATGGCGACGGTGATGTCATAATTGGTTGCCATGGCGACGATGATGTCTTAATACGTTGCCATGGCGACGGTGATGTCATTATTGGTTGCCATGGCGACGGTGATATCATAACTGGTTGCCATGGTGACGATGATGTCATAATTGGTTGCCATGGCGACGATGATGCCTTAATACGTTGCCATGGCGATGATGTCATAATTGGTTTCCATGGCGACGGTGATGTCATAATTGGTTGCCATGGCGACGATGATGCCTTAATACATTGCCATGGCGACGGTGATGTCATAATTGGTTGCCATGGCGATGATGTCATACTTGGTTGCCATGGCGACGGTGATGTCATAATTGGTTGCAATGGTGACGATGATGTCATAATTGGTTGCCATGGCGATGGTGATGTCATAATTGGTTGCCATGGCGATGATGATGTCATAATTGGTTGCCATGTCGACGATGATGCCTTAATACGTTCCCATGGCGATGATGTCATAATTGTTTGCCATGGCGACGATCATGCCTTAATACATTGCCATGGCGATGATGTCATAATTGGTTGCCATGGCAACGGTGATGTCATAATTGGTTGCCATAGCGACGGTGATGTCATAATTGGTTGCCATGGCGACGATGATGCCTTAATACGTTGCCATGGCGACGGTGATATCATAATTGGTTGCCATGGCGACGGAGATGTCATAATTGGTTGCCATGGCGACGGTGATGTCATAATTGGTTGCCATGGCGACGATGATGCCTTAATACGTTGCCATGGTGATGATGTCATAATTGGTTGCCATGGCGACGGTGATGTCATAATTGGCTGCCATGGCGACGGTGATGTCATAATTGGTTGCCATGGCGATGATGTCATAATTGGTTGCCATGGCGACGGTGATGTCATAATTTGTTGCCATGGCGACGATGATGCCTTAATACGTTGCCATGGCGATGATGTCATAATTGGTTGCCATGGCGACAATGATGCCTTAATACGTTGCCATGGCAACGGTGATGTCATAATTGGTTGCCTTTTCGACGATGATGCCTTAATACGTTGCCATGGCGATGATGTCATAATTGGTTGCCATGGCGACGGTGATGTCATAATTGGTTGCCATGGCGACGGTGATGTCATAATTGGTTGCCATGGCGACAATAATGTCATAATTGGTTGCCATGGCGACGATGATGCCTTAATACGTTGACATGGCGATGATGTCATAATTGGTTGCCATGGCGACGGTGATGTCATAATTGGTTTCCATGGCGACGATGATGCCTTAATACGTTGCATGGCGATGATGTCATAATTGGTTGCCATGGCAAAGATGATGCCTTAATACGTTGCCATGGCGACGGTGATGTCATAATTTGTTGCCATGGTGATGATGTCATGCCATGGCGACGGTGATGTCATAATTGGTTGCTATGGCAACGATGATGTCATAATTGGTTGCCATGGAGACTATGATGCCTTAATACGTTGACATGGCGACGGTGATATCATTGGTTGCCATGGCGACGGTGATGTCATAATTGGTTGCCATGGCGACGTTGATGTCATAATTTGTTGCCATGGCAATGATGATGTCATAATTGGTTGCCATGGCGACGGTGATGTCATAATTGGTTGCTATGGCGACGATGATGTCATAATTGGTTGCCATGGAGACGATGATGCCTTAATACGTTGCCATGGTGACGGTGATATCATAATTGGTTGCCATGGCGACGGTGATGTCATAATTGGTTGCCATGGCGACGGTGATGCCTTGATACGTTGCCATGGCGACGGTGATGTCGTAATTGGTTGCCATGGCGACGGTGATGTCATAATTGGTTGCCATGGCGACGGTGATGTCATAATTGGTTGCCATGGCGATGATGCCTTAATACGTTGCCATGGCGACGGTGATGTCATAATTGGTTGCCATGGCGACAATGATGCCTTAATACATTGCCATGGCGATGATGTCATAATTGGTTGCCATGGTGACGGTGATGTCATAATTGGTTGCCATGGCGACGATGATGCCTTAATACGTTCCCATGGCGATGATGTCATAATTGGTTGCCATGGCAACGGTGATGTCATAATTGGTTGCCATGGCGACGATGATGACTTAATACGTTGACATGGCGATGATGTCATAATTGGTTTCCATGGCGACGGTGATGTCATAATTTTTTGCCATGGCGACGGTGATGTCATAATTGGTTGCCATGGCGATGATGTCATAATTGGTTGCCATGGCGACGGTGATGTCATAATTGGTTGCCATGGCGACGATGATGCCTTAATACGTTGCCATGGCGATGATGTCATAATTGGTTGCCATGGCGACGGTGATGTCATAATTGGTTGCCATGGCGACGGTGATGTCATAATTGGTTGCCATGGCGACAATGATTTCATAATTGGTTGCCATGGCGACGATGATGCCTTAATACGTTGACATGGCGATGATGTCATAATTGGTTGCCATGGCGACGGTGATGTCATAATTGGTTGCCATGGCGACGATGATGCCTTAATACGTTGCCATGGCGATGATGTCATAATTGGTTGCCATGGCGACGGTGATGTCATAATTGGTTGCCATGGCGACTGTGATGTCATAATTGGTTGCCATGGCGACAATGATGTCATAATTGGTTGCCATGGCGACGATGATGCCTTAATACGTTGACATGGCGATGATGTCATAATTGGTTGCCATGGTGACGGTGATGTCATAATTGGTTGCCATGGCGACGATGATGCCTTAATACGTTGCCATGGCGATGATGTCATAATTGGTTGCCATGGCGATGATGCCTTAATACGTTGCCATGGCGACGGTGATGTCATAATTTGTTGCCATGTCGATGATGATGTCATAATTGGTTGCCATGGCGACGGTGATGTCATAATTGGTTGCTATGGCTACGATGATGTCATAATTGGTTGCCATGGAGACTATGATGCCTTAATACGTTGCCATGGCGACGGTGATATCATTGGTTGCCATGGCTACGGTGATGTCATAATTGGTTGCCATGGCGGTGATGTCATAATTGGTTGCCATGGTGACGGTGATGTCATAATTGGTTGCCATGGCGACGATGATGCCTTAATACGTTGCCATGATGATGATGTCATAATTGGTTGCCATGGCGATGGTGATGTCATAATTGGTTGCCATGGCGATGGTGATGTCATAATTGGTTGCCATGGCGACAATAATGTCATAATTGGTTGCCATGGCGACGATGATGCCTTAATACGTTGACATGGCGATGATGTCATAATTGGTTGCCATGGCGACGGTGATGTCATAATTGGTTTCCATGGCGACGATGATGCCTTAATACGTTGCATGGCGATGATGTCATAATTGGTTGCCATGGCAAAGATGATGCCTTAATACGTTGCCATGGCGACGGTGATGTCATAATTTGTTGCCATGGTGATGATGATGTCATACCATGGCGACGGTGATGTCATAATTGGTTGCCATGGCGACGATGATGTCATAATTGGTTGCCATGGAGACGATGATGCCTTAATACGTTGCCATGGCGATGATGTCATAAATGGTTGCCATGGCGACGGTGATGTCATAATTGATTGCCATGGCGACGATTATGCCTTAATACGTTGCCATGGCGATGATGTCATAATTGGTTGCCATGGCGACGGTGATGTCATAATTGGTTGCCATGGCGACGGTGATGTCATAATTGGTTGCCATGGCGACAATGATGTCATAATTGGTTGCCATGGCGACGATGATGCCTTAATATGTTGCCATGGCGATGATGTCATAATTGGTTGCCATGGCGACGGTGATGTCATAATTGGTTGCCATGGTGACGGTGATGTCATAATTGGTTGCCATGGCGACAATGATGTCATAATTGGTTGCCATGGTGACGATGATGCCTTAATACGTTGCCATGGCGATGATGTCATAATTGGTTGCCATGGCGACGGTGATGTCATAATTGGTTGCCATGGCGACGATGATGCCTTAATACGTTGCCATGGCGATGATGTCATAATTGGTTGCCATGGTGACGGTGATGTAATAATTGGTTGCCATGGTGATGTTGATGTCATAATTCTTTGCCATGGCGACAATGATGTCATGATTGGTTGCCATGGCGACGATGATGCCTTAATATGTTGCCATGGCGACGGTGATGTCATAATTTGTTGCCATGGCGATGATGATGTCATAATTGGTTGCCATGGCGACGGTGATGTCATAATTGGTTGCCATGGCGACGATGATGCCTTAATACGTTGCCATGGCAATGATGTCATAAATGGTTGCCATGGCGACGGTGATGTCATAATTCGTTTGCCATGGTGACGGTGATGTCATAATTGGTTGCCATGGTGACGGTGATGTCATAATTGGTTGCCATGGCGACGGTGATGTCATAATTGGTTGCCATGACGATGATGATGTCATAATTGGTTGCCATGGCGATGATGTCATAATTGGTTGCCATGGCGATGATGATGCTTTAATACGTTGCCATGGCGACGATGAAGTCATAATTGGTTGCCATGGCGACGATGATGTCATAATTGGTTGCCATGGCGATTATGTCATAATTGGTTGCCATGGCGATGATGATGTCATAATTGGTTGCCATGGCGATGATGTCATAATTGGTTGCCATGGCGATGAAGTCATAATTGGTTGCCATGACGATGATGTCATAATTGGTTGCCATGGTGACGATGATGCCTTAACACGTTGCCATGGCGACGGTGATGTCATAATTGGTTGCAATGGCGACGGTGATGTCATAATTGGTTGCCATGGCGACGATGATGTCTTAATACGTTGCCATGGCGACGGTGATGTCATTATTGGTTGCCATGGCGACGGTGATATCATAACTGGTTGCCATGGTGACGATGATGTCATAATTGGTTGCCATGGCGACGATGATGCCTTAATACGTTGCCATGGCGATGATGTCATAATTGGTTTCCATGGCGACGGTGATGTCATAATTGGTTGCCATGGTGACGATGATGCCTTAATACATTGCCATGGCGACGGTGATGTCATAATTGGTTGCCATGGCGATGATGTCATACTTGGTTGCCATGGCGACGGTGATGTCATAATTGGTTGCAATGGTGACGATGATGTCATAATTGGTTGCCATGGCGATGGTGATGTCATAATTGGTTGCCATGGCGATGATGATGTCATAATTGGTTGCCATGTCGACGATGATGCCTTAATACGTTCCCATGGCGATGATGTCATAATTGTTTGCCATGGCGACGATCATGCCTTAATACATTGCCATGGCGATGATGTCATAATTGGTTGCCATGGCGACGGTGATGTCATAATTGGTTGCCATAGCGACGGTGATGTCATAATTGGTTGCCATGGCGACGATGATGCCTTAATACGTTGCCATGGCGACGGTGATATCATAATTGGTTGCCATGGCGACGGAGATGTCATAATTGGTTGCCATGGCGACGATGATGCCTTAATACGTTGCCATGGTGATGATGTCATAATTGGTTGCCATGGCGACGGTGATGTCATAATTGGTTGCCATGGCGACGATGATGCCTTAATACGTTGCCATGGTGATGATGTCATAATTGGTTGCCATGGCGACGGTGATGTCATAATTGGCTGCCATGGCGACGGTGATGTCATAATTGGTTGCCATGGCGATGATGTCATAATTGGTTGCCATGGCGACGGTGATGTCATAATTTGTTGCCATGGCGACGATGATGCCTTAATACGTTGCCATGGCGATGATGTCATAATTGGTTGCCATGGCGACAATGATGCCTTAATACGTTGCCATGGCAACGGTGATGTCATAATTGGTTGCCTTTTCGACGATGATGCCTTAATACGTTGCCATGGCGATGATGTCATAATTGGTTGCCATGGCGACGGTGATGTCATAATTGGTTGCCATGGCGACGGTGATGTCATAATTGGTTGCCATGGCGACAATAATGTCATAATTGGTTGCCATGGCGACGATGATGCCTTAATACGTTGACATGGCGATGATGTCATAATTGGTTGCCATGGCGACGGTGATGTCATAATTGGTTTCCATGGCGACGATGATGCCTTAATACGTTGCATGGCGATGATGTCATAATTGGTTGCCATGGCAAAGATGATGCCTTAATACGTTGCCATGGCGACGGTGATGTCATAATTTGTTGCCATGGTGATGATGTCATGCCATGGCGACGGTGATGTCATAATTGGTTGCTATGGCAACGATGATGTCATAATTGGTTGCCATGGAGACTATGATGCCTTAATACGTTGACATGGCGACGGTGATATCATTGGTTGCCATGGCGACGGTGATGTCATAATTGGTTGCCATGGCGACGTTGATGTCATAATTTGTTGCCATGGCAATGATGATGTCATAATTGGTTGCCATGGCGACGGTGATGTCATAATTGGTTGCTATGGCGACGATGATGTCATAATTGGTTGCCATGGAGACGATGATGCCTTAATACGTTGCCATGGTGACGGTGATATCATAATTGGTTGCCATGGCGACGGTGATGTCATAATTGGTTGCCATGGCGACGGTGATGCCTTGATACGTTGCCATGGCGACGGTGATGTCGTAATTGGTTGCCATGGCGACGGTGATGTCATAATTGGTTGCCATGGCGACGGTGATGTCATAATTGGTTGCCATGGCGATGATGCCTTAATACGTTGCCATGGCGACGGTGATGTCATAATTGGTTGCCATGGCGACAATGATGCCTTAATACATTGCCATGGCGATGATGTCATAATTGGTTGCCATGGTGACGGTGATGTCATAATTGGTTGCCATGGCGACGATGATGCCTTAATACGTTCCCATGGCGATGATGTCATAATTGGTTGCCATGGCAACGTTGATGTCATAATTGGTTGCCATGGCGACGATGATGACTTAATACGTTGACATGGCGATGATGTCATAATTGGTTTCCATGGCGACGGTGATGTCATAATTTTTTGCCATGGCGACGGTGATGTCATAATTGGTTGCCATGGCGATGATGTCATAATTGGTTGCCATGGCGACGGTGATGTCATAATTGGTTGCCATGGCGATGATGTCATAATTGGTTGCCATGGCGACGGTGATGTCATAATTGGTTGCCATGGCGACGATGATGCCTTAATACGTTGCCATGGCGATGATGTCATAATTGGTTGCCATGGCGACGGTGATGTCATAATTGGTTGCCATGGCGACGGTGATGTCATAATTGGTTGCCATGGCGACAATGATTTCATAATTGGTTGCCATGGCGACGATGATGCCTTAATACGTTGACATGGCGATGATGTCATAATTGGTTGCCATGGCGACGGTGATGTCATAATTGGTTGCCATGGCGACGATGATGCCTTAATACGTTGCCATGGCGATGATGTCATAATTGGTTGCCATGGTGACGGTGATGTCATAATTGGTTGCCATGGTGACTGTGATGTCATAATTGGTTGCCATGGCGACAATGATGTCATAATTGGTTGCCATGGCGACGATGATGCCTTAATACGTTGACATGGCGATGATGTCATAATTGGTTGCCATGGCGACGATGATGTCATAATTGGTTGCCATGGCGATTATGTCATAATTGGTTGCCATGGCGATGATGATGTCATAATTGGTTGCCATGGCGATGATGTCATAATTGGTTGCCATGGCGATGATGTCATAATTGGTTGCCATGACGATGATGTCATAATTGGTTGCCATGGTGACGATGATGCCTTAACACGTTGCCATGGCGACGGTGATGTCATAATTGGTTGCAATGGCGACGGTGATGTCATAATTGGTTGCCATGGCGACGATGATGTCTTAATACGTTGCCATGGCGACGGTGATGTCATTATTGGTTGCCATGGCGACGGTGATATCATAACTGGTTGCCATGGTGACGATGATGTCATAATTGGTTGCCATGGCGACGATGATGCCTTAATACGTTGCCATGGCGATGATGTCATAATTGGTTTCCATGGCGACGGTGATGTCATAATTGGTTGCCATGGCGACGATGATGCCTTAATACATTGCCATGGCGACGGTGATGTCATAATTGGTTGCCATGGCGATGATGTCATACTTGGTTGCCATGGCGACGGTGATGTCATAATTGGTTGCAATGGTGACGATGATGTCATAATTGGTTGCCATGGCGATGGTGATGTCATAATTGGTTGCCATGGCGATGATGATGTCATAATTGGTTGCCATGTCGACGATGATGCCTTAATACGTTCCCATGGCGATGATGTCATAATTGTTTGCCATGGCGACGATCATGCCTTAATACATTGCCATGGCGATGATGTCATAATTGGTTGCCATGGCAACGGTGATGTCATAATTGGTTGCCATAGCGACGGTGATGTCATAATTGGTTGCCATGGCGACGATGATGCCTTAATACGTTGCCATGGCGACGGTGATATCATAATTGGTTGCCATGGCGACGGAGATGTCATAATTGGTTGCCATGGCGACGGTGATGTCATAATTGGTTGCCATGGCGACGATGATGCCTTAATACGTTGCCATGGTGATGATGTCATAATTGGTTGCCATGGCGACGGTGATGTCATAATTGGCTGCCATGGCGACGGTGATGTCATAATTGGTTGCCATGGCGATGATGTCATAATTGGTTGCCATGGCGACGGTGATGTCATAATTTGTTGCCATGGCGACGATGATGCCTTAATACGTTGCCATGGCGATGATGTCATAATTGGTTGCCATGGCGACAATGATGCCTTAATACGTTGCCATGGCAACGGTGATGTCATAATTGGTTGCCTTTTCGACGATGATGCCTTAATACGTTGCCATGGCGATGATGTCATAATTGGTTGCCATGGCGACGGTGATGTCATAATTGGTTGCCATGGCGACGGTGATGTCATAATTGGTTGCCATGGCGACAATAATGTCATAATTGGTTGCCATGGCGACGATGATGCCTTAATACGTTGACATGGCGATGATGTCATAATTGGTTGCCATGGCGATGGTGATGTCATAATTGGTTTCCATGGCGACGATGATGCCTTAATACGTTGCATGGCGATGATGTCATAATTGGTTGCCATGGCAAAGATGATGCCTTAATACGTTGCCATGGCGACGGTGATGTCATAATTTGTTGCCATGGTGATGATGTCATGCCATGGCGACGGTGATGTCATAATTGGTTGCTATGGCAACGATGATGTCATAATTGGTTGCCATGGAGACTATGATGCCTTAATACGTTGACATGGCGACGGTGATATCATTGGTTGCCATGGCGACGGTGATGTCATAATTGGTTGCCATGGCGACGTTGATGTCATAATTTGTTGCCATGGCAATGATGATGTCATAATTGGTTGCCATGGCGACGGTGATGTCATAATTGGTTGCTATGGCGACGATGATGTCATAATTGGTTGCCATGGAGACGATGATGCCTTAATACGTTGCCATGGTGACGGTGATATCATAATTGGTTGCCATGGCGACGGTGATGTCATAATTGGTTGCCATGGCGACGGTGATGCCTTGATACGTTGCCATGGCGACGGTGATGTCGTAATTGGTTGCCATGGCGACGGTGATGTCATAATTGGTTGCCATGGCGACGGTGATGTCATAATTGGTTGCCATGGCGATGATGCCTTAATACGTTGCCATGGCGACGGTGATGTCATAATTGGTTGCCATGGCGACAATGATGCCTTAATACATTGCCATGGCGATGATGTCATAATTGGTTGCCATGGTGACGGTGATGTCATAATTGATTGCCATGGCGACGATGATGCCTTAATACGTTCCCATGGCGATGATGTCATAATTGGTTGCCATGGCAACGGTGATGTCATAATTGGTTGCCATGGCGACGATGATGACTTAATACGTTGACATGGCGATGATGTCATAATTGGTTTCCATGGCGACGGTGATGTCATAATTTTTTGCCATGGCGACGGTGATGTCATAATTGGTTGCCATGGCGATGATGTCATAATTGGTTGCCATGGCGACGGTGATGTCATAATTGGTTGCCATGGCGACGATGATGCCTTAATACGTTGCCATGGCGATGATGTCATAATTGGTTGCCATGGCGACGGTGATGTCATAATTGGTTGCCATGGCGACGGTGATGTCATAATTGGTTGCCATGGCGACAATGATTTCATAATTGGTTGCCATGGCGACGATGATGCCTTAATACGTTGACATGGCGATGATGTCATAATTGGTTGCCATGGCGACGGTGATGTCATAATTGGTTGCCATGGCGACGATGATGCCTTAATACGTTGCCATGGCGATGATGTCATAATTGGTTGCCATGGCGACGGTGATGTCATAATTGGTTGCCATGGCGACTGTGATGTCATAATTGGTTGCCATGGCGACAATGATGTCATAATTGGTTGCCATGGCGACGATGATGCCTTAATACGTTGCCATGGCGATGATGTCATAATTGGTTGCCATGGCGATGATGCCTTAATACGTTGCCATGGCGACGGTGATGTCATAATTTGTTGCCATGTCGATGATGATGTCATAATTGGTTGCCATGGCGACGGTGATGTCATAATTGGTTGCTATGGCTACGATGATGTCATAATTGGTTGCCATGGAGACTATGATGCCTTAATACGTTGCCATGGCGACGGTGATATCATTGGTTGCCATGGCTACGGTGATGTCATAATTGGTTGCCATGGCGGTGATGTCATAATTGGTTGCCATGGCGATGGTGATGTCATAATTGGTTGCCATGGCGACAATAATGTCATAATTGGTTGCCATGGCGACGATGATGCCTTAATACGTTGACATGGCGATGATGTCATAATTGGTTGCCATGGCGACGGTGATGTCATAATTGGTTTCCATGGCGACGATGATGCCTTAATACGTTGCATGGCGATGATGTCATAATTGGTTGCCATGGCAAAGATGATGCCTTAATACGTTGCCATGGCGACGGTGATGTCATAATTTGTTGCCATGGTGATGATGATGTCATACCATGGCGACGGTGATGTCATAATTGGTTGCCATGGCGACGATGATGTCATAATTGGTTGCCATGGAGACGATGATGCCTTAATACGTTGCCATGGCGATGATGTCATAAATGGTTGCCATGGCGACGGTGATGTCATAATTGATTGCCATGGCGACGATTATGCCTTAATACGTTGCCATGGCGATGATGTCATAATTGGTTGCCATGGCGACGGTGATGTCATAATTGGTTGCCATGGCGACGGTGATGTCATAATTGGTTGCCATGGCGACAATGATGTCATAATTGGTTGCCATGGCGACGATGATGCCTTAATATGTTGCCATGGCGATGATGTCATAATTGGTTGCCATGGCGACGGTGATGTCATAATTGGTTGCCATGGTGACGGTGATGTCATAATTGGTTGCCATGGCGACAATGATGTCATAATTGGTTGCCATGGTGACGATGATGCCTTAATACGTTGCCATGGCGATGATGTCATAATTGGTTGCCATGGCGACGGTGATGTCATAATTGGTTGCCATGGCGACGATGATGCCTTAATACGTTGCCATGGCGATGATGTCATAATTGGTTGCCATGGTGACGGTGATGTAATAATTGGTTGCCATGGTGATGTTGATGTCATAATTCTTTGCCATGGCGACAATGATGTCATGATTGGTTGCCATGGCGACGATGATGCCTTAATATGTTGCCATGGCGACGGTGATGTCATAATTTGTTGCCATGGCGATGATGATGTCATAATTGGTTGCCATGGCGACGGTGATGTCATAATTGGTTGCCATGGCGACGATGATGCCTTAATACGTTGCCATGGCAATGATGTCATAAATGGTTGCCATGGCGACGGTGATGTCATAATTCGTTTGCCATGGTGACGGTGATGTCATAATTGGTTGCCATGGTGACGGTGATGTCATAATTGGTTGCCATGGCGACGGTGATGTCATAATTGGTTGCCATGACGATGATGATGTCATAATTGGTTGCCATGGCGATGATGTCATAATTGGTTGCCATGGCGATTATGTCATAATTGGTTGCCATGGCGACGATGATACCTTAATACGTTGCCATGGCGATGAAGTCATAATTGGTTGCCATGGCGATGATGATGTCATAATAGGTTGCCATGGCGACGGTGAGGTCATAATTGGTTGCCATGGCGATGATGTCATAATAGGTTGCCATGGCGATGATGTCATAATAGGTTGCCATGGCGACGGTGATGTCATAATTGGTTGCCATGGCGACGGTGATGTAATAATTGGTTGCCATGGCGACGATGATGCCTTAATACGTTGCCATGGCGACGATGATGCCTTAATATGTTGCCATGGCGACGGTGATGTCATAATTGGTTGCCATGGCGACGGTGATGTCATAATTGGTTGCATTGGCGACGGTGATGTCATAATTGGTTGCCATGACGATGATGATGTCATAATTGGTTGCCATGGCGATGATGTCATAATTGGTTGCCATGGCGACGGTGATGTCATAATTGGTTGCCATGGCGACGATGATGCCTTAATACGTTGCCATGGCGACGGTGATGTCATAATTGGTTGCCATGGCGACGATGATGCCTTAATACGTTGCCATGGCGATGATGTCATAATTGGTTGCCATGGCGACGGTGATGTCATAATTGGTTGCCATGGCGACGGTAATGTCATAATTGGTTGCCATGGCGACGATGATGCCTTAATACGTTGCCATGGCGATGATGTCATAATTGGTTGCCATGGTGACGGTGATGTCATAACTGGTTGCCATGGCGACGATGATGCCTTGATACGTTGCCATGGCGATGATGTCATAATTGGTTGCCATGGCAACGGTGATGTCATAATTGGTTGCCATGGCGACGATGATGCCTTAATACGTTGACATGGTGATGATGTCATAATTGGTTGCCATGGCGACGGTGATGTCATAATTTTTTGCCATGGCGACGGTGATGTCATAATTGGTTGCCATGGCGATAATGTCATAATTGGTTGCCATGGCGACGGTGATGTCATAATTGGTTGCCATGGCGACGATGATGCCTTAATACGTTGCCATGGCGATGATGTCATAATTGGTTGCCATGGCGACGGTGATGTCATAATTGGTTGCCATGGCGACTGTGATGTCATAATTGGTTGCCATGGCGACAATGATTTCATAATTGGTTGCCATGGCGACGATGATGCCTTAATACGTTGACATGGCGATGATGTCATAATTGGTTGCCATGGCGACGCTGATGTCACAATTGGTTGCCATGGCGACGATGATGCCTTAATACGTTGCCATGGCGATGATGTCATAATTGGTTGCCATGGCGACGGTGATGTCATAATTGGTTGCCATGGCGACGGTGATGTCATAATTGGTTGCCATGGCGACAATGATGTCATAATTGGTTGCCATGGCGACGATGATGCCTTAATACGTTGACAAGGCGATGATTTCATAATTGGTTGCCATGGCGACGGTGATGTCATAATTGGTTGCCATGGCGACGATGATGCCTTAATACGTTGCCATGGCGATGATGTCATAATTGGTTGCCATGGCGATGATGATGCCTTAATACGTTGCCATGGCGACGGTGATGTCATAATTTGTTGCCATGGCGATGATGATGTCATAATTGGTTGCCATGGCGATGGTGATGTCATAATTGGTTGCTATGGCGACGATGATGTCATAATTGGTTGCCATGGAGACTATGATGCCTTAATACGTTGCCATGGCGACGGTGATATCATTGGTTGCCATGGCGACGGTGATGTCATAATTTGTTGCCATGGCGATGGTGATGTCATAATTGGTTGCCATGGCGACGGTGATTTCATAATTGGTTGCTCTGGCGACGATGATGTCATAATTGGTTGCCATGGAGATGATGATGCCTTAATACGTTGCCATGTCGATTATGTCATAAATGGTTGCCATGGCGACGGTGATGTCATAATTGGTTGCCATGGCGACGATTATGCCTTAATACGTTGCCATGGCGATGATGTCATAATTGGTTGCCATGGCGATGGTGAAGTCATAATTGGTTGCCATGGCGACGGTGATGTCACAATTGGTTGCCATGGCGACAATGATGTCATAATTGGTTGCCATGGCGACGATGATGCCTTAATACGTTGCCATGGCGATGATGTCATAATTGGTTGCCATGGCGACGGTGATGTCATAATTGGTTGCCATGGCGACGGTGATGTCATAATTGGTTGCCATGGCGATGATGTCATAATTTGTTGCCATGGCGACGGTGATGTCATAATTGATTACCATGGCGACGATGATGCCTTAATACATTGCCATGGCGATGATGCCTTAATACATTGCCATGGCGATGATGTCATAATTGGTTGCCATGTCGACGGTGATGTCATAATTGGTTGCCATGGCGACGATGATGCCTTAATACGTTGCCATGGCGATGATGTCATAATTGGTTGCCATGGCGACGATCATGCCTTAATACGTTGCCATGGCGATGATATCATAATTGGTTGCCATGGCGACGGTGATGTCATAATTAGTTGCCATAGCGACGGTGATGTCATAATTGGTTGCCATGGCAACGATGATGCCTTAATACGTTGCCATGGCGACGGTGATATCATAATTGGTTGCCATGGTGACGGTGATGTCATAATTGGTTGCCATGGCGACGGTGATGTCATAATTGGTTGCCATGGCGACGATGATGCCTTAATACGTTGCCATGGCGATGATGTCATATTTGGTTGCCATGGCGATGGTGATGTCATAATTGGTTGCCATGGCGACGTGATGTCATAATTGGTTGCCATGGCGATGATGTCATAATTGGTTGCCATGGCGACGGTGATGTCATAATTGGTTGCAATGGTGACGATGATGTCATAATTGGTTGCCATGGCGATGGTGATGTCATAATTGGTTGCCATGGCGATGATGATGTCATAATTGGTTGCCATGTCGACGATGATGCCTTAATACGTTCCCATGGCGATGATGTCATAATTGTTTGCCATGGCGACGATCATGCCTTAATACATTGCCATGGCGATGATGTCATAATTGGTTGCCATGGCAACGGTGATGTCATAATTGGTTGCCATAGCGACGGTGATGTCATAATTGGTTGCCATGGCGACGATGATGCCTTAATACGTTGCCATGGCGACGGTGATATCATAATTGGTTGCCATGGCGACGGAGATGTCATAATTGGTTGCCATGGCGACGGTGATGTCATAATTGGTTGCCATGGCGACGATGGTGCCTTAATACGTTGCCATGGTGATGATGTCATAATTGGTTGCCATGGCGACGGTGATGTCATAATTGGCTGCCATGGCGACGGTGATGTCATAATTGGTTGCCATGGCGATGATGTCATAATTGGTTGCCATGGCGACGGTGATGTCATAATTTGTTGCCATGGCGACGATGATGCCTTAATACGTTGCCATGGCGATGATGTCATAATTGGTTGCCATGGCGACAATGATGCCTTAATACGTTGCCATGGCAACGGTGATGTCATAATTGGTTGCCTTTTCGACGATGATGCCTTAATACGTTGCCATGGCGATGATGTCATAATTGGTTGCCATGGCGACGGTGATGTCATAATTTGTTGCCATGTCGATGATGATGTCATAATTGGTTGCCATGGCGACGGTGATGTCATAATTGGTTGCTATGGCTACGATGATGTCATAATTGGTTGCCATGGAGACTATGATGCCTTAATACGTTGCCATGGCGACGGTGATATCATTGGTTGCCATGGCTACGGTGATGTCATAATTGGTTGCCATGGCGGTGATGTCATAATTGGTTGCCATGGTGACGGTGATGTCATAATTGGTTGCCATGGCGACGATGATGCCTTAATACGTTGCCATGATGATGATGTCATAATTGGTTGCCATGGCGATGGTGATGTCATAATTGGTTGCCATGGCGATGGTGATGTCATAATTGGTTGCCATGGCGACAATAATGTCATAATTGGTTGCCATGGCGACGATGATGCCTTAATACGTTGACATGGCGATGATGTCATAATTGGTTGCCATGGCGACGGTGATGTCATAATTGGTTTCCATGGCGACGATGATGCCTTAATACGTTGCATGGCGATGATGTCATAATTGGTTGCCATGGCAAAGATGATGCCTTAATACGTTGCCATGGCGACGGTGATGTCATAATTTGTTGCCATGGTGATGATGATGTCATACCATGGCGACGGTGATGTCATAATTGGTTGCCATGGCGACGATGATGTCATAATTGGTTGCCATGGAGACGATGATGCCTTAATACGTTGCCATGGCGATGATGTCATAAATGGTTGCCATGGCGACGGTGATGTCATAATTGATTGCCATGGCGACGATTATGCCTTAATACGTTGCCATGGCGATGATGTCATAATTGGTTGCCATGGCGACGGTGATGTCATAATTGGTTGCCATGGCGACGGTGATGTCATAATTGGTTGCCATGGCGACAATGATGTCATAATTGGTTGCCATGGCGACGATGATGCCTTAATATGTTGCCATGGCGATGATGTCATAATTGGTTGCCATGGCGACGGTGATGTCATAATTGGTTGCCATGGTGACGGTGATGTCATAATTGGTTGCCATGGCGACAATGATGTCATAATTGGTTGCCATGGTGACGATGATGCCTTAATACGTTGCCATGGCGATGATGTCATAATTGGTTGCCATGGCGACGGTGATGTCATAATTGGTTGCCATGGCGACGATGATGCCTTAATACGTTGCCATGGCGATGATGTCATAATTGGTTGCCATGGTGACGGTGATGTAATAATTGGTTGCCATGGTGATGTTGATGTCATAATTCTTTGCCATGGCGACAATGATGTCATGATTGGTTGCCATGGCGACGATGATGCCTTAATATGTTGCCATGGCGACGGTGATGTCATAATTTGTTGCCATGGCGATGATGATGTCATAATTGGTTGCCATGGCGACGGTGATGTCATAATTGGTTGCCATGGCGACGATGATGCCTTAATACGTTGCCATGGCAATGATGTCATAAATGGTTGCCATGGCGACGGTGATGTCATAATTCGTTTGCCATGGTGACGGTGATGTCATAATTGGTTGCCATGGTGACGGTGATGTCATAATTGGTTGCCATGGCGACGGTGATGTCATAATTGGTTGCCATGACGATGATGATGTCATAATTGGTTGCCATGGCGATGATGTCATAATTGGTTGCCATGGCGATTATGTCATAATTGGTTGCCATGGCGACGATGATACCTTAATACGTTGCCATGGCGATGAAGTCATAATTGGTTGCCATGGCGATGATGATGTCATAATAGGTTGCCATGGCGACGGTGAGGTCATAATTGGTTGCCATGGCGATGATGTCATAATAGGTTGCCATGGCGATGATGTCATAATAGGTTGCCATGGCGACGGTGATGTCATAATTGGTTGCCATGGCGACGGTGATGTAATAATTGGTTGCCATGGCGACGATGATGCCTTAATACGTTGCCATGGCGACGATGATGCCTTAATATGTTGCCATGGCGACGGTGATGTCATAATTGGTTGCCATGGCGACGGTGATGTCATAATTGGTTGCATTGGCGACGGTGATGTCATAATTGGTTGCCATGACGATGATGATGTCATAATTGGTTGCCATGGCGATGATGTCATAATTGGTTGCCATGGCGACGGTGATGTCATAATTGGTTGCCATGGCGACGATGATGCCTTAATACGTTGCCATGGCGACGGTGATGTCATAATTGGTTGCCATGGCGACGATGATGCCTTAATACGTTGCCATGGCGATGATGTCATAATTGGTTGCCATGGCGACGGTGATGTCATAATTGGTTGCCATGGCGACGATGATGCCTTAATACGTTGCCATGGCGATGATGTCATAATTGGTTGCCATGGCGACGATGATGCCTTAATACGTTGCCATGGTGACTGTGATGTCATAGTTTGTTGCCATGGCGATGATGATGTCATAATTGTTTGCCATGGCGACGGTGATGTCATAATTGGTTGCCATGGCGACGGTGATGTCATAATTGGTTGCCATGGCGACGATGATGCCTTAATACGTTGCCATGGCGATGATGTCATAATTGGTTGCCATGGCGACGGTGATGTCATAATTGGTTGCCATGGCGACGGTGATGTCATAATTGGTTGCCATGGCGACAATGATTTCATAAATGGTTGCCATGGCGACGATGATGCCTTAATACGTTGACATGGCGATGATGTCATAATTGGTTGCCATGGCAACGGTGATGTCATAATTGGTTGCCATGGCGACGGTTATGTCATAATTGGCTGCCATGGCGACAATGATGTCATAATTGGTTGCCATGGCGACGATGATGCCTTAATACGTTGACATGGCGATGATGTCATAATTGGTTGCCATGGTGACGGTGATGTCATAATTGGTTGCCATTGCGACGATGATGCCTTAATACGTTGCCATGGCGATTATGTCATAATTGGTTGCCATGGAGATGATGATGCCTTAATACATTGCCATGGCGACGGTGATGTCATAATTTGTTGCCATGTCGATGATGATGTCATAATTGGTTGCCATGGCGACGGTGATGTCATAATTGGTTGCTATGGCGACGATGATGTCATAATTGGTTGCCATGGAGACTATGATGCCTTAATACGTTGCCATGGCGACGGTGATATCATTGGTTGCCATGGCTACGGTGATGTCATAATTGGTTGCCATGGCGGTGATGTCATAATTGGTTGCCATGGCGACGGTAATGTCATAATTGGTTGCCATGGCGACGATGATGCCTTAATACGTTGCCATGGCGATGATGTCATAATTGGTTGCCATGGTGACGGTGATGTCATAACTGGTTGCCATGGCGACGATGATGCCTTGATACGTTGCCATGGCGATGATGTCATAATTGGTTGCCATGGCAACGGTGATGTCATAATTGGTTGCCATGGCGACGATGATGCCTTAATACGTTGACATGGTGATGATGTCATAATTGGTTGCCATGGCGACGGTGATGTCATAATTTTTTGCCATGGCGACGGTGATGTCATAATTGGTTGCCATGGCGATAATGTCATAATTGGTTGCCATGGCGACGGTGATGTCATAATTGGTTGCCATGGCGACGATGATGCCTTAATACGTTGCCATGGCGATGATGTCATAATTGGTTGCCATGGCGACGGTGATGTCATAATTGGTTGCCATGGCGACTGTGATGTCATAATTGGTTGCCATGGCGACAATGATTTCATAATTGGTTGCCATGGCGACGATGATGCCTTAATACGTTGACATGGCGATGATGTCATAATTGGTTGCCATGGCGACGCTGATGTCACAATTGGTTGCCATGGCGACGATGATGCCTTAATACGTTGCCATGGCGATGATGTCATAATTGGTTGCCATGGCGACGGTGATGTCATAATTGGTTGCCATGGCGACGGTGATGTCATAATTGGTTGCCATGGCGACAATGATGTCATAATTGGTTGCCATGGCGACGATGATGCCTTAATACGTTGACAAGGCGATGATTTCATAATTGGTTGCCATGGCGACGGTGATGTCATAATTGGTTGCCATGGCGACGATGATGCCTTAATACGTTGCCATGGCGATGATGTCATAATTGGTTGCCATGGCGATGATGATGCCTTAATACGTTGCCATGGCGACGGTGATGTCATAATTTGTTGCCATGGCGATGATGATGTCATAATTGGTTGCCATGGCGATGGTGATGTCATAATTGGTTGCTATGGCGACGATGATGTCATAATTGGTTGCCATGGAGACTATGATGCCTTAATACGTTGCCATGGCGACGGTGATATCATTGGTTGCCATGGCGACGGTGATGTCATAATTAGTTGCCATGGCGATGATGTCATAATTGGTTGCCATGGCGACGGTGATGTCATAATTGGTTGCCATGGCGACGATGATGCCTTAATACGTTGCCATGGTGATGATGTCATAATTGGTTGCCATGGCGATGGTGATGTCATAATTGGTTGCCATGGCGACGGTGATGTCATAATTGGTTGCCATGGCGACAATGATGTCATAATTGGTTGCCATGGCGACGATGATGCCTTAATACGTTGACATGGCGATGATGTCATAATTGGTTGCCATGGCGACGGTGATGTCATAATTGGTTTCCATGGCGACGATGATGCCTTAATACGTTGCATGGCGATGATGTCATAATTGGTTGCCATGGCAAAGATGATGCCTTAATACGTTGCCATGGCGACGGTGATGTCATAATTTGTTGCCATGGCGATGGTGATGTCATAATTGGTTGCCATGGCGACGGTGATTTCATAATTGGTTGCTCTGGCGACGATGATGTCATAATTGGTTGCCATGGAGATGATGATGCCTTAATACGTTGCCATGTCGATTATGTCATAAATGGTTGCCATGGCGACGGTGATGTCATAATTGGTTGCCATGGCGACGATTATGCCTTAATACGTTGCCATGGCGATGATGTCATAATTGGTTGCCATGGCGATGGTGAAGTCATAATTGGTTGCCATGGCGACGGTGATGTCACAATTGGTTGCCATGGCGACAATGATGTCATAATTGGTTGCCATGGCGACGATGATGCCTTAATACGTTGCCATGGCGATGATGTCATAATTGGTTGCCATGGCGACGGTGATGTCATAATTGGTTGCCATGGCGACGGTGATGTCATAATTGGTTGCCATGGCGATGATGTCATAATTTGTTGCCATGGCGACGGTGATGTCATAATTGGTTACCATGGCGACGATGATGCCTTAATACATTGCCATGGCGATGATGCCTTAATACATTGCCATGGCGATGATGTCATAATTGGTTGCCATGTCGACGGTGATGTCATAATTGGTTGCCATGGCGACTATGATGCCTTAATACGTTGCCATGGCGATGATGTCATAATTGGTTGCCATGGCGACGATCATGCCTTAATACGTTGCCATGGCGATGATATCATAATTGGTTGCCATGGCGACGGTGATGTCATAATTAGTTGCCATAGCGACGGTGATGTCATAATTGGTTGCCATGGCAACGATGATGCCTTAATACGTTGCCATGGCGACGGTGATATCATAATTGGTTGCCATGGTGACGGTGATGTCATAATTGGTTGCCATGGCGACGGTGATGTCATAATTGGTTGCCATGGCGACGATGATGCCTTAATACGTTGCCATGGCGATGATGTCATATTTGGTTGCCATGGCGATGGTGATGTCATAATTGGTTGCCATGGCGACGGTGATGTCATAATTGGTTGCCATGGCGACGATGATGCCTTAATACGTTGCCATGGCGACGGTGATATCATAATTGGTTGCCATGGCGACGGAGATGTCATAATTGGTTGCCATGGCGACGGTGATGTCATAATTGGTTGCCATGGCGACGATGATGCCTTAATACGTTGCCATGGTGATGATGTCATAATTGGTTGCCATGGCGACGGTGATGTCATAATTGGCTGCCATGGCGACGGTGATGTCATAATTGGTTGCCATGGCGATGATGTCATAATTGGTTGCCATGGCGACGGTGATGTCATAATTTGTTGCCATGGCGACGATGATGCCTTAATACGTTGCCATGGCGATGATGTCATAATTGGTTGCCATGGCGACAATGATGCCTTAATACGTTGCCATGGCAACGGTGATGTCATAATTGGTTGCCTTTTCGACGATGATGCCTTAATATGTTGCCATGGCGATGATGTCATAATTGGTTGCCATGGCGACGGTGATGTCATAATTGGTTGCCATGGCGACGGTGATGTCATAATTGGTTGCCATGGCGACAATAATGTCATAATTGGTTGCCATGGCGACGATGATGCCTTAATACGTTGACATGGCGATGATGTCATAATTGGTTGCCATGGCGACGGTGATGTCATAATTGGTTTCCATGGCGACGATGATGCCTTAATACGTTGCATGGCGATGATGTCATAATTGGTTGCCATGGCAAAGATGATGCCTTAATACGTTGCCATGGCGACGGTGATGTCATAATTTGTTGCCATGGTGATGATGTCATGCCATGGCGACGGTGATGTCATAATTGGTTGCTATGGCAACGATGATGTCATAATTGGTTGCCATGGAGACTATGATGCCTTAATACGTTGACATGGCGACGGTGATATCATTGGTTGCCATGGCGACGGTGATGTCATAATTGGTTGCCATGGCGACGTTGATGTCATAATTTGTTGCCATGGCAATGATGATGTCATAATTGGTTGCCATGGCGACGGTGATGTCATAATTGGTTGCTATGGCGACGATGATGTCATAATTGGTTGCCATGGAGACGATGATGCCTTAATACGTTGCCATGGTGACGGTGATATCATAATTGGTTGCCATGGCGACGGTGATGTCATAATTGGTTGCCATGGCGACGGTGATGCCTTGATACGTTGCCATGGCGACGGTGATGTCGTAATTGGTTGCCATGGCGACGGTGATGTCATAATTGGTTGCCATGGCGACGGTGATGTCATAATTGGTTGCCATGGCGATGATGCCTTAATACGTTGCCATGGCGACGGTGATGTCATAATTGGTTGCCATGGCGACAATGATGCCTTAATACATTGCCATGGCGATGATGTCATAATTGGTTGCCATGGTGACGGTGATGTCATAATTGGTTGCCATGGCGACGATGATGCCTTAATACGTTCCCATGGCGATGATGTCATAATTGGTTGCCATGGCAACGGTGATGTCATAATTGGTTGCCATGGCGACGATGATGACTTAATACGTTGACATGGCGATGATGTCATAATTGGTTTCCATGGCGACGGTGATGTCATAATTTTTTGCCATGGCGACGGTGATGTCATAATTGGTTGCCATGGCGATGATGTCATAATTGGTTGCCATGGCGACGGTGATGTCATAATTGGTTGCCATGGCGACGATGATGCCTTAATACGTTACCATGGCGATGATGTCATAATTGGTTGCCATGGCGACGGTGATGTCATAATTGGTTGCCATGGCGACGGTGATGTCATAATTGGTTGCCATGGCGACAATGATTTCATAATTGGTTGCCATGGCGACGATGATGCCTTAATACGTTGACATGGCGATGATGTCATAATTGGTTGCCATGGCGACGGTGATGTCATAATTGGTTGCCATGGCGACGATGATGCCTTAATACGTTGCCATGGCGATGATGTCATAATTGGTTGCCATGGCGACGGTGATGTCATAATTGGTTGCCATGGCGACTGTGATGTCATAATTGGTTGCCATGGCGACAATGATGTCATAATTGGTTGCCATGGCGACGATGATGCCTTAATACGTTGACATGGCGATGATGTCATAATTGGTTGCCATGGTGACGGTGATGTCATAATTGGTTGCCATGGCGACGATGATGCCTTAATACGTTGCCATGGCGATGATGTCATAATTGGTTGCCATGGCGATGATGCCTTAATACGTTGCCATGGCGACGGTGATGTCATAATTTGTTGCCATGTCGATGATGATGTCATAATTGGTTGCCATGGCGACGGTGATGTCATAATTGGTTGCTATGGCTACGATGATGTCATAATTGGTTGCCATGGAGACTATGATGCCTTAATACGTTGCCATGGCGACGGTGATATCATTGGTTGCCATGGCTACGGTGATGTCATAATTGGTTGCCATGGCGGTGATGTCATAATTGGTTGCCATGGTGACGGTGATGTCATAATTGGTTGCCATGGCGACGATGATGCCTTAATACGTTGCCATGATGATGATGTCATAATTGGTTGCCATGGCGATGGTGATGTCATAATTGGTTGCCATGGCGATGGTGATGTCATAATTGGTTGCCATGGCGACAATAATGTCATAATTGGTTGCCATGGCGACGATGATGCCTTAATACGTTGACATGGCGATGATGTCATAATTGGTTGCCATGGCGACGGTGATGTCATAATTGGTTTCCATGGCGACGATGATGCCTTAATACGTTGCATGGCGATGATGTCATAATTGGTTGCCATGGCAAAGATGATGCCTTAATACGTTGCCATGGCGACGGTGATGTCATAATTTGTTGCCATGGTGATGATGATGTCATACCATGGCGACGGTGATGTCATAATTGGTTGCCATGGCGACGATGATGTCATAATTGGTTGCCATGGAGACGATGATGCCTTAATACGTTGCCATGGCGATGATGTCATAAATGGTTGCCATGGCGACGGTGATGTCATAATTGATTGCCATGGCGACGATTATGCCTTAATACGTTGCCATGGCGATGATGTCATAATTGGTTGCCATGGCGACGGTGATGTCATAATTGGTTGCCATGGCGACGGTGATGTCATAATTGGTTGCCATGGCGACAATGATGTCATAATTGGTTGCCATGGCGACGATGATGCCTTAATATGTTGCCATGGCGATGATGTCATAATTGGTTGCCATGGCGACGGTGATGTCATAATTGGTTGCCATGGTGACGGTGATGTCATAATTGGTTGCCATGGCGACAATGATGTCATAATTGGTTGCCATGGTGACGATGATGCCTTAATACGTTGCCATGGCGATGATGTCATAATTGGTTGCCATGGCGACGGTGATGTCATAATTGGTTGCCATGGCGACGATGATGCCTTAATACGTTGCCATGGCGATGATGTCATAATTGGTTGCCATGGTGACGGTGATGTAATAATTGGTTGCCATGGTGATGTTGATGTCATAATTCTTTGCCATGGCGACAATGATGTCATGATTGGTTGCCATGGCGACGATGATGCCTTAATATGTTGCCATGGCGACGGTGATGTCATAATTTGTTGCCATGGCGATGATGATGTCATAATTGGTTGCCATGGCGACGGTGATGTCATAATTGGTTGCCATGGCGACGATGATGCCTTAATACGTTGCCATGGCGATGATGTCATAATTGGTTGCCATGGTGACGGTGATGTAATAATTGGTTGCCATGGTGATGTTGATGTCATAATTCTTTGCCATGGCGACAATGATGTCATGATTGGTTGCCATGGCGACGATGATGCCTTAATATGTTGCCATGGCGACGGTGATGTCATAATTTGTTGCCATGGCGATGATGATGTCATAATTGGTTGCCATGGCGACGGTGATGTCATAATTGGTTGCCATGGCGACGATGATGCCTTAATACGTTGCCATGGCAATGATGTCATAAATGGTTGCCATGGCGACGGTGATGTCATAATTCGTTTGCCATGGTGACGGTGATGTCATAATTGGTTGCCATGGTGACGGTGATGTCATAATTGGTTGCCATGGCGACGGTGATGTCATAATTGGTTGCCATGACGATGATGATGTCATAATTGGTTGCCATGGCGATGATGTCATAATTGGTTGCCATGGCGATTATGTCATAATTGGTTGCCATGGCGACGATGATACCTTAATACGTTGCCATGGCGATGAAGTCATAATTGGTTGCCATGGCGATGATGATGTCATAATAGGTTGCCATGGCGATGGTGAGGTCATAATTGGTTGCCATGGCGATGATGTCATAATAGGTTGCCATGGCGATGATGTCATAATAGGTTGCCATGGCGACGGTGATGTCATAATTGGTTGCCATGGCGACGGTGATGTAATAATTGGTTGCCATGGCGACGATGATGCCTTAATACGTTGCCATGGCGACGATGATGCCTTAATATGTTGCCATGGCGACGGTGATGTCATAATTGGTTGCCATGGCGACGGTGATGTCATAATTGGTTGCATTGGCGACGGTGATGTCATAATTGGTTGCCATGACGATGATGATGTCATAATTGGTTGCCATGGCGATGATGTCATAATTGGTTGCCATGGCGACGGTGATGTCATAATTGGTTGCCATGGCGACGATGATGCCTTAATACGTTGCCATGGCGACGGTGATGTCATAATTGGTTGCCATGGCGACGATGATGCCTTAATACGTTGCCATGGCGATGATGTCATAATTGGTTGCCATGGCGACGGTGATGTCATAATTGGTTGCCATGGCGACGATGATGCCTTAATACGTTGCCATGGCGATGATGTCATAATTGGTTGCCATGGCGACGATGATGCCTTAATACGTTGCCATGGTGACTGTAATGTCATAGTTTGTTGCCATGGCGATGATGATGTCATAATTGTTTGCCATGGCGACGGTGATGTCATAATTGGTTGCCATGGCGACGGTGATGTCATAATTGGTTGCCATGGCGACGATGATGCCTTAATACGTTGCCATGGCGATGATGTCATAATTGGTTGCCATGGCGACGGTGATGTCATAATTGGTTGCCATGGCGACGGTGATGTCATAATTGGTTGCCATGGCGACAATGATTTCATAAATGGTTGCCATGGCGACGATGATGCCTTAATACGTTGACATGGCGATGATGTCATAATTGGTTGCCATGGCAACGGTGATGTCATAATTGGTTGCCATGGCGACGGTTATGTCATAATTGGCTGCCATGGCGACAATGATGTCATAATTGGTTGCCATGGCGACGATGATGCCTTAATACGTTGACATGGCGATGATGTCATAATTGGTTGCCATGGTGACGGTGATGTCATAATTGGTTGCCATTGCGACGATGATGCCTTAATACGTTGCCATGGCGATTATGTCATAATTGGTTGCCATGGAGATGATGATGCCTTAATACATTGCCATGGCGACGGTGATGTCATAATTTGTTGCCATGTCGATGATGATGTCATAATTGGTTGCCATGGCGACGGTGATGTCATAATTGGTTGCTATGGCGACGATGATGTCATAATTGGTTGCCATGGAGACTATGATGCCTTAATACGTTGCCATGGCGACGGTGATATCATTGGTTGCCATGGCTACGGTGATGTCATAATTGGTTGCCATGGCGGTGATGTCATAATTGGTTGCCATGGCGACGGTAATGTCATAATTGGTTGCCATGGCGACGATGATGCCTTAATACGTTGCCATGGCGATGATGTCATAATTGGTTGCCATGGTGACGGTGATGTCATAACTGGTTGCCATGGCGACGATGATGCCTTGATACGTTGCCATGGCGATGATGTCATAATTGGTTGCCATGGCAACGGTGATGTCATAATTGGTTGCCATGGCGACGATGATGCCTTAATACGTTGACATGGTGATGATGTCATAATTGGTTGCCATGGCGACGGTGATGTCATAATTTTTTGCCATGGCGACGGTGATGTCATAATTGGTTGCCATGGCGATAATGTCATAATTGGTTGCCATGGCGACGGTGATGTCATAATTGGTTGCCATGGCGACGATGATGCCTTAATACGTTGCCATGGCGATGATGTCATAATTGGTTGCCATGGCGACGGTGATGTCATAATTGGTTGCCATGGCGACTGTGATGTCATAATTGGTTGCCATGGCGACAATGATTTCATAATTGGTTGCCATGGCGACGATGATGCCTTAATACGTTGACATGGCGATGATGTCATAATTGGTTGCCATGGCGACGCTGATGTCACAATTGGTTGCCATGGCGACGATGATGCCTTAATACGTTGCCATGGCGATGATGTCATAATTGGTTGCCATGGCGACGGTGATGTCATAATTGGTTGCCATGGCGACGGTGATGTCATAATTGGTTGCCATGGCGACAATGATGTCATAATTGGTTGCCATGGCGACGATGATGCCTTAATACGTTGACAAGGCGATGATTTCATAATTGGTTGCCATGGCGACGGTGATGTCATAATTGGTTGCCATGGCGACGATGATGCCTTAATACGTTGCCATGGCGATGATGTCATAATTGGTTGCCATGGCGATGATGATGCCTTAATACGTTGCCATGGCGACGGTGATGTCATAATTTGTTGCCATGGCGATGATGATGTCATAATTGGTTGCCATGGCGATGGTGATGTCATAATTGGTTGCTATGGCGACGATGATGTCATAATTGGTTGCCATGGAGACTATGATGCCTTAATACGTTGCCATGGCGACGGTGATATCATTGGTTGCCATGGCGACGGTGATGTCATAATTAGTTGCCATGGCGATGATGTCATAATTGGTTGCCATGGCGACGGTGATGTCATAATTGGTTGCCATGGCGACGATGATGCCTTAATACGTTGCCATGGTGATGATGTCATAATTGGTTGCCATGGCGATGGTGATGTCATAATTGGTTGCCATGGCGACGGTGATGTCATAATTGGTTGCCATGGCGACAATGATGTCATAATTGGTTGCCATGGCGACGATGATGCCTTAATACGTTGACATGGCGATGATGTCATAATTGGTTGCCATGGCGACGGTGATGTCATAATTGGTTTCCATGGCGACGATGATGCCTTAATACGTTGCATGGCGATGATGTCATAATTGGTTGCCATGGCAAAGATGATGCCTTAATACGTTGCCATGGCGACGGTGATGTCATAATTTGTTGCCATGGCGATGGTGATGTCATAATTGGTTGCCATGGCGACGGTGATTTCATAATTGGTTGCTCTGGCGACGATGATGTCATAATTGGTTGCCATGGAGATGATGATGCCTTAATACGTTGCCATGTCGATTATGTCATAAATGGTTGCCATGGCGACGGTGATGTCATAATTGGTTGCCATGGCGACGATTATGCCTTAATACGTTGCCATGGCGATGATGTCATAATTGGTTGCCATGGCGATGGTGAAGTCATAATTGGTTGCCATGGCGACGGTGATGTCACAATTGGTTGCCATGGCGACAATGATGTCATAATTGGTTGCCATGGCGACGATGATGCCTTAATACGTTGCCATGGCGATGATGTCATAATTGGTTGCCATGGCGACGGTGATGTCATAATTGGTTGCCATGGCGACGGTGATGTCATAATTGGTTGCCATGGCGATGATGTCATAATTTGTTGCCATGGCGACGGTGATGTCATAATTGGTTACCATGGCGACGATGATGCCTTAATACATTGCCATGGCGATGATGCCTTAATACATTGCCATGGCGATGATGTCATAATTGGTTGCCATGTCGACGGTGATGTCATAATTGGTTGCCATGGCGACGATGATGCCTTAATACGTTGCCATGGCGATGATGTCATAATTGGTTGCCATGGCGACGATCATGCCTTAATACGTTGCCATGGCGATGATATCATAATTGGTTGCCATGGCGACGGTGATGTCATAATTAGTTGCCATAGCGACGGTGATGTCATAATTGGTTGCCATGGCAACGATGATGCCTTAATACGTTGCCATGGCGACGGTGATATCATAATTGGTTGCCATGGTGACGGTGATGTCATAATTGGTTGCCATGGCGACGGTGATGTCATAATTGGTTGCCATGGCGACGATGATGCCTTAATACGTTGCCATGGCGATGATGTCATATTTGGTTGCCATGGCGATGGTGATGTCATAATTGGTTGCCATGGCGACGTGATGTCATAATTGGTTGCCATGGCGATGATGTCATAATTGGTTGCCATGGCGACGGTGATGTCATAATTGGTTGCAATGGTGACGATGATGTCATAATTGGTTGCCATGGCGATGGTGATGTCATAATTGGTTGCCATGGCGATGATGATGTCATAATTGGTTGCCATGTCGACGATGATGCCTTAATACGTTCCCATGGCGATGATGTCATAATTGTTTGCCATGGCGACGATCATGCCTTAATACATTGCCATGGCGATGATGTCATAATTGGTTGCCATGGCAACGGTGATGTCATAATTGGTTGCCATAGCGACGGTGATGTCATAATTGGTTGCCATGGCGACGATGATGCCTTAATACGTTGCCATGGCGACGGTGATATCATAATTGGTTGCCATGGCGACGGAGATGTCATAATTGGTTGCCATGGCGACGGTGATGTCATAATTGGTTGCCATGGCGACGATGATGCCTTAATACGTTGCCATGGTGATGATGTCATAATTGGTTGCCATGGCGACGGTGATGTCATAATTGGCTGCCATGGCGACGGTGATGTCATAATTGGTTGCCATGGCGATGATGTCATAATTGGTTGCCATGGCGACGGTGATGTCATAATTTGTTGCCATGGCGACGATGATGCCTTAATACGTTGCCATGGCGATGATGTCATAATTGGTTGCCATGGCGACAATGATGCCTTAATACGTTGCCATGGCAACGGTGATGTCATAATTGGTTGCCTTTTCGACGATGATGCCTTAATACGTTGCCATGGCGATGATGTCATAATTGGTTGCCATGGCGACGGTGATGTCATAATTGGTTGCCATGGCGACGGTGATGTCATAATTGGTTGCCATGGCGACAATAATGTCATAATTGGTTGCCATGGCGACGATGATGCCTTAATACGTTGACATGGCGATGATGTCATAATTGGTTGCCATGGCGACGGTGATGTCATAATTGGTTTCCATGGCGACGATGATGCCTTAATACGTTGCATGGCGATGATGTCATAATTGGTTGCCATGGCAAAGATGATGCCTTAATACGTTGCCATGGCGACGGTGATGTCATAATTTGTTGCCATGGTGATGATGTCATGCCATGGCGACGGTGATGTCATAATTGGTTGCTATGGCAACGATGATGTCATAATTGGTTGCCATGGAGACTATGATGCCTTAATACGTTGACATGGCGACGGTGATATCATTGGTTGCCATGGCGACGGTGATGTCATAATTGGTTGCCATGGCGACGTTGATGTCATAATTTGTTGCCATGGCAATGATGATGTCATAATTGGTTGCCATGGCGACGGTGATGTCATAATTGGTTGCTATGGCGACGATGATGTCATAATTGGTTGCCATGGAGACGATGATGCCTTAATACGTTGCCATGGTGACGGTGATATCATAATTGGTTGCCATGGCGACGGTGATGTCATAATTGGTTGCCATGGCGACGGTGATGCCTTGATACGTTGCCATGGCGACGGTGATGTCGTAATTGGTTGCCATGGCGACGGTGATGTCATAATTGGTTGCCATGGCGACGGTGATGTCATAATTGGTTGCCATGGCGATGATGCCTTAATACGTTGCCATGGCGACGGTGATGTCATAATTGGTTGCCATGGCGACAATGATGCCTTAATACATTGCCATGGCGATGATGTCATAATTGGTTGCCATGGTGACGGTGATGTCATAATTGGTTGCCATGGCGACGATGATGCCTTAATACGTTCCCATGGCGATGATGTCATAATTGGTTGCCATGGCAACGGTGATGTCATAATTGGTTGCCATGGCGACGATGATGACTTAATACGTTGACATGGCGATGATGTCATAATTGGTTTCCATGGCGACGGTGATGTCATAATTTTTTGCCATGGCGACGGTGATGTCATAATTGGTTGCCATGGCGATGATGTCATAATTGGTTGCCATGGCGACGGTGATGTCATAATTGGTTGCCATGGCGACGATGATGCCTTAATACGTTGCCATGGCGATGATGTCATAATTGGTTGCCATGGCGACGGTGATGTCATAATTGGTTGCCATGGCGACGGTGATGTCATAATTGGTTGCCATGGCGACAATGATTTCATAATTGGTTGCCATGGCGACGATGATGCCTTAATACGTTGACATGGCGATGATGTCATAATTGGTTGCCATGGCGACGGTGATGTCATAATTGGTTGCCATGGCGACGATGATGCCTTAATACGTTGCCATGGCGATGATGTCATAATTGGTTGCCATGGCGACGGTGATGTCATAATTGGTTGCCATGGCGACTGTGATGTCATAATTGGTTGCCATGGCGACAATGATGTCATAATTGGTTGCCATGGCGACGATGATGCCTTAATACGTTGACATGGCGATGATGTCATAATTGGTTGCCATGGTGACGGTGATGTCATAATTGGTTGCCATGGCGACGATGATGCCTTAATACGTTGCCATGGCGATGATGTCATAATTGGTTGCCATGGCGATGATGCCTTAATACGTTGCCATGGCGACGGTGATGTCATAATTTGTTGCCATGTCGATGATGATGTCATAATTGGTTGCCATGGCGACGGTGATGTCATAATTGGTTGCTATGGCTACGATGATGTCATAATTGGTTGCCATGGAGACTATGATGCCTTAATACGTTGCCATGGCGACGGTGATATCATTGGTTGCCATGGCTACGGTGATGTCATAATTGGTTGCCATGGCGGTGATGTCATAATTGGTTGCCATGGTGACGGTGATGTCATAATTGGTTGCCATGGCGACGATGATGCCTTAATACGTTGCCATGATGATGATGTCATAATTGGTTGCCATGGCGATGATGATGCCTTAATACGTTGCCATGGCGACGGTGATGTCATAATTTGTTGCCATGGCGATGATGATGTCATAATTGGTTGCCATGGCGATGGTGATGTCATAATTGGTTGCTATGGCGACGATGATGTCATAATTGGTTGCCATGGAGACTATGATGCCTTAATACGTTGCCATGGCGACGGTGATATCATTGGTTGCCATGGCGACGGTGATGTCATAATTAGTTGCCATGGCGATGATGTCATAATTGGTTGCCATGGCGACGGTGATGTCATAATTGGTTGCCATGGCGACGATGATGCCTTAATACGTTGCCATGGTGATGATGTCATAATTGGTTGCCATGGCGATGGTGATGTCATAATTGGTTGCCATGGCGACGGTGATGTCATAATTGGTTGCCATGGCGACAATGATGTCATAATTGGTTGCCATGGCGACGATGATGCCTTAATACGTTGACATGGCGATGATGTCATAATTGGTTGCCATGGCGACGGTGATGTCATAATTGGTTTCCATGGCGACGATGATGCCTTAATACGTTGCATGGCGATGATGTCATAATTGGTTGCCATGGCAAAGATGATGCCTTAATACGTTGCCATGGCGACGGTGATGTCATAATTTGTTGCCATGGCGATGGTGATGTCATAATTGGTTGCCATGGCGACGGTGATTTCATAATTGGTTGCTCTGGCGACGATGATGTCATAATTGGTTGCCATGGAGATGATGATGCCTTAATACGTTGCCATGTCGATTATGTCATAAATGGTTGCCATGGCGACGGTGATGTCATAATTGGTTGCCATGGCGACGATTATGCCTTAATACGTTGCCATGGCGATGATGTCATAATTGGTTGCCATGGCGATGGTGAAGTCATAATTGGTTGCCATGGCGACGGTGATGTCACAATTGGTTGCCATGGCGACAATGATGTCATAATTGGTTGCCATGGCGACGATGATGCCTTAATACGTTGCCATGGCGATGATGTCATAATTGGTTGCCATGGCGACGGTGATGTCATAATTGGTTGCCATGGCGACGGTGATGTCATAATTGGTTGCCATGGCGATGATGTCATAATTTGTTGCCATGGCGACGGTGATGTCATAATTGGTTACCATGGCGACGATGATGCCTTAATACATTGCCATGGCGATGATGCCTTAATACATTGCCATGGCGATGATGTCATAATTGGTTGCCATGTCGACGGTGATGTCATAATTGGTTGCCATGGCGACGATGATGCCTTAATACGTTGCCATGGCGATGATGTCATAATTGGTTGCCATGGCGACGATCATGCCTTAATACGTTGCCATGGCGATGATATCATAATTGGTTGCCATGGCGACGGTGATGTCATAATTAGTTGCCATAGCGACGGTGATGTCATAATTGGTTGCCATGGCAACGATGATGCCTTAATACGTTGCCATGGCGACGGTGATATCATAATTGGTTGCCATGGTGACGGTGATGTCATAATTGGTTGCCATGGCGACGGTGATGTCATAATTGGTTGCCATGGCGACGATGATGCCTTAATACGTTGCCATGGCGATGATGTCATATTTGGTTGCCATGGCGATGGTGATGTCATAATTGGTTGCCATGGCGACGTGATGTCATAATTGGTTGCCATGGCGATGATGTCATAATTGGTTGCCATGGCGACGGTGATGTCATAATTGGTTGCAATGGTGACGATGATGTCATAATTGGTTGCCATGGCGATGGTGATGTCATAATTGGTTGCCATGGCGATGATGATGTCATAATTGGTTGCCATGTCGACGATGATGCCTTAATACGTTCCCATGGCGATGATGTCATAATTGTTTGCCATGGCGACGATCATGCCTTAATACATTGCCATGGCGATGATGTCATAATTGGTTGCCATGGCAACGGTGATGTCATAATTGGTTGCCATGGCGACGATGATGCCTTAATACGTTGCCATGGCGACGGTGATATCATAATTGGTTGCCATGGCGACGGAGATGTCATAATTGGTTGCCATGGCGACGGTGATGTCATAATTGGTTGCCATGGCGACGATGATGCCTTAATACGTTGCCATGGTGATGATGTCATAATTGGTTGCCATGGCGACGGTGATGTCATAATTGGCTGCCATGGCGACGGTGATGTCATAATTGGTTGCCATGGCGATGATGTCATAATTGGTTGCCATGGCGACGGTGATGTCATAATTTGTTGCCATGGCGACGATGATGCCTTAATACGTTGCCATGGCGATGATGTCATAATTGGTTGCCATGGCGACAATGATGCCTTAATACGTTGCCATGGCAACGGTGATGTCATAATTGGTTGCCTTTTCGACGATGATGCCTTAATACGTTGCCATGGCGATGATGTCATAATTGGTTGCCATGGCGACGGTGATGTCATAATTGGTTGCCATGGCGACGGTGATGTCATAATTGGTTGCCATGGCGACAATAATGTCATAATTGGTTGCCATGGCGACGATGATGCCTTAATACGTTGACATGGCGATGATGTCATAATTGGTTGCCATGGCGACGGTGATGTCATAATTGGTTTCCATGGCGACGATGATGCCTTAATACGTTGCATGGCGATGATGTCATAATTGGTTGCCATGGCAAAGATGATGCCTTAATACGTTGCCATGGCGACGGTGATGTCATAATTTGTTGCCATGGTGATGATGTCATGCCATGGCGACGGTGATGTCATAATTGGTTGCTATGGCAACGATGATGTCATAATTGGTTGCCATGGAGACTATGATGCCTTAATACGTTGACATGGCGACGGTGATATCATTGGTTGCCATGGCGACGGTGATGTCATAATTGGTTGCCATGGCGACGTTGATGTCATAATTTGTTGCCATGGCAATGATGATGTCATAATTGGTTGCCATGGCGACGGTGATGTCATAATTGGTTGCTATGGCGACGATGATGTCATAATTGGTTGCCATGGAGACGATGATGCCTTAATACGTTGCCATGGTGACGGTGATATCATAATTGGTTGCCATGGCGACGGTGATGTCATAATTGGTTGCCATGGCGACGGTGATGCCTTGATACGTTGCCATGGCGACGGTGATGTCGTAATTGGTTGCCATGGCGACGGTGATGTCATAATTGGTTGCCATGGCGACGGTGATGTCATAATTGGTTGCCATGGCGATGATGCCTTAATACGTTGCCATGGCGACGGTGATGTCATAATTGGTTGCCATGGCGACAATGATGCCTTAATACATTGCCATGGCGATGATGTCATAATTGGTTGCCATGGTGACGGTGATGTCATAATTGGTTGCCATGGCGACGATGATGCCTTAATACGTTCCCATGGCGATGATGTCATAATTGGTTGCCATGGCAACGGTGATGTCATAATTGGTTGCCATGGCGACGATGATGACTTAATACGTTGACATGGCGATGATGTCATAATTGGTTTCCATGGCGACGGTGATGTCATAATTTTTTGCCATGGCGACGGTGATGTCATAATTGGTTGCCATGGCGATGATGTCATAATTGGTTGCCATGGCGACGGTGATGTCATAATTGGTTGCCATGGCGACGATGATGCCTTAATACGTTGCCATGGCGATGATGTCATAATTGGTTGCCATGGCGACGGTGATGTCATAATTGGTTGCCATGGCGACGGTGATGTCATAATTGGTTGCCATGGCGACAATGATTTCATAATTGGTTGCCATGGCGACGATGATGCCTTAATACGTTGACATGGCGATGATGTCATAATTGGTTGCCATGGCGACGGTGATGTCATAATTGGTTGCCATGGCGACGATGATGCCTTAATACGTTGCCATGGCGATGATGTCATAATTGGTTGCCATGGCGACGGTGATGTCATAATTGGTTGCCATGGCGACTGTGATGTCATAATTGGTTGCCATGGCGACAATGATGTCATAATTGGTTGCCATGGCGACGATGATGCCTTAATACGTTGACATGGCGATGATGTCATAATTGGTTGCCATGGTGACGGTGATGTCATAATTGGTTGCCATGGCGACGATGATGCCTTAATACGTTGCCATGGCGATGATGTCATAATTGGTTGCCATGGCGATGATGCCTTAATACGTTGCCATGGCGACGGTGATGTCATAATTTGTTGCCATGTCGATGATGATGTCATAATTGGTTGCCATGGCGACGGTGATGTCATAATTGGTTGCTATGGCTACGATGATGTCATAATTGGTTGCCATGGAGACTATGATGCCTTAATACGTTGCCATGGCGACGGTGATATCATTGGTTGCCATGGCTACGGTGATGTCATAATTGGTTGCCATGGCGGTGATGTCATAATTGGTTGCCATGGTGACGGTGATGTCATAATTGGTTGCCATGGCGACGATGATGCCTTAATACGTTGCCATGATGATGATGTCATAATTGGTTGCCATGGCGATGGTGATGTCATAATTGGTTGCCATGGCGATGGTGATGTCATAATTGGTTGCCATGGCGACAATAATGTCATAATTGGTTGCCATGGCGACGATGATGCCTTAATACGTTGACATGGCGATGATGTCATAATTGGTTGCCATGGCGACGGTGATGTCATAATTGGTTTCCATGGCGACGATGATGCCTTAATACGTTGCATGGCGATGATGTCATAATTGGTTGCCATGGCAAAGATGATGCCTTAATACGTTGCCATGGCGACGGTGATGTCATAATTTGTTGCCATGGTGATGATGATGTCATACCATGGCGACGGTGATGTCATAATTGGTTGCCATGGCGACGATGATGTCATAAGTGGTTGCCATGGAGACGATGATGCCTTAATACGTTGCCATGGCGATGATGTCATAAATGGTTGCCATGGCGACGGTGATGTCATAATTGATTGCCATGGCGACGATTATGCCTTAATACGTTGCCATGGCGATGATGTCATAATTGGTTGCCATGGCGACGGTGATGTCATAATTGGTTGCCATGGCGACGGTGATGTCATAATTGGTTGCCATGGCGACAATGATGTCATAATTGGTTGCCATGGCGACGATGATGCCTTAATATGTTGCCATGGCGATGATGTCATAATTGGTTGCCATGGCGACGGTGATGTCATAATTGGTTGCCATGGTGACGGTGATGTCATAATTGGTTGCCATGGCGACAATGATGTCATAATTGGTTGCCATGGTGACGATGATGCCTTAATACGTTGCCATGGCGATGATGTCATAATTGGTTGCCATGGCGACGGTGATGTCATAATTGGTTGCCATGGCGACGATGATGCCTTAATACGTTGCCATGGCGATGATGTCATAATTGGTTGCCATGGTGACGGTGATGTAATAATTGGTTGCCATGGTGATGTTGATGTCATAATTCTTTGCCATGGCGACAATGATGTCATGATTGGTTGCCATGGCGACGATGATGCCTTAATATGTTGCCATGGCGACGGTGATGTCATAATTTGTTGCCATGGCGATGATGATGTCATAATTGGTTGCCATGGCGACGGTGATGTCATAATTGGTTGCCATGGCGACGATGATGCCTTAATACGTTGCCATGGCAATGATGTCATAAATGGTTGCCATGGCGACGGTGATGTCATAATTCGTTTGCCATGGTGACGGTGATGTCATAATTGGTTGCCATGGTGACGGTGATGTCATAATTGGTTGCCATGGCGACGGTGATGTCATAATTGGTTGCCATGACGATGATGATGTCATAATTGGTTGCCATGGCGATGATGTCATAATTGGTTGCCATGGCGATTATGTCATAATTGGTTGCCATGGCGACGATGATACCTTAATACGTTGCCATGGCGATGAAGTCATAATTGGTTGCCATGGCGATGATGATGTCATAATAGGTTGCCATGGCGACGGTGAGGTCATAATTGGTTGCCATGGCGATGATGTCATAATAGGTTGCCATGGCGATGATGTCATAATAGGTTGCCATGGCGACGGTGATGTCATAATTTGTTGCCATGGCGACGGTGATGTAATAATTGGTTGCCATGGCGACGATGATGCCTTAATACGTTGCCATGGCGACGATGATGCCTTAATATGTTGCCATGGCGACGGTGATGTCATAATTGGTTGCCATGGCGACGGTGATGTCATAATTGGTTGCATTGGCGACGGTGATGTCATAATTGGTTGCCATGACGATGATGATGTCATAATTGGTTGCCATGGCGATGATGTCATAATTGGTTGCCATGGCGACGGTGATGTCATAATTTGTTGCCATGGCGACGATGATGCCTTAATACGTTGCCATGGCGATGATGTCATAATTGGTTGCCATGGCGACAATGATGCCTTAATACGTTGCCATGGCAACGGTGATGTCATAATTGGTTGCCTTTTCGACGATGATGCCTTAATACGTTGCCATGGCGATGATGTCATAATTGGTTGCCATGGCGACGGTGATGTCATAATTGGTTGCCATGGCGACGGTGATGTCATAATTGGTTGCCATGGCGACAATAATGTCATAATTGGTTGCCATGGCGACGATGATGCCTTAATACGTTGACATGGCGATGATGTCATAATTGGTTGCCATGGCGACGGTGATGTCATAATTGGTTTCCATGGCGACGATGATGCCTTAATACGTTGCATGGCGATGATGTCATAATTGGTTGCCATGGCAAAGATGATGCCTTAATACGTTGCCATGGCGACGGTGATGTCATAATTTGTTGCCATGGTGATGATGTCATGCCATGGCGACGGTGATGTCATAATTGGTTGCTATGGCAACGATGATGTCATAATTGGTTGCCATGGAGACTATGATGCCTTAATACGTTGACATGGCGACGGTGATATCATTGGTTGCCATGGCGACGGTGATGTCATAATTGGTTGCCATGGCGACGTTGATGTCATAATTTGTTGCCATGGCAATGATGATGTCATAATTGGTTGCCATGGCGACGGTGATGTCATAATTGGTTGCTATGGCGACGATGATGTCATAATTGGTTGCCATGGAGACGATGATGCCTTAATACGTTGCCATGGTGACGGTGATATCATAATTGGTTGCCATGGCGACGGTGATGTCATAATTGGTTGCCATGGCGACGGTGATGCCTTGATACGTTGCCATGGCGACGGTGATGTCGTAATTGGTTGCCATGGCGACGGTGATGTCATAATTGGTTGCCATGGCGACGGTGATGTCATAATTGGTTGCCATGGCGATGATGCCTTAATACGTTGCCATGGCGACGGTGATGTCATAATTGGTTGCCATGGCGACAATGATGCCTTAATACATTGCCATGGCGATGATGTCATAATTGGTTGCCATGGTGACGGTGATGTCATAATTGGTTGCCATGGCGACGATGATGCCTTAATACGTTCCCATGGCGATGATGTCATAATTGGTTGCCATGGCAACGGTGATGTCATAATTGGTTGCCATGGCGACGATGATGACTTAATACGTTGACATGGCGATGATGTCATAATTGGTTTCCATGGCGACGGTGATGTCATAATTTTTTGCCATGGCGACGGTGATGTCATAATTGGTTGCCATGGCGATGATGTCATAATTGGTTGCCATGGCGACGGTGATGTCATAATTGGTTGCCATGGCGACGATGATGCCTTAATACGTTGCCATGGCGATGATGTCATAATTGGTTGCCATGGCGACGGTGATGTCATAATTGGTTGCCATGGCGACGGTGATGTCATAATTGGTTGCCATGGCGACAATGATTTCATAATTGGTTGCCATGGCGACGATGATGCCTTAATACGTTGACATGGCGATGATGTCATAATTGGTTGCCATGGCGACGGTGATGTCATAATTGGTTGCCATGGCGACGATGATGCCTTAATACGTTGCCATGGCGATGATGTCATAATTGGTTGCCATGGCGACGGTGATGTCATAATTGGTTGCCATGGCGACTGTGATGTCATAATTGGTTGCCATGGCGACAATGATGTCATAATTGGTTGCCATGGCGACGATGATGCCTTAATACGTTGACATGGCGATGATGTCATAATTGGTTGCCATGGTGACGGTGATGTCATAATTGGTTGCCATGGCGACGATGATGCCTTAATACGTTGCCATGGCGATGATGTCATAATTGGTTGCCATGGCGATGATGCCTTAATACGTTGCCATGGCGACGGTGATGTCATAATTTGTTGCCATGTCGATGATGATGTCATAATTGGTTGCCATGGCGACGGTGATGTCATAATTGGTTGCTATGGCTACGATGATGTCATAATTGGTTGCCATGGAGACTATGATGCCTTAATACGTTGCCATGGCGACGGTGATATCATTGGTTGCCATGGCTACGGTGATGTCATAATTGGTTGCCATGGCGGTGATGTCATAATTGGTTGCCATGGTGACGGTGATGTCATAATTGGTTGCCATGGCGACGATGATGCCTTAATACGTTGCCATGATGATGATGTCATAATTGGTTGCCATGGCGATGGTGATGTCATAATTGGTTGCCATGGCGATGGTGATGTCATAATTGGTTGCCATGGCGACAATAATGTCATAATTGGTTGCCATGGCGACGATGATGCCTTAATACGTTGACATGGCGATGATGTCATAATTGGTTGCCATGGCGACGGTGATGTCATAATTGGTTTCCATGGCGACGATGATGCCTTAATACGTTGCATGGCGATGATGTCATAATTGGTTGCCATGGCAAAGATGATGCCTTAATACGTTGCCATGGCGACGGTGATGTCATAATTTGTTGCCATGGTGATGATGATGTCATACCATGGCGACGGTGATGTCATAATTGGTTGCCATGGCGACGATGATGTCATAATTGGTTGCCATGGAGACGATGATGCCTTAATACGTTGCCATGGCGATGATGTCATAAATGGTTGCCATGGCGACGGTGATGTCATAATTGATTGCCATGGCGACGATTATGCCTTAATACGTTGCCATGGCGATGATGTCATAATTGGTTGCCATGGCGACGGTGATGTCATAATTGGTTGCCATGGCGACGGTGATGTCATAATTGGTTGCCATGGCGACAATGATGTCATAATTGGTTGCCATGGCGACGATGATGCCTTAATATGTTGCCATGGCGATGATGTCATAATTGGTTGCCATGGCGACGGTGATGTCATAATTGGTTGCCATGGTGACGGTGATGTCATAATTGGTTGCCATGGCGACAATGATGTCATAATTGGTTGCCATGGTGACGATGATGCCTTAATACGTTGCCATGGCGATGATGTCATAATTGGTTGCCATGGCGACGGTGATGTCATAATTGGTTGCCATGGCGACGATGATGCCTTAATACGTTGCCATGGCGATGATGTCATAATTGGTTGCCATGGTGACGGTGATGTAATAATTGGTTGCCATGGTGATGTTGATGTCATAATTCTTTGCCATGGCGACAATGATGTCATGATTGGTTGCCATGGCGACGATGATGCCTTAATATGTTGCCATGGCGACGGTGATGTCATAATTTGTTGCCATGGCGATGATGATGTCATAATTGGTTGCCATGGCGACGGTGATGTCATAATTGGTTGCCATGGCGACGATGATGCCTTAATACGTTGCCATGGCAATGATGTCATAAATGGTTGCCATGGCGACGGTGATGTCATAATTCGTTTGCCATGGTGACGGTGATGTCATAATTGGTTGCCATGGTGACGGTGATGTCATAATTGGTTGCCATGGCGACGGTGATGTCATAATTGGTTGCCATGACGATGATGATGTCATAATTGGTTGCCATGGCGATGATGTCATAATTGGTTGCCATGGCGATTATGTCATAATTGGTTGCCATGGCGACGATGATACCTTAATACGTTGCCATGGCGATGAAGTCATAATTGGTTGCCATGGCGATGATGATGTCATAATAGGTTGCCATGGCGACGGTGAGGTCATAATTGGTTGCCATGGCGATGATGTCATAATAGGTTGCCATGGCGATGATGTCATAATAGGTTGCCATGGCGACGGTGATGTCATAATTGGTTGCCATGGCGACGGTGATGTAATAATTGGTTGCCATGGCGACGATGATGCCTTAATACGTTGCCATGGCGACGATGATGCCTTAATATGTTGCCATGGCGACGGTGATGTCATAATTGGTTGCCATGGCGACGGTGATGTCATAATTGGTTGCATTGGCGACGGTGATGTCATAATTGGTTGCCATGACGATGATGATGTCATAATTGGTTGCCATGGCGATGATGTCATAATTGGTTGCCATGGCGACGGTGATGTCATAATTGGTTGCCATGGCGACGATGATGCCTTAATACGTTGCCATGGCGACGGTGATGTCATAATTGGTTGCCATGGCGACGATGATGCCTTAATACGTTGCCATGGCGATGATGTCATAATTGGTTGCCATGGCGACGGTGATGTCATAATTGGTTGCCATGGCGACGATGATGCCTTAATACGTTGCCATGGCGATGATGTCATAATTGGTTGCCATGGCGACGATGATGCCTTAATACGTTGCCATGGTGACTGTGATGTCATAGTTTGTTGCCATGGCGATGATGATGTCATAATTGTTTGCCATGGCGACGGTGATGTCATAATTGGTTGCCATGGCGACGGTGATGTCATAATTGGTTGCCATGGCGACGATGATGCCTTAATACGTTGCCATGGCGATGATGTCATAATTGGTTGCCATGGCGACGGTGATGTCATAATTGGTTGCCATGGCGACGGTGATGTCATAATTGGTTGCCATGGCGACAATGATTTCATAAATGGTTGCCATGGCGACGATGATGCCTTAATACGTTGACATGGCGATGATGTCATAATTGGTTGCCATGGCAACGGTGATGTCATAATTGGTTGCCATGGCGACGGTTATGTCATAATTGGCTGCCATGGCGACAATGATGTCATAATTGGTTGCCATGGCGACGATGATGCCTTAATACGTTGACATGGCGATGATGTCATAATTGGTTGCCATGGTGACGGTGATGTCATAATTGGTTGCCATTGCGACGATGATGCCTTAATACGTTGCCATGGCGATTATGTCATAATTGGTTGCCATGGAGATGATGATGCCTTAATACATTGCCATGGCGACGGTGATGTCATAATTTGTTGCCATGTCGATGATGATGTCATAATTGGTTGCCATGGCGACGGTGATGTCATAATTGGTTGCTATGGCGACGATGATGTCATAATTGGTTGCCATGGAGACTATGATGCCTTAATACGTTGCCATGGCGACGGTGATATCATTGGTTGCCATGGCTACGGTGATGTCATAATTGGTTGCCATGGCGGTGATGTCATAATTGGTTGCCATGGTGACGGTGATGTCATAATTGGTTGCCATGGCGACGATGATGCCTTAATACGTTGCCATGATGATGATGTCATAATTGGTTGCCATGGCGATGGTGATGTCATAATTGGTTGCCATGGCGATGGTGATGTCATAATTGGTTGCCATGGCGACAATAATGTCATAATTGGTTGCCATGGCGACGATGATGCCTTAATACGTTGACATGGCGATGATGTCATAATTGGTTGCCATGGCGACGGTGATGTCATAATTGGTTTCCATGGCGACGATGATGCCTTAATACGTTGCATGGCGATGATGTCATAATTGGTTGCCATGGCAAAGATGATGCCTTAATACGTTGCCATGGCGACGGTGATGTCATAATTTGTTGCCATGGTGATGATGATGTCATACCATGGCGACGGTGATGTCATAATTGGTTGCCATGGCGACGATGATGTCATAATTGGTTGCCATGGAGACGATGATGCCTTAATACGTTGCCATGGCGATGATGTCATAAATGGTTGCCATGGCGACGGTGATGTCATAATTGATTGCCATGGCGACGATTATGCCTTAATACGTTGCCATGGCGATGATGTCATAATTGGTTGCCATGGCGACGGTGATGTCATAATTGGTTGCCATGGCGACGGTGATGTCATAATTGGTTGCCATGGCGACAATGATGTCATAATTGGTTGCCATGGCGACGATGATGCCTTAATATGTTGCCATGGCGATGATGTCATAATTGGTTGCCATGGCGACGGTGATGTCATAATTGGTTGCCATGGTGACGGTGATGTCATAATTGGTTGCCATGGCGACAATGATGTCATAATTGGTTGCCATGGTGACGATGATGCCTTAATACGTTGCCATGGCGATGATGTCATAATTGGTTGCCATGGCGACGGTGATGTCATAATTGGTTGCCATGGCGACGATGATGCCTTAATACGTTGCCATGGCGATGATGTCATAATTGGTTGCCATGGTGACGGTGATGTAATAATTGGTTGCCATGGTGATGTTGATGTCATAATTCTTTGCCATGGCGACAATGATGTCATGATTGGTTGCCATGGCGACGATGATGCCTTAATATGTTGCCATGGCGACGGTGATGTCATAATTTGTTGCCATGGCGATGATGATGTCATAATTGGTTGCCATGGCGACGGTGATGTCATAATTGGTTGCCATGGCGACGATGATGCCTTAATACGTTGCCATGGCAATGATGTCATAAATGGTTGCCATGGCGACGGTGATGTCATAATTCGTTTGCCATGGTGACGGTGATGTCATAATTGGTTGCCATGGTGACGGTGATGTCATAATTGGTTGCCATGGCGACGGTGATGTCATAATTGGTTGCCATGACGATGATGATGTCATAATTGGTTGCCATGGCGATGATGTCATAATTGGTTGCCATGGCGATTATGTCATAATTGGTTGCCATGGCGACGATGATACCTTAATACGTTGCCATGGCGATGAAGTCATAATTGGTTGCCATGGCGATGATGATGTCATAATAGGTTGCCATGGCGACGGTGAGGTCATAATTGGTTGCCATGGCGATGATGTCATAATAGGTTGCCATGGCGATGATGTCATAATAGGTTGCCATGGCGACGGTGATGTCATAATTGGTTGCCATGGCGACGGTGATGTAATAATTGGTTGCCATGGCGACGATGATGCCTTAATACGTTGCCATGGCGACGATGATGCCTTAATATGTTGCCATGGCGACGGTGATGTCATAATTGGTTGCCATGGCGACGGTGATGTCATAATTGGTTGCATTGGCGACGGTGATGTCATAATTGGTTGCCATGACGATGATGATGTCATAATTGGTTGCCATGGCGATGATGTCATAATTGGTTGCCATGGCGACGGTGATGTCATAATTGGTTGCCATGGCGACGATGATGCCTTAATACGTTGCCATGGCGACGGTGATGTCATAATTGGTTGCCATGGCGACGATGATGCCTTAATACGTTGCCATGGCGATGATGTCATAATTGGTTGCCATGGCGACGGTGATGTCATAATTGGTTGCCATGGCGACGATGATGCCTTAATACGTTGCCATGGCGATGATGTCATAATTGGTTGCCATGGCGACGATGATGCCTTAATACGTTGCCATGGTGACTGTGATGTCATAGTTTGTTGCCATGGCGATGATGATGTCATAATTGTTTGCCATGGCGACGGTGATGTCATAATTGGTTGCCATGGCGACGGTGATGTCATAATTGGTTGCCATGGCGACGATGATGCCTTAATACGTTGCCATGGCGATGATGTCATAATTGGTTGCCATGGCGACGGTGATGTCATAATTGGTTGCCATGGCGACGGTGATGTCATAATTGGTTGCCATGGCGACAATGATTTCATAAATGGTTGCCATGGCGACGATGATGCCTTAATACGTTGACATGGCGATGATGTCATAATTGGTTGCCATGGCAACGGTGATGTCATAATTGGTTGCCATGGCGACGGTTATGTCATAATTGGCTGCCATGGCGACAATGATGTCATAATTGGTTGCCATGGCGACGATGATGCCTTAATACGTTGACATGGCGATGATGTCATAATTGGTTGCCATGGTGACGGTGATGTCATAATTGGTTGCCATTGCGACGATGATGCCTTAATACGTTGCCATGGCGATTATGTCATAATTGGTTGCCATGGAGATGATGATGCCTTAATACATTGCCATGGCGACGGTGATGTCATAATTTGTTGCCATGTCGATGATGATGTCATAATTGGTTGCCATGGCGACGGTGATGTCATAATTGGTTGCTATGGCGACGATGATGTCATAATTGGTTGCCATGGAGACTATGATGCCTTAATACGTTGCCATGGCGACGGTGATATCATTGGTTGCCATGGCTACGGTGATGTCATAATTGGTTGCCATGGCGGTGATGTCATAATTGGTTGCCATGGCGACGGTAATGTCATAATTGGTTGCCATGGCGACGATGATGCCTTAATACGTTGCCATGGCGATGATGTCATAATTGGTTGCCATGGTGACGGTGATGTCATAACTGGTTGCCATGGCGACGATGATGCCTTGATACGTTGCCATGGCGATGATGTCATAATTGGTTGCCATGGCAACGGTGATGTCATAATTGGTTGCCATGGCGACGATGATGCCTTAATACGTTGACATGGTGATGATGTCATAATTGGTTGCCATGGCGACGGTGATGTCATAATTTTTTGCCATGGCGACGGTGATGTCATAATTGGTTGCCATGGCGATAATGTCATAATTGGTTGCCATGGCGACGGTGATGTCATAATTGGTTGCCATGGCGACGATGATGCCTTAATACGTTGCCATGGCGATGATGTCATAATTGGTTGCCATGGCGACGGTGATGTCATAATTGGTTGCCATGGCGACTGTGATGTCATAATTGGTTGCCATGGCGACAATGATTTCATAATTGGTTGCCATGGCGACGATGATGCCTTAATACGTTGACATGGCGATGATGTCATAATTGGTTGCCATGGCGACGCTGATGTCACAATTGGTTGCCATGGCGACGATGATGCCTTAATACGTTGCCATGGCGATGATGTCATAATTGGTTGCCATGGCGACGGTGATGTCATAATTGGTTGCCATGGCGACGGTGATGTCATAATTGGTTGCCATGGCGACAATGATGTCATAATTGGTTGCCATGGCGACGATGATGCCTTAATACGTTGACAAGGCGATGATTTCATAATTGGTTGCCATGGCGACGGTGATGTCATAATTGGTTGCCATGGCGACGATGATGCCTTAATACGTTGCCATGGCGATGATGTCATAATTGGTTGCCATGGCGATGATGATGCCTTAATACGTTGCCATGGCGACGGTGATGTCATAATTTGTTGCCATGGCGATGATGATGTCATAATTGGTTGCCATGGCGATGGTGATGTCATAATTGGTTGCTATGGCGACGATGATGTCATAATTGGTTGCCATGGAGACTATGATGCCTTAATACGTTGCCATGGCGACGGTGATATCATTGGTTGCCATGGCGACGGTGATGTCATAATTAGTTGCCATGGCGATGATGTCATAATTGGTTGCCATGGCGACGGTGATGTCATAATTGGTTGCCATGGCGACGATGATGCCTTAATACGTTGCCATGGTGATGATGTCATAATTGGTTGCCATGGCGATGGTGATGTCATAATTGGTTGCCATGGCGACGGTGATGTCATAATTGGTTGCCATGGCGACAATGATGTCATAATTGGTTGCCATGGCGACGATGATGCCTTAATACGTTGACATGGCGATGATGTCATAATTGGTTGCCATGGCGACGGTGATGTCATAATTGGTTTCCATGGCGACGATGATGCCTTAATACGTTGCATGGCGATGATGTCATAATTGGTTGCCATGGCAAAGATGATGCCTTAATACGTTGCCATGGCGACGGTGATGTCATAATTTGTTGCCATGGCGATGGTGATGTCATAATTGGTTGCCATGGCGACGGTGATTTCATAATTGGTTGCTCTGGCGACGATGATGTCATAATTGGTTGCCATGGAGATGATGATGCCTTAATACGTTGCCATGTCGATTATGTCATAAATGGTTGCCATGGCGACGGTGATGTCATAATTGGTTGCCATGGCGACGATTATGCCTTAATACGTTGCCATGGCGATGATGTCATAATTGGTTGCCATGGCGATGGTGAAGTCATAATTGGTTGCCATGGCGACGGTGATGTCACAATTGGTTGCCATGGCGACAATGATGTCATAATTGGTTGCCATGGCGACGATGATGCCTTAATACGTTGCCATGGCGATGATGTCATAATTGGTTGCCATGGCGACGGTGATGTCATAATTGGTTGCCATGGCGACGGTGATGTCATAATTGGTTGCCATGGCGATGATGTCATAATTTGTTGCCATGGCGACGGTGATGTCATAATTGGTTACCATGGCGACGATGATGCCTTAATACATTGCCATGGCGATGATGCCTTAATACATTGCCATGGCGATGATGTCATAATTGGTTGCCATGTCGACGGTGATGTCATAATTGGTTGCCATGGCGACGATGATGCCTTAATACGTTGCCATGGCGATGATGTCATAATTGGTTGCCATGGCGACGATCATGCCTTAATACGTTGCCATGGCGATGATATCATAATTGGTTGCCATGGCGACGGTGATGTCATAATTAGTTGCCATAGCGACGGTGATGTCATAATTGGTTGCCATGGCGACGATGATGCCTTAATACGTTGCCATGGTGACGGTGATATCATAATTGGTTGCCATGGTGACGGTGATGTCATAATTGGTTGCCATGGCGACGGTGATGTCATAATTGGTTGCCATGGCGACGATGATGCCTTAATACGTTGCCATGGCGATGATGTCATATTTGGTTGCCATGGCGATGGTGATGTCATAATTGGTTGCCATGGCGACGTGATGTCATAATTGGTTGCCATGGCGATGATGTCATAATTGGTTGCCATGGCGACGGTGATGTCATAATTGGTTGCCATGGAGACGATGATGCCTTAATATGTTGCCATGGCGATGATGTCATAATTGGTTGCCATGGCGACGATGATGCCTTAATACGTTGCCATGGCGATGATGTCATAATTGGTTGCCATGGCGACGGTGATGTCATAATTGGTTAACATGGCGACGGTAATGTCATAATTGGTTGACATGGCGATGATGTCATAATTGGTTGCCATGGCGATGATGATGCTTTAATACGTTGCCATGGCGACGATGAAGTCATAATTGGTTGCCATGGCGATGATGATGTCATAATTGGTTGCCATGGCGATTATGTCATAATTGGTTGCCATGGCGATGATGATGTCATAATTGGTTGCCATGGCGATGATGTCATAATTGGTTGCCATGGCGATGATGTCATAATTGGTTGCCATGACGATGATGTCATAATTGGTTGCCATGGTGACGATGATGCCTTAACACGTTGCCATGGCGACGGTGATGTCATAATTGGTTGCAATGGCGACGGTGATGTCATAATTGGTTGCCATGGCGACGATGATGTCTTAATACGTTGCCATGGCGACGGTGATGTCATTATTGGTTGCCATGGCGACGGTGATATCATAATTGGTTGCCATGGTGACGATGATGTCATAATTGGTTGCCATGGCGACGATGATGCCTTAATACGTTGCCATGGCGATGATGTCATAATTGGTTTCCATGGCGACGGTGATGTCATAATTGGTTGCCATGGCGACGATGATGCCTTAATACATTGCCATGGCGACGGTGATGTCATAATTGGTTGCCATGGCGATGATGTCATACTTGGTTGCCATGGCGACGGTGATGTCATAATTGGTTGCAATGGTGACGATGATGTCATAATTGGTTGCCATGGCGATGGTGATGTCATAATTGGTTGCCATGGCGATGATGATGTCATAATTGGTTGCCATGTTGACGATGATGCCTTAATACGTTCCCATGGCGATGATGTCATAATTGTTTGCCATGGCGACGATCATGCCTTAATACATTGCCATGGCGATGATGTCATAATTGGTTGCCATGGCGACGGTGATGTCATAATTGGTTGCCATAGCGACGGTGATGTCATAATTGGTTGCCATGGCGACGATGATGCCTTAATACGTTGCCATGGCGACGGTGATATCATAATTGGTTGCCATGGCGACGGAGATGTCATAATTGGTTGCCATGGCGACGGTGATGTCATAATTGGTTGCCATGGCGACGATGATGCCTTAATACGTTGCCATGGTGATGATGTCATAATTGGTTGCCATGGCGACGGTGATGTCATAATTGGCTGCCATGGCGACGGTGATGTCATAATTGGTTGCCATGGCGATGATGTCATAATTGGTTGCCATGGCGACGGTGATGTCATAATTTGTTGCCATGGCGACGATGATGCCTTAATACGTTGCCATGGCGATGATGTCATAATTGGTTGCCATGGCGACAATGATGCCTTAATACGTTGCCATGGCAACGGTGATGTCATAATTGGTTGCCTTTTCGACGATGATGCCTTAATACGTTGCCATGGCGATGATGTCATAATTGGTTGCCATGGCGACGGTGATGTCATAATTTGTTGCCATGGCGACGATGATGCCTTAATACGTTGCCATGGCGATGATGTCATAATTGGTTGCCATGGCGATGATGCCTTAATACGTTGCCATGGCGACGGTGATGTCATAATTGGTTGCCATGGCGACAATGATGCCTTAATACATTGCCATGGCGATGATGTCATAATTGGTTGCCATGGTGACGGTGATGTCATAATTGGTTGCCATGGCGACGATGATGCCTTAATACGTTCCCATGGCGATGATGTCATAATTGGTTGCCATGGCAACGTTGATGTCATAATTGGTTGCCATGGCGACGATGATGACTTAATACTTTGACATGGCGATGATGTCATAATTGGTTTCCATGGCGACGGTGATGTCATAATTTTTTGCCATGGCGACGGTGATGTCATAATTGGTTGCCATGGCGATGATGTCATAATTGGTTGCCATGGCGACGGTGATGTCATAATTGGTTGCCATGGCGACGATGATGCCTTAATACATTGCCATGGCGATGATGTCATAATTGGTTGCCATGGCGACGGTGATGTCATAATTGGTTGCCATGGCGACGGTGATGTCATAATTGGTTGCCATGGCAATGATGTCATAATTGGTTGCCATGGCGACGGTGATGTCATAATTGGTTGCCATGGCGACGATGATGCCTTAATACGTTGCCATGGCGATGATGTCATAATTGGTTGCCATGGCGACGGTGATGTCATAATTGGTTGCCATGGCGACGGTGATGTCATAATTGGTTGCCATGGCGACAATGATTTCATAATTGGTTGCCATGGCGACGATGATGCCTTAATACGTTGACATGGCGATGATGTCATAATTGGTTGCCATTGCGACGGTGATGTCATAATTGGTTGCCATGGCGACGATGATGCCTTAATACGTTGCCATGGCGATGATGTCATAATTGGTTGCCATGGCGACGGTGATGTCATAATTGGTTGCCATGGCGACTGTGATGTCATAATTGGTTGCCATGGCGACAATGATGTCATAATTGGTTGCCATGGCGACGATGATGCCTTAATACGTTGACATGGCGATGATGTCATAATTGGTTGCCATGGTGACGGTGATGTCATAATTGGTTTTCATGGCGACGATGATGCCTTAATACGTTGCCATGGCGATGATGTCATAATTGGTTGCCATGGCGATGATGATGCCTTAATACGTTGCCATGGCGACGGTGATGTCATAATTTGTTGCCATGTCGATGATGATGTCATAATTGGTTGCCATGGCGACGGTGATGTCATAATTGGTTGCTATGGCTACGATGATGTCATAATTGGTTGCCATGGAGACTATGATGCCTTAATACGTTGCCATGGCGACGGTGATATCATTGGTTGCCATGGCTACGGTGATGTCATAATTGGTTGCCATGGCGGTGATGTCATAATTGGTTGCCATGGTGACGGTGATGTCATAATTGGTTGCCATGGCGACGATGATGCCTTAATACGTTGCCATGATGATGATGTCATAATTGGTTGCCATGGCGATGGTGATGTCATAATTGGTTGCCATGGCGATGGTGATGTCATAATTGGTTGCCATGGCGACAATAATGTCATAATTGGTTGCCATGGCGACGATGATGCCTTAATACGTTGACATGGCGATGATGTCATAATTGGTTGCCATGGCGACGGTGATGTCATAATTGGTTTCCATGGCGACGATGATGCCTTAATACGTTGCATGGCGATGATGTCATAATTGGTTGCCATGGCAAAGATGATGCCTTAATACGTTGCCATGGCGACGGTGATGTCATAATTTGTTGCCATGGTGATGATGATGTCATACCATGGCGACGGTGATGTCATAATTGGTTGCCATGGCGACGATGATGTCATAATTGGTTGCCATGGAGACGATGATGCCTTAATACGTTGCCATGGCGATGATGTCATAAATGGTTGCCATGGCGACGGTGATGTCATAATTGATTGCCATGGCGACGATTATGCCTTAATACGTTGCCATGGCGATGATGTCATAATTGGTTGCCATGGCGACGGTGATGTCATAATTGGTTGCCATGGCGACGGTGATGTCATAATTGGTTGCCATGGCGACAATGATGTCATAATTGGTTGCCATGGCGACGATGATGCCTTAATATGTTGCCATGGCGATGATGTCATAATTGGTTGCCATGGCGACGGTGATGTCATAATTGGTTGCCATGGTGACGGTGATGTCATAATTGGTTGCCATGGCGACAATGATGTCATAATTGGTTGCCATGGTGACGATGATGCCTTAATACGTTGCCATGGCTATGATGTCATAATTGGTTGCCATGGCGACGGTGATGTCATAATTGGTTGCCATGGCGACGATGATGCCTTAATACGTTGCCATGGCGATGATGTCATAATTGGTTGCCATGGTGACGGTGATGTAATAATTGGTTGCCATGGCGATGTTGATGTCATAATTCTTTGCCATGGCGACAATGATGTCATGATTGGTTGCCATGGCGACAATGATGCCTTAATATGTTGCCATGGCGACGGTGATGTCATAATTTGTTGCCATGGCGATGATGATGTCATAATTGGTTGCCATGGCGACGGTGATGTCATAATTGGTTGCCATGGCGACGATGATGCCTTAATACGTTGCCATGGCAATGATGTCATAAATGGTTGCCATGGCGACGGTGATGTCATAATTCGTTTGCCATGGTGACGGTGATGTCATAATTGGTTGCCATGGTGACGGTGATGTCATAATTGGTTGCCATGGCGACGGTGATGTCATAATTGGTTGCCATGACGATGATGATGTCATAATTGGTTGCCATGGCGATGATGTCATAATTGGTTGCCATGGCGATTATGTCATAATTGGTTGCCATGGCGACGATGATACCTTAATACGTTGCCATGGCGATGAAGTCATAATTGGTTGCCATGGCGATGATGATGTCATAATAGGTTGCCATGGCGACGGTGAGGTCATAATTGGTTGCCATGGCGATGATGTCATAATAGGTTGCCATGGCGATGATGTCATAATAGGTTGCCATGGCGACGGTGATGTCATAATTGGTTGCCATGGCGACGGTGATGTAATAATTGGTTGCCATGGCGACGATGATGCCTTAATACGTTGCCATGGCGACGATGATGCCTTAATATGTTGCCATGGCGACGGTGATGTCATAATTGGTTGCCATGGCGACGGTGATGTCATAATTGGTTGCATTGGCGACGGTGATGTCATAATTGGTTGCCATGACGATGATGATGTCATAATTGGTTGCCATGGCGATGATGTCATAATTGGTTGCCATGGCGATGGTGATGTCATAATTGGTTGCCATGGCGACGATGATGCCTTAATACGTTGCCATGGCGACGGTGATGTCATAATTGGTTGCCATGGCGACGATGATGCCTTAATACGTTACCATGGCGATGATGTCATAATTGGTTGCCATGGCGACGGTGATGTCATAATTGGTTGCCATGGCGACGATGATGCCTTAATACGTTGCCATGGCGATGATGTCATAATTGGTTGCCATGGCGACGATGATGCCTTAATACGTTGCCATGGTGACTGTGATGTCATAGTTTGTTGCCATGGCGATGATGATGTCATAATTGTTTGCCATGGCGACGGTGATGTCATAATTGGTTGCCATGGCGACGGTGATGTCATAATTGGTTGCCATGGCGACGATGATGCCTTAATACGTTGCCATGGCGATGATGTCATAATTGGTTGCCATGGCGACGGTGATGTCATAATTGGTTGCCATGGCGACGGTGATGTCATAATTGGTTGCCATGGCGACAATGATTTCATAAATGGTTGCCATGGCGACGATGATGCCTTAATACGTTGACATGGCGATGATGTCATAATTGGTTGCCATGGCAACGGTGATGTCATAATTGGTTGCCATGGCGACGGTTATGTCATAATTGGCTGCCATGGCGACAATGATGTCATAATTGGTTGCCATGGCGACGATGATGCCTTAATACGTTGACATGGCGATGATGTCATAATTGGTTGCCATGGTGACGGTGATGTCATAATTGGTTGCCATTGCGACGATGATGCCTTAATACGTTGCCATGGCGATTATGTCATAATTGGTTGCCATGGAGATGATGATGCCTTAATACATTGCCATGGCGACGGTGATGTCATAATTTGTTGCCATGTCGATGATGATGTCATAATTGGTTGCCATGGCGACGGTGATGTCATAATTGGTTGCTATGGCGACGATGATGTCATAATTGGTTGCCATGGAGACTATGATGCCTTAATACGTTGCCATGGCGACGGTGATATCATTGGTTGCCATGGCTACGGTGATGTCATAATTGGTTGCCATGGCGGTGATGTCATAATTGGTTGCCATGGCGACGGTAATGTCATAATTGGTTGCCATGGCGACGATGATGCCTTAATACGTTGCCATGGCGATGATGTCATAATTGGTTGCCATGGTGACGGTGATGTCATAACTGGTTGCCATGGCGACGATGATGCCTTGATACGTTGCCATGGCGATGATGTCATAATTGGTTGCCATGGCAACGGTGATGTCATAATTGGTTGCCATGGCGACGATGATGCCTTAATACGTTGACATGGCGATGATGTCATAATTGGTTGCCATGTCGACGGTGATGTCATAATTGGTTGCCATGGCGACGATGATGCCTTAATACGTTGCCATGGCGATGATGTCATAATTGGTTGCCATGGCGACGATCATGCCTTAATACGTTGCCATGGCGATGATATCATAATTGGTTGCCATGGCGACGGTGATGTCATAATTAGTTGCCATAGCGACGGTGATGTCATAATTGGTTGCCCTGGCAACGATGATGCCTTAATACGTTGCCATGGCGACGGTGATATCATAATTGGTTGCCATGGTGACGGTGATGTCATAATTGGTTGCCATGGCGACGGTGATGTCATAATTGGTTGCCATGGCGACGATGATGCCTTAATACGTTGCCATGGCGATGATGTCATATTTGGTTGCCATGGCGATGGTGATGTCATAATTGGTTGCCATGGCGACGTGATGTCATAATTGGTTGCCATGGCGATGATGTCATAATTGGTTGCCATGGCGACGGTGATGTCATAATTGGTTGCAATGGTGACGATGATGTCATAATTGGTTGCCATGGCGATGGTGATGTCATAATTGGTTGCCATGGCGATGATGATGTCATAATTGGTTGCCATGTCGACGATGATGCCTTAATACGTTCCCATGGCGATGATGTCATAATTGTTTGCCATGGCGACGATCATGCCTTAATACATTGCCATGGCGATGATGTCATAATTGGTTGCCATGGCAACGGTGATGTCATAATTGGTTGCCATAGCGACGGTGATGTCATAATTGGTTGCCATGGCGACGATGATGCCTTAATACGTTGCCATGGCGACGGTGATATCATAATTGGTTGCCATGGCGACGGAGATGTCATAATTGGTTGCCATGGCGACGGTGATGTCATAATTGGTTGCCATGGCGACGATGATGCCTTAATACGTTGCCATGGTGATGATGTCATAATTGGTTGCCATGGCGACGGTGATGTCATAATTGGCTGCCATGGCGACGGTGATGTCATAATTGGTTGCCATGGCGATGATGTCATAATTGGTTGCCATGGCGACGGTGATGTCATAATTTGTTGCCATGGCGACGATGATGCCTTAATACGTTGCCATGGCGATGATGTCATAATTGGTTGCCATGGCGACAATGATGCCTTAATACGTTGCCATGGCAACGGTGATGTCATAATTGGTTGCCTTTTCGACGATGATGCCTTAATACGTTGCCATGGCGATGATGTCATAATTGGTTGCCATGGCGACGGTGATGTCATAATTGGTTGCCATGGCGACGGTGATGTCATAATTGGTTGCCATGGCGACAATAATGTCATAATTGGTTGCCATGGCGACGATGATGCCTTAATACGTTGACATGGCGATGATGTCATAATTGGTTGCCATGGCGACGGTGATGTCATAATTGGTTTCCATGGCGACGATGATGCCTTAATACGTTGCATGGCGATGATGTCATAATTGGTTGCCATGGCAAAGATGATGCCTTAATACGTTGCCATGGCGACGGTGATGTCATAATTTGTTGCCATGGTGATGATGTCATGCCATGGCGACGGTGATGTCATAATTGGTTGCTATGGCAACGATGATGTCATAATTGGTTGCCATGGAGACTATGATGCCTTAATACGTTGACATGGCGACGGTGATATCATTGGTTGCCATGGCGACGGTGATGTCATAATTGGTTGCCATGGCGACGTTGATGTCATAATTTGTTGCCATGGCAATGATGATGTCATAATTGGTTGCCATGGCGACGGTGATGTCATAATTGGTTGCTATGGCGACGATGATGTCATAATTGGTTGCCATGGAGACGATGATGCCTTAATACGTTGCCATGGTGACGGTGATATCATAATTGGTTGCCATGGCGACGGTGATGTCATAATTGGTTGCCATGGCGACGGTGATGCCTTGATACGTTGCCATGGCGACGGTGATGTCGTAATTGGTTGCCATGGCGACGGTGATGTCATAATTGGTTGCCATGGCGACGGTGATGTCATAATTGGTTGCCATGGCGATGATGCCTTAATACGTTGCCATGGCGACGGTGATGTCATAATTGGTTGCCATGGCGACAATGATGCCTTAATACATTGCCATGGCGATGATGTCATAATTGGTTGCCATGGTGACGGTGATGTCATAATTGGTTGCCATGGCGACGATGATGCCTTAATACGTTCCCATGGCGATGATGTCATAATTGGTTGCCATGGCAACGGTGATGTCATAATTGGTTGCCATGGCGACGATGATGACTTAATACGTTGACATGGCGATGATGTCATAATTGGTTTCCATGGCGACGGTGATGTCATAATTTTTTGCCATGGCGACGGTGATGTCATAATTGGTTGCCATGGCGATGATGTCATAATTGGTTGCCATGGCGACGGTGATGTCATAATTGGTTGCCATGGCGACGATGATGCCTTAATACGTTGCCATGGCGATGATGTCATAATTGGTTGCCATGGCGACGGTGATGTCATAATTGGTTGCCATGGCGACGGTGATGTCATAATTGGTTGCCATGGCGACAATGATTTCATAATTGGTTGCCATGGCGACGATGATGCCTTAATACGTTGACATGGCGATGATGTCATAATTGGTTGCCATGGCGACGGTGATGTCATAATTGGTTGCCATGGCGACGATGATGCCTTAATACGTTGCCATGGCGATGATGTCATAATTGGTTGCCATGGCGACGGTGATGTCATAATTGGTTGCCATGGCGACTGTGATGTCATAATTGGTTGCCATGGCGACAATGATGTCATAATTGGTTGCCATGGCGACGATGATGCCTTAATACGTTGACATGGCGATGATGTCATAATTGGTTGCCATGGTGACGGTGATGTCATAATTGGTTGCCATGGTGACGATGATGCCTTAATACGTTGCCATGGCGATGATGTCATAATTGGTTGCCATGGCGATGATGCCTTAATACGTTGCCATGGCGACGGTGATGTCATAATTTGTTGCCATGTCGATGATGATGTCATAATTGGTTGCCATGGCGACGGTGATGTCATAATTGGTTGCTATGGCTACGATGATGTCATAATTGGTTGCCATGGAGACTATGATGCCTTAATACGTTGCCATGGCGACGGTGATATCATTGGTTGCCATGGCTACGGTGATGTCATAATTGGTTGCCATGGCGGTGATGTCATAATTGGTTGCCATGGTGACGGTGATGTCATAATTGGTTGCCATGGCGACGATGATGCCTTAATACGTTGCCATGATGATGATGTCATAATTGGTTGCCATGGCGATGGTGATGTCATAATTGGTTGCCATGGCGATGGTGATGTCATAATTGGTTGCCATGGCGACAATAATGTCATAATTGGTTGCCATGGCGACGATGATGCCTTAATACGTTGACATGGCGATGATGTCATAATTGGTTGCCATGGCGACGGTGATGTCATAATTGGTTTCCATGGCGACGATGATGCCTTAATACGTTGCATGGCGATGATGTCATAATTGGTTGCCATGGCAAAGATGATGCCTTAATACGTTGCCATGGCGACGGTGATGTCATAATTTGTTGCCATGGTGATGATGATGTCATACCATGGCGACGGTGATGTCATAATTGGTTGCCATGGCGACGATGATGTCATAATTGGTTGCCATGGAGACGATGATGCCTTAATACGTTGCCATGGCGATGATGTCATAAATGGTTGCCATGGCGACGGTGATGTCATAATTGATTGCCATGGCGACGATTATGCCTTAATACGTTGCCATGGCGATGATGTCATAATTGGTTGCCATGGCGACGGTGATGTCATAATTGGTTGCCATGGCGACGGTGATGTCATAATTGGTTGCCATGGCGACAATGATGTCATAATTGGTTGCCATGGCGACGATGATGCCTTAATATGTTGCCATGGCGATGATGTCATAATTGGTTGCCATGGCGACGGTGATGTCATAATTGGTTGCCATGGTGACGGTGATGTCATAATTGGTTGCCATGGCGACAATGATGTCATAATTGGTTGCCATGGTGACGATGATGCCTTAATACGTTGCCATGGCGATGATGTCATAATTGGTTGCCATGGCGACGGTGATGTCATAATTGGTTGCCATGGCGACGATGATGCCTTAATACGTTGCCATGGCGATGATGTCATAATTGGTTGCCATGGTGACGGTGATGTAATAATTGGTTGCCATGGTGATGTTGATGTCATAATTCTTTGCCATGGCGACAATGATGTCATGATTGGTTGCCATGGCGACGATGATGCCTTAATATGTTGCCATGGCGACGGTGATGTCATAATTTGTTGCCATGGCGATGATGATGTCATAATTGGTTGCCATGGCGACGGTGATGTCATAATTGGTTGCCATGGCGACGATGATGCCTTAATACGTTGCCATGGCAATGATGTCATAAATGGTTGCCATGGCGACGGTGATGTCATAATTCGTTTGCCATGGTGACGGTGATGTCATAATTGGTTGCCATGGTGACGGTGATGTCATAATTGGTTGCCATGGCGACGGTGATGTCATAATTGGTTGCCATGACGATGATGATGTCATAATTGGTTGCCATGGCGATGATGTCATAATTGGTTGCCATGGCGATTATGTCATAATTGGTTGCCATGGCGACGATGATACCTTAATACGTTGCCATGGCGATGAAGTCATAATTGGTTGCCATGGCGATGATGATGTCATAATAGGTTGCCATGGCGACGGTGAGGTCATAATTGGTTGCCATGGCGATGATGTCATAATAGGTTGCCATGGCGATGATGTCATAATAGGTTGCCATGGCGACGGTGATGTCATAATTGGTTGCCATGGCGACGGTGATGTAATAATTGGTTGCCATGGCGACGATGATGCCTTAATACGTTGCCATGGCGACGATGATGCCTTAATATGTTGCCATGGCGACGGTGATGTCATAATTGGTTGCCATGGCGACGGTGATGTCATAATTGGTTGCATTGGCGACGGTGATGTCATAATTGGTTGCCATGACGATGATGATGTCATAATTGGTTGCCATGGCGATGATGTCATAATTGGTTGCCATGGCGACGGTGATGTCATAATTGGTTGCCATGGCGACGATGATGCCTTAATACGTTGCCATGGCGACGGTGATGTCATAATTGGTTGCCATGGCGACGATGATGCCTTAATACGTTGCCATGGCGATGATGTCATAATTGGTTGCCATGGCGACGGTGATGTCATAATTGGTTGCCATGGCGACGATGATGCCTTAATACGTTGCCATGGCGATGATGTCATAATTGGTTGCCATGGCGACGATGATGCCTTAATACGTTGCCATGGTGACTGTGATGTCATAGTTTGTTGCCATGGCGATGATGATGTCATAATTGTTTGCCATGGCGACGGTGATGTCATAATTGGTTGCCATGGCGACGGTGATGTCATAATTGGTTGCCATGGCGACGATGATGCCTTAATACGTTGCCATGGCGATGATGTCATAATTGGTTGCCATGGCGACGGTGATGTCATAATTGGTTGCCATGGCGACGGTGATGTCATAATTGGTTGCCATGGCGACAATGATTTCATAAATGGTTGCCATGGCGACGATGATGCCTTAATACGTTGACATGGCGATGATGTCATAATTGGTTGCCATGGCAACGGTGATGTCATAATTGGTTGCCATGGCGACGGTTATGTCATAATTGGCTGCCATGGCGACAATGATGTCATAATTGGTTGCCATGGCGACGATGATGCCTTAATACGTTGACATGGCGATGATGTCATAATTGGTTGCCATGGTGACGGTGATGTCATAATTGGTTGCCATTGCGACGATGATGCCTTAATACGTTGCCATGGCGATTATGTCATAATTGGTTGCCATGGAGATGATGATGCCTTAATACATTGCCATGGCGACGGTGATGTCATAATTTGTTGCCATGTCGATGATGATGTCATAATTGGTTGCCATGGCGACGGTGATGTCATAATTGGTTGCTATGGCGACGATGATGTCATAATTGGTTGCCATGGAGACTATGATGCCTTAATACGTTGCCATGGCGACGGTGATATCATTGGTTGCCATGGCTACGGTGATGTCATAATTGGTTGCCATGGCGGTGATGTCATAATTGGTTGCCATGGCGACGGTAATGTCATAATTGGTTGCCATGGCGACGATGATGCCTTAATACGTTGCCATGGCGATGATGTCATAATTGGTTGCCATGGTGACGGTGATGTCATAACTGGTTGCCATGGCGACGATGATGCCTTGATACGTTGCCATGGCGATGATGTCATAATTGGTTGCCATGGCAACGGTGATGTCATAATTGGTTGCCATGGCGACGATGATGCCTTAATACGTTGACATGGTGATGATGTCATAATTGGTTGCCATGGCAACGGTGATGTCATAATTGGTTGACATGGCGACGATGATGCCTTAATATGTTGCCATGGCTATGATGTCATAATTGGTTGCCATGGCGACGGTGATGTCATAATTGGTTAACATGGCGACGGTAATGTCATAATTGGTTGACATGGCGATGATGTCATATTTGGTTGCCATGGCGACGGTGATGTCATAATTGGTTGCCATGGCGACGATGATGCCGTAATACGTTGCCATGGCGATGATGTCATAATTGGTTGCCATGGCGACGATCATGCCTTAATACGTTGCCATGGCGATGATGTCATAATTGGTTGCCATGGTGACGTGATGTCATAATTTGTTGCCATGGCGATGGTGATGTCATAATTGGTTGCCATGGCGACGATGATGCCTTAATATGTTGCCATGGCGACGGTGATGTCATAATTCATTTGCCTTGGCGACGGTGATGTCATAATTGGTTGCCGTGGAGACGGTGATGTCATAATTGGTTGCCATGGCGACGGTGATGTCATAATTGGTTGCCATGACGATGATGATGTCATAATTGGTTGCCATGGCTATGATGTCATAATTGGTTGCCATGGCGATGATGTCATAATTGGTCGCCATGGCGATTATGTCATAATTGGTTGCCATGGTGATTAAGTCATAATTGGTTGCCATGGCGATGATGTCATATTAGGTTGCCATGGCGACGGTGATGTCATAATTGGTTGCCATGGCGATGATGTCATAATTGGTTGCCATGGCGACGGTGATGTCATAATTGGTTGCCATGGCGATGATGCCTTAATACGTTGCCATGGCGACGGTGATGTCATAATTGGTTGCCATGGCGACGGTGATATCATAATTGGTTGCCATGGCGACGATGATGCTTTAATACGTTGCCATGGCGACGATGAAGTCATAATTGGTTGCCATGGCGACGATGATGTCATAATTGGTTGCCATGGCGACGATGATGTCATAATTGGTTGCCATGGCGACGATGATGCCTTAATACGTTGCCATGGCGATGATGTCATAATTGGTTGCCATGGCGATGATGTCATAATTGGTTGCCATGGCGATGATGATGTCATAATTGGTTGCCATGGCGATGATGATGTCATAATTGGTTGCCATGGCGATGATGTCATAATTGGTTGACATGACGATGATGTCATAATTGGTTGCCATGGTGACGATGATGCCTTAACACGTTGCCATGGCGACGGTGATGTCATAATTGGTTGCCATGGCGACGGTGATGTCATAATTGGTTGCCATGGCGACGATGATGTCTTAATACGTTGCCATGGCGACGGTGATGTCATTATTGGTTGCCATGGCGACGGTGATATCATAATTGGTTGCCATGGCGACGATGATGTCATAATTGGTTGCCATGGCGATGATGATGCCTTAATACGTTGCCATGGCGATGATGTCATAATTGGTTGCCATGGCGACGGTGATGTCATAATTGGTTGCCATGGCGACGATGATGCCTTAATACGTTGACATGGCGACGGTGATGTCATAATTGGTTGCCATGGCGATGATGTCATACTTGGTTGCCATGGCGACGGTGATGTCATAATTGGTTGCCATGGCGATGATGATGTCATAATTGGTTGCCATGGTGACGATGATGCCTTAATACGTTGCCATGGCGATGATGTCATAATTGGTTGCCATGGCGACGATCATGCCTTAATACGTTGCCATGGCGATGATGTCATAATTAGGTTGCCATGGCGACGGTGATGTCATAATTGGTTGCCATAGCGACGGTGATGTCATAATTGGTTGCCATGGCGACGATGATGCCTTAATACGTTGCCATGGCGACGGTGATATCATAATTGGTTGCCATGGCGACGGTGATGTCATAATTGGTTGCCATGGCGACGGTGATGTCATAATTGGTTGCCATGGCGACGATGATGCCTTAATATGTTGCCATGGCGATGATGTCATAATTGGTTGCCATGGCGACGGTGATGTCATAATTGGTTGCCATGGTGACGGTGATGTCATAATTGGTTGCCATGGCGATGATGTCATAATTGGTTGCCATGGCGATGGTGATGTCATAATTGGTTGCCATGGCGACGATGATGCCTTAATACTTTGCCATGGCGATGATGTCATAATTGGTTGCCATGGCGACGGTGATGTCATAATTGGTTGCCATGGCGACGGTGATGTCATAATTGGTTGCCATGGCGACGATGATGCCTTAATACTTTGCCATGGCGATGATGTCATAATTGGTTGCCATGGCGATGGTGATGTCATAATTGGTTGCCATGGTGACGGTGATGTCATAATTGGTTGCCATGGCGATGATGTCATAATTGGTTGCCATGGCGACAGTGATGTCATAATTGGTTGCCATGGCGACGATGACGCCTTAATACGTTGCCATGGCGATGATGTCATAATTGGTTGCCATGGCGACAATGATGCCTTAATACGTTGCCATGGCAACGGTGATGTCATAATTGGTTGCCATGGCGACGATGATGCCTTAATACGTTGCCATGGCGATGATGTCATAATTGGTTGCCATGGCGACGGTGATGTCATAATTGGTTGCCATGGCGACGATGATGCCTTAATACGTTGCCATGGCGACGGTGATGTCATAATTGGTTGCCATGGTGACGGTGATGTCATAATTTGTTGCCATGGCGATGATGATGTCATAATTGGTTGCCATGGCGACGGTGATGTCATAATTGGTTGCTATGGCGACGATGATGTCATAATTGGTTGCCATGGAGACGATGATGCCTTAATATGTTGCCATGGCGACGGTGATATCATAATTGGTTGCCATGGTGACGGTGATGTCATAATTGGTTGCCATGGCGACGGTGATGCCTTGATACGTTGCCATGGCGACGGTGATGTCGTAATTGGTTGCCATGGTGACGATGATGTCATAATTGGTTGCCATGGCGACGGTGATGTCATAATTGGTTGCCATGGCGATGATGCCTTAATACGTTGCCATGGTGACGGTGATGTCATAATTGGTTGCCATGGCGACGATGATGCCTTAATACATTGCCATGGCGATGATGTCATAATTGGTTGCCATGGTGACGGTGATGTCATAATTGGTTGCCATGGCGACAATGATGCCTTAATACGTTGACATGGCGATGATGTCATAATTGGTTGCCATGGCAACGGTGATGTCATAATTGGTTGCCATGGCGACGATGATGCCTTAATACATTGCCATGGCGATGATGTCATAATTGGTTGCCATGGTGACGGTGATGTCATAATTGGTTGCCATGGCGACAATGATGCCTTAATACGTTGACATGGCGATGATGTCATAATTGGTTGCCATGGCAACGGTGATGTCATAATTGGTTGCCATGGCGACGATGATGCCTTAATACGTTGACATGGCGATGATGTCATAATTGGTTTCCATGGCGACGGTGATGTCATAATTTTTTGCCATGTCGACGGTGATGTCATAATTGGTTGCCATGGCGATGATGTCATAATTGGTTGCCATGGCGACAATGATGCCTTAATACATTGCCATGGCGATGATGTCATAATTGGTTGCCATGGCGACGGTGATGTCATAATTGGTTGCCATGGCGACGGTGATGTCATAATTGGTTGCCATGGCGATGATGTCATAATTGGTTGCCATGGTGACGGTGATGTCATAATTGGTTGCCATGGCGACGATGATGCCTTAATACGTTGCCATGGCGATGATGTCATAATTGGTTGCCATGGCGACGATCATGCCTTAATACGTTGCCATGGCGATGATGTCATAATTGGTTGCCATGGCGACGGTGATGTCATAATTAGTTGCCATAGCGACGGTGATGTAACAATTGGTTGCCATGGCGACGATGATGCCTTAATACGTTGCCATGGCGACGGTGATATCATAATTGGTTGCCATGGTGACGGTGATGTCATAATTGGTTGCCATGGCGACGGTGATGTCATAATTGGTTGCCATGGCGACGATGATGCCTTAATACGTTGCCATGGCGATGATGTCATAATTGGTTGCCATGGCGATGGTGATGTCATAATTGGTTGCCATGGCGACGTGATGTCATAATTGGTTGCCATGGCGACGATGATGTCATAATTGGTTGCCATGGCGACGATGATGCCTTAATACGTTGCCATGGCGATGATGTCATAATTGGTTGCCATGGCGATGATGTCATAATTGGTTGCCATGGCGATGATGATGTCATAATTGGTTGCCATGGCGATGATGATGTCATAATTGGTTGCCATGGCGATGATGTCATAATTGGTTGACATGACGATGATGTCATAATTGGTTGCCATGGTGACGATGATGCCTTAACACGTTGCCATGGCGACGGTGATGTCATAATTGGTTGCCATGGCGACGGTGATGTCATAATTGGTTGCCATGGCGACGATGATGTCTTAATACGTTGCCATGGCGACGGTGATGTCATTATTGGTTGCCATGGCGACGGTGATATCATAATTGGTTGCCATGGCGACGATGATGTCATAATTGGTTGCCATGGCGACGATGATGCCTTAATACGTTGCCATGGCGATGATGTCATAATTGGTTGCCATGGCGACGGTGATGTCATAATTGGTTGCCATGGCGACGATGATGCCTTAATACGTTGACATGGCGACGGTGATGTCATAATTGGTTGCCATGGCGATGATGTCATACTTGGTTGCCATGGCGACGGTGATGTCATAATTGGTTGCCATGGCGATGATGATGTCATAATTGGTTGCCATGGTGACGATGATGCCTTAATACGTTGCCATGGCGATGATGTCATAATTGGTTGCCATGGCGACGATCATGCCTTAATACGTTGCCATGGCGATGATGTCATAATTAGGTTGCCATGGCGACGGTGATGTCATAATTGGTTGCCATAGCGACGGTGATGTCATAATTGGTTGCCATGGCGACGATGATGCCTTAATACGTTGCCATGGCGACGGTGATATCATAATTGGTTGCCATGGCGACGGTGATGTCATAATTGGTTGCCATGGCGACGGTGATGTCATAATTGGTTGCCATGGCGACGATGATGCCTTAATATGTTGCCATGGCGATGATGTCATAATTGGTTGCCATGGCGACGGTGATGTCATAATTGGTTGCCATGGTGACGGTGATGTCATAATTGGTTGCCATGGCGATGATGTCATAATTGGTTGCCATGGCGACGGTGATGTCATAATTGGTTGCCATGGCGACGATGATGCCTTAATACTTTGCCATGGCGATGATGTCATAATTGGTTGCCATGGCGACGGTGATGTCATAATTGGTTGCCATGGCGACGGTGATGTCATAATTGGTTGCCATGGCGACGATGATGCCTTAATACTTTGCCATGGCGATGATGTCATAATTGGTTGCCATGGCGATGGTGATGTCATAATTGGTTGCCATGGTGACGGTGATGTCATAATTGGTTGCCATGGCGATGATGTCATAATTGGTTGCCATGGCGACAGTGATGTCATAATTGGTTGCCATGGCGACGATGACGCCTTAATACGTTGCCATGGCGATGATGTCATAATTGGTTGCCATGGCGACAATGATGCCTTAATACGTTGCCATGGCAACGGTGATGTCATAATTGGTTGCCATGGCGACGATGATGCCTTAATACGTTGCCATGGCGATGATGTCATAATTGGTTGCCATGGCGACGGTGATGTCATAATTGGTTGCCATGGCGACGATGATGCCTTAATACGTTGCCATGGCGACGGTGATGTCATAATTGGTTGCCATGGTGACGGTGATGTCATAATTTGTTGCCATGGCGATGATGATGTCATAATTGGTTGCCATGGCGACGGTGATGTCATAATTGGTTGCTATGGCGACGATGATGTCATAATTGGTTGCCATGGAGACGATGATGCCTTAATATGTTGCCATGGCGACGGTGATATCATAATTGGTTGCCATGGTGACGGTGATGTCATAATTGGTTGCCATGGCGACGGTGATGCCTTGATAAGTTGCCATGGCGACGGTGATGTCGTAATTGGTTGCCATGGTGACGATGATGTCATAATTGGTTGCCATGGCGACGGTGATGTCATAATTGGTTGCCATGGCGACGATGATGCCTTAATACGTTGCCATGGCGATGATGTCATAATTGGTTGCCATGGCGATGATGTCATAATTGGTTGCCATGGCGATGATGATGTCATAATTGGTTGCCATGGCGATGATGATGTCATAATTGGTTGCCATGGCGATGATGTCATAATTGGTTGACATGACGATGATGTCATAATTGGTTGCCATGGTGACGATGATGCCTTAACACGTTGCCATGGCGACGGTGATGTCATAATTGGTTGCCATGGCGACGGTGATGTCATAATTGGTTGCCATGGCGACGATGATGTCTTAATACGTTGCCATGGCGACGGTGATGTCATTATTGGTTGCCATGGCGACGGTGATATCATAATTGGTTGCCATGGCGACGATGATGTCATAATTGGTTGCCATGGCGACGATGATGCCTTAATACGTTGCCATGGCGATGATGTCATAATTGGTTGCCATGGCGACGGTGATGTCATAATTGGTTGCCATGGCGACGATGATGCCTTAATACGTTGACATGGCGACGGTGATGTCATAATTGGTTGCCATGGCGATGATGTCATACTTGGTTGCCATGGCGACGGTGATGTCATAATTGGTTGCCATGGCGATGATGATGTCATAATTGGTTGCCATGGTGACGATGATGCCTTAATACGTTGCCATGGCGATGATGTCATAATTGGTTGCCATGGCGACGATCATGCCTTAATACGTTGCCATGGCGATGATGTCATAATTAGGTTGCCATGGCGACGGTGATGTCATAATTGGTTGCCATAGCGACGGTGATGTCATAATTGGTTGCCATGGCGACGATGATGCCTTAATACGTTGCCATGGCGACGGTGATATCATAATTGGTTGCCATGGCGACGGTGATGTCATAATTGGTTGCCATGGCGACGGTGATGTCATAATTGGTTGCCATGGCGACGATGATGCCTTAATATGTTGCCATGGCGATGATGTCATAATTGGTTGCCATGGCGACGGTGATGTCATAATTGGTTGCCATGGTGACGGTGATGTCATAATTGGTTGCCATGGCGATGATGTCATAATTGGTTGCCATGGCGACGGTGATGTCATAATTGGTTGCCATGGCGACGATGATGCCTTAATAATTTGCCATGGCGATGATGTCATAATTGGTTGCCATGGCGACGGTGATGTCATAATTGGTTGCCATGGCGACGGTGATGTCATAATTGGTTGCCATGGCGACGATGATGCCTTAATACTTTGCCATGGCGATGATGTCATAATTGGTTGCCATGGCGATGGTGATGTCATAATTGGTTGCCATGGTGACGGTGATGTCATAATTGGTTGCCATGGCGATGATGTCATAATTGGTTGCCATGGCGACAGTGATGTCATAATTGGTTGCCATGGCGACGATGACGCCTTAATACGTTGCCATGGCGATGATGTCATAATTGGTTGCCATGGCGACAATGATGCCTTAATACGTTGCCATGGCAACGGTGATGTCATAATTGGTTGCCATGGCGACGATGATGCCTTAATACGTTGCCATGGCGATGATGTCATAATTGGTTGCCATGGCGACGGTGATGTCATAATTGGTTGCCATGGCGACGATGATGCCTTAATACGTTGCCATGGCGACGGTGATGTCATAATTGGTTGCCATGGTGACGGTGATGTCATAATTTGTTGCCATGGCGATGATGATGTCATAATTGGTTGCCATGGCGACGGTGATGTCATAATTGGTTGCTATGGCGACGATGATGTCATAATTGGTTGCCATGGAGACGATGATGCCTTAATATGTTGCCATGGCGACGGTGATATCATAATTGGTTGCCATGGTGACGGTGATGTCATAATTGGTTGCCATGGCGACGGTGATGCCTTGATACGTTGCCATGGCGACGGTGATGTCGTAATTGGTTGCCATGGTGACGATGATGTCATAATTGGTTGCCATGGCGACGGTGATGTCATAATTGGTTGCCATGGCGATGATGCCTTAATACGTTGCCATGGTGACGGTGATGTCATAATTGGTTGCCATGGCGACGATGATGCCTTAATACATTGCCATGGCGATGATGTCATAATTGGTTGCCATGGCGACGGTGATGTCATAATTGGTTGCCATGGCGACGGTGATGTCATAATTGGTTGCCATGGCGACGATGATGTCTTAATACGTTGCCATGGCGACGGTGATGTCATTATTGGTTGCCATGGCGACGGTGATATCATAATTGGTTGCCATGGTGACGATGATGTCATAATTGGTTGCCATGGCGACGATGATGACTTAATACGTTGCCATGGCGATGATGTCATAATTGGTTTCCATGGTGACGGTGATGTCATAATTGGTTGCCATGGCGACGATGATGCCTTAATACATTGCCATGGCGACGGTGATGTCATAATTGGTTGCCATGGCGATGATGTCATAATTGGTTGCCATGGCGACGATCATGCCTTAATACGTTGCCATGGCGATGATGTCATAATTGGTTGCCATGGCGACGGTGATGTCATAATTAGTTGCCATAGCGACGGTGATGTAACAATTGGTTGCCATGGCGACGATGATGCCTTAATACGTTGCCATGGCGACGGTGATATCATAATTGGTTGCCATGGTGACGGTGATGTCATAATTGGTTGCCATGGCGACGGTGATGTCATAATTGGTTGCCATGGCGACGATGATGCCTTAATACGTTGCCATGGCGATGATGTCATAATTGGTTGCCATGGCGATGGTGATGTCATAATTGGTTGCCATGGCGACGTGATGTCATAATTGGTTGCCATGGCGACGATGATGTCATAATTGGTTGCCATGGCGACGATGATGCCTTAATACGTTGCCATGGCGATGATGTCATAATTGGTTGCCATGGCGATGATGTCATAATTGGTTGCCATGGCGATGATGATGTCATAATTGGTTGCCATGGCGATGATGATGTCATAATTGGTTGCCATGGCGATGATGTCATAATTGGTTGACATGACGATGATGTCATAATTGGTTGCCATGGTGACGATGATGCCTTAACACGTTGCCATGGCGACGGTGATGTCATAATTGGTTGCCATGGCGACGGTGATGTCATAATTGGTTGCCATGGCGACGATGATGTCTTAATACGTTGCCATGGCGACGGTGATGTCATTATTGGTTGCCATGGCGACGGTGATATCATAATTGGTTGCCATGGCGACGATGATGTCATAATTGGTTGCCATGGCGACGATGATGCCTTAATACGTTGCCATGGCGATGATGTCATAATTGGTTGCCATGGCGACGGTGATGTCATAATTGGTTGCCATGGCGACGATGATGCCTTAATACGTTGACATGGCGACGGTGATGTCATAATTGGTTGCCATGGCGATGATGTCATACTTGGTTGCCATGGCGACGGTGATGTCATAATTGGTTGCCATGGCAAAGATGATGCCTTAATACGTTGCCATGGCGACGGTGATGTCATAATTTGTTGCCATGGTGTTGATGATGTCATGCCATGGCGACGGTGATGTCATAATTGGTTGCTATGGCGACGATGATGTCATAATTGGTTGCCATGGCGATGATGCCTTAATACGTTGCCATGGTGACGGTGATGTCATAATTGGTTGCCATGGCGACGATGATGCCTTAATATGTTGCCATGGCTATGATGTCATAATTGGTTGCCATGGCGACGGTGATGTCATAATTGGTTAACATGGCGACGGTAATGTCATAATTGGTTGACATGGCGATGATGTCATGTTTGGTTGCCATGGCGACGGTGATGTCATAATTGGTTGCCATGGCGACGATGATGCCTTAATACGTTGTCATGGCGATGATATCATAATTGGTTGCCATGGCGACAGTGATGTCATAATTGGTTGCCATGGCGACGATCATGCCTTAATACGTTGCCATGGCGATGATGTCATAATTGGTTGCCATGGCGACGTGATGTCATAATTTGTTGCCATGGCGATGGTGATGTCATAATTGGTTGCCATGGCGACGATGATGCCTTAATACGTTGTCATGGCGACGGTGATGTCATAATTCATTTGCCTTGGCGACGGTGATGTCATAATTGGTTGCCGTGGAGACGGTGATGTCATAATTGGTTGCCATGGCGACGGTGATGTCATAATTGGTTGCCATGACGATGATGATGTCATAATTGGTTGCCATGGCTATGATGTCATAATTGGTTGCCATGGCGATGATGTCATAATTGGTCGCCATGGCGATTATGTCATAATTGGTTGCCATGGTGATTAAGTCATAATTGGTTGCCATGGCGATGATGTCATATTAGGTTGCCATGGCGACGGTGATGTCATAATTGGTTGCCATGGCGATGATGTCATAATTGGTTGCCATGGCGACGGTGATGTCATAATTGGTTGCCATGGCGATGATGCCTTAACACGTTGCCATGGCGACGGTGATGTCATAATTGGTTGCCATGGCGACGGTGATATCATAATTGGTTGCCATGGCGACGATGATGCTTTAATACGTTGCCATGGCGACGATGAAGTCATAATTGGTTGCCATGGCGACGATGATGTCATAATTGGTTGCCATGGCGACGATGATGTCATAATTGGTTGCCATGGCGACGATGATGCCTTAATACGTTGCCATGGCGATGATGTCATAATTGGTTGCCATGGCGATGATTATGTCATAATTGGTTGCCATGGCGATGATTATGTCATAATTGGTTGCCATGGCGATGATGATGTCATAATTGGTTGCCATGGCGATGATGTCATAATTGGTTGACATGACGATGATGTCATAATTGGTTGCCATGGTGACGATGATGCCTTAACACGTTGCCATGGCGACGGTGATGTCATAATTGGTTGCCATGGCGACGGTGATGTCATAATTGGTTGCCATGGCGACGATGATGTCTTAATACGTTGCCATGGCGACGGTGATGTCATTATTGGTTGCCATGGCGACGGTGATATCATAATTGGTTGCCATGGCGACGATGATGTCATAATTGGTTGCCATGGCGACGATGATGCCTTAATACGTTGCCATGGCGATGATGTCATAATTGGTTGCCATGGCGACGGTGATGTCATAATTGGTTGCCATGGCGACGATGATGCCTTAATACGTTGACATGGCGACGGTGAAGTCATAATTGGTTGCCATGGCGATGATGTCATACTTGGTTGCCATGGCGACGGTGATGTCATAATTGGTTGCCATGGTGATGATGTCATAATTGGTTGCCATGGTGACGATGATGCCTTAATACGTTGCCATGGCGATGATGTCATAATTGGTTGCCATGGCGACGATCATGCCTTAATACGTTGCCATGGCGATGATGTCATAATTAGGTTGCCATGGTGACGGTGATGTCATAATTGGTTGCCATAGCGACGGTGATGTCATAATTGGTTGCCATGGCGACGATGATGCCTTAATACGTTGCCATGGCGACGGTGATATCATAATTGGTTGCCATGGCGACGGTGATGTCATAATTGGTTGCCATGGCGACGGTGATGTCATAATTGGTTGCCATGGCGACGATGATGCCTTAATACGTTGCCATGGCGATGATGTCATAATTGGTTGCCATGGCGACGGTGATGTCATAATTGGTTGCCATGGTGACGGTGATGTCATAATTGGTTGCCATGGCGATGATGTCATAATTGGTTGCCATGGCGACGGTGATGTCATAATTGGTTGCCATGGCGACGATGATGCCTTAATACGTTGCCATGGTGATGATGTCATAATTGGTTGCCATGGCGACAATGATGCCTTAATACGTTGCCATGGCAACGGTGATGTCATAATTGGTTGCCATGGCGACGATGATGCCTTAATACGTTGCCATGGCGATGATGTCATAATTGGTTGCCATGGCGACGGTGATGTCATAATTGGTTGCCATGGCGACGATGATGCCTTAATACGTTGCCATGGCGACGGTGATGTCATAATTGGTTGCCATGGCGACGGTGATGTCATAATTTGTTGCCATGGCGATGATGATGTCATAATTGGTTGCCATGGCGGCGGTGATGTCATAATTGGTTGCTATGGTGACGATGATGTCATAATTGGTTGCCATGGAGACGATGATGCCTTAATACGTTGCCATGGCGACGGTGATATCATAATTGGTTGCCATGGTGACGGTGATGTCATAATTGGTTGCCATGGTGACGGTGATGTCATAATTTGTTGCCATGGTGATGATGATGTCATGCCATGGCGACAGTGATGTCATAATGGGTTGCTATGGCGACGATGATGTCATAATTGGTTGCCATGGAGACGATGATGCCTTAATACGTTGCCATGGCGATGATGTCATAAATGGTTGCCATGGCGACGGTGATGTCATAATTGGTTGCCATGGCGACGATTATGCCTTAATACGTTGCCATGGCGATGATGTCATAATTGGTTGCCATGGCGACGGTGATGTCATAATTGGTTGCCATGGCGACGGTGATGTCATCATTGGTTGCCATGGCGACAATGATGTCATGATTGGTTGCCATGGCGACGATGATGCCTTAATATGTTGCCATGGCGATGATGTCATAATTGGTTGCCATGGCGACGGTGATGTCATAATTGGTTGCCATGGTGACGGTGATGTCATAATTGGTTGCCATGGCGACAATGAAGTCATAATTGGTTGCCATGGTGACGATGATGCCTTAACACGTTGCCATGGCGATGATGTCATAATTGGTTGCCATGGCGACGGTGATGTCATAATTGGTTGCCATGGCGACGATGATGCCTTAATACGTTGCCATGGCGATGATGTCATAATTGGTTGCCATGGTGACGGTGATGTAATAATTGGTTGCCATGGCGACGTTGATGTCATAATTCTTTGCCATGGCGACAATGATGTCATGATTGGTTGCCATGGCGACGATTATGCCTTAATATGTTGCCATGGCGACGGTGATGTCATAATTTGTTGCCATGGCGATGATGATGTCATAATTGGTTGCCATGGCGACGGTGATGTCATAATTGGTTGCCATGGCGACGATGATGCCTTAATACGTTGCCATGGCGATGATGTCATAAATGGTTGCCATGGCGACGGTGATGTCATAATTCGTTTGCCATGGTGACGGTGATGTCATAATTGGTTGCCATGGTGACGGTGATGTCATAATTGGTTGCCATGGCGACGGTGATGTCATAATTGGTTGCCATGACGATGATGATGTCATAATTGGTTGCCATGGCGATGATGTCATAATTGGTTGCCATGGCGATTATGTCATAATTGGTTGCCATGGCGACGATGATACCTTAATACGTTGCCATGGCGATGAAGTCATAATTGGTTGCCATGGCGATGATGATGTCATAATAGGTTGCCATGGCGACGGTGAGGTCATAATTGGTTGCCATGGCGATGATGTCATAATAGGTTGCCATGGCGATGATGTCATAATAGGTTGCCATGGCGACGGTGATGTCATAATTGGTTGCCATGGCGATGGTGATGTAATAATTGGTTGCCATGGCGACGATGATGCCTTAATACGTTGCCATGGCGACGATGATGCCTTAATATGTTGCCATGGCGACGGTGATGTCATAATTGGTTGCCATGGCGACGGTGATGTCATAATTGGTTGCATTGGCGACAGTGATGTCATAATTGGTTGCCATGACGATGATGATGTCATAATTGGTTGCCATGGCGATGATGTCATAATTGGTTGCCATGGCGACGGTGATGTCATAATTGGTTGCCATGGCGACGATGATGCCTTAATACGTTGCCATGGCGACGGTGATGTCATAATTGGTTGCCATGGCGACGATGATGCCTTAATACGTTGCCATGGCGATGATGTCATAATTGGTTGCCATGGCGACGGTGATGTCATAATTGGTTGCCATGGCGACGATGATGCCTTAATACGTTGCCATGGCGATGATGTCATAATTGGTTGCCATGGCGACGGTGATGTCATAATTGGTTGCCATGGCGACGATGATGCCTTAATACATTGCCATGGCGATGATGTCATAATTGGTTGCCATGGCGACGGTGATGCCATAATTGGTTGACATGGCGACGGTGATGTCATAATTGGTTGCCATGGCGATGATGTCATAATTGGTTGCCATGGCGACGGTGATGTCATAGTTGGTTGCCATGGCGACGATGATGCCTTAATACGTTGCCATGGCGATGATGTCATAATTGGTTGCCATGGTGACGGTGATGTCATAATTGGTTGCCATGGCGATGGTGATGTCATAATTGGTTGCCATGGCGACAATGATTTCATAATTGGTTGCCATGGCGACGATGATGCCTTAATACGTTGACATGGCGATGATGTCATAATTGGTTGCCATGGCGACGGTGATGTCATAATTGGTTGCCATGGCGACGATGATGCCTTAATACGTTGCCATGGCGATGATGTCATAATTGGTTGCCATGGCGACGGTGATGTCATAATTGGTTGCCATGGCGACGGTGATGTCATAATTGGTTGCCATGGCGACAATGATGTCATAATTGGTTGCCATGGCGACGATGATGCCTTAATACGTTGACAAGGCGATGATGTCATAATTGGTTGCCATGGCGACGGTGATGTCATAATTGGTTGCCATGGCGACGATGATGCCTTAATACGTTGCCATGGCGATGATGTCATAATTGGTTGCCATGGCGATGATGATGCCTTAATACGTTGCCATGGCGACGGTTATGTCATAATTTGTTGCCATGGCGATGATGATGTCATAATTGGTTGCCATGGCGACGGTGATGTCATAATTGGTTGCTATGGCGACGATGATGTCATAATTGGTTGCCATGGAGACTATGATGCCTTAATACGTTGCCATGGCGACGGTGATATCATTGGTTGCCATGGCGACGGTGATGTCATAATTATTTGCCATGGCGATGATGTCATAATTGGTTGCCATGGCGATGGTGATGTCATAATTGGTTGCCATGGCGACGGTGATGTAGTAATTGGTTGCCATGGCGACAATGATGTCATAATTGGTTGCCATGGCGACGATTATGCCTTAATACATTGCCATGGCGATGATGTCATAAATGGTTGCCATGGCGACGGTGATGTCATAATTGGTTGCCATGGCGACGATTATGCCTTAATACGTTGCCATGGTTTGATGTCATAATTGGTTGCCATGGCGACGGTGATGTCATAATTGGTTGCCATGGCGACGGTGATGTCATAATTGGTTGCCATGGCGACAATGATGTCATAATTGGTTGCCATGGCGACGATGATGCCTTAATACGTTGCCATGGCGATGATGTCATAATTGGTTGCCATGGCGACGGTGATGTCATAATTGGTTGCCATGGCGACGGTGATGTCATAATTGGTTGCCATGGCGATGATGTCATAATTTGTTGCCATGGCGACGGTGATGTCATAATTGGTTGCCATGGTGACGGTGATGTCATAATTGGTTGCCATGGCGACGATGATGCCTTAATTCGTTGCCATGGCGATGATGTCATAATTGGTTGCCATGGCGACGATCATGCCTTAATACGTTGCCATGGCGATGATGTCATAATTGGTTGCATGGCGACGTTGATGTCATAATTAGTTGCCATAGCGACGGTGATGTAACAATTGGTTGCCATGGCGACGATGATGCCTTAATACGTTGCCATGGCGACGGTGATATCATAATTGGTTGCCATGGTGACGGTGATGTCATAATTGGTTGCCATGGCGACGGTGATGTCATAATTGGTTGCCATGGCGACGATGATGCCTTAATACGTTGCCATGGCGATGATGTCATAATTGGTTGCCATGGCGATGGTGATGTCATAATTGGTTGCCATGGCGACGTGATGTCATAATTGGTTGCCATGGCGATGATGTCATAATTGGTTGCCATGGCGACGGTGATGTCATAATTGGTTGCCATGGCGACGATGATGCCTTAATATGTTGCCATGGCGATGATGTCATAATTGGTTGCCATGGCGACGATGATGCCTTAATACGTTGCCATGGCAACGGTGATGTCATAATTGGTTGACATGGCGACGATGATGCCTTAATATGTTGCCATGGCTATGATGTCATAATTGGTTGCCATGGCGACGGTGATGTCATAATTGGTTAACATGGCGACGGTAATGTCATAATTGGTTGACATGGCGATGATGTCATATTTGGTTGCCATGGCGACGGTGATGTCATAATTGGTTGCCATGGCGACGATGATGCCGTAATACGTTGCCATGGCGATGATGTCATAATTGGTTGCCATGGCGACGATCATGCCTTAATACGTTGCCATGGCGATGATGTCATAATTGGTTGCCATGGTGACGTGATGTCATAATTTGTTGCCATGGCGATGGTGATGTCATAATTGGTTGCCATGGCGACGATGATGCCTTAATATGTTGCCATGGCGACGGTGATGTCATAATTCATTTGCCTTGGCGACGGTGATGTCATAATTGGTTGCCGTGGAGACGGTGATGTCATAATTGGTTGCCATGGCGACGGTGATGTCATAATTGGTTGCCATGACGATGATGATGTCATAATTGGTTGCCATGGCTATGATGTCATAATTGGTTGCCATGGCGATGATGTCATAATTGGTCGCCATGGCGATTATGTCATAATTGGTTGCCATGGTGATTAAGTCATAATTGGTTGCCATGGCGATGATGTCATATTAGGTTGCCATGGCGACGGTGATGTCATAATTGGTTGCCATGGCGATGATGTCATAATTGGTTGCCATGGCGACGGTGATGTCATAATTGGTTGCCATGGCGATGATGCCTTAATATGTTGCCATGGCGACGGTGATGTCATAATTGGTTGCCATGGCGACGGTGATATCATAATTGGTTGCCATGGCGACGATGATGCTTTAATACGTTGCCATGGCGACGATGAAGTCATAATTGGTTGCCATGGCGACGATGATGTCATAATTGGTTGCCATGGCGACGATGATGTCATAATTGGTTGCCATGGCGACGATGATGCCTTAATACGTTGCCATGGCGATGATGTCATAATTGGTTGCCATGGCGATGATGTCATAATTGGTTGCCATGGCGATGATGATGTCATAATTGGTTGCCATGGCGATGATGATGTCATAATTGGTTGCCATGGCGATGATGTCATAATTGGTTGACATGACGATGATGTCATAATTGGTTGCCATGGTGACGATGATGCCTTAACACGTTGCCATGGCGACGGTGATGTCATAATTGGTTGCCATGGCGACGGTGATGTCATAATTGGTTGCCATGGCGACGATGATGTCTTAATACGTTGCCATGGCGACGGTGATGTCATTATTGGTTGCCATGGCGACGGTGATATCATAATTGGTTGCCATGGCGACGATGATGTCATAATTGGTTGCCATGGCGACGATGATGCCTTAATACGTTGCCATGGCGATGATGTCATAATTGGTTGCCATGGCGACGGTGATGTCATAATTGGTTGCCATGGCGACGATGATGCCTTAATACGTTGACATGGCGACGGTGATGTCATAATTGGTTGCCATGGCGATGATGTCATACTTGGTTGCCATGGCGACGGTGATGTCATAATTGGTTGCCATGGCGATGATGATGTCATAATTGGTTGCCATGGTGACGATGATGCCTTAATACGTTGCCATGGCGATGATGTCATAATTGGTTGCCATGGCGACGATCATGCCTTAATACGTTGCCATGGCGATGATGTCATAATTAGGTTGCCATGGCGACGGTGATGTCATAATTGGTTGCCATAGCGACGGTGATGTCATAATTGGTTGCCATGGCGACGATGATGCCTTAATACGTTGCCATGGCGACGGTGATATCATAATTGGTTGCCATGGCGACGGTGATGTCATAATTGGTTGCCATGGCGACGGTGATGTCATAATTGGTTGCCATGGCGACGATGATGCCTTAATATGTTGCCATGGCGATGATGTCATAATTGGTTGCCATGGCGACGGTGATGTCATAATTGGTTGCCATGGTGACGGTGATGTCATAATTGGTTGCCATGGCGATGATGTCATAATTGGTTGCCATGGCGACGGTGATGTCATAATTGGTTGCCATGGCGACGATGATGCCTTAATACTTTGCCATGGCGATGATGTCATAATTGGTTGCCATGGCGACGGTGATGTCATAATTGGTTGCCATGGCGACGGTGATGTCATAATTGGTTGCCATGGCGACGATGATGCCTTAATACTTTGCCATGGCGATGATGTCATAATTGGTTGCCATGGCGATGGTGATGTCATAATTGGTTGCCATGGTGACGGTGATGTCATAATTGGTTGCCATGGCGATGATGTCATAATTGGTTGCCATGGCGACAGTGATGTCATAATTGGTTGCCATGGCGACGATGACGCCTTAATACGTTGCCATGGCGATGATGTCATAATTGGTTGCCATGGCGACAATGATGCCTTAATACGTTGCCATGGCAACGGTGATGTCATAATTGGTTGCCATGGCGACGATGATGCCTTAATACGTTGCCATGGCGATGATGTCTTAATTGGTTGCCATGGCGACGGTGATGTCATAATTGGTTGCCATGGCGACGATGATGCCTTAATACGTTGCCATGGCGACGGTGATGTCATAATTGGTTGCCATGGTGACGGTGATGTCATAATTTGTTGCCATGGCGATGATGATGTCATAATTGGTTGCCATGGCGACGGTGATGTCATAATTGGTTGCTATGGTGACGATGATGTCATAATTGGTTGCCATGGAGACGATGATGCCTTAATACGTTGCCATGGCGACGGTGATATCATAATTGGTTGCCATGGTGACGGTGATGTCATAATTGGTTGCCATGGTGACGGTGATGTCATAATTTGTTGCCATGGTGATGATGATGTCATGCCATGGCGACAGTGATGTCATAATGGGTTGCTATGGCGACGATGATGTCATAATTGGTTGCCATGGAGACGATGATGCCTTAATACGTTGCCATGGCGATGATGTCATAAATGGTTGCCATGGCGACGGTGATGTCATAATTGGTTGCCATGGCGACGATTATGCCTTAATACGTTGCCATGGCGATGATGTCATAATTGGTTGCCATGGCGACGGTGATGTCATAATTGGTTGCCATGGCGACGGTGATGTCATCATTGGTTGCCATGGCGACAATGATGTCATGATTGGTTGCCATGGCGACGATGATGCCTTAATATGTTGCCATGGCGATGATGTCATAATTGGTTGCCATGGCGACGGTGATGTCATAATTGGTTGCCATGGTGACGGTGATGTCATAATTGGTTGCCATGGCGACAATGAAGTCATAATTGGTTGCCATGGTGACGATGATGCCTTAACACGTTGCCATGGCGATGATGTCATAATTGGTTGCCATGGCGACGGTGATGTCATAATTGGTTGCCATGGCGACGATGATGCCTTAATACGTTGCCATGGCGATGATGTCATAATTGGTTGCCATGGTGACGGTGATGTAATAATTGGTTGCCATGGCGACGTTGATGTCATAATTCTTTGCCATGGCGACAATGATGTCATGATTGGTTGCCATGGCGACGATGATGCCTTAATATGTTGCCATGGCGACGGTGATGTCATAATTTGTTGCCATGGCGATGATGATGTCATAATTGGTTGCCATGGCGACGGTGATGTCATAATTGGTTGCCATGGCGACGATGATGCCTTAATACGTTGCCATGGCGATGATGTCATAAATGGTTGCCATGGCGACGGTGATGTCATAATTCGTTTGCCATGGTGACGGTGATGTCATAATTGGTTGCCATGGTGACGGTGATGTCATAATTGGTTGCCATGGCGACGGTGATGTCATAATTGGTTGCCATGACGATGATGATGTCATAATTGGTTGCCATGGCGATGATGTCATAATTGGTTGCCATGGCGATTATGTCATAATTGGTTGCCATGGCGACGATGATACCTTAATACGTTGCCATGGCGATGAAGTCATAATTGGTTGCCATGGCGATGATGATGTCATAATAGGTTGCCATGGCGACGGTGAGGTCATAATTGGTTGCCATGGCGATGATGTCATAATAGGTTGCCATGGCGATGATGTCATAATAGGTTGCCATGGCGACGGTGATGTCATAATTGGTTGCCATGGCGATGGTGATGTAATAATTGGTTGCCATGGCGACGATGATGCCTTAATACGTTGCCATGGCGACGATGATGCCTTAATATGTTGCCATGGCGACGGTGATGTCATAATTGGTTGCCATGGCGACGGTGATGTCATAATTGCTTGCATTGGCGACAGTGATGTCATAATTGGTTGCCATGACGATGATGATGTCATAATTGGTTGCCATGGCGATGATGTCATAATTGGTTGCCATGGCGACGGTGATGTCATAATTGGTTGCCATGGCGACGATGATGCCTTAATACGTTGCCATGGCGACGGTGATGTCATAATTGGTTGCCATGGCGACGATGATGCCTTAATACGTTGCCATGGCGATGATGTCATAATTGGTTGCCATGGCGACGGTGATGTCATAATTGGTTGCCATGGCGACGATGATGCCTTAATACGTTGCCATGGCGATGATGTCATAATTGGTTGCCATGGCGACGGTGATGTCATAATTGGTTGCCATGGCGACGATGATGCCTTAATACATTGCCATGGCGATGATGTCATAATTGGTTGCCATGGCGACGGTGATGCCATAATTGGTTGACATGGCGACGGTGATGTCATAATTGGTTGCCATGGCGATGATGTCATAATTGGTTGCCATGGCGACGGTGATGTCATAGTTGGTTGCCATGGCGACGATGATGCCTTAATACGTTGCCATGGCGATGATGTCATAATTGGTTGCCATGGTGACGGTGATGTCATAATTGGTTGCCATGGCGATGGTGATGTCATAATTGGTTGCCATGGCGACAATGATTTCATAATTGGTTGCCATGGCGACGATGATGCCTTAATACGTTGACATGGCGATGATGTCATAATTGGTTGCCATGGCGACGGTGATGTCATAATTGGTTGCCATGGCGACGATGATGCCTTAATACGTTGCCATGGCGAAGATGTCATAATTGGTTGCCATGGCGACGGTGATGTCATAATTGGTTGCCATGGCGACGGTGATGTCATAATTGGTTGCCATGGCGACAATGATGTCATAATTGGTTGCCATGGCGACGATGATGCCTTAATACGTTGACAAGGCGATGATGTCATAATTGGTTGCCATGGCGACGGTGATGTCATAATTGGTTGCCATGGCGACGATGATGCCTTAATACGTTGCCATGGCGATGATGTCATAATTGGTTGCCATGGCGATGATGATGCCTTAATACGTTGCCATGGCGACGGTTATGTCATAATTTGTTGCCATGGCGATGATGATGTCATAATTGGTTGCCATGGCGACGGTGATGTCATAATTGGTTGCTATGGCGACGATGATGTCATAATTGGTTGCCATGGAGACTATGATGCCTTAATACGTTGCCATGGCGACGGTGATATCATTGGTTGCCATGGCGACGGTGATGTCATAATTATTTGCCATGGCGATGATGTCATAATTGGTTGCCATGGTGATGGTGATGTCATAATTGGTTGCCATGGCGACGGTGATGTAGTAATTGGTTGCCATGGCGACAATGATGTCATAATTGGTTGCCATGGCGACGATTATGCCTTAATACATTGCCATGGCGATGATGTCATAAATGGTTGCCATGGCGACGGTGATGTCATAATTGGTTGCCATGGCGACGATTATGCCTTAATACGTTGCCATGGTTTGATGTCATAATTGGTTGCCATGGCGACGGTGATGTCATAATTGGTTGCCATGGCGACGGTGATGTCATAATTGGTTGCCATGGCGACAATGATGTCATAATTGGTTGCCATGGCGACGATGATGCCTTAATACGTTGCCATGGCGATGATGTCATAATTGGTTGCCATGGCGACGGTGATGTCATAATTGGTTGCCATGGCGACGGTGATGTCATAATTGGTTGCCATGGCGATGATGTCATAATTTGTTGCCATGGCGACGGTGATGTCATAATTGGTTGCCATGGTGACGGTGATGTCATAATTGGTTGCCATGGCGACGATGATGCCTTAATTCGTTGCCATGGCGATGATGTCATAATTGGTTGCCATGGCGACGATCATGCCTTAATACGTTGCCATGGCGATGATGTCATAATTGGTTGCATGGCGACGTTGATGTCATAATTAGTTGCCATAGCGACGGTGATGTAACAATTGGTTGCCATGGCGACGGTGATATCATAATTGGTTGCCATGGTGACGGTGATGTCATAATTGGTTGCCATGGCGACGGTGATGTCATAATTGGTTGCCATGGCGACGATGATGCCTTAATACGTTGCCATGGCGATGATGTCATAATTGGTTGCCATGGCGATGGTGATGTCATAATTGGTTGCCATGGCGACGTGATGTCATAATTGGTTGCCATGGCGATGATGTCATAATTGGTTGCCATGGCGACGGTGATGTCATAATTGGTTGCCATGGCGACGATGATGCCTTAATATGTTGCCATGGCGATGATGTCATAATTGGTTGCCATGGCGACGATGATGCCTTAATACGTTGCCATGGCAACGGTGATGTCATAATTGGTTGACATGGCGACGATGATGCCTTAATATGTTGCCATGGCTATGATGTCATAATTGGTTGCCATGGCGACGGTGATGTCATAATTGGTTAACATGGCGACGGTAATGTCATAATTGGTTGACATGGCGATGATGTCATATTTGGTTGCCATGGCGACGGTGATGTCATAATTGGTTGCCATGGCGACGATGATGCCGTAATACGTTGCCATGGCGATGATGTCATAATTGGTTGCCATGGCGACGATCATGCCTTAATACGTTGCCATGGCGATGATGTCATAATTGGTTGCCATGGTGACGTGATGTCATAATTTGTTGCCATGGCGATGGTGATGTCATAATTGGTTGCCATGGCGACGATGATGCCTTAATATGTTGCCATGGCGACGGTGATGTCATAATTCATTTGCCTTGGCGACGGTGATGTCATAATTGGTTGCCGTGGAGACGGTGATGTCATAATTGGTTGCCATGGCGACGGTGATGTCATAATTGGTTGCCATGACGATGATGATGTCATAATTGGTTGCCATGGCTATGATGTCATAATTGGTTGCCATGGCGATGATGTCATAATTGGTCGCCATGGCGATTATGTCATAATTGGTTGCCATGGTGATTAAGTCATAATTGGTTGCCATGGCGATGATGTCATATTAGGTTGCCATGGCGACGGTGATGTCATAATTGGTTGCCATGGCGATGATGTCATAATTGGTTGCCATGGCGACGGTGATGTCATAATTGGTTGCCATGGCGATGATGCCTTAATACGTTGCCATGGCGACGGTGATGTCATAATTGGTTGCCATGGCGACGGTGATATCATAATTGGTTGCCATGGCGACGATGATGCTTTAATACGTTGCCATGGCGACGATGAAGTCATAATTGGTTGCCATGGCGACGATGATGTCATAATTGGTTGCCATGGCGACGATGATGTCATAATTGGTTGCCATGGCGACGATGATGCCTTAATACGTTGCCATGGCGATGATGTCATAATTGGTTGCCATGGCGATGATGTCATAATTGGTTGCCATGGCGATGATGATGTCATAATTGGTTGCCATGGCGATGATGATGTCATAATTGGTTGCCATGGCGATGATGTCATAATTGGTTGACATGACGGTGATGTCATAATTGGTTGCCATGGTGACGATGATGCCTTAACACGTTGCCATGGCGACGGTGATGTCATAATTGGTTGCCATGGCGACGGTGATGTCATAATTGGTTGCCATGGCGACGATGATGTCTTAATACGTTGCCATGGCGACGGTGATGTCATTATTGGTTGCCATGGCGACGGTGATATCATAATTGGTTGCCATGGCGACGATGATGTCATAATTGGTTGCCATGGCGACGATGATGCCTTAATACGTTGCCATGGCGATGATGTCATAATTGGTTGCCATGGCGACGGTGATGTCATAATTGGTTGCCATGGCGACGATGATGCCTTAATACGTTGACATGGCGACGGTGATGTCATAATTGGTTGCCATGGCGATGATGTCATACTTGGTTGCCATGGCGACGGTGATGTCATAATTGGTTGCCATGGCGATGATGATGTCATAATTGGTTGCCATGGTGACGATGATGCCTTAATACGTTGCCATGGCGATGATGTCATAATTGGTTGCCATGGCGACGATCATGCCTTAATACGTTGCCATGGCGATGATGTCATAATTAGGTTGCCATGGCGACGGTGATGTCATAATTGGTTGCCATAGCGACGGTGATGTCATAATTGGTTGCCATGGCGACGATGATGCCTTAATACGTTGCCATGGCGACGGTGATATCATAATTGGTTGCCATGGCGACGGTGATGTCATAATTGGTTGCCATGGCGACGGTGATGTCATAATTGGTTGCCATGGCGACGATGATGCCTTAATATGTTGCCATGGCGATGATGTCATAATTGGTTGCCATGGCGACGGTGATGTCATAATTGGTTGCCATGGTGACGGTGATGTCATAATTGGTTGCCATGGCGATGATGTCATAATTGGTTGCCATGGCGACGGTGATGTCATAATTGGTTGCCATGGCGACGATGATGCCTTAATACTTTGCCATGGCGATGATGTCATAATTGGTTGCCATGGCGACGGTGATGTCATAATTGGTTGCCATGGCGACGGTGATGTCATAATTGGTTGCCATGGCGACGATGATGCCTTAATACTTTGCCATGGCGATGATGTCATAATTGGTTGCCATGGCGATGGTGATGTCATAATTGGTTGCCATGGTGACGGTGATGTCATAATTGGTTGCCATGGCGATGATGTCATAATTGGTTGCCATGGCGACAGTGATGTCATAATTGGTTGCCATGGCGACGATGACGCCTTAATACGTTGCCATGGCGATGATGTCATAATTGGTTGCCATGGCGACAATGATGCCTTAATACGTTGCCATGGCAACGGTGATGTCATAATTGGTTGCCATGGCGACGATGATGCCTTAATACGTTGCCATGGCGATGATGTCATAATTGGTTGCCATGGCGACGGTGATGTCATAATTGGTTGCCATGGCGACGATGATGCCTTAATACGTTGCCATGGCGACGGTGATGTCATAATTGGTTGCCATGGTGACGGTGATGTCATAATTTGTTGCCATGGCGATGATGATGTCATAATTGGTTGCCATGGCGACGGTGATGTCATAATTGGTTGCTATGGCGACGATGATGTCATAATTGGTTGCCATGGAGACGATGATGCCTTAATATGTTGCCATGGCGACGGTGATATCATAATTGGTTGCCATGGTGACGGTGATGTCATAATTGGTTGCCATGGCGACGGTGATGCCTTGATACGTTGCCATGGCGACGGTGATGTCGTAATTGGTTGCCATGGTGACGATGATGTCATAATTGGTTGCCATGGCGACGGTGATGTCATAATTGGTTGCCATGGCGATGATGCCTTAATACGTTGCCATGGTGACGGTGATGTCATAATTGGTTGCCATGGCGACGATGATGCCTTAATACATTGCCATGGCGATGATGTCATAATTGGTTGCCATGGTGACGGTGATGTCATAATTGGTTGCCATGGCGACAATGATGCCTTAATACGTTGACATGGCGATGATGTCATAATTGGTTGCCATGGCAACGGTGATGTCATAATTGGTTGCCATGGCGACGATGATGCCTTAATACATTGCCATGGCGATGATGTCATAATTGGTTGCCATGGTGACGGTGATGTCATAATTGGTTGCCATGGCGACAATGATGCCTTAATACGTTGACATGGCGATGATGTCATAATTGGTTGCCATGGCAACGGTGATGTCATAATTGGTTGCCATGGCGACGATGATGCCTTAATACGTTGACATGGCGATGATGTCATAATTGGTTTCCATGGCGACGGTGATGTCATAATTTTTTGCCATGTCGACGGTGATGTCATAATTGGTTGCCATGGCGATGATGTCATAATTGGTTGCCATGGCGACAATGATGCCTTAATACATTGCCATGGCGATGATGTCATAATTGGTTGCCATGGCGACGGTGATGTCATAATTGGTTGCCATGGCGACGGTGATGTCATAATTGGTTGCCATGGCGATGATGTCATAATTGGTTGCCATGGTGACGGTGATGTCATAATTGGTTGCCATGGCGACGATGATGCCTTAATACGTTGCCATGGCGATGATGTCATAATTGGTTGCCATGGCGACGATCATGCCTTAATACGTTGCCATGGCGATGATGTCATAATTGGTTGCCATGGCGACGGTGATGTCATAATTAGTTGCCATAGCGACGGTGATGTAACAATTGGTTGCCATGGCGACGATGATGCCTTAATACGTTGCCATGGCGACGGTGATATCATAATTGGTTGCCATGGTGACGGTGATGTCATAATTGGTTGCCATGGCGACGGTGATGTCATAATTGGTTGCCATGGCGACGATGATGCCTTAATACGTTGCCATGGCGATGATGTCATAATTGGTTGCCATGGCGATGGTGATGTCATAATTGGTTGCCATGGCGACGTGATGTCATAATTGGTTGCCATGGCGACGATGATGTCATAATTGGTTGCCATGGCGACGATGATGCCTTAATACGTTGCCATGGCGATGATGTCATAATTGGTTGCCATGGCGATGATGTCATAATTGGTTGCCATGGCGATGATGATGTCATAATTGGTTGCCATGGCGATGATGATGTCATAATTGGTTGCCATGGCGATGATGTCATAATTGGTTGACATGACGATGATGTCATAATTGGTTGCCATGGTGACGATGATGCCTTAACACGTTGCCATGGCGACGGTGATGTCATAATTGGTTGCCATGGCGACGGTGATGTCATAATTGGTTGCCATGGCGACGATGATGTCTTAATACGTTGCCATGGCGACGGTGATGTCATTATTGGTTGCCATGGCGACGGTGATATCATAATTGGTTGCCATGGCGACGATGATGTCATAATTGGTTGCCATGGCGACGATGATGCCTTAATACGTTGCCATGGCGATGATGTCATAATTGGTTGCCATGGCGACGGTGATGTCATAATTGGTTGCCATGGCGACGATGATGTCATAATTGGTTGCCATGGAGACTATGATGCCTTAATACGTTGCCATGGCGACGGTGATATCATTGGTTGCCATGGCGACGGTGATGTCATAATTATTTGCCATGGCGATGATGTCATAATTGGTTGCCATGGCGATGGTGATGTCATAATTGGTTGCCATGGCGACGGTGATGTAGTAATTGGTTGCCATGGCGACAATGATGTCATAATTGGTTGCCATGGCGACGATTATGCCTTAATACATTGCCATGGCGATGATGTCATAAATGGTTGCCATGGCGACGGTGATGTCATAATTGGTTGCCATGGCGACGATTATGCCTTAATACGTTGCCATGGTTTGATGTCATAATTGGTTGCCATGGCGACGGTGATGTCATAATTGGTTGCCATGGCGACGGTGATGTCATAATTGGTTGCCATGGCGACAATGATGTCATAATTGGTTGCCATGGCGACGATGATGCCTTAATACGTTGCCATGGCGATGATGTCATAATTGGTTGCCATGGCGACGGTGATGTCATAATTGGTTGCCATGGCGACGGTGATGTCATAATTGGTTGCCATGGCGATGATGTCATAATTTGTTGCCATGGCGACGGTGATGTCATAATTGGTTGCCATGGTGACGGTGATGTCATAATTGGTTGCCATGGCGACGATGATGCCTTAATTCGTTGCCATGGCGATGATGTCATAATTGGTTGCCATGGCGACGATCATGCCTTAATACGTTGCCATGGCGATGATGTCATAATTGGTTGCATGGCGACGTTGATGTCATAATTAGTTGCCATAGCGACGGTGATGTAACAATTGGTTGCCATGGCGACGATGATGCCTTAATACGTTGCCATGGCGACGGTGATATCATAATTGGTTGCCATGGTGACGGTGATGTCATAATTGGTTGCCATGGCGACGGTGATGTCATAATTGGTTGCCATGGCGACGATGATGCCTTAATACGTTGCCATGGCGATGATGTCATAATTGGTTGCCATGGCGATGGTGATGTCATAATTGGTTGCCATGGCGACGTGATGTCATAATTGGTTGCCATGGCGATGATGTCATAATTGGTTGCCATGGCGACGGTGATGTCATAATTGGTTGCCATGGCGACGATGATGCCTTAATATGTTGCCATGGCGATGATGTCATAATTGGTTGCCATGGCGACGATGATGCCTTAATACGTTGCCATGGCAACGGTGATGTCATAATTGGTTGACATGGCGACGATGATGCCTTAATATGTTGCCATGGCTATGATGTCATAATTGGTTGCCATGGCGACGGTGATGTCATAATTGGTTAACATGGCGACGGTAATGTCATAATTGGTTGACATGGCGATGATGTCATATTTGGTTGCCATGGCGACGGTGATGTCATAATTGGTTGCCATGGCGACGATGATGCCGTAATACGTTGCCATGGCGATGATGTCATAATTGGTTGCCATGGCGACGATCATGCCTTAATACGTTGCCATGGCGATGATGTCATAATTGGTTGCCATGGTGACGATGATGCCTTAATACGTTGCCATGGCGATGATGTCATAATTGGTTGCCATGGCGACGATCATGCCTTAATACGTTGCCATGGCGATGATGTCATAATTAGGTTGCCATGGCGACGGTGATGTCATAATTGGTTGCCATAGCGACGGTGATGTCATAATTGGTTGCCATGGCGACGATGATGCCTTAATACGTTGCCATGGCGATGATGTCTTAATTGGTTGCCATGGCGACGGTGATGTCATAATTGGTTGCCATGGCGACGATGATGCCTTAATACGTTGCCATGGCGACGGTGATGTCATAATTGGTTGCCATGGTGACGGTGATGTCATAATTTGTTGCCATGGCGATGATGATGTCATAATTGGTTGCCATGGCGACGGTGATGTCATAATTGGTTGCTATGGTGACGATGATGTCATAATTGGTTGCCATGGAGACGATGATGCCTTAATACGTTGCCATGGCGACGGTGATATCATAATTGGTTGCCATGGTGACGGTGATGTCATAATTGGTTGCCATGGTGACGGTGATGTCATAATTTGTTGCCATGGTGATGATGATGTCATGCCATGGCGACAGTGATGTCATAATGGGTTGCTATGGCGACGATGATGTCATAATTGGTTGCCATGGAGACGATGATGCCTTAATACGTTGCCATGGCGATGATGTCATAAATGGTTGCCATGGCGACGGTGATGTCATAATTGGTTGCCATGGCGACGATTATGCCTTAATACGTTGCCATGGCGATGATGTCATAATTGGTTGCCATGGCGACGGTGATGTCATAATTGGTTGCCATGGCGACGGTGATGTCATCATTGGTTGCCATGGCGACAATGATGTCATGATTGGTTGCCATGGCGACGATGATGCCTTAATATGTTGCCATGGCGATGATGTCATAATTGGTTGCCATGGCGACGGTGATGTCATAATTGGTTGCCATGGTGACGGTGATGTCATAATTGGTTGCCATGGCGACAATGAAGTCATAATTGGTTGCCATGGTGACGATGATGCCTTAACACGTTGCCATGGCGATGATGTCATAATTGGTTGCCATGGCGACGGTGATGTCATAATTGGTTGCCATGGCGACGATGATGCCTTAATACGTTGCCATGGCGATGATGTCATAATTGGTTGCCATGGTGACGGTGATGTAATAATTGGTTGCCATGGCGACGTTGATGTCATAATTCTTTGCCATGGCGACAATGATGTCATGATTGGTTGCCATGGCGACGATGATGCCTTAATATGTTGCCATGGCGACGGTGATGTCATAATTTGTTGCCATGGCGATGATGATGTCATAATTGGTTGCCATGGCGACGGTGATGTCATAATTGGTTGCCATGGCGACGATGATGCCTTAATACGTTGCCATGGCGATGATGTCATAAATGGTTGCCATGGCGACGGTGATGTCATAATTCGTTTGCCATGGTGACGGTGATGTCATAATTGGTTGCCATGGTGACGGTGATGTCATAATTGGTTGCCATGGCGACGGTGATGTCATAATTGGTTGCCATGACGATGATGATGTCATAATTGGTTGCCATGGCGATGATGTCATAATTGGTTGCCATGGCGATTATGTCATAATTGGTTGCCATGGCGACGATGATACCTTAATACGTTGCCATGGCGATGAAGTCATAATTGGTTGCCATGGCGATGATGATGTCATAATAGGTTGCCATGGCGACGGTGAGGTCATAATTGGTTGCCATGGCGATGATGTCATAATAGGTTGCCATGGCGATGATGTCATAATAGGTTGCCATGGCGACGGTGATGTCATAATTGGTTGCCATGGCGATGGTGATGTAATAATTGGTTGCCATGGCGACGATGATGCCTTAATACGTTGCCATGGCGACGATGATGCCTTAATATGTTGCCATGGCGACGGTGATGTCATAATTGGTTGCCATGGCGACGGTGATGTCATAATTGCTTGCATTGGCGACAGTGATGTCATAATTGGTTGCCATGACGATGATGATGTCATAATTGGTTGCCATGGCGATGATGTCATAATTGGTTGCCATGGCGACGGTGATGTCATAATTGGTTGCCATGGCGACGATGATGCCTTAATACGTTGCCATGGCGACGGTGATGTCATAATTGGTTGCCATGGCGACGATGATGCCTTAATACGTTGCCATGGCGATGATGTCATAATTGGTTGCCATGGCGACGGTGATGTCATAATTGGTTGCCATGGCGACGATGATGCCTTAATACGTTGCCATGGCGATGATGTCATAATTGGTTGCCATGGCGACGGTGATGTCATAATTGGTTGCCATGGCGACGATGATGCCTTAATACATTGCCATGGCGATGATGTCATAATTGGTTGCCATGGCGACGGTGATGCCATAATTGGTTGACATGGCGACGGTGATGTCATAATTGGTTGCCATGGCGATGATGTCATAATTGGTTGCCATGGCGACGGTGATGTCATAGTTGGTTGCCATGGCGACGATGATGCCTTAATACGTTGCCATGGCGATGATGTCATAATTGGTTGCCATGGTGACGGTGATGTCATAATTGGTTGCCATGGCGATGGTGATGTCATAATTGGTTGCCATGGCGACAATGATTTCATAATTGGTTGCCATGGCGACGATGATGCCTTAATACGTTGACATGGCGATGATGTCATAATTGGTTGCCATGGCGACGGTGATGTCATAATTGGTTGCCATGGCGACGATGATGCCTTAATACGTTGCCATGGCGATGATGTCATAATTGGTTGCCATGGCGACGGTGATGTCATAATTGGTTGCCATGGCGACGGTGATGTCATAATTGGTTGCCATGGCGACAATGATGTCATAATTGGTTGCCATGGCGACGATGATGCCTTAATACGTTGACAAGGCGATGATGTCATAATTGGTTGCCATGGCGACGGTGATGTCATAATTGGTTGCCATGGCGACGATGATGCCTTAATACGTTGCCATGGCGATGATGTCATAATTGGTTGCCATGGCGATGATGATGCCTTAATACGTTGCCATGGCGACGGTTATGTCATAATTTGTTGCCATGGCGATGATGATGTCATAATTGGTTGCCATGGCGACGGTGATGTCATAATTGGTTGCTATGGCGACGATGATGTCATAATTGGTTGCCATGGAGACTATGATGCCTTAATACGTTGCCATGGCGACGGTGATATCATTGGTTGCCATGGCGACGGTGATGTCATAATTATTTGCCATGGCGATGATGTCATAATTGGTTGCCATGGTGATGGTGATGTCATAATTGGTTGCCATGGCGACGGTGATGTAGTAATTGGTTGCCATGGCGACAATGATGTCATAATTGGTTGCCATGGCGACGATTATGCCTTAATACATTGCCATGGCGATGATGTCATAAATGGTTGCCATGGCGACGGTGATGTCATAATTGGTTGCCATGGCGACGATTATGCCTTAATACGTTGCCATGGTTTGATGTCATAATTGGTTGCCATGGCGACGGTGATGTCATAATTGGTTGCCATGGCGACGGTGATGTCATAATTGGTTGCCATGGCGACAATGATGTCATAATTGGTTGCCATGGCGACGATGATGCCTTAATACGTTGCCATGGCGATGATGTCATAATTGGTTGCCATGGCGACGGTGATGTCATAATTGGTTGCCATGGCGACGGTGATGTCATAATTGGTTGCCATGGCGATGATGTCATAATTTGTTGCCATGGCGACGGTGATGTCATAATTGGTTGCCATGGTGACGGTGATGTCATAATTGGTTGCCATGGCGACGATGATGCCTTAATTCGTTGCCATGGCGATGATGTCATAATTGGTTGCCATGGCGACGATCATGCCTTAATACGTTGCCATGGCGATGATGTCATAATTGGTTGCATGGCGACGTTGATGTCATAATTAGTTGCCATAGCGACGGTGATGTAACAATTGGTTGCCATGGCGACGATGATGCCTTAATACGTTGCCATGGCGACGGTGATATCATAATTGGTTGCCATGGTGACGGTGATGTCATAATTGGTTGCCATGGCGACGGTGATGTCATAATTGGTTGCCATGGCGACGATGATGCCTTAATACGTTGCCATGGCGATGATGTCATAATTGGTTGCCATGGCGATGGTGATGTCATAATTGGTTGCCATGGCGACGTGATGTCATAATTGGTTGCCATGGCGATGATGTCATAATTGGTTGCCATGGCGACGGTGATGTCATAATTGGTTGCCATGGCGACGATGATGCCTTAATATGTTGCCATGGCGATGATGTCATAATTGGTTGCCATGGCGACGATGATGCCTTAATACGTTGCCATGGCAACGGTGATGTCATAATTGGTTGACATGGCGACGATGATGCCTTAATATGTTGCCATGGCTATGATGTCATAATTGGTTGCCATGGCGACGGTGATGTCATAATTGGTTAACATGGCGACGGTAATGTCATAATTGGTTGACATGGCGATGATGTCATATTTGGTTGCCATGGCGACGGTGATGTCATAATTGGTTGCCATGGCGACGATGATGCCGTAATACGTTGCCATGGCGATGATGTCATAATTGGTTGCCATGGCGACGATCATGCCTTAATACGTTGCCATGGCGATGATGTCATAATTGGTTGCCATGGTGACGTGATGTCATAATTTGTTGCCATGGCGATGGTGATGTCATAATTGGTTGCCATGGCGACGATGATGCCTTAATATGTTGCCATGGCGACGGTGATGTCATAATTCATTTGCCTTGGCGACGGTGATGTCATAATTGGTTGCCGTGGAGACGGTGATGTCATAATTGGTTGCCATGGCGACGGTGATGTCATAATTGGTTGCCATGACGATGATGATGTCATAATTGGTTGCCATGGCTATGATGTCATAATTGGTTGCCATGGCGATGATGTCATAATTGGTCGCCATGGCGATTATGTCATAATTGGTTGCCATGGTGATTAAGTCATAATTGGTTGCCATGGCGATGATGTCATATTAGGTTGCCATGGCGACGGTGATGTCATAATTGGTTGCCATGGCGATGATGTCATAATTGGTTGCCATGGCGACGGTGATGTCATAATTGGTTGCCATGGCGATGATGCCTTAATACGTTGCCATGGCGACGGTGATGTCATAATTGGTTGCCATGGCGACGGTGATATCATAATTGGTTGCCATGGCGACGATGATGCTTTAATACGTTGCCATGGCGACGATGAAGTCATAATTGGTTGCCATGGCGACGATGATGTCATAATTGGTTGCCATGGCGACGATGATGTCATAATTGGTTGCCATGGCGACGATGATGCCTTAATACGTTGCCATGGCGATGATGTCATAATTGGTTGCCATGGCGATGATGTCATAATTGGTTGCCATGGCGATGATGATGTCATAATTGGTTGCCATGGCGATGATGATGTCATAATTGGTTGCCATGGCGATGATGTCATAATTGGTTGACATGACGATGATGTCATAATTGGTTGCCATGGTGACGATGATGCCTTAACACGTTGCCATGGCGACGGTGATGTCATAATTGGTTGCCATGGCGACGGTGATGTCATAATTGGTTGCCATGGCGACGATGATGTCTTAATACGTTGCCATGGCGACGGTGATGTCATTATTGGTTGCCATGGCGACGGTGATATCATAATTGGTTGCCATGGCGACGATGATGTCATAATTGGTTGCCATGGCGACGATGATGCCTTAATACGTTGCCATGGCGATGATGTCATAATTGGTTGCCATGGCGACGGTGATGTCATAATTGGTTGCCATGGCGACGATGATGCCTTAATACGTTGACATGGCGACGGTGATGTCATAATTGGTTGCCATGGCGATGATGTCATACTTGGTTGCCATGGCGACGGTGATGTCATAATTGGTTGCCATGGCGATGATGATGTCATAATTGGTTGCCATGGTGACGATGATGCCTTAATACGTTGCCATGGCGATGATGTCATAATTGGTTGCCATGGCGACGATCATGCCTTAATACGTTGCCATGGCGATGATGTCATAATTAGGTTGCCATGGCGACGGTGATGTCATAATTGGTTGCCATAGCGACGGTGATGTCATAATTGGTTGCCATGGCGACGATGATGCCTTAATACGTTGCCATGGCGACGGTGATATCATAATTGGTTGCCATGGCGACGGTGATGTCATAATTGGTTGCCATGGCGACGGTGATGTCATAATTGGTTGCCATGGCGACGATGATGCCTTAATATGTTGCCATGGCGATGATGTCATAATTGGTTGCCATGGCGACGGTGATGTCATAATTGGTTGCCATGGTGACGGTGATGTCATAATTGGTTGCCATGGCGATGATGTCATAATTGGTTGCCATGGCGACGGTGATGTCATAATTGGTTGCCATGGCGACGATGATGCCTTAATACTTTGCCATGGCGATGATGTCATAATTGGTTGCCATGGCGACGGTGATGTCATAATTGGTTGCCATGGCGACGGTGATGTCATAATTGGTTGCCATGGCGACGATGATGCCTTAATACTTTGCCATGGCGATGATGTCATAATTGGTTGCCATGGCGATGGTGATGTCATAATTGGTTGCCATGGTGACGGTGATGTCATAATTGGTTGCCATGGCGATGATGTCATAATTGGTTGCCATGGCGACAGTGATGTCATAATTGGTTGCCATGGCGACGATGACGCCTTAATACGTTGCCATGGCGATGATGTCATAATTGGTTGCCATGGCGACAATGATGCCTTAATACGTTGCCATGGCAACGGTGATGTCATAATTGGTTGCCATGGCGACGATGATGCCTTAATACGTTGCCATGGCGATGATGTCTTAATTGGTTGCCATGGCGACGGTGATGTCATAATTGGTTGCCATGGCGACGATGATGCCTTAATACGTTGCCATGGCGACGGTGATGTCATAATTGGTTGCCATGGTGACGGTGATGTCATAATTTGTTGCCATGGCGATGATGATGTCATAATTGGTTGCCATGGCGACGGTGATGTCATAATTGGTTGCTATGGCGACGATGATGTCATAATTGGTTGCCATGGAGACGATGATGCCTTAATATGTTGCCATGGCGACGGTGATATCATAATTGGTTGCCATGGTGACGGTGATGTCATAATTGGTTGCCATGGCGACGGTGATGCCTTGATACGTTGCCATGGCGACGGTGATGTCGTAATTGGTTGCCATGGTGACGATGATGTCATAATTGGTTGCCATGGCGACGGTGATGTCATAATTGGTTGCCATGGCGATGATGCCTTAATACGTTGCCATGGTGACGGTGATGTCATAATTGGTTGCCATGGCGACGATGATGCCTTAATACATTGCCATGGCGATGATGTCATAATTGGTTGCCATGGTGACGGTGATGTCATAATTGGTTGCCATGGCGACAATGATGCCTTAATACGTTGACATGGCGATGATGTCATAATTGGTTGCCATGGCAACGGTGATGTCATAATTGGTTGCCATGGCGACGATGATGCCTTAATACATTGCCATGGCGATGATGTCATAATTGGTTGCCATGGTGACGGTGATGTCATAATTGGTTGCCATGGCGACAATGATGCCTTAATACGTTGACATGGCGATGATGTCATAATTGGTTGCCATGGCAACGGTGATGTCATAATTGGTTGCCATGGCGACGATGATGCCTTAATACGTTGACATGGCGATGATGTCATAATTGGTTTCCATGGCGACGGTGATGTCATAATTTTTTGCCATGTCGACGGTGATGTCATAATTGGTTGCCATGGCGATGATGTCATAATTGGTTGCCATGGCGACAATGATGCCTTAATACATTGCCATGGCGATGATGTCATAATTGGTTGCCATGGCGACGGTGATGTCATAATTGGTTGCCATGGCGACGGTGATGTCATAATTGGTTGCCATGGCGATGATGTCATAATTGGTTGCCATGGTGACGGTGATGTCATAATTGGTTGCCATGGCGACGATGATGCCTTAATACGTTGCCATGGCGATGATGTCATAATTGGTTGCCATGGCGACGATCATGCCTTAATACGTTGCCATGGCGATGATGTCATAATTGGTTGCCATGGCGACGGTGATGTCATAATTAGTTGCCATAGCGACGGTGATGTAACAATTGGTTGCCATGGCGACGATGATGCCTTAATACGTTGCCATGGCGACGGTGATATCATAATTGGTTGCCATGGTGACGGTGATGTCATAATTGGTTGCCATGGCGACGGTGATGTCATAATTGGTTGCCATGGCGACGATGATGCCTTAATACGTTGCCATGGCGATGATGTCATAATTGGTTGCCATGGCGATGGTGATGTCATAATTGGTTGCCATGGCGACGTGATGTCATAATTGGTTGCCATGGCGACGATGATGTCATAATTGGTTGCCATGGCGACGATGATGCCTTAATACGTTGCCATGGCGATGATGTCATAATTGGTTGCCATGGCGATGATGTCATAATTGGTTGCCATGGCGATGATGATGTCATAATTGGTTGCCATGGCGATGATGATGTCATAATTGGTTGCCATGGCGATGATGTCATAATTGGTTGACATGACGATGATGTCATAATTGGTTGCCATGGTGACGATGATGCCTTAACACGTTGCCATGGCGACGGTGATGTCATAATTGGTTGCCATGGCGACGGTGATGTCATAATTGGTTGCCATGGCGACGATGATGTCTTAATACGTTGCCATGGCGACGGTGATGTCATTATTGGTTGCCATGGCGACGGTGATATCATAATTGGTTGCCATGGCGACGATGATGTCATAATTGGTTGCCATGGCGACGATGATGCCTTAATACGTTGCCATGGCGATGATGTCATAATTGGTTGCCATGGCGACGGTGATGTCATAATTGGTTGCCATGGCGACGATGATGTCATAATTGGTTGCCATGGAGACTATGATGCCTTAATACGTTGCCATGGCGACGGTGATATCATTGGTTGCCATGGCGACGGTGATGTCATAATTATTTGCCATGGCGATGATGTCATAATTGGTTGCCATGGCGATGGTGATGTCATAATTGGTTGCCATGGCGACGGTGATGTAGTAATTGGTTGCCATGGCGACAATGATGTCATAATTGGTTGCCATGGCGACGATTATGCCTTAATACATTGCCATGGCGATGATGTCATAAATGGTTGCCATGGCGACGGTGATGTCATAATTGGTTGCCATGGCGACGATTATGCCTTAATACGTTGCCATGGTTTGATGTCATAATTGGTTGCCATGGCGACGGTGATGTCATAATTGGTTGCCATGGCGACGGTGATGTCATAATTGGTTGCCATGGCGACAATGATGTCATAATTGGTTGCCATGGCGACGATGATGCCTTAATACGTTGCCATGGCGATGATGTCATAATTGGTTGCCATGGCGACGGTGATGTCATAATTGGTTGCCATGGCGACGGTGATGTCATAATTGGTTGCCATGGCGATGATGTCATAATTTGTTGCCATGGCGACGGTGATGTCATAATTGGTTGCCATGGTGACGGTGATGTCATAATTGGTTGCCATGGCGACGATGATGCCTTAATTCGTTGCCATGGCGATGATGTCATAATTGGTTGCCATGGCGACGATCATGCCTTAATACGTTGCCATGGCGATGATGTCATAATTGGTTGCATGGCGACGTTGATGTCATAATTAGTTGCCATAGCGACGGTGATGTAACAATTGGTTGCCATGGCGACGATGATGCCTTAATACGTTGCCATGGCGACGGTGATATCATAATTGGTTGCCATGGTGACGGTGATGTCATAATTGGTTGCCATGGCGACGGTGATGTCATAATTGGTTGCCATGGCGACGATGATGCCTTAATACGTTGCCATGGCGATGATGTCATAATTGGTTGCCATGGCGATGGTGATGTCATAATTGGTTGCCATGGCGACGTGATGTCATAATTGGTTGCCATGGCGATGATGTCATAATTGGTTGCCATGGCGACGGTGATGTCATAATTGGTTGCCATGGCGACGATGATGCCTTAATATGTTGCCATGGCGATGATGTCATAATTGGTTGCCATGGCGACGATGATGCCTTAATACGTTGCCATGGCAACGGTGATGTCATAATTGGTTGACATGGCGACGATGATGCCTTAATATGTTGCCATGGCTATGATGTCATAATTGGTTGCCATGGCGACGGTGATGTCATAATTGGTTAACATGGCGACGGTAATGTCATAATTGGTTGACATGGCGATGATGTCATATTTGGTTGCCATGGCGACGGTGATGTCATAATTGGTTGCCATGGCGACGATGATGCCGTAATACGTTGCCATGGCGATGATGTCATAATTGGTTGCCATGGCGACGATCATGCCTTAATACGTTGCCATGGCGATGATGTCATAATTGGTTGCCATGGTGACGATGATGCCTTAATACGTTGCCATGGCGATGATGTCATAATTGGTTGCCATGGCGACGATCATGCCTTAATACGTTGCCATGGCGATGATGTCATAATTAGGTTGCCATGGCGACGGTGATGTCATAATTGGTTGCCATAGCGACGGTGATGTCATAATTGGTTGCCATGGCGACGATGATGCCTTAATACGTTGCCATGGCGATGATGTCTTAATTGGTTGCCATGGCGACGGTGATGTCATAATTGGTTGCCATGGCGACGATGATGCCTTAATACGTTGCCATGGCGACGGTGATGTCATAATTGGTTGCCATGGTGACGGTGATGTCATAATTTGTTGCCATGGCGATGATGATGTCATAATTGGTTGCCATGGCGACGGTGATGTCATAATTGGTTGCTATGGTGACGATGATGTCATAATTGGTTGCCATGGAGACGATGATGCCTTAATACGTTGCCATGGCGACGGTGATATCATAATTGGTTGCCATGGTGACGGTGATGTCATAATTGGTTGCCATGGTGACGGTGATGTCATAATTTGTTGCCATGGTGATGATGATGTCATGCCATGGCGACAGTGATGTCATAATGGGTTGCTATGGCGACGATGATGTCATAATTGGTTGCCATGGAGACGATGATGCCTTAATACGTTGCCATGGCGATGATGTCATAAATGGTTGCCATGGCGACGGTGATGTCATAATTGGTTGCCATGGCGACGATTATGCCTTAATACGTTGCCATGGCGATGATGTCATAATTGGTTGCCATGGCGACGGTGATGTCATAATTGGTTGCCATGGCGACGGTGATGTCATCATTGGTTGCCATGGCGACAATGATGTCATGATTGGTTGCCATGGCGACGATGATGCCTTAATATGTTGCCATGGCGATGATGTCATAATTGGTTGCCATGGCGACGGTGATGTCATAATTGGTTGCCATGGTGACGGTGATGTCATAATTGGTTGCCATGGCGACAATGAAGTCATAATTGGTTGCCATGGTGACGATGATGCCTTAACACGTTGCCATGGCGATGATGTCATAATTGGTTGCCATGGCGACGGTGATGTCATAATTGGTTGCCATGGCGACGATGATGCCTTAATACGTTGCCATGGCGATGATGTCATAATTGGTTGCCATGGTGACGGTGATGTAATAATTGGTTGCCATGGCGACGTTGATGTCATAATTCTTTGCCATGGCGACAATGATGTCATGATTGGTTGCCATGGCGACGATGATGCCTTAATATGTTGCCATGGCGACGGTGATGTCATAATTTGTTGCCATGGCGATGATGATGTCATAATTGGTTGCCATGGCGACGGTGATGTCATAATTGGTTGCCATGGCGACGATGATGCCTTAATACGTTGCCATGGCGATGATGTCATAAATGGTTGCCATGGCGACGGTGATGTCATAATTCGTTTGCCATGGTGACGGTGATGTCATAATTGGTTGCCATGGTGACGGTGATGTCATAATTGGTTGCCATGGCGACGGTGATGTCATAATTGGTTGCCATGACGATGATGATGTCATAATTGGTTGCCATGGCGATGATGTCATAATTGGTTGCCATGGCGATTATGTCATAATTGGTTGCCATGGCGACGATGATACCTTAATACGTTGCCATGGCGATGAAGTCATAATTGGTTGCCATGGCGATGATGATGTCATAATAGGTTGCCATGGCGACGGTGAGGTCATAATTGGTTGCCATGGCGATGATGTCATAATAGGTTGCCATGGCGATGATGTCATAATAGGTTGCCATGGCGACGGTGATGTCATAATTGGTTGCCATGGCGATGGTGATGTAATAATTGGTTGCCATGGCGACGATGATGCCTTAATACGTTGCCATGGCGACGATGATGCCTTAATATGTTGCCATGGCGACGGTGATGTCATAATTGGTTGCCATGGCGACGGTGATGTCATAATTGCTTGCATTGGCGACAGTGATGTCATAATTGGTTGCCATGACGATGATGATGTCATAATTGGTTGCCATGGCGATGATGTCATAATTGGTTGCCATGGCGACGGTGATGTCATAATTGGTTGCCATGGCGACGATGATGCCTTAATACGTTGCCATGGCGACGGTGATGTCATAATTGGTTGCCATGGCGACGATGATGCCTTAATACGTTGCCATGGCGATGATGTCATAATTGGTTGCCATGGCGACGGTGATGTCATAATTGGTTGCCATGGCGACGATGATGCCTTAATACGTTGCCATGGCGATGATGTCATAATTGGTTGCCATGGCGACGGTGATGTCATAATTGGTTGCCATGGCGACGATGATGCCTTAATACGTTGCCATGGCGATGATGTCATAATTGGTTGCCATGGCGACGGTGATGTCATAATTGGTTGCCATGGCGACGGTGATGTCATAATTGGTTGCCATGGCGACAATGATGTCATAATTGGTTGCCATGGCGACGATGATGCCTTAATACGTTGACAAGGCGATGATGTCATAATTGGTTGCCATGGCGACGGTGATGTCATAATTGGTTGCCATGGCGACGATGATGCCTTAATACGTTGCCATGGCGATGATGTCATAATTGGTTGCCATGGCGATGATGATGCCTTAATACGTTGCCATGGCGACGGTTATGTCATAATTTGTTGCCATGGCGATGATGATGTCATAATTGGTTGCCATGGCGACGGTGATGTCATAATTGGTTGCTATGGCGACGATGATGTCATAATTGGTTGCCATGGAGACTATGATGCCTTAATACGTTGCCATGGCGACGGTGATATCATTGGTTGCCATGGCGACGGTGATGTCATAATTATTTGCCATGGCGATGATGTCATAATTGGTTGCCATGGCGATGGTGATGTCATAATTGGTTGCCATGGCGACGGTGATGTAGTAATTGGTTGCCATGGCGACAATGATGTCATAATTGGTTGCCATGGCGACGATTATGCCTTAATACATTGCCATGGCGATGATGTCATAAATGGTTGCCATGGCGACGGTGATGTCATAATTGGTTGCCATGGCGACGATTATGCCTTAATACGTTGCCATGGTTTGATGTCATAATTGGTTGCCATGGCGACGGTGATGTCATAATTGGTTGCCATGGCGACGGTGATGTCATAATTGGTTGCCATGGCGACAATGATGTCATAATTGGTTGCCATGGCGACGATGATGCCTTAATACGTTGCCATGGCGATGATGTCATAATTGGTTGCCATGGCGACGGTGATGTCATAATTGGTTGCCATGGCGACGGTGATGTCATAATTGGTTGCCATGGCGATGATGTCATAATTTGTTGCCATGGCGACGGTGATGTCATAATTGGTTGCCATGGTGACGGTGATGTCATAATTGGTTGCCATGGCGACGATGATGCCTTAATTCGTTGCCATGGCGATGATGTCATAATTGGTTGCCATGGCGACGATCATGCCTTAATACGTTGCCATGGCGATGATGTCATAATTGGTTGCATGGCGACGTTGATGTCATAATTAGTTGCCATAGCGACGGTGATGTAACAATTGGTTGCCATGGCGACGATGATGCCTTAATACGTTGAAATGGCGACGGTGATATCATAATTGGTTGCCATGGTGACGGTGATGTCATAATTGGTTGCCATGGCGACGGTGATGTCATAATTGGTTGCCATGGCGACGATGATGCCTTAATACGTTGCCATGGCGATGATGTCATAATTGGTTGCCATGGCGATGGTGATGTCATAATTGGTTGCCATGGCGACGTGATGTCATAATTGGTTGCCATGGCGACGATGATGCCTTAATATGTTGCCATGGCGATGATGTCATAATTGGTTGCCATGGCGACGATGATGCCTTAATATGTTGCCATGGCGATGATGTCATAATTGGTTGCCATGGCGACGATGATGCCTTAATATGTTGCCATGGCGATGATGTCATAATTGGTTGCCATGGCGACGATGATGCCTTAATACGTTGCCATGGCAACGGTGATGTCATAATTGGTTGACATGGCGACGATGATGCCTTAATATGTTGCCATGGCTATGATGTCATAATTGGTTGCCATGGCGACGGTGATGTCATAATTGGTTAACATGGCGACGGTAATGTCATAATTGGTTGACATGGCGATGATGTCATATTTGGTTGCCATGGCGACGGTGATGTCATAATTGGTTGCCATGGCGACGATGATGCCGTAATACGTTGCCATGGCGATGATGTCATAATTGGTTGCCATGGCGACGATCATGCCTTAATACGTTGCCATGGCGATGATGTCATAATTGGTTGCCATGGTGACGTGATGTCATAATTTGTTGCCATGGCGATGGTGATGTCATAATTGGTTGCCATGGCGACGATGATGCCTTAATATGTTGCCATGGCGACGGTGATGTCATAATTCATTTGCCTTGGCGACGGTGATGTCATAATTGGTTGCCGTGGAGACGGTGATGTCATAATTGGTTGCCATGGCGACGGTGATGTCATAATTGGTTGCCATGACGATGATGATGTCATAATTGGTTGCCATGGCTATGATGTCATAATTGGTTGCCATGGCGATGATGTCATAATTGGTCGCCATGGCGATTATGTCATAATTGGTTTTCATGGTGATTAAGTCATAATTGGTTGCCATGGCGATGATGTCATATTAGGTTGCCATGGCGACGGTGATGTCATAATTGGTTGCCATGGCGATGATGTCATAATTGGTTGCCATGGCGACGGTGATGTCATAATTGGTTGCCATGGCGATGATGCCTTAATACGTTGCCATGGCGACGGTGATGTCATAATTGGTTGCCATGGCGACGGTGATATCATAATTGGTTGCCATGGCGACGATGATGCTTTAATACGTTGCCATGGCGACGATGAAGTCATAATTGGTTGCCATGGCGACGATGATGTCATAATTGGTTGCCATGGCGACGATGATGTCATAATTGGTTGCCATGGCGACGATGATGCCTTAATACGTTGCCATGGCGATGATGTCATAATTGGTTGCCATGGCGATGATGTCATAATTGGTTGCCATGGCGATGATGATGTCATAATTGGTTGCCATGGCGATGATGATGTCATAATTGGTTGCCATGGCGATGATGTCATAATTGGTTGACATGACGGTGATGTCATAATTGGTTGCCATGGTGACGATGATGCCTTAACACGTTGCCATGGCGACGGTGATGTCATAATTGGTTGCCATGGCGACGGTGATGTCATAATTGGTTGCCATGGCGACGATGATGTCTTAATACGTTGCCATGGCGACGGTGATGTCATTATTGGTTGCCATGGCGACGGTGATATCATAATTGGTTGCCATGGCGACGATGATGTCATAATTGGTTGCCATGGCGACGATGATGCCTTAATACGTTGCCATGGCGATGATGTCATAATTGGTTGCCATGGCGACGGTGATGTCATAATTGGTTGCCATGGCGACGATGATGCCTTAATACGTTGACATGGCGACGGTGATGTCATAATTGGTTGCCATGGCGATGATGTCATACTTGGTTGCCATGGCGACGGTGATGTCATAATTGGTTGCCATGGCGATGATGATGTCATAATTGGTTGCCATGGTGACGATGATGCCTTAATACGTTGCCATGGCGATGATGTCATAATTGGTTGCCATGGCGACGATCATGCCTTAATACGTTGCCATGGCGATGATGTCATAATTAGGTTGCCATGGCGACGGTGATGTCATAATTGGTTGCCATAGCGACGGTGATGTCATAATTGGTTGCCATGGCGACGATGATGCCTTAATACGTTGCCATGGCGACGGTGATATCATAATTGGTTGCCATGGCGACGGTGATGTCATAATTGGTTGCCATGGCGACGGTGATGTCATAATTGGTTGCCATGGCGACGATGATGCCTTAATATGTTGCCATGGCGATGATGTCATAATTGGTTGCCATGGCGACGGTGATGTCATAATTGGTTGCCATGGTGACGGTGATGTCATAATTGGTTGCCATGGCGATGATGTCATAATTGGTTGCCATGGCGACGGTGATGTCATAATTGGTTGCCATGGCGACGATGATGCCTTAATACTTTGCCATGGCGATGATGTCATAATTGGTTGCCATGGCGACGGTGATGTCATAATTGGTTGCCATGGCGACGGTGATGTCATAATTGGTTGCCATGGCGACGATGATGCCTTAATACTTTGCCATGGCGATGATGTCATAATTGGTTGCCATGGCGATGGTGATGTCATAATTGGTTGCCATGGTGACGGTGATGTCATAATTGGTTGCCATGGCGATGATGTCATAATTGGTTGCCATGGCGACAGTGATGTCATAATTGGTTGCCATGGCGACGATGACGCCTTAATACGTTGCCATGGCGATGATGTCATAATTGGTTGCCATGGCGACAATGATGCCTTAATACGTTGCCATGGCAACGGTGATGTCATAATTGGTTGCCATGGCGACGATGATGCCTTAATACGTTGCCATGGCGATGATGTCATAATTGGTTGCCATGGCGACGGTGATGTCATAATTGGTTGCCATGGCGACGATGATGCCTTAATACGTTGCCATGGCGACGGTGATGTCATAATTGGTTGCCATGGTGACGGTGATGTCATAATTTGTTGCCATGGCGATGATGATGTCATAATTGGTTGCCATGGCGACGGTGATGTCATAATTGGTTGCTATGGCGACGATGATGTCATAATTGGTTGCCATGGAGACGATGATGCCTTAATATGTTGCCATGGCGACGGTGATATCATAATTGGTTGCCATGGTGACGGTGATGTCATAATTGGTTGCCATGGCGACGGTGATGCCTTGATACGTTGCCATGGCGACGGTGATGTCGTAATTGGTTGCCATGGTGACGATGATGTCATAATTGGTTGCCATGGCGACGGTGATGTCATAATTGGTTGCCATGGCGATGATGCCTTAATACGTTGCCATGGTGACGGTGATGTCATAATTGGTTGCCATGGCGACGATGATGCCTTAATACATTGCCATGGCGATGATGTCATAATTGGTTGCCATGGTGACGGTGATGTCATAATTGGTTGCCATGGCGACAATGATGCCTTAATACGTTGACATGGCGATGATGTCATAATTGGTTGCCATGGCAACGGTGATGTCATAATTGGTTGCCATGGCGACGATGATGCCTTAATACATTGCCATGGCGATGATGTCATAATTGGTTGCCATGGTGACGGTGATGTCATAATTGGTTGCCATGGCGACAATGATGCCTTAATACGTTGACATGGCGATGATGTCATAATTGGTTGCCATGGCAACGGTGATGTCATAATTGGTTGCCATGGCGACGATGATGCCTTAATACGTTGACATGGCGATGATGTCATAATTGGTTTCCATGGCGACGGTGATGTCATAATTTTTTGCCATGTCGACGGTGATGTCATAATTGGTTGCCATGGCGATGATGTCATAATTGGTTGCCATGGCGACAATGATGCCTTAATACATTGCCATGGCGATGATGTCATAATTGGTTGCCATGGCGACGGTGATGTCATAATTGGTTGCCATGGCGACGGTGATGTCATAATTGGTTGCCATGGCGATGATGTCATAATTGGTTGCCATGGTGACGGTGATGTCATAATTGGTTGCCATGGCGACGATGATGCCTTAATACGTTGCCATGGCGATGATGTCATAATTGGTTGCCATGGCGACGATCATGCCTTAATACGTTGCCATGGCGATGATGTCATAATTGGTTGCCATGGCGACGGTGATGTCATAATTAGTTGCCATAGCGACGGTGATGTAACAATTGGTTGCCATGGCGACGATGATGCCTTAATACGTTGCCATGGCGACGGTGATATCATAATTGGTTGCCATGGTGACGGTGATGTCATAATTGGTTGCCATGGCGACGGTGATGTCATAATTGGTTGCCATGGCGACGATGATGCCTTAATACGTTGCCATGGCGATGATGTCATAATTGGTTGCCATGGCGATGGTGATGTCATAATTGGTTGCCATGGCGACGTGATGTCATAATTGGTTGCCATGGCGACGATGATGTCATAATTGGTTGCCATGGCGACGATGATGCCTTAATACGTTGCCATGGCGATGATGTCATAATTGGTTGCCATGGCGATGATGTCATAATTGGTTGCCATGGCGACGTGATGTCATAATTGGTTGCCATGGCGACGATGATGTCATAATTGGTTGCCATGGCGACGATGATGCCTTAATACGTTGCCATGGCGATGATGTCATAATTGGTTGCCATGGCGACGGTGATATCATAATTGGTTGCCATGGCGACGATGATGTCATAATTGGTTGCCATGGCGACGATGATGCCTTAATACGTTGCCATGGCGATGATGTCATAATTGGTTGCCATGGCGACGGTGATGTCATAATTGGTTGCCATGGCGACGATGATGTCATAATTGGTTGCCATGGAGACTATGATGCCTTAATACGTTGCCATGGCGACGGTGATATCATTGGTTGCCATGGCGACGGTGATGTCATAATTATTTGCCATGGCGATGATGTCATAATTGGTTGCCATGGCGATGGTGATGTCATAATTGGTTGCCATGGCGACGGTGATGTAGTAATTGGTTGCCATGGCGACAATGATGTCATAATTGGTTGCCATGGCGACGATTATGCCTTAATACATTGCCATGGCGATGATGTCATAAATGGTTGCCATGGCGACGGTGATGTCATAATTGGTTGCCATGGCGACGATTATGCCTTAATACGTTGCCATGGTTTGATGTCATAATTGGTTGCCATGGCGACGGTGATGTCATAATTGGTTGCCATGGCGACGGTGATGTCATAATTGGTTGCCATGGCGACAATGATGTCATAATTGGTTGCCATGGCGACGATGATGCCTTAATACGTTGCCATGGCGATGATGTCATAATTGGTTGCCATGGCGACGGTGATGTCATAATTGGTTGCCATGGCGACGGTGATGTCATAATTGGTTGCCATGGCGATGATGTCATAATTTGTTGCCATGGCGACGGTGATGTCATAATTGGTTGCCATGGTGACGGTGATGTCATAATTGGTTGCCATGGCGACGATGATGCCTTAATTCGTTGCCATGGCGATGATGTCATAATTGGTTGCCATGGCGACGATCATGCCTTAATACGTTGCCATGGCGATGATGTCATAATTGGTTGCATGGCGACGTTGATGTCATAATTAGTTGCCATAGCGACGGTGATGTAACAATTGGTTGCCATGGCGACGATGATGCCTTAATACGTTGCCATGGCGACGGTGATATCATAATTGGTTGCCATGGTGACGGTGATGTCATAATTGGTTGCCATGGCGACGGTGATGTCATAATTGGTTGCCATGGCGACGATGATGCCTTAATACGTTGCCATGGCGATGATGTCATAATTGGTTGCCATGGCGATGGTGATGTCATAATTGGTTGCCATGGCGACGTGATGTCATAATTGGTTGCCATGGCGATGATGTCATAATTGGTTGCCATGGCGACGGTGATGTCATAATTGGTTGCCATGGCGACGATGATGCCTTAATATGTTGCCATGGCGATGATGTCATAATTGGTTGCCATGGCGACGATGATGCCTTAATACGTTGCCATGGCAACGGTGATGTCATAATTGGTTGACATGGCGACGATGATGCCTTAATATGTTGCCATGGCTATGATGTCATAATTGGTTGCCATGGCGACGGTGATGTCATAATTGGTTAACATGGCGACGGTAATGTCATAATTGGTTGACATGGCGATGATGTCATATTTGGTTGCCATGGCGACGGTGATGTCATAATTGGTTGCCATGGCGACGATGATGCCGTAATACGTTGCCATGGCGATGATGTCATAATTGGTTGCCATGGCGACGATCATGCCTTAATACGTTGCCATGGCGATGATGTCATAATTGGTTGCCATGGTGACGATGATGCCTTAATACGTTGCCATGGCGATGATGTCATAATTGGTTGCCATGGCGACGATCATGCCTTAATACGTTGCCATGGCGATGATGTCATAATTAGGTTGCCATGGCGACGGTGATGTCATAATTGGTTGCCATAGCGACGGTGATGTCATAATTGGTTGCCATGGCGACGATGATGCCTTAATACGTTGCCATGGCGACGGTGATATCATAATTGGTTGCCATGGCGACGGTGATGTCATAATTGGTTGCCATGGCGACGGTGATGTCATAATTGGTTGCCATGGCGACGATGATGCCTTAATATGTTGCCATGGCGATGATGTCATAATTGGTTGCCATGGCGACGGTGATGTCATAATTGGTTGCCATGGTGACGGTGATGTCATAATTGGTTGCCATGGCGATGATGTCATAATTGGTTGCCATGGCGACGGTGATGTCATAATTGGTTGCCATGGCGACGATGATGCCTTAATAATTTGCCATGGCGATGATGTCATAATTGGTTGCCATGGCGACGGTGATGTCATAATTGGTTGCCATGGCGACGGTGATGTCATAATTGGTTGCCATGGCGACGATGATGCCTTAATACTTTGCCATGGCGATGATGTCATAATTGGTTGCCATGGCGATGGTGATGTCATAATTGGTTGCCATGGTGACGGTGATGTCATAATTGGTTGCCATGGCGATGATGTCATAATTGGTTGCCATGGCGACAGTGATGTCATAATTGGTTGCCATGGCGACGATGACGCCTTAATACGTTGCCATGGCGATGATGTCATAATTGGTTGCCATGGCGACAATGATGCCTTAATACGTTGCCATGGCAACGGTGATGTCATAATTGGTTGCCATGGCGACGATGATGCCTTAATACGTTGCCATGGCGATGATGTCATAATTGGTTGCCATGGCGACGGTGATGTCATAATTGGTTGCCATGGCGACGATGATGCCTTAATACGTTGCCATGGCGACGGTGATGTCATAATTGGTTGCCATGGTGACGGTGATGTCATAATTTGTTGCCATGGCGATGATGATGTCATAATTGGTTGCCATGGCGACGGTGATGTCATAATTGGTTGCTATGGCGACGATGATGTCATAATTGGTTGCCATGGAGACGATGATGCCTTAATATGTTGCCATGGCGACGGTGATATCATAATTGGTTGCCATGGTGACGGTGATGTCATAATTGGTTGCCATGGCGACGGTGATGCCTTGATACGTTGCCATGGCGACGGTGATGTCGTAATTGGTTGCCATGGTGACGATGATGTCATAATTGGTTGCCATGGCGACGGTGATGTCATAATTGGTTGCCATGGCGATGATGCCTTAATACGTTGCCATGGTGACGGTGATGTCATAATTGGTTGCCATGGCGACGATGATGCCTTAATACATTGCCATGGCGATGATGTCATAATTGGTTGCCATGGCGACGGTGATGTCATAATTGGTTGCCATGGCGACGGTGATGTCATAATTGGTTGCCATGGCGACGATGATGTCTTAATACGTTGCCATGGCGACGGTGATGTCATTATTGGTTGCCATGGCGACGGTGATATCATAATTGGTTGCCATGGTGACGATGATGTCATAATTGGTTGCCATGGCGACGATGATGACTTAATACGTTGCCATGGCGATGATGTCATAATTGGTTTCCATGGTGACGGTGATGTCATAATTGGTTGCCATGGCGACGATGATGCCTTAATACATTGCCATGGCGACGGTGATGTCATAATTGGTTGCCATGGCGATGATGTCATAATTGGTTGCCATGGCGACGATCATGCCTTAATACGTTGCCATGGCGATGATGTCATAATTGGTTGCCATGGCGACGGTGATGTCATAATTAGTTGCCATAGCGACGGTGATGTAACAATTGGTTGCCATGGCGACGATGATGCCTTAATACGTTGCCATGGCGACGGTGATATCATAATTGGTTGCCATGGTGACGGTGATGTCATAATTGGTTGCCATGGCGACGGTGATGTCATAATTGGTTGCCATGGCGACGATGATGCCTTAATACGTTGCCATGGCGATGATGTCATAATTGGTTGCCATGGCGATGGTGATGTCATAATTGGTTGCCATGGCGACGTGATGTCATAATTGGTTGCCATGGCGACGATGATGTCATAATTGGTTGCCATGGCGACGGTGATGTCATAATTGGTTGCCATGGCGACGGTGATGTCATAATTGGTTGCCATGGCGACGATGATGCCTTAATATGTTGCCATGGCGATGATGTCATAATTGGTTGCCATGGCGACGGTGATGTCATAATTGGTTGCCATGGTGACGGTGATGTCATAATTGGTTGCCATGGCGATGATGTCATAATTGGTTGCCATGGCGACGGTGATGTCATAATTGGTTGCCATGGCGACGATGATGCCTTAATACTTTGCCATGGCGATGATGTCATAATTGGTTGCCATGGCGACGGTGATGTCATAATTGGTTGCCATGGCGACGGTGATGTCATAATTGGTTGCCATGGCGACGATGATGCCTTAATACTTTGCCATGGCGATGATGTCATAATTGGTTGCCATGGCGATGGTGATGTCATAATTGGTTGCCATGGTGACGGTGATGTCATAATTGGTTGCCATGGCGATGATGTCATAATTGGTTGCCATGGCGACAGTGATGTCATAATTGGTTGCCATGGCGACGATGACGCCTTAATACGTTGCCATGGCGATGATGTCATAATTGGTTGCCATGGCGACAATGATGCCTTAATACGTTGCCATGGCAACGGTGATGTCATAATTGGTTGCCATGGCGACGATGATGCCTTAATACGTTGCCATGGCGATGATGTCATAATTGGTTGCCATGGCGACGGTGATGTCATAATTGGTTGCCATGGCGACGATGATGCCTTAATACGTTGCCATGGCGACGGTGATGTCATAATTGGTTGCCATGGTGACGGTGATGTCATAATTTGTTGCCATGGCGATGATGATGTCATAATTGGTTGCCATGGCGACGGTGATGTCATAATTGGTTGCTATGGCGACGATGATGTCATAATTGGTTGCCATGGAGACGATGATGCCTTAATATGTTGCCATGGCGACGGTGATATCATAATTGGTTGCCATGGTGACGGTGATGTCATAATTGGTTGCCATGGCGACGGTGATGCCTTGATACGTTGCCATGGCGACGGTGATGTCGTAATTGGTTGCCATGGTGACGATGATGTCATAATTGGTTGCCATGGCGACGGTGATGTCATAATTGGTTGCCATGGCGATGATGCCTTAATACGTTGCCATGGTGACGGTGATGTCATAATTGGTTGCCATGGCGACGATGATGCCTTAATACATTGCCATGGCGATGATGTCATAATTGGTTGCCATGGTGACGGTGATGTCATAATTGGTTGCCATGGCGACAATGATGCCTTAATACGTTGACATGGCGATGATGTCATAATTGGTTGCCATGGCAACGGTGATGTCATAATTGGTTGCCATGGCGACGATGATGCCTTAATACATTGCCATGGCGATGATGTCATAATTGGTTGCCATGGTGACGGTGATGTCATAATTGGTTGCCATGGCGACAATGATGCCTTAATACGTTGACATGGCGATGATGTCATAATTGGTTGCCATGGCAACGGTGATGTCATAATTGGTTGCCATGGCGACGATGATGCCTTAATACGTTGACATGGCGATGATGTCATAATTGGTTTCCATGGCGACGGTGATGTCATAATTTTTTGCCATGTCGACGGTGATGTCATAATTGGTTGCCATGGCGATGATGTCATAATTGGTTGCCATGGCGACAATGATGCCTTAATACATTGCCATGGCGATGATGTCATAATTGGTTGCCATGGCGACGGTGATGTCATAATTGGTTGCCATGGCGACGGTGATGTCATAATTGGTTGCCATGGCGATGATGTCATAATTGGTTGCCATGGTGACGGTGATGTCATAATTGGTTGCCATGGCGACGATGATGCCTTAATACGTTGCCATGGCGATGATGTCATAATTGGTTGCCATGGCGACGATCATGCCTTAATACGTTGCCATGGCGATGATGTCATAATTGGTTGCCATGGCGACGGTGATGTCATAATTAGTTGCCATAGCGACGGTGATGTAACAATTGGTTGCCATGGCGACGATGATGCCTTAATACGTTGCCATGGCGACGGTGATATCATAATTGGTTGCCATGGTGACGGTGATGTCATAATTGGTTGCCATGGCGACGGTGATGTCATAATTGGTTGCCATGGCGACGATGATGCCTTAATACGTTGCCATGGCGATGATGTCATAATTGGTTGCCATGGCGATGGTGATGTCATAATTGGTTGCCATGGCGACGTGATGTCATAATTGGTTGCCATGGCGACGATGATGTCATAATTGGTTGCCATGGCGACGATGATGCCTTAATACGTTGCCATGGCGATGATGTCATAATTGGTTGCCATGGCGATGATGTCATAATTGGTTGCCATGGCGATGATGATGTCATAATTGGTTGCCATGGCGATGATGATGTCATAATTGGTTGCCATGGCGATGATGTCATAATTGGTTGACATGACGATGATGTCATAATTGGTTGCCATGGTGACGATGATGCCTTAACACGTTGCCATGGCGACGGTGATGTCATAATTGGTTGCCATGGCGACGGTGATGTCATAATTGGTTGCCATGGCGACGATGATGTCTTAATACGTTGCCATGGCGACGGTGATGTCATTATTGGTTGCCATGGCGACGGTGATATCATAATTGGTTGCCATGGCGACGATGATGTCATAATTGGTTGCCATGGCGACGATGATGCCTTAATACGTTGCCATGGCGATGATGTCATAATTGGTTGCCATGGCGACGGTGATGTCATAATTGGTTGCCATGGCGACGATGATGTCATAATTGGTTGCCATGGAGACTATGATGCCTTAATACGTTGCCATGGCGACGGTGATATCATTGGTTGCCATGGCGACGGTGATGTCATAATTATTTGCCATGGCGATGATGTCATAATTGGTTGCCATGGCGATGGTGATGTCATAATTGGTTGCCATGGCGACGGTGATGTAGTAATTGGTTGCCATGGCGACAATGATGTCATAATTGGTTGCCATGGCGACGATTATGCCTTAATACATTGCCATGGCGATGATGTCATAAATGGTTGCCATGGCGACGGTGATGTCATAATTGGTTGCCATGGCGACGATTATGCCTTAATACGTTGCCATGGTTTGATGTCATAATTGGTTGCCATGGCGACGGTGATGTCATAATTGGTTGCCATGGCAACGGTGATGTCATAATTGGTTGCCATGGCGACAATGATGTCATAATTGGTTGCCATGGCGACGATGATGCCTTAATACGTTGCCATGGCGATGATGTCATAATTGGTTGCCATGGCGACGGTGATGTCATAATTGGTTGCCATGGCGACGGTGATGTCATAATTGGTTGCCATGGCGATGATGTCATAATTTGTTGCCATGGCGACGGTGATGTCATAATTGGTTGCCATGGTGACGGTGATGTCATAATTGGTTGCCATGGCGACGATGATGCCTTAATTCGTTGCCATGGCGATGATGTCATAATTGGTTGCCATGGCGACGATCATGCCTTAATACGTTGCCATGGCGATGATGTCATAATTGGTTGCATGGCGACGTTGATGTCATAATTAGTTGCCATAGCGACGGTGATGTAACAATTGGTTGCCATGGCGACGATGATGCCTTAATACGTTGCCATGGCGACGGTGATATCATAATTGGTTGCCATGGTGACGGTGATGTCATAATTGGTTGCCATGGCGACGGTGATGTCATAATTGGTTGCCATGGCGACGATGATGCCTTAATACGTTGCCATGGCGATGATGTCATAATTGGTTGCCATGGCGATGGTGATGTCATAATTGGTTGCCATGGCGACGTGATGTCATAATTGGTTGCCATGGCGATGATGTCATAATTGGTTGCCATGGCGACGGTGATGTCATAATTGGTTGCCATGGCGACGATGATGCCTTAATATGTTGCCATGGCGATGATGTCATAATTGGTTGCCATGGCGACGATGATGCCTTAATACGTTGCCATGGCAACGGTGATGTCATAATTGGTTGACATGGCGACGATGATGCCTTAATATGTTGCCATGGCTATGATGTCATAATTGGTTGCCATGGCGACGGTGATGTCATAATTGGTTAACATGGCGACGGTAATGTCATAATTGGTTGACATGGCGATGATGTCATATTTGGTTGCCATGGCGACGGTGATGTCATAATTGGTTGCCATGGCGACGATGATGCCGTAATACGTTGCCATGGCGATGATGTCATAATTGGTTGCCATGGCGACGATCATGCCTTAATACGTTGCCATGGCGATGATGTCATAATTGGTTGCCATGGTGACGATGATGCCTTAATACGTTGCCATGGCGATGATGTCATAATTGGTTGCCATGGCGACGATCATGCCTTAATACGTTGCCATGGCGATGATGTCATAATTAGGTTGCCATGGCGACGGTGATGTCATAATTGGTTGCCATAGCGACGGTGATGTCATAATTGGTTGCCATGGCGACGATGATGCCTTAATACGTTGCCATGGCGACGGTGATATCATAATTGGTTGCCATGGCGACGGTGATGTCATAATTGGTTGCCATGGCGACGGTGATGTCATAATTGGTTGCCATGGCGACGATGATGCCTTAATATGTTGCCATGGCGATGATGTCATAATTGGTTGCCATGGCGACGGTGATGTCATAATTGGTTGCCATGGTGACGGTGATGTCATAATTGGTTGCCATGGCGATGATGTCATAATTGGTTGCCATGGCGACGGTGATGTCATAATTGGTTGCCATGGCGACGATGATGCCTTAATACGTTGCCATGGCGATGATGTCATAATTGGTTGCCATGGCGATGGTGATGTCATAATTGGTTGCCATGGCGACGTGATGTCATAATTGGTTGCCATGGCGACGATGATGTCATAATTGGTTGCCATGGCGACGGTGATGTCATAATTGGTTGCCATGGCGACGGTGATGTCATAATTGGTTGCCATGGCGACGATGATGCCTTAATATGTTGCCATGGCGATGATGTCATAATTGGTTGCCATGGCGACGGTGATGTCATAATTGGTTGCCATGGTGACGGTGATGTCATAATTGGTTGCCATGGCGATGATGTCATAATTGGTTGCCATGGCGACGGTGATGTCATAATTGGTTGCCATGGCGACGATGATGCCTTAATACTTTGCCATGGCGATGATGTCATAATTGGTTGCCATGGCGACGGTGATGTCATAATTGGTTGCCATGGCGACGGTGATGTCATAATTGGTTGCCATGGCGACGATGATGCCTTAATACTTTGCCATGGCGATGATGTCATAATTGGTTGCCATGGCGATGGTGATGTCATAATTGGTTGCCATGGTGACGGTGATGTCATAATTGGTTGCCATGGCGATGATGTCATAATTGGTTGCCATGGCGACAGTGATGTTATAATTGGTTGCCATGGCGACGATGACGCCTTAATACGTTGCCATGGCGATGATGTCATAATTGGTTGCCATGGCGACAATGATGCCTTAATACGTTGCCATGGCAACGGTGATGTCATAATTGGTTGCCATGGCGACGATGATGCCTTAATACGTTGCCATGGCGATGATGTCATAATTGGTTGCCATGGCGACGGTGATGTCATAATTGGTTGCCATGGCGACGATGATGCCTTAATACGTTGCCATGGCGACGGTGATGTCATAATTGGTTGCCATGGTGACGGTGATGTCATAATTTGTTGCCATGGCGATGATGATGTCATAATTGGTTGCCATGGCGACGGTGATGTCATAATTGGTTGCTATGGCGACGATGATGTCATAATTGGTTGCCATGGAGACGATGATGCCTTAATATGTTGCCATGGCGACGGTGATATCATAATTGGTTGCCATGGTGACGGTGATGTCATAATTGGTTGCCATGGCGACGGTGATGCCTTGATACGTTGCCATGGCGACGGTGATGTCGTAATTGGTTGCCATGGTGACGATGATGTCATAATTGGTTGCCATGGCGACGGTGATGTCATAATTGGTTGCCATGGCGATGATGCCTTAATACGTTGCCATGGTGACGGTGATGTCATAATTGGTTGCCATGGCGACGATGATGCCTTAATACATTGCCATGGCGATGATGTCATAATTGGTTGCCATGGTGACGGTGATGTCATAATTGGTTGCCATGGCGACAATGATGCCTTAATACGTTGACATGGCGATGATGTCATAATTGGTTGCCATGGCAACGGTGATGTCATAATTGGTTGCCATGGCGACGATGATGCCTTAATACATTGCCATGGCGATGATGTCATAATTGGTTGCCATGGTGACGGTGATGTCATAATTGGTTGCCATGGCGACAATGATGCCTTAATACGTTGACATGGCGATGATGTCATAATTGGTTGCCATGGCAACGGTGATGTCATAATTGGTTGCCATGGCGACGATGATGCCTTAATACGTTGACATGGCGATGATGTCATAATTGGTTTCCATGGCGACGGTGATGTCATAATTTTTTGCCATGTCGACGGTGATGTCATAATTGGTTGCCATGGCGATGATGTCATAATTGGTTGCCATGGCGACAATGATGCCTTAATACATTGCCATGGCGATGATGTCATAATTGGTTGCCATGGCGACGGTGATGTCATAATTGGTTGCCATGGCGACGGTGATGTCATAATTGGTTGCCATGGCGATGATGTCATAATTGGTTGCCATGGTGACGGTGATGTCATAATTGGTTGCCATGGCGACGATGATGCCTTAATACGTTGCCATGGCGATGATGTCATAATTGGTTGCCATGGCGACGATCATGCCTTAATACGTTGCCATGGCGATGATGTCATAATTGGTTGCCATGGCGACGGTGATGTCATAATTAGTTGCCATAGCGACGGTGATGTAACAATTGGTTGCCATGGCGACGATGATGCCTTAATACGTTGCCATGGCGACGGTGATATCATAATTGGTTGCCATGGTGACGGTGATGTCATAATTGGTTGCCATGGCGACGGTGATGTCATAATTGGTTGCCATGGCGACGATGATGCCTTAATACGTTGCCATGGCGATGATGTCATAATTGGTTGCCATGGCGATGGTGATGTCATAATTGGTTGCCATGGCGACGTGATGTCATAATTGGTTGCCATGGCGACGATGATGTCATAATTGGTTGCCATGGCGACGATGATGCCTTAATACGTTGCCATGGCGATGATGTCATAATTGGTTGCCATGGCGATGATGTCATAATTGGTTGCCATGGCGATGATGATGTCATAATTGGTTGCCATGGCGATGATGATGTCATAATTGGTTGCCATGGCGATGATGTCATAATTGGTTGACATGACGATGATGTCATAATTGGTTGCCATGGTGACGATGATGCCTTAACACGTTGCCATGGCGACGGTGATGTCATAATTGGTTGCCATGGCGACGGTGATGTCATAATTGGTTGCCATGGCGACGATGATGTCTTAATACGTTGCCATGGCGACGGTGATGTCATTATTGGTTGCCATGGCGACGGTGATATCATAATTGGTTGCCATGGCGACGATGATGTCATAATTGGTTGCCATGGCGACGATGATGCCTTAATACGTTGCCATGGCGATGATGTCATAATTGGTTGCCATGGCGACGGTGATGTCATAATTGGTTGCCATGGCGACGATGATGTCATAATTGGTTGCCATGGAGACTATGATGCCTTAATACGTTGCCATGGCGACGGTGATATCATTGGTTGCCATGGCGACGGTGATGTCATAATTATTTGCCATGGCGATGATGTCATAATTGGTTGCCATGGCGATGGTGATGTCATAATTGGTTGCCATGGCGACGGTGATGTAGTAATTGGTTGCCATGGCGACAATGATGTCATAATTGGTTGCCATGGCGACGATTATGCCTTAATACATTGCCATGGCGATGATGTCATAAATGGTTGCCATGGCGACGGTGATGTCATAATTGGTTGCCATGGCGACGATTATGCCTTAATACGTTGCCATGGTTTGATGTCATAATTGGTTGCCATGGCGACGGTGATGTCATAATTGGTTGCCATGGCAACGGTGATGTCATAATTGGTTGCCATGGCGACAATGATGTCATAATTGGTTGCCATGGCGACGATGATGCCTTAATACGTTGCCATGGCGATGATGTCATAATTGGTTGCCATGGCGACGGTGATGTCATAATTGGTTGCCATGGCGACGGTGATGTCATAATTGGTTGCCATGGCGATGATGTCATAATTTGTTGCCATGGCGACGGTGATGTCATAATTGGTTGCCATGGTGACGGTGATGTCATAATTGGTTGCCATGGCGACGATGATGCCTTAATTCGTTGCCATGGCGATGATGTCATAATTGGTTGCCATGGCGACGATCATGCCTTAATACGTTGCCATGGCGATGATGTCATAATTGGTTGCATGGCGACGTTGATGTCATAATTAGTTGCCATAGCGACGGTGATGTAACAATTGGTTGCCATGGCGACGATGATGCCTTAATACGTTGCCATGGCGACGGTGATATCATAATTGGTTGCCATGGTGACGGTGATGTCATAATTGGTTGCCATGGCGACGGTGATGTCATAATTGGTTGCCATGGCGACGATGATGCCTTAATACGTTGCCATGGCGATGATGTCATAATTGGTTGCCATGGCGATGGTGATGTCATAATTGGTTGCCATGGCGACGTGATGTCATAATTGGTTGCCATGGCGATGATGTCATAATTGGTTGCCATGGCGACGGTGATGTCATAATTGGTTGCCATGGCGACGATGATGCCTTAATATGTTGCCATGGCGATGATGTCATAATTGGTTGCCATGGCGACGATGATGCCTTAATACGTTGCCATGGCAACGGTGATGTCATAATTGGTTGACATGGCGATGATGATGCCTTAATATGTTGCCATGGCTATGATGTCATAATTGGTTGCCATGGCGACGGTGATGTCATAATTGGTTAACATGGCGACGGTAATGTCATAATTGGTTGACATGGCGATGATGTCATATTTGGTTGCCATGGCGACGGTGATGTCATAATTGGTTGCCATGGCGACGATGATGCCGTAATACGTTGCCATGGCGATGATGTCATAATTGGTTGCCATGGCGACGATCATGCCTTAATACGTTGCCATGGCGATGATGTCATAATTGGTTGCCATGGTGACGATGATGCCTTAATACGTTGCCATGGCGATGATGTCATAATTGGTTGCCATGGCGACGATCATGCCTTAATACGTTGCCATGGCGATGATGTCATAATTAGGTTGCCATGGCGACGGTGATGTCATAATTGGTTGCCATAGCGACGGTGATGTCATAATTGGTTGCCATGGCGACGATGATGCCTTAATACGTTGCCATGGCGACGGTGATATCATAATTGGTTGCCATGGCGACGGTGATGTCATAATTGGTTGCCATGGCGACGGTGATGTCATAATTGGTTGCCATGGCGACGATGATGCCTTAATATGTTGCCATGGCGATGATGTCATAATTGGTTGCCATGGCGACGGTGATGTCATAATTGGTTGCCATGGTGACGGTGATGTCATAATTGGTTGCCATGGCGATGATGTCATAATTGGTTGCCATGGCGACGGTGATGTCATAATTGGTTGCCATGGCGACGATGATGCCTTAATAATTTGCCATGGCGATGATGTCATAATTGGTTGCCATGGCGACGGTGATGTCATAATTGGTTGCCATGGCGACGGTGATGTCATAATTGGTTGCCATGGCGACGATGATGCCTTAATACTTTGCCATGGCGATGATGTCATAATTGGTTGCCATGGCGATGATGTCATAATTGGTTGCCATGGCGACGGTGATGTCATAATTGGTTGCCATGGCGACGATGATGCCTTAATACTTTGCCATGGCGATGATGTCATAATTGGTTGCCATGGCGACGGTGATGTCATAATTGGTTGCCATGGCGACGGTGATGTCATAATTGGTTGCCATGGCGACGATGATGCCTTAATACTTTGCCATGGCGATGATGTCATAATTGGTTGCCATGGCGATGGTGATGTCATAATTGGTTGCCATGGTGACGGTGATGTCATAATTGGTTGCCATGGCGATGATGTCATAATTGGTTGCCATGGCGACAGTGATGTCATAATTGGTTGCCATGGCGACGATGACGCCTTAATACGTTGCCATGGCGATGATGTCATAATTGGTTGCCATGGCGACAATGATGCCTTAATACGTTGCCATGGCAACGGTGATGTCATAATTGGTTGCCATGGCGACGATGATGCCTTAATACGTTGCCATGGCGATGATGTCATAATTGGTTGCCATGGCGACGGTGATGTCATAATTGGTTGCCATGGCGACGATGATGCCTTAATACGTTGCCATGGCGACGGTGATGTCATAATTGGTTGCCATGGTGACGGTGATGTCATAATTTGTTGCCATGGCGATGATGATGTCATAATTGGTTGCCATGGCGACGGTGATGTCATAATTGGTTGCTATGGCGACGATGATGTCATAATTGGTTGCCATGGAGACGATGATGCCTTAATATGTTGCCATGGCGACGGTGATATCATAATTGGTTGCCATGGTGACGGTGATGTCATAATTGGTTGCCATGGCGACGGTGATGCCTTGATACGTTGCCATGGCGACGGTGATGTCGTAATTGGTTGCCATGGTGACGATGATGTCATAATTGGTTGCCATGGCGACGGTGATGTCATAATTGGTTGCCATGGCGATGATGCCTTAATACGTTGCCATGGTGACGGTGATGTCATAATTGGTTGCCATGGCGACGATGATGCCTTAATACATTGCCATGGCGATGATGTCATAATTGGTTGCCATGGTGACGGTGATGTCATAATTGGTTGCCATGGCGACAATGATGCCTTAATACGTTGACATGGCGATGATGTCATAATTGGTTGCCATGGCAACGGTGATGTCATAATTGGTTGCCATGGCGACGATGATGCCTTAATACATTGCCATGGCGATGATGTCATAATTGGTTGCCATGGTGACGGTGATGTCATAATTGGTTGCCATGGCGACAATGATGCCTTAATACGTTGACATGGCGATGATGTCATAATTGGTTGCCATGGCAACGGTGATGTCATAATTGGTTGCCATGGCGACGATGATGCCTTAATACGTTGACATGGCGATGATGTCATAATTGGTTTCCATGGCGACGGTGATGTCATAATTTTTTGCCATGTCGACGGTGATGTCATAATTGGTTGCCATGGCGATGATGTCATAATTGGTTGCCATGGCGACAATGATGCCTTAATACATTGCCATGGCGATGATGTCATAATTGGTTGCCATGGCGACGGTGATGTCATAATTGGTTGCCATGGCGACGGTGATGTCATAATTGGTTGCCATGGCGATGATGTCATAATTGGTTGCCATGGTGACGGTGATGTCATAATTGGTTGCCATGGCGACGATGATGCCTTAATACGTTGCCATGGCGATGATGTCATAATTGGTTGCCATGGCGACGATCATGCCTTAATACGTTGCCATGGCGATGATGTCATAATTGGTTGCCATGGCGACGGTGATGTCATAATTAGTTGCCATAGCGACGGTGATGTAACAATTGGTTGCCATGGCGACGATGATGCCTTAATACGTTGCCATGGCGACGGTGATATCATAATTGGTTGCCATGGTGACGGTGATGTCATAATTGGTTGCCATGGCGACGGTGATGTCATAATTGGTTGCCATGGCGACGATGATGCCTTAATACGTTGCCATGGCGATGATGTCATAATTGGTTGCCATGGCGATGGTGATGTCATAATTGGTTGCCATGGCGACGTGATGTCATAATTGGTTGCCATGGCGACGATGATGTCATAATTGGTTGCCATGGCGACGATGATGCCTTAATACGTTGCCATGGCGATGATGTCATAATTGGTTGCCATGGCGATGATGTCATAATTGGTTGCCATGGCGATGATGATGTCATAATTGGTTGCCATGGCGATGATGATGTCATAATTGGTTGCCATGGCGATGATGTCATAATTGGTTGACATGACGATGATGTCATAATTGGTTGCCATGGTGACGATGATGCCTTAACACGTTGCCATGGCGACGGTGATGTCATAATTGGTTGCCATGGCGACGGTGATGTCATAATTGGTTGCCATGGCGACGATGATGTCTTAATACGTTGCCATGGCGACGGTGATGTCATTATTGGTTGCCATGGCGACGGTGATATCATAATTGGTTGCCATGGCGACGATGATGTCATAATTGGTTGCCATGGCGACGATGATGCCTTAATACGTTGCCATGGCGATGATGTCATAATTGGTTGCCATGGCGACGGTGATGTCATAATTGGTTGCCATGGCGACGATGATGTCATAATTGGTTGCCATGGAGACTATGATGCCTTAATACGTTGCCATGGCGACGGTGATATCATTGGTTGCCATGGCGACGGTGATGTCATAATTATTTGCCATGGCGATGATGTCATAATTGGTTGCCATGGCGATGGTGATGTCATAATTGGTTGCCATGGCGACGGTGATGTAGTAATTGGTTGCCATGGCGACAATGATGTCATAATTGGTTGCCATGGCGACGATTATGCCTTAATACATTGCCATGGCGATGATGTCATAAATGGTTGCCATGGCGACGGTGATGTCATAATTGGTTGCCATGGCGACGATTATGCCTTAATACGTTGCCATGGTTTGATGTCATAATTGGTTGCCATGGCGACGGTGATGTCATAATTGGTTGCCATGGCAACGGTGATGTCATAATTGGTTGCCATGGCGACAATGATGTCATAATTGGTTGCCATGGCGACGATGATGCCTTAATACGTTGCCATGGCGATGATGTCATAATTGGTTGCCATGGCGACGGTGATGTCATAATTGGTTGCCATGGCGACGGTGATGTCATAATTGGTTGCCATGGCGATGATGTCATAATTTGTTGCCATGGCGACGGTGATGTCATAATTGGTTGCCATGGTGACGGTGATGTCATAATTGGTTGCCATGGCGACGATGATGCCTTAATTCGTTGCCATGGCGATGATGTCATAATTGGTTGCCATGGCGACGATCATGCCTTAATACGTTGCCATGGCGATGATGTCATAATTGGTTGCATGGCGACGTTGATGTCATAATTAGTTGCCATAGCGACGGTGATGTAACAATTGGTTGCCATGGCGACGATGATGCCTTAATACGTTGCCATGGCGACGGTGATATCATAATTGGTTGCCATGGTGACGGTGATGTCATAATTGGTTGCCATGGCGACGGTGATGTCATAATTGGTTGCCATGGCGACGATGATGCCTTAATACGTTGCCATGGCGATGATGTCATAATTGGTTGCCATGGCGATGGTGATGTCATAATTGGTTGCCATGGCGACGTGATGTCATAATTGGTTGCCATGGCGATGATGTCATAATTGGTTGCCATGGCGACGGTGATGTCATAATTGGTTGCCATGGCGACGATGATGCCTTAATATGTTGCCATGGCGATGATGTCATAATTGGTTGCCATGGCGACGATGATGCCTTAATACGTTGCCATGGCAACGGTGATGTCATAATTGGTTGACATGGCGACGATGATGCCTTAATATGTTGCCATGGCTATGATGTCATAATTGGTTGCCATGGCGACGGTGATGTCATAATTGGTTAACATGGCGACGGTAATGTCATAATTGGTTGACATGGCGATGATGTCATATTTGGTTGCCATGGCGACGGTGATGTCATAATTGGTTGCCATGGCGACGATGATGCCGTAATACGTTGCCATGGCGATGATGTCATAATTGGTTGCCATGGCGACGATCATGCCTTAATACGTTGCCATGGCGATGATGTCATAATTGGTTGCCATGGTGACGATGATGCCTTAATACGTTGCCATGGCGATGATGTCATAATTGGTTGCCATGGCGACGATCATGCCTTAATACGTTGCCATGGCGATGATGTCATAATTAGGTTGCCATGGCGACGGTGATGTCATAATTGGTTGCCATAGCGACGGTGATGTCATAATTGGTTGCCATGGCGACGATGATGCCTTAATACGTTGCCATGGCGACGGTGATATCATAATTGGTTGCCATGGCGACGGTGATGTCATAATTGGTTGCCATGGCGACGGTGATGTCATAATTGGTTGCCATGGCGACGATGATGCCTTAATATGTTGCCATGGCGATGATGTCATAATTGGTTGCCATGGCGACGGTGATGTCATAATTGGTTGCCATGGTGACGGTGATGTCATAATTGGTTGCCATGGCGATGATGTCATAATTGGTTGCCATGGCGACGGTGATGTCATAATTGGTTGCCATGGCGACGATGATGCCTTAATACGTTGCCATGGCGATGATGTCATAATTGGTTGCCATGGCGATGGTGATGTCATAATTGGTTGCCATGGCGACGTGATGTCATAATTGGTTGCCATGGCGACGATGATGTCATAATTGGTTGCCATGGCGACGGTGATGTCATAATTGGTTGCCATGGCGACGGTGATGTCATAATTGGTTGCCATGGCGACGATGATGCCTTAATATGTTGCCATGGCGATGATGTCATAATTGGTTGCCATGGCGACGGTGATGTCATAATTGGTTGCCATGGTGACGGTGATGTCATAATTGGTTGCCATGGCGATGATGTCATAATTGGTTGCCATGGCGACGGTGATGTCATAATTGGTTGCCATGGCGACGATGATGCCTTAATACTTTGCCATGGCGATGATGTCATAATTGGTTGCCATGGCGACGGTGATGTCATAATTGGTTGCCATGGCGACGGTGATGTCATAATTGGTTGCCATGGCGACGATGATGCCTTAATACTTTGCCATGGCGATGATGTCATAATTGGTTGCCATGGCGATGGTGATGTCATAATTGGTTGCCATGGTGACGGTGATGTCATAATTGGTTGCCATGGCGATGATGTCATAATTGGTTGCCATGGCGACAGTGATGTTATAATTGGTTGCCATGGCGACGATGACGCCTTAATACGTTGCCATGGCGATGATGTCATAATTGGTTGCCATGGCGACAATGATGCCTTAATACGTTGCCATGGCAACGGTGATGTCATAATTGGTTGCCATGGCGACGATGATGCCTTAATACGTTGCCATGGCGATGATGTCATAATTGGTTGCCATGGCGACGGTGATGTCATAATTGGTTGCCATGGCGACGATGATGCCTTAATACGTTGCCATGGCGACGGTGATGTCATAATTGGTTGCCATGGTGACGGTGATGTCATAATTTGTTGCCATGGCGATGATGATGTCATAATTGGTTGCCATGGCGACGGTGATGTCATAATTGGTTGCTATGGCGACGATGATGTCATAATTGGTTGCCATGGAGACGATGATGCCTTAATATGTTGCCATGGCGACGGTGATATCATAATTGGTTGCCATGGTGACGGTGATGTCATAATTGGTTGCCATGGCGACGGTGATGCCTTGATACGTTGCCATGGCGACGGTGATGTCGTAATTGGTTGCCATGGTGACGATGATGTCATAATTGGTTGCCATGGCGACGGTGATGTCATAATTGGTTGCCATGGCGATGATGCCTTAATACGTTGCCATGGTGACGGTGATGTCATAATTGGTTGCCATGGCGACGATGATGCCTTAATACATTGCCATGGCGATGATGTCATAATTGGTTGCCATGGTGACGGTGATGTCATAATTGGTTGCCATGGCGACAATGATGCCTTAATACGTTGACATGGCGATGATGTCATAATTGGTTGCCATGGCAACGGTGATGTCATAATTGGTTGCCATGGCGACGATGATGCCTTAATACATTGCCATGGCGATGATGTCATAATTGGTTGCCATGGTGACGGTGATGTCATAATTGGTTGCCATGGCGACAATGATGCCTTAATACGTTGACATGGCGATGATGTCATAATTGGTTGCCATGGCAACGGTGATGTCATAATTGGTTGCCATGGCGACGATGATGCCTTAATACGTTGACATGGCGATGATGTCATAATTGGTTTCCATGGCGACGGTGATGTCATAATTTTTTGCCATGTCGACGGTGATGTCATAATTGGTTGCCATGGCGATGATGTCATAATTGGTTGCCATGGCGACAATGATGCCTTAATACATTGCCATGGCGATGATGTCATAATTGGTTGCCATGGCGACGGTGATGTCATAATTGGTTGCCATGGCGACGGTGATGTCATAATTGGTTGCCATGGCGATGATGTCATAATTGGTTGCCATGGTGACGGTGATGTCATAATTGGTTGCCATGGCGACGATGATGCCTTAATACGTTGCCATGGCGATGATGTCATAATTGGTTGCCATGGCGACGATCATGCCTTAATACGTTGCCATGGCGATGATGTCATAATTGGTTGCCATGGCGACGGTGATGTCATAATTAGTTGCCATAGCGACGGTGATGTAACAATTGGTTGCCATGGCGACGATGATGCCTTAATACGTTGCCATGGCGACGGTGATATCATAATTGGTTGCCATGGTGACGGTGATGTCATAATTGGTTGCCATGGCGACGGTGATGTCATAATTGGTTGCCATGGCGACGATGATGCCTTAATACGTTGCCATGGCGATGATGTCATAATTGGTTGCCATGGCGATGGTGATGTCATAATTGGTTGCCATGGCGACGTGATGTCATAATTGGTTGCCATGGCGACGATGATGTCATAATTGGTTGCCATGGCGACGATGATGCCTTAATACGTTGCCATGGCGATGATGTCATAATTGGTTGCCATGGCGATGATGTCATAATTGGTTGCCATGGCGATGATGATGTCATAATTGGTTGCCATGGCGATGATGATGTCATAATTGGTTGCCATGGCGATGATGTCATAATTGGTTGACATGACGATGATGTCATAATTGGTTGCCATGGTGACGATGATGCCTTAACACGTTGCCATGGCGACGGTGATGTCATAATTGGTTGCCATGGCGACGGTGATGTCATAATTGGTTGCCATGGCGACGATGATGTCTTAATACGTTGCCATGGCGACGGTGATGTCATTATTGGTTGCCATGGCGACGGTGATATCATAATTGGTTGCCATGGCGACGATGATGTCATAATTGGTTGCCATGGCGACGATGATGCCTTAATACGTTGCCATGGCGATGATGTCATAATTGGTTGCCATGGCGACGGTGATGTCATAATTGGTTGCCATGGCGACGATGATGTCATAATTGGTTGCCATGGAGACTATGATGCCTTAATACGTTGCCATGGCGACGGTGATATCATTGGTTGCCATGGCGACGGTGATGTCATAATTATTTGCCATGGCGATGATGTCATAATTGGTTGCCATGGCGATGGTGATGTCATAATTGGTTGCCATGGCGACGGTGATGTAGTAATTGGTTGCCATGGCGACAATGATGTCATAATTGGTTGCCATGGCGACGATTATGCCTTAATACATTGCCATGGCGATGATGTCATAAATGGTTGCCATGGCGACGGTGATGTCATAATTGGTTGCCATGGCGACGATTATGCCTTAATACGTTGCCATGGTTTGATGTCATAATTGGTTGCCATGGCGACGGTGATGTCATAATTGGTTGCCATGGCAACGGTGATGTCATAATTGGTTGCCATGGCGACAATGATGTCATAATTGGTTGCCATGGCGACGATGATGCCTTAATACGTTGCCATGGCGATGATGTCATAATTGGTTGCCATGGCGACGGTGATGTCATAATTGGTTGCCATGGCGACGGTGATGTCATAATTGGTTGCCATGGCGATGATGTCATAATTTGTTGCCATGGCGACGGTGATGTCATAATTGGTTGCCATGGTGACGGTGATGTCATAATTGGTTGCCATGGCGACGATGATGCCTTAATTCGTTGCCATGGCGATGATGTCATAATTGGTTGCCATGGCGACGATCATGCCTTAATACGTTGCCATGGCGATGATGTCATAATTGGTTGCATGGCGACGTTGATGTCATAATTAGTTGCCATAGCGACGGTGATGTAACAATTGGTTGCCATGGCGACGATGATGCCTTAATACGTTGCCATGGCGACGGTGATATCATAATTGGTTGCCATGGTGACGGTGATGTCATAATTGGTTGCCATGGCGACGGTGATGTCATAATTGGTTGCCATGGCGACGATGATGCCTTAATACGTTGCCATGGCGATGATGTCATAATTGGTTGCCATGGCGATGGTGATGTCATAATTGGTTGCCATGGCGACGTGATGTCATAATTGGTTGCCATGGCGATGATGTCATAATTGGTTGCCATGGCGACGGTGATGTCATAATTGGTTGCCATGGCGACGATGATGCCTTAATATGTTGCCATGGCGATGATGTCATAATTGGTTGCCATGGCGACGATGATGCCTTAATACGTTGCCATGGCAACGGTGATGTCATAATTGGTTGACATGGCGATGATGATGCCTTAATATGTTGCCATGGCTATGATGTCATAATTGGTTGCCATGGCGACGGTGATGTCATAATTGGTTAACATGGCGACGGTAATGTCATAATTGGTTGACATGGCGATGATGTCATATTTGGTTGCCATGGCGACGGTGATGTCATAATTGGTTGCCATGGCGACGATGATGCCGTAATACGTTGCCATGGCGATGATGTCATAATTGGTTGCCATGGCGACGATCATGCCTTAATACGTTGCCATGGCGATGATGTCATAATTGGTTGCCATGGTGACGATGATGCCTTAATACGTTGCCATGGCGATGATGTCATAATTGGTTGCCATGGCGACGATCATGCCTTAATACGTTGCCATGGCGATGATGTCATAATTAGGTTGCCATGGCGACGGTGATGTCATAATTGGTTGCCATAGCGACGGTGATGTCATAATTGGTTGCCATGGCGACGATGATGCCTTAATACGTTGCCATGGCGACGGTGATATCATAATTGGTTGCCATGGCGACGGTGATGTCATAATTGGTTGCCATGGCGACGGTGATGTCATAATTGGTTGCCATGGCGACGATGATGCCTTAATATGTTGCCATGGCGATGATGTCATAATTGGTTGCCATGGCGACGGTGATGTCATAATTGGTTGCCATGGTGACGGTGATGTCATAATTGGTTGCCATGGCGATGATGTCATAATTGGTTGCCATGGCGACGGTGATGTCATAATTGGTTGCCATGGCGACGATGATGCCTTAATAATTTGCCATGGCGATGATGTCATAATTGGTTGCCATGGCGACGGTGATGTCATAATTGGTTGCCATGGCGACGGTGATGTCATAATTGGTTGCCATGGCGACGATGATGCCTTAATACTTTGCCATGGCGATGATGTCATAATTGGTTGCCATGGCGATGGTGATGTCATAATTGGTTGCCATGGTGACGGTGATGTCATAATTGGTTGCCATGGCGATGATGTCATAATTGGTTGCCATGGCGACAGTGATGTCATAATTGGTTGCCATGGCGACGATGACGCCTTAATACGTTGCCATGGCGATGATGTCATAATTGGTTGCCATGGCGACAATGATGCCTTAATACGTTGCCATGGCAACGGTGATGTCATAATTGGTTGCCATGGCGACGATGATGCCTTAATACGTTGCCATGGCGATGATGTCATAATTGGTTGCCATGGCGACGGTGATGTCATAATTGGTTGCCATGGCGACGATGATGCCTTAATACGTTGCCATGGCGACGGTGATGTCATAATTGGTTGCCATGGTGACGGTGATGTCATAATTTGTTGCCATGGCGATGATGATGTCATAATTGGTTGCCATGGCGACGGTGATGTCATAATTGGTTGCTATGGCGACGATGATGTCATAATTGGTTGCCATGGAGACGATGATGCCTTAATATGTTGCCATGGCGACGGTGATATCATAATTGGTTGCCATGGTGACGGTGATGTCATAATTGGTTGCCATGGCGACGGTGATGCCTTGATACGTTGCCATGGCGACGGTGATGTCGTAATTGGTTGCCATGGTGACGATGATGTCATAATTGGTTGCCATGGCGACGGTGATGTCATAATTGGTTGCCATGGCGATGATGCCTTAATACGTTGCCATGGTGACGGTGATGTCATAATTGGTTGCCATGGCGACGATGATGCCTTAATACATTGCCATGGCGATGATGTCATAATTGGTTGCCATGGCGACGGTGATGTCATAATTGGTTGCCATGGCGACGGTGATGTCATAATTGGTTGCCATGGCGACGATGATGTCTTAATACGTTGCCATGGCGACGGTGATGTCATTATTGGTTGCCATGGCGACGGTGATATCATAATTGGTTGCCATGGTGACGATGATGTCATAATTGGTTGCCATGGCGACGATGATGACTTAATACGTTGCCATGGCGATGATGTCATAATTGGTTTCCATGGTGACGGTGATGTCATAATTGGTTGCCATGGCGACGATGATGCCTTAATACATTGCCATGGCGACGGTGATGTCATAATTGGTTGCCATGGCGATGATGTCATAATTGGTTGCCATGGCGACGATCATGCCTTAATACGTTGCCATGGCGATGATGTCATAATTGGTTGCCATGGCGACGGTGATGTCATAATTAGTTGCCATAGCGACGGTGATGTAACAATTGGTTGCCATGGCGACGATGATGCCTTAATACGTTGCCATGGCGACGGTGATATCATAATTGGTTGCCATGGTGACGGTGATGTCATAATTGGTTGCCATGGCGACGGTGATGTCATAATTGGTTGCCATGGCGACGATGATGCCTTAATACGTTGCCATGGCGATGATGTCATAATTGGTTGCCATGGCGATGGTGATGTCATAATTGGTTGCCATGGCGACGTGATGTCATAATTGGTTGCCATGGCGACGATGATGTCATAATTGGTTGCCATGGCGACGATGATGCCTTAATACGTTGCCATGGCGATGATGTCATAATTGGTTGCCATGGCGATGATGTCATAATTGGTTGCCATGGCGATGATGATGTCATAATTGGTTGCCATGGCGATGATGATGTCATAATTGGTTGCCATGGCGATGATGTCATAATTGGTTGACATGACGATGATGTCATAATTGGTTGCCATGGTGACGATGATGCCTTAACACGTTGCCATGGCGACGGTGATGTCATAATTGGTTGCCATGGCGACGGTGATGTCATAATTGGTTGCCATGGCGACGATGATGTCTTAATACGTTGCCATGGCGACGGTGATGTCATTATTGGTTGCCATGGCGACGGTGATATCATAATTGGTTGCCATGGCGACGATGATGTCATAATTGGTTGCCATGGCGACGATGATGCCTTAATACGTTGCCATGGCGATGATGTCATAATTGGTTGCCATGGCGACGGTGATGTCATAATTGGTTGCCATGGCGACGATGATGCCTTAATACGTTGACATGGCGACGGTGATGTCATAATTGGTTGCCATGGCGATGATGTCATACTTGGTTGCCATGGCGACGGTGATGTCATAATTGGTTGCCATGGCAAAGATGATGCCTTAATACGTTGCCATGGCGACGGTGATGTCATAATTTGTTGCCATGGTGTTGATGATGTCATGCCATGGCGACGGTGATGTCATAATTGGTTGCTATGGCGACGATGATGTCATAATTGGTTGCCATGGCGATGATGCCTTAATACGTTGCCATGGTGACGGTGATGTCATAATTGGTTGCCATGGCGACGATGATGCCTTAATATGTTGCCATGGCTATGATGTCATAATTGGTTGCCATGGCGACGGTGATGTCATAATTGGTTAACATGGCGACGGTAATGTCATAATTGGTTGACATGGCGATGATGTCATGTTTGGTTGCCATGGCGACGGTGATGTCATAATTGGTTGCCATGGCGACGATGATGCCTTAATACGTTGTCATGGCGATGATATCATAATTGGTTGCCATGGCGACAGTGATGTCATAATTGGTTGCCATGGCGACGATCATGCCTTAATACGTTGCCATGGCGATGATGTCATAATTGGTTGCCATGGCGACGTGATGTCATAATTTGTTGCCATGGCGATGGTGATGTCATAATTGGTTGCCATGGCGACGATGATGCCTTAATACGTTGTCATGGCGACGGTGATGTCATAATTCATTTGCCTTGGCGACGGTGATGTCATAATTGGTTGCCGTGGAGACGGTGATGTCATAATTGGTTGCCATGGCGACGGTGATGTCATAATTGGTTGCCATGACGATGATGATGTCATAATTGGTTGCCATGGCTATGATGTCATAATTGGTTGCCATGGCGATGATGTCATAATTGGTCGCCATGGCGATTATGTCATAATTGGTTGCCATGGTGATTAAGTCATAATTGGTTGCCATGGCGATGATGTCATATTAGGTTGCCATGGCGACGGTGATGTCATAATTGGTTGCCATGGCGATGATGTCATAATTGGTTGCCATGGCGACGGTGATGTCATAATTGGTTGCCATGGCGATGATGCCTTAACACGTTGCCATGGCGACGGTGATGTCATAATTGGTTGCCATGGCGACGGTGATATCATAATTGGTTGCCATGGCGACGATGATGCTTTAATACGTTGCCATGGCGACGATGAAGTCATAATTGGTTGCCATGGCGACGATGATGTCATAATTGGTTGCCATGGCGACGATGATGTCATAATTGGTTGCCATGGCGACGATGATGCCTTAATACGTTGCCATGGCGATGATGTCATAATTGGTTGCCATGGCGATGATTATGTCATAATTGGTTGCCATGGCGATGATTATGTCATAATTGGTTGCCATGGCGATGATGATGTCATAATTGGTTGCCATGGCGATGATGTCATAATTGGTTGACATGACGATGATGTCATAATTGGTTGCCATGGTGACGATGATGCCTTAACACGTTGCCATGGCGACGGTGATGTCATAATTGGTTGCCATGGCGACGGTGATGTCATAATTGGTTGCCATGGCGACGATGATGTCTTAATACGTTGCCATGGCGACGGTGATGTCATTATTGGTTGCCATGGCGACGGTGATATCATAATTGGTTGCCATGGCGACGATGATGTCATAATTGGTTGCCATGGCGACGATGATGCCTTAATACGTTGCCATGGCGATGATGTCATAATTGGTTGCCATGGCGACGGTGATGTCATAATTGGTTGCCATGGCGACGATGATGCCTTAATACGTTGACATGGCGACGGTGAAGTCATAATTGGTTGCCATGGCGATGATGTCATACTTGGTTGCCATGGCGACGGTGATGTCATAATTGGTTGCCATGGTGATGATGTCATAATTGGTTGCCATGGTGACGATGATGCCTTAATACGTTGCCATGGCGATGATGTCATAATTGGTTGCCATGGCGACGATCATGCCTTAATACGTTGCCATGGCGATGATGTCATAATTAGGTTGCCATGGTGACGGTGATGTCATAATTGGTTGCCATAGCGACGGTGATGTCATAATTGGTTGCCATGGCGACGATGATGCCTTAATACGTTGCCATGGCGACGGTGATATCATAATTGGTTGCCATGGCGACGGTGATGTCATAATTGGTTGCCATGGCGACGGTGATGTCATAATTGGTTGCCATGGCGACGATGATGCCTTAATACGTTGCCATGGCGATGATGTCATAATTGGTTGCCATGGCGACGGTGATGTCATAATTGGTTGCCATGGTGACGGTGATGTCATAATTGGTTGCCATGGCGATGATGTCATAATTGGTTGCCATGGCGACGGTGATGTCATAATTGGTTGCCATGGCGACGATGATGCCTTAATACGTTGCCATGGTGATGATGTCATAATTGGTTGCCATGGCGACAATGATGCCTTAATACGTTGCCATGGCAACGGTGATGTCATAATTGGTTGCCATGGCGACGATGATGCCTTAATACGTTGCCATGGCGATGATGTCATAATTGGTTGCCATGGCGACGGTGATGTCATAATTGGTTGCCATGGCGACGATGATGCCTTAATACGTTGCCATGGCGACGGTGATGTCATAATTGGTTGCCATGGCGACGGTGATGTCATAATTTGTTGCCATGGCGATGATGATGTCATAATTGGTTGCCATGGCGGCGGTGATGTCATAATTGGTTGCTATGGTGACGATGATGTCATAATTGGTTGCCATGGAGACGATGATGCCTTAATACGTTGCCATGGCGACGGTGATATCATAATTGGTTGCCATGGTGACGGTGATGTCATAATTGGTTGCCATGGTGACGGTGAAGTCATAATTTGTTGCCATGGTGATGATGATGTCATGCCATGGCGACAGTGATGTCATAATGGGTTGCTATGGCGACGATGATGTCATAATTGGTTGCCATGGAGACGATGATGCCTTAATACGTTGCCATGGCGATGATGTCATAAATGGTTGCCATGGCGACGGTGATGTCATAATTGGTTGCCATGGCGACGATTATGCCTTAATACGTTGCCATGGCGATGATGTCATAATTGGTTGCCATGGCGACGGTGATGTCATAATTGGTTGCCATGGCGACGGTGATGTCATCATTGGTTGCCATGGCGACAATGATGTCATGATTGGTTGCCATGGCGACGATGATGCCTTAATATGTTGCCATGGCGATGATGTCATAATTGGTTGCCATGGCGACGGTGATGTCATAATTGGTTGCCATGGTGACGGTGATGTCATAATTGGTTGCCATGGCGACAATGAAGTCATAATTGGTTGCCATGGTGACGATGATGCCTTAACACGTTGCCATGGCGATGATGTCATAATTGGTTGCCATGGCGACGGTGATGTCATAATTGGTTGCCATGGCGACGATGATGCCTTAATACGTTGCCATGGCGATGATGTCATAATTGGTTGCCATGGTGACGGTGATGTAATAATTGGTTGCCATGGCGACGTTGATGTCATAATTCTTTGCCATGGCGACAATGATGTCATGATTGGTTGCCATGGCGACGATGATGCCTTAATATGTTGCCATGGCGACGGTGATGTCATAATTTGTTGCCATGGCGATGATGATGTCATAATTGGTTGCCATGGCGACGGTGATGTCATAATTGGTTGCCATGGCGACGATGATGCCTTAATACGTTGCCATGGCGATGATGTCATAAATGGTTGCCATGGCGACGGTGATGTCATAATTCGTTTGCCATGGTGATGGTGATGTCATAATTGGTTGCCATGGTGACGGTGATGTCATAATTGGTTGCCATGGCGACGGTGATGTCATAATTGGTTGCCATGACGATGATGTCATAATTGGTTGCCATGGCGATGATGTCATAATTGGTTGCCATGGCGATTATGTCATAATTGGTTGCCATGGCGACGATGATACCTTAATACGTTGCCATGGCGATGAAGTCATAATTGGTTGCCATGGCGATGATGATGTCATAATAGGTTGCCATGGCGACGGTGAGGTCATAATTGGTTGCCATGGCGATGATGTCATAATAGGTTGCCATGGCGATGATGTCATAATAGGTTGCCATGGCGACGGTGATGTCATAATTGGTTGCCATGGCGATGGTGATGTAATAATTGGTTGCCATGGCGACGATGATGCCTTAATACGTTGCCATGGCGACGATGATGCCTTAATATGTTGCCATGGCGACGGTGATGTCATAATTGGTTGCCATGGCGACGGTGATGTCATAATTGGTTGCATTGGCGACAGTGATGTCATAATTGGTTGCCATGACGATGATGATGTCATAATTGGTTGCCATGGCGATGATGTCATAATTGGTTGCCATGGCGACGGTGATGTCATAATTGGTTGCCATGGCGACGATGATGCCTTAATACGTTGCCATGGCGACGGTGATGTCATAATTGGTTGCCATGGCGACGATGATGCCTTAATACGTTGCCATGGCGATGATGTCATAATTGGTTGCCATGGCGACGGTGATGTCATAATTGGTTGCCATGGCGACGATGATGCCTTAATACGTTGCCATGGCGATGATGTCATAATTGGTTGCCATGGCGACGGTGATGTCATAATTGGTTGCCATGGCGACGATGATGCCTTAATACATTGCCATGGCGATGATGTCATAATTGGTTGCCATGGCGACGGTGATGCCATAATTGGTTGACATGGCGACGGTGATGTCATAATTGGTTGCCATGGCGATGATGTCATAATTGGTTGCCATGGCGACGGTGATGTCATAGTTGGTTGCCATGGCGACGATGATGCCTTAATACGTTGCCATGGCGATGATGTCATAATTGGTTGCCATGGTGACGGTGATGTCATAATTGGTTGCCATGGCGATGGTGATGTCATAATTGGTTGCCATGGCGACAATGATTTCATAATTGGTTGCCATGGCGACGATGATGCCTTAATACGTTGACATGGCGATGATGTCATAATTGGTTGCCATGGCGACGGTGATGTCATAATTGGTTGCCATGGCGACGATGATGCCTTAATACGTTGCCATGGCGATGATGTCATAATTGGTTGCCATGGCGATGGTGATGTCATAATTGGTTGCCATGGCGACGGTGATGTCATAATTGGTTGCCATGGCGACAATGATGTCATAATTGGTTGCCATGGCGACGATGATGCCTTAATACGTTGACAAGGCGATGATGTCATAATTGGTTGCCATGGCGACGGTGATGTCATAATTGGTTGCCATGGCGACGATGATGCCTTAATACGTTGCCATGGCGATGATGTCATAATTGGTTGCCATGGCGATGATGATGCCTTAATACGTTGCCATGGCGACGGTTATGTCATAATTTGTTGCCATGGCGATGATGATGTCATAATTGGTTGCCATGGCGACGGTGATGTCATAATTGGTTGCTATGGCGACGATGATGTCATAATTGGTTGCCATGGAGACTATGATGCCTTAATACGTTGCCATGGCGACGGTGATATCATTGGTTGCCATGGCGACGGTGATGTCATAATTATTTGCCATGGCGATGATGTCATAATTGGTTGCCATGGCGATGGTGATGTCATAATTGGTTGCCATGGCGACGGTGATGTAGTAATTGGTTGCCATGGCGACAATGATGTCATAATTGGTTGCCATGGCGACGATTATGCCTTAATACATTGCCATGGCGATGATGTCATAAATGGTTGCCATGGCGACGGTGATGTCATAATTGGTTGCCATGGCGACGATTATGCCTTAATACGTTGCCATGGTTTGATGTCATAATTGGTTGCCATGGCGACGGTGATGTCATAATTGGTTGCCATGGCGACGGTGATGTCATAATTGGTTGCCATGGCGACAATGATGTCATAATTGGTTGCCATGGCGACGATGATGCCTTAATACGTTGCCATGGCGATGATGTCATAATTGGTTGCCATGGCGACGGTGATGTCATAATTGGTTGCCATGGCGACGGTGATGTCATAATTGGTTGCCATGGCGATGATGTCATAATTTGTTGCCATGGCGACGGTGATGTCATAATTGGTTGCCATGGTGACGGTGATGTCATAATTGGTTGCCATGGCGACGATGATGCCTTAATTCGTTGCCATGGCGATGATGTCATAATTGGTTGCCATGGCGACGATCATGCCTTAATACGTTGCCATGGCGATGATGTCATAATTGGTTGCATGGCGACGTTGATGTCATAATTAGTTGCCATAGCGACGGTGATGTAACAATTGGTTGCCATGGCGACGATGATGCCTTAATACGTTGCCATGGCGACGGTGATATCATAATTGGTTGCCATGGTGACGGTGATGTCATAATTGGTTGCCATGGCGACGGTGATGTCATAATTGGTTGCCATGGCGACGATGATGCCTTAATACGTTGCCATGGCGATGATGTCATAATTGGTTGCCATGGCGATGGTGATGTCATAATTGGTTGCCATGGCGACGTGATGTCATAATTGGTTGCCATGGCGATGATGTCATAATTGGTTGCCATGGCGACGGTGATGTCATAATTGGTTGCCATGGCGACGATGATGCCTTAATATGTTGCCATGGCGATGATGTCATAATTGGTTGCCATGGCGACGATGATGCCTTAATACGTTGCCATGGCAACGGTGATGTCATAATTGGTTGACATGGCGACGATGATGCCTTAATATGTTGCCATGGCTATGATGTCATAATTGGTTGCCATGGCGACGGTGATGTCATAATTGGTTAACATGGCGACGGTAATGTCATAATTGGTTGACATGGCGATGATGTCATATTTGGTTGCCATGGCGACGGTGATGTCATAATTGGTTGCCATGGCGACGATGATGCCGTAATACGTTGCCATGGCGATGATGTCATAATTGGTTGCCATGGCGACGATCATGCCTTAATACGTTGCCATGGCGATGATGTCATAATTGGTTGCCATGGTGACGTGATGTCATAATTTGTTGCCATGGCGATGGTGATGTCATAATTGGTTGCCATGGCGACGATGATGCCTTAATATGTTGCCATGGCGACGGTGATGTCATAATTCATTTGCCTTGGCGACGGTGATGTCATAATTGGTTGCCGTGGAGACGGTGATGTCATAATTGGTTGCCATGGCGACGGTGATGTCATAATTGGTTGCCATGACGATGATGATGTCATAATTGGTTGCCATGGCTATGATGTCATAATTGGTTGCCATGGCGATGATGTCATAATTGGTCGCCATGGCGATTATGTCATAATTGGTTGCCATGGTGATTAAGTCATAATTGGTTGCCATGGCGATGATGTCATATTAGGTTGCCATGGCGACGGTGATGTCATAATTGGTTGCCATGGCGATGATGTCATAATTGGTTGCCATGGCGACGGTGATGTCATAATTGGTTGCCATGGCGATGATGCCTTAATATGTTGCCATGGCGACGGTGATGTCATAATTGGTTGCCATGGCGACGGTGATATCATAATTGGTTGCCATGGCGACGATGATGCTTTAATACGTTGCCATGGCGACGATGAAGTCATAATTGGTTGCCATGGCGACGATGATGTCATAATTGGTTGCCATGGCGACGATGATGTCATAATTGGTTGCCATGGCGACGATGATGCCTTAATACGTTGCCATGGCGATGATGTCATAATTGGTTGCCATGGCGATGATGTCATAATTGGTTGCCATGGCGATGATGATGTCATAATTGGTTGCCATGGCGATGATGATGTCATAATTGGTTGCCATGGCGATGATGTCATAATTGGTTGACATGACGATGATGTCATAATTGGTTGCCATGGTGACGATGATGCCTTAACACGTTGCCATGGCGACGGTGATGTCATAATTGGTTGCCATGGCGACGGTGATGTCATAATTGGTTGCCATGGCGACGATGATGTCTTAATACGTTGCCATGGCGACGGTGATGTCATAATTGGTTGCCATAGCGACGGTGATGTCATAATTGGTTGCCATGGCGACGATGATGCCTTAATACGTTGCCATGGCGACGGTGATATCATAATTGGTTGCCATGGCGACGGTGATGTCATAATTGGTTGCCATGGCGACGGTGATGTCATAATTGGTTGCCATGGCGACGATGATGCCTTAATATGTTGCCATGGCGATTATGTCATAATTGGTTGCCATGGCGACGGTGATGTCATAATTGGTTGCCATGGTGACGGTGATGTCATAATTGGTTGCCATGGCGATGATGTCATAATTGGTTGCCATGGCGACGGTGATGTCATAATTGGTTGCCATGGCGACGATGATGCCTTAATAATTTGCCATGGCGATGATGTCATAATTGGTTGCCATGGCGACGGTGATGTCATAATTGGTTGCCATGGCGACGGTGATGTCATAATTGGTTGCCATGGCGACGATGATGCCTTAATACTTTGCCATGGCGATGATGTCATAATTGGTTGCCATGGCGATGGTGATGTCATAATTGGTTGCCATGGTGACGGTGATGTCATAATTGGTTGCCATGGCGATGATGTCATAATTGGTTGCCATGGCGACAGTGATGTCATAATTGGTTGCCATGGCGACGATGACGCCTTAATACGTTGCCATGGCGATGATGTCATAATTGGTTGCCATGGCGACAATGATGCCTTAATACGTTGCCATGGCAACGGTGATGTCATAATTGGTTGCCATGGCGACGATGATGCCTTAATACGTTGCCATGGCGATGATGTCATAATTGGTTGCCATGGCGACGGTGATGTCATAATTGGTTGCCATGGCGACGATGATGCCTTAATACGTTGCCATGGCGACGGTGATGTCATAATTGGTTGCCATGGTGACGGTGATGTCATAATTTGTTGCCATGGCGATGATGATGTCATAATTGGTTGCCATGGCGACGGTGATGTCATAATTGGTTGCTATGGCGACGATGATGTCATAATTGGTTGCCATGGAGACGATGATGCCTTAATATGTTGCCATGGCGACGGTGATATCATAATTGGTTGCCATGGTGACGGTGATGTCATAATTGGTTGCCATGGCGACGGTGATGCCTTGATACGTTGCCATGGCGACGGTGATGTCGTAATTGGTTGCCATGGTGACGATGATGTCATAATTGGTTGCCATGGCGACGGTGATGTCATAATTGGTTGCCATGGCGATGATGCCTTAATACGTTGCCATGGTGACGGTGATGTCATAATTGGTTGCCATGGCGACGATGATGCCTTAATACATTGCCATGGCGATGATGTCATAATTGGTTGCCATGGCGACGGTGATGTCATAATTGGTTGCCATGGCGACGGTGATGTCATAATTGGTTGCCATGGCGACGATGATGTCTTAATACGTTGCCATGGCGACGGTGATGTCATTATTGGTTGCCATGGCGACGGTGATATCATAATTGGTTGCCATGGTGACGATGATGTCATAATTGGTTGCCATGGCGACGATGATGACTTAATACGTTGCCATGGCGATGATGTCATAATTGGTTTCCATGGTGACGGTGATGTCATAATTGGTTGCCATGGCGACGATGATGCCTTAATACATTGCCATGGCGACGGTGATGTCATAATTGGTTGCCATGGCGATGATGTCATAATTGGTTGCCATGGCGACGATCATGCCTTAATACGTTGCCATGGCGATGATGTCATAATTGGTTGCCATGGCGACGGTGATGTCATAATTAGTTGCCATAGCGACGGTGATGTAACAATTGGTTGCCATGGCGACGATGATGCCTTAATACGTTGCCATGGCGACGGTGATATCATAATTGGTTGCCATGGTGACGGTGATGTCATAATTGGTTGCCATGGCGACGGTGATGTCATAATTGGTTGCCATGGCGACGATGATGCCTTAATACGTTGCCATGGCGATGATGTCATAATTGGTTGCCATGGCGATGGTGATGTCATAATTGGTTGCCATGGCGACGTGATGTCATAATTGGTTGCCATGGCGACGATGATGTCATAATTGGTTGCCATGGCGACGATGATGCCTTAATACGTTGCCATGGCGATGATGTCATAATTGGTTGCCATGGCGATGATGTCATAATTGGTTGCCATGGCGATGATGATGTCATAATTGGTTGCCATGGCGATGATGATGTCATAATTGGTTGCCATGGCGATGATGTCATAATTGGTTGACATGACGATGATGTCATAATTGGTTGCCATGGTGACGATGATGCCTTAACACGTTGCCATGGCGACGGTGATGTCATAATTGGTTGCCATGGCGACGGTGATGTCATAATTGGTTGCCATGGCGACGATGATGTCTTAATACGTTGCCATGGCGACGGTGATGTCATTATTGGTTGCCATGGCGACGGTGATATCATAATTGGTTGCCATGGCGACGATGATGTCATAATTGGTTGCCATGGCGACGATGATGCCTTAATACGTTGCCATGGCGATGATGTCATAATTGGTTGCCATGGCGACGGTGATGTCATAATTGGTTGCCATGGCGACGATGATGCCTTAATACGTTGACATGGCGACGGTGATGTCATAATTGGTTGCCATGGCGATGATGTCATACTTGGTTGCCATGGCGACGGTGATGTCATAATTGGTTGCCATGGCAAAGATGATGCCTTAATACGTTGCCATGGCGACGGTGATGTCATAATTTGTTGCCATGGTGTTGATGATGTCATGCCATGGCGACGGTGATGTCATAATTGGTTGCTATGGCGACGATGATGTCATAATTGGTTGCCATGGCGATGATGCCTTAATACGTTGCCATGGTGACGGTGATGTCATAATTGGTTGCCATGGCGACGATGATGCCTTAATATGTTGCCATGGCTATGATGTCATAATTGGTTGCCATGGCGACGGTGATGTCATAATTGGTTAACATGGCGACGGTAATGTCATAATTGGTTGACATGGCGATGATGTCATGTTTGGTTGCCATGGCGACGGTGATGTCATAATTGGTTGCCATGGCGACGATGATGCCTTAATACGTTGTCATGGCGATGATATCATAATTGGTTGCCATGGCGACAGTGATGTCATAATTGGTTGCCATGGCGACGATCATGCCTTAATACGTTGCCATGGCGATGATGTCATAATTGGTTGCCATGGCGACGTGATGTCATAATTTGTTGCCATGGCGATGGTGATGTCATAATTGGTTGCCATGGCGACGATGATGCCTTAATACGTTGTCATGGCGACGGTGATGTCATAATTCATTTGCCTTGGCGACGGTGATGTCATAATTGGTTGCCGTGGAGACGGTGATGTCATAATTGGTTGCCATGGCGACGGTGATGTCATAATTGGTTGCCATGACGATGATGATGTCATAATTGGTTGCCATGGCTATGATGTCATAATTGGTTGCCATGGCGATGATGTCATAATTGGTCGCCATGGCGATTATGTCATAATTGGTTGCCATGGTGATTAAGTCATAATTGGTTGCCATGGCGATGATGTCATATTAGGTTGCCATGGCGACGGTGATGTCATAATTGGTTGCCATGGCGATGATGTCATAATTGGTTGCCATGGCGACGGTGATGTCATAATTGGTTGCCATGGCGATGATGCCTTAACACGTTGCCATGGCGACGGTGATGTCATAATTGGTTGCCATGGCGACGGTGATATCATAATTGGTTGCCATGGCGACGATGATGCTTTAATACGTTGCCATGGCGACGATGAAGTCATAATTGGTTGCCATGGCGACGATGATGTCATAATTGGTTGCCATGGCGACGATGATGTCATAATTGGTTGCCATGGCGACGATGATGCCTTAATACGTTGCCATGGCGATGATGTCATAATTGGTTGCCATGGCGATGATTATGTCATAATTGGTTGCCATGGCGATGATTATGTCATAATTGGTTGCCATGGCGATGATGATGTCATAATTGGTTGCCATGGCGATGATGTCATAATTGGTTGACATGACGATGATGTCATAATTGGTTGCCATGGTGACGATGATGCCTTAACACGTTGCCATGGCGACGGTGATGTCATAATTGGTTGCCATGGCGACGGTGATGTCATAATTGGTTGCCATGGCGACGATGATGTCTTAATACGTTGCCATGGCGACGGTGATGTCATTATTGGTTGCCATGGCGACGGTGATATCATAATTGGTTGCCATGGCGACGATGATGTCATAATTGGTTGCCATGGCGACGATGATGCCTTAATACGTTGCCATGGCGATGATGTCATAATTGGTTGCCATGGCGACGGTGATGTCATAATTGGTTGCCATGGCGACGATGATGCCTTAATACGTTGACATGGCGACGGTGAAGTCATAATTGGTTGCCATGGCGATGATGTCATACTTGGTTGCCATGGCGACGGTGATGTCATAATTGGTTGCCATGGTGATGATGTCATAATTGGTTGCCATGGTGACGATGATGCCTTAATACGTTGCCATGGCGATGATGTCATAATTGGTTGCCATGGCGACGATCATGCCTTAATACGTTGCCATGGCGATGATGTCATAATTAGGTTGCCATGGTGACGGTGATGTCATAATTGGTTGCCATAGCGACGGTGATGTCATAATTGGTTGCCATGGCGACGATGATGCCTTAATACGTTGCCATGGCGACGGTGATATCATAATTGGTTGCCATGGCGACGGTGATGTCATAATTGGTTGCCATGGCGACGGTGATGTCATAATTGGTTGCCATGGCGACGATGATGCCTTAATACGTTGCCATGGCGATGATGTCATAATTGGTTGCCATGGCGACGGTGATGTCATAATTGGTTGCCATGGTGACGGTGATGTCATAATTGGTTGCCATGGCGATGATGTCATAATTGGTTGCCATGGCGACGGTGATGTCATAATTGGTTGCCATGGCGACGATGATGTCATAATAGGTTGCCATGGCGACGGTGAGGTCATAATTGGTTGCCATGGCGATGATGTCATAATAGGTTGCCATGGCGATGATGTCATAATAGGTTGCCATGGCGACGGTGATGTCATAATTGGTTGCCATGGCGATGGTGATGTAATAATTGGTTGCCATGGCGACGATGATGCCTTAATACGTTGCCATGGCGACGATGATGCCTTAATATGTTGCCATGGCGACGGTGATGTCATAATTGGTTGCCATGGCGACGGTGATGTCATAATTGGTTGCATTGGCGACAGTGATGTCATAATTGGTTGCCATGACGATGATGATGTCATAATTGGTTGCCATGGCGATGATGTCATAATTGGTTGCCATGGCGACGGTGATGTCATAATTGGTTGCCATGGCGACGATGATGCCTTAATACGTTGCCATGGCGACGGTGATGTCATAATTGGTTGCCATGGCGACGATGATGCCTTAATACGTTGCCATGGCGATGATGTCATAATTGGTTGCCATGGCGACGGTGATGTCATAATTGGTTGCCATGGCGACGATGATGCCTTAATACGTTGCCATGGCGATGATGTCATAATTGGTTGCCATGGCGACGGTGATGTCATAATTGGTTGCCATGGCGACGATGATGCCTTAATACATTGCCATGGCGATGATGTCATAATTGGTTGCCATGGCGACGGTGATGCCATAATTGGTTGACATGGCGACGGTGATGTCATAATTGGTTGCCATGGCGATGATGTCATAATTGGTTGCCATGGCGACGGTGATGTCATAGTTGGTTGCCATGGCGACGATGATGCCTTAATACGTTGCCATGGCGATGATGTCATAATTGGTTGCCATGGTGACGGTGATGTCATAATTGGTTGCCATGGCGATGGTGATGTCATAATTGGTTGCCATGGCGACAATGATTTCATAATTGGTTGCCATGGCGACGATGATGCCTTAATACGTTGACATGGCGATGATGTCATAATTGGTTGCCATGGCGACGGTGATGTCATAATTGGTTGCCATGGCGACGATGATGCCTTAATACGTTGCCATGGCGATGATGTCATAATTGGTTGCCATGGCGACGGTGATGTCATAATTGGTTGCCATGGCGACGGTGATGTCATAATTGGTTGCCATGGCGACAATGATGTCATAATTGGTTGCCATGGCGACGATGATGCCTTAATACGTTGACAAGGCGATGATGTCATAATTGGTTGCCATGGCGACGGTGATGTCATAATTGGTTGCCATGGCGACGATGATGCCTTAATACGTTGCCATGGCGATGATGTCATAATTGGTTGCCATGGCGATGATGATGCCTTAATACGTTGCCATGGCGACGGTTATGTCATAATTTGTTGCCATGGCGATGATGATGTCATAATTGGTTGCCATGGCGACGGTGATGTCATAATTGGTTGCTATGGCGACGATGATGTCATAATTGGTTGCCATGGAGACTATGATGCCTTAATACGTTGCCATGGCGACGGTGATATCATTGGTTGCCATGGCGACGGTGATGTCATAATTATTTGCCATGGCGATGATGTCATAATTGGTTGCCATGGCGATGGTGATGTCATAATTGGTTGCCATGGCGACGGTGATGTAGTAATTGGTTGCCATGGCGACAATGATGTCATAATTGGTTGCCATGGCGACGATTATGCCTTAATACATTGCCATGGCGATGATGTCATAAATGGTTGCCATGGCGACGGTGATGTCATAATTGGTTGCCATGGCGACGATTATGCCTTAATACGTTGCCATGGTTTGATGTCATAATTGGTTGCCATGGCGACGGTGATGTCATAATTGGTTGCCATGGCGACGGTGATGTCATAATTGGTTGCCATGGCGACAATGATGTCATAATTGGTTGCCATGGCGACGATGATGCCTTAATACGTTGCCATGGCGATGATGTCATAATTGGTTGCCATGGCGACGGTGATGTCATAATTGGTTGCCATGGCGACGGTGATGTCATAATTGGTTGCCATGGCGATGATGTCATAATTTGTTGCCATGGCGACGGTGATGTCATAATTGGTTGCCATGGTGACGGTGATGTCATAATTGGTTGCCATGGCGACGATGATGACTTAATTCGTTGCCATGGCGATGATGTCATAATTGGTTGCCATGGCGACGATCATGCCTTAATACGTTGCCATGGCGATGATGTCATAATTGGTTGCATGGCGACGTTGATGTCATAATTAGTTGCCATAGCGACGGTGATGTAACAATTGGTTGCCATGGCGACGATGATGCCTTAATACGTTGCCATGGCGACGGTGATATCATAATTGGTTGCCATGGTGACGGTGATGTCATAATTGGTTGCCATGGCGACGGTGATGTCATAATTGGTTGCCATGGCGACGATGATGCCTTAATACGTTGCCATGGCGATGATGTCATAATTGGTTGCCATGGCGATGGTGATGTCATAATTGGTTGCCATGGCGACGTGATGTCATAATTGGTTGCCATGGCGATGATGTCATAATTGGTTGCCATGGCGACGGTGATGTCATAATTGGTTGCCATGGCGACGATGATGCCTTAATATGTTGCCATGGCGATGATGTCATAATTGGTTGCCATGGCGACGATGATGCCTTAATACGTTGCCATGGCAACGGTGATGTCATAATTGGTTGACATGGCGACGATGATGCCTTAATATGTTGCCATGGCTATGATGTCATAATTGGTTGCCATGGCGACGGTGATGTCATAATTGGTTAACATGGCGACGGTAATGTCATAATTGGTTGACATGGCGATGATGTCATATTTGGTTGCCATGGCGACGGTGATGTCATAATTGGTTGCCATGGCGACGATGATGCCGTAATACGTTGCCATGGCGATGATGTCATAATTGGTTGCCATGGCGACGATCATGCCTTAATACGTTGCCATGGCGATGATGTCATAATTGGTTGCCATGGTGACGTGATGTCATAATTTGTTGCCATGGCGATGGTGATGTCATAATTGGTTGCCATGGCGACGATGATGCCTTAATATGTTGCCATGGCGACGGTGATGTCATAATTCATTTGCCTTGGCGACGGTGATGTCATAATTGGTTGCCGTGGAGACGGTGATGTCATAATTGGTTGCCATGGCGACGGTGATGTCATAATTGGTTGCCATGACGATGATGATGTCATAATTGGTTGCCATGGCTATGATGTCATAATTGGTTGCCATGGCGATGATGTCATAATTGGTCGCCATGGCGATTATGTCATAATTGGTTGCCATGGTGATTAAGTCATAATTGGTTGCCATGGCGATGATGTCATATTAGGTTGCCATGGCGACGGTGATGTCATAATTGGTTGCCATGGCGATGATGTCATAATTGGTTGCCATGGCGACGGTGATGTCATAATTGGTTGCCATGGCGATGATGCCTTAATATGTTGCCATGGCGACGGTGATGTCATAATTGGTTGCCATGGCGACGGTGATATCATAATTGGTTGCCATGGCGACGATGATGCTTTAATACGTTGCCATGGCGACGATGAAGTCATAATTGGTTGCCATGGCGACGATGATGTCATAATTGGTTGCCATGGCGACGATGATGTCATAATTGGTTGCCATGGCGACGATGATGCCTTAATACGTTGCCATGGCGATGATGTCATAATTGGTTGCCATGGCGATGATGTCATAATTGGTTGCCATGGCGATGATGATGTCATAATTGGTTGCCATGGCGATGATGATGTCATAATTGGTTGCCATGGCGATGATGTCATAATTGGTTGACATGACGATGATGTCATAATTGGTTGCCATGGTGACGATGATGCCTTAACACGTTGCCATGGCGACGGTGATGTCATAATTGGTTGCCATGGCGACGGTGATGTCATAATTGGTTGCCATGGCGACGATGATGTCTTAATACGTTGCCATGGCGACGGTGATGTCATTATTGGTTGCCATGGCGACGGTGATATCATAATTGGTTGCCATGGCGACGATGATGTCATAATTGGTTGCCATGGCGACGATGATGCCTTAATACGTTGCCATGGCGATGATGTCATAATTGGTTGCCATGGCGACGGTGATGTCATAATTGGTTGCCATGGCGACGATGATGCCTTAATACGTTGACATGGCGAGGGTGATGTCATAATTGGTTGCCATGGCGATGATGTCATACTTGGTTGCCATGGCGACGGTGATGTCATAATTGGTTGCCATGGCGATGATGATGTCATAATTGGTTGCCATGGTGACGATGATGCCTTAATACGTTGCCATGGCGATGATGTCATAATTGGTTGCCATGGCGACGATCATGCCTTAATACGTTGCCATGGCGATGATGTCATAATTAGGTTGCCATGGCGACGGTGATGTCATAATTGGTTGCCATAGCGACGGTGATGTCATAATTGGTTGCCATGGCGACGATGATGCCTTAATACGTTGCCATGGCGACGGTGATATCATAATTGGTTGCCATGGCGACGGTGATGTCATAATTGGTTGCCATGGCGACGGTGATGTCATAATTGGTTGCCATGGCGACGATGATGCCTTAATATGTTGCCATGGCGATGATGTCATAATTGGTTGCCATGGCGACGGTGATGTCATAATTGGTTGCCATGGTGACGGTGATGTCATAATTGGTTGCCATGGCGATGATGTCATAATTGGTTGCCATGGCGACGGTGATGTCATAATTGGTTGCCATGGCGACGATGATGCCTTAATACTTTGCCATGGCGATGATGTCATAATTGGTTGCCATGGCGACGGTGATGTCATAATTGGTTGCCATGGCGACGGTGATGTCATAATTGGTTGCCATGGCGACGATGATGCCTTAATACTTTGCCATGGCGATGATGTCATAATTGGTTGCCATGGCGATGGTGATGTCATAATTGGTTGCCATGGTGACGGTGATGTCATAATTGGTTGCCATGGCGATGATGTCATAATTGGTTGCCATGGCGACAGTGATGTCATAATTGGTTGCCATGGCGACGATGACGCCTTAATACGTTGCCATGGCGATGATGTCATAATTGGTTGCCATGGCGACAATGATGCCTTAATACGTTGCCATGGCAACGGTGATGTCATAATTGGTTGCCATGGCGACGATGATGCCTTAATACGTTGCCATGGCGATGATGTCTTAATTGGTTGCCATGGCGACGGTGATGTCATAATTGGTTGCCATGGCGACGATGATGCCTTAATACGTTGCCATGGCGACGGTGATGTCATAATTGGTTGCCATGGTGACGGTGATGTCATAATTTGTTGCCATGGCGATGATGATGTCATAATTGGTTGCCATGGCGACGGTGATGTCATAATTGGTTGCTATGGTGACGATGATGTCATAATTGGTTGCCATGGAGACGATGATGCCTTAATACGTTGCCATGGCGACGGTGATATCATAATTGGTTGCCATGGTGACGGTGATGTCATAATTGGTTGCCATGGTGACGGTGATGTCATAATTTGTTGCCATGGTGATGATGATGTCATGCCATGGCGACAGTGATGTCATAATGGGTTGCTATGGCGACGATGATGTCATAATTGGTTGCCATGGAGACGATGATGCCTTAATACGTTGCCATGGCGATGATGTCATAAATGGTTGCCATGGCGACGGTGATGTCATAATTGGTTGCCATGGCGACGATTATGCCTTAATACGTTGCCATGGCGATGATGTCATAATTGGTTGCCATGGCGACGGTGATGTCATAATTGGTTGCCATGGCGACGGTGATGTCATCATTGGTTGCCATGGCGACAATGATGTCATGATTGGTTGCCATGGCGACGATGATGCCTTAATATGTTGCCATGGCGATGATGTCATAATTGGTTGCCATGGCGACGGTGATGTCATAATTGGTTGCCATGGTGACGGTGATGTCATAATTGGTTGCCATGGCGACAATGAAGTCATAATTGGTTGCCATGGTGACGATGATGCCTTAACACGTTGCCATGGCGATGATGTCATAATTGGTTGCCATGGCGACGGTGATGTCATAATTGGTTGCCATGGCGACGATGATGCCTTAATACGTTGCCATGGCGATGATGTCATAATTGGTTGCCATGGTGACGGTGATGTAATAATTGGTTGCCATGGCGACGTTGATGTCATAATTCTTTGCCATGGCGACAATGATGTCATGATTGGTTGCCATGGCGACGATGATGCCTTAATATGTTGCCATGGCGACGGTGATGTCATAATTTGTTGCCATGGCGATGATGATGTCATAATTGGTTGCCATGGCGACGGTGATGTCATAATTGGTTGCCATGGCGACGATGATGCCTTAATACGTTGCCATGGCGATGATGTCATAAATGGTTGCCATGGCGACGGTGATGTCATAATTCGTTTGCCATGGTGACGGTGATGTCATAATTGGTTGCCATGGTGACGGTGATGTCATAATTGGTTGCCATGGCGACGGTGATGTCATAATTGGTTGCCATGACGATGATGATGTCATAATTGGTTGCCATGGCGATGATGTCATAATTGGTTGCCATGGCGATTATGTCATAATTGGTTGCCATGGCGACGATGATACCTTAATACGTTGCCATGGCGATGAAGTCATAATTGGTTGCCATGGCGATGATGATGTCATAATAGGTTGCCATGGCGACGGTGAGGTCATAATTGGTTGCCATGGCGATGATGTCATAATAGGTTGCCATGGCGATGATGTCATAATAGGTTGCCATGGCGACGGTGATGTCATAATTGGTTGCCATGGCGATGGTGATGTAATAATTGGTTGCCATGGCGACGATGATGCCTTAATACGTTGCCATGGCGACGATGATGCCTTAATATGTTGCCATGGCGACGGTGATGTCATAATTGGTTGCCATGGCGACGGTGATGTCATAATTGGTTGCCATGGCAACGGTGATGTCATAATTGGTTGCCATGGCGACAATGATGTCATAATTGGTTGCCATGGCGACGATGATGCCTTAATACGTTGCCATGGCGATGATGTCATAATTGGTTGCCATGGCGACGGTGATGTCATAATTGGTTGCCATGGCGACGGTGATGTCATAATTGGTTGCCATGGCGATGATGTCATAATTTGTTGCCATGGCGACGGTGATGTCATAATTGGTTGCCATGGTGACGGTGATGTCATAATTGGTTGCCATGGCGACGATGATGCCTTAATTCGTTGCCATGGCGATGATGTCATAATTGGTTGCCATGGCGACGATCATGCCTTAATACGTTGCCATGGCGATGATGTCATAATTGGTTGCATGGCGACGTTGATGTCATAATTAGTTGCCATAGCGACGGTGATGTAACAATTGGTTGCCATGGCGACGATGATGCCTTAATACGTTGCCATGGCGACGGTGATATCATAATTGGTTGCCATGGTGACGGTGATGTCATAATTGGTTGCCATGGCGACGGTGATGTCATAATTGGTTGCCATGGCGACGATGATGCCTTAATACGTTGCCATGGCGATGATGTCATAATTGGTTGCCATGGCGATGGTGATGTCATAATTGGTTGCCATGGCGACGTGATGTCATAATTGGTTGCCATGGCGATGATGTCATAATTGGTTGCCATGGCGACGGTGATGTCATAATTGGTTGCCATGGCGACGATGATGCCTTAATATGTTGCCATGGCGATGATGTCATAATTGGTTGCCATGGCGACGATGATGCCTTAATACGTTGCCATGGCAACGGTGATGTCATAATTGGTTGACATGGCGATGATGATGCCTTAATATGTTGCCATGGCTATGATGTCATAATTGGTTGCCATGGCGACGGTGATGTCATAATTGGTTAACATGGCGACGGTAATGTCATAATTGGTTGACATGGCGATGATGTCATATTTGGTTGCCATGGCGACGGTGATGTCATAATTGGTTGCCATGGCGACGATGATGCCGTAATACGTTGCCATGGCGATGATGTCATAATTGGTTGCCATGGCGACGATCATGCCTTAATACGTTGCCATGGCGATGATGTCATAATTGGTTGCCATGGTGACGATGATGCCTTAATACGTTGCCATGGCGATGATGTCATAATTGGTTGCCATGGCGACGATCATGCCTTAATACGTTGCCATGGCGATGATGTCATAATTAGGTTGCCATGGCGACGGTGATGTCATAATTGGTTGCCATAGCGACGGTGATGTCATAATTGGTTGCCATGGCGACGATGATGCCTTAATACGTTGCCATGGCGACGGTGATATCATAATTGGTTGCCATGGCGACGGTGATGTCATAATTGGTTGCCATGGCGACGGTGATGTCATAATTGGTTGCCATGGCGACGATGATGCCTTAATATGTTGCCATGGCGATGATGTCATAATTGGTTGCCATGGCGACGGTGATGTCATAATTGGTTGCCATGGTGACGGTGATGTCATAATTGGTTGCCATGGCGATGATGTCATAATTGGTTGCCATGGCGACGGTGATGTCATAATTGGTTGCCATGGCGACGATGATGCCTTAATAATTTGCCATGGCGATGATGTCATAATTGGTTGCCATGGCGACGGTGATGTCATAATTGGTTGCCATGGCGACGGTGATGTCATAATTGGTTGCCATGGCGACGATGATGCCTTAATACTTTGCCATGGCGATGATGTCATAATTGGTTGCCATGGCGATGGTGATGTCATAATTGGTTGCCATGGTGACGGTGATGTCATAATTGGTTGCCATGGCGATGATGTCATAATTGGTTGCCATGGCGACAGTGATGTCATAATTGGTTGCCATGGCGACGATGACGCCTTAATACGTTGCCATGGCGATGATGTCATAATTGGTTGCCATGGCGACAATGATGCCTTAATACGTTGCCATGGCAACGGTGATGTCATAATTGGTTGCCATGGCGACGATGATGCCTTAATACGTTGCCATGGCGATGATGTCATAATTGGTTGCCATGGCGACGGTGATGTCATAATTGGTTGCCATGGCGACGATGATGCCTTAATACGTTGCCATGGCGACGGTGATGTCATAATTGGTTGCCATGGTGACGGTGATGTCATAATTTGTTGCCATGGCGATGATGATGTCATAATTGGTTGCCATGGCGACGGTGATGTCATAATTGGTTGCTATGGCGACGATGATGTCATAATTGGTTGCCATGGAGACGATGATGCCTTAATATGTTGCCATGGCGACGGTGATATCATAATTGGTTGCCATGGTGACGGTGATGTCATAATTGGTTGCCATGGCGACGGTGATGCCTTGATACGTTGCCATGGCGACGGTGATGTCGTAATTGGTTGCCATGGTGACGATGATGTCATAATTGGTTGCCATGGCGACGGTGATGTCATAATTGGTTGCCATGGCGATGATGCCTTAATACGTTGCCATGGTGACGGTGATGTCATAATTGGTTGCCATGGCGACGATGATGCCTTAATACATTGCCATGGCGATGATGTCATAATTGGTTGCCATGGCGACGGTGATGTCATAATTGGTTGCCATGGCGACGGTGATGTCATAATTGGTTGCCATGGCGACGATGATGTCTTAATACGTTGCCATGGCGACGGTGATGTCATTATTGGTTGCCATGGCGACGGTGATATCATAATTGGTTGCCATGGTGACGATGATGTCATAATTGGTTGCCATGGCGACGATGATGACTTAATACGTTGCCATGGCGATGATGTCATAATTGGTTTCCATGGTGACGGTGATGTCATAATTGGTTGCCATGGCGACGATGATGCCTTAATACATTGCCATGGCGACGGTGATGTCATAATTGGTTGCCATGGCGATGATGTCATAATTGGTTGCCATGGCGACGATCATGCCTTAATACGTTGCCATGGCGATGATGTCATAATTGGTTGCCATGGCGACGGTGATGTCATAATTAGTTGCCATAGCGACGGTGATGTAACAATTGGTTGCCATGGCGACGATGATGCCTTAATACGTTGCCATGGCGACGGTGATATCATAATTGGTTGCCATGGTGACGGTGATGTCATAATTGGTTGCCATGGCGACGGTGATGTCATAATTGGTTGCCATGGCGACGATGATGCCTTAATACGTTGCCATGGCGATGATGTCATAATTGGTTGCCATGGCGATGGTGATGTCATAATTGGTTGCCATGGCGACGTGATGTCATAATTGGTTGCCATGGCGACGATGATGTCATAATTGGTTGCCATGGCGACGATGATGCCTTAATACGTTGCCATGGCGATGATGTCATAATTGGTTGCCATGGCGATGATGTCATAATTGGTTGCCATGGCGATGATGATGTCATAATTGGTTGCCATGGCGATGATGATGTCATAATTGGTTGCCATGGCGATGATGTCATAATTGGTTGACATGACGATGATGTCATAATTGGTTGCCATGGTGACGATGATGCCTTAACACGTTGCCATGGCGACGGTGATGTCATAATTGGTTGCCATGGCGACGGTGATGTCATAATTGGTTGCCATGGCGACGATGATGTCTTAATACGTTGCCATGGCGACGGTGATGTCATTATTGGTTGCCATGGCGACGGTGATATCATAATTGGTTGCCATGGCGACGATGATGTCATAATTGGTTGCCATGGCGACGATGATGCCTTAATACGTTGCCATGGCGATGATGTCATAATTGGTTGCCATGGCGACGGTGATGTCATAATTGGTTGCCATGGCGACGATGATGCCTTAATACGTTGACATGGCGACGGTGATGTCATAATTGGTTGCCATGGCGATGATGTCATACTTGGTTGCCATGGCGACGGTGATGTCATAATTGGTTGCCATGGCAAAGATGATGCCTTAATACGTTGCCATGGCGACGGTGATGTCATAATTTGTTGCCATGGTGTTGATGATGTCATGCCATGGCGACGGTGATGTCATAATTGGTTGCTATGGCGACGATGATGTCATAATTGGTTGCCATGGCGATGATGCCTTAATACGTTGCCATGGTGACGGTGATGTCATAATTGGTTGCCATGGCGACGATGATGCCTTAATATGTTGCCATGGCTATGATGTCATAATTGGTTGCCATGGCGACGGTGATGTCATAATTGGTTAACATGGCGACGGTAATGTCATAATTGGTTGACATGGCGATGATGTCATGTTTGGTTGCCATGGCGACGGTGATGTCATAATTGGTTGCCATGGCGACGATGATGCCTTAATACGTTGTCATGGCGATGATATCATAATTGGTTGCCATGGCGACAGTGATGTCATAATTGGTTGCCATGGCGACGATCATGCCTTAATACGTTGCCATGGCGATGATGTCATAATTGGTTGCCATGGCGACGTGATGTCATAATTTGTTGCCATGGCGATGGTGATGTCATAATTGGTTGCCATGGCGACGATGATGCCTTAATACGTTGTCATGGCGACGGTGATGTCATAATTCATTTGCCTTGGCGACGGTGATGTCATAATTGGTTGCCGTGGAGACGGTGATGTCATAATTGGTTGCCATGGCGACGGTGATGTCATAATTGGTTGCCATGACGATGATGATGTCATAATTGGTTGCCATGGCTATGATGTCATAATTGGTTGCCATGGCGATGATGTCATAATTGGTCGCCATGGCGATTATGTCATAATTGGTTGCCATGGTGATTAAGTCATAATTGGTTGCCATGGCGATGATGTCATATTAGGTTGCCATGGCGACGGTGATGTCATAATTGGTTGCCATGGCGATGATGTCATAATTGGTTGCCATGGCGACGGTGATGTCATAATTGGTTGCCATGGCGATGATGCCTTAACACGTTGCCATGGCGACGGTGATGTCATAATTGGTTGCCATGGCGACGGTGATATCATAATTGGTTGCCATGGCGACGATGATGCTTTAATACGTTGCCATGGCGACGATGAAGTCATAATTGGTTGCCATGGCGACGATGATGTCATAATTGGTTGCCATGGCGACGATGATGTCATAATTGGTTGCCATGGCGACGATGATGCCTTAATACGTTGCCATGGCGATGATGTCATAATTGGTTGCCATGGCGATGATTATGTCATAATTGGTTGCCATGGCGATGATTATGTCATAATTGGTTGCCATGGCGATGATGATGTCATAATTGGTTGCCATGGCGATGATGTCATAATTGGTTGACATGACGATGATGTCATAATTGGTTGCCATGGTGACGATGATGCCTTAACACGTTGCCATGGCGACGGTGATGTCATAATTGGTTGCCATGGCGACGGTGATGTCATAATTGGTTGCCATGGCGACGATGATGTCTTAATACGTTGCCATGGCGACGGTGATGTCATTATTGGTTGCCATGGCGACGGTGATATCATAATTGGTTGCCATGGCGACGATGATGTCATAATTGGTTGCCATGGCGACGATGATGCCTTAATACGTTGCCATGGCGATGATGTCATAATTGGTTGCCATGGCGACGGTGATGTCATAATTGGTTGCCATGGCGACGATGATGCCTTAATACGTTGACATGGCGACGGTGAAGTCATAATTGGTTGCCATGGCGATGATGTCATACTTGGTTGCCATGGCGACGGTGATGTCATAATTGGTTGCCATGGTGATGATGTCATAATTGGTTGCCATGGTGACGATGATGCCTTAATACGTTGCCATGGCGATGATGTCATAATTGGTTGCCATGGCGACGATCATGCCTTAATACGTTGCCATGGCGATGATGTCATAATTAGGTTGCCATGGTGACGGTGATGTCATAATTGGTTGCCATAGCGACGGTGATGTCATAATTGGTTGCCATGGCGACGATGATGCCTTAATACGTTGCCATGGCGACGGTGATATCATAATTGGTTGCCATGGCGACGGTGATGTCATAATTGGTTGCCATGGCGACGGTGATGTCATAATTGGTTGCCATGGCGACGATGATGCCTTAATACGTTGCCATGGCGATGATGTCATAATTGGTTGCCATGGCGACGGTGATGTCATAATTGGTTGCCATGGTGACGGTGATGTCATAATTGGTTGCCATGGCGATGATGTCATAATTGGTTGCCATGGCGACGGTGATGTCATAATTGGTTGCCATGGCGACGATGATGCCTTAATACGTTGCCATGGTGATGATGTCATAATTGGTTGCCATGGCGACAATGATGCCTTAATACGTTGCCATGGCAACGGTGATGTCATAATTGGTTGCCATGGCGACGATGATGCCTTAATACGTTGCCATGGCGATGATGTCATAATTGGTTGCCATGGCGACGGTGATGTCATAATTGGTTGCCATGGCGACGATGATGCCTTAATACGTTGCCATGGCGACGGTGATGTCATAATTGGTTGCCATGGCGACGGTGATGTCATAATTTGTTGCCATGGCGATGATGATGTCATAATTGGTTGCCATGGCGGCGGTGATGTCATAATTGGTTGCTATGGTGACGATGATGTCATAATTGGTTGCCATGGAGACGATGATGCCTTAATACGTTGCCATGGCGACGGTGATATCATAATTGGTTGCCATGGTGACGGTGATGTCATAATTGGTTGCCATGGTGACGGTGATGTCATAATTTGTTGCCATGGTGATGATGATGTCATGCCATGGCGACAGTGATGTCATAATGGGTTGCTATGGCGACGATGATGTCATAATTGGTTGCCATGGAGACGATGATGCCTTAATACGTTGCCATGGCGATGATGTCATAAATGGTTGCCATGGCGACGGTGATGTCATAATTGGTTGCCATGGCGACGATTATGCCTTAATACGTTGCCATGGCGATGATGTCATAATTGGTTGCCATGGCGACGGTGATGTCATAATTGGTTGCCATGGCGACGGTGATGTCATCATTGGTTGCCATGGCGACAATGATGTCATGATTGGTTGCCATGGCGACGATGATGCCTTAATATGTTGCCATGGCGATGATGTCATAATTGGTTGCCATGGCGACGGTGATGTCATAATTGGTTGCCATGGTGACGGTGATGTCATAATTGGTTGCCATGGCGACAATGAAGTCATAATTGGTTGCCATGGTGACGATGATGCCTTAACACGTTGCCATGGCGATGATGTCATAATTGGTTGCCATGGCGACGGTGATGTCATAATTGGTTGCCATGGCGACGATGATGCCTTAATACGTTGCCATGGCGATGATGTCATAATTGGTTGCCATGGTGACGGTGATGTAATAATTGGTTGCCATGGCGACGTTGATGTCATAATTCTTTGCCATGGCGACAATGATGTCATGATTGGTTGCCATGGCGACGATGATGCCTTAATATGTTGCCATGGCGACGGTGATGTCATAATTTGTTGCCATGGCGATGATGATGTCATAATTGGTTGCCATGGCGACGGTGATGTCATAATTGGTTGCCATGGCGACGATGATGCCTTAATACGTTGCCATGGCGATGATGTCATAAATGGTTGCCATGGCGACGGTGATGTCATAATTCGTTTGCCATGGTGATGGTGATGTCATAATTGGTTGCCATGGTGACGGTGATGTCATAATTGGTTGCCATGGCGACGGTGATGTCATAATTGGTTGCCATGACGATGATGTCATAATTGGTTGCCATGGCGATGATGTCATAATTGGTTGCCATGGCGATTATGTCATAATTGGTTGCCATGGCGACGATGATACCTTAATACGTTGCCATGGCGATGAAGTCATAATTGGTTGCCATGGCGATGATGATGTCATAATAGGTTGCCATGGCGACGGTGAGGTCATAATTGGTTGCCATGGCGATGATGTCATAATAGGTTGCCATGGCGATGATGTCATAATAGGTTGCCATGGCGACGGTGATGTCATAATTGGTTGCCATGGCGATGGTGATGTAATAATTGGTTGCCATGGCGACGATGATGCCTTAATACGTTGCCATGGCGACGATGATGCCTTAATATGTTGCCATGGCGACGGTGATGTCATAATTGGTTGCCATGGCGACGGTGATGTCATAATTGGTTGCATTGGCGACAGTGATGTCATAATTGGTTGCCATGACGATGATGATGTCATAATTGGTTGCCATGGCGATGATGTCATAATTGGTTGCCATGGCGACGGTGATGTCATAATTGGTTGCCATGGCGACGATGATGCCTTAATACGTTGCCATGGCGACGGTGATGTCATAATTGGTTGCCATGGCGACGATGATGCCTTAATACGTTGCCATGGCGATGATGTCATAATTGGTTGCCATGGCGACGGTGATGTCATAATTGGTTGCCATGGCGACGATGATGCCTTAATACGTTGCCATGGCGATGATGTCATAATTGGTTGCCATGGCGACGGTGATGTCATAATTGGTTGCCATGGCGACGATGATGCCTTAATACATTGCCATGGCGATGATGTCATAATTGGTTGCCATGGCGACGGTGATGCCATAATTGGTTGACATGGCGACGGTGATGTCATAATTGGTTGCCATGGCGATGATGTCATAATTGGTTGCCATGGCGACGGTGATGTCATAGTTGGTTGCCATGGCGACGATGATGCCTTAATACGTTGCCATGGCGATGATGTCATAATTGGTTGCCATGGTGACGGTGATGTCATAATTGGTTGCCATGGCGATGGTGATGTCATAATTGGTTGCCATGGCGACAATGATTTCATAATTGGTTGCCATGGCGACGATGATGCCTTAATACGTTGACATGGCGATGATGTCATAATTGGTTGCCATGGCGACGGTGATGTCATAATTGGTTGCCATGGCGACGATGATGCCTTAATACGTTGCCATGGCGATGATGTCATAATTGGTTGCCATGGCGATGGTGATGTCATAATTGGTTGCCATGGCGACGGTGATGTCATAATTGGTTGCCATGGCGACAATGATGTCATAATTGGTTGCCATGGCGACGATGATGCCTTAATACGTTGACAAGGCGATGATGTCATAATTGGTTGCCATGGCGACGGTGATGTCATAATTGGTTGCCATGGCGACGATGATGCCTTAATACGTTGCCATGGCGATGATGTCATAATTGGTTGCCATGGCGATGATGATGCCTTAATACGTTGCCATGGCGACGGTTATGTCATAATTTGTTGCCATGGCGATGATGATGTCATAATTGGTTGCCATGGCGACGGTGATGTCATAATTGGTTGCTATGGCGACGATGATGTCATAATTGGTTGCCATGGAGACTATGATGCCTTAATACGTTGCCATGGCGACGGTGATATCATTGGTTGCCATGGCGACGGTGATGTCATAATTATTTGCCATGGCGATGATGTCATAATTGGTTGCCATGGCGATGGTGATGTCATAATTGGTTGCCATGGCGACGGTGATGTAGTAATTGGTTGCCATGGCGACAATGATGTCATAATTGGTTGCCATGGCGACGATTATGCCTTAATACATTGCCATGGCGATGATGTCATAAATGGTTGCCATGGCGACGGTGATGTCATAATTGGTTGCCATGGCGACGATTATGCCTTAATACGTTGCCATGGTTTGATGTCATAATTGGTTGCCATGGCGACGGTGATGTCATAATTGGTTGCCATGGCGACGGTGATGTCATAATTGGTTGCCATGGCGACAATGATGTCATAATTGGTTGCCATGGCGACGATGATGCCTTAATACGTTGCCATGGCGATGATGTCATAATTGGTTGCCATGGCGACGGTGATGTCATAATTGGTTGCCATGGCGACGGTGATGTCATAATTGGTTGCCATGGCGATGATGTCATAATTTGTTGCCATGGCGACGGTGATGTCATAATTGGTTGCCATGGTGACGGTGATGTCATAATTGGTTGCCATGGCGACGATGATGCCTTAATTCGTTGCCATGGCGATGATGTCATAATTGGTTGCCATGGCGACGATCATGCCTTAATACGTTGCCATGGCGATGATGTCATAATTGGTTGCATGGCGACGTTGATGTCATAATTAGTTGCCATAGCGACGGTGATGTAACAATTGGTTGCCATGGCGACGATGATGCCTTAATACGTTGCCATGGCGACGGTGATATCATAATTGGTTGCCATGGTGACGGTGATGTCATAATTGGTTGCCATGGCGACGGTGATGTCATAATTGGTTGCCATGGCGACGATGATGCCTTAATACGTTGCCATGGCGATGATGTCATAATTGGTTGCCATGGCGATGGTGATGTCATAATTGGTTGCCATGGCGACGTGATGTCATAATTGGTTGCCATGGCGATGATGTCATAATTGGTTGCCATGGCGACGGTGATGTCATAATTGGTTGCCATGGCGACGATGATGCCTTAATATGTTGCCATGGCGATGATGTCATAATTGGTTGCCATGGCGACGATGATGCCTTAATACGTTGCCATGGCAACGGTGATGTCATAATTGGTTGACATGGCGACGATGATGCCTTAATATGTTGCCATGGCTATGATGTCATAATTGGTTGCCATGGCGACGGTGATGTCATAATTGGTTAACATGGCGACGGTAATGTCATAATTGGTTGACATGGCGATGATGTCATATTTGGTTGCCATGGCGACGGTGATGTCATAATTGGTTGCCATGGCGACGATGATGCCGTAATACGTTGCCATGGCGATGATGTCATAATTGGTTGCCATGGCGACGATCATGCCTTAATACGTTGCCATGGCGATGATGTCATAATTGGTTGCCATGGTGACGTGATGTCATAATTTGTTGCCATGGCGATGGTGATGTCATAATTGGTTGCCATGGCGACGATGATGCCTTAATATGTTGCCATGGCGACGGTGATGTCATAATTCATTTGCCTTGGCGACGGTGATGTCATAATTGGTTGCCGTGGAGACGGTGATGTCATAATTGGTTGCCATGGCGACGGTGATGTCATAATTGGTTGCCATGACGATGATGATGTCATAATTGGTTGCCATGGCTATGATGTCATAATTGGTTGCCATGGCGATGATGTCATAATTGGTCGCCATGGCGATTATGTCATAATTGGTTGCCATGGTGATTAAGTCATAATTGGTTGCCATGGCGATGATGTCATATTAGGTTGCCATGGCGACGGTGATGTCATAATTGGTTGCCATGGCGATGATGTCATAATTGGTTGCCATGGCGACGGTGATGTCATAATTGGTTGCCATGGCGATGATGCCTTAATATGTTGCCATGGCGACGGTGATGTCATAATTGGTTGCCATGGCGACGGTGATATCATAATTGGTTGCCATGGCGACGATGATGCTTTAATACGTTGCCATGGCGACGATGAAGTCATAATTGGTTGCCATGGCGACGATGATGTCATAATTGGTTGCCATGGCGACGATGATGTCATAATTGGTTGCCATGGCGACGATGATGCCTTAATACGTTGCCATGGCGATGATGTCATAATTGGTTGCCATGGCGATGATGTCATAATTGGTTGCCATGGCGATGATGATGTCATAATTGGTTGCCATGGCGATGATGATGTCATAATTGGTTGCCATGGCGATGATGTCATAATTGGTTGACATGACGATGATGTCATAATTGGTTGCCATGGTGACGATGATGCCTTAACACGTTGCCATGGCGACGGTGATGTCATAATTGGTTGCCATGGCGACGGTGATGTCATAATTGGTTGCCATGGCGACGATGATGTCTTAATACGTTGCCATGGCGACGGTGATGTCATAATTGGTTGCCATAGCGACGGTGATGTCATAATTGGTTGCCATGGCGACGATGATGCCTTAATACGTTGCCATGGCGACGGTGATATCATAATTGGTTGCCATGGCGACGGTGATGTCATAATTGGTTGCCATGGCGACGGTGATGTCATAATTGGTTGCCATGGCGACGATGATGCCTTAATATGTTGCCATGGCGATTATGTCATAATTGGTTGCCATGGCGACGGTGATGTCATAATTGGTTGCCATGGTGACGGTGATGTCATAATTGGTTGCCATGGCGATGATGTCATAATTGGTTGCCATGGCGACGGTGATGTCATAATTGGTTGCCATGGCGACGATGATGCCTTAATAATTTGCCATGGCGATGATGTCATAATTGGTTGCCATGGCGACGGTGATGTCATAATTGGTTGCCATGGCGACGGTGATGTCATAATTGGTTGCCATGGCGACGATGATGCCTTAATACTTTGCCATGGCGATGATGTCATAATTGGTTGCCATGGCGATGGTGATGTCATAATTGGTTGCCATGGTGACGGTGATGTCATAATTGGTTGCCATGGCGATGATGTCATAATTGGTTGCCATGGCGACAGTGATGTCATAATTGGTTGCCATGGCGACGATGACGCCTTAATACGTTGCCATGGCGATGATGTCATAATTGGTTGCCATGGCGACAATGATGCCTTAATACGTTGCCATGGCAACGGTGATGTCATAATTGGTTGCCATGGCGACGATGATGCCTTAATACGTTGCCATGGCGATGATGTCATAATTGGTTGCCATGGCGACGGTGATGTCATAATTGGTTGCCATGGCGACGATGATGCCTTAATACGTTGCCATGGCGACGGTGATGTCATAATTGGTTGCCATGGTGACGGTGATGTCATAATTTGTTGCCATGGCGATGATGATGTCATAATTGGTTGCCATGGCGACGGTGATGTCATAATTGGTTGCTATGGCGACGATGATGTCATAATTGGTTGCCATGGAGACGATGATGCCTTAATATGTTGCCATGGCGACGGTGATATCATAATTGGTTGCCATGGTGACGGTGATGTCATAATTGGTTGCCATGGCGACGGTGATGCCTTGATACGTTGCCATGGCGACGGTGATGTCGTAATTGGTTGCCATGGTGACGATGATGTCATAATTGGTTGCCATGGCGACGGTGATGTCATAATTGGTTGCCATGGCGATGATGCCTTAATACGTTGCCATGGTGACGGTGATGTCATAATTGGTTGCCATGGCGACGATGATGCCTTAATACATTGCCATGGCGATGATGTCATAATTGGTTGCCATGGCGACGGTGATGTCATAATTGGTTGCCATGGCGACGGTGATGTCATAATTGGTTGCCATGGCGACGATGATGTCTTAATACGTTGCCATGGCGACGGTGATGTCATTATTGGTTGCCATGGCGACGGTGATATCATAATTGGTTGCCATGGTGACGATGATGTCATAATTGGTTGCCATGGCGACGATGATGACTTAATACGTTGCCATGGCGATGATGTCATAATTGGTTTCCATGGTGACGGTGATGTCATAATTGGTTGCCATGGCGACGATGATGCCTTAATACATTGCCATGGCGACGGTGATGTCATAATTGGTTGCCATGGCGATGATGTCATAATTGGTTGCCATGGCGACGATCATGCCTTAATACGTTGCCATGGCGATGATGTCATAATTGGTTGCCATGGCGACGGTGATGTCATAATTAGTTGCCATAGCGACGGTGATGTAACAATTGGTTGCCATGGCGACGATGATGCCTTAATACGTTGCCATGGCGACGGTGATATCATAATTGGTTGCCATGGTGACGGTGATGTCATAATTGGTTGCCATGGCGACGGTGATGTCATAATTGGTTGCCATGGCGACGATGATGCCTTAATACGTTGCCATGGCGATGATGTCATAATTGGTTGCCATGGCGATGGTGATGTCATAATTGGTTGCCATGGCGACGTGATGTCATAATTGGTTGCCATGGCGACGATGATGTCATAATTGGTTGCCATGGCGACGATGATGCCTTAATACGTTGCCATGGCGATGATGTCATAATTGGTTGCCATGGCGATGATGTCATAATTGGTTGCCATGGCGATGATGATGTCATAATTGGTTGCCATGGCGATGATGATGTCATAATTGGTTGCCATGGCGATGATGTCATAATTGGTTGACATGACGATGATGTCATAATTGGTTGCCATGGTGACGATGATGCCTTAACACGTTGCCATGGCGACGGTGATGTCATAATTGGTTGCCATGGCGACGGTGATGTCATAATTGGTTGCCATGGCGACGATGATGTCTTAATACGTTGCCATGGCGACGGTGATGTCATTATTGGTTGCCATGGCGACGGTGATATCATAATTGGTTGCCATGGCGACGATGATGTCATAATTGGTTGCCATGGCGACGATGATGCCTTAATACGTTGCCATGGCGATGATGTCATAATTGGTTGCCATGGCGACGGTGATGTCATAATTGGTTGCCATGGCGACGATGATGCCTTAATACGTTGACATGGCGACGGTGATGTCATAATTGGTTGCCATGGCGATGATGTCATACTTGGTTGCCATGGCGACGGTGATGTCATAATTGGTTGCCATGGCAAAGATGATGCCTTAATACGTTGCCATGGCGACGGTGATGTCATAATTTGTTGCCATGGTGTTGATGATGTCATGCCATGGCGACGGTGATGTCATAATTGGTTGCTATGGCGACGATGATGTCATAATTGGTTGCCATGGCGATGATGCCTTAATACGTTGCCATGGTGACGGTGATGTCATAATTGGTTGCCATGGCGACGATGATGCCTTAATATGTTGCCATGGCTATGATGTCATAATTGGTTGCCATGGCGACGGTGATGTCATAATTGGTTAACATGGCGACGGTAATGTCATAATTGGTTGACATGGCGATGATGTCATGTTTGGTTGCCATGGCGACGGTGATGTCATAATTGGTTGCCATGGCGACGATGATGCCTTAATACGTTGTCATGGCGATGATATCATAATTGGTTGCCATGGCGACAGTGATGTCATAATTGGTTGCCATGGCGACGATCATGCCTTAATACGTTGCCATGGCGATGATGTCATAATTGGTTGCCATGGCGACGTGATGTCATAATTTGTTGCCATGGCGATGGTGATGTCATAATTGGTTGCCATGGCGACGATGATGCCTTAATACGTTGTCATGGCGACGGTGATGTCATAATTCATTTGCCTTGGCGACGGTGATGTCATAATTGGTTGCCGTGGAGACGGTGATGTCATAATTGGTTGCCATGGCGACGGTGATGTCATAATTGGTTGCCATGACGATGATGATGTCATAATTGGTTGCCATGGCTATGATGTCATAATTGGTTGCCATGGCGATGATGTCATAATTGGTCGCCATGGCGATTATGTCATAATTGGTTGCCATGGTGATTAAGTCATAATTGGTTGCCATGGCGATGATGTCATATTAGGTTGCCATGGCGACGGTGATGTCATAATTGGTTGCCATGGCGATGATGTCATAATTGGTTGCCATGGCGACGGTGATGTCATAATTGGTTGCCATGGCGATGATGCCTTAACACGTTGCCATGGCGACGGTGATGTCATAATTGGTTGCCATGGCGACGGTGATATCATAATTGGTTGCCATGGCGACGATGATGCTTTAATACGTTGCCATGGCGACGATGAAGTCATAATTGGTTGCCATGGCGACGATGATGTCATAATTGGTTGCCATGGCGACGATGATGTCATAATTGGTTGCCATGGCGACGATGATGCCTTAATACGTTGCCATGGCGATGATGTCATAATTGGTTGCCATGGCGATGATTATGTCATAATTGGTTGCCATGGCGATGATTATGTCATAATTGGTTGCCATGGCGATGATGATGTCATAATTGGTTGCCATGGCGATGATGTCATAATTGGTTGACATGACGATGATGTCATAATTGGTTGCCATGGTGACGATGATGCCTTAACACGTTGCCATGGCGACGGTGATGTCATAATTGGTTGCCATGGCGACGGTGATGTCATAATTGGTTGCCATGGCGACGATGATGTCTTAATACGTTGCCATGGCGACGGTGATGTCATTATTGGTTGCCATGGCGACGGTGATATCATAATTGGTTGCCATGGCGACGATGATGTCATAATTGGTTGCCATGGCGACGATGATGCCTTAATACGTTGCCATGGCGATGATGTCATAATTGGTTGCCATGGCGACGGTGATGTCATAATTGGTTGCCATGGCGACGATGATGCCTTAATACGTTGACATGGCGACGGTGAAGTCATAATTGGTTGCCATGGCGATGATGTCATACTTGGTTGCCATGGCGACGGTGATGTCATAATTGGTTGCCATGGTGATGATGTCATAATTGGTTGCCATGGTGACGATGATGCCTTAATACGTTGCCATGGCGATGATGTCATAATTGGTTGCCATGGCGACGATCATGCCTTAATACGTTGCCATGGCGATGATGTCATAATTAGGTTGCCATGGTGACGGTGATGTCATAATTGGTTGCCATAGCGACGGTGATGTCATAATTGGTTGCCATGGCGACGATGATGCCTTAATACGTTGCCATGGCGACGGTGATATCATAATTGGTTGCCATGGCGACGGTGATGTCATAATTGGTTGCCATGGCGACGGTGATGTCATAATTGGTTGCCATGGCGACGATGATGCCTTAATACGTTGCCATGGCGATGATGTCATAATTGGTTGCCATGGCGACGGTGATGTCATAATTGGTTGCCATGGTGACGGTGATGTCATAATTGGTTGCCATGGCGATGATGTCATAATTGGTTGCCATGGCGACGGTGATGTCATAATTGGTTGCCATGGCGACGATGATGCCTTAATACGTTGCCATGGTGATGATGTCATAATTGGTTGCCATGGCGACAATGATGCCTTAATACGTTGCCATGGCAACGGTGATGTCATAATTGGTTGCCATGGCGACGATGATGCCTTAATACGTTGCCATGGCGATGATGTCATAATTGGTTGCCATGGCGACGGTGATGTCATAATTGGTTGCCATGGCGACGATGATGCCTTAATACGTTGCCATGGTGACGGTGATGTCATAATTGGTTGCCATGGCGACGGTGATGTCATAATTTGTTGCCATGGCGATGATGATGTCATAATTGGTTGCCATGGCGGCGGTGATGTCATAATTGGTTGCTATGGTGACGATGATGTCATAATTGGTTGCCATGGAGACGATGATGCCTTAATACGTTGCCATGGCGACGGTGATATCATAATTGGTTGCCATGGTGACGGTGATGTCATAATTGGTTGCCATGGTGACGGTGATGTCATAATTTGTTGCCATGGTGATGATGATGTCATGCCATGGCGACAGTGATGTCATAATGGGTTGCTATGGCGACGATGATGTCATAATTGGTTGCCATGGAGACGATGATGCCTTAATACGTTGCCATGGCGATGATGTCATAAATGGTTGCCATGGCGACGGTGATGTCATAATTGGTTGCCATGGCGACGATTATGCCTTAATACGTTGCCATGGCGATGATGTCATAATTGGTTGCCATGGCGACGGTGATGTCATAATTGGTTGCCATGGCGACGGTGATGTCATCATTGGTTGCCATGGCGACAATGATGTCATGATTGGTTGCCATGGCGACGATGATGCCTTAATATGTTGCCATGGCGATGATGTCATAATTGGTTGCCATGGCGACGGTGATGTCATAATTGGTTGCCATGGTGACGGTGATGTCATAATTGGTTGCCATGGCGACAATGAAGTCATAATTGGTTGCCATGGTGACGATGATGCCTTAACACGTTGCCATGGCGATGATGTCATAATTGGTTGCCATGGCGACGGTGATGTCATAATTGGTTGCCATGGCGACGATGATGCCTTAATACGTTGCCATGGCGATGATGTCATAATTGGTTGCCATGGTGACGGTGATGTAATAATTGGTTGCCATGGCGACGTTGATGTCATAATTCTTTGCCATGGCGACAATGATGTCATGATTGGTTGCCATGGCGACGATGATGCCTTAATATGTTGCCATGGCGACGGTGATGTCATAATTTGTTGCCATGGCGATGATGATGTCATAATTGGTTGCCATGGCGACGGTGATGTCATAATTGGTTGCCATGGCGACGATGATGCCTTAATACGTTGCCATGGCGATGATGTCATAAATGGTTGCCATGGCGACGGTGATGTCATAATTCGTTTGCCATGGTGACGGTGATGTCATAATTGGTTGCCATGGTGACGGTGATGTCATAATTGGTTGCCATGGCGACGGTGATGTCATAATTGGTTGCCATGACGATGATGATGTCATAATTGGTTGCCATGGCGATGATGTCATAATTGGTTGCCATGGCGATTATGTCATAATTGGTTGCCATGGCGACGATGATACCTTAATACGTTGCCATGGCGATGAAGTCATAATTGGTTGCCATGGCGATGATGATGTCATAATAGGTTGCCATGGCGACGGTGAGGTCATAATTGGTTGCCATGGCGATGATGTCATAATAGGTTGCCATGGCGATGATGTCATAATAGGTTGCCATGGCGACGGTGATGTCATAATTGGTTGCCATGGCGATGGTGATGTAATAATTGGTTGCCATGGCGACGATGATGCCTTAATACGTTGCCATGGCGACGATGATGCCTTAATATGTTGCCATGGCGACGGTGATGTCATAATTGGTTGCCATGGCGACGGTGATGTCATAATTGGTTGCATTGGCGACAGTGATGTCATAATTGGTTGCCATGACGATGATGATGTCATAATTGGTTGCCATGGCGATGATGTCATAATTGGTTGCCATGGCGACGGTGATGTCATAATTGGTTGCCATGGCGACGATGATGCCTTAATACGTTGCCATGGCGACGGTGATGTCATAATTGGTTGCCATGGCGACGATGATGCCTTAATACGTTGCCATGGCGATGATGTCATAATTGGTTGCCATGGCGACGGTGATGTCATAATTGGTTGCCATGGCGACGATGATGCCTTAATACGTTGCCATGGCGATGATGTCATAATTGGTTGCCATGGCGACGGTGATGTCATAATTGGTTGCCATGGCGACGATGATGCCTTAATACATTGCCATGGCGATGATGTCATAATTGGTTGCCATGGCGACGGTGATGCCATAATTGGTTGACATGGCGACGGTGATGTCATAATTGGTTGCCATGGCGATGATGTCATAATTGGTTGCCATGGCGACGGTGATGTCATAGTTGGTTGCCATGGCGACGATGATGCCTTAATACGTTGCCATGGCGATGATGTCATAATTGGTTGCCATGGTGACGGTGATGTCATAATTGGTTGCCATGGCGATGGTGATGTCATAATTGGTTGCCATGGCGACAATGATTTCATAATTGGTTGCCATGGCGACGATGATGCCTTAATACGTTGACATGGCGATGATGTCATAATTGGTTGCCATGGCGACGGTGATGTCATAATTGGTTGCCATGGCGACGATGATGCCTTAATACGTTGCCATGGCGATGATGTCATAATTGGTTGCCATGGCGACGGTGATGTCATAATTGGTTGCCATGGCGACGGTGATGTCATAATTGGTTGCCATGGCGACAATGATGTCATAATTGGTTGCCATGGCGACGATGATGCCTTAATACGTTGACAAGGCGATGATGTCATAATTGGTTGCCATGGCGACGGTGATGTCATAATTGGTTGCCATGGCGACGATGATGCCTTAATACGTTGCCATGGCGATGATGTCATAATTGGTTGCCATGGCGATGATGATGCCTTAATACGTTGCCATGGCGACGGTTATGTCATAATTTGTTGCCATGGCGATGATGATGTCATAATTGGTTGCCATGGCGACGGTGATGTCATAATTGGTTGCTATGGCGACGATGATGTCATAATTGGTTGCCATGGAGACTATGATGCCTTAATACGTTGCCATGGCGACGGTGATATCATTGGTTGCCATGGCGACGGTGATGTCATAATTATTTGCCATGGCGATGATGTCATAATTGGTTGCCATGGCGATGGTGATGTCATAATTGGTTGCCATGGCGACGGTGATGTAGTAATTGGTTGCCATGGCGACAATGATGTCATAATTGGTTGCCATGGCGACGATTATGCCTTAATACATTGCCATGGCGATGATGTCATAAATGGTTGCCATGGCGACGGTGATGTCATAATTGGTTGCCATGGCGACGATTATGCCTTAATACGTTGCCATGGTTTGATGTCATAATTGGTTGCCATGGCGACGGTGATGTCATAATTGGTTGCCATGGCGACGGTGATGTCATAATTGGTTGCCATGGCGACAATGATGTCATAATTGGTTGCCATGGCGACGATGATGCCTTAATACGTTGCCATGGCGATGATGTCATAATTGGTTGCCATGGCGACGGTGATGTCATAATTGGTTGCCATGGCGACGGTGATGTCATAATTGGTTGCCATGGCGATGATGTCATAATTTGTTGCCATGGCGACGGTGATGTCATAATTGGTTGCCATGGTGACGGTGATGTCATAATTGGTTGCCATGGCGACGATGATGACTTAATTCGTTGCCATGGCGATGATGTCATAATTGGTTGCCATGGCGACGATCATGCCTTAATACGTTGCCATGGCGATGATGTCATAATTGGTTGCATGGCGACGTTGATGTCATAATTAGTTGCCATAGCGACGGTGATGTAACAATTGGTTGCCATGGCGACGATGATGCCTTAATACGTTGCCATGGCGACGGTGATATCATAATTGGTTGCCATGGTGACGGTGATGTCATAATTGGTTGCCATGGCGACGGTGATGTCATAATTGGTTGCCATGGCGACGATGATGCCTTAATACGTTGCCATGGCGATGATGTCATAATTGGTTGCCATGGCGATGGTGATGTCATAATTGGTTGCCATGGCGACGTGATGTCATAATTGGTTGCCATGGCGATGATGTCATAATTGGTTGCCATGGCGACGGTGATGTCATAATTGGTTGCCATGGCGACGATGATGCCTTAATATGTTGCCATGGCGATGATGTCATAATTGGTTGCCATGGCGACGATGATGCCTTAATACGTTGCCATGGCAACGGTGATGTCATAATTGGTTGACATGGCGACGATGATGCCTTAATATGTTGCCATGGCTATGATGTCATAATTGGTTGCCATGGCGACGGTGATGTCATAATTGGTTAACATGGCGACGGTAATGTCATAATTGGTTGACATGGCGATGATGTCATATTTGGTTGCCATGGCGACGGTGATGTCATAATTGGTTGCCATGGCGACGATGATGCCGTAATACGTTGCCATGGCGATGATGTCATAATTGGTTGCCATGGCGACGATCATGCCTTAATACGTTGCCATGGCGATGATGTCATAATTGGTTGCCATGGTGACGTGATGTCATAATTTGTTGCCATGGCGATGGTGATGTCATAATTGGTTGCCATGGCGACGATGATGCCTTAATATGTTGCCATGGCGACGGTGATGTCATAATTCATTTGCCTTGGCGACGGTGATGTCATAATTGGTTGCCGTGGAGACGGTGATGTCATAATTGGTTGCCATGGCGACGGTGATGTCATAATTGGTTGCCATGACGATGATGATGTCATAATTGGTTGCCATGGCTATGATGTCATAATTGGTTGCCATGGCGATGATGTCATAATTGGTCGCCATGGCGATTATGTCATAATTGGTTGCCATGGTGATTAAGTCATAATTGGTTGCCATGGCGATGATGTCATATTAGGTTGCCATGGCGACGGTGATGTCATAATTGGTTGCCATGGCGATGATGTCATAATTGGTTGCCATGGCGACGGTGATGTCATAATTGGTTGCCATGGCGATGATGCCTTAATATGTTGCCATGGCGACGGTGATGTCATAATTGGTTGCCATGGCGACGGTGATATCATAATTGGTTGCCATGGCGACGATGATGCTTTAATACGTTGCCATGGCGACGATGAAGTCATAATTGGTTGCCATGGCGACGATGATGTCATAATTGGTTGCCATGGCGACGATGATGTCATAATTGGTTGCCATGGCGACGATGATGCCTTAATACGTTGCCATGGCGATGATGTCATAATTGGTTGCCATGGCGATGATGTCATAATTGGTTGCCATGGCGATGATGATGTCATAATTGGTTGCCATGGCGATGATGATGTCATAATTGGTTGCCATGGCGATGATGTCATAATTGGTTGACATGACGATGATGTCATAATTGGTTGCCATGGTGACGATGATGCCTTAACACGTTGCCATGGCGACGGTGATGTCATAATTGGTTGCCATGGCGACGGTGATGTCATAATTGGTTGCCATGGCGACGATGATGTCTTAATACGTTGCCATGGCGACGGTGATGTCATTATTGGTTGCCATGGCGACGGTGATATCATAATTGGTTGCCATGGCGACGATGATGTCATAATTGGTTGCCATGGCGACGATGATGCCTTAATACGTTGCCATGGCGATGATGTCATAATTGGTTGCCATGGCGACGGTGATGTCATAATTGGTTGCCATGGCGACGATGATGCCTTAATACGTTGACATGGCGAGGGTGATGTCATAATTGGTTGCCATGGCGATGATGTCATACTTGGTTGCCATGGCGACGGTGATGTCATAATTGGTTGCCATGGCGATGATGATGTCATAATTGGTTGCCATGGTGACGATGATGCCTTAATACGTTGCCATGGCGATGATGTCATAATTGGTTGCCATGGCGACGATCATGCCTTAATACGTTGCCATGGCGATGATGTCATAATTAGGTTGCCATGGCGACGGTGATGTCATAATTGGTTGCCATAGCGACGGTGATGTCATAATTGGTTGCCATGGCGACGATGATGCCTTAATACGTTGCCATGGCGACGGTGATATCATAATTGGTTGCCATGGCGACGGTGATGTCATAATTGGTTGCCATGGCGACGGTGATGTCATAATTGGTTGCCATGGCGACGATGATGCCTTAATATGTTGCCATGGCGATGATGTCATAATTGGTTGCCATGGCGACGGTGATGTCATAATTGGTTGCCATGGTGACGGTGATGTCATAATTGGTTGCCATGGCGATGATGTCATAATTGGTTGCCATGGCGACGGTGATGTCATAATTGGTTGCCATGGCGACGATGATGCCTTAATACTTTGCCATGGCGATGATGTCATAATTGGTTGCCATGGCGACGGTGATGTCATAATTGGTTGCCATGGCGACGGTGATGTCATAATTGGTTGCCATGGCGACGATGATGCCTTAATACTTTGCCATGGCGATGATGTCATAATTGGTTGCCATGGCGATGGTGATGTCATAATTGGTTGCCATGGTGACGGTGATGTCATAATTGGTTGCCATGGCGATGATGTCATAATTGGTTGCCATGGCGACAGTGATGTCATAATTGGTTGCCATGGCGACGATGACGCCTTAATACGTTGCCATGGCGATGATGTCATAATTGGTTGCCATGGCGACAATGATGCCTTAATACGTTGCCATGGCAACGGTGATGTCATAATTGGTTGCCATGGCGACGATGATGCCTTAATACGTTGCCATGGCGATGATGTCTTAATTGGTTGCCATGGCGACGGTGATGTCATAATTGGTTGCCATGGCGACGATGATGCCTTAATACGTTGCCATGGCGACGGTGATGTCATAATTGGTTGCCATGGTGACGGTGATGTCATAATTTGTTGCCATGGCGATGATGATGTCATAATTGGTTGCCATGGCGACGGTGATGTCATAATTGGTTGCTATGGTGACGATGATGTCATAATTGGTTGCCATGGAGACGATGATGCCTTAATACGTTGCCATGGCGACGGTGATATCATAATTGGTTGCCATGGTGACGGTGATGTCATAATTGGTTGCCATGGTGACGGTGATGTCATAATTTGTTGCCATGGTGATGATGATGTCATGCCATGGCGACAGTGATGTCATAATGGGTTGCTATGGCGACGATGATGTCATAATTGGTTGCCATGGAGACGATGATGCCTTAATACGTTGCCATGGCGATGATGTCATAAATGGTTGCCATGGCGACGGTGATGTCATAATTGGTTGCCATGGCGACGATTATGCCTTAATACGTTGCCATGGCGATGATGTCATAATTGGTTGCCATGGCGACGGTGATGTCATAATTGGTTGCCATGGCGACGGTGATGTCATCATTGGTTGCCATGGCGACAATGATGTCATGATTGGTTGCCATGGCGACGATGATGCCTTAATATGTTGCCATGGCGATGATGTCATAATTGGTTGCCATGGCGACGGTGATGTCATAATTGGTTGCCATGGTGACGGTGATGTCATAATTGGTTGCCATGGCGACAATGAAGTCATAATTGGTTGCCATGGTGACGATGATGCCTTAACACGTTGCCATGGCGATGATGTCATAATTGGTTGCCATGGCGACGGTGATGTCATAATTGGTTGCCATGGCGACGATGATGCCTTAATACGTTGCCATGGCGATGATGTCATAATTGGTTGCCATGGTGACGGTGATGTAATAATTGGTTGCCATGGCGACGTTGATGTCATAATTCTTTGCCATGGCGACAATGATGTCATGATTGGTTGCCATGGCGACGATGATGCCTTAATATGTTGCCATGGCGACGGTGATGTCATAATTTGTTGCCATGGCGATGATGATGTCATAATTGGTTGCCATGGCGACGGTGATGTCATAATTGGTTGCCATGGCGACGATGATGCCTTAATACGTTGCCATGGCGATGATGTCATAAATGGTTGCCATGGCGACGGTGATGTCATAATTCGTTTGCCATGGTGACGGTGATGTCATAATTGGTTGCCATGGTGACGGTGATGTCATAATTGGTTGCCATGGCGACGGTGATGTCATAATTGGTTGCCATGACGATGATGATGTCATAATTGGTTGCCATGGCGATGATGTCATAATTGGTTGCCATGGCGATTATGTCATAATTGGTTGCCATGGCGACGATGATACCTTAATACGTTGCCATGGCGATGAAGTCATAATTGGTTGCCATGGCGATGATGATGTCATAATAGGTTGCCATGGCGACGGTGAGGTCATAATTGGTTGCCATGGCGATGATGTCATAATAGGTTGCCATGGCGATGATGTCATAATAGGTTGCCATGGCGACGGTGATGTCATAATTGGTTGCCATGGCGATGGTGATGTAATAATTGGTTGCCATGGCGACGATGATGCCTTAATACGTTGCCATGGCGACGATGATGCCTTAATATGTTGCCATGGCGACGGTGATGTCATAATTGGTTGCCATGGCGACGGTGATGTCATAATTGCTTGCATTGGCGACAGTGATGTCATAATTGGTTGCCATGACGATGATGATGTCATAATTGGTTGCCATGGCGATGATGTCATAATTGGTTGCCATGGCGACGGTGATGTCATAATTGGTTGCCATGGCGACGATGATGCCTTAATACGTTGCCATGGCGACGGTGATGTCATAATTGGTTGCCATGGCGACGATGATGCCTTAATACGTTGCCATGGCGATGATGTCATAATTGGTTGCCATGGCGACGGTGATGTCATAATTGGTTGCCATGGCGACGATGATGCCTTAATACGTTGCCATGGCGATGATGTCATAATTGGTTGCCATGGCGACGGTGATGTCATAATTGGTTGCCATGGCGACGATGATGCCTTAATACATTGCCATGGCGATGATGTCATAATTGGTTGCCATGGCGACGGTGATGCCATAATTGGTTGACATGGCGACGGTGATGTCATAATTGGTTGCCATGGCGATGATGTCATAATTGGTTGCCATGGCGACGGTGATGTCATAGTTGGTTGCCATGGCGACGATGATGCCTTAATACGTTGCCATGGCGATGATGTCATAATTGGTTGCCATGGTGACGGTGATGTCATAATTGGTTGCCATGGCGATGGTGATGTCATAATTGGTTGCCATGGCGACAATGATTTCATAATTGGTTGCCATGGCGACGATGATGCCTTAATACGTTGACATGGCGATGATGTCATAATTGGTTGCCATGGCGACGGTGATGTCATAATTGGTTGCCATGGCGACGATGATGCCTTAATACGTTGCCATGGCGATGATGTCATAATTGGTTGCCATGGCGACGGTGATGTCATAATTGGTTGCCATGGCGACGGTGATGTCATAATTGGTTGCCATGGCGACAATGATGTCATAATTGGTTGCCATGGCGACGATGATGCCTTAATACGTTGACAAGGCGATGATGTCATAATTGGTTGCCATGGCGACGGTGATGTCATAATTGGTTGCCATGGCGACGATGATGCCTTAATACGTTGCCATGGCGATGATGTCATAATTGGTTGCCATGGCGATGATGATGCCTTAATACGTTGCCATGGCGACGGTTATGTCATAATTTGTTGCCATGGCGATGATGATGTCATAATTGGTTGCCATGGCGACGGTGATGTCATAATTGGTTGCTATGGCGACGATGATGTCATAATTGGTTGCCATGGAGACTATGATGCCTTAATACGTTGCCATGGCGACGGTGATATCATTGGTTGCCATGGCGACGGTGATGTCATAATTATTTGCCATGGCGATGATGTCATAATTGGTTGCCATGGCGATGGTGATGTCATAATTGGTTGCCATGGCGACGGTGATGTAGTAATTGGTTGCCATGGCGACAATGATGTCATAATTGGTTGCCATGGCGACGATTATGCCTTAATACATTGCCATGGCGATGATGTCATAAATGGTTGCCATGGCGACGGTGATGTCATAATTGGTTGCCATGGCGACGATTATGCCTTAATACGTTGCCATGGTTTGATGTCATAATTGGTTGCCATGGCGACGGTGATGTCATAATTGGTTGCCATGGCGACGGTGATGTCATAATTGGTTGCCATGGCGACAATGATGTCATAATTGGTTGCCATGGCGACGATGATGCCTTAATACGTTGCCATGGCGATGATGTCATAATTGGTTGCCATGGCGACGGTGATGTCATAATTGGTTGCCATGGCGACGGTGATGTCATAATTGGTTGCCATGGCGATGATGTCATAATTTGTTGCCATGGCGACGGTGATGTCATAATTGGTTGCCATGGTGACGGTGATGTCATAATTGGTTGCCATGGCGACGATGATGCCTTAATTCGTTGCCATGGCGATGATGTCATAATTGGTTGCCATGGCGACGATCATGCCTTAATACGTTGCCATGGCGATGATGTCATAATTGGTTGCATGGCGACGTTGATGTCATAATTAGTTGCCATAGCGACGGTGATGTAACAATTGGTTGCCATGGCGACGATGATGCCTTAATACGTTGCCATGGCGACGGTGATATCATAATTGGTTGCCATGGTGACGGTGATGTCATAATTGGTTGCCATGGCGACGGTGATGTCATAATTGGTTGCCATGGCGACGATGATGCCTTAATACGTTGCCATGGCGATGATGTCATAATTGGTTGCCATGGCGATGGTGATGTCATAATTGGTTGCCATGGCGACGTGATGTCATAATTGGTTGCCATGGCGATGATGTCATAATTGGTTGCCATGGCGACGGTGATGTCATAATTGGTTGCCATGGCGACGATGATGCCTTAATATGTTGCCATGGCGATGATGTCATAATTGGTTGCCATGGCGACGATGATGCCTTAATACGTTGCCATGGCAACGGTGATGTCATAATTGGTTGACATGGCGACGATGATGCCTTAATATGTTGCCATGGCTATGATGTCATAATTGGTTGCCATGGCGACGGTGATGTCATAATTGGTTAACATGGCGACGGTAATGTCATAATTGGTTGACATGGCGATGATGTCATATTTGGTTGCCATGGCGACGGTGATGTCATAATTGGTTGCCATGGCGACGATGATGCCGTAATACGTTGCCATGGCGATGATGTCATAATTGGTTGCCATGGCGACGATCATGCCTTAATACGTTGCCATGGCGATGATGTCATAATTGGTTGCCATGGTGACGTGATGTCATAATTTGTTGCCATGGCGATGGTGATGTCATAATTGGTTGCCATGGCGACGATGATGCCTTAATATGTTGCCATGGCGACGGTGATGTCATAATTCATTTGCCTTGGCGACGGTGATGTCATAATTGGTTGCCGTGGAGACGGTGATGTCATAATTGGTTGCCATGGCGACGGTGATGTCATAATTGGTTGCCATGACGATGATGATGTCATAATTGGTTGCCATGGCTATGATGTCATAATTGGTTGCCATGGCGATGATGTCATAATTGGTCGCCATGGCGATTATGTCATAATTGGTTGCCATGGTGATTAAGTCATAATTGGTTGCCATGGCGATGATGTCATATTAGGTTGCCATGGCGACGGTGATGTCATAATTGGTTGCCATGGCGATGATGTCATAATTGGTTGCCATGGCGACGGTGATGTCATAATTGGTTGCCATGGCGATGATGCCTTAATACGTTGCCATGGCGACGGTGATGTCATAATTGGTTGCCATGGCGACGGTGATATCATAATTGGTTGCCATGGCGACGATGATGCTTTAATACGTTGCCATGGCGACGATGAAGTCATAATTGGTTGCCATGGCGACGATGATGTCATAATTGGTTGCCATGGCGACGATGATGTCATAATTGGTTGCCATGGCGACGATGATGCCTTAATACGTTGCCATGGCGATGATGTCATAATTGGTTGCCATGGCGATGATGTCATAATTGGTTGCCATGGCGATGATGATGTCATAATTGGTTGCCATGGCGATGATGATGTCATAATTGGTTGCCATGGCGATGATGTCATAATTGGTTGACATGACGATGATGTCATAATTGGTTGCCATGGTGACGATGATGCCTTAACACGTTGCCATGGCGACGGTGATGTCATAATTGGTTGCCATGGCGACGGTGATGTCATAATTGGTTGCCATGGCGACGATGATGCCTTAATACGTTGCCATGGCGATGATGTCATAATTGGTTGCCATGGTGACGGTGATGTAATAATTGGTTGCCATGGCGACGTTGATGTCATAATTCTTTGCCATGGCGACAATGATGTCATGATTGGTTGCCATGGCGACGATGATGCCTTAATATGTTGCCATGGCGACGGTGATGTCATAATTTGTTGCCATGGCGATGATGATGTCATAATTGGTTGCCATGGCGACGGTGATGTCATAATTGGTTGCCATGGCGACGATGATGCCTTAATACGTTGCCATGGCGATGATGTCATAAATGGTTGCCATGGCGACGGTGATGTCATAATTCGTTTGCCATGGTGACGGTGATGTCATAATTGGTTGCCATGGTGACGGTGATGTCATAATTGGTTGCCATGGCGACGGTGATGTCATAATTGGTTGCCATGACGATGATGATGTCATAATTGGTTGCCATGGCGATGATGTCATAATTGGTTGCCATGGCGATTATGTCATAATTGGTTGCCATGGCGACGATGATACCTTAATACGTTGCCATGGCGATGAAGTCATAATTGGTTGCCATGGCGATGATGATGTCATAATAGGTTGCCATGGCGACGGTGAGGTCATAATTGGTTGCCATGGCGATGATGTCATAATAGGTTGCCATGGCGATGATGTCATAATAGGTTGCCATGGCGACGGTGATGTCATAATTGGTTGCCATGGCGATGGTGATGTAATAATTGGTTGCCATGGCGACGATGATGCCTTAATACGTTGCCATGGCGACGATGATGCCTTAATATGTTGCCATGGCGACGGTGATGTCATAATTGGTTGCCATGGCGACGGTGATGTCATAATTGGTTGCATTGGCGACAGTGATGTCATAATTGGTTGCCATGACGATGATGATGTCATAATTGGTTGCCATGGCGATGATGTCATAATTGGTTGCCATGGCGACGGTGATGTCATAATTGGTTGCCATGGCGACGATGATGCCTTAATACGTTGCCATGGCGACGGTGATGTCATAATTGGTTGCCATGGCGACGATGATGCCTTAATACGTTGCCATGGCGATGATGTCATAATTGGTTGCCATGGCGACGGTGATGTCATAATTGGTTGCCATGGCGACGATGATGCCTTAATACGTTGCCATGGCGATGATGTCATAATTGGTTGCCATGGCGACGGTGATGTCATAATTGGTTGCCATGGCGACGATGATGCCTTAATACATTGCCATGGCGATGATGTCATAATTGGTTGCCATGGCGACGGTGATGCCATAATTGGTTGACATGGCGACGGTGATGTCATAATTGGTTGCCATGGCGATGATGTCATAATTGGTTGCCATGGCGACGGTGATGTCATAGTTGGTTGCCATGGCGACGATGATGCCTTAATACGTTGCCATGGCGATGATGTCATAATTGGTTGCCATGGTGACGGTGATGTCATAATTGGTTGCCATGGCGATGGTGATGTCATAATTGGTTGCCATGGCGACAATGATTTCATAATTGGTTGCCATGGCGACGATGATGCCTTAATACGTTGACATGGCGATGATGTCATAATTGGTTGCCATGGCGACGGTGATGTCATAATTGGTTGCCATGGCGACGATGATGCCTTAATACGTTGCCATGGCGATGATGTCATAATTGGTTGCCATGGCGACGGTGATGTCATAATTGGTTGCCATGGCGACGGTGATGTCATAATTGGTTGCCATGGCGACAATGATGTCATAATTGGTTGCCATGGCGACGATGATGCCTTAATACGTTGACAAGGCGATGATGTCATAATTGGTTGCCATGGCGACGGTGATGTCATAATTGGTTGCCATGGCGACGATGATGCCTTAATACGTTGCCATGGCGATGATGTCATAATTGGTTGCCATGGCGATGATGATGCCTTAATACGTTGCCATGGCGACGGTTATGTCATAATTTGTTGCCATGGCGATGATGATGTCATAATTGGTTGCCATGGCGACGGTGATGTCATAATTGGTTGCTATGGCGACGATGATGTCATAATTGGTTGCCATGGAGACTATGATGCCTTAATACGTTGCCATGGCGACGGTGATATCATTGGTTGCCATGGCGACGGTGATGTCATAATTATTTGCCATGGCGATGATGTCATAATTGGTTGCCATGGCGATGGTGATGTCATAATTGGTTGCCATGGCGACGGTGATGTAGTAATTGGTTGCCATGGCGACAATGATGTCATAATTGGTTGCCATGGCGACGATTATGCCTTAATACATTGCCATGGCGATGATGTCATAAATGGTTGCCATGGCGACGGTGATGTCATAATTGGTTGCCATGGCGACGATTATGCCTTAATACGTTGCCATGGTTTGATGTCATAATTGGTTGCCATGGCGACGGTGATGTCATAATTGGTTGCCATGGCGACGGTGATGTCATAATTGGTTGCCATGGCGACAATGATGTCATAATTGGTTGCCATGGCGACGATGATGCCTTAATACGTTGCCATGGCGATGATGTCATAATTGGTTGCCATGGCGACGGTGATGTCATAATTGGTTGCCATGGCGACGGTGATGTCATAATTGGTTGCCATGGCGATGATGTCATAATTTGTTGCCATGGCGACGGTGATGTCATAATTGGTTGCCATGGTGACGGTGATGTCATAATTGGTTGCCATGGCGACGATGATGCCTTAATTCGTTGCCATGGCGATGATGTCATAATTGGTTGCCATGGCGACGATCATGCCTTAATACGTTGCCATGGCGATGATGTCATAATTGGTTGCATGGCGACGTTGATGTCATAATTAGTTGCCATAGCGACGGTGATGTAACAATTGGTTGCCATGGCGACGATGATGCCTTAATACGTTGCCATGGCGACGGTGATATCATAATTGGTTGCCATGGTGACGGTGATGTCATAATTGGTTGCCATGGCGACGGTGATGTCATAATTGGTTGCCATGGCGACGATGATGCCTTAATACGTTGCCATGGCGATGATGTCATAATTGGTTGCCATGGCGATGGTGATGTCATAATTGGTTGCCATGGCGACGTGATGTCATAATTGGTTGCCATGGCGATGATGTCATAATTGGTTGCCATGGCGACGGTGATGTCATAATTGGTTGCCATGGCGACGATGATGCCTTAATATGTTGCCATGGCGATGATGTCATAATTGGTTGCCATGGCGACGATGATGCCTTAATACGTTGCCATGGCAACGGTGATGTCATAATTGGTTGACATGGCGACGATGATGCCTTAATATGTTGCCATGGCTATGATGTCATAATTGGTTGCCATGGCGACGGTGATGTCATAATTGGTTAACATGGCGACGGTAATGTCATAATTGGTTGACATGGCGATGATGTCATATTTGGTTGCCATGGCGACGGTGATGTCATAATTGGTTGCCATGGCGACGATGATGCCGTAATACGTTGCCATGGCGATGATGTCATAATTGGTTGCCATGGCGACGATCATGCCTTAATACGTTGCCATGGCGATGATGTCATAATTGGTTGCCATGGCGACGGTGATGTCATAATTGGTTGCCATGGCGACGGTGATGTCATAATTGGTTGCCATGGCGATGATGTCATAATTGGTTGCCATGGTGACGGTGATGTCATAATTGGTTGCCATGGCGACGATGATGCCTTAATACGTTGCCATGGCGATGATGTCATAATTGGTTGCCATGGCGACGATCATGCCTTAATACGTTGCCATGGCGATGATGTCATAATTGGTTGCCATGGCGACGGTGATGTCATAATTAGTTGCCATAGCGACGGTGATGTAACAATTGGTTGCCATGGCGACGATGATGCCTTAATACGTTGCCATGGCGACGGTGATATCATAATTGGTTGCCATGGTGACGGTGATGTCATAATTGGTTGCCATGGCGACGGTGATGTCATAATTGGTTGCCATGGCGACGATGATGCCTTAATACGTTGCCATGGCGATGATGTCATAATTGGTTGCCATGGCGATGGTGATGTCATAATTGGTTGCCATGGCGACGTGATGTCATAATTGGTTGCCATGGCGACGATGATGTCATAATTGGTTGCCATGGCGACGATGATGCCTTAATACGTTGCCATGGCGATGATGTCATAATTGGTTGCCATGGCGATGATGTCATAATTGGTTGCCATGGCGATGATGATGTCATAATTGGTTGCCATGGCGATGATGATGTCATAATTGGTTGCCATGGCGATGATGTCATAATTGGTTGACATGACGATGATGTCATAATTGGTTGCCATGGTGACGATGATGCCTTAACACGTTGCCATGGCGACGGTGATGTCATAATTGGTTGCCATGGCGACGGTGATGTCATAATTGGTTGCCATGGCGACGATGATGTCTTAATACGTTGCCATGGCGACGGTGATGTCATTATTGGTTGCCATGGCGACGGTGATATCATAATTGGTTGCCATGGCGACGATGATGTCATAATTGGTTGCCATGGCGACGATGATGCCTTAATACGTTGCCATGGCGATGATGTCATAATTGGTTGCCATGGCGACGGTGATGTCATAATTGGTTGCCATGGCGACGATGATGTCATAATTGGTTGCCATGGAGACTATGATGCCTTAATACGTTGCCATGGCGACGGTGATATCATTGGTTGCCATGGCGACGGTGATGTCATAATTATTTGCCATGGCGATGATGTCATAATTGGTTGCCATGGCGATGGTGATGTCATAATTGGTTGCCATGGCGACGGTGATGTAGTAATTGGTTGCCATGGCGACAATGATGTCATAATTGGTTGCCATGGCGACGATTATGCCTTAATACATTGCCATGGCGATGATGTCATAAATGGTTGCCATGGCGACGGTGATGTCATAATTGGTTGCCATGGCGACGATTATGCCTTAATACGTTGCCATGGTTTGATGTCATAATTGGTTGCCATGGCGACGGTGATGTCATAATTGGTTGCCATGGCGACGGTGATGTCATAATTGGTTGCCATGGCGACAATGATGTCATAATTGGTTGCCATGGCGACGATGATGCCTTAATACGTTGCCATGGCGATGATGTCATAATTGGTTGCCATGGCGACGGTGATGTCATAATTGGTTGCCATGGCGACGGTGATGTCATAATTGGTTGCCATGGCGATGATGTCATAATTTGTTGCCATGGCGACGGTGATGTCATAATTGGTTGCCATGGTGACGGTGATGTCATAATTGGTTGCCATGGCGACGATGATGCCTTAATTCGTTGCCATGGCGATGATGTCATAATTGGTTGCCATGGCGACGATCATGCCTTAATACGTTGCCATGGCGATGATGTCATAATTGGTTGCATGGCGACGTTGATGTCATAATTAGTTGCCATAGCGACGGTGATGTAACAATTGGTTGCCATGGCGACGATGATGCCTTAATACGTTGCCATGGCGACGGTGATATCATAATTGGTTGCCATGGTGACGGTGATGTCATAATTGGTTGCCATGGCGACGGTGATGTCATAATTGGTTGCCATGGCGACGATGATGCCTTAATACGTTGCCATGGCGATGATGTCATAATTGGTTGCCATGGCGATGGTGATGTCATAATTGGTTGCCATGGCGACGTGATGTCATAATTGGTTGCCATGGCGATGATGTCATAATTGGTTGCCATGGCGACGGTGATGTCATAATTGGTTGCCATGGCGACGATGATGCCTTAATATGTTGCCATGGCGATGATGTCATAATTGGTTGCCATGGCGACGATGATGCCTTAATACGTTGCCATGGCAACGGTGATGTCATAATTGGTTGACATGGCGACGATGATGCCTTAATATGTTGCCATGGCTATGATGTCATAATTGGTTGCCATGGCGACGGTGATGTCATAATTGGTTAACATGGCGACGGTAATGTCATAATTGGTTGACATGGCGATGATGTCATATTTGGTTGCCATGGCGACGGTGATGTCATAATTGGTTGCCATGGCGACGATGATGCCGTAATACGTTGCCATGGCGATGATGTCATAATTGGTTGCCATGGCGACGATCATGCCTTAATACGTTGCCATGGCGATGATGTCATAATTGGTTGCCATGGTGACGATGATGCCTTAATACGTTGCCATGGCGATGATGTCATAATTGGTTGCCATGGCGACGATCATGCCTTAATACGTTGCCATGGCGATGATGTCATAATTAGGTTGCCATGGCGACGGTGATGTCATAATTGGTTGCCATAGCGACGGTGATGTCATAATTGGTTGCCATGGCGACGATGATGCCTTAATACGTTGCCATGGCGACGGTGATATCATAATTGGTTGCCATGGCGACGGTGATGTCATAATTGGTTGCCATGGCGACGGTGATGTCATAATTGGTTGCCATGGCGACGATGATGCCTTAATATGTTGCCATGGCGATGATGTCATAATTGGTTGCCATGGCGACGGTGATGTCATAATTGGTTGCCATGGTGACGGTGATGTCATAATTGGTTGCCATGGCGATGATGTCATAATTGGTTGCCATGGCGACGGTGATGTCATAATTGGTTGCCATGGCGACGATGATGCCTTAATAATTTGCCATGGCGATGATGTCATAATTGGTTGCCATGGCGACGGTGATGTCATAATTGGTTGCCATGGCGACGGTGATGTCATAATTGGTTGCCATGGCGACGATGATGCCTTAATACTTTGCCATGGCGATGATGTCATAATTGGTTGCCATGGCGATGGTGATGTCATAATTGGTTGCCATGGTGACGGTGATGTCATAATTGGTTGCCATGGCGATGATGTCATAATTGGTTGCCATGGCGACAGTGATGTCATAATTGGTTGCCATGGCGACGATGACGCCTTAATACGTTGCCATGGCGATGATGTCATAATTGGTTGCCATGGCGACAATGATGCCTTAATACGTTGCCATGGCAACGGTGATGTCATAATTGGTTGCCATGGCGACGATGATGCCTTAATACGTTGCCATGGCGATGATGTCATAATTGGTTGCCATGGCGACGGTGATGTCATAATTGGTTGCCATGGCGACGATGATGCCTTAATACGTTGCCATGGCGACGGTGATGTCATAATTGGTTGCCATGGTGACGGTGATGTCATAATTTGTTGCCATGGCGATGATGATGTCATAATTGGTTGCCATGGCGACGGTGATGTCATAATTGGTTGCTATGGCGACGATGATGTCATAATTGGTTGCCATGGAGACGATGATGCCTTAATATGTTGCCATGGCGACGGTGATATCATAATTGGTTGCCATGGTGACGGTGATGTCATAATTGGTTGCCATGGCGACGGTGATGCCTTGATACGTTGCCATGGCGACGGTGATGTCGTAATTGGTTGCCATGGTGACGATGATGTCATAATTGGTTGCCATGGCGACGGTGATGTCATAATTGGTTGCCATGGCGATGATGCCTTAATACGTTGCCATGGTGACGGTGATGTCATAATTGGTTGCCATGGCGACGATGATGCCTTAATACATTGCCATGGCGATGATGTCATAATTGGTTGCCATGGCGACGGTGATGTCATAATTGGTTGCCATGGCGACGGTGATGTCATAATTGGTTGCCATGGCGACGATGATGTCTTAATACGTTGCCATGGCGACGGTGATGTCATTATTGGTTGCCATGGCGACGGTGATATCATAATTGGTTGCCATGGTGACGATGATGTCATAATTGGTTGCCATGGCGACGATGATGACTTAATACGTTGCCATGGCGATGATGTCATAATTGGTTTCCATGGTGACGGTGATGTCATAATTGGTTGCCATGGCGACGATGATGCCTTAATACATTGCCATGGCGACGGTGATGTCATAATTGGTTGCCATGGCGATGATGTCATAATTGGTTGCCATGGCGACGATCATGCCTTAATACGTTGCCATGGCGATGATGTCATAATTGGTTGCCATGGCGACGGTGATGTCATAATTAGTTGCCATAGCGACGGTGATGTAACAATTGGTTGCCATGGCGACGATGATGCCTTAATACGTTGCCATGGCGACGGTGATATCATAATTGGTTGCCATGGTGACGGTGATGTCATAATTGGTTGCCATGGCGACGGTGATGTCATAATTGGTTGCCATGGCGACGATGATGCCTTAATACGTTGCCATGGCGATGATGTCATAATTGGTTGCCATGGCGATGGTGATGTCATAATTGGTTGCCATGGCGACGTGATGTCATAATTGGTTGCCATGGCGACGATGATGTCATAATTGGTTGCCATGGCGACGATGATGCCTTAATACGTTGCCATGGCGATGATGTCATAATTGGTTGCCATGGCGATGATGTCATAATTGGTTGCCATGGCGATGATGATGTCATAATTGGTTGCCATGGCGATGATGATGTCATAATTGGTTGCCATGGCGATGATGTCATAATTGGTTGACATGACGATGATGTCATAATTGGTTGCCATGGTGACGATGATGCCTTAACACGTTGCCATGGCGACGGTGATGTCATAATTGGTTGCCATGGCGACGGTGATGTCATAATTGGTTGCCATGGCGACGATGATGTCTTAATACGTTGCCATGGCGACGGTGATGTCATTATTGGTTGCCATGGCGACGGTGATATCATAATTGGTTGCCATGGCGACGATGATGTCATAATTGGTTGCCATGGCGACGATGATGCCTTAATACGTTGCCATGGCGATGATGTCATAATTGGTTGCCATGGCGACGGTGATGTCATAATTGGTTGCCATGGCGACGATGATGCCTTAATACGTTGACATGGCGACGGTGATGTCATAATTGGTTGCCATGGCGATGATGTCATACTTGGTTGCCATGGCGACGGTGATGTCATAATTGGTTGCCATGGCAAAGATGATGCCTTAATACGTTGCCATGGCGACGGTGATGTCATAATTTGTTGCCATGGTGTTGATGATGTCATGCCATGGCGACGGTGATGTCATAATTGGTTGCTATGGCGACGATGATGTCATAATTGGTTGCCATGGCGATGATGCCTTAATACGTTGCCATGGTGACGGTGATGTCATAATTGGTTGCCATGGCGACGATGATGCCTTAATATGTTGCCATGGCTATGATGTCATAATTGGTTGCCATGGCGACGGTGATGTCATAATTGGTTAACATGGCGACGGTAATGTCATAATTGGTTGACATGGCGATGATGTCATGTTTGGTTGCCATGGCGACGGTGATGTCATAATTGGTTGCCATGGCGACGATGATGCCTTAATACGTTGTCATGGCGATGATATCATAATTGGTTGCCATGGCGACAGTGATGTCATAATTGGTTGCCATGGCGACGATCATGCCTTAATACGTTGCCATGGCGATGATGTCATAATTGGTTGCCATGGCGACGTGATGTCATAATTTGTTGCCATGGCGATGGTGATGTCATAATTGGTTGCCATGGCGACGATGATGCCTTAATACGTTGTCATGGCGACGGTGATGTCATAATTCATTTGCCTTGGCGACGGTGATGTCATAATTGGTTGCCGTGGAGACGGTGATGTCATAATTGGTTGCCATGGCGACGGTGATGTCATAATTGGTTGCCATGACGATGATGATGTCATAATTGGTTGCCATGGCTATGATGTCATAATTGGTTGCCATGGCGATGATGTCATAATTGGTCGCCATGGCGATTATGTCATAATTGGTTGCCATGGTGATTAAGTCATAATTGGTTGCCATGGCGATGATGTCATATTAGGTTGCCATGGCGACGGTGATGTCATAATTGGTTGCCATGGCGATGATGTCATAATTGGTTGCCATGGCGACGGTGATGTCATAATTGGTTGCCATGGCGATGATGCCTTAACACGTTGCCATGGCGACGGTGATGTCATAATTGGTTGCCATGGCGACGGTGATATCATAATTGGTTGCCATGGCGACGATGATGCTTTAATACGTTGCCATGGCGACGATGAAGTCATAATTGGTTGCCATGGCGACGATGATGTCATAATTGGTTGCCATGGCGACGATGATGTCATAATTGGTTGCCATGGCGACGATGATGCCTTAATACGTTGCCATGGCGATGATGTCATAATTGGTTGCCATGGCGATGATTATGTCATAATTGGTTGCCATGGCGATGATTATGTCATAATTGGTTGCCATGGCGATGATGATGTCATAATTGGTTGCCATGGCGATGATGTCATAATTGGTTGACATGACGATGATGTCATAATTGGTTGCCATGGTGACGATGATGCCTTAACACGTTGCCATGGCGACGGTGATGTCATAATTGGTTGCCATGGCGACGGTGATGTCATAATTGGTTGCCATGGCGACGATGATGTCTTAATACGTTGCCATGGCGACGGTGATGTCATTATTGGTTGCCATGGCGACGGTGATATCATAATTGGTTGCCATGGCGACGATGATGTCATAATTGGTTGCCATGGCGACGATGATGCCTTAATACGTTGCCATGGCGATGATGTCATAATTGGTTGCCATGGCGACGGTGATGTCATAATTGGTTGCCATGGCGACGATGATGCCTTAATACGTTGACATGGCGACGGTGAAGTCATAATTGGTTGCCATGGCGATGATGTCATACTTGGTTGCCATGGCGACGGTGATGTCATAATTGGTTGCCATGGTGATGATGTCATAATTGGTTGCCATGGTGACGATGATGCCTTAATACGTTGCCATGGCGATGATGTCATAATTGGTTGCCATGGCGACGATCATGCCTTAATACGTTGCCATGGCGATGATGTCATAATTAGGTTGCCATGGTGACGGTGATGTCATAATTGGTTGCCATAGCGACGGTGATGTCATAATTGGTTGCCATGGCGACGATGATGCCTTAATACGTTGCCATGGCGACGGTGATATCATAATTGGTTGCCATGGCGACGGTGATGTCATAATTGGTTGCCATGGCGACGGTGATGTCATAATTGGTTGCCATGGCGACGATGATGCCTTAATACGTTGCCATGGCGATGATGTCATAATTGGTTGCCATGGCGACGGTGATGTCATAATTGGTTGCCATGGTGACGGTGATGTCATAATTGGTTGCCATGGCGATGATGTCATAATTGGTTGCCATGGCGACGGTGATGTCATAATTGGTTGCCATGGCGACGATGATGCCTTAATACGTTGCCATGGTGATGATGTCATAATTGGTTGCCATGGCGACAATGATGCCTTAATACGTTGCCATGGCAACGGTGATGTCATAATTGGTTGCCATGGCGACGATGATGCCTTAATACGTTGCCATGGCGATGATGTCATAATTGGTTGCCATGGCGACGGTGATGTCATAATTGGTTGCCATGGCGACGATGATGCCTTAATACGTTGCCATGGCGACGGTGATGTCATAATTGGTTGCCATGGCGACGGTGATGTCATAATTTGTTGCCATGGCGATGATGATGTCATAATTGGTTGCCATGGCGGCGGTGATGTCATAATTGGTTGCTATGGTGACGATGATGTCATAATTGGTTGCCATGGAGACGATGATGCCTTAATACGTTGCCATGGCGACGGTGATATCATAATTGGTTGCCATGGTGACGGTGATGTCATAATTGGTTGCCATGGTGACGGTGATGTCATAATTTGTTGCCATGGTGATGATGATGTCATGCCATGGCGACAGTGATGTCATAATGGGTTGCTATGGCGACGATGATGTCATAATTGGTTGCCATGGAGACGATGATGCCTTAATACGTTGCCATGGCGATGATGTCATAAATGGTTGCCATGGCGACGGTGATGTCATAATTGGTTGCCATGGCGACGATTATGCCTTAATACGTTGCCATGGCGATGATGTCATAATTGGTTGCCATGGCGACGGTGATGTCATAATTGGTTGCCATGGCGACGGTGATGTCATCATTGGTTGCCATGGCGACAATGATGTCATGATTGGTTGCCATGGCGACGATGATGCCTTAATATGTTGCCATGGCGATGATGTCATAATTGGTTGCCATGGCGACGGTGATGTCATAATTGGTTGCCATGGTGACGGTGATGTCATAATTGGTTGCCATGGCGACAATGAAGTCATAATTGGTTGCCATGGTGACGATGATGCCTTAACACGTTGCCATGGCGATGATGTCATAATTGGTTGCCATGGCGACGGTGATGTCATAATTGGTTGCCATGGCGACGATGATGCCTTAATACGTTGCCATGGCGATGATGTCATAATTGGTTGCCATGGTGACGGTGATGTAATAATTGGTTGCCATGGCGACGTTGATGTCATAATTCTTTGCCATGGCGACAATGATGTCATGATTGGTTGCCATGGCGACGATGATGCCTTAATATGTTGCCATGGCGACGGTGATGTCATAATTTGTTGCCATGGCGATGATGATGTCATAATTGGTTGCCATGGCGACGGTGATGTCATAATTGGTTGCCATGGCGACGATGATGCCTTAATACGTTGCCATGGCGATGATGTCATAAATGGTTGCCATGGCGACGGTGATGTCATAATTCGTTTGCCATGGTGATGGTGATGTCATAATTGGTTGCCATGGTGACGGTGATGTCATAATTGGTTGCCATGGCGACGGTGATGTCATAATTGGTTGCCATGACGATGATGTCATAATTGGTTGCCATGGCGATGATGTCATAATTGGTTGCCATGGCGATTATGTCATAATTGGTTGCCATGGCGACGATGATACCTTAATACGTTGCCATGGCGATGAAGTCATAATTGGTTGCCATGGCGATGATGATGTCATAATAGGTTGCCATGGCGACGGTGAGGTCATAATTGGTTGCCATGGCGATGATGTCATAATAGGTTGCCATGGCGATGATGTCATAATAGGTTGCCATGGCGACGGTGATGTCATAATTGGTTGCCATGGCGATGGTGATGTAATAATTGGTTGCCATGGCGACGATGATGCCTTAATACGTTGCCATGGCGACGATGATGCCTTAATATGTTGCCATGGCGACGGTGATGTCATAATTGGTTGCCATGGCGACGGTGATGTCATAATTGGTTGCATTGGCGACAGTGATGTCATAATTGGTTGCCATGACGATGATGATGTCATAATTGGTTGCCATGGCGATGATGTCATAATTGGTTGCCATGGCGACGGTGATGTCATAATTGGTTGCCATGGCGACGATGATGCCTTAATACGTTGCCATGGCGACGGTGATGTCATAATTGGTTGCCATGGCGACGATGATGCCTTAATACGTTGCCATGGCGATGATGTCATAATTGGTTGCCATGGCGACGGTGATGTCATAATTGGTTGCCATGGCGACGATGATGCCTTAATACGTTGCCATGGCGATGATGTCATAATTGGTTGCCATGGCGACGGTGATGTCATAATTGGTTGCCATGGCGACGATGATGCCTTAATACATTGCCATGGCGATGATGTCATAATTGGTTGCCATGGCGACGGTGATGCCATAATTGGTTGACATGGCGACGGTGATGTCATAATTGGTTGCCATGGCGATGATGTCATAATTGGTTGCCATGGCGACGGTGATGTCATAGTTGGTTGCCATGGCGACGATGATGCCTTAATACGTTGCCATGGCGATGATGTCATAATTGGTTGCCATGGTGACGGTGATGTCATAATTGGTTGCCATGGCGATGGTGATGTCATAATTGGTTGCCATGGCGACAATGATTTCATAATTGGTTGCCATGGCGACGATGATGCCTTAATACGTTGACATGGCGATGATGTCATAATTGGTTGCCATGGCGACGGTGATGTCATAATTGGTTGCCATGGCGACGATGATGCCTTAATACGTTGCCATGGCGATGATGTCATAATTGGTTGCCATGGCGACGGTGATGTCATAATTGGTTGCCATGGCGACGGTGATGTCATAATTGGTTGCCATGGCGACAATGATGTCATAATTGGTTGCCATGGCGACGATGATGCCTTAATACGTTGACAAGGCGATGATGTCATAATTGGTTGCCATGGCGACGGTGATGTCATAATTGGTTGCCATGGCGACGATGATGCCTTAATACGTTGCCATGGCGATGATGTCATAATTGGTTGCCATGGCGATGATGATGCCTTAATACGTTGCCATGGCGACGGTTATGTCATAATTTGTTGCCATGGCGATGATGATGTCATAATTGGTTGCCATGGCGACGGTGATGTCATAATTGGTTGCTATGGCGACGATGATGTCATAATTGGTTGCCATGGAGACTATGATGCCTTAATACGTTGCCATGGCGACGGTGATATCATTGGTTGCCATGGCGACGGTGATGTCATAATTATTTGCCATGGCGATGATGTCATAATTGGTTGCCATGGCGATGGTGATGTCATAATTGGTTGCCATGGCGACGGTGATGTAGTAATTGGTTGCCATGGCGACAATGATGTCATAATTGGTTGCCATGGCGACGATTATGCCTTAATACATTGCCATGGCGATGATGTCATAAATGGTTGCCATGGCGACGGTGATGTCATAATTGGTTGCCATGGCGACGATTATGCCTTAATACGTTGCCATGGTTTGATGTCATAATTGGTTGCCATGGCGACGGTGATGTCATAATTGGTTGCCATGGCGACGGTGATGTCATAATTGGTTGCCATGGCGACAATGATGTCATAATTGGTTGCCATGGCGACGATGATGCCTTAATACGTTGCCATGGCGATGATGTCATAATTGGTTGCCATGGCGACGGTGATGTCATAATTGGTTGCCATGGCGACGGTGATGTCATAATTGGTTGCCATGGCGATGATGTCATAATTTGTTGCCATGGCGACGGTGATGTCATAATTGGTTGCCATGGTGACGGTGATGTCATAATTGGTTGCCATGGCGACGATGATGCCTTAATTCGTTGCCATGGCGATGATGTCATAATTGGTTGCCATGGCGACGATCATGCCTTAATACGTTGCCATGGCGATGATGTCATAATTGGTTGCATGGCGACGTTGATGTCATAATTAGTTGCCATAGCGACGGTGATGTAACAATTGGTTGCCATGGCGACGATGATGCCTTAATACGTTGCCATGGCGACGGTGATATCATAATTGGTTGCCATGGTGACGGTGATGTCATAATTGGTTGCCATGGCGACGGTGATGTCATAATTGGTTGCCATGGCGACGATGATGCCTTAATACGTTGCCATGGCGATGATGTCATAATTGGTTGCCATGGCGATGGTGATGTCATAATTGGTTGCCATGGCGACGTGATGTCATAATTGGTTGCCATGGCGATGATGTCATAATTGGTTGCCATGGCGACGGTGATGTCATAATTGGTTGCCATGGCGACGATGATGCCTTAATATGTTGCCATGGCGATGATGTCATAATTGGTTGCCATGGCGACGATGATGCCTTAATACGTTGCCATGGCAACGGTGATGTCATAATTGGTTGACATGGCGACGATGATGCCTTAATATGTTGCCATGGCTATGATGTCATAATTGGTTGCCATGGCGACGGTGATGTCATAATTGGTTAACATGGCGACGGTAATGTCATAATTGGTTGACATGGCGATGATGTCATATTTGGTTGCCATGGCGACGGTGATGTCATAATTGGTTGCCATGGCGACGATGATGCCGTAATACGTTGCCATGGCGATGATGTCATAATTGGTTGCCATGGCGACGATCATGCCTTAATACGTTGCCATGGCGATGATGTCATAATTGGTTGCCATGGTGACGTGATGTCATAATTTGTTGCCATGGCGATGGTGATGTCATAATTGGTTGCCATGGCGACGATGATGCCTTAATATGTTGCCATGGCGACGGTGATGTCATAATTCATTTGCCTTGGCGACGGTGATGTCATAATTGGTTGCCGTGGAGACGGTGATGTCATAATTGGTTGCCATGGCGACGGTGATGTCATAATTGGTTGCCATGACGATGATGATGTCATAATTGGTTGCCATGGCTATGATGTCATAATTGGTTGCCATGGCGATGATGTCATAATTGGTCGCCATGGCGATTATGTCATAATTGGTTGCCATGGTGATTAAGTCATAATTGGTTGCCATGGCGATGATGTCATATTAGGTTGCCATGGCGACGGTGATGTCATAATTGGTTGCCATGGCGATGATGTCATAATTGGTTGCCATGGCGACGGTGATGTCATAATTGGTTGCCATGGCGATGATGCCTTAATATGTTGCCATGGCGACGGTGATGTCATAATTGGTTGCCATGGCGACGGTGATATCATAATTGGTTGCCATGGCGACGATGATGCTTTAATACGTTGCCATGGCGACGATGAAGTCATAATTGGTTGCCATGGCGACGATGATGTCATAATTGGTTGCCATGGCGACGATGATGTCATAATTGGTTGCCATGGCGACGATGATGCCTTAATACGTTGCCATGGCGATGATGTCATAATTGGTTGCCATGGCGATGATGTCATAATTGGTTGCCATGGCGATGATGATGTCATAATTGGTTGCCATGGCGATGATGATGTCATAATTGGTTGCCATGGCGATGATGTCATAATTGGTTGACATGACGATGATGTCATAATTGGTTGCCATTGTGACGATGATGCCTTAACACGTTGCCATGGCGACGGTGATGTCATAATTGGTTGCCATGGCGACGGTGATGTCATAATTGGTTGCCATGGCGACGATGATGTCTTAATACGTTGCCATGGCGACGGTGATGTCATAATTGGTTGCCATAGCGACGGTGATGTCATAATTGGTTGCCATGGCGACGATGATGCCTTAATACGTTGCCATGGCGACGGTGATATCATAATTGGTTGCCATGGCGACGGTGATGTCATAATTGGTTGCCATGGCGACGGTGATGTCATAATTGGTTGCCATGGCGACGATGATGCCTTAATATGTTGCCATGGCGATGATGTCATAATTGGTTGCCATGGCGACGGTGATGTCATAATTGGTTGCCATGGTGACGGTGATGTCATAATTGGTTGCCATGGCGATGATGTCATAATTGGTTGCCATGGCGACGGTGATGTCATAATTGGTTGCCATGGCGACGATGATGCCTTAATAATTTGCCATGGCGATGATGTCATAATTGGTTGCCATGGCGATGGTGATGTCATAATTGGTTGCCATGGCGACGGTGATGTCATAATTGGTTGCCATGGCGACGATGATGCCTTAATACTTTGCCATGGCGATGATGTCATAATTGGTTGCCATGGCGATGGTGATGTCATAATTGGTTGCCATGGTGACGGTGATGTCATAATTGGTTGCCATGGCGATGATGTCATAATTGGTTGCCATGGCGACAGTGATGTCATAATTGGTTGCCATGGCGACGATGACGCCTTAATACGTTGCCATGGCGATGATGTCATAATTGGTTGCCATGGCGACAATGATGCCTTAATACGTTGCCATGGCAACGGTGATGTCATAATTGGTTGCCATGGCGACGATGATGCCTTAATACGTTGCCATGGCGATGATGTCATAATTGGTTGCCATGGCGACGGTGATGTCATAATTGGTTGCCATGGCGACGATGATGCCTTAATACGTTGCCATGGCGACGGTGATGTCATAATTGGTTGCCATGGTGACGGTGATGTCATAATTTGTTGCCATGGCGATGATGATGTCATAATTGGTTGCCATGGCGACGGTGATGTCATAATTGGTTGCTATGGCGACGATGATGTCATAATTGGTTGCCATGGAGACGATGATGCCTTAATATGTTGCCATGGCGACGGTGATATCATAATTGGTTGCCATGGTGACGGTGATGTCATAATTGGTTGCCATGGCGACGGTGATGCCTTGATACGTTGCCATGGCGACGGTGATGTCGTAATTGGTTGCCATGGTGACGATGATGTCATAATTGGTTGCCATGGCGACGGTGATGTCATAATTGGTTGCCATGGCGATGATGCCTTAATACGTTGCCATGGTGACGGTGATGTCATAATTGGTTGCCATGGCGACGATGATGCCTTAATACATTGCCATGGCGACGGTGATGTCATAATTGGTTGCCATGGCGATGATGTCATAATTGGTTGCCATGGCGACGATCATGCCTTAATACGTTGCCATGGCGATGATGTCATAATTGGTTGCCATGGCGACGGTGATGTCATTATTGGTTGCCATGGCGACGGTGATATCATAATTGGTTGCCATGGTGACGATGATGTCATAATTGGTTGCCATGGCGACGATGATGACTTAATACGTTGCCATGGCGATGATGTCATAATTGGTTTCCATGGTGACGGTGATGTCATAATTGGTTGCCATGGCGACGATGATGCCTTAATACATTGCCATGGCGACGGTGATGTCATAATTGGTTGCCATGGCGATGATGTCATAATTGGTTGCCATGGCGACGATCATGCCTTAATACGTTGCCATGGCGATGATGTCATAATTGGTTGCCATGGCGACGGTGATGTCATAATTAGTTGCCATAGCGACGGTGATGTAACAATTGGTTGCCATGGCGACGATGATGCCTTAATACGTTGCCATGGCGACGGTGATATCATAATTGGTTGCCATGGTGACGGTGATGTCATAATTGGTTGCCATGGCGACGGTGATGTCATAATTGGTTGCCATGGCGACGATGATGCCTTAATACGTTGCCATGGCGATGATGTCATAATTGGTTGCCATGGCGATGGTGATGTCATAATTGGTTGCCATGGCGACGTGATGTCATAATTGGTTGCCTTGGCGACGATGATGTCATAATTGGTTGCCATGGCGACGATGATGCCTTAATACGTTGCCATGGCGATGATGTCATAATTGGTTGCCATGGCGATGATGTCATAATTGGTTGCCATGGCGATGATGATGTCATAATTGGTTGCCATGGCGATGATGATGTCATAATTGGTTGCCATGGCGATGATGTCATAATTGGTTGACATGACGATGATGTCATAATTGGTTGCCATGGTGACGATGATGCCTTAACACGTTGCCATGGCGACGGTGATGTCATAATTGGTTGCCATGGCGACGGTGATGTCATAATTGGTTGCCATGGCGACGATGATGTCTTAATACGTTGCCATGGCGACGGTGATGTCATTATTGGTTGCCATGGCGACGGTGATATCATAATTGGTTGCCATGGCGACGATGATGTCATAATTGGTTGCCATGGCGACGATGATGCCTTAATACGTTGCCATGGCGATGATGTCATAATTGGTTGCCATGGCGACGGTGATGTCATAATTGGTTGCCATGGCGACGATGATGCCTTAATACGTTGACATGGCGACGGTGATGTCATAATTGGTTGCCATGGCGATGATGTCATACTTGGTTGCCATGGCGACGGTGATGTCATAATTGGTTGCCATGGCAAAGATGATGCCTTAATACGTTGCCATGGCGACGGTGATGTCATAATTTGTTGCCATGGTGTTGATGATGTCATGCCATGGCGACGGTGATGTCATAATTGGTTGCTATGGCGACGATGATGTCATAATTGGTTGCCATGGCGATGATGCCTTAATACGTTGCCATGGTGACGGTGATGTCATAATTGGTTGCCATGGCGACGATGATGCCTTAATATGTTGCCATGGCTATGATGTCATAATTGGTTGCCATGGCGACGGTGATGTCATAATTGGTTAACATGGCGACGGTAATGTCATAATTGGTTGACATGGCGATGATGTCATGTTTGGTTGCCATGGCGACGGTGATGTCATAATTGGTTGCCATGGCGACGATGATGCCTTAATACGTTGTCATGGCGATGATATCATAATTGGTTGCCATGGCGACAGTGATGTCATAATTGGTTGCCATGGCGACGATCATGCCTTAATACGTTGCCATGGCGATGATGTCATAATTGGTTGCCATGGCGACGTGATGTCATAATTTGTTGCCATGGCGATGGTGATGTCATAATTGGTTGCCATGGCGACGATGATGCCTTAATACGTTGTCATGGCGACGGTGATGTCATAATTCATTTGCCTTGGCGACGGTGATGTCATAATTGGTTGCCGTGGAGACGGTGATGTCATAATTGGTTGCCATGGCGACGGTGATGTCATAATTGGTTGCCATGACGATGATGATGTCATAATTGGTTGCCATGGCTATGATGTCATAATTGGTTGCCATGGCGATGATGTCATAATTGGTCGCCATGGCGATTATGTCATAATTGGTTGCCATGGTGATTAAGTCATAATTGGTTGCCATGGCGATGATGTCATATTAGGTTGCCATGGCGACGGTGATGTCATAATTGGTTGCCATGGCGATGATGTCATAATTGGTTGCCATGGCGACGGTGATGTCATAATTGGTTGCCATGGCGATGATGCCTTAACACGTTGCCATGGCGACGGTGATGTCATAATTGGTTGCCATGGCGACGGTGATATCATAATTGGTTGCCATGGCGACGATGATGCTTTAATACGTTGCCATGGCGACGATGAAGTCATAATTGGTTGCCATGGCGACGATGATGTCATAATTGGTTGCCATGGCGACGATGATGTCATAATTGGTTGCCATGGCGACGATGATGCCTTAATACGTTGCCATGGCGATGATGTCATAATTGGTTGCCATGGCGATGATTATGTCATAATTGGTTGCCATGGCGATGATTATGTCATAATTGGTTGCCATGGCGATGATGATGTCATAATTGGTTGCCATGGCGATGATGTCATAATTGGTTGACATGACGATGATGTCATAATTGGTTGCCATGGTGACGATGATGCCTTAACACGTTGCCATGGCGACGGTGATGTCATAATTGGTTGCCATGGCGACGGTGATGTCATAATTGGTTGCCATGGCGACGATGATGTCTTAATACGTTGCCATGGCGACGGTGATGTCATTATTGGTTGCCATGGCGACGGTGATATCATAATTGGTTGCCATGGCGACGATGATGTCATAATTGGTTGCCATGGCGACGATGATGCCTTAATACGTTGCCATGGCGATGATGTCATAATTGGTTGCCATGGCGACGGTGATGTCATAATTGGTTGCCATGGCGACGATGATGCCTTAATACGTTGACATGGCGACGGTGAAGTCATAATTGGTTGCCATGGCGATGATGTCATACTTGGTTGCCATGGCGACGGTGATGTCATAATTGGTTGCCATGGTGATGATGTCATAATTGGTTGCCATGGTGACGATGATGCCTTAATACGTTGCCATGGCGATGATGTCATAATTGGTTGCCATGGCGACGATCATGCCTTAATACGTTGCCATGGCGATGATGTCATAATTAGGTTGCCATGGTGACGGTGATGTCATAATTGGTTGCCATAGCGACGGTGATGTCATAATTGGTTGCCATGGCGACGATGATGCCTTAATACGTTGCCATGGCGACGGTGATATCATAATTGGTTGCCATGGCGACGGTGATGTCATAATTGGTTGCCATGGCGACGGTGATGTCATAATTGGTTGCCATGGCGACGATGATGCCTTAATACGTTGCCATGGCGATGATGTCATAATTGGTTGCCATGGCGACGGTGATGTCATAATTGGTTGCCATGGTGACGGTGATGTCATAATTGGTTGCCATGGCGATGATGTCATAATTGGTTGCCATGGCGACGGTGATGTCATAATTGGTTGCCATGGCGACGATGATGCCTTAATACGTTGCCATGGTGATGATGTCATAATTGGTTGCCATGGCGACAATGATGCCTTAATACGTTGCCATGGCAACGGTGATGTCATAATTGGTTGCCATGGCGACGATGATGCCTTAATACGTTGCCATGGCGATGATGTCATAATTGGTTGCCATGGCGACGGTGATGTCATAATTGGTTGCCATGGCGACGATGATGCCTTAATACGTTGCCATGGCGACGGTGATGTCATAATTGGTTGCCATGGCGACGGTGATGTCATAATTTGTTGCCATGGCGATGATGATGTCATAATTGGTTGCCATGGCGGCGGTGATGTCATAATTGGTTGCTATGGTGACGATGATGTCATAATTGGTTGCCATGGAGACGATGATGCCTTAATACGTTGCCATGGCGACGGTGATATCATAATTGGTTGCCATGGTGACGGTGATGTCATAATTGGTTGCCATGGTGACGGTGATGTCATAATTTGTTGCCATGGTGATGATGATGTCATGCCATGGCGACAGTGATGTCATAATGGGTTGCTATGGCGACGATGATGTCATAATTGGTTGCCATGGAGACGATGATGCCTTAATACGTTGCCATGGCGATGATGTCATAAATGGTTGCCATGGCGACGGTGATGTCATAATTGGTTGCCATGGCGACGATTATGCCTTAATACGTTGCCATGGCGATGATGTCATAATTGGTTGCCATGGCGACGGTGATGTCATAATTGGTTGCCATGGCGACGGTGATGTCATCATTGGTTGCCATGGCGACAATGATGTCATGATTGGTTGCCATGGCGACGATGATGCCTTAATATGTTGCCATGGCGATGATGTCATAATTGGTTGCCATGGCGACGGTGATGTCATAATTGGTTGCCATGGTGACGGTGATGTCATAATTGGTTGCCATGGCGACAATGAAGTCATAATTGGTTGCCATGGTGACGATGATGCCTTAACACGTTGCCATGGCGATGATGTCATAATTGGTTGCCATGGCGACGGTGATGTCATAATTGGTTGCCATGGCGACGATGATGCCTTAATACGTTGCCATGGCGATGATGTCATAATTGGTTGCCATGGTGACGGTGATGTAATAATTGGTTGCCATGGCGACGTTGATGTCATAATTCTTTGCCATGGCGACAATGATGTCATGATTGGTTGCCATGGCGACGATGATGCCTTAATATGTTGCCATGGCGACGGTGATGTCATAATTTGTTGCCATGGCGATGATGATGTCATAATTGGTTGCCATGGCGACGGTGATGTCATAATTGGTTGCCATGGCGACGATGATGCCTTAATACGTTGCCATGGCGATGATGTCATAAATGGTTGCCATGGCGACGGTGATGTCATAATTCGTTTGCCATGGTGACGGTGATGTCATAATTGGTTGCCATGGTGACGGTGATGTCATAATTGGTTGCCATGGCGACGGTGATGTCATAATTGGTTGCCATGACGATGATGATGTCATAATTGGTTGCCATGGCGATGATGTCATAATTGGTTGCCATGGCGATTATGTCATAATTGGTTGCCATGGCGACGATGATACCTTAATACGTTGCCATGGCGATGAAGTCATAATTGGTTGCCATGGCGATGATGATGTCATAATAGGTTGCCATGGCGACGGTGAGGTCATAATTGGTTGCCATGGCGATGATGTCATAATAGGTTGCCATGGCGATGATGTCATAATAGGTTGCCATGGCGACGGTGATGTCATAATTGGTTGCCATGGCGATGGTGATGTAATAATTGGTTGCCATGGCGACGATGATGCCTTAATACGTTGCCATGGCGACGATGATGCCTTAATATGTTGCCATGGCGACGGTGATGTCATAATTGGTTGCATTGGCGACAGTGATGTCATAATTGGTTGCCATGACGATGATGATGTCATAATTGGTTGCCATGGCGATGATGTCATAATTGGTTGCCATGGCGACGGTGATGTCATAATTGGTTGCCATGGCGACGATGATGCCTTAATACGTTGCCATGGCGACGGTGATGTCATAATTGGTTGCCATGGCGACGATGATGCCTTAATACGTTGCCATGGCGATGATGTCATAATTGGTTGCCATGGCGACGGTGATGTCATAATTGGTTGCCATGGCGACGATGATGCCTTAATACGTTGCCATGGCGATGATGTCATAATTGGTTGCCATGGCGACGGTGATGTCATAATTGGTTGCCATGGCGACGATGATGCCTTAATACATTGCCATGGCGATGATGTCATAATTGGTTGCCATGGCGACGGTGATGCCATAATTGGTTGACATGGCGACGGTGATGTCATAATTGGTTGCCATGGCGATGATGTCATAATTGGTTGCCATGGCGACGGTGATGTCATAGTTGGTTGCCATGGCGACGATGATGCCTTAATACGTTGCCATGGCGATGATGTCATAATTGGTTGCCATGGTGACGGTGATGTCATAATTGGTTGCCATGGCGATGGTGATGTCATAATTGGTTGCCATGGCGACAATGATTTCATAATTGGTTGCCATGGCGACGATGATGCCTTAATACGTTGACATGGCGATGATGTCATAATTGGTTGCCATGGCGACGGTGATGTCATAATTGGTTGCCATGGCGACGATGATGCCTTAATACGTTGCCATGGCGATGATGTCATAATTGGTTGCCATGGCGACGGTGATGTCATAATTGGTTGCCATGGCGACGGTGATGTCATAATTGGTTGCCATGGCGACAATGATGTCATAATTGGTTGCCATGGCGACGATGATGCCTTAATACGTTGACAAGGCGATGATGTCATAATTGGTTGCCATGGCGACGGTGATGTCATAATTGGTTGCCATGGCGACGATGATGCCTTAATACGTTGCCATGGCGATGATGTCATAATTGGTTGCCATGGCGATGATGATGCCTTAATACGTTGCCATGGCGACGGTTATGTCATAATTTGTTGCCATGGCGATGATGATGTCATAATTGGTTGCCATGGCGACGGTGATGTCATAATTGGTTGCTATGGCGACGATGATGTCATAATTGGTTGCCATGGAGACTATGATGCCTTAATACGTTGCCATGGCGACGGTGATATCATTGGTTGCCATGGCGACGGTGATGTCATAATTATTTGCCATGGCGATGATGTCATAATTGGTTGCCATGGCGATGGTGATGTCATAATTGGTTGCCATGGCGACGGTGATGTAGTAATTGGTTGCCATGGCGACAATGATGTCATAATTGGTTGCCATGGCGACGATTATGCCTTAATACATTGCCATGGCGATGATGTCATAAATGGTTGCCATGGCGACGGTGATGTCATAATTGGTTGCCATGGTGACGATTATGCCTTAATACGTTGCCATGGTTTGATGTCATAATTGGTTGCCATGGCGACGGTGATGTCATAATTGGTTGCCATGGCGACGGTGATGTCATAATTGGTTGCCATGGCGACAATGATGTCATAATTGGTTGCCATGGCGACGATGATGCCTTAATACGTTGCCATGGCGATGATGTCATAATTGGTTGCCATGGCGACGGTGATGTCATAATTGGTTGCCATGGCGACGGTGATGTCATAATTGGTTGCCATGGCGATGATGTCATAATTTGTTGCCATGGCGACGGTGATGTCATAATTGGTTGCCATGGTGACGGTGATGTCATAATTGGTTGCCATGGCGACGATGATGCCTTAATTCGTTGCCATGGCGATGATGTCATAATTGGTTGCCATGGCGACGATCATGCCTTAATACGTTGCCATGGCGATGATGTCATAATTGGTTGCATGGCGACGTTGATGTCATAATTAGTTGCCATAGCGACGGTGATGTAACAATTGGTTGCCATGGCGACGATGATGCCTTAATACGTTGCCATGGCGACGGTGATATCATAATTGGTTGCCATGGTGACGGTGATGTCATAATTGGTTGCCATGGCGACGGTGATGTCATAATTGGTTGCCATGGCGACGATGATGCCTTAATACGTTGCCATGGCGATGATGTCATAATTGGTTGCCATGGCGATGGTGATGTCATAATTGGTTGCCATGGCGACGTGATGTCATAATTGGTTGCCATGGCGATGATGTCATAATTGGTTGCCATGGCGACGGTGATGTCATAATTGGTTGCCATGGCGACGATGATGCCTTAATATGTTGCCATGGCGATGATGTCATAATTGGTTGCCATGGCGACGATGATGCCTTAATACGTTGCCATGGCAACGGTGATGTCATAATTGGTTGACATGGCGACGATGATGCCTTAATATGTTGCCATGGCTATGATGTCATAATTGGTTGCCATGGCGACGGTGATGTCATAATTGGTTAACATGGCGACGGTAATGTCATAATTGGTTGACATGGCGATGATGTCATATTTGGTTGCCATGGCGACGGTGATGTCATAATTGGTTGCCATGGCGACGATGATGCCGTAATACGTTGCCATGGCGATGATGTCATAATTGGTTGCCATGGCGACGATCATGCCTTAATACGTTGCCATGGCGATGATGTCATAATTGGTTGCCATGGCGACGGTGATGTCATAATTGGTTGCCATGGCGACGGTGATGTCATAATTGGTTGCCATGGCGATGATGTCATAATTGGTTGCCATGGTGACGGTGATGTCATAATTGGTTGCCATGGCGACGATGATGCCTTAATACGTTGCCATGGCGATGATGTCATAATTGGTTGCCATGGCGACGATCATGCCTTAATACGTTGCCATGGCGATGATGTCATAATTGGTTGCCATGGCGACGGTGATGTCATAATTAGTTGCCATAGCGACGGTGATGTAACAATTGGTTGCCATGGCGACGATGATGCCTTAATACGTTGCCATGGCGACGGTGATATCATAATTGGTTGCCATGGTGACGGTGATGTCATAATTGGTTGCCATGGCGACGGTGATGTCATAATTGGTTGCCATGGCGACGATGATGCCTTAATACGTTGCCATGGCGATGATGTCATAATTGGTTGCCATGGCGATGGTGATGTCATAATTGGTTGCCATGGCGACGTGATGTCATAATTGGTTGCCATGGCGACGATGATGTCATAATTGGTTGCCATGGCGACGATGATGCCTTAATACGTTGCCATGGCGATGATGTCATAATTGGTTGCCATGGCGATGATGTCATAATTGGTTGCCATGGCGATGATGATGTCATAATTGGTTGCCATGGCGATGATGATGTCATAATTGGTTGCCATGGCGATGATGTCATAATTGGTTGACATGACGATGATGTCATAATTGGTTGCCATGGTGACGATGATGCCTTAACACGTTGCCATGGCGACGGTGATGTCATAATTGGTTGCCATGGCGACGGTGATGTCATAATTGGTTGCCATGGCGACGATGATGTCTTAATACGTTGCCATGGCGACGGTGATGTCATTATTGGTTGCCATGGCGACGGTGATATCATAATTGGTTGCCATGGTGACGATGATGTCATAATTGGTTGCCATGGCGACGATGATGCCTTAATACGTTGCCATGGCGATGATGTCATAATTGGTTGCCATGGCGACGGTGATGTCATAATTGGTTGCCATGGCGACGATGATGTCATAATTGGTTGCCATGGAGACTATGATGCCTTAATACGTTGCCATGGCGACGGTGATATCATTGGTTGCCATGGCGACGGTGATGTCATAATTATTTGCCATGGCGATGATGTCATAATTGGTTGCCATGGCGATGGTGATGTCATAATTGGTTGCCATGGCGACGGTGATGTAGTAATTGGTTGCCATGGCGACAATGATGTCATAATTGGTTGCCATGGCGACGATTATGCCTTAATACATTGCCATGGCGATGATGTCATAAATGGTTGCCATGGCGACGGTGATGTCATAATTGGTTGCCATGGCGACGATTATGCCTTAATACGTTGCCATGGTTTGATGTCATAATTGGTTGCCATGGCGACGGTGATGTCATAATTGGTTGCCATGGCGACGGTGATGTCATAATTGGTTGCCATGGCGACAATGATGTCATAATTGGTTGCCATGGCGACGATGATGCCTTAATACGTTGCCATGGCGATGATGTCATAATTGGTTGCCATGGCGACGGTGATGTCATAATTGGTTGCCATGGCGACGGTGATGTCATAATTGGTTGCCATGGCGATGATGTCATAATTTGTTGCCATGGCGACGGTGATGTCATAATTGGTTGCCATGGTGACGGTGATGTCATAATTGGTTGCCATGGCGACGATGATGCCTTAATTCGTTGCCATGGCGATGATGTCATAATTGGTTGCCATGGCGACGATCATGCCTTAATACGTTGCCATGGCGATGATGTCATAATTGGTTGCATGGCGACGTTGATGTCATAATTAGTTGCCATAGCGACGGTGATGTAACAATTGGTTGCCATGGCGACGATGATGCCTTAATACGTTGCCATGGCGACGGTGATATCATAATTGGTTGCCATGGTGACGGTGATGTCATAATTGGTTGCCATGGCGACGGTGATGTCATAATTGGTTGCCATGGCGACGATGATGCCTTAATACGTTGCCATGGCGATGATGTCATAATTGGTTGCCATGGCGATGGTGATGTCATAATTGGTTGCCATGGCGACGTGATGTCATAATTGGTTGCCATGGCGATGATGTCATAATTGGTTGCCATGGCGACGGTGATGTCATAATTGGTTGCCATGGCGACGATGATGCCTTAATATGTTGCCATGGCGATGATGTCATAATTGGTTGCCATGGCGACGATGATGCCTTAATACGTTGCCATGGCAACGGTGATGTCATAATTGGTTGACATGGCGACGATGATGCCTTAATATGTTGCCATGGCTATGATGTCATAATTGGTTGCCATGGCGACGGTGATGTCATAATTGGTTAACATGGCGACGGTAATGTCATAATTGGTTGACATGGCGATGATGTCATATTTGGTTGCCATGGCGACGGTGATGTCATAATTGGTTGCCATGGCGACGATGATGCCGTAATACGTTGCCATGGCGATGATGTCATAATTGGTTGCCATGGCGACGATCATGCCTTAATACGTTGCCATGGCGATGATGTCATAATTGGTTGCCATGGTGACGATGATGCCTTAATACGTTGCCATGGCGATGATGTCATAATTGGTTGCCATGGCGACGATCATGCCTTAATACGTTGCCATGGCGATGATGTCATAATTAGGTTGCCATGGCGACGGTGATGTCATAATTGGTTGCCATAGCGACGGTGATGTCATAATTGGTTGCCATGGCGACGATGATGCCTTAATACGTTGCCATGGCGACGGTGATATCATAATTGGTTGCCATGGCGACGGTGATGTCATAATTGGTTGCCATGGCGACGGTGATGTCATAATTGGTTGCCATGGCGACGATGATGCCTTAATATGTTGCCATGGCGATGATGTCATAATTGGTTGCCATGGCGACGGTGATGTCATAATTGGTTGCCATGGTGACGGTGATGTCATAATTGGTTGCCATGGCGATGATGTCATAATTGGTTGCCATGGCGACGGTGATGTCATAATTGGTTGCCATGGCGACGATGATGCCTTAATAATTTGCCATGGCGATGATGTCATAATTGGTTGCCATGGCGACGGTGATGTCATAATTGGTTGCCATGGCGACGGTGATGTCATAATTGGTTGCCATGGCGACGATGATGCCTTAATACTTTGCCATGGCGATGATGTCATAATTGGTTGCCATGGCGATGGTGATGTCATAATTGGTTGCCATGGTGACGGTGATGTCATAATTGGTTGCCATGGCGATGATGTCATAATTGGTTGCCATGGCGACAGTGATGTCATAATTGGTTGCCATGGCGACGATGACGCCTTAATACGTTGCCATGGCGATGATGTCATAATTGGTTGCCATGGCGACAATGATGCCTTAATACGTTGCCATGGCAACGGTGATGTCATAATTGGTTGCCATGGCGACGATGATGCCTTAATACGTTGCCATGGCGATGATGTCATAATTGGTTGCCATGGCGACGGTGATGTCATAATTGGTTGCCATGGCGACGATGATGCCTTAATACGTTGCCATGGCGACGGTGATGTCATAATTGGTTGCCATGGTGACGGTGATGTCATAATTTGTTGCCATGGCGATGATGATGTCATAATTGGTTGCCATGGCGACGGTGATGTCATAATTGGTTGCTATGGCGACGATGATGTCATAATTGGTTGCCATGGAGACGATGATGCCTTAATATGTTGCCATGGCGACGGTGATATCATAATTGGTTGCCATGGTGACGGTGATGTCATAATTGGTTGCCATGGCGACGGTGATGCCTTGATACGTTGCCATGGCGACGGTGATGTCGTAATTGGTTGCCATGGTGACGATGATGTCATAATTGGTTGCCATGGCGACGGTGATGTCATAATTGGTTGCCATGGCGATGATGCCTTAATACGTTGCCATGGTGACGGTGATGTCATAATTGGTTGCCATGGCGACGATGATGCCTTAATACATTGCCATGGCGATGATGTCATAATTGGTTGCCATGGCGACGGTGATGTCATAATTGGTTGCCATGGCGACGGTGATGTCATAATTGGTTGCCATGGCGACGATGATGTCTTAATACGTTGCCATGGCGACGGTGATGTCATTATTGGTTGCCATGGCGACGGTGATATCATAATTGGTTGCCATGGTGACGATGATGTCATAATTGGTTGCCATGGCGACGATGATGACTTAATACGTTGCCATGGCGATGATGTCATAATTGGTTTCCATGGTGACGGTGATGTCATAATTGGTTGCCATGGCGACGATGATGCCTTAATACATTGCCATGGCGACGGTGATGTCATAATTGGTTGCCATGGCGATGATGTCATAATTGGTTGCCATGGCGACGATCATGCCTTAATACGTTGCCATGGCGATGATGTCATAATTGGTTGCCATGGCGACGGTGATGTCATAATTAGTTGCCATAGCGACGGTGATGTAACAATTGGTTGCCATGGCGACGATGATGCCTTAATACGTTGCCATGGCGACGGTGATATCATAATTGGTTGCCATGGTGACGGTGATGTCATAATTGGTTGCCATGGCGACGGTGATGTCATAATTGGTTGCCATGGCGACGATGATGCCTTAATACGTTGCCATGGCGATGATGTCATAATTGGTTGCCATGGCGATGGTGATGTCATAATTGGTTGCCATGGCGACGTGATGTCATAATTGGTTGCCATGGCGACGATGATGTCATAATTGGTTGCCATGGCGACGATGATGCCTTAATACGTTGCCATGGCGATGATGTCATAATTGGTTGCCATGGCGATGATGTCATAATTGGTTGCCATGGCGATGATGATGTCATAATTGGTTGCCATGGCGATGATGATGTCATAATTGGTTGCCATGGCGATGATGTCATAATTGGTTGACATGACGATGATGTCATAATTGGTTGCCATGGTGACGATGATGCCTTAACACGTTGCCATGGCGACGGTGATGTCATAATTGGTTGCCATGGCGACGGTGATGTCATAATTGGTTGCCATGGCGACGATGATGTCTTAATACGTTGCCATGGCGACGGTGATGTCATTATTGGTTGCCATGGCGACGGTGATATCATAATTGGTTGCCATGGCGACGATGATGTCATAATTGGTTGCCATGGCGACGATGATGCCTTAATACGTTGCCATGGCGATGATGTCATAATTGGTTGCCATGGCGACGGTGATGTCATAATTGGTTGCCATGGCGACGATGATGCCTTAATACGTTGACATGGCGACGGTGATGTCATAATTGGTTGCCATGGCGATGATGTCATACTTGGTTGCCATGGCGACGGTGATGTCATAATTGGTTGCCATGGCAAAGATGATGCCTTAATACGTTGCCATGGCGACGGTGATGTCATAATTTGTTGCCATGGTGTTGATGATGTCATGCCATGGCGACGGTGATGTCATAATTGGTTGCTATGGCGACGATGATGTCATAATTGGTTGCCATGGCGATGATGCCTTAATACGTTGCCATGGTGACGGTGATGTCATAATTGGTTGCCATGGCGACGATGATGCCTTAATATGTTGCCATGGCTATGATGTCATAATTGGTTGCCATGGCGACGGTGATGTCATAATTGGTTAACATGGCGACGGTAATGTCATAATTGGTTGACATGGCGATGATGTCATGTTTGGTTGCCATGGCGACGGTGATGTCATAATTGGTTGCCATGGCGACGATGATGCCTTAATACGTTGTCATGGCGATGATATCATAATTGGTTGCCATGGCGACAGTGATGTCATAATTGGTTGCCATGGCGACGATCATGCCTTAATACGTTGCCATGGCGATGATGTCATAATTGGTTGCCATGGCGACGTGATGTCATAATTTGTTGCCATGGCGATGGTGATGTCATAATTGGTTGCCATGGCGACGATGATGCCTTAATACGTTGTCATGGCGACGGTGATGTCATAATTCATTTGCCTTGGCGACGGTGATGTCATAATTGGTTGCCGTGGAGACGGTGATGTCATAATTGGTTGCCATGGCGACGGTGATGTCATAATTGGTTGCCATGACGATGATGATGTCATAATTGGTTGCCATGGCTATGATGTCATAATTGGTTGCCATGGCGATGATGTCATAATTGGTCGCCATGGCGATTATGTCATAATTGGTTGCCATGGTGATTAAGTCATAATTGGTTGCCATGGCGATGATGTCATATTAGGTTGCCATGGCGACGGTGATGTCATAATTGGTTGCCATGGCGATGATGTCATAATTGGTTGCCATGGCGACGGTGATGTCATAATTGGTTGCCATGGCGATGATGCCTTAACACGTTGCCATGGCGACGGTGATGTCATAATTGGTTGCCATGGCGACGGTGATATCATAATTGGTTGCCATGGCGACGATGATGCTTTAATACGTTGCCATGGCGACGATGAAGTCATAATTGGTTGCCATGGCGACGATGATGTCATAATTGGTTGCCATGGCGACGATGATGTCATAATTGGTTGCCATGGCGACGATGATGCCTTAATACGTTGCCATGGCGATGATGTCATAATTGGTTGCCATGGCGATGATTATGTCATAATTGGTTGCCATGGCGATGATTATGTCATAATTGGTTGCCATGGCGATGATGATGTCATAATTGGTTGCCATGGCGATGATGTCATAATTGGTTGACATGACGATGATGTCATAATTGGTTGCCATGGTGACGATGATGCCTTAACACGTTGCCATGGCGACGGTGATGTCATAATTGGTTGCCATGGCGACGGTGATGTCATAATTGGTTGCCATGGCGACGATGATGTCTTAATACGTTGCCATGGCGACGGTGATGTCATTATTGGTTGCCATGGCGACGGTGATATCATAATTGGTTGCCATGGCGACGATGATGTCATAATTGGTTGCCATGGCGACGATGATGCCTTAATACGTTGCCATGGCGATGATGTCATAATTGGTTGCCATGGCGACGGTGATGTCATAATTGGTTGCCATGGCGACGATGATGCCTTAATACGTTGACATGGCGACGGTGAAGTCATAATTGGTTGCCATGGCGATGATGTCATACTTGGTTGCCATGGCGACGGTGATGTCATAATTGGTTGCCATGGTGATGATGTCATAATTGGTTGCCATGGTGACGATGATGCCTTAATACGTTGCCATGGCGATGATGTCATAATTGGTTGCCATGGCGACGATCATGCCTTAATACGTTGCCATGGCGATGATGTCATAATTAGGTTGCCATGGTGACGGTGATGTCATAATTGGTTGCCATAGCGACGGTGATGTCATAATTGGTTGCCATGGCGACGATGATGCCTTAATACGTTGCCATGGCGACGGTGATATCATAATTGGTTGCCATGGCGACGGTGATGTCATAATTGGTTGCCATGGCGACGGTGATGTCATAATTGGTTGCCATGGCGACGATGATGCCTTAATACGTTGCCATGGCGATGATGTCATAATTGGTTGCCATGGCGACGGTGATGTCATAATTGGTTGCCATGGTGACGGTGATGTCATAATTGGTTGCCATGGCGATGATGTCATAATTGGTTGCCATGGCGACGGTGATGTCATAATTGGTTGCCATGGCGACGATGATGCCTTAATACGTTGCCATGGTGATGATGTCATAATTGGTTGCCATGGCGACAATGATGCCTTAATACGTTGCCATGGCAACGGTGATGTCATAATTGGTTGCCATGGCGACGATGATGCCTTAATACGTTGCCATGGCGATGATGTCATAATTGGTTGCCATGGCGACGGTGATGTCATAATTGGTTGCCATGGCGACGATGATGCCTTAATACGTTGCCATGGCGACGGTGATGTCATAATTGGTTGCCATGGCGACGGTGATGTCATAATTTGTTGCCATGGCGATGATGATGTCATAATTGGTTGCCATGGCGGCGGTGATGTCATAATTGGTTGCTATGGTGACGATGATGTCATAATTGGTTGCCATGGAGACGATGATGCCTTAATACGTTGCCATGGCGACGGTGATATCATAATTGGTTGCCATGGTGACGGTGATGTCATAATTGGTTGCCATGGTGACGGTGATGTCATAATTTGTTGCCATGGTGATGATGATGTCATGCCATGGCGACAGTGATGTCATAATGGGTTGCTATGGCGACGATGATGTCATAATTGGTTGCCATGGAGACGATGATGCCTTAATACGTTGCCATGGCGATGATGTCATAAATGGTTGCCATGGCGACGGTGATGTCATAATTGGTTGCCATGGCGACGATTATGCCTTAATACGTTGCCATGGCGATGATGTCATAATTGGTTGCCATGGCGACGGTGATGTCATAATTGGTTGCCATGGCGACGGTGATGTCATCATTGGTTGCCATGGCGACAATGATGTCATGATTGGTTGCCATGGCGACGATGATGCCTTAATATGTTGCCATGGCGATGATGTCATAATTGGTTGCCATGGCGACGGTGATGTCATAATTGGTTGCCATGGTGACGGTGATGTCATAATTGGTTGCCATGGCGACAATGAAGTCATAATTGGTTGCCATGGTGACGATGATGCCTTAACACGTTGCCATGGCGATGATGTCATAATTGGTTGCCATGGCGACGGTGATGTCATAATTGGTTGCCATGGCGACGATGATGCCTTAATACGTTGCCATGGCGATGATGTCATAATTGGTTGCCATGGTGACGGTGATGTAATAATTGGTTGCCATGGCGACGTTGATGTCATAATTCTTTGCCATGGCGACAATGATGTCATGATTGGTTGCCATGGCGACGATGATGCCTTAATATGTTGCCATGGCGACGGTGATGTCATAATTTGTTGCCATGGCGATGATGATGTCATAATTGGTTGCCATGGCGACGGTGATGTCATAATTGGTTGCCATGGCGACGATGATGCCTTAATACGTTGCCATGGCGATGATGTCATAAATGGTTGCCATGGCGACGGTGATGTCATAATTCGTTTGCCATGGTGATGGTGATGTCATAATTGGTTGCCATGGTGACGGTGATGTCATAATTGGTTGCCATGGCGACGGTGATGTCATAATTGGTTGCCATGACGATGATGTCATAATTGGTTGCCATGGCGATGATGTCATAATTGGTTGCCATGGCGATTATGTCATAATTGGTTGCCATGGCGACGATGATACCTTAATACGTTGCCATGGCGATGAAGTCATAATTGGTTGCCATGGCGATGATGATGTCATAATAGGTTGCCATGGCGACGGTGAGGTCATAATTGGTTGCCATGGCGATGATGTCATAATAGGTTGCCATGGCGATGATGTCATAATAGGTTGCCATGGCGACGGTGATGTCATAATTGGTTGCCATGGCGATGGTGATGTAATAATTGGTTGCCATGGCGACGATGATGCCTTAATACGTTGCCATGGCGACGATGATGCCTTAATATGTTGCCATGGCGACGGTGATGTCATAATTGGTTGCCATGGCGACGGTGATGTCATAATTGGTTGCATTGGCGACAGTGATGTCATAATTGGTTGCCATGACGATGATGATGTCATAATTGGTTGCCATGGCGATGATGTCATAATTGGTTGCCATGGCGACGGTGATGTCATAATTGGTTGCCATGGCGACGATGATGCCTTAATACGTTGCCATGGCGATGATGTCATAATTGGTTGCCATGGCGACGGTGATGTCATAATTGGTTGCCATGGTGACGGTGATGTCATAATTGGTTGCCATGGCGATGATGTCATAATTGGTTGCCATGGCGACGGTGATGTCATAATTGGTTGCCATGGCGACGATGATGCCTTAATACGTTGCCATGGTGATGATGTCATAATTGGTTGCCATGGCGACAATGATGCCTTAATACGTTGCCATGGCAACGGTGATGTCATAATTGGTTGCCATGGCGACGATGATGCCTTAATACGTTGCCATGGCGATGATGTCATAATTGGTTGCCATGGCGACGGTGATGTCATAATTGGTTGCCATGGCGACGATGATGCCTTAATACGTTGCCATGGCGACGGTGATGTCATAATTGGTTGCCATGGCGACGGTGATGTCATAATTTGTTGCCATGGCGATGATGATGTCATAATTGGTTGCCATGGCGGCGGTGATGTCATAATTGGTTGCTATGGTGACGATGATGTCATAATTGGTTGCCATGGAGACGATGATGCCTTAATACGTTGCCATGGCGACGGTGATATCATAATTGGTTGCCATGGTGACGGTGATGTCATAATTGGTTGCCATGGTGACGGTGATGTCATAATTTGTTGCCATGGTGATGATGATGTCATGCCATGGCGACAGTGATGTCATAATGGGTTGCTATGGCGACGATGATGTCATAATTGGTTGCCATGGAGACGATGATGCCTTAATACGTTGCCATGGCGATGATGTCATAAATGGTTGCCATGGCGACGGTGATGTCATAATTGGTTGCCATGGCGACGATTATGCCTTAATACGTTGCCATGGCGATGATGTCATAATTGGTTGCCATGGCGACGGTGATGTCATAATTGGTTGCCATGGCGACGGTGATGTCATCATTGGTTGCCATGGCGACAATGATGTCATGATTGGTTGCCATGGCGACGATGATGCCTTAATATGTTGCCATGGCGATGATGTCATAATTGGTTGCCATGGCGACGGTGATGTCATAATTGGTTGCCATGGTGACGGTGATGTCATAATTGGTTGCCATGGCGACAATGAAGTCATAATTGGTTGCCATGGTGACGATGATGCCTTAACACGTTGCCATGGCGATGATGTCATAATTGGTTGCCATGGCGACGGTGATGTCATAATTGGTTGCCATGGCGACGATGATGCCTTAATACGTTGCCATGGCGATGATGTCATAATTGGTTGCCATGGTGACGGTGATGTAATAATTGGTTGCCATGGCGACGTTGATGTCATAATTCTTTGCCATGGCGACAATGATGTCATGATTGGTTGCCATGGCGACGATGATGCCTTAATATGTTGCCATGGCGACGGTGATGTCATAATTTGTTGCCATGGCGATGATGATGTCATAATTGGTTGCCATGGCGACGGTGATGTCATAATTGGTTGCCATGGCGACGATGATGCCTTAATACGTTGCCATGGCGATGATGTCATAAATGGTTGCCATGGCGACGGTGATGTCATAATTCGTTTGCCATGGTGATGGTGATGTCATAATTGGTTGCCATGGTGACGGTGATGTCATAATTGGTTGCCATGGCGACGGTGATGTCATAATTGGTTGCCATGACGATGATGTCATAATTGGTTGCCATGGCGATGATGTCATAATTGGTTGCCATGGCGATTATGTCATAATTGGTTGCCATGGCGACGATGATACCTTAATACGTTGCCATGGCGATGAAGTCATAATTGGTTGCCATGGCGATGATGATGTCATAATAGGTTGCCATGGCGACGGTGAGGTCATAATTGGTTGCCATGGCGATGATGTCATAATAGGTTGCCATGGCGATGATGTCATAATAGGTTGCCATGGCGACGGTGATGTCATAATTGGTTGCCATGGCGATGGTGATGTAATAATTGGTTGCCATGGCGACGATGATGCCTTAATACGTTGCCATGGCGACGATGATGCCTTAATATGTTGCCATGGCGACGGTGATGTCATAATTGGTTGCCATGGCGACGGTGATGTCATAATTGGTTGCATTGGCGACAGTGATGTCATAATTGGTTGCCATGACGATGATGATGTCATAATTGGTTGCCATGGCGATGATGTCATAATTGGTTGCCATGGCGACGGTGATGTCATAATTGGTTGCCATGGCGACGATGATGCCTTAATACGTTGCCATGGCGACGGTGATGTCATAATTGGTTGCCATGGCGACGATGATGCCTTAATACGTTGCCATGGCGATGATGTCATAATTGGTTGCCATGGCGACGGTGATGTCATAATTGGTTGCCATGGCGACGATGATGCCTTAATACGTTGCCATGGCGATGATGTCATAATTGGTTGCCATGGCGACGGTGATGTCATAATTGGTTGCCATGGCGACGATGATGCCTTAATACATTGCCATGGCGATGATGTCATAATTGGTTGCCATGGCGACGGTGATGCCATAATTGGTTGACATGGCGACGGTGATGTCATAATTGGTTGCCATGGCGATGATGTCATAATTGGTTGCCATGGCGACGGTGATGTCATAGTTGGTTGCCATGGCGACGATGATGCCTTAATACGTTGCCATGGCGATGATGTCATAATTGGTTGCCATGGTGACGGTGATGTCATAATTGGTTGCCATGGCGATGGTGATGTCATAATTGGTTGCCATGGCGACAATGATTTCATAATTGGTTGCCATGGCGACGATGATGCCTTAATACGTTGACATGGCGATGATGTCATAATTGGTTGCCATGGCGACGGTGATGTCATAATTGGTTGCCATGGCGACGATGATGCCTTAATACGTTGCCATGGCGATGATGTCATAATTGGTTGCCATGGCGACGGTGATGTCATAATTGGTTGCCATGGCGACGGTGATGTCATAATTGGTTGCCATGGCGACAATGATGTCATAATTGGTTGCCATGGCGACGATGATGCCTTAATACGTTGACAAGGCGATGATGTCATAATTGGTTGCCATGGCGACGGTGATGTCATAATTGGTTGCCATGGCGACGATGATGCCTTAATACGTTGCCATGGCGATGATGTCATAATTGGTTGCCATGGCGATGATGATGCCTTAATACGTTGCCATGGCGACGGTTATGTCATAATTTGTTGCCATGGCGATGATGATGTCATAATTGGTTGCCATGGCGACGGTGATGTCATAATTGGTTGCTATGGCGACGATGATGTCATAATTGGTTGCCATGGAGACTATGATGCCTTAATACGTTGCCATGGCGACGGTGATATCATTGGTTGCCATGGCGACGGTGATGTCATAATTATTTGCCATGGCGATGATGTCATAATTGGTTGCCATGGCGATGGTGATGTCATAATTGGTTGCCATGGCGACGGTGATGTAGTAATTGGTTGCCATGGCGACAATGATGTCATAATTGGTTGCCATGGCGACGATTATGCCTTAATACATTGCCATGGCGATGATGTCATAAATGGTTGCCATGGCGACGGTGATGTCATAATTGGTTGCCATGGCGACGATTATGCCTTAATACGTTGCCATGGTTTGATGTCATAATTGGTTGCCATGGCGACGGTGATGTCATAATTGGTTGCCATGGCGACGGTGATGTCATAATTGGTTGCCATGGCGACAATGATGTCATAATTGGTTGCCATGGCGACGATGATGCCTTAATACGTTGCCATGGCGATGATGTCATAATTGGTTGCCATGGCGACGGTAATGTCATAATTGGTTGCCATGGCGACGGTGATGTCATAATTGGTTGCCATGGCGATGATGTCATAATTTGTTGCCATGGCGACGGTGATGTCATAATTGGTTGCCATGGTGACGGTGATGTCATAATTGGTTGCCATGGCGACGATGATGCCTTAATTCGTTGCCATGGCGATGATGTCATAATTGGTTGCCATGGCGACGATCATGCCTTAATACGTTGCCATGGCGATGATGTCATAATTGGTTGCATGGCGACGTTGATGTCATAATTAGTTGCCATAGCGACGGTGATGTAACAATTGGTTGCCATGGCGACGATGATGCCTTAATACGTTGCCATGGCGACGGTGATATCATAATTGGTTGCCATGGTGACGGTGATGTCATAATTGGTTGCCATGGCGACGGTGATGTCATAATTGGTTGCCATGGCGACGATGATGCCTTAATACGTTGCCATGGCGATGATGTCATAATTGGTTGCCATGGCGATGGTGATGTCATAATTGGTTGCCATGGCGACGTGATGTCATAATTGGTTGCCATGGCGATGATGTCATAATTGGTTGCCATGGCGACGGTGATGTCATAATTGGTTGCCATGGCGACGATGATGCCTTAATATGTTGCCATGGCGATGATGTCATAATTGGTTGCCATGGCGACGATGATGCCTTAATACGTTGCCATGGCAACGGTGATGTCATAATTGGTTGACATGGCGACGATGATGCCTTAATATGTTGCCATGGCTATGATGTCATAATTGGTTGCCATGGCGACGGTGATGTCATAATTGGTTAACATGGCGACGGTAATGTCATAATTGGTTGACATGGCGATGATGTCATATTTGGTTGCCATGGCGACGGTGATGTCATAATTGGTTGCCATGGCGACGATGATGCCGTAATACGTTGCCATGGCGATGATGTCATAATTGGTTGCCATGGCGACGATCATGCCTTAATACGTTGCCATGGCGATGATGTCATAATTGGTTGCCATGGTGACGTGATGTCATAATTTGTTGCCATGGCGATGGTGATGTCATAATTGGTTGCCATGGCGACGATGATGCCTTAATATGTTGCCATGGCGACGGTGATGTCATAATTCATTTGCCTTGGCGACGGTGATGTCATAATTGGTTGCCGTGGAGACGGTGATGTCATAATTGGTTGCCATGGCGACGGTGATGTCATAATTGGTTGCCATGACGATGATGATGTCATAATTGGTTGCCATGGCTATGATGTCATAATTGGTTGCCATGGCGATGATGTCATAATTGGTCGCCATGGCGATTATGTCATAATTGGTTGCCATGGTGATTAAGTCATAATTGGTTGCCATGGCGATGATGTCATATTAGGTTGCCATGGCGACGGTGATGTCATAATTGGTTGCCATGGCGATGATGTCATAATTGGTTGCCATGGCGACGGTGATGTCATAATTGGTTGCCATGGCGATGATGCCTTAATATGTTGCCATGGCGACGGTGATGTCATAATTGGTTGCCATGGCGACGGTGATATCATAATTGGTTGCCATGGCGACGATGATGCTTTAATACGTTGCCATGGCGACGATGAAGTCATAATTGGTTGCCATGGCGACGATGATGTCATAATTGGTTGCCATGGCGACGATGATGTCATAATTGGTTGCCATGGCGACGATGATGCCTTAATACGTTGCCATGGCGATGATGTCATAATTGGTTGCCATGGCGATGATGTCATAATTGGTTGCCATGGCGATGATGATGTCATAATTGGTTGCCATGGCGATGATGATGTCATAATTGGTTGCCATGGCGATGATGTCATAATTGGTTGACATGACGATGATGTCATAATTGGTTGCCATGGTGACGATGATGCCTTAACACGTTGCCATGGCGACGGTGATGTCATAATTGGTTGCCATGGCGACGGTGATGTCATAATTGGTTGCCATGGCGACGATGATGTCTTAATACGTTGCCATGGCGACGGTGATGTCATAATTGGTTGCCATAGCGACGGTGATGTCATAATTGGTTGCCATGGCGACGATGATGCCTTAATACGTTGCCATGGCGACGGTGATATCATAATTGGTTGCCATGGCGACGGTGATGTCATAATTGGTTGCCATGGCGACGGTGATGTCATAATTGGTTGCCATGGCGACGATGATGCCTTAATATGTTGCCATGGCGATGATGTCATAATTGGTTGCCATGGCGACGGTGATGTCATAATTGGTTGCCATGGTGACGGTGATGTCATAATTGGTTGCCATGGCGATGATGTCATAATTGGTTGCCATGGCGACGGTGATGTCATAATTGGTTGCCATGGCGACGATGATGCCTTAATAATTTGCCATGGCGATGATGTCATAATTGGTTGCCATGGCGACGGTGATGTCATAATTGGTTGCCATGGCGACGGTGATGTCATAATTGGTTGCCATGGCGACGATGATGCCTTAATACTTTGCCATGGCGATGATGTCATAATTGGTTGCCATGGCGATGGTGATGTCATAATTGGTTGCCATGGTGACGGTGATGTCATAATTGGTTGCCATGGCGATGATGTCATAATTGGTTGCCATGGCGACAGTGATGTCATAATTGGTTGCCATGGCGACGATGACGCCTTAATACGTTGCCATGGCGATGATGTCATAATTGGTTGCCATGGCGACAATGATGCCTTAATACGTTGCCATGGCAACGGTGATGTCATAATTGGTTGCCATGGCGACGATGATGCCTTAATACGTTGCCATGGCGATGATGTCATAATTGGTTGCCATGGCGACGGTGATGTCATAATTGGTTGCCATGGCGACGATGATGCCTTAATACGTTGCCATGGCGACGGTGATGTCATAATTGGTTGCCATGGTGACGGTGATGTCATAATTTGTTGCCATGGCGATGATGATGTCATAATTGGTTGCCATGGCGACGGTGATGTCATAATTGGTTGCTATGGCGACGATGATGTCATAATTGGTTGCCATGGAGACGATGATGCCTTAATATGTTGCCATGGCGACGGTGATATCATAATTGGTTGCCATGGTGACGGTGATGTCATAATTGGTTGCCATGGCGACGGTGATGCCTTGATACGTTGCCATGGCGACGGTGATGTCGTAATTGGTTGCCATGGTGACGATGATGTCATAATTGGTTGCCATGGCGACGGTGATGTCATAATTGGTTGCCATGGCGATGATGCCTTAATACGTTGCCATGGTGACGGTGATGTCATAATTGGTTGCCATGGCGACGATGATGCCTTAATACATTGCCATGGCGATGATGTCATAATTGGTTGCCATGGCGACGGTGATGTCATAATTGGTTGCCATGGCGACGGTGATGTCATAATTGGTTGCCATGGCGACGATGATGTCTTAATACGTTGCCATGGCGACGGTGATGTCATTATTGGTTGCCATGGCGACGGTGATATCATAATTGGTTGCCATGGTGACGATGATGTCATAATTGGTTGCCATGGCGACGATGATGACTTAATACGTTGCCATGGCGATGATGTCATAATTGGTTTCCATGGTGACGGTGATGTCATAATTGGTTGCCATGGCGACGATGATGCCTTAATACATTGCCATGGCGACGGTGATGTCATAATTGGTTGCCATGGCGATGATGTCATAATTGGTTGCCATGGCGACGATCATGCCTTAATACGTTGCCATGGCGATGATGTCATAATTGGTTGCCATGGCGACGGTGATGTCATAATTAGTTGCCATAGCGACGGTGATGTAACAATTGGTTGCCATGGCGACGATGATGCCTTAATACGTTGCCATGGCGACGGTGATATCATAATTGGTTGCCATGGTGACGGTGATGTCATAATTGGTTGCCATGGCGACGGTGATGTCATAATTGGTTGCCATGGCGACGATGATGCCTTAATACGTTGCCATGGCGATGATGTCATAATTGGTTGCCATGGCGATGGTGATGTCATAATTGGTTGCCATGGCGACGTGATGTCATAATTGGTTGCCTTGGCGACGATGATGTCATAATTGGTTGCCATGGCGACGATGATGCCTTAATACGTTGCCATGGCGATGATGTCATAATTGGTTGCCATGGCGATGATGTCATAATTGGTTGCCATGGCGATGATGATGTCATAATTGGTTGCCATGGCGATGATGATGTCATAATTGGTTGCCATGGCGATGATGTCATAATTGGTTGACATGACGATGATGTCATAATTGGTTGCCATGGTGACGATGATGCCTTAACACGTTGCCATGGCGACGGTGATGTCATAATTGGTTGCCATGGCGACGGTGATGTCATAATTGGTTGCCATGGCGACGATGATGTCTTAATACGTTGCCATGGCGACGGTGATGTCATTATTGGTTGCCATGGCGACGGTGATATCATAATTGGTTGCCATGGCGACGATGATGTCATAATTGGTTGCCATGGCGACGATGATGCCTTAATACGTTGCCATGGCGATGATGTCATAATTGGTTGCCATGGCGACGGTGATGTCATAATTGGTTGCCATGGCGACGATGATGCCTTAATACGTTGACATGGCGACGGTGATGTCATAATTGGTTGCCATGGCGATGATGTCATACTTGGTTGCCATGGCGACGGTGATGTCATAATTGGTTGCCATGGCAAAGATGATGCCTTAATACGTTGCCATGGCGACGGTGATGTCATAATTTGTTGCCATGGTGTTGATGATGTCATGCCATGGCGACGGTGATGTCATAATTGGTTGCTATGGCGACGATGATGTCATAATTGGTTGCCATGGCGATGATGCCTTAATACGTTGCCATGGTGACGGTGATGTCATAATTGGTTGCCATGGCGACGATGATGCCTTAATATGTTGCCATGGCTATGATGTCATAATTGGTTGCCATGGCGACGGTGATGTCATAATTGGTTAACATGGCGACGGTAATGTCATAATTGGTTGACATGGCGATGATGTCATGTTTGGTTGCCATGGCGACGGTGATGTCATAATTGGTTGCCATGGCGACGATGATGCCTTAATACGTTGTCATGGCGATGATATCATAATTGGTTGCCATGGCGACAGTGATGTCATAATTGGTTGCCATGGCGACGATCATGCCTTAATACGTTGCCATGGCGATGATGTCATAATTGGTTGCCATGGCGACGTGATGTCATAATTTGTTGCCATGGCGATGGTGATGTCATAATTGGTTGCCATGGCGACGATGATGCCTTAATACGTTGTCATGGCGACGGTGATGTCATAATTCATTTGCCTTGGCGACGGTGATGTCATAATTGGTTGCCGTGGAGACGGTGATGTCATAATTGGTTGCCATGGCGACGGTGATGTCATAATTGGTTGCCATGACGATGATGATGTCATAATTGGTTGCCATGGCTATGATGTCATAATTGGTTGCCATGGCGATGATGTCATAATTGGTCGCCATGGCGATTATGTCATAATTGGTTGCCATGGTGATTAAGTCATAATTGGTTGCCATGGCGATGATGTCATATTAGGTTGCCATGGCGACGGTGATGTCATAATTGGTTGCCATGGCGATGATGTCATAATTGGTTGCCATGGCGACGGTGATGTCATAATTGGTTGCCATGGCGATGATGCCTTAACACGTTGCCATGGCGACGGTGATGTCATAATTGGTTGCCATGGCGACGGTGATATCATAATTGGTTGCCATGGCGACGATGATGCTTTAATACGTTGCCATGGCGACGATGAAGTCATAATTGGTTGCCATGGCGACGATGATGTCATAATTGGTTGCCATGGCGACGATGATGTCATAATTGGTTGCCATGGCGACGATGATGCCTTAATACGTTGCCATGGCGATGATGTCATAATTGGTTGCCATGGCGATGATTATGTCATAATTGGTTGCCATGGCGATGATTATGTCATAATTGGTTGCCATGGCGATGATGATGTCATAATTGGTTGCCATGGCGATGATGTCATAATTGGTTGACATGACGATGATGTCATAATTGGTTGCCATGGTGACGATGATGCCTTAACACGTTGCCATGGCGACGGTGATGTCATAATTGGTTGCCATGGCGACGGTGATGTCATAATTGGTTGCCATGGCGACGATGATGTCTTAATACGTTGCCATGGCGACGGTGATGTCATTATTGGTTGCCATGGCGACGGTGATATCATAATTGGTTGCCATGGCGACGATGATGTCATAATTGGTTGCCATGGCGACGATGATGCCTTAATACGTTGCCATGGCGATGATGTCATAATTGGTTGCCATGGCGACGGTGATGTCATAATTGGTTGCCATGGCGACGATGATGCCTTAATACGTTGACATGGCGACGGTGAAGTCATAATTGGTTGCCATGGCGATGATGTCATACTTGGTTGCCATGGCGACGGTGATGTCATAATTGGTTGCCATGGTGATGATGTCATAATTGGTTGCCATGGTGACGATGATGCCTTAATACGTTGCCATGGCGATGATGTCATAATTGGTTGCCATGGCGACGATCATGCCTTAATACGTTGCCATGGCGATGATGTCATAATTAGGTTGCCATGGTGACGGTGATGTCATAATTGGTTGCCATAGCGACGGTGATGTCATAATTGGTTGCCATGGCGACGATGATGCCTTAATACGTTGCCATGGCGACGGTGATATCATAATTGGTTGCCATGGCGACGGTGATGTCATAATTGGTTGCCATGGCGACGGTGATGTCATAATTGGTTGCCATGGCGACGATGATGCCTTAATACGTTGCCATGGCGATGATGTCATAATTGGTTGCCATGGCGACGGTGATGTCATAATTGGTTGCCATGGTGACGGTGATGTCATAATTGGTTGCCATGGCGATGATGTCATAATTGGTTGCCATGGCGACGGTGATGTCATAATTGGTTGCCATGGCGACGATGATGCCTTAATACGTTGCCATGGTGATGATGTCATAATTGGTTGCCATGGCGACAATGATGCCTTAATACGTTGCCATGGCAACGGTGATGTCATAATTGGTTGCCATGGCGACGATGATGCCTTAATACGTTGCCATGGCGATGATGTCATAATTGGTTGCCATGGCGACGGTGATGTCATAATTGGTTGCCATGGCGACGATGATGCCTTAATACGTTGCCATGGCGACGGTGATGTCATAATTGGTTGCCATGGCGACGGTGATGTCATAATTTGTTGCCATGGCGATGATGATGTCATAATTGGTTGCCATGGCGGCGGTGATGTCATAATTGGTTGCTATGGTGACGATGATGTCATAATTGGTTGCCATGGAGACGATGATGCCTTAATACGTTGCCATGGCGACGGTGATATCATAATTGGTTGCCATGGTGACGGTGATGTCATAATTGGTTGCCATGGTGACGGTGATGTCATAATTTGTTGCCATGGTGATGATGATGTCATGCCATGGCGACAGTGATGTCATAATGGGTTGCTATGGCGACGATGATGTCATAATTGGTTGCCATGGAGACGATGATGCCTTAATACGTTGCCATGGCGATGATGTCATAAATGGTTGCCATGGCGACGGTGATGTCATAATTGGTTGCCATGGCGACGATTATGCCTTAATACGTTGCCATGGCGATGATGTCATAATTGGTTGCCATGGCGACGGTGATGTCATAATTGGTTGCCATGGCGACGGTGATGTCATCATTGGTTGCCATGGCGACAATGATGTCATGATTGGTTGCCATGGCGACGATGATGCCTTAATATGTTGCCATGGCGATGATGTCATAATTGGTTGCCATGGCGACGGTGATGTCATAATTGGTTGCCATGGTGACGGTGATGTCATAATTGGTTGCCATGGCGACAATGAAGTCATAATTGGTTGCCATGGTGACGATGATGCCTTAACACGTTGCCATGGCGATGATGTCATAATTGGTTGCCATGGCGACGGTGATGTCATAATTGGTTGCCATGGCGACGATGATGCCTTAATACGTTGCCATGGCGATGATGTCATAATTGGTTGCCATGGTGACGGTGATGTAATAATTGGTTGCCATGGCGACGTTGATGTCATAATTCTTTGCCATGGCGACAATGATGTCATGATTGGTTGCCATGGCGACGATGATGCCTTAATATGTTGCCATGGCGACGGTGATGTCATAATTTGTTGCCATGGCGATGATGATGTCATAATTGGTTGCCATGGCGACGGTGATGTCATAATTGGTTGCCATGGCGACGATGATGCCTTAATACGTTGCCATGGCGATGATGTCATAAATGGTTGCCATGGCGACGGTGATGTCATAATTCGTTTGCCATGGTGACGGTGATGTCATAATTGGTTGCCATGGTGACGGTGATGTCATAATTGGTTGCCATGGCGACGGTGATGTCATAATTGGTTGCCATGACGATGATGATGTCATAATTGGTTGCCATGGCGATGATGTCATAATTGGTTGCCATGGCGATTATGTCATAATTGGTTGCCATGGCGACGATGATACCTTAATACGTTGCCATGGCGATGAAGTCATAATTGGTTGCCATGGCGATGATGATGTCATAATAGGTTGCCATGGCGACGGTGAGGTCATAATTGGTTGCCATGGCGATGATGTCATAATAGGTTGCCATGGCGATGATGTCATAATAGGTTGCCATGGCGACGGTGATGTCATAATTGGTTGCCATGGCGATGGTGATGTAATAATTGGTTGCCATGGCGACGATGATGCCTTAATACGTTGCCATGGCGACGATGATGCCTTAATATGTTGCCATGGCGACGGTGATGTCATAATTGGTTGCCATGGCGACGGTGATGTCATAATTGGTTGCATTGGCGACAGTGATGTCATAATTGGTTGCCATGACGATGATGATGTCATAATTGGTTGCCATGGCGATGATGTCATAATTGGTTGCCATGGCGACGGTGATGTCATAATTGGTTGCCATGGCGACGATGATGCCTTAATACGTTGCCATGGCGACGGTGATGTCATAATTGGTTGCCATGGCGACGATGATGCCTTAATACGTTGCCATGGCGATGATGTCATAATTGGTTGCCATGGCGACGGTGATGTCATAATTGGTTGCCATGGCGACGATGATGCCTTAATACGTTGCCATGGCGATGATGTCATAATTGGTTGCCATGGCGACGGTGATGTCATAATTGGTTGCCATGGCGACGATGATGCCTTAATACATTGCCATGGCGATGATGTCATAATTGGTTGCCATGGCGACGGTGATGCCATAATTGGTTGACATGGCGACGGTGATGTCATAATTGGTTGCCATGGCGATGATGTCATAATTGGTTGCCATGGCGACGGTGATGTCATAGTTGGTTGCCATGGCGACGATGATGCCTTAATACGTTGCCATGGCGATGATGTCATAATTGGTTGCCATGGTGACGGTGATGTCATAATTGGTTGCCATGGCGATGGTGATGTCATAATTGGTTGCCATGGCGACAATGATTTCATAATTGGTTGCCATGGCGACGATGATGCCTTAATACGTTGACATGGCGATGATGTCATAATTGGTTGCCATGGCGACGGTGATGTCATAATTGGTTGCCATGGCGACGATGATGCCTTAATACGTTGCCATGGCGATGATGTCATAATTGGTTGCCATGGCGACGGTGATGTCATAATTGGTTGCCATGGCGACGGTGATGTCATAATTGGTTGCCATGGCGACAATGATGTCATAATTGGTTGCCATGGCGACGATGATGCCTTAATACGTTGACAAGGCGATGATGTCATAATTGGTTGCCATGGCGACGGTGATGTCATAATTGGTTGCCATGGCGACGATGATGCCTTAATACGTTGCCATGGCGATGATGTCATAATTGGTTGCCATGGCGATGATGATGCCTTAATACGTTGCCATGGCGACGGTTATGTCATAATTTGTTGCCATGGCGATGATGATGTCATAATTGGTTGCCATGGCGACGGTGATGTCATAATTGGTTGCTATGGCGACGATGATGTCATAATTGGTTGCCATGGAGACTATGATGCCTTAATACGTTGCCATGGCGACGGTGATATCATTGGTTGCCATGGCGACGGTGATGTCATAATTATTTGCCATGGCGATGATGTCATAATTGGTTGCCATGGCGATGGTGATGTCATAATTGGTTGCCATGGCGACGGTGATGTAGTAATTGGTTGCCATGGCGACAATGATGTCATAATTGGTTGCCATGGCGACGATTATGCCTTAATACATTGCCATGGCGATGATGTCATAAATGGTTGCCATGGCGACGGTGATGTCATAATTGGTTGCCATGGCGACGATTATGCCTTAATACGTTGCCATGGTTTGATGTCATAATTGGTTGCCATGGCGACGGTGATGTCATAATTGGTTGCCATGGCGACGGTGATGTCATAATTGGTTGCCATGGCGACAATGATGTCATAATTGGTTGCCATGGCGACGATGATGCCTTAATACGTTGCCATGGCGATGATGTCATAATTGGTTGCCATGGCGACGGTGATGTCATAATTGGTTGCCATGGCGACGGTGATGTCATAATTGGTTGCCATGGCGATGATGTCATAATTTGTTGCCATGGCGACGGTGATGTCATAATTGGTTGCCATGGTGACGGTGATGTCATAATTGGTTGCCATGGCGACGATGATGCCTTAATTCGTTGCCATGGCGATGATGTCATAATTGGTTGCCATGGCGACGATCATGCCTTAATACGTTGCCATGGCGATGATGTCATAATTGGTTGCATGGCGACGTTGATGTCATAATTAGTTGCCATAGCGACGGTGATGTAACAATTGGTTGCCATGGCGACGATGATGCCTTAATACGTTGCCATGGCGACGGTGATATCATAATTGGTTGCCATGGTGACGGTGATGTCATAATTGGTTGCCATGGCGACGGTGATGTCATAATTGGTTGCCATGGCGACGATGATGCCTTAATACGTTGCCATGGCGATGATGTCATAATTGGTTGCCATGGCGATGGTGATGTCATAATTGGTTGCCATGGCGACGTGATGTCATAATTGGTTGCCATGGCGATGATGTCATAATTGGTTGCCATGGCGACGGTGATGTCATAATTGGTTGCCATGGCGACGATGATGCCTTAATATGTTGCCATGGCGATGATGTCATAATTGGTTGCCATGGCGACGATGATGCCTTAATACGTTGCCATGGCAACGGTGATGTCATAATTGGTTGACATGGCGACGATGATGCCTTAATATGTTGCCATGGCTATGATGTCATAATTGGTTGCCATGGCGACGGTGATGTCATAATTGGTTAACATGGCGACGGTAATGTCATAATTGGTTGACATGGCGATGATGTCATATTTGGTTGCCATGGCGACGGTGATGTCATAATTGGTTGCCATGGCGACGATGATGCCGTAATACGTTGCCATGGCGATGATGTCATAATTGGTTGCCATGGCGACGATCATGCCTTAATACGTTGCCATGGCGATGATGTCATAATTGGTTGCCATGGTGACGTGATGTCATAATTTGTTGCCATGGCGATGGTGATGTCATAATTGGTTGCCATGGCGACGATGATGCCTTAATATGTTGCCATGGCGACGGTGATGTCATAATTCATTTGCCTTGGCGACGGTGATGTCATAATTGGTTGCCGTGGAGACGGTGATGTCATAATTGGTTGCCATGGCGACGGTGATGTCATAATTGGTTGCCATGACGATGATGATGTCATAATTGGTTGCCATGGCTATGATGTCATAATTGGTTGCCATGGCGATGATGTCATAATTGGTCGCCATGGCGATTATGTCATAATTGGTTGCCATGGTGATTAAGTCATAATTGGTTGCCATGGCGATGATGTCATATTAGGTTGCCATGGCGACGGTGATGTCATAATTGGTTGCCATGGCGATGATGTCATAATTGGTTGCCATGGCGACGGTGATGTCATAATTGGTTGCCATGGCGATGATGCCTTAATATGTTGCCATGGCGACGGTGATGTCATAATTGGTTGCCATGGCGACGGTGATATCATAATTGGTTGCCATGGCGACGATGATGCTTTAATACGTTGCCATGGCGACGATGAAGTCATAATTGGTTGCCATGGCGACGATGATGTCATAATTGGTTGCCATGGCGACGATGATGTCATAATTGGTTGCCATGGCGACGATGATGCCTTAATACGTTGCCATGGCGATGATGTCATAATTGGTTGCCATGGCGATGATGTCATAATTGGTTGCCATGGCGATGATGATGTCATAATTGGTTGCCATGGCGATGATGATGTCATAATTGGTTGCCATGGCGATGATGTCATAATTGGTTGACATGACGATGATGTCATAATTGGTTGCCATGGTGACGATGATGCCTTAACACGTTGCCATGGCGACGGTGATGTCATAATTGGTTGCCATGGCGACGGTGATGTCATAATTGGTTGCCATGGCGACGATGATGTCTTAATACGTTGCCATGGCGACGGTGATGTCATTATTGGTTGCCATGGCGACGGTGATATCATAATTGGTTGCCATGGCGACGATGATGTCATAATTGGTTGCCATGGCGACGATGATGCCTTAATACGTTGCCATGGCGATGATGTCATAATTGGTTGCCATGGCGACGGTGATGTCATAATTGGTTGCCATGGCGACGATGATGCCTTAATACGTTGACATGGCGAGGGTGATGTCATAATTGGTTGCCATGGCGATGATGTCATACTTGGTTGCCATGGCGACGGTGATGTCATAATTGGTTGCCATGGCGATGATGATGTCATAATTGGTTGCCATGGTGACGATGATGCCTTAATACGTTGCCATGGCGATGATGTCATAATTGGTTGCCATGGCGACGATCATGCCTTAATACGTTGCCATGGCGATGATGTCATAATTAGGTTGCCATGGCGACGGTGATGTCATAATTGGTTGCCATAGCGACGGTGATGTCATAATTGGTTGCCATGGCGACGATGATGCCTTAATACGTTGCCATGGCGACGGTGATATCATAATTGGTTGCCATGGCGACGGTGATGTCATAATTGGTTGCCATGGCGACGGTGATGTCATAATTGGTTGCCATGGCGACGATGATGCCTTAATATGTTGCCATGGCGATGATGTCATAATTGGTTGCCATGGCGACGGTGATGTCATAATTGGTTGCCATGGTGACGGTGATGTCATAATTGGTTGCCATGGCGATGATGTCATAATTGGTTGCCATGGCGACGGTGATGTCATAATTGGTTGCCATGGCGACGATGATGCCTTAATACTTTGCCATGGCGATGATGTCATAATTGGTTGCCATGGCGACGGTGATGTCATAATTGGTTGCCATGGCGACGGTGATGTCATAATTGGTTGCCATGGCGACGATGATGCCTTAATACTTTGCCATGGCGATGATGTCATAATTGGTTGCCATGGCGATGGTGATGTCATAATTGGTTGCCATGGTGACGGTGATGTCATAATTGGTTGCCATGGCGATGATGTCATAATTGGTTGCCATGGCGACAGTGATGTCATAATTGGTTGCCATGGCGACGATGACGCCTTAATACGTTGCCATGGCGATGATGTCATAATTGGTTGCCATGGCGACAATGATGCCTTAATACGTTGCCATGGCAACGGTGATGTCATAATTGGTTGCCATGGCGACGATGATGCCTTAATACGTTGCCATGGCGATGATGTCTTAATTGGTTGCCATGGCGACGGTGATGTCATAATTGGTTGCCATGGCGACGATGATGCCTTAATACGTTGCCATGGCGACGGTGATGTCATAATTGGTTGCCATGGTGACGGTGATGTCATAATTTGTTGCCATGGCGATGATGATGTCATAATTGGTTGCCATGGCGACGGTGATGTCATAATTGGTTGCTATGGTGACGATGATGTCATAATTGGTTGCCATGGAGACGATGATGCCTTAATACGTTGCCATGGCGACGGTGATATCATAATTGGTTGCCATGGTGACGGTGATGTCATAATTGGTTGCCATGGTGACGGTGATGTCATAATTTGTTGCCATGGTGATGATGATGTCATGCCATGGCGACAGTGATGTCATAATGGGTTGCTATGGCGACGATGATGTCATAATTGGTTGCCATGGAGACGATGATGCCTTAATACGTTGCCATGGCGATGATGTCATAAATGGTTGCCATGGCGACGGTGATGTCATAATTGGTTGCCATGGCGACGATTATGCCTTAATACGTTGCCATGGCGATGATGTCATAATTGGTTGCCATGGCGACGGTGATGTCATAATTGGTTGCCATGGCGACGGTGATGTCATCATTGGTTGCCATGGCGACAATGATGTCATGATTGGTTGCCATGGCGACGATGATGCCTTAATATGTTGCCATGGCGATGATGTCATAATTGGTTGCCATGGCGACGGTGATGTCATAATTGGTTGCCATGGTGACGGTGATGTCATAATTGGTTGCCATGGCGACAATGAAGTCATAATTGGTTGCCATGGTGACGATGATGCCTTAACACGTTGCCATGGCGATGATGTCATAATTGGTTGCCATGGCGACGGTGATGTCATAATTGGTTGCCATGGCGACGATGATGCCTTAATACGTTGCCATGGCGATGATGTCATAATTGGTTGCCATGGTGACGGTGATGTAATAATTGGTTGCCATGGCGACGTTGATGTCATAATTCTTTGCCATGGCGACAATGATGTCATGATTGGTTGCCATGGCGACGATGATGCCTTAATATGTTGCCATGGCGACGGTGATGTCATAATTTGTTGCCATGGCGATGATGATGTCATAATTGGTTGCCATGGCGACGGTGATGTCATAATTGGTTGCCATGGCGACGATGATGCCTTAATACGTTGCCATGGCGATGATGTCATAAATGGTTGCCATGGCGACGGTGATGTCATAATTCGTTTGCCATGGTGACGGTGATGTCATAATTGGTTGCCATGGTGACGGTGATGTCATAATTGGTTGCCATGGCGACGGTGATGTCATAATTGGTTGCCATGACGATGATGATGTCATAATTGGTTGCCATGGCGATGATGTCATAATTGGTTGCCATGGCGATTATGTCATAATTGGTTGCCATGGCGACGATGATACCTTAATACGTTGCCATGGCGATGAAGTCATAATTGGTTGCCATGGCGATGATGATGTCATAATAGGTTGCCATGGCGACGGTGAGGTCATAATTGGTTGCCATGGCGATGATGTCATAATAGGTTGCCATGGCGATGATGTCATAATAGGTTGCCATGGCGACGGTGATGTCATAATTGGTTGCCATGGCGATGGTGATGTAATAATTGGTTGCCATGGCGACGATGATGCCTTAATACGTTGCCATGGCGACGATGATGCCTTAATATGTTGCCATGGCGACGGTGATGTCATAATTGGTTGCCATGGCGACGGTGATGTCATAATTGCTTGCATTGGCGACAGTGATGTCATAATTGGTTGCCATGACGATGATGATGTCATAATTGGTTGCCATGGCGATGATGTCATAATTGGTTGCCATGGCGACGGTGATGTCATAATTGGTTGCCATGGCGACGATGATGCCTTAATACGTTGCCATGGCGACGGTGATGTCATAATTGGTTGCCATGGCGACGATGATGCCTTAATACGTTGCCATGGCGATGATGTCATAATTGGTTGCCATGGCGACGGTGATGTCATAATTGGTTGCCATGGCGACGATGATGCCTTAATACGTTGCCATGGCGATGATGTCATAATTGGTTGCCATGGCGACGGTGATGTCATAATTGGTTGCCATGGCGACGATGATGCCTTAATACATTGCCATGGCGATGATGTCATAATTGGTTGCCATGGCGACGGTGATGCCATAATTGGTTGACATGGCGACGGTGATGTCATAATTGGTTGCCATGGCGATGATGTCATAATTGGTTGCCATGGCGACGGTGATGTCATAGTTGGTTGCCATGGCGACGATGATGCCTTAATACGTTGCCATGGCGATGATGTCATAATTGGTTGCCATGGTGACGGTGATGTCATAATTGGTTGCCATGGCGATGGTGATGTCATAATTGGTTGCCATGGCGACAATGATTTCATAATTGGTTGCCATGGCGACGATGATGCCTTAATACGTTGACATGGCGATGATGTCATAATTGGTTGCCATGGCGACGGTGATGTCATAATTGGTTGCCATGGCGACGATGATGCCTTAATACGTTGCCATGGCGATGATGTCATAATTGGTTGCCATGGCGACGGTGATGTCATAATTGGTTGCCATGGCGACGGTGATGTCATAATTGGTTGCCATGGCGACAATGATGTCATAATTGGTTGCCATGGCGACGATGATGCCTTAATACGTTGACAAGGCGATGATGTCATAATTGGTTGCCATGGCGACGGTGATGTCATAATTGGTTGCCATGGCGACGATGATGCCTTAATACGTTGCCATGGCGATGATGTCATAATTGGTTGCCATGGCGATGATGATGCCTTAATACGTTGCCATGGCGACGGTTATGTCATAATTTGTTGCCATGGCGATGATGATGTCATAATTGGTTGCCATGGCGACGGTGATGTCATAATTGGTTGCTATGGCGACGATGATGTCATAATTGGTTGCCATGGAGACTATGATGCCTTAATACGTTGCCATGGCGACGGTGATATCATTGGTTGCCATGGCGACGGTGATGTCATAATTATTTGCCATGGCGATGATGTCATAATTGGTTGCCATGGCGATGGTGATGTCATAATTGGTTGCCATGGCGACGGTGATGTAGTAATTGGTTGCCATGGCGACAATGATGTCATAATTGGTTGCCATGGCGACGATTATGCCTTAATACATTGCCATGGCGATGATGTCATAAATGGTTGCCATGGCGACGGTGATGTCATAATTGGTTGCCATGGCGACGATTATGCCTTAATACGTTGCCATGGTTTGATGTCATAATTGGTTGCCATGGCGACGGTGATGTCATAATTGGTTGCCATGGCGACGGTGATGTCATAATTGGTTGCCATGGCGACAATGATGTCATAATTGGTTGCCATGGCGACGATGATGCCTTAATACGTTGCCATGGCGATGATGTCATAATTGGTTGCCATGGCGACGGTGATGTCATAATTGGTTGCCATGGCGACGGTGATGTCATAATTGGTTGCCATGGCGATGATGTCATAATTTGTTGCCATGGCGACGGTGATGTCATAATTGGTTGCCATGGTGACGGTGATGTCATAATTGGTTGCCATGGCGACGATGATGCCTTAATTCGTTGCCATGGCGATGATGTCATAATTGGTTGCCATGGCGACGATCATGCCTTAATACGTTGCCATGGCGATGATGTCATAATTGGTTGCATGGCGACGTTGATGTCATAATTAGTTGCCATAGCGACGGTGATGTAACAATTGGTTGCCATGGCGACGATGATGCCTTAATACGTTGCCATGGCGACGGTGATATCATAATTGGTTGCCATGGTGACGGTGATGTCATAATTGGTTGCCATGGCGACGGTGATGTCATAATTGGTTGCCATGGCGACGATGATGCCTTAATACGTTGCCATGGCGATGATGTCATAATTGGTTGCCATGGCGATGGTGATGTCATAATTGGTTGCCATGGCGACGTGATGTCATAATTGGTTGCCATGGCGATGATGTCATAATTGGTTGCCATGGCGACGGTGATGTCATAATTGGTTGCCATGGCGACGATGATGCCTTAATATGTTGCCATGGCGATGATGTCATAATTGGTTGCCATGGCGACGATGATGCCTTAATACGTTGCCATGGCAACGGTGATGTCATAATTGGTTGACATGGCGACGATGATGCCTTAATATGTTGCCATGGCTATGATGTCATAATTGGTTGCCATGGCGACGGTGATGTCATAATTGGTTAACATGGCGACGGTAATGTCATAATTGGTTGACATGGCGATGATGTCATATTTGGTTGCCATGGCGACGGTGATGTCATAATTGGTTGCCATGGCGACGATGATGCCGTAATACGTTGCCATGGCGATGATGTCATAATTGGTTGCCATGGCGACGATCATGCCTTAATACGTTGCCATGGCGATGATGTCATAATTGGTTGCCATGGTGACGTGATGTCATAATTTGTTGCCATGGCGATGGTGATGTCATAATTGGTTGCCATGGCGACGATGATGCCTTAATATGTTGCCATGGCGACGGTGATGTCATAATTCATTTGCCTTGGCGACGGTGATGTCATAATTGGTTGCCGTGGAGACGGTGATGTCATAATTGGTTGCCATGGCGACGGTGATGTCATAATTGGTTGCCATGACGATGATGATGTCATAATTGGTTGCCATGGCTATGATGTCATAATTGGTTGCCATGGCGATGATGTCATAATTGGTCGCCATGGCGATTATGTCATAATTGGTTGCCATGGTGATTAAGTCATAATTGGTTGCCATGGCGATGATGTCATATTAGGTTGCCATGGCGACGGTGATGTCATAATTGGTTGCCATGGCGATGATGTCATAATTGGTTGCCATGGCGACGGTGATGTCATAATTGGTTGCCATGGCGATGATGCCTTAATACGTTGCCATGGCGACGGTGATGTCATAATTGGTTGCCATGGCGACGGTGATATCATAATTGGTTGCCATGGCGACGATGATGCTTTAATACGTTGCCATGGCGACGATGAAGTCATAATTGGTTGCCATGGCGACGATGATGTCATAATTGGTTGCCATGGCGACGATGATGTCATAATTGGTTGCCATGGCGACGATGATGCCTTAATACGTTGCCATGGCGATGATGTCATAATTGGTTGCCATGGCGATGATGTCATAATTGGTTGCCATGGCGATGATGATGTCATAATTGGTTGCCATGGCGATGATGATGTCATAATTGGCTGCCATGGCGATGATGTCATAATTGGTTGACATGACGATGATGTCATAATTGGTTGCCATGGTGACGATGATGCCTTAACACGTTGCCATGGCGACGGTGATGTCATAATTGGTTGCCATGGCGACGGTGATGTCATAATTGGTTGCCATGGCGACGATGATGCCTTAATACGTTGCCATGGCGATGATGTCATAATTGGTTGCCATGGTGACGGTGATGTAATAATTGGTTGCCATGGCGACGTTGATGTCATAATTCTTTGCCATGGCGACAATGATGTCATGATTGGTTGCCATGGCGACGATGATGCCTTAATATGTTGCCATGGCGACGGTGATGTCATAATTTGTTGCCATGGCGATGATGATGTCATAATTGGTTGCCATGGCGACGGTGATGTCATAATTGGTTGCCATGGCGACGATGATGCCTTAATACGTTGCCATGGCGATGATGTCATAAATGGTTGCCATGGCGACGGTGATGTCATAATTCGTTTGCCATGGTGACGGTGATGTCATAATTGGTTGCCATGGTGACGGTGATGTCATAATTGGTTGCCATGGCGACGGTGATGTCATAATTGGTTGCCATGACGATGATGATGTCATAATTGGTTGCCATGGCGATGATGTCATAATTGGTTGCCATGGCGATTATGTCATAATTGGTTGCCATGGCGACGATGATACCTTAATACGTTGCCATGGCGATGAAGTCATAATTGGTTGCCATGGCGATGATGATGTCATAATAGGTTGCCATGGCGACGGTGAGGTCATAATTGGTTGCCATGGCGATGATGTCATAATAGGTTGCCATGGCGATGATGTCATAATAGGTTGCCATGGCGACGGTGATGTCATAATTGGTTGCCATGGCGATGGTGATGTAATAATTGGTTGCCATGGCGACGATGATGCCTTAATACGTTGCCATGGCGACGATGATGCCTTAATATGTTGCCATGGCGACGGTGATGTCATAATTGGTTGCCATGGCGACGGTGATGTCATAATTGGTTGCATTGGCGACAGTGATGTCATAATTGGTTGCCATGACGATGATGATGTCATAATTGGTTGCCATGGCGATGATGTCATAATTGGTTGCCATGGCGACAGTGATGTCATAATTGGTTGCCATGGCGACGATGATGCCTTAATACGTTGCCATGGCGACGGTGATGTCATAATTGGTTGCCATGGCGACGATGATGCCTTAATACGTTGCCATGGCGATGATGTCATAATTGGTTGCCATGGCGACGGTGATGTCATAATTGGTTGCCATGGCGACGATGATGCCTTAATACGTTGCCATGGTGATGATGTCATAATTGGTTGCCATGGCGACGGTGATGTCATAATTGGTTGCCATGGCGACGATGATGCCTTAATACATTGCCATGGCGATGATGTCATAATTGGTTGCCATGGCGACGGTGATGCCATAATTGGTTGACATGGCGACGGTGATGTCATAATTGGTTGCCATGGCGATGATGTCATAATTGGTTGCCATGGCGACGGTGATGTCATAGTTGGTTGCCATGGCGACGATGATGCCTTAATACGTTGCCATGGCGATGATGTCATAATTGGTTGCCATGGTGACGGTGATGTCATAATTGGTTGCCATGGCGATGGTGATGTCATAATTGGTTGCCATGGCGACAATGATTTCATAATTGGTTGCCATGGCGACGATGATGCCTTAATACGTTGACATGGCGATGATGTCATAATTGGTTGCCATGGCGACGGTGATGTCATAATTGGTTGCCATGGCGACGATGATGCCTTAATACGTTGCCATGGCGATGATGTCATAATTGGTTGCCATGGCGACGGTGATGTCATAATTGGTTGCCATGGCGACGGTGATGTCATAATTGGTTGCCATGGCGACAATGATGTCATAATTGGTTGCCATGGCGACGATGATGCCTTAATACGTTGACAAGGCGATGATGTCATAATTGGTTGCCATGGCGACGGTGATGTCATAATTGGTTGCCATGGCGACGATGATGCCTTAATACGTTGCCATGGCGATGATGTCATAATTGGTTGCCATGGCGATGATGATGCCTTAATACGTTGCCATGGCGACGGTTATGTCATAATTTGTTGCCATGGCGATGATGATGTCATAATTGGTTGCCATGGCGACGGTGATGTCATAATTGGTTGCTATGGCGACGATGATGTCATAATTGGTTGCCATGGAGACTATGATGCCTTAATACGTTGCCATGGCGACGGTGATATCATTGGTTGCCATGGCGACGGTGATGTCATAATTATTTGCCATGGCGATGATGTCATAATTGGTTGCCATGGCGATGGTGATGTCATAATTGGTTGCCATGGCGACGGTGATGTAGTAATTGGTTGCCATGGCGACAATGATGTCATAATTGGTTGCCATGGCGACGATTATGCCTTAATACATTGCCATGGCGATGATGTCATAAATGGTTGCCATGGCGACGGTGATGTCATAATTGGTTGCCATGGCGACGATTATGCCTTAATACGTTGCCATGGTTTGATGTCATAATTGGTTGCCATGGCGACGGTGATGTCATAATTGGTTGCCATGGCGACGGTGATGTCATAATTGGTTGCCATGGCGACAATGATGTCATAATTGGTTGCCATGGCGACGATGATGCCTTAATACGTTGCCATGGCGATGATGTCATAATTGGTTGCCATGGCGACGGTGATGTCATAATTGGTTGCCATGGCGACGGTGATGTCATAATTGGTTGCCATGGCGATGATGTCATAATTTGTTGCCATGGCGACGGTGATGTCATAATTGGTTGCCATGGTGACGGTGATGTCATAATTGGTTGCCATGGCGACGATGATGCCTTAATTCGTTGCCATGGCGATGATGTCATAATTGGTTGCCATGGCGACGATCATGCCTTAATACGTTGCCATGGCGATGATGTCATAATTGGTTGCATGGCGACGTTGATGTCATAATTAGTTGCCATAGCGACGGTGATGTAACAATTGGTTGCCATGGCGACGATGATGCCTTAATACGTTGCCATGGCGACGGTGATATCATAATTGGTTGCCATGGTGACGGTGATGTCATAATTGGTTGCCATGGCGACGGTGATGTCATAATTGGTTGCCATGGCGACGATGATGCCTTAATACGTTGCCATGGCGATGATGTCATAATTGGTTGCCATGGCGATGGTGATGTCATAATTGGTTGCCATGGCGACGTGATGTCATAATTGGTTGCCATGGCGATGATGTCATAATTGGTTGCCATGGCGACGGTGATGTCATAATTGGTTGCCATGGCGACGATGATGCCTTAATATGTTGCCATGGCGATGATGTCATAATTGGTTGCCATGGCGACGATGATGCCTTAATACGTTGCCATGGCAACGGTGATGTCATAATTGGTTGACATGGCGACGATGATGCCTTAATATGTTGCCATGGCTATGATGTCATAATTGGTTGCCATGGCGACGGTGATGTCATAATTGGTTAACATGGCGACGGTAATGTCATAATTGGTTGACATGGCGATGATGTCATATTTGGTTGCCATGGCGACGGTGATGTCATAATTGGTTGCCATGGCGACGATGATGCCGTAATACGTTGCCATGGCGATTATGTCATAATTGGTTGCCATGGCGACGATCATGCCTTAATACGTTGCCATGGCGATGATGTCATAATTGGTTGCCATGGTGACGTGATGTCATAATTTGTTGCCATGGCGATGGTGATGTCATAATTGGTTGCCATGGCGATGATGATGCCTTAATATGTTGCCATGGCGACGGTGATGTCATAATTCATTTGCCTTGGCGACGGTGATGTCATAATTGGTTGCCGTGGAGACGGTGATGTCATAATTGGTTGCCATGGCGACGGTGATGTCATAATTGGTTGCCATGACGATGATGTCATAATTGGTTGCCATGGCGACGGTGATGTCATAATTGGTTGCCATGGCGATGATGCCTTAATATGTTGCCATGGCGACGGTGATGTCATAATTGGTTGCCATGGCGACGGTGATATCATAATTGGTTGCCATGGCGACGATGATGCTTTAATACGTTGCCATGGCGACGATGAAGTCATAATTGGTTGCCATGGCGACGATGATGTCATAATTGGTTGCCATGGCGACGATGATGTCATAATTGGTTGCCATGGCGACGATGATGCCTTAATACGTTGCCATGGCGATGATGTCATAATTGGTTGCCATGGCGATGATGTCATAATTGGTTGCCATGGCGATGATGATGTCATAATTGGTTGCCATGGCGATGATGATGTCATAATTGGTTGCCATGGCGATGATGTCATAATTGGTTGACATGACGATGATGTCATAATTGGTTGCCATGGTGACGATGATGCCTTAACACGTTGCCATGGCGACGGTGATGTCATAATTGGTTGCCATGGCGACGGTGATGTCATAATTGGTTGCCATGGCGACGATGATGTCTTAATACGTTGCCATGGCGACGGTGATGTCATTATTGGTTGCCATGGCGACGGTGATATCATAATTGGTTGCCATGGCAACGATGATGTCATAATTGGTTGCCATGGCGACGATGATGCCTTAATACGTTGCCATGGCGATGATGTCATAATTGGTTGCCATGGCGACGGTGATGTCATAATTGGTTGCCATGGCGACGATGATGCCTTAATACGTTGACATGGCGAGGGTGATGTCATAATTGGTTGCCATGGCGATGATGTCATACTTGGTTGCCATGGCGACGGTGATGTCATAATTGGTTGCCATGGCGATGATGATGTCATAATTGGTTGCCATGGTGACGATGATGCCTTAATACGTTGCCATGGCGATGATGTCATAATTGGTTGCCATGGCGACGATCATGCCTTAATACGTTGCCATGGCGATGATGTCATAATTAGGTTGCCATGGCGACGGTGATGTCATAATTGGTTGCCATAGCGACGGTGATGTCATAATTGGTTGCCATGGCGACGATGATGCCTTAATACGTTGCCATGGCGACGGTGATATCATAATTGGTTGCCATGGCGACGGTGATGTCATAATTGGTTGCCATGGCGACGGTGATGTCATAATTGGTTGCCATGGCGACGATGATGCCTTAATATGTTGCCATGGCGATGATGTCATAATTGGTTGCCATGGCGACGGTGATGTCATAATTGGTTGCCATGGTGACGGTGATGTCATAATTGGTTGCCATGGCGATGATGTCATAATTGGTTGCCATGGCGACGGTGATGTCATAATTGGTTGCCATGGCGACGATGATGCCTTAATACTTTGCCATGGCGATGATGTCATAATTGGTTGCCATGGCGACGGTGATGTCATAATTGGTTGCCATGGCGACGGTGATGTCATAATTGGTTGCCATGGCGACGATGATGCCTTAATACTTTGCCATGGCGATGATGTCATAATTGGTTGCCATGGCGATGGTGATGTCATAATTGGTTGCCATGGTGACGGTGATGTCATAATTGGTTGCCATGGCGATGATGTCATAATTGGTTGCCATGGCGACAGTGATGTCATAATTGGTTGCCATGGCGACGATGACGCCTTAATACGTTGCCATGGCGATGATGTCATAATTGGTTGCCATGGCGACAATGATGCCTTAATACGTTGCCATGGCAACGGTGATGTCATAATTGGTTGCCATGGCGACGATGATGCCTTAATACGTTGCCATGGCGATGATGTCTTAATTGGTTGCCATGGCGACGGTGATGTCATAATTGGTTGCCATGGCGACGATGATGCCTTAATACGTTGCCATGGCGACGGTGATGTCATAATTGGTTGCCATGGTGACGGTGATGTCATAATTTGTTGCCATGGCGATGATGATGTCATAATTGGTTGCCATGGCGACGGTGATGTCATAATTGGTTGCTATGGTGACGATGATGTCATAATTGGTTGCCATGGAGACGATGATGCCTTAATACGTTGCCATGGCGACGGTGATATCATAATTGGTTGCCATGGTGACGGTGATGTCATAATTGGTTGCCATGGTGACGGTGATGTCATAATTTGTTGCCATGGTGATGATGATGTCATGCCATGGCGACAGTGATGTCATAATGGGTTGCTATGGCGACGATGATGTCATAATTGGTTGCCATGGAGACGATGATGCCTTAATACGTTGCCATGGCGATGATGTCATAAATGGTTGCCATGGCGACGGTGATGTCATAATTGGTTGCCATGGCGACGATTATGCCTTAATACGTTGCCATGGCGATGATGTCATAATTGGTTGCCATGGCGACGGTGATGTCATAATTGGTTGCCATGGCGACGGTGATGTCATCATTGGTTGCCATGGCGACAATGATGTCATGATTGGTTGCCATGGCGACGATGATGCCTTAATATGTTGCCATGGCGATGATGTCATAATTGGTTGCCATGGCGACGGTGATGTCATAATTGGTTGCCATGGTGACGGTGATGTCATAATTGGTTGCCATGGCGACAATGAAGTCATAATTGGTTGCCATGGTGACGATGATGCCTTAACACGTTGCCATGGCGATGATGTCATAATTGGTTGCCATGGCGACGGTGATGTCATAATTGGTTGCCATGGCGACGATGATGCCTTAATACGTTGCCATGGCGATGATGTCATAATTGGTTGCCATGGTGACGGTGATGTAATAATTGGTTGCCATGGCGACGTTGATGTCATAATTCTTTGCCATGGCGACAATGATGTCATGATTGGTTGCCATGGCGACGATGATGCCTTAATATGTTGCCATGGCGACGGTGATGTCATAATTTGTTGCCATGGCGATGATGATGTCATAATTGGTTGCCATGGCGACGGTGATGTCATAATTGGTTGCCATGGCGACGATGATGCCTTAATACGTTGCCATGGCGATGATGTCATAAATGGTTGCCATGGCGACGGTGATGTCATAATTCGTTTGCCATGGTGACGGTGATGTCATAATTGGTTGCCATGGTGACGGTGATGTCATAATTGGTTGCCATGGCGACGGTGATGTCATAATTGGTTGCCATGACGATGATGATGTCATAATTGGTTGCCATGGCGATGATGTCATAATTGGTTGCCATGGCGATTATGTCATAATTGGTTGCCATGGCGACGATGATACCTTAATACGTTGCCATGGCGATGAAGTCATAATTGGTTGCCATGGCGATGATGATGTCATAATAGGTTGCCATGGCGACGGTGAGGTCATAATTGGTTGCCATGGCGATGATGTCATAATAGGTTGCCATGGCGATGATGTCATAATAGGTTGCCATGGCGACGGTGATGTCATAATTGGTTGCCATGGCGATGGTGATGTAATAATTGGTTGCCATGGCGACGATGATGCCTTAATACGTTGCCATGGCGACGATGATGCCTTAATATGTTGCCATGGCGACGGTGATGTCATAATTGGTTGCCATGGCGACGGTGATGTCATAATTGCTTGCATTGGCGACAGTGATGTCATAATTGGTTGCCATGACGATGATGATGTCATAATTGGTTGCCATGGCGATGATGTCATAATTGGTTGCCATGGCGACGGTGATGTCATAATTGGTTGCCATGGCGACGATGATGCCTTAATACGTTGCCATGGCGACGGTGATGTCATAATTGGTTGCCATGGCGACGATGATGCCTTAATACGTTGCCATGGCGATGATGTCATAATTGGTTGCCATGGCGACGGTGATGTCATAATTGGTTGCCATGGCGACGATGATGCCTTAATACGTTGCCATGGCGATGATGTCATAATTGGTTGCCATGGCGACGGTGATGTCATAATTGCTTGCCATGGCGACGATGATGCCTTAATACATTGCCATGGCGATGATGTCATAATTGGTTGCCATGGCGACGGTGATGCCATAATTGGTTGACATGGCGACGGTGATGTCATAATTGGTTGCCATGGCGATGATGTCATAATTGGTTGCCATGGCGACGGTGATGTCATAGTTGGTTGCCATGGCGACGATGATGCCTTAATACGTTGCCATGGCGATGATGTCATAATTGGTTGCCATGGTGACGGTGATGTCATAATTGGTTGCCATGGCGATGGTGATGTCATAATTGGTTGCCATGGCGACAATGATTTCATAATTGGTTGCCATGGCGACGATGATGCCTTAATACGTTGACATGGCGATGATGTCATAATTGGTTGCCATGGCGACGGTGATGTCATAATTGGTTGCCATGGCGACGATGATGCCTTAATACGTTGCCATGGCGATGATGTCATAATTGGTTGCCATGGCGACGGTGATGTCATAATTGGTTGCCATGGCGACGGTGATGTCATAATTGGTTGCCATGGCGACAATGATGTCATAATTGGTTGCCATGGCGACGATGATGCCTTAATACGTTGACAAGGCGATGATGTCATAATTGGTTGCCATGGCGACGGTGATGTCATAATTGGTTGCCATGGCGACGATGATGCCTTAATACGTTGCCATGGCGATGATGTCATAATTGGTTGCCATGGCGATGATGATGCCTTAATACGTTGCCATGGCGACGGTTATGTCATAATTTGTTGCCATGGCGATGATGATGTCATAATTGGTTGCCATGGCGACGGTGATGTCATAATTGGTTGCTATGGCGACGATGATGTCATAATTGGTTGCCATGGAGACTATGATGCCTTAATACGTTGCCATGGCGACGGTGATATCATTGGTTGCCATGGCGACGGTGATGTCATAATTATTTGCCATGGCGATGATGTCATAATTGGTTGCCATGGCGATGGTGATGTCATAATTGGTTGCCATGGCGACGGTGATGTAGTAATTGGTTGCCATGGCGACAATGATGTCATAATTGGTTGCCATGGCGACGATTATGCCTTAATACATTGCCATGGCGATGATGTCATAAATGGTTGCCATGGCGACGGTGATGTCATAATTGGTTGCCATGGCGACGATTATGCCTTAATACGTTGCCATGGTTTGATGTCATAATTGGTTGCCATGGCGACGGTGATGTCATAATTGGTTGCCATGGCGACGGTGATGTCATAATTGGTTGCCATGGCGACAATGATGTCATAATTGGTTGCCATGGCGACGATGATGCCTTAATACGTTGCCATGGCGATGATGTCATAATTGGTTGCCATGGCGACGGTGATGTCATAATTGGTTGCCATGGCGACGGTGATGTCATAATTGGTTGCCATGGCGATGATGTCATAATTTGTTGCCATGGCGACGGTGATGTCATAATTGGTTGCCATGGTGACGGTGATGTCATAATTGGTTGCCATGGCGACGATGATGCCTTAATTCGTTGCCATGGCGATGATGTCATAATTGGTTGCCATGGCGACGATCATGCCTTAATACGTTGCCATGGCGATGATGTCATAATTGGTTGCATGGCGACGTTGATGTCATAATTAGTTGCCATAGCGACGGTGATGTAACAATTGGTTGCCATGGCGACGATGATGCCTTAATACGTTGCCATGGCGACGGTGATATCATAATTGGTTGCCATGGTGACGGTGATGTCATAATTGGTTGCCATGGCGACGGTGATGTCATAATTGGTTGCCATGGCGACGATGATGCCTTAATACGTTGCCATGGCGATGATGTCATAATTGGTTGCCATGGCGATGGTGATGTCATAATTGGTTGCCATGGCGACGTGATGTCATAATTGGTTGCCATGGCGATGATGTCATAATTGGTTGCCATGGCGACGGTGATGTCATAATTGGTTGCCATGGCGACGATGATGCCTTAATATGTTGCCATGGCGATGATGTCATAATTGGTTGCCATGGCGACGATGATGCCTTAATACGTTGCCATGGCAACGGTGATGTCATAATTGGTTGACATGGCGACGATGATGCCTTAATATGTTGCCATGGCTATGATGTCATAATTGGTTGCCATGGCGACGGTGATGTCATAATTGGTTAACATGGCGACGGTAATGTCATAATTGGTTGACATGGCGATGATGTCATATTTGGTTGCCATGGCGACGGTGATGTCATAATTGGTTGCCATGGCGACGATGATGCCGTAATACGTTGCCATGGCGATGATGTCATAATTGGTTGCCATGGCGACGATCATGCCTTAATACGTTGCCATGGCGATGATGTCATAATTGGTTGCCATGGTGACGTGATGTCATAATTTGTTGCCATGGCGATGGTGATGTCATAATTGGTTGCCATGGCGACGATGATGCCTTAATATGTTGCCATGGCGACGGTGATGTCATAATTCATTTGCCTTGGCGACGGTGATGTCATAATTGGTTGCCGTGGAGACGGTGATGTCATAATTGGTTGCCATGGCGACGGTGATGTCATAATTGGTTGCCATGACGATGATGATGTCATAATTGGTTGCCATGGCTATGATGTCATAATTGGTTGCCATGGCGATGATGTCATAATTGGTCGCCATGGCGATTATGTCATAATTGGTTGCCATGGTGATTAAGTCATAATTGGTTGCCATGGCGATGATGTCATATTAGGTTGCCATGGCGACGGTGATGTCATAATTGGTTGCCATGGCGATGATGTCATAATTGGTTGCCATGGCGACGGTGATGTCATAATTGGTTGCCATGGCGATGATGCCTTAATATGTTGCCATGGCGACGGTGATGTCATAATTGGTTGCCATGGCGACGGTGATATCATAATTGGTTGCCATGGCGACGATGATGCTTTAATACGTTGCCATGGCGACGATGAAGTCATAATTGGTTGCCATGGCGACGATGATGTCATAATTGGTTGCCATGGCGACGATGATGTCATAATTGGTTGCCATGGCGACGATGATGCCTTAATACGTTGCCATGGCGATGATGTCATAATTGGTTGCCATGGCGATGATGTCATAATTTGTTGCCATGGTGATGATGATGTCATGCCATGGCGACAGTGATGTCATAATGGGTTGCTATGGCGACGATGATGTCATAATTGGTTGCCATGGAGACGATGATGCCTTAATACGTTGCCATGGCGATGATGTCATAAATGGTTGCCATGGCGACGGTGATGTCATAATTGGTTGCCATGGCGACGATTATGCCTTAATACGTTGCCATGGCGATGATGTCATAATTGGTTGCCATGGCGACGGTGATGTCATAATTGGTTGCCATGGCGACGGTGATGTCATCATTGGTTGCCATGGCGACAATGATGTCATGATTGGTTGCCATGGCGACGATGATGCCTTAATATGTTGCCATGGCGATGATGTCATAATTGGTTGCCATGGCGACGGTGATGTCATAATTGGTTGCCATGGTGACGGTGATGTCATAATTGGTTGCCATGGCGACAATGAAGTCATAATTGGTTGCCATGGTGACGATGATGCCTTAACACGTTGCCATGGCGATGATGTCATAATTGGTTGCCATGGCGACGGTGATGTCATAATTGGTTGCCATGGCGACGATGATGCCTTAATACGTTGCCATGGCGATGATGTCATAATTGGTTGCCATGGTGACGGTGATGTAATAATTGGTTGCCATGGCGACGTTGATGTCATAATTCTTTGCCATGGCGACAATGATGTCATGATTGGTTGCCATGGCGACGATGATGCCTTAATATGTTGCCATGGCGACGGTGATGTCATAATTTGTTGCCATGGCGATGATGATGTCATAATTGGTTGCCATGGCGACGGTGATGTCATAATTGGTTGCCATGGCGACGATGATGCCTTAATACGTTGCCATGGCGATGATGTCATAAATGGTTGCCATGGCGACGGTGATGTCATAATTCGTTTGCCATGGTGACGGTGATGTCATAATTGGTTGCCATGGTGACGGTGATGTCATAATTGGTTGCCATGGCGACGGTGATGTCATAATTGGTTGCCATGACGATTATGATGTCATAATTGGTTGCCATGGCGATGATGTCATAATTGGTTGCCATGGCGATTATGTCATAATTGGTTGCCATGGCGACGATGATACCTTAATACGTTGCCATGGCGATGAAGTCATAATTGGTTGCCATGGCGATGATGATGTCATAATAGGTTGCCATGGCGACGGTGAGGTCATAATTGGTTGCCATGGCGATGATGTCATAATAGGTTGCCATGGCGATGATGTCATAATAGGTTGCCATGGCGACGGTGATGTCATAATTGGTTGCCATGGCGATGGTGATGTAATAATTGGTTGCCATGGCGACGATGATGCCTTAATACGTTGCCATGGCGACGATGATGCCTTAATATGTTGCCATGGCGACGGTGATGTCATAATTGGTTGCCATGGCGACGGTGATGTCATAATTGCTTGCATTGGCGACAGTGATGTCATAATTGGTTGCCATGACGATGATGATGTCATAATTGGTTGCCATGGCGATGATGTCATAATTGGTTGCCATGGCGACGGTGATGTCATAATTGGTTGCCATGGCGACGATGATGCCTTAATACGTTGCCATGGCGACGGTGATGTCATAATTGGTTGCCATGGCGACGATGATGCCTTAATACGTTGCCATGGCGATGATGTCATAATTGGTTGCCATGGCGACGGTGATGTCATAATTGGTTGCCATGGCGACGATGATGCCTTAATACGTTGCCATGGCGATGATGTCATAATTGGTTGCCATGGCGACGGTGATGTCATAATTGGTTGCCATGGCGACGATGATGCCTTAATACATTGCCATGGCGATGATGTCATAATTGGTTGCCATGGCGACGGTGATGCCATAATTGGTTGACATGGCGACGGTGATGTCATAATTGGTTGCCATGGCGATGATGTCATAATTGGTTGCCATGGCGACGGTGATGTCATAGTTGGTTGCCATGGCGACGATGATGCCTTAATACGTTGCCATGGCGATGATGTCATAATTGGTTGCCATGGTGACGGTGATGTCATAATTGGTTGCCATGGCGATGGTGATGTCATAATTGGTTGCCATGGCGACAATGATTTCATAATTGGTTGCCATGGCGACGATGATGCCTTAATACGTTGACATGGCGATGATGTCATAATTGGTTGCCATGGCGACGGTGATGTCATAATTGGTTGCCATGGCGACGATGATGCCTTAATACGTTGCCATGGCGATGATGTCATAATTGGTTGCCATGGCGACGGTGATGTCATAATTGGTTGCCATGGCGACGGTGATGTCATAATTGGTTGCCATGGCGACAATGATGTCATAATTGGTTGCCATGGCGACGATGATGCCTTAATACGTTGACAAGGCGATGATGTCATAATTGGTTGCCATGGCGACGGTGATGTCATAATTGGTTGCCATGGCGACGATGATGCCTTAATACGTTGCCATGGCGATGATGTCATAATTGGTTGCCATGGCGATGATGATGCCTTAATACGTTGCCATGGCGACGGTTATGTCATAATTTGTTGCCATGGCGATGATGATGTCATAATTGGTTGCCATGGCGACGGTGATGTCATAATTGGTTGCTATGGCGACGATGATGTCATAATTGGTTGCCATGGAGACTATGATGCCTTAATACGTTGCCATGGCGACGGTGATATCATTGGTTGCCATGGCGACGGTGATGTCATAATTATTTGCCATGGCGATGATGTCATAATTGGTTGCCATGGTGACGGTGATGTCATAATTGGTTGCCATGGCGACGATGATGCCTTAATTCGTTGCCATGGCGATGATGTCATAATTGGTTGCCATGGCGACGATCATGCCTTAATACGTTGCCATGGCGATGATGTCATAATTGTTTGCATGGCGACGTTGATGTCATAATTAGTTGCCATAGCGACGGTGATGTAACAATTGGTTGCCATGGCGACGATGATGCCTTAATACGTTGCCATGGCGATGATGTCATAATTGGTTGCCATGGCGATGATGATGCCTTAATACGTTGCCATGGCGACGGTTATGTCATAATTTGTTGCCATGGCGATGATGATGTCATAATTGGTTGCCATGGCGACGGTGATGTCATAATTGGTTGCTATGGCGACGATGATGTCATAATTGGTTGCCATGGAGACTATGATGCCTTAATACGTTGCCATGGCGACGGTGATATCATTGGTTGCCATGGCGACGGTGATGTCATAATTATTTGCCATGGCGATGATGTCATAATTGGTTGCCATGGTGACGGTGATGTCATAATTGGTTGCCATGGCGACGATGATGCCTTAATTCGTTGCCATGGCGATGATGTCATAATTGGTTGCCATGGCGACGATCATGCCTTAATACGTTGCCATGGCGATGATGTCATAATTGGTTGCATGGCGACGTTGATGTCATAATTAGTTGCCATAGCGACGGTGATGTAACAATTGGTTGCCATGGCGACGATGATGCCTTAATACGTTGCCATGGCGACGGTGATATCATAATTGGTTGCCATGGTGACGGTGATGTCATAATTGGTTGCCATGGCGACGGTGATGTCATAATTGGTTGCCATGGCGACGATGATGCCTTAATACGTTGCCATGGCGATGATGTCATAATTGGTTGCCATGGCGATGGTGATGTCATAATTGGTTGCCATGGCGACGTGATGTCATAATTGGTTGCCATGGCGATGATGTCATAATTGGTTGCCATGGCGACGGTGATGTCATAATTGGTTGCCATGGCGACGATGATGCCTTAATATGTTGCCATGGCGATGATGTCATAATTGGTTGCCATGGCGACGATGATGCCTTAATACGTTGCCATGGCAACGGTGATGTCATAATTGGTTGACATGGCGACGATGATGCCTTAATATGTTGCCATGGCTATGATGTCATAATTGGTTGCCATGGCGACGGTGATGTCATAATTGGTTAACATGGCGACGGTAATGTCATAATTGGTTGACATGGCGATGATGTCATATTTGGTTGCCATGGCGACGGTGATGTCATAATTGGTTGCCATGGCGACGATGATGCCGTAATACGTTGCCATGGCGATGATGTCATAATTGGTTGCCATGGCGACGATCATGCCTTAATACGTTGCCATGGCGATGATGTCATAATTGGTTGCCATGGTGACGTGATGTCATAATTTGTTGCCATGGCGATGGTGATGTCATAATTGGTTGCCATGGCGACGATGATGCCTTAATATGTTGCCATGGCGACGGTGATGTCATAATTCATTTGCCTTGGCGACGGTGATGTCATAATTGGTTGCCGTGGAGACGGTGATGTCATAATTGGTTGCCATGGCGACGGTGATGTCATAATTGGTTGCCATGACGATGATGATGTCATAATTGGTTGCCATGGCTATGATGTCATAATTGGTTGCCATGGCGATGATGTCATAATTGGTCGCCATGGCGATTATGTCATAATTGGTTGCCATGGTGATTAAGTCATAATTGGTTGCCATGGCGATGATGTCATATTAGGTTGCCATGGCGACGGTGATGTCATAATTGGTTGCCATGGCGATGATGTCATAATTGGTTGCCATGGCGACGGTGATGTCATAATTGGTTGCCATGGCGATGATGCCTTAATACGTTGCCATGGCGACGGTGATGTCATAATTGGTTGCCATGGCGACGGTGATATCATAATTGGTTGCCATGGCGACGATGATGCTTTAATACGTTGCCATGGCGACGATGAAGTCATAATTGGTTGCCATGGCGACGATGATGTCATAATTGGTTGCCATGGCGACGATGATGTCATAATTGGTTGCCATGGCGACGATGATGCCTTAATACGTTGCCATGGCGATGATGTCATAATTGGTTGCCATGGCGATGATGTCATAATTGGTTGCCATGGCGATGATGATGTCATAATTGGTTGCCATGGCGATGATGATGTCATAATTGGTTGCCATGGCGATGATGTCATAATTGGTTGACATGACGATGATGTCATAATTGGTTGCCATGGTGACGATGATGCCTTAACACGTTGCCATGGCGACGGTGATGTCATAATTGGTTGCCATGGCGACGGTGATGTCATAATTGGTTGCCATGGCGACGATGATGTCTTAATACGTTGCCATGGCGACGGTGATGTCATTATTGGTTGCCATGGCGACGGTGATATCATAATTGGTTGCCATGGCGACGATGATGTCATAATTGGTTGCCATGGCGACGATGATGCCTTAATACGTTGCCATGGCGATGATGTCATAATTGGTTGCCATGGCGACGGTGATGTCATAATTGGTTGCCATGGCGACGATGATGCCTTAATACGTTGACATGGCGACGGTGATGTCATAATTGGTTGCCATGGCGATGATGTCATACTTGGTTGCCATGGCGACGGTGATGTCATAATTGGTTGCCATGGCGATGATGATGTCATAATTGGTTGCCATGGTGACGATGATGCCTTAATACGTTGCCATGGCGATGATGTCATAATTGGTTGCCATGGCGACGATCATGCCTTAATACGTTGCCATGGCGATGATGTCATAATTAGGTTGCCATGGCGACGGTGATGTCATAATTGGTTGCCATAGCGACGGTGATGTCATAATTGGTTGCCATGGCGACGATGATGCCTTAATACGTTGCCATGGCGACGGTGATATCATAATTGGTTGCCATGGCGACGGTGATGTCATAATTGGTTGCCATGGCGACGGTGATGTCATAATTGGTTGCCATGGCGACGATGATGCCTTAATATGTTGCCATGGCGATGATGTCATAATTGGTTGCCATGGCGACGGTGATGTCATAATTGGTTGCCATGGTGACGGTGATGTCATAATTGGTTGCCATGGCGATGATGTCATAATTGGTTGCCATGGCGACGGTGATGTCATAATTCGTTGCCATGGCGACGATGATGCCTTAATACTTTGCCATGGCGATGATGTCATAATTGGTTGCCATGGCGACGGTGATGTCATAATTGGTTGCCATGGCGACGGTGATGTCATAATTGGTTGCCATGGCGACGATGATGCCTTAATACTTTGCCATGGCGATGATGTCATAATTGGTTGCCATGGCGATGGTGATGTCATAATTGGTTGCCATGGTGACGGTGATGTCATAATTGGTTGCCATGGCGATGATGTCATAATTGGTTGCCATGGCGACAGTGATGTCATAATTGGTTGCCATGGCGACGATGACGCCTTAATACGTTGCCATGGCGATGATGTCATAATTGGTTGCCATGGCGACAATGATGCCTTAATACGTTGCCATGGCAACGGTGATGTCATAATTGGTTGCCATGGCGACGATGATGCCTTAATACGTTGCCATGGCGATGATGTCATAATTGGTTGCCATGGCGACGGTGATGTCATAATTGGTTGCCATGGCGACGATGATGCCTTAATACGTTGCCATGGCGACGGTGATGTCATAATTGGTTGCCATGGTGACGGTGATGTCATAATTTGTTGCCATGGCGATGATGATGTCATAATTGGTTGCCATGGCGACGGTGATGTCATAATTGGTTGCTATGGCGACGATGATGTCATAATTGGTTGCCATGGAGACGATGATGCCTTAATATGTTGCCATGGCGACGGTGATATCATAATTGGTTGCCATGGTGACGGTGATGTCATAATTGGTTGCCATGGCGACGGTGATGCCTTGATACGTTGCCATGGCGACGGTGATGTCGTAATTGGTTGCCATGGTGACGATGATGTCATAATTGGTTGCCATGGCGACGGTGATGTCATAATTGGTTGCCATGGCGATGATGCCTTAATACGTTGCCATGGTGACGGTGATGTCATAATTGGTTGCCATGGCGACGATGATGCCTTAATACATTGCCATGGCGATGATGTCATAATTGGTTGCCATGGTGACGGTGATGTCATAATTGGTTGCCATGGCGACAATGATGCCTTAATACGTTGACATGGCGATGATGTCATAATTGGTTGCCATGGCAACGGTGATGTCATAATTGGTTGCCATGGCGACAATGATGCCTTAATACGTTGCCATGGCAACGGTGATGTCATAATTGGTTGCCATGGCGACGATGATGCCTTAATACGTTGCCATGGCGATGATGTCATAATTGGTTGCCATGGCGACGGTGATGTCATAATTGGTTGCCATGGCGACGATGATGCCTTAATACGTTGCCATGGCGACGGTGATGTCATAATTGGTTGCCATGGTGACGGTGATGTCATAATTTGTTGCCATGGCGATGATGATGTCATAATTGGTTGCCATGGCGACGGTGATGTCATAATTGGTTGCTATGGCGACGATGATGTCATAATTGGTTGCCATGGAGACGATGATGCCTTAATATGTTGCCATGGCGACGGTGATATCATAATTGGTTGCCATGGTGACGGTGATGTCATAATTGGTTGCCATGGCGACGGTGATGCCTTGATACGTTGCCATGGCGACGGTGATGTCGTAATTGGTTGCCATGGTGACGATGATGTCATAATTGGTTGCCATGGCGACGGTGATGTCATAATTGGTTGCCATGGCGATGATGCCTTAATACGTTGCCATGGTGACGGTGATGTCATAATTGGTTGCCATGGCGACGATGATGCCTTAATACATTGCCATGGCGATGATGTCATAATTGGTTGCCATGGCGACGGTGATGTCATAATTGGTTGCCATGGCGACGGTGATGTCATAATTGGTTGCCATGGCGACGATGATGTCTTAATACGTTGCCATGGCGACGGTGATGTCATTATTGGTTGCCATGGCGACGGTGATATCATAATTGGTTGCCATGGTGACGATGATGTCATAATTGGTTGCCATGGCGACGATGATGACTTAATACGTTGCCATGGCGATGATGTCATAATTGGTTTCCATGGTGACGGTGATGTCATAATTGGTTGCCATGGCGACGATGATGCCTTAATACATTGCCATGGCGACGGTGATGTCATAATTGGTTGCCATGGCGATGATGTCATAATTGGTTGCCATGGCGACGATCATGCCTTAATACGTTGCCATGGCGATGATGTCATAATTGGTTGCCATGGCGACGGTGATGTCATAATTAGTTGCCATAGCGACGGTGATGTAACAATTGGTTGCCATGGCGACGATGATGCCTTAATACGTTGCCATGGCGACGGTGATATCATAATTGGTTGCCATGGTGACGGTGATGTCATAATTGGTTGCCATGGCGACGGTGATGTCATAATTGGTTGCCATGGCGACGATGATGCCTTAATACGTTGCCATGGCGATGATGTCATAATTGGTTGCCATGGCGATGGTGATGTCATAATTGGTTGCCATGGCGACGTGATGTCATAATTGGTTGCCATGGCGACGATGATGTCATAATTGGTTGCCATGGCGACGATGATGCCTTAATACGTTGCCATGGCGATGATGTCATAATTGGTTGCCATGGCGATGATGTCATAATTGGTTGCCATGGCGATGATGATGTCATAATTGGTTGCCATGGCGATGATGATGTCATAATTGGTTGCCATGGCGATGATGTCATAATTGGTTGACATGACGATGATGTCATAATTGGTTGCCATGGTGACGATGATGCCTTAACACGTTGCCATGGCGACGGTGATGTCATAATTGGTTGCCATGGCGACGGTGATGTCATAATTGGTTGCCATGGCGACGATGATGTCTTAATACGTTGCCATGGCGACGGTGATGTCATTATTGGTTGCCATGGCGACGGTGATATCATAATTGGTTGCCATGGCGACGATGATGTCATAATTGGTTGCCATGGCGACGATGATGCCTTAATACGTTGCCATGGCGATGATGTCATAATTGGTTGCCATGGCGACGGTGATGTCATAATTGGTTGCCATGGCGACGATGATGCCTTAATACGTTGACATGGCGACGGTGATGTCATAATTGGTTGCCATGGCGATGATGTCATACTTGGTTGCCATGGCGACGGTGATGTCATAATTGGTTGCCATGGCAAAGATGATGCCTTAATACGTTGCCATGGCGACGGTGATGTCATAATTTGTTGCCATGGTGTTGATGATGTCATGCCATGGCGACGGTGATGTCATAATTGGTTGCTATGGCGACGATGATGTCATAATTGGTTGCCATGGCGATGATGCCTTAATACGTTGCCATGGTGACGGTGATGTCATAATTGGTTGCCATGGCGACGATGATGCCTTAATATGTTGCCATGGCTATGATGTCATAATTGGTTGCCATGGCGACGGTGATGTCATAATTGGTTAACATGGCGACGGTAATGTCATAATTGGTTGACATGGCGATGATGTCATGTTTGGTTGCCATGGCGACGGTGATGTCATAATTGGTTGCCATGGCGACGATGATGCCTTAATACGTTGTCATGGCGATGATATCATAATTGGTTGCCATGGCGACAGTGATGTCATAATTGGTTGCCATGGCGAAGATCATGCCTTAATACGTTGCCATGGCGATGATGTCATAATTGGTTGCCATGGCGACGTGATGTCATAATTTGTTGCCATGGCGATGGTGATGTCATAATTGGTTGCCATGGCGACGATGATGCCTTAATACGTTGTCATGGCGACGGTGATGTCATAATTCATTTGCCTTGGCGACGGTGATGTCATAATTGGTTGCCGTGGAGACGGTGATGTCATAATTGGTTGCCATGGCGACGGTGATGTCATAATTGGTTGCCATGACGATGATGATGTCATAATTGGTTGCCATGGCTATGATGTCATAATTGGTTGCCATGGCGATGATGTCATAATTGGTCGCCATGGCGATTATGTCATAATTGGTTGCCATGGTGATTAAGTCATAATTGGTTGCCATGGCGATGATGTCATATTAGGTTGCCATGGCGACGGTGATGTCATAATTGGTTGCCATGGCGATGATGTCATAATTGGTTGCCATGGCGACGGTGATGTCATAATTGGTTGCCATGGCGATGATGCCTTAACACGTTGCCATGGCGACGGTGATGTCATAATTGGTTGCCATGGCGACGGTGATATCATAATTGGTTGCCATGGCGACGATGATGCTTTAATACGTTGCCATGGCGACGATGAAGTCATAATTGGTTGCCATGGCGACGATGATGTCATAATTGGTTGCCATGGCGACGATGATGTCATAATTGGTTGCCATGGCGACGATGATGCCTTAATACGTTGCCATGGCGATGATGTCATAATTGGTTGCCATGGCGATGATTATGTCATAATTGGTTGCCATGGCGATGATTATGTCATAATTGGTTGCCATGGCGATGATGATGTCATAATTGGTTGCCATGGCGATGATGTCATAATTGGTTGACATGACGATGATGTCATAATTGGTTGCCATGGTGACGATGATGCCTTAACACGTTGCCATGGCGACGGTGATGTCATAATTGGTTGCCATGGCGACGGTGATGTCATAATTGGTTGCCATGGCGACGATGATGTCTTAATACGTTGCCATGGCGACGGTGATGTCATTATTGGTTGCCATGGCGACGGTGATATCATAATTGGTTGCCATGGCGACGATGATGTCATAATTGGTTGCCATGGCGACGATGATGCCTTAATACGTTGCCATGGCGATGATGTCATAATTGGTTGCCATGGCGACGGTGATGTCATAATTGGTTGCCATGGCGACGATGATGCCTTAATACGTTGACATGGCGACGGTGAAGTCATAATTGGTTGCCATGGCGATGATGTCATACTTGGTTGCCATGGCGACGGTGATGTCATAATTGGTTGCCATGGTGATGATGTCATAATTGGTTGCCATGGTGACGATGATGCCTTAATACGTTGCCATGGCGATGATGTCATAATTGGTTGCCATGGCGACGATCATGCCTTAATACGTTGCCATGGCGATGATGTCATAATTAGGTTGCCATGGTGACGGTGATGTCATAATTGGTTGCCATAGCGACGGTGATGTCATAATTGGTTGCCATGGCGACGATGATGCCTTAATACGTTGCCATGGCGACGGTGATATCATAATTGGTTGCCATGGCGACGGTGATGTCATAATTGGTTGCCATGGCGACGGTGATGTCATAATTGGTTGCCATGGCGACGATGATGCCTTAATACGTTGCCATGGCGATGATGTCATAATTGGTTGCCATGGCGACGGTGATGTCATAATTGGTTGCCATGGTGACGGTGATGTCATAATTGGTTGCCATGGCGATGATGTCATAATTGGTTGCCATGGCGACGGTGATGTCATAATTGGTTGCCATGGCGACGATGATGCCTTAATACGTTGCCATGGTGATGATGTCATAATTGGTTGCCATGGCGACAATGATGCCTTAATACGTTGCCATGGCAACGGTGATGTCATAATTGGTTGCCATGGCGACGATGATGCCTTAATACGTTGCCATGGCGATGATGTCATAATTGGTTGCCATGGCGACGGTGATGTCATAATTGGTTGCCATGGCGACGATGATGCCTTAATACGTTGCCATGGCGACGGTGATGTCATAATTGGTTGCCATGGCGACGGTGATGTCATAATTTGTTGCCATGGCGATGATGATGTCATAATTGGTTGCCATGGCGGCGGTGATGTCATAATTGGTTGCTATGGTGACGATGATGTCATAATTGGTTGCCATGGAGACGATGATGCCTTAATACGTTGCCATGGCGACGGTGATATCATAATTGGTTGCCATGGTGACGGTGATGTCATAATTTGTTGCCATGGTGATGATGATGTCATGCCATGGCGACAGTGATGTCATAATGGGTTGCTATGGCGACGATGATGTCATAATTGGTTGCCATGGAGACGATGATGCCTTAATACGTTGCCATGGCGATGATGTCATAAATGGTTGCCATGGCGACGGTGATGTCATAATTGGTTGCCATGGCGACGATTATGCCTTAATACGTTGCCATGGCGATGATGTCATAATTGGTTGCCATGGCGACGGTGATGTCATAATTGGTTGCCATGGCGACGGTGATGTCATCATTGGTTGCCATGGCGACAATGATGTCATGATTGGTTGCCATGGCGACGATGATGCCTTAATATGTTGCCATGGCGATGATGTCATAATTGGTTGCCATGGCGACGGTGATGTCATAATTGGTTGCCATGGTGACGGTGATGTCATAATTGGTTGCCATGGCGACAATGAAGTCATAATTGGTTGCCATGGTGACGATGATGCCTTAACACGTTGCCATGGCGATGATGTCATAATTGGTTGCCATGGCGACGGTGATGTCATAATTGGTTGCCATGGCGACGATGATGCCTTAATACGTTGCCATGGCGATGATGTCAAAATTGGTTGCCATGGTGACGGTGATGTAATAATTGGTTGCCATGGCGACGTTGATGTCATAATTCTTTGCCATGGCGACAATGATGTCATGATTGGTTGCCATGGCGACGATGATGCCTTAATATGTTGCCATGGCGACGGTGATGTCATAATTTGTTGCCATGGCGATGATGATGTCATAATTGGTTGCCATGGCGACGGTGATGTCATAATTGGTTGCCATGGCGACGATGATGCCTTAATACGTTGCCATGGCGATGATGTCATAAATGGTTGCCATGGCGACGGTGATGTCATAATTCGTTTGCCATGGTGACGGTGATGTCATAATTGGTTGCCATGGTGACGGTGATGTCATAATTGGTTGCCATGGCGACGGTGATGTCATAATTGGTTGCCATGACGATGATGATGTCATAATTGGTTGCCATGGCGATGATGTCATAATTGGTTGCCATGGCGATTATGTCATAATTGGTTGCCATGGCGACGATGATACCTTAATACGTTGCCATGGCGATGAAGTCATAATTGGTTGCCATGGCGATGATGATGTCATAATAGGTTGCCATGGCGACGGTGAGGTCATAATTGGTTGCCATGGCGATGATGTCATAATAGGTTGCCATGGCGATGATGTCATAATAGGTTGCCATGGCGACGGTGATGTCATAATTGGTTGCCATGGCGATGGTGATGTAATAATTGGTTGCCATGGCGACGATGATGCCTTAATACGTTGCCATGGTGACGATGATGCCTTAATATGTTGCCATGGCGACGGTGATGTCATAATTGGTTGCCATGGCGACGGTGATGTCATAATTGGTTGCATTGGCGACAGTGATGTCATAATTGGTTGCCATGACGATGATGATGTCATAATTGGTTGCCATGGCGATGATGTCATAATTGGTTGCCATGGCGACGGTGATGTCATAATTGGTTGCCATGGCGACGATGATGCCTTAATACGTTGCCATGGCGACGGTGATGTCATAATTGGTTGCCATGGCGACGATGATGCCTTAATACGTTGCCATGGCGATGATGTCATAATTGGTTGCCATGGCGACGGTGATGTCATAATTGGTTGCCATGGCGACGATGATGCCTTAATACGTTGCCATGGCGATGATGTCATAATTGGTTGCCATGGCGACGGTGATGTCATAATTGGTTGCCATGGCGACGATGATGCCTTAATACATTGCCATGGCGATGATGTCATAATTGGTTGCCATGGCGACGGTGATGCCATAATTGGTTGACATGGCGACGGTGATGTCATAATTGGTTGCCATGGCGATGATGTCATAATTGGTTGCCATGGCGACGGTGATGTCATAGTTGGTTGCCATGGCGACGATGATGCCTTAATACGTTGCCATGGCGATGATGTCATAATTGGTTGCCATGGTGACGGTGATGTCATAATTGGTTGCCATGGCGATGGTGATGTCATAATTGGTTGCCATGGCGACAATGATTTCATAATTGGTTGCCATGGCGACGATGATGCCTTAATACGTTGACATGGCGATGATGTCATAATTGGTTGCCATGGCGACGGTGATGTCATAATTGGTTGCCATGGCGACGATGATGCCTTAATACGTTGCCATGGCGATGATGTCATAATTGGTTGCCATGGCGACGGTGATGTCATAATTGGTTGCCATGGCGACGGTGATGTCATAATTGGTTGCCATGGCGACAATGATGTCATAATTGGTTGCCATGGCGACGATGATGCCTTAATACGTTGACAAGGCGATGATGTCATAATTGGTTGCCATGGCGACGGTGATGTCATAATTGGTTGCCATGGCGACGATGATGCCTTAATACGTTGCCATGGCGATGATGTCATAATTGGTTGCCATGGCGATGATGATGCCTTAATACGTTGCCATGGCGACGGTTATGTCATAATTTGTTGCCATGGCGATGATGATGTCATAATTGGTTGCCATGGCGACGGTGATGTCATAATTGGTTGCTATGGCGACGATGATGTCATAATTGGTTGCCATGGAGACTATGATGCCTTAATACGTTGCCATGGCGACGGTGATATCATTGGTTGCCATGGCGACGGTGATGTCATAATTATTTGCCATGGCGATGATGTCATAATTGGTTGCCATGGCGATGGTGATGTCATAATTGGTTGCCATGGCGACGGTGATGTAGTAATTGGTTGCCATGGCGACAATGATGTCATAATTGGTTGCCATGGCGACGATTATGCCTTAATACATTGCCATGGCGATGATGTCATAAATGGTTGCCATGGCGACGGTGATGTCATAATTGGTTGCCATGGCGACGATTATGCCTTAATACGTTGCCATGGTTTGATGTCATAATTGGTTGCCATGGCGACGGTGATGTCATAATTGGTTGCCATGGCGACGGTGATGTCATAATTGGTTGCCATGGCGACAATGATGTCATAATTGGTTGCCATGGCGACGATGATGCCTTAATACGTTGCCATGGCGATGATGTCATAATTGGTTGCCATGGCGACGGTGATGTCATAATTGGTTGCCATGGCGACGGTGATGTCATAATTGGTTGCCATGGCGATGATGTCATAATTTGTTGCCATGGCGACGGTGATGTCATAATTGGTTGCCATGGTGACGGTGATGTCATAATTGGTTGCCATGGCGACGATGATGCCTTAATTCGTTGCCATGGCGATGATGTCATAATTGGTTGCCATGGCGACGATCATGCCTTAATACGTTGCCATGGCGATGATGTCATAATTGGTTGCATGGCGACGTTGATGTCATAATTAGTTGCCATAGCGACGGTGATGTAACAATTGGTTGCCATGGCGACGATGATGCCTTAATACGTTGCCATGGCGACGGTGATATCATAATTGGTTGCCATGGTGACGGTGATGTCATAATTGGTTGCCATGGCGACGGTGATGTCATAATTGGTTGCCATGGCGACGATGATGCCTTAATACGTTGCCATGGCGATGATGTCATAATTGGTTGCCATGGCGATGGTGATGTCATAATTGGTTGCCATGGCGACGTGATGTCATAATTGGTTGCCATGGCGATGATGTCATAATTGGTTGCCATGGCGACGGTGATGTCATAATTGGTTGCCATGGCGACGATGATGCCTTAATATGTTGCCATGGCGATGATGTCATAATTGGTTGCCATGGCGACGATGATGCCTTAATACGTTGCCATGGCAACGGTGATGTCATAATTGGTTGACATGGCGACGATGATGCCTTAATATGTTGCCATGGCTATGATGTCATAATTGGTTGCCATGGCGACGGTGATGTCATAATTGGTTAACATGGCGACGGTAATGTCATAATTGGTTGACATGGCGATGATGTCATATTTGGTTGCCATGGCGACGGTGATGTCATAATTGGTTGCCATGGCGACGATGATGCCGTAATACGTTGCCATGGCGATGATGTCATAATTGGTTGCCATGGCGACGATCATGCCTTAATACGTTGCCATGGCGATGATGTCATAATTGGTTGCCATGGTGACGTGATGTCATAATTTGTTGCCATGGCGATGGTGATGTCATAATTGGTTGCCATGGCGACGATGATGCCTTAATATGTTGCCATGGCGACGGTGATGTCATAATTCATTTGCCTTGGCGACGGTGATGTCATAATTGGTTGCCGTGGAGACGGTGATGTCATAATTGGTTGCCATGGCGACGGTGATGTCATAATTGGTTGCCATGACGATGATGATGTCATAATTGGTTGCCATGGCTATGATGTCATAATTGGTTGCCATGGCGATGATGTCATAATTGGTCGCCATGGCGATTATGTCATAATTGGTTGCCATGGTGATTAAGTCATAATTGGTTGCCATGGCGATGATGTCATATTAGGTTGCCATGGCGACGGTGATGTCATAATTGGTTGCCATGGCGATGATGTCATAATTGGTTGCCATGGCGACGGTGATGTCATAATTGGTTGCCATGGCGATGATGCCTTAATATGTTGCCATGGCGACGGTGATGTCATAATTGGTTGCCATGGCGACGGTGATATCATAATTGGTTGCCATGGCGACGATGATGCTTTAATACGTTGCCATGGCGACGATGAAGTCATAATTGGTTGCCATGGCGACGATGATGTCATAATTGGTTGCCATGGCGACGATGATGTCATAATTGGTTGCCATGGCGACGATGATGCCTTAATACGTTGCCATGGCGATGATGTCATAATTGGTTGCCATGGCGATGATGTCATAATTGGTTGCCATGGCGATGATGATGTCATAATTGGTTGCCATGGCGATGATGATGTCATAATTGGTTGCCATGGCGATGATGTCATAATTGGTTGACATGACGATGATGTCATAATTGGTTGCCATGGTGACGATGATGCCTTAACACGTTGCCATGGCGACGGTGATGTCATAATTGGTTGCCATGGCGACGGTGATGTCATAATTGGTTGCCATGGCGACGATGATGTCTTAATACGTTGCCATGGCGACGGTGATGTCATTATTGGTTGCCATGGCGACGGTGATATCATAATTGGTTGCCATGGCGACGATGATGTCATAATTGGTTGCCATGGCGACGATGATGCCTTAATACGTTGCCATGGCGATGATATCATAATTGGTTGCCATGGCGACGGTGATGTCATAATTGGTTGCCATGGCGACGATGATGCCTTAATACGTTGACATGGCGAGGGTGATGTCATAATTGGTTGCCATGGCGATGATGTCATACTTGGTTGCCATGGCGACGGTGATGTCATAATTGGTTGCCATGGCGATGATGATGTCATAATTGGTTGCCATGGTGACGATGATGCCTTAATACGTTGCCATGGCGATGATGTCATAATTGGTTGCCATGGCGACGATCATGCCTTAATACGTTGCCATGGCGATGATGTCATAATTAGGTTGCCATGGCGACGGTGATGTCATAATTGGTTGCCATAGCGACGGTGATGTCATAATTGGTTGCCATGGCGACGATGATGCCTTAATACGTTGCCATGGCGACGGTGATATCATAATTGGTTGCCATGGCGACGGTGATGTCATAATTGGTTGCCATGGCGACGGTGATGTCATAATTGGTTGCCATGGCGACGATGATGCCTTAATATGTTGCCATGGCGATGATGTCATAATTGGTTGCCATGGCGACGGTGATGTCATAATTGGTTGCCATGGTGACGGTGATGTCATAATTGGTTGCCATGGCGATGATGTCATAATTGGTTGCCATGGCGACGGTGATGTCATAATTGGTTGCCATGGCGACGATGATGCCTTAATACTTTGCCATGGCGATGATGTCATAATTGGTTGCCATGGCGACGGTGATGTCATAATTGGTTGCCATGGCGACGGTGATGTCATAATTGGTTGCCATGGCGACGATGATGCCTTAATACTTTGCCATGGCGATGATGTCATAATTGGTTGCCATGGCGATGGTGATGTCATAATTGGTTGCCATGGTGACGGTGATGTCATAATTGGTTGCCATGGCGATGATGTCATAATTGGTTGCCATGGCGACAGTGATGTCATAATTGGTTGCCATGGCGACGATGACGCCTTAATACGTTGCCATGGCGATGATGTCATAATTGGTTGCCATGGCGACAATGATGCCTTAATACGTTGCCATGGCAACGGTGATGTCATAATTGGTTGCCATGGCGACGATGATGCCTTAATACGTTGCCATGGCGATGATGTCTTAATTGGTTGCCATGGCGACGGTGATGTCATAATTGGTTGCCATGGCGACGATGATGCCTTAATACGTTGCCATGGCGACGGTGATGTCATAATTGGTTGCCATGGTGACGGTGATGTCATAATTTGTTGCCATGGCGATGATGATGTCATAATTGGTTGCCATGGCGACGGTGATGTCATAATTGGTTGCTATGGTGACGATGATGTCATAATTGGTTGCCATGGAGACGATGATGCCTTAATACGTTGCCATGGCGACGGTGATATCATAATTGGTTGCCATGGTGACGGTGATGTCATAATTGGTTGCCATGGTGACGGTGATGTCATAATTTGTTGCCATGGTGATGATGATGTCATGCCATGGCGACAGTGATGTCATAATGGGTTGCTATGGCGACGATGATGTCATAATTGGTTGCCATGGAGACGATGATGCCTTAATACGTTGCCATGGCGATGATGTCATAAATGGTTGCCATGGCGACGGTGATGTCATAATTGGTTGCCATGGCGACGATTATGCCTTAATACGTTGCCATGGCGATGATGTCATAATTGGTTGCCATGGCGACGGTGATGTCATAATTGGTTGCCATGGCGACGGTGATGTCATCATTGGTTGCCATGGCGACAATGATGTCATGATTGGTTGCCATGGCGACGATGATGCCTTAATATGTTGCCATGGCGATGATGTCATAATTGGTTGCCATGGCGACGGTGATGTCATAATTGGTTGCCATGGTGACGGTGATGTCATAATTGGTTGCCATGGCGACAATGAAGTCATAATTGGTTGCCATGGTGACGATGATGCCTTAACACGTTGCCATGGCGATGATGTCATAATTGGTTGCCATGGCGACGGTGATGTCATAATTGGTTGCCATGGCGACGATGATGCCTTAATACGTTGCCATGGCGATGATGTCATAATTGGTTGCCATGGTGACGGTGATGTAATAATTGGTTGCCATGGCGACGTTGATGTCATAATTCTTTGCCATGGCGACAATGATGTCATGATTGGTTGCCATGGCGACGATGATGCCTTAATATGTTGCCATGGCGACGGTGATGTCATAATTTGTTGCCATGGCGATGATGATGTCATAATTGGTTGCCATGGCGACGGTGATGTCATAATTGGTTGCCATGGCGACGATGATGCCTTAATACGTTGCCATGGCGATGATGTCATAAATGGTTGCCATGGCGACGGTGATGTCATAATTCGTTTGCCATGGTGACGGTGATGTCATAATTGGTTGCCATGGCGACGATGATGCCTTAATACGTTGCCATGGCGATGATGTCATAATTGGTTGCCATGGTGACGGTGATGTAATAATTGGTTGCCATGGCGACGTTGATGTCATAATTCTTTGCCATGGCGACAATGATGTCATGATTGGTTGCCATGGCGACGATGATGCCTTAATATGTTGCCATGGCGACGGTGATGTCATAATTTGTTGCCATGGCGATGATGATGTCATAATTGGTTGCCATGGCGACGGTGATGTCATAATTGGTTGCCATGGCGACGATGATGCCTTAATACGTTGCCATGGCGATGATGTCATAAATGGTTGCCATGGCGACGGTGATGTCATAATTCGTTTGCCATGGTGACGGTGATGTCATAATTGGTTGCCATGGTGACGGTGATGTCATAATTGGTTGCCATGGCGACGGTGATGTCATAATTGGTTGCCATGACGATGATGATGTCATAATTGGTTGCCATGGCGATGATGTCATAATTGGTTGCCATGGCGATTATGTCATAATTGGTTGCCATGGCGACGATGATACCTTAATACGTTGCCATGGCGATGAAGTCATAATTGGTTGCCATGGCGATGATGATGTCATAATAGGTTGCCATGGCGACGGTGAGGTCATAATTGGTTGCCATGGCGATGATGTCATAATAGGTTGCCATGGCGATGATGTCATAATAGGTTGCCATGGCGACGGTGATGTCATAATTGGTTGCCATGGCGATGGTGATGTAATAATTGGTTGCCATGGCGACAATGATGCCTTAATACGTTGCCATGGCGACGATGATGCCTTAATATGTTGCCATGGCGACGGTGATGTCATAATTGGTTGCCATGGCGACGGTGATGTCATAATTGGTTGCATTGGCGACAGTGATGTCATAATTGGTTGCCATGACGATGATGATGTCATAATTGGTTGCCATGGCGATGATGTCATAATTGGTTGCCATGGCGACGGTGATGTCATAATTGGTTGCCATGGCGACGATGATGCCTTAATACGTTGCCATGGCGACGGTGATGTCATAATTGGTTGCCATGGCGACGATGATGCCTTAATACGTTGCCATGGCGATGATGTCATAATTGGTTGCCATGGCGACGGTGATGTCATAATTGGTTGCCATGGCGACGATGATGCCTTAATACGTTGCCATGGCGATGATGTCATAATTGGTTGCCATGGCGACGGTGATGTCATAATTGGTTGCCATGGCGACGATGATGCCTTAATACATTGCCATGGCGATGATGTCATAATTGGTTGCCATGGCGACGGTGATGCCATAATTGGTTGACATGGCGACGGTGATGTCATAATTGGTTGCCATGGCGATGATGTCATAATTGGTTGCCATGGCGACGGTGATGTCATAGTTGGTTGCCATGGCGACGATGATGCCTTAATACGTTGCCATGGCGATGATGTCATAATTGGTTGCCATGGTGACGGTGATGTCATAATTGGTTGCCATGGCGATGGTGATGTCATAATTGGTTGCCATGGCGACAATGATTTCATAATTGGTTGCCATGGCGACGATGATGCCTTAATACGTTGACATGGCGATGATGTCATAATTGGTTGCCATGGCGACGGTGATGTCATAATTGGTTGCCATGGCGACGATGATGCCTTAATACGTTGCCATGGCGATGATGTCATAATTGGTTGCCATGGCGACGGTGATGTCATAATTGGTTGCCATGGCGACGGTGATGTCATAATTGGTTGCCATGGCGACAATGATGTCATAATTGGTTGCCATGGCGACGATGATGCCTTAATACGTTGACAAGGCGATGATGTCATAATTGGTTGCCATGGCGACGGTGATGTCATAATTGGTTGCCATGGCGACGATGATGCCTTAATACGTTGCCATGGCGATGATGTCATAATTGGTTGCCATGGCGATGATGATGCCTTAATACGTTGCCATGGCGACGGTTATGTCATAATTTGTTGCCATGGCGATGATGATGTCATAATTGGTTGCCATGGCGACGGTGATGTCATAATTGGTTGCTATGGCGACGATGATGTCATAATTGGTTGCCATGGAGACTATGATGCCTTAATACGTTGCCATGGCGACGGTGATATCATTGGTTGCCATGGCGACGGTGATGTCATAATTATTTGCCATGGCGATGATGTCATAATTGGTTGCCATGGCGATGGTGATGTCATAATTGGTTGCCATGGCGACGGTGATGTAGTAATTGGTTGCCATGGCGACAATGATGTCATAATTGGTTGCCATGGCGACGATGATGCCTTAATACATTGCCATGGCGATGATGTCATAATTGGTTGCCATGGCGACGGTGATGCCATAATTGGTTGACATGGCGACGGTGATGTCATAATTGGTTGCCATGGCGATGATGTCATAATTGGTTGCCATGGCGACGGTGATGTCATAGTTGGTTGCCATGGCGACGATGATGCCTTAATACGTTGCCATGGCGATGATGTCATAATTGGTTGCCATGGTGACGGTGATGTCATAATTGGTTGCCATGGCGATGGTGATGTCATAATTGGTTGCCATGGCGACAATGATTTCATAATTGGTTGCCATGGCGACGATGATGCCTTAATACGTTGACATGGCGATGATGTCATAATTGGTTGCCATGGCGACGGTGATGTCATAATTGGTTGCCATGGCGACGATGATGCCTTAATACGTTGCCATGGCGATGATGTCATAATTGGTTGCCATGGCGACGGTGATGTCATAATTGGTTGCCATGGCGACGGTGATGTCATAATTGGTTGCCATGGCGACAATGATGTCATAATTGGTTGCCATGGCGACGATGATGCCTTAATACGTTGACAAGGCGATGATGTCATAATTGGTTGCCATGGCGACGGTGATGTCATAATTGGTTGCCATGGCGACGATGATGCCTTAATACGTTGCCATGGCGATGATGTCATAATTGGTTGCCATGGCGATGATGATGCCTTAATACGTTGCCATGGCGACGGTTATGTCATAATTTGTTGCCATGGCGATGATGATGTCATAATTGGTTGCCATGGCGACGGTGATGTCATAATTGGTTGCTATGGCGACGATGATGTCATAATTGGTTGCCATGGAGACTATGATGCCTTAATACGTTGCCATGGCGACGGTGATATCATTGGTTGCCATGGCGACGGTGATGTCATAATTATTTGCCATGGCGATGATGTCATAATTGGTTGCCATGGCGATGGTGATGTCATAATTGGTTGCCATGGCGACGGTGATGTAGTAATTGGTTGCCATGGCGACAATGATGTCATAATTGGTTGCCATGGCGACGATTATGCCTTAATACATTGCCATGGCGATGATGTCATAAATGGTTGCCATGGCGACGGTGATGTCATAATTGGTTGCCATGGCGACGATTATGCCTTAATACGTTGCCATGGTTTGATGTCATAATTGGTTGCCATGGCGACGGTGATGTCATAATTGGTTGCCATGGCGACGGTGATGTCATAATTGGTTGCCATGGCGACAATGATGTCATAATTGGTTGCCATGGCGACGATGATGCCTTAATACGTTGCCATGGCGATGATGTCATAATTGGTTGCCATGGCGACGGTGATGTCATAATTGGTTGCCATGGCGACGGTGATGTCATAATTGGTTGCCATGGCGATGATGTCATAATTTGTTGCCATGGCGACGGTGATGTCATAATTGGTTGCCATGGTGACGGTGATGTCATAATTGGTTGCCATGGCGACGATGATGCCTTAATTCGTTGCCATGGCGATGATGTCATAATTGGTTGCCATGGCGACGATCATGCCTTAATACGTTGCCATGGCGATGATGTCATAATTGGTTGCATGGCGACGTTGATGTCATAATTAGTTGCCATAGCGACGGTGATGTAACAATTGGTTGCCATGGCGACGATGATGCCTTAATACGTTGCCATGGCGACGGTGATATCATAATTGGTTGCCATGGTGACGGTGATGTCATAATTGGTTGCCATGGCGACGGTGATGTCATAATTGGTTGCCATGGCGACGATGATGCCTTAATACGTTGCCATGGCGATGATGTCATAATTGGTTGCCATGGCGATGGTGATGTCATAATTGGTTGCCATGGCGACGTGATGTCATAATTGGTTGCCATGGCGATGATGTCATAATTGGTTGCCATGGCGACGGTGATGTCATAATTGGTTGCCATGGCGACGATGATGCCTTAATATGTTGCCATGGCGATGATGTCATAATTGGTTGCCATGGCGACGATGATGCCTTAATACGTTGCCATGGCAACGGTGATGTCATAATTGGTTGACATGGCGACGATGATGCCTTAATATGTTGCCATGGCTATGATGTCATAATTGGTTGCCATGGCGACGGTGATGTCATAATTGGTTAACATGGCGACGGTAATGTCATAATTGGTTGACATGGCGATGATGTCATATTTGGTTGCCATGGCGACGGTGATGTCATAATTGGTTGCCATGGCGACGATGATGCCGTAATACGTTGCCATGGCGATGATGTCATAATTGGTTGCCATGGCGACGATCATGCCTTAATACGTTGCCATGGCGATGATGTCATAATTGGTTGCCATGGTGACGTGATGTCATAATTTGTTGCCATGGCGATGGTGATGTCATAATTGGTTGCCATGGCGACGATGATGCCTTAATATGTTGCCATGGCGACGGTGATGTCATAATTCATTTGCCTTGGCGACGGTGATGTCATAATTGGTTGCCGTGGAGACGGTGATGTCATAATTGGTTGCCATGGCGACGGTGATGTCATAATTGGTTGCCATGACGATGATGATGTCATAATTGGTTGCCATGGCTATGATGTCATAATTGGTTGCCATGGCGATGATGTCATAATTGGTCGCCATGGCGATTATGTCATAATTGGTTGCCATGGTGATTAAGTCATAATTGGTTGCCATGGCGATGATGTCATATTAGGTTGCCATGGCGACGGTGATGTCATAATTGGTTGCCATGGCGATGATGTCATAATTGGTTGCCATGGCGACGGTGATGTCATAATTGGTTGCCATGGCGATGATGCCTTAATATGTTGCCATGGCGACGGTGATGTCATAATTGGTTGCCATGGCGACGGTGATATCATAATTGGTTGCCATGGCGACGATGATGCTTTAATACGTTGCCATGGCGACGATGAAGTCATAATTGGTTGCCATGGCGACGATGATGTCATAATTGGTTGCCATGGCGACGATGATGTCATAATTGGTTGCCATGGCGACGATGATGCCTTAATACGTTGCCATGGCGATGATGTCATAATTGGTTGCCATGGCGATGATGTCATAATTGGTTGCCATGGCGATGATGATGTCATAATTGGTTGCCATGGCGATGATGATGTCATAATTGGTTGCCATGGCGATGATGTCATAATTGGTTGACATGACGATGATGTCATAATTGGTTGCCATGGTGACGATGATGCCTTAACACGTTGCCATGGCGACGGTGATGTCATAATTGGTTGCCATGGCGACGGTGATGTCATAATTGGTTGCCATGGCGACGATGATGTCTTAATACGTTGCCATGGCGACGGTGATGTCATTATTGGTTGCCATGGCGACGGTGATATCATAATTGGTTGCCATGGCGACGATGATGTCATAATTGGTTGCCATGGCGACGATGATGCCTTAATACGTTGCCATGGCGATGATGTCATAATTGGTTGCCATGGCGACGGTGATGTCATAATTGGTTGCCATGGCGACGATGATGCCTTAATACGTTGACATGGCGAGGGTGATGTCATAATTGGTTGCCATGGCGATGATGTCATACTTGGTTGCCATGGCGACGGTGATGTCATAATTGGTTGCCATGGCGATGATGATGTCATAATTGGTTGCCATGGTGACGATGATGCCTTAATACGTTGCCATGGCGATGATGTCATAATTGGTTGCCATGGCGACGATCATGCCTTAATACGTTGCCATGGCGATGATGTCATAATTAGGTTGCCATGGCGACGGTGATGTCATAATTGGTTGCCATAGCGACGGTGATGTCATAATTGGTTGCCATGGCGACGATGATGCCTTAATACGTTGCCATGGCGACGGTGATATCATAATTGGTTGCCATGGCGACGGTGATGTCATAATTGGTTGCCATGGCGACGGTGATGTCATAATTGGTTGCCATGGCGACGATGATGCCTTAATATGTTGCCATGGCGATGATGTCATAATTGGTTGCCATGGCGACGGTGATGTCATAATTGGTTGCCATGGTGACGGTGATGTCATAATTGGTTGCCATGGCGATGATGTCATAATTGGTTGCCATGGCGACGGTGATGTCATAATTGGTTGCCATGGCGACGATGATGCCTTAATACTTTGCCATGGCGATGATGTCATAATTGGTTGCCATGGCGACGGTGATGTCATAATTGGTTGCCATGGCGACGGTGATGTCATAATTGGTTGCCATGGCGACGATGATGCCTTAATACTTTGCCATGGCGATGATGTCATAATTGGTTGCCATGGCGATGGTGATGTCATAATTGGTTGCCATGGTGACGGTGATGTCATAATTGGTTGCCATGGCGATGATGTCATAATTGGTTGCCATGGCGACAGTGATGTCATAATTGGTTGCCATGGCGACGATGACGCCTTAATACGTTGCCATGGCGATGATGTCATAATTGGTTGCCATGGCGACAATGATGCCTTAATACGTTGCCATGGCAACGGTGATGTCATAATTGGTTGCCATGGCGACGATGATGCCTTAATACGTTGCCATGGCGATGATGTCTTAATTGGTTGCCATGGCGACGGTGATGTCATAATTGGTTGCCATGGCGACGATGATGCCTTAATACGTTGCCATGGCGACGGTGATGTCATAATTGGTTGCCATGGTGACGGTGATGTCATAATTTGTTGCCATGGCGATGATGATGTCATAATTGGTTGCCATGGCGACGGTGATGTCATAATTGGTTGCTATGGTGACGATGATGTCATAATTGGTTGCCATGGAGACGATGATGCCTTAATACGTTGCCATGGCGACGGTGATATCATAATTGGTTGCCATGGTGACGGTGATGTCATAATTGGTTGCCATGGTGACGGTGATGTCATAATTTGTTGCCATGGTGATGATGATGTCATGCCATGGCGACAGTGATGTCATAATGGGTTGCTATGGCGACGATGATGTCATAATTGGTTGCCATGGAGACGATGATGCCTTAATACGTTGCCATGGCGATGATGTCATAAATGGTTGCCATGGCGACGGTGATGTCATAATTGGTTGCCATGGCGACGATTATGCCTTAATACGTTGCCATGGCGATGATGTCATAATTGGTTGCCATGGCGACGGTGATGTCATAATTGGTTGCCATGGCGACGGTGATGTCATCATTGGTTGCCATGGCGACAATGATGTCATGATTGGTTGCCATGGCGACGATGATGCCTTAATATGTTGCCATGGCGATGATGTCATAATTGGTTGCCATGGCGACGGTGATGTCATAATTGGTTGCCATGGTGACGGTGATGTCATAATTGGTTGCCATGGCGACAATGAAGTCATAATTGGTTGCCATGGTGACGATGATGCCTTAACACGTTGCCATGGCGATGATGTCATAATTGGTTGCCATGGCGACGGTGATGTCATAATTGGTTGCCATGGCGACGATGATGCCTTAATACGTTGCCATGGCGATGATGTCATAATTGGTTGCCATGGCGACGGTGATGTCATAATTGGTTGCCATGGCGACGGTGATGTCATAATTGGTTGCCATGGCGACAATGATGTCATAATTGGTTGCCATGGCGACGATGATGCCTTAATACGTTGACAAGGCGATGATGTCATAATTGGTTGCCATGGCGACGGTGATGTCATAATTGGTTGCCATGGCGACGATGATGCCTTAATACGTTGCCATGGCGATGATGTCATAATTGGTTGCCATGGCGATGATGATGCCTTAATACGTTGCCATGGCGACGGTTATGTCATAATTTGTTGCCATGGCGATGATGATGTCATAATTGGTTGCCATGGCGACGGTGATGTCATAATTGGTTGCTATGGCGACGATGATGTCATAATTGGTTGCCATGGAGACTATGATGCCTTAATACGTTGCCATGGCGACGGTGATATCATTGGTTGCCATGGCGACGGTGATGTCATAATTATTTGCCATGGCGATGATGTCATAATTGGTTGCCATGGCGATGGTGATGTCATAATTGGTTGCCATGGCGACGGTGATGTAGTAATTGGTTGCCATGGCGACAATGATGTCATAATTGGTTGCCATGGCGACGATGATGCCTTAATACATTGCCATGGCGATGATGTCATAATTGGTTGCCATGGCGACGGTGATGCCATAATTGGTTGACATGGCGACGGTGATGTCATAATTGGTTGCCATGGCGATGATGTCATAATTGGTTGCCATGGCGACGGTGATGTCATAGTTGGTTGCCATGGCGACGATGATGCCTTAATACGTTGCCATGGCGATGATGTCATAATTGGTTGCCATGGTGACGGTGATGTCATAATTGGTTGCCATGGCGATGGTGATGTCATAATTGGTTGCCATGGCGACAATGATTTCATAATTGGTTGCCATGGCGACGATGATGCCTTAATACGTTGACATGGCGATGATGTCATAATTGGTTGCCATGGCGACGGTGATGTCATAATTGGTTGCCATGGCGACGATGATGCCTTAATACGTTGCCATGGCGATGATGTCATAATTGGTTGCCATGGCGACGGTGATGTCATAATTGGTTGCCATGGCGACGGTGATGTCATAATTGGTTGCCATGGCGACAATGATGTCATAATTGGTTGCCATGGCGACGATGATGCCTTAATACGTTGACAAGGCGATGATGTCATAATTGGTTGCCATGGCGACGGTGATGTCATAATTGGTTGCCATGGCGACGATGATGCCTTAATACGTTGCCATGGCGATGATGTCATAATTGGTTGCCATGGCGATGATGATGCCTTAATACGTTGCCATGGCGACGGTTATGTCATAATTTGTTGCCATGGCGATGATGATGTCATAATTGGTTGCCATGGCGACGGTGATGTCATAATTGGTTGCTATGGCGACGATGATGTCATAATTGGTTGCCATGGAGACTATGATGCCTTAATACGTTGCCATGGCGACGGTGATATCATTGGTTGCCATGGCGACGGTGATGTCATAATTATTTGCCATGGCGATGATGTCATAATTGGTTGCCATGGCGATGGTGATGTCATAATTGGTTGCCATGGCGACGGTGATGTAGTAATTGGTTGCCATGGCGACAATGATGTCATAATTGGTTGCCATGGCGACGATTATGCCTTAATACATTGCCATGGCGATGATGTCATAAATGGTTGCCATGGCGACGGTGATGTCATAATTGGTTGCCATGGCGACGATTATGCCTTAATACGTTGCCATGGTTTGATGTCATAATTGGTTGCCATGGCGACGGTGATGTCATAATTGGTTGCCATGGCGACGGTGATGTCATAATTGGTTGCCATGGCGACAATGATGTCATAATTGGTTGCCATGGCGACGATGATGCCTTAATACGTTGCCATGGCGATGATGTCATAATTGGTTGCCATGGCGACGGTGATGTCATAATTGGTTGCCATGGCGACGGTGATGTCATAATTGGTTGCCATGGCGATGATGTCATAATTTGTTGCCATGGCGACGGTGATGTCATAATTGGTTGCCATGGTGACGGTGATGTCATAATTGGTTGCCATGGCGACGATGATGCCTTAATTCGTTGCCATGGCGATGATGTCATAATTGGTTGCCATGGCGACGATCATGCCTTAATACGTTGCCATGGCGATGATGTCATAATTGGTTGCATGGCGACGTTGATGTCATAATTAGTTGCCATAGCGACGGTGATGTAACAATTGGTTGCCATGGCGACGATGATGCCTTAATACGTTGCCATGGCGACGGTGATATCATAATTGGTTGCCATGGTGACGGTGATGTCATAATTGGTTGCCATGGCGACGGTGATGTCATAATTGGTTGCCATGGCGACGATGATGCCTTAATACGTTGCCATGGCGATGATGTCATAATTGGTTGCCATGGCGATGGTGATGTCATAATTGGTTGCCATGGCGACGTGATGTCATAATTGGTTGCCATGGCGATGATGTCATAATTGGTTGCCATGGCGACGGTGATGTCATAATTGGTTGCCATGGCGACGATGATGCCTTAATATGTTGCCATGGCGATGATGTCATAATTGGTTGCCATGGCGACGATGATGCCTTAATACGTTGCCATGGCAACGGTGATGTCATAATTGGTTGACATGGCGACGATGATGCCTTAATATGTTGCCATGGCTATGATGTCATAATTGGTTGCCATGGCGACGGTGATGTCATAATTGGTTAACATGGCGACGGTAATGTCATAATTGGTTGACATGGCGATGATGTCATATTTGGTTGCCATGGCGACGGTGATGTCATAATTGGTTGCCATGGCGACGATGATGCCGTAATACGTTGCCATGGCGATGATGTCATAATTGGTTGCCATGGCGACGATCATGCCTTAATACGTTGCCATGGCGATGATGTCATAATTGGTTGCCATGGTGACGTGATGTCATAATTTGTTGCCATGGCGATGGTGATGTCATAATTGGTTGCCATGGCGACGATGATGCCTTAATATGTTGCCATGGCGACGGTGATGTCATAATTCATTTGCCTTGGCGACGGTGATGTCATAATTGGTTGCCGTGGAGACGGTGATGTCATAATTGGTTGCCATGGCGACGGTGATGTCATAATTGGTTGCCATGACGATGATGATGTCATAATTGGTTGCCATGGCTATGATGTCATAATTGGTTGCCATGGCGATGATGTCATAATTGGTCGCCATGGCGATTATGTCATAATTGGTTGCCATGGTGATTAAGTCATAATTGGTTGCCATGGCGATGATGTCATATTAGGTTGCCATGGCGACGGTGATGTCATAATTGGTTGCCATGGCGATGATGTCATAATTGGTTGCCATGGCGACGGTGATGTCATAATTGGTTGCCATGGCGATGATGCCTTAATATGTTGCCATGGCGACGGTGATGTCATAATTGGTTGCCATGGCGACGGTGATATCATAATTGGTTGCCATGGCGACGATGATGCTTTAATACGTTGCCATGGCGACGATGAAGTCATAATTGGTTGCCATGGCGACGATGATGTCATAATTGGTTGCCATGGCGACGATGATGTCATAATTGGTTGCCATGGCGACGATGATGCCTTAATACGTTGCCATGGCGATGATGTCATAATTGGTTGCCATGGCGATGATGTCATAATTGGTTGCCATGGCGATGATGATGTCATAATTGGTTGCCATGGCGATGATGATGTCATAATTGGTTGCCATGGCGATGATGTCATAATTGGTTGACATGACGATGATGTCATAATTGGTTGCCATGGTGACGATGATGCCTTAACACGTTGCCATGGCGACGGTGATGTCATAATTGGTTGCCATGGCGACGGTGATGTCATAATTGGTTGCCATGGCGACGATGATGTCTTAATACGTTGCCATGGCGACGGTGATGTCATTATTGGTTGCCATGGCGACGGTGATATCATAATTGGTTGCCATGGCGACGATGATGTCATAATTGGTTGCCATGGCGACGATGATGCCTTAATACGTTGCCATGGCGATGATGTCATAATTGGTTGCCATGGCGACGGTGATGTCATAATTGGTTGCCATGGCGACGATGATGCCTTAATACGTTGACATGGCGAGGGTGATGTCATAATTGGTTGCCATGGCGATGATGTCATACTTGGTTGCCATGGCGACGGTGATGTCATAATTGGTTGCCATGGCGATGATGATGTCATAATTGGTTGCCATGGTGACGATGATGCCTTAATACGTTGCCATGGCGATGATGTCATAATTGGTTGCCATGGCGACGATCATGCCTTAATACGTTGCCATGGCGATGATGTCATAATTAGGTTGCCATGGCGACGGTGATGTCATAATTGGTTGCCATAGCGACGGTGATGTCATAATTGGTTGCCATGGCGACGATGATGCCTTAATACGTTGCCATGGCGACGGTGATATCATAATTGGTTGCCATGGCGACGGTGATGTCATAATTGGTTGCCATGGCGACGGTGATGTCATAATTGGTTGCCATGGCGACGATGATGCCTTAATATGTTGCCATGGCGATGATGTCATAATTGGTTGCCATGGCGACGGTGATGTCATAATTGGTTGCCATGGTGACGGTGATGTCATAATTGGTTGCCATGGCGATGATGTCATAATTGGTTGCCATGGCGACGGTGATGTCATAATTGGTTGCCATGGCGACGATGATGCCTTAATACTTTGCCATGGCGATGATGTCATAATTGGTTGCCATGGCGACGGTGATGTCATAATTGGTTGCCATGGCGACGGTGATGTCATAATTGGTTGCCATGGCGACGATGATGCCTTAATACTTTGCCATGGCGATGATGTCATAATTGGTTGCCATGGCGATGGTGATGTCATAATTGGTTGCCATGGTGACGGTGATGTCATAATTGGTTGCCATGGCGATGATGTCATAATTGGTTGCCATGGCGACAGTGATGTCATAATTGGTTGCCATGGCGACGATGACGCCTTAATACGTTGCCATGGCGATGATGTCATAATTGGTTGCCATGGCGACAATGATGCCTTAATACGTTGCCATGGCAACGGTGATGTCATAATTGGTTGCCATGGCGACGATGATGCCTTAATACGTTGCCATGGCGATGATGTCTTAATTGGTTGCCATGGCGACGGTGATGTCATAATTGGTTGCCATGGCGACGATGATGCCTTAATACGTTGCCATGGCGACGGTGATGTCATAATTGGTTGCCATGGTGACGGTGATGTCATAATTTGTTGCCATGGCGATGATGATGTCATAATTGGTTGCCATGGCGACGGTGATGTCATAATTGGTTGCTATGGTGACGATGATGTCATAATTGGTTGCCATGGAGACGATGATGCCTTAATACGTTGCCATGGCGACGGTGATATCATAATTGGTTGCCATGGTGACGGTGATGTCATAATTGGTTGCCATGGTGACGGTGATGTCATAATTTGTTGCCATGGTGATGATGATGTCATGCCATGGCGACAGTGATGTCATAATGGGTTGCTATGGCGACGATGATGTCATAATTGGTTGCCATGGAGACGATGATGCCTTAATACGTTGCCATGGCGATGATGTCATAAATGGTTGCCATGGCGACGGTGATGTCATAATTGGTTGCCATGGCGACGATTATGCCTTAATACGTTGCCATGGCGATGATGTCATAATTGGTTGCCATGGCGACGGTGATGTCATAATTGGTTGCCATGGCGACGGTGATGTCATCATTGGTTGCCATGGCGACAATGATGTCATGATTGGTTGCCATGGCGACGATGATGCCTTAATATGTTGCCATGGCGATGATGTCATAATTGGTTGCCATGGCGACGGTGATGTCATAATTGGTTGCCATGGTGACGGTGATGTCATAATTGGTTGCCATGGCGACAATGAAGTCATAATTGGTTGCCATGGTGACGATGATGCCTTAACACGTTGCCATGGCGATGATGTCATAATTGGTTGCCATGGCGACGGTGATGTCATAATTGGTTGCCATGGCGACGATGATGCCTTAATACGTTGCCATGGCGATGATGTCATAATTGGTTGCCATGGTGACGGTGATGTAATAATTGGTTGCCATGGCGACGTTGATGTCATAATTCTTTGCCATGGCGACAATGATGTCATGATTGGTTGCCATGGCGACGATGATGCCTTAATATGTTGCCATGGCGACGGTGATGTCATAATTTGTTGCCATGGCGATGATGATGTCATAATTGGTTGCCATGGCGACGGTGATGTCATAATTGGTTGCCATGGCGACGATGATGCCTTAATACGTTGCCATGGCGATGATGTCATAAATGGTTGCCATGGCGACGGTGATGTCATAATTCGTTTGCCATGGTGACGGTGATGTCATAATTGGTTGCCATGGTGACGGTGATGTCATAATTGGTTGCCATGGCGACGGTGATGTCATAATTGGTTGCCATGACGATGATGATGTCATAATTGGTTGCCATGGCGATGATGTCATAATTGGTTGCCATGGCGATTATGTCATAATTGGTTGCCATGGCGACGATGATACCTTAATACGTTGCCATGGCGATGAAGTCATAATTGGTTGCCATGGCGATGATGATGTCATAATAGGTTGCCATGGCGACGGTGAGGTCATAATTGGTTGCCATGGCGATGATGTCATAATAGGTTGCCATGGCGATGATGTCATAATAGGTTGCCATGGCGACGGTGATGTCATAATTGGTTGCCATGGCGATGGTGATGTAATAATTGGTTGCCATGGCGACGATGATGCCTTAATACGTTGCCATGGCGACGATGATGCCTTAAAATGTTGCCATGGCGACGGTGATGTCATAATTGGTTGCCATGGCGACGGTGATGTCATAATTGCTTGCGTTGGCGACAGTGATGTCATAATTGGTTGCCATGACGATGATGATGTCATAATTGGTTGCCATGGCGATGATGTCATAATTGGTTGCCATGGCGACGGTGATGTCATAATTGGTTGCCATGGCGACGATGATGCCTTAATACGTTGCCATGGCGACGGTGATGTCATAATTGGTTGCCATGGCGACGATGATGCCTTAATACGTTGCCATGGCGATGATGTCATAATTGGTTGCCATGGCGACGGTGATGTCATAATTGGTTGCCATGGCGACGATGATGCCTTAATACGTTGCCATGGCGATGATGTCATAATTGGTTGCCATGGCGACGGTGATGTCATAATTGGTTGCCATGGCGACGATGATGCCTTAATACATTGCCATGGCGATGATGTCATAATTGGTTGCCATGGCGACGGTGATGCCATAATTGGTTGACATGGCGACGGTGATGTCATAATTGGTTGCCATGGCGATGATGTCATAATTGGTTGCCATGGCGACGGTGATGTCATAGTTGGTTGCCATGGCGACGATGATGCCTTAATACGTTGCCATGGCGATGATGTCATAATTGGTTGCCATGGTGACGGTGATGTCATAATTGGTTGCCATGGCGATGGTGATGTCATAATTGGTTGCCATGGCGACAATGATTTCATAATTGGTTGCCATGGCGACGATGATGCCTTAATACGTTGACATGGCGATGATGTCATAATTGGTTGCCATGGCGACGGTGATGTCATAATTGGTTGCCATGGCGACGATGATGCCTTAATACGTTGCCATGGCGATGATGTCATAATTGGTTGCCATGGCGACGGTGATGTCATAATTGGTTGCCATGGCGACGGTGATGTCATAATTGGTTGCCATGGCGACAATGATGTCATAATTGGTTGCCATGGCGACGATGATGCCTTAATACGTTGACAAGGCGACGATGTCATAATTGGTTGCCATGGCGACGGTGATGTCATAATTGGTTGCCATGGCGACGATGATGCCTTAATACGTTGCCATGGCGATGATGTCATAATTGGTTGCCATGGCGATGATGATGCCTTAATACGTTGCCATGGCGACGGTTATGTCATAATTTGTTGCCATGGCGATGATGATGTCATAATTGGTTGCCATGGCGACGGTGATGTCATAATTGGTTGCTATGGCGACGATGATATCATTGGTTGCCATGGCGACGGTGATGTCATAATTATTTGCCATGGCGATGATGTCATAATTGGTTGCCATGGCGATGGTGATGTCATAATTGGTTGCCATGGCGACGGTGATGTAGTAATTGGTTGCCATGGCGACAATGATGTCATAATTGGTTGCCATGGCGACGATTATGCCTTAATACATTGCCATGGCGATGATGTCATAAATGGTTGCCATGGCGACGGTGATGTCATAATTGGTTGCCATGGCGACGATTATGCCTTAATACGTTGCCATGGTTTGATGTCATAATTGGTTGCCATGGCGACGGTGATGTCATAATTGGTTGCCATGGCGACGGTGATGTCTTAATTGGTTGCCATGGCGACAATGATGTCATAATTGGTTGCCATGGCGACGATGATGCCTTAATACGTTGCCATGGCGATGATGTCATAATTGGTTGCCATGGCGACGGTGATGTCATAATTGGTTGCCATGGCGACGGTGATGTCATAATTGGTTGCCATGGCGATGATGTCATAATTTGTTGCCATGGCGACGGTGATGTCATAATTGGTTGCCATGGTGACGGTGATGTCATAATTGGTTGCCATGGCGACGATGATGCCTTAATTCGTTGCCATGGCGATGATGTCATAATTGGTTGCCATGGCGACGATCATGCCTTAATACGTTGCCATGGCGATGATGTCATAATTGGTTGCATGGCGACGTTGATGTCATAATTAGTTGCCATAGCGACGGTGATGTAACAATTGGTTGCCATGGCGACGATGATGCCTTAATACGTTGCCATGGCGACGGTGATATCATAATTGGTTGCCATGGTGACGGTGATGTCATAATTGGTTGCCATGGCGACGGTGATGTCATAATTGGTTGCCATGGCGACGATGATGCCTTAATACGTTGCCATGGCGATGATGTCATAATTGGTTGCCATGGCGATGGTGATGTCATAATTGGTTGCCATGGCGACGTGATGTCATAATTGGTTGCCATGGCGATGATGTCATAATTGGTTGCCATGGCGACGGTGATGTCATAATTGGTTGCCATGGCGACGATGATGCCTTAATATGTTGCCATGGCGATGATGTCATAATTGGTTGCCATGGCGACGATGATGCCTTAATACGTTGCCATGGCAACGGTGATGTCATAATTGGTTGACATGGCGACGATGATGCCTTAATATGTTGCCATGGCTATGATGTCATAATTGGTTGCCATGGCGACGGTGATGTCATAATTGGTTAACATGGCGACGGTAATGTCATAATTGGTTGACATGGCGATGATGTCATATTTGGTTGCCATGGCGACGGTGATGTCATAATTGGTTGCCATGGCGACGATGATGCCGTAATACGTTGCCATGGCGATGATGTCATAATTGGTTGCCATGGCGACGATCATGCCTTAATACGTTGCCATGGCGATGATGTCATAATTGGTTGCCATGGTGACGTGATGTCATAATTTGTTGCCATGGCGATGGTGATGTCATAATTGGTTGCCATGGCGACGATGATGCCTTAATATGTTGCCATGGCGACGGTGATGTCATAATTCATTTGCCTTGGCGACGGTGATGTCATAATTGGTTGCCGTGGAGACGGTGATGTCATAATTGGTTGCCATGGCGACGGTGATGTCATAATTGGTTGCCATGACGATGATGATGTCATAATTGGTTGCCATGGCTATGATGTCATAATTGGTTGCCATGGCGATGATGTCATAATTGGTCGCCATGGCGATTATGTCATAATTGGTTGCCATGGTGATTAAGTCATAATTGGTTGCCATGGCGATGATGTCATATTAGGTTGCCATGGCGACGGTGATGTCATAATTGGTTGCCATGGCGATGATGTCATAATTGGTTGCCATGGCGACGGTGATGTCATAATTGGTTGCCATGGCGATGATGCCTTAATACGTTGCCATGGCGACGGTGATGTCATAATTGGTTGCCATGGCGACGGTGATATCATAATTGGTTGCCATGGCGACGATGATGCTTTAATACGTTGCCATGGCGACGATGAAGTCATAATTGGTTGCCATGGCGACGATGATGTCATAATTGGTTGCCATGGCGACGATGATGTCATAATTGGTTGCCATGGCGACGATGATGCCTTAATACGTTGCCATGGCGATGATGTCATAATTGGTTGCCATGGCGATGATGTCATAATTGGTTGCCATGGCGATGATGATGTCATAATTGGTTGCCATGGCGATGATGATGTCATAATTGGTTGCCATGGCGATGATGTCATAATTGGTTGACATGACGATGATGTCATAATTGGTTGCCATGGTGACGATGATGCCTTAACACGTTGCCATGGCGACGGTGATGTCATAATTGGTTGCCATGGCGACGGTGATGTCATAATTGGTTGCCATGGCGACGATGATGCCTTAATACGTTGCCATGGCGATGATGTCATAATTGGTTGCCATGGTGACGGTGATGTAATAATTGGTTGCCATGGCGACGTTGATGTCATAATTCTTTGCCATGGCGACAATGATGTCATGATTGGTTGCCATGGCGACGATGATGCCTTAATATGTTGCCATGGCGACGGTGATGTCATAATTTGTTGCCATGGCGATGATGATGTCATAATTGGTTGCCATGGCGACGGTGATGTCATAATTGGTTGCCATGGCGACGATGATGCCTTAATACGTTGCCATGGCGATGATGTCATAAATGGTTGCCATGGCGACGGTGATGTCATAATTCGTTTGCCATGGTGACGGTGATGTCATAATTGGTTGCCATGGTGACGGTGATGTCATAATTGGTTGCCATGGCGACGGTGATGTCATAATTGGTTGCCATGACGATGATGATGTCATAATTGGTTGCCATGGCGATGATGTCATAATTGGTTGCCATGGCGATTATGTCATAATTGGTTGCCATGGCGACGATGATACCTTAATACGTTGCCATGGCGATGAAGTCATAATTGGTTGCCATGGCGATGATGATGTCATAATAGGTTGCCATGGCGACGGTGAGGTCATAATTGGTTGCCATGGCGATGATGTCATAATAGGTTGCCATGGCGATGATGTCATAATAGGTTGCCATGGCGACGGTGATGTCATAATTGGTTGCCATGGCGATGGTGATGTAATAATTGGTTGCCATGGCGACGATGATGCCTTAATACGTTGCCATGGCGACGATGATGCCTTAATATGTTGCCATGGCGACGGTGATGTCATAATTGGTTGCCATGGCGACGGTGATGTCATAATTGGTTGCATTGGCGACAGTGATGTCATAATTGGTTGCCATGACGATGATGATGTCATAATTGGTTGCCATGGCGATGATGTCATAATTGGTTGCCATGGCGACGGTGATGTCATAATTGGTTGCCATGGCGACGATGATGCCTTAATACGTTGCCATGGCGACGGTGATGTCATAATTGGTTGCCATGGCGACGATGATGCCTTAATACGTTGCCATGGCGATGATGTCATAATTGGTTGCCATGGCGACGGTGATGTCATAATTGGTTGCCATGGCGACGATGATGCCTTAATACGTTGCCATGGTGATGATGTCATAATTGGTTGCCATGGCGACGGTGATGTCATAATTGGTTGCCATGGCGACGATGATGCCTTAATACATTGCCATGGCGATGATGTCATAATTGGTTGCCATGGCGACGGTGATGCCATAATTGGTTGACATGGCGACGGTGATGTCATAATTGGTTGCCATGGCGATGATGTCATAATTGGTTGCCATGGCGACGGTGATGTCATAGTTGGTTGCCATGGCGACGATGATGCCTTAATACGTTGCCATGGCGATGATGTCATAATTGGTTGCCATGGTGACGGTGATGTCATAATTGGTTGCCATGGCGATGGTGATGTCATAATTGGTTGCCATGGCGACAATGATTTCATAATTGGTTGCCATGGCGACGATGATGCCTTAATACGTTGACATGGCGATGATGTCATAATTGGTTGCCATGGCGACGGTGATGTCATAATTGGTTGCCATGGCGACGATGATGCCTTAATACGTTGCCATGGCGATGATGTCATAATTGGTTGCCATGGCGACGGTGATGTCATAATTGGTTGCCATGGCGACGGTGATGTCATAATTGGTTGCCATGGCGACAATGATGTCATAATTGGTTGCCATGGCGACGATGATGCCTTAATACGTTGACAAGGCGATGATGTCATAATTGGTTGCCATGGCGACGGTGATGTCATAATTGGTTGCCATGGCGACGATGATGCCTTAATACGTTGCCATGGCGATGATGTCATAATTGGTTGCCATGGCGATGATGATGCCTTAATACGTTGCCATGGCGACGGTTATGTCATAATTTGTTGCCATGGCGATGATGATGTCATAATTGGTTGCCATGGCGACGGTGATGTCATAATTGGTTGCTATGGCGACGATGATGTCATAATTGGTTGCCATGGAGACTATGATGCCTTAATACGTTGCCATGGCGACGGTGATATCATTGGTTGCCATGGCGACGGTGATGTCATAATTATTTGCCATGGCGATGATGTCATAATTGGTTGCCATGGCGATGGTGATGTCATAATTGGTTGCCATGGCGACGGTGATGTAGTAATTGGTTGCCATGGCGACAATGATGTCATAATTGGTTGCCATGGCGACGATTATGCCTTAATACATTGCCATGGCGATGATGTCATAAATGGTTGCCATGGCGACGGTGATGTCATAATTGGTTGCCATGGCGACGATTATGCCTTAATACGTTGCCATGGTTTGATGTCATAATTGGTTGCCATGGCGACGGTGATGTCATAATTGGTTGCCATGGCGACGGTGATGTCATAATTGGTTGCCATGGCGACAATGATGTCATAATTGGTTGCCATGGCGACGATGATGCCTTAATACGTTGCCATGGCGATGATGTCATAATTGGTTGCCATGGCGACGGTGATGTCATAATTGGTTGCCATGGCGACGGTGATGTCATAATTGGTTGCCATGGCGATGATGTCATAATTTGTTGCCATGGCGACGGTGATGTCATAATTGGTTGCCATGGTGACGGTGATGTCATAATTGGTTGCCATGGCGACGATGATGCCTTAATTCGTTGCCATGGCGATGATGTCATAATTGGTTGCCATGGCGACGATCATGCCTTAATACGTTGCCATGGCGATGATGTCATAATTGGTTGCATGGCGACGTTGATGTCATAATTAGTTGCCATAGCGACGGTGATGTAACAATTGGTTGCCATGGCGACGATGATGCCTTAATACGTTGCCATGGCGACGGTGATATCATAATTGGTTGCCATGGTGACGGTGATGTCATAATTGGTTGCCATGGCGACGGTGATGTCATAATTGGTTGCCATGGCGACGATGATGCCTTAATACGTTGCCATGGCGATGATGTCATAATTGGTTGCCATGGCGATGGTGATGTCATAATTGGTTGCCATGGCGACGTGATGTCATAATTGGTTGCCATGGCGATGATGTCATAATTGGTTGCCATGGCGACGGTGATGTCATAATTGGTTGCCATGGCGACGATGATGCCTTAATATGTTGCCATGGCGATGATGTCATAATTGGTTGCCATGGCGACGATGATGCCTTAATACGTTGCCATGGCAACGGTGATGTCATAATTGGTTGACATGGCGACGATGATGCCTTAATATGTTGCCATGGCTATGATGTCATAATTGGTTGCCATGGCGACGGTGATGTCATAATTGGTTAACATGGCGACGGTAATGTCATAATTGGTTGACATGGCGATGATGTCATATTTGGTTGCCATGGCGACGGTGATGTCATAATTGGTTGCCATGGCGACGATGATGCCGTAATACGTTGCCATGGCGATTATGTCATAATTGGTTGCCATGGCGACGATCATGCCTTAATACGTTGCCATGGCGATGATGTCATAATTGGTTGCCATGGTGACGTGATGTCATAATTTGTTGCCATGGCGATGGTGATGTCATAATTGGTTGCCATGGCGACGATGATGCCTTAATATGTTGCCATGGCGACGGTGATGTCATAATTCATTTGCCTTGGCGACGGTGATGTCATAATTGGTTGCCGTGGAGACGGTGATGTCATAATTGGTTGCCATGGCGACGGTGATGTCATAATTGGTTGCCATGACGATGATGATGTCATAATTGGTTGCCATGGCTATGATGTCATAATTGGTTGCCATGGCGATGATGTCATAATTGGTCGCCATGGCGATTATGTCATAATTGGTTGCCATGGTGATTAAGTCATAATTGGTTGCCATGGCGATGATGTCATATTAGGTTGCCATGGCGACGGTGATGTCATAATTGGTTGCCATGGCGATGATGTCATAATTGGTTGCCATGGCGACGGTGATGTCATAATTGGTTGCCATGGCGATGATGCCTTAATATGTTGCCATGGCGACGGTGATGTCATAATTGGTTGCCATGGCGACGGTGATATCATAATTGGTTGCCATGGCGACGATGATGCTTTAATACGTTGCCATGGCGACGATGAAGTCATAATTGGTTGCCATGGCGACGATGATGTCATAATTGGTTGCCATGGCGACGATGATGTCATAATTGGTTGCCATGGCGACGATGATGCCTTAATACGTTGCCATGGCGATGATGTCATAATTGGTTGCCATGGCGATGATGTCATAATTGGTTGCCATGGCGATGATGATGTCATAATTGGTTGCCATGGCGATGATGATGTCATAATTGGTTGCCATGGCGATGATGTCATAATTGGTTGACATGACGATGATGTCATAATTGGTTGCCATGGTGACGATGATGCCTTAACACGTTGCCATGGCGACGGTGATGTCATAATTGGTTGCCATGGCGACGGTGATGTCATAATTGGTTGCCATGGCGACGATGATGTCTTAATACGTTGCCATGGCGACGGTGATGTCATTATTGGTTGCCATGGCGACGGTGATATCATAATTGGTTGCCATGGCAACGATGATGTCATAATTGGTTGCCATGGCGACGATGATGCCTTAATACGTTGCCATGGCGATGATGTCATAATTGGTTGCCATGGCGACGGTGATGTCATAATTGGTTGCCATGGCGACGATGATGCCTTAATACGTTGACATGGCGAGGGTGATGTCATAATTGGTTGCCATGGCGATGATGTCATACTTGGTTGCCATGGCGACGGTGATGTCATAATTGGTTGCCATGGCGATGATGATGTCATAATTGGTTGCCATGGTGACGATGATGCCTTAATACGTTGCCATGGCGATGATGTCATAATTGGTTGCCATGGCGACGATCATGCCTTAATACGTTGCCATGGCGATGATGTCATAATTAGGTTGCCATGGCGACGGTGATGTCATAATTGGTTGCCATAGCGACGGTGATGTCATAATTGGTTGCCATGGTGACGATGATGCCTTAATACGTTGCCATGGCGACGGTGATATCATAATTGGTTGCCATGGCGACGGTGATGTCATAATTGGTTGCCATGGCGACGGTGATGTCATAATTGGTTGCCATGGCGACGATGATGCCTTAATATGTTGCCATGGCGATGATGTCATAATTGGTTGCCATGGCGACGGTGATGTCATAATTGGTTGCCATGGTGACGGTGATGTCATAATTGGTTGCCATGGCGATGATGTCATAATTGGTTGCCATGGCGACGGTGATGTCATAATTGGTTGCCATGGCGACGATGATGCCTTAATACTTTGCCATGGCGATGATGTCATAATTGGTTGCCATGGCGACGGTGATGTCATAATTGGTTGCCATGGCGACGGTGATGTCATAATTGGTTGCCATGGCGACGATGATGCCTTAATACTTTGCCATGGCGATGATGTCATAATTGGTTGCCATGGCGATGGTGATGTCATAATTGGTTGCCATGGTGACGGTGATGTCATAATTGGTTGCCATGGCGATGATGTCATAATTGGTTGCCATGGCGACAGTGATGTCATAATTGGTTGCCATGGCGACGATGACGCCTTAATACGTTGCCATGGCGATGATGTCATAATTGGTTGCCATGGCGACAATGATGCCTTAATACGTTGCCATGGCAACGGTGATGTCATAATTGGTTGCCATGGCGACGATGATGCCTTAATACGTTGCCATGGCGATGATGTCTTAATTGGTTGCCATGGCGACGGTGATGTCATAATTGGTTGCCATGGCGACGATGATGCCTTAATACGTTGCCATGGCGACGGTGATGTCATAATTGGTTGCCATGGTGACGGTGATGTCATAATTTGTTGCCATGGCGATGATGATGTCATAATTGGTTGCCATGGCGACGGTGATGTCATAATTGGTTGCTATGGTGACGATGATGTCATAATTGGTTGCCATGGAGACGATGATGCCTTAATACGTTGCCATGGCGACGGTGATATCATAATTGGTTGCCATGGTGACGGTGATGTCATAATTGGTTGCCATGGTGACGGTGATGTCATAATTTGTTGCCATGGTGATGATGATGTCATGCCATGGCGACAGTGATGTCATAATGGGTTGCTATGGCGACGATGATGTCATAATTGGTTGCCATGGAGACGATGATGCCTTAATACGTTGCCATGGCGATGATGTCATAAATGGTTGCCATGGCGACGGTGATGTCATAATTGGTTGCCATGGCGACGATTATGCCTTAATACGTTGCCATGGCGATGATGTCATAATTGGTTGCCATGGCGACGGTGATGTCATAATTGGTTGCCATGGCGACGGTGATGTCATCATTGGTTGCCATGGCGACAATGATGTCATGATTGGTTGCCATGGCGACGATGATGCCTTAATATGTTGCCATGGCGATGATGTCATAATTGGTTGCCATGGCGACGGTGATGTCATAATTGGTTGCCATGGTGACGGTGATGTCATAATTGGTTGCCATGGCGACAATGAAGTCATAATTGGTTGCCATGGTGACGATGATGCCTTAACACGTTGCCATGGCGATGATGTCATAATTGGTTGCCATGGCGACGGTGATGTCATAATTGGTTGCCATGGCGACGATGATGCCTTAATACGTTGCCATGGCGATGATGTCATAATTGGTTGCCATGGTGACGGTGATGTAATAATTGGTTGCCATGGCGACGTTGATGTCATAATTCTTTGCCATGGCGACAATGATGTCATGATTGGTTGCCATGGCGACGATGATGCCTTAATATGTTGCCATGGCGACGGTGATGTCATAATTTGTTGCCATGGCGATGATGATGTCATAATTGGTTGCCATGGCGACGGTGATGTCATAATTGGTTGCCATGGCGACGATGATGCCTTAATACGTTGCCATGGCGATGATGTCATAAATGGTTGCCATGGCGACGGTGATGTCATAATTCGTTTGCCATGGTGACGGTGATGTCATAATTGGTTGCCATGGTGACGGTGATGTCATAATTGGTTGCCATGGCGACGGTGATGTCATAATTGGTTGCCATGACGATGATGATGTCATAATTGGTTGCCATGGCGATGATGTCATAATTGGTTGCCATGGCGATTATGTCATAATTGGTTGCCATGGCGACGATGATACCTTAATACGTTGCCATGGCGATGAAGTCATAATTGGTTGCCATGGCGATGATGATGTCATAATAGGTTGCCATGGCGACGGTGAGGTCATAATTGGTTGCCATGGCGATGATGTCATAATAGGTTGCCATGGCGATGATGTCATAATAGGTTGCCATGGCGACGGTGATGTCATAATTGGTTGCCATGGCGATGGTGATGTAATAATTGGTTGCCATGGCGACGATGATGCCTTAATACGTTGCCATGGCGACGATGATGCCTTAATATGTTGCCATGGCGACGGTGATGTCATAATTGGTTGCCATGGCGACGGTGATGTCATAATTGCTTGCATTGGCGACAGTGATGTCATAATTGGTTGCCATGACGATGATGATGTCATAATTGGTTGCCATGGCGATGATGTCATAATTGGTTGCCATGGCGACGGTGATGTCATAATTGGTTGCCATGGCGACGATGATGCCTTAATACGTTGCCATGGCGACGGTGATGTCATAATTGGTTGCCATGGCGACGATGATGCCTTAATACGTTGCCATGGCGATGATGTCATAATTGGTTGCCATGGCGACGGTGATGTCATAATTGGTTGCCATGGCGACGATGATGCCTTAATACGTTGCCATGGCGATGATGTCATAATTGGTTGCCATGGCGACGGTGATGTCATAATTGGTTGCCATGGCGACGATGATGCCTTAATACATTGCCATGGCGATGATGTCATAATTGGTTGCCATGGCGACGGTGATGCCATAATTGGTTGACATGGCGACGGTGATGTCATAATTGGTTGCCATGGCGATGATGTCATAATTGGTTGCCATGGCGACGGTGATGTCATAGTTGGTTGCCATGGCGACGATGATGCCTTAATACGTTGCCATGGCGATGATGTCATAATTGGTTGCCATGGTGACGGTGATGTCATAATTGGTTGCCATGGCGATGGTGATGTCATAATTGGTTGCCATGGCGACAATGATTTCATAATTGGTTGCCATGGCGACGATGATGCCTTAATACGTTGACATGGCGATGATGTCATAATTGGTTGCCATGGCGACGGTGATGTCATAATTGGTTGCCATGGCGACGATGATGCCTTAATACGTTGCCATGGCGATGATGTCATAATTGGTTGCCATGGCGACGGTGATGTCATAATTGGTTGCCATGGCGACGGTGATGTCATAATTGGTTGCCATGGCGACAATGATGTCATAATTGGTTGCCATGGCGACGATGATGCCTTAATACGTTGACAAGGCGATGATGTCATAATTGGTTGCCATGGCGACGGTGATGTCATAATTGGTTGCCATGGCGACGATGATGCCTTAATACGTTGCCATGGCGATGATGTCATAATTGGTTGCCATGGCGATGATGATGCCTTAATACGTTGCCATGGCGACGGTTATGTCATAATTTGTTGCCATGGCGATGATGATGTCATAATTGGTTGCCATGGCGACGGTGATGTCATAATTGGTTGCTATGGCGACGATGATGTCATAATTGGTTGCCATGGAGACTATGATGCCTTAATACGTTGCCATGGCGACGGTGATATCATTGGTTGCCATGGCGACGGTGATGTCATAATTATTTGCCATGGCGATGATGTCATAATTGGTTGCCATGGTGACGGTGATGTCATAATTGGTTGCCATGGCGACGATGATGCCTTAATTCGTTGCCATGGCGATGATGTCATAATTGGTTGCCATGGCGACGATCATGCCTTAATACGTTGCCATGGCGATGATGTCATAATTGGTTGCATGGCGACGTTGATGTCATAATTAGTTGCCATAGCGACGGTGATGTAACAATTGGTTGCCATGGCGACGATGATGCCTTAATACGTTGCCATGGCGATGATGTCATAATTGGTTGCCATGGCGATGATGATGCCTTAATACGTTGCCATGGCGACGGTTATGTCATAATTTGTTGCCATGGCGATGATGATGTCATAATTGGTTGCCATGGCGACGGTGATGTCATAATTGGTTGCTATGGCGACGATGATGTCATAATTGGTTGCCATGGAGACTATGATGCCTTAATACGTTGCCATGGCGACGGTGATATCATTGGTTGCCATGGCGACGGTGATGTCATAATTATTTGCCATGGCGATGATGTCATAATTGGTTGCCATGGTGACGGTGATGTCATAATTGGTTGCCATGGCGACGATGATGCCTTAATTCGTTGCCATGGCGATGATGTCATAATTGGTTGCCATGGCGACGATCATGCCTTAATACGTTGCCATGGCGATGATGTCATAATTGGTTGCATGGCGACGTTGATGTCATAATTAGTTGCCATAGCGACGGTGATGTAACAATTGGTTGCCATGGCGACGATGATGCCTTAATACGTTGCCATGGCGACGGTGATATCATAATTGGTTGCCATGGTGACGGTGATGTCATAATTGGTTGCCATGGCGACGGTGATGTCATAATTGGTTGCCATGGCGACGATGATGCCTTAATACGTTGCCATGGCGATGATGTCATAATTGGTTGCCATGGCGATGGTGATGTCATAATTGGTTGCCATGGCGACGTGATGTCATAATTGGTTGCCATGGCGATGATGTCATAATTGGTTGCCATGGCGACGGTGATGTCATAATTGGTTGCCATGGCGACGATGATGCCTTAATATGTTGCCATGGCGATGATGTCATAATTGGTTGCCATGGCGACGATGATGCCTTAATACGTTGCCATGGCAACGGTGATGTCATAATTGGTTGACATGGCGACGATGATGCCTTAATATGTTGCCATGGCTATGATGTCATAATTGGTTGCCATGGCGACGGTGATGTCATAATTGGTTAACATGGCGACGGTAATGTCATAATTGGTTGACATGGCGATGATGTCATATTTGGTTGCCATGGCGACGGTGATGTCATAATTGGTTGCCATGGCGACGATGATGCCGTAATACGTTGCCATGGCGATGATGTCATAATTGGTTGCCATGGCGACGATCATGCCTTAATACGTTGCCATGGCGATGATGTCATAATTGGTTGCCATGGTGACGTGATGTCATAATTTGTTGCCATGGCGATGGTGATGTCATAATTGGTTGCCATGGCGACGATGATGCCTTAATATGTTGCCATGGCGACGGTGATGTCATAATTCATTTGCCTTGGCGACGGTGATGTCATAATTGGTTGCCGTGGAGACGGTGATGTCATAATTGGTTGCCATGGCGACGGTGATGTCATAATTGGTTGCCATGACGATGATGATGTCATAATTGGTTGCCATGGCTATGATGTCATAATTGGTTGCCATGGCGATGATGTCATAATTGGTCGCCATGGCGATTATGTCATAATTGGTTGCCATGGTGATTAAGTCATAATTGGTTGCCATGGCGATGATGTCATATTAGGTTGCCATGGCGACGGTGATGTCATAATTGGTTGCCATGGCGATGATGTCATAATTGGTTGCCATGGCGACGGTGATGTCATAATTGGTTGCCATGGCGATGATGCCTTAATACGTTGCCATGGCGACGGTGATGTCATAATTGGTTGCCATGGCGACGGTGATATCATAATTGGTTGCCATGGCGACGATGATGCTTTAATACGTTGCCATGGCGACGATGAAGTCATAATTGGTTGCCATGGCGACGATGATGTCATAATTGGTTGCCATGGCGACGATGATGTCATAATTGGTTGCCATGGCGACGATGATGCCTTAATACGTTGCCATGGCGATGATGTCATAATTGGTTGCCATGGCGATGATGTCATAATTGGTTGCCATGGCGATGATGATGTCATAATTGGTTGCCATGGCGATGATGATGTCATAATTGGTTGCCATGGCGATGATGTCATAATTGGTTGACATGACGATGATGTCATAATTGGTTGCCATGGTGACGATGATGCCTTAACACGTTGCCATGGCGACGGTGATGTCATAATTGGTTGCCATGGCGACGGTGATGTCATAATTGGTTGCCATGGCGACGATGATGTCTTAATACGTTGCCATGGCGACGGTGATGTCATTATTGGTTGCCATGGCGACGGTGATATCATAATTGGTTGCCATGGCGACGATGATGTCATAATTGGTTGCCATGGCGACGATGATGCCTTAATACGTTGCCATGGCGATGATGTCATAATTGGTTGCCATGGCGACGGTGATGTCATAATTGGTTGCCATGGCGACGATGATGCCTTAATACGTTGACATGGCGACGGTGATGTCATAATTGGTTGCCATGGCGATGATGTCATACTTGGTTGCCATGGCGACGGTGATGTCATAATTGGTTGCCATGGCGATGATGATGTCATAATTGGTTGCCATGGTGACGATGATGCCTTAATACGTTGCCATGGCGATGATGTCATAATTGGTTGCCATGGCGACGATCATGCCTTAATACGTTGCCATGGCGATGATGTCATAATTAGGTTGCCATGGCGACGGTGATGTCATAATTGGTTGCCATAGCGACGGTGATGTCATAATTGGTTGCCATGGCGACGATGATGCCTTAATACGTTGCCATGGCGACGGTGATATCATAATTGGTTGCCATGGCGACGGTGATGTCATAATTGGTTGCCATGGCGACGGTGATGTCATAATTGGTTGCCATGGCGACGATGATGCCTTAATATGTTGCCATGGCGATGATGTCATAATTGGTTGCCATGGCGACGGTGATGTCATAATTGGTTGCCATGGTGACGGTGATGTCATAATTGGTTGCCATGGCGATGATGTCATAATTGGTTGCCATGGCGACGGTGATGTCATAATTGGTTGCCATGGCGACGATGATGCCTTAATACTTTGCCATGGCGATGATGTCATAATTGGTTGCCATGGCGACGGTGATGTCATAATTGGTTGCCATGGCGACGGTGATGTCATAATTGGTTGCCATGGCGACGATGATGCCTTAATACTTTGCCATGGCGATGATGTCATAATTGGTTGCCATGGCGATGGTGATGTCATAATTGGTTGCCATGGTGACGGTGATGTCATAATTGGTTGCCATGGCGATGATGTCATAATTGGTTGCCATGGCGACAGTGATGTCATAATTGGTTGCCATGGCGACGATGACGCCTTAATACGTTGCCATGGCGATGATGTCATAATTGGTTGCCATGGCGACAATGATGCCTTAATACGTTGCCATGGCAACGGTGATGTCATAATTGGTTGCCATGGCGACGATGATGCCTTAATACGTTGCCATGGCGATGATGTCATAATTGGTTGCCATGGCGACGGTGATGTCATAATTGGTTGCCATGGCGACGATGATGCCTTAATACGTTGCCATGGCGACGGTGATGTCATAATTGGTTGCCATGGTGACGGTGATGTCATAATTTGTTGCCATGGCGATGATGATGTCATAATTGGTTGCCATGGCGACGGTGATGTCATAATTGGTTGCTATGGCGACGATGATGTCATAATTGGTTGCCATGGAGACGATGATGCCTTAATATGTTGCCATGGCGACGGTGATATCATAATTGGTTGCCATGGTGACGGTGATGTCATAATTGGTTGCCATGGCGACGGTGATGCCTTGATACGTTGCCATGGCGACGGTGATGTCGTAATTGGTTGCCATGGTGACGATGATGTCATAATTGGTTGCCATGGCGACGGTGATGTCATAATTGGTTGCCATGGCGATGATGCCTTAATACGTTGCCATGGTGACGGTGATGTCATAATTGGTTGCCATGGCGACGATGATGCCTTAATACATTGCCATGGCGATGATGTCATAATTGGTTGCCATGGTGACGGTGATGTCATAATTGGTTGCCATGGCGACAATGATGCCTTAATACGTTGACATGGCGATGATGTCATAATTGGTTGCCATGGCAACGGTGATGTCATAATTGGTTGCCATGGCGACAATGATGCCTTAATACGTTGCCATGGCAACGGTGATGTCATAATTGGTTGCCATGGCGACGATGATGCCTTAATACGTTGCCATGGCGATGATGTCATAATTGGTTGCCATGGCGACGATGATGTCATAATTGGTTGCCATGGCGACGATGATGCCTTAATACGTTGCCATGGCGACGGTGATGTCATAATTGGTTGCCATGGTGACGGTGATGTCATAATTTGTTGCCATGGCGATGATGATGTCATAATTGGTTGCCATGGCGACGGTGATGTCATAATTGGTTGCTATGGCGACGATGATGTCATAATTGGTTGCCATGGAGACGATGATGCCTTAATATGTTGCCATGGCGACGGTGATATCATAATTGGTTGCCATGGTGACGGTGATGTCATAATTGGTTGCCATGGCGACGGTGATGCCTTGATACGTTGCCATGGCGACGGTGATGTCGTAATTGGTTGCCATGGTGACGATGATGTCATAATTGGTTGCCATGGCGACGGTGATGTCATAATTGGTTGCCATGGCGATGATGCCTTAATACGTTGCCATGGTGACGGTGATGTCATAATTGGTTGCCATGGCGACGATGATGCCTTAATACATTGCCATGGCGATGATGTCATAATTGGTTGCCATGGCGACGGTGATGTCATAATTGGTTGCCATGGCGACGGTGATGTCATAATTGGTTGCCATGGCGACGATGATGTCTTAATACGTTGCCATGGCGACGGTGATGTCATTATTGGTTGCCATGGCGACGGTGATATCATAATTGGTTGCCATGGTGACGATGATGTCATAATTGGTTGCCATGGCGACGATGATGACTTAATACGTTGCCATGGCGATGATGTCATAATTGGTTTCCATGGTGACGGTGATGTCATAATTGGTTGCCATGGCGACGATGATGCCTTAATACATTGCCATGGCGACGGTGATGTCATAATTGGTTGCCATGGCGATGATGTCATAATTGGTTGCCATGGCGACGATCATGCCTTAATACGTTGCCATGGCGATGATGTCATAATTGGTTGCCATGGCGACGGTGATGTCATAATTAGTTGCCATAGCGACGGTGATGTAACAATTGGTTGCCATGGCGACGATGATGCCTTAATACGTTGCCATGGCGACGGTGATATCATAATTGGTTGCCATGGTGACGGTGATGTCATAATTGGTTGCCATGGCGACGGTGATGTCATAATTGGTTGCCATGGCGACGATGATGCCTTAATACGTTGCCATGGCGATGATGTCATAATTGGTTGCCATGGCGATGGTGATGTCATAATTGGTTGCCATGGCGACGTGATGTCATAATTGGTTGCCATGGCGACGATGATGTCATAATTGGTTGCCATGGCGACGATGATGCCTTAATACGTTGCCATGGCGATGATGTCATAATTGGTTGCCATGGCGATGATGTCATAATTGGTTGCCATGGCGATGATGATGTCATAATTGGTTGCCATGGCGATGATGATGTCATAATTGGTTGCCATGGCGATGATGTCATAATTGGTTGACATGACGATGATGTCATAATTGGTTGCCATGGTGACGATGATGCCTTAACACGTTGCCATGGCGACGGTGATGTCATAATTGGTTGCCATGGCGACGGTGATGTCATAATTGGTTGCCATGGCGACGATGATGTCTTAATACGTTGCCATGGCGACGGTGATGTCATTATTGGTTGCCATGGCGACGGTGATATCATAATTGGTTGCCATGGCGACGATGATGTCATAATTGGTTGCCATGGCGACGATGATGCCTTAATACGTTGCCATGGCGATGATGTCATAATTGGTTGCCATGGCGACGGTGATGTCATAATTGGTTGCCATGGCGACGATGATGCCTTAATACGTTGACATGGCGACGGTGATGTCATAATTGGTTGCCATGGCGATGATGTCATACTTGGTTGCCATGGCGACGGTGATGTCATAATTGGTTGCCATGGCAAAGATGATGCCTTAATACGTTGCCATGGCGACGGTGATGTCATAATTTGTTGCCATGGTGTTGATGATGTCATGCCATGGCGACGGTGATGTCATAATTGGTTGCTATGGCGACGATGATGTCATAATTGGTTGCCATGGCGATGATGCCTTAATACGTTGCCATGGTGACGGTGATGTCATAATTGGTTGCCATGGCGACGATGATGCCTTAATATGTTGCCATGGCTATGATGTCATAATTGGTTGCCATGGCGACGGTGATGTCATAATTGGTTAACATGGCGACGGTAATGTCATAATTGGTTGACATGGCGATGATGTCATGTTTGGTTGCCATGGCGACGGTGATGTCATAATTGGTTGCCATGGCGACGATGATGCCTTAATACGTTGTCATGGCGATGATATCATAATTGGTTGCCATGGCGACAGTGATGTCATAATTGGTTGCCATGGCGACGATCATGCCTTAATACGTTGCCATGGCGATGATGTCATAATTGGTTGCCATGGCGACGTGATGTCATAATTTGTTGCCATGGCGATGGTGATGTCATAATTGGTTGCCATGGCGACGATGATGCCTTAATACGTTGTCATGGCGACGGTGATGTCATAATTCATTTGCCTTGGCGACGGTGATGTCATAATTGGTTGCCGTGGAGACGGTGATGTCATAATTGGTTGCCATGGCGACGGTGATGTCATAATTGGTTGCCATGACGATGATGATGTCATAATTGGTTGCCATGGCTATGATGTCATAATTGGTTGCCATGGCGATGATGTCATAATTGGTCGCCATGGCGATTATGTCATAATTGGTTGCCATGGTGATTAAGTCATAATTGGTTGCCATGGCGATGATGTCATATTAGGTTGCCATGGCGACGGTGATGTCATAATTGGTTGCCATGGCGATGATGTCATAATTGGTTGCCATGGCGACGGTGATGTCATAATTGGTTGCCATGGCGATGATGCCTTAACACGTTGCCATGGCGACGGTGATGTCATAATTGGTTGCCATGGCGACGGTGATATCATAATTGGTTGCCATGGCGACGATGATGCTTTAATACGTTGCCATGGCGACGATGAAGTCATAATTGGTTGCCATGGCGACGATGATGTCATAATTGGTTGCCATGGCGACGATGATGTCATAATTGGTTGCCATGGCGACGATGATGCCTTAATACGTTGCCATGGCGATGATGTCATAATTGGTTGCCATGGCGATGATTATGTCATAATTGGTTGCCATGGCGATGATTATGTCATAATTGGTTGCCATGGCGATGATGATGTCATAATTGGTTGCCATGGCGATGATGTCATAATTGGTTGACATGACGATGATGTCATAATTGGTTGCCATGGTGACGATGATGCCTTAACACGTTGCCATGGCGACGGTGATGTCATAATTGGTTGCCATGGCGACGGTGATGTCATAATTGGTTGCCATGGCGACGATGATGTCTTAATACGTTGCCATGGCGACGGTGATGTCATTATTGGTTGCCATGGCGACGGTGATATCATAATTGGTTGCCATGGCGACGATGATGTCATAATTGGTTGCCATGGCGACGATGATGCCTTAATACGTTGCCATGGCGATGATGTCATAATTGGTTGCCATGGCGACGGTGATGTCATAATTGGTTGCCATGGCGACGATGATGCCTTAATACGTTGACATGGCGACGGTGAAGTCATAATTGGTTGCCATGGCGATGATGTCATACTTGGTTGCCATGGCGACGGTGATGTCATAATTGGTTGCCATGGTGATGATGTCATAATTGGTTGCCATGGTGACGATGATGCCTTAATACGTTGCCATGGCGATGATGTCATAATTGGTTGCCATGGCGACGATCATGCCTTAATACGTTGCCATGGCGATGATGTCATAATTAGGTTGCCATGGTGACGGTGATGTCATAATTGGTTGCCATGGCGATGATGTCATAATTGGTTGCCATGGTGACGGTGATGTCATAATTGGTTGCCATGGCGACGGTGATATCATTGGTTGCCATGGCGACGGTGATGTCATAATTATTTGCCATGGCGATGATGTCATAATTGGTTGCCATGGTGACGGTGATGTCATAATTGGTTGCCATGGCGACGATGATGCCTTAATTCGTTGCCATGGCGATGATGTCATAATTGGTTGCCATGGCGACGATCATGCCTTAATACGTTGCCATGGCGATGATGTCATAATTGGTTGCATGGCGACGTTGATGTCATAATTAGTTGCCATAGCGACGGTGATGTAACAATTGGTTGCCATGGCGACGATGATGCCTTAATACGTTGCCATGGCGACGGTGATATCATAATTGGTTGCCATGGTGACGGTGATGTCATAATTGGTTGCCATGGCGACGGTGATGTCATAATTGGTTGCCATGGCGACGATGATGCCTTAATACGTTGCCATGGCGATGATGTCATAATTGGTTGCCATGGCGATGGTGATGTCATAATTGGTTGCCATGGCGACGTGATGTCATAATTGGTTGCCATGGCGATGATGTCATAATTGGTTGCCATGGCGACGGTGATGTCATAATTGGTTGCCATGGCGACGATGATGCCTTAATATGTTGCCATGGCGATGATGTCATAATTGGTTGCCATGGCGACGATGATGCCTTAATACGTTGCCATGGCAACGGTGATGTCATAATTGGTTGACATGGCGACGATGATGCCTTAATATGTTGCCATGGCTATGATGTCATAATTGGTTGCCATGGCGACGGTGATGTCATAATTGGTTAACATGGCGACGGTAATGTCATAATTGGTTGACATGGCGATGATGTCATATTTGGTTGCCATGGCGACGGTGATGTCATAATTGGTTGCCATGGCGACGATGATGCCGTAATACGTTGCCATGGCGATGATGTCATAATTGGTTGCCATGGCGACGATCATGCCTTAATACGTTGCCATGGCGATGATGTCATAATTGGTTGCCATGGTGACGTGATGTCATAATTTGTTGCCATGGCGATGGTGATGTCATAATTGGTTGCCATGGCGACGATGATGCCTTAATATGTTGCCATGGCGACGGTGATGTCATAATTCATTTGCCTTGGCGACGGTGATGTCATAATTGGTTGCCGTGGAGACGGTGATGTCATAATTGGTTGCCATGGCGACGGTGATGTCATAATTGGTTGCCATGACGATGATGATGTCATAATTGGTTGCCATGGCTATGATGTCATAATTGGTTGCCATGGCGATGATGTCATAATTGGTCGCCATGGCGATTATGTCATAATTGGTTGCCATGGTGATTAAGTCATAATTGGTTGCCATGGCGATGATGTCATATTAGGTTGCCATGGCGACGGTGATGTCATAATTGGTTGCCATGGCGATGATGTCATAATTGGTTGCCATGGCGACGGTGATGTCATAATTGGTTGCCATGGCGATGATGCCTTAATACGTTGCCATGGCGACGGTGATGTCATAATTGGTTGCCATGGCGACGGTGATATCATAATTGGTTGCCATGGCGACGATGATGCTTTAATACGTTGCCATGGCGACGATGAAGTCATAATTGGTTGCCATGGCGACGATGATGTCATAATTGGTTGCCATGGCGACGATGATGTCATAATTGGTTGCCATGGCGACGATGATGCCTTAATACGTTGCCATGGCGATGATGTCATAATTGGTTGCCATGGCGATGATGTCATAATTGGTTGCCATGGCGATGATGATGTCATAATTGGTTGCCATGGCGATGATGATGTCATAATTGGTTGCCATGGCGATGATGTCATAATTGGTTGACATGACGATGATGTCATAATTGGTTGCCATGGTGACGATGATGCCTTAACACGTTGCCATGGCGACGGTGATGTCATAATTGGTTGCCATGGCGACGGTGATGTCATAATTGGTTGCCATGGCGACGATGATGTCTTAATACGTTGCCATGGCGACGGTGATGTCATTATTGGTTGCCATGGCGACGGTGATATCATAATTGGTTGCCATGGCGACGATGATGTCATAATTGGTTGCCATGGCGACGATGATGCCTTAATACGTTGCCATGGCGATGATGTCATAATTGGTTGCCATGGCGACGGTGATGTCATAATTGGTTGCCATGGCGACGATGATGCCTTAATACGTTGACATGGCGACGGTGATGTCATAATTGGTTGCCATGGCGATGATGTCATACTTGGTTGCCATGGCGACGGTGATGTCATAATTGGTTGCCATGGCGATGATGATGTCATAATTGGTTGCCATGGTGACGATGATGCCTTAATACGTTGCCATGGCGATGATGTCATAATTGGTTGCCATGGCGACGATCATGCCTTAATACGTTGCCATGGCGATGATGTCATAATTAGGTTGCCATGGCGACGGTGATGTCATAATTGGTTGCCATAGCGACGGTGATGTCATAATTGGTTGCCATGGCGACGATGATGCCTTAATACGTTGCCATGGCGACGGTGATATCATAATTGGTTGCCATGGCGACGGTGATGTCATAATTGGTTGCCATGGCGACGGTGATGTCATAATTGGTTGCCATGGCGACGATGATGCCTTAATATGTTGCCATGGCGATGATGTCATAATTGGTTGCCATGGCGACGGTGATGTCATAATTGGTTGCCATGGTGACGGTGATGTCATAATTGGTTGCCATGGCGATGATGTCATAATTGGTTGCCATGGCGACGGTGATGTCATAATTGGTTGCCATGGCGACGATGATGCCTTAATACTTTGCCATGGCGATGATGTCATAATTGGTTGCCATGGCGACGGTGATGTCATAATTGGTTGCCATGGCGACGGTGATGTCATAATTGGTTGCCATGGCGACGATGATGCCTTAATACTTTGCCATGGCGATGATGTCATAATTGGTTGCCATGGCGATGGTGATGTCATAATTGGTTGCCATGGTGACGGTGATGTCATAATTGGTTGCCATGGCGATGATGTCATAATTGGTTGCCATGGCGACAGTGATGTCATAATTGGTTGCCATGGCGACGATGACGCCTTAATACGTTGCCATGGCGATGATGTCATAATTGGTTGCCATGGCGACAATGATGCCTTAATACGTTGCCATGGCAACGGTGATGTCATAATTGGTTGCCATGGCGACGATGATGCCTTAATACGTTGCCATGGCGATGATGTCATAATTGGTTGCCATGGCGACGGTGATGTCATAATTGGTTGCCATGGCGACGATGATGCCTTAATACGTTGCCATGGCGACGGTGATGTCATAATTGGTTGCCATGGTGACGGTGATGTCATAATTTGTTGCCATGGCGATGATGATGTCATAATTGGTTGCCATGGCGACGGTGATGTCATAATTGGTTGCTATGGCGACGATGATGTCATAATTGGTTGCCATGGAGACGATGATGCCTTAATATGTTGCCATGGCGACGGTGATATCATAATTGGTTGCCATGGTGACGGTGATGTCATAATTGGTTGCCATGGCGACGGTGATGCCTTGATACGTTGCCATGGCGACGGTGATGTCGTAATTGGTTGCCATGGTGACGATGATGTCATAATTGGTTGCCATGGCGACGGTGATGTCATAATTGGTTGCCATGGCGATGATGCCTTAATACGTTGCCATGGTGACGGTGATGTCATAATTGGTTGCCATGGCGACGATGATGCCTTAATACATTGCCATGGCGATGATGTCATAATTGGTTGCCATGGTGACGGTGATGTCATAATTGGTTGCCATGGCGACAATGATGCCTTAATACGTTGACATGGCGATGATGTCATAATTGGTTGCCATGGCAACGGTGATGTCATAATTGGTTGCCATGGCGACAATGATGCCTTAATACGTTGCCATGGCAACGGTGATGTCATAATTGGTTGCCATGGCGACGATGATGCCTTAATACGTTGCCATGGCGATGATGTCATAATTGGTTGCCATGGCGACGGTGATGTCATAATTGGTTGCCATGGCGACGATGATGCCTTAATACGTTGCCATGGCGACGGTGATGTCATAATTGGTTGCCATGGTGACGGTGATGTCATAATTTGTTGCCATGGCGATGATGATGTCATAATTGGTTGCCATGGCGACGGTGATGTCATAATTGGTTGCTATGGCGACGATGATGTCATAATTGGTTGCCATGGAGACGATGATGCCTTAATATGTTGCCATGGCGACGGTGATATCATAATTGGTTGCCATGGTGACGGTGATGTCATAATTGGTTGCCATGGCGACGGTGATGCCTTGATACGTTGCCATGGCGACGGTGATGTCGTAATTGGTTGCCATGGTGACGATGATGTCATAATTGGTTGCCATGGCGACGGTGATGTCATAATTGGTTGCCATGGCGATGATGCCTTAATACGTTGCCATGGTGACGGTGATGTCATAATTGGTTGCCATGGCGACGATGATGCCTTAATACATTGCCATGGCGATGATGTCATAATTGGTTGCCATGGCGACGGTGATGTCATAATTGGTTGCCATGGCGACGGTGATGTCATAATTGGTTGCCATGGCGACGATGATGTCTTAATACGTTGCCATGGCGACGGTGATGTCATTATTGGTTGCCATGGCGACGGTGATATCATAATTGGTTGCCATGGTGACGATGATGTCATAATTGGTTGCCATGGCGACGATGATGACTTAATACGTTGCCATGGCGATGATGTCATAATTGGTTTCCATGGTGACGGTGATGTCATAATTGGTTGCCATGGCGACGATGATGCCTTAATACATTGCCATGGCGACGGTGATGTCATAATTGGTTGCCATGGCGATGATGTCATAATTGGTTGCCATGGCGACGATCATGCCTTAATACGTTGCCATGGCGATGATGTCATAATTGGTTGCCATGGCGACGGTGATGTCATAATTAGTTGCCATAGCGACGGTGATGTAACAATTGGTTGCCATGGCGACGATGATGCCTTAATACGTTGCCATGGCGACGGTGATATCATAATTGGTTGCCATGGTGACGGTGATGTCATAATTGGTTGCCATGGCGACGGTGATGTCATAATTGGTTGCCATGGCGACGATGATGCCTTAATACGTTGCCATGGCGATGATGTCATAATTGGTTGCCATGGCGATGGTGATGTCATAATTGGTTGCCATGGCGACGTGATGTCATAATTGGTTGCCATGGCGACGATGATGTCATAATTGGTTGCCATGGCGACGATGATGCCTTAATACGTTGCCATGGCGATGATGTCATAATTGGTTGCCATGGCGATGATGTCATAATTGGTTGCCATGGCGATGATGATGTCATAATTGGTTGCCATGGCGATGATGATGTCATAATTGGTTGCCATGGCGATGATGTCATAATTGGTTGACATGACGATGATGTCATAATTGGTTGCCATGGTGACGATGATGCCTTAACACGTTGCCATGGCGACGGTGATGTCATAATTGGTTGCCATGGCGACGGTGATGTCATAATTGGTTGCCATGGCGACGATGATGTCTTAATACGTTGCCATGGCGACGGTGATGTCATTATTGGTTGCCATGGCGACGGTGATATCATAATTGGTTGCCATGGCGACGATGATGTCATAATTGGTTGCCATGGCGACGATGATGCCTTAATACGTTGCCATGGCGATGATGTCATAATTGGTTGCCATGGCGACGGTGATGTCATAATTGGTTGCCATGGCGACGATGATGCCTTAATACGTTGACATGGCGACGGTGATGTCATAATTGGTTGCCATGGCGATGATGTCATACTTGGTTGCCATGGCGACGGTGATGTCATAATTGGTTGCCATGGCAAAGATGATGCCTTAATACGTTGCCATGGCGACGGTGATGTCATAATTTGTTGCCATGGTGTTGATGATGTCATGCCATGGCGACGGTGATGTCATAATTGGTTGCTATGGCGACGATGATGTCATAATTGGTTGCCATGGCGATGATGCCTTAATACGTTGCCATGGTGACGGTGATGTCATAATTGGTTGCCATGGCGACGATGATGCCTTAATATGTTGCCATGGCTATGATGTCATAATTGGTTGCCATGGCGACGGTGATGTCATAATTGGTTAACATGGCGACGGTAATGTCATAATTGGTTGACATGGCGATGATGTCATGTTTGGTTGCCATGGCGACGGTGATGTCATAATTGGTTGCCATGGCGACGATGATGCCTTAATACGTTGTCATGGCGATGATATCATAATTGGTTGCCATGGCGACAGTGATGTCATAATTGGTTGCCATGGCGACGATCATGCCTTAATACGTTGCCATGGCGATGATGTCATAATTGGTTGCCATGGCGACGTGATGTCATAATTTGTTGCCATGGCGATGGTGATGTCATAATTGGTTGCCATGGCGACGATGATGCCTTAATACGTTGTCATGGCGACGGTGATGTCATAATTCATTTGCCTTGGCGACGGTGATGTCATAATTGGTTGCCGTGGAGACGGTGATGTCATAATTGGTTGCCATGGCGACGGTGATGTCATAATTGGTTGCCATGACGATGATGATGTCATAATTGGTTGCCATGGCTATGATGTCATAATTGGTTGCCATGGCGATGATGTCATAATTGGTCGCCATGGCGATTATGTCATAATTGGTTGCCATGGTGATTAAGTCATAATTGGTTGCCATGGCGATTATGTCATATTAGGTTGCCATGGCGACGGTGATGTCATAATTGGTTGCCATGGCGATGATGTCATAATTGGTTGCCATGGCGACGGTGATGTCATAATTGGTTGCCATGGCGATGATGCCTTAACACGTTGCCATGGCGACGGTGATGTCATAATTGGTTGCCATGGCGACGGTGATATCATAATTGGTTGCCATGGCGACGATGATGCTTTAATACGTTGCCATGGCGACGATGAAGTCATAATTGGTTGCCATGGCGACGATGATGTCATAATTGGTTGCCATGGCGACGATGATGTCATAATTGGTTGCCATGGCGACGATGATGCCTTAATACGTTGCCATGGCGATGATGTCATAATTGGTTGCCATGGCGATGATTATGTCATAATTGGTTGCCATGGCGATGATTATGTCATAATTGGTTGCCATGGCGATGATGATGTCATAATTGGTTGCCATGGCGATGATGTCATAATTGGTTGACATGACGATGATGTCATAATTGGTTGCCATGGTGACGATGATGCCTTAACACGTTGCCATGGCGACGGTGATGTCATAATTGGTTGCCATGGCGACGGTGATGTCATAATTGGTTGCCATGGCGACGATGATGTCTTAATACGTTGCCATGGCGACGGTGATGTCATTATTGGTTGCCATGGCGACGGTGATATCATAATTGGTTGCCATGGCGACGATGATGTCATAATTGGTTGCCATGGCGACGATGATGCCTTAATACGTTGCCATGGCGATGATGTCATAATTGGTTGCCATGGCGACGGTGATGTCATAATTGGTTGCCATGGCGACGATGATGCCTTAATACGTTGACATGGCGACGGTGAAGTCATAATTGGTTGCCATGGCGATGATGTCATACTTGGTTGCCATGGCGACGGTGATGTCATAATTGGTTGCCATGGTGATGATGTCATAATTGGTTGCCATGGTGACGATGATGCCTTAATACGTTGCCATGGCGATGATGTCATAATTGGTTGCCATGGCGACGATCATGCCTTAATACGTTGCCATGGCGATGATGTCATAATTAGGTTGCCATGGTGACGGTGATGTCATAATTGGTTGCCATAGCGACGGTGATGTCATAATTGGTTGCCATGGCGACGATGATGCCTTAATACGTTGCCATGGCGACGGTGATATCATAATTGGTTGCCATGGCGACGGTGATGTCATAATTGGTTGCCATGGCGACGGTGATGTCATAATTGGTTGCCATGGCGACGATGATGCCTTAATACGTTGCCATGGCGATGATGTCATAATTGGTTGCCATGGCGACGGTGATGTCATAATTGGTTGCCATGGTGACGGTGATGTCATAATTGGTTGCCATGGCGATGATGTCATAATTGGTTGCCATGGCGACGGTGATGTCATAATTGGTTGCCATGGCGACGATGATGCCTTAATACGTTGCCATGGTGATGATGTCATAATTGGTTGCCATGGCGACAATGATGCCTTAATACGTTGCCATGGCAACGGTGATGTCATAATTGGTTGCCATGGCGACGATGATGCCTTAATACGTTGCCATGGCGATGATGTCATAATTGGTTGCCATGGCGACGGTGATGTCATAATTGGTTGCCATGGCGACGATGATGCCTTAATACGTTGCCATGGCGACGGTGATGTCATAATTGGTTGCCATGGCGACGGTGATGTCATAATTTGTTGCCATGGCGATGATGATGTCATAATTGGTTGCCATGGCGGCGGTGATGTCATAATTGGTTGCTATGGTGACGATGATGTCATAATTGGTTGCCATGGAGACGATGATGCCTTAATACGTTGCCATGGCGACGGTGATATCATAATTGGTTGCCATGGTGACGGTGATGTCATAATTGGTTGCCATGGTGACGGTGATGTCATAATTTGTTGCCATGGTGATGATGATGTCATGCCATGGCGACAGTGATGTCATAATGGGTTGCTATGGCGACGATGATGTCATAATTGGTTGCCATGGAGACGATGATGCCTTAATACGTTGCCATGGCGATGATGTCATAAATGGTTGCCATGGCGACGGTGATGTCATAATTGGTTGCCATGGCGACGATTATGCCTTAATACGTTGCCATGGCGATGATGTCATAATTGGTTGCCATGGCGACGGTGATGTCATAATTGGTTGCCATGGCGACGGTGATGTCATCATTGGTTGCCATGGCGACAATGATGTCATGATTGGTTGCCATGGCGACGATGATGCCTTAATATGTTGCCATGGCGATGATGTCATAATTGGTTGCCATGGCGACGGTGATGTCATAATTGGTTGCCATGGTGACGGTGATGTCATAATTGGTTGCCATGGCGACAATGAAGTCATAATTGGTTGCCATGGTGACGATGATGCCTTAACACGTTGCCATGGCGATGATGTCATAATTGGTTGCCATGGCGACGGTGATGTCATAATTGGTTGCCATGGCGACGATGATGCCTTAATACGTTGCCATGGCGATGATGTCATAATTGGTTGCCATGGTGACGGTGATGTAATAATTGGTTGCCATGGCGACGTTGATGTCATAATTCTTTGCCATGGCGACAATGATGTCATGATTGGTTGCCATGGCGACGATGATGCCTTAATATGTTGCCATGGCGACGGTGATGTCATAATTTGTTGCCATGGCGATGATGATGTCATAATTGGTTGCCATGGCGACGGTGATGTCATAATTGGTTGCCATGGCGACGATGATGCCTTAATACGTTGCCATGGCGATGATGTCATAAATGGTTGCCATGGCGACGGTGATGTCATAATTCGTTTGCCATGGTGACGGTGATGTCATAATTGGTTGCCATGGTGACGGTGATGTCATAATTGGTTGCCATGGCGACGGTGATGTCATAATTGGTTGCCATGACGATGATGATGTCATAATTGGTTGCCATGGCGATGATGTCATAATTGGTTGCCATGGCGATTATGTCATAATTGGTTGCCATGGCGACGATGATACCTTAATACGTTGCCATGGCGATGAAGTCATAATTGGTTGCCATGGCGATGATGATGTCATAATAGGTTGCCATGGCGACGGTGAGGTCATAATTGGTTGCCATGGCGATGATGTCATAATAGGTTGCCATGGCGATGATGTCATAATAGGTTGCCATGGCGACGGTGATGTCATAATTGGTTGCCATGGCGATGGTGATGTAATAATTGGTTGCCATGGCGACGATGATGCCTTAATACGTTGCCATGGCGACGATGATGCCTTAATATGTTGCCATGGCGACGGTGATGTCATAATTGGTTGCCATGGCGACGGTGATGTCATAATTGGTTGCATTGGCGACAGTGATGTCATAATTGGTTGCCATGACGATGATGATGTCATAATTGGTTGCCATGGCGATGATGTCATAATTGGTTGCCATGGCGACGGTGATGTCATAATTGGTTGCCATGGCGACGATGATGCCTTAATACGTTGCCATGGCGACGGTGATGTCATAATTGGTTGCCATGGCGACGATGATGCCTTAATACGTTGCCATGGCGATGATGTCATAATTGGTTGCCATGGCGACGGTGATGTCATAATTGGTTGCCATGGCGACGATGATGCCTTAATACGTTGCCATGGCGATGATGTCATAATTGGTTGCCATGGCGACGGTGATGTCATAATTGGTTGCCATGGCGACGATGATGCCTTAATACATTGCCATGGCGATGATGTCATAATTGGTTGCCATGGCGACGGTGATGCCATAATTGGTTGACATGGCGACGGTGATGTCATAATTGGTTGCCATGGCGATGATGTCATAATTGGTTGCCATGGCGACGGTGATGTCATAGTTGGTTGCCATGGCGACGATGATGCCTTAATACGTTGCCATGGCGATGATGTCATAATTGGTTGCCATGGTGACGGTGATGTCATAATTGGTTGCCATGGCGATGGTGATGTCATAATTGGTTGCCATGGCGACAATGATTTCATAATTGGTTGCCATGGCGACGATGATGCCTTAATACGTTGACATGGCGATGATGTCATAATTGGTTGCCATGGCGACGGTGATGTCATAATTGGTTGCCATGGCGACGATGATGCCTTAATACGTTGCCATGGCGATGATGTCATAATTGGTTGCCATGGCGACGGTGATGTCATAATTGGTTGCCATGGCGACGGTGATGTCATAATTGGTTGCCATGGCGACAATGATGTCATAATTGGTTGCCATGGCGACGATGATGCCTTAATACGTTGACAAGGCGATGATGTCATAATTGGTTGCCATGGCGACGGTGATGTCATAATTGGTTGCCATGGCGACGATGATGCCTTAATACGTTGCCATGGCGATGATGTCATAATTGGTTGCCATGGCGATGATGATGCCTTAATACGTTGCCATGGCGACGGTTATGTCATAATTTGTTGCCATGGCGATGATGATGTCATAATTGGTTGCCATGGCGACGGTGATGTCATAATTGGTTGCTATGGCGACGATGATGTCATAATTGGTTGCCATGGAGACTATGATGCCTTAATACGTTGCCATGGCGACGGTGATATCATTGGTTGCCATGGCGACGGTGATGTCATAATTATTTGCCATGGCGATGATGTCATAATTGGTTGCCATGGCGATGGTGATGTCATAATTGGTTGCCATGGCGACGGTGATGTAGTAATTGGTTGCCATGGCGACAATGATGTCATAATTGGTTGCCATGGCGACGATTATGCCTTAATACATTGCCATGGCGATGATGTCATAAATGGTTGCCATGGCGACGGTGATGTCATAATTGGTTGCCATGGCGACGATTATGCCTTAATACGTTGCCATGGTTTGATGTCATAATTGGTTGCCATGGCGACGGTGATGTCATAATTGGTTGCCATGGCGACGGTGATGTCATAATTGGTTGCCATGGCGACAATGATGTCATAATTGGTTGCCATGGCGACGATGATGCCTTAATACGTTGCCATGGCGATGATGTCATAATTGGTTGCCATGGCGACGGTGATGTCATAATTGGTTGCCATGGCGACGGTGATGTCATAATTGGTTGCCATGGCGATGATGTCATAATTTGTTGCCATGGCGACGGTGATGTCATAATTGGTTGCCATGGTGACGGTGATGTCATAATTGGTTGCCATGGCGACGATGATGCCTTAATTCGTTGCCATGGCGATGATGTCATAATTGGTTGCCATGGCGACGATCATGCCTTAATACGTTGCCATGGCGATGATGTCATAATTGGTTGCATGGCGACGTTGATGTCATAATTAGTTGCCATAGCGACGGTGATGTAACAATTGGTTGCCATGGCGACGATGATGCCTTAATACGTTGCCATGGCGACGGTGATATCATAATTGGTTGCCATGGTGACGGTGATGTCATAATTGGTTGCCATGGCGACGGTGATGTCATAATTGGTTGCCATGGCGACGATGATGCCTTAATACGTTGCCATGGCGATGATGTCATAATTGGTTGCCATGGCGATGGTGATGTCATAATTGGTTGCCATGGCGACGTGATGTCATAATTGGTTGCCATGGCGATGATGTCATAATTGGTTGCCATGGCGACGGTGATGTCATAATTGGTTGCCATGGCGACGATGATGCCTTAATATGTTGCCATGGCGATGATGTCATAATTGGTTGCCATGGCGACGATGATGCCTTAATACGTTGCCATGGCAACGGTGATGTCATAATTGGTTGACATGGCGACGATGATGCCTTAATATGTTGCCATGGCTATGATGTCATAATTGGTTGCCATGGCGACGGTGATGTCATAATTGGTTAACATGGCGACGGTAATGTCATAATTGGTTGACATGGCGATGATGTCATATTTGGTTGCCATGGCGACGGTGATGTCATAATTGGTTGCCATGGCGACGATGATGCCGTAATACGTTGCCATGGCGATGATGTCATAATTGGTTGCCATGGCGACGATCATGCCTTAATACGTTGCCATGGCGATGATGTCATAATTGGTTGCCATGGTGACGTGATGTCATAATTTGTTGCCATGGCGATGGTGATGTCATAATTGGTTGCCATGGCGACGATGATGCCTTAATATGTTGCCATGGCGACGGTGATGTCATAATTCATTTGCCTTGGCGACGGTGATGTCATAATTGGTTGCCGTGGAGACGGTGATGTCATAATTGGTTGCCATGGCGACGGTGATGTCATAATTGGTTGCCATGACGATGATGATGTCATAATTGGTTGCCATGGCTATGATGTCATAATTGGTTGCCATGGCGATGATGTCATAATTGGTCGCCATGGCGATTATGTCATAATTGGTTGCCATGGTGATTAAGTCATAATTGGTTGCCATGGCGATGATGTCATATTAGGTTGCCATGGCGACGGTGATGTCATAATTGGTTGCCATGGCGATGATGTCATAATTGGTTGCCATGGCGACGGTGATGTCATAATTGGTTGCCATGGCGATGATGCCTTAATATGTTGCCATGGCGACGGTGATGTCATAATTGGTTGCCATGGCGACGGTGATATCATAATTGGTTGCCATGGCGACGATGATGCTTTAATACGTTGCCATGGCGACGATGAAGTCATAATTGGTTGCCATGGCGACGATGATGTCATAATTGGTTGCCATGGCGACGATGATGTCATAATTGGTTGCCATGGCGACGATGATGCCTTAATACGTTGCCATGGCGATGATGTCATAATTGGTTGCCATGGCGATGATGTCATAATTGGTTGCCATGGCGATGATGATGTCATAATTGGTTGCCATGGCGATGATGATGTCATAATTGGTTGCCATGGCGATGATGTCATAATTGGTTGACATGACGATGATGTCATAATTGGTTGCCATGGTGACGATGATGCCTTAACACGTTGCCATGGCGACGGTGATGTCATAATTGGTTGCCATGGCGACGGTGATGTCATAATTGGTTGCCATGGCGACGATGATGTCTTAATACGTTGCCATGGCGACGGTGATGTCATTATTGGTTGCCATGGCGACGGTGATATCATAATTGGTTGCCATGGCGACGATGATGTCATAATTGGTTGCCATGGCGACGATGATGCCTTAATACGTTGCCATGGCGATGATGTCATAATTGGTTGCCATGGCGACGGTGATGTCATAATTGGTTGCCATGGCGACGATGATGCCTTAATACGTTGACATGGCGAGGGTGATGTCATAATTGGTTGCCATGGCGATGATGTCATACTTGGTTGCCATGGCGACGGTGATGTCATAATTGGTTGCCATGGCGATGATGATGTCATAATTGGTTGCCATGGTGACGATGATGCCTTAATACGTTGCCATGGCGATGATGTCATAATTGGTTGCCATGGCGACGATCATGCCTTAATACGTTGCCATGGCGATGATGTCATAATTAGGTTGCCATGGCGACGGTGATGTCATAATTGGTTGCCATAGCGACGGTGATGTCATAATTGGTTGCCATGGCGACGATGATGCCTTAATACGTTGCCATGGCGACGGTGATATCATAATTGGTTGCCATGGCGACGGTGATGTCATAATTGGTTGCCATGGCGACGGTGATGTCATAATTGGTTGCCATGGCGACGATGATGCCTTAATATGTTGCCATGGCGATGATGTCATAATTGGTTGCCATGGCGACGGTGATGTCATAATTGGTTGCCATGGTGACGGTGATGTCATAATTGGTTGCCATGGCGATGATGTCATAATTGGTTGCCATGGCGACGGTGATGTCATAATTGGTTGCCATGGCGACGATGATGCCTTAATACTTTGCCATGGCGATGATGTCATAATTGGTTGCCATGGCGACGGTGATGTCATAATTGGTTGCCATGGCGACGGTGATGTCATAATTGGTTGCCATGGCGACGATGATGCCTTAATACTTTGCCATGGCGATGATGTCATAATTGGTTGCCATGGCGATGGTGATGTCATAATTGGTTGCCATGGTGACGGTGATGTCATAATTGGTTGCCATGGCGATGATGTCATAATTGGTTGCCATGGCGACAGTGATGTCATAATTGGTTGCCATGGCGACGATGACGCCTTAATACGTTGCCATGGCGATGATGTCATAATTGGTTGCCATGGCGACAATGATGCCTTAATACGTTGCCATGGCAACGGTGATGTCATAATTGGTTGCCATGGCGACGATGATGCCTTAATACGTTGCCATGGCGATGATGTCTTAATTGGTTGCCATGGCGACGGTGATGTCATAATTGGTTGCCATGGCGACGATGATGCCTTAATACGTTGCCATGGCGACGGTGATGTCATAATTGGTTGCCATGGTGACGGTGATGTCATAATTTGTTGCCATGGCGATGATGATGTCATAATTGGTTGCCATGGCGACGGTGATGTCATAATTGGTTGCTATGGTGACGATGATGTCATAATTGGTTGCCATGGAGACGATGATGCCTTAATACGTTGCCATGGCGACGGTGATATCATAATTGGTTGCCATGGTGACGGTGATGTCATAATTGGTTGCCATGGTGACGGTGATGTCATAATTTGTTGCCATGGTGATGATGATGTCATGCCATGGCGACAGTGATGTCATAATGGGTTGCTATGGCGACGATGATGTCATAATTGGTTGCCATGGAGACGATGATGCCTTAATACGTTGCCATGGCGATGATGTCATAAATGGTTGCCATGGCGACGGTGATGTCATAATTGGTTGCCATGGCGACGATTATGCCTTAATACGTTGCCATGGCGATGATGTCATAATTGGTTGCCATGGCGACGGTGATGTCATAATTGGTTGCCATGGCGACGGTGATGTCATCATTGGTTGCCATGGCGACAATGATGTCATGATTGGTTGCCATGGCGACGATGATGCCTTAATATGTTGCCATGGCGATGATGTCATAATTGGTTGCCATGGCGACGGTGATGTCATAATTGGTTGCCATGGTGACGGTGATGTCATAATTGGTTGCCATGGCGACAATGAAGTCATAATTGGTTGCCATGGTGACGATGATGCCTTAACACGTTGCCATGGCGATGATGTCATAATTGGTTGCCATGGCGACGGTGATGTCATAATTGGTTGCCATGGCGACGATGATGCCTTAATACGTTGCCATGGCGATGATGTCATAATTGGTTGCCATGGTGACGGTGATGTAATAATTGGTTGCCATGGCGACGTTGATGTCATAATTCTTTGCCATGGCGACAATGATGTCATGATTGGTTGCCATGGCGACGATGATGCCTTAATATGTTGCCATGGCGACGGTGATGTCATAATTTGTTGCCATGGCGATGATGATGTCATAATTGGTTGCCATGGCGACGGTGATGTCATAATTGGTTGCCATGGCGACGATGATGCCTTAATACGTTGCCATGGCGATGATGTCATAAATGGTTGCCATGGCGACGGTGATGTCATAATTCGTTTGCCATGGTGACGGTGATGTCATAATTGGTTGCCATGGCGACGATGATGCCTTAATACGTTGCCATGGCGATGATGTCATAATTGGTTGCCATGGTGACGGTGATGTAATAATTGGTTGCCATGGCGACGTTGATGTCATAATTCTTTGCCATGGCGACAATGATGTCATGATTGGTTGCCATGGCGACGATGATGCCTTAATATGTTGCCATGGCGACGGTGATGTCATAATTTGTTGCCATGGCGATGATGATGTCATAATTGGTTGCCATGGCGACGGTGATGTCATAATTGGTTGCCATGGCGACGATGATGCCTTAATACGTTGCCATGGCGATGATGTCATAAATGGTTGCCATGGCGACGGTGATGTCATAATTCGTTTGCCATGGTGACGGTGATGTCATAATTGGTTGCCATGGTGACGGTGATGTCATAATTGGTTGCCATGGCGACGGTGATGTCATAATTGGTTGCCATGACGATGATGATGTCATAATTGGTTGCCATGGCGATGATGTCATAATTGGTTGCCATGGCGATTATGTCATAATTGGTTGCCATGGCGACGATGATACCTTAATACGTTGCCATGGCGATGAAGTCATAATTGGTTGCCATGGCGATGATGATGTCATAATAGGTTGCCATGGCGACGGTGAGGTCATAATTGGTTGCCATGGCGATGATGTCATAATAGGTTGCCATGGCGATGATGTCATAATAGGTTGCCATGGCGACGGTGATGTCATAATTGGTTGCCATGGCGATGGTGATGTAATAATTGGTTGCCATGGCGACGATGATGCCTTAATACGTTGCCATGGCGACGATGATGCCTTAATATGTTGCCATGGCGACGGTGATGTCATAATTGGTTGCCATGGCGACGGTGATGTCATAATTGGTTGCATTGGCGACAGTGATGTCATAATTGGTTGCCATGACGATGATGATGTCATAATTGGTTGCCATGGCGATGATGTCATAATTGGTTGCCATGGCGACGGTGATGTCATAATTGGTTGCCATGGCGACGATGATGCCTTAATACGTTGCCATGGCGACGGTGATGTCATAATTGGTTGCCATGGCGACGATGATGCCTTAATACGTTGCCATGGCGATGATGTCATAATTGGTTGCCATGGCGACGGTGATGTCATAATTGGTTGCCATGGCGACGATGATGCCTTAATACGTTGCCATGGCGATGATGTCATAATTGGTTGCCATGGCGACGGTGATGTCATAATTGGTTGCCATGGCGACGGTGATGTCATAATTGGTTGCCATGGCGATGATGTCATAATTTGTTGCCATGGCGACGGTGATGTCATAATTGGTTGCCATGGTGACGGTGATGTCATAATTGGTTGCCATGGCGACGATGATGCCTTAATTCGTTGCCATGGCGATGATGTCATAATTGGTTGCCATGGCGACGATCATGCCTTAATACGTTGCCATGGCGATGATGTCATAATTGGTTGCATGGCGACGTTGATGTCATAATTAGTTGCCATAGCGACGGTGATGTAACAATTGGTTGCCATGGCGACGATGATGCCTTAATACGTTGCCATGGCGACGGTGATATCATAATTGGTTGCCATGGTGACGGTGATGTCATAATTGGTTGCCATGGCGACGGTGATGTCATAATTGGTTGCCATGGCGACGATGATGCCTTAATACGTTGCCATGGCGATGATGTCATAATTGGTTGCCATGGCGATGGTGATGTCATAATTGGTTGCCATGGCGACGTGATGTCATAATTGGTTGCCATGGCGATGATGTCATAATTGGTTGCCATGGCGACGGTGATGTCATAATTGGTTGCCATGGCGACTATGATGCCTTAATATGTTGCCATGGCGATGATGTCATAATTGGTTGCCATGGCGACGATGATGCCTTAATACGTTGCCATGGCAACGGTGATGTCATAATTGGTTGACATGGCGACGATGATGCCTTAATATGTTGCCATGGCTATGATGTCATAATTGGTTGCCATGGCGACGGTGATGTCATAATTGGTTAACATGGCGACGGTAATGTCATAATTGGTTGACATGGCGATGATGTCATATTTGGTTGCCATGGCGACGGTGATGTCATAATTGGTTGCCATGGCGACGATGATGCCGTAATACGTTGCCATGGCGATGATGTCATAATTGGTTGCCATGGCGACGATCATGCCTTAATACGTTGCCATGGCGATGATGTCATAATTGGTTGCCATGGTGACGTGATGTCATAATTTGTTGCCATGGCGATGGTGATGTCATAATTGGTTGCCATGGCGACGATGATGCCTTAATATGTTGCCATGGCGACGGTGATGTCATAATTCATTTGCCTTGGCGACGGTGATGTCATAATTGGTTGCCGTGGAGACGGTGATGTCATAATTGGTTGCCATGGCGACGGTGATGTCATAATTGGTTGCCATGACGATGATGATGTCATAATTGGTTGCCATGGCTATGATGTCATAATTGGTTGCCATGGCGATGATGTCATAATTGGTCGCCATGGCGATTATGTCATAATTGGTTGCCATGGTGATTAAGTCATAATTGGTTGCCATGGCGATGATGTCATATTAGGTTGCCATGGCGACGGTGATGTCATAATTGGTTGCCATGGCGATGATGTCATAATTGGTTGCCATGGCGACGGTGATGTCATAATTGGTTGCCATGGCGATGATGCCTTAATATGTTGCCATGGCGACGGTGATGTCATAATTGGTTGCCATGGCGACGGTGATATCATAATTGGTTGCCATGGCGACGATGATGCTTTAATACGTTGCCATGGCGACGATGAAGTCATAATTGGTTGCCATGGCGACGATGATGTCATAATTGGTTGCCATGGCGACGATGATGTCATAATTGGTTGCCATGGCGACGATGATGCCTTAATACGTTGCCATGGCGATGATGTCATAATTGGTTGCCATGGCGATGATGTCATAATTGGTTGCCATGGCGATGATGATGTCATAATTGGTTGCCATGGCGATGATGATGTCATAATTGGTTGCCATGGCGATGATGTCATAATTGGTTGACATGACGATGATGTCATAATTGGTTGCCATGGTGACGATGATGCCTTAACACGTTGCCATGGCGACGGTGATGTCATAATTGGTTGCCATGGCGACGGTGATGTCATAATTGGTTGCCATGGCGACGATGATGTCTTAATACGTTGCCATGGCGACGGTGATGTCATTATTGGTTGCCATGGCGACGGTGATATCATAATTGGTTGCCATGGCGACGATGATGTCATAATTGGTTGCCATGGCGACGATGATGCCTTAATACGTTGCCATGGCGATGATGTCATAATTGGTTGCCATGGCGACGGTGATGTCATAATTGGTTGCCATGGCGACGATGATGCCTTAATACGTTGACATGGCGAGGGTGATGTCATAATTGGTTGCCATGGCGATGATGTCATACTTGGTTGCCATGGCGACGGTGATGTCATAATTGGTTGCCATGGCGATGATGATGTCATAATTGGTTGCCATGGTGACGATGATGCCTTAATACGTTGCCATGGCGATGATGTCATAATTGGTTGCCATGGCGACGATCATGCCTTAATACGTTGCCATGGCGATGATGTCATAATTAGGTTGCCATGGCGACGGTGATGTCATAATTGGTTGCCATAGCGACGGTGATGTCATAATTGGTTGCCATGGCGACGATGATGCCTTAATACGTTGCCATGGCGACGGTGATATCATAATTGGTTGCCATGGCGACGGTGATGTCATAATTGGTTGCCATGGCGACGGTGATGTCATAATTGGTTGCCATGGCGACGATGATGCCTTAATATGTTGCCATGGCGATGATGTCATAATTGGTTGCCATGGCGACGGTGATGTCATAATTGGTTGCCATGGTGACGGTGATGTCATAATTGGTTGCCATGGCGATGATGTCATAATTGGTTGCCATGGCGACGGTGATGTCATAATTGGTTGCCATGGCGACGATGATGCCTTAATACTTTGCCATGGCGATGATGTCATAATTGGTTGCCATGGCGACGGTGATGTCATAATTGGTTGCCATGGCGACGGTGATGTCATAATTGGTTGCCATGGCGACGATGATGCCTTAATACTTTGCCATGGCGATGATGTCATAATTGGTTGCCATGGCGATGGTGATGTCATAATTGGTTGCCATGGTGACGGTGATGTCATAATTGGTTGCCATGGCGATGATGTCATAATTGGTTGCCATGGCGACAGTGATGTCATAATTGGTTGCCATGGCGACGATGACGCCTTAATACGTTGCCATGGCGATGATGTCATAATTGGTTGCCATGGCGACAATGATGCCTTAATACGTTGCCATGGCAACGGTGATGTCATAATTGGTTGCCATGGCGACGATGATGCCTTAATACGTTGCCATGGCGATGATGTCTTAATTGGTTGCCATGGCGACGGTGATGTCATAATTGGTTGCCATGGCGACGATGATGCCTTAATACGTTGCCATGGCGACGGTGATGTCATAATTGGTTGCCATGGTGACGGTGATGTCATAATTTGTTGCCATGGCGATGATGATGTCATAATTGGTTGCCATGGCGACGGTGATGTCATAATTGGTTGCTATGGTGACGATGATGTCATAATTGGTTGCCATGGAGACGATGATGCCTTAATACGTTGCCATGGCGACGGTGATATCATAATTGGTTGCCATGGTGACGGTGATGTCATAATTGGTTGCCATGGTGACGGTGATGTCATAATTTGTTGCCATGGTGATGATGATGTCATGCCATGGCGACAGTGATGTCATAATGGGTTGCTATGGCGACGATGATGTCATAATTGGTTGCCATGGAGACGATGATGCCTTAATACGTTGCCATGGCGATGATGTCATAAATGGTTGCCATGGCGACGGTGATGTCATAATTGGTTGCCATGGCGACGATTATGCCTTAATACGTTGCCATGGCGATGATGTCATAATTGGTTGCCATGGCGACGGTGATGTCATAATTGGTTGCCATGGCGACGGTGATGTCATCATTGGTTGCCATGGCGACAATGATGTCATGATTGGTTGCCATGGCGACGATGATGCCTTAATATGTTGCCATGGCGATGATGTCATAATTGGTTGCCATGGCGACGGTGATGTCATAATTGGTTGCCATGGTGACGGTGATGTCATAATTGGTTGCCATGGCGACAATGAAGTCATAATTGGTTGCCATGGTGACGATGATGCCTTAACACGTTGCCATGGCGATGATGTCATAATTGGTTGCCATGGCGACGGTGATGTCATAATTGGTTGCCATGGCGACGATGATGCCTTAATACGTTGCCATGGCGATGATGTCATAATTGGTTGCCATGGTGACGGTGATGTAATAATTGGTTGCCATGGCGACGTTGATGTCATAATTCTTTGCCATGGCGACAATGATGTCATGATTGGTTGCCATGGCGACGATGATGCCTTAATATGTTGCCATGGCGACGGTGATGTCATAATTTGTTGCCATGGCGATGATGATGTCATAATTGGTTGCCATGGCGACGGTGATGTCATAATTGGTTGCCATGGCGACGATGATGCCTTAATACGTTGCCATGGCGATGATGTCATAAATGGTTGCCATGGCGACGGTGATGTCATAATTCGTTTGCCATGGTGACGGTGATGTCATAATTGGTTGCCATGGCGACGATGATGCCTTAATACGTTGCCATGGCGATGATGTCATAATTGGTTGCCATGGTGACGGTGATGTAATAATTGGTTGCCATGGCGACGTTGATGTCATAATTCTTTGCCATGGCGACAATGATGTCATGATTGGTTGCCATGGCGACGATGATGCCTTAATATGTTGCCATGGCGACGGTGATGTCATAATTTGTTGCCATGGCGATGATGATGTCATAATTGGTTGCCATGGCGACGGTGATGTCATAATTGGTTGCCATGGCGACGATGATGCCTTAATACGTTGCCATGGCGATGATGTCATAAATGGTTGCCATGGCGACGGTGATGTCATAATTCGTTTGCCATGGTGACGGTGATGTCATAATTGGTTGCCATGGTGACGGTGATGTCATAATTGGTTGCCATGGCGACGGTGATGTCATAATTGGTTGCCATGACGATGATGATGTCATAATTGGTTGCCATGGCGATGATGTCATAATTGGTTGCCATGGCGATTATGTCATAATTGGTTGCCATGGCGACGATGATACCTTAATACGTTGCCATGGCGATGAAGTCATAATTGGTTGCCATGGCGATGATGATGTCATAATAGGTTGCCATGGCGACGGTGAGGTCATAATTGGTTGCCATGGCGATGATGTCATAATAGGTTGCCATGGCGATGATGTCATAATAGGTTGCCATGGCGACGGTGATGTCATAATTGGTTGCCATGGCGATGGTGATGTAATAATTGGTTGCCATGGCGACGATGATGCCTTAATACGTTGCCATGGCGACGATGATGCCTTAATATGTTGCCATGGCGACGGTGATGTCATAATTGGTTGCCATGGCGACGGTGATGTCATAATTGGTTGCATTGGCGACAGTGATGTCATAATTGGTTGCCATGACGATGATGATGTCATAATTGGTTGCCATGGCGATGATGTCATAATTGGTTGCCATGGCGACGGTGATGTCATAATTGGTTGCCATGGCGACGATGATGCCTTAATACGTTGCCATGGCGACGGTGATGTCATAATTGGTTGCCATGGCGACGATGATGCCTTAATACGTTGCCATGGCGATGATGTCATAATTGGTTGCCATGGCGACGGTGATGTCATAATTGGTTGCCATGGCGACGATGATGCCTTAATACGTTGCCATGGCGATGATGTCATAATTGGTTGCCATGGCGACGGTGATGTCATAATTGGTTGCCATGGCGACGATGATGCCTTAATACATTGCCATGGCGATGATGTCATAATTGGTTGCCATGGCGACGGTGATGCCATAATTGGTTGACATGGCGACGGTGATGTCATAATTGGTTGCCATGGCGATGATGTCATAATTGGTTGCCATGGCGACGGTGATGTCATAGTTGGTTGCCATGGCGACGATGATGCCTTAATACGTTGCCATGGCGATGATGTCATAATTGGTTGCCATGGTGACGGTGATGTCATAATTGGTTGCCATGGCGATGGTGATGTCATAATTGGTTGCCATGGCGACAATGATTTCATAATTGGTTGCCATGGCGACGATGATGCCTTAATACGTTGACATGGCGATGATGTCATAATTGGTTGCCATGGCGACGGTGATGTCGTAATTGGTTGCCATGGCGACGATGATGCCTTAATACGTTGCCATGGCGATGATGTCATAATTGGTTGCCATGGCGACGGTGATGTCATAATTGGTTGCCATGGCGACGGTGATGTCATAATTGGTTGCCATGGCGACAATGATGTCATAATTGGTTGCCATGGCGACGATGATGCCTTAATACGTTGACAAGGCGATGATGTCATAATTGGTTGCCATGGCGACGGTGATGTCATAATTGGTTGCCATGGCGACGATGATGCCTTAATACGTTGCCATGGCGATGATGTCATAATTGGTTGCCATGGCGATGATGATGCCTTAATACGTTGCCATGGCGACGGTTATGTCATAATTTGTTGCCATGGCGATGATGATGTCATAATTGGTTGCCATGGCGACGGTGATGTCATAATTGGTTGCTATGGCGACGATGATGTCATAATTGGTTGCCATGGAGACTATGATGCCTTAATACGTTGCCATGGCGACGGTGATATCATTGGTTGCCATGGCGACGGTGATGTCATAATTATTTGCCATGGCGATGATGTCATAATTGGTTGCCATGGCGATGGTGATGTCATAATTGGTTGCCATGGCGACGGTGATGTAGTAATTGGTTGCCATGGCGACAATGATGTCATAATTGGTTGCCATGGCGACGATTATGCCTTAATACATTGCCATGGCGATGATGTCATAAATGGTTGCCATGGCGACGGTGATGTCATAATTGGTTGCCATGGCGACGATTATGCCTTAATACGTTGCCATGGTTTGATGTCATAATTGGTTGCCATGGCGACGGTGATGTCATAATTGGTTGCCATGGCGACGGTGATGTCATAATTGGTTGCCATGGCGACAATGATGTCATAATTGGTTGCCATGGCGACGATGATGCCTTAATACGTTGCCATGGCGATGATGTCATAATTGGTTGCCATGGCGACGGTGATGTCATAATTGGTTGCCATGGCGACGGTGATGTCATAATTGGTTGCCATGGCGATGATGTCATAATTTGTTGCCATGGCGACGGTGATGTCATAATTGGTTGCCATGGTGACGGTGATGTCATAATTGGTTGCCATGGCGACGATGATGCCTTAATTCGTTGCCATGGCGATGATGTCATAATTGGTTGCCATGGCGACGATCATGCCTTAATACGTTGCCATGGCGATGATGTCATAATTGGTTGCATGGCGACGTTGATGTCATAATTAGTTGCCATAGCGACGGTGATGTAACAATTGGTTGCCATGGCGACGATGATGCCTTAATACGTTGCCATGGCGACGGTGATATCATAATTGGTTGCCATGGTGACGGTGATGTCATAATTGGTTGCCATGGCGACGGTGATGTCATAATTGGTTGCCATGGCGACGATGATGCCTTAATACGTTGCCATGGCGATGATGTCATAATTGGTTGCCATGGCGATGGTGATGTCATAATTGGTTGCCATGGCGACGTGATGTCATAATTGGTTGCCATGGCGATGATGTCATAATTGGTTGCCATGGCGACGGTGATGTCATAATTGGTTGCCATGGCGACGATGATGCCTTAATATGTTGCCATGGCGATGATGTCATAATTGGTTGCCATGGCGACGATGATGCCTTAATACGTTGCCATGGCAACGGTGATGTCATAATTGGTTGACATGGCGACGATGATGCCTTAATATGTTGCCATGGCTATGATGTCATAATTGGTTGCCATGGCGACGGTGATGTCATAATTGGTTAACATGGCGACGGTAATGTCATAATTGGTTGACATGGCGATGATGTCATATTTGGTTGCCATGGCGACGGTGATGTCATAATTGGTTGCCATGGCGACGATGATGCCGTAATACGTTGCCATGGCGATGATGTCATAATTGGTTGCCATGGCGACGATCATGCCTTAATACGTTGCCATGGCGATGATGTCATAATTGGTTGCCATGGTGACGTGATGTCATAATTTGTTGCCATGGCGATGGTGATGTCATAATTGGTTGCCATGGCGACGATGATGCCTTAATATGTTGCCATGGCGACGGTGATGTCATAATTCATTTGCCTTGGCGACGGTGATGTCATAATTGGTTGCCGTGGAGACGGTGATGTCATAATTGGTTGCCATGGCGACGGTGATGTCATAATTGGTTGCCATGACGATGATGATGTCATAATTGGTTGCCATGGCTATGATGTCATAATTGGTTGCCATGGCGATGATGTCATAATTGGTCGCCATGGCGATTATGTCATAATTGGTTGCCATGGTGATTAAGTCATAATTGGTTGCCATGGCGATGATGTCATATTAGGTTGCCATGGCGACGGTGATGTCATAATTGGTTGCCATGGCGATGATGTCATAATTGGTTGCCATGGCGACGGTGATGTCATAATTGGTTGCCATGGCGATGATGCCTTAATATGTTGCCATGGCGACGGTGATGTCATAATTGGTTGCCATGGCGACGGTGATATCATAATTGGTTGCCATGGCGACGATGATGCTTTAATACGTTGCCATGGCGACGATGAAGTCATAATTGGTTGCCATGGCGACGATGATGTCATAATTGGTTGCCATGGCGACGATGATGTCATAATTGGTTGCCATGGCGACGATGATGCCTTAATACGTTGCCATGGCGATGATGTCATAATTGGTTGCCATGGCGATGATGTCATAATTGGTTGCCATGGCGATGATGATGTCATAATTGGTTGCCATGGCGATGATGATGTCATAATTGGTTGCCATGGCGATGATGTCATAATTGGTTGACATGACGATGATGTCATAATTGGTTGCCATGGTGACGATGATGCCTTAACACGTTGCCATGGCGACGGTGATGTCATAATTGGTTGCCATGGCGACGGTGATGTCATAATTGGTTGCCATGGCGACGATGATGTCTTAATACGTTGCCATGGCGACGGTGATGTCATTATTGGTTGCCATGGCGACGGTGATATCATAATTGGTTGCCATGGCGACGATGATGTCATAATTGGTTGCCATGGCGACGATGATGCCTTAATACGTTGCCATGGCGATGATGTCATAATTGGTTGCCATGGCGACGGTGATGTCATAATTGGTTGCCATGGCGACGATGATGCCTTAATACGTTGACATGGCGAGGGTGATGTCATAATTGGTTGCCATGGCGATGATGTCATACTTGGTTGCCATGGCGACGGTGATGTCATAATTGGTTGCCATGGCGATGATGATGTCATAATTGGTTGCCATGGTGACGATGATGCCTTAATACGTTGCCATGGCGATGATGTCATAATTGGTTGCCATGGCGACGATCATGCCTTAATACGTTGCCATGGCGATGATGTCATAATTAGGTTGCCATGGCGACGGTGATGTCATAATTGGTTGCCATAGCGACGGTGATGTCATAATTGGTTGCCATGGCGACGATGATGCCTTAATACGTTGCCATGGCGACGGTGATATCATAATTGGTTGCCATGGCGACGGTGATGTCATAATTGGTTGCCATGGCGACGGTGATGTCATAATTGGTTGCCATGGCGACGATGATGCCTTAATATGTTGCCATGGCGATGATGTCATAATTGGTTGCCATGGCGACGGTGATGTCATAATTGGTTGCCATGGTGACGGTGATGTCATAATTGGTTGCCATGGCGATGATGTCATAATTGGTTGCCATGGCGACGGTGATGTCATAATTGGTTGCCATGGCGACGATGATGCCTTAATACTTTGCCATGGCGATGATGTCATAATTGGTTGCCATGGCGACGGTGATGTCATAATTGGTTGCCATGGCGACGGTGATGTCATAATTGGTTGCCATGGCGACGACGATGCCTTAATACTTTGCCATGGCGATGATGTCATAATTGGTTGCCATGGCGATGGTGATGTCATAATTGGTTGCCATGGTGACGGTGATGTCATAATTGGTTGCCATGGCGATGATGTCATAATTGGTTGCCATGGCGACAGTGATGTCATAATTGGTTGCCATGGCGACGATGACGCCTTAATACGTTGCCATGGCGATGATGTCATAATTGGTTGCCATGGCGACAATGATGCCTTAATACGTTGCCATGGCAACGGTGATGTCATAATTGGTTGCCATGGCGACGATGATGCCTTAATACGTTGCCATGGCGATGATGTCTTAATTGGTTGCCATGGCGACGGTGATGTCATAATTGGTTGCCATGGCGACGATGATGCCTTAATACGTTGCCATGGCGACGGTGATGTCATAATTGGTTGCCATGGTGACGGTGATGTCATAATTTGTTGCCATGGCGATGATGATGTCATAATTGGTTGCCATGGCGACGGTGATGTCATAATTGGTTGCTATGGTGACGATGATGTCATAATTGGTTGCCATGGAGACGATGATGCCTTAATACGTTGCCATGGCGACGGTGATATCATAATTGGTTGCCATGGTGACGGTGATGTCATAATTGGTTGCCATGGTGACGGTGATGTCATAATTTGTTGCCATGGTGATGATGATGTCATGCCATGGCGACAGTGATGTCATAATGGGTTGCTATGGCGACGATGATGTCATAATTGGTTGCCATGGAGACGATGATGCCTTAATACGTTGCCATGGCGATGATGTCATAAATGGTTGCCATGGCGACGGTGATGTCATAATTGGTTGCCATGGCGACGATTATGCCTTAATACGTTGCCATGGCGATGATGTCATAATTGGTTGCCATGGCGACGGTGATGTCATAATTGGTTGCCATGGCGACGGTGATGTCATCATTGGTTGCCATGGCGACAATGATGTCATGATTGGTTGCCATGGCGACGATGATGCCTTAATATGTTGCCATGGCGATGATGTCATAATTGGTTGCCATGGCGACGGTGATGTCATAATTGGTTGCCATGGTGACGGTGATGTCATAATTGGTTGCCATGGCGACAATGAAGTCATAATTGGTTGCCATGGTGACGATGATGCCTTAACACGTTGCCATGGCGATGATGTCATAATTGGTTGCCATGGCGACGGTGATGTCATAATTGGTTGCCATGGCGACGATGATGCCTTAATACGTTGCCATGGCGATGATGTCATAATTGGTTGCCATGGTGACGGTGATGTAATAATTGGTTGCCATGGCGACGTTGATGTCATAATTCTTTGCCATGGCGACAATGATGTCATGATTGGTTGCCATGGCGACGATGATGCCTTAATATGTTGCCATGGCGACGGTGATGTCATAATTTGTTGCCATGGCGATGATGATGTCATAATTGGTTGCCATGGCGACGGTGATGTCATAATTGGTTGCCATGGCGACGATGATGCCTTAATACGTTGCCATGGCGATGATGTCATAAATGGTTGCCATGGCGACGGTGATGTCATAATTCGTTTGCCATGGTGACGGTGATGTCATAATTGGTTGCCATGGTGACGGTGATGTCATAATTGGTTGCCATGGCGACGGTGATGTCATAATTGGTTGCCATGACGATGATGATGTCATAATTGGTTGCCATGGCGATGATGTCATAATTGGTTGCCATGGCGATTATGTCATAATTGGTTGCCATGGCGACGATGATACCTTAATACGTTGCCATGGCGATGAAGTCATAATTGGTTGCCATGGCGATGATGATGTCATAATAGGTTGCCATGGCGACGGTGAGGTCATAATTGGTTGCCATGGCGATGATGTCATAATAGGTTGCCATGGCGATGATGTCATAATAGGTTGCCATGGCGACGGTGATGTCATAATTGGTTGCCATGGCGATGGTGATGTAATAATTGGTTGCCATGGCGACGATGATGCCTTAATACGTTGCCATGGCGACGATGATGCCTTAATATGTTGCCATGGCGACGGTGATGTCATAATTGGTTGCCATGGCGACGGTGATGTCATAATTGCTTGCATTGGCGACAGTGATGTCATAATTGGTTGCCATGACGATGATGATGTCATAATTGGTTGCCATGGCGATGATGTCATAATTGGTTGCCATGGCGACGGTGATGTCATAATTGGTTGCCATGGCGACGATGATGCCTTAATACGTTGCCATGGCGACGGTGATGTCATAATTGGTTGCCATGGCGACGATGATGCCTTAATACGTTGCCATGGCGATGATGTCATAATTGGTTGCCATGGCGACGGTGATGTCATAATTGGTTGCCATGGCGACGATGATGCCTTAATACGTTGCCATGGCGATGATGTCATAATTGGTTGCCATGGCGACGGTGATGTCATAATTGGTTGCCATGGCGACGATGATGCCTTAATACATTGCCATGGCGATGATGTCATAATTGGTTGCCATGGCGACGGTGATGCCATAATTGGTTGACATGGCGACGGTGATGTCATAATTGGTTGCCATGGCGATGATGTCATAATTGGTTGCCATGGCGACGGTGATGTCATAGTTGGTTGCCATGGCGACGATGATGCCTTAATACGTTGCCATGGCGATGATGTCATAATTGGTTGCCATGGTGACGGTGATGTCATAATTGGTTGCCATGGCGATGGTGATGTCATAATTGGTTGCCATGGCGACAATGATTTCATAATTGGTTGCCATGGCGACGATGATGCCTTAATACGTTGACATGGCGATGATGTCATAATTGGTTGCCATGGCGACGGTGATGTCATAATTGGTTGCCATGGCGACGATGATGCCTTAATACGTTGCCATGGCGATGATGTCATAATTGGTTGCCATGGCGACGGTGATGTCATAATTGGTTGCCATGGCGACGGTGATGTCATAATTGGTTGCCATGGCGACAATGATGTCATAATTGGTTGCCATGGCGACGATGATGCCTTAATACGTTGACAAGGCGATGATGTCATAATTGGTTGCCATGGCGACGGTGATGTCATAATTGGTTGCCATGGCGACGATGATGCCTTAATACGTTGCCATGGCGATGATGTCATAATTGGTTGCCATGGCGATGATGATGCCTTAATACGTTGCCATGGCGACGGTTATGTCATAATTTGTTGCCATGGCGATGATGATGTCATAATTGGTTGCCATGGCGACGGTGATGTCATAATTGGTTGCTATGGCGACGATGATGTCATAATTGGTTGCCATGGAGACTATGATGCCTTAATACGTTGCCATGGCGACGGTGATATCATTGGTTGCCATGGCGACGGTGATGTCATAATTATTTGCCATGGCGATGATGTCATAATTGGTTGCCATGGCGATGGTGATGTCATAATTGGTTGCCATGGCGACGGTGATGTAGTAATTGGTTGCCATGGCGACAATGATGTCATAATTGGTTGCCATGGCGACGATTATGCCTTAATACATTGCCATGGCGATGATGTCATAAATGGTTGCCATGGCGACGGTGATGTCATAATTGGTTGCCATGGCGACGATTATGCCTTAATACGTTGCCATGGTTTGATGTCATAATTGGTTGCCATGGCGACGGTGATGTCATAATTGGTTGCCATGGCGACGGTGATGTCATAATTGGTTGCCATGGCGACAATGATGTCATAATTGGTTGCCATGGCGACGATGATGCCTTAATACGTTGCCATGGCGATGATGTCATAATTGGTTGCCATGGCGACGGTGATGTCATAATTGGTTGCCATGGCGACGGTGATGTCATAATTGGTTGCCATGGCGATGATGTCATAATTTGTTGCCATGGCGACGGTGATGTCATAATTGGTTGCCATGGTGACGGTGATGTCATAATTGGTTGCCATGGCGACGATGATGCCTTAATTCGTTGCCATGGCGATGATGTCATAATTGGTTGCCATGGCGACGATCATGCCTTAATACGTTGCCATGGCGATGATGTCATAATTGGTTGCATGGCGACGTTGATGTCATAATTAGTTGCCATAGCGACGGTGATGTAACAATTGGTTGCCATGGCGACGATGATGCCTTAATACGTTGCCATGGCGACGGTGATATCATAATTGGTTGCCATGGTGACGGTGATGTCATAATTGGTTGCCATGGCGACGGTGATGTCATAATTGGTTGCCATGGCGACGATGATGCCTTAATACGTTGCCATGGCGATGATGTCATAATTGGTTGCCATGGCGATGGTGATGTCATAATTGGTTGCCATGGCGACGTGATGTCATAATTGGTTGCCATGGCGATGATGTCATAATTGGTTGCCATGGCGACGGTGATGTCATAATTGGTTGCCATGGCGACGATGATGCCTTAATATGTTGCCATGGCGATGATGTCATAATTGGTTGCCATGGCGACGATGATGCCTTAATACGTTGCCATGGCAACGGTGATGTCATAATTGGTTGACATGGCGACGATGATGCCTTAATATGTTGCCATGGCTATGATGTCATAATTGGTTGCCATGGCGACGGTGATGTCATAATTGGTTAACATGGCGACGGTAATGTCATAATTGGTTGACATGGCGATGATGTCATATTTGGTTGCCATGGCGACGGTGATGTCATAATTGGTTGCCATGGCGACGATGATGCCGTAATACGTTGCCATGGCGATGATGTCATAATTGGTTGCCATGGCGACGATCATGCCTTAATACGTTGCCATGGCGATGATGTCATAATTGGTTGCCATGGTGACGTGATGTCATAATTTGTTGCCATGGCGATGGTGATGTCATAATTGGTTGCCATGGCGACGATGATGCCTTAATATGTTGCCATGGCGACGGTGATGTCATAATTCATTTGCCTTGGCGACGGTGATGTCATAATTGGTTGCCGTGGAGACGGTGATGTCATAATTGGTTGCCATGGCGACGGTGATGTCATAATTGGTTGCCATGACGATGATGATGTCATAATTGGTTGCCATGGCTATGATGTCATAATTGGTTGCCATGGCGATGATGTCATAATTGGTCGCCATGGCGATTATGTCATAATTGGTTGCCATGGTGATTAAGTCATAATTGGTTGCCATGGCGATGATGTCATATTAGGTTGCCATGGCGATGATGATGTCATAATTGGTTGCCATGGCGATGATGTCATAATTGGTTGACATGACGATGATGTCATAATTGGTTGCCATGGTGACGATGATGCCTTAACACGTTGCCATGGCGACGGTGATGTCATAATTGGTTGCCATGGCGACGGTGATGTCATAATTGGTTGCCATGGCGACGATGATGTCTTAATACGTTGCCATGGCGACGGTGATGTCATTATTGGTTGCCATGGCGACGGTGATATCATAATTGGTTGCCATGGCGACGATGATGTCATAATTGGTTGCCATGGCGACGATGATGCCTTAATACGTTGCCATGGCGATGATGTCATAATTGGTTGCCATGGCGACGGTGATGTCATAATTGGTTGCCATGGCGACGATGATGCCTTAATACGTTGACATGGCGAGGGTGATGTCATAATTGGTTGCCATGGCGATGATGTCATACTTGGTTGCCATGGCGACGGTGATGTCATAATTGGTTGCCATGGCGATGATGATGTCATAATTGGTTGCCATGGTGACGATGATGCCTTAATACGTTGCCATGGCGATGATGTCATAATTGGTTGCCATGGCGACGATCATGCCTTAATACGTTGCCATGGCGATGATGTCATAATTAGGTTGCCATGGCGACGGTGATGTCATAATTGGTTGCCATAGCGACGGTGATGTCATAATTGGTTGCCATGGCGACGATGATGCCTTAATACGTTGCCATGGCGACGGTGATATCATAATTGGTTGCCATGGCGACGGTGATGTCATAATTGGTTGCCATGGCGACGGTGATGTCATAATTGGTTGCCATGGCGACGATGATGCCTTAATATGTTGCCATGGCGATGATGTCATAATTGGTTGCCATGGCGACGGTGATGTCATAATTGGTTGCCATGGTGACGGTGATGTCATAATTGGTTGCCATGGCGATGATGTCATAATTGGTTGCCATGGCGACGGTGATGTCATAATTGGTTGCCATGGCGACGATGATGCCTTAATACTTTGCCATGGCGATGATGTCATAATTGGTTGCCATGGCGACGGTGATGTCATAATTGGTTGCCATGGCGACGGTGATGTCATAATTGGTTGCCATGGCGACGATGATGCCTTAATACTTTGCCATGGCGATGATGTCATAATTGGTTGCCATGGCGATGGTGATGTCATAATTGGTTGCCATGGTGACGGTGATGTCATAATTGGTTGCCATGGCGATGATGTCATAATTGGTTGCCATGGCGACAGTGATGTCATAATTGGTTGCCATGGCGACGATGACGCCTTAATACGTTGCCATGGCGATGATGTCATAATTGGTTGCCATGGCGACAATGATGCCTTAATACGTTGCCATGGCAACGGTGATGTCATAATTGGTTGCCATGGCGACGATGATGCCTTAATACGTTGCCATGGCGATGATGTCTTAATTGGTTGCCATGGCGACGGTGATGTCATAATTGGTTGCCATGGCGACGATGATGCCTTAATACGTTGCCATGGTGACGGTGATGTCATAATTGGTTGCCATGGTGACGGTGATGTCATAATTTGTTGCCATGGCGATGATGATGTCATAATTGGTTGCCATGGCGACGGTGATGTCATAATTGGTTGCTATGGTGACGATGATGTCATAATTGGTTGCCATGGAGACGATGATGCCTTAATACGTTGCCATGGCGACGGTGATATCATAATTGGTTGCCATGGTGACGGTGATGTCATAATTGGTTGCCATGGTGACGGTGATGTCATAATTTGTTGCCATGGTGATGATGATGTCATGCCATGGCGACAGTGATGTCATAATGGGTTGCTATGGCGACGATGATGTCATAATTGGTTGCCATGGAGACGATGATGCCTTAATACGTTGCCATGGCGATGATGTCATAAATGGTTGCCATGGCGACGGTGATGTCATAATTGGTTGCCATGGCGACGATTATGCCTTAATACGTTGCCATGGCGATGATGTCATAATTGGTTGCCATGGCGACGGTGATGTCATAATTGGTTGCCATGGCGACGGTGATGTCATCATTGGTTGCCATGGCGACAATGATGTCATGATTGGTTGCCATGGCGACGATGATGCCTTAATATGTTGCCATGGCGATGATGTCATAATTGGTTGCCATGGCGACGGTGATGTCATAATTGGTTGCCATGGTGACGGTGATGTCATAATTGGTTGCCATGGCGACAATGAAGTCATAATTGGTTGCCATGGTGACGATGATGCCTTAACACGTTGCCATGGCGATGATGTCATAATTGGTTGCCATGGCGACGGTGATGTCATAATTGGTTGCCATGGCGACGATGATGCCTTAATACGTTGCCATGGCGATGATGTCATAATTGGTTGCCATGGTGACGGTGATGTAATAATTGGTTGCCATGGCGACGTTGATGTCATAATTCTTTGCCATGGCGACAATGATGTCATGATTGGTTGCCATGGCGACGATGATGCCTTAATATGTTGCCATGGCGACGGTGATGTCATAATTTGTTGCCATGGCGATGATGATGTCATAATTGGTTGCCATGGCGACGGTGATGTCATAATTGGTTGCCATGGCGACGATGATGCCTTAATACGTTGCCATGGCGATGATGTCATAAATGGTTGCCATGGCGACGGTGATGTCATAATTCGTTTGCCATGGTGACGGTGATGTCATAATTGGTTGCCATGGTGACGGTGATGTCATAATTGGTTGCCATGGCGACGGTGATGTCATAATTGGTTGCCATGACGATGATGATGTCATAATTGGTTGCCATGGCGATGATGTCATAATTGGTTGCCATGGCGACGATGATACCTTAATACGTTGCCATGGCGATGAAGTCATAATTGGTTGCCATGGCGATGATGATGTCATAATAGGTTGCCATGGCGACGGTGAGGTCATAATTGGTTGCCATGGCGATGATGTCATAATAGGTTGCCATGGCGATGATGTCATAATAGGTTGCCATGGCGACGGTGATGTCATAATTGGTTGCCATGGCGATGGTGATGTAATAATTGGTTGCCATGGCGACGATGATGCCTTAATACGTTGCCATGGCGACGATGATGCCTTAATATGTTGCCATGGCGACGGTGATGTCATAATTGGTTGCCATGGCGACGGTGATGTCATAATTGCTTGCATTGGCGACAGTGATGTCATAATTGGTTGCCATGACGATGATGATGTCATAATTGGTTGCCATGGCGATGATGTCATAATTGGTTGCCATGGCGACGGTGATGTCATAATTGGTTGCCATGGCGACGATGATGCCTTAATACGTTGCCATGGCGACGGTGATGTCATAATTGGTTGCCATGGCGACGATGATGCCTTAATACGTTGCCATGGCGATGATGTCATAATTGGTTGCCATGGCGACGGTGATGTCATAATTGGTTGCCATGGCGACGATGATGCCTTAATACGTTGCCATGGCGATGATGTCATAATTGGTTGCCATGGCGACGGTGATGTCATAATTGGTTGCCATGGCGACGATGATGCCTTAATACATTGCCATGGCGATGATGTCATAATTGGTTGCCATGGCGACGGTGATGCCATAATTGGTTGACATGGCGACGGTGATGTCATAATTGGTTGCCATGGCGATGATGTCATAATTGGTTGCCATGGCGACGGTGATGTCATAGTTGGTTGCCATGGCGACGATGATGCCTTAATACGTTGCCATGGCGATGATGTCATAATTGGTTGCCATGGTGACGGTGATGTCATAATTGGTTGCCATGGCGATGGTGATGTCATAATTGGTTGCCATGGCGACAATGATTTCATAATTGGTTGCCATGGCGACGATGATGCCTTAATACGTTGACATGGCGATGATGTCATAATTGGTTGCCATGGCGACGGTGATGTCATAATTGGTTGCCATGGCGACGATGATGCCTTAATACGTTGCCATGGCGATGATGTCATAATTGGTTGCCATGGCGACGGTGATGTCATAATTGGTTGCCATGGCGACGGTGATGTCATAATTGGTTGCCATGGCGACAATGATGTCATAATTGGTTGCCATGGCGACGATGATGCCTTAATACGTTGACAAGGCGATGATGTCATAATTGGTTGCCATGGCGACGGTGATGTCATAATTGGTTGCCATGGCGACGATGATGCCTTAATACGTTGCCATGGCGATGATGTCATAATTGGTTGCCATGGCGATGATGATGCCTTAATACGTTGCCATGGCGACGGTTATGTCATAATTTGTTGCCATGGCGATGATGATGTCATAATTGGTTGCCATGGCGACGGTGATGTCATAATTGGTTGCTATGGCGACGATGATGTCATAATTGGTTGCCATGGAGACTATGATGCCTTAATACGTTGCCATGGCGACGGTGATATCATTGGTTGCCATGGCGACGGTGATGTCATAATTATTTGCCATGGCGATGATGTCATAATTGGTTGCCATGGCGATGGTGATGTCATAATTGGTTGCCATGGCGACGGTGATGTAGTAATTGGTTGCCATGGCGACAATGATGTCATAATTGGTTGCCATGGCGACGATTATGCCTTAATACATTGCCATGGCGATGATGTCATAAATGGTTGCCATGGCGACGGTGATGTCATAATTGGTTGCCATGGCGACGATTATGCCTTAATACGTTGCCATGGTTTGATGTCATAATTGGTTGCCATGGCGACGGTGATGTCATAATTGGTTGCCATGGCGACGGTGATGTCATAATTGGTTGCCATGGCGACAATGATGTCATAATTGGTTGCCATGGCGACGATGATGCCTTAATACGTTGCCATGGCGATGATGTCATAATTGGTTGCCATGGCGACGGTGATGTCATAATTGGTTGCCATGGCGACGGTGATGTCATAATTGGTTGCCATGGCGATGATGTCATAATTTGTTGCCATGGCGACGGTGATGTCATAATTGGTTGCCATGGTGACGGTGATGTCATAATTGGTTGCCATGGCGACGATGATGCCTTAATTCGTTGCCATGGCGATGATGTCATAATTGGTTGCCATGGCGACGATCATGCCTTAATACGTTGCCATGGCGATGATGTCATAATTGGTTGCATGGCGACGTTGATGTCATAATTAGTTGCCATAGCGACGGTGATGTAACAATTGGTTGCCATGGCGACGATGATGCCTTAATACGTTGCCATGGCGACGGTGATATCATAATTGGTTGCCATGGTGACGGTGATGTCATAATTGGTTGCCATGGCGACGGTGATGTCATAATTGGTTGCCATGGCGACGATGATGCCTTAATACGTTGCCATGGCGATGATGTCATAATTGGTTGCCATGGCGATGGTGATGTCATAATTGGTTGCCATGGCGACGTGATGTCATAATTGGTTGCCATGGCGATGATGTCATAATTGGTTGCCATGGCGACGGTGATGTCATAATTGGTTGCCATGGCGACGATGATGCCTTAATATGTTGCCATGGCGATGATGTCATAATTGGTTGCCATGGCGACGATGATGCCTTAATACGTTGCCATGGCAACGGTGATGTCATAATTGGTTGACATGGCGACGATGATGCCTTAATATGTTGCCATGGCTATGATGTCATAATTGGTTGCCATGGCGACGGTGATGTCATAATTGGTTAACATGGCGACGGTAATGTCATAATTGGTTGACATGGCGATGATGTCATATTTGGTTGCCATGGCGACGGTGATGTCATAATTGGTTGCCATGGCGACGATGATGCCGTAATACGTTGCCATGGCGATGATGTCATAATTGGTTGCCATGGCGACGATCATGCCTTAATACGTTGCCATGGCGATGATGTCATAATTGGTTGCCATGGTGACGTGATGTCATAATTTGTTGCCATGGCGATGGTGATGTCATAATTGGTTGCCATGGCGACGATGATGCCTTAATATGTTGCCATGGCGACGGTGATGTCATAATTCATTTGCCTTGGCGACGGTGATGTCATAATTGGTTGCCGTGGAGACGGTGATGTCATAATTGGTTGCCATGGCGACGGTGATGTCATAATTGGTTGCCATGACGATGATGATGTCATAATTGGTTGCCATGGCTATGATGTCATAATTGGTTGCCATGGCGATGATGTCATAATTGGTCGCCATGGCGATTATGTCATAATTGGTTGCCATGGTGATTAAGTCATAATTGGTTGCCATGGCGATGATGTCATATTAGGTTGCCATGGCGACGGTGATGTCATAATTGGTTGCCATGGCGATGATGTCATAATTGGTTGCCATGGCGACGGTGATGTCATAATTGGTTGCCATGGCGATGATGCCTTAATACGTTGCCATGGCGACGGTGATGTCATAATTGGTTGCCATGGCGACGGTGATATCATAATTGGTTGCCATGGCGACGATGATGCTTTAATACGTTGCCATGGCGACGATGAAGTCATAATTGGTTGCCATGGCGACGATGATGTCATAATTGGTTGCCATGGCGACGATGATGTCATAATTGGTTGCCATGGCGACGATGATGCCTTAATACGTTGCCATGGCGATGATGTCATAATTGGTTGCCATGGCGATGATGTCATAATTGGTTGCCATGGCGATGATGATGTCATAATTGGTTGCCATGGCGATGATGATGTCATAATTGGTTGCCATGGCGATGATGTCATAATTGGTTGACATGACGATGATGTCATAATTGGTTGCCATGGTGACGATGATGCCTTAACACGTTGCCATGGCGACGGTGATGTCATAATTGGTTGCCATGGCGACGGTGATGTCATAATTGGTTGCCATGGCGACGATGATGCCTTAATACGTTGCCATGGCGATGATGTCATAATTGGTTGCCATGGTGACGGTGATGTAATAATTGGTTGCCATGGCGACGTTGATGTCATAATTCTTTGCCATGGCGACAATGATGTCATGATTGGTTGCCATGGCGACGATGATGCCTTAATATGTTGCCATGGCGACGGTGATGTCATAATTTGTTGCCATGGCGATGATGATGTCATAATTGGTTGCCATGGCGACGGTGATGTCATAATTGGTTGCCATGGCGACGATGATGCCTTAATACGTTGCCATGGCGATGATGTCATAAATGGTTGCCATGGCGACGGTGATGTCATAATTCGTTTGCCATGGTGACGGTGATGTCATAATTGGTTGCCATGGTGACGGTGATGTCATAATTGGTTGCCATGGCGACGGTGATGTCATAATTGGTTGCCATGACGATGATGATGTCATAATTGGTTGCCATGGCGATGATGTCATAATTGGTTGCCATGGCGATTATGTCATAATTGGTTGCCATGGCGACGATGATACCTTAATACGTTGCCATGGCGATGAAGTCATAATTGGTTGCCATGGCGATGATGATGTCATAATAGGTTGCCATGGCGACGGTGAGGTCATAATTGGTTGCCATGGCGATGATGTCATAATAGGTTGCCATGGCGATGATGTCATAATAGGTTGCCATGGCGACGGTGATGTCATAATTGGTTGCCATGGCGATGGTGATGTAATAATTGGTTGCCATGGCGACGATGATGCCTTAATACGTTGCCATGGCGACGATGATGCCTTAATATGTTGCCATGGCGACGGTGATGTCATAATTGGTTGCCATGGCGACGGTGATGTCATAATTGGTTGCATTGGCGACAGTGATGTCATAATTGGTTGCCATGACGATGATGATGTCATAATTGGTTGCCATGGCGATGATGTCATAATTGGTTGCCATGGCGACGGTGATGTCATAATTGGTTGCCATGGCGACGATGATGCCTTAATACGTTGCCATGGCGACGGTGATGTCATAATTGGTTGCCATGGCGACGATGATGCCTTAATACGTTGCCATGGCGATGATGTCATAATTGGTTGCCATGGCGACGGTGATGTCATAATTGGTTGCCATGGCGACGATGTTGCCTTAATACGTTGCCATGGCGATGATGTCATAATTGGTTGCCATGGCGACGGTGATGTCATAATTGGTTGCCATGGCGACGATGATGCCTTAATACATTGCCATGGCGATGATGTCATAATTGGTTGCCATGGCGACGGTGATGCCATAATTGGTTGACATGGCGACGGTGATGTCATAATTGGTTGCCATGGCGATGATGTCATAATTGGTTGCCATGGCGACGGTGATGTCATAGTTGGTTGCCATGGCGACGATGATGCCTTAATACGTTGCCATGGCGATGATGTCATAATTGGTTGCCATGGTGACGGTGATGTCATAATTGGTTGCCATGGCGATGGTGATGTCATAATTGGTTGCCATGGCGACAATGATTTCATAATTGGTTGCCATGGCGACGATGATGCCTTAATACGTTGACATGGCGATGATGTCATAATTGGTTGCCATGGCGACGGTGATGTCATAATTGGTTGCCATGGCGACGATGATGCCTTAATACGTTGCCATGGCGATGATGTCATAATTGGTTGCCATGGCGACTGTGATGTCATAATTGGTTGCCATGGCGACGGTGATGTCATAATTGGTTGCCATGGCGACAATGATGTCATAATTGGTTGCCATGGCGACGATGATGCCTTAATACGTTGACAAGGCGATGATGTCATAATTGGTTGCCATGGCGACGGTGATGTCATAATTGGTTGCCATGGCGACGATGATGCCTTAATACGTTGCCATGGCGATGATGTCATAATTGGTTGCCATGGCGATGATGATGCCTTAATACGTTGCCATGGCGACGGTTATGTCATAATTTGTTGCCATGGCGATGATGATGTCATAATTGGTTGCCATGGCGACGGTGATGTCATAATTGGTTGCTATGGCGACGATGATGTCATAATTGGTTGCCATGGAGACTATGATGCCTTAATACGTTGCCATGGCGACGGTGATATCATTGGTTGCCATGGCGACGGTGATGTCATAATTATTTGCCATGGCGATGATGTCATAATTGGTTGCCATGGCGATGGTGATGTCATAATTGGTTGCCATGGCGACGGTGATGTAGTAATTGGTTGCCATGGCGACAATGATGTCATAATTGGTTGCCATGGCGACGATTATGCCTTAATACATTGCCATGGCGATGATGTCATAAATGGTTGCCATGGCGACGGTGATGTCATAATTGGTTGCCATGGCGACGATTATGCCTTAATACGTTGCCATGGTTTGATGTCATAATTGGTTGCCATGGCGACGGTGATGTCATAATTGGTTGCCATGGCGACGGTGATGTCATAATTGGTTGCCATGGCGACAATGATGTCATAATTGGTTGCCATGGCGACGATGATGCCTTAATACGTTGCCATGGCGATGATGTCATAATTGGTTGCCATGGCGACGGTGATGTCATAATTGGTTGCCATGGCGACGGTGATGTCATAATTGGTTGCCATGGCGATGATGTCATAATTTGTTGCCATGGCGACGGTGATGTCATAATTGGTTGCCATGGTGACGGTGATGTCATAATTGGTTGCCATGGCGACGATGATGCCTTAATTCGTTGCCATGGCGATGATGTCATAATTGGTTGCCATGGCGACGATCATGCCTTAATACGTTGCCATGGCGATGATGTCATAATTGGTTGCATGGCGACGTTGATGTCATAATTAGTTGCCATAGCGACGGTGATGTAACAATTGGTTGCCATGGCGACGATGATGCCTTAATACGTTGCCATGGCGACGGTGATATCATAATTGGTTGCCATGGTGACGGTGATGTCATAATTGGTTGCCATGGCGACGGTGATGTCATAATTGGTTGCCATGGCGACGATGATGCCTTAATACGTTGCCATGGCGATGATGTCATAATTGGTTGCCATGGCGATGGTGATGTCATAATTGGTTGCCATGGCGACGTGATGTCATAATTGGTTGCCATGGCGATGATGTCATAATTGGTTGCCATGGCGACGGTGATGTCATAATTGGTTGCCATGGCGACGATGATGCCTTAATATGTTGCCATGGCGATGATGTCATAATTGGTTGCCATGGTGACGATGATGCCTTAATACGTTGCCATGGCAACGGTGATGTCATAATTGGTTGACATGGCGACGATGATGCCTTAATATGTTGCCATGGCTATGATGTCATAATTGGTTGCCATGGCGACGGTGATGTCATAATTGGTTAACATGGCGACGGTAATGTCATAATTGGTTGACATGGCGATGATGTCATATTTGGTTGCCATGGCGACGGTGATGTCATAATTGGTTGCCATGGCGACGATGATGCCGTAATACGTTGCCATGGCGATGATGTCATAATTGGTTGCCATGGCGACGATCATGCCTTAATACGTTGCCATGGCGATGATGTCATAATTGGTTGCCATGGTGACGTGATGTCATAATTTGTTGCCATGGCGATGGTGATGTCATAATTGGTTGCCATGGCGACGATGATGCCTTAATATGTTGCCATGGCGACGGTGATGTCATAATTCATTTGCCTTGGCGACGGTGATGTCATAATTGGTTGCCGTGGAGACGGTGATGTCATAATTGGTTGCCATGGCGACGGTGATGTCATAATTGGTTGCCATGACGATGATGATGTCATAATTGGTTGCCATGGCTATGATGTCATAATTGGTTGCCATGGCGATGATGTCATAATTGGTCGCCATGGCGATTATGTCATAATTGGTTGCCATGGTGATTAAGTCATAATTGGTTGCCATGGCGATGATGTCATATTAGGTTGCCATGGCGACGGTGATGTCATAATTGGTTGCCATGGCGATGATGTCATAATTGGTTGCCATGGCGACGGTGATGTCATAATTGGTTGCCATGGCGATGATGCCTTAATATGTTGCCATGGCGACGGTGATGTCATAATTGGTTGCCATGGCGACGGTGATATCATAATTGGTTGCCATGGCGACGATGATGCTTTAATACGTTGCCATGGCGACGATGAAATCATAATTGGTTGCCATGGCGACGATGATGTCATAATTGGTTGCCATGGCGACGATGATGTCATAATTGGTTGCCATGGCGACGATGATGCCTTAATACGTTGCCATGGCGATGATGTCATAATTGGTTGCCATGGCGATGATGTCATAATTGGTTGCCATGGCGATGATGATGTCATAATTGGTTGCCATGGCGATGATGATGTCATAATTGGTTGCCATGGCGATGATGTCATAATTGGTTGACATGACGATGATGTCATAATTGGTTGCCATGGTGACGATGATGCCTTAACACGTTGCCATGGCGACGGTGATGTCATAATTGGTTGCCATGGCGACGGTGATGTCATTATTGGTTGCCATGGCGACGGTGATATCATAATTGGTTGCCATGGCGACGATGATGTCATAATTGGTTGCCATGGCGACGATGATGCCTTAATACGTTGCCATGGCGATGATGTCATAATTGGTTGCCATGGCGACGGTGATGTCATAATTGGTTGCCATGGCGACGATGATGCCTTAATACGTTGACATGGCGAGGGTGATGTCATAATTGGTTGCCATGGCGATGATGTCATACTTGGTTGCCATGGCGACGGTGATGTCATAATTGGTTGCCATGGCGATGATGATGTCATAATTGGTTGCCATGGTGACGATGATGCCTTAATACGTTGCCATGGCGATGATGTCATAATTGGTTGCCATGGCGACGATCATGCCTTAATACGTTGCCATGGCGATGATGTCATAATTAGGTTGCCATGGCGACGGTGATGTCATAATTGGTTGCCATAGCGACGGTGATGTCATAATTGGTTGCCATGGCGACGATGATGCCTTAATACGTTGCCATGGCGACGGTGATATCATAATTGGTTGCCATGGCGACGGTGATGTCATAATTGGTTGCCATGGCGACGGTGATGTCATAATTGGTTGCCATGGCGACGATGATGCCTTAATATGTTGCCATGGCGATGATGTCATAATTGGTTGCCATGGCGACGGTGATGTCATAATTGGTTGCCATGGTGACGGTGATGTCATAATTGGTTGCCATGGCGATGATGTCATAATTGGTTGCCATGGCGACGGTGATGTCATAATTGGTTGCCATGGCGACGATGATGCCTTAATACTTTGCCATGGCGATGATGTCATAATTGGTTGCCATGGCGACGGTGATGTCATAATTGGTTGCCATGGCGACGGTGATGTCATAATTGGTTGCCATGGCGACGATGATGCCTTAATACTTTGCCATGGCGATGATGTCATAATTGGTTGCCATGGCGATGGTGATGTCATAATTGGTTGCCATGGTGACGGTGATGTCATAATTGGTTGCCATGGCGATGATGTCATAATTGGTTGCCATGGCGACAGTGATGTCATAATTGGTTGCCATGGCGACGATGACGCCTTAATACGTTGCCATGGCGATGATGTCATAATTGGTTGCCATGGCGACAATGATGCCTTAATACGTTGCCATGGCAACGGTGATGTCATAATTGGTTGCCATGGCGACGATGATGCCTTAATACGTTGCCATGGCGATGATGTCTTAATTGGTTGCCATGGCGACGGTGATGTCATAATTGGTTGCCATGGCGACGATGATGCCTTAATACGTTGCCATGGCGACGGTGATGTCATAATTGGTTGCCATGGTGACGGTGATGTCATAATTTGTTGCCATGGCGATGATGATGTCATAATTGGTTGCCATGGCGACGGTGATGTCATAATTGGTTGCTATGGTGACGATGATGTCATAATTGGTTGCCATGGAGACGATGATGCCTTAATACGTTGCCATGGCGACGGTGATATCATAATTGGTTGCCATGGTGACGGTGATGTCATAATTGGTTGCCATGGTGACGGTGATGTCATAATTTGTTGCCATGGTGATGATGATGTCATGCCATGGCGACAGTGATGTCATAATGGGTTGCTATGGCGACGATGATGTCATAATTGGTTGCCATGGAGACGATGATGCCTTAATACGTTGCCATGGCGATGATGTCATAAATGGTTGCCATGGCGACGGTGATGTCATAATTGGTTGCCATGGCGACGATTATGCCTTAATACGTTGCCATGGCGATGATGTCATAATTGGTTGCCATGGCGACGGTGATGTCATAATTGGTTGCCATGGCGACGGTGATGTCATCATTGGTTGCCATGGCGACAATGATGTCATGATTGGTTGCCATGGCGACGATGATGCCTTAATATGTTGCCATGGCGATGATGTCATAATTGGTTGCCATGGCGACGGTGATGTCATAATTGGTTGCCATGGTGACGGTGATGTCATAATTGGTTGCCATGGCGACAATGAAGTCATAATTGGTTGCCATGGTGACGATGATGCCTTAACACGTTGCCATGGCGATGATGTCATAATTGGTTGCCATGGCGACGGTGATGTCATAATTGGTTGCCATGGCGACGATGATGCCTTAATACGTTGCCATGGCGATGATGTCATAATTGGTTGCCATGGTGACGGTGATGTAATAATTGGTTGCCATGGCGACGTTGATGTCATAATTCTTTGCCATGGCGACAATGATGTCATGATTGGTTGCCATGGCGACGATGATGCCTTAATATGTTGCCATGGCGACGGTGATGTCATAATTTGTTGCCATGGCGATGATGATGTCATAATTGGTTGCCATGGCGACGGTGATGTCATAATTGGTTGCCATGGCGACGATGATGCCTTAATACGTTGCCATGGCGATGATGTCATAAATGGTTGCCATGGCGACGGTGATGTCATAATTCGTTTGCCATGGTGACGGTGATGTCATAATTGGTTGCCATGGTGACGGTGATGTCATAATTGGTTGCCATGGCGACGGTGATGTCATAATTGGTTGCCATGACGATGATGATGTCATAATTGGTTGCCATGGCGATGATGTCATAATTGGTTGCCATGGCGATTATGTCATAATTGGTTGCCATGGCGACGATGATACCTTAATACGTTGCCATGGCGATGAAGTCATAATTGGTTGCCATGGCGATGATGATGTCATAATAGGTTGCCATGGCGACGGTGAGGTCATAATTGGTTGCCATGGCGATGATGTCATAATAGGTTGCCATGGCGATGATGTCATAATAGGTTGCCATGGCGACGGTGATGTCATAATTGGTTGCCATGGCGATGGTGATGTAATAATTGGTTGCCATGGCGACGATGATGCCTTAATACGTTGCCATGGCGACGATGATGCCTTAATATGTTGCCATGGCGACGGTGATGTCATAATTGGTTGCCATGGCGACGGTGATGTCATAATTGCTTGCATTGGCGACAGTGATGTCATAATTGGTTGCCATGACGATGATGATGTCATAATTGGTTGCCATGGCGATGATGTCATAATTGGTTGCCATGGCGACGGTGATGTCATAATTGGTTGCCATGGCGACGATGATGCCTTAATACGTTGCCATGGCGACGGTGATGTCATAATTGGTTGCCATGGCGACGATGATGCCTTAATACGTTGCCATGGCGATGATGTCATAATTGGTTGCCATGGCGACGGTGATGTCATAATTGGTTGCCATGGCGACGATGATGCCTTAATACGTTGCCATGGCGATGATGTCATAATTGGTTGCCATGGCGACGGTGATGTCATAATTGGTTGCCATGGCGACGATGATGCCTTAATACATTGCCATGGCGATGATGTCATAATTGGTTGCCATGGCGACGGTGATGCCATAATTGGTTGACATGGCGACGGTGATGTCATAATTGGTTGCCATGGCGATGATGTCATAATTGGTTGCCATGGCGACGGTGATGTCATAGTTGGTTGCCATGGCGACGATGATGCCTTAATACGTTGCCATGGCGATGATGTCATAATTGGTTGCCATGGTGACGGTGATGTCATAATTGGTTGCCATGGCGATGGTGATGTCATAATTGGTTGCCATGGCGACAATGATTTCATAATTGGTTGCCATGGCGACGATGATGCCTTAATACGTTGACATGGCGATGATGTCATAATTGGTTGCCATGGCGACGGTGATGTCATAATTGGTTGCCATGGCGACGATGATGCCTTAATACGTTGCCATGGCGATGATGTCATAATTGGTTGCCATGGCGACGGTGATGTCATAATTGGTTGCCATGGCGACGGTGATGTCATAATTGGTTGCCATGGCGACAATGATGTCATAATTGGTTGCCATGGCGACGATGATGCCTTAATACGTTGACAAGGCGATGATGTCATAATTGGTTGCCATGGCGACGGTGATGTCATAATTGGTTGCCATGGCGACGATGATGCCTTAATACGTTGCCATGGCGATGATGTCATAATTGGTTGCCATGGCGATGATGATGCCTTAATACGTTGCCATGGCGACGGTTATGTCATAATTTGTTGCCATGGCGATGATGATGTCATAATTGGTTGCCATGGCGACGGTGATGTCATAATTGGTTGCTATGGCGACGATGATGTCATAATTGGTTGCCATGGAGACTATGATGCCTTAATACGTTGCCATGGCGACGGTGATATCATTGGTTGCCATGGCGACGGTGATGTCATAATTATTTGCCATGGCGATGATGTCATAATTGGTTGCCATGGCGATGGTGATGTCATAATTGGTTGCCATGGCGACGGTGATGTAGTAATTGGTTGCCATGGCGACAATGATGTCATAATTGGTTGCCATGGCGACGATTATGCCTTAATACATTGCCATGGCGATGATGTCATAAATGGTTGCCATGGCGACGGTGATGTCATAATTGGTTGCCATGGCGACGATTATGCCTTAATACGTTGCCATGGTTTGATGTCATAATTGGTTGCCATGGCGACGGTGATGTCATAATTGGTTGCCATGGCGACGGTGATGTCATAATTGGTTGCCATGGCGACAATGATGTCATAATTGGTTGCCATGGCGACGATGATGCCTTAATACGTTGCCATGGCGATGATGTCATAATTGGTTGCCATGGCGACGGTGATGTCATAATTGGTTGCCATGGCGACGGTGATGTCATAATTGGTTGCCATGGCGATGATGTCATAATTTGTTGCCATGGCGACGGTGATGTCATAATTGGTTGCCATGGTGACGGTGATGTCATAATTGGTTGCCATGGCGACGATGATGCCTTAATTCGTTGCCATGGCGATGATGTCATAATTGGTTGCCATGGCGACGATCATGCCTTAATACGTTGCCATGGCGATGATGTCATAATTGGTTGCATGGCGACGTTGATGTCATAATTAGTTGCCATAGCGACGGTGATGTAACAATTGGTTGCCATGGCGACGATGATGCCTTAATACGTTGCCATGGCGACGGTGATATCATAATTGGTTGCCATGGTGACGGTGATGTCATAATTGGTTGCCATGGCGACGGTGATGTCATAATTGGTTGCCATGGCGACGATGATGCCTTAATACGTTGCCATGGCGATGATGTCATAATTGGTTGCCATGGCGATGGTGATGTCATAATTGGTTGCCATGGCGACGTGATGGCATAATTGGTTGCCATGGCGATGATGTCATAATTGGTTGCCATGGCGACGGTGATGTCATAATTGGTTGCCATGGCGACGATGATGCCTTAATATGTTGCCATGGCGATGATGTCATAATTGGTTGCCATGGCGACGATGATGCCTTAATACGTTGCCATGGCAACGGTGATGTCATAATTGGTTGACATGGCGACGATGATGCCTTAATATGTTGCCATGGCTATGATGTCATAATTGGTTGCCATGGCGACGGTGATGTCATAATTGGTTAACATGGCGACGGTAATGTCATAATTGGTTGACATGGCGATGATGTCATATTTGGTTGCCATGGCGACGGTGATGTCATAATTGGTTGCCATGGCGACGATGATGCCGTAATACGTTGCCATGGCGATGATGTCATAATTGGTTGCCATGGCGACGATCATGCCTTAATACGTTGCCATGGCGATGATGTCATAATTGGTTGCCATGGTGACGTGATGTCATAATTGGTTGCCATGGCGACGTTGATGTCATAATTCTTTGCCATGGCGACAATGATGTCATGATTGGTTGCCATGGCGACGATGATGCCTTAATATGTTGCCATGGCGACGGTGATGTCATAATTTGTTGCCATGGCGATGATGATGTCATAATTGGTTGCCATGGCGACGGTGATGTCATAATTGGTTGCCATGGCGACGATGATGCCTTAATACGTTGCCATGGCGATGATGTCATAAATGGTTGCCATGGCGACGGTGATGTCATAATTCGTTTGCCATGGTGACGGTGATGTCATAATTGGTTGCCATGGTGACGGTGATGTCATAATTGGTTGCCATGGCGACGGTGATGTCATAATTGGTTGCCATGACGATGATGATGTCATAATTGGTTGCCATGGCGATGATGTCATAATTGGTTGCCATGGCGATTATGTCATAATTGGTTGCCATGGCGACGATGATACCTTAATACGTTGCCATGGCGATGAAGTCATAATTGGTTGCCATGGCGATGATGATGTCATAATAGGTTGCCATGGCGACGGTGAGGTCATAATTGGTTGCCATGGCGATGATGTCATAATAGGTTGCCATGGCGATGATGTCATAATAGGTTGCCATGGCGACGGTGATGTCATAATTGGTTGCCATGGCGATGGTGATGTAATAATTGGTTGCCATGGCGACGATGATGCCTTAATACGTTGCCATGGCGACGATGATGCCTTAATATGTTGCCATGGCGACGGTGATGTCATAATTGGTTGCCATGGCGACGGTGATGTCATAATTGCTTGCATTGGCGACAGTGATGTCATAATTGGTTGCCATGACGATGATGATGTCATAATTGGTTGCCATGGCGATGATGTCATAATTGGTTGCCATGGCGACGGTGATGTCATAATTGGTTGCCATGGCGACGATGATGCCTTAATACGTTGCCATGGCGACGGTGATGTCATAATTGGTTGCCATGGCGACGATGATGCCTTAATACGTTGCCATGGCGATGATGTCATAATTGGTTGCCATGGCGACGGTGATGTCATAATTGGTTGCCATGGCGACGATGATGCCTTAATACGTTGCCATGGCGATGATGTCATAATTGGTTGCCATGGCGACGGTGATGTCATAATTGGTTGCCATGGCGACGATGATGCCTTAATACATTGCCATGGCGATGATGTCATAATTGGTTGCCATGGCGACGGTGATGCCATAATTGGTTGACATGGCGACGGTGATGTCATAATTGGTTGCCATGGCGATGATGTCATAATTGGTTGCCATGGCGACGGTGATGTCATAGTTGGTTGCCATGGCGACGATGATGCCTTAATACGTTGCCATGGCGATGATGTCATAATTGGTTGCCATGGTGACGGTGATGTCATAATTGGTTGCCATGGCGATGGTGATGTCATAATTGGTTGCCATGGCGACAATGATTTCATAATTGGTTGCCATGGCGACGATGATGCCTTAATACGTTGACATGGCGATGATGTCATAATTGGTTGCCATGGCGACGGTGATGTCATAATTGGTTGCCATGGCGACGATGATGCCTTAATACGTTGCCATGGCGATGATGTCATAATTGGTTGCCATGGCGACGGTGATGTCATAATTGGTTGCCATGGCGACGGTGATGTCATAATTGGTTGCCATGGCGACAATGATGTCATAATTGGTTGCCATGGCGACGATGATGCCTTAATACGTTGACAAGGCGATGATGTCATAATTGGTTGCCATGGCGACGGTGATGTCATAATTGGTTGCCATGGCGACGATGATGCCTTAATACGTTGCCATGGCGATGATGTCATAATTGGTTGCCATGGCGATGATGATGCCTTAATACGTTGCCATGGCGACGGTTATGTCATAATTTGTTGCCATGGCGATGATGATGTCATAATTGGTTGCCATGGCGACGGTGATGTCATAATTGGTTGCTATGGCGACGATGATGTCATAATTGGTTGCCATGGAGACTATGATGCCTTAATACGTTGCCATGGCGACGGTGATATCATTGGTTGCCATGGCGACGGTGATGTCATAATTATTTGCCATGGCGATGATGTCATAATTGGTTGCCATGGCGATGGTGATGTCATAATTGGTTGCCATGGCGACGGTGATGTAGTAATTGGTTGCCATGGCGACAATGATGTCATAATTGGTTGCCATGGCGACGATTATGCCTTAATACATTGCCATGGCGATGATGTCATAAATGGTTGCCATGGCGACGGTGATGTCATAATTGGTTGCCATGGCGACGATTATGCCTTAATACGTTGCCATGGTTTGATGTCATAATTGGTTGCCATGGCGACGGTGATGTCATAATTGGTTGCCATGGCGACGGTGATGTCATAATTGGTTGCCATGGCGACAATGATGTCATAATTGGTTGCCATGGCGACGATGATGCCTTAATACGTTGCCATGGCGATGATGTCATAATTGGTTGCCATGGCGACGGTGATGTCATAATTGGTTGCCATGGCGACGGTGATGTCATAATTGGTTGCCATGGCGATGATGTCATAATTTGTTGCCATGGCGACGGTGATGTCATAATTGGTTGCCATGGTGACGGTGATGTCATAATTGGTTGCCATGGCGACGATGATGCCTTAATTCGTTGCCATGGCGATGATGTCATAATTGGTTGCCATGGCGACGATCATGCCTTAATACGTTGCCATGGCGATGATGTCATAATTGGTTGCATGGCGACGTTGATGTCATAATTAGTTGCCATAGCGACGGTGATGTAACAATTGGTTGCCATGGCGACGATGATGCCTTAATACGTTGCCATGGCGACGGTGATATCATAATTGGTTGCCATGGTGACGGTGATGTCATAATTGGTTGCCATGGCGACGGTGATGTCATAATTGGTTGCCATGGCGACGATGATGCCTTAATACGTTGCCATGGCGATGATGTCATAATTGGTTGCCATGGCGATGGTGATGTCATAATTGGTTGCCATGGCGACGTGATGTCATAATTGGTTGCCATGGCGATGATGTCATAATTGGTTGCCATGGCGACGGTGATGTCATAATTGGTTGCCATGGCGACGATGATGCCTTAATATGTTGCCATGGCGATGATGTCATAATTGGTTGCCATGGCGACGATGATGCCTTAATACGTTGCCATGGCAACGGTGATGTCATAATTGGTTGACATGGCGACGATGATGCCTTAATATGTTGCCATGGCTATGATGTCATAATTGGTTGCCATGGCGACGGTGATGTCATAATTGGTTAACATGGCGACGGTAATGTCATAATTGGTTGACATGGCGATGATGTCATATTTGGTTGCCATGGCGACGGTGATGTCATAATTGGTTGCCATGGCGACGATGATGCCGTAATACGTTGCCATGGCGATGATGTCATAATTGGTTGCCATGGCGACGATCATGCCTTAATACGTTGCCATGGCGATGATGTCATAATTGGTTGCCATGGTGACGTGATGTCATAATTTGTTGCCATGGCGATGGTGATGTCATAATTGGTTGCCATGGCGACGATGATGCCTTAATATGTTGCCATGGCGACGGTGATGTCATAATTCATTTGCCTTGGCGACGGTGATGTCATAATTGGTTGCCGTGGAGACGGTGATGTCATAATTGGTTGCCATGGCGACGGTGATGTCATAATTGGTTGCCATGACGATGATGATGTCATAATTGGTTGCCATGGCTATGATGTCATAATTGGTTGCCATGGCGATGATGTCATAATTGGTCGCCATGGCGATTATGTCATAATTGGTTGCCATGGTGATTAAGTCATAATTGGTTGCCATGGCGATGATGTCATATTAGGTTGCCATGGCGACGGTGATGTCATAATTGGTTGCCATGGCGATGATGTCATAATTGGTTGCCATGGCGACGGTGATGTCATAATTGGTTGCCATGGCGATGATGCCTTAATACGTTGCCATGGCGACGGTGATGTCATAATTGGTTGCCATGGCGACGGTGATATCATAATTGGTTGCCATGGCGACGATGATGCTTTAATACGTTGCCATGGCGACGATGAAGTCATAATTGGTTGCCATGGCGACGATGATGTCATAATTGGTTGCCATGGCGACGATGATGTCATAATTGGTTGCCATGGCGACGATGATGCCTTAATACGTTGCCATGGCGATGATGTCATAATTGGTTGCCATGGCGATGATGTCATAATTGGTTGCCATGGCGATGATGATGTCATAATTGGTTGCCATGGCGATGATGATGTCATAATTGGTTGCCATGGCGATGATGTCATAATTGGTTGACATGACGATGATGTCATAATTGGTTGCCATGGTGACGATGATGCCTTAACACGTTGCCATGGCAACGGTGATGTCATAATTGGTTGCCATGGCGACGGTGATGTCATAATTGGTTGCCATGGCGACGATGATGTCTTAATACGTTGCCATGGCGACGGTGATGTCATTATTGGTTGCCATGGCGACGGTGATATCATAATTGGTTGCCATGGCGACGATGATGTCATAATTGGTTGCCATGGCGACGATGATGCCTTAATACGTTGCCATGGCGATGATGTCATAATTGGTTGCCATGGCGACGGTGATGTCATAATTGGTTGCCATGGCGACGATGATGCCTTAATACGTTGACATGGCGACGGTGATGTCATAATTGGTTGCCATGGCGATGATGTCATACTTGGTTGCCATGGCGACGGTGATGTCATAATTGGTTGCCATGGCGATGATGATGTCATAATTGGTTGCCATGGTGACGATGATGCCTTAATACGTTGCCATGGCGATGATGTCATAATTGGTTGCCATGGCGACGATCATGCCTTAATACGTTGCCATGGCGATGATGTCATAATTAGGTTGCCATGGCGACGGTGATGTCATAATTGGTTGCCATAGCGACGGTGATGTCATAATTGGTTGCCATGGCGACGATGATGCCTTAATACGTTGCCATGGCGACGGTGATATCATAATTGGTTGCCATGGCGACGGTGATGTCATAATTGGTTGCCATGGCGACGGTGATGTCATAATTGGTTGCCATGGCGACGATGATGCCTTAATATGTTGCCATGGCGATGATGTCATAATTGGTTGCCATGGCGACGGTGATGTCATAATTGGTTGCCATGGTGACGGTGATGTCATAATTGGTTGCCATGGCGATGATGTCATAATTGGTTGCCATGGCGACGGTGATGTCATAATTGGTTGCCATGGCGACGATGATGCCTTAATACTTTGCCATGGCGATGATGTCATAATTGGTTGCCATGGCGACGGTGATGTCATAATTGGTTGCCATGGCGACGGTGATGTCATAATTGGTTGCCATGGCGACGATGATGCCTTAATACTTTGCCATGGCGATGATGTCATAATTGGTTGCCATGGCGATGGTGATGTCATAATTGGTTGCCATGGTGACGGTGATGTCATAATTGGTTGCCATGGCGATGATGTCATAATTGGTTGCCATGGCGACAGTGATGTCATAATTGGTTGCCATGGCGACGATGACGCCTTAATACGTTGCCATGGCGATGATGTCATAATTGGTTGCCATGGCGACAATGATGCCTTAATACGTTGCCATGGCAACGGTGATGTCATAATTGGTTGCCATGGCGACGATGATGCCTTAATACGTTGCCATGGCGATGATGTCATAATTGGTTGCCATGGCGACGGTGATGTCATAATTGGTTGCCATGGCGACGATGATGCCTTAATACGTTGCCATGGCGACGGTGATGTCATAATTGGTTGCCATGGTGACGGTGATGTCATAATTTGTTGCCATGGCGATGATGATGTCATAATTGGTTGCCATGGCGACGGTGATGTCATAATTGGTTGCTATGGCGACGATGATGTCATAATTGGTTGCCATGGAGACGATGATGCCTTAATATGTTGCCATGGCGACGGTGATATCATAATTGGTTGCCATGGTGACGGTGATGTCATAATTGGTTGCCATGGCGACGGTGATGCCTTGATACGTTGCCATGGCGACGGTGATGTCGTAATTGGTTGCCATGGTGACGATGATGTCATAATTGGTTGCCATGGCGACGGTGATGTCATAATTGGTTGCCATGGCGATGATGCCTTAATACGTTGCCATGGTGACGGTGATGTCATAATTGGTTGCCATGGCGACGATGATGCCTTAATACATTGCCATGGCGATGATGTCATAATTGGTTGCCATGGTGACGGTGATGTCATAATTGGTTGCCATGGCGACAATGATGCCTTAATACGTTGACATGGCGATGATGTCATAATTGGTTGCCATGGCAACGGTGATGTCATAATTGGTTGCCATGGCGACGATGATGCCTTAATACATTGCCATGGCGATGATGTCATAATTGGTTGCCATGGTGACGGTGATGTCATAATTGGTTGCCATGGCGACAATGATGCCTTAATACGTTGACATGGCGATGATGTCATAATTGGTTGCCATGGCAACGGTGATGTCATAATTGGTTGCCATGGCGACGATGATGCCTTAATACGTTGACATGGCGATGATGTCATAATTGGTTTCCATGGCGACGGTGATGTCATAATTTTTTGCCATGTCGACGGTGATGTCATAATTGGTTGCCATGGCGATGATGTCATAATTGGTTGCCATGGCGACAATGATGCCTTAATACATTGCCATGGCGATGATGTCATAATTGGTTGCCATGGCGACGGTGATGTCATAATTGGTTGCCATGGCGACGGTGATGTCATAATTGGTTGCCATGGCGATGATGTCATAATTGGTTGCCATGGTGACGGTGATGTCATAATTGGTTGCCATGGCGACGATGATGCCTTAATACGTTGCCATGGCGATGATGTCATAATTGGTTGCCATGGCGACGATCATGCCTTAATACGTTGCCATGGCGATGATGTCATAATTGGTTGCCATGGCGACGGTGATGTCATAATTAGTTGCCATAGCGACGGTGATGTAACAATTGGTTGCCATGGCGACGATGATGCCTTAATACGTTGCCATGGCGACGGTGATATCATAATTGGTTGCCATGGTGACGGTGATGTCATAATTGGTTGCCATGGCGACGGTGATGTCATAATTGGTTGCCATGGCGACGATGATGCCTTAATACGTTGCCATGGCGATGATGTCATAATTGGTTGCCATGGCGATGGTGATGTCATAATTGGTTGCCATGGCGACGTGATGTCATAATTGGTTGCCATGGCGACGATGATGTCATAATTGGTTGCCATGGCGACGATGATGCCTTAATACGTTGCCATGGCGATGATGTCATAATTGGTTGCCATGGCGATGATGTCATAATTGGTTGCCATGGCGATGATGATGTCATAATTGGTTGCCATGGCGATGATGTCATAATTGGTTGACATGACGATGATGTCATAATTGGTTGCCATGGTGACGATGATGCCTTAACACGTTGCCATGGCGACGGTGATGTCATAATTGGTTGCCATGGCGACGGTGATGTCATAATTGGTTGCCATGGCGACGATGATGTCTTAATACGTTGCCATGGCGACGGTGATGTCATTATTGGTTGCCATGGCGACGGTGATATCATAATTGGTTGCCATGGCGACGATGATGTCATAATTGGTTGCCATGGCGACGATGATGCCTTAATACGTTGCCATGGCGATGATGTCATAATTGGTTGCCATGGCGACGGTGATGTCATAATTGGTTGCCATGGCGACGATGATGTCATAATTGGTTGCCATGGAGACTATGATGCCTTAATACGTTGCCATGGCGACGGTGATATCATTGGTTGCCATGGCGACGGTGATGTCATAATTATTTGCCATGGCGATGATGTCATAATTGGTTGCCATGGCGATGGTGATGTCATAATTGGTTGCCATGGCGACGGTGATGTAGTAATTGGTTGCCATGGCGACAATGATGTCATAATTGGTTGCCATGGCGACGATTATGCCTTAATACATTGCCATGGCGATGATGTCATAAATGGTTGCCATGGCGACGGTGATGTCATAATTGGTTGCCATGGCGACGATTATGCCTTAATACGTTGCCATGGTGTGATGTCATAATTGGTTGCCATGGCGACGGTGATGTCATAATTGGTTGCCATGGCGACGGTGATGTCATAATTGGTTGCCATGGCGACAATGATGTCATAATTGGTTGCCATGGCGACGATGATGCCTTAATACGTTGCCATGGCGATGATGTCATAATTGGTTGCCATGGCGACGGTGATGTCATAATTGGTTGCCATGGCGACGGTGATGTCATAATTGGTTGCCATGGCGATGATGTCATAATTTGTTGCCATGGCGACGGTGATGTCATAATTGGTTGCCATGGTGACGGTGATGTCATAATTGGTTGCCATGGCGACGATGATGCCTTAATTCGTTGCCATGGCGATGATGTCATAATTGGTTGCCATGGCGACGATCATGCCTTAATACGTTGCCATGGCGATGATGTCATAATTGGTTGCATGGCGACGTTGATGTCATAATTAGTTGCCATAGCGACGGTGATGTAACAATTGGTTGCCATGGCGACGATGATGCCTTAATACGTTGCCATGGCGACGGTGATATCATAATTGGTTGCCATGGTGACGGTGATGTCATAATTGGTTGCCATGGCGACGGTGATGTCATAATTGGTTGCCATGGCGACGATGATGCCTTAATACGTTGCCATGGCGATGATGTCATAATTGGTTGCCATGGCGATGGTGATGTCATAATTGGTTGCCATGGCGACGTGATGTCATAATTGGTTGCCATGGCGATGATGTCATAATTGGTTGCCATGGCGACGGTGATGTCATAATTGGTTGCCATGGCGACGATGATGCCTTAATATGTTGCCATGGCGATGATGTCATAATTGGTTACCATGGCGACGATGATGCCTTAATACGTTGCCATGGCAACGGTGATGTCATAATTGGTTGACATGGCGACGATGATGCCTTAATATGTTGCCATGGCTATGATGTCATAATTGGTTGCCATGGCGACGGTGATGTCATAATTGGTTAACATGGCGACGGTAATGTCATAATTGGTTGACATGGCGATGATGTCATATTTGGTTGCCATGGCGACGGTGATGTCATAATTGGTTGCCATGGCGACGATGATGCCGTAATACGTTGCCATGGCGATGATGTCATAATTGGTTGCCATGGCGACGATCATGCCTTAATACGTTGCCATGGCGATGATGTCATAATTGGTTGCCATGGTGACGTGATGTCATAATTTGTTGCCATGGCGATGGTGATGTCATAATTGGTTGCCATGGCGACGATGATGCCTTAATATGTTGCCATGGCGACGGTGATGTCATAATTCATTTGCCTTGGCGACGGTGATGTCATAATTGGTTGCCGTGGAGACGGTGATGTCATAATTGGTTGCCATGGCGACGGTGATGTCATAATTGGTTGCCATGACGATGATGATGTCATAATTGGTTGCCATGGCTATGATGTCATAATTGGTTGCCATGGCGATGATGTCATAATTGGTCGCCATGGCGATTATGTCATAATTGGTTGCCATGGTGATTAAGTCATAATTGGTTGCCATGGCGATGATGTCATATTAGGTTGCCATGGCGACGGTGATGTCATAATTGGTTGCCATGGCGATGATGTCATAATTGGTTGCCATGGCGACGGTGATGTCATAATTGGTTGCCATGGCGATGATGCCTTAATACGTTGCCATGGCGACGGTGATGTCATAATTGGTTGCCATGGCGACGGTGATATCATAATTGGTTGCCATGGCGACGATGATGCTTTAATACGTTGCCATGGCGACGATGAAGTCATAATTGGTTGCCATGGCGACGATGATGTCATAATTGGTTGCCATGGCGACGATGATGTCATAATTGGTTGCCATGGCGACGATGATGCCTTAATACGTTGCCATGGCGATGATGTCATAATTGGTTGCCATGGCGATGATGTCATAATTGGTTGCCATGGCGATGATGATGTCATAATTGGTTGCCATGGCGATGATGATGTCATAATTGGTTGCCATGGCGATGATGTCATAATTGGTTGACATGACGATGATGTCATAATTGGTTGCCATGGTGACGATGATGCCTTAACACGTTGCCATGGCAACGGTGATGTCATAATTGGTTGCCATGGCGACGGTGATGTCATAATTGGTTGCCATGGCGACGATGATGTCTTAATACGTTGCCATGGCGACGGTGATGTCATTATTGGTTGCCATGGCGACGGTGATATCATAATTGGTTGCCATGGCGACGATGATGTCATAATTGGTTGCCATGGCGACGATGATGCCTTAATACGTTGCCATGGCGATGATGTCATAATTGGTTGCCATGGCGACGGTGATGTCATAATTGGTTGCCATGGCGACGATGATGCCTTAATACGTTGACATGGCGACGGTGATGTCATAATTGGTTGCCATGGCGATGATGTCATACTTGGTTGCCATGGCGACGGTGATGTCATAATTGGTTGCCATGGCGATGATGATGTCATAATTGGTTGCCATGGTGACGATGATGCCTTAATACGTTGCCATGGCGATGATGTCATAATTGGTTGCCATGGCGACGATCATGCCTTAATACGTTGCCATGGCGATGATGTCATAATTAGGTTGCCATGGCGACGGTGATGTCATAATTGGTTGCCATAGCGACGGTGATGTCATAATTGGTTGCCATGGCGACGATGATGCCTTAATACGTTGCCATGGCGACGGTGATATCATAATTGGTTGCCATGGCGACGGTGATGTCATAATTGGTTGCCATGGCGACGGTGATGTCATAATTGGTTTCCATGGCGACGATGATGCCTTAATATGTTGCCATGGCGATGATGTCATAATTGGTTGCCATGGCGACGGTGATGTCATAATTGGTTGCCATGGTGACGGTGATGTCATAATTGGTTGCCATGGCGATGATGTCATAATTGGTTGCCATGGCGACGGTGATGTCATAATTGGTTGCCATGGCGACGATGATGCCTTAATACTTTGCCATGGCGATGATGTCATAATTGGTTGCCATGGCGACGGTGATGTCATAATTGGTTGCCATGGCGACGGTGATGTCATAATTGGTTGCCATGGCGACGATGATGCCTTAATACTTTGCCATGGCGATGATGTCATAATTGGTTGCCATGGCGATGGTGATGTCATAATTGGTTGCCATGGTGACGGTGATGTCATAATTGGTTGCCATGGCGATGATGTCATAATTGGTTGCCATGGCGACAGTGATGTCATAATTGGTTGCCATGGCGACGATGACGCCTTAATACGTTGCCATGGCGATGATGTCATAATTGGTTGCCATGGCGACAATGATGCCTTAATACGTTGCCATGGCAACGGTGATGTCATAATTGGTTGCCATGGCGACGATGATGCCTTAATACGTTGCCATGGCGATGATGTCATAATTGGTTGCCATGGCGACGGTGATGTCATAATTGGTTGCCATGGCGACGATGATGCCTTAATACGTTGCCATGGCGACGGTGATGTCATAATTGGTTGCCATGGTGACGGTGATGTCATAATTTGTTGCCATGGCGATGATGATGTCATAATTGGTTGCCATGGCGACGGTGATGTCATAATTGGTTGCTATGGCGACGATGATGTCATAATTGGTTGCCATGGAGACGATGATGCCTTAATATGTTGCCATGGCGACGGTGATATCATAATTGGTTGCCATGGTGACGGTGATGTCATAATTGGTTGCCATGGCGACGGTGATGCCTTGATACGTTGCCATGGCGACGGTGATGTCGTAATTGGTTGCCATGGTGACGATGATGTCATAATTGGTTGCCATGGCGACGGTGATGTCATAATTGGTTGCCATGGCGATGATGCCTTAATACGTTGCCATGGTGACGGTGATGTCATAATTGGTTGCCATGGCGACGATGATGCCTTAATACATTGCCATGGCGATGATGTCATAATTGGTTGCCATGGTGACGGTGATGTCATAATTGGTTGCCATGGCGACAATGATGCCTTAATACGTTGACATGGCGATGATGTCATAATTGGTTGCCATGGCAACGGTGATGTCATAATTGGTTGCCATGGCGACGATGATGCCTTAATACATTGCCATGGCGATGATGTCATAATTGGTTGCCATGGTGACGGTGATGTCATAATTGGTTGCCATGGCGACAATGATGCCTTAATACGTTGACATGGCGATGATGTCATAATTGGTTGCCATGGCAACGGTGATGTCATAATTGGTTGCCATGGCGACGATGATGCCTTAATACGTTGACATGGCGATGATGTCATAATTGGTTTCCATGGCGACGGTGATGTCATAATTTTTTGCCATGTCGACGGTGATGTCATAATTGGTTGCCATGGCGATGATGTCATAATTGGTTGCCATGGCGACAATGATGCCTTAATACATTGCCATGGCGATGATGTCATAATTGGTTGCCATGGCGACGGTGATGTCATAATTGGTTGCCATGGCGACGGTGATGTCATAATTGGTTGCCATGGCGATGATGTCATAATTGGTTGCCATGGTGACGGTGATGTCATAATTGGTTGCCATGGCGACGATGATGCCTTAATACGTTGCCATGGCGATGATGTCATAATTGGTTGCCATGGCGACGATCATGCCTTAATACGTTGCCATGGCGATGATGTCATAATTGGTTGCCATGGCGACGGTGATGTCATAATTAGTTGCCATAGCGACGGTGATGTAACAATTGGTTGCCATGGCGACGATGATGCCTTAATACGTTGCCATGGCGACGGTGATATCATAATTGGTTGCCATGGTGACGGTGATGTCATAATTGGTTGCCATGGCGACGGTGATGTCATAATTGGTTGCCATGGCGACGATGATGCCTTAATACGTTGCCATGGCGATGATGTCATAATTGGTTGCCATGGCGATGGTGATGTCATAATTGGTTGCCATGGCGACGTGATGTCATAATTGGTTGCCATGGCGACGATGATGTCATAATTGGTTGCCATGGCGACGATGATGCCTTAATACGTTGCCATGGCGATGATGTCATAATTGGTTGCCATGGCGATGATGTCATAATTGGTTGCCATGGCGATGATGATGTCATAATTGGTTGCCATGGCGATGATGATGTCATAATTGGTTGCCATGGCGATGATGTCATAATTGGTTGACATGACGATGATGTCATAATTGGTTGCCATGGTGACGATGATGCCTTAACACGTTGCCATGGCGACGGTGATGTCATAATTGGTTGCCATGGCGACGGTGATGTCATAATTGGTTGCCATGGCGACGATGATGTCTTAATACGTTGCCATGGCGACGGTGATGTCATTATTGGTTGCCATGGCGACGGTGATATCATAATTGGTTGCCATGGCGACGATGATGTCATAATTGGTTGCCATGGCGACGATGATGCCTTAATACGTTGCCATGGCGATGATGTCATAATTGGTTGCCATGGCGACGGTGATGTCATAATTGGTTGCCATGGCGACGATGATGTCATAATTGGTTGCCATGGAGACTATGATGCCTTAATACGTTGCCATGGCGACGGTGATATCATTGGTTGCCATGGCGACGGTGATGTCATAATTATTTGCCATGGCGATGATGTCATAATTGGTTGCCATGGCGATGGTGATGTCATAATTGGTTGCCATGGCGACGGTGATGTAGTAATTGGTTGCCATGGCGACAATGATGTCATAATTGGTTGCCATGGCGACGATTATGCCTTAATACATTGCCATGGCGATGATGTCATAAATGGTTGCCATGGCGACGGTGATGTCATAATTGGTTGCCATGGCGACGATTATGCCTTAATACGTTGCCATGGTTTGATGTCATAATTGGTTGCCATGGCGACGGTGATGTCATAATTGGTTGCCATGGCGACGGTGATGTCATAATTGGTTGCCATGGCGACAATGATGTCATAATTGGTTGCCATGGCGACGATGATGCCTTAATACGTTGCCATGGCGATGATGTCATAATTGGTTGCCATGGCGACGGTGATGTCATAATTGGTTGCCATGGCGACGGTGATGTCATAATTGGTTGCCATGGCGATGATGTCATAATTTGTTGCCATGGCGACGGTGATGTCATAATTGGTTGCCATGGTGACGGTGATGTCATAATTGGTTGCCATGGCGACGATGATGCCTTAATTCGTTGCCATGGCGATGATGTCATAATTGGTTGCCATGGCGACGATCATGCCTTAATACGTTGCCATGGCGATGATGTCATAATTGGTTGCATGGCGACGTTGATGTCATAATTAGTTGCCATAGCGACGGTGATGTAACAATTGGTTGCCATGGCGACGATGATGCCTTAATACGTTGCCATGGCGACGGTGATATCATAATTGGTTGCCATGGTGACGGTGATGTCATAATTGGTTGCCATGGCGACGGTGATGTCATAATTGGTTGCCATGGCGACGATGATGCCTTAATACGTTGCCATGGCGATGATGTCATAATTGGTTGCCATGGCGATGGTGATGTCATAATTGGTTGCCATGGCGACGTGATGTCATAATTGGTTGCCATGGCGATGATGTCATAATTGGTTGCCATGGCGACGGTGATGTCATAATTGGTTGCCATGGCGACGATGATGCCTTAATATGTTGCCATGGCGATGATGTCATAATTGGTTGCCATGGCGACGATGATGCCTTAATACGTTGCCATGGCAACGGTGATGTCATAATTGGTTGACATGGCGACGATGATGCCTTAATATGTTGCCATGGCTATGATGTCATAATTGGTTGCCATGGCGACGGTGATGTCATAATTGGTTAACATGGCGACGGTAATGTCATAATTGGTTGACATGGCGATGATGTCATATTTGGTTGCCATGGCGACGGTGATGTCATAATTGGTTGCCATGGCGACGATGATGCCGTAATACGTTGCCATGGCGATGATGTCATAATTGGTTGCCATGGCGACGATCATGCCTTAATACGTTGCCATGGCGATGATGTCATAATTGGTTGCCATGGTGACGTGATGTCATAATTTGTTGCCATGGCGATGGTGATGTCATAATTGGTTGCCATGGCGACGATGATGCCTTAATATGTTGCCATGGCGACGGTGATGTCATAATTCATTTGCCTTGGCGACGGTGATGTCATAATTGGTTGCCGTGGAGACGGTGATGTCATAATTGGTTGCCATGGCGACGGTGATGTCATAATTGGTTGCCATGACGATGATGATGTCATAATTGGTTGCCATGGCTATGATGTCATAATTGGTTGCCATGGCGATGATGTCATAATTGGTCGCCATGGCGATTATGTCATAATTGGTTGCCATGGTGATTAAGTCATAATTGGTTGCCATGGCGATGATGTCATATTAGGTTGCCATGGCGACGGTGATGTCATAATTGGTTGCCATGGCGATGATGTCATAATTGGTTGCCATGGCGACGGTGATGTCATAATTGGTTGCCATGGCGATGATGCCTTAATACGTTGCCATGGCGACGGTGATGTCATAATTGGTTGCCATGGCGACGGTGATATCATAATTGGTTGCCATGGCGACGATGATGCTTTAATACGTTGCCATGGCGACGATGAAGTCATAATTGGTTGCCATGGCGACGATGATGTCATAATTGGTTGCCATGGCGACGATGATGTCATAATTGGTTGCCATGGCGACGATGATGCCTTAATACGTTGCCATGGCGATGATGTCATAATTGGTTGCCATGGCGATGATGTCATAATTGGTTGCCATGGCGATGATGATGTCATAATTGGTTGCCATGGCGATGATGATGTCATAATTGGTTGCCATGGCGATGATGTCATAATTGGTTGACATGACGATGATGTCATAATTGGTTGCCATGGTGACGATGATGCCTTAACACGTTGCCATGGCGACGGTGATGTCATAATTGGTTGCCATGGCGACGGTGATGTCATAATTGGTTGCCATGGCGACGATGATGTCTTAATACGTTGCCATGGCGACGGTGATGTCATTATTGGTTGCCATGGCGACGGTGATATCATAATTGGTTGCCATGGCGACGATGATGTCATAATTGGTTGCCATGGCGACGATGATGCCTTAATACGTTGCCATGGCGATGATGTCATAATTGGTTGCCATGGCGACGGTGATGTCATAATTGGTTGCCATGGCGACGATGATGCCTTAATACGTTGACATGGCGACGGTGATGTCATAATTGGTTGCCATGGCGATGATGTCATACTTGGTTGCCATGGCGACGGTGATGTCATAATTGGTTGCCATGGCGATGATGATGTCATAATTGGTTGCCATGGTGACGATGATGCCTTAATACGTTGCCATGGCGATGATGTCATAATTGGTTGCCATGGCGACGATCATGCCTTAATACGTTGCCATGGCGATGATGTCATAATTAGGTTGCCATGGCGACGGTGATGTCATAATTGGTTGCCATAGCGACGGTGATGTCATAATTGGTTGCCATGGCGACGATGATGCCTTAATACGTTGCCATGGCGACGGTGATATCATAATTGGTTGCCATGGCGACGGTGATGTCATAATTGGTTGCCATGGCGACGGTGATGTCATAATTGGTTGCCATGGCGACGATGATGCCTTAATATGTTGCCATGGCGATGATGTCATAATTGGTTGCCATGGCGACGGTGATGTCATAATTGGTTGCCATGGTGACGGTGATGTCATAATTGGTTGCCATGGCGATGATGTCATAATTGGTTGCCATGGCGACGGTGATGTCATAATTGGTTGCCATGGCGACGATGATGCCTTAATACTTTGCCATGGCGATGATGTCATAATTGGTTGCCATGGCGACGGTGATGTCATAATTGGTTGCCATGGCGACGGTGATGTCATAATTGGTTGCCATGGCGACGATGATGCCTTAATACTTTGCCATGGCGATGATGTCATAATTGGTTGCCATGGCGATGGTGATGTCATAATTGGTTGCCATGGTGACGGTGATGTCATAATTGGTTGCCATGGCGATGATGTCATAATTGGTTGCCATGGCGACAGTGATGTCATAATTGGTTGCCATGGCGACGATGACGCCTTAATACGTTGCCATGGCGATGATGTCATAATTGGTTGCCATGGCGACAATGATGCCTTAATACGTTGCCATGGCAACGGTGATGTCATAATTGGTTGCCATGGCGACGATGATGCCTTAATACGTTGCCATGGCGATGATGTCATAATTGGTTGCCATGGCGACGGTGATGTCATAATTGGTTGCCATGGCGACGATGATGCCTTAATACGTTGCCATGGCGACGGTGATGTCATAATTGGTTGCCATGGTGACGGTGATGTCATAATTTGTTGCCATGGCGATGATGATGTCATAATTGGTTGCCATGGCGACGGTGATGTCATAATTGGTTGCTATGGCGACGATGATGTCATAATTGGTTGCCATGGAGACGATGATGCCTTAATATGTTGCCATGGCGACGGTGATATCATAATTGGTTGCCATGGTGACGGTGATGTCATAATTGGTTGCCATGGCGACGGTGATGCCTTGATACGTTGCCATGGCGACGGTGATGTCGTAATTGGTTGCCATGGTGACGATGATGTCATAATTGGTTGCCATGGCGACGGTGATGTCATAATTGGTTGCCATGGCGATGATGCCTTAATACGTTGCCATGGTGACGGTGATGTCATAATTGGTTGCCATGGCGACGATGATGCCTTAATACATTGCCATGGCGATGATGTCATAATTGGTTGCCATGGTGACGGTGATGTCATAATTGGTTGCCATGGCGACAATGATGCCTTAATACGTTGACATGGCGATGATGTCATAATTGGTTTCCATGGCGACGGTGATGTCATAATTTTTTGCCATGTCGACGGTGATGTCATAATTGGTTGCCATGGCGATGATGTCATAATTGGTTGCCATGGCGACAATGATGCCTTAATACATTGCCATGGCGATGATGTCATAATTGGTTGCCATGGCGACGGTGATGTCATAATTGGTTGCCATGGCGACGGTGATGTCATAATTGGTTGCCATGGCGATGATGTCATAATTGGTTGCCATGGTGACGGTGATGTCATAATTGGTTGCCATGGCGACGATGATGCCTTAATACGTTGCCATGGCGATGATGTCATAATTGGTTGCCATGGCGACGATCATGCCTTAATACGTTGCCATGGCGATGATGTCATAATTGGTTGCCATGGCGACGGTGATGTCATAATTAGTTGCCATAGCGACGGTGATGTAACAATTGGTTGCCATGGCGACGATGATGCCTTAATACGTTGCCATGGCGACGGTGATGTCATAATTGGTTGCCATGGCGATGGTGATGTCATAATTGGTTGCCATGGCGACGTGATGTCATAATTGGTTGCCATGGCGACGATGATGTCATAATTGGTTGCCATGGCGACGATGATGCCTTAATACGTTGCCATGGCGATGATGTCATAATTGGTTGCCATGGCGATGATGTCATAATTGGTTGCCATGGCGATGATGATTTCATAATTGGTTGCCATGGCGATGATGATGTCATAATTGGTTGCCATGGCGATGATGTCATAATTGGTTGACATGACGATGATGTCATAATTGGTTGCCATGGTGACGATGATGCCTTAACACGTTGCCATGGCGACGGTGATGTCATAATTGGTTGCCATGGCGACGGTGATGTCATAATTGGTTGCCATGGCGACGATGATGTCTTAATACGTTGCCATGGCGACGGTGATGTCATTATTGGTTGCCATGGCGACGGTGATATCATAATTGGTTGCCATGGCGACGATGATGTCATAATTGGTTGCCATGGCGACGATGATGCCTTAATACGTTGCCATGGCGATGATGTCATAATTGGTTGCCATGGCGACGGTGATGTCATAATTGGTTGCCATGGCGACGATGATGCCTTAATACGTTGACATGGCGACGGTGATGTCATAATTGGTTGCCATGGCGATGATGTCATACTTGGTTGCCATGGCGACGGTGATGTCATAATTGGTTGCCATGGCGATGATGATGTCATAATTGGTTGCCATGGTGACGATGATGCCTTAATACGTTGCCATGGCGATGATGTCATAATTGGTTGCCATGGCGACAGTGATGTCATAATTGGTTGCCATGGCGACGATGACGCCTTAATACGTTGCCATGGCGATGATGTCATAATTGGTTGCCATGGCGACAATGATGCCTTAATACGTTGCCATGGCAACGGTGATGTCATAATTGGTTGCCATGGCGACGATGATGCCTTAATACGTTGCCATGGCGATGATGTCATAATTGGTTGCCATGGCGACGGTGATGTCATAATTGGTTGCCATGGCGACGATGATGCCTTAATACGTTGCCATGGCGACGGTGATGTCATAATTGGTTGCCATGGTGACGGTGATGTCATAATTTGTTGCCATGGCGATGATGATGTCATAATTGGTTGCCATGGCGACGGTGATGTCATAATTGGTTGCTATGGCGACGATGATGTCATAATTGGTTGCCATGGAGACGATGATGCCTTAATATGTTGCCATGGCGACGGTGATATCATAATTGGTTGCCATGGTGACGGTGATGTCATAATTGGTTGCCATGGCGACGGTGATGCCTTGATACGTTGCCATGGCGACGGTGATGTCGTAATTGGTTGCCATGGTGACGATGATGTCATAATTGGTTGCCATGGCGACGGTGATGTCATAATTGGTTGCCATGGCGATGATGCCTTAATACGTTGCCATGGTGACGGTGATGTCATAATTGGTTGCCATGGCGACGATGATGCCTTAATACATTGCCATGGCGATGATGTCATAATTGGTTGCCATGGTGACGGTGATGTCATAATTGGTTGCCATGGCGACAATGATGCCTTAATACGTTGACATGGCGATGATGTCATAATTGGTTGCCATGGCAACGGTGATGTCATAATTGGTTGCCATGGCGACGATGATGCCTTAATACGTTGACATGGCGATGATGTCATAATTGGTTTCCATGGCGACGGTGATGTCATAATTTTTTGCCATGTCGACGGTAATGTCATAATTGGTTGCCATGGCGATGATGTCATAATTGGTTGCCATGGCGACAATGATGCCTTAATACATTGCCATGGCGATGATGTCATAATTGGTTGCCATGGCGACGGTGATGTCATAATTGGTTGCCATGGCGACGGTGATGTCATAATTGGTTGCCATGGCGATGATGTCATAATTGGTTGCCATGGTGACGGTGATGTCATAATTGGTTGCCATGGCGACGATGATGCCTTAATACGTTGCCATGGCGATGATGTCATAATTGGTTGCCATGGCGACGATCATGCCTTAATACGTTGCCATGGCGATGATGTCATAATTGGTTGCCATGGCGACGGTGATGTCATAATTAGTTGCCATAGCGACGGTGATGTAACAATTGGTTGCCATGGCGACGATGATGCCTTAATACGTTGCCATGGCGACGGTGATATCATAATTGGTTGCCATGGTGACGGTGATGTCATAATTGGTTGCCATGGCGACGGTGATGTCATAATTGGTTGCCATGGCGACGATGATGCCTTAATACGTTGCCATGGCGATGATGTCATAATTGGTTGCCATGGCGATGGTGATGTCATAATTGGTTGCCATGGCGACGTGATGTCATAATTGGTTGCCATGGCGATGATGTCATAATTGGTTGCCATGGCGACGGTGATGTCATAATTGGTTGCCATGGCGACGATGATGCCTTAATATGTTGCCATGGCGATGATGTCATAATTGGTTGCCATGGCGACGATGATGCCTTAATACGTTGCCATGGCAACGGTGATGTCATAATTGGTTGACATGGCGACGATGATGCCTTAATATGTTGCCATGGCTATGATGTCATAATTGGTTGCCATGGCGACGGTGATGTCATAATTGGTTAACATGGCGACGGTAATGTCATAATTGGTTGACATGGCGATGATGTCATATTTGGTTGCCATGGCGACGGTGATGTCATAATTGGTTGCCATGGCGACGATGATGCCGTAATACGTTGCCATGGCGATGATGTCATAATTGGTTGCCATGGCGACGATCATGCCTTAATACGTTGCCATGGCGATGATGTCATAATTGGTTGCCATGGTGACGTGATGTCATAATTTGTTGCCATGGCGATGGTGATGTCATAATTGGTTGCCATGGCGACGATGATGCCTTAATATGTTGCCATGGCGACGGTGATGTCATAATTCATTTGCCTTGGCGACGGTGATGTCATAATTGGTTGCCGTGGAGACGGTGATGTCATAATTGGTTGCCATGGCGACGGTGATGTCATAATTGGTTGCCATGACGATGATGATGTCATAATTGGTTGCCATGGCTATGATGTCATAATTGGTTGCCATGGCGATGATGTCATAATTGGTCGCCATGGCGATTATGTCATAATTGGTTGCCATGGTGATTAAGTCATAATTGGTTGCCATGGCGATGATGTCATATTAGGTTGCCATGGCGACGGTGATGTCATAATTGGTTGCCATGGCGATGATGTCATAATTGGTTGCCATGGCGACGGTGATGTCATAATTGGTTGCCATGGCGATGATGCCTTAATACGTTGCCATGGCGACGGTGATGTCATAATTGGTTGCCATGGCGACGGTGATATCATAATTGGTTGCCATGGCGACGATGATGCTTTAATACGTTGCCATGGCGACGATGAAGTCATAATTGGTTGCCATGGCGACGATGATGTCATAATTGGTTGCCATGGCGACGATGATGTCATAATTGGTTGCCATGGCGACGATGATGCCTTAATACGTTGCCATGGCGATGATGTCATAATTGGTTGCCATGGCGATGATGTCATAATTGGTTGCCATGGCGATGATGATGTCATAATTGGTTGCCATGGCGATGATGATGTCATAATTGGTTGCCATGGCGATGATGTCATAATTGGTTGACATGACGATGATGTCATAATTGGTTGCCATGGTGACGATGATGCCTTAACACGTTGCCATGGCGACGGTGATGTCATAATTGGTTGCCATGGCGACGGTGATGTCATAATTGGTTGCCATGGCGACGATGATGTCTTAATACGTTGCCATGGCGACGGTGATGTCATTATTGGTTGCCATGGCGACGGTGATATCATAATTGGTTGCCATGGCGACGATGATGTCATAATTGGTTGCCATGGCGACGATGATGCCTTAATACGTTGCCATGGCGATGATGTCATAATTGGTTGCCATGGCGACGGTGATGTCATAATTGGTTGCCATGGCGACGATGATGCCTTAATACGTTGACATGGCGACGGTGATGTCATAATTGGTTGCCATGGCGATGATGTCATACTTGGTTGCCATGGCGACGGTGATGTCATAATTGGTTGCCATGGCGATGATGATGTCATAATTGGTTGCCATGGTGACGATGATGCCTTAATACGTTGCCATGGCGATGATGTCATAATTGGTTGCCATGGCGACGATCATGCCTTAATACGTTGCCATGGCGATGATGTCATAATTAGGTTGCCATGGCGACGGTGATGTCATAATTGGTTGCCATAGCGACGGTGATGTCATAATTGGTTGCCATGGCGACGATGATGCCTTAATACGTTGCCATGGCGACGGTGATATCATAATTGGTTGCCATGGCGACGGTGATGTCATAATTGGTTGCCATGGCGACGGTGATGTCATAATTGGTTGCCATGGCGACGATGATGCCTTAATATGTTGCCATGGCGATGATGTCATAATTGGTTGCCATGGCGACGGTGATGTCATAATTGGTTGCCATGGTGACGGTGATGTCATAATTGGTTGCCATGGCGATGATGTCATAATTGGTTGCCATGGCGACGGTGATGTCATAATTGGTTGCCATGGCGACGATGATGCCTTAATACTTTGCCATGGCGATGATGTCATAATTGGTTGCCATGGCGACGGTGATGTCATAATTGGTTGCCATGGCGACGGTGATGTCATAATTGGTTGCCATGGCGACGATGATGCCTTAATACTTTGCCATGGCGATGATGTCATAATTGGTTGCCATGGCGATGGTGATGTCATAATTGGTTGCCATGGTGACGGTGATGTCATAATTGGTTGCCATGGCGATGATGTCATAATTGGTTGCCATGGCGACAGTGATGTCATAATTGGTTGCCATGGCGACGATGACGCCTTAATACGTTGCCATGGCGATGATGTCATAATTGGTTGCCATGGCGACAATGATGCCTTAATACGTTGCCATGGCAACGGTGATGTCATAATTGGTTGCCATGGCGACGATGATGCCTTAATACGTTGCCATGGCGATGATGTCATAATTGGTTGCCATGGCGACGGTGATGTCATAATTGGTTGCCATGGCGACGATGATGCCTTAATACGTTGCCATGGCGACGGTGATGTCATAATTGGTTGCCATGGTGACGGTGATGTCATAATTTGTTGCCATGGCGATGATGATGTCATAATTGGTTGCCATGGCGACGGTGATGTCATAATTGGTTGCTATGGCGACGATGATGTCATAATTGGTTGCCATGGAGACGATGATGCCTTAATATGTTGCCATGGCGACGGTGATATCATAATTGGTTGCCATGGTGACGGTGATGTCATAATTGGTTGCCATGGCGACGGTGATGCCTTGATACGTTGCCATGGCGACGGTGATGTCGTAATTGGTTGCCATGGTGACGATGATGTCATAATTGGTTGCCATGGCGACGGTGATGTCATAATTGGTTGCCATGGCGATGATGCCTTAATACGTTGCCATGGTGACGGTGATGTCATAATTGGTTGCCATGGCGACGATGATGCCTTAATACATTGCCATGGCGATGATGTCATAATTGGTTGCCATGGTGACGGTGATGTCATAATTGGTTGCCATGGCGACAATGATGCCTTAATACGTTGACATGGCGATGATGTCATAATTGGTTGCCATGGCAACGGTGATGTCATAATTGGTTGCCATGGCGACGATGATGCCTTAATACGTTGACATGGCGATGATGTCATAATTGGTTTCCATGGCGACGGTGATGTCATAATTTTTTGCCATGTCGACGGTGATGTCATAATTGGTTGCCATGGCGATGATGTCATAATTGGTTGCCATGGCGACAATGATGCCTTAATACATTGCCATGGCGATGATGTCATAATTGGTTGCCATGGCGACGGTGATGTCATAATTGGTTGCCATGGCGACGGTGATGTCATAATTGGTTGCCATGGCGATGATGTCATAATTGGTTGCCATGGTGACGGTGATGTCATAATTGGTTGCCATGGCGACGATGATGCCTTAATACGTTGCCATGGCGATGATGTCATAATTGGTTGCCATGGCGACGATCATGCCTTAATACGTTGCCATGGCGATGATGTCATAATTGGTTGCCATGGCGACGGTGATGTCATAATTAGTTGCCATAGCGACGGTGATGTAACAATTGGTTGCCATGGCGACGATGATGCCTTAATACGTTGCCATGGCGACGGTGATATCATAATTGGTTGCCATGGTGACGGTGATGTCATAATTGGTTGCCATGGCGATGGTGATGTCATAATTGGTTGCCATGGCGACGATGATGCCTTAATACGTTGCCATGGCGATGATGTCATAATTGGTTGCCATGGCGATGGTGATGTCATAATTGGTTGCCATGGCGACGTGATGTCATAATTGGTTGCCATGGCGACGATGATGTCATAATTGGTTGCCATGGCGACGATGATGCCTTAATACGTTGCCATGGCGATGATGTCATAATTGGTTGCCATGGCGATGATGTCATAATTGGTTGCCATGGCGATGATGATTTCATAATTGGTTGCCATGGCGATGATGATGTCATAATTGGTTGCCATGGCGATGATGTCATAATTGGTTGACATGACGATGATGTCATAATTGGTTGCCATGGTGACGATGATGCCTTAACACGTTGCCATGGCGACGGTGATGTCATAATTGGTTGCCATGGCGACGGTGATGTCATAATTGGTTGCCATGGCGACGATGATGTCTTAATACGTTGCCATGGCGACGGTGATGTCATTATTGGTTGCCATGGCGACGGTGATATCATAATTGGTTGCCATGGCGACGATGATGTCATAATTGGTTGCCATGGCGACGATGATGCCTTAATACGTTGCCATGGCGATGATGTCATAATTGGTTGCCATGGCGACGGTGATGTCATAATTGGTTGCCATGGCGACGATGATGCCTTAATACGTTGACATGGCGACGGTGATGTCATAATTGGTTGCCATGGCGATGATGTCATACTTGGTTGCCATGGCGACGGTGATGTCATAATTGGTTGCCATGGCGATGATGATGTCATAATTGGTTGCCATGGTGACGATGATGCCTTAATACGTTGCCATGGCGATGATGTCATAATTGGTTGCCATGGCGACAGTGATGTCATAATTGGTTGCCATGGCGACGATGACGCCTTAATACGTTGCCATGGCGATGATGTCATAATTGGTTGCCATGGCGACAATGATGCCTTAATACGTTGCCATGGCAACGGTGATGTCATAATTGGTTGCCATGGCGACGATGATGCCTTAATACGTTGCCATGGCGATGATGTCATAATTGGTTGCCATGGCGACGGTGATGTCATAATTGGTTGCCATGGCGACGATGATGCCTTAATACGTTGCCATGGCGACGGTGATGTCATAATTGGTTGCCATGGTGACGGTGATGTCATAATTTGTTGCCATGGCGATGATGATGTCATAATTGGTTGCCATGGCGACGGTGATGTCATAATTGGTTGCTATGGCGACGATGATGTCATAATTGGTTGCCATGGAGACGATGATGCCTTAATATGTTGCCATGGCGACGGTGATATCATAATTGGTTGCCATGGTGACGGTGATGTCATAATTGGTTGCCATGGCGACGGTGATGCCTTGATACGTTGCCATGGCGACGGTGATGTCGTAATTGGTTGCCATGGTGACGATGATGTCATAATTGGTTGCCATGGCGACGGTGATGTCATAATTGGTTGCCATGGCGATGATGCCTTAATACGTTGCCATGGTGACGGTGATGTCATAATTGGTTGCCATGGCGACGATGATGCCTTAATACATTGCCATGGCGATGATGTCATAATTGGTTGCCATGGTGACGGTGATGTCATAATTGGTTGCCATGGCGACAATGATGCCTTAATACGTTGACATGGCGATGATGTCATAATTGGTTGCCATGGCAACGGTGATGTCATAATTGGTTGCCATGGCGACGATGATGCCTTAATACGTTGACATGGCGATGATGTCATAATTGGTTTCCATGGCGACGGTGATGTCATAATTTTTTACCATGTCGACGGTAATGTCATAATTGGTTGCCATGGCGATGATGTCATAATTGGTTGCCATGGCGACAATGATGCCTTAATACATTGCCATGGCGATGATGTCATAATTGGTTGCCATGGCGACGGTGATGTCATAATTGGTTGCCATGGCGACGGTGATGTCATAATTGGTTGCCATGGCGATGATGTCATAATTGGTTGCCATGGTGACGGTGATGTCATAATTGGTTGCCATGGCGACGATGATGCCTTAATACGTTGCCATGGCGATGATGTCATAATTGGTTGCCATGGCGACGATCATGCCTTAATACGTTGCCATGGCGATGATGTCATAATTGGTTGCCATGGCGACGGTGATGTCATAATTAGTTGCCATAGCGACGGTGATGTAACAATTGGTTGCCATGGCGACGATGATGCCTTAATACGTTGCCATGGCGACGGTGATATCATAATTGGTTGCCATGGTGACGGTGATGTCATAATTGGTTGCCATGGCGATGGTGATGTCATAATTGGTTGCCATGGCGACGATGATGCCTTAATACGTTGCCATGGCGATGATGTCATAATTGGTTGCCATGGCGATGGTGATGTCATAATTGGTTGCCATGGCGACGTGATGTCATAATTGGTTGCCATGGCGACGATGATGTCATAATTGGTTGCCATGGCGACGATGATGCCTTAATACGTTGCCATGGCGATGATGTCATAATTGGTTGCCATGGCGATGATGTCATAATTGGTTGCCATGGCGATGATGATTTCATAATTGGTTGCCATGGCGATGATGATGTCATAATTGGTTGCCATGGCGATGATGTCATAATTGGTTGACATGACGATGATGTCATAATTGGTTGCCATGGTGACGATGATGCCTTAACACGTTGCCATGGCGACGGTGATGTCATAATTGGTTGCCATGGCGACGGTGATGTCATAATTGGTTGCCATGGCGACGATGATGTCTTAATACGTTGCCATGGCGACGGTGATGTCATTATTGGTTGCCATGGCGACGGTGATATCATAATTGGTTGCCATGGCGACGATGATGTCATAATTGGTTGCCATGGCGACGATGATGCCTTAATACGTTGCCATGGCGATGATGTCATAATTGGTTGCCATGGCGACGGTGATGTCATAATTGGTTGCCATGGCGACGATGATGCCTTAATACGTTGACATGGCGACGGTGATGTCATAATTGGTTGCCATGGCGATGATGTCATACTTGGTTGCCATGGCGACGGTGATGTCATAATTGGTTGCCATGGCGATGATGATGTCATAATTGGTTGCCATGGTGACGATGATGCCTTAATACGTTGCCATGGCGATGATGTCATAATTGGTTGCCATGGCGACGATCATGCCTTAATACGTTGCCATGGCGATGATGTCATAATTAGGTTGCCATGGCGACGGTGATGTCATAATTGGTTGCCATAGCGACGGTGATGTCATAATTGGTTGCCATGGCGACGATGATGCCTTAATACGTTGCCATGGCGACGGTGATATCATAATTGGTTGCCATGGCGACGGTGATGTCATAATTGGTTGCCATGGCGACGGTGATGTCATAATTGGTTGCCATGGCGACGATGATGCCTTAATATGTTGCCATGGCGATGATGTCATAATTGGTTGCCATGGCGACGGTGATGTCATAATTGGTTGCCATGGTGACGGTGATGTCATAATTGGTTGCCATGGCGATGATGTCATAATTGGTTGCCATGGCGACGGTGATGTCATAATTGGTTGCCATGGCGACGATGATGCCTTAATACTTTGCCATGGCGATGATGTCATAATTGGTTGCCATGGCGACGGTGATGTCATAATTGGTTGCCATGGCGACGGTGATGTCATAATTGGTTGCCATGGCGACGATGATGCCTTAATACTTTGCCATGGCGATGATGTCATAATTGGTTGCCATGGCGATGGTGATGTCATAATTGGTTGCCATGGTGACGGTGATGTCATAATTGGTTGCCATGGCGATGATGTCATAATTGGTTGCCATGGCGACAGTGATGTCATAATTGGTTGCCATGGCGACGATGACGCCTTAATACGTTGCCATGGCGATGATGTCATAATTGGTTGCCATGGCGACAATGATGCCTTAATACGTTGCCATGGCAACGGTGATGTCATAATTGGTTGCCATGGCGACGATGATGCCTTAATACGTTGCCATGGCGATGATGTCATAATTGGTTGCCATGGCGACGGTGATGTCATAATTGGTTGCCATGGCGACGATGATGCCTTAATACGTTGCCATGGCGACGGTGATGTCATAATTGGTTGCCATGGTGACGGTGATGTCATAATTTGTTGCCATGGCGATGATGTCATAATTGGTTGCCATGGCGACGGTGATGTCATAATTGGTTGCTATGGCGACGATGATGTCATAATTGGTTGCCATGGAGACGATGATGCCTTAATATGTTGCCATGGCGACGGTGATATCATAATTGGTTGCCATGGTGACGGTGATGTCATAATTGGTTGCCATGGCGACGGTGATGCCTTGATACGTTGCCATGGCGACGGTGATGTCGTAATTGGTTGCCATGGTGACGATGATGTCATAATTGGTTGCCATGGCGACGGTGATGTCATAATTGGTTGCCATGGCGACGATGATGCCTTAATACGTTGCCATGGCGATGATGTCATAATTGGTTGCCATGGCGATGATGTCATAATTGGTTGCCATGGCGATGATGATGTCATAATTGGTTGCCATGGCGATGATGATGTCATAATTGGTTGCCATGGCGATGATGTCATAATTGGTTGACATGACGATGATGTCATAATTGGTTGCCATGGTGACGATGATGCCTTAACACGTTGCCATGGCGACGGTGATGTCATAATTGGTTGCCATGGCGACGGTGATGTCATAATTGGTTGCCATGGCGACGATGATGTCTTAATACGTTGCCATGGCGACGGTGATGTCATTATTGGTTGCCATGGCGACGGTGATATCATAATTGGTTGCCATGGCGACGATGATGTCATAATTGGTTGCCATGGCGACGATGATGCCTTAATACGTTGCCATGGCGATGATGTCATAATTGGTTGCCATGGCGACGGTGATGTCATAATTGGTTGCCATGGCGACGATGATGCCTTAATACGTTGACATGGCGACGGTGATGTCATAATTGGTTGCCATGGCGATGATGTCATACTTGGTTGCCATGGCGACGGTGATGTCATAATTGGTTGCCATGGCGATGATGATGTCATAATTGGTTGCCATGGTGACGATGATGCCTTAATACGTTGCCATGGCGATGATGTCATAATTGGTTGCCATGGCGACGATCATGCCTTAATACGTTGCCATGGCGATGATGTCATAATTAGGTTGCCATGGCGACGGTGATGTCATAATTGGTTGCCATAGCGACGGTGATGTCATAATTGGTTGCCATGGCGACGATGATGCCTTAATACGTTGCCATGGCGACGGTGATATCATAATTGGTTGCCATGGCGACGGTGATGTCATAATTGGTTGCCATGGCGACGGTGATGTCATAATTGGTTGCCATGGCGACGATGATGCCTTAATATGTTGCCATGGCGATGATGTCATAATTGGTTGCCATGGCGACGGTGATGTCATAATTGGTTGCCATGGTGACGGTGATGTCATAATTGGTTGCCATGGCGATGATGTCATAATTGGTTGCCATGGCGACGGTGATGTCATAATTGGTTGCCATGGCGACGATGATGCCTTAATACTTTGCCATGGCGATGATGTCATAATTGGTTGCCATGGCGACGGTGATGTCATAATTGGTTGCCATGGCGACGGTGATGTCATAATTGGTTGCCATGGCGACGATGATGCCTTAATACGTTGACATGGCGATGATGTCATAATTGGTTTCCATGGCGACGGTGATGTCATAATTTTTTGCCATGTCGACGGTGATGTCATAATTGGTTGCCATGGCGATGATGTCATAATTGGTTGCCATGGCGACAATGATGCCTTAATACATTGCCATGGCGATGATGTCATAATTGGTTGCCATGGCGACGGTGATGTCATAATTGGTTGCCATGGCGACGGTGATGTCATAATTGGTTGCCATGGCGATGATGTCATAATTGGTTGCCATGGTGACGGTGATGTCATAATTGGTTGCCATGGCGACGATGATGCCTTAATACGTTGCCATGGCGATGATGTCATAATTGGTTGCCATGGCGACGATCATGCCTTAATACGTTGCCATGGCGATGATGTCATAATTGGTTGCCATGGCGACGGTGATGTCATAATTAGTTGCCATAGCGACGGTGATGTAACAATTGGTTGCCATGGCGACGATGATGCCTTAATACGTTGCCATGGCGACGGTGATATCATAATTGGTTGCCATGGTGACGGTGATGTCATAATTGGTTGCCATGGCGATGGTGATGTCATAATTGGTTGCCATGGCGACGATGATGCCTTAATACGTTGCCATGGCGATGATGTCATAATTGGTTGCCATGGCGATGGTGATGTCATAATTGGTTGCCATGGCGACGTGATGTCATAATTGGTTGCCATGGCGACGATGATGTCATAATTGGTTGCCATGGCGACGATGATGCCTTAATACGTTGCCATGGCGATGATGTCATAATTGGTTGCCATGGCGATGATGTCATAATTGGTTGCCATGGCGATGATGATTTCATAATTGGTTGCCATGGCGATGATGATGTCATAATTGGTTGCCATGGCGATGATGTCATAATTGGTTGACATGACGATGATGTCATAATTGGTTGCCATGGTGACGATGATGCCTTAACACGTTGCCATGGCGACGGTGATGTCATAATTGGTTGCCATGGCGACGGTGATGTCATAATTGGTTGCCATGGCGACGATGATGTCTTAATACGTTGCCATGGCGACGGTGATGTCATTATTGGTTGCCATGGCGACGGTGATATCATAATTGGTTGCCATGGCGACGATGATGTCATAATTGGTTGCCATGGCGACGATGATGCCTTAATACGTTGCCATGGCGATGATGTCATAATTGGTTGCCATGGCGACGGTGATGTCATAATTGGTTGCCATGGCGACGATGATGCCTTAATACGTTGACATGGCGACGGTGATGTCATAATTGGTTGCCATGGCGATGATGTCATACTTGGTTGCCATGGCGACGGTGATGTCATAATTGGTTGCCATGGCGATGATGATGTCATAATTGGTTGCCATGGTGACGATGATGCCTTAATACGTTGCCATGGCGATGATGTCATAATTGGTTGCCATGGCGACAGTGATGTCATAATTGGTTGCCATGGCGACGATGACGCCTTAATACGTTGCCATGGCGATGATGTCATAATTGGTTGCCATGGCGACAATGATGCCTTAATACGTTGCCATGGCAACGGTGATGTCATAATTGGTTGCCATGGCGACGATGATGCCTTAATACGTTGCCATGGCGATGATGTCATAATTGGTTGCCATGGCGACGGTGATGTCATAATTGGTTGCCATGGCGACGATGATGCCTTAATACGTTGCCATGGCGACGGTGATGTCATAATTGGTTGCCATGGTGACGGTGATGTCATAATTTGTTGCCATGGCGATGATGATGTCATAATTGGTTGCCATGGCGACGGTGATGTCATAATTGGTTGCTATGGCGACGATGATGTCATAATTGGTTGCCATGGAGACGATGATGCCTTAATATGTTGCCATGGCGACGGTGATATCATAATTGGTTGCCATGGTGACGGTGATGTCATAATTGGTTGCCATGGCGACGGTGATGCCTTGATACGTTGCCATGGCGACGGTGATGTCGTAATTGGTTGCCATGGTGACGATGATGTCATAATTGGTTGCCATGGCGACGGTGATGTCATAATTGGTTGCCATGGCGATGATGCCTTAATACGTTGCCATGGTGACGGTGATGTCATAATTGGTTGCCATGGCGACGATGATGCCTTAATACATTGCCATGGCGATGATGTCATAATTGGTTGCCATGGTGACGGTGATGTCATAATTGGTTGCCATGGCGACAATGATGCCTTAATACGTTGACATGGCGATGATGTCATAATTGGTTGCCATGGCAACGGTGATGTCATAATTGGTTGCCATGGCGACGATGATGCCTTAATACGTTGACATGGCGATGATGTCATAATTGGTTTCCATGGCGACGGTGATGTCATAATTTTTTACCATGTCGACGGTAATGTCATAATTGGTTGCCATGGCGATGATGTCATAATTGGTTGCCATGGCGACAATGATGCCTTAATACATTGCCATGGCGATGATGTCATAATTGGTTGCCATGGCGACGGTGATGTCATAATTGGTTGCCATGGCGACGGTGATGTCATAATTGGTTGCCATGGCGATGATGTCATAATTGGTTGCCATGGTGACGGTGATGTCATAATTGGTTGCCATGGCGACGATGATGCCTTAATACGTTGCCATGGCGATGATGTCATAATTGGTTGCCATGGCGACGATCATGCCTTAATACGTTGCCATGGCGATGATGTCATAATTGGTTGCCATGGCGACGGTGATGTCATAATTAGTTGCCATAGCGACGGTGATGTAACAATTGGTTGCCATGGCGACGATGATGCCTTAATACGTTGCCATGGCGACGGTGATATCATAATTGGTTGCCATGGTGACGGTGATGTCATAATTGGTTGCCATGGCGATGGTGATGTCATAATTGGTTGCCATGGCGATGATGTCATACTTGGTTGCCATGGCGACGGTGATGTCATAATTGGTTGCCATGGCGATGATGATGTCATAATTGGTTGCCATGGTGACGATGATGCCTTAATACGTTGCCATGGCGATGATGTCATAATTGGTTGCCATGGCGACAGTGATGTCATAATTGGTTGCCATGGCGACGATGACGCCTTAATACGTTGCCATGGCGATGATGTCATAATTGGTTGCCATGGCGACAATGATGCCTTAATACGTTGCCATGGCAACGGTGATGTCATAATTGGTTGCCATGGCGACGATGATGCCTTAATACGTTGCCATGGCGATGATGTCATAATTGGTTGCCATGGCGACGGTGATGTCATAATTGGTTGCCATGGCGACGATGATGCCTTAATACGTTGCCATGGCGACGGTGATGTCATAATTGGTTGCCATGGTGACGGTGATGTCATAATTTGTTGCCATGGCGATGATGATGTCATAATTGGTTGCCATGGCGACGGTGATGTCATAATTGGTTGCTATGGCGACGATGATGTCATAATTGGTTGCCATGGAGACGATGATGCCTTAATATGTTGCCATGGCGACGGTGATATCATAATTGGTTGCCATGGTGACGGTGATGTCATAATTGGTTGCCATGGCGACGGTGATGCCTTGATACGTTGCCATGGCGACGGTGATGTCGTAATTGGTTGCCATGGTGACGATGATGTCATAATTGGTTGCCATGGCGACGGTGATGTCATAATTGGTTGCCATGGCGATGATGCCTTAATACGTTGCCATGGTGACGGTGATGTCATAATTGGTTGCCATGGCGACGATGATGCCTTAATACATTGCCATGGCGATGATGTCATAATTGGTTGCCATGGTGACGGTGATGTCATAATTGGTTGCCATGGCGACAATGATGCCTTAATACGTTGACATGGCGATGATGTCATAATTGGTTGCCATGGCAACGGTGATGTCATAATTGGTTGCCATGGCGACGATGATGCCTTAATACGTTGACATGGCGATGATGTCATAATTGGTTTCCATGGCGACGGTGATGTCATAATTTTTTACCATGTCGACGGTAATGTCATAATTGGTTGCCATGGCGATGATGTCATAATTGGTTGCCATGGCGACAATGATGCCTTAATACATTGCCATGGCGATGATGTCATAATTGGTTGCCATGGCGACGGTGATGTCATAATTGGTTGCCATGGCGACGGTGATGTCATAATTGGTTGCCATGGCGATGATGTCATAATTGGTTGCCATGGTGACGGTGATGTCATAATTGGTTGCCATGGCGACGATGATGCCTTAATACGTTGCCATGGCGATGATGTCATAATTGGTTGCCATGGCGACGATCATGCCTTAATACGTTGCCATGGCGATGATGTCATAATTGGTTGCCATGGCGACGGTGATGTCATAATTAGTTGCCATAGCGACGGTGATGTAACAATTGGTTGCCATGGCGACGATGATGCCTTAATACGTTGCCATGGCGACGGTGATATCATAATTGGTTGCCATGGTGACGGTGATGTCATAATTGGTTGCCATGGCGATGGTGATGTCATAATTGGTTGCCATGGCGACGATGATGCCTTAATACGTTGCCATGGCGATGATGTCATAATTGGTTGCCATGGCGATGGTGATGTCATAATTGGTTGCCATGGCGACGTGATGTCATAATTGGTTGCCATGGCGACGATGATGTCATAATTGGTTGCCATGGCGACGATGATGCCTTAATACGTTGCCATGGCGATGATGTCATAATTGGTTGCCATGGCGATGATGTCATAATTGGTTGCCATGGCGATGATGATTTCATAATTGGTTGCCATGGCGATGATGATGTCATAATTGGTTGCCATGGCGATGATGTCATAATTGGTTGACATGACGATGATGTCATAATTGGTTGCCATGGTGACGATGATGCCTTAACACGTTGCCATGGCGACGGTGATGTCATAATTGGTTGCCATGGCGACGGTGATGTCATAATTGGTTGCCATGGCGACGATGATGTCTTAATACGTTGCCATGGCGACGGTGATGTCATTATTGGTTGCCATGGCGACGGTGATATCATAATTGGTTGCCATGGCGACGATGATGTCATAATTGGTTGCCATGGCGACGATGATGCCTTAATACGTTGCCATGGCGATGATGTCATAATTGGTTGCCATGGCGACGGTGATGTCATAATTGGTTGCCATGGCGACGATGATGCCTTAATACGTTGACATGGCGACGGTGATGTCATAATTGGTTGCCATGGCGATGATGTCATACTTGGTTGCCATGGCGACGGTGATGTCATAATTGGTTGCCATGGCGATGATGATGTCATAATTGGTTGCCATGGTGACGATGATGCCTTAATACGTTGCCATGGCGATGATGTCATAATTGGTTGCCATGGCGACGATCATGCCTTAATACGTTGCCATGGCGATGATGTCATAATTAGGTTGCCATGGCGACGGTGATGTCATAATTGGTTGCCATAGCGACGGTGATGTCATAATTGGTTGCCATGGCGACGATGATGCCTTAATACGTTGCCATGGCGACGGTGATATCATAATTGGTTGCCATGGCGACGGTGATGTCATAATTGGTTGCCATGGCGACGGTGATGTCATAATTGGTTGCCATGGCGACGATGATGCCTTAATATGTTGCCATGGCGATGATGTCATAATTGGTTGCCATGGCGACGGTGATGTCATAATTGGTTGCCATGGTGACGGTGATGTCATAATTGGTTGCCATGGCGATGATGTCATAATTGGTTGCCATGGCGACGGTGATGTCATAATTGGTTGCCATGGCGACGATGATGCCTTAATACTTTGCCATGGCGATGATGTCATAATTGGTTGCCATGGCGACGGTGATGTCATAATTGGTTGCCATGGCGACGGTGATGTCATAATTGGTTGCCATGGCGACGATGATGCCTTAATACTTTGCCATGGCGATGATGTCATAATTGGTTGCCATGGCGATGGTGATGTCATAATTGGTTGCCATGGTGACGGTGATGTCATAATTGGTTGCCATGGCGATGATGTCATAATTGGTTGCCATGGCGACAGTGATGTCATAATTGGTTGCCATGGCGACGATGACGCCTTAATACGTTGCCATGGCGATGATGTCATAATTGGTTGCCATGGCGACAATGATGCCTTAATACGTTGCCATGGCAACGGTGATGTCATAATTGGTTGCCATGGCGACGATGATGCCTTAATACGTTGCCATGGCGATGATGTCATAATTGGTTGCCATGGCGACGGTGATGTCATAATTGGTTGCCATGGCGACGATGATGCCTTAATACGTTGCCATGGCGACGGTGATGTCATAATTGGTTGCCATGGTGACGGTGATGTCATAATTTGTTGCCATGGCGATGATGTCATAATTGGTTGCCATGGCGACGGTGATGTCATAATTGGTTGCTATGGCGACGATGATGTCATAATTGGTTGCCATGGAGACGATGATGCCTTAATATGTTGCCATGGCGACGGTGATATCATAATTGGTTGCCATGGTGACGGTGATGTCATAATTGGTTGCCATGGCGACGGTGATGCCTTGATACGTTGCCATGGCGACGGTGATGTCGTAATTGGTTGCCATGGTGACGATGATGTCATAATTGGTTGCCATGGCGACGGTGATGTCATAATTGGTTGCCATGGCGACGATGATGCCTTAATACGTTGCCATGGCGATGATGTCATAATTGGTTGCCATGGCGATGATGTCATAATTGGTTGCCATGGCGATGATGATGTCATAATTGGTTGCCATGGCGATGATGATGTCATAATTGGTTGCCATGGCGATGATGTCATAATTGGTTGACATGACGATGATGTCATAATTGGTTGCCATGGTGACGATGATGCCTTAACACGTTGCCATGGCGACGGTGATGTCATAATTGGTTGCCATGGCGACGGTGATGTCATAATTGGTTGCCATGGCGACGATGATGTCTTAATACGTTGCCATGGCGACGGTGATGTCATTATTGGTTGCCATGGCGACGGTGATATCATAATTGGTTGCCATGGCGACGATGATGTCATAATTGGTTGCCATGGCGACGATGATGCCTTAATACGTTGCCATGGCGATGATGTCATAATTGGTTGCCATGGCGACGGTGATGTCATAATTGGTTGCCATGGCGACGATGATGCCTTAATACGTTGACATGGCGACGGTGATGTCATAATTGGTTGCCATGGCGATGATGTCATACTTGGTTGCCATGGCGACGGTGATGTCATAATTGGTTGCCATGGCGATGATGATGTCATAATTGGTTGCCATGGTGACGATGATGCCTTAATACGTTGCCATGGCGATGATGTCATAATTGGTTGCCATGGCGACGATCATGCCTTAATACGTTGCCATGGCGATGATGTCATAATTAGGTTGCCATGGCGACGGTGATGTCATAATTGGTTGCCATAGCGACGGTGATGTCATAATTGGTTGCCATGGCGACGATGATGCCTTAATACGTTGCCATGGCGACGGTGATATCATAATTGGTTGCCATGGCGACGGTGATGTCATAATTGGTTGCCATGGCGACGGTGATGTCATAATTGGTTGCCATGGCGACGATGATGCCTTAATATGTTGCCATGGCGATGATGTCATAATTGGTTGCCATGGCGACGGTGATGTCATAATTGGTTGCCATGGTGACGGTGATGTCATAATTGGTTGCCATGGCGATGATGTCATAATTGGTTGCCATGGCGACGGTGATGTCATAATTGGTTGCCATGGCGACGATGATGCCTTAATACTTTGCCATGGCGATGATGTCATAATTGGTTGCCATGGCGACGGTGATGTCATAATTGGTTGCCATGGCGACGGTGATGTCATAATTGGTTGCCATGGCGACGATGATGCCTTAATACTTTGCCATGGCGATGATGTCATAATTGGTTGCCATGGCGATGGTGATGTCATAATTGGTTGCCATGGTGACGGTGATGTCATAATTGGTTGCCATGGCGATGATGTCATAATTGGTTGCCATGGCGACAGTGATGTCATAATTGGTTGCCATGGCGACGATGACGCCTTAATACGTTGCCATGGCGATGATGTCATAATTGGTTGCCATGGCGACAATGATGCCTTAATACGTTGCCATGGCAACGGTGATGTCATAATTGGTTGCCATGGCGACGATGATGCCTTAATACGTTGCCATGGCGATGATGTCATAATTGGTTGCCATGGCGACGGTGATGTCATAATTGGTTGCCATGGCGACGATGATGCCTTAATACGTTGCCATGGCGACGGTGATGTCATAATTGGTTGCCATGGTGACGGTGATGTCATAATTTGTTGCCATGGCGATGATGATGTCATAATTGGTTGCCATGGCGACGGTGATGTCATAATTGGTTGCTATGGCGACGATGATGTCATAATTGGTTGCCATGGAGACGATGATGCCTTAATATGTTGCCATGGCGACGGTGATATCATAATTGGTTGCCATGGTGACGGTGATGTCATAATTGGTTGCCATGGCGACGGTGATGCCTTGATACGTTGCCATGGCGACGGTGATGTCGTAATTGGTTGCCATGGTGACGATGATGTCATAATTGGTTGCCATGGCGACGGTGATGTCATAATTGGTTGCCATGGCGATGATGCCTTAATACGTTGCCATGGTGACGGTGATGTCATAATTGGTTGCCATGGCGACGATGATGCCTTAATACATTGCCATGGCGATGATGTCATAATTGGTTGCCATGGTGACGGTGATGTCATAATTGGTTGCCATGGCGACAATGATGCCTTAATACGTTGACATGGCGATGATGTCATAATTGGTTGCCATGGCAACGGTGATGTCATAATTGGTTGCCATGGCGACGATGATGCCTTAATACATTGCCATGGCGATGATGTCATAATTGGTTGCCATGGTGACGGTGATGTCATAATTGGTTGCCATGGCGACAATGATGCCTTAATACGTTGACATGGCGATGATGTCATAATTGGTTGCCATGGCAACGGTGATGTCATAATTGGTTGCCATGGCGACGATGATGCCTTAATACGTTGACATGGCGATGATGTCATAATTGGTTTCCATGGCGACGGTGATGTCATAATTTTTTGCCATGTCGACGGTGATGTCATAATTGGTTGCCATGGCGATGATGTCATAATTGGTTGCCATGGCGACAATGATGCCTTAATACATTGCCATGGCGATGATGTCATAATTGGTTGCCATGGCGACGGTGATGTCATAATTGGTTGCCATGGCGACGGTGATGTCATAATTGGTTGCCATGGCGATGATGTCATAATTGGTTGCCATGGTGACGGTGATGTCATAATTGGTTGCCATGGCGACGATGATGCCTTAATACGTTGCCATGGCGATGATGTCATAATTGGTTGCCATGGCGACGATCATGCCTTAATACGTTGCCATGGCGATGATGTCATAATTGGTTGCCATGGCGACAGTGATGTCATAATTAGTTGCCATAGCGACGGTGATGTAACAATTGGTTGCCATGGCGACGATGATGCCTTAATACGTTGCCATGGCGACGGTGATATCATAATTGGTTGCCATGGTGACGGTGATGTCATAATTGGTTGCCATGGCGACGGTGATGTCATAATTGGTTGCCATGGCGACGATGATGCCTTAATACGTTGCCATGGCGATGATGTCATAATTGGTTGCCATGGCGATGGTGATGTCATAATTGGTTGCCATGGCGACGTGATGTCATAATTGGTTGCCATGGCGATGATGTCATAATTGGTTGCCATGGCGAACGTGATGTCATAATTGGTTGCCATGGCGACGGTGATGTCATAATTGGTTGCCATGGCGACGGTGATGTCATAATTGGTTGCCATGGCGATGATGTCATAATTTGTTGCCATGGCGACGGTGATGTCATAATTGGTTACCATGGCGACGATGATGCCTTAATACATTGCCATGGCGATGATGCCTTAATACATTGCCATGGCGATGATGTCATAATTGGTTGCCATGGCGACGGTGATGTCATAATTTGGTTGCCATGGCGACGATGATGCCTTAATACGTTGCCATGGCGATGATGTCATAATTGGTTGCCATGGCGACGATCATGCCTTAATACGTTGCCATGGCGATGATGTCATAATTGGTTGCCATGGCGACGGTGATGTCATAATTAGTTGCCATAGCGACGGTGATGTCATAATTGGTTGCCATGGCGACGATGATGCCTTAATACGTTGCCATGGCGACGGTGATATCATAATTGGTTGCCATGGTGACGGTGATGTCATAATTGGTTGCCATGGCGACGGTGATGTCATAATTGGTTGCCATGGCGACGATGATGCCTTAATACGTTGCCATGGCGATGATGTCATAATTGGTTGCCATGGCGATGGTGATGTCATAATTGGTTGCCATGGCGACGTGATGTCATAATTGGTTGCCATGGCGATGATGTCATAATTGGTTGCCATGGCGACGGTGATGTCATAATTGGTTGCCATGGCGACGATGATGCCTTAATATGTTGCCATGGCGATGATGTCATAATTGGTTGCCATGCTGACGATGATGCCTTAATACGTTGCCATGGCAACGGTGATGTCATAATTGGTTGACATGGCGACTATGATGCCTTAATACGTTGCCATGGCGATGATGTCATAATTGGTTGCCATGGCGACGGTGATGTCATAATTGGTTAACATGGCGACGGTAATGTCATAATTGGTTGACATGGCGATGATGTCATAATTGGTTGCCATGGCGATGATGATGCTTTAATACGTTGCCATGGCGACGATGAAGTCATAATTGGTTGCCATGGCGACGATGATGTCATAATTGGTTGCCATGGCGATTATGTCATAATTGATTGCCATGGCGATGATGATGTCATAATTGGTTGCCATGGCGATGATGTCATAATTGGTTGCCATGGCGATGATGTCATAATTGGTTGCCATGACGATGATGTCATAATTGGTTGCCATGGTGACGATGATGCCTTAACACGTTGCCATGGCGACGGTGATGTCTTAATTGGTTGCAATGGCGACGGTGATGTCATAATTGGTTGCCATGGCGACGATGATGTCTTAATACGTTGCCATGGCGACGGTGATGTCATTATTGGTTGCCATGGCGACGGTGATATCATAATTGGTTGCCATGGTGACGATGATGTCATAATTGGTTGCCATGGCGACGATGATGCCTTAATACGTTGCCATGGCGATGATGTCATAATTGGTTTCCATGGCGACGGTGATGTCATAATTGGTTGCCATGGCGACGATGATGCCTTAATACATTGCCATGGCGACGGTGATGTCATAATTGGTTGCCATGGCGATGATGTCATACTTGGTTGCCATGGCGACGGTGATGTCATAATTGGTTGCAATGGTGACGATGATGTCATAATTGGTTGCCATGGCGATGGTGATGTCATAATTGGTTGCCATGGCGATGATGAAGTCATAATTGGTTGCCATGTCGACGATGATGCCTTAATACGTTCCCATGGCGATGATGTCATAATTGTTTGCCATGACGACGATCATGCCTTAATACATTGCAATGGCGATAATGTCATAATTGGTTGCCATGGCGACGGTGATGTCATAATTGGTTGCCATAGCGACGGTGATGTCATAATTGGTTGCCATGGCGACGATGATGCCTTAATACGTTGCCATGGCGACGGTGATATCATAATTGGTTGCCATGGCGACGGAGATGTCATAATTGGTTGCCATGGCGACGGTGATGTCATAATTGGTTGCCATGGCGACGATGATGCCTTAATACGTTGCCATGGTGATGATGTCATAATTGGTTGCCATGGCGACGGTGATGTCATAATTGGTTGCCATGGCGACGGTGATGCCTTGATACGTTGCCATGGCGACGGTGATGTCGTAATTGGTTGCCATGGCGACGGTGATGTCATAATTGGTTGCCATGGCGACGGTGATGTCATAATTGGTTGCCATGGCGATGATGCCTTAATACGTTGCCATGGCGACGGTGATGTCATAATTGGTTGCCATGGCGACAATGATGCCTTAATACATTGCCATGGCGATGATGTCATAATTGGTTGCCATGGTGACGGTGATGTCATAATTGGTTGCCATGGCGACGATGATGCCTTAATACGTTCCCATGGCGATGATGTCATAATTGGTTGCCATGGCAACGGTGATGTCATAATTGGTTGCCATGGCGACGATGATGACTTAATACGTTGACATGGCGATGATGTCATAATTGGTTTCCATGGCGACGGTGATGTCATAATTTTTTGCCATGGCGACGGTGATGTCATAATTGGTTGCCATGGCGATGATGTCATAATTGGTTGCCATGGCGACGGTGATGTCATAATTGGTTGCCATGGCGACGATGATGCCTTAATACATTGCCATGGCGATGATGTCATAATTGGTTGCCATGGCGACGGTGATGTCATAATTGGTTGCCATGGCGACTGTGATGTCATAATTGGTTGCCATGGCAATGATGTCATAATTGGTTGCCATGGCGACGGTGATGTCATAATTGGTTGCCATGGCGACGATGATGCCTTAATACGTTGCCATGGCGATGATGTCATAATTGGTTGCCATGGCGACGGTGATGTCATAATTGGTTGCCATGGCGACGGTGATGTCATAATTGGTTGCCATGGCGACAATGATTTCATAATTGGTTGCCATGGCGACGATGATGCCTTAATACGTTGACATGGCGATGATGTCATAATTGGTTGCCATGGCGACGGTGATGTCATAATTGGTTGCCATGGCGACGATGATGCCTTAATACGTTGCCATGGCGATGATGTCATAATTGGTTGCCATGGCGACGGTGATGTCATAATTGGTTGCCATGGCGACTGTGATGTCATAATTGGTTGCCATGGCGACAATGATGTCATAATTGGTTGCCATGGCGACGATGATGCCTTAATACGTTGACATGGCGATGATGTCATAATTGGTTGCCATGGTGACGGTGATGTCATAATTGGTTGCCATGGCGACGATGATGCCTTAATACGTTGCCATGGCGATGATGTCATAATTGGTTGCCATGGCGATGATGATGCCTTAATACGTTGCCATGGCGACGGTAATGTCATAATTTGTTGCCATGTCGATGATGATGTCATAATTGGTTGCCATGGCGACGGTGATGTCATAATTGGTTGCTATGGCTACGATGATGTCATAATTGGTTGCCATGGAGACTATGATGCCTTAATACGTTGCCATGGCGACGGTGATATCATTGGTTGCCATGGCTACGGTGATGTCATAATTGGTTGCCATGGCGGTGATGTCATAATTGGTTGCCATGGCGACGGTGATGTCATAATTGGTTGCCATGGCGACGATGATGCCTTAATACGTTGCCATGATGATGATGTCATAATTGGTTGCCATGGCGATGGTGATGTCATAATTGGTTGCCATGGCGATGGTGATGTCATAATTGGTTGCCATGGCGACAATAATGTCATAATTGGTTGCCATGGCGACGATGATGCCTTAATACGTTGACATGGCGATGATGTCATAATTGGTTGCCATGGCGACGGTGATGTCATAATTGGTTTCCATGGCGACGATGATGCCTTAATACGTTGCATGGCGATGATGTCATAATTGGTTGCCATGGCAAAGATGATGCCTTAATACGTTGCCATGGCGACGGTGATGTCATAATTTGTTGCCATGGTGATGATGATGTCATGCCATGGCGACGGTGATGTCATAATTGGTTGCCATGGCGACGATGATGTCATAATTGGTTGCCATGGAGACGATGATGCCTTAATACGTTGCCATGGCGATGATGTCATAAATGGTTGCCATGGCGACGGTGATGTCATAATTGGTTGCCATGGCGACGATTATGCCTTAATACGTTGCCATGGCGATGATGTCATAATTGGTTGCCATGGCGACGGTGATGTCATAATTGGTTGCCATGGCGACGGTGATGTCATAATTGGTTGCCATGGCGACAATGATGTCATAATTGGTTGCCATGGCGACGATGATGCCTTAATATGTTGCCATGGCGATGATGTCATAATTGGTTGCCATGGTGACGGTGATGTCATAATTGGTTGCCATGGTGACGGTGATGTCATAATTGGTTGCCATGGCGACAATGATGTCATAATTGGTTGCCATGGTGACGATGATGCCTTAATACGTTGCCATGGCGATGATGTCATAATTGGTTGCCATGGCGACGGTGATGTCATAATTGGTTGCCATGGCGACGATGATGCCTTAATACGTTGCCATGGCGATGATGTCATAATTGGTTGCCATGGTGACGGTGATGTAATAATTGGTTGCCATGGCGATGTTGATGTCATAATTTTTTGCCATGGCGACAATGATGTCATGATTGGTTGCCATGGCGACGATGATGCCTTAATATGTTGCCATGGCGACGGTGATGTCATAATTTGTTGCCATGGCGATGATGATGTCATAATTGGTTGCCATGGCGACGGTGATGTCATAATTGGTTGCCATGGCGACGATGATGCCTTAATACGTTGCCATGGCAATGATGTCATAAATGGTTGCCATGGCGACGGTGATGTCATAATTCGTTTGCCATGGTGACGGTGATGTCATAATTGGTTGCCATGGTGACGGTGATGTCATAATTGGTTGCCATGGCGACGGTGATGTCATAATTGGTTGCCATGACGATGATGATGTCATAATTGGTTGCCATGGTGATGATGTCATAATTGGTTGCCATGGCGATTATGTCATAATTGGTTGCCATGGCGACGATGATACCTTAATACGTTGCCATGGCGATGAAGTCATAATTGGTTGCCATGGCGATGATGATGTCATAATAGGTTGCCATGGCGACGGTGAGGTCATAATTGGTTGCCATGGCGATGATGTCATAATAGGTTGCCATGGCGATGATGTCATAATAGGTTGCCATGGCGACGGTGATGTCATAATTGGTTGCCATGGCGACGGTGATGTAATAATTGGTTGCCATGGCGACGATGATGCCTTAATACGTTGCCATGGCGACGATGATGCCTTAATATGTTGCCATGGCGACGGTGATGTCATAATTGGTTGCCATGGCGATGATGTCATAATTGGTTGCCATGGCGATGATGATGTCATAATTGGTTGCCATGGCGATGATGATGTCATAATTGGTTGCCATGGCGATGATGTCATAATTGGTTGACATGACGATGATGTCATAATTGGTTGCCATGGTGACGATGATGCCTTAACACGTTGCCATGGCGACGGTGATGTCATAATTGGTTGCCATGGCGACGGTGATGTCATAATTGGTTGCCATGGCGACGATGATGTCTTAATACGTTGCCATGGCGACGGTGATGTCATTATTGGTTGCCATGGCGACGGTGATATCATAATTGGTTGCCATGGCGACGATGATGTCATAATTGGTTGCCATGGCGACGATGATGCCTTAATACGTTGCCATGGCGATGATGTCATAATTGGTTGCCATGGCGACGGTGATGTCATAATTGGTTGCCATGGCGACGATGATGCCTTAATACGTTGACATGGCGACGGTGATGTCATAATTGGTTGCCATGGCGATGATGTCATACTTGGTTGCCATGGCGACGGTGATGTCATAATTGGTTGCCATGGCGATGATGATGTCATAATTGGTTGCCATGGTGACGATGATGCCTTAATACGTTGCCATGGCGATGATGTCATAATTGGTTGCCATGGCGACGATCATGCCTTAATACGTTGCCATGGCGATGATGTCATAATTAGGTTGCCATGGCGACGGTGATGTCATAATTGGTTGCCATAGCGACGGTGATGTCATAATTGGTTGCCATGGCGACGATGATGCCTTAATACGTTGCCATGGCGACGGTGATATCATAATTGGTTGCCATGGCGACGGTGATGTCATAATTGGTTGCCATGGCGACGGTGATGTCATAATTGGTTGCCATGGCGACGATGATGCCTTAATATGTTGCCATGGCGATGATGTCATAATTGGTTGCCATGGCGACGGTGATGTCATAATTGGTTGCCATGGTGACGGTGATGTCATAATTGGTTGCCATGGCGATGATGTCATAATTGGTTGCCATGGCGACGGTGATGTCATAATTGGTTGCCATGGCGACGATGATGCCTTAATACTTTGCCATGGCGATGATGTCATAATTGGTTGCCATGGCGACGGTGATGTCATAATTGGTTGCCATGGCGACGGTGATGTCATAATTGGTTGCCATGGCGACGATGATGCCTTAATACTTTGCCATGGCGATGATGTCATAATTGGTTGCCATGGCGATGGTGATGTCATAATTGGTTGCCATGGTGACGGTGATGTCATAATTGGTTGCCATGGCGATGATGTCATAATTGGTTGCCATGGCGACAGTGATGTCATAATTGGTTGCCATGGCGACGATGACGCCTTAATACGTTGCCATGGCGATGATGTCATAATTGGTTGCCATGGCGACAATGATGCCTTAATACGTTGCCATGGCAACGGTGATGTCATAATTGGTTGCCATGGCGACGATGATGCCTTAATACGTTGCCATGGCGATGATGTCATAATTGGTTGCCATGGCGACGGTGATGTCATAATTGGTTGCCATGGCGACGATGATGCCTTAATACGTTGCCATGGCGACGGTGATGTCATAATTGGTTGCCATGGTGACGGTGATGTCATAATTTGTTGCCATGGCGATGATGATGTCATAATTGGTTGCCATGGCGACGGTGATGTCATAATTGGTTGCTATGGCGACGATGATGTCATAATTGGTTGCCATGGAGACGATGATGCCTTAATATGTTGCCATGGCGACGGTGATATCATAATTGGTTGCCATGGTGACGGTGATGTCATAATTGGTTGCCATGGCGACGGTGATGCCTTGATACGTTGCCATGGCGACGGTGATGTCGTAATTGGTTGCCATGGTGACGATGATGTCATAATTGGTTGCCATGGCGACGGTGATGTCATAATTGGTTGCCATGGCGATGATGCCTTAATACGTTGCCATGGTGACGGTGATGTCATAATTGGTTGCCATGGCGACGATGATGCCTTAATACATTGCCATGGCGATGATGTCATAATTGGTTGCCATGGTGACGGTGATGTCATAATTGGTTGCCATGGCGACAATGATGCCTTAATACGTTGACATGGCGATGATGTCATAATTGGTTGCCATGGCAACGGTGATGTCATAATTGGTTGCCATGGCGACGATGATGCCTTAATACATTGCCATGGCGATGATGTCATAATTGGTTGCCATGGTGACGGTGATGTCATAATTGGTTGCCATGGCGACAATGATGCCTTAATACGTTGACATGGCGATGATGTCATAATTGGTTGCCATGGCAACGGTGATGTCATAATTGGTTGCCATGGCGACGATGATGCCTTAATACGTTGACATGGCGATGATGTCATAATTGGTTTCCATGGCGACGGTGATGTCATAATTTTTTGCCATGTCGACGGTGATGTCATAATTGGTTGCCATGGCGATGATGTCATAATTGGTTGCCATGGCGACAATGATGCCTTAATACATTGCCATGGCGATGATGTCATAATTGGTTGCCATGGCGACGGTGATGTCATAATTGGTTGCCATGGCGACGGTGATGTCATAATTGGTTGCCATGGCGATGATGTCATAATTGGTTGCCATGGTGACGGTGATGTCATAATTGGTTGCCATGGCGACGATGATGCCTTAATACGTTGCCATGGCGATGATGTCATAATTGGTTGCCATGGCGACGATCATGCCTTAATACGTTGCCATGGCGATGATGTCATAATTGGTTGCCATGGCGACAGTGATGTCATAATTAGTTGCCATAGCGACGGTGATGTAACAATTGGTTGCCATGGCGACGATGATGCCTTAATACGTTGCCATGGCGACGGTGATATCATAATTGGTTGCCATGGTGACGGTGATGTCATAATTGGTTGCCATGGCGACGGTGATGTCATAATTGGTTGCCATGGCGACGATGATGCCTTAATACGTTGCCATGGCGATGATGTCATAATTGGTTGCCATGGCGATGGTGATGTCATAATTGGTTGCCATGGCGACGTGATGTCATAATTGGTTGCCATGGCGATGATGTCATAATTGGTTGCCATGGCGAACGTGATGTCATAATTGGTTGCCATGGCGACGGTGATGTCATAATTGGTTGCCATGGCGACGGTGATGTCATAATTGGTTGCCATGGCGATGATGTCATAATTTGTTGCCATGGCGACGGTGATGTCATAATTGGTTACCATGGCGACGATGATGCCTTAATACATTGCCATGGCGATGATGCCTTAATACATTGCCATGGCGATGATGTCATAATTGGTTGCCATGGCGACGGTGATGTCATAATTTGGTTGCCATGGCGACGATGATGCCTTAATACGTTGCCATGGCGATGATGTCATAATTGGTTGCCATGGCGACGATCATGCCTTAATACGTTGCCATGGCGATGATGTCATAATTGGTTGCCATGGCGACGGTGATGTCATAATTAGTTGCCATAGCGACGGTGATGTCATAATTGGTTGCCATGGCGACGATGATGCCTTAATACGTTGCCATGGCGACGGTGATATCATAATTGGTTGCCATGGTGACGGTGATGTCATAATTGGTTGCCATGGCGACGGTGATGTCATAATTGGTTGCCATGGCGACGATGATGCCTTAATACGTTGCCATGGCGATGATGTCATAATTGGTTGCCATGGCGATGGTGATGTCATAATTGGTTGCCATGGCGACGTGATGTCATAATTGGTTGCCATGGCGATGATGTCATAATTGGTTGCCATGGCGACGGTGATGTCATAATTGGTTGCCATGGCGACGATGATGCCTTAATATGTTGCCATGGCGATGATGTCATAATTGGTTGCCATGCTGACGATGATGCCTTAATACGTTGCCATGGCAACGGTGATGTCATAATTGGTTGACATGGCGACTATGATGCCTTAATACGTTGCCATGGCGATGATGTCATAATTGGTTGCCATGGCGACGGTGATGTCATAATTGGTTAACATGGCGACGGTAATGTCATAATTGGTTGACATGGCGATGATGTCATAATTGGTTGCCATGGCGATGATGATGCTTTAATACGTTGCCATGGCGACGATGAAGTCATAATTGGTTGCCATGGCGACGATGATGTCATAATTGGTTGCCATGGCGATTATGTCATAATTGATTGCCATGGCGATGATGATGTCATAATTGGTTGCCATGGCGATGATGTCATAATTGGTTGCCATGGCGATGATGTCATAATTGGTTGCCATGACGATGATGTCATAATTGGTTGCCATGGTGACGATGATGCCTTAACACGTTGCCATGGCGACGGTGATGTCTTAATTGGTTGCAATGGCGACGGTGATGTCATAATTGGTTGCCATGGCGACGATGATGTCTTAATACGTTGCCATGGCGACGGTGATGTCATTATTGGTTGCCATGGCGACGGTGATATCATAATTGGTTGCCATGGTGACGATGATGTCATAATTGGTTGCCATGGCGACGATGATGCCTTAATACGTTGCCATGGCGATGATGTCATAATTGGTTTCCATGGCGACGGTGATGTCATAATTGGTTGCCATGGCGACGATGATGCCTTAATACATTGCCATGGCGACGGTGATGTCATAATTGGTTGCCATGGCGATGATGTCATACTTGGTTGCCATGGCGACGGTGATGTCATAATTGGTTGCAATGGTGACGATGATGTCATAATTGGTTGCCATGGCGATGGTGATGTCATAATTGGTTGCCATGGCGATGATGAAGTCATAATTGGTTGCCATGTCGACGATGATGCCTTAATACGTTCCCATGGCGATGATGTCATAATTGTTTGCCATGACGACGATCATGCCTTAATACATTGCAATGGCGATAATGTCATAATTGGTTGCCATGGCGACGGTGATGTCATAATTGGTTGCCATAGCGACGGTGATGTCATAATTGGTTGCCATGGCGACGATGATGCCTTAATACGTTGCCATGGCGACGGTGATATCATAATTGGTTGCCATGGCGACGGAGATGTCATAATTGGTTGCCATGGCGACGGTGATGTCATAATTGGTTGCCATGGCGACGATGATGCCTTAATACGTTGCCATGGTGATGATGTCATAATTGGTTGCCATGGCGACGGTGATGTCATAATTGGTTGCCATGGCGACGGTGATGCCTTGATACGTTGCCATGGCGACGGTGATGTCGTAATTGGTTGCCATGGCGACGGTGATGTCATAATTGGTTGCCATGGCGACGGTGATGTCATAATTGGTTGCCATGGCGATGATGCCTTAATACGTTGCCATGGCGACGGTGATGTCATAATTGGTTGCCATGGCGACAATGATGCCTTAATACATTGCCATGGCGATGATGTCATAATTGGTTGCCATGGTGACGGTGATGTCATAATTGGTTGCCATGGCGACGATGATGCCTTAATACGTTCCCATGGCGATGATGTCATAATTGGTTGCCATGGCAACGGTGATGTCATAATTGGTTGCCATGGCGACGATGATGACTTAATACGTTGACATGGCGATGATGTCATAATTGGTTTCCATGGCGACGGTGATGTCATAATTTTTTGCCATGGCGACGGTGATGTCATAATTGGTTGCCATGGCGATGATGTCATAATTGGTTGCCATGGCGACGGTGATGTCATAATTGGTTGCCATGGCGACGATGATGCCTTAATACATTGCCATGGCGATGATGTCATAATTGGTTGCCATGGCGACGGTGATGTCATAATTGGTTGCCATGGCGACTGTGATGTCATAATTGGTTGCCATGGCAATGATGTCATAATTGGTTGCCATGGCGACGGTGATGTCATAATTGGTTGCCATGGCGACGATGATGCCTTAATACGTTGCCATGGCGATGATGTCATAATTGGTTGCCATGGCGACGGTGATGTCATAATTGGTTGCCATGGCGACGGTGATGTCATAATTGGTTGCCATGGCGACAATGATTTCATAATTGGTTGCCATGGCGACGATGATGCCTTAATACGTTGACATGGCGATGATGTCATAATTGGTTGCCATGGCGACGGTGATGTCATAATTGGTTGCCATGGCGACGATGATGCCTTAATACGTTGCCATGGCGATGATGTCATAATTGGTTGCCATGGCGACGGTGATGTCATAATTGGTTGCCATGGCGACTGTGATGTCATAATTGGTTGCCATGGCGACAATGATGTCATAATTGGTTGCCATGGCGACGATGATGCCTTAATACGTTGACATGGCGATGATGTCATAATTGGTTGCCATGGTGACGGTGATGTCATAATTGGTTGCCATGGCGACGATGATGCCTTAATACGTTGCCATGGCGATGATGTCATAATTGGTTGCCATGGCGATGATGATGCCTTAATACGTTGCCATGGCGACGGTAATGTCATAATTTGTTGCCATGTCGATGATGATGTCATAATTGGTTGCCATGGCGACGGTGATGTCATAATTGGTTGCTATGGCTACGATGATGTCATAATTGGTTGCCATGGAGACTATGATGCCTTAATACGTTGCCATGGCGACGGTGATATCATTGGTTGCCATGGCTACGGTGATGTCATAATTGGTTGCCATGGCGGTGATGTCATAATTGGTTGCCATGGCGACGGTGATGTCATAATTGGTTGCCATGGCGACGATGATGCCTTAATACGTTGCCATGATGATGATGTCATAATTGGTTGCCATGGCGATGGTGATGTCATAATTGGTTGCCATGGCGATGGTGATGTCATAATTGGTTGCCATGGCGACAATAATGTCATAATTGGTTGCCATGGCGACGATGATGCCTTAATACGTTGACATGGCGATGATGTCATAATTGGTTGCCATGGCGACGGTGATGTCATAATTGGTTTCCATGGCGACGATGATGCCTTAATACGTTGCATGGCGATGATGTCATAATTGGTTGCCATGGCAAAGATGATGCCTTAATACGTTGCCATGGCGACGGTGATGTCATAATTTGTTGCCATGGTGATGATGATGTCATGCCATGGCGACGGTGATGTCATAATTGGTTGCCATGGCGACGATGATGTCATAATTGGTTGCCATGGAGACGATGATGCCTTAATACGTTGCCATGGCGATGATGTCATAAATGGTTGCCATGGCGACGGTGATGTCATAATTGGTTGCCATGGCGACGATTATGCCTTAATACGTTGCCATGGCGATGATGTCATAATTGGTTGCCATGGCGACGGTGATGTCATAATTGGTTGCCATGGCGACGGTGATGTCATAATTGGTTGCCATGGCGACAATGATGTCATAATTGGTTGCCATGGCGACGATGATGCCTTAATATGTTGCCATGGCGATGATGTCATAATTGGTTGCCATGGTGACGGTGATGTCATAATTGGTTGCCATGGTGACGGTGATGTCATAATTGGTTGCCATGGCGACAATGATGTCATAATTGGTTGCCATGGTGACGATGATGCCTTAATACGTTGCCATGGCGATGATGTCATAATTGGTTGCCATGGCGACGGTGATGTCATAATTGGTTGCCATGGCGACGATGATGCCTTAATACGTTGCCATGGCGATGATGTCATAATTGGTTGCCATGGTGACGGTGATGTAATAATTGGTTGCCATGGCGATGTTGATGTCATAATTTTTTGCCATGGCGACAATGATGTCATGATTGGTTGCCATGGCGACGATGATGCCTTAATATGTTGCCATGGCGACGGTGATGTCATAATTTGTTGCCATGGCGATGATGATGTCATAATTGGTTGCCATGGCGACGGTGATGTCATAATTGGTTGCCATGGCGACGATGATGCCTTAATACGTTGCCATGGCAATGATGTCATAAATGGTTGCCATGGCGACGGTGATGTCATAATTCGTTTGCCATGGTGACGGTGATGTCATAATTGGTTGCCATGGTGACGGTGATGTCATAATTGGTTGCCATGGCGACGGTGATGTCATAATTGGTTGCCATGACGATGATGATGTCATAATTGGTTGCCATGGTGATGATGTCATAATTGGTTGCCATGGCGATTATGTCATAATTGGTTGCCATGGCGACGATGATACCTTAATACGTTGCCATGGCGATGAAGTCATAATTGGTTGCCATGGCGATGATGATGTCATAATAGGTTGCCATGGCGACGGTGAGGTCATAATTGGTTGCCATGGCGATGATGTCATAATAGGTTGCCATGGCGATGATGTCATAATAGGTTGCCATGGCGACGGTGATGTCATAATTGGTTGCCATGGCGACGGTGATGTAATAATTGGTTGCCATGGCGACGATGATGCCTTAATACGTTGCCATGGCGACGATGATGCCTTAATATGTTGCCATGGCGACGGTGATGTCATAATTGGTTGCCATGGCGACGGTGATGTCATAATTGGTTGCATTGGCGACGGTGATGTCATAATTGGTTGCCATGACGATGATGATGTCATAATTGGTTGCCATGGCGATGATGTCATAATTGGTTGCCATGGCGACGGTGATGTCATAATTGGTTGCCATGGCGACGATGATGCCTTAATACGTTGCCATGGCGACGGTGATGTCATAATTGGTTGCCATGGCGACGATGATGCCTTAATACGTTGCCATGGCGATGATGTCATAATTGGTTGCCATGGCGACGGTGATGTCATAATTGGTTGCCATGGCGACGATGATGCCTTAATACGTTGCCATGGCGATGATGTCATAATTGGTTGCCATGGCGACGGTGATGTCATAATTGGTTGCCATGGCGACGATGATGCCTAAATACATTGCCATGGCGATGATGTCATAATTGGTTGCCATGGCGACGGTGATGCCATAATTGGTTGCCATGGCGACGGTGATGTCATAATTGGTTGCCATGGCGATGATGTCATAATTGGTTGCCATGGCGACGGTGATGTCATAGTTGGTTGCCATGGCGACGATGATGCCTTAATATGTTGCCATGGCGATGATGTCATAATTGGTTGCCATGGCGACGGTGATGTCATAATTGGTTGCCATGGCGATGGTGATGTCATAATTGGTTGCCATGGCGACAATGATTTCATAATTGGTTGCCATGGCGACGATGATGCCTTAATACGTTGACATGGTGATGATGTCATAATTGGTTGCCATGGCGACGGTGATGTCATAATTGGTTGCCATGGCGACGATGATGCCTTAATACGTTGCCATGGCGATGATGTCATAATTGGTTGCCATGGCGACGGTGATGTCATAATTGGTTGCCATGGCGACGGTGATGTCATAATTGGTTGCCATGGCGACAATGATGTCATAATTGGTTGCCATGGCGACGATGATGCCTTAATACGTTGACAAGGCGATGATGTCATAATTGGTTGCCATGGCGACGGTGATGTCATAATTGGTTGCCATGGCGACGATGATGCCTTAATACGTTGCCATGGCGATGATGTCATAATTGGTTGCCATGGCGATGATGATGCCTTAATACGTTGCCATGGCGACGGTTATGTCATAATTTGTTGCCATGGCGATGATGATGTCATAATTGGTTGCCATGGCGACGGTGATGTCATAATTGGTTGCTATGGCGACGATGATGTCATAATTGGTTGCCATGGAGACTATGATGCCTTGATACGTTGCCATGGCGACGGTGATATCATTGGTTGCCATGGCGACGGTGATGTCATAATTATTTGCCATGGCGATGATGTCATAATTGGTTGCCATGGCGATAGTGATGTCATAATTGGTTGCCATGGCGACGGTGATGTCATAATTGGTTGCCATGGCGACAATGATGTCATAACTGGTTGCCATGGCGACGATGATGCCTTAATACGTTGACATGGCGATGATGTCATAATTGGTTGCCATGGCGACGGTGATGTCATAATTGGTTTCCATGGCGACGATGATGCCTTAATACGTTGCATGGCGATGATGTCATAATTGGTTGCCATGGCAAAGATGATGCCTTAATACGTTGCCATGGCGACGGTGATGTCATAATTTGTTGCCATGGCGATGATGATGTCATAATTGGTTGCCATGGCGACGGTGATGTCATAATTGGTTGCTATGGCGACGATGATGTCATAATTGGTTGCCATGGAGACGATGATGCCTTAATACGTTGCCATGGCGATGATGTCATAAATGGTTGCCATGGCGACGGTGATGTCATAATTGGTTGCCATGGCAACGATTATGCCTTAATACGTTGCCACGGTGATGATGTCACAATTGGTTGCCATGGCGACGGTGATGTCATAATTGGTTACCATGGCGACGGTGATGTCATAATTGGTTGCCATGGCGACAATGATGTCATAATTGGTTGCCATGGCGACGATGATGCCTTAATACGTTGCCATGGCGATGATGTCATAATTGGTTGCCATGGCGACGGTGATGTCATAATTGGTTGCCATGGCAATGATGATGTCATAATAGGTTGCCATGGCGACGGTGAGGTCATAATTGGTTGCCATGGCGATGATGTCATAATAGGTTGCCATGGCGATGATGTCATAATAGGTTGCCATGGCGACGGTGATGTCATAATTGGTTGCCATGGCGACGGTGATGTAATAATTGGTTGCCATGGCGACGATGATGCCTTAATACGTTGCCATGGTGATGATGATGCCTTAATATGTTGCCATGGCGACGGTGATGTCATAATTGGTTGCCATGGCGACGGTGATATCATAATTGGTTGCATTGGCGACGGTGATGTCATAATTGGTTGCCATGACGATGATGATGTCATAATTTGTTGCCATGGCGATGATGTCATAATTGGTTGCCATGGCGACGGTGATGTCATAATTGGTTGCCATGGCGACGATGATGCCTTAATACGTTGCCATGGCGACGGTGATGTCATAATTGGTTGCCATGGCGACGATGATGCCTTAATACGTTGCCATGGCGATGATGTCATAATTGGTTGCCATGGCGACGGTGATGTCATAATTGGTTGCCATGGCGACGATGATGCCTTAATACGTTGCCATGGCGATGATGTCATAATTGGTTGCCATGGCGACGGTGATGTCATAATTGGTTGCCATGGCGACGATGATGCCTAAATACATTGCCATGGCGATGATGTCATAATTGGTTGCCATGGCGACGGTGATGCCATAATTGGTTGCCATGGCGATGGTGATGTCATAATTGGTTGCCATGGCGATGATGTCATAATTGGTTGCCATGGCGACGGTGATGTCATAGTTGGTTGCCATGGCGACGATGATGCCTTAATACGTTGCCATGGCGATGATGTCATAATTGGTTGCCATGGCGACGGTGATGTCATAATTGGTTGCCATGGCGATGGTGATGTCATAATTGGTTGCCATGGCGACAATGATTTCATAATTGGTTGCCATGGCGACGATGATGCCTTAATACGTTGACATGGTGATGATGTCATAATTGGTTGCCATGGCGACGGTGATGTCATAATTGGTTGCCATGGCGACGATGATGCCTTAATACGTTGCCATGGCGATGATGTCATAATTGGTTGCCATGGCGACGGTGATGTCATAATAGGTTGCCATGGCGACGGTGATGTCATAATTGGTTGCCATGGCGACAATGATGTCATAATTGGTTGCCATGGCGACGATGATGCCTTAATACGTTGACAAGGCGATGATGTCATAATTGGTTGCCATGGCGACGGTGATGTCATAATTGGTTGCCATGGCGACGATGATGCCTTAATACGTTGCCATGGTGATGATGTCATAATTGGTTGCCATGGCGATGATGATGCCTTAATACGTTGCCATGGCGACGGTTATGTCATAATTGGTTGCCATGGCGACGGTGATGTCATAATTGGTTGCCATGGCGACGGTGATGTCATAATTGGTTGCTATGGCGACCATGATGTCATAATTGGTTGCCATGGAGACTATGATGCCTTAATACGTTGCCATGGCGACGGTGATATCATTGGTTGCCATGGCGACGGTGATGTCATAATTATTTGCCATGGCGATGATGTCATAATTGGTTGCCATGGCGATGGTGATGTCATAATTGGTTGCCATGGCGACGGTGATGTCATAATTGGTTGCCATGGCGACAATGATGTCATAATTGGTTGCCATGGCGACGATGATGCCTTAATACGTTGACATGGCGATGATGTCATAATTGGTTGCCATGGCGACGGTGATGTCATAATTGGTTTCCATGGTGACGATGATGCCTTAATACGTTGCATGGCGATGATGTCATAATTGGTTGCCATGGCAAAGATGATGCCTTAATACGTTGCCATGGCGACGGTGATGTCATAATTTGTTGCCATGGCGATGATGATGTCATAATTGGTTGCCATGGCGACGGTGATGTCATAATTGGTTGCTATGGCGACGATGATGTCATAATTGGTTGCCATGGAGACGATGATGCCTTAATACGTTGCCATGGCATTGATGTCATAAATGGTTGCCATGGCGACGGTGATGTCATAATTGGTTGCCATGGCGACGAATATGCCTTAATACGTTGCCATGGTGATGATGTCATAATTGGTTGCCATGGCGACGGTGATGTCATAATTGGTTGCCATGGCGACGGTGATGTCATAATTGGTTGCCATGGCGACAATGATGTCATAATTGGTTGCCATGGCGATGATGATGCCTTAATACGATGCCATGGCGATGATGTCATAATTGGTTGCCATGGCGACGGTGATGTCATAATTGGTTGCCATGGCGACGGTGATGTCATAATTGGTTGCCATGGCGATGATGTCATAATTGGTTTCCATGGCGACGGTGATGTCATAATTGGTTGCCATGGCGACGATGATGCCTTAATACATTGCCATGGCGACGGTGATGTCATAATTGGTTGCCATGGCGATGATGTCATACTTGGTTGCCATGGCGACGGTGATGTCATAATTGGTTGCAATGGTGACGATGATGTCATAATTGGTTGCCATGGCGATGGTGATGTCATAATTGGTTGCCATGGCGATGATGAAGTCATAATTGGTTGCCATGTCGACGATGATGCCTTAATACGTTCCCATGGCGATGATGTCATAATTGTTTGCCATGACGACGATCATGCCTTAATACATTGCAATGGCGATAATGTCATAATTGGTTGCCATGGCGACGGTGATGTCATAATTGGTTGCCATAGCGACGGTGATGTCATAATTGGTTGCCATGGCGACGATGATGCCTTAATACGTTGCCATGGCGACGGTGATATCATAATTGGTTGCCATGGCGACGGAGATGTCATAATTGGTTGCCATGGCGACGGTGATGTCATAATTGGTTGCCATGGCGACGATGATGCCTTAATACGTTGCCATGGTGATGATGTCATAATTGGTTGCCATGGCGACGGTGATGTCATAATTGGTTGCCATGGCGACGGTGATGCCTTGATACGTTGCCATGGCGACGGTGATGTCGTAATTGGTTGCCATGGCGACGGTGATGTCATAATTGGTTGCCATGGCGACGGTGATGTCATAATTGGTTGCCATGGCGATGATGCCTTAATACGTTGCCATGGCGACGGTGATGTCATAATTGGTTGCCATGGCGACAATGATGCCTTAATACATTGCCATGGCGATGATGTCATAATTGGTTGCCATGGTGACGGTGATGTCATAATTGGTTGCCATGGCGACGATGATGCCTTAATACGTTCCCATGGCGATGATGTCATAATTGGTTGCCATGGCAACGGTGATGTCATAATTGGTTGCCATGGCGACGATGATGACTTAATACGTTGACATGGCGATGATGTCATAATTGGTTTCCATGGCGACGGTGATGTCATAATTTTTTGCCATGGCGACGGTGATGTCATAATTGGTTGCCATGGCGATGATGTCATAATTGGTTGCCATGGCGACGGTGATGTCATAATTGGTTGCCATGGCGACGATGATGCCTTAATACATTGCCATGGCGATGATGTCATAATTGGTTGCCATGGCGACGGTGATGTCATAATTGGTTGCCATGGCGACTGTGATGTCATAATTGGTTGCCATGGCAATGATGTCATAATTGGTTGCCATGGCGACGGTGATGTCATAATTGGTTGCCATGGCGACGATGATGCCTTAATACGTTGCCATGGCGATGATGTCATAATTGGTTGCCATGGCGACGGTGATGTCATAATTGGTTGCCATGGCGACGGTGATGTCATAATTGGTTGCCATGGCGACAATGATTTCATAATTGGTTGCCATGGCGACGATGATGCCTTAATACGTTGACATGGCGATGATGTCATAATTGGTTGCCATGGCGACGGTGATGTCATAATTGGTTGCCATGGCGACGATGATGCCTTAATACGTTGCCATGGCGATGATGTCATAATTGGTTGCCATGGCGACGGTGATGTCATAATTGGTTGCCATGGCGACTGTGATGTCATAATTGGTTGCCATGGCGACAATGATGTCATAATTGGTTGCCATGGCGACGATGATGCCTTAATACGTTGACATGGCGATGATGTCATAATTGGTTGCCATGGTGACGGTGATGTCATAATTGGTTGCCATGGCGACGATGATGCCTTAATACGTTGCCATGGCGATGATGTCATAATTGGTTGCCATGGCGATGATGATGCCTTAATACGTTGCCATGGCGACGGTAATGTCATAATTTGTTGCCATGTCGATGATGATGTCATAATTGGTTGCCATGGCGACGGTGATGTCATAATTGGTTGCTATGGCTACGATGATGTCATAATTGGTTGCCATGGAGACTATGATGCCTTAATACGTTGCCATGGCGACGGTGATATCATTGGTTGCCATGGCTACGGTGATGTCATAATTGGTTGCCATGGCGGTGATGTCATAATTGGTTGCCATGGCGACGGTGATGTCATAATTGGTTGCCATGGCGACGATGATGCCTTAATACGTTGCCATGATGATGATGTCATAATTGGTTGCCATGGCGATGGTGATGTCATAATTGGTTGCCATGGCGATGGTGATGTCATAATTGGTTGCCATGGCGACAATAATGTCATAATTGGTTGCCATGGCGACGATGATGCCTTAATACGTTGACATGGCGATGATGTCATAATTGGTTGCCATGGCGACGGTGATGTCATAATTGGTTTCCATGGCGACGATGATGCCTTAATACGTTGCATGGCGATGATGTCATAATTGGTTGCCATGGCAAAGATGATGCCTTAATACGTTGCCATGGCGACGGTGATGTCATAATTTGTTGCCATGGTGATGATGATGTCATGCCATGGCGACGGTGATGTCATAATTGGTTGCCATGGCGACGATGATGTCATAATTGGTTGCCATGGAGACGATGATGCCTTAATACGTTGCCATGGCGATGATGTCATAAATGGTTGCCATGGCGACGGTGATGTCATAATTGGTTGCCATGGCGACGATTATGCCTTAATACGTTGCCATGGCGATGATGTCATAATTGGTTGCCATGGCGACGGTGATGTCATAATTGGTTGCCATGGCGACGGTGATGTCATAATTGGTTGCCATGGCGACAATGATGTCATAATTGGTTGCCATGGCGACGATGATGCCTTAATATGTTGCCATGGCGATGATGTCATAATTGGTTGCCATGGTGACGGTGATGTCATAATTGGTTGCCATGGTGACGGTGATGTCATAATTGGTTGCCATGGCGACAATGATGTCATAATTGGTTGCCATGGTGACGATGATGCCTTAATACGTTGCCATGGCGATGATGTCATAATTGGTTGCCATGGCGACGGTGATGTCATAATTGGTTGCCATGGCGACGATGATGCCTTAATACGTTGCCATGGCGATGATGTCATAATTGGTTGCCATGGTGACGGTGATGTAATAATTGGTTGCCATGGCGATGTTGATGTCATAATTTTTTGCCATGGCGACAATGATGTCATGATTGGTTGCCATGGCGACGATGATGCCTTAATATGTTGCCATGGCGACGGTGATGTCATAATTTGTTGCCATGGCGATGATGATGTCATAATTGGTTGCCATGGCGACGGTGATGTCATAATTGGTTGCCATGGCGACGATGATGCCTTAATACGTTGCCATGGCAATGATGTCATAAATGGTTGCCATGGCGACGGTGATGTCATAATTCGTTTGCCATGGTGACGGTGATGTCATAATTGGTTGCCATGGTGACGGTGATGTCATAATTGGTTGCCATGGCGACGGTGATGTCATAATTGGTTGCCATGACGATGATGATGTCATAATTGGTTGCCATGGTGATGATGTCATAATTGGTTGCCATGGCGATTATGTCATAATTGGTTGCCATGGCGACGATGATACCTTAATACGTTGCCATGGCGATGAAGTCATAATTGGTTGCCATGGCGATGATGATGTCATAATAGGTTGCCATGGCGACGGTGAGGTCATAATTGGTTGCCATGGCGATGATGTCATAATAGGTTGCCATGGCGATGATGTCATAATAGGTTGCCATGGCGACGGTGATGTCATAATTGGTTGCCATGGCGACGGTGATGTAATAATTGGTTGCCATGGCGACGATGATGCCTTAATACGTTGCCATGGCGACGATGATGCCTTAATATGTTGCCATGGCGACGGTGATGTCATAATTGGTTGCCATGGCGACGGTGATGTCATAATTGGTTGCATTGGCGACGGTGATGTCATAATTGGTTGCCATGACGATGATGATGTCATAATTGGTTGCCATGGCGATGATGTCATAATTGGTTGCCATGGCGACGGTGATGTCATAATTGGTTGCCATGGCGACGATGATGCCTTAATACGTTGCCATGGCGACGGTGATGTCATAATTGGTTGCCATGGCGACGATGATGCCTTAATACGTTGCCATGGCGATGATGTCATAATTGGTTGCCATGGCGACGGTGATGTCATAATTGGTTGCCATGGCGACGATGATGCCTTAATACGTTGCCATGGCGATGATGTCATAATTGGTTGCCATGGCGACGGTGATGTCATAATTGGTTGCCATGGCGACGATGATGCCTAAATACATTGCCATGGCGATGATGTCATAATTGGTTGCCATGGCGACGGTGATGCCATAATTGGTTGCCATGGCGACGGTGATGTCATAATTGGTTGCCATGGCGATGATGTCATAATTGGTTGCCATGGCGACGGTGATGTCATAGTTGGTTGCCATGGCGACGATGATGCCTTAATATGTTGCCATGGCGATGATGTCATAATTGGTTGCCATGGCGACGGTGATGTCATAATTGGTTGCCATGGCGATGGTGATGTCATAATTGGTTGCCATGGCGACAATGATTTCATAATTGGTTGCCATGGCGACGATGATGCCTTAATACGTTGACATGGTGATGATGTCATAATTGGTTGCCATGGCGACGGTGATGTCATAATTGGTTGCCATGGCGACGATGATGCCTTAATACGTTGCCATGGCGATGATGTCATAATTGGTTGCCATGGCGACGGTGATGTCATAATTGGTTGCCATGGCGACGGTGATGTCATAATTGGTTGCCATGGCGACAATGATGTCATAATTGGTTGCCATGGCGACGATGATGCCTTAATACGTTGACAAGGCGATGATGTCATAATTGGTTGCCATGGCGACGGTGATGTCATAATTGGTTGCCATGGCGACGATGATGCCTTAATACGTTGCCATGGCGATGATGTCATAATTGGTTGCCATGGCGATGATGATGCCTTAATACGTTGCCATGGCGACGGTTATGTCATAATTTGTTGCCATGGCGATGATGATGTCATAATTGGTTGCCATGGCGACGGTGATGTCATAATTGGTTGCTATGGCGACGATGATGTCATAATTGGTTGCCATGGAGACTATGATGCCTTGATACGTTGCCATGGCGACGGTGATATCATTGGTTGCCATGGCGACGGTGATGTCATAATTATTTGCCATGGCGATGATGTCATAATTGGTTGCCATGGCGATAGTGATGTCATAATTGGTTGCCATGGCGACGGTGATGTCATAATTGGTTGCCATGGCGACAATGATGTCATAACTGGTTGCCATGGCGACGATGATGCCTTAATACGTTGACATGGCGATGATGTCATAATTGGTTGCCATGGCGACGGTGATGTCATAATTGGTTTCCATGGCGACGATGATGCCTTAATACGTTGCATGGCGATGATGTCATAATTGGTTGCCATGGCAAAGATGATGCCTTAATACGTTGCCATGGCGACGGTGATGTCATAATTTGTTGCCATGGCGATGATGATGTCATAATTGGTTGCCATGGCGACGGTGATGTCATAATTGGTTGCTATGGCGACGATGATGTCATAATTGGTTGCCATGGAGACGATGATGCCTTAATACGTTGCCATGGCGATGATGTCATAAATGGTTGCCATGGCGACGGTGATGTCATAATTGGTTGCCATGGCAACGATTATGCCTTAATACGTTGCCACGGTGATGATGTCACAATTGGTTGCCATGGCGACGGTGATGTCATAATTGGTTACCATGGCGACGGTGATGTCATAATTGGTTGCCATGGCGACAATGATGTCATAATTGGTTGCCATGGCGACGATGATGCCTTAATACGTTGCCATGGCGATGATGTCATAATTGGTTGCCATGGCGACGGTGATGTCATAATTGGTTGCCATGGCAATGATGATGTCATAATAGGTTGCCATGGCGACGGTGAGGTCATAATTGGTTGCCATGGCGATGATGTCATAATAGGTTGCCATGGCGATGATGTCATAATAGGTTGCCATGGCGACGGTGATGTCATAATTGGTTGCCATGGCGACGGTGATGTAATAATTGGTTGCCATGGCGACGATGATGCCTTAATACGTTGCCATGGTGATGATGATGCCTTAATATGTTGCCATGGCGACGGTGATGTCATAATTGGTTGCCATGGCGACGGTGATATCATAATTGGTTGCATTGGCGACGGTGATGTCATAATTGGTTGCCATGACGATGATGATGTCATAATTTGTTGCCATGGCGATGATGTCATAATTGGTTGCCATGGCGACGGTGATGTCATAATTGGTTGCCATGGCGACGATGATGCCTTAATACGTTGCCATGGCGACGGTGATGTCATAATTGGTTGCCATGGCGACGATGATGCCTTAATACGTTGCCATGGCGATGATGTCATAATTGGTTGCCATGGCGACGGTGATGTCATAATTGGTTGCCATGGCGACGATGATGCCTTAATACGTTGCCATGGCGATGATGTCATAATTGGTTGCCATGGCGACGGTGATGTCATAATTGGTTGCCATGGCGACGATGATGCCTAAATACATTGCCATGGCGATGATGTCATAATTGGTTGCCATGGCGACGGTGATGCCATAATTGGTTGCCATGGCGATGGTGATGTCATAATTGGTTGCCATGGCGATGATGTCATAATTGGTTGCCATGGCGACGGTGATGTCATAGTTGGTTGCCATGGCGACGATGATGCCTTAATACGTTGCCATGGCGATGATGTCATAATTGGTTGCCATGGCGACGGTGATGTCATAATTGGTTGCCATGGCGATGGTGATGTCATAATTGGTTGCCATGGCGACAATGATTTCATAATTGGTTGCCATGGCGACGATGATGCCTTAATACGTTGACATGGTGATGATGTCATAATTGGTTGCCATGGCGACGGTGATGTCATAATTGGTTGCCATGGCGACGATGATGCCTTAATACGTTGCCATGGCGATGATGTCATAATTGGTTGCCATGGCGACGGTGATGTCATAATAGGTTGCCATGGCGACGGTGATGTCATAATTGGTTGCCATGGCGACAATGATGTCATAATTGGTTGCCATGGCGACGATGATGCCTTAATACGTTGACAAGGCGATGATGTCATAATTGGTTGCCATGGCGACGGTGATGTCATAATTGGTTGCCATGGCGACGATGATGCCTTAATACGTTGCCATGGTGATGATGTCATAATTGGTTGCCATGGCGATGATGATGCCTTAATACGTTGCCATGGCGACGGTTATGTCATAATTGGTTGCCATGGCGACGGTGATGTCATAATTGGTTGCCATGGCGACGGTGATGTCATAATTGGTTGCTATGGCGACCATGATGTCATAATTGGTTGCCATGGAGACTATGATGCCTTAATACGTTGCCATGGCGACGGTGATATCATTGGTTGCCATGGCGACGGTGATGTCATAATTATTTGCCATGGCGATGATGTCATAATTGGTTGCCATGGCGATGGTGATGTCATAATTGGTTGCCATGGCGACGGTGATGTCATAATTGGTTGCCATGGCGACAATGATGTCATAATTGGTTGCCATGGCGACGATGATGCCTTAATACGTTGACATGGCGATGATGTCATAATTGGTTGCCATGGCGACGGTGATGTCATAATTGGTTTCCATGGTGACGATGATGCCTTAATACGTTGCATGGCGATGATGTCATAATTGGTTGCCATGGCAAAGATGATGCCTTAATACGTTGCCATGGCGACGGTGATGTCATAATTTGTTGCCATGGCGATGATGATGTCATAATTGGTTGCCATGGCGACGGTGATGTCATAATTGGTTGCTATGGCGACGATGATGTCATAATTGGTTGCCATGGAGACGATGATGCCTTAATACGTTGCCATGGCATTGATGTCATAAATGGTTGCCATGGCGACGGTGATGTCATAATTGGTTGCCATGGCGACGAATATGCCTTAATACGTTGCCATGGTGATGATGTCATAATTGGTTGCCATGGCGACGGTGATGTCATAATTGGTTGCCATGGCGACGGTGATGTCATAATTGGTTGCCATGGCGACAATGATGTCATAATTGGTTGCCATGGCGATGATGATGCCTTAATACGATGCCATGGCGATGATGTCATAATTGGTTGCCATGGCGACGGTGATGTCATAATTGGTTGCCATGGCGACGGTGATGTCATAATTGGTTGCCATGGCGATGATGTCATAATTGGTTTCCATGGCGACGGTGATGTCATAATTGGTTGCCATGGCGACGATGATGCCTTAATACATTGCCATGGCGACGGTGATGTCATAATTGGTTGCCATGGCGATGATGTCATACTTGGTTGCCATGGCGACGGTGATGTCATAATTGGTTGCAATGGTGACGATGATGTCATAATTGGTTGCCATGGCGATGGTGATGTCATAATTGGTTGCCATGGCGATGATGAAGTCATAATTGGTTGCCATGTCGACGGTGATGTCATAATTGGTTGCATTGGCGACGGTGATGTCATAATTGGTTGCCATGACGATGATGATGTCATAATTGGTTGCCATGGCGATGATGCCTTAATATGTTGCCATGGCGACGGTGATGTCATAATTGGTTGCCATGGCGACGGTGATGTCATAATTGGTTGCATTGGCGACGGTGATGTCATAATTGGTTGCCATGACGATGATGATGTCATAATTGGTTGCCATGGCGATGATGTCATAATTGGTTGCCATGGCGACGGTGATGTCATAATTGGTTGCCATGGCGACGATGATGCCTTAATACGTTGCCATGGCGACGGTGATGTCATAATTGGTTGCCATGGCGACGATGATGCCTTAATACGTTGCCATGGCGATGATGTCATAATTGGTTGCCATGGCGACGGTGATGTCATAATTGGTTGCCATGGCGACGATGATGCCTTAATACGTTGCCATGGCGATGATGTCATAATTGGTTGCCATGGCGACGGTGATGTCATAATTGGTTGCCATGGCGACGATGATGCCTAAATACATTGCCATGGCGATGATGTCATAATTGGTTGCCATGGCGACGGTGATGCCATAATTGGTTGCCATGGCGACGGTGATGTCATAATTGGTTGCCATGGCGATGATGTCATAATTGGTTGCCATGGCGACGGTGATGTCATAGTTGGTTGCCATGGCGACGATGATGCCTTAATATGTTGCCATGGCGATGATGTCATAATTGGTTGCCATGGCGACGGTGATGTCATAATTGGTTGCCATGGCGATGGTGATGTCATAATTGGTTGCCATGGCGACAATGATTTCATAATTGGTTGCCATGGCGACGATGATGCCTTAATACGTTGACATGGTGATGATGTCATAATTGGTTGCCATGGCGACGGTGATGTCATAATTGGTTGCCATGGCGACGATGATGCCTTAATACGTTGCCATGGCGATGATGTCATAATTGGTTGCCATGGCGACGGTGATGTCATAATTGGTTGCCATGGCGACGGTGATGTCATAATTGGTTGCCATGGCGACAATGATGTCATAATTGGTTGCCATGGCGACGATGATGCCTTAATACGTTGACAAGGCGATGATGTCATAATTGGTTGCCATGGCGACGGTGATGTCATAATTGGTTGCCATGGCGACGATGATGCCTTAATACGTTGCCATGGCGATGATGTCATAATTGGTTGCCATGGCGATGATGATGCCTTAATACGTTGCCATGGCGACGGTTATGTCATAATTTGTTGCCATGGCGATGATGATGTCATAATTGGTTGCCATGGCGACGGTGATGTCATAATTGGTTGCTATGGCGACGATGATGTCATAATTGGTTGCCATGGAGACTATGATGCCTTGATACGTTGCCATGGCGACGGTGATATCATTGGTTGCCATGGCGACGGTGATGTCATAATTATTTGCCATGGCGATGATGTCATAATTGGTTGCCATGGCGATAGTGATGTCATAATTGGTTGCCATGGCGACGGTGATGTCATAATTGGTTGCCATGGCGACAATGATGTCATAACTGGTTGCCATGGCGACGATGATGCCTTAATACGTTGACATGGCGATGATGTCATAATTGGTTGCCATGGCGACGGTGATGTCATAATTGGTTTCCATGGCGACGATGATGCCTTAATACGTTGCATGGCGATGATGTCATAATTGGTTGCCATGGCAAAGATGATGCCTTAATACGTTGCCATGGCGACGGTGATGTCATAATTTGTTGCCATGGCGATGATGATGTCATAATTGGTTGCCATGGCGACGGTGATGTCATAATTGGTTGCTATGGCGACGATGATGTCATAATTGGTTGCCATGGAGACGATGATGCCTTAATACGTTGCCATGGCGATGATGTCATAAATGGTTGCCATGGCGACGGTGATGTCATAATTGGTTGCCATGGCAACGATTATGCCTTAATACGTTGCCACGGTGATGATGTCACAATTGGTTGCCATGGCGACGGTGATGTCATAATTGGTTACCATGGCGACGGTGATGTCATAATTGGTTGCCATGGCGACAATGATGTCATAATTGGTTGCCATGGCGACGATGATGCCTTAATACGTTGCCATGGCGATGATGTCATAATTGGTTGCCATGGCGACGGTGATGTCATAATTGGTTGCCATGGCAATGATGATGTCATAATAGGTTGCCATGGCGACGGTGAGGTCATAATTGGTTGCCATGGCGATGATGTCATAATAGGTTGCCATGGCGATGATGTCATAATAGGTTGCCATGGCGACGGTGATGTCATAATTGGTTGCCATGGCGACGGTGATGTAATAATTGGTTGCCATGGCGACGATGATGCCTTAATACGTTGCCATGGTGATGATGATGCCTTAATATGTTGCCATGGCGACGGTGATGTCATAATTGGTTGCCATGGCGACGGTGATATCATAATTGGTTGCATTGGCGACGGTGATGTCATAATTGGTTGCCATGACGATGATGATGTCATAATTTGTTGCCATGGCGATGATGTCATAATTGGTTGCCATGGCGACGGTGATGTCATAATTGGTTGCCATGGCGACGATGATGCCTTAATACGTTGCCATGGCGACGGTGATGTCATAATTGGTTGCCATGGCGACGATGATGCCTTAATACGTTGCCATGGCGATGATGTCATAATTGGTTGCCATGGCGACGGTGATGTCATAATTGGTTGCCATGGCGACGATGATGCCTTAATACGTTGCCATGGCGATGATGTCATAATTGGTTGCCATGGCGACGGTGATGTCATAATTGGTTGCCATGGCGACGATGATGCCTAAATACATTGCCATGGCGATGATGTCATAATTGGTTGCCATGGCGACGGTGATGCCATAATTGGTTGCCATGGCGATGGTGATGTCATAATTGGTTGCCATGGCGATGATGTCATAATTGGTTGCCATGGCGACGGTGATGTCATAGTTGGTTGCCATGGCGACGATGATGCCTTAATACGTTGCCATGGCGATGATGTCATAATTGGTTGCCATGGCGACGGTGATGTCATAATTGGTTGCCATGGCGATGGTGATGTCATAATTGGTTGCCATGGCGACAATGATTTCATAATTGGTTGCCATGGCGACGATGATGCCTTAATACGTTGACATGGTGATGATGTCATAATTGGTTGCCATGGCGACGGTGATGTCATAATTGGTTGCCATGGCGACGATGATGCCTTAATACGTTGCCATGGCGATGATGTCATAATTGGTTGCCATGGCGACGGTGATGTCATAATAGGTTGCCATGGCGACGGTGATGTCATAATTGGTTGCCATGGCGACAATGATGTCATAATTGGTTGCCATGGCGACGATGATGCCTTAATACGTTGACAAGGCGATGATGTCATAATTGGTTGCCATGGCGACGGTGATGTCATAATTGGTTGCCATGGCGACGATGATGCCTTAATACGTTGCCATGGTGATGATGTCATAATTGGTTGCCATGGCGATGATGATGCCTTAATACGTTGCCATGGCGACGGTTATGTCATAATTGGTTGCCATGGCGACGGTGATGTCATAATTGGTTGCCATGGCGACGGTGATGTCATAATTGGTTGCTATGGCGACCATGATGTCATAATTGGTTGCCATGGAGACTATGATGCCTTAATACGTTGCCATGGCGACGGTGATATCATTGGTTGCCATGGCGACGGTGATGTCATAATTATTTGCCATGGCGATGATGTCATAATTGGTTGCCATGGCGATGGTGATGTCATAATTGGTTGCCATGGCGACGGTGATGTCATAATTGGTTGCCATGGCGACAATGATGTCATAATTGGTTGCCATGGCGACGATGATGCCTTAATACGTTGACATGGCGATGATGTCATAATTGGTTGCCATGGCGACGGTGATGTCATAATTGGTTTCCATGGTGACGATGATGCCTTAATACGTTGCATGGCGATGATGTCATAATTGGTTGCCATGGCAAAGATGATGCCTTAATACGTTGCCATGGCGACGGTGATGTCATAATTTGTTGCCATGGCGATGATGATGTCATAATTGGTTGCCATGGCGACGGTGATGTCATAATTGGTTGCTATGGCGACGATGATGTCATAATTGGTTGCCATGGAGACGATGATGCCTTAATACGTTGCCATGGCATTGATGTCATAAATGGTTGCCATGGCGACGGTGATGTCATAATTGGTTGCCATGGCGACGAATATGCCTTAATACGTTGCCATGGTGATGATGTCATAATTGGTTGCCATGGCGACGGTGATGTCATAATTGGTTGCCATGGCGACGGTGATGTCATAATTGGTTGCCATGGCGACAATGATGTCATAATTGGTTGCCATGGCGATGATGATGCCTTAATACGATGCCATGGCGATGATGTCATAATTGGTTGCCATGGCGACGGTGATGTCATAATTGGTTGCCATGGCGACGGTGATGTCATAATTGGTTGCCATGGCGATGATGTCATAATTGGTTTCCATGGCGACGGTGATGTCATAATTGGTTGCCATGGCGACGATGATGCCTTAATACATTGCCATGGCGACGGTGATGTCATAATTGGTTGCCATGGCGATGATGTCATACTTGGTTGCCATGGCGACGGTGATGTCATAATTGGTTGCAATGGTGACGATGATGTCATAATTGGTTGCCATGGCGATGGTGATGTCATAATTGGTTGCCATGGCGATGATGAAGTCATAATTGGTTGCCATGTCGACGATGATGCCTTAATACGTTCCCATGGCGATGATGTCATAATTGTTTGCCATGACGACGATCATGCCTTAATACATTGCAATGGCGATAATGTCATAATTGGTTGCCATGGCGACGGTGATGTCATAATTGGTTGCCATAGCGACGGTGATGTCATAATTGGTTGCCATGGCGACGATGATGCCTTAATACGTTGCCATGGCGACGGTGATATCATAATTGGTTGCCATGGCGACGGAGATGTCATAATTGGTTGCCATGGCGACGGTGATGTCATAATTGGTTGCCATGGCGACGATGATGCCTTAATACGTTGCCATGGTGATGATGTCATAATTGGTTGCCATGGCGACGGTGATGTCATAATTGGTTGCCATGGCGACGGTGATGCCTTGATACGTTGCCATGGCGACGGTGATGTCGTAATTGGTTGCCATGGCGACGGTGATGTCATAATTGGTTGCCATGGCGACGGTGATGTCATAATTGGTTGCCATGGCGATGATGCCTTAATACGTTGCCATGGCGACGGTGATGTCATAATTGGTTGCCATGGCGACAATGATGCCTTAATACATTGCCATGGCGATGATGTCATAATTGGTTGCCATGGTGACGGTGATGTCATAATTGGTTGCCATGGCGACGATGATGCCTTAATACGTTCCCATGGCGATGATGTCATAATTGGTTGCCATGGCAACGGTGATGTCATAATTGGTTGCCATGGCGACGATGATGACTTAATACGTTGACATGGCGATGATGTCATAATTGGTTTCCATGGCGACGGTGATGTCATAATTTTTTGCCATGGCGACGGTGATGTCATAATTGGTTGCCATGGCGATGATGTCATAATTGGTTGCCATGGCGACGGTGATGTCATAATTGGTTGCCATGGCGACGATGATGCCTTAATACATTGCCATGGCGATGATGTCATAATTGGTTGCCATGGCGACGGTGATGTCATAATTGGTTGCCATGGCGACTGTGATGTCATAATTGGTTGCCATGGCAATGATGTCATAATTGGTTGCCATGGCGACGGTGATGTCATAATTGGTTGCCATGGCGACGATGATGCCTTAATACGTTGCCATGGCGATGATGTCATAATTGGTTGCCATGGCGACGGTGATGTCATAATTGGTTGCCATGGCGACGGTGATGTCATAATTGGTTGCCATGGCGACAATGATTTCATAATTGGTTGCCATGGCGACGATGATGCCTTAATACGTTGACATGGCGATGATGTCATAATTGGTTGCCATGGCGACGGTGATGTCATAATTGGTTGCCATGGCGACGATGATGCCTTAATACGTTGCCATGGCGATGATGTCATAATTGGTTGCCATGGCGACGGTGATGTCATAATTGGTTGCCATGGCGACTGTGATGTCATAATTGGTTGCCATGGCGACAATGATGTCATAATTGGTTGCCATGGCGACGATGATGCCTTAATACGTTGACATGGCGATGATGTCATAATTGGTTGCCATGGTGACGGTGATGTCATAATTGGTTGCCATGGCGACGATGATGCCTTAATACGTTGCCATGGCGATGATGTCATAATTGGTTGCCATGGCGATGATGATGCCTTAATACGTTGCCATGGCGACGGTAATGTCATAATTTGTTGCCATGTCGATGATGATGTCATAATTGGTTGCCATGGCGACGGTGATGTCATAATTGGTTGCTATGGCTACGATGATGTCATAATTGGTTGCCATGGAGACTATGATGCCTTAATACGTTGCCATGGCGACGGTGATATCATTGGTTGCCATGGCTACGGTGATGTCATAATTGGTTGCCATGGCGGTGATGTCATAATTGGTTGCCATGGCGACGGTGATGTCATAATTGGTTGCCATGGCGACGATGATGCCTTAATACGTTGCCATGATGATGATGTCATAATTGGTTGCCATGGCGATGGTGATGTCATAATTGGTTGCCATGGCGATGGTGATGTCATAATTGGTTGCCATGGCGACAATAATGTCATAATTGGTTGCCATGGCGACGATGATGCCTTAATACGTTGACATGGCGATGATGTCATAATTGGTTGCCATGGCGACGGTGATGTCATAATTGGTTTCCATGGCGACGATGATGCCTTAATACGTTGCATGGCGATGATGTCATAATTGGTTGCCATGGCAAAGATGATGCCTTAATACGTTGCCATGGCGACGGTGATGTCATAATTTGTTGCCATGGTGATGATGATGTCATGCCATGGCGACGGTGATGTCATAATTGGTTGCCATGGCGACGATGATGTCATAATTGGTTGCCATGGAGACGATGATGCCTTAATACGTTGCCATGGCGATGATGTCATAAATGGTTGCCATGGCGACGGTGATGTCATAATTGGTTGCCATGGCGACGATTATGCCTTAATACGTTGCCATGGCGATGATGTCATAATTGGTTGCCATGGCGACGGTGATGTCATAATTGGTTGCCATGGCGACGGTGATGTCATAATTGGTTGCCATGGCGACAATGATGTCATAATTGGTTGCCATGGCGACGATGATGCCTTAATATGTTGCCATGGCGATGATGTCATAATTGGTTGCCATGGTGACGGTGATGTCATAATTGGTTGCCATGGTGACGGTGATGTCATAATTGGTTGCCATGGCGACAATGATGTCATAATTGGTTGCCATGGTGACGATGATGCCTTAATACGTTGCCATGGCGATGATGTCATAATTGGTTGCCATGGCGACGGTGATGTCATAATTGGTTGCCATGGCGACGATGATGCCTTAATACGTTGCCATGGCGATGATGTCATAATTGGTTGCCATGGTGACGGTGATGTAATAATTGGTTGCCATGGCGATGTTGATGTCATAATTTTTTGCCATGGCGACAATGATGTCATGATTGGTTGCCATGGCGACGATGATGCCTTAATATGTTGCCATGGCGACGGTGATGTCATAATTTGTTGCCATGGCGATGATGATGTCATAATTGGTTGCCATGGCGACGGTGATGTCATAATTGGTTGCCATGGCGACGATGATGCCTTAATACGTTGCCATGGCAATGATGTCATAAATGGTTGCCATGGCGACGGTGATGTCATAATTCGTTTGCCATGGTGACGGTGATGTCATAATTGGTTGCCATGGTGACGGTGATGTCATAATTGGTTGCCATGGCGACGGTGATGTCATAATTGGTTGCCATGACGATGATGATGTCATAATTGGTTGCCATGGTGATGATGTCATAATTGGTTGCCATGGCGATTATGTCATAATTGGTTGCCATGGCGACGATGATACCTTAATACGTTGCCATGGCGATGAAGTCATAATTGGTTGCCATGGCGATGATGATGTCATAATAGGTTGCCATGGCGACGGTGAGGTCATAATTGGTTGCCATGGCGATGATGTCATAATAGGTTGCCATGGCGATGATGTCATAATAGGTTGCCATGGCGACGGTGATGTCATAATTGGTTGCCATGGCGACGGTGATGTAATAATTGGTTGCCATGGCGACGATGATGCCTTAATACGTTGCCATGGCGACGATGATGCCTTAATATGTTGCCATGGCGACGGTGATGTCATAATTGGTTGCCATGGCGACGGTGATGTCATAATTGGTTGCATTGGCGACGGTGATGTCATAATTGGTTGCCATGACGATGATGATGTCATAATTGGTTGCCATGGCGATGATGTCATAATTGGTTGCCATGGCGACGGTGATGTCATAATTGGTTGCCATGGCGACGATGATGCCTTAATACGTTGCCATGGCGACGGTGATGTCATAATTGGTTGCCATGGCGACGATGATGCCTTAATACGTTGCCATGGCGATGATGTCATAATTGGTTGCCATGGCGACGGTGATGTCATAATTGGTTGCCATGGCGACGATGATGCCTTAATACGTTGCCATGGCGATGATGTCATAATTGGTTGCCATGGCGACGGTGATGTCATAATTGGTTGCCATGGCGACGATGATGCCTAAATACATTGCCATGGCGATGATGTCATAATTGGTTGCCATGGCGACGGTGATGCCATAATTGGTTGCCATGGCGACGGTGATGTCATAATTGGTTGCCATGGCGATGATGTCATAATTGGTTGCCATGGCGACGGTGATGTCATAGTTGGTTGCCATGGCGACGATGATGCCTTAATATGTTGCCATGGCGATGATGTCATAATTGGTTGCCATGGCGACGGTGATGTCATAATTGGTTGCCATGGCGATGGTGATGTCATAATTGGTTGCCATGGCGACAATGATTTCATAATTGGTTGCCATGGCGACGATGATGCCTTAATACGTTGACATGGTGATGATGTCATAATTGGTTGCCATGGCGACGGTGATGTCATAATTGGTTGCCATGGCGACGATGATGCCTTAATACGTTGCCATGGCGATGATGTCATAATTGGTTGCCATGGCGACGGTGATGTCATAATTGGTTGCCATGGCGACGGTGATGTCATAATTGGTTGCCATGGCGACAATGATGTCATAATTGGTTGCCATGGCGACGATGATGCCTTAATACGTTGACAAGGCGATGATGTCATAATTGGTTGCCATGGCGACGGTGATGTCATAATTGGTTGCCATGGCGACGATGATGCCTTAATACGTTGCCATGGCGATGATGTCATAATTGGTTGCCATGGCGATGATGATGCCTTAATACGTTGCCATGGCGACGGTTATGTCATAATTTGTTGCCATGGCGATGATGATGTCATAATTGGTTGCCATGGCGACGGTGATGTCATAATTGGTTGCTATGGCGACGATGATGTCATAATTGGTTGCCATGGAGACTATGATGCCTTGATACGTTGCCATGGCGACGGTGATATCATTGGTTGCCATGGCGACGGTGATGTCATAATTATTTGCCATGGCGATGATGTCATAATTGGTTGCCATGGCGATAGTGATGTCATAATTGGTTGCCATGGCGACGGTGATGTCATAATTGGTTGCCATGGCGACAATGATGTCATAACTGGTTGCCATGGCGACGATGATGCCTTAATACGTTGACATGGCGATGATGTCATAATTGGTTGCCATGGCGACGGTGATGTCATAATTGGTTTCCATGGCGACGATGATGCCTTAATACGTTGCATGGCGATGATGTCATAATTGGTTGCCATGGCAAAGATGATGCCTTAATACGTTGCCATGGCGACGGTGATGTCATAATTTGTTGCCATGGCGATGATGATGTCATAATTGGTTGCCATGGCGACGGTGATGTCATAATTGGTTGCTATGGCGACGATGATGTCATAATTGGTTGCCATGGAGACGATGATGCCTTAATACGTTGCCATGGCGATGATGTCATAAATGGTTGCCATGGCGACGGTGATGTCATAATTGGTTGCCATGGCAACGATTATGCCTTAATACGTTGCCACGGTGATGATGTCACAATTGGTTGCCATGGCGACGGTGATGTCATAATTGGTTACCATGGCGACGGTGATGTCATAATTGGTTGCCATGGCGACAATGATGTCATAATTGGTTGCCATGGCGACGATGATGCCTTAATACGTTGCCATGGCGATGATGTCATAATTGGTTGCCATGGCGACGGTGATGTCATAATTGGTTGCCATGGCAATGATGATGTCATAATAGGTTGCCATGGCGACGGTGAGGTCATAATTGGTTGCCATGGCGATGATGTCATAATAGGTTGCCATGGCGATGATGTCATAATAGGTTGCCATGGCGACGGTGATGTCATAATTGGTTGCCATGGCGACGGTGATGTAATAATTGGTTGCCATGGCGACGATGATGCCTTAATACGTTGCCATGGTGATGATGATGCCTTAATATGTTGCCATGGCGACGGTGATGTCATAATTGGTTGCCATGGCGACGGTGATATCATAATTGGTTGCATTGGCGACGGTGATGTCATAATTGGTTGCCATGACGATGATGATGTCATAATTTGTTGCCATGGCGATGATGTCATAATTGGTTGCCATGGCGACGGTGATGTCATAATTGGTTGCCATGGCGACGATGATGCCTTAATACGTTGCCATGGCGACGGTGATGTCATAATTGGTTGCCATGGCGACGATGATGCCTTAATACGTTGCCATGGCGATGATGTCATAATTGGTTGCCATGGCGACGGTGATGTCATAATTGGTTGCCATGGCGACGATGATGCCTTAATACGTTGCCATGGCGATGATGTCATAATTGGTTGCCATGGCGACGGTGATGTCATAATTGGTTGCCATGGCGACGATGATGCCTAAATACATTGCCATGGCGATGATGTCATAATTGGTTGCCATGGCGACGGTGATGCCATAATTGGTTGCCATGGCGATGGTGATGTCATAATTGGTTGCCATGGCGATGATGTCATAATTGGTTGCCATGGCGACGGTGATGTCATAGTTGGTTGCCATGGCGACGATGATGCCTTAATACGTTGCCATGGCGATGATGTCATAATTGGTTGCCATGGCGACGGTGATGTCATAATTGGTTGCCATGGCGATGGTGATGTCATAATTGGTTGCCATGGCGACAATGATTTCATAATTGGTTGCCATGGCGACGATGATGCCTTAATACGTTGACATGGTGATGATGTCATAATTGGTTGCCATGGCGACGGTGATGTCATAATTGGTTGCCATGGCGACGATGATGCCTTAATACGTTGCCATGGCGATGATGTCATAATTGGTTGCCATGGCGACGGTGATGTCATAATAGGTTGCCATGGCGACGGTGATGTCATAATTGGTTGCCATGGCGACAATGATGTCATAATTGGTTGCCATGGCGACGATGATGCCTTAATACGTTGACAAGGCGATGATGTCATAATTGGTTGCCATGGCGACGGTGATGTCATAATTGGTTGCCATGGCGACGATGATGCCTTAATACGTTGCCATGGTGATGATGTCATAATTGGTTGCCATGGCGATGATGATGCCTTAATACGTTGCCATGGCGACGGTTATGTCATAATTGGTTGCCATGGCGACGGTGATGTCATAATTGGTTGCCATGGCGACGGTGATGTCATAATTGGTTGCTATGGCGACCATGATGTCATAATTGGTTGCCATGGAGACTATGATGCCTTAATACGTTGCCATGGCGACGGTGATATCATTGGTTGCCATGGCGACGGTGATGTCATAATTATTTGCCATGGCGATGATGTCATAATTGGTTGCCATGGCGATGGTGATGTCATAATTGGTTGCCATGGCGACGGTGATGTCATAATTGGTTGCCATGGCGACAATGATGTCATAATTGGTTGCCATGGCGACGATGATGCCTTAATACGTTGACATGGCGATGATGTCATAATTGGTTGCCATGGCGACGGTGATGTCATAATTGGTTTCCATGGTGACGATGATGCCTTAATACGTTGCATGGCGATGATGTCATAATTGGTTGCCATGGCAAAGATGATGCCTTAATACGTTGCCATGGCGACGGTGATGTCATAATTTGTTGCCATGGCGATGATGATGTCATAATTGGTTGCCATGGCGACGGTGATGTCATAATTGGTTGCTATGGCGACGATGATGTCATAATTGGTTGCCATGGAGACGATGATGCCTTAATACGTTGCCATGGCATTGATGTCATAAATGGTTGCCATGGCGACGGTGATGTCATAATTGGTTGCCATGGCGACGAATATGCCTTAATACGTTGCCATGGTGATGATGTCATAATTGGTTGCCATGGCGACGGTGATGTCATAATTGGTTGCCATGGCGACGGTGATGTCATAATTGGTTGCCATGGCGACAATGATGTCATAATTGGTTGCCATGGCGATGATGATGCCTTAATACGATGCCATGGCGATGATGTCATAATTGGTTGCCATGGCGACGGTGATGTCATAATTGGTTGCCATGGCGACGGTGATGTCATAATTGGTTGCCATGGCGATGATGTCATAATTGGTTTCCATGGCGACGGTGATGTCATAATTGGTTGCCATGGCGACGATGATGCCTTAATACATTGCCATGGCGACGGTGATGTCATAATTGGTTGCCATGGCGATGATGTCATACTTGGTTGCCATGGCGACGGTGATGTCATAATTGGTTGCAATGGTGACGATGATGTCATAATTGGTTGCCATGGCGATGGTGATGTCATAATTGGTTGCCATGGCGATGATGAAGTCATAATTGGTTGCCATGTCGACGATGATGCCTTAATACGTTCCCATGGCGATGATGTCATAATTGTTTGCCATGACGACGATCATGCCTTAATACATTGCAATGGCGATAATGTCATAATTGGTTGCCATGGCGACGGTGATGTCATAATTGGTTGCCATAGCGACGGTGATGTCATAATTGGTTGCCATGGCGACGATGATGCCTTAATACGTTGCCATGGCGACGGTGATATCATAATTGGTTGCCATGGCGACGGAGATGTCATAATTGGTTGCCATGGCGACGGTGATGTCATAATTGGTTGCCATGGCGACGATGATGCCTTAATACGTTGCCATGGTGATGATGTCATAATTGGTTGCCATGGCGACGGTGATGTCATAATTGGTTGCCATGGCGACGGTGATGCCTTGATACGTTGCCATGGCGACGGTGATGTCGTAATTGGTTGCCATGGCGACGGTGATGTCATAATTGGTTGCCATGGCGACGGTGATGTCATAATTGGTTGCCATGGCGATGATGCCTTAATACGTTGCCATGGCGACGGTGATGTCATAATTGGTTGCCATGGCGACAATGATGCCTTAATACATTGCCATGGCGATGATGTCATAATTGGTTGCCATGGTGACGGTGATGTCATAATTGGTTGCCATGGCGACGATGATGCCTTAATACGTTCCCATGGCGATGATGTCATAATTGGTTGCCATGGCAACGGTGATGTCATAATTGGTTGCCATGGCGACGATGATGACTTAATACGTTGACATGGCGATGATGTCATAATTGGTTTCCATGGCGACGGTGATGTCATAATTTTTTGCCATGGCGACGGTGATGTCATAATTGGTTGCCATGGCGATGATGTCATAATTGGTTGCCATGGCGACGGTGATGTCATAATTGGTTGCCATGGCGACGATGATGCCTTAATACATTGCCATGGCGATGATGTCATAATTGGTTGCCATGGCGACGGTGATGTCATAATTGGTTGCCATGGCGACTGTGATGTCATAATTGGTTGCCATGGCAATGATGTCATAATTGGTTGCCATGGCGACGGTGATGTCATAATTGGTTGCCATGGCGACGATGATGCCTTAATACGTTGCCATGGCGATGATGTCATAATTGGTTGCCATGGCGACGGTGATGTCATAATTGGTTGCCATGGCGACGGTGATGTCATAATTGGTTGCCATGGCGACAATGATTTCATAATTGGTTGCCATGGCGACGATGATGCCTTAATACGTTGACATGGCGATGATGTCATAATTGGTTGCCATGGCGACGGTGATGTCATAATTGGTTGCCATGGCGACGATGATGCCTTAATACGTTGCCATGGCGATGATGTCATAATTGGTTGCCATGGCGACGGTGATGTCATAATTGGTTGCCATGGCGACTGTGATGTCATAATTGGTTGCCATGGCGACAATGATGTCATAATTGGTTGCCATGGCGACGATGATGCCTTAATACGTTGACATGGCGATGATGTCATAATTGGTTGCCATGGTGACGGTGATGTCATAATTGGTTGCCATGGCGACGATGATGCCTTAATACGTTGCCATGGCGATGATGTCATAATTGGTTGCCATGGCGATGATGATGCCTTAATACGTTGCCATGGCGACGGTAATGTCATAATTTGTTGCCATGTCGATGATGATGTCATAATTGGTTGCCATGGCGACGGTGATGTCATAATTGGTTGCTATGGCTACGATGATGTCATAATTGGTTGCCATGGAGACTATGATGCCTTAATACGTTGCCATGGCGACGGTGATATCATTGGTTGCCATGGCTACGGTGATGTCATAATTGGTTGCCATGGCGGTGATGTCATAATTGGTTGCCATGGCGACGGTGATGTCATAATTGGTTGCCATGGCGACGATGATGCCTTAATACGTTGCCATGATGATGATGTCATAATTGGTTGCCATGGCGATGGTGATGTCATAATTGGTTGCCATGGCGATGGTGATGTCATAATTGGTTGCCATGGCGACAATAATGTCATAATTGGTTGCCATGGCGACGATGATGCCTTAATACGTTGACATGGCGATGATGTCATAATTGGTTGCCATGGCGACGGTGATGTCATAATTGGTTTCCATGGCGACGATGATGCCTTAATACGTTGCATGGCGATGATGTCATAATTGGTTGCCATGGCAAAGATGATGCCTTAATACGTTGCCATGGCGACGGTGATGTCATAATTTGTTGCCATGGTGATGATGATGTCATGCCATGGCGACGGTGATGTCATAATTGGTTGCCATGGCGACGATGATGTCATAATTGGTTGCCATGGAGACGATGATGCCTTAATACGTTGCCATGGCGATGATGTCATAAATGGTTGCCATGGCGACGGTGATGTCATAATTGGTTGCCATGGCGACGATTATGCCTTAATACGTTGCCATGGCGATGATGTCATAATTGGTTGCCATGGCGACGGTGATGTCATAATTGGTTGCCATGGCGACGGTGATGTCATAATTGGTTGCCATGGCGACAATGATGTCATAATTGGTTGCCATGGCGACGATGATGCCTTAATATGTTGCCATGGCGATGATGTCATAATTGGTTGCCATGGTGACGGTGATGTCATAATTGGTTGCCATGGTGACGGTGATGTCATAATTGGTTGCCATGGCGACAATGATGTCATAATTGGTTGCCATGGTGACGATGATGCCTTAATACGTTGCCATGGCGATGATGTCATAATTGGTTGCCATGGCGACGGTGATGTCATAATTGGTTGCCATGGCGACGATGATGCCTTAATACGTTGCCATGGCGATGATGTCATAATTGGTTGCCATGGTGACGGTGATGTAATAATTGGTTGCCATGGCGATGTTGATGTCATAATTTTTTGCCATGGCGACAATGATGTCATGATTGGTTGCCATGGCGACGATGATGCCTTAATATGTTGCCATGGCGACGGTGATGTCATAATTTGTTGCCATGGCGATGATGATGTCATAATTGGTTGCCATGGCGACGGTGATGTCATAATTGGTTGCCATGGCGACGATGATGCCTTAATACGTTGCCATGGCAATGATGTCATAAATGGTTGCCATGGCGACGGTGATGTCATAATTCGTTTGCCATGGTGACGGTGATGTCATAATTGGTTGCCATGGTGACGGTGATGTCATAATTGGTTGCCATGGCGACGGTGATGTCATAATTGGTTGCCATGACGATGATGATGTCATAATTGGTTGCCATGGTGATGATGTCATAATTGGTTGCCATGGCGATTATGTCATAATTGGTTGCCATGGCGACGATGATACCTTAATACGTTGCCATGGCGATGAAGTCATAATTGGTTGCCATGGCGATGATGATGTCATAATAGGTTGCCATGGCGACGGTGAGGTCATAATTGGTTGCCATGGCGATGATGTCATAATAGGTTGCCATGGCGATGATGTCATAATAGGTTGCCATGGCGACGGTGATGTCATAATTGGTTGCCATGGCGACGGTGATGTAATAATTGGTTGCCATGGCGACGATGATGCCTTAATACGTTGCCATGGCGACGATGATGCCTTAATATGTTGCCATGGCGACGGTGATGTCATAATTGGTTGCCATGGCGACGGTGATGTCATAATTGGTTGCATTGGCGACGGTGATGTCATAATTGGTTGCCATGACGATGATGATGTCATAATTGGTTGCCATGGCGATGATGTCATAATTGGTTGCCATGGCGACGGTGATGTCATAATTGGTTGCCATGGCGACGATGATGCCTTAATACGTTGCCATGGCGACGGTGATGTCATAATTGGTTGCCATGGCGACGATGATGCCTTAATACGTTGCCATGGCGATGATGTCATAATTGGTTGCCATGGCGACGGTGATGTCATAATTGGTTGCCATGGCGACGATGATGCCTTAATACGTTGCCATGGCGATGATGTCATAATTGGTTGCCATGGCGACGGTGATGTCATAATTGGTTGCCATGGCGACGATGATGCCTAAATACATTGCCATGGCGATGATGTCATAATTGGTTGCCATGGCGACGGTGATGCCATAATTGGTTGCCATGGCGACGGTGATGTCATAATTGGTTGCCATGGCGATGATGTCATAATTGGTTGCCATGGCGACGGTGATGTCATAGTTGGTTGCCATGGCGACGATGATGCCTTAATATGTTGCCATGGCGATGATGTCATAATTGGTTGCCATGGCGACGGTGATGTCATAATTGGTTGCCATGGCGATGGTGATGTCATAATTGGTTGCCATGGCGACAATGATTTCATAATTGGTTGCCATGGCGACGATGATGCCTTAATACGTTGACATGGTGATGATGTCATAATTGGTTGCCATGGCGACGGTGATGTCATAATTGGTTGCCATGGCGACGATGATGCCTTAATACGTTGCCATGGCGATGATGTCATAATTGGTTGCCATGGCGACGGTGATGTCATAATTGGTTGCCATGGCGACGGTGATGTCATAATTGGTTGCCATGGCGACAATGATGTCATAATTGGTTGCCATGGCGACGATGATGCCTTAATACGTTGACAAGGCGATGATGTCATAATTGGTTGCCATGGCGACGGTGATGTCATAATTGGTTGCCATGGCGACGATGATGCCTTAATACGTTGCCATGGCGATGATGTCATAATTGGTTGCCATGGCGATGATGATGCCTTAATACGTTGCCATGGCGACGGTTATGTCATAATTTGTTGCCATGGCGATGATGATGTCATAATTGGTTGCCATGGCGACGGTGATGTCATAATTGGTTGCTATGGCGACGATGATGTCATAATTGGTTGCCATGGAGACTATGATGCCTTGATACGTTGCCATGGCGACGGTGATATCATTGGTTGCCATGGCGACGGTGATGTCATAATTATTTGCCATGGCGATGATGTCATAATTGGTTGCCATGGCGATAGTGATGTCATAATTGGTTGCCATGGCGACGGTGATGTCATAATTGGTTGCCATGGCGACAATGATGTCATAACTGGTTGCCATGGCGACGATGATGCCTTAATACGTTGACATGGCGATGATGTCATAATTGGTTGCCATGGCGACGGTGATGTCATAATTGGTTTCCATGGCGACGATGATGCCTTAATACGTTGCATGGCGATGATGTCATAATTGGTTGCCATGGCAAAGATGATGCCTTAATACGTTGCCATGGCGACGGTGATGTCATAATTTGTTGCCATGGCGATGATGATGTCATAATTGGTTGCCATGGCGACGGTGATGTCATAATTGGTTGCTATGGCGACGATGATGTCATAATTGGTTGCCATGGAGACGATGATGCCTTAATACGTTGCCATGGCGATGATGTCATAAATGGTTGCCATGGCGACGGTGATGTCATAATTGGTTGCCATGGCAACGATTATGCCTTAATACGTTGCCACGGTGATGATGTCACAATTGGTTGCCATGGCGACGGTGATGTCATAATTGGTTACCATGGCGACGGTGATGTCATAATTGGTTGCCATGGCGACAATGATGTCATAATTGGTTGCCATGGCGACGATGATGCCTTAATACGTTGCCATGGCGATGATGTCATAATTGGTTGCCATGGCGACGGTGATGTCATAATTGGTTGCCATGGCAATGATGATGTCATAATAGGTTGCCATGGCGACGGTGAGGTCATAATTGGTTGCCATGGCGATGATGTCATAATAGGTTGCCATGGCGATGATGTCATAATAGGTTGCCATGGCGACGGTGATGTCATAATTGGTTGCCATGGCGACGGTGATGTAATAATTGGTTGCCATGGCGACGATGATGCCTTAATACGTTGCCATGGTGATGATGATGCCTTAATATGTTGCCATGGCGACGGTGATGTCATAATTGGTTGCCATGGCGACGGTGATATCATAATTGGTTGCATTGGCGACGGTGATGTCATAATTGGTTGCCATGACGATGATGATGTCATAATTTGTTGCCATGGCGATGATGTCATAATTGGTTGCCATGGCGACGGTGATGTCATAATTGGTTGCCATGGCGACGATGATGCCTTAATACGTTGCCATGGCGACGGTGATGTCATAATTGGTTGCCATGGCGACGATGATGCCTTAATACGTTGCCATGGCGATGATGTCATAATTGGTTGCCATGGCGACGGTGATGTCATAATTGGTTGCCATGGCGACGATGATGCCTTAATACGTTGCCATGGCGATGATGTCATAATTGGTTGCCATGGCGACGGTGATGTCATAATTGGTTGCCATGGCGACGATGATGCCTAAATACATTGCCATGGCGATGATGTCATAATTGGTTGCCATGGCGACGGTGATGCCATAATTGGTTGCCATGGCGATGGTGATGTCATAATTGGTTGCCATGGCGATGATGTCATAATTGGTTGCCATGGCGACGGTGATGTCATAGTTGGTTGCCATGGCGACGATGATGCCTTAATACGTTGCCATGGCGATGATGTCATAATTGGTTGCCATGGCGACGGTGATGTCATAATTGGTTGCCATGGCGATGGTGATGTCATAATTGGTTGCCATGGCGACAATGATTTCATAATTGGTTGCCATGGCGACGATGATGCCTTAATACGTTGACATGGTGATGATGTCATAATTGGTTGCCATGGCGACGGTGATGTCATAATTGGTTGCCATGGCGACGATGATGCCTTAATACGTTGCCATGGCAATGATGTCATAAATGGTTGCCATGGCGACGGTGATGTCATAATTCGTTTGCCATGGTGACGGTGATGTCATAATTGGTTGCCATGGTGACGGTGATGTCATAATTGGTTGCCATGGCGACGGTGATGTCATAATTGGTTGCCATGACGATGATGATGTCATAATTGGTTGCCATGGTGATGATGTCATAATTGGTTGCCATGGCGATTATGTCATAATTGGTTGCCATGGCGACGATGATACCTTAATACGTTGCCATGGCGATGAAGTCATAATTGGTTGCCATGGCGATGATGATGTCATAATAGGTTGCCATGGCGACGGTGAGGTCATAATTGGTTGCCATGGCGATGATGTCATAATAGGTTGCCATGGCGATGATGTCATAATAGGTTGCCATGGCGACGGTGATGTCATAATTGGTTGCCATGGCGACGGTGATGTAATAATTGGTTGCCATGGCGACGATGATGCCTTAATACGTTGCCATGGCGACGATGATGCCTTAATATGTTGCCATGGCGACGGTGATGTCATAATTGGTTGCCATGGCGACGGTGATGTCATAATTGGTTGCATTGGCGACGGTGATGTCATAATTGGTTGCCATGACGATGATGATGTCATAATTGGTTGCCATGGCGATGATGTCATAATTGGTTGCCATGGCGACGGTGATGTCATAATTGGTTGCCATGGCGACGATGATGCCTTAATACGTTGCCATGGCGACGGTGATGTCATAATTGGTTGCCATGGCGACGATGATGCCTTAATACGTTGCCATGGCGATGATGTCATAATTGGTTGCCATGGCGACGGTGATGTCATAATTGGTTGCCATGGCGACGATGATGCCTTAATACGTTGCCATGGCGATGATGTCATAATTGGTTGCCATGGCGACGGTGATGTCATAATTGGTTGCCATGGCGACGATGATGCCTAAATACATTGCCATGGCGATGATGTCATAATTGGTTGCCATGGCGACGGTGATGCCATAATTGGTTGCCATGGCGACGGTGATGTCATAATTGGTTGCCATGGCGATGATGTCATAATTGGTTGCCATGGCGACGGTGATGTCATAGTTGGTTGCCATGGCGACGATGATGCCTTAATATGTTGCCATGGCGATGATGTCATAATTGGTTGCCATGGCGACGGTGATGTCATAATTGGTTGCCATGGCGATGGTGATGTCATAATTGGTTGCCATGGCGACAATGATTTCATAATTGGTTGCCATGGCGACGATGATGCCTTAATACGTTGACATGGTGATGATGTCATAATTGGTTGCCATGGCGACGGTGATGTCATAATTGGTTGCCATGGCGACGATGATGTCATAATTGGTTGCCATGGCGACGGTGATGTCATAATTGGTTTCCATGGTGACGATGATGCCTTAATACGTTGCATGGCGATGATGTCATAATTGGTTGCCATGGCAAAGATGATGCCTTAATACGTTGCCATGGCGACGGTGATGTCATAATTTGTTGCCATGGCGATGATGATGTCATAATTGGTTGCCATGGCGACGGTGATGTCATAATTGGTTGCTATGGCGACGATGATGTCATAATTGGTTGCCATGGAGACGATGATGCCTTAATACGTTGCCATGGCATTGATGTCATAAATGGTTGCCATGGCGACGGTGATGTCATAATTGGTTGCCATGGCGACGAATATGCCTTAATACGTTGCCATGGTGATGATGTCATAATTGGTTGCCATGGCGACGGTGATGTCATAATTGGTTGCCATGGCGACGGTGATGTCATAATTGGTTGCCATGGCGACAATGATGTCATAATTGGTTGCCATGGCGATGATGATGCCTTAATACGATGCCATGGCGATGATGTCATAATTGGTTGCCATGGCGACGGTGATGTCATAATTGGTTGCCATGGCGACGGTGATGTCATAATTGGTTGCCATGGCGATGATGTCATAATTGGTTTCCATGGCGACGGTGATGTCATAATTGGTTGCCATGGCGACGATGATGCCTTAATACATTGCCATGGCGACGGTGATGTCATAATTGGTTGCCATGGCGATGATGTCATACTTGGTTGCCATGGCGACGGTGATGTCATAATTGGTTGCAATGGTGACGATGATGTCATAATTGGTTGCCATGGCGATGGTGATGTCATAATTGGTTGCCATGGCGATGATGAAGTCATAATTGGTTGCCATGTCGACGATGATGCCTTAATACGTTCCCATGGCGATGATGTCATAATTGTTTGCCATGACGACGATCATGCCTTAATACATTGCAATGGCGATAATGTCATAATTGGTTGCCATGGCGACGGTGATGTCATAATTGGTTGCCATAGCGACGGTGATGTCATAATTGGTTGCCATGGCGACGATGATGCCTTAATACGTTGCCATGGCGACGGTGATATCATAATTGGTTGCCATGGCGACGGAGATGTCATAATTGGTTGCCATGGCGACGGTGATGTCATAATTGGTTGCCATGGCGACGATGATGCCTTAATACGTTGCCATGGTGATGATGTCATAATTGGTTGCCATGGCGACGGTGATGTCATAATTGGTTGCCATGGCGACGGTGATGCCTTGATACGTTGCCATGGCGACGGTGATGTCGTAATTGGTTGCCATGGCGACGGTGATGTCATAATTGGTTGCCATGGCGACGGTGATGTCATAATTGGTTGCCATGGCGATGATGCCTTAATACGTTGCCATGGCGACGGTGATGTCATAATTGGTTGCCATGGCGACAATGATGCCTTAATACATTGCCATGGCGATGATGTCATAATTGGTTGCCATGGTGACGGTGATGTCATAATTGGTTGCCATGGCGACGATGATGCCTTAATACGTTCCCATGGCGATGATGTCATAATTGGTTGCCATGGCAACGGTGATGTCATAATTGGTTGCCATGGCGACGATGATGACTTAATACGTTGACATGGCGATGATGTCATAATTGGTTTCCATGGCGACGGTGATGTCATAATTTTTTGCCATGGCGACGGTGATGTCATAATTGGTTGCCATGGCGATGATGTCATAATTGGTTGCCATGGCGACGGTGATGTCATAATTGGTTGCCATGGCGACGATGATGCCTTAATACATTGCCATGGCGATGATGTCATAATTGGTTGCCATGGCGACGGTGATGTCATAATTGGTTGCCATGGCGACTGTGATGTCATAATTGGTTGCCATGGCAATGATGTCATAATTGGTTGCCATGGCGACGGTGATGTCATAATTGGTTGCCATGGCGACGATGATGCCTTAATACGTTGCCATGGCGATGATGTCATAATTGGTTGCCATGGCGACGGTGATGTCATAATTGGTTGCCATGGCGACGGTGATGTCATAATTGGTTGCCATGGCGACAATGATTTCATAATTGGTTGCCATGGCGACGATGATGCCTTAATACGTTGACATGGCGATGATGTCATAATTGGTTGCCATGGCGACGGTGATGTCATAATTGGTTGCCATGGCGACGATGATGCCTTAATACGTTGCCATGGCGATGATGTCATAATTGGTTGCCATGGCGACGGTGATGTCATAATTGGTTGCCATGGCGACTGTGATGTCATAATTGGTTGCCATGGCGACAATGATGTCATAATTGGTTGCCATGGCGACGATGATGCCTTAATACGTTGACATGGCGATGATGTCATAATTGGTTGCCATGGTGACGGTGATGTCATAATTGGTTGCCATGGCGACGATGATGCCTTAATACGTTGCCATGGCGATGATGTCATAATTGGTTGCCATGGCGATGATGATGCCTTAATACGTTGCCATGGCGACGGTAATGTCATAATTTGTTGCCATGTCGATGATGATGTCATAATTGGTTGCCATGGCGACGGTGATGTCATAATTGGTTGCTATGGCTACGATGATGTCATAATTGGTTGCCATGGAGACTATGATGCCTTAATACGTTGCCATGGCGACGGTGATATCATTGGTTGCCATGGCTACGGTGATGTCATAATTGGTTGCCATGGCGGTGATGTCATAATTGGTTGCCATGGCGACGGTGATGTCATAATTGGTTGCCATGGCGACGATGATGCCTTAATACGTTGCCATGATGATGATGTCATAATTGGTTGCCATGGCGATGGTGATGTCATAATTGGTTGCCATGGCGATGGTGATGTCATAATTGGTTGCCATGGCGACAATAATGTCATAATTGGTTGCCATGGCGACGATGATGCCTTAATACGTTGACATGGCGATGATGTCATAATTGGTTGCCATGGCGACGGTGATGTCATAATTGGTTTCCATGGCGACGATGATGCCTTAATACGTTGCATGGCGATGATGTCATAATTGGTTGCCATGGCAAAGATGATGCCTTAATACGTTGCCATGGCGACGGTGATGTCATAATTTGTTGCCATGGTGATGATGATGTCATGCCATGGCGACGGTGATGTCATAATTGGTTGCCATGGCGACGATGATGTTATAATTGGTTGCCATGGAGACGATGATGCCTTAATACGTTGCCATGGCGATGATGTCATAAATGGTTGCCATGGCGACGGTGATGTCATAATTGGTTGCCATGGCGACGATTATGCCTTAATACGTTGCCATGGCGATGATGTCATAATTGGTTGCCATGGCGACGGTGATGTCATAATTGGTTGCCATGGCGACGGTGATGTCATAATTGGTTGCCATGGCGACAATGATGTCATAATTGGTTGCCATGGCGACGATGATGCCTTAATATGTTGCCATGGCGATGATGTCATAATTGGTTGCCATGGTGACGGTGATGTCATAATTGGTTGCCATGGTGACGGTGATGTCATAATTGGTTGCCATGGCGACAATGATGTCATAATTGGTTGCCATGGTGACGATGATGCCTTAATACGTTGCCATGGCGATGATGTCATAATTGGTTGCCATGGCGACGGTGATGTCATAATTGGTTGCCATGGCGACGATGATGCCTTAATACGTTGCCATGGCGATGATGTCATAATTGGTTGCCATGGTGACGGTGATGTAATAATTGGTTGCCATGGCGATGTTGATGTCATAATTTTTTGCCATGGCGACAATGATGTCATGATTGGTTGCCATGGCGACGATGATGCCTTAATATGTTGCCATGGCGACGGTGATGTCATAATTTGTTGCCATGGCGATGATGATGTCATAATTGGTTGCCATGGCGACGGTGATGTCATAATTGGTTGCCATGGCGACGATGATGCCTTAATACGTTGCCATGGCAATGATGTCATAAATGGTTGCCATGGCGACGGTGATGTCATAATTCGTTTGCCATGGTGACGGTGATGTCATAATTGGTTGCCATGGTGACGGTGATGTCATAATTGGTTGCCATGGCGACGGTGATGTCATAATTGGTTGCCATGACGATGATGATGTCATAATTGGTTGCCATGGTGATGATGTCATAATTGGTTGCCATGGCGATTATGTCATAATTGGTTGCCATGGCGACGATGATACCTTAATACGTTGCCATGGCGATGAAGTCATAATTGGTTGCCATGGCGATGATGATGTCATAATAGGTTGCCATGGCGACGGTGAGGTCATAATTGGTTGCCATGGCGATGATGTCATAATAGGTTGCCATGGCGATGATGTCATAATAGGTTGCCATGGCGACGGTGATGTCATAATTGGTTGCCATGGCGACGGTGATGTAATAATTGGTTGCCATGGCGACGATGATGCCTTAATACGTTGCCATGGCGACGATGATGCCTTAATATGTTGCCATGGCGACGGTGATGTCATAATTGGTTGCCATGGCGACGGTGATGTCATAATTGGTTGCATTGGCGACGGTGATGTCATAATTGGTTGCCATGACGATGATGATGTCATAATTGGTTGCCATGGCGATGATGTCATAATTGGTTGCCATGGCGACGGTGATGTCATAATTGGTTGCCATGGCGACGATGATGCCTTAATACGTTGCCATGGCGACGGTGATGTCATAATTGGTTGCCATGGCGACGATGATGCCTTAATACGTTGCCATGGCGATGATGTCATAATTGGTTGCCATGGCGACGGTGATGTCATAATTGGTTGCCATGGCGACGATGATGCCTTAATACGTTGCCATGGCGATGATGTCATAATTGGTTGCCATGGCGACGGTGATGTCATAATTGGTTGCCATGGCGACGATGATGCCTAAATACATTGCCATGGCGATGATGTCATAATTGGTTGCCATGGCGACGGTGATGCCATAATTGGTTGCCATGGCGACGGTGATGTCATAATTGGTTGCCATGGCGATGATGTCATAATTGGTTGCCATGGCGACGGTGATGTCATAGTTGGTTGCCATGGCGACGATGATGCCTTAATATGTTGCCATGGCGATGATGTCATAATTGGTTGCCATGGCGACGGTGATGTCATAATTGGTTGCCATGGCGATGGTGATGTCATAATTGGTTGCCATGGCGACAATGATTTCATAATTGGTTGCCATGGCGACGATGATGCCTTAATACGTTGACATGGTGATGATGTCATAATTGGTTGCCATGGCGACGGTGATGTCATAATTGGTTGCCATGGCGACGATGATGCCTTAATACGTTGCCATGGCGATGATGTCATAATTGGTTGCCATGGCGACGGTGATGTCATAATTGGTTGCCATGGCGACGGTGATGTCATAATTGGTTGCCATGGCGACAATGATGTCATAATTGGTTGCCATGGCGACGATGATGCCTTAATACGTTGACAAGGCGATGATGTCATAATTGGTTGCCATGGCGACGGTGATGTCATAATTGGTTGCCATGGCGACGATGATGCCTTAATACGTTGCCATGGCGATGATGTCATAATTGGTTGCCATGGCGATGATGATGCCTTAATACGTTGCCATGGCGACGGTTATGTCATAATTTGTTGCCATGGCGATGATGATGTCATAATTGGTTGCCATGGCGACGGTGATGTCATAATTGGTTGCTATGGCGACGATGATGTCATAATTGGTTGCCATGGAGACTATGATGCCTTGATACGTTGCCATGGCGACGGTGATATCATTGGTTGCCATGGCGACGGTGATGTCATAATTATTTGCCATGGCGATGATGTCATAATTGGTTGCCATGGCGATAGTGATGTCATAATTGGTTGCCATGGCGACGGTGATGTCATAATTGGTTGCCATGGCGACAATGATGTCATAACTGGTTGCCATGGCGACGATGATGCCTTAATACGTTGACATGGCGATGATGTCATAATTGGTTGCCATGGCGACGGTGATGTCATAATTGGTTTCCATGGCGACGATGATGCCTTAATACGTTGCATGGCGATGATGTCATAATTGGTTGCCATGGCAAAGATGATGCCTTAATACGTTGCCATGGCGACGGTGATGTCATAATTTGTTGCCATGGCGATGATGATGTCATAATTGGTTGCCATGGCGACGGTGATGTCATAATTGGTTGCTATGGCGACGATGATGTCATAATTGGTTGCCATGGAGACGATGATGCCTTAATACGTTGCCATGGCGATGATGTCATAAATGGTTGCCATGGCGACGGTGATGTCATAATTGGTTGCCATGGCAACGATTATGCCTTAATACGTTGCCACGGTGATGATGTCACAATTGGTTGCCATGGCGACGGTGATGTCATAATTGGTTACCATGGCGACGGTGATGTCATAATTGGTTGCCATGGCGACAATGATGTCATAATTGGTTGCCATGGCGACGATGATGCCTTAATACGTTGCCATGGCGATGATGTCATAATTGGTTGCCATGGCGACGGTGATGTCATAATTGGTTGCCATGGCAATGATGATGTCATAATAGGTTGCCATGGCGACGGTGAGGTCATAATTGGTTGCCATGGCGATGATGTCATAATAGGTTGCCATGGCGATGATGTCATAATAGGTTGCCATGGCGACGGTGATGTCATAATTGGTTGCCATGGCGACGGTGATGTAATAATTGGTTGCCATGGCGACGATGATGCCTTAATACGTTGCCATGGTGATGATGATGCCTTAATATGTTGCCATGGCGACGGTGATGTCATAATTGGTTGCCATGGCGACGGTGATATCATAATTGGTTGCATTGGCGACGGTGATGTCATAATTGGTTGCCATGACGATGATGATGTCATAATTTGTTGCCATGGCGATGATGTCATAATTGGTTGCCATGGCGACGGTGATGTCATAATTGGTTGCCATGGCGACGATGATGCCTTAATACGTTGCCATGGCGACGGTGATGTCATAATTGGTTGCCATGGCGACGATGATGCCTTAATACGTTGCCATGGCGATGATGTCATAATTGGTTGCCATGGCGACGGTGATGTCATAATTGGTTGCCATGGCGACGATGATGCCTTAATACGTTGCCATGGCGATGATGTCATAATTGGTTGCCATGGCGACGGTGATGTCATAATTGGTTGCCATGGCGACGATGATGCCTAAATACATTGCCATGGCGATGATGTCATAATTGGTTGCCATGGCGACGGTGATGCCATAATTGGTTGCCATGGCGATGGTGATGTCATAATTGGTTGCCATGGCGATGATGTCATAATTGGTTGCCATGGCGACGGTGATGTCATAGTTGGTTGCCATGGCGACGATGATGCCTTAATACGTTGCCATGGCGATGATGTCATAATTGGTTGCCATGGCGACGGTGATGTCATAATTGGTTGCCATGGCGATGGTGATGTCATAATTGGTTGCCATGGCGACAATGATTTCATAATTGGTTGCCATGGCGACGATGATGCCTTAATACGTTGACATGGTGATGATGTCATAATTGGTTGCCATGGCGACGGTGATGTCATAATTGGTTGCCATGGCGACGATGATGCCTTAATACGTTGCCATGGCAATGATGTCATAAATGGTTGCCATGGCGACGGTGATGTCATAATTCGTTTGCCATGGTGACGGTGATGTCATAATTGGTTGCCATGGTGACGGTGATGTCATAATTGGTTGCCATGGCGACGGTGATGTCATAATTGGTTGCCATGACGATGATGATGTCATAATTGGTTGCCATGGTGATGATGTCATAATTGGTTGCCATGGCGATTATGTCATAATTGGTTGCCATGGCGACGATGATACCTTAATACGTTGCCATGGCGATGAAGTCATAATTGGTTGCCATGGCGATGATGATGTCATAATAGGTTGCCATGGCGACGGTGAGGTCATAATTGGTTGCCATGGCGATGATGTCATAATAGGTTGCCATGGCGATGATGTCATAATAGGTTGCCATGGCGACGGTGATGTCATAATTGGTTGCCATGGCGACGGTGATGTAATAATTGGTTGCCATGGCGACGATGATGCCTTAATACGTTGCCATGGCGACGATGATGCCTTAATATGTTGCCATGGCGACGGTGATGTCATAATTGGTTGCCATGGCGACGGTGATGTCATAATTGGTTGCATTGGCGACGGTGATGTCATAATTGGTTGCCATGACGATGATGATGTCATAATTGGTTGCCATGGCGATGATGTCATAATTGGTTGCCATGGCGACGGTGATGTCATAATTGGTTGCCATGGCGACGATGATGCCTTAATACGTTGCCATGGCGACGGTGATGTCATAATTGGTTGCCATGGCGACGATGATGCCTTAATACGTTGCCATGGCGATGATGTCATAATTGGTTGCCATGGCGACGGTGATGTCATAATTGGTTGCCATGGCGACGATGATGCCTTAATACGTTGCCATGGCGATGATGTCATAATTGGTTGCCATGGCGACGGTGATGTCATAATTGGTTGCCATGGCGACGATGATGCCTAAATACATTGCCATGGCGATGATGTCATAATTGGTTGCCATGGCGACGGTGATGCCATAATTGGTTGCCATGGCGACGGTGATGTCATAATTGGTTGCCATGGCGATGATGTCATAATTGGTTGCCATGGCGACGGTGATGTCATAGTTGGTTGCCATGGCGACGATGATGCCTTAATATGTTGCCATGGCGATGATGTCATAATTGGTTGCCATGGCGACGGTGATGTCATAATTGGTTGCCATGGCGATGGTGATGTCATAATTGGTTGCCATGGCGACAATGATTTCATAATTGGTTGCCATGGCGACGATGATGCCTTAATACGTTGACATGGTGATGATGTCATAATTGGTTGCCATGGCGACGGTGATGTCATAATTGGTTGCCATGGCGACGATGATGCCTTAATACGTTGCCATGGCGATGATGTCATAATTGGTTGCCATGGCGACGGTGATGTCATAATTGGTTGCCATGGCGACGGTGATGTCATAATTGGTTGCCATGGCGACAATGATGTCATAATTGGTTGCCATGGCGACGATGATGCCTTAATACGTTGACAAGGCGATGATGTCATAATTGGTTGCCATGGCGACGGTGATGTCATAATTGGTTGCCATGGCGACGATGATGCCTTAATACGTTGCCATGGCGATGATGTCATAATTGGTTGCCATGGCGATGATGATGCCTTAATACGTTGCCATGGCGACGGTTATGTCATAATTTGTTGCCATGGCGATGATGATGTCATAATTGGTTGCCATGGCGACGGTGATGTCATAATTGGTTGCTATGGCGACGATGATGTCATAATTGGTTGCCATGGAGACTATGATGCCTTGATACGTTGCCATGGCGACGGTGATATCATTGGTTGCCATGGCGACGGTGATGTCATAATTATTTGCCATGGCGATGATGTCATAATTGGTTGCCATGGCGATAGTGATGTCATAATTGGTTGCCATGGCGACGGTGATGTCATAATTGGTTGCCATGGCGACAATGATGTCATAACTGGTTGCCATGGCGACGATGATGCCTTAATACGTTGACATGGCGATGATGTCATAATTGGTTGCCATGGCGACGGTGATGTCATAATTGGTTTCCATGGCGACGATGATGCCTTAATACGTTGCATGGCGATGATGTCATAATTGGTTGCCATGGCAAAGATGATGCCTTAATACGTTGCCATGGCGACGGTGATGTCATAATTTGTTGCCATGGCGATGATGATGTCATAATTGGTTGCCATGGCGACGGTGATGTCATAATTGGTTGCTATGGCGACGATGATGTCATAATTGGTTGCCATGGAGACGATGATGCCTTAATACGTTGCCATGGCGATGATGTCATAAATGGTTGCCATGGCGACGGTGATGTCATAATTGGTTGCCATGGCAACGATTATGCCTTAATACGTTGCCACGGTGATGATGTCACAATTGGTTGCCATGGCGACGGTGATGTCATAATTGGTTACCATGGCGACGGTGATGTCATAATTGGTTGCCATGGCGACAATGATGTCATAATTGGTTGCCATGGCGACGATGATGCCTTAATACGTTGCCATGGCGATGATGTCATAATTGGTTGCCATGGCGACGGTGATGTCATAATTGGTTGCCATGGCAATGATGATGTCATAATAGGTTGCCATGGCGACGGTGAGGTCATAATTGGTTGCCATGGCGATGATGTCATAATAGGTTGCCATGGCGATGATGTCATAATAGGTTGCCATGGCGACGGTGATGTCATAATTGGTTGCCATGGCGACGGTGATGTAATAATTGGTTGCCATGGCGACGATGATGCCTTAATACGTTGCCATGGTGATGATGATGCCTTAATATGTTGCCATGGCGACGGTGATGTCATAATTGGTTGCCATGGCGACGGTGATATCATAATTGGTTGCATTGGCGACGGTGATGTCATAATTGGTTGCCATGACGATGATGATGTCATAATTTGTTGCCATGGCGATGATGTCATAATTGGTTGCCATGGCGACGGTGATGTCATAATTGGTTGCCATGGCGACGATGATGCCTTAATACGTTGCCATGGCGACGGTGATGTCATAATTGGTTGCCATGGCGACGATGATGCCTTAATACGTTGCCATGGCGATGATGTCATAATTGGTTGCCATGGCGACGGTGATGTCATAATTGGTTGCCATGGCGACGATGATGCCTTAATACGTTGCCATGGCGATGATGTCATAATTGGTTGCCATGGCGACGGTGATGTCATAATTGGTTGCCATGGCGACGATGATGCCTAAATACATTGCCATGGCGATGATGTCATAATTGGTTGCCATGGCGACGGTGATGCCATAATTGGTTGCCATGGCGATGGTGATGTCATAATTGGTTGCCATGGCGATGATGTCATAATTGGTTGCCATGGCGACGGTGATGTCATAGTTGGTTGCCATGGCGACGATGATGCCTTAATACGTTGCCATGGCGATGATGTCATAATTGGTTGCCATGGCGACGGTGATGTCATAATTGGTTGCCATGGCGATGGTGATGTCATAATTGGTTGCCATGGCGACAATGATTTCATAATTGGTTGCCATGGCGACGATGATGCCTTAATACGTTGACATGGTGATGATGTCATAATTGGTTGCCATGGCGACGGTGATGTCATAATTGGTTGCCATGGCGACGATGATGCCTTAATACGTTGCCATGGCGATGATGTCATAATTGGTTGCCATGGCGACGGTGATGTCATAATAGGTTGCCATGGCGACGGTGATGTCATAATTGGTTGCCATGGCGACAATGATGTCATAATTGGTTGCCATGGCGACGATGATGCCTTAATACGTTGACAAGGCGATGATGTCATAATTGGTTGCCATGGCGACGGTGATGTCATAATTGGTTGCCATGGCGACGATGATGCCTTAATACGTTGCCATGGTGATGATGTCATAATTGGTTGCCATGGCGATGATGATGCCTTAATACGTTGCCATGGCGACGGTTATGTCATAATTGGTTGCCATGGCGACGGTGATGTCATAATTGGTTGCCATGGCGACGGTGATGTCATAATTGGTTGCTATGGCGACCATGATGTCATAATTGGTTGCCATGGAGACTATGATGCCTTAATACGTTGCCATGGCGACGGTGATATCATTGGTTGCCATGGCGACGGTGATGTCATAATTATTTGCCATGGCGATGATGTCATAATTGGTTGCCATGGCGATGGTGATGTCATAATTGGTTGCCATGGCGACGGTGATGTCATAATTGGTTGCCATGGCGACAATGATGTCATAATTGGTTGCCATGGCGACGATGATGCCTTAATACGTTGACATGGCGATGATGTCATAATTGGTTGCCATGGCGACGGTGATGTCATAATTGGTTTCCATGGTGACGATGATGCCTTAATACGTTGCATGGCGATGATGTCATAATTGGTTGCCATGGCAAAGATGATGCCTTAATACGTTGCCATGGCGACGGTGATGTCATAATTTGTTGCCATGGCGATGATGATGTCATAATTGGTTGCCATGGCGACGGTGATGTCATAATTGGTTGCTATGGCGACGATGATGTCATAATTGGTTGCCATGGAGACGATGATGCCTTAATACGTTGCCATGGCATTGATGTCATAAATGGTTGCCATGGCGACGGTGATGTCATAATTGGTTGCCATGGCGACGAATATGCCTTAATACGTTGCCATGGTGATGATGTCATAATTGGTTGCCATGGCGACGGTGATGTCATAATTGGTTGCCATGGCGACGGTGATGTCATAATTGGTTGCCATGGCGACAATGATGTCATAATTGGTTGCCATGGCGATGATGATGCCTTAATACGATGCCATGGCGATGATGTCATAATTGGTTGCCATGGCGACGGTGATGTCATAATTGGTTGCCATGGCGACGGTGATGTCATAATTGGTTGCCATGGCGATGATGTCATAATTTGTTGCCATTGCGACGGTGATGTCATAATTGGTTGCCATGGCGACGATGATGCCTTAATACATTGCCATGGCGATGATGTCATAATTGGTTGCCATGGTGACGGTGATGTCATAATTGGTTGCCATGGCGACGATGATGCCTTAATACGTTGCCATGGCGATGATGTCATAATTGGTTGCCATGGCGACGATCATGCCTTAATACGTTGCCATGGCGATGATGTCATAATTGGTTGCCATGGCGACGGTGATGTCATAATTAGTTGCCATAGCGACGGTGATGTCACAATTGGTTGCCATGGCGACGATGATGCCTTAATACGTTGCCATGGCGACGGTGATATCATAATTGGTTGCCATGGTGACGGTGATGTCATAATTGGTTGCCATGGCGACGGTGATGTCATAATTGGTTGCCATGGCGACGATGATGCCTTAATACGTTGCCATGGCGATGATGTCATAATTGGTTGCCATGGCGATGGTGATGTCATAATTGGTTGCCATGGCGACGTGATGTCATAATTGGTTGCCATGGCGATGATGTCATAATTGGTTGCCATGGCGACTGTGATTTCATAATTGGTTGCCATGGCGACGATGATGCCTTAATATGTTGCCATGGCGATGATGTCATAATTGGTTGCCATGGCGACGATGATGCCTTAATACGTTGCCATGGCAACGGTGATGTCATAATTGGTTGACATGGCGACGATGATGCCTTAATACGTTGCCATGGCGATGATGTCATAATTGGTTGCCATGGCGACGGTGATGTCATAATTGGTTAACATGGCGACGGTAATGTCATAATTGGTTGACATGGCGATGATGTCATGTTTGGTTGCCATGGCGACGGTGATGTCATAATTGGTTGCCATGGCGACGATGATGCCTTAATACGTTGTCATGGCGATGATATCATAATTGGTTGCCATGGCGACAGTGATGTCATAATTGGTTGCCATGGCGACGATGATGCCTTAATACGTTGCCATGGCAATGATGTCATAATTGGTTGCCATGGCGACGATCATGCCTTAATACGTTGCCATGGCGATGATGTCATAATTGGTTGCCATGGCGACGTGATGTCATAATTTGTTGCCATGGCGATGGTGATGTCATAATTGGTTGCCATGGCGACGATGATGCCTTAATACGTTGCCATGGCGACGGTGATGTCATAATTCATTTGCCATGGCGACGGTGATGTCATAATTGGTTGCCGTGGAGACGGTGATGTCATAATTGGTTGCCATGGCGACGGTGATGTCATAATTGGTTGCCATGACGATGATGATGTCATAATTGGTTGCCATGGCTATGATGTCATAATTGGTTGCCATGGCGATGATGTCATAATTGGTCGCCATGGCGATTATGTCATAATTGGTTGCCATGGTGATTAAGTCATAATTGGTTGCCATGGCGATGATGTCATATTAGGTTGCCATGGCGACGGTGATGTCATAATTGGTTGCCATGGCGATGATGTCATAATTGGTTGCCATGGCGACGGTGATGTCATAATTGGTTGCCATGGCGATGATGCCTTAATACGTTGCCATGGCGACGGTGATGTCATAATTGGTTGCCATGGCGACGGTGATATCATAATTGGTTGCCATGGCGACGATGATGCTTTAATACGTTGCCATGGCGACGATGAAGTCATAATTGGTTGCCATGGCGACGATGATGTCATAATTGGTTGCCATGGCGACGATGATGTCATAATTGGTTGCCATGGCGACGATGATGCCTTAATACGTTGCCATGGCGATGATGTCATAATTGGTTGCCATGGCGATGATGATGTCATAATTGGTTGCCATGGCGATGATGAAGTCATAATTGGTTGCCATGGCGATGATGATGTCATAATTGGTTGCCATGGCGATGATGTCATAATTGGTTGACATGACGATGATGTCATAATTGGTTGCCATGGTGACGATGATGCCTTAACACGTTGCCATGGCGATGGTGATGTCATAATTGGTTGCCATGGCGACGGTGATGTCATAATTGGTTGCCATGGTGACGATGATGTCTTAATACGTTGCCATGGCGACGGTGATGTCATTATTGGTTGCCATGGCGACGGTGATATCATAATTGGTTGCCATGGCAACGATGATGTCATAATTGGTTGCCATGGCGACGATGATGCCTTAATACGTTGCCATGGCGATGATGTCATAATTGGTTGCCATGGCGACGGTGATGTCATAATTGGTTGCCATGGCGACGATGATGCCTTAATACGTTGACATGGCGACGGTGATGTCATAATTGATTGCCATGGCGATGATGTCATACTTGGTTGCCATGGCGACGGTGATGTCATAATTGGTTGCAATGGCGACGATGATGTCATAATTGGTTGCCATGGCGACGGTGATGTCATAATTGGTTGCCATGGCGATGATGATGTCATAATTGGTTGCCATGGTGACGATGATGCCTTAATACGTTGCCATGGCGATGATGTCATAATTGGTTGCCATGGCGACGATCATGCCTTAATACGTTGCCATGGCGATGATGTCATAATTAGGTTGCCATGGCGACGGTGATGTCATAATTGGTTGCCATAGCGACGGTGATGTCATAATTGGTTGCCATGGCGACGATGATGCCTTAATACGTTGCCATGGCGACGGTGATATCATAATTGGTTGCCATGGCGACGGTGATGTATTAAGTGGTTGCCATGGCGACGGTGATGTAATAATTGGTTGCCATGGCGACGATGATGCCTTAATACGTTGCCATGGCGATGATGATGCCTTAATATGTTGCCATGGCGACGGTGATGTCATAATTGGTTGCCATGGCGACGGTGATGTCATAATTGGTTGCATTGGCGACGGTGATGTCATAATTGGTTGCCATGACGATGATGATGTCATAATTGGTTGCCATGGCGATGATGTCATAATTGGTTGCCATGGCGACGGTGATGTCATAATTGGTTGCCATGGCGACGATGATGCCTTAATACGTTGCCATGGCGACGGTGATGTCATAATTGGTTGCCATGGCGACGATGATGCCTTAATACGTTGCCATGGCGATGATGTCATAATTGGTTGCCATGGCGACGGTGATGTCATAATTGGTTGCCATGGCGACGATGATGCCTTAATACGTTGCCATGGCGATGATGTCATAATTGGTTGCCATGGCGACGGTGATGTCATAATTGGTTGCCATGGCGACGATGATGCCTAAATACATTGCCATGGCGATGATGTCATAATTGGTTGCCATGGAGACGGTGATGCCATAATTGGTTGCCATGGAGACGGTGATGTCATAATTGGTTGCCATGGCGATGATGTCATAATTGGTTGCCATGGCGATGGTGATGTCATAATTGGTTGCCATGGCGACAATGATTTCATAATTGGTTGCCATGGCGACGATGATGCCTTAATATGTTGCCATGGCGATGATGTCATAATTGGTTGCCATGGAGATGATGATGCCTTAATACGTTGCCATGGCGACGGTGATGTCATAATTTGTTGCCATGTCGATGATGATGTCATAATTGGTTGCCATGGCGACGGTGATGTCATAATTGGTTGCTATGGCGACGATGATGTCATAATTGGTTGCCATGGAGACTATGATGCCTTAATACGTTGCCATGGCGACGGTGATATCATTGGTTGCCATGGCTACGGTGATGTCATAATTGGTTGCCATGGCGGTGATGTCATAATTGGTTTCCATGGCGACGGTAATGTCATAATTGGTTGCCATGGCGACGATGATGCCTTAATACGTTGCCATGGCGATGATGTCATAATTGGTTGCCATGGTGACGGTGATGTCATAACTGGTTGCCATGGCGACGATGATGCCTTGATACGTTGCCATGGCGATGATGTCATAATTGGTTGCCATGGCAACGGTGATGTCATAATTGGTTGCCATGGCGACGATGATGCCTTAATACGTTGACATGGCGATGATGTCATAATTGGTTGCCATGGCGATGGTGATGTCATAATTTTTTGCCATGGCGACGGTGATGTCATAATTGGTTGCCATGGCGATAATGTCATAATTGGTTGCCATGGCGACGGTGATGTCATTATTGGTTGCCATGGCGACGATGATGCCTTAATACATTGCCATGGCGATGATGTCATAATTGGTTGCCATGGCGACGGTGATGTCATAATTGGTTGCCATGGTGACGGTGATGTCATAATTGGTTGCCATGGCGATGATGTCATAATTGGTTGCCATGGCGACGGTGATGTCATAATTGGTTGCCATGGCGACGATGATACCTTAATACGTTGCCATGGCGATGATGTCATAATTGGTTGCCATGGCGACGGTGATGTCATAATTGGTTGCCATGGCGACGATGATACCTTAATATGTTGCCATGGCGATGAAGTCATAATTGGTTGCCATGGCAATGATGATGTCATAATAGGTTGCCATGGCGACGGTGAGGTCATAATTGGTTGCCATGGCGATGATGTCATAATAGGTTGCCATGGCGATGATGTCATAATAGGTTGCCATGGCGACGGTGATGTCATAATTGGTTGCCATGGCGACGGTGATGTAATAATTGGTTGCCATGGCGACGATGATGCCTTAATACGTTGCCATGGCGATGATGATGCCTTAATATGTTGCCATGGCGACGGTGATGTCATAATTGGTTGCCATGGCGACGGTGATGTCGTAATTGGTTGCATTGGCGACGGTGATGTCATAATTGGTTGCCATGACGATGATGATGTCATAATTGGTTGCCATGGCGATGATGTCATAATTGGTTGCCATGGCGACGGTGATGTCATAATTGGTTGCCATGGCGACGATGATGCCTTAATACGTTGCCATGGCGACGGTGATGTCATAATTGGTTGCCATGGCGACGATGATGCCTTAATACGTTGCCATGGCGATGATGTCATAATTGGTTGCCATGGCGACGGTGATGTCATAATTGGTTGCCATGGCGACGATGATGCCTTAATACGTTGCCATGGTGATGATGTCATAATTGGTTGCCATGGCGACGGTGATGTCATAATTGGTTGCCATAGCGACGGTGATGTCATAATTGGTTGCCATGGCGACGATGATGCCTTAATACGTTGCCATGGCGACGGTGATATCATAATTGGTTGCCATGGCGACGGTGATGTCATAATTGGTTGCCATGGCGACGGTGATGTAATAATTGGTTGCCATGGCGACGATGATGCCTTAATACGTTGCCATGGCGATGATGATGCCTTAATATGTTGCCATGGCGACGGTGATGTCATAATTGGTTGCCATGGCGACGGTGATGTCATAATTGGTTGCATTGGCGACGGTGATGTCATAATTGGTTGCCATGACGATGATGATGTCATAATTGGTTGCCATGGCGATGATGTCATAATTGGTTGCCATGGCGACGGTGATGTCATAATTGGTTGCCATGGCGACGATGATGCCTTAATACGTTGCCATGGCGACGGTGATGTCATAATTGGTTGCCATGGCGACGATGATGCCTTAATACGTTGCCATGGCGATGATGTCATAATTGGTTGCCATGGCGACGGTGATGTCATAATTGGTTGCCATGGCGACGATGATGCCTTAATACGTTGCCATGGCGATGAAGTCATAATTGGTTGCCATGGCAATGATGATGTCATAATAGGTTGCCATGGCGATGGTGAGGTCATAATTGGTTGCCATGGCGATGATGTCATAATAGGTTGCCATGGCGATGATGTCATAATAGGTTGCCATGGCGACGGTGATGTCATAATTGGTTGCCATGGCGACGGTGATGTAATAATTGGTTGCCATGGCGACGATGATGCCTTAATACGTTGCCATGGCGATGATGATGCCTTAATATGTTGCCATGGCGACGGTGATGTCATAATTGGTTGCCATGGCGACGGTGATGTCATAATTGGTTGCATTGGCGACGGTGATGTCATAATTGGTTGCCATGACGATGATGATGTCATAATTGGTTGCCATGGCGATGATGTCATAATTGGTTGCCATGGCGACGGTGATGTCATAATTGGTTGCCATGGCGACGATGATGCCTTAATACATTGCCATGGCGACGGTGATGTCATAATTGGTTGCCATGGCGACGATGATGCCTTAATACGTTGCCATGGCGATGATGTCATAATTGGTTGCCATGGCGACGGTGATGTCATAATTGGTTGCCATGGCGACGATGATGCCTTAATACGTTGCCATGGTGATGATGTCATAATTGGTTGCCATGGCGACGGTGATGTCATAATTGGTTGCCATAGCGACGGTGATGTCATAATTGGTTGCCATGGCGACGATGATGCCTTAATACGTTGCCATGGCGACGGTGATATCATAATTGGTTGCCATGGCGACGGTGATGTCATAATTGGTTGCCATGGCGACGGTGATGTAATAATTGGTTGCCATGGCGACGATGATGCCTTAATACGTTGCCATGGCGATGATGATGCCTTAATATGTTGCCATGGCGACGGTGATGTCATAATTGGTTGCCATGGCGACGGTGATGTCATAATTGGTTGCATTGGCGACGGTGATGTCATAATTGGTTGCCATGACGATGATGATGTCATAATTGGTTGCCATGGCGATGATGTCATAATTGGTTGCCATGGCGACGGTGATGTCATAATTGGTTGCCATGGCGACGATGATGCCTTAATACGTTGCCATGGCGACGGTGATGTCATAATTGGTTGCCATGGCGACGATGATGCCTTAATACGTTGCCATGGCGATGATGTCATAATTGGTTGCCATGGCGACGGTGATGTCATAATTGGTTGCCATGGCGACGATGATGCCTTAATACGTTGCCATGGCGATGATGTCATAATTGGTTGCCATGGCGACGGTGATGTCATAATTGGTTGCCATGGCGACGATGATGCCTAAATACATTGCCATGGCGATGATGTCATAATTGGTTGCCATGGAGACGGTGATGCCATAATTGGTTGCCATGGCGACGGTGATGTCATAATTGGTTGCCATGGCGATGATGTCATAATTGGTTGCCATGGCGATGGTGATGTCATAATTGGTTGCCATGGCGACAATGATTTCATAATTGGTTGCCATGGCGACGATGATGCCTTAATATGTTGCCATGGCGATGATGTCATAATTGGTTGCCATGGAGATGATGATGCCTTAATACGTTGCCATGGCGACGGTGATGTCATAATTTGTTGCCATGTCGATGATGATGTCATAATTGGTTGCCATGGCGACGGTGATGTCATAATTGGTTGCTATGGCGACGATGATGTCATAATTGGTTGCCATGGAGACTATGATGCCTTAATACGTTGCCATGGCGACGGTGATATCATTGGTTGCCATGGCTACGGTGATGTCATAATTGGTTGCCATGGCGGTGATGTCATAATTGGTTGCCATGGCGACGGTAATGTCATAATTGGTTGCCATGGCGACGATGATGCCTTAATACGTTGCCATGGCGATGATGTCATAATTGGTTGCCATGGTGACGGTGATGTCATAACTGGTTGCCATGGCGATGATGTCATAATTGGTTGCCATGGCGATGATGTCATAATTGGTTGCCATGACGATGATGTCATAATTGGTTGCCATGGTGACGATGATGCCTTAACACGTTGCCATGGCGACGGTGATGTCATAATTGGTTGCAATGGCGACGGTGATGTCATAATTGGTTGCCATGGCGACGATGATGTCTTAATACGTTGCCATGGCGACGGTGATGTCATTATTGGTTGCCATGGCGACGGTGATATCATAATTGGTTGCCATGGTGACGATGATGTCATAATTGGTTGCCATGGCGACGATGATGCCTTAATACGTTGCCATGGCGATGATGTCATAATTGGTTTCCATGGCGACGGTGATGTCATAATTGGTTGCCATGGCGACGATGATGCCTTAATACATTGCCATGGCGACGGTGATGTCATAATTGGTTGCCATGGCGATGATGTCATACTTGGTTGCCATGGCGACGGTGATGTCATAATTGGTTGCAATGGTGACGATGATGTCATAATTGGTTGCCATGGCGATGGTGATGTCATAATTGGTTGCCATGGCGATGATGAAGTCATAATTGGTTGCCATGTCGACGATGATGCCTTAATACGTTCCCATGGCGATGATGTCATAATTGTTTGCCATGACGACGATCATGCCTTAATACATTGCAATGGCGATAATGTCATAATTGGTTGCCATGGCGACGGTGATGTCATAATTGGTTGCCATAGCGACGGTGATGTCATAATTGGTTGCCATGGCGACGATGATGCCTTAATACGTTGCCATGGCGACGGTGATATCATAATTGGTTGCCATGGCGACGGAGATGTCATAATTGGTTGCCATGGCGACGGTGATGTCATAATTGGTTGCCATGGCGACGATGATGCCTTAATACGTTGCCATGGTGATGATGTCATAATTGGTTGCCATGGCGACGGTGATGTCATAATTGGTTGCCATGGCGACGGTGATGCCTTGATACGTTGCCATGGCGACGGTGATGTCGTAATTGGTTGCCATGGCGACGGTGATGTCATAATTGGTTGCCATGGCGACGGTGATGTCATAATTGGTTGCCATGGCGATGATGCCTTAATACGTTGCCATGGCGACGGTGATGTCATAATTGGTTGCCATGGCGACAATGATGCCTTAATACATTGCCATGGCGATGATGTCATAATTGGTTGCCATGGTGACGGTGATGTCATAATTGGTTGCCATGGCGACGATGATGCCTTAATACGTTCCCATGGCGATGATGTCATAATTGGTTGCCATGGCAACGGTGATGTCATAATTGGTTGCCATGGCGACGATGATGACTTAATACGTTGACATGGCGATGATGTCATAATTGGTTTCCATGGCGACGGTGATGTCATAATTTTTTGCCATGGCGACGGTGATGTCATAATTGGTTGCCATGGCGATGATGTCATAATTGGTTGCCATGGCGACGGTGATGTCATAATTGGTTGCCATGGTGACGATGATGCCTTAATACATTGCCATGGCGATGATGTCATAATTGGTTGCCATGGCGACGGTGATGTCATAATTGGTTGCCATGGCGACTGTGATGTCATAATTGGTTGCCATGGCAATGATGTCATAATTGGTTGCCATGGCGACGGTGATGTCATAATTGGTTGCCATGGCGACGATGATGCCTTAATACGTTGCCATGGCGATGATGTCATAATTGGTTGCCATGGCGACGGTGATGTCATAATTGGTTGCCATGGCGACGGTGATGTCATAATTGGTTGCCATGGCGACAATGATTTCATAATTGGTTGCCATGGCGACGATGATGCCTTAATACGTTGACATGGCGATGATGTCATAATTGGTTGCCATGGCGACGGTGATGTCATAATTGGTTGCCATGGCGACGATGATGCCTTAATACGTTGCCATGGCGATGATGTCATAATTGGTTGCCATGGCGACGGTGATGTCATAATTGGTTGCCATGGCGACTGTGATGTCATAATTGGTTGCCATGGCGACAATGATGTCATAATTGGTTGCCATGGCGACGATGATGCCTTAATACGTTGACATGGCGATGATGTCATAATTGGTTGCCATGGTGACGGTGATGTCATAATTGGTTGCCATGGCGACGATGATGCCTTAATACGTTGCCATGGCGATGATGTCATAATTGGTTGCCATGGCGATGATGATGCCTTAATACGTTGCCATGGCGACGGTAATGTCATAATTTGTTGCCATGTCGATGATGATGTCATAATTGGTTGCCATGGCGACGGTGATGTCATAATTGGTTGCTATGGCTACGATGATGTCATAATTGGTTGCCATGGAGACTATGATGCCTTAATACGTTGCCATGGCGACGGTGATATCATTGGTTGCCATGGCTACGGTGATGTCATAATTGGTTGCCATGGCGGTGATGTCATAATTGGTTGCCATGGCGACGGTGATGTCATAATTGGTTGCCATGGCGACGATGATGCCTTAATACGTTGCCATGATGATGATGTCATAATTGGTTGCCATGGCGATGGTGATGTCATAATTGGTTGCCATGGCGATGGTGATGTCATAATTGGTTGCCATGGCGACAATAATGTCATAATTGGTTGCCATGGCGACGATGATGCCTTAATACGTTGACATGGCGATGATGTCATAATTGGTTGCCATGGCGCCGGTGATGTCATAATTGGTTTCCATGGCGACGATGATGCCTTAATACGTTGCATGGCGATGATGTCATAATTGGTTGCCATGGCAAAGATGATGCCTTAATACGTTGCCATGGCGACGGTGATGTCATAATTTGTTGCCATGGTGATGATGATGTCATGCCATGGCGACGGTGATGTCATAATTGGTTGCCATGGCGACGATGATGTCATAATTGGTTGCCATGGAGACGATGATGCCTTAATACGTTGCCATGGCGATGATGTCATAAATGGTTGCCATGGCGACGGTGATGTCATAATTGGTTGCCATGGCGACGATTATGCCTTAATACGTTGCCATGGCGATGATGTCATAATTGGTTGCCATGGCGACGGTGATGTCATAATTGGTTGCCATGGCGACGGTGATGTCATAATTGGTTGCCATGGCGACAATGATGTCATAATTGGTTGCCATGGCGACGATGATGCCTTAATATGTTGCCATGGCGATGATGTCATAATTGGTTGCCATGGTGACGGTGATGTCATAATTGGTTGCCATGGTGACGGTGATGTCATAATTGGTTGCCATGGCGACAATGATGTCATAATTGGTTGCCATGGTGACGATGATGCCTTAATACGTTGCCATGGCGATGATGTCATAATTGGTTGCCATGGCGACGGTGATGTCATAATTGGTTGCCATGGCGACGATGATGCCTTAATACGTTGCCATGGCGATGATGTCATAATTGGTTGCCATGGTGACGGTGATGTAATAATTGGTTGCCATGGCGATGTTGATGTCATAATTTTTTGCCATGGCGACAATGATGTCATGATTGGTTGCCATGGCGACGATGATGCCTTAATATGTTGCCATGGCGACGGTGATGTCATAATTTGTTGCCATGGCGATGATGATGTCATAATTGGTTGCCATGGCGACGGTGATGTCATAATTGGTTGCCATGGCGACGATGATGCCTTAATACGTTGCCATGGCAATGATGTCATAAATGGTTGCCATGGCGACGGTGATGTCATAATTCGTTTGCCATGGTGACGGTGATGTCATAATTGGTTGCCATGGTGACGGTGATGTCATAATTGGTTGCCATGGCGACGGTGATGTCATAATTGGTTGCCATGACGATGATGATGTCATAATTGGTTGCCATGGTGATGATGTCATAATTGGTTGCCATGGCGATTATGTCATAATTGGTTGCCATGGCGACGATGATACCTTAATACGTTGCCATGGCGATGAAGTCATAATTGGTTGCCATGGCGATGATGATGTCATAATAGGTTGCCATGGCGACGGTGAGGTCATAATTGGTTGCCATGGCGATGATGTCATAATAGGTTGCCATGGCGATGATGTCATAATAGGTTGCCATGGCGACGGTGATGTCATAATTGGTTGCCATGGCGACGGTGATGTAATAATTGGTTGCCATGGCGACGATGATGCCTTAATACGTTGCCATGGCGACGATGATGCCTTAATATGTTGCCATGGCGACGGTGATGTCATAATTGGTTGCCATGGCGATGGTGATGTCATAATTGGTTGCATTGGCGACGGTGATGTCATAATTGGTTGCCATGACGATGATGATGTCATAATTGGTTGCCATGGCGATGATGTCATAATTGGTTGCCATGGCGACGGTGATGTCATAATTGGTTGCCATGGCGACGATGATGCCTTAATACGTTGCCATGGCGACGGTGATGTCATAATTGGTTGCCATGGCGACGATGATGCCTTAATACGTTGCCATGGCGATGATGTCATAATTGGTTGCCATGGCGACGGTGATGTCATAATTGGTTGCCATGGCGACGATGATGCCTTAATACGTTGCCATGGCGATGATGTCATAATTGGTTGCCATGGCGACGGTGATGTCATAATTGGTTGCCATGGCGACGATGATGCCTAAATACATTGCCATGGCGATGATGTCATAATTGGTTGCCATGGCGACGGTGATGCCATAATTGGTTGCCATGGCGACGGTGATGTCATAATTGGTTGCCATGGCGATGATGTCATAATTGGTTGCCATGGCGACGGTGATGTCATAGTTGGTTGCCATGGCGACGATGATGCCTTAATATGTTGCCATGGCGATGATGTCATAATTGGTTGCCATGGCGACGGTGATGTCATAATTGGTTGCCATGGCGATGGTGATGTCATAATTGGTTGCCATGGCGACAATAATGTCATAATTGGTTGCCATGGCGACGATGATGCCTTAATACGTTGACATGGCGATGATGTCATAATTGGTTGCCATGGCGACGGTGATGTCATAATTGGTTTCCATGGCGACGATGATGCCTTAATACGTTGCATGGCGATGATGTCATAATTGGTTGCCATGGCAAAGATGATGCCTTAATACGTTGCCATGGCGACGGTGATGTCATAATTTGTTGCCATGGTGATGATGATGTCATGCCATGGCGACGGTGATGTCATAATTGGTTGCCATGGCGACGATGATGTCATAATTGGTTGCCATGGAGACGATGATGCCTTAATACGTTGCCATGGCGATGATGTCATAAATGGTTGCCATGGCGACGGTGATGTCATAATTGGTTGCCATGGCGACGATTATGCCTTAATACGTTGCCATGGCGATGATGTCATAATTGGTTGCCATGGCGACGGTGATGTCATAATTGGTTGCCATGGCGACGGTGATGTCATAATTGGTTGCCATGGCGACAATGATGTCATAATTGGTTGCCATGGCGACGATGATGCCTTAATATGTTGCCATGGCGATGATGTCATAATTGGTTGCCATGGTGACGGTGATGTCATAATTGGTTGCCATGGTGACGGTGATGTCATAATTGGTTGCCATGGCGACAATGATGTCATAATTGGTTGCCATGGTGACGATGATGCCTTAATACGTTGCCATGGCGATGATGTCATAATTGGTTGCCATGGCGACGGTGATGTCATAATTGGTTGCCATGGCGACGATGATGCCTTAATACGTTGCCATGGCGATGATGTCATAATTGGTTGCCATGGTGACGGTGATGTAATAATTGGTTGCCATGGCGATGTTGATGTCATAATTTTTTGCCATGGCGACAATGATGTCATGATTGGTTGCCATGGCGACGATGATGCCTTAATATGTTGCCATGGCGACGGTGATGTCATAATTTGTTGCCATGGCGATGATGATGTCATAATTGGTTGCCATGGCGACGGTGATGTCATAATTGGTTGCCATGGCGACGATGATGCCTTAATACGTTGCCATGGCAATGATGTCATAAATGGTTGCCATGGCGACGGTGATGTCATAATTCGTTTGCCATGGTGACGGTGATGTCATAATTGGTTGCCATGGTGACGGTGATGTCATAATTGGTTGCCATGGCGACGGTGATGTCATAATTGGTTGCCATGACGATGATGATGTCATAATTGGTTGCCATGGTGATGATGTCATAATTGGTTGCCATGGCGATTATGTCATAATTGGTTGCCATGGCGACGATGATACCTTAATACGTTGCCATGGCGATGAAGTCATAATTGGTTGCCATGGCGATGATGATGTCATAATAGGTTGCCATGGCGACGGTGAGGTCATAATTGGTTGCCATGGCGATGATGTCATAATAGGTTGCCATGGCGATGATGTCATAATAGGTTGCCATGGCGACGGTGATGTCATAATTGGTTGCCATGGCGACGGTGATGTAATAATTGGTTGCCATGGCGACGATGATGCCTTAATACGTTGCCATGGCGACGATGATGCCTTAATATGTTGCCATGGCGACGGTGATGTCATAATTGGTTGCCATGGCGACGGTGATGTCATAATTGGTTGCATTGGCGACGGTGATGTCATAATTGGTTGCCATGACGATGATGATGTCATAATTGGTTGCCATGGCGATGATGTCATAATTGGTTGCCATGGCGACGGTGATGTCATAATTGGTTGCCATGGCGACGATGATGCCTTAATACGTTGCCATGGCGACGGTGATGTCATAATTGGTTGCCATGGCGACGATGATGCCTTAATACGTTGCCATGGCGATGATGTCATAATTGGTTGCCATGGCGACGGTGATGTCATAATTGGTTGCCATGGCGACGATGATGCCTTAATACGTTGCCATGGCGATGATGTCATAATTGGTTGCCATGGCGACGGTGATGTCATAATTGGTTGCCATGGCGACGATGATGCCTAAATACATTGCCATGGCGATGATGTCATAATTGGTTGCCATGGCGACGGTGATGCCATAATTGGTTGCCATGGCGACGGTGATGTCATAATTGGTTGCCATGGCGATGATGTCATAATTGGTTGCCATGGCGACGGTGATGTCATAGTTGGTTGCCATGGCGACGATGATGCCTTAATATGTTGCCATGGCGATGATGTCATAATTGGTTGCCATGGCGACGGTGATGTCATAATTGGTTGCCATGGCGATGGTGATGTCATAATTGGTTGCCATGGCGACAATGATTTCATAATTGGTTGCCATGGCGACGATGATGCCTTAATACGTTGACATGGTGATGATGTCATAATTGGTTGCCATGGCGACGGTGATGTCATAATTGGTTGCCATGGCGACGATGATGCCTTAATACGTTGCCATGGCGATGATGTCATAATTGGTTGCCATGGCGACGGTGATGTCATAATTGGTTGCCATGGCGACGGTGATGTCATAATTGGTTGCCATGGCGACAATGATGTCATAATTGGTTGCCATGGCGACGATGATGCCTTAATACGTTGACAAGGCGATGATGTCATAATTGGTTGCCATGGCGACGGTGATGTCATAATTGGTTGCCATGGCGACGATGATGCCTTAATACGTTGCCATGGCGATGATGTCATAATTGGTTGCCATGGCGATGATGATGCCTTAATACGTTGCCATGGCGACGGTTATGTCATAATTTGTTGCCATGGCGATGATGATGTCATAATTGGTTGCCATGGCGACGGTGATGTCATAATTGGTTGCTATGGCGACGATGATGTCATAATTGGTTGCCATGGAGACTATGATGCCTTGATACGTTGCCATGGCGACGGTGATATCATTGGTTGCCATGGCGACGGTGATGTCATAATTATTTGCCATGGCGATGATGTCATAATTGGTTGCCATGGCGATAGTGATGTCATAATTGGTTGCCATGGCGACGGTGATGTCATAATTGGTTGCCATGGCGACAATGATGTCATAACTGGTTGCCATGGCGACGATGATGCCTTAATACGTTGACATGGCGATGATGTCATAATTGGTTGCCATGGCGACGGTGATGTCATAATTGGTTTCCATGGCGACGATGATGCCTTAATACGTTGCATGGCGATGATGTCATAATTGGTTGCCATGGCAAAGATGATGCCTTAATACGTTGCCATGGCGACGGTGATGTCATAATTTGTTGCCATGGCGATGATGATGTCATAATTGGTTGCCATGGCGACGGTGATGTCATAATTGGTTGCTATGGCGACGATGATGTCATAATTGGTTGCCATGGAGACGATGATGCCTTAATACGTTGCCATGGCGATGATGTCATAAATGGTTGCCATGGCGACGGTGATGTCATAATTGGTTGCCATGGCAACGATTATGCCTTAATACGTTGCCACGGTGATGATGTCACAATTGGTTGCCATGGCGACGGTGATGTCATAATTGGTTACCATGGCGACGGTGATGTCATAATTGGTTGCCATGGCAATGATGATGTCATAATAGGTTGCCATGGCGACGGTGAGGTCATAATTGGTTGCCATGGCGATGATGTCATAATAGGTTGCCATGGCGATGATGTCATAATAGGTTGCCATGGCGACGGTGATGTCATAATTGGTTGCCATGGCGACGGTGATGTAATAATTGGTTGCCATGGCGACGATGATGCCTTAATACGTTGCCATGGTGATGATGATGCCTTAATATGTTGCCATGGCGACGGTGATGTCATAATTGGTTGCCATGGCGACGGTGATATCATAATTGGTTGCATTGGCGACGGTGATGTCATAATTGGTTGCCATGACGATGATGATGTCATAATTTGTTGCCATGGCGATGATGTCATAATTGGTTGCCATGGCGACGGTGATGTCATAATTGGTTTCCATGGCGACGATGATGCCTTAATACGTTGACATGGCGATGATGTCATAATTGGTTGCCATGGTGACGGTGATGTCATAATTGGTTGCCATGGCGACGATGATACCTTAATATGTTGCCATGGCGATGAAGTCATAATTGGTTGCCATGGCAATGATGATGTCATAATAGGTTGCCATGGCGACGGTGAGGTCATAATTGGTTGCCATGGCGATGATGTCATAATAGGTTGCCATGGCGATGATGTCATAATAGGTTGCCATGGCGACGGTGATGTCATAATTGGTTGCCATGGCGACGGTGATGTAATAATTGGTTGCCATGGCGACGATGATGCCTTAATACGTTGCCATGGTGATGATGATGCCTTAATATGTTGCCATGGCGACGGTGATGTCATAATTGGTTGCCATGGCGACGGTGATATCATAATTGGTTGCATTGGCGACGGTGATGTCATAATTGGTTGCCATGACGATGATGATGTCATAATTTGTTGCCATGGCGATGATGTCATAATTGGTTGCCATGGCGACGGTGATGTCATAATTGGTTGCCATGGCGACGATGATGCCTTAATACGTTGCCATGGCGACGGTGATGTCATAATTGGTTGCCATGGCGACGATGATGCCTTAATACGTTGCCATGGCGATGATGTCATAATTGGTTGCCATGGCGACGGTGATGTCATAATTGGTTGCCATGGCGACGATGATGCCTTAATACGTTGCCATGGCGATGATGTCATAATTGGTTGCCATGGCGACGGTGATGTCATAATTGGTTGCCATGGCGACGATGATGCCTAAATACATTGCCATGGCGATGATGTCATAATTGGTTGCCATGGCGACGGTGATGCCATAATTGGTTGCCATGGCGATGGTGATGTCATAATTGGTTGCCATGGCGATGATGTCATAATTGGTTGCCATGGCGACGGTGATGTCATAGTTGGTTGCCATGGCGACGATGATGCCTTAATACGTTGCCATGGCGATGATGTCATAATTGGTTGCCATGGCGACGGTGATGTCATAATTGGTTGCCATGGCGATGGTGATGTCATAATTGGTTGCCATGGCGACAATGATTTCATAATTGGTTGCCATGGCGACGATGATGCCTTAATACGTTGACATGGTGATGATGTCATAATTGGTTGCCATGGCGACGGTGATGTCATAATTGGTTGCCATGGCGACGATGATGCCTTAATACGTTGCCATGGCGATGATGTCATAATTGGTTGCCATGTCGACGGTGATGTCATAATAGGTTGCCATGGCGACAATGATGCCTTAATACGTTGCCATGGCGATGATGTCATAATTGGTTGCCATGGCGAAGGTGATGTCATAATTGGTTAACATGGCGACGGTAATGTCATAATTGGTTGACATGGCGATGATGTCATGTTTGGTTGCCATGGCGACGGTGATGTCATAATTGGTTGCCATGGCGACGATGATGCCTTAATACGTTGTCATGGAGATGATATCATAATTGGTTGCCATGGCGACGATGATGCCTTAATACGTTGCCATGGCGATGATGTCATAATTGGTTGCCATGGCGACGATCATGCCTTAATACGTTGCCATGGCGATGATGTCATAATTGGTTGCCTTGGCGACGATGATGCCTTAATACGTTGCCATGGCGACGGTGATGTCATAATTCATTTGCCATGGCGACGGTGATGTCATAATTGGTTGCCGTGGAGACGGTGATGTCATAATTTGTTGCCATGGCGATGGTGATGTCATAATTGGTTGCCATGGCGACGATGATGCCTTAATACGTTGCCATGGCGACGGTGATGTCATAATTCATTTGCCATGGCGACGGTGATGTCATAATTGGTTGCCGTGGAGACGGTGATGTCATAATTAGTTGCCATGGCGACGGTGATGTCATAATTGTTTGCCATGACGATGATGATGTCATAATTGGTTGCCATGGCTATGATGTCATAATTGGTTGCCATGGCGATGATGTCATAATTGGTCGCCATGGCGATTATGTCATAATTGGTTGCCATGGTGATTAAGTCATAATTGGTTGCCATGGCGATGATGTCATATTAGGTTGCCATGGCGACGGTGATGTCATAATTGGTTGCCATGGCGATGATGTCATAATTGGTTGCCATGGCGACGGTGATGTCATAATTGGTTGCCATGGCGACGATGATGCCTTAATACGTTTCCATGGCGACGGTGATGTCATAATTGGTTGCCATGGTGACGGTGATATCATAATTGGTTGCCATGGCGACGATGATGCTTTAATACGTTGCCATGGCGACGATGAAGTCATAATTGGTTGCCATGGCGACGATGATGTCATAATTGGTTGCCATGGCGACGATGATGTCATAATTGGTTGCCATGGCGACGATGATGCCTTAATACGTTGCCATGGCGATGATGTCATAATTGGTTGCCATGGCGACGGTGATGTCATAATTGGTTGCCATGGCGACGATGATGCCTTAATACGTTGCCATGGCGATGATGTCATAATTGGTTGCCATGGCGACGGTGATGTCATAATTGGTTGCCATGGCGACGATGATGCCTAAATACATTGCCATGGCGATGATGTCATAATTGGTTGCCATGGCGACGGTGATGCCATAATTGGTTGCCATGGCGACGGTGATGTCATAATTGGTTGCCATGGCGATGATGTCATAATTGGTTGCCATGGCGACGGTGATGTCATAGTTGGTTGCCATGGCGACGATGATGCCTTAATATGTTGCCATGGCGATGATGTCATAATTGGTTGCCATGGCGACGGTGATGTCATAATTGGTTGCCATGGCGATGGTGATGTCATAATTGGTTGCCATGGCGACAATGATTTCATAATTGGTTGCCATGGCGACGATGATGCCTTAATACGTTGACATGGTGATGATGTCATAATTGGTTGCCATGGCGACGGTGATGTCATAATTGGTTGCCATGGCGACGATGATGCCTTAATACGTTGCCATGGCGATGATGTCATAATTGGTTGCCATGGCGACGGTGATGTCATAATTGGTTGCCATGGCGACGGTGATGTCATAATTGGTTGCCATGGCGACAATGATGTCATAATTGGTTGCCATGGCGACGATGATGCCTTAATACGTTGACAAGGCGATGATGTCATAATTGGTTGCCATGGCGACGGTGATGTCATAATTGGTTGCCATGGCGACGATGATGCCTTAATACGTTGCCATGGCGATGATGTCATAATTGGTTGCCATGGCGATGATGATGCCTTAATACGTTGCCATGGCGACGGTTATGTCATAATTTGTTGCCATGGCGATGATGATGTCATAATTGGTTGCCATGGCGACGGTGATGTCATAATTGGTTGCTATGGCGACGATGATGTCATAATTGGTTGCCATGGAGACTATGATGCCTTGATACGTTGCCATGGCGACGGTGATATCATTGGTTGCCATGGCGACGGTGATGTCATAATTATTTGCCATGGCGATGATGTCATAATTGGTTGCCATGGCGATAGTGATGTCATAATTGGTTGCCATGGCGACGGTGATGTCATAATTGGTTGCCATGGCGACAATGATGTCATAACTGGTTGCCATGGCGACGATGATGCCTTAATACGTTGACATGGCGATGATGTCATAATTGGTTGCCATGGCGACGGTGATGTCATAATTGGTTTCCATGGCGACGATGATGCCTTAATACGTTGCATGGCGATGATGTCATAATTGGTTGCCATGGCAAAGATGATGCCTTAATACGTTGCCATGGCGACGGTGATGTCATAATTTGTTGCCATGGCGATGATGATGTCATAATTGGTTGCCATGGCGACGGTGATGTCATAATTGGTTGCTATGGCGACGATGATGTCATAATTGGTTGCCATGGAGACGATGATGCCTTAATACGTTGCCATGGCGATGATGTCATAAATGGTTGCCATGGCGACGGTGATGTCATAATTGGTTGCCATGGCAACGATTATGCCTTAATACGTTGCCACGGTGATGATGTCACAATTGGTTGCCATGGCGACGGTGATGTCATAATTGGTTACCATGGCGACGGTGATGTCATAATTGGTTGCCATGGCAATGATGATGTCATAATAGGTTGCCATGGCGACGGTGAGGTCATAATTGGTTGCCATGGCGATGATGTCATAATAGGTTGCCATGGCGATGATGTCATAATAGGTTGCCATGGCGACGGTGATGTCATAATTGGTTGCCATGGCGACGGTGATGTAATAATTGGTTGCCATGGCGACGATGATGCCTTAATACGTTGCCATGGTGATGATGATGCCTTAATATGTTGCCATGGCGACGGTGATGTCATAATTGGTTGCCATGGCGACGGTGATATCATAATTGGTTGCATTGGCGACGGTGATGTCATAATTGGTTGCCATGACGATGATGATGTCATAATTTGTTGCCATGGCGATGATGTCATAATTGGTTGCCATGGCGACGGTGATGTCATAATTGGTTTCCATGGCGACGATGATGCCTTAATACGTTGACATGGCGATGATGTCATAATTGGTTGCCATGGTGACGGTGATGTCATAATTGGTTGCCATGGCGACGATGATACCTTAATATGTTGCCATGGCGATGAAGTCATAATTGGTTGCCATGGCAATGATGATGTCATAATAGGTTGCCATGGCGACGGTGAGGTCATAATTGGTTGCCATGGCGATGATGTCATAATAGGTTGCCATGGCGATGATGTCATAATAGGTTGCCATGGCGACGGTGATGTCATAATTGGTTGCCATGGCGACGGTGATGTAATAATTGGTTGCCATGGCGACGATGATGCCTTAATACGTTGCCATGGTGATGATGATGCCTTAATATGTTGCCATGGCGACGGTGATGTCATAATTGGTTGCCATGGCGACGGTGATATCATAATTGGTTGCATTGGCGACGGTGATGTCATAATTGGTTGCCATGACGATGATGATGTCATAATTTGTTGCCATGGCGATGATGTCATAATTGGTTGCCATGGCGACGGTGATGTCATAATTGGTTGCCATGGCGACGATGATGCCTTAATACGTTGCCATGGCGACGGTGATGTCATAATTGGTTGCCATGGCGACGATGATGCCTTAATACGTTGCCATGGCGATGATGTCATAATTGGTTGCCATGGCGACGGTGATGTCATAATTGGTTGCCATGGCGACGATGATGCCTTAATACGTTGCCATGGCGATGATGTCATAATTGGTTGCCATGGCGACGGTGATGTCATAATTGGTTGCCATGGCGACGATGATGCCTAAATACATTGCCATGGCGATGATGTCATAATTGGTTGCCATGGCGACGGTGATGCCATAATTGGTTGCCATGGCGATGGTGATGTCATAATTGGTTGCCATGGCGATGATGTCATAATTGGTTGCCATGGCGACGGTGATGTCATAGTTGGTTGCCATGGCGACGATGATGCCTTAATACGTTGCCATGGCGATGATGTCATAATTGGTTGCCATGGCGACGGTGATGTCATAATTGGTTGCCATGGCGATGGTGATGTCATAATTGGTTGCCATGGCGACAATGATTTCATAATTGGTTGCCATGGCGACGATGATGCCTTAATACGTTGACATGGTGATGATGTCATAATTGGTTGCCATGGCGACGGTGATGTCATAATTGGTTGCCATGGCGACGATGATGCCTTAATACGTTGCCATGGCGATGATGTCATAATTGGTTGCCATGTCGACGGTGATGTCATAATAGGTTGCCATGGCGACAATGATGCCTTAATACGTTGCCATGGCGATGATGTCATAATTGGTTGCCATGGCGAAGGTGATGTCATAATTGGTTAACATGGCGACGGTAATGTCATAATTGGTTGACATGGCGATGATGTCATGTTTGGTTGCCATGGCGACGGTGATGTCATAATTGGTTGCCATGGCGACGATGATGCCTTAATACGTTGTCATGGAGATGATATCATAATTGGTTGCCATGGCGACGATGATGCCTTAATACGTTGCCATGGCGATGATGTCATAATTGGTTGCCATGGCGACGATCATGCCTTAATACGTTGCCATGGCGATGATGTCATAATTGGTTGCCTTGGCGACGATGATGCCTTAATACGTTGCCATGGCGACGGTGATGTCATAATTCATTTGCCATGGCGACGGTGATGTCATAATTGGTTGCCGTGGAGACGGTGATGTCATAATTTGTTGCCATGGCGATGGTGATGTCATAATTGGTTGCCATGGCGACGATGATGCCTTAATACGTTGCCATGGCGACGGTGATGTCATAATTCATTTGCCATGGCGACGGTGATGTCATAATTGGTTGCCGTGGAGACGGTGATGTCATAATTAGTTGCCATGGCGACGGTGATGTCATAATTGTTTGCCATGACGATGATGATGTCATAATTGGTTGCCATGGCTATGATGTCATAATTGGTTGCCATGGCGATGATGTCATAATTGGTCGCCATGGCGATTATGTCATAATTGGTTGCCATGGTGATTAAGTCATAATTGGTTGCCATGGCGATGATGTCATATTAGGTTGCCATGGCGACGGTGATGTCATAATTGGTTGCCATGGCGATGATGTCATAATTGGTTGCCATGGCGACGGTGATGTCATAATTGGTTGCCATGGCGACGATGATGCCTTAATACGTTTCCATGGCGACGGTGATGTCATAATTGGTTGCCATGGTGACGGTGATATCATAATTGGTTGCCATGGCGACGATGATGCTTTAATACGTTGCCATGGCGACGATGAAGTCATAATTGGTTGCCATGGCGACGATGATGTCATAATTGGTTGCCATGGCGACGATGATGTCATAATTGGTTGCCATGGCGACGATGATGCCTTAATACGTTGCCATGGCGATGATGTCATAATTGGTTGCCATGGCGATGATGATGTCATAATTGGTTGCCATGGCGATGATGATGTCATAATTGGTTGCCATGGCGATGATGATGTCATAATTGGTTGCCATGGCGATGATGTCATAATTGGTTGACATGACGATGATGTCATAATTGGTTGCCATGGTGACGATGATGCCTTAACACGTTGCCATGGCGACGGTGATGTCATAATTGGTTGCCATGGCGACGGTGATGTCATAATTGGTTGCCATGGCGACGATGATGTCTTAATACGTTGCCATGGCGACGGTGATGTCATTATTGGTTGCCATGGCGACGGTGATATCATAATTGGTTGCCATGGCAACGATGATGTCATAATTGGTTGCCATGGCAACTATGATGCCTTAATACGTTGCCATGGCGATGATGTCATAATTGGTTGCCATGGCGACGGTGATGTCATAATTGGTTGCCATGGCGACGATGATGCCTTAATACGTTGACATGGCGACGGTGATGTCATAATTGGTTGCCATGGCGATGATGTCATACTTGGTTGCCATGGCGACGGTGATGTCATAATTGGTTGCAATGGCGACGATGATGTCATAATTGGTTGCCATGGCGACGGTGATGTCATAATTGGTTGCCATGGCGATGATGATGTCATAATTGGTTGCCATGGTGACGATGATGCCTTAATACGTTGCCATGGCGATGATGTCATAATTGGTTGCCATGGCGACGATCATGCCTTAATACGTTGCCATGGCGATGATGTCATAATTAGGTTGCCATGGCGACGGTGATGTCATAATTGGTTGCCTTAGCGACGGTGATGTCATAATTGGTTGCCATGGCGACGATGATGCCTTAATACGTTGCCATGGCGACGGTGATATCATAATTGGTTGCCATGGCGACGGTGATGTCATAATTGGTTGCCATGGCGACGGTGATGTCATAATTGGTTGCCATGGCGACGATGATGCCTTAATACGTTGCCATGGCGATGATGTCATAATTGGTTGCCATGGCGACGGTGATGTCATAATTGGTTGCCATGGTGACGGTGATGTCATAATTGGTTGCCATGGCGATGATGTCATAATTGGTTGCCATGGCGACGGTGATGTCATAATTGGTTGCCATGGCGACGATGATGCCTTAATACGTTGCCATGGCGATGATGTCATAATTGGTTGCCATGGCGACAATGATGCCTTAATACGTTGCCATGGCAACGGTGATGTCATAATTGGTTGCCATGGCGACGATGATGCCTTAATACGTTGCCATGGCGATGATGTCATAATTGGTTGCCATGGCGACGGTGATGTCATAATTGGTTGCCATGGCGACGATGATGCCTTAATACGTTGCCATGGCGACGGTGATGTCATAATTGGTTGCCATGGCGACGGTGATGTCATAATTTGTTGCCATGGCGACGGTGATGTCATAATTGGTTGCTATGGCGACGATGATGTCATAATTGGTTGCCATGGAGACGATGATGCCTTAATACGTTGCCATGGCGACGGTGATATCATAATTGGTTGCCATGGCGACAATGATGCCTTAATACGTTGCCATGGCGACGGTGATATCATAATTGGTTGCCATGGTGACGGTGATGTCATAATTGGTTGCCATGGCGACGGTGATGCCTTGATACGTTGCCATGGCGACGGTGATGTCGTAATTGGTTGCCATGGTGACTGTGATGTCATAATTGGTTGCCATGGCGACGGTGATGTCATAATTGGTTGCCATGGCGATGATGCCTTAATACGTTGCCATGGTGACGGTGATGTCATAATTGGTCGTCATGCATGACGCCACTGCAGCTAGGCGTGGGAGCGCCGCTATCTAGCACCACTGCACCAGCCATCTTTCTTGGGCTATTCTCTTGGGAGTTCTGTTCTTCCTTATTCAAAGATCCGAATTTCAATTCAGCGATAAAAGTGATAAAGGCTCGGATTGAGCCGAAACGTCGTATTAAATTATATCGCTTCTACTTCGTGCTATATATACTTGTTTGGCTCCCACATGTTTTGTATATAATAAAAATAAGCACTTATTGCATAAAGAAACCCCTCTGAGTGTGCGGTGAATTATATTATTATTGGTAATAGGACCTAAAGGTCTGTTACACCTGCACCTCGCTATTGGACTTGAGTGCACGCTAACCTCCTGGTTATAATTGGTTGCCATGGCAACGGTGATGTCATAATTGGTTGCCATGGCGACGATGATGCCTTAATACGTTGACATGGCGATGATGTCATAATTGGTTTCCATGGCGACGGTGATGTCATAATTTTTTGCCATGGCGACGGTGATGTCATAATTGGTTGCCATGGCGATGATGTCATAATTGGTTGCCATGGCGACAATGATGCCTTAATACATTGCCATGGCAATTATGTCATAATTGGTTGCCATGGCGACGGTGATGTCATAATTGGTTGCCATGGCGACGGTGATGTCATAATTGGTTGCCATGGCAATGATGTCATAATTGGTTGCCATGGCGACGGTGATGTCATAATTGGTTGCCATGGCGACGATGATGCCTTAATACGTTGCCATGGCGATGATGTCATAATTGGTTGCCATGGCGACGGTGATGTCATAATTGGTTGCCATGGCGACGGTGATGTCATAATTGGTTGCCATGGCGACAATGATTTCATAAATGGTTGCCATGGCGACGATGATGCCTTAATACGTTGACATGGCGATGATGTCATAATTGGTTGCCATGGCAACGGTGATGTCATAATTGGTTGCCATGGCGACGGTTATGTGATAATTGGCTGCCATGGCGACAATGGTGTCATAATTGGTTGCCATGGCGACGATGATGCCTTAATACGTTGACATGGCGATGATGTCATAATTGGTTGCCATGGTGACGGTGATGTCATAATTGGTTGCCATTGCGACGATGATGCCTTAATACGTTGCCATGGCGATTATGTCATAATTGGTTGCCATGGAGATGATGATGCCTTAATACATTGCTATGGCGACGGTGATGTCATAATTTGTTGCCATGTCGATGATGATGTCATAATTGGTTGCCATGGCGACGGTGATGTCATAATTGGTTGCTATGGCGACGATGATGTCATAATTGGTTGCCATGGAGACTATGATGCCTTAATGCGTTGCCATGGCGACGGTGATGTCATAATTGGTTGCCATGGCGACGATGATGCCTTAATACGTTGCCATGGCGATGATGTCATAATTGGTTGCCATGGCGACGGTGATGTCATAATTGGTTGCCATGGCGACTGTGATGTCATAATTGGTTGCCATGGCGACAATGATTTCATAATTGGTTGCCATGGCGACGATGATGCCTTAATACGTTGACATGGCGATGATGTCATAATTGGTTGCCATGGCGACGCTGATGTCACAATTGGTTGCCATGGCGACGATGATGCCTTAATACGTTGCCATGGCGATGATGTCATAATTGGTTGCCATGGCGACGGTGATGTCATAATTGGTTGCCATGGCGACGGTGATGTCATAATTGGTTGCCATGGCGACAATGATGTCATAATTGGTTGCCATGGCGACGATGATGCCTTAATACGTTGACAAGGCGATGATTTCATAATTGGTTGCCATGGCGACGGTGATGTCATAATTGGTTGCCATGGCGACGATGATGCCTTAATACGTTGCCATGGCGATGATGTCATAATTGGTTGCCATGGCGACGATGATGCCTTAATACGTTGCCATGGCGACGGTGATGTCATAATTTGTTGCCATGGCGATGATGATGTCACAATTGGTTGCCATGGCGATGGTGATGTCATAATTGGTTGCTATGGCGACGATGATGTCATAATTGGTTGCCATGGAGACTATGATGCCTTAATATGTTGCCATGGCGAAGGTGATATCATTGGTTGCCATGGCGACGGTGATGTCATAATTAGTTGCCATGGCGATGATGTCATAATTGGTTGCCATGGCGACGGTGATGTCATAATTGGTTGCCATGGCGATGATGATGCCTTAATACGTTGCCATGGTGATGATGTCAAAATTGGTTGCCATGGCGATGGTGATGTCATAATTGGTTGCCATGGCGACGGTGATGTCATAATTGGTTGCCATGGCGACAATGATGTCATAATTGGTTGCCATGGCGACGATGATGCCTTAATACGTTGACATGGCGATGATGTCATAATTGGTTGCCATGGCGACGGTGATGTCATAATTGGTTTCCATGGCGACGATGATGCCTTAATACGTTGCATGGCGATTATGTCATAATTGGTTGCCATGGCAAAGATGATGCCTTAATACGTTGCCATGGTGACGGTGATGTCATAATTTGTTGCCATGGCGATGGTGATGTCATAATTGGTTGCCATGGCAACGGTGATTTCATAATTGGTTGCTCTGGCGACGATGATGTCATAATTGGTTGCCATGGAGATGATGATGCCTTAATACGTTGCCATGTCGATTATGTCATAAATGGTTGCCATGGCGACGGTGATGTCATAATTGGTTGCCATGGCGACGATTATGCCTTAATACGTTGCCATGGCGATGATGTCATAATTGGTTGCCATGGCGATGGTGAAGTCATAATTGGTTGCCATGGCGACGGTGATGTCACAATTGGTTGCCATGGCGACAATGATGTCATAATTGGTTGCCATGGCGACGATGATGCCTTAATACGTTGCCATGGCGATGATGTCATAATTGGTTGCCATGGCGACGGTGATGTCATAATTGGTTGCCATGGCGACGGTGATGTCATAATTGGTTGCCATGGCGATGATGTCATAATTTGTTGCCATGGCGACGGTGATGTCATAATTGGTTACCATGGCGACGATGATGCCTTAATACATTGCCATGGCGATGATGCCTTAATACATTGCCATGGCGATGATGTCATAATTGGTTGCCATGGCGACGGTGATGTCATAATTGGTTGCCATGGCGACGATGATGCCTTAATATGTTGCCATGGCGATGATGTCATAATTGGTTGCCATGGCGACGATCATGCCTTAATACGTTGCCATGGCGATGATGTCATAATTGGTTGCCATGGCGACGGTGATGTCATAATTAGTTGCCATAGCGACGGTGATGTCATAATTGGTTGCCATGGCGACGATGATGCCTTAATACGTTGCCATGGCGACGGTGATATCATAATTGGTTGCCATGGTGACGGTGATGTCATAATTGGTTGCCATGGCGACGGTGATGTCATAATTGGTTGCCATGGCGACGATGATGCCTTAATACGTTGCCATGGCGATGATGTCATAATTGGTTGCCATGGCGATGGTGATGTCATAATTGGTTGCCATGGCGACGTGATGTCATAATTGGTTGCCATGGCGATGATGTCATAATTGGTTGCCATGGCGACGGTGATGTCATAATTGGTTGCCATGGCGACGATGATGCCTTAATATGTTGCCATGGCGATGATGTCATAATTGGTTGCCATGGCGACGATGATGCCTTAATACGTTGCCATGGCAACGGTGATGTCATAATTGGTTGACATGGCGACTATGATGCCTTAATACGTTGCCATGGCGATGATGTCATAATTGGTTGCCATGGCGACGGTGATGTCATAATTGGTTAACATGGCGACGGTAATGTCATAATTGGTTGACATGGCGATGATGTCATAATTGGTTGCCATGGCGATGATGATGCTTTAATACGTTGCCATGGCGACGATGAAGTCATAATTGGTTGCCATGGCGACGATGATGTCATAATTGGTTGCCATGGCGATTATGTCATAATTGGTTGCCATGGCGATGATGATGTCATAATTGGTTGCCATGGCGATGATGTCATAATTGGTTGCCATGGCGATGATGTCATAATTGGTTGCCATGACGATGATGTCATAATTGGTTGCCATGGTGACGATGATGCCTTAACACGTTGCCATGGCGACGGTGATGTCATAATTGGTTGCAATGGCGACGGTGATGTCATAATTGGTTGCCATGGCGACGATGATGTCTTAATACGTTGCCATGGCGACGGTGATGTCATTATTGGTTGCCATGGCGACGGTGATATCATAATTGGTTGCCATGGTGACGATGATGTCATAATTGGTTGCCATGGCGACGATGATGCCTTAATACGTTGCCATGGCGATGATGTCATAATTGGTTTCCATGGCGACGGTGATGTCATAATTGGTTGCCATGGCGACGATGATGCCTTAATACATTGCCATGGCGACGGTGATGTCATAATTGGTTGCCATGGCGATGATGTCATACTTGGTTGCCATGGCGACGGTGATGTCATAATTGGTTGCAATGGTGACGATGATGTCATAATTGGTTGCCATGGCGATGTTGATGTCATAATTGGTTGCCATGGCGATGATGTCATAATTGGTTGCCATGGCGACGATCATGCCTTAATACGTTGCCATGGCGATGATGTCATAATTGGTTGCCTTGGCGACGATGATGCCTTAATACGTTGCCATGGCGACGGTGATGTCATAATTCATTTGCCATGGCGACGGTGATGTCATAATTGGTTGCCGTGGAGACGGTGATGTCATAATTTGTTGCCATGGCGATGGTGATGTCATAATTGGTTGCCATGGCGACGATGATGCCTTAATACGTTGCCATGGCGACGGTGATGTCATAATTCATTTGCCATGGCGACGGTGATGTCATAATTGGTTGCCGTGGAGACGGTGATGTCATAATTAGTTGCCATGGCGACGGTGATGTCATAATTGTTTGCCATGACGATGATGATGTCATAATTGGTTGCCATGGCTATGATGTCATAATTGGTTGCCATGGCGATGATGTCATAATTGGTCGCCATGGCGATTATGTCATAATTGGTTGCCATGGTGATTAAGTCATAATTGGTTGCCATGGCGATGATGTCATATTAGGTTGCCATGGCGACGGTGATGTCATAATTGGTTGCCATGGCGATGATGTCATAATTGGTTGCCATGGCGACGGTGATGTCATAATTGGTTGCCATGGCGACGATGATGCCTTAATACGTTTCCATGGCGACGGTGATGTCATAATTGGTTGCCATGGTGACGGTGATATCATAATTGGTTGCCATGGCGACGATGATGCTTTAATACGTTGCCATGGCGACGATGAAGTCATAATTGGTTGCCATGGCGACGATGATGTCATAATTGGTTGCCATGGCGACGATGATGTCATAATTGGTTGCCATGGCGACGATGATGCCTTAATACGTTGCCATGGCGATGATGTCATAATTGGTTGCCATGGCGACGGTGATGTCATAATTGGTTGCCATGGCGACGATGATGCCTTAATACGTTGCCATGGCGATGATGTCATAATTGGTTGCCATGGCGACGGTGATGTCATAATTGGTTGCCATGGCGACGATGATGCCTAAATACATTGCCATGGCGATGATGTCATAATTGGTTGCCATGGCGACGGTGATGCCATAATTGGTTGCCATGGCGACGGTGATGTCATAATTGGTTGCCATGGCGATGATGTCATAATTGGTTGCCATGGCGACGGTGATGTCATAGTTGGTTGCCATGGCGACGATGATGCCTTAATATGTTGCCATGGCGATGATGTCATAATTGGTTGCCATGGCGACGGTGATGTCATAATTGGTTGCCATGGCGATGGTGATGTCATAATTGGTTGCCATGGCGACAATGATTTCATAATTGGTTGCCATGGCGACGATGATGCCTTAATACGTTGACATGGTGATGATGTCATAATTGGTTGCCATGGCGACGGTGATGTCATAATTGGTTGCCATGGCGACGATGATGCCTTAATACGTTGCCATGGCGATGATGTCATAATTGGTTGCCATGGCGACGGTGATGTCATAATTGGTTGCCATGGCGACGGTGATGTCATAATTGGTTGCCATGGCGACAATGATGTCATAATTGGTTGCCATGGCGACGATGATGCCTTAATACGTTGACAAGGCGATGATGTCATAATTGGTTGCCATGGCGACGGTGATGTCATAATTGGTTGCCATGGCGACGATGATGCCTTAATACGTTGCCATGGCGATGATGTCATAATTGGTTGCCATGGCGATGATGATGCCTTAATACGTTGCCATGGCGACGGTTATGTCATAATTTGTTGCCATGGCGATGATGATGTCATAATTGGTTGCCATGGCGACGGTGATGTCATAATTGGTTGCTATGGCGACGATGATGTCATAATTGGTTGCCATGGAGACTATGATGCCTTGATACGTTGCCATGGCGACGGTGATATCATTGGTTGCCATGGCGACGGTGATGTCATAATTATTTGCCATGGCGATGATGTCATAATTGGTTGCCATGGCGATAGTGATGTCATAATTGGTTGCCATGGCGACGGTGATGTCATAATTGGTTGCCATGGCGACAATGATGTCATAACTGGTTGCCATGGCGACGATGATGCCTTAATACGTTGACATGGCGATGATGTCATAATTGGTTGCCATGGCGACGGTGATGTCATAATTGGTTTCCATGGCGACGATGATGCCTTAATACGTTGCATGGCGATGATGTCATAATTGGTTGCCATGGCAAAGATGATGCCTTAATACGTTGCCATGGCGACGGTGATGTCATAATTTGTTGCCATGGCGATGATGATGTCATAATTGGTTGCCATGGCGACGGTGATGTCATAATTGGTTGCTATGGCGACGATGATGTCATAATTGGTTGCCATGGAGACGATGATGCCTTAATACGTTGCCATGGCGATGATGTCATAAATGGTTGCCATGGCGACGGTGATGTCATAATTGGTTGCCATGGCAACGATTATGCCTTAATACGTTGCCACGGTGATGATGTCACAATTGGTTGCCATGGCGACGGTGATGTCATAATTGGTTACCATGGCGACGGTGATGTCATAATTGGTTGCCATGGCAATGATGATGTCATAATAGGTTGCCATGGCGACGGTGAGGTCATAATTGGTTGCCATGGCGATGATGTCATAATAGGTTGCCATGGCGATGATGTCATAATAGGTTGCCATGGCGACGGTGATGTCATAATTGGTTGCCATGGCGACGGTGATGTAATAATTGGTTGCCATGGCGACGATGATGCCTTAATACGTTGCCATGGTGATGATGATGCCTTAATATGTTGCCATGGCGACGGTGATGTCATAATTGGTTGCCATGGCGACGGTGATATCATAATTGGTTGCATTGGCGACGGTGATGTCATAATTGGTTGCCATGACGATGATGATGTCATAATTTGTTGCCATGGCGATGATGTCATAATTGGTTGCCATGGCGACGGTGATGTCATAATTGGTTTCCATGGCGACGATGATGCCTTAATACGTTGACATGGCGATGATGTCATAATTGGTTGCCATGGTGACGGTGATGTCATAATTGGTTGCCATGGCGACGATGATACCTTAATATGTTGCCATGGCGATGAAGTCATAATTGGTTGCCATGGCAATGATGATGTCATAATAGGTTGCCATGGCGACGGTGAGGTCATAATTGGTTGCCATGGCGATGATGTCATAATAGGTTGCCATGGCGATGATGTCATAATAGGTTGCCATGGCGACGGTGATGTCATAATTGGTTGCCATGGCGACGGTGATGTAATAATTGGTTGCCATGGCGACGATGATGCCTTAGTACGTTGCCATGGTGATGATGATGCCTTAATATGTTGCCATGGCGACGGTGATGTCATAATTGGTTGCCATGGCGACGGTGATATCATAATTGGTTGCATTGGCGACGGTGATGTCATAATTGGTTGCCATGACGATGATGATGTCATAATTTGTTGCCATGGCGATGATGTCATAATTGGTTGCCATGGCGACGGTGATGTCATAATTGGTTGCCATGGCGACGATGATGCCTTAATACGTTGCCATGGCGACGGTGATGTCATAATTGGTTGCCATGGCGACGATGATGCCTTAATACGTTGCCATGGCGATGATGTCATAATTGGTTGCCATGGCGACGGTGATGTCATAATTGGTTGCCATGGCGACGATGATGCCTTAATACGTTGCCATGGCGATGATGTCATAATTGGTTGCCATGGCGACGGTGATGTCATAATTGGTTGCCATGGCGACGATGATGCCTAAATACATTGCCATGGCGATGATGTCATAATTGGTTGCCATGGCGACGGTGATGCCATAATTGGTTGCCATGGCGATGGTGATGTCATAATTGGTTGCCATGGCGATGATGTCATAATTGGTTGCCATGGCGACGGTGATGTCATAGTTGGTTGCCATGGCGACGATGATGCCTTAATACGTTGCCATGGCGATGATGTCATAATTGGTTGCCATGGCGACGGTGATGTCATAATTGGTTGCCATGGCGATGGTGATGTCATAATTGGTTGCCATGGCGACAATGATTTCATAATTGGTTGCCATGGCGACGATGATGCCTTAATACGTTGACATGGTGATGATGTCATAATTGGTTGCCATGGCGACGGTGATGTCATAATTGGTTGCCATGGCGACGATGATGCCTTAATACGTTGCCATGGCGATGATGTCATAATTGGTTGCCATGTCGACGGTGATGTCATAATAGGTTGCCATGGCGACAATGATGCCTTAATACGTTGCCATGGCGATGATGTCATAATTGGTTGCCATGGCGAAGGTGATGTCATAATTGGTTAACATGGCGACGGTAATGTCATAATTGGTTGACATGGCGATGATGTCATGTTTGGTTGCCATGGCGACGGTGATGTCATAATTGGTTGCCATGGCGACGATGATGCCTTAATACGTTGTCATGGAGATGATATCATAATTGGTTGCCATGGCGACGATGATGCCTTAATACGTTGCCATGGCGATGATGTCATAATTGGTTGCCATGGCGACGATCATGCCTTAATACGTTGCCATGGCGATGATGTCATAATTGGTTGCCTTGGCGACGATGATGCCTTAATACGTTGCCATGGCGACGGTGATGTCATAATTCATTTGCCATGGCGACGGTGATGTCATAATTGGTTGCCGTGGAGACGGTGATGTCATAATTTGTTGCCATGGCGATGGTGATGTCATAATTGGTTGCCATGGCGACGATGATGCCTTAATACGTTGCCATGGCGACGGTGATGTCATAATTCATTTGCCATGGCGACGGTGATGTCATAATTGGTTGCCGTGGAGACGGTGATGTCATAATTAGTTGCCATGGCGACGGTGATGTCATAATTGTTTGCCATGACGATGATGATGTCATAATTGGTTGCCATGGCTATGATGTCATAATTGGTTGCCATGGCGATGATGTCATAATTGGTCGCCATGGCGATTATGTCATAATTGGTTGCCATGGTGATTAAGTCATAATTGGTTGCCATGGCGATGATGTCATATTAGGTTGCCATGGCGACGGTGATGTCATAATTGGTTGCCATGGCGATGATGTCATAATTGGTTGCCATGGCGACGGTGATGTCATAATTGGTTGCCATGGCGACGATGATGCCTTAATACGTTTCCATGGCGACGGTGATGTCATAATTGGTTGCCATGGCGACGGTGATGTCATAATTGGTTGCCATGGCGACGGTGATGTCATAATTGGTTGCCATGGCGACGATGATGTCTTAATACGTTGCCATGGCGACGGTGATGTCATTATTGGTTGCCATGGCGACGGTGATATCATAATTGGTTGCCATGGCAACGATGATGTCATAATTGGTTGCCATGGCAACTATGATGCCTTAATACGTTGCCATGGCGATGATGTCATAATTGGTTGCCATGGCGACGGTGATGTCATAATTGGTTGCCATGGCGACGATGATGCCTTAATACGTTGACATGGCGACGGTGATGTCATAATTGGTTGCCATGGCGATGATGTCATACTTGGTTGCCATGGCGACGGTGATGTCATAATTGGTTGCAATGGCGACGATGATGTCATAATTGGTTGCCATGGCGACGGTGATGTCATAATTGGTTGCCATGGCGATGATGATGTCATAATTGGTTGCCATGGTGACGATGATGCCTTAATACGTTGCCATGGCGATGATGTCATAATTGGTTGCCATGGCGACGATCATGCCTTAATACGTTGCCATGGCGATGATGTCATAATTAGGTTGCCATGGCGACGGTGATGTCATAATTGGTTGCCTTAGCGACGGTGATGTCATAATTGGTTGCCATGGCGACGATGATGCCTTAATACGTTGCCATGGCGACGGTGATATCATAATTGGTTGCCATGGCGACGGTGATGTCATAATTGGTTGCCATGGCGACGGTGATGTCATAATTGGTTGCCATGGCGACGATGATGCCTTAATACGTTGCCATGGCGATGATGTCATAATTGGTTGCCATGGCGACGGTGATGTCATAATTGGTTGCCATGGTGACGGTGATGTCATAATTGGTTGCCATGGCGATGATGTCATAATTGGTTGCCATGGCGACGGTGATGTCATAATTGGTTGCCATGGCGACGATGATGCCTTAATACGTTGCCATGGCGATGATGTCATAATTGGTTGCCATGGCGACAATGATGCCTTAATACGTTGCCATGGCAACGGTGATGTCATAATTGGTTGCCATGGCGACGATGATGCCTTAATACGTTGCCATGGCGATGATGTCATAATTGGTTGCCATGGCGACGGTGATGTCATAATTGGTTGCCATGGCGACGATGATGCCTTAATACGTTGCCATGGCGACGGTGATGTCATAATTGGTTGCCATGGCGACGGTGATGTCATAATTTGTTGCCATGGCGACGGTGATGTCATAATTGGTTGCTATGGCGACGATGATGTCATAATTGGTTGCCATGGAGACGATGATGCCTTAATACGTTGCCATGGCGACGGTGATATCATAATTGGTTGCCATGGCGACAATGATGCCTTAATACGTTGCCATGGCGACGGTGATATCATAATTGGTTGCCATGGTGACGGTGATGTCATAATTGGTTGCCATGGCGACGGTGATGCCTTGATACGTTGCCATGGCGACGGTGATGTCGTAATTGGTTGCCATGGTGACTGTGATGTCATAATTGGTTGCCATGGCGACGGTGATGTCATAATTGGTTGCCATGGCGATGATGCCTTAATACGTTGCCATGGTGACGGTGATGTCATAATTGGTCGTCATGCATGACGCCACTGCAGCTAGGCGTGGGAGCGCCGCTATCTAGCACCACTGCACCAGCCATCTTTCTTGGGCTATTCTCTTGGGAGTTCTGTTCTTCCTTATTCAAAGATCCGAATTTCAATTCAGCGATAAAAGTGATAAAGGCTCGGATTGAGCCGAAACGTCGTATTAAATTATATCGCTTCTACTTCGTGCTATATATACTTGTTTGGCTCCCACATGTTTTGTATATAATAAAAATAAGCACTTATTGCATAAAGAAACCCCTCTGAGTGTGCGGTGAATTATATTATTATTGGTAATAGGACCTAAAGGTCTGTTACACCTGCACCTCGCTATTGGACTTGAGTGCACGCTAACCTCCTGGTTATAATTGGTTGCCATGGCAACGGTGATGTCATAATTGGTTGCCATGGCGACGATGATGCCTTAATACGTTGACATGGCGATGATGTCATAATTGGTTTCCATGGCGACGGTGATGTCATAATTTTTTGCCATGGCGACGGTGATGTCATAATTGGTTGCCATGGCGATGATGTCATAATTGGTTGCCATGGCGACAATGATGCCTTAATACATTGCCATGGCAATTATGTCATAATTGGTTGCCATGGCGACGGTGATGTCATAATTGGTTGCCATGGCGACGGTGATGTCATAATTGGTTGCCATGGCAATGATGTCATAATTGGTTGCCATGGCGACGGTGATGTCATAATTGGTTGCCATGGCGACGATGATGCCTTAATACGTTGCCATGGCGATGATGTCATAATTGGTTGCCATGGCGACGGTGATGTCATAATTGGTTGCCATGGCGACGGTGATGTCATAATTGGTTGCCATGGCGACAATGATTTCATAAATGGTTGCCATGGCGACGATGATGCCTTAATACGTTGACATGGCGATGATGTCATAATTGGTTGCCATGGCAACGGTGATGTCATAATTGGTTGCCATGGCGACGGTTATGTGATAATTGGCTGCCATGGCGACAATGGTGTCATAATTGGTTGCCATGGCGACGATGATGCCTTAATACGTTGACATGGCGATGATGTCATAATTGGTTGCCATGGTGACGGTGATGTCATAATTGGTTGCCATTGCGACGATGATGCCTTAATACGTTGCCATGGCGATTATGTCATAATTGGTTGCCATGGAGATGATGATGCCTTAATACATTGCTATGGCGACGGTGATGTCATAATTTGTTGCCATGTCGATGATGATGTCATAATTGGTTGCCATGGCGACGGTGATGTCATAATTGGTTGCTATGGCGACGATGATGTCATAATTGGTTGCCATGGAGACTATGATGCCTTAATGCGTTGCCATGGCGACGGTGATGTCATAATTGGTTGCCATGGCGACGATGATGCCTTAATACGTTGCCATGGCGATGATGTCATAATTGGTTGCCATGGCGACGGTGATGTCATAATTGGTTGCCATGGCGACTGTGATGTCATAATTGGTTGCCATGGCGACAATGATTTCATAATTGGTTGCCATGGCGACGATGATGCCTTAATACGTTGACATGGCGATGATGTCATAATTGGTTGCCATGGCGACGCTGATGTCACAATTGGTTGCCATGGCGACGATGATGCCTTAATACGTTGCCATGGCGATGATGTCATAATTGGTTGCCATGGCGACGGTGATGTCATAATTGGTTGCCATGGCGACGGTGATGTCATAATTGGTTGCCATGGCGACAATGATGTCATAATTGGTTGCCATGGCGACGATGATGCCTTAATACGTTGACAAGGCGATGATTTCATAATTGGTTGCCATGGCGACGGTGATGTCATAATTGGTTGCCATGGCGACGATGATGCCTTAATACGTTGCCATGGCGATGATGTCATAATTGGTTGCCATGGCGATGATGATGCCTTAATACGTTGCCATGGCGACGGTGATGTCATAATTTGTTGCCATGGCGATGATGATGTCACAATTGGTTGCCATGGCGATGGTGATGTCATAATTGGTTGCTATGGCGACGATGATGTCATAATTGGTTGCCATGGAGACTATGATGCCTTAATATGTTGCCATGGCGACGGTGATATCATTGGTTGCCATGGCGACGGTGATGTCATAATTAGTTGCCATGGCGATGATGTCATAATTGGTTGCCATGGCGACGGTGATGTCATAATTGGTTGCCATGGCGATGATGATGCCTTAATACGTTGCCATGGTGATGATGTCAAAATTGGTTGCCATGGCGATGGTGATGTCATAATTGGTTGCCATGGCGACGGTGATGTCATAATTGGTTGCCATGGCGACAATGATGTCATAATTGGTTGCCATGGCGACGATGATGCCTTAATACGTTGACATGGCGATGATGTCATAATTGGTTGCCATGGCGACGGTGATGTCATAATTGGTTTCCATGGCGACGATGATGCCTTAATACGTTGCATGGCGATTATGTCATAATTGGTTGCCATGGCAAAGATGATGCCTTAATACGTTGCCATGGTGACGGTGATGTCATAATTTGTTGCCATGGCGATGGTGATGTCATAATTGGTTGCCATGGCAACGGTGATTTCATAATTGGTTGCTCTGGCGACGATGATGTCATAATTGGTTGCCATGGAGATGATGATGCCTTAATACGTTGCCATGTCGATTATGTCATAAATGGTTGCCATGGCGACGGTGATGTCATAATTGGTTGCCATGGCGACGATTATGCCTTAATACGTTGCCATGGCGATGATGTCATAATTGGTTGCCATGGCGATGGTGAAGTCATAATTGGTTGCCATGGCGACGGTGATGTCACAATTGGTTGCCATGGCGACAATGATGTCATAATTGGTTGCCATGGCGACGATGATGCCTTAATACGTTGCCATGGCGATGATGTCATAATTGGTTGCCATGGCGACGGTGATGTCATAATTGGTTGCCATGGCGACGGTGATGTCATAATTGGTTGCCATGGCGATGATGTCATAATTTGTTGCCATGGCGACGGTGATGTCATAATTGGTTACCATGGCGACGATGATGCCTTAATACATTGCCATGGCGATGATGCCTTAATACATTGCCATGGCGATGATGTCATAATTGGTTGCCATGGCGACGGTGATGTCATAATTGGTTGCCATGGCGACGATGATGCCTTAATATGTTGCCATGGCGATGATGTCATAATTGGTTGCCATGGCGACGATCATGCCTTAATACGTTGCCATGGCGATGATGTCATAATTGGTTGCCATGGCGACGGTGATGTCATAATTAGTTGCCATAGCGACGGTGATGTCATAATTGGTTGCCATGGCGACGATGATGCCTTAATACGTTGCCATGGCGACGGTGATATCATAATTGGTTGCCATGGTGACGGTGATGTCATAATTGGTTGCCATGGCGACGGTGATGTCATAATTGGTTGCCATGGCGACGATGATGCCTTAATACGTTGCCATGGCGATGATGTCATAATTGGTTGCCATGGCGATGGTGATGTCATAATTGGTTGCCATGGCGACGTGATGTCATAATTGGTTGCCATGGCGATGATGTCATAATTGGTTGCCATGGCGACGGTGATGTCATAATTGGTTGCCATGGCGACGATGATGCCTTAATATGTTGCCATGGCGATGATGTCATAATTGGTTGCCATGGCGACGATGATGCCTTAATACGTTGCCATGGCAACGGTGATGTCATAATTGGTTGACATGGCGACTATGATGCCTTAATACGTTGCCATGGCGATGATGTCATAATTGGTTGCCATGGCGACGGTGATGTCATAATTGGTTAACATGGCGACGGTAATGTCATAATTGGTTGACATGGCGATGATGTCATAATTGGTTGCCATGGCGATGATGATGCTTTAATACGTTGCCATGGCGACGATGAAGTCATAATTGGTTGCCATGGCGACGATGATGTCATAATTGGTTGCCATGGCGATTATGTCATAATTGGTTGCCATGGCGATGATGATGTCATAATTGGTTGCCATGGCGATGATGTCATAATTGGTTGCCATGGCGATGATGTCATAATTGGTTGCCATGACGATGATGTCATAATTGGTTGCCATGGTGACGATGATGCCTTAACACGTTGCCATGGCGACGGTGATGTCATAATTGGTTGCAATGGCGACGGTGATGTCATAATTGGTTGCCATGGCGACGATGATGTCTTAATACGTTGCCATGGCGACGGTGATGTCATTATTGGTTGCCATGGCGACGGTGATATCATAATTGGTTGCCATGGTGACGATGATGTCATAATTGGTTGCCATGGCGACGATGATGCCTTAATACGTTGCCATGGCGATGATGTCATAATTGGTCTCCATGGCGACGGTGATGTCATAATTGGTTGCCATGGCGACGATGATGCCTTAATACATTGCCATGGCGACGGTGATGTCATAATTGGTTGCCATGGCGATGATGTCATACTTGGTTGCCATGGCGACGGTGATGTCATAATTGGTTGCAATGGTGACGATGATGTCATAATTGGTTGCCATGGCGATGTTGATGTCATAATTGGTTGCCATGGCGATGATGAAGTCATAATTGGTTGCCATGTCGACGATGATGCCTTAATACGTTCCCATGGCGATGATGTCATAATTGTTTGCCATGACGACGATCATGCCTTAATACATTGCAATGGCGATGATGTCATAATTGGTTGCCATGGCGACTGTGATGTCATAATTGGTTGCCATAGCAACGGTGATGTCATAATTGGTTGCCATGGCGACGATGATGCCTTAATACGTTGCCATGGCGACGGTGATATCATAATTGGTTGCCATGGCGACGGAGATGTCATAATTGGTTGCCATGGCGACGGTGATGTCATAATTGGTTGCCATGGCGACGATGATGCCTTAATACGTTGCCATGGTGATGATGTCATAATTGGTTGCCATGGCGACGGTGATGTCATAATTGGCTGCCATGGCGACGGTGATGTCATAATTGGTTGCCATGGCGATGATGTCATAATTGGTTGCCATGGCGACGGTGATGTCATAATTTGTTGCCATGGCGACGATGATGCCTTAATACGTTGCCATGGCGATGATGTCATAATTGGTTGCCATGGCGACAATGATGCCTTAATACGTTGCCATGGCAACGGTGATGTCATAATTGGTTGCCTTTTCGACGATGATGCCTTAATACGTTGCCATGGCGATGATGTCATAATTGGTTGCCATGGCGACGGTGATGTCATAATTGGTTGCCATGGCGACGGTGATGTCATAATTGGTTGCCATGGCGACAATAATGTCATAATTGGTTGCCATGGCGACGATGATGCCTTAATACGTTGACATGGCGATGATGTCATAATTGGTTGCCATGGCGACGGTGATGTCATAATTGGTTTCCATGGCGACGATGATGCCTTAATACGTTGCATGGCGATGATGTCATAATTGGTTGCCATGGCAAAGATGATGCCTTAATACGTTGCCATGGCGACGGTGATGTCATAATTTGTTGCCATGGTGATGATGTCATGCCATGGCGACGGTGATGTCATAATTGGTTGCTATGGCAACGATGATGTCATAATTGGTTGCCATGGAGACTATGATGCCTTAATACGTTGACATGGCGACGGTGATATCATTGGTTGCCATGGCGACGGTGATGTCATAATTGGTTGCCATGGCGACGTTGATGTCATAATTTGTTGCCATGGCAATGATGATGTCATAATTGGTTGCCATGGCGACGGTGATGTCATAATTGGTTGCTATGGCGACGATGATGTCATAATTGGTTGCCATGGAGACGATGATGCCTTAATACGTTGCCATGGTGACGGTGATATCATAATTGGTTGCCATGGCGACGGTGATGTCATAATTGGTTGCCATGGCGACGGTGATGCCTTGATACGTTGCCATGGCGACGGTGATGTCGTAATTGGTTGCCATGGCGACGGTGATGTCATAATTGGTTGCCATGGCGACGGTGATGTCATAATTGGTTGCCATGGCGATGATGCCTTAATACGTTGCCATGGCGACGGTGATGTCATAATTGGTTGCCATGGCGACAATGATGCCTTAATACATTGCCATGGCGATGATGTCATAATTGGTTGCCATGGTGACGGTGATGTCATAATTGGTTGCCATGGCGACGATGATGCCTTAATACGTTCCCATGGCGATGATGTCATAATTGGTTGCCATGGCAACGGTGATGTCATAATTGGTTGCCATGGCGACGATGATGACTTAATACGTTGACATGGCGATGATGTCATAATTGGTTTCCATGGCGACGGTGATGTCATAATTTTTTGCCATGGCGACGGTGATGTCATAATTGGTTGCCATGGCGATGATGTCATAATTGGTTGCCATGGCGACGGTGATGTCATAATTGGTTGCCATGGCGACGATGATGCCTTAATACATTGCCATGGCGATGATGTCATAATTGGTTGCCATGGCGACGGTGATGTCATAATTGGTTGCCATGGCGACGGTGATGTCATAATTGGTTGCCATGGCAATGATGTCATAATTGGTTGCCATGGCGACGGTGATGTCATAATTGGTTGCCATGGCGACGATGATGCCTTAATACGTTGCCATGGCGATGATGTCATAATTGGTTGCCATGGCGACGGTGATGTCATAATTGGTTGCCATGGCGACGGTGATGTCATAATTGGTTGCCATGGCGACAATGATTTCATAATTGGTTGCCATGGCGACGATGATGCCTTAATACGTTGACATGGCGATGATGTCATAATTGGTTGCCATGGCGACGGTGATGTCATAATTGGTTGCCATGGCGACGATGATGCCTTAATACGTTGCCATGGCGATGATGTCATAATTGGTTGCCATGGCGACGGTGATGTCATAATTGGTTGCCATGGCGACTGTGATGTCATAATTGGTTGCCATGGCGACAATGATGTCATAATTGGTTGCCATGGCGACGATGATGCCTTAATACGTTGACATGGCGATGATGTCATAATTGGTTGCCATGGTGACGGTGATGTCATAATTGGTTGCCATGGCGACGATGATGCCTTAATACGTTGCCATGGCGATGATGTCATAATTGGTTGCCATGGCGATGATGATGCCTTAATACGTTGCCATGGCGACGGTAATGTCATAATTTGTTGCCATGTCGATGATGATGTCATAATTGGTTGCCATGGCGACGGTGATGTCATAATTGGTTGCTATGGCTACGATGATGTCATAATTGGTTGCCATGGAGACTATGATGCCTTAATACGTTGCCATGGCGACGGTGATATCATTGGTTGCCATGGCTACGGTGATGTCATAATTGGTTGCCATGGCGGTGATGTCATAATTGGTTGCCATGGCGACGGTGATGTCATAATTGGTTGCCATGGCGATGATGATGCCTTAATACGTTGCCATGATGATGATGTCATAATTGGTTGCCATGGCGATGGTGATGTCATAATTGGTTGCCATGGCGATGGTGATGTCATAATTGGTTGCCATGGCGACAATAATGTCATAATTGGTTGCCATGGCGACGATGATGCCTTAATACGTTGACATGGCGATGATGTCATAATTGGTTGCCATGGCGACGGTGATGTCATAATTGGTTTCCATGGCGACGATGATGCCTTAATACGTTGCATGGCGATGATGTCATAATTTGTTGCCATGGTGATGATGATGTCATGCCATGGCGACGGTGATGTCATAATTGGTTGCCATGGCGACGATGATGTCATAATTGGTTGCCATGGAGACGATGATGCCTTAATACGTTGCCATGGCGATGATGTCATAAATGGTTGCCATGGCGACGGTGATGTCATAATTGGTTGCCATGGCGACGATTATGCCTTAATACGTTGCCATGGCGATGATGTCATAATTGGTTGCCATGGCGACGGTGATGTCATAATTGGTTGCCATGGCGACGGTGATGTCATAATTGGTTGCCATGGCGACAATGATGTCATAATTGGTTGCCATGGCGACGATGATGCCTTAATATGTTGCCATGGCGATGATGTCATAATTGGTTGCCATGGCGACGGTGATGTCATAATTGGTTGCCATGGTGACGGTGATGTCATAATTGGTTGCCATGGCGACAATGATGTCATAATTGGTTGCCATGGTGACGATGATGCCTTAATACGTTGCCATGGCGATGATGTCATAATTGGTTGCCATGGCGACGGTGATGTCATAATTGGTTGCCATGGCGACGATGATGCCTTAATACGTTGCCATGGCGATGATGTCATAATTGGTTGCCATGGTGACGGTGATGTAATAATTGGTTGCCATGGCGATGTTGATGTCATAATTCTTTGCCATGGCGACAATGATGTCATGATTGGTTGCCATGGCGACGATGATGCCTTAATATGTTGCCATGGCGACGGTGATGTCATAATTTGTTGCCATGGCGATGATGATGTCATAATTGGTTGCCATGGCGACGGTGATGTCATAATTGGTTGCCATGGCGACGATGATGCCTTAATACGTTGCCATGGCAATGATGTCATAAATGGTTGCCATGGCGACGGTGATGTCATAATTCGTTTGCCATGGTGACGGTGATGTCATAATTGGTTGCCATGGTGACGGTGATGTCATAATTGGTTGCCATGGCGACGGTGATGTCATAATTGGTTGCCATGACGATGATGATGTCATAATTGGTTGCCATGGCGATGATGTCATAATTGGTTGCCATGGCGATTATGTCATAATTGGTTGCCATGGCGACGATGATACCTTAATACGTTGCCATGGCGATGAAGTCATAATTGGTTGCCATGGCGATGATGATGTCATAATAGGTTGCCATGGCGACGGTGAGGTCATAATTGGTTGCCATGGCGATGATGTCATAATAGGTTGCCATGGCGATGATGTCATAATAGGTTGCCATGGCGACGGTGATGTCATAATTGGTTGCCATGGCGACGGTGATGTAATAATTGGTTGCCATGGCGACGATGATGCCTTAATACGTTGCCATGGCGACGATGATGCCTTAATATGTTGCCATGGCGACGGTGATGTCATAATTGGTTGCCTTGGCGACGGTGATGTCATAATTGGTTGCATTGGCGACGGTGATGTCATAATTGGTTGCCATGACGATGATGATGTCATAATTGGTTGCCATGGCGATGATGTCATAATTGGTTGCCATGGCGACGGTGATGTCATAATTGGTTGCCATGGCGACGATGATGCCTTAATACGTTGCCATGGCGACTGAGATGTCATAATTGGTTGCCATTTCGACGATGATGCCTTAATACGTTGCCATGGCGATGATGTCATAATTGGTTGCCATGGCGACGGTGATGTCATAATTGGTTGCCATGGCGACGATGATGCCTTAATACGTTGCCATGGCGATGATGTCATAATTGGTTGCCATGGCGACGGTGATGTCATAATTGGTTGCCATGGCGACGATGATGCCTAAATACATTGCCATGGCGATGATGTCATAATTGGTTGCCATGGCGACGGTGATGCCATAATTGGTTGCCATGGCGACGGTGATGTCATAATTGGTTGCCATGGCGATGATGTCATAATTGGTTGCCATGGCGACGGTGATGTCATAGTTGGTTGCCATGGCGACGATGATGCCTTAATATGTTGCCATGGCGATGATGTCATAATTGGTTGCCATGGCGACGGTGATGTCATAATTGGTTGCCATGGCGATGGTGATGTCATAATTGGTTGCCATGGCGACAATGATTTCATAATTGGTTGCCATGGCGACGATGATGCCTTAATACGTTGACATGGTGATAATGTCATAATTGGTTGCCATGGCGACGGTGATGTCATAATTGGTTGCCATGGCGACGATGATGCCTTAATACGTTGCCATGGCGATGATGTCATAATTGGTTGCCATGGCGACGGTGATGTCATAATTGGTTGCCATGGCGACGGTGATGTCATAATTGGTTGCCATGGCGACAATGATGTCATATTTGGTTGCCATGGCGACGATGATGCCTTAATACGTTGACAAGGCGATGATGTCATAATTGGTTGCCATGGCGACGGTGATGTCATAATTGGTTGCCATGGCGACGATGATGCCTTAATACGTTGCCATGGCGATGATGTCATAATTGGTTGCCATGGCGATGATGATGCCTTAATACGTTGCCATGGCGACGGTTATGTCATAATTTGTTGCCATGGCGATGATGATGTCATAATTGGTTGCCATGGCGACGGTGATGTCATAATTGGTTGCTATGGCGACGATGATGTCATAATTGGTTGCCATGGAGACTATGATGCCTTGATACGTTGCCATGGCGACGGTGATATCATTGGTTGCCATGGCGACGGTGATGTCATAATTATTTGCCATGGCGATGATGTCATAATTGGTTGCCATGGCGATAGTGATGTCATAATTGGTTGCCATGGCGACGGTGATGTCATAATTGGTTGCCATGGCGACAATGATGTCATAACTGGTTGCCATGGCGACGATGATGCCTTAATACGTTGACATGGCGATGATGTCATAATTGGTTGCCATGGCGACGGTGATGTCATAATTGGTTTCCATGGCGACGATGATGCCTTAATACGTTGCATGGCGATGATGTCATAATTGGTTGCCATGGCAAAGATGATGCCTTAATACGTTGCCATGGCGACGGTGATGTCATAATTTGTTGCCATGGCGATGATGATGTCATAATTGGTTGCCATGGCGACGGTGATGTCATAATTGGTTGCTATGGCGACGATGATGTCATAATTGGTTGCCATGGAGACGATGATGCCTTAATACGTTGCCATGGCGATGATGTCATAAATGGTTGCCATGGCGACGGTGATGTCATAATTGGTTGCCATGGCAACGATTATGCCTTAATACGTTGCCACGGTGATGATGTCATAATTGGTTGCCATGGCGACGGTGATGTCATAATTGGTTGCCATGGCGACGGTGATGTCATAATTGGTTGCCATGGCGACAATGATGTCATAATTGGTTGCCATGGCGACGATGATGCCTTAATACGTTGCCATGGCGATGATGTCATAATTGGTTGCCATGGCGACGGTGATGTCATAATTGGTTGCCATGGCGACGGTGATGTCATAATTGGTTGCCATGGCGATGATGTCATAATTTGTTGCCATGGCGACGATGATGTCATAATTGGTTGCCATGGCGACGATGATGCCTTAATACATTGCCATGGCGATGATGTCATAATTGGTTGCCATGGTGACGGTGATGTCATAATTGGTTGCCATGGCGACGATGATGCCTTAATACGTTGCCATGGCGATGATGTCATAATTGGTTGCCACGGCGACGATCATGCCTTAATACGTTGCCATGGCGATGATGTCATAATTGGTTGCCATGGCGACGGTGATGTCATAATTAGTTGCCATAGCGACGGTGATGTTACAATTGGTTGCCATGGCGACGATGATGCCTTAATACGTTGCCATGGCGACGGTGATATCATAATTGGTTGCCATGGTGACGGTGATGTCATAATTGGTTGCCATGGCGACGGTGATGTCATAATTGGTTGCCATGGCGACGATGATGCCTTAATACGTTGCCATGGCGATGATGTCATAATTGGTTGCCATGGCGATGGTGATGTCATAATTGGTTGCCATGGCGACGATGATGCCTTAATACGTTGCCATGGCGATGATGTCATAATTGGTTGCCATGGCGAAGGTGATGTCATAATTGGTTAACATGGCGACGGTAATGTCATAATTGGTTGACATGGCGATGATGTCATGTTTGGTTGCCATGGCGACGGTGATGTCATAATTGGTTGCCATGGCGACGATGATGCCTTAATACGTTGTCATGGAGATGATATCATAATTGGTTGCCATGGCGACAGTGATGTCATAATTGGTTGCCATGGCGACGATGATGCCTTAATACGTTGCCATGGCGATGATGTCATAATTGGTTGCCATGGCGACGATCATGCCTTAATACGTTGCCATGGCGATGATGTCATAATTGGTTGCCTTGGCGACGTGATGTCATAATTTGTTGCCATGGCGATGGTGATGTCATAATTGGTTGCCATGGCGACGATGATGCCTTAATACGTTGCCATGGCGACGGTGATGTCATAATTCATTTGCCATGGCGACGGTGATGTCATAATTGGTTGCCGTGGACACGGTGATGTCATAATTAGTTGCCATGGCGACGGTGATGTCATAATTGGTTGCCATGACGATGATGATGTCATAATTGGTTGCCATGGCTATGATGTCATAATTGGTTGCCATGGCGATGATGTCATAATTGGTCGCCATGGCGATTATGTCATAATTGGTTGCCATGGTGATTAAGTCATAATTGGTTGCCATGGCGATGATGTCATATTAGGTTGCCATGGCGACGGTGATGTCATAATTGGTTGCCATGGCGATGATGTCATAATTGGTTGCCATGGCGACGGTGATGTCATAATTGGTTGCCATGGCGATGATGCCTTAATACGTTTCAATGGCGACGGTGATGTCATAATTGGTTGCCATGGCGACGATGATGTCATAATTGGTTGCCATGGCGACGATGATGTCATAATTGGTTGCCATGGCGACGATGCTGCCTTAATACGTTGCCATGGCGATGATGTCATAATTGGTTGCCATGGCGATGATGATGTCATAATTGGTTGCCATGGCGATGATGATGTCATAATTGGTTGCCATGGCGATGATGATGTCATAATTGGTTGCCATGGCGATGATGTCATAATTGGTTGACATGACGATGATGTCATAATTGGTTGCCATGGTGACGATGATGCCTTAACACGTTGCCATGGCGACGGTGATGTCATAATTGGTTGCCATGGCGACGGTGATGTCATAATTGGTTGCCATGGCGACGATGATGTCTTAATACGTTGCCATGGCGATGATGTCATTATTGGTTGCCATGGCGATGGTGATATCATAATTGGTTGCCATGGCAACGATGATGTCATAATTGGTTGCCATGGCAACGATGATGCCTTAATACGTTGCCATGGCGATGATGTCATAATTGGTTGCCATGGCGACGGTGATGTCATAATTGGTTGCCATGGCGACGATGATGCCTTAATACGTTGACATGGCGACGGTGATGTCATAATTGGTTGCCATGGCGATGATGTCATACTTGGTTGCCATGGCGACGGTGATGTCATAATTGGTTGCAATGGCGACGATGATGTCATAATTGGTTGCCATGGCGACGGTGATGTCATAATTGGTTGCCATGGCGATGATGATGTCATAATTGGTTGCCATGGTGACGATGATGCCTTAATACGTTGCCATAGCGATGATGTCATAATTGGTTGCCATGGCGACGATCATGCCTTAATACGTTGCCATGGCGATGATGTCATAATTAGGTTGCCATGGCGACGGTGATGTCATAATTGGTTGCCATAGCGACGGTGATGTCATAATTGGTTGCCATGGCGACGATGATGCCTTAATACGTTGCCATGGCGACGGTGATATCATAATTGGTTGCCATGGCGACGGTGATGTCATAATTGGTTGCCATGGCGACGGTGATGTCATAATTGGTTGCCATGGCGACGATGATGCCTTAATACGTTGCCATGGCGATGATGTCATAATTGGTTGCCATGGCGACGGTGATGTCATAATTGGTTGCCATGGTGACGGTGATGTCATAATTGGTTGCCATGGCGATGATGTCATAATTGGTTGCCATGGCGACGGTGATGTCATAATTGGTTGCCATGGCGACGATGATGCCTTAATACGTTGCCATGGCGATGATGTCATAATTGGTTGCCATGGCGACAATGATGCCTTAATACGTTGCCATGGCAACGGTGATGTCATAATTGGTTGCCATGGCGACGATGATGCCTTAATATGTTGCCATGGCGATGATGTCATAATTGGTTGCCATGGCGACGGTGATGTCATAATTGGTTGCCATGGCGATGATGATGCCTTAATACGTTGCCATGGCGACGGTGATGTCATAATTGGTTGCCATGGCGACGGTGATGTCATAATTTGTTGCCATGGCGACGGTGATGTCATAATTGGTTGCTATGGCGACGATGATGTCATAATTGGTTGCCATGGAGACGATGATGCCTTAATACGTTGCCATGGCGACGGTGATATCATAATTGGTTGCCATGGCGACGATGATGCCTTAATACGTTGCCATGGCGACGGTGATATCATAATTGGTTGCCATGGTGACGGTGATGTCATAATTGGTTGCCATGGCGACGGTGATGCCTTGATACGTTGCCATGGCGACGGTGATGTCGTAATTGGTTGCCATGGTGACGGTGATGTCATAATTGGTTGCCATGGCGACGGTGATGTCATAATTGGTTGCCATGGCGATGATGCCTTAATACGTTGCCATGGTGACGGTGATGTCATAATTGGTCGTCATGCATGACGCCACTGCAGCTAGGCGTGGGAGCGCCGCTATCTAGCACCACTGCACCAGCCATCTTTCTTGGGCTATTCTCTTGGGAGTTCTGTTCTTCCTTATTCAAAGATCCGAATTTCAATTCAGCGATAAAAGTGATAAAGGCTCGGATTGAGCCGAAACGTCGTATTAAATTATATCGCTTCTACTTCGTGCTATATATACTTGTTTGGCTCCCACATGTTTTGTATATAATAAAAATAAGCACTTATTGCATAAAGAAACCCCTCTGAGTGTGCGGTGAATTATATTATTATTGGTAATAGGACCTACAGGTCTGTTACACCTGCACCTCGCTATTGGACTTGAGTGCACGCTAACCTCCTGGTTATAACTGGTTGCCATGGCAACGGTGATGTCATAATTGGTTGCCATGGCAAAGATGATGCCTTAATACGTTGCCATGGCGACGGTGATGTCATAATTTGTTGCCATGGTGATGATGATGTCATGCCATGGCGACGGTGATGTCATAATTGGTTGCTATGGCGACGATGATGTCATAATTGGTTGCCATGGAGACGATGATGCCTTAATACGTTGCCATGGCGATTATGTCATAAATGGTTGCCATGGCGACGGTGATGTCATAATTGGTTGCCATGGCGACGATTATGCCTTAATACGTTGCCATGGCGATGATGTCATAATTGGTTGCCATGGCAAAGATGATGCCTTAATACGTTGCCATGGCGACGGTGATGTCATAATTTGTTGCCATGGTGATGACAATGTCATGCCATGGCGACGGTGATGTCATAATTGGTTGCTATGGCGACGATGATGTCATAATTGGTTGCCATGGAGACGATGATGCCTTAATACGTTGCCATGGCGATGATGTCATAAATGGTTGCCATGGCAACGGTGATGTCATAATTGGTTGCCATGGCGACGATTATGCCTTAATACGTTGCCATGTCGATGATGTCATAATTGGTTGCCATGGCGACGGTGATGTCATAATTGGTTGCCATGGCGACGGTGATGTCATAATTGGTTGCCATGGCGACGATGATGCCTTAATACGTTGCCATGGCGATGATGTCATAATTGGTTGCCATGGCGACGGTGATGTCATAATTGGTTGCCATGGTGACGGTGATGTCATAATTGGTTGCCATGGCGACGATGATGCCTTAATACGTTGCCATGGCGATGATGTCATAATTGGTTGCCATGGCGACGGTGATGTCATAATTGGTTGCCATGGTGACGGTGATGTCATAATTGGTTGCCATGGCGACGGTGATGTCATAATTGGTTGCTATGGCGACGATGATGTCATAATTGGTTGCCATGGAGACTATGATGCCTTAATACGTTGCCATGGCGACGGTGATATCATTGGTTGCCATGGCAACGGTGATGTCATAATTATTTGCCATGGCGATGATGTCATAATTGGTTGCCATGGCGACGATGATGCCTTAATACGTTGCCATGACGATGATGTCATAATTGGTTGCCATGGCGATGGTGATGTCATAATTGGTTGCCATGGCGACGGTGATGTCATAATTGGTTGCCATGGCGACAATAATGTCATAATTGGTTGCCATGGCGACGATGATGCCTTAATACGTTGACATGGCGATGATGTCATAATTGGTTGCCATGGCGACGGTGATGTCATAATTGGTTTCCATGGCGACGATGATGCCTTAATACGTTGCATGGCGATGATGTCATAATTGGTTGCCATGGCAAAGATGATGCCTTAATACGTTGCCATGGCGACGGTGATGTCATAATTTGTTGCCATGGTGATGATGATGTCATGCCATGGCGACGGTGATGTCATAATTGGTTGCTATGGCGACGATGATGTCATAATTGGTTGCCATGGAGACGATGATGCCTTAATACGTTGCCATGGCGATGATGTCATAAATGGTTGCCATGGCGACGGTGATGTCATAATTGGTTGCCATGGCGACGATTATGCCTTAATACGTTGCCATGGCGATGATGTCATAATTGGTTGCCATGGCGACGGTGATGTCATAATTGGTTGCCATGGCGACGGTGATGTCATAATTGGTTGCCATGGCGACAATGATGTCATAATTGGTTGCCATGGCGACGATGATGCCTTAATATGTTGCCATGGCGATGATGTCATAATTGGTTGCCATGGCGACGGTGATGTCATAATTGGTTGCCATGGTGACGGTGATGTCATAATTGGTTGCCATGGCGACAATGATGTCATAATTGGTTGCCATGGTGACGATGATGCCTTAATACGTTGCCATGGCGATGATGTCATAATTGGTTGCCATGGCGACGGTGATGTCATAATTGGTTGCCATGGCGACGATGATGCCTTAATACGTTGCCATGGTGACGGTGATATCATAATTGGTTGCCATGGCGACGGTGATGTCATAATTGGTTGCCATGGCGACGGTGATGCCTTGATACATTGCCATGGCGATGGTGATGTCGTAATTGGTTGCCATGGCGACGGTGATGTCATAATTGGTTGCCATGGCGACGGTGATGTCATAATTGGTTGCCATGGCGATGATGCCTTAATACGTTGCCATGGCGACGGTGATGTCATAATTGGTTGCCATGGCGACGATGATGCCTTAATACATTGCCATGGCGATGATGTCATAATTGGTTGCCATGGTGACGGTGATGTCATAATGGGTTGCCATGGCGACGATGATGCCTTAATACGTTGCCATGGCAACGGTGATGTCATAATTGGTTGCCTTTTCGACGATGATGCCTTAATACGTTGCCATGGCGATGATGTCATAATTGGTTGCCATGGCGACGGTGATGTCATAATTGGTTGCCATGGCGACGGTGATGTCATAATTGGTTGCCATGGCGACAATAATGTCATAATTGGTTGCCATGGCGACGATGATGCCTTAATACGTTGACATGGCGATGATGTCATAATTGGTTGCCATGGCGACGGTGATGTCATAATTGGTTTCCATGGCGACGATGATGCCTTAATACGTTGCATGGCGATGATGTCATAATTGGTTGCCATGGCAAAGATGATGCCTTAATACGTTGCCATGGCGACGGTGATGTCATAATTTGTTGCCATGGTGATGATGTCATGCCATGGCGACGGTGATGTCATAATTGGTTGCTATGGCAACGATGATGTCATAATTGGTTGCCATGGAGACTATGATGCCTTAATACGTTGACATGGCGACGGTGATATCATTGGTTGCCATGGCGACGGTGATGTCATAATTGGTTGCCATGGCGACGTTGATGTCATAATTTGTTGCCATGGCAATGATGATGTCATAATTGGTTGCCATGGCGACGGTGATGTCATAATTGGTTGCTATGGCGACGATGATGTCATAATTGGTTGCCTTGGAGACGATGATGCCTTAATACGTTGCCATGGTGACGGTGATATCATAATTGGTTGCCATGGCGACGGTGATGTCATAATTGGTTGCCATGGCGACGGTGATGCCTTGATACGTTGCCATGGCGACGGTGATGTCGTAATTGGTTGCCATGGCGACGGTGATGTCATAATTGGTTGCCATGGCGACGGTGATGTCATAATTGGTTGCCATGGCGATGATGCCTTAATACGTTGCCATGGCGACGGTGATGTCATAATTGGTTGCCATGGCGACAATGATGCCTTAATACATTGCCATGGCGATGATGTCATAATTGGTTGCCATGGTGACGGTGATGTCATAATTGGTTGCCATGGCGACGATGATGCCTTAATACGTTCCCATGGCGATGATGTCATAATTGGTTGCCATGGCAACGGTGATGTCATAATTGGTTGCCATGGCGACGATGATGACTTAATACGTTGACATGGCGATGATGTCATAATTGGTTTCCATGGCGACGGTGATGTCATAATTTTTTGCCATGGCGACGGTGATGTCATAATTGGTTGCCATGGCGATGATGTCATAATTGGTTGCCATGGCGACGGTGATGTCATAATTGGTTGCCATGGCGACGATGATGCCTTAATACATTGCCATGGCGATGATGTCATAATTGGTTGCCATGGCGACGGTGATGTCATAATTGGTTGCCATGGCGACGGTGATGTCATAATTGGTTGCCATGGCAATGATGTCATAATTGGTTGCCATGGCGACGGTGATGTCATAATTGGTTGCCATGGCGACGATGATGCCTTAATACGTTGCCATGGCGATGATGTCATAATTGGTTGCCATGGCGACGGTGATGTCATAATTGGTTGCCATGGCGACGGTGATGTCATAATTGGTTGCCATGGCGACAATGATTTCATAATTGGTTGCCATGGCGACGATGATGCCTTAATACGTTGACATGGCGATGATGTCATAATTGGTTGCCATGGCGACGGTGATGTCATAATTGGTTGCCATGGCGACGATGATGCCTTAATACGTTGCCATGGCGATGATGTCATAATTGGTTGCCATGGCGACGGTGATGTCATAATTGGTTGCCATGGCGACTGTGATGTCATAATTGGTTGCCATGGCGACAATGATGTCATAATTGGTTGCCATGGCGACGATGATGCCTTAATACGTTGACATGGCGATGATGTCATAATTGGTTGCCATGGTGACGGTGATGTCATAATTGGTTGCCATGGCGACGATGATGCCTTAATACGTTGCCATGGCGATGATGTCATAATTGGTTGCCATGGCGATGATGATGCCTTAATACGTTGCCATGGCGACGGTAATGTCATAATTTGTTGCCATGTCGATGATGATGTCATAATTGGTTGCCATGGCGACGGTGATGTCATAATTGGTTGCTATGGCTACGATGATGTCATAATTGGTTGCCATGGAGACTATGATGCCTTAATACGTTGCCATGGCGACGGTGATATCATTGGTTGCCATGGCTACGGTGATGTCATAATTGGTTGCCATGGCGGTGATGTCATAATTGGTTGCCATGGCGACGGTGATGTCATAATTGGTTGCCATGGCGATGATGATGCCTTAATACGTTGCCATGATGATGATGTCATAATTGGTTGCCATGGCGATGGTGATGTCATAATTGGTTGCCATGGCGATGGTGATGTCATAATTGGTTGCCATGGCGACAATAATGTCATAATTGGTTGCCATGGCGACGATGATGCCTTAATACGTTGACATGGTGATGATGTCATAATTGGTTGCCATGGCGACGGTGATGTCATAATTGGTTTCCATGGCGACGATGATGCCTTAATACGTTGCATGGCGATGATGTCATAATTTGTTGCCATGGTGATGATGATGTCATGCCATGGCGACGGTGATGTCATAATTGGTTGCCATGGCGACGATGATGTCATAATTGGTTGCCATGGAGACGATGATGCCTTAATACGTTGCCATGGCGATGATGTCATAAATGGTTGCCATGGCGACGGTGATGTCATAATTGGTTGCCATGGCGACGATTATGCCTTAATACGTTGCCATGGCGATGATGTCATAATTGGTTGCCATGGCGACGGTGATGTCATAATTGGTTGCCATGGCGACGGTGATGTCATAATTGGTTGCCATGGCGACAATGATGTCATAATTGGTTGCCATGGCGACGATGATGCCTTAATATGTTGCCATGGCGATGATGTCATAATTGGTTGCCATGGCGACGGTGATGTCATAATTGGTTGCCATGGTGACGGTGATGTCATAATTGGTTGCCATGGCGACAATGATGTCATAATTGGTTGCCATGGTGACGATGATGCCTTAATACGTTGCCATGGCGATGATGTCATAATTGGTTGCCATGGCGACGGTGATGTCATAATTGGTTGCCATGGCGACGATGATGCCTTAATACGTTGCCATGGCGATGATGTCATAATTGGTTGCCATGGTGACGGTGATGTAATAATTGGTTGCCATGGCGATGTTGATGTCATAATTCTTTGCCATGGCGACAATGATGTCATGATTGGTTGCCATGGCGACGATGATGCCTTAATATGTTGCCATGGCGACGGTGATGTCATAATTTGTTGCCATGGCGATGATGATGTCATAATTGGTTGCCATGGCGACGGTGATGTCATAATTGGTTGCCATGGCGACGATGATGCCTTAATACGTTGCCATGGCAATGATGTCATAAATGGTTGCCATGGCGACGGTGATGTCATAATTCGTTTGCCATGGTGACGGTGATGTCATAATTGGTTGCCATGGTGACGGTGATGTCATAATTGGTTGCCATGGCGACGGTGATGTCATAATTGGTTGCCATGACGATGATGATGTCATAATTGGTTGCCATGGCGATGATGTCATAATTGGTTGCCATGGCGATTATGTCATAATTGGTTGCCATGGCGACGATGATACCTTAATACGTTGCCATGGCGATGAAGTCATAATTGGTTGCCATGGCGATGATGATGTCATAATAGGTTGCCATGGCGACGGTGAGGTCATAATTGGTTGCCATGGCGATGATGTCATAATAGGTTGCCATGGCGATGATGTCATAATAGGTTGCCATGGCGACGGTGATGTCATAATTGGTTGCCATGGCGACGGTGATGTAATAATTGGTTGCCATGGCGACGATGATGCCTTAATACGTTGCCATGGCGACGATGATGCCTTAATATGTTGCCATGGCGACGGTGATGTCATAATTGGTTGCCTTGGCGACGGTGATGTCATAATTGGTTGCATTGGCGACGGTGATGTCATAATTGGTTGCCATGACGATGATGATGTCATAATTGGTTGCCATGGCGATGATGTCATAATTGGTTGCCATGGCGACGGTGATGTCATAATTGGTTGCCATGGCGACGATGATGCCTTAATACGTTGCCATGGCGACTGAGATGTCATAATTGGTTGCCATTTCGACGATGATGCCTTAATACGTTGCCATGGCGATGATGTCATAATTGGTTGCCATGGCGACGGTGATGTCATAATTGGTTGCCATGGCGACGATGATGCCTTAATACGTTGCCATGGCGATGATGTCATAATTGGTTGCCATGGCGACGGTGATGTCATAATTGGTTGCCATGGCGACGATGATGCCTAAATACATTGCCATGGCGATGATGTCATAATTGGTTGCCATGGCGACGGTGATGCCATAATTGGTTGCCATGGCGACGGTGATGTCATAATTGGTTGCCATGGCGATGATGTCATAATTGGTTGCCATGGCGACGGTGATGTCATAGTTGGTTGCCATGGCGACGATGATGCCTTAATATGTTGCCATGGCGATGATGTCATAATTGGTTGCCATGGCGACGGTGATGTCATAATTGGTTGCCATGGCGATGGTGATGTCATAATTGGTTGCCATGGCGACAATGATTTCATAATTGGTTGCCATGGCGACGATGATGCCTTAATACGTTGACATGGTGATAATGTCATAATTGGTTGCCATGGCGACGGTGATGTCATAATTGGTTGCCATGGCGACGATGATGCCTTAATACGTTGCCATGGCGATGATGTCATAATTGGTTGCCATGGCGACGGTGATGTCATAATTGGTTGCCATGGCGACGGTGATGTCATAATTGGTTGCCATGGCGACAATGATGTCATATTTGGTTGCCATGGCGACGATGATGCCTTAATACGTTGACAAGGCGATGATGTCATAATTGGTTGCCATGGCGACGGTGATGTCATAATTGGTTGCCATGGCGACGATGATGCCTTAATACGTTGCCATGGCGATGATGTCATAATTGGTTGCCATGGCGATGATGATGCCTTAATACGTTGCCATGGCGACGGTTATGTCATAATTTGTTGCCATGGCGATGATGATGTCATAATTGGTTGCCATGGCGACGGTGATGTCATAATTGGTTGCTATGGCGACGATGATGTCATAATTGGTTGCCATGGAGACTATGATGCCTTGATACGTTGCCATGGCGACGGTGATATCATTGGTTGCCATGGCGACGGTGATGTCATAATTATTTGCCATGGCGATGATGTCATAATTGGTTGCCATGGCGATAGTGATGTCATAATTGGTTGCCATGGCGACGGTGATGTCATAATTGGTTGCCATGGCGACAATGATGTCATAACTGGTTGCCATGGCGACGATGATGCCTTAATACGTTGACATGGCGATGATGTCATAATTGGTTGCCATGGCGACGGTGATGTCATAATTGGTTTCCATGGCGACGATGATGCCTTAATACGTTGCATGGCGATGATGTCATAATTGGTTGCCATGGCAAAGATGATGCCTTAATACGTTGCCATGGCGACGGTGATGTCATAATTTGTTGCCATGGCGATGATGATGTCATAATTGGTTGCCATGGCGACGGTGATGTCATAATTGGTTGCTATGGCGACGATGATGTCATAATTGGTTGCCATGGAGACGATGATGCCTTAATACGTTGCCATGGCGATGATGTCATAAATGGTTGCCATGGCGACGGTGATGTCATAATTGGTTGCCATGGCAACGATTATGCCTTAATACGTTGCCACGGTGATGATGTCATAATTGGTTGCCATGGCGACGGTGATGTCATAATTGGTTGCCATGGCGACGGTGATGTCATAATTGGTTGCCATGGCGACAATGATGTCATAATTGGTTGCCATGGCGACGATGATGCCTTAATACGTTGCCATGGCGATGATGTCATAATTGGTTGCCATGGCGACGGTGATGTCATAATTGGTTGCCATGGCGACGGTGATGTCATAATTGGTTGCCATGGCGATGATGTCATAATTTGTTGCCATGGCGACGATGATGTCATAATTGGTTGCCATGGCGACGATGATGCCTTAATACATTGCCATGGCGATGATGTCATAATTGGTTGCCATGGTGACGGTGATGTCATAATTGGTTGCCATGGCGACGATGATGCCTTAATACGTTGCCATGGCGATGATGTCATAATTGGTTGCCACGGCGACGATCATGCCTTAATACGTTGCCATGGCGATGATGTCATAATTGGTTGCCATGGCGACGGTGATGTCATAATTAGTTGCCATAGCGACGGTGATGTCACAATTGGTTGCCATGGCGACGATGATGCCTTAATACGTTGCCATGGCGACGGTGATATCATAATTGGTTGCCATGGTGACGGTGATGTCATAATTGGTTGCCATGGCGACGGTGATGTCATAATTGGTTGCCATGGCGACGATGATGCCTTAATACGTTGCCATGGCGATGATGTCATAATTGGTTGCCATGGCGATGGTGATGTCATAATTGGTTGCCATGGCGACGATGATGCCTTAATACGTTGCCATGGCGATGATGTCATAATTGGTTGCCATGGCGAAGGTGATGTCATAATTGGTTAACATGGCGACGGTAATGTCATAATTGGTTGACATGGCGATGATGTCATGTTTGGTTGCCATGGCGACGGTGATGTCATAATTGGTTGCCATGGCGACGATGATGCCTTAATACGTTGTCATGGAGATGATATCATAATTGGTTGCCATGGCGACAGTGATGTCATAATTGGTTGCCATGGCGACGATGATGCCTTAATACGTTGCCATGGCGATGATGTCATAATTGGTTGCCATGGCGACGATCATGCCTTAATACGTTGCCATGGCGATGATGTCATAATTGGTTGCCTTGGCGACGTGATGTCATAATTTGTTGCCATGGCGATGGTGATGTCATAATTGGTTGCCATGGCGACGATGATGCCTTAATACGTTGCCATGGCGACGGTGATGTCATAATTCATTTGCCATGGCGACGGTGATGTCATAATTGGTTGCCGTGGACACGGTGATGTCATAATTAGTTGCCATGGCGACGGTGATGTCATAATTGGTTGCCATGACGATGATGATGTCATAATTGGTTGCCATGGCTATGATGTCATAATTGGTTGCCATGGCGATGATGTCATAATTGGTCGCCATGGCGATTATGTCATAATTGGTTGCCATGGTGATTAAGTCATAATTGGTTGCCATGGCGATGATGTCATATTAGGTTGCCATGGCGACGGTGATGTCATAATTGGTTGCCATGGCGATGATGTCATAATTGGTTGCCATGGCGACGGTGATGTCATAATTGGTTGCCATGGCGATGATGCCTTAATACGTTTCAATGGCGACGGTGATGTCATAATTGGTTGCCATGGCGACGATGATGTCATAATTGGTTGCCATGGCGACGATGATGTCATAATTGGTTGCCATGGCGACGATGCTGCCTTAATACGTTGCCATGGCGATGATGTCATAATTGGTTGCCATGGCGATGATGATGTCATAATTGGTTGCCATGGCGATGATGATGTCATAATTGGTTGCCATGGCGATGATGATGTCATAATTGGTTGCCATGGCGATGATGTCATAATTGGTTGACATGACGATGATGTCATAATTGGTTGCCATGGTGACGATGATGCCTTAACACGTTGCCATGGCGACGGTGATGTCATAATTGGTTGCCATGGCGACGGTGATGTCATAATTGGTTGCCATGGCGACGATGATGTCTTAATACGTTGCCATGGCGATGATGTCATTATTGGTTGCCATGGCGATGGTGATATCATAATTGGTTGCCATGGCAACGATGATGTCATAATTGGTTGCCATGGCAACGATGATGCCTTAATACGTTGCCATGGCGACGGTGATATCATAATTGGTTGCCATGGCGACGGTGATGTCATAATTGGTTGCCATGGCGACGGTGATGTCATAATTGGTTGCCATGGCGACGATGATGCCTTAATACGTTGCCATGGCGATGATGTCATAATTGGTTGCCATGGCGACGGTGATGTCATAATTGGTTGCCATGGTGACGGTGATGTCATAATTGGTTGCCATGGCGATGATGTCATAATTGGTTGCCATGGCGACGGTGATGTCATAATTGGTTGCCATGGCGACGATGATGCCTTAATACGTTGCCATGGCGATGATGTCATAATTGGTTGCCATGGCGACAATGATGCCTTAATACGTTGCCATGGCAACGGTGATGTCATAATTGGTTGCCATGGCGACGATGATGCCTTAATATGTTGCCATGGCGATGATGTCATAATTGGTTGCCATGGCGACGGTGATGTCATAATTGGTTGCCATGGCGATGATGATGCCTTAATACGTTGCCATGGCGACGGTGATGTCATAATTGGTTGCCATGGCGACGGTGATGTCATAATTTGTTGCCATGGCGACGGTGATGTCATAATTGGTTGCTATGGCGACGATGATGTCATAATTGGTTGCCATGGAGACGATGATGCCTTAATACGTTGCCATGGCGACGGTGATATCATAATTGGTTGCCATGGCGACGATGATGCCTTAATACGTTGCCATGGCGACGGTGATATCATAATTGGTTGCCATGGTGACGGTGATGTCATAATTGGTTGCCATGGCGACGGTGATGCCTTGATACGTTGCCATGGCGACGGTGATGTCGTAATTGGTTGCCATGGTGACGGTGATGTCATAATTGGTTGCCATGGCGACGGTGATGTCATAATTGGTTGCCATGGCGATGATGCCTTAATACGTTGCCATGGTGACGGTGATGTCATAATTGGTCGTCATGCATGACGCCACTGCAGCTAGGCGTGGGAGCGCCGCTATCTAGCACCACTGCACCAGCCATCTTTCTTGGGCTATTCTCTTGGGAGTTCTGTTCTTCCTTATTCAAAGATCCGAATTTCAATTCAGCGATAAAAGTGATAAAGGCTCGGATTGAGCCGAAACGTCGTATTAAATTATATCGCTTCTACTTCGTGCTATATATACTTGTTTGGCTCCCACATGTTTTGTATATAATAAAAATAAGCACTTATTGCATAAAGAAACCCCTCTGAGTGTGCGGTGAATTATATTATTATTGGTAATAGGACCTACAGGTCTGTTACACCTGCACCTCGCTATTGGACTTGAGTGCACGCTAACCTCCTGGTTATAACTGGTTGCCATGGCAACGGTGATGTCATAATTGGTTGCCATGGCAAAGATGATGCCTTAATACGTTGCCATGGCGACGGTGATGTCATAATTTGTTGCCATGGTGATGATGATGTCATGACATGGCGACGGTGATGTCATAATTGGTTGCTATGGCGACGATGATGTCATAATTGGTTGCCATGGAGACGATGATGCCTTAATACGTTGCCATGGCGATTATGTCATAAATGGTTGCCATGGCGACGGTGATGTCATAATTGGTTGCCATGGCGACGATTATGCCTTAATACGTTGCCATGGCGATGATGTCATAATTGGTTGCCATGGCAAAGATGATGCCTTAATACGTTGCCATGGCGACGGTGATGTCATAATTTGTTGCCATGGTGATGATGATGTCATGCCATGGCGACGGTGATGTCATAATTGGTTGCTATGGCGACGATGATGTCATAATTGGTTGCCATGGAGACGATGATGCCTTAATACGTTGCCATGGCGATGATGTCATAAATGGTTGTCATGGCAACGGTGATGTCATAATTGGTTGCCATGGCGACGATTATGCCTTAATACGTTGCCATGTCGATGATGTCATAATTGGTTGCCATGGCGACGGTGATGTCATAATTGGTTGCCATGGCGACGGTGATGTCATAATTGGTTGCCATGGCGACGATGATGCCTTAATACGTTGCCATGGCGATGATGTCATAATTGGTTGCCATGGCGACGGTGATGTCATAATTGGTTGCCATGGTGACGGTGATGTCATAATTGGTTGCCATGGCGACGATGATGCCTTAATACGTTGCCATGGCGATGATGTCATAATTGGTTGCCATGGCGACGGTGATGTCATAATTGGTTGCCATGGTGACGGTGATGTCATAATTGGTTGCCATGGCGACGGTGATGTCATAATTGGTTGCTATGGCGACGATGATGTCATAATTGGTTGCCATGGAGACTATGATGCCTTAATACGTTGCCATGGCGACGGTGATATCATTGGTTGCCATGGCGACGGTGATGTCATAATTATTTGCCATGGCGATGATGTCATAATTGGTTGCCATGGCGACGATGATGCCTTAATACGTTGCCATGACGATGATGTCATAATTGGTTGCCATGGCGATGGTGATGTCATAATTGGTTGCCATGGCGACGGTGATGTCATAATTGGTTGCCATGGCGACAATAATGTCATAATTGGTTGCCATGGCGACGATGATGCCTTAATACGTTGACATGGCGATGATGTCATAATTGGTTGCCATGGCGACGGTGATGTCATAATTGGTTTCCATGGCGACGATGATGCCTTAATACGTTGCATGGCGATGATGTCATAATTGGTTGCCATGGCAAAGATGATGCCTTAATACGTTGCCATGGCGACGGTGATGTCATAATTTGTTGCCATGGTGATGATGATGTCATGCCATGGCGACGGTGATGTCATAATTGGTTGCTATGGCGACGATGATGTCATAATTGGTTGCCATGGAGACGATGATGCCTTAATACGTTGCCATGGCGATGATGTCATAAATGGTTGCCATGGCGACGGTGATGTCATAATTGGTTGCCATGGCGACGATTATGCCTTAATACGTTGCCATGGCGATGATGTCATAATTGGTTGCCATGGCGACGGTGATGTCATAATTGGTTGCCATGGCGACGGTGATGTCATAATTGGTTGCCATGGCGACAATGATGTCATAATTGGTTGCCATGGCGACGATGATGCCTTAATATGTTGCCATGGCGATGATGTCATAATTGGTTGCCATGGCGACGGTGATGTCATAATTGGTTGCCATGGTGACGGTGATGTCATAATTGGTTGCCATGGCGACAATGATGTCATAATTGGTTGCCATGGTGACGATGATGCCTTAATACGTTGCCATGGCGATGATGTCATAATTGGTTGCCATGGCGACGGTGATGTCATAATTGGTTGCCATGGCGACGATGATGCCTTAATACGTTGCCATGGTGACGGTGATATCATAATTGGTTGCCATGGCGACGGTGATGTCATAATTGGTTGCCATGGCGACGGTGATGCCTTGATACATTGCCATGGCGATGGTGATGTCGTAATTGGTTGCCATGGCGACGGTGATGTCATAATTGGTTGCCATGGCGACGGTGATGTCATAATTGGTTGCCATGGCGATGATGCCTTAATACGTTGCCATGGCGACGGTGATGTCATAATTGGTTGCCATGGCGACGATGATGCCTTAATACATTGCCATGGCGATGATGTCATAATTGGTTGCCATGGTGACGGTGATGTCATAATGGGTTGCCATGGCGACGATGATGCCTTAATACGTTGCCATGGCGATGATGTCATAATTGGTTGCCATGGCAACGGTGATGTCATAATTGGTTGCCATGGCGACGATGATGCCTTAATACGTTGACATGGCGATGATGTCATAATTGGTTTCCATGGCGACGGTGATGTCATAATTTTTTGCCATGGCGACGGTGATGTCATAATTGGTTGCCATGGCGATGATGTCATAATTGGTTGCCATGGCGACGGTGATGTCATAATTGGTTGCCATGGCGACGATGATGCCTTAATACATTGCCATGGCGATGATGTCATAATTGGTTGCCATGGCGACGGTGATGTCATAATTGGTTGCCATGGCGACTGTGATGTCATAATTGGTTGCCATGGCAATGATGTCATAATTGGTTGCCATGGCGACGGTGATGTCATAATTGGTTGCCATGGCGACGATGATGCCTTAATACGTTGCCATGGCGATGATGTCATAATTGGTTGCCATGGTGACGGTGATGTCATAATTGGTTGCCATGGCGACGGTGATGTCATAATTGGTTGCCATGGCGACAATGATTTCATAATTGGTTGCCATGGCGACGATGAAGCCTTAATACGTTGACATGGCGATGATGTCATAATTGGTTGCCATGGCGACGGTGATGTCATAATTGGTTGCCATGGCGACGATGATGCCTTAATACGTTGCCATGGCGATGATGTCATAATTGGTTGCCATGGCGACGGTGATGTCATAATTGGTTGCCATGGCGACTGTGATGTCATAATTGGTTGCCATGGCGACAATGATGTCATAATTGGTTGCCATGGCGACGATGATGCCTTAATACGTTGACATGGCGATGATGTCATAATTGGTTGCCATGGTGACGGTGGTGTCATAATTGGTTGCCATGGCGACGATGATGCCTTAATACGTTGCCATGGCGATGATGTCATAATTGGTTGCCATGGCGATGATGATGCCTTAATACGTTGCCATGGTGACGGTGATGTCATAATTTGTTGCCATGTCGATGATGATGTCATAATTGGTTGCCATGGCGACGGTGATGTCATAATTGGTTGCTATGGCGACGATGATGTCATAATTGGTTGCCATGGAGACTATGATGCCTTAATACGTTGCCATGGCGACGGTGATATCATTGGTTGCCATGGCTACGGTGATGTCATAATTGGTTGCCATGGCGGTGATGTCATAATTGGTTGCCATGGCGACGGTGATGTCATAATTGGTTGCCATGGCGACGATGATGCCTTAATACGTTGCCATGATGATGATGTCATAATTGGTTGCCATGGCGATGGTGATGTCATAATTGGTTGCCATGGCGATGGTGATGTCATAATTGGTTGCCATGGCGACGATGATGCCTTAATATGTTGCCATGGCGATGATGTCATAATTGGTTGCCATGGCGACGGTGATGTCATAATTGGTTGCCATGGTGACGGTGATGTCATAATTGGTTGCCATGGCGACAATGATGTCATAATTGGTTGCCATGGTGACGATGATGCCTTAATACGTTGCCATGGCGATGATGTCATAATTGGTTGCCATGGCGACGGTGATGTCATAATTGGTTGCCATGGCGACGATGATGCCTTAATACGTTGCCATGGCGATGATGTCATAATTGGTTGCCATGGTGACGGTGATGTAATAATTGGTTGCCATGGCGATGTTGATGTCATAATTCTTTGCCATGGCGACAATGATGTCATGATTGGTTGCCATGGCGACGATGATGCCTTAATATGTTGCCATGGCGACGGTGATGTCATAATTTGTTGCCATGGCGATGATGATGTCATAATTGGTTGCCATGGCGACGGTGATGTCATAATTGGTTGCCATGGCGACGATGATGCCTTAATACGTTGCCATGGCAATGATGTCATAAATGGTTGCCATGGCGACGGTGATGTCATAATTCGTTTGCCATGGTGACGGTGATGTCATAATTGGTTGCCATGGTGACGGTGATGTCATAATTGGTTGCCATGGCGACGGTGATGTCATAATTGGTTGCCATGACGATGATGATGTCATAATTGGTTGCCATGGCGATGATGTCATAATTGGTTGCCATGGCGATTATGTCATAATTGGTTGCCATGGCGACGATGATACCTTAATACGTTGCCATGGCGATGAAGTCATAATTGGTTGCCATGGCGATGATGATGTCATAATAGGTTGCCATGGCGACGGTGAGGTCATAATTGGTTGCCATGGCGATGATGTCATAATAGGTTGCCATGGCGATGATGTCATAATAGGTTGCCATGGCGACGGTGATGTCATAATTGGTTGCCATGGCGACGGTGATGTAATAATTGGTTGCCATGGCGACGATGATGCCTTAATACGTTGCCATGGCGACGATGATGCCTTAATATGTTGCCATGGCGACGGTGATGTCATAATTGGTTGCCTTGGCGACGGTGATGTCATAATTGGTTGCATTGGCGACGGTGATGTCATAATTGGTTGCCATGACGATGATGATGTCATAATTGGTTGCCATGGCGATGATGTCATAATTGGTTGCCATGGCGACGGTGATGTCATAATTGGTTGCCATGGCGACGATGATGCCTTAATACGTTGCCATGGCGACTGAGATGTCATAATTGGTTGCCATTTCGACGATGATGCCTTAATACGTTGCCATGGCGATGATGTCATAATTGGTTGCCATGGCGACGGTGATGTCATAATTGGTTGCCATGGCGACGATGATGCCTTAATACGTTGCCATGGCGATGATGTCATAATTGGTTGCCATGGCGACGGTGATGTCATAATTGGTTGCCATGGCGACGATGATGCCTAAATACATTGCCATGGCGATGATGTCATAATTGGTTGCCATGGCGACGGTGATGCCATAATTGGTTGCCATGGCGACGGTGATGTCATAATTGGTTGCCATGGCGATGATGTCATAATTGGTTGCCATGGCGACGGTGATGTCATAGTTGGTTGCCATGGCGACGATGATGCCTTAATATGTTGCCATGGCGATGATGTCATAATTGGTTGCCATGGCGACGGTGATGTCATAATTGGTTGCCATGGCGATGGTGATGTCATAATTGGTTGCCATGGCGACAATGATTTCATAATTGGTTGCCATGGCGACGATGATGCCTTAATACGTTGACATGGTGATAATGTCATAATTGGTTGCCATGGCGACGGTGATGTCATAATTGGTTGCCATGGCGACGATGATGCCTTAATACGTTGCCATGGCGATGATGTCATAATTGGTTGCCATGGCGACGGTGATGTCATAATTGGTTGCCATGGCGACGGTGATGTCATAATTGGTTGCCATGGCGACAATGATGTCATATTTGGTTGCCATGGCGACGATGATGCCTTAATACGTTGACAAGGCGATGATGTCATAATTGGTTGCCATGGCGACGGTGATGTCATAATTGGTTGCCATGGCGACGATGATGCCTTAATACGTTGCCATGGCGATGATGTCATAATTGGTTGCCATGGCGATGATGATGCCTTAATACGTTGCCATGGCGACGGTTATGTCATAATTTGTTGCCATGGCGATGATGATGTCATAATTGGTTGCCATGGCGACGGTGATGTCATAATTGGTTGCTATGGCGACGATGATGTCATAATTGGTTGCCATGGAGACTATGATGCCTTGATACGTTGCCATGGCGACGGTGATATCATTGGTTGCCATGGCGACGGTGATGTCATAATTATTTGCCATGGCGATGATGTCATAATTGGTTGCCATGGCGATAGTGATGTCATAATTGGTTGCCATGGCGACGGTGATGTCATAATTGGTTGCCATGGCGACAATGATGTCATAACTGGTTGCCATGGCGACGATGATGCCTTAATACGTTGACATGGCGATGATGTCATAATTGGTTGCCATGGCGACGGTGATGTCATAATTGGTTTCCATGGCGACGATGATGCCTTAATACGTTGCATGGCGATGATGTCATAATTGGTTGCCATGGCAAAGATGATGCCTTAATACGTTGCCATGGCGACGGTGATGTCATAATTTGTTGCCATGGCGATGATGATGTCATAATTGGTTGCCATGGCGACGGTGATGTCATAATTGGTTGCTATGGCGACGATGATGTCATAATTGGTTGCCATGGAGACGATGATGCCTTAATACGTTGCCATGGCGATGATGTCATAAATGGTTGCCATGGCGACGGTGATGTCATAATTGGTTGCCATGGCAACGATTATGCCTTAATACGTTGCCACGGTGATGATGTCATAATTGGTTGCCATGGCGACGGTGATGTCATAATTGGTTGCCATGGCGACGGTGATGTCATAATTGGTTGCCATGGCGACAATGATGTCATAATTGGTTGCCATGGCGACGATGATGCCTTAATACGTTGCCATGGCGATGATGTCATAATTGGTTGCCATGGCGACGGTGATGTCATAATTGGTTGCCATGGCGACGGTGATGTCATAATTGGTTGCCATGGCGATGATGTCATAATTTGTTGCCATGGCGACGATGATGTCATAATTGGTTGCCATGGCGACGATGATGCCTTAATACATTGCCATGGCGATGATGTCATAATTGGTTGCCATGGTGACGGTGATGTCATAATTGGTTGCCATGGCGACGATGATGCCTTAATACGTTGCCATGGCGATGATGTCATAATTGGTTGCCACGGCGACGATCATGCCTTAATACGTTGCCATGGCGATGATGTCATAATTGGTTGCCATGGCGACGGTGATGTCATAATTAGTTGCCATAGCGACGGTGATGTCACAATTGGTTGCCATGGCGACGATGATGCCTTAATACGTTGCCATGGCGACGGTGATATCATAATTGGTTGCCATGGTGACGGTGATGTCATAATTGGTTGCCATGGCGACGGTGATGTCATAATTGGTTGCCATGGCGACGATGATGCCTTAATACGTTGCCATGGCGATGATGTCATAATTGGTTGCCATGGCGATGGTGATGTCATAATTGGTTGCCATGGCGACGATGATGCCTTAATACGTTGCCATGGCGATGATGTCATAATTGGTTGCCATGGCGAAGGTGATGTCATAATTGGTTAACATGGCGACGGTAATGTCATAATTGGTTGACATGGCGATGATGTCATGTTTGGTTGCCATGGCGACGGTGATGTCATAATTGGTTGCCATGGCGACGATGATGCCTTAATACGTTGTCATGGAGATGATATCATAATTGGTTGCCATGGCGACAGTGATGTCATAATTGGTTGCCATGGCGACGATGATGCCTTAATACGTTGCCATGGCGATGATGTCATAATTGGTTGCCATGGCGACGATCATGCCTTAATACGTTGCCATGGCGATGATGTCATAATTGGTTGCCTTGGCGACGTGATGTCATAATTTGTTGCCATGGCGATGGTGATGTCATAATTGGTTGCCATGGCGACGATGATGCCTTAATACGTTGCCATGGCGACGGTGATGTCATAATTCATTTGCCATGGCGACGGTGATGTCATAATTGGTTGCCGTGGACACGGTGATGTCATAATTAGTTGCCATGGCGACGGTGATGTCATAATTGGTTGCCATGACGATGATGATGTCATAATTGGTTGCCATGGCTATGATGTCATAATTGGTTGCCATGGCGATGATGTCATAATTGGTCGCCATGGCGATTATGTCATAATTGGTTGCCATGGTGATTAAGTCATAATTGGTTGCCATGGCGATGATGTCATATTAGGTTGCCATGGCGACGGTGATGTCATAATTGGTTGCCATGGCGATGATGTCATAATTGGTTGCCATGGCGACGGTGATGTCATAATTGGTTGCCATGGCGATGATGCCTTAATACGTTTCAATGGCGACGGTGATGTCATAATTGGTTGCCATGGCGACGATGATGTCATAATTGGTTGCCACGGCGACGATGATGTCATAATTGGTTGCCATGGCGACGATGCTGCCTTAATACGTTGCCATGGCGATGATGTCATAATTGGTTGCCATGGCGATGATGATGTCATAATTGGTTGCCATGGCGATGATGATGTCATAATTGGTTGCCATGGCGATGATGATGTCATAATTGGTTGCCATGGCGATGATGTCATAATTGGTTGACATGACGATGATGTCATAATTGGTTGCCATGGTGACGATGATGCCTTAACACGTTGCCATGGCGACGGTGATGTCATAATTGGTTGCCATGGCGACGGTGATGTCATAATTGGTTGCCATGGCGACGATGATGTCTTAATACGTTGCCATGGCGATGATGTCATTATTGGTTGCCATGGCGATGGTGATATCATAATTGGTTGCCATGGCAACGATGATGTCATAATTGGTTGCCATGGCAACGATGATGCCTTAATACGTTGCCATGGCGACGGTGATATCATAATTGGTTGCCATGGCGACGGTGATGTCATAATTGGTTGCCATGGCGACGGTGATGTCATAATTGGTTGCCATGGCGACGATGATGCCTTAATACGTTGCCATGGCGATGATGTCATAATTGGTTGCCATGGCGACGGTGATGTCATAATTGGTTGCCATGGTGACGGTGATGTCATAATTGGTTGCCATGGCGATGATGTCATAATTGGTTGCCATGGCGACGGTGATGTCATAATTGGTTGCCATGGCGACGATGATGCCTTAATACGTTGCCATGGCGATGATGTCATAATTGGTTGCCATGGCGACAATGATGCCTTAATACGTTGCCATGGCAACGGTGATGTCATAATTGGTTGCCATGGCGACGATGATGCCTTAATATGTTGCCATGGCGATGATGTCATAATTGGTTGCCATGGCGACGGTGATGTCATAATTGGTTGCCATGGCGATGATGATGCCTTAATACGTTGCCATGGCGACGGTGATGTCATAATTGGTTGCCATGGCGACGGTGATGTCATAATTTGTTGCCATGGCGACGGTGATGTCATAATTGGTTGCTATGGCGACGATGATGTCATAATTGGTTGCCATGGAGACGATGATGCCTTAATACGTTGCCATGGCGACGGTGATATCATAATTGGTTGCCATGGCGACGATGATGCCTTAATACGTTGCCATGGCGACGGTGATATCATAATTGGTTGCCATGGCGACGGTGATGTCATAATTGGTTGCCATGGCGACGGTGATGCCTTGATACGTTGCCATGGCGACGGTGATGTCGTAATTGGTTGCCATGGTGACGGTGATGTCATAATTGGTTGCCATGGCGACGGTGATGTCATAATTGGTTGCCATGGCGATGATGCCTTAATACGTTGCCATGGTGACGGTGATGTCATAATTGGTCGTCATGCATGACGCCACTGCAGCTAGGCGTGGGAGCGCCGCTATCTAGCACCACTGCACCAGCCATCTTTCTTGGGCTATTCTCTTGGGAGTTCTGTTCTTCCTTATTCAAAGATCCGAATTTCAATTCAGCGATAAAAGTGATAAAGGCTCGGATTGAGCCGAAACGTCGTATTAAATTATATCGCTTCTACTTCGTGCTATATATACTTGTTTGGCTCCCACATGTTTTGTATATAATAAAAATAAGCACTTATTGCATAAAGAAACCCCTCTGAGTGTGCGGTGAATTATATTATTATTGGTAATAGGACCTACAGGTCTGTTACACCTGCACCTCGCTATTGGACTTGAGTGCACGCTAACCTCCTGGTTATAACTGGTTGCCATGGCAACGGTGATGTCATAATTGGTTGCCATGGCAAAGATGATGCCTTAATACGTTGCCATGGCGACGGTGATGTCATAATTTGTTGCCATGGTGATGATGATGTCATGCCATGGCGACGGTGATGTCATAATTGGTTGCTATGGCGACGATGATGTCATAATTGGTTGCCATGGAGACGATGATGCCTTAATACGTTGCCATGGCGATTATGTCATAAATGGTTGCCATGGCGACGGTGATGTCATAATTGGTTGCCATGGCGACGATTATGCCTTAATACGTTGCCATGGCGATGATGTCATAATTGGTTGCCATGGCAAAGATGATGCCTTAATACGTTGCCATGGCGACGGTGATGTCATAATTTGTTGCCATGGTGATGATGATGTCATGCCATGGCGACGGTGATGTCATAATTGGTTGCTATGGCGACGATGATGTCATAATTGGTTGCCATGGAGACGATGATGCCTTAATACGTTGCCATGGCGATGATGTCATAAATGGTTGCCATGGCAACGGTGATGTCATAATTGGTTGCCATGGCGACGATTATGCCTTAATACGTTGCCATGTCGATGATGTCATAATTGGTTGCCATGGCGACGGTGATGTCATAATTGGTTGCCATGGCGACGGTGATGTCATAATTGGTTGCCATGGCGACGATGATGCCTTAATACGTTGCCATGGCGATGATGTCATAATTGGTTGCCATGGCGACGGTGATGTCATAATTGGTTGCCATGGTGACGGTGATGTCATAATTGGTTGCCATGGCGACGATGATGCCTTAATACGTTGCCATGGCGATGATGTCATAATTGGTTGCCATGGCGACGGTGATGTCATAATTGGTTGCCATGGTGACGGTGATGTCATAATTGGTTGCCATGGCGACGGTGATGTCATAATTGGTTGCTATGGCGACGATGATGTCATAATTGGTTGCCATGGAGACTATGATGCCTTAATACGTTGCCATGGCGACGGTGATATCATTGGTTGCCATGGCGACGGTGATGTCATAATTATTTGCCATGGCGATGATGTCATAATTGGTTGCCATGGCGACGATGATGCCTTAATACGTTGCCATGACGATGATGTCATAATTGGTTGCCATGGCGATGGTGATGTCATAATTGGTTGCCATGGCGACGGTGATGTCATAATTGGTTGCCATGGCGACAATAATGTCATAATTGGTTGCCATGGCGACGATGATGCCTTAATACGTTGCATGGCGATGATGTCATAATTGGTTGCCATGGCAAAGATGATGCCTTAATACGTTGCCATGGCGACGGTGATGTCATAATTTGTTGCCATGGTGATGATGATGTCATGCCATGGCGACGGTGATGTCATAATTGGTTGCTATGGCGACGATGATGTCATAATTGGTTGCCATGGAGACGATGATGCCTTAATACGTTGCCATGGCGATGATGTCATAAATGGTTGCCATGGCGACGGTGATGTCATAATTGGTTGCCATGGCGACGATTATGCCTTAATACGTTGCCATGGCGATGATGTCATAATTGGTTGCCATGGCGACGGTGATGTCATAATTGGTTGCCATGGCGACGGTGATGTCATAATTGGTTGCCATGGCGACAATGATGTCATAATTGGTTGCCATGGCGACGATGATGCCTTAATATGTTGCCATGGCGATGATGTCATAATTGGTTGCCATGGCGACGGTGATGTCATAATTGGTTGCCATGGTGACGGTGATGTCATAATTGGTTGCCATGGCGACAATGATGTCATAATTGGTTGCCATGGTGACGATGATGCCTTAATACGTTGCCATGGCGATGATGTCATAATTGGTTGCCATGGCGACGGTGATGTCATAATTGGTTGCCATGGCGACGATGATGCCTTAATACGTTGCCATGGTGACGGTGATATCATAATTGGTTGCCATGGCGACGGTGATGTCATAATTGGTTGCCATGGCGACGGTGATGCCTTGATACATTGCCATGGCGATGGTGATGTCGTAATTGGTTGCCATGGCGACGGTGATGTCATAATTGGTTGCCATGGCGACGGTGATGTCATAATTGGTTGCCATGGCGATGATGCCTTAATACGTTGCCATGGCGACGGTGATGTCATAATTGGTTGCCATGGCGACGATGATGCCTTAATACATTGCCATGGCGATGATGTCATAATTGGTTGCCATGGTGACGGTGATGTCATAATGGGTTGCCATGGCGACGATGATGCCTTAATACGTTGCCATGGCGATGATGTCATAATTGGTTGCCATGGCAACGGTGATGTCATAATTGGTTGCCATGGCGACGATGATGCCTTAATACGTTGACATGGCGATGATGTCATAATTGGTTTCCATGGCGACGGTGATGTCATAATTTTTTGCCATGGCGACGGTGATGTCATAATTGGTTGCCATGGCGATGATGTCATAATTGGTTGCCATGGCGACGGTGATGTCATAATTGGTTGCCATGGCGACGATGATGCCTTAATACATTGCCATGGCGATGATGTCATAATTGGTTGCCATGGCGACGGTGATGTCATAATTGGTTGCCATGGCGACTGTGATGTCATAATTGGTTGCCATGGCAATGATGTCATAATTGGTTGCCATGGCGACGGTGATGTCATAATTGGTTGCCATGGCGACGATGATGCCTTAATACGTTGCCATGGCGATGATGTCATAATTGGTTGCCATGGTGACGGTGATGTCATAATTGGTTGCCATGGCGACGGTGATGTCATAATTGGTTGCCATGGCGACAATGATTTCATAATTGGTTGCCATGGCGACGATGAAGCCTTAATACGTTGACATGGCGATGATGTCATAATTGGTTGCCATGGCGACGGTGATGTCATAATTGGTTGCCATGGCGACGATGATGCCTTAATACGTTGCCATGGCGATGATGTCATAATTGGTTGCCATGGCGACGGTGATGTCATAATTGGTTGCCATGGCGACTGTGATGTCATAATTGGTTGCCATGGCGACAATGATGTCATAATTGGTTGCCATGGCGACGATGATGCCTTAATACGTTGACATGGCGATGATGTCATAATTGGTTGCCATGGTGACGGTGGTGTCATAATTGGTTGCCATGGCGACGATGATGCCTTAATACGTTGCCATGGCGATGATGTCATAATTGGTTGCCATGGCGATGATGATGCCTTAATACGTTGCCATGGTGACGGTGATGTCATAATTTGTTGCCATGTCGATGATGATGTCATAATTGGTTGCCATGGCGACGGTGATGTCATAATTGGTTGCTATGGCGACGATGATGTCATAATTGGTTGCCATGGAGACTATGATGCCTTAATACGTTGCCATGGCGACGGTGATATCATTGGTTGCCATGGCTACGGTGATGTCATAATTGGTTGCCATGGCGGTGATGTCATAATTGGTTGCCATGGCGACGGTGATGTCATAATTGGTTGCCATGGCGACGATGATGCCTTAATACGTTGCCATGATGATGATGTCATAATTGGTTGCCATGGCGATGGTGATGTCATAATTGGTTGCCATGGCGACGGTGATGTCATAATTGGTTGCCATGGCGACAATAATGTCATAATTGGTTGCCATGGCGACGATGATGCCTTAATACGTTGACATGGCGATGATGTCATAATTGGTTGCCATGGCGACGGTGATGTCATAATTGGTTTCCATGGCGACGATGATGCCTTAATACGTTGCATGGCGATGATGTCATAATTGGTTGCCATGGCAAAGATGATGCCTTAATACGTTGCCATGGCGACGGTGATGTCATAATTTGTTGCCATGGTGATGATGATGTCATGCCATGGCGACGGTGATGTCATAATTGGTTGCTATGGCGACGATGATGTCATAATTGGTTGCCATGGAGACGATGATGCCTTAATACGTTGCCATGGCGATGATGTCATAAATGGTTGCCATGGCGACGGTGATGTCATAATTGGTTGCCATGGCGACGATTATGCCTTAATACGTTGCCATGGCGATGATGTCATAATTGGTTGCCATGGCGACGGTGATGTCATAATTGGTTGCCATGGCGACGGTGATGTCATAATTGGTTGCCATGGCGACAATGATGTCATAATTGGTTGCCATGGCGACGATGATGCCTTAATATGTTGCCATGGCGATGATGTCATAATTGGTTGCCATGGCGACGGTGATGTCATAATTGGTTGCCATGGTGACGGTGATGTCATAATTGGTTGCCATGGCGACAATGATGTCATAATTGGTTGCCATGGTGACGATGATGCCTTAATACGTTGCCATGGCGATGATGTCATAATTGGTTGCCATGGCGACGGTGATGGCATAATTGGTTGCCATGGCGATGATGATGCCTTAATACGTTGCCATGGCGATGATGTCATAATTGGTTGCCATGGTGACGGTGATGTAATAATTGGTTGCCATGGCGACGCTGATGTCATAATTCTTTGCCATGGCGACAATGATGTCATGATTGGTTGCCATGGCGACGATGATGCCTTAATATGTTGCCATGGCGACGGTGATGTCATAATTTGTTGCCATGGCGATGATGATGTCATAATTGGTTGCCATGGCGACGGTGATGTCATACTTGGTTGCCATGGCGACGATGATGCCTTAATACGTTGCCATGGCGATGATGTCATAAATGGTTGCCATGGCGACGGTGATGTCATAATTCGTTTGCCATGGTGACGGTGATGTCATAATTGGTTGCCATGGTGACGGTGATGTCATAATTGGTTGCCATGGTGACGGTGATGTCATAATTGGTTGCCATGACGATGATGATGTCATAATTGGTTGCCATGGCGATGATGTCATAATTGGTTGCCATGGCGATTATGTCATAATTGGTTGCCATGGCGACGATGATACCTTAATACGTTGCCATGGCGATGAAGTCATAATTGGTTGCCATGGCGATGATGATGTCATAATAGGTTGCCATGGCGACGGTGAGGTCATAATTGGTTGCCATGGCGATGATGTCATAATAGGTTGCCATGGCGATGATGTCATAATAGGTTGCCATGGCGACGGTGATGTTATAATTGGTTGCCATGGCGACGGTGATGTAATAATTGGTTGCCATGGTGACGATGATGCCTTAATACGTTGCCATGGCGACGATGATGCCTTAATATGTTGCCATGGCGACGGTGATGTCATAATTGGTTGCCATGGCGATGGTGATGTCATAATTGGTTGCATTGGCGACGGTGATGTCATAATTGGTTGCCATGACGATGATGATGTCATAATTGGTTGCCATGGCGATGATGTCATAATTGGTTGCCATGGCGACGGTGATGTCATAATTGGTTGCCATGGCGACGATGATGCCTTAATACGTTGCCATGGCGACGGTGATGTCATAATTGGTTGCCATGGCGACGATGATGCCTTAATACGTTGCCATGGCGATGAAGTCATAATTGGTTGCCATGGCGACGATGATGTCATAATTGGTTGCCATGGCGACGATGATGCCTTAATACGTTGCCATGGCGATGATGTCATAATTGGTAGCCATGGCGACGGTGATGTCATAATTGGTTGCCATGGCGACGATGATGCCTAAATACATTGCCATGGCGATGATGTCATAATTGGTTGCCATGGCGACGGTGATGTCATAATTGGTTGCCATGGCGACGGTGATGTCATAATTGGTTGCCATGGCGATGATGTCATAATTGGTTGCCATGGCGACGGTGATGTCATAGTTGGTTGCCATGGCGACGATGATGCCTTAATACGTTGCCATGGCGATGATGTCATAATTGGTTGCCATGGCGACGGTGATGTCATAATTGGTTGCCATGGCGATGGTGATGTCATAATTGGTTGCCATGGCGACAATGATTTCATAATTGGTTGCCATGGCGACGATGATGCCTTAATACGTTGACATGGTGATGATGTCATAATTGGTTGCCATGGCGACGGTGATGTCATAATTGGTTGCCATGGCGACGATGATGCCTTAATACGTTGCCATGGCGATGATGTCATAATTGGTTGCCATGGCGACGGTGATGTCATAATTGGTTGCCATGGCGACGGTGATGTCATAATTGGTTGCCATGGCGACAATGATGTCATAATTGGTTGCCATGGCGACGATGATGCCTTAATACGTTGACAAGGCGATGATGTCATAATTGGTTGCCATGGCGACGGTGATGTCATAATTGGTTGCCATGGCGACGATGATGCCTTAATACGTTGCCATGGCGATGATGTCATAATTGGTTGCCATGGCGATGATGATGCCTTAATACGTTGCCATGGCGACGGTTATGTCATAATTTGTTGCCATGGCGATGATGATGTCATAATTGGTTGCCATGGCGACGGTGATGTCATAATTGGTTGCTATGGCGACGATGATGTCATAATTGGTTGCCATGGAGACTATGATGCCTTGATACTTTGCCATGGCGACGGTGATATCATTGGTTGCCATGGCGGCGGTGATGTCATAATTATTTGCCATGGCGATGATGTCATAATTGGTTGCCATGGCGATAGTGATGTCATAATTGGTTGCCATGGTGACGGTGATGTCATAATTGGTTGCCATGGCGACAATGATGTCATAATTGGTTGCCATGGCGACGATGATGCCTTAATACGTTGACATGGCGATGATGTCATAATTGGTTGCCATGGCAAAGATGATGCCTTAATACGTTGCCATGGCGACGGTGATGTCATAATTTGTTGCCATGGCGATGATGATGTCATAATTGGTTGCCATGGCGACGGTGATGTCATAATTGGTTGCTATGGCGACGATGATGTCATAATTGGTTGCCATGGAGACGATGATGCCTTAATACGTTGCCATGGCGATGATGTCATAAATGGTTGCCATGGCGACGGTGATGTCATAATTGGTTGCCATGGCGACGATTATGCCTTAATACGTTGCCACGGTGATGATGTCATAATTGGTTGCCATGGCGACGGTGATGTCATAATTGGTTGCCATGGCGACGGTGATGTCATAATTGGTTGCCATGGCGACAATGATGTCATAATTGGTTGCCATGGCGACGATGATGCCTTAATACGTTGCCATGGCGATGATGTCATAATTGGTTGCCATGGCGACGGTGATGTCATAATTGGTTGCCATGGCGACGGTGATGTCATAATTGGTTGCCATGGCGATGATGTCATAATTTGTTGCCATGGCGACGATGATGTCATAATTGGATGCCATGGCGACGATGATGCCTTAATACATTGCCATGGCGATGATGTCATAATTGGTTGCCATGGTGACGGTGATGTCATAATTGGTTGCCATGGCGACGATGATGCCTTAATACGTTGCCATGGCGATGATGTCATAATTGGTTGCCACGGCGACGATCATGCCTTAATACGTTGCCATGGCGATGATGTCATAATTGGTTGCCATGGCGACGTTGATGTCATAATTAGTTGCCATAGCGATGGTGATGTCACAATTGGTTGCCATGGCGACGATGATGCCTTAATACGTTGCCATGGCGACGGTGATATCATAATTGGTTGCCATGGTGACGGTGATGTCATAATTGGTTGCCATGGCGACGGTGATGTCATAATTGGTTGCCATGGCGACGATGATGCCTTAATACGTTGCCATGGCGATGATGTCACAATTGGTTGCCATGGCGATGGTGATGTCATAATTGGTTGCCATGGCGACGTGCTGTCATAATTGGTTGCCATGGCGATGATGTCATAATTGGTTGCCATGGCGACGGTGATGTCATAATTGGTTGCCATGGCGACGATGATGCCTTAATATGTTGCCATGGCGATGATGTCATAATTGGTTGCCATGGCGACGATGATGCCTTAATACGTTGCCATGGCAACGGTGATGTCATAATTGGTTGACATGGCGACGATGATGCCTTAATACGTTGCCATGGCGATGATGTCATAATTGGTTGCCATGGCGAAGGTGATGTCATAATTGGTTAACATGGCGACGGTAATGTCATAATTGGTTGACATGGCGATGATGTCATGTTTGGTTGCCATGGCGACGGTGATGTCATAATTGGTTGCCATGGCGACGATGATGCCTTAATACGTTGTCATGGCGATGATATCATAATTGGTTCCATGGCGACAGTGATGTCATAATTGGTTGCCATGGCGACGATGATGCCTTAATACGTTGCCATGGCGATGATGTCATAATTGGTTGCCATGGCGACGATCATGCCTTAATACGTTGCCATGGCGATGATGTCATAATTGGTTGCCATGGCGACGTGATGTCATAATTTGTTGCCATGGCGATGGTGATGTCATAATTGGTTGCCATGGCGACGATGATGCCTTAATACGTTGCCATGGCGACGGTGATGTCATAATTCATTTGCCATGGCGACGGTGATGTCATAATTGGTTGCCGTGGAGACGGTGATGTCATAATTAGTTGCCATGGCGACGGTGATGTCATAATTGGTTGCCATGACGATGATGATGTCATAATTGGTTGCCATGGCTATGATGTCATAATTGGTTGCCATGGCGATGATGTCATAATTGGTCGCCATGGCGATTATGTCATAATTGGTTGCCATGGTGATTAAGTCATAATTGGTTGCCATGGCGATGATGTCATATTAGGTTGCCATGGCGACGGTGATGTCATAATTGGTTGCCATGGCGATGATGTCATAATTGGTTGCCATGGCGACGGTGATGTCATAATTGGTTGCCATGGCGATGATGCCTTAATACGTTTCCATGGCGACGGTGATGTCATAATTGGTTGCCATGGCGACGGTGATATCATAATTGGTTGCCATGGCGACGATGATGCTTTAATACGTTGCCATGGCGACGATGAAGTCATAATTGGTTGCCATGGCGACGATGATGTCATAATTGGTTGCCATGGCGACGATGATGTCATAATTGGTTGCCATGGCGACGATGATGCCTTAATACGTTGCCATGGCGATGATGTCATAATTGGTTGCCATGGCGATGATGATGTCATAATTGGTTGCCATGGCGATGATGATGTCATAATTGGTTGCCATGGCGATGATGATGTCATAATTGGTTGCCATGGCGATGATGTCATAATTGGTTGACATGACGATGATGTCATAATTGGTTGCCATGGTGACGATGATGCCTTAACACGTTGCCATGGCGACGGTGATGTCATAATTGGTTGCCATGGCGACGGTGATGTCATAATTGGTTGCCATGGCGACGATGATGTCTTAATACGTTGCCATGGCGACGGTGATGTCATTATTGGTTGCCATGGCGACGGTGATATCATAATTGGTTGCCATGGCAACGATGATGTCATAATTGGTTGCCATGGCAACGATGATGCCTTAATACGTTGCCATGGCGATGATGTCATAATTGGTTGCCATGGCGACGGTGATGTCATAATTGGTTGCCATGGCGACGATGATGCCTTAATACGTTGACATGGCGACGGTGATGTCATAATTGGTTGCCATGGCGATGATGTCATACTTGGTTGCCATGGCGACGGTGATGTCATAATTGGTTGCAATGGCGACGATGATGTCATAATTGGTTGCCATGGCGACGGTGATGTCATAATTGGTTGCCATGGCGATGATGATGTCATAATTGGTTGCCATGGTGACGATGATGCCTTAATACGTTGCCATGGCGATGATGTCATAATTGGTTGCCATGGCGACGATCATGCCTTAATACGTTGCCATGGCGATGATGTCATAATTAGGTTGCCATGGCGACGGTGATGTCATAATTGGTTGCCATAGCGACGGTGATGTCATAATTGGTTGCCATGGCGACGATGATGCCTTAATACGTTGCCATGGCGACGGTGATATCATAATTGGTTGCCATGGCGACGGTGATGTCATAATTGGTTGCCATGGCGACGGTGATGTCATAATTGGTTGCCATGGCGACGATGATGCCTTAATACGTTGCCATGGCGATGATGTCATAATTGGTTGCCATGGCGACGGTGATGTCATAATTGGTTGCCATGGTGACGGTGATGTCATAATTGGTTGCCATGGCGATGATGTCATAATTGGTTGCCATGGCGACGGTGATGTCATAATTGGTTGCCATGGCGACGATGATGCCTTAATACGTTGCCATGGCGATGATGTCATAATTGGTTGCCATGGCGACGGTGATGTCATAATTGGTTGCCTTGGCGACGGTGATGTCATAATTGGTTGCATTGGCGACGGTGATGTCATAATTGGTTGCCATGACGATGATGATGTCATAATTGGTTGCCATGGCGATGATGTCATAATTGGTTGCCATGGCGACGGTGATGTCATAATTGGTTGCCATGGCGACGATGATGCCTTAATACGTTGCCATGGCGACTGTGATGTCATAATTGGTTGCCATTTCGACGATGATGCCTTAATACGTTGCCATGGCGATGATGTCATAATTGGTTGCCATGGCGACGGTGATGTCATAATTGGTTGCCATGGCGACGATGATGCCTTAATACGTTGCCATGGCGATGATGTCATAATTGGTTGCCATGGCGACGGTGATGTCATAATTGGTTGCCATGGCGACGATGATGCCTAAATACATTGCCATGGCGATGATGTCATAATTGGTTGCCATGGCGACGGTGATGCCATAATTGGTTGCCATGGCGACGGTGATGTCATAATTGGTTGCCATGGCGATGATGTCATAATTGGTTGCCATGGCGACGGTGATGTCATAGTTGGTTGCCATGGCGACGATGATGCCTTAATATGTTGCCATGGCGATGATGTCATAATTGGTTGCCATGGCGACGGTGATGTCATAATTGGTTGCCATGGCGATGGTGATGTCATAATTGGTTGCCATGGCGACAATGATTTCATAATTGGTTGCCATGGCGACGATGATGCCTTAATACGTTGACATGGTGATGATGTCATAATTGGTTGCCATGGCGACGGTGATGTCATAATTGGTTGCCATGGCGACGATGATGCCTTAATACGTTGCCATGGCGATGATGTCATAATTGGTTGCCATGGCGACGGTGATGTCATAATTGGTTGCCATGGCGACGGTGATGTCATAATTGGTTGCCATGGCGACAATGATGTCATATTTGGTTGCCATGGCGACGATGATGCCTTAATACGTTGACAAGGCGATGATGTCATAATTGGTTGCCATGGCGACGGTGATGTCATAATTGGTTGCCATGGCGACGATGATGCCTTAATACGTTGCCATGGCGATGATGTCATAATTGGTTGCCATGGCGATGATGATGCCTTAATACGTTGCCATGGCGACGGTTATGTCATAATTTGTTGCCATGGCGATGATGATGTCATAATTGGTTGCCATGGCGACGGTGATGTCATAATTGGTTGCTATGGCGACGATGATGTCATAATTGGTTGCCATGGAGACTATGATGCCTTGATACGTTGCCATGGCGACGGTGATATCATTGGTTGCCATGGCGACGGTGATGTCATAATTATTTGCCATGGCGATGATGTCATAATTGGTTGCCATGGCGATAGTGATGTCATAATTGGTTGCCATGGCGACGGTGATGTCATAATTGGTTGCCATGGCGACAATGATGTCATAACTGGTTGCCATGGCGACGATGATGCCTTAATACGTTGACATGGCGATGATGTCATAATTGGTTGCCATGGCGACGGTGATGTCATAATTGGTTTCCATGGCGACGATGATGCCTTAATACGTTGCATGGCGATGATGTCATAATTGGTTGCCATGGCAAAGATGATGCCTTAATACGTTGCCATGGCGACGGTGATGTCATAATTTGTTGCCATGGCGATGATGATGTCAGAATTGGTTGCCATGGCGACGGTGATGTCATAATTGGTTGCTATGGCGACGATGATGTCATAATTGGTTGCCATGGAGACGATGATGCCTTAATACGTTGCCATGGCGATGATGTCATAAATGGTTGCCATGGCGACGGTGATGTCATAATTGGTTGCCATGGCAACGATTATGCCTTAATACGTTGCCATGGCGATGATGTCATAATTGGTTGCCATGGCGACGGTGATGTCATAATTGGTTGCCATGGCGACGGTGATGTCATAATTGGTTGCCATGGCGACAATGATGTCATAATTGGTTGCCATGGCGACGATGATGCCTTAATATGTTGCCATGGCGATGATGTCATAATTGGTTGCCATGGCGACGGTGATGTCATAATTGGTTGCCATGGTGACGGTGATGTCATAATTGGTTGCCATGGCGACAATGATGTCATAATTGGTTGCCATGGTGACGATGATGCCTTAATACGTTGCCATGGCGATGATGTCATAATTGGTTGCCATGGCGACGGTGATGTCATAATTGGTTGCCATGGCGACGATGATGCCTTAATACGTTGCCATGGCGATGATGTCATAATTGGTTGCCATGGTGACGGTGATGTAATAATTGGTTGCCATGGCGACGTTGATGTCATAATTCTTTGCCATGGCGACAATGATGTCATGATTGGTTGCCATGGCGACGATGATGCCTTAATATGTTGCCATGGCGACGGTGATGTCATAATTTGTTGCCATGGCGATGATGATGTCATAATTGGTTGCCATGGCGACGGTGATGTCATAATTGGTTGCCATGGCGACGATGATGCCTTAATACGTTGCCATGGCGATGATGTCATAAATGGTTGCCATGGCGACGGTGATGTCATAATTCGTTTGCCATGGTGACGGTGATGTCATAATTGGTTGCCATGGTGACGGTGATGTCATAATTGGTTGCCATGGCGACGGTGATGTCATAATTGGTTGCCATGACGATGATGATGTCATAATTGGTTGCCATGGCGATGATGTCATAATTGGTTGCCATGGCGATTATGTCATAATTGGTTGCCATGGCGACGATGATACCTTAATATGTTGCCATGGCGATGAAGTCATAATTGGTTGCCATGGCGATGATGATGTCATAATAGGTTGCCATGGCGACGGTGAGGTCATAATTGGTTGCCATGGCGATGATGTCATAATAGGTTGCCATGGCGATGATGTCATAATAGGTTGCCATGGCGACGGTGATGTCATAATTGGTTGCCATGGCGACAGTGATGTAATAATTGGTTGCCATGGCGACGATGATGCCTTAATACGTTGCCATGGCGATGATGATGCCTTAATATGTTGCCATGGCGACGGTGATGTCATAATTGGTTGCCATGGCGACGGTGATGTCATAATTGGTTGCATTGGCGACGGTGATGTCATAATTGGTTGCCATGACGATGATGATGTCATAATTGGTTGCCATGGCGATGATGTCATAATTGGTTGCCATGGCGACGGTGATGTCATAATTGGTTGCCATGGCGACGATGATGCCTTAATACGTTGCCATGGCGACGGTGATGTCATAATTGGTTGCCATGGCGACGATGATGCCTTAATACGTTGCCATGGCGATGATGTCATAATTGGTTGCCATGGTGACGGTGATGTAATAATTGGTTGCCATGGCGACGCTGATGTCATAATTCTTTGCCATGGCGACAATGATGTCATGATTGGTTGCCATGGCGACGATGATGCCTTAATATGTTGCCATGGCGACGGTGATGTCATAATTTGTTGCCATGGCGATGATGATGTCATAATTGGTTGCCATGGCGACGGTGATGTCATACTTGGTTGCCATGGCGACGATGATGCCTTAATACGTTGCCATGGCGATGATGTCATAAATGGTTGCCATGGCGACGGTGATGTCATAATTCGTTTGCCATGGTGACGGTGATGTCATAATTGGTTGCCATGGTGACGGTGATGTCATAATTGGTTGCCATGGTGACGTGATGTCATAATTGGTTGCCATGACGATGATGATGTCATAATTGGTTGCCATGGCGATGATGTCATAATTGGTTGCCATGGCGATTATGTCATAATTGGTTGCCATGGCGACGATGATACCTTAATACGTTGCCATGGCGATGAAGTCATAATTGGTTGCCATGGCGATGATGATGTCATAATAGGTTGCCATGGCGACGGTGAGGTCATAATTGGTTGCCATGGCGATGATGTCATAATAGGTTGCCATGGCGATGATGTCATAATAGGTTGCCATGGCGACGGTGATGTTATAATTGGTTGCCATGGCGACGGTGATGTAATAATTGGTTGCCATGGCGACGATGATGCCTTAATACGTTGCCATGGCGACGATGATGCCTTAATATGTTGCCATGGCGACGGTGATGTCATAATTGGTTGCCATGGCGATGGTGATGTCATAATTGGTTGCATTGGCGACGGTGATGTCATAATTGGTTGCCATGACGATGATGATGTCATAATTGGTTGCCATGGCGATGATGTCATAATTGGTTGCCATGGCGACGGTGATGTCATAATTGGTTGCCATGGCGACGATGATGCCTTAATACGTTGCCATGGCGACGGTGATGTCATAATTGGTTGCCATGGCGACGATGATGCCTTAATACGTTGCCATGGCGATGATGTCATAATTGGTTGCCATGGCGACGATGATGTCATAATTGGTTGCCATGGCGACGATGATGCCTTAATACGTTGCCATGGCGATGATGTCATAATTGGTAGCCATGGCGACGGTGATGTCATAATTGGTTGCCATGGCGACGGTGATGTCATAATTGGTTGCCATGGCGATGATGTCATAATTGGTTGCCATGGCGACGGTGATGTCATAGTTGGTTGCCATGGCGACGATGATGCCTTAATACGTTGCCATGGCGATGATGTCATAATTGGTTGCTATGGCGACGGTGATGTCATAATTGGTTGCCATGGCGATGGTGATGTCATAATTGGTTGCCATGGCGACAATGATTTCATAATTGGTTGCCATGGCGACGATGATGCCTTAATACGTTGACATGGTGATGATGTCATAATTGGTTGCCATGGCGACGGTGATGTCATAATTGGTTGCCATGGCGACGATGATGCCTTAATACGTTGCCATGGCGATGATGTCATAATTGGTTGCCATGGCGACGGTGATGTCATAATTGGTTGCCATGGCGACGGTGATGTCATAATTGGTTGCCATGGCGACAATGATGTCATAATTGGTTGCCATGGCGACGATGATGCCTTAATACGTTGACAAGGCGATGATGTCATAATTGGTTGCCATGGCGACGGTGATGTCATAATTGGTTGCCATGGCGACGATGATGCCTTAATACGTTGCCATGGCGATGATGTCATAATTGGTTGCCATGGCGATGATGATGCCTTAATACGTTGCCATGGCGACGGTTATGTCATAATTTGTTGCCATGGCGATGATGATGTCATAATTGGTTGCCATGGCGACGGTGATGTCATAATTGGTTGCTATGGCGACGATGATGTCATAATTGGTTGCCATGGAGACTATGATGCCTTGATACTTTGCCATGGCGACGGTGATATCATTGGTTGCCATGGCGGCGGTGATGTCATAATTATTTGCCATGGCGATGATGTCATAATTGGTTGCCATGGCGATAGTGATGTCATAATTGGTTGCCATGGTGACGGTGATGTCATAATTGGTTGCCATGGCGACAATGATGTCATAATTGGTTGCCATGGCGACGATGATGCCTTAATACGTTGACATGGCGATGATGTCATAATTGGTTGCCATGGCAAAGATGATGCCTTAATACGTTGCCATGGCGACGGTGATGTCATAATTTGTTGCCATGGCGATGATGATGTCATAATTGGTTGCCATGGCGACGGTGATGTCATAATTGGTTGCTATGGCGACGATGATGTCATAATTGGTTGCCATGGAGACGATGATGCCTTAATACGTTGCCATGGCGATGATGTCATAAATGGTTGCCATGGCGACGGTGATGTCATAATTGGTTGCCATGGCGACGATTATGCCTTAATACGTTGCCACGGTGATGATGTCATAATTGGTTGCCATGGCGACGGTGATGTCATAATTGGTTGCCATGGCGACGGTGATGTCATAATTGGTTGCCATGGCGACAATGATGTCATAATTGGTTGCCATGGCGACGATGATGCCTTAATACGTTGCCATGGCGATGATGTCATAATTGGTTGCCATGGCGACGGTGATGTCATAATTGGTTGCCATGGCGACGGTGATGTCATAATTGGTTGCCATGGCGATGATGTCATAATTTGTTGCCATGGCGACGATGATGTCATAATTGGATGCCATGGCGACGATGATGCCTTAATACATTGCCATGGCGATGATGTCATAATTGGTTGCCATGGTGACGGTGATGTCATAATTGGTTGCCATGGCGACGATGATGCCTTAATACGTTGCCATGGCGATGATGTCATAATTGGTTGCCACGGCGACGATCATGCCTTAATACGTTGCCATGGCGATGATGTCATAATTGGTTGCCATGGCGACGGTGATGTCATAATTAGTTGCCATAGCGATGGTGATGTCACAATTGGTTGCCATGGCGACGATGATGCCTTAATACGTTGCCATGGCGACGGTGATATCATAATTGGTTGCCATGGTGACGGTGATGTCATAATTGGTTGCCATGGCGACGGTGATGTCATAATTGGTTGCCATGGCGACGATGATGCCTTAATACGTTGCCATGGCGATGATGTCACAATTGGTTGCCATGGCGATGGTGATGTCATAATTGGTTGCCATGGCGACGTGCTGTCATAATTGGTTGCCATGGCGATGATGTCATAATTGGTTGCCATGGCGACGGTGATGTCATAATTGGTTGCCATGGCGACGATGATGCCTTAATATGTTGCCATGGCGATGATGTCATAATTGGTTGCCATGGCGACGATGATGCCTTAATACGTTGCCATGGCAACGGTGATGTCATAATTGGTTGACATGGCGACGATGATGCCTTAATACGTTGCCATGGCGATGATGTCATAATTGGTTGCCATGGCGAAGGTGATGTCATAATTGGTTAACATGGCGACGGTAATGTCATAATTGGTTGACATGGCGATGATGTCATGTTTGGTTGCCATGGCGACGGTGATGTCATAATTGGTTGCCATGGCGACGATGATGCCTTAATACGTTGTCATGGCGATGATATCATAATTGGTTCCATGGCGACAGTGATGTCATAATTGGTTGCCATGGCGACGATGATGCCTTAATACGTTGCCATGGCGATGATGTCATAATTGGTTGCCATGGCGACGATCATGCCTTAATACGTTGCCATGGCGATGATGTCATAATTGGTTGCCATGGCGACGTGATGTCATAATTTGTTGCCATGGCGATGGTGATGTCATAATTGGTTGCCATGGCGACGATGATGCCTTAATACGTTGCCATGGCGACGGTGATGTCATAATTCATTTGCCATGGCGACGGTGATGTCATAATTGGTTGCCGTGGAGACGGTGATGTCATAATTAGTTGCCATGGCGACGGTGATGTCATAATTGGTTGCCATGACGATGATGATGTCATAATTGGTTGCCATGGCTATGATGTCATAATTGGTTGCCATGGCGATGATGTCATAATTGGTCGCCATGGCGATTATGTCATAATTGGTTGCCATGGTGATTAAGTCATAATTGGTTGCCATGGCGATGATGTCATATTAGGTTGCCATGGCGACGGTGATGTCATAATTGGTTGCCATGGCGATGATGTCATAATTGGTTGCCATGGCGACGGTGATGTCATAATTGGTTGCCATGGCGATGATGCCTTAATACGTTTCCATGGCGACGGTGATGTCATAATTGGTTGCCATGGCGACGGTGATATCATAATTGGTTGCCATGGCGACGATGATGCTTTAATACGTTGCCATGGCGACGATGAAGTCATAATTGGTTGCCATGGCGACGATGATGTCATAATTGGTTGCCATGGCGACGATGATGTCATAATTGGTTGCCATGGCGACGATGATGCCTTAATACGTTGCCATGGCGATGATGTCATAATTGGTTGCCATGGCGATGATGATGTCATAATTGGTTGCCATGGCGATGATGATGTCATAATTGGTTGCCATGGCGATGATGATGTCATAATTGGTTGCCATGGCGATGATGTCATAATTGGTTGACATGACGATGATGTCATAATTGGTTGCCATGGTGACGATGATGCCTTAACACGTTGCCATGGCGACGGTGATGTCATAATTGGTTGCCATGGCGACGGTGATGTCATAATTGGTTGCCATGGCGACGATGATGTCTTAATACGTTGCCATGGCGACGGTGATGTCATTATTGGTTGCCATGGCGACGGTGATATCATAATTGGTTGCCATGGCAACGATGATGTCATAATTGGTTGCCATGGCAACGATGATGCCTTAATACGTTGCCATGGCGATGATGTCATAATTGGTTGCCATGGCGACGGTGATGTCATAATTGGTTGCCATGGCGACGATGATGCCTTAATACGTTGACATGGCGACGGTGATGTCATAATTGGTTGCCATGGCGATGATGTCATACTTGGTTGCCATGGCGACGGTGATGTCATAATTGGTTGCAATGGCGACGATGATGTCATAATTGGTTGCCATGGCGACGGTGATGTCATAATTGGTTGCCATGGCGATGATGATGTCATAATTGGTTGCCATGGTGACGATGATGCCTTAATACGTTGCCATGGCGATGATGTCATAATTGGTTGCCATGGCGACGATCATGCCTTAATACGTTGCCATGGCGATGATGTCATAATTAGGTTGCCATGGCGACGGTGATGTCATAATTGGTTGCCATAGCGACGGTGATGTCATAATTGGTTGCCATGGCGACGATGATGCCTTAATACGTTGCCATGGCGACGGTGATATCATAATTGGTTGCCATGGCGACGGTGATGTCATAATTGGTTGCCATGGCGACGGTGATGTCATAATTGGTTGCCATGGCGACGATGATGCCTTAATACGTTGCCATGGCGATGATGTCATAATTGGTTGCCATGGCGACGGTGATGTCATAATTGGTTGCCATGGTGACGGTGATGTCATAATTGGTTGCCATGGCAATGATGTCATAATTGGTTGCCATGGCGACGGTGATGTCATAATTGGTTGCCATGGCGACGATGATGCCTTAATACGTTGCCATGGCGATGATGTCATAATTGGTTGCCATGGCGACAATGATGCCTTAATACGTTGCCATGGCAACGGTGATGTCATAATTGGTTGCCATGGCGACGATGATGCCTTAATACGTTGCCATGGCGATGATGTCATAATTGGTTGCCATGGCGACGGTGATGTCATAATTGGTTGCCATGGCGACGATGATGCCTTAATACGTTGCCATGGCGACGGTGATGTCATAATTGGTTGCCATGGCGACGGTGATGTCATAATTTGTTGCCATGGCGACGGTGATGTCATAATTGGTTGCTATGGCGACGATGATGTCATAATTGGTTGCCATGGAGACGATGATGCCTTAATACGTTGCCATGGCGACGGTGATATCATAATTGGTTGCCATGGCGACGATGATGCCTTAATACGTTGCCATGGCGACGGTGATATCATAATTGGTTGCCATGGTGACGGTGATGTCATAATTGGTTGCCATGGCGACGGTGATGCCTTGATACGTTGCCATGGCGACGGTGATGTCGTAATTGGTTGCCATGGTGACGGTGATGTCATAATTGGTTGCCATGGCGACGGTGATGTCATAATTGGTTGCCATGGCGATGATGCCTTAATACGTTGCCATGGTGACGGTGATGTCATAATTGGTCGTCATGCATGACGCCACTGCAGCTAGGCGTGGGAGCGCCGCTATCTAGCACCACTGCACCAGCCATCTTTCTTGGGCTATTCTCTTGGGAGTTCTGTTCTTCCTTATTCAAAGATCCGAATTTCAATTCAGCGATAAAAGTGATAAAGGCTCGGATTGAGCCGAAACGTCGTATTAAATTATATCGCTTCTACTTCGTGCTATATATACTTGTTTGGCTCCCACATGTTTTGTATATAATAAAAATAAGCACTTATTGCATAAAGAAACCCCTCTGAGTGTGCGGTGAATTATATTATTATTGGTAATAGGACCTAAAGGTCTGTTACACCTGCACCTCGCTATTGGACTTGAGTGCACGCTAACCTCCTGGTTATAATTGGTTGCCATGGCAACGGTGATGTCATAATTGGTTGCCATGGCGACGATGATGCCTTAATACGTTGACATGGCGATGATGTCATAATTGGTTTCCATGGCGACGGTGATGTCATAATTTTTTGCCATGGCGACGGTGATGTCATAATTGGTTGCCATGGCGATGATGTCATAATTGGTTGCCATGGCGACAATGATGCCTTAATACATTGCCATGGCAATGATGTCATAATTGGTTGCCATGGTGACGGTGATGTCATAATTGGTTGCCATGGAGACGGTGATGTCATAATTGGTTGCCATGGCAATGATGTCATAATTGGTTGCCATGGCGACGGTGATGTCATAATTGGTTGCCATGGCGACGATGATGTCATAATTGGTTGCCATGGCGACGGTGATGTCATAATTGGTTGCTATGGCGACGATGATGTCATAATTGGTTGCCATGGAGACTATGATGCCTTAATACGTTGCCATGGCGACGGTGATATCATTGGTTGCCATGGCTACGGTGATGTCATAATTGGTTGCCATGGCGGTGATGTCATAATTGGTTGCCATGGCGACGGTAATGTCATAATTGGTTGCCATGGCGACGATGATGCCTTAATACGTTGCCATGGCGATGATATCATAATTGGTTGCCATGGTGACGGTGATGTCATAACTGGTTGCCATGGCGACGATGATGCCTTGATACGTTGCCATGGCGATGATGTCATAATTGGTTGCCATGGCAACGGTGATGTCATAATTGGTTGCCATGGCGACGATGATGCCTTAATACGTTGACATGGCGATGATGTCATAATTGGTTGCCATGGCGACGGTGATGTCATAATTTTTTGCCATGGCGACGGTGATGTCATAATTGGTTGCCATGGCGATAATGTCATAATTGGTTGCCATGGCGACGGTGATGTCATAATTGGTTGCCATGGCGACGATGATGCCTTAATACGTTGCCATGGCGATGATGTCATAATTGGTTGCCATGGCGACGGTGATGTCATAATTGGTTGCCATGGCGACTGTGATGTCATAATTGGTTGCCATGGCGACAATGATTTCATAATTGGTTGCCATGGCGACGATGATGCCTTAATACGTTGACATGGCGATGATGTCATAATTGGTTGCCATGGCGACGCTGATGTCACAATTGGTTGCCATGGCGACGATGATGCCTTAATACGTTGCCATGGCGATGATGTCATAATTGGTTGCCATGGCGACGGTGATGTCATAATTGGTTGCCATGGCGACGGTGATGTCATAATTGGTTGCCATGGCGACAATGATGTCATAATTGGTTGCCATGGCGACGATGATGCCTTAATACGTTGACAAGGCGATGATTTCATAATTGGTTGCCATGGCGACGGTGATGTCATAATTGGTTGCCATGGCGACGATGATGCCTTAATACGTTGCCATGGCGATGATGTCATAATTGGTTGCCATGGCGATGATGATGCCTTAATACGTTGCCATGGCGACGGTGATGTCATAATTTGTTGCCATGGCGATGATGATGTCATAATTGGTTGCCATGGCGATGGTGATGTCATAATTGGTTGCTATGGCGACGATGATGTCATAATTGGTTGCCATGGAGACTATGATGCCTTAATACGTTGCCATGGCGACGGTGATATCATTGGTTGCCATGGCGACGGTGATGTCATAATTAGTTGCCATGGCGATGATGTCATAATTGGTTGCCATGGCGACGGTGATGTCATAATTGGTTGCCATGGCGACGATGATGCCTTAATACGTTGCCATGGTGATGATGTCATAATTGGTTGCCATGGTGATGGTGATGTCATAATTGGTTGCCATGGCGACGGTGATGTCATAATTGGTTGCCATGGCGACAATGATGTCATAATTGGTTGCCATGGCGACGATGATGCCTTAATACGTTGACATGGCGATGATGTCATAATTGGTTGCCATGGCGACGGTGATGTCATAATTGGTTTCCATGGCGACGATGATGCCTTAATACGTTGCATGGCGATTATGTCATAATTGGTTGCCATGGCAAAGATGATGCCTTAATACGTTGCCATGGCGACGGTGATGTCATAATTTGTTGCCATGGCGATGGTGATGTCATAATTGGTTGCCATGGCGACGGTGATTTCATAATTGGTTGCTCTGGCGACGATGATGTCATAATTGGTTGCCATGGAGATGATGATGCCTTAATATGTTGCCATGTCGATTATGTCATAAATGGTTGCCATGGCGACGGTGATGTCATAATTGGTTGCCATGGCGACGATTATGCCTTAATACGTTGCCATGGCGATGATGTCATAATTGGTTGCCATGGCGATGGTGAAGTCATAATTGGTTGCCATGGCGACGGTGATGTCACAATTGGTTGCCATGGCGACAATGATGTCATAATTGGTTGCCATGGCGACGATGATGCCTTAATACGTTGCCATGGCGATGATGTCATAATTGGTTGCCATGGCGACGGTGATGTCATAATTGGTTGCCATGGCGACGGTGATGTCATAATTGGTTGCCATGGCGATGATGTCATAATTTGTTGCCATGGCGACGGTGATGTCATAATTGGTTACCATGGCGACGATGATGCCTTAATACATTGCCATGGCGATGATGCCTTAATACATTGCCATGGCGATGATGTCATAATTGGTTGCCATGGCGACGGTGATGTCATAATTGGTTGCCATGGCGACGATGATGCCTTAATACGTTGCCATGGCGATGATGTCATAATTGGTTGCCATGGCGACGATCATGCCTTAATACGTTGCCATGGCGATGATGTCATAATTGGTTGCCATGGCGACGGTGATGTCATAATTAGTTGCCATAGCGACGGTGATGTCATAATTGGTTGCCATGGCGACGATGATGCCTTAATACGTTGCCATGGCGACGGTGATATCATAATTGGTTGCCATGGTGACGGTGATGTCATAATTGGTTGCCATGGCGACGGTGATGTCATAATTGGTTGCCATGGCGACGATGATGCCTTAATACGTTGCCATGGCGATGATGTCATATTTGGTTGCCATGGCGATGGTGATGTCATAATTGGTTGCCATGGCGACGTGATGTCATAATTGGTTGCCATGGCGATGATGTCATAATTGGTTGCCATGGCGACGGTGATGTCATAATTGGTTGCCATGGCGACGATGATGCCTTAATATGTTGCCATGGCGATGATGTCATAATTGGTTGCCATGGCGACGATGATGCCTTAATACGTTGCCATAGCAACGGTGATGTCATAATTGGTTGACATGGCGACTATGATGCCTTAATACGTTGCCATGGCGATGATGTCATAATTGGTTGCCATGGCGACGGTGATGTCATAATTGGTTAACATGGCGACGGTAATGTCATAATTGGTTGACATGGCGATGATGTCATAATTGGTTGCCATGGCGATGATGATGCTTTAATACGTTGCCATGGCGATGATGATGTCATAATTGGTTGCCATGGCGATGATGTCATAATTGGTTGCCATGGCGATGATGTCATAATTGGTTGCCATGACGATGATGTCATAATTGGTTGCCATGGTGACGATGATGCCTTAACACGTTGCCATGGCGACGGTGATGTCATAATTGGTTGCAATGGCGACGGTGATGTCATAATTGGTTGCCATGGCGACGATGATGTCTTAATACGTTGCCATGGCGACGGTGATGTCATTATTGGTTGCCATGGCGACGGTGATATCATAATTGGTTGCCATGGTGACGATGATGTCATAATTGGTTGCCATGGCGACGATGATGCCTTAATACGTTGCCATGGCGATGATGTCATAATTGGTTTCCATGGCGACGGTGATGTCATAATTGGTTGCCATGGCGACGATGATGCCTTAATACATTGCCATGGCGACGGTGATGTCATAATTGGTTGCCATGGCGATTATGTCATACTTGGTTGCCATGGCGACGGTGATGTCATAATTGGTTGCAATGGTGACGATGATGTCATAATTGGTTGCCATGGCGATGGTGATGTCATAATTGGTTGCCATGGCGATGATGATGTCATAATTGGTTGCCATGTCGACGATGATGCCTTAATACGTTCCCATGGCGATGATGTCATAATTGTTTGCCATGGCGACGATCATGCCTTAATACATTGCCATGGCGATGATGTCATAATTGGTTGCCATGGCGACGGTGATGTCATAATTGGTTGCCATAGCGACGGTGATGTCATAATTGGTTGCCATGGCGACGATGATGCCTTAATACGTTGCCATGGCGACGGTGATATCATAATTGGTTGCCATGGCGACGGAGATGTCATAATTGGTTGCCATGGCGACGGTGATGTCATAATTGGTTGCCATGGCGACGATGATGCCTTAATACGTTGCCATGGTGATGATGTCATAATTGGTTGCCATGGCGACGGTGATGTCATAATTGGCTGCCATGGCGACGGTGATGTCATAATTGGTTGCCATGGCGATGATGTCATAATTGGTTGCCATGGCGACGGTGATGTCATAATTTGTTGCCATGGCGACGATGATGCCTTAATACGTTGCCATGGCGATGATGTCATAATTGGTTGCCATGGCGACAATGATGCCTTAATACGTTGCCATGGCAACGGTGATGTCATAATTGGTTGCCTTTTCGACGATGATGCCTTAATACGTTGCCATGGCGATGATGTCATAATTGGTTGCCATGGCGACGGTGATGTCATAATTGGTTGCCATGGCGACGGTGATGTCATAATTGGTTGCCATGGCGACAATAATGTCATAATTGGTTGCCATGGCGACGATGATGCCTTAATACGTTGACATGGCGATGATGTCATAATTGGTTGCCATGGCGACGGTGATGTCATAATTGGTTTCCATGGCGACGATGATGCCTTAATACGTTGCATGGCGATGATGTCATAATTGGTTGCCATGGCAAAGATGATGCCTTAATACGTTGCCATGGCGACGGTGATGTCATAATTTGTTGCCATGGTGATGATGTCATGCCATGGCGACGGTGATGTCATAATTGGTTGCTATGGCAACGATGATGTCATAATTGGTTGCCATGGAGACTATGATGCCTTAATACGTTGACATGGCGACGGTGATATCATTGGTTGCCATGGCGACGGTGATGTCATAATTGGTTGCCATGGCGACGTTGATGTCATAATTTGTTGCCATGGCAATGATGATGTCATAATTGGTTGCCATGGCGACGGTGATGTCATAATTGGTTGCTATGGCGACGATGATGTCAGAATTGGTTGCCATGGCGACGATGATGCCTTAATACGTTGCCATGGCGATGATGTCATAATTGGTTGCCATGGCGACGATGATGCCTTAATACGTTGCCATGGTGACTGTGATGTCATAGTTTGTTGCCATGGCGATGATGATGTCATAATTGTTTGCCATGGCGACGGTGATGTCATAATTGGTTGCCATGGCGACGGTGATGTCATAATTGGTTGCCATGGCGACGATGATGCCTTAATACGTTGCCATGGCGATGATGTCATAATTGGTTGCCATGGCGACGGTGATGTCATAATTGGTTGCCATGGCGACGGTGATGTCATAATTGGTTGCCATGGCGACAATGATTTCATAAATGGTTGCCATGGCGACGATGATGCCTTAATACGTTGACATGGCGATGATGTCATAATTGGTTGCCATGGCAACGGTGATGTCATAATTGGTTGCCATGGCGACGGTTATGTCATAATTGTCTGCCATGGCGACAATGATGTCATAATTGGTTGCCATGGCGACGATGATGCCTTAATACGTTGACATGGCGATGATGTCATAATTGGTTGCCATGGTGACGGTGATGTCATAATTGGTTGCCATTGCGACGATGATGCCTTAATACGTTGCCATGGCGATTATGTCATAATTGGTTGCCATGGAGATGATGATGCCTTAATACGTTGCCATGGCGACGGTGATATCATTGGTTGCCATGGCTACGGTGATGTCATAATTGGTTGCCATGGCGGTGATGTCATAATTGGTTGCCATGGCGACGGTAATGTCATAATTGGTTGCCATGGCGACGATGATGCCTTAATACGTTGCCATGGCGATGATGTCATAATTGGTTGCCATGGTGACGGTGATGTCATAACTGGTTGCCATGGCGACGATGATGCCTTGATACGTTGCCATGGCGATGATGTCATAATTGGTTGCCATGGCAACGGTGATGTCATAATTGGTTGCCATGGCGACGATGATGCCTTAATACGTTGACATGGCGATGATGTCATAATTGGTTGCCATGGCGACGGTGATGTCATAATTTTTTGCCATGGCGACGGTGATGTCATAATTGGTTGCCATGGCGATAATGTCATAATTGGTTGCCATGGCGACGGTGATGTCATAATTGGTTGCCATGGCGACGATGATGCCTTAATACGTTGCCATGGCGATGATGTCATAATTGGTTGCCATGGCGACGGTGATGTCATAATTGGTTGCCATGGCGACTGTGATGTCATAATTGGTTGCCATGGCGACAATGATTTCATAATTGGTTGCCATGGCGACGATGATGCCTTAATACGTTGACATGGCGATGATGTCATAATTGGTTGCCATGGCGACGCTGATGTCACAATTGGTTGCCATGGCGACGATGATGCCTTAATACGTTGCCATGGCGATGATGTCATAATTGGTTGCCATGGCGACGGTGATGTCATAATTGGTTGCCATGGCGACGGTGATGTCATACTTGGTTGCCATGGCGACGATGATGCCTTAATACGTTGACATGGCGATGATGTCATAATTGGTTGCCATGGCGACGGTGATGTCATAATTTTTTGCCATGGCGACGGTGATGTCATAATTGGTTGCCATGGCGACAATGATGTCATAATTGGTTGCCATGGCGACGGTGATGCCTTAATACGTTGACAAGGCGATGATTTCATAATTGGTTGCCATGGCGACGGTGATGTCATAATTGGTTGCCATGGCGACGATGATGCCTTAATACGTTGCCATGGCGATGATGTCATAATTGGTTTGCCATGGCGATGATGATGCCTTAATACGTTGCCATGGCGACGGTGATGTCATAATTTGTTGCCATGGCGATGATGATGTCATAATTGGTTGCCATGGCGATGGTGATGTCATAATTGGTTGCTATGGCGACGATGATGTCATAATTGGTTGCCATGGAGACTATGATGCCTTAATACGTTGCCATGGCGACGGTGATATCATTGGTTGCCATGGCGACGGAGATGTCATAATTAGTTGCCATGGCGATGATGTCATAATTGGTTGCCATGGCGACGGTGATGTCATAATTGGTTGCCATGGCGACGATGATGCCTTAATACGTTGCCATGGTGATGATGTCATAATTGGTTGCCATGGCGATGGTGATGTCATAATTGGTTGCCATGGCGACGGTGATGTCATAATTGGTTGCCATGGCGACAATGATGTCATAATTGGTTGCCATGGCGACGATGATGCCTTAATACGTTGACATGGCGATGATGTCATAATTGGTTGCCATGGCGACGGTGATGTCATAATTGGTTTCCATGGCGACGATGATGCCTTAATACGTTGCATGGCGATGATGTCATAATTGGTTGCCATGGCAAAGATGATGCCTTAATACGTTGCCATGGCGACGGTGATGTCATAATTTGTTGCCATGGCGACAATGATGTCATAATTGGTTGCCATGGCGACGGTGATTTCATAATTGGTTGCTCTGGCGACGATGATGTCATAATTGGTTGCCATGGAGATGATGATGCCTTAATACGTTGCCATGTCGATTATGTCATAAATGGTTGCCATGGCGACGGTGATGTCATAATTGGTTGCCATGGCGACGATTATGCCTTAATACGTTGCCATGGCGATGATGTCATAATTGGTTGCCATGGCGATGGTGAAGTCATAATTGGTTGCCATGGCGACGGTGATGTCACAATTGGTTGCCATGGCGACAATGATGTCATAATTGGTTGCCATGGCGACGATGATGCCTTAATACGTTGCCATGGCGATGATGTCATAATTGGTTGCCATGGCGACGGTGATGTCATAATTGGTTGCCATGGCGACGGTGATGTCATAATTGGTTGCCATGGCGATGATGTCATAATTTGTTGCCATGGCGACGGTGATGTCATAATTGGTTACCATGGCGACGATGATGCCTTAATACATTGCCATGGCGATGATGCCTTAATACATTGCCATGGCGATGATGTCATAATTGGTTGCCATGGCGACGGTGATGTCATAATTGGTTGCCATGGCGACGATGATGCCTTAATACGTTGCCATGGCGATGATGACATAATTGGTTGCCATGGCGACGATCATGCCTTAATACGTTGCCATGGCGATGATGTCATAATTGGTTGCCATGGCGACGGTGATGTCATAATTAGTTGCCATAGCGACGGTGATGTCATAATTGGTTGCCATGGCGACGATGATGCCTTAATACGTTGCCATGGCGACGGTGATATCATAATTGGTTGCCATGGTGACGGTGATGTCATAATTGGTTGCCATGGCGACGGTGATGTCATAATTGGTTGCCATGGCGACGATGATGCCTTAATACGTTGCCATGGCGATGATGTCATATTTGGTTGCCATGGCGATGGTGATGTCATAATTGGTTGCCATGGCGACGTGATGTCATAATTGGTTGCCATGGCGATGATGTCATAATTGGTTGCCATGGCGACGGTGATGTCATAATTGGTTGCCATGGCGACGATGATGCCTTAATATGTTGCCATGGCGATGATGTCATAATTGGTTGCCATGGCGACGATGATGCCTTAATACGTTGCCATGGCAACGGTGATGTCATAATTGGTTGACATGGCGACTATGATGCCTTAATACGTTGCCATGGCGATGATGTCATAATTGGTTGCCATGGCGACGGTGATGTCATAATTGGTTAACATGGCGACGGTAATGTCATAATTGGTTGACATGGCGATGATGTCATAATTGGTTGCCATGGCGATGATGATGCTTTAATACGTTGCCATGGCGACGATGAAGTCATAATTGGTTGCCATGGCGACGATGATGTCATAATTGGTTGCCATGGCGATTATGTCATAATTGGTTGCCATGGCGATGATGATGTCATAATTGGTTGCCATGGCGATGATGTCATAATTGGTTGCCATGGCGATGATGTCATAATTGGTTGCCATGACGATGATGTCATAATTGGTTGCCATGGTGACGATGATGCCTTAACACGTTGCCATGGCGACGGTGATGTCATAATTGGTTGCAATGGCGACGGTGATGTCATAATTGGTTGCCATGGCGACGATGATGTCTTAATACGTTGCCATGGCGACGGTGATGTCATTATTGGTTGCCATGGCGACGGTGATATCATAATTGGTTGCCATGGTGACGATGATGTCATAATTGGTTGCCATGGCGACGATGATGCCTTAATACGTTGCCATGGCGATGATGTCATAATTGGTTTCCATGGCGACGGTGATGTCATAATTGGTTGCCATGGCGACGATGATGCCTTAATACATTGCCATGGCGACGGTGATGTCATAATTGGTTGCCATGGCGATGATGTCATACTTGGTTGCCATGGCGACGGTGATGTCATAATTGGTTGCAATGGTGACGATGATGTCATAATTGGTTGCCATGGCGATGGTGATGTCATAATTGGTTGCCATGGCGATGATGATGTCATAATTGGTTGCCATGTCGACGATGATGCCTTAATACGTTCCCATGGCGATGATGTCATAATTGTTTGCCATGGCGACGATCATGCCTTAATACATTGCCATGGCGATGATGTCATAATTGGTTGCCATGGCGACGGTGATGTCATAATTGGTTGCCATAGCGACGGTGATGTCATAATTGGTTGCCATGGCGACGATGATGCCTTAATACGTTGCCATGGCGACGGTGATATCATAATTGGTTGCCATGGCGACGGAGATGTCATAATTGGTTGCCATGGCGACGGTGATGTCATAATTGGTTGCCATGGCGACGATGATGCCTTAATACGTTGCCATGGTGATGATGTCATAATTGGTTGCCATGGCGACGGTGATGTCATAATTGGCTGCCATGGCGACGGTGATGTCATAATTGGTTGCCATGGCGATGATGTCATAATTGGTTGCCATGGCGACGGTGATGTCATAATTTGTTGCCATGGCGACGATGATGCCTTAATACGTTGCCATGGCGATGATGTCATAATTGGTTGCCATGGCGACAATGATGCCTTAATACGTTGCCATGGCAACGGTGATGTCATAATTGGTTGCCTTTTCGACGATGATGCCTTAATACGTTGCCATGGCGATGATGTCATAATTGGTTGCCATGGCGACGGTGATGTCATAATTGGTTGCCATGGCGACGGTGATGTCATAATTGGTTGCCATGGCGACAATAATGTCATAATTGGTTGCCATGGCGACGATGATGCCTTAATACATTGACATGGCGATGATGTCATAATTGGTTGCCATGGCGACGGTGATGTCATAATTGGTTTCCATGGCGACGATGATGCCTTAATACGTTGCATGGCGATGATGTCATAATTGGTTGCCATGGCAAAGATGATGCCTTAATACGTTGCCATGGCGACGGTGATGTCATAATTTGTTGCCATGGTGATGATGTCATGCCATGGCGACGGTGATGTCATAATTGGTTGCTATGGCAACGATGATGTCATAATTGGTTGCCATGGAGACTATGATGCCTTAATACGTTGACATGGCGACGGTGATATCATTGGTTGCCATGGCGACGGTGATGTCATAATTGGTTGCCATGGCGACGTTGATGTCATAATTTGTTGCCATGGCAATGATGATGTCATAATTGGTTGCCATGGCGACGGTGATGTCATAATTGGTTGCTATGGCGACGATGATGTCATAATTGGTTGCCATGGAGACGATGATGCCTTAATACGTTGCCATGGTGACGGTGATATCATAATTGGTTGCCATGGCGACGGTGATGTCATAATTGGTTGCCATGGCGACGGTGATGCCTTGATACGTTGCCATGGCGACGGTGATGTCGTAATTGGTTGCCATGGCGACGGTGATGTCATAATTGGTTGCCATGGCGACGGTGATGTCATAATTGGTTGCCATGGCGATGATGCCTTAATACGTTGCCATGGCGACGGTGATGTCATAATTGGTTGCCATGGCGACAATGATGCCTTAATACATTGCCATGGCGATGATGTCATAATTGGTTGCCATGGTGACGGTGATGTCATAATTGGTTGCCATGGCGACGATGATGCCTTAATACGTTCCCATGGCGATGATGTCATAATTGGTTGCCATGGCAACGGTGATGTCATAATTGGTTGCCATGGCGACGATGATGACTTAATACGTTGACATGGCGATGATGTCATAATTGGTTTCCATGGCGACGGTGATGTCATAATTTTTTGCCATGGTGATGATGTCATGCCATGGCGACGGTGATGTCATAATTGGTTGCTATGGCAACGATGATGTCATAATTGGTTGCCATGGACACTATGATGCCTTAATACGTTGACATGGCGACGGTGATATCATTGGTTGCCATGGCGACGGTGATGTCATAATTGGTTGCCATGGCGACGGTGATGTCATAATTGGTTGCCATGGCAATGATGATGTCATAATTGGTTGCCATGGCGACGGTGATGTCATAATTGGTTGCTATGGCGACGATGATGTCATAATTGGTTGCCATGGAGACGATGATGCCTTAATACGTTGCCATGGTGACGGTGATATCATAATTGGTTTCCATGGCGACGGTGATGTCATAATTGGTTGCCATGGCGACAATGATTTCATAATTGGTTGCCATGGCGACGATGATGCCTTAATACGTTGACATGGCGATGATGTCATAATTGGTTGCCATGGCGACGGTGATGTCATAATTGGTTGCCATGGCGACGATGATGCCTTAATACGTTGCCATGGCGATGATGTCATAATTGGTTGCCATGGCGACGGTGATGTCATAATTGGTTGCCATGGCGACTGTGATGTCATAATTGGTTGCCATGGCGACAATGATGTCATAATTGGTTGCCATGGCGACGATGATGCCTTAATACGTTGACATGGCGATGATGTCATAATTGGTTGCCATGGTGACGGTGATGTCATAATTGGTTGCCATGGCGACGATGATGCCTTAATACGTTGCCATGGCGATGATGTCATAATTGGTTGCCATGGCGATGATGATGCCTTAATACGTTGCCATGGCGACGGTGATGTCATAATTTGTTGCCATGTCGATGATGATGTCATAATTGGTTGCCATGGCGACGGTGATGTCATAATTGGTTGCTATGGCTACGATGATGTCATAATTGGTTGCCATGGAGACTATGATGCCTTAATACGTTGCCATGGCGACGGTGATATCATTGGTTGCCATGGCTACGGTGATGTCATAATTGGTTGCCATGGCGGTGATGTCATAATTGGTTGCCATGGTGACGGTGATGTCATAATTGGTTGCCATGGCGACGATGATGCCTTAATACGTTGCCATCATGATGATGTCATAATTGGTTGCCATGGCGATGGTGATGTCATAATTGGTTGCCATGGCGATGGTGATGTCATAATTGGTTGCCATGGCGACAATAATGTCATAATTGGTTGCCATGGCGACGATGATGCCTTAATACGTTGACATGGCGATGATGTCATAATTGGTTGCCATGGCGACGGTGATGTCATAATTGGTTTCCATGGCGACGATGATGCCTTAATACGTTGCATGGCGATGATGTCATAATTGGTTGCCATGGCAAAGATGATGCCTTAATACGTTGCCATGGCGACGGTGATGTCATAATTTGTTGCCATGGTGATGATGATGTCATACCATGGCGACGGTGATGTCATAATTGGTTGCCATGGCGACGATGATGTCATAATTGGTTGCCATGGAGACGATGATGCCTTAATACGTTGCCATGGCGATGATGTCATAAATGGTTGCCATGGCGACGGTGATGTCATAATTGATTGCCATGGCGACGATTATGCCTTAATACGTTGCCATGGCGATGATGTCATAATTGGTTGCCATGGCGACGGTGATGTCATATTTGGTTGCCATGGCGACGGTGATGTCATAATTGGTTGCCATGGCGACAATGATGTCTTAATTGGTTGCCATGGCGACGATGATGCCTTAATATGTTGCCATGGCGATGATGTCATAATTGGTTGCCATGGCGACGGTGATGTCATAATTGGTTGCCATGGTGACGGTGATGTCATAATTGGTTGCCATGGCGACAATGATGTCATAATTGGTTGCCATGGTGACGATGATGCCTTAATACGTTGCCATGGCGATGATGTCATAATTGGTTGCCATGGCGACGGTGATGTCATAATTGGTTGCCATGGCGACGATGATGCCTTAATACGTTGCCATGGCGATGATGTCATAATTGGTTGCCATGGTGTCGGTGATGTAATAATTGGTTGCCATGGCGATGTTGATGTCATAATTCTTTGCCATGGCGACAATGATGTCATGATTGGTTGCCATGGCGACGATGATGCCTTAATATGTTGCCATGGCGACGGTGATGTCATAATTTGTTGCCATGGCGATGATGATGTCATAATTGGTTGCCATGGCGACGGTGATGTCATAATTGGTTGCCATGGCGACGATGATGCCTTAATACGTTGCCATGGCAATGATGTCATAAATGGTTGCCATGGCGACGGTGATGTCATAATTCGTTTGCCATGGTGACGGTGATGTCATAATTGGTTGCCATGGTGACGGTGATGTCATAATTGGTTGCCATGGCGACGGTGATGTCATAATTGGTTGCCATGACGATGATGATGTCATAATTGGTTGCCATGGCGATGATGTCATAATTGGTTGCCATGGCGATTATGTCATAATTGGTTGCCATGGCGACGATGATACCTTAATACGTTGCCATGGCGATGAAGTCATAATTGGTTGCCATGGCGATGATGATGTCATAATAGGTTGCCATGGCGACGGTGAGGTCATAATTGGTTGCCATGGCGATGATGTCATAATAGGTTGCCATGGCGATGATGTCATAATAGGTTGCCATGGCGACGGTGATGTCATAATTGGTTGCCATGGCGACGGTGATGTAATAATTGGTTGCCATGGCGACGATGATGCCTTAATACGTTGCCATGGCGACGATGATGCCTTAATATGTTGCCATGGCGACGGTGATGTCATAATTGGTTGCCATGGCGACGGTGATGTCATAATTGGTTGCATTGGCGACGGTGATGTCATAATTGGTTGCCATGACGATGATGATGTCATAATTGGTTGCCATGGCGATGATGTCATAATTGGTTGCCATGGCGACGGTGATGTCATAATTGGTTGCCATGGCGACGATGATGCCTTAATACGTTGCCATGGCGACGGTGATGTCATAATTGGTTGCCATGGCGACGATGATGCCTTAATACGTTGCCATGGCGATGATGTCATAATTGGTTGCCATGGCGACGGTGATGTCAGAATTGGTTGCCATGGCGACGATGATGCCTTAATACGTTGCCATGGCGATGATGTCATAATTGGTTGCCATGGCGACGATGATGCCTTAATACTTTGCCATGGTGACTGTGATGTCATAGTTTGTTGCCATGGCGATGATGATGTCATAATTGTTTGCCATGGCGACGGTGATGTCATAATTGGTTGCCATGGCGACGGTGATGTCATAATTGGTTGCCATGGCGACGATGATGCCTTAATACGTTGCCATGGCGATGATGTCATAATTGGTTGCCATGGCGACGGTGATGTCATAATTGGTTGCCATGGCGACGGTGATGTCATAATTGGTTGCCATGGCGACAATGATTTCATAAATGGTTGCCATGGCGACGATGATGCCTTAATACGTTGACATGGCGATGATGTCATAATTGGTTGCCATGGCAACGGTGATGTCATAATTGGTTGCCATGGCGACGGTTATGTCATAATTGTCTGCCATGGCGACAATGATGTCATAATTGGTTGCCATGGCGACGATGATGCCTTAATACGTTGACATGGCGATGATGTCATAATTGGTTGCCATGGTGACGGTGATGTCATAATTGGTTGCCATTGCGACGATGATGCCTTAATATGTTGCCATGGCGATTATGTCATAATTGGTTGCCATGGAGATGATGATGCCTTAATACATTGCCATGGCGACGGTGATGTCATAATTTGTTGCCATGTCGATGATGATGTCATAATTGGTTGCCATGGCGACGGTGATGTCATAATTGGTTGCTATGGCGACGATGATGTCATAATTGGTTGCCATGGAGACTATGATGCCTTAATACGTTGCCATGGCGACGGTGATATCATTGGTTGCCATGGCTACGGTGATGTCATAATTGGTTGCCATGGCGGTGATGTCATAATTGGTTGCCATGGCGACGGTAATGTCATAATTGGTTGCCATGGCGACGATGATGCCTTAATACGTTGCCATGGCGATGATGTCATAATTGGTTGCCATGGTGACGGTGATGTCATAACTGGTTGCCATGGCGACGATGATGCCTTGATACGTTGCCATGGCGATGATGTCATAATTGGTTGCCATGGCAACGGTGATGTCATAATTGGTTGCCATGGCGACGATGATGCCTTAATACGTTGACATGGCGATGATGTCATAATTGGTTGCCATGGCGACGGTGATGTCATAATTTTTTGCCATGGCGACGGTGATGTCATAATTGGTTGCCATGGCGATAATGTCATAATTGGTTGCCATGGCGACGGTGATGTCATAATTGGTTGCCATGGCGACGATGATGCCTTAATACGTTGCCATGGCGATGATGTCATAATTGGTTGCCATGGCGACGGTGATGTCATAATTGGTTGCCATGGCGACTGTGATGTCATAATTGGTTGCCATGGCGACAATGATTTCATAATTGGTTGCCATGGCGACGATGATGCCTTAATACGTTGACATGGCGATGATGTCATAATTGGTTGCCATGGCGACGCTGATGTCACAATTGGTTGCCATGGCGACGATGATGCCTTAATACGTTGCCATGGCGATGATGTCATAATTGGTTGCCATGGCGACGGTGATGTCATAATTGGTTGCCATGGCGACGGTGATGTCATACTTGGTTGCCATGGCGACGATGATGCCTTAATACGTTGACATGGCGATGATGTCATAATTGGTTGCCATGGCGACGGTGATGTCATAATTTTTTGCCATGGCGACGGTGATGTCATAATTGGTTGCCATGGCGACAATGATGTCATAATTGGTTGCCATGGCGACGGTGATGCCTTAATACGTTGACAAGGCGATGATTTCATAATTGGTTGCCATGGCGACGGTGATGTCATAATTGGTTGCCATGGCGACGATGATGCCTTAATACGTTGCCATGGCGATGATGTCATAATTGGTTTGCCATGGCGATGATGATGCCTTAATACGTTGCCATGGCGACGGTGATGTCATAATTTGTTGCCATGGCGATGATGATGTCATAATTGGTTGCCATGGCGATGGTGATGTCATAATTGGTTGCTATGGCGACGATGATGTCATAATTGGTTGCCATGGAGACTATGATGCCTTAATACGTTGCCATGGCGACGGTGATATCATTGGTTGCCATGGCGACGGAGATGTCATAATTAGTTGCCATGGCGATGATGTCATAATTGGTTGCCATGGCGACGGTGATGTCATAATTGGTTGCCATGGCGACGATGATGCCTTAATACGTTGCCATGGTGATGATGTCATAATTGGTTGCCATGGCGATGGTGATGTCATAATTGGTTGCCATGGCGACGGTGATGTCATAATTGGTTGCCATGGCGACAATGATGTCATAATTGGTTGCCATGGCGACGATGATGCCTTAATACGTTGACATGGCGATGATGTCATAATTGGTTGCCATGGCGACGGTGATGTCATAATTGGTTTCCATGGCGACGATGATGCCTTAATACGTTGCATGGCGATGATGTCATAATTGGTTGCCATGGCAAAGATGATGCCTTAATACGTTGCCATGGCGACGGTGATGTCATAATTTGTTGCCATGGCGACAATGATGTCATAATTGGTTGCCATGGCGACGGTGATTTCATAATTGGTTGCTCTGGCGACGATGATGTCATAATTGGTTGCCATGGAGATGATGATGCCTTAATACGTTGCCATGTCGATTATGTCATAAATGGTTGCCATGGCGACGGTGATGTCATAATTGGTTGCCATGGCGACGATTATGCCTTAATACGTTGCCATGGCGATGATGTCATAATTGGTTGCCATGGCGATGGTGAAGTCATAATTGGTTGCCATGGCGACGGTGATGTCACAATTGGTTGCCATGGCGACAATGATGTCATAATTGGTTGCCATGGCGACGATGATGCCTTAATACGTTGCCATGGCGATGATGTCATAATTGGTTGCCATGGCGACGGTGATGTCATAATTGGTTGCCATGGCGACGGTGATGTCATAATTGGTTGCCATGGCGATGATGTCATAATTTGTTGCCATGGCGACGGTGATGTCATAATTGGTTACCATGGCGACGATGATGCCTTAATACATTGCCATGGCGATGATGCCTTAATACATTGCCATGGCGATGATGTCATAATTGGTTGCCATGGCGACGGTGATGTCATAATTGGTTGCCATGGCGACGATGATGCCTTAATACGTTGCCATGGCGATGATGACATAATTGGTTGCCATGGCGACGATCATGCCTTAATACGTTGCCATGGCGATGATGTCATAATTGGTTGCCATGGCGACGGTGATGTCATAATTAGTTGCCATAGCGACGGTGATGTCATAATTGGTTGCCATGGCGACGATGATGCCTTAATACGTTGCCATGGCGACGGTGATATCATAATTGGTTGCCATGGTGACGGTGATGTCATAATTGGTTGCCATGGCGACGGTGATGTCATAATTGGTTGCCATGGCGACGATGATGCCTTAATACGTTGCCATGGCGATGATGTCATATTTGGTTGCCATGGCGATGGTGATGTCATAATTGGTTGCCATGGCGACGTGATGTCATAATTGGTTGCCATGGCGATGATGTCATAATTGGTTGCCATGGCGACGGTGATGTCATAATTGGTTGCCATGGCGACGATGATGCCTTAATATGTTGCCATGGCGATGATGTCATAATTGGTTGCCATGGCGACGATGATGCCTTAATACGTTGCCATGGCAACGGTGATGTCATAATTGGTTGACATGGCGACTATGATGCCTTAATACGTTGCCATGGCGATGATGTCATAATTGGTTGCCATGGCGACGGTGATGTCATAATTGGTTAACATGGCGACGGTAATGTCATAATTGGTTGACATGGCGATGATGTCATAATTGGTTGCCATGGCGATGATGATGCTTTAATACGTTGCCATGGCGACGATGAAGTCATAATTGGTTGCCATGGCGACGATGATGTCATAATTGGTTGCCATGGCGATTATGTCATAATTGGTTGCCATGGCGATGATGATGTCATAATTGGTTGCCATGGCGATGATGTCATAATTGGTTGCCATGGCGATGATGTCATAATTGGTTGCCATGACGATGATGTCATAATTGGTTGCCATGGTGACGATGATGCCTTAACACGTTGCCATGGCGACGGTGATGTCATAATTGGTTGCAATGGCGACGGTGATGTCATAATTGGTTGCCATGGCGACGATGATGTCTTAATACGTTGCCATGGCGACGGTGATGTCATTATTGGTTGCCATGGCGACGGTGATATCATAATTGGTTGCCATGGTGACGATGATGTCATAATTGGTTGCCATGGCGACGATGATGCCTTAATACGTTGCCATGGCGATGATGTCATAATTGGTTTCCATGGCGACGGTGATGTCATAATTGGTTGCCATGGCGACGATGATGCCTTAATACATTGCCATGGCGACGGTGATGTCATAATTGGTTGCCATGGCGATGATGTCATACTTGGTTGCCATGGCGACGGTGATGTCATAATTGGTTGCAATGGTGACGATGATGTCATAATTGGTTGCCATGGCGATGGTGATGTCATAATTGGTTGCCATGGCGATGATGATGTCATAATTGGTTGCCATGTCGACGATGATGCCTTAATACGTTCCCATGGCGATGATGTCATAATTGTTTGCCATGGCGACGATCATGCCTTAATACATTGCCATGGCGATGATGTCATAATTGGTTGCCATGGCGACGGTGATGTCATAATTGGTTGCCATAGCGACGGTGATGTCATAATTGGTTGCCATGGCGACGATGATGCCTTAATACGTTGCCATGGCGACGGTGATATCATAATTGGTTGCCATGGCGACGGAGATGTCATAATTGGTTGCCATGGCGACGGTGATGTCATAATTGGTTGCCATGGCGACGATGATGCCTTAATACGTTGCCATGGTGATGATGTCATAATTGGTTGCCATGGCGACGGTGATGTCATAATTGGCTGCCATGGCGACGGTGATGTCATAATTGGTTGCCATGGCGATGATGTCATAATTGGTTGCCATGGCGACGGTGATGTCATAATTTGTTGCCATGGCGACGATGATGCCTTAATACGTTGCCATGGCGATGATGTCATAATTGGTTGCCATGGCGACAATGATGCCTTAATACGTTGCCATGGCAACGGTGATGTCATAATTGGTTGCCTTTTCGACGATGATGCCTTAATACGTTGCCATGGCGATGATGTCATAATTGGTTGCCATGGCGACGGTGATGTCATAATTGGTTGCCATGGCGACGGTGATGTCATAATTGGTTGCCATGGCGACAATAATGTCATAATTGGTTGCCATGGCGACGATGATGCCTTAATACATTGACATGGCGATGATGTCATAATTGGTTGCCATGGCGACGGTGATGTCATAATTGGTTTCCATGGCGACGATGATGCCTTAATACGTTGCATGGCGATGATGTCATAATTGGTTGCCATGGCAAAGATGATGCCTTAATACGTTGCCATGGCGACGGTGATGTCATAATTTGTTGCCATGGTGATGATGTCATGCCATGGCGACGGTGATGTCATAATTGGTTGCTATGGCAACGATGATGTCATAATTGGTTGCCATGGAGACTATGATGCCTTAATACGTTGACATGGCGACGGTGATATCATTGGTTGCCATGGCGACGGTGATGTCATAATTGGTTGCCATGGCGACGTTGATGTCATAATTTGTTGCCATGGCAATGATGATGTCATAATTGGTTGCCATGGCGACGGTGATGTCATAATTGGTTGCTATGGCGACGATGATGTCATAATTGGTTGCCATGGAGACGATGATGCCTTAATACGTTGCCATGGTGACGGTGATATCATAATTGGTTGCCATGGCGACGGTGATGTCATAATTGGTTGCCATGGCGACGGTGATGCCTTGATACGTTGCCATGGCGACGGTGATGTCGTAATTGGTTGCCATGGCGACGGTGATGTCATAATTGGTTGCCATGGCGACGGTGATGTCATAATTGGTTGCCATGGCGATGATGCCTTAATACGTTGCCATGGCGACGGTGATGTCATAATTGGTTGCCATGGCGACAATGATGCCTTAATACATTGCCATGGCGATGATGTCATAATTGGTTGCCATGGTGACGGTGATGTCATAATTGGTTGCCATGGCGACGATGATGCCTTAATACGTTCCCATGGCGATGATGTCATAATTGGTTGCCATGGCAACGGTGATGTCATAATTGGTTGCCATGGCGACGATGATGACTTAATACGTTGACATGGCGATGATGTCATAATTGGTTTCCATGGCGACGGTGATGTCATAATTTTTTGCCATGGTGATGATGTCATGCCATGGCGACGGTGATGTCATAATTGGTTGCTATGGCAACGATGATGTCATAATTGGTTGCCATGGACACTATGATGCCTTAATACGTTGACATGGCGACGGTGATATCATTGGTTGCCATGGCGACGGTGATGTCATAATTGGTTGCCATGGCGACGGTGATGTCATAATTGGTTGCCATGGCAATGATGATGTCATAATTGGTTGCCATGGCGACGGTGATGTCATAATTGGTTGCTATGGCGACGATGATGTCATAATTGGTTGCCATGGAGACGATGATGCCTTAATACGTTGCCATGGTGACGGTGATATCATAATTGGTTTCCATGGCGACGGTGATGTCATAATTGGTTGCCATGGCGACAATGATTTCATAATTGGTTGCCATGGCGACGATGATGCCTTAATACGTTGACATGGCGATGATGTCATAATTGGTTGCCATGGCGACGGTGATGTCATAATTGGTTGCCATGGCGACGATGATGCCTTAATACGTTGCCATGGCGATGATGTCATAATTGGTTGCCATGGCGACGGTGATGTCATAATTGGTTGCCATGGCGACTGTGATGTCATAATTGGTTGCCATGGCGACAATGATGTCATAATTGGTTGCCATGGCGACGATGATGCCTTAATACGTTGACATGGCGATGATGTCATAATTGGTTGCCATGGTGACGGTGATGTCATAATTGGTTGCCATGGCGACGATGATGCCTTAATACGTTGCCATGGCGATGATGTCATAATTGGTTGCCATGGCGATGATGATGCCTTAATACGTTGCCATGGCGACGGTGATGTCATAATTTGTTGCCATGTCGATGATGATGTCATAATTGGTTGCCATGGCGACGGTGATGTCATAATTGGTTGCTATGGCTACGATGATGTCATAATTGGTTGCCATGGAGACTATGATGCCTTAATACGTTGCCATGGCGACGGTGATATCATTGGTTGCCATGGCTACGGTGATGTCATAATTGGTTGCCATGGCGGTGATGTCATAATTGGTTGCCATGGTGACGGTGATGTCATAATTGGTTGCCATGGCGACGATGATGCCTTAATACGTTGCCATCATGATGATGTCATAATTGGTTGCCATGGCGATGGTGATGTCATAATTGGTTGCCATGGCGATGGTGATGTCATAATTGGTTGCCATGGCGACAATAATGTCATAATTGGTTGCCATGGCGACGATGATGCCTTAATACGTTGACATGGCGATGATGTCATAATTGGTTGCCATGGCGACGGTGATGTCATAATTGGTTTCCATGGCGACGATGATGCCTTAATACGTTGCATGGCGATGATGTCATAATTGGTTGCCATGGCAAAGATGATGCCTTAATACGTTGCCATGGCGACGGTGATGTCATAATTTGTTGCCATGGTGATGATGATGTCATACCATGGCGACGGTGATGTCATAATTGGTTGCCATGGCGACGATGATGTCATAATTGGTTGCCATGGAGACGATGATGCCTTAATACGTTGCCATGGCGATGATGTCATAAATGGTTGCCATGGCGACGGTGATGTCATAATTGATTGCCATGGCGACGATTATGCCTTAATACGTTGCCATGGCGATGATGTCATAATTGGTTGCCATGGCGACGGTGATGTCATATTTGGTTGCCATGGCGACGGTGATGTCATAATTGGTTGCCATGGCGACAATGATGTCTTAATTGGTTGCCATGGCGACGATGATGCCTTAATATGTTGCCATGGCGATGATGTCATAATTGGTTGCCATGGCGACGGTGATGTCATAATTGGTTGCCATGGTGACGGTGATGTCATAATTGGTTGCCATGGCGACAATGATGTCATAATTGGTTGCCATGGTGACGATGATGCCTTAATACGTTGCCATGGCGATGATGTCATAATTGGTTGCCATGGCGACGGTGATGTCATAATTGGTTGCCATGGCGACGATGATGCCTTAATACGTTGCCATGGCGATGATGTCATAATTGGTTGCCATGGTGTCGGTGATGTAATAATTGGTTGCCATGGCGATGTTGATGTCATAATTCTTTGCCATGGCGACAATGATGTCATGATTGGTTGCCATGGCGACGATGATGCCTTAATATGTTGCCATGGCGACGGTGATGTCATAATTTGTTGCCATGGCGATGATGATGTCATAATTGGTTGCCATGGCGACGGTGATGTCATAATTGGTTGCCATGGCGACGATGATGCCTTAATACGTTGCCATGGCAATGATGTCATAAATGGTTGCCATGGCGACGGTGATGTCATAATTCGTTTGCCATGGTGACGGTGATGTCATAATTGGTTGCCATGGTGACGGTGATGTCATAATTGGTTGCCATGGCGACGGTGATGTCATAATTGGTTGCCATGACGATGATGATGTCATAATTGGTTGCCATGGCGATGATGTCATAATTGGTTGCCATGGCGATTATGTCATAATTGGTTGCCATGGCGACGATGATACCTTAATACGTTGCCATGGCGATGAAGTCATAATTGGTTGCCATGGCGATGATGATGTCATAATAGGTTGCCATGGCGACGGTGAGGTCATAATTGGTTGCCATGGCGATGATGTCATAATAGGTTGCCATGGCGATGATGTCATAATAGGTTGCCATGGCGACGGTGATGTCATAATTGGTTGCCATGGCGACGGTGATGTAATAATTGGTTGCCATGGCGACGATGATGCCTTAATACGTTGCCATGGCGACGATGATGCCTTAATATGTTGCCATGGCGACGGTGATGTCATAATTGGTTGCCATGGCGACGGTGATGTCATAATTGGTTGCATTGGCGACGGTGATGTCATAATTGGTTGCCATGACGATGATGATGTCATAATTGGTTGCCATGGCGATGATGTCATAATTGGTTGCCATGGCGACGGTGATGTCATAATTGGTTGCCATGGCGACGATGATGCCTTAATACGTTGCCATGGCGACGGTGATGTCATAATTGGTTGCCATGGCGACGATGATGCCTTAATACGTTGCCATGGCGATGATGTCATAATTGGTTGCCATGGCGACGGTGATGTCAGAATTGGTTGCCATGGCGACGATGATGCCTTAATACGTTGCCATGGCGATGATGTCATAATTGGTTGCCATGGCGACGATGATGCCTTAATACTTTGCCATGGTGACTGTGATGTCATAGTTTGTTGCCATGGCGATGATGATGTCATAATTGTTTGCCATGGCGACGGTGATGTCATAATTGGTTGCCATGGCGACGGTGATGTCATAATTGGTTGCCATGGCGACGATGATGCCTTAATACGTTGCCATGGCGATGATGTCATAATTGGTTGCCATGGCGACGGTGATGTCATAATTGGTTGCCATGGCGACGGTGATGTCATAATTGGTTGCCATGGCGACAATGATTTCATAAATGGTTGCCATGGCGACGATGATGCCTTAATACGTTGACATGGCGATGATGTCATAATTGGTTGCCATGGCAACGGTGATGTCATAATTGGTTGCCATGGCGACGGTTATGTCATAATTGTCTGCCATGGCGACAATGATGTCATAATTGGTTGCCATGGCGACGATGATGCCTTAATACGTTGACATGGCGATGATGTCATAATTGGTTGCCATGGTGACGGTGATGTCATAATTGGTTGCCATTGCGACGATGATGCCTTAATACGTTGCCATGGCGATTATGTCATAATTGGTTGCCATGGAGATGATGATGCCTTAATACATTGCCATGGCGACGGTGATGTCATAATTTGTTGCCATGTCGATGATGATGTCATAATTGGTTGCCATGGCGACGGTGATGTCATAATTGGTTGCTATGGCGACGATGATGTCATAATTGGTTGCCATGGAGACTATGATGCCTTAATACGTTGCCATGGCGACGGTGATATCATTGGTTGCCATGGCTACGGTGATGTCATAATTGGTTGCCATGGCGGTGATGTCATAATTGGTTGCCATGGCGACGGTAATGTCATAATTGGTTGCCATGGCGACGATGATGCCTTAATACGTTGCCATGGCGATGATGTCATAATTGGTTGCCATGGTGACGGTGATGTCATAACTGGTTGCCATGGCGACGATGATGCCTTGATACGTTGCCATGGCGATGATGTCATAATTGGTTGCCATGGCAACGGTGATGTCATAATTGGTTGCCATGGCGACGATGATGCCTTAATACGTTGACATGGCGATGATGTCATAATTGGTTGCCATGGCGACGGTGATGTCATAATTTTTTGCCATGGCGACGGTGATGTCATAATTGGTTGCCATGGCGATAATGTCATAATTGGTTGCCATGGCGACGGTGATGTCATAATTGGTTGCCATGGCGACGATGATGCCTTAATACGTTGCCATGGCGATGATGTCATAATTGGTTGCCATGGCGACGGTGATGTCATAATTGGTTGCCATGGCGACTGTGATGTCATAATTGGTTGCCATGGCGACAATGATTTCATAATTGGTTGCCATGGCGATGATGATGCCTTAATACGTTGACATGGCGATGATGTCATAATTGGTTGCCATGGCGACGCTGATGTCACAATTGGTTGCCATGGCGACGATGATGCCTTAATACGTTGCCATGGCGATGATGTCATAATTGGTTGCCATGGCGACGGTGATGTCATAATTGGTTGCCATGGCGACGGTGATGTCATACTTGGTTGCCATGGCGACAATGATGTCATAATTGGTTGCCATGGCGACGATGATGCCTTAATACGTTGACAAGGCGATGATTTCATAATTGGTTGCCATGGCGACGGTGATGTCATAATTGGTTGCCATGGCGACGATGATGCCTTAATACGTTGCCATGGCGATGATGTCATAATTGGTTGCCATGGCGATGATGATGCCTTAATACGTTGCCATGGCGACGGTGATGTCATAATTTGTTGCCATGGCGATGATGATGTCATAATTGGTTGCCATGGCGATGGTGATGTCATAATTGGTTGCTATGGCGACGATGATGTCATAATTGGTTGCCATGGAGACTATGATGCCTTAATACGTTGCCATGGCGACGGTGATATCATTGGTTGCCATGGCGACGGTGATGTCATAATTAGTTGCCATGGCGATGATGTCATAATTGGTTGCCATGGCGACGGTGATGTCATAATTGGTTGCCATGGCGACGATGATGCCTTAATACGTTGCCATGGTGATGATGTCATAATTGGTTGCCATGGCGATGGTGATGTCATAATTGGTTGCCATGGCGACGGTGATGTCATAATTTGTTGCCATGGTGATGATGATGTCATACCATGGCGACGGTGATGTCATAATTGGTTGCCATGGCGACGATGATGTCATAATTGGTTGCCATGGAGACGATGATGCCTTAATACGTTGCCATGGCGATGATGTCATAAATGGTTGCCATGGCGACGGTGATGTCATAATTGATTGCCATGGCGACGATTATGCCTTAATACGTTGCCATGGCGATGATGTCATAATTGGTTGCCATGGCGACGGTGATGTCATAATTGGTTGCCATGGCGACGGTGATGTCATAATTGGTTGCCATGGCGACAATGATGTCTTAATTGGTTGCCATGGCGACGATGATGCCTTAATATGTTGCCATGGCGATGATGTCATAATTGGTTGCCATGGCGACGGTGATGTCATAATTGGTTGCCATGGTGACGGTGATGTCATAATTGGTTGCCATGGCGACAATGATGTCATAATTGGTTGCCATGGTGACGATGATGCCTTAATACGTTGCCATGGCGATGATGTCATAATTGGTTGCCATGGCGACGGTGATGTCATAATTGGTTGCCATGGCGACGATGATGCCTTAATACGTTGCCATGGCGATGATGTCATAATTGGTTGCCATGGTGTCGGTGATGTAATAATTGGTTGCCATGGCGATGTTGATGTCATAATTCTTTGCCATGGCGACAATGATGTCATGATTGGTTGCCATGGCGACGATGATGCCTTAATATGTTGCCATGGCGACGGTGATGTCATAATTTGTTGCCATGGCGATGATGATGTCATAATTGGTTGCCATGGCGACGGTGATGTCATAATTGGTTGCCATGGCGACGATGATGCCTTAATACGTTGCCATGGCAATGATGTCATAAATGGTTGCCATGGCGACGGTGATGTCATAATTCGTTTGCCATGGTGACGGTGATGTCATAATTGGTTGCCATGGTGACGGTGATGTCATAATTGGTTGCCATGGCGACGGTGATGTCATAATTGGTTGCCATGACGATGATGATGTCATAATTGGTTGCCATGGCGATGATGTCATAATTGGTTGCCATGGCGATTATGTCATAATTGGTTGCCATGGCGACGATGATACCTTAATACGTTGCCATGGCGATGAAGTCATAATTGGTTGCCATGGCGATGATGATGTCATAATAGGTTGCCATGGCGACGGTGAGGTCATAATTGGTTGCCATGGCGATGATGTCATAATAGGTTGCCATGGCGATGATGTCATAATAGGTTGCCATGGCGACGGTGATGTCATAATTGGTTGCCATGGCGACGGTGATGTAATAATTGGTTGCCATGGCGACGATGATGCCTTAATACGTTGCCATGGCGACGATGATGCCTTAATATGTTGCCATGGCGACGGTGATGTCATAATTGGTTGCCATGGCGACGGTGATGTCATAATTGGTTGCATTGGCGACGGTGATGTCATAATTGGTTGCCATGACGATGATGATGTCATAATTGGTTGCCATGGCGATGATGTCATAATTGGTTGCCATGGCGACGGTGATGTCATAATTGGTTGCCATGGCGACGATGATGCCTTAATACGTTGCCATGGCGACGGTGATGTCATAATTGGTTGCCATGGCGACGATGATGCCTTAATACGTTGCCATGGCGATGATGTCATAATTGGTTGCCATGGCGACGGTGATGTCAGAATTGGTTGCCATGGCGACGATGATGCCTTAATACGTTGCCATGGCGATGATGTCATAATTGGTTGCCATGGCGACGATGATGCCTTAATACTTTGCCATGGTGACTGTGATGTCATAGTTTGTTGCCATGGCGATGATGATGTCATAATTGTTTGCCATGGCGACGGTGATGTCATAATTGGTTGCCATGGCGACGGTGATGTCATAATTGGTTGCCATGGCGACGATGATGCCTTAATACGTTGCCATGGCGATGATGTCATAATTGGTTGCCATGGCGACGGTGATGTCATAATTGGTTGCCATGGCGACGGTGATGTCATAATTGGTTGCCATGGCGACAATGATTTCATAAATGGTTGCCATGGCGACGATGATGCCTTAATACGTTGACATGGCGATGATGTCATAATTGGTTGCCATGGCAACGGTGATGTCATAATTGGTTGCCATGGCGACGGTTATGTCATAATTGTCTGCCATGGCGACAATGATGTCATAATTGGTTGCCATGGCGACGATGATGCCTTAATACGTTGACATGGCGATGATGTCATAATTGGTTGCCATGGTGACGGTGATGTCATAATTGGTTGCCATTGCGACGATGATGCCTTAATACGTTGCCATGGCGATTATGTCATAATTGGTTGCCATGGAGATGATGATGCCTTAATACATTGCCATGGCGACGGTGATGTCATAATTTGTTGCCATGTCGATGATGATGTCATAATTGGTTGCCATGGCGACGGTGATGTCATAATTGGTTGCTATGGCGACGATGATGTCATAATTGGTTGCCATGGAGACTATGATGCCTTAATACGTTGCCATGGCGACGGTGATATCATTGGTTGCCATGGCTACGGTGATGTCATAATTGGTTGCCATGGCGGTGATGTCATAATTGGTTGCCATGGCGACGGTAATGTCATAATTGGTTGCCATGGCGACGATGATGCCTTAATACGTTGCCATGGCGATGATGTCATAATTGGTTGCCATGGTGACGGTGATGTCATAACTGGTTGCCATGGCGACGATGATGCCTTGATACGTTGCCATGGCGATGATGTCATAATTGGTTGCCATGGCAACGGTGATGTCATAATTGGTTGCCATGGCGACGATGATGCCTTAATACGTTGACATGGCGATGATGTCATAATTGGTTGCCATGGCGACGGTGATGTCATAATTTTTTGCCATGGCGACGGTGATGTCATAATTGGTTGCCATGGCGATAATGTCATAATTGGTTGCCATGGCGACGGTGATGTCATAATTGGTTGCCATGGCGACGATGATGCCTTAATACGTTGCCATGGCGATGATGTCATAATTGGTTGCCATGGCGACGGTGATGTCATAATTGGTTGCCATGGCGACTGTGATGTCATAATTGGTTGCCATGGCGACAATGATTTCATAATTGGTTGCCATGGCGATGATGATGCCTTAATACGTTGACATGGCGATGATGTCATAATTGGTTGCCATGGCGACGCTGATGTCACAATTGGTTGCCATGGCGACGATGATGCCTTAATACGTTGCCATGGCGATGATGTCATAATTGGTTGCCATGGCGACGGTGATGTCATAATTGGTTGCCATGGCGACGGTGATGTCATACTTGGTTGCCATGGCGACAATGATGTCATAATTGGTTGCCATGGCGACGATGATGCCTTAATACGTTGACAAGGCGATGATTTCATAATTGGTTGCCATGGCGACGGTGATGTCATAATTGGTTGCCATGGCGACGATGATGCCTTAATACGTTGCCATGGCGATGATGTCATAATTGGTTGCCATGGCGATGATGATGCCTTAATACGTTGCCATGGCGACGGTGATGTCATAATTTGTTGCCATGGCGATGATGATGTCATAATTGGTTGCCATGGCGATGGTGATGTCATAATTGGTTGCTATGGCGACGATGATGTCATAATTGGTTGCCATGGAGACTATGATGCCTTAATACGTTGCCATGGCGACGGTGATATCATTGGTTGCCATGGCGACGGTGATGTCATAATTAGTTGCCATGGCGATGATGTCATAATTGGTTGCCATGGCGACGGTGATGTCATAATTGGTTGCCATGGCGACGATGATGCCTTAATACGTTGCCATGGTGATGATGTCATAATTGGTTGCCATGGCGATGGTGATGTCATAATTGGTTGCCATGGCGACGGTGATGTCATAATTGGTTGCCATGGCGACAATGATGTCATAATTGGTTGCCATGGCGACGATGATGCCTTAATACGTTGACATGGTGATGATGTCATAATTGGTTGCCATGGCGACGGTGATGTCATAATTGGTTTCCATGGCGACGATGATGCCTTAATACGTTGCATGGCGATGATGTCATAATTGGTTGCCATGGCAAAGATGATGCCTTAATACGTTGCCATGGCGACGGTGATGTCATAATTTGTTGCCATGGCGATGGTGATGTCATAATTGGTTGCCATGGCGACGGTGATTTCATAATTGGTTGCTCTGGCGACGATGATGTCATAATTGGTTGCCATGGAGATGATGATGCCTTAATACGTTGCCATGTCGATTATGTCATAAATGGTTGCCATGGCGACGGTGATGTCATAATTGGTTGCCATGGCGACGATTATGCCTTAATACGTTGCCATGGCGATGATGTCATAATTGGTTGCCATGGCGATGGTGAAGTCATAATTGGTTGCCATGGCGACGGTGATGTCACAATTGGTTGCCATGGCGACAATGATGTCATAATTGGTTGCCATGGCGACGATGATGCCTTAATACGTTGCCATGGCGATGATGTCATAATTGGTTGCCATGGCGACGGTGATGTCATAATTGGTTGCCATGGCGACGGTGATGTCATAATTGGTTGCCATGGCGATGATGTCATAATTTGTTGCCATGGCGACGGTGATGTCATAATTGGTTACCATGGCGACGATGATGCCTTAATACATTGCCATGGCGATGATGCCTTAATACATTGCCATGGCGATGATGTCATAATTGGTTGCCATGGCGACGGTGATGTCATAATTGGTTGCCATGGCGACGATGATGCCTTAATACGTTGCCATGGCGATGATGTCATAATTGGTTGCCATGGCGACGATCATGCCTTAATACGTTGCCATGGCGATGATGTCATAATTGGTTGCCATGGCGACGGTGATGTCATAATTAGTTGCCATAGCGACGGTGATGTCATAATTGGTTGCCATGGCGACGATGATGCCTTAATACGTTGCCATGGCGACGGTGATATCATAATTGGTTGCCATGGTGACGGTGATGTCATAATTGGTTGCCATGGCGACGGTGATGTCATAATTGGTTGCCATGGCGACGATGATGCCTTAATACGTTGCCATGGCGATGATGTCATATTTGGTTGCCATGGCGATGGTGATGTCATAATTGGTTGCCATGGCGACGTGATGTCATAATTGGTTGCCATGGCGATGATGTCATAATTGGTTGCCATGGCGACGGTGATGTCATAATTGGTTGCCATGGCGACGATGATGCCTTAATATGTTGCCATGGCGATGATGTCATAATTGGTTGCCATGGCGACGATGATGCCTTAATACGTTGCCATGGCAACGGTGATGTCATAATTGGTTGACATGGCGACTATGATGCCTTAATACGTTGCCATGGCGATGATGTCATAATTGGTTGCCATGGCGACGGTGATGTCATAATTGGTTAACATGGCGACGGTAATGTCATAATTGGTTGACATGGCGATGATGTCATAATTGGTTGCCATGGCGATGATGATGCTTTAATACGTTGCCATGGCGACGATGAAGTCATAATTGGTTGCCATGGCGACGATGATGTCATAATTGGTTGCCATGGCGATTATGTCATAATTGGTTGCCATGGCGATGATGATGTCATAATTGGTTGCCATGGCGATGATGTCATAATTGGTTGCCATGGCGATGATGTCATAATTGGTTGCCATGACGATGATGTCATAATTGGTTGCCATGGTGACGATGATGCCTTAACACGTTGCCATGGCGACGGTGATGTCATAATTGGTTGCAATGGCGACGGTGATGTCATAATTGGTTGCCATGGCGACGATGATGTCTTAATACGTTGCCATGGCGACGGTGATGTCATTATTGGTTGCCATGGCGACGGTGATATCATAATTGGTTGCCATGGTGACGATGATGTCATAATTGGTTGCCATGGCGACGATGATGCCTTAATACGTTGCCATGGCGATGATGTCATAATTGGTTTCCATGGCGACGGTGATGTCATAATTGGTTGCCATGGCGACGATGATGCCTTAATACATTGCCATGGCGACGGTGATGTCATAATTGGTTGCCATGGCGATGATGTCATACTTGGTTGCCATGGCGACGGTGATGTCATAATTGGTTGCAATGGTGACGATGATGTCATAATTGGTTGCCATGGCGATGGTGATGTCATAATTGGTTGCCATGGCGACGGTGATGTCGTAATTGGTTGCCATGGCGACGGTGATGTCATAATTGGTTGCCATGGCGACGGTGATGTCATAATTGGTTGCCATGGCGATGATGCCTTAATACGTTGCCATGGCGACGGTGATGTCATAATTGGTTGCCATGGCGACAATGATGCCTTAATACATTGCCATGGCGATGATGTCATAATTGGTTGCCATGGTGACGGTGATGTCATAATTGGTTGCCATGGCGACGATGATGCCTTAATACGTTCCCATGGCGATGATGTCATAATTGGTTGCCATGGCAACGGTGATGTCATAATTGGTTGCCATGGCGACGATGATGACTTAATACGTTGACATGGCGATGATGTCATAATTGGTTTCCATGGCGACGGTGATGTCATAATTTTTTGCCATGGCGACGGTGATGTCATAATTGGTTGCCATGGCGATGATGTCATAATTGGTTGCCATGGCGACGGTGATGTCATAATTGGTTGCCATGGCGACGATGATGCCTTAATACATTGCCATGGCGATGATGTCATAATTGGTTGCCATGGCGACGGTGATGTCATAATTGGTTGCCATGGCGACGGTGATGTCATAATTGGTTGCCATGTTGACGATGATGCCTTAATACGTTCCCATGGCGATGATGTCATAATTGTTTGCCATGGCGACGATCATGCCTTAATACATTGCCATGGCGATGATGTCATAATTGGTTGCCATGGCGACGGTGATGTCATAATTGGTTGCCATAGCGACGGTGATGTCATAATTGGTTGCCATGGCGACGATGATGCCTTAATACGTTGCCATGGCGACGGTGATATCATAATTGGTTGCCATGGCGACGGAGATGTCATAATTGGTTGCCATGGCGACGGTGATGTCATAATTGGTTGCCATGGCGACGATGATGCCTTAATACGTTGCCATGGTGATGATGTCATAATTGGTTGCCATGGCGACGGTGATGTCATAATTGGCTGCCATGGCGACGGTGATGTCATAATTGGTTGCCATGGCGATGATGTCATAATTGGTTGCCATGGCGACGGTGATGTCATAATTTGTTGCCATGGCGACGATGATGCCTTAATACGTTGCCATGGCGATGATGTCATAATTGGTTGCCATGGCGACAATGATGCCTTAATACGTTGCCATGGCAACGGTGATGTCATAATTGGTTGCCTTTTCGACGATGATGCCTTAATACGTTGCCATGGCGATGATGTCATAATTGTTTGCCATGGCGACGGTGATGTCATAATTGGTTGCCATGGCGACGGTGATGTCATAATTGGTTGCCATGGCGACAATAATGTCATAATTGGTTGCCATGGCGACGATGATGCCTTAATACGTTGACATGGCGATGATGTCATAATTGGTTGCCATGGCGACGGTGATGTCATAATTGGTTTCCATGGCGACGATGATGCCTTAATACGTTGCATGGCGATGATGTCATAATTGGTTGCCATGGCAAAGATGATGCCTTAATACGTTGCCATGGCGACGGTGATGTCATAATTTGTTGCCATGGTGATGATGTCATGCCATGGCGACGGTGATGTCATAATTGGTTGCTATGGCAACGATGATGTCATAATTGGTTGCCATGGAGACTATGATGCCTTAATACGTTGACATGGCGACGGTGATATCATTGGTTGCCATGGCGACGGTGATGTCATAATTGGTTGCCATGGCGACGTTGATGTCATAATTTGTTGCCATGGCAATGATGATGTCATAATTGGTTGCCATGGCGACGGTGATGTCATAATTGGTTGCTATGGCGACGATGATGTCATAATTGGTTGCCATGGAGACGATGATGCCTTAATACGTTGCCATGGTGACGGTGATATCATAATTGGTTGCCATGGCGACGGTGATGTCATAATTGGTTGCCATGGCGACGGTGATGCCTTGATACGTTGCCATGGCGACGGTGATGTCGTAATTGGTTGCCATGGCGACGGTGATGTCATAATTGGTTGCCATGGCGACGGTGATGTCATAATTGGTTGCCATGGCGATGATGCCTTAATACGTTGCCATGGCGACGGTGATGTCATAATTGGTTGCCATGGCGACAATGATGCCTTAATACATTGCCATGGCGATGATGTCATAATTGGTTGCCATGGTGACGGTGATGTCATAATTGGTTGCCATGGCGACGATGATGCCTTAATACGTTCCCATGGCGATGATGTCATAATTGGTTGCCATGGCAACGGTGATGTCATAATTGGTTGCCATGGCGACGATGATGACTTAATACGTTGACATGGCGATGATGTCATAATTGGTTTCCATGGCGACGGTGATGTCATAATTTTTTGCCATGGCGACGGTGATGTCATAATTGGTTGCCATGGCGATGATGTCATAATTGGTTGCCATGGCGACGGTGATGTCATAATTGGTTGCCATGGCGACGATGATGCCTTAATACATTGCCATGGCGATGATGTCATAATTGGTTGCCATGGCGACGGTGATGTCATAATTGGTTGCCATGGCGACGGTGATGTCATAATTGGTTGCCATGGCAATGATGTCATAATTGGTTGCCATGGCGACGGTGATGTCATAATTGGTTGCCATGGCGACGATGATGCCTTAATACGTTGCCATGGCGATGATGTCATAATTGGTTGCCATGGCGACGGTGATGTCATAATTGGTTGCCATGGCGACGGTGATGTCATAATTGGTTGCCATGGCGACAATGATTTCATAATTGGTTGCCATGGCGACGATGATGCCTTAATACGTTGACATGGCGATGATGTCATAATTGGTTGCCATGGCGACGGTGATGTCATAATTGGTTGCCATGGCGACGATGATGCCTTAATACGTTGCCATGGCGATGATGTCATAATTGGTTGCCATGGCGACGGTGATGTCATAATTGGTTGCCATGGCGACTGTGATGTCATAATTGGTTGCCATGGCGACAATGATGTCATAATTGGTTGCCATGGCGACGATGATGCCTTAATACGTTGACATGGCGATGATGTCATAATTGGTTGCCATGGTGACGGTGATGTCATAATTGGTTGCCATGGCGACGATGATGCCTTAATACGTTGCCATGGCGATGATGTCATAATTGGTTGCCATGGCGATGATGATGCCTTAATACGTTGCCATGGCGACGGTGATGTCATAATTTGTTGCCATGTCGATGATGATGTCATAATTGGTTGCCATGGCGACGGTGATGTCATAATTGGTTGCTATGGCTACGATGATGTCATAATTGGTTGCCATGGAGACTATGATGCCTTAATACGTTGCCATGGCGACGGTGATATCATTGGTTGCCATGGCTACGGTGATGTCATAATTGGTTGCCATGGCGGTGATGTCATAATTGGTTGCCATGGTGACGGTGATGTCATAATTGGTTGCCATGGCAACGATGATGCCTTAATACGTTGCCATCATGATGATGTCATAATTGGTTGCCATGGCGATGGTGATGTCATAATTGGTTGCCATGGCGATGGTGATGTCATAATTGGTTGCCATGGCGACAATAATGTCATAATTGGTTGCCATGGCGACGATGATGCCTTAATACGTTGACATGGCGATGATGTCATAATTGGTTGCCATGGCGACGGTGATGTCATAATTGGTTTCCATGGCGACGATGATGCCTTAATACGTTGCATGGCGATGATGTCATAATTGGTTGCCATGGCAAAGATGATGCCTTAATACGTTGCCATGGCGACGGTGATGTCATAATTTGTTGCCATGGTGATGATGATGTCATACCATGGCGACGGTGATGTCATAATTGGTTGCCATGGCGACGATGATGTCATAATTGGTTGCCATGGAGACGATGATGCCTTAATACGTTGCCATGGCGATGATGTCATAAATGGTTGCCATGGCGACGGTGATGTCATAATTGATTGCCATGGCGACGATTATGCCTTAATACGTTGCCATGGCGATGATGTCATAATTGGTTGCCATGGCGACGGTGATGTCATAATTGGTTGCCATGGCGACGGTGATGTCATAATTGGTTGCCATGGCGACAATGATGTCTTAATTGGTTGCCATGGCGACGATGATGCCTTAATATGTTGCCATGGCGATGATGTCATAATTGGTTGCCATGGCGACGGTGATGTCATAATTGGTTGCCATGGTGACGGTGATGTCATAATTGGTTGCCATGGCGACAATGATGTCATAATTGGTTGCCATGGTGACGATGATGCCTTAATACGTTGCCATGGCGATGATGTCATAATTGGTTGCCATGGCGACGGTGATGTCATAATTGGTTGCCATGGCGACGATGATGCCTTAATACGTTGCCATGGCGATGATGTCATAATTGGTTGCCATGGTGTCGGTGATGTAATAATTGGTTGCCATGGCGATGTTGATGTCATAATTCTTTGCCATGGCGACAATGATGTCATGATTGGTTGCCATGGCGACGATGATGCCTTAATATGTTGCCATGGCGACGGTGATGTCATAATTTGTTGCCATGGCGATGATGATGTCATAATTGGTTGCCATGGCGACGGTGATGTCATAATTGGTTGCCATGGCGACGATGATGCCTTAATACGTTGCCATGGCAATGATGTCATAAATGGTTGCCATGGCGACGGTGATGTCATAATTCGTTTGCCATGGTGACGGTGATGTCATAATTGGTTGCCATGGTGACGGTGATGTCATAATTGGTTGCCATGGCGACGGTGATGTCATAATTGGTTGCCATGACGATGATGATGTCATAATTGGTTGCCATGGCGATGATGTCATAATTGGTTGCCATGGCGATTATGTCATAATTGGTTGCCATGGCGACGATGATACCTTAATACGTTGCCATGGCGATGAAGTCATAATTGGTTGCCATGGCGATGATGATGTCATAATAGGTTGCCATGGCGACGGTGAGGTCATAATTGGTTGCCATGGCGATGATGTCATAATAGGTTGCCATGGCGATGATGTCATAATAGGTTGCCATGGCGACGGTGATGTCATAATTGGTTGCCATGGCGACGGTGATGTAATAATTGGTTGCCATGGCGACGATGATGCCTTAATACGTTGCCATGGCGACGATGATGCCTTAATATGTTGCCATGGCGACGGTGATGTCATAATTGGTTGCCATGGCGACGGTGATGTCATAATTGGTTGCATTGGCGACGGTGATGTCATAATTGGTTGCCATGACGATGATGATGTCATAATTGGTTGCCATGGCGATGATGTCATAATTGGTTGCCATGGCGACGGTGATGTCATAATTGGTTGCCATGGCGACGATGATGCCTTAATACGTTGCCATGGCGACGGTGATGTCATAATTGGTTGCCATGGCGACGATGATGCCTTAATACGTTGCCATGGCGATGATGTCATAATTGGTTGCCATGGCGACGGTGATGTCAGAATTGGTTGCCATGGCGACGATGATGCCTTAATACGTTGCCATGGCGATGATGTCATAATTGGTTGCCATGGCGACGATGATGCCTTAATACTTTGCCATGGTGACTGTGATGTCATAGTTTGTTGCCATGGCGATGATGATGTCATAATTGTTTGCCATGGCGACGGTGATGTCATAATTGGTTGCCAAGGCGACGGTGATGTCATAATTGGTTGCCATGGCGACGATGATGCCTTAATACGTTGCCATGGCGATGATGTCATAATTGGTTGCCATGGCGACGGTGATGTCATAATTGGTTGCCATGGCGACGGTGATGTCATAATTGGTTGCCATGGCGACAATGATTTCATAAATGGTTGCCATGGCGACGATGATGCCTTAATACGTTGACATGGCGATGATGTCATAATTGGTTGCCATGGCAACGGTGATGTCATAATTGGTTGCCATGGCGACGGTTATGTCATAATTGTCTGCCATGGCGACAATGATGTCATAATTGGTTGCCATGGCGACGATGATGCCTTAATACGTTGACATGGCGATGATGTCATAATTGGTTGCCATGGTGACGGTGATGTCATAATTGGTTGCCATTGCGACGATGATGCCTTAATACGTTGCCATGGCGATTATGTCATAATTGGTTGCCATGGAGATGATGATGCCTTAATACATTGCCATGGCGACGGTGATGTCATAATTTGTTGCCATGTCGATGATGATGTCATAATTGGTTGCCATGGCGACGGTGATGTCATAATTGGTTGCTATGGCGACGATGATGTCATAATTGGTTGCCATGGAGACTATGATGCCTTAATACGTTGCCATGGCGACGGTGATATCATTGGTTGCCATGGCTACGGTGATGTCATAATTGGTTGCCATGGCGGTGATGTCATAATTGGTTGCCATGGCGACGGTAATGTCATAATTGGTTGCCATGGCGACGATGATGCCTTAATACGTTGCCATGGCGATGATGTCATAATTGGTTGCCATGGTGACGGTGATGTCATAACTGGTTGCCATGGCGACGATGATGCCTTGATACGTTGCCATGGCGATGATGTCATAATTGGTTGCCATGGCAACGGTGATGTCATAATTGGTTGCCATGGCGACGATGATGCCTTAATACGTTGACATGGCGATGATGTCATAATTGGTTGCCATGGCGACGGTGATGTCATAATTTTTTGCCATGGCGACGGTGATGTCATAATTGGTTGCCATGGCGATAATGTCATAATTGGTTGCCATGGCGACGGTGATGTCATAATTGGTTGCCATGGCGACGATGATGCCTTAATACGTTGCCATGGCGATGATGTCATAATTGGTTGCCATGGCGACGGTGATGTCATAATTGGTTGCCATGGCGACTGTGATGTCATAATTGGTTGCCATGGCGACAATGATTTCATAATTGGTTGCCATGGCGACGATGATGCCTTAATACGTTGACATGGCGATGATGTCATAATTGGTTGCCATGGCGACGCTGATGTCACAATTGGTTGCCATGGCGACGATGATGCCTTAATACGTTGCCATGGCGATGATGTCATAATTGGTTGCCATGGCGACGGTGATGTCATAATTGGTTGCCATGGCGACGGTGATGTCATAATTGGTTGCCATGGCGACGATGATGCCTTAATACGTTGCCATGGCGATGATGTCATAATTGGTTGCCATGGCGATGATGATGCCTTAATACGTTGCCATGGCGACGGTGATGTCATAATTTGTTGCCATGGCGATGATGATGTCATAATTGGTTGCCATGGCGATGGTGATGTCATAATTGGTTGCTATGGCGACGATGATGTCATAATTGGTTGCCATGGAGACTATGATGCCTTAATACGTTGCCATGGCGACGGTGATATCATTGGTTGCCATGGCGACGGTGATGTCATAATTAGTTGCCATGGCGATGATGTCATAATTGGTTGCCATGGCGACGGTGATGTCATAATTGGTTGCCATGGCGACGATGATGCCTTAATACGTTGCCATGGTGATGATGTCATAATTGGTTGCCATGGCGATGGTGATGTCATAATTGGTTGCCATGGCGACGGTGATGTCATAATTGGTTGCCATGGCGACAATGATGTCATAATTGGTTGCCATGGCGACGATGATGCCTTAATACGTTGACATGGCGATGATGTCATAATTGGTTGCCATGGCGACGGTGATGTCATAATTGGTTTCCATGGCGACGATGATGCCTTAATACGTTGCATGGCGATGATGTCATAATTGGTTGCCATGGCAAAGATGATGCCTTAATACGTTGCCATGGCGACGGTGATGTCATAATTTGTTGCCATGGCGATGGTGATGTCATAATTGGTTGCCATGGCGACGGTGATTTCATAATTGGTTGCTCTGGCGACGATGATGTCATAATTGGTTGCCATGGAGATGATGATGCCTTAATACGTTGCCATGTCGATTATGTCATAAATGGTTGCCATGGCGACGGTGATGTCATAATTGGTTGCCATGGCGACGATTATGCCTTAATACGTTGCCATGGCGATGATGTCATAATTGGTTGCCATGGCGATGGTGAAGTCATAATTTGTTGCCATGGCGACGGTGATGTCACAATTGGTTGCCATGGCGACAATGATGTCATAATTGGTTGCCATGGCGACGATGATGCCTTAATACGTTGCCATGGCGATGATGTCATAATTGGTTGCCATGGCGACGGTGATGTCATAATTGGTTGCCATGGCGACGGTGATGTCATAATTGGTTGCCATGGCGATGATGTCATAATTTGTTGCCATGGCGACGGTGATGTCATAATTGGTTACCATGGCGACGATGATGCCTTAATACATTGCCATGGCGATGATGCCTTAATACATTGCCATGGCGATGATGTCATAATTGGTTGCCATGGCGACGGTGATGTCATAATTGGTTGCCATGGCGACGATGATGCCTTAATACGTTGCCATGGCGATGATGTCATAATTGGTTGCCATGGCGACGATCATGCCTTAATACGTTGCCATGGCGATGATGTCATAATTGGTTGCCATGGCGACGGTGATGTCATAATTAGTTGCCATAGCGACGGTGATGTCATAATTGGTTGCCATGGCGACGATGATGCCTTAATACGTTGCCATGGCGACGGTGATATCATAATTGGTTGCCATGGTGACGGTGATGTCATAATTGGTTGCCATGGCGACGGTGATGTCATAATTGGTTGCCATGGCGACGATGATGCCTTAATACGTTGCCATGGCGATGATGTCATATTTGGTTGCCATGGCGATGGTGATGTCATAATTGGTTGCCATGGCGACGTGATGTCATAATTGGTTGCCATGGCGATGATGTCATAATTGGTTGCCATGGCGACGGTGATGTCATAATTGGTTGCCATGGCGACGATGATGCCTTAATATGTTGCCATGGCGATGATGTCATAATTGGTTGCCATGGCGACGATGATGCCTTAATACGTTGCCATGGCAACGGTGATGTCATAATTGGTTGACATGGCGACTATGATGCCTTAATACGTTGCCATGGCGATGATGTCATAATTGGTTGCCATGGCGACGGTGATGTCATAATTGGTTAACATGGCGACGGTAATGTCATAATTGGTTGACATGGCGATGATGTCATAATTGGTTGCCATGGCGATGATGATGCTTTAATACGTTGCCATGGCGACGATGAAGTCATAATTGGTTGCCATGGCGACGATGATGTCATAATTGGTTGCCATGGCGATTATGTCATAATTGGTTGCCATGGCGATGATGATGTCATAATTGGTTGCCATGGCGATGATGTCATAATTGGTTGCCATGGCGATGATGTCATAATTGGTTGCCATGACGATGATGTCATAATTGGTTGCCATGGTGACGATGATGCCTTAACACGTTGCCATGGCGACGGTGATGTCATAATTGGTTGCAATGGCGACGGTGATGTCATAATTGGTTGCCATGGCGACGATGATGTCTTAATACGTTGCCATGGCGACGGTGATGTCATTATTGGTTGCCATGGCGACGGTGATATCATAATTGGTTGCCATGGTGACGATGATGTCATAATTGGTTGCCATGGCGACGATGATGCCTTAATACGTTGCCATGGCGATGATGTCATAATTGGTTTCCATGGCGACGGTGATGTCATAATTGGTTGCCATGGCGACGATGATGCCTTAATACATTGCCATGGCGACGGTGATGTCATAATTGGTTGCCATGGCGATGATGTCATACTTGGTTGCCATGGCGACGGTGATGTCATAATTGGTTGCAATGGTGACGATGATGTCATAATTGGTTGCCATGGCGATGGTGATGTCATAATTGGTTGCCATGGCGATGATGATGTCATAATTGGTTGCCATGTCGACGATGATGCCTTAATACGTTCCCATGGCGATGATGTCATAATTGTTTGCCATGGCGACGATCATGCCTTAATACATTGCCATGGCGATGATGTCATAATTGGTTGCCATGGCGACGGTGATGTCATAATTGGTTGCCATGGCGACGATGATGCCTTAATACGTTGCCATGGCGACGGTGATGTCATAATTGGTTGCCATGGCGACGATGATGCCTTAATACGTTGCCATGGTGATGATGTCATAATTGGTTGCCATGGCGACGGTGATGTCATAATTGGCTGCCATGGCGACGGTGATGTCATAATTGGTTGCCATGGCGATGATGTCATAATTGGTTGCCATGGCGACGGTGATGTCATAATTTGTTGCCATGGCGACGATGATGCCTTAATACGTTGCCATGGCGATGATGTCATAATTGGTTGCCATGGCGACAATGATGCCTTAATACGTTGCCATGGCAACGGTGATGTCATAATTGGTTGCCTTTTCGACGATGATGCCTTAATACGTTGCCATGGCGATGATGTCATAATTGGTTGCCATGGCGACGGTGATGTCATAATTGGTTGCCATGGCGACGGTGATGTCATAATTGGTTGCCATGGCGACAATAATGTCATAATTGGTTGCCATGGCGACGATGATGCCTTAATACGTTGACATGGCGATGATGTCATAATTGGTTGCCATGGCGACGGTGATGTCATAATTGGTTTCCATGGCGACGATGATGCCTTAATACGTTGCATGGCGATGATGTCATAATTGGTTGCCATGGCAAAGATGATGCCTTAATACGTTGCCATGGCGACGGTGATGTCATAATTTGTTGCCATGGTGATGATGTCATGCCATGGCGACGGTGATGTCATAATTGGTTGCTATGGCAACGATGATGTCATAATTGGTTGCCATGGAGACTATGATGCCTTAATACGTTGACATGGCGACGGTGATATCATTGGTTGCCATGGCGACGGTGATGTCATAATTGATTGCCATGGCGACGTTGATGTCATAATTTGTTGCCATGGCAATGATGATGTCATAATTGGTTGCCATGGCGACGGTGATGTCATAATTGGTTGCTATGGCGACGATGATGTCATAATTGGTTGCCATGGAGACGATGATGCCTTAATACGTTGCCATGGTGACGGTGATATCATAATTGGTTGCCATGGCGACGGTGATGTCATAATTGGTTGCCATGGCGACGGTGATGCCTTGATACGTTGCCATGGCGACGGTGATGTCGTAATTGGTTGCCATGGCGACGGTGATGTCATAATTGGTTGCCATGGCGACGGTGATGTCATAATTGGTTGCCATGGCGATGATGCCTTAATACGTTGCCATGGCGACGGTGATGTCATAATTGGTTGCCATGGCGACAATGATGCCTTAATACATTGCCATGGCGATGATGTCATAATTGGTTGCCATGGTGACGGTGATGTCATAATTGGTTGCCATGGCGACGATGATGCCTTAATACGTTCCCATGGCGATGATGTCATAATTGGTTGCCATGGCAACGGTGATGTCATAATTGGTTGCCATGGCGACGATGATGACTTAATACGTTGACATGGCGATGATGTCATAATTGGTTTCCATGGCGACGGTGATGTCATAATTTTTTGCCATGGCGACGGTGATGTCATAATTGGTTGCCATGGCGATGATGTCATAATTGGTTGCCATGGCGACGGTGATGTCATAATTGGTTGCCATGGCGACGATGATGCCTTAATACATTGCCATGGCGATGATGTCATAATTGGTTGCCATGGCGACGGTGATGTCATAATTGGTTGCCATGGCGACGGTGATGTCATAATTGGTTGCCATGGCAATGATGTCATAATTGGTTGCCATGGCGACGGTGATGTCATAATTGGTTGCCATGGCGACGATGATGCCTTAATACGTTGCCATGGCGATGATGTCATAATTGGTTGCCATGGCGACGGTGATGTCATAATTGGTTGCCATGGCGACGGTGATGTCATAATTGGTTGCCATGGCGACAATGATTTCATAATTGGTTGCCATGGCGACGATGATGCCTTAATACGTTGACATGGCGATGATGTCATAATTGGTTGCCATGGCGACGGTGATGTCATAATTGGTTGCCATGGCGACGATGATGCCTTAATACGTTGCCATGGCGATGATGTCATAATTGGTTGCCATGGCGACGGTGATGTCATAATTGGTTGCCATGGCGACTGTGATGTCATAATTGGTTGCCATGGCGACAATGATGTCATAATTGGTTGCCATGGCGACGATGATGCCTTAATACGTTGACATGGAGATGATGTCATAATTGGTTGCCATGGCGACGGTGATGTCATAATTGGTTGCCATGGCGACAATGATTTCATAATTGGTTGCCATGGCGACGATGATGCCTTAATACGTTGACATGGCGATGATGTCATAATTGGTTGCCATGGCGACGGTGATGTCATAATTGGTTGCCATGGCGACGATGATGCCTTAATACGTTGCCATGGCGATGATGTCATAATTGGTTGCCATGGCGACGGTGATGTCATAATTGGTTGCCATGGCGACTGTGATGTCATAATTGGTTGCCATGGCGACAATGATGTCATAATTGGTTGCCATGGCGACGATGATGCCTTAATACGTTGACATGGCGATGATGTCATAATTGGTTGCCATGGTGACGGTGATGTCATAATTGGTTGCCATGGCGACGATGATGCCTTAATACGTTGCCATGGCGATGATGTCATAATTGGTTGCCATGGCGATGATGATGCCTTAATACGTTGCCATGGCGACGGTGATGTCATAATTTGTTGCCATGTCGATGATGATGTCATAATTGGTTGCCATGGCGACGGTGATGTCATAATTGGTTGCTATGGCTACGATGATGTCATAATTGGTTGCCATGGAGACTATGATGCCTTAATACGTTGCCATGGCGACGGTGATATCATTGGTTGCCATGGCTACGGTGATGTCATAATTGGTTGCCATGGCGGTGATGTCATAATTGGTTGCCATGGTGACGGTGATGTCATAATTGGTTGCCATGGCAACGATGATGCCTTAATACGTTGCCATCATGATGATGTCATAATTGGTTGCCATGGCGATGGTGATGTCATAATTGGTTGCCATGGCGATGGTGATGTCATAATTGGTTGCCATGGCGACAATAATGTCATAATTGGTTGCCATGGCGACGATGATGCCTTAATACGTTGACATGGCGATGATGTCATAATTGGTTGCCATGGCGACGGTGATGTCATAATTGGTTTCCATGGCGAAGATGATGCCTTAATACGTTGCATGGCGATGATGTCATAATTGGTTGCCATGGCAAAGATGATGCCTTAATACGTTGCCATGGCGACGGTGATGTCATAATTTGTTGCCATGGTGATGATGATGTCATACCATGGCGACGGTGATGTCATAATTGGTTGCCATGGCGACGATGATGTCATAATTGGTTGCCATGGAGACGATGATGCCTTAATACGTTGCCATGGCGATGATGTCATAAATGGTTGCCATGGCGACGGTGATGTCATAATTGATTGCCATGGCGACGATTATGCCTTAATACGTTGCCATGGCGATGATGTCATAATTGGTTGCCATGGCGACGGTGATGTCATAATTGGTTGCCATGGCGACGGTGATGTCATAATTGGTTGCCATGGCGACAATGATGTCTTAATTGGTTGCCATGGCGACGATGATGCCTTAATATGTTGCCATGGCGATGATGTCATAATTGGTTGCCATGGCGACGGTGATGTCATAATTGGTTGCCATGGTGACGGTGATGTCATAATTGGTTGCCATGGCGACAATGATGTCATAATTGGTTGCCATGGTGACGATGATGCCTTAATACGTTGCCATGGCGATGATGTCATAATTGGTTGCCATGGCGACGGTGATGTCATAATTGGTTGCCATGGCGACGATGATGCCTTAATACGTTGCCATGGCGATGATGTCATAATTGGTTGCCATGGTGTCGGTGATGTAATAATTGGTTGCCATGGCGATGTTGATGTCATAATTCTTTGCCATGGCGACAATGATGTCATGATTGGTTGCCATGGCGACGATGATGCCTTAATATGTTGCCATGGCGACGGTGATGTCATAATTTGTTGCCATGGCGATGATGATGTCATAATTGGTTGCCATGGCGACGGTGATGTCATAATTGGTTGCCATGGCGACGATGATGCCTTAATACGTTGCCATGGCAATGATGTCATAAATGGTTGCCATGGCGACGGTGATGTCATAATTCGTTTGCCATGGTGACGGTGATGTCATAATTGGTTGCCATGGTGACGGTGATGTCATAATTGGTTGCCATGGCGACGGTGATGTCATAATTGGTTGCCATGACGATGATGATGTCATAATTGGTTGCCATGGCGATGATGTCATAATTGGTTGCCATGGCGATTATGTCATAATTGGTTGCCATGGCGACGATGATACCTTAATACGTTGCCATGGCGATGAAGTCATAATTGGTTGCCATGGCGATGATGATGTCATAATAGGTTGCCATGGCGACGGTGAGGTCATAATTGGTTGCCATGGCGATGATGTCATAATAGGTTGCCATGGCGATGATGTCATAATAGGTTGCCATGGCGACGGTGATGTCATAATTGGTTGCCATGGCGACGGTGATGTAATAATTGGTTGCCATGGCGACGATGATGCCTTAATACGTTGCCATGGCGACGATGATGCCTTAATATGTTGCCATGGCGACGGTGATGTCATAATTGGTTGCCATGGCGACGGTGATGTCATAATTGGTTGCATTGGCGACGGTGATGTCATAATTGGTTGCCATGACGATGATGATGTCATAATTGGTTGCCATGGCGATGATGTCATAATTGGTTGCCATGGCGACGGTGATGTCATAATTGGTTGCCATGGCGACGATGATGCCTTAATACGTTGCCATGGCGACGGTGATGTCATAATTGGTTGCCATGGCGACGATGATGCCTTAATACGTTGCCATGGCGATGATGTCATAATTGGTTGCCATGGCGACGGTGATGTCAGAATTGGTTGCCATGGCGACGATGATGCCTTAATACGTTGCCATGGCGATGATGTCATAATTGGTTGCCATGGCGACGATGATGCCTTAATACTTTGCCATGGTGACTGTGATGTCATAGTTTGTTGCCATGGCGATGATGATGTCATAATTGTTTGCCATGGCGACGGTGATGTCATAATTGGTTGCCAAGGCGACGGTGATGTCATAATTGGTTGCCATGGCGACGATGATGCCTTAATACGTTGCCATGGCGATGATGTCATAATTGGTTGCCATGGCGACGGTGATGTCATAATTGGTTGCCATGGCGACGGTGATGTCATAATTGGTTGCCATGGCGACAATGATTTCATAAATGGTTGCCATGGCGACGATGATGCCTTAATACGTTGACATGGCGATGATGTCATAATTGGTTGCCATGGCAACGGTGATGTCATAATTGGTTGCCATGGCGACGGTTATGTCATAATTGTCTGCCATGGCGACAATGATGTCATAATTGGTTGCCATGGCGACGATGATGCCTTAATACGTTGACATGGCGATGATGTCATAATTGGTTGCCATGGTGACGGTGATGTCATAATTGGTTGCCATTGCGACGATGATGCCTTAATACGTTGCCATGGCGATTATGTCATAATTGGTTGCCATGGAGATGATGATGCCTTAATACATTGCCATGGCGACGGTGATGTCATAATTTGTTGCCATGTCGATGATGATGTCATAATTGGTTGCCATGGCGACGGTGATGTCATAATTGGTTGCTATGGCGACGATGATGTCATAATTGGTTGCCATGGAGACTATGATGCCTTAATACGTTGCCATGGCGACGGTGATATCATTGGTTGCCATGGCTACGGTGATGTCATAATTGGTTGCCATGGCGGTGATGTCATAATTGGTTGCCATGGCGACGGTAATGTCATAATTGGTTGCCATGGCGACGATGATGCCTTAATACGTTGCCATGGCGATGATGTCATAATTGGTTGCCATGGTGACGGTGATGTCATAACTGGTTGCCATGGCGACGATGATGCCTTGATACGTTGCCATGGCGATGATGTCATAATTGGTTGCCATGGCAACGGTGATGTCATAATTGGTTGCCATGGCGACGATGATGCCTTAATACGTTGACATGGCGATGATGTCATAATTGGTTGCCATGGCGACGGTGATGTCATAATTTTTTGCCATGGCGACGGTGATGTCATAATTGGTTGCCATGGCGATAATGTCATAATTGGTTGCCATGGCGACGGTGATGTCATAATTGGTTGCCATGGCGACGATGATGCCTTAATACGTTGCCATGGCGATGATGTCATAATTGGTTGCCATGGCGACGGTGATGTCATAATTGGTTGCCATGGCGACTGTGATGTCATAATTGGTTGCCATGGCGACAATGATTTCATAATTGGTTGCCATGGCGACGATGATGCCTTAATACGTTGACATGGCGATGATGTCATAATTGGTTGCCATGGCGACGCTGATGTCACAATTGGTTGCCATGGCGACGATGATGCCTTAATACGTTGCCATGGCGATGATGTCATAATTGGTTGCCATGGCGACGGTGATGTCATAATTGGTTGCCATGGCGACGGTGATGTCATAATTGGTTGCCATGGCGACGATGATGCCTTAATACGTTGCCATGGCGATGATGTCATAATTGGTTGCCATGGCGATGATGATGCCTTAATACGTTGCCATGGCGACGGTGATGTCATAATTTGTTGCCATGGCGATGATGATGTCATAATTGGTTGCCATGGCGATGGTGATGTCATAATTGGTTGCTATGGCGACGATGATGTCATAATTGGTTGCCATGGAGACTATGATGCCTTAATACGTTGCCATGGCGACGGTGATATCATTGGTTGCCATGGCGACGGTGATGTCATAATTAGTTGCCATGGCGATGATGTCATAATTGGTTGCCATGGCGACGGTGATGTCATAATTGGTTGCCATGGCGACGATGATGCCTTAATACGTTGCCATGGTGATGATGTCATAATTGGTTGCCATGGCGATGGTGATGTCATAATTGGTTGCCATGGCGACGGTGATGTCATAATTGGTTGCCATGGCGACAATGATGTCATAATTGGTTGCCATGGCGACGATGATGCCTTAATACGTTGACATGGCGATGATGTCATAATTGGTTGCCATGGCGACGGTGATGTCATAATTGGTTTCCATGGCGACGATGATGCCTTAATACGTTGCATGGCGATGATGTCATAATTGGTTGCCATGGCAAAGATGATGCCTTAATACGTTGCCATGGCGACGGTGATGTCATAATTTGTTGCCATGGCGATGGTGATGTCATAATTGGTTGCCATGGCGACGGTGATTTCATAATTGGTTGCTCTGGCGACGATGATGTCATAATTGGTTGCCATGGAGATGATGATGCCTTAATACGTTGCCATGTCGATTATGTCATAAATGGTTGCCATGGCGACGGTGATGTCATAATTGGTTGCCATGGCGACGATTATGCCTTAATACGTTGCCATGGCGATGATGTCATAATTGGTTGCCATGGCGATGGTGAAGTCATAATTGGTTGCCATGGCGACGGTGATGTCACAATTGGTTGCCATGGCGACAATGATGTCATAATTGGTTGCCATGGCGACGATGATGCCTTAATACGTTGCCATGGCGATGATGTCATAATTGGTTGCCATGGCGACGGTGATGTCATAATTGGTTGCCATGGCGACGGTGATGTCATAATTGGTTGCCATGGCGATGATGTCATAATTTGTTGCCATGGCGACGGTGATGTCATAATTGGTTACCATGGCGACGATGATGCCTTAATACATTGCCATGGCGATGATGCCTTAATACATTGCCATGGCGATGATGTCATAATTGGTTGCCATGGCGACGGTGATGTCATAATTGGTTGCCATGGCGACGATGATGCCTTAATACGTTGCCATGGCGATGATGTCATAATTGGTTGCCATGGCGACGATCATGCCTTAATACGTTGCCATGGCGATGATGTCATAATTGGTTGCCATGGCGACGGTGATGTCATAATTAGTTGCCATAGCGACGGTGATGTCATAATTGGTTGCCATGGCGACGATGATGCCTTAATACGTTGCCATGGCGACGGTGATATCATAATTGGTTGCCATGGTGACGGTGATGTCATAATTGGTTGCCATGGCGACGGTGATGTCATAATTGGTTGCCATGGCGACGATGATGCCTTAATACGTTGCCATGGCGATGATGTCATATTTGGTTGCCATGGCGATGGTGATGTCATAATTGGTTGCCATGGCGACGTGATGTCATAATTGGTTGCCATGGCGATGATGTCATAATTGGTTGCCATGGCGACGGTGATGTCATAATTGGTTGCCATGGCGACGATGATGCCTTAATATGTTGCCATGGCGATGATGTCATAATTGGTTGCCATGGCGACGATGATGCCTTAATACGTTGCCATGGCAACGGTGATGTCATAATTGGTTGACATGGCGACTATGATGCCTTAATACGTTGCCATGGCGATGATGTCATAATTGGTTGCCATGGCGACGGTGATGTCATAATTGGTTAACATGGCGACGGTAATGTCATAATTGGTTGACATGGCGATGATGTCATAATTGGTTGCCATGGCGATGATGATGCTTTAATACGTTGCCATGGCGACGATGAAGTCATAATTGGTTGCCATGGCGACGATGATGTCATAATTGGTTGCCATGGCGATTATGTCATAATTGGTTGCCATGGCGATGATGATGTCATAATTGGTTGCCATGGCGATGATGTCATAATTGGTTGCCATGGCGATGATGTCATAATTGGTTGCCATGACGATGATGTCATAATTGGTTGCCATGGTGACGATGATGCCTTAACACGTTGCCATGGCGACGGTGATGTCATAATTGGTTGCAATGGCGACGGTGATGTCATAATTGGTTGCCATGGCGACGATGATGTCTTAATACGTTGCCATGGCGACGGTGATGTCATTATTGGTTGCCATGGCGACGGTGATATCATAATTGGTTGCCATGGTGACGATGATGTCATAATTGGTTGCCATGGCGACGATGATGCCTTAATACGTTGCCATGGCGATGATGTCATAATTGGTTTCCATGGCGACGGTGATGTCATAATTGGTTGCCATGGCGACGATGATGCCTTAATACATTGCCATGGCGACGGTGATGTCATAATTGGTTGCCATGGCGATGATGTCATACTTGGTTGCCATGGCGACGGTGATGTCATAATTGGTTGCAATGGTGACGATGATGTCATAATTGGTTGCCATGGCGATGGTGATGTCATAATTGGTTGCCATGGCGATGATGATGTCATAATTGGTTGCCATGTCGACGATGATGCCTTAATACGTTCCCATGGCGATGATGTCATAATTGTTTGCCATGGCGACGATCATGCCTTAATACATTGCCATGGCGATGATGTCATAATTGGTTGCCATGGCGACGGTGATGTCATAATTGGTTGCCATAGCGACGGTGATGTCATAATTGGTTGCCATGGCGACGATGATGCCTTAATACGTTGCCATGGCGACGGTGATGTCATAATTGGTTGCCATGGCGACGATGATGCCTTAATACGTTGCCATGGTGATGATGTCATAATTGGTTGCCATGGCGACGGTGATGTCATAATTGGCTGCCATGGCGACGGTGATGTCATAATTGGTTGCCATGGCGATGATGTCATAATTGGTTGCCATGGCGACGGTGATGTCATAATTTGTTGCCATGGCGACGATGATGCCTTAATACGTTGCCATGGCGATGATGTCATAATTGGTTGCCATGGCGACAATGATGCCTTAATACGTTGCCATGGCAACGGTGATGTCATAATTGGTTGCCTTTTCGACGATGATGCCTTAATACGTTGCCATGGCGATGATGTCATAATTGGTTGCCATGGCGACGGTGATGTCATAATTGGTTGCCATGGCGACGGTGATGTCATAATTGGTTGCCATGGCGACAATAATGTCATAATTGGTTGCCATGGCGACGATGATGCCTTAATACGTTGACATGGCGATGATGTCATAATTGGTTGCCATGGCGACGGTGATGTCATAATTGGTTTCCATGGCGACGATGATGCCTTAATACGTTGCATGGCGATGATGTCATAATTGGTTGCCATGGCAAAGATGATGCCTTAATACGTTGCCATGGCGACGGTGATGTCATAATTTGTTGCCATGGTGATGATGTCATGCCATGGCGACGGTGATGTCATAATTGGTTGCTATGGCAACGATGATGTCATAATTGGTTGCCATGGAGACTATGAAGCCTTAATACGTTGACATGGCGACGGTGATATCATTGGTTGCCATGGCGACGGTGATGTCATAATTGATTGCCATGGCGACGTTGATGTCATAATTTGTTGCCATGGCAATGATGATGTCATAATTGGTTGCCATGGCGACGGTGATGTCATAATTGGTTGCTATGGCGACGATGATGTCATAATTGGTTGCCATGGAGACGATGATGCCTTAATACGTTGCCATGGTGACGGTGATATCATAATTGGTTGCCATGGCGACGGTGATGTCATAATTGGTTGCCATGGCGACGGTGATGCCTTGATACGTTGCCATGGCGACGGTGATGTCGTAATTGGTTGCCATGGCGACGGTGATGTCATAATTGGTTGCCATGGCGACGGTGATGTCATAATTGGTTGCCATGGCGATGATGCCTTAATACGTTGCCATGGCGATGATGTCATAATTGGTTGCCATGGCGACGGTGATGTCATAATTGGTTAACATGGCGACGGTAATGTCATAATTGGTTGACATGGCGATGATGTCATAATTGGTTGCCATGGCGATGATGATGCTTTAATACGTTGCCATGGCGACGATGAAGTCATAATTGGTTGCCATGGCGACGATGATGTCATAATTGGTTGCCATGGCGATTATGTCATAATTGGTTGCCATGGCGATGATGATGTCATAATTGGTTGCCATGGCGATGATGTCATAATTGGTTGCCATGGCGATGATGTCATAATTGGTTGCCATGACGATGATGTCATAATTGGTTGCCATGGTGACGATGATGCCTTAACACGTTGCCATGGCGACGGTGATGTCATAATTGGTTGCAATGGCGACGGTGATGTCATAATTGGTTGCCATGGCGACGATGATGTCTTAATACGTTGCCATGGCGACGGTGATGTCATTATTGGTTGCCATGGCGACGGTGATATCATAATTGGTTGCCATGGTGACGATGATGTCATAATTGGTTGCCATGGCGACGATGATGCCTTAATACGTTGCCATGGCGATGATGTCATAATTGGTTTCCATGGCGACGGTGATGTCATAATTGGTTGCCATGGCGACGATGATGCCTTAATACATTGCCATGGCGACGGTGATGTCATAATTGGTTGCCATGGCGATGATGTCATACTTGGTTGCCATGGCGACGGTGATGTCATAATTGGTTGCAATGGTGACGATGATGTCATAATTGGTTGCCATGGCGATGGTGATGTCATAATTGGTTGCCATGGCGATGATGATGTCATAATTGGTTGCCATGTCGACGATGATGCCTTAATACGTTCCCATGGCGATGATGTCATAATTGTTTGCCATGGCGACGATCATGCCTTAATACATTGCCATGGCGATGATGTCATAATTGGTTGCCATGGCGACGGTGATGTCATAATTGGTTGCCATAGCGACGGTGATGTCATAATTGGTTGCCATGGCGACGATGATGCCTTAATACGTTGCCATGGCGATTATGTCATAATTGGTTGCCATGGAGATGATGATGCCTTAATACATTGCCATGGCGACGGTGATGTCATAATTTGTTGCCATGTCGATGATGATGTCATAATTGGTTGCCATGGCGACGGTGATGTCATAATTGGTTGCTATGGCGACGATGATGTCATAATTGGTTGCCATGGAGACTATGATGCCTTAATACGTTGCCATGGCGACGGTGATATCATTGGTTGCCATGGCTACGGTGATGTCATAATTGGTTGCCATGGCGGTGATGTCATAATTGGTTGCCATGGCGACGGTAATGTCATAATTGGTTGCCATGGCGACGATGATGCCTTAATACGTTGCCATGGCGATGATGTCATAATTGGTTGCCATGGTGACGGTGAAGTCATAACTGGTTGCCATGGCGACGATGATGCCTTGATACGTTGCCATGGCGATGATGTCATAATTGGTTGCCATGGCAACGGTGATGTCATAATTGGTTGCCATGGCGACGATGATGCCTTAATACGTTGACATGGCGATGATGTCATAATTGGTTGCCATGGCGACGGTGATGTCATAATTTTTTGCCATGGCGACGGTGATGTCATAATTGGTTGCCATGGCGATAATGTCATAATTGGTTGCCATGGCGACGGTGATGTCATAATTGGTTGCCATGGCGACGATGATGCCTTAATACGTTGCCATGGCGATGATGTCATAATTGGTTGCCATGGCGACGGTGATGTCATAATTGGTTGCCATGGCGACTGTGATGTCATAATTGGTTGCCATGGCGACAATGATTTCATAATTGGTTGCCATGGCGACGATGATGCCTTAATACGTTGACATGGCGATGATGTCATAATTGGTTGCCATGGCGACGCTGATGTCACAATTGGTTGCCATGGCGACGATGATGCCTTAATACGTTGCCATGGCGATGATGTCATAATTGGTTGCCATGGCGACGGTGATGTCATAATTGGTTGCCATGGCGACGGTGATGTCATAATTGGTTGCCATGGCGACGATGATGCCTTAATACGTTGCCATGGCGATGATGTCATAATTGGTTGCCATGGCGATGATGATGCCTTAATACGTTGCCATGGCGACGGTGATGTCATAATTTGTTGCCATGGCGATGATGATGTCATAATTGGTTGCCATGGCGATGGTGATGTCATAATTGGTTGCTATGGCGACGATGATGTCATAATTGGTTGCCATGGAGACTATGATGCCTTAATACGTTGCCATGGCGACGGTGATATCATTGGTTGCCATGGCGACGGTGATGTCATAATTAGTTGCCATGGCGATGATGTCATAATTGGTTGCCATGGCGACGGTGATGTCATAATTGGTTGCCATGGCGACGATGATGCCTTAATACGTTGCCATGGTGATGATGTCATAATTGGTTGCCATGGCGATGGTGATGTCATAATTGGTTGCCATGGCGACGGTGATGTCATAATTGGTTGCCATGGCGACAATGATGTCATAATTGGTTGCCATGGCGACGATGATGCCTTAATACGTTGACATGGCGATGATGTCATAATTGGTTGCCATGGCGACGGTGATGTCATAATTGGTTTCCATGGCGACGATGATGCCTTAATACGTTGCATGGCGATGATGTCATAATTGGTTGCCATGGCAAAGATGATGCCTTAATACGTTGCCATGGCGACGGTGATGTCATAATTTGTTGCCATGGCGATGGTGATGTCATAATTGGTTGCCATGGCGACGGTGATTTCATAATTGGTTGCTCTGGCGACGATGATGTCATAATTGGTTGCCATGGAGATGATGATGCCTTAATACGTTGCCATGTCGATTATGTCATAAATGGTTGCCATGGCGACGGTGATGTCATAATTGGTTGCCATGGCGACGATTATGCCTTAATACGTTGCCATGGCGATGATGTCATAATTGGTTGCCATGGCGATGGTGAAGTCATAATTGGTTGCCATGGCGACGGTGATGTCACAATTGGTTGCCATGGCGACAATGATGTCATAATTGGTTGCCATGGCGACGATGATGCCTTAATACGTTGCCATGGCGATGATGTCATAATTGGTTGCCATGGCGACGGTGATGTCATAATTGGTTGCCATGGCGACGGTGATGTCATAATTGGTTGCCATGGCGATGATGTCATAATTTGTTGCCATGGCGACGGTGATGTCATAATTGGTTACCATGGCGACGATGATGCCTTAATACATTGCCATGGCGATGATGCCTTAATACATTGCCATGGCGATGATGTCATAATTGGTTGCCATGGCGACGGTGATGTCATAATTGGTTGCCATGGCGACGATGATGCCTTAATACGTTGCCATGGCGATGATGTCATAATTGGTTGCCATGGCGACGATCATGCCTTAATACGTTGCCATGGCGATGATGTCATAATTGGTTGCCATGGCGACGGTGATGTCATAATTAGTTGCCATAGCGACGGTGATGTCATAATTGGTTGCCATGGCGACGATGATGCCTTAATACGTTGCCATGGCGACGGTGATATCATAATTGGTTGCCATGGTGACGGTGATGTCATAATTGGTTGCCATGGCGACGGTGATGTCATAATTGGTTGCCATGGCGACGATGATGCCTTAATACGTTGCCATGGCGATGATGTCATATTTGGTTGCCATGGCGATGGTGATGTCATAATTGGTTGCCATGGCGACGTGATGTCATAATTGGTTGCCATGGCGATGATGTCATAATTGGTTGCCATGGCGACGGTGATGTCATAATTGGTTGCCATGGCGACGATGATGCCTTAATATGTTGCCATGGCGATGATGTCATAATTGGTTGCCATGGCGACGATGATGCCTTAATACGTTGCCATGGCAACGGTGATGTCATAATTGGTTGACATGGCGACTATGATGCCTTAATACGTTGCCATGGCGATGATGTCATAATTGGTTGCCATGGCGACGGTGATGTCATAATTGGTTAACATGGCGACGGTAATGTCATAATTGGTTGACATGGCGATGATGTCATAATTGGTTGCCATGGCGATGATGATGCTTTAATACGTTGCCATGGCGACGATGAAGTCATAATTGGTTGCCATGGCGACGATGATGTCATAATTGGTTGCCATGGCGATTATGTCATAATTGGTTGCCATGGCGATGATGATGTCATAATTGGTTGCCATGGCGATGATGTCATAATTGGTTGCCATGGCGATGATGTCATAATTGGTTGCCATGACGATGATGTCATAATTGGTTGCCATGGTGACGATGATGCCTTAACACGTTGCCATGGCGACGGTGATGTCATAATTGGTTGCAATGGCGACGGTGATGTCATAATTGGTTGCCATGGCGACGATGATGTCTTAATACGTTGCCATGGCGACGGTGATGTCATTATTGGTTGCCATGGCGACGGTGATATCATAATTGGTTGCCATGGTGACGATGATGTCATAATTGGTTGCCATGGCGACGATGATGCCTTAATACGTTGCCATGGCGATGATGTCATAATTGGTTTCCATGGCGACGGTGATGTCATAATTGGTTGCCATGGCGACGATGATGCCTTAATACATTGCCATGGCGACGGTGATGTCATAATTGGTTGCCATGGTGATGATGTCATACTTGGTTGCCATGGCGACGGTGATGTCATAATTGGTTGCAATGGTGACGATGATGTCATAATTGGTTGCCATGGCGATGGTGATGTCATAATTGGTTGCCATGGCGATGATGATGTCATAATTGGTTGCCATGTCGACGATGATGCCTTAATACGTTCCCATGGCGATGATGTCATAATTGTTTGCCATGGCGACGATCATGCCTTAATACATTGCCATGGCGATGATGTCATAATTGGTTGCCATGGCGACGGTGATGTCATAATTGGTTGCCATAGCGACGGTGATGTCATAATTGGTTGCCATGGCGACGATGATGCCTTAATACGTTGCCATGGCGACGGTGATGTCATAATTGGTTGCCATGGCGACGATGATGCCTTAATACGTTGCCATGGTGATGATGTCATAATTGGTTGCCATGGCGACGGTGATGTCATAATTGGCTGCCATGGCGACGGTGATGTCATAATTGGTTGCCATGGCGATGATGTCATAATTGGTTGCCATGGCGACGGTGATGTCATAATTTGTTGCCATGGCGACGATGATGCCTTAATACGTTGCCATGGCGATGATGTCATAATTGGTTGCCATGGCGACAATGATGCCTTAATACGTTGCCATGGCAACGGTGATGTCATAATTGGTTGCCTTTTCGACGATGATGCCTTAATACGTTGCCATGGCGATGATGTCATAATTGGTTGCCATGGCGACGGTGATGTCATAATTGGTTGCCATGGCGACGGTGATGTCATAATTGGTTGCCATGGCGACAATAATGTCATAATTGGTTGCCATGGCGACGATGATGCCTTAATACGTTGACATGGCGATGATGTCATAATTGGTTGCCATGGCGACGGTGATGTCATAATTGGTTTCCATGGCGACGATGATGCCTTAATACGTTGCATGGCGATGATGTCATAATTGGTTGCCATGGCAAAGATGATGCCTTAATACGTTGCCATGGCGACGGTGATGTCATAATTTGTTGCCATGGTGATGATGTCATGCCATGGCGACGGTGATGTCATAATTGGTTGCTATGGCAACGATGATGTCATAATTGGTTGCCATGGAGACTATGATGCCTTAATACGTTGACATGGCGACGGTGATATCATTGGTTGCCATGGCGACGGTGATGTCATAATTGATTGCCATGGCGACGTTGATGTCATAATTTGTTGCCATGGCAATGATGATGTCATAATTGGTTGCCATGGCGACGGTGATGTCATAATTGGTTGCTATGGCGACGATGATGTCATAATTGGTTGCCATGGAGACGATGATGCCTTAATACGTTGCCATGGTGACGGTGATATCATAATTGGTTGCCATGGCGACGGTGATGTCATAATTGGTTGCCATGGCGACGGTGATGCCTTGATACGTTGCCATGGCGACGGTGATGTCGTAATTGGTTGCCATGGCGACGGTGATGTCATAATTGGTTGCCATGGCGACGGTGATGTCATAATTGGTTGCCATGGCGATGATGCCTTAATACGTTGCCATGGCGACGGTGATGTCATAATTGGTTGCCATGGCGACAATGATGCCTTAATACATTGCCATGGCGATGATGTCATAATTGGTTGCCATGGTGACGGTGATGTCATAATTGGTTGCCATGGCGACGATGATGCCTTAATACGTTCCCATGGCGATGATGTCATAATTGGTTGCCATGGCAACGGTGATGTCATAATTGGTTGCCATGGCGACGATGATGACTTAATACGTTGACATGGCGATGATGTCATAATTGGTTTCCATGGCGACGGTGATGTCATAATTTTTTGCCATGGCGACGGTGATGTCATAATTGGTTGCCATGGCGATGATGTCATAATTGGTTGCCATGGCGACGGTGATGTCATAATTGGTTGCCATGGCGACGATGATGCCTTAATACATTGCCATGGCGATGATGTCATAATTGGTTGCCATGGCGACGGTGATGTCATAATTGGTTGCCATGGCGACGGTGATGTCATAATTGGTTGCCATGGCAATGATGTCATAATTGGTTGCCATGGCGACGGTGATGTCATAATTGGTTGCCATGGCGACGATGATGCCTTAATACGTTGCCATGGCGATGATGTCATAATTGGTTGCCATGGCGACGGTGATGTCATAATTGGTTGCCATGGCGACGGTGATGTCATAATTGGTTGCCATGGCGACAATGATTTCATAATTGGTTGCCATGGCGACGATGATGCCTTAATACGTTGACATGGCGATGATGTCATAATTGGTTGCCATGGCGACGGTGATGTCATAATTGGTTGCCATGGCGACGATGATGCCTTAATACGTTGCCATGGCGATGATGTCATAATTGGTTGCCATGGCGACGGTGATGTCATAATTGGTTGCCATGGCGACTGTGATGTCATAATTGGTTGCCATGGCGACAATGATGTCATAATTGGTTGCCATGGCGACGATGATGCCTTAATACGTTGACATGGAGATGATGTCATAATTGGTTGCCATGGCGACGGTGATGTCATAATTGGTTGCCATGGCGACAATGATTTCATAATTGGTTGCCATGGCGACGATGATGCCTTAATACGTTGACATGGCGATGATGTCATAATTGGTTGCCATGGCGACGGTGATGTCATAATTGGTTGCCATGGCGACGATGATGCCTTAATACGTTGCCATGGCGATGATGTCATAATTGGTTGCCATGGCGACGGTGATGTCATAATTGGTTGCCATGGCGACTGTGATGTCATAATTGGTTGCCATGGCGACAATGATGTCATAATTGGTTGCCATGGCGACGATAATGCCTTAATACGTTGACATGGCGATGATGTCATAATTGGTTGCCATGGTGACGGTGATGTCATAATTGGTTGCCATGGCGACGATGATGCCTTAATACGTTGCCATGGCGATGATGTCATAATTGGTTGCCATGGCGATGATGATGCCTTAATACGTTGCCATGGCGACGGTGATGTCATAATTTGTTGCCATGTCGATGATGATGTCATAATTGGTTGCCATGGCGACGGTGATGTCATAATTGGTTGCTATGGCTACGATGATGTCATAATTGGTTGCCATGGAGACTATGATGCCTTAATACGTTGCCATGGCGACGGTGATATCATTGGTTGCCATGGCTACGGTGATGTCATAATTGGTTGCCATGGCGGTGATGTCATAATTGGTTGCCATGGTGACGGTGATGTCATAATTGGTTGCCATGGCAACGATGATGCCTTAATACGTTGCCATCATGATGATGTCATAATTGGTTGCCATGGCGATGGTGATGTCATAATTGGTTGCCATGGCGATGGTGATGTCATAATTGGTTGCCATGGCGACAATAATGTCATAATTGGTTGCCATGGCGACGATGATGCCTTAATACGTTGACATGGCGATGATGTCATAATTGGTTGCCATGGCGACGGTGATGTCATAATTGGTTTCCATGGCGACGATGATGCCTTAATACGTTGCATGGCGATGATGTCATAATTGGTTGCCATGGCAAAGATGATGCCTTAATACGTTGCCATGGCGACGGTGATGTCATAATTTGTTGCCATGGTGATGATGATGTCATACCATGGCGACGGTGATGTCATAATTGGTTGCCATGGCGACGATGATGTCATAATTGGTTGCCATGGAGACGATGATGCCTTAATACGTTGCCATGGCGATGATGTCATAAATGGTTGCCATGGCGACGGTGATGTCATAATTGATTGCCATGGCGACGATTATGCCTTAATACGTTGCCATGGCGATGATGTCATAATTGGTTGCCATGGCGACGGTGATGTCATAATTGGTTGCCATGGCGACGGTGATGTCATAATTGGTTGCCATGGCGACAATGATGTCTTAATTGGTTGCCATGGCGACGATGATGCCTTAATATGTTGCCATGGCGATGATGTCATAATTGGTTGCCATGGCGACGGTGATGTCATAATTGGTTGCCATGGTGACGGTGATGTCATAATTGGTTGCCATGGCGACAATGATGTCATAATTGGTTGCCATGGTGACGATGATGCCTTAATACGTTGCCATGGCGATGATGTCATAATTGGTTGCCATGGCGACGGTGATGTCATAATTGGTTGCCATGGCGACGATGATGCCTTAATACGTTGCCATGGCGATGATGTCATAATTGGTTGCCATGGTGTCGGTGATGTAATAATTGGTTGCCATGGCGATGTTGATGTCATAATTCTTTGCCATGGCGACAATGATGTCATGATTGGTTGCCATGGCGACGATGATGCCTTAATATGTTGCCATGGCGACGGTGATGTCATAATTTGTTGCCATGGCGATGATGATGTCATAATTGGTTGCCATGGCGACGGTGATGTCATAATTGGTTGCCATGGCGACGATGATGCCTTAATACGTTGCCATGGCAATGATGTCATAAATGGTTGCCATGGCGACGGTGATGTCATAATTCGTTTGCCATGGTGACGGTGATGTCATAATTGGTTGCCATGGTGACGGTGATGTCATAATTGGTTGCCATGGCGACGGTGATGTCATAATTGGTTGCCATGACGATGATGATGTCATAATTGGTTGCCATGGCGATGATGTCATAATTGGTTGCCATGGCGATTATGTCATAATTGGTTGCCATGGCGACGATGATACCTTAATACGTTGCCATGGCGATGAAGTCATAATTGGTTGCCATGGCGATGATGATGTCATAATAGGTTGCCATGGCGACGGTGAGGTCATAATTGGTTGCCATGGCGATGATGTCATAATAGGTTGCCATGGCGATGATGTCATAATAGGTTGCCATGGCGACGGTGATGTCATAATTGGTTGCCATGGCGACGGTGATGTAATAATTGGTTGCCATGGCGACGATGATGCCTTAATACGTTGCCATGGCGACGATGATGCCTTAATATGTTGCCATGGCGACGGTGATGTCATAATTGGTTGCCATGGCGACGGTGATGTCATAATTGGTTGCATTGGCGACGGTGATGTCATAATTGGTTGCCATGACGATGATGATGTCATAATTGGTTGCCATGGCGATGATGTCATAATTGGTTGCCATGGCGACGGTGATGTCATAATTGGTTGCCATGGCGACGATGATGCCTTAATACGTTGCCATGGCGACGGTGATGTCATAATTGGTTGCCATGGCGACGATGATGCCTTAATACGTTGCCATGGCGATGATGTCATAATTGGTTGCCATGGCGACGGTGATGTCAGAATTGGTTGCCATGGCGACGATGATGCCTTAATACGTTGCCATGGCGATGATGTCATAATTGGTTGCCATGGCGACGATGATGCATTAATACTTTGCCATGGTGACTGTGATGTCATAGTTTGTTGCCATGGCGATGATGATGTCATAATTGTTTGCCATGGCGACGGTGATGTCATAATTGGTTGCCAAGGCGACGGTGATGTCATAATTGGTTGCCATGGCGACGATGATGCCTTAATACGTTGCCATGGCGATGATGTCATAATTGGTTGCCATGGCGACGGTGATGTCATAATTGGTTGCCATGGCGACGGTGATGTCATAATTGGTTGCCATGGCGACAATGATTTCATAAATGGTTGCCATGGCGACGATGATGCCTTAATACGTTGACATGGCGATGATGTCATAATTGGTTGCCATGGCAACGGTGATGTCATAATTGGTTGCCATGGCGACGGTTATGTCATAATTGTCTGCCATGGCGACAATGATGTCATAATTGGTTGCCATGGCGACGATGATGCCTTAATACGTTGACATGGCGATGATGTCATAATTGGTTGCCATGGTGACGGTGATGTCATAATTGGTTGCCATTGCGACGATGATGCCTTAATACGTTGCCATGGCGATTATGTCATAATTGGTTGCCATGGAGATGATGATGCCTTAATACATTGCCATGGCGACGGTGATGTCATAATTTGTTGCCATGTCGATGATGATGTCATAATTGGTTGCCATGGCGACGGTGATGTCATAATTGGTTGCTATGGCGACGATGATGTCATAATTGGTTGCCATGGAGACTATGATGCCTTAATACGTTGCCATGGCGACGGTGATATCATTGGTTGCCATGGCTACGGTGATGTCATAATTGGTTGCCATGGCGGTGATGTCATAATTGGTTGCCATGGCGACGGTAATGTCATAATTGGTTGCCATGGCGACGATGATGCCTTAATACGTTGCCATGGCGATGATGTCATAATTGGTTGCCATGGTGACGGTGATGTCATAACTGGTTGCCATGGCGACGATGATGCCTTGATACGTTGCCATGGCGATGATGTCATAATTGGTTGCCATGGCAACGGTGATGTCATAATTGGTTGCCATGGCGACGATGATGCCTTAATACGTTGACATGGCGATGATGTCATAATTGGTTGCCATGGCGACGGTGATGTCATAATTTTTTGCCATGGCGACGGTGATGTCATAATTGGTTGCCATGGCGATAATGTCATAATTGGTTGCCATGGCGACGGTGATGTCATAATTGGTTGCCATGGCGACGATGATGCCTTAATACGTTGCCATGGCGATGATGTCATAATTGGTTGCCATGGCGACGGTGATGTCATAATTGGTTGCCATGGCGACTGTGATGTCATAATTGGTTGCCATGGCGACAATGATTTCATAATTGGTTGCCATGGCGACGATGATGCCTTAATACGTTGACATGGCGATGATGTCATAATTGGTTGCCATGGCGACGCTGATGTCACAATTGGTTGCCATGGCGACGATGATGCCTTAATACGTTGCCATGGCGATGATGTCATAATTGGTTGCCATGGCGACGGTGATGTCATAATTGGTTGCCATGGCGACGGTGATGTCATAATTGGTTGCCATGGCGACGATGATGCCTTAATACGTTGCCATGGCGATGATGTCATAATTGGTTGCCATGGCGATGATGATGCCTTAATACGTTGCCATGGCGACGGTGATGTCATAATTTGTTGCCATGGCGATGATGATGTCATAATTGGTTGCCATGGCGATGGTGATGTCATAATTGGTTGCTATGGCGACGATGATGTCATAATTGGTTGCCATGGAGACTATGATGCCTTAATACGTTGCCATGGCGACGGTGATATCATTGGTTGCCATGGCGACGGTGATGTCATAATTAGTTGCCATGGCGATGATGTCATAATTGGTTGCCATGGCGACGGTGATGTCATAATTGGTTGCCATGGCGACGATGATGCCTTAATACGTTGCCATGGTGATGATGTCATAATTGGTTGCCATGGCGATGGTGATGTCATAATTGGTTGCCATGGCGACGGTGATGTCATAATTGGTTGCCATGGCGACAATGATGTCATAATTGGTTGCCATGGCGACGATGATGCCTTAATACGTTGACATGGCGATGATGTCATAATTGGTTGCCATGGCGACGGTGATGTCATAATTGGTTTCCATGGCGACGATGATGCCTTAATACGTTGCATGGCGATGATGTCATAATTGGTTGCCATGGCAAAGATGATGCCTTAATACGTTGCCATGGCGACGGTGATGTCATAATTTGTTGCCATGGCGATGGTGATGTCATAATTGGTTGCCATGGCGACGGTGATTTCATAATTGGTTGCTCTGGCGACGATGATGTCATAATTGGTTGCCATGGAGATGATGATGCCTTAATACGTTGCCATGTCGATTATGTCATAAATGGTTGCCATGGCGACGGTGATGTCATAATTGGTTGCCATGGCGACGATTATGCCTTAATACGTTGCCATGGCGATGATGTCATAATTGGTTGCCATGGCGATGGTGAAGTCATAATTGGTTGCCATGGCGACGGTGATGTCACAATTGGTTGCCATGGCGACAATGATGTCATAATTGGTTGCCATGGCGACGATGATGCCTTAATACGTTGCCATGGCGATGATGTCATAATTGGTTGCCATGGCGACGGTGATGTCATAATTGGTTGCCATGGCGACGGTGATGTCATAATTGGTTGCCATGGCGATGATGTCATAATTTGTTGCCATGGCGACGGTGATGTCATAATTGGTTACCATGGCGACGATGATGCCTTAATACATTGCCATGGCGATGATGCCTTAATACATTGCCATGGCGATGATGTCATAATTGGTTGCCATGGCGACGGTGATGTCATAATTGGTTGCCATGGCGACGATGATGCCTTAATACGTTGCCATGGCGATGATGTCATAATTGGTTGCCATGGCGACGATCATGCCTTAATACGTTGCCATGGCGATGATGTCATAATTGGTTGCCATGGCGACGGTGATGTCATAATTAGTTGCCATAGCGACGGTGATGTCATAATTGGTTGCCATGGCGACGATGATGCCTTAATACGTTGCCATGGCGACGGTGATATCATAATTGGTTGCCATGGTGACGGTGATGTCATAATTGGTTGCCATGGCGACGGTGATGTCATAATTGGTTGCCATGGCGACGATGATGCCTTAATACGTTGCCATGGCGATGATGTCATATTTGGTTGCCATGGCGATGGTGATGTCATAATTGGTTGCCATGGCGACGTGATGTCATAATTGGTTGCCATGGCGATGATGTCATAATTGGTTGCCATGGAGACGGTGATGTCATAATTGGTTGCCATGGCGACGATGATGCCTTAATATGTTGCCATGGCGATGATGTCATAATTGGTTGCCATGGCGACGATGATGCCTTAATACGTTGCCATGGCAACGGTGATGTCATAATTGGTTGACATGGCGACTATGATGCCTTAATACGTTGCCATGGCGATGATGTCATAATTGGTTGCCATGGCGACGGTGATGTCATAATTGGTTAACATGGCGACGGTAATGTCATAATTGGTTGACATGGCGATGATGTCATAATTGGTTGCCATGGCGATGATGATGCTTTAATACGTTGCCATGGCGACGATGAAGTCATAATTGGTTGCCATGGCGACGATGATGTCATAATTGGTTGCCATGGCGATTATGTCATAATTGGTTGCCATGGCGATGATGATGTCATAATTGGTTGCCATGGCGATGATGTCATAATTGGTTGCCATGGCGATGATGTCATAATTGGTTGCCATGACGATGATGTCATAATTGGTTGCCATGGTGACGATGATGCCTTAACACGTTGCCATGGCGACGGTGATGTCATAATTGGTTGCAATGGCGACGGTGATGTCATAATTGGTTGCCATGGCGACGATGATGTCTTAATACGTTGCCATGGCGACGGTGATGTCATTATTGGTTGCCATGGCGACGGTGATATCATAATTGGTTGCCATGGTGACGATGATGTCATAATTGGTTGCCATGGCGACGATGATGCCTTAATACGTTGCCATGGCGATGATGTCATAATTGGTTTCCATGGCGACGGTGATGTCATAATTGGTTGCCATGGCGACGATGATGCCTTAATACATTGCCATGGCGACGGTGATGTCATAATTGGTTGCCATGGCGATGATGTCATACTTGGTTGCCATGGCGACGGTGATGTCATAATTGGTTGCAATGGTGACGATGATGTCATAATTGGTTGCCATGGCGATGGTGATGTCATAATTGGTTGCCATGGCGATGATGATGTCATAATTGGTTGCCATGTCGACGATGATGCCTTAATACGTTCCCATGGCGATGATGTCATAATTGTTTGCCATGGCGACGATCATGCCTTAATACATTGCCATGGCGATGATGTCATAATTGGTTGCCATGGCGACGGTGATGTCATAATTGGTTGCCATAGCGACGGTGATGTCATAATTGGTTGCCATGGCGACGATGATGCCTTAATACGTTGCCATGGCGACGGTGATGTCATAATTGGTTGCCATGGCGACGATGATGCCTTAATACGTTGCCATGGTGATGATGTCATAATTGGTTGCCATGGCGACGGTGATGTCATAATTGGCTGCCATGGCGACGGTGATGTCATAATTGGTTGCCATGGCGATGATGTCATAATTGGTTGCCATGGCGACGGTGATGTCATAATTTGTTGCCATGGCGACGATGATGCCTTAATACGTTGCCATGGCGATGATGTCATAATTGGTTGCCATGGCGACAATGATGCCTTAATACGTTGCCATGGCAACGGTGATGTCATAATTGGTTGCCTTTTCGACGATGATGCCTTAATACGTTGCCATGGCGATGATGTCATAATTGGTTGCCATGGCGACGGTGATGTCATAATTGGTTGCCATGGCGACGGTGATGTCATAATTGGTTGCCATGGCGACAATAATGTCATAATTGGTTGCCATGGCGACGATGATGCCTTAATACGTTGACATGGCGATGATGTCATAATTGGTTGCCATGGCGACGGTGATGTCATAATTGGTTTCCATGGCGACGATGATGCCTTAATACGTTGCATGGCGATGATGTCATAATTGGTTGCCATGGCAAAGATGATGCCTTAATACGTTGCCATGGCGACGGTGATGTCATAATTTGTTGCCATGGTGATGATGTCATGCCATGGCGACGGTGATGTCATAATTGGTTGCTATGGCAACGATGATGTCATAATTGGTTGCCATGGAGACTATGATGCCTTAATACGTTGACATGGCGACGGTGATATCATTGGTTGCCATGGCGACGGTGATGTCATAATTGATTGCCATGGCGACGTTGATGTCATAATTTGTTGCCATGGCAATGATGATGTCATAATTGGTTGCCATGGCGACGGTGATGTCATAATTGGTTGCTATGGCGACGATGATGTCATAATTGGTTGCCATGGAGACGATGATGCCTTAATACGTTGCCATGGTGACGGTGATATCATAATTGGTTGCCATGGCGACGGTGATGTCATAATTGGTTGCCATGGCGACGGTGATGCCTTGATACGTTGCCATGGCGACGGTGATGTCGTAATTGGTTGCCATGGCGACGGTGATGTCATAATTGGTTGCCATGGCGACGGTGATGTCATAATTGGTTGCCATGGCGATGATGCCTTAATACGTTGCCATGGCGATGATGTCATAATTGGTTGCCATGGCGACGGTGATGTCATAATTGGTTAACATGGCGACGGTAATGTCATAATTGGTTGACATGGCGATGATGTCATAATTGGTTGCCATGGCGATGATGATGCTTTAATACGTTGCCATGGCGACGATGAAGTCATAATTGGTTGCCATGGCGACGATGATGTCATAATTGGTTGCCATGGCGATTATGTCATAATTGGTTGCCATGGCGATGATGATGTCATAATTGGTTGCCATGGCGATGATGTCATAATTGGTTGCCATGGCGATGATGTCATAATTGGTTGCCATGACGATGATGTCATAATTGGTTGCCATGGTGACGATGATGCCTTAACACGTTGCCATGGCGACGGTGATGTCATAATTGGTTGCAATGGCGACGGTGATGTCATAATTGGTTGCCATGGCGACGATGATGTCTTAATACGTTGCCATGGCGACGGTGATGTCATTATTGGTTGCCATGGCGACGGTGATATCATAATTGGTTGCCATGGTGACGATGATGTCATAATTGGTTGCCATGGCGACGATGATGCCTTAATACGTTGCCATGGCGATGATGTCATAATTGGTTTCCATGGCGACGGTGATGTCATAATTGGTTGCCATGGCGACGATGATGCCTTAATACATTGCCATGGCGACGGTGATGTCATAATTGGTTGCCATGGCGATGATGTCATACTTGGTTGCCATGGCGACGGTGATGTCATAATTGGTTGCAATGGTGACGATGATGTCATAATTGGTTGCCATGGCGATGGTGATGTCATAATTGGTTGCCATGGCGATGATGATGTCATAATTGGTTGCCATGTCGACGATGATGCCTTAATACGTTCCCATGGCGATGATGTCATAATTGTTTGCCATGGCGACGATCATGCCTTAATACATTGCCATGGCGATGATGTCATAATTGGTTGCCATGGCGACGGTGATGTCATAATTGGTTGCCATAGCGACGGTGATGTCATAATTGGTTGCCATGGCGACGATGATGCCTTAATACGTTGCCATGGCGACGGTGATGTCATAATTGGTTGCCATGGCGACGATGATGCCTTAATACGTTGCCATGGTGATGATGTCATAATTGGTTGCCATGGCGACGGTGATGTCATAATTGGCTGCCATGGCGACGGTGATGTCATAATTGGTTGCCATGGCGATGATGTCATAATTGGTTGCCATGGCGACGGTGATGTCATAATTTGTTGCCATGGCGACGATGATGCCTTAATACGTTGCCATGGCGATGATGTCATAATTGGTTGCCATGGCGACAATGATGCCTTAATACGTTGCCATGGCAACGGTGATGTCATAATTGGTTGCCTTTTCGACGATGATGCCTTAATACGTTGCCATGGCGATGATGTCATAATTGGTTGCCATGGCGACGGTGATGTCATAATTGGTTGCCATGGCGACGGTGATGTCATAATTGGTTGCCATGGCGACAATAATGTCATAATTGGTTGCCATGGCGACGATGATGCCTTAATACGTTGACATGGCGATGATGTCATAATTGGTTGCCATGGCGACGGTGATGTCATAATTGGTTTCCATGGCGACGATGATGCCTTAATACGTTGCATGGCGATGATGTCATAATTGGTTGCCATGGCAAAGATGATGCCTTAATACGTTGCCATGGCGACGGTGATGTCATAATTTGTTGCCATGGTGATGATGTCATGCCATGGCGACGGTGATGTCATAATTGGTTGCTATGGCAACGATGATGTCATAATTGGTTGCCATGGAGACTATGATGCCTTAATACGTTGACATGGCGACGGTGATATCATTGGTTGCCATGGCGACGGTGATGTCATAATTGATTGCCATGGCGACGTTGATGTCATAATTTGTTGCCATGGCAATGATGATGTCATAATTGGTTGCCATGGCGACGGTGATGTCATAATTGGTTGCTATGGCGACGATGATGTCATAATTGGTTGCCATGGAGACGATGATGCCTTAATACGTTGCCATGGTGACGGTGATATCATAATTGGTTGCCATGGCGACGGTGATGTCATAATTGGTTGCCATGGCGACGGTGATGCCTTGATACGTTGCCATGGCGACGGTGATGTCGTAATTGGTTGCCATGGCGACGGTGATGTCATAATTGGTTGCCATGGCGACGGTGATGTCATAATTGGTTGCCATGGCGATGATGCCTTAATACGTTGCCATGGCGACGGTGATGTCATAATTGGTTGCCATGGCGACAATGATGCCTTAATACATTGCCATGGCGATGATGTCATAATTGGTTGCCATGGTGACGGTGATGTCATAATTGGTTGCCATGGCGACGATGATGCCTTAATACGTTCCCATGGCGATGATGTCATAATTGGTTGCCATGGCAACGGTGATGTCATAATTGGTTGCCATGGCGACGATGATGACTTAATACGTTGACATGGCGATGATGTCATAATTGGTTTCCATGGCGACGGTGATGTCATAATTTTTTGCCATGGCGACGGTGATGTCATAATTGGTTGCCATGGCGATGATGTCATAATTGGTTGCCATGGCGACGGTGATGTCATAATTGGTTGCCATGGCGACGATGATGCCTTAATACATTGCCATGGCGATGATGTCATAATTGGTTGCCATGGCGACGGTGATGTCATAATTGGTTGCCATGGCGACGGTGATGTCATAATTGGTTGCCATGGCAATGATGTCATAATTGGTTGCCATGGCGACGGTGATGTCATAATTGGTTGCCATGGCGACGATGATGCCTTAATACGTTGCCATGGCGATGATGTCATAATTGGTTGCCATGGCGACGGTGATGTCATAATTGGTTGCCATGGCGACGGTGATGTCATAATTGGTTGCCATGGCGACAATGATTTCATAATTGGTTGCCATGGCGACGATGATGCCTTAATACGTTGACATGGCGATGATGTCATAATTGGTTGCCATGGCGACGGTGATGTCATAATTGGTTGCCATGGCGACGATGATGCCTTAATACGTTGCCATGGCGATGATGTCATAATTGGTTGCCATGGCGACGGTGATGTCATAATTGGTTGCCATGGCGACTGTGATGTCATAATTGGTTGCCATGGCGACAATGATGTCATAATTGGTTGCCATGGCGACGATGATGCCTTAATACGTTGACATGGAGATGATGTCATAATTGGTTGCCATGGTGACGGTGATGTCATAATTGGTTGCCATGGCGACGATGATGCCTTAATACGTTGCCATGGCGATGATGTCATAATTGGTTGCCATGGCGATGATGATGCCTTAATACGTTGCCATGGCGACGGTGATGTCATAATTTGTTGCCATGTCGATGATGATGTCATAATTGGTTGCCATGGCGACGGTGATGTCATAATTGGTTGCTATGGCTACGATGATGTCATAATTGGTTGCCATGGAGACTATGATGCCTTAATACGTTGCCATGGCGACGGTGATATCATTGGTTGCCATGGCTACGGTGATGTCATAATTGGTTGCCATGGCGGTGATGTCATAATTGGTTGCCATGGTGACGGTGATGTCATAATTGGTTGCCATGGCGACGATGATGCCTTAATACGTTGCCATCATGATGATGTCATAATTGGTTGCCATGGCGATGGTGATGTCATAATTGGTTGCCATGGCGATGGTGATGTCATAATTGGTTGCCATGGCGACAATAATGTCATAATTGGTTGCCATGGCGACGATGATGCCTTAATACGTTGACATGGCGATGATGTCATAATTGGTTGCCATGGCGACGGTGATGTCATAATTGGTTTCCATGGCGACGATGATGCCTTAATACGTTGCATGGCGATGATGTCATAATTGGTTGCCATGGCAAAGATGATGCCTTAATACGTTGCCATGGCGACGGTGATGTCATAATTTGTTGCCATGGTGATGATGATGTCATACCATGGCGACGGTGATGTCATAATTGGTTGCCATGGCGACGATGATGTCATAATTGGTTGCCATGGAGACGATGATGCCTTAATACGTTGCCATGGCGATGATGTCATAAATGGTTGCCATGGCGACGGTGATGTCATAATTGATTGCCATGGCGACGATTATGCCTTAATACGTTGCCATGGCGATGATGTCATAATTGGTTGCCATGGCGACGGTGATGTCATAATTGGTTGCCATGGCGACGGTGATGTCATAATTGGTTGCCATGGCGACAATGATGTCATAATTGGTTGCCATGGCGACGATGATGCCTTAATATGTTGCCATGGCGATGATGTCATAATTGGTTGCCATGGCGACGGTGATGTCATAATTGGTTGCCATGGTGACGGTGATGTCATAATTGGTTGCCATGGCGACAATGATGTCATAATTGGTTGCCATGGTGACGATGATGCCTTAATACGTTGCCATGGCGATGATGTCATAATTGGTTGCCATGGCGACGGTGATGTCATAATTGGTTGCCATGGTGACGGTGATGTCATAATTGGTTGCCATGGCGACAATGATGTCATGATTGGTTGCCATGGTGACGATGATGCCTTAATATGTTGCCATGGCGACGGTGATGTCATAATTTGTTGCCATGGCGATGATGATGTCATAATTGGTTGCCATGGCGACGGTGATGTCATAATTGGTTGCCATGGCGACGATGATGCCTTAATACGTTGCCATGGCAATGATGTCATAAATGGTTGCCATGGCGACGGTGATGTCATAATTCGTTTGCCATGGTGACGGTGATGTCATAATTGGTTGCCATGGTGACGGTGATGTCATAATTGGTTGCCATGGCGACGGTGATGTCATAATTGGTTGCCATGACGATGATGATGTCATAATTGGTTGCCATGGCGATGATGTCATAATTGGTTGCCATGGCGATTATGTCATAATTGGTTGCCATGGCGACGATGATACCTTAATACGTTGCCATGGCGATGAAGTCATAATTGGTTGCCATGGCGATGATGATGTCATAATAGGTTGCCATGGCGACGGTGAGGTCATAATTGGTTGCCATGGCGATGATGTCATAATAGGTTGCCATGGCGATGATGTCATAATAGGTTGCCATGGCGACGGTGATGTCATAATTGGTTGCCATGGCGACAGTGATGTAATAATTGGTTGCCATGGCGACGATGATGCCTTAATACGTTGCCATGGCGACGATGATGCCTTAATATGTTGCCATGGCGACGGTGATGTCATAATTGGTTGCCATGGCGACGGTGATGTCATAATTGGTTGCATTGGCGACGGTGATGTCATAATTGGTTGCCATGACGATGATGATGTCATAATTGGTTGCCATGGCGATGATGTCATAATTGGTTGCCATGGCGACGGTGATGTCATAATTGGTTGCCATGGCGACGATGATGCCTTAATACGTTGCCATGGCGACGGTGATGTCATAATTGGTTGCCATGGCGACGATGATGCCTTAATACGTTGCCATGGCGATGATGTCATAATTGGTTGCCATGGCGACGGTGATGTCATAATTGGTTGCCATGGCGACGATGATGCCTTAATACGTTGCCATGGCGATGATGTCATAATTGGTTGCCATGGCGACGATGATGCCTTAATACGTTGCCATGGTGACTGTGATGTCATAGTTTGTTGCCATGGCGATGATGATGTCATAATTGTTTGCCATGGCGACGGTGATGTCATAATTGGTTGCCATGGCGACGGTGATGTCATAATTGGTTGCCATGGCGACGATGATGCCTTAATACGTTGCCATGGCGATGATGTCATAATTGGTTGCCATGGCGACGGTGATGTCATAATTGGTTGCCATGGCGACGGTGATGTCATAATTGGTTGCCATGGCGACAATGATTTCATAAATGGTTGCCATGGCGACGATGATGCCTTAATACGTTGACATGGCGATGATGTCATAATTGGTTGCCATGGCAACGGTGATGTCATAATTGGTTGCCATGGCGACGGTTATGTCATAATTGGCTGCCATGGCGACAATGATGTCATAATTGGTTGCCATGGCGACGATGATGCCTTAATACGTTGACATGGCGATGATGTCATAATTGGTTGCCATGGTGACGGTGATGTCATAATTGGTTGCCATTGCGACGATGATGCCTTAATACGTTGCCATGGCGATTATGTCATAATTGGTTGCCATGGAGATGATGATGCCTTAATACATTGCCATGGCGACGGTGATGTCATAATTTGTTGCCATGTCGATGATGATGTCATAATTGGTTGCCATGGCGACGGTGATGTCATAATTGGTTGCTATGGCGACGATGATGTCATAATTGGTTGCCATGGAGACTATGATGCCTTAATACGTTGCCATGGCGACGGTGATATCATTGGTTGCCATGGCTACGGTGATGTCATAATTGGTTGCCATGGCGGTGATGTCATAATTGGTTGCCATGGCGACGGTAATGTCATAATTGGTTGCCATGGCGACGATGATGCCTTAATACGTTGCCATGGCGATGATGTCATAATTGGTTGCCATGGTGACGGTGATGTCATAACTGGTTGCCATGGCGACGATGATGCCTTGATACGTTGCCATGGCGATGATGTCATAATTGGTTGCCATGGCAACGGTGATGTCATAATTGGTTGCCATGGCGACGATGATGCCTTAATACGTTGACATGGCGATGATGTCATAATTGGTTGCCATGGCGACGGTGATGTCATAATTTTTTGCCATGGCGACGGTGATGTCATAATTGGTTGCCATGGCGATAATGTCATAATTGGTTGCCATGGCGACGGTGATGTCATAATTGGTTGCCATGGCGACGATGATGCCTTAATACGTTGCCATGGCGATGATGTCATAATTGGTTGCCATGGCGACGGTGATGTCATAATTGGTTGCCATGGCGACTGTGATGTCATAATTGGTTGCCATGGCGACAATGATTTCATAATTGGTTGCCATGGCGACGATGATGCCTTAATACGTTGACATGGCGATGATGTCATAATTGGTTGCCATGGCGACGCTGATGTCACAATTGGTTGCCATGGCGACGATGATGCCTTAATACGTTGCCATGGCGATGATGTCATAATTGGTTGCCATGGCGACGGTGATGTCATAATTGGTTGCCATGGCGACGGTGATGTCATAATTGGTTGCCATGGCGACAATGATGTCATAATTGGTTGCCATGGCGACGATGATGCCTTAATACGTTGACAAGGCGATGATTTCATAATTGGTTGCCATGGCGACGGTGATGTCATAATTGGTTGCCATGGCGACGATGATGCCTTAATACGTTGCCATGGCGATGATGTCATAATTGGTTGCCATGGCGATGATGATGCCTTAATATGTTGCCATGGCGACGGTGATGTCATAATTTGTTGCCATGGCGATGATGATGTCATAATTGGTTGCCATGGCGATGGTGATGTCATAATTGGTTGCTATGGCGACGATGATGTCATAATTGGTTGCCATGGAGACTATGATGCCTTAATACGTTGCCATGGCGACGGTGATATCATTGGTTGCCATGGCGACGGTGATGTCATAATTAGTTGCCATGGCGATGATGTCATAATTGGTTGCCATGGCGACGGTGATGTCATAATTGGTTGCCATGGCGACGATGATGCCTTAATACGTTGCCATGGTGATGATGTCATAATTGGTTGCCATGGCGATGGTGATGTCATAATTGGTTGCCATGGCGACGGTGATGTCATAATTGGTTGCCATGGCGACAATGATGTCATAATTGGTTGCCATGGCGACGATGATGCCTTAATACGTTGACATGGCGATGATGTCATAATTGGTTGCCATGGCGACGGTGATGTCATAATTGGTTTCCATGGCGACGATGATGCCTTAATACGTTGCATGGCTATGATGTCATAATTGGTTGCCATGGCAAAGATGATGCCTTAATACGTTGCCATGGCGACGGTGATGTCATAATTTGTTGCCATGGCAATGGTGATGTCATAATTGGTTGCCATGGCGACGGTGATTTCATAATTGGTTGCTCTGGCGACGATGATGTCATAATTGGTTGCCATGGAGATGATGATGCCTTAATACGTTGCCATGTCGATTATGTCATAAATGGTTGCCATGGCGACGGTGATGTCATAATTGGTTGCCATGGCGACGATTATGCCTTAATACGTTGCCATGGCGATGATGTCATAATTGGTTGCCATGGCGATGGTGAAGTCATAATTGGTTGCCATGGCGACGGTGATGTCACAATTGGTTGCCATGGCGACAATGATGTCATAATTGGTTGCCATGGCGACGATGATGCCTTAATACGTTGCCATGGCGATGATGTCATAATTGGTTGCCATGGCGACGGTGATGTCATAATTGGTTGCCATGGCGACGGTGATGTCATAATTGGTTGCCATGGCGATGATGTCATAATTTGTTGCCATGGCGACGGTGATGTCATAATTGGTTACCATGGCGACGATGATGCCTTAATACATTGCCATGGCGATGATGCCTTAATACATTGCCATGGCGATGATGTCATAATTGGTTGCCATGGCGACGGTGATGTCATAATTGGTTGCCATGGCGACGATGATGCCTTAATACGTTGCCATGGCGATGATGTCATAATTGGTTGCCATGGCGACGATCATGCCTTAATACGTTGCCATGGCGATGATGTCATAATTGGTTGCCATGGCGACGGTGATGTCATAATTAGTTGCCATAGCGACGGTGATGTCATAATTGGTTGCCATGGCGACGATGATGCCTTAATACGTTGCCATGGCGACGGTGATATCATAATTGGTTGCCATGGTGACGGTGATGTCATAATTGGTTGCCATGGCGACGGTGATGTCATAATTGGTTGCCATGGCGACGATGATGCCTTAATACGTTGCCATGGCGATGATGTCATATTTGGTTGCCATGGCGATGGTGATGTCATAATTGGTTGCCATGGCGACGTGATGTCATAATTGGTTGCCATGGCGATGATGTCATAATTGGTTGCCATGGCGACGGTGATGTCATAATTGGTTGCCATGGCGACGATGATGCCTTAATATGTTGCCATGGCGATGATGTCATAATTGGTTGCCATGGCGACGATGATGCCTTAATACGTTGCCATGGCAACGGTGATGTCATAATTGGTTGACATGGCGACTATGATGCCTTAATACGTTGCCATGGCGATGATGTCATAATTGGTTGCCATGGCGACGGTGATGTCATAATTGGTTAACATGGCGACGGTAATGTCATAATTGGTTGACATGGCGATGATGTCATAATTGGTTGCCATGGCGATGATGATGCTTTAATACGTTGCCATGGCGACGATGAAGTCATAATTGGCTGCCATGGCGACGATGATGTCATAATTGGTTGCCATGGCGATTATGTCATAATTGGTTGCCATGGCGATGATGATGTCATAATTGGTTGCCATGGCGATGATGTCATAATTGGTTGCCATGGCGATGATGTCATAATTGGTTGCCATGACGATGATGTCATAATTGGTTGCCATGGTGACGATGATGCCTTAACACGTTGCCATGGCGACGGTGATGTCATAATTGGTTGCAATGGCGACGGTGATGTCATAATTGGTTGCCATGGCGACGATGATGTCTTAATACGTTGCCATGGCGACGGTGATGTCATTATTGGTTGCCATGGCGACGGTGATATCATAATTGGTTGCCATGGTGACGATGATGTCATAATTGGTTGCCATGGCGACGATGATGCCTTAATACGTTGCCATGGCGATGATGTCATAATTGGTTTCCATGGCGACGGTGATGTCATAATTGGTTGCCATGGCGACGATGATGCCTTAATACATTGCCATGGCGACGGTGATGTCATAATTGGTTGCCATGGCGATGATGTCATACTTGGTTGCCATGGCGACGGTGATGTCATAATTGGTTGCAATGGTGACGATGATGTCATAATTGGTTGCCATGGCGATGGTGATGTCATAATTGGTTGCCATGGCGATGATGATGTCATAATTGGTTGCCATGTCGACGATGATGCCTTAATACGTTCCCATGGCGATGATGTCATAATTGTTTGCCATGGCGACGATCATGCCTTAATACATTGCCATGGCGATGATGTCATAATTGGTTGCCATGGCGACGGTGATGTCATAATTGGTTGCCATAGCGACGGTGATGTCATAATTGGTTGCCATGGCGACGATGATGCCTTAATACGTTGCCATGGCGACGGTGATGTCATAATTGGTTGCCATGGCGACGATGATGCCTTAATACGTTGCCATGGTGATGATGTCATAATTGGTTGCCATGGCGACGGTGATGTCATAATTGGCTGCCATGGCGACGGTGATGTCATAATTGGTTGCCATGGCGATGATGTCATAATTGGTTGCCATGGCGACGGTGATGTCATAATTTGTTGCCATGGCGACGATGATGCCTTAATACGTTGCCATGGCGATGATGTCATAATTGGTTGCCATGGCGACAATGATGCCTTAATACGTTGCCATGGCAACGGTGATGTCATAATTGGTTGCCTTTTCGACGATGATGCCTTAATACGTTGCCATGGCGATGATGTCATAATTGGTTGCCATGGCGACGGTGATGTCATAATTGGTTGCCATGGCGACGGTGATGTCATAATTGGTTGCCATGGCGACAATAATGTCATAATTGGTTGCCATGGCGACGATGATGCCTTAATACGTTGACATGGCGATGATGTCATAATTGGTTGCCATGGCGACGGTGATGTCATAATTGGTTTCCATGGCGACGATGATGCCTTAATACGTTGCATGGCGATGATGTCATAATTGGTTGCCATGGCAAAGATGATGCCTTAATACGTTGCCATGGCGACGGTGATGTCATAATTTGTTGCCATGGTGATGATGTCATGCCATGGCGACGGTGATGTCATAATTGGTTGCTATGGCAACGATGATGTCATAATTGGTTGCCATGGAGACTATGATGCCTTAATACGTTGACATGGCGACGGTGATATCATTGGTTGCCATGGCGACGGTGATGTCATAATTGATTGCCATGGCGACGTTGATGTCATAATTTGTTGCCATGGCAATGATGATGTCATAATTGGTTGCCATGGCGACGGTGATGTCATAATTGGTTGCTATGGCGACGATGATGTCATAATTGGTTGCCATGGAGACGATGATGCCTTAATACGTTGCCATGGTGACGGTGATATCATAATTGGTTGCCATGGCGACGGTGATGTCATAATTGGTTGCCATGGCGACGGTGATGCCTTGATACGTTGCCATGGCGACGGTGATGTCGTAATTGGTTGCCATGGCGACGGTGATGTCATAATTGGTTGCCATGGCGACGGTGATGTCATAATTGGTTGCCATGGCGATGATGCCTTAATACGTTGCCATGGCGACGGTGATGTCATAATTGGTTGCCATGGCGACAATGATGCCTTAATACATTGCCATGGCGATGATGTCATAATTGGTTGCCATGGTGACGGTGATGTCATAATTGGTTGCCATGGCGACGATGATGCCTTAATACGTTCCCATGGCGATGATGTCATAATTGGTTGCCATGGCAACGGTGATGTCATAATTGGTTGCCATGGCGACGATGATGACTTAATACGTTGACATGGCGATGATGTCATAATTGGTTTCCATGGCGACGGTGATGTCATAATTTTTTGCCATGGCGACGGTGATGTCATAATTGGTTGCCATGGCGATGATGTCATAATTGGTTGCCATGGCGACGGTGATGTCATAATTGGTTGCCATGGCGACGATGATGCCTTAATACATTGCCATGGCGATGATGTCATAATTGGTTGCCATGGCGACGGTGATGTCATAATTGGTTGCCATGGCGACGGTGATGTCATAATTGGTTGCCATGGCAATGATGTCATAATTGGTTGCCATGGCGACGGTGATGTCATAATTGGTTGCCATGGCGACGATGATGCCTTAATACGTTGCCATGGCGATGATGTCATAATTGGTTGCCATGGCGACGGTGATGTCATAATTGGTTGCCATGGCGACGGTGATGTCATAATTGGTTGCCATGGCGACAATGATTTCATAATTGGTTGCCATGGCGACGATGATGCCTTAATACGTTGACATGGCGATGATGTCATAATTGGTTGCCATGGCGACGGTGATGTCATAATTGGTTGCCATGGCGACGATGATGCCTTAATACGTTGCCATGGCGATGATGTCATAATTGGTTGCCATGGCGACGGTGATGTCATAATTGGTTGCCATGGCGACTGTGATGTCATAATTGGTTGCCATGGCGACAATGATGTCATAATTGGTTGCCATGGCGACGATGATGCCTTAATACGTTGACATGGCGATGATGTCATAATTGGTTGCCATGGTGACGGTGATGTCATAATTGGTTGCCATGGCGACGATGATGCCTTAATACGTTGCCATGGCGATGATGTCATAATTGGTTGCCATGGCGATGATGATGCCTTAATACGTTGCCATGGCGACGGTGATGTCATAATTTGTTGCCATGTCGATGATGATGTCATAATTGGTTGCCATGGCGACGGTGATGTCATAATTGGTTGCTATGGCTACGATGATGTCATAATTGGTTGCCATGGAGACTATGATGCCTTAATACGTTGCCATGGCGACGGTGATATCATTGGTTGCCATGGCTACGGTGATGTCATAATTGGTTGCCATGGCGGTGATGTCATAATTGGTTGCCATGGTGACGGTGATGTCATAATTGGTTGCCATGGCGACGATGATGCCTTAATACGTTGCCATCATGATGATGTCATAATTGGTTGCCATGGCGATGGTGATGTCATAATTGGTTGCCATGGCGATGGTGATGTCATAATTGGTTGCCATGGCGACAATAATGTCATAATTGGTTGCCATGGCGACGATGATGCCTTAATACGTTGACATGGCGATGATGTCATAATTGGTTGCCATGGCGACGGTGATGTCATAATTGGTTTCCATGGCGACGATGATGCCTTAATACGTTGCATGGCGATGATGTCATAATTGGTTGCCATGGCAAAGATGATGCCTTAATACGTTGCCATGGCGACGGTGATGTCATAATTTGTTGCCATGGTGATGATGATGTCATACCATGGCGACGGTGATGTCATAATTGGTTGCCATGGCGACGATGATGTCATAATTGGTTGCCATGGAGACGATGATGCCTTAATACGTTGCCATGGCGATGATGTCATAAATGGTTGCCATGGCGACGGTGATGTCATAATTGATTGCCATGGCGACGATTATGCCTTAATACGTTGCCATGGCGATGATGTCATAATTGGTTGCCATGGCGACGGTGATGTCATAATTGGTTGCCATGGCGACGGTGATGTCATAATTGGTTGCCATGGCGACAATGATGTCATAATTGGTTGCCATGGCGACGATGATGCCTTAATATGTTGCCATGGCGATGATGTCATAATTGGTTGCCATGGCGACGGTGATGTCATAATTGGTTGCCATGGTGACGGTGATGTCATAATTGGTTGCCATGGCGACAATGATGTCATAATTGGTTGCCATGGTGACGATGATGCCTTAATACGTTGCCATGGCGATGATGTCATAATTGGTTGCCATGGCGACGGTGATGTCATAATTGGTTGCCATGGTGACGGTGATGTCATAATTGGTTGCCATGGCGACAATGATGTCATGATTGGTTGCCATGGTGACGATGATGCCTTAATATGTTGCCATGGCGACGGTGATGTCATAATTTGTTGCCATGGCGATGATGATGTCATAATTGGTTGCCATGGCGACGGTGATGTCATAATTGGTTGCCATGGCGACGATGATGCCTTAATACGTTGCCATGGCAATGATGTCATAAATGGTTGCCATGGCGACGGTGATGTCATAATTCCTTTGCCATGGTGACGGTGATGTCATAATTGGTTGCCATGGTGACGGTGATGTCATAATTGGTTGCCATGGCGACGGTGATGTCATAATTGGTTGCCATGACGATGATGATGTCATAATTGGTTGCCATGGCGATGATGTCATAATTGGTTGCCATGGCGATTATGTCATAATTGGTTGCCATGGCGACGATGATACCTTAATACGTTGCCATGGCGATGAAGTCATAATTGGTTGCCATGGCGATGATGATGTCATAATAGGTTGCCATGGCGACGGTGAGGTCATAATTGGTTGCCATGGCGATGATGTCATAATAGGTTGCCATGGCGATGATGTCATAATAGGTTGCCATGGCGACGGTGATGTCATAATTGGTTGCCATGGCGACGGTGATGTAATAATTGGTTGCCATGGCGACGATGATGCCTTAATACGTTGCCATGGCGACGATGATGCCTTAATATGTTGCCATGGCGACGGTGATGTCATAATTGGTTGCCATGGCGACGGTGATGTCATAATTGGTTGCATTGGCGACGGTGATGTCATAATTGGTTGCCATGACGATGATGATGTCATAATTGGTTGCCATGGCGATGATGTCATAATTGGTTGCCATGGCGACGGTGATGTCATAATTGGTTGCCATGGCGACGATGATGCCTTAATACGTTGCCATGGCGACGGTGATGTCATAATTGGTTGCCATGGCGACGATGATGCCTTAATACGTTGCCATGGCGATGATGTCATAATTGGTTGCCATGGCGACGGTGATGTCATAATTGGTTGCCATGGCGACGATGATGCCTTAATACGTTGCCATGGCGATGATGTCATAATTGGTTGCCATGGCGACGATGATGCCTTAATACGTTGCCATGGTGACTGTGATGTCATAGTTTGTTGCCATGGCGATGATGATGTCATAATTGTTTGCCATGGCGACGGTGATGTCATAATTGGTTGCCATGGCGACGGTGATGTCATAATTGGTTGCCATGGCGACGATGATGCCTTAATACGTTGCCATGGCGATGATGTCATAATTGGTTGCCATGGCGACGGTGATGTCATAATTGGTTGCCATGGCGACGGTGATGTCATAATTGGTTGCCATGGCGACAATGATTTCATAAATGGTTGCCATGGCGACGATGATGCCTTGATACGTTGACATGGCGATGATGTCATAATTGGTTGCCATGGCAACGGTGATGTCATAATTGGTTGCCATGGCGACGGTTATGTCATAATTGGCTGCCATGGCGACAATGATGTCATAATTGGTTGCCATGGCGACGATGATGCCTTAATACGTTGACATGGCGATGATGTCATAATTGGTTGCCATGGTGACGGTGATGTCATAATTGGTTGCCATTGCGACGATGATGCCTTAATACGTTGCCATGGCGATTATGTCATAATTGGTTGCCATGGAGATGATGATGCCTTAATACATTGCCATGGCGACGGTGATGTCATAATTTGTTGCCATGTCGATGATGATGTCATAATTGGTTGCCATGGCGACGGTGATGTCATAATTGGTTGCTATGGCGACGATGATGTCATAATTGGTTGCCATGGAGACTATGATGCCTTAATACGTTGCCATGGCGACGGTGATATCATTGGTTGCCATGGCTACGGTGATGTCATAATTGGTTGCCATGGCGGTGATGTCATAATTGGTTGCCATGGCGACGGTAATGTCATAATTGGTTGCCATGGCGACGATGATGCCTTAATACGTTGCCATGGCGATGATGTCATAATTGGTTGCCATGGTGACGGTGATGTCATAACTGGTTGCCATGGCGACGATGATGCCTTGATACGTTGCCATGGCGATGATGTCATAATTGGTTGCCATGGCAACGGTGATGTCATAATTGGTTGCCATGGCGACGATGATGCCTTAATACGTTGACATGGCGATGATGTCATAATTGGTTGCCATGGCGACGGTGATGTCATAATTTTTTGCCATGGCGACGGTGATGTCATAATTGGTTGCCATGGCGATAATGTCATAATTGGTTGCCATGGCGACGGTGATGTCATAATTGGTTGCCATGGCGACGATGATGCCTTAATACGTTGCCATGGCGATGATGTCATAATTGGTTGCCATGGCGACGGTGATGTCATAATTGGTTGCCATGGCGACTGTGATGTCATAATTGGTTGCCATGGCGACAATGATTTCATAATTGGTTGCCATGGCGACGATGATGCCTTAATACGTTGACATGGCGATGATGTCATAATTGGTTGCCATGGCGACGCTGATGTCACAATTGGTTGCCATGGCGACGATGATGCCTTAATACGTTGCCATGGCGATGATGTCATAATTGGTTGCCATGGCGACGGTGATGTCATAATTGGTTGCCATGGCGACGGTGATGTCATAATTGGTTGCCATGGCGACAATGATGTCATAATTGGTTGCCATGGCGACGATGATGCCTTAATACGTTGACAAGGCGATGATTTCATAATTGGTTGCCATGGCGACGGTGATGTCATAATTGGTTGCCATGGCGACGATGATGCCTTAATACGTTGCCATGGCGATGATGTCATAATTGGTTGCCATGGCGATGATGATGCCTTAATATGTTGCCATGGCGACGGTGATGTCATAATTTGTTGCCATGGCGATGATGATGTCATAATTGGTTGCCATGGCGATGGTGATGTCATAATTGGTTGCTATGGCGACGATGATGTCATAATTGGTTGCCATGGAGACTATGATGCCTTAATACGTTGCCATGGCGACGGTGATATCATTGGTTGCCATGGCGACGGTGATGTCATAATTAGTTGCCATGGCGATGATGTCATAATTGGTTGCCATGGCGACGGTGATGTCATAATTGGTTGCCATGGCGACGATGATGCCTTAATACGTTGCCATGGTGATGATGTCATAATTGGTTGCCATGGCGATGGTGATGTCATAATTGGTTGCCATGGCGACGGTGATGTCATAATTGGTTGCCATGGCGACAATGATGTCATAATTGGTTGCCATGGCGACGATGATGCCTTAATACGTTGACATGGCGATGATGTCATAATTGGTTGCCATGGCGACGGTGATGTCATAATTGGTTTCCATGGCGACGATGATGCCTTAATACGTTGCATGGCGATGATGTCATAATTGGTTGCCATGGCAAAGATGATGCCTTAATACGTTGCCATGGCGACGGTGATGTCATAATTTGTTGCCATGGCGATGGTGATGTCATAATTGGTTGCCATGGCGACGGTGATTTCATAATTGGTTGCTCTGGCGACGATGATGTCATAATTGGTTGCCATGGAGATGATGATGCCTTAATACGTTGCCATGTCGATTATGTCATAAATGGTTGCCATGGCGACGGTGATGTCTTAATTGGTTGCCATGGCGACGATTATGCCTTAATACGTTGCCATGGCGATGATGTCATAATTGGTTGCCATGGCGATGATGTCATAATTGGTTGCCATGGTGACGGTGATGTCATAATTGGTTGCCATGGCGACAATGATGTCATAATTGGTTGCCATGGTGACGATGATGCCTTAATACGTTGCCATGGCGATGATGTCATAATTGGTTGCCATGGCGACGGTGATGTCATAATTGGTTGCCATGGTGACGGTGATGTCATAATTGGTTGCCATGGCGACAATGATGTCATGATTGGTTGCCATGGTGACGATGATGCCTTAATATGTTGCCATGGCGACGGTGATGTCATAATTTGTTGCCATGGCGATGATGATGTCATAATTGGTTGCCATGGCGACGGTGATGTCATAATTGGTTGCCATGGCGACGATGATGCCTTAATACGTTGCCATGGCAATGATGTCATAAATGGTTGCCATGGCGACGGTGATGTCATAATTCCTTTGCCATGGTGACGGTGATGTCATAATTGGTTGCCATGGTGACGGTGATGTCATAATTGGTTGCCATGGCGACGGTGATGTCATAATTGGTTGCCATGACGATGATGATGTCATAATTGGTTGCCATGGCGATGATGTCATAATTGGTTGCCATGGCGATTATGTCATAATTGGTTGCCATGGCGACGATGATACCTTAATACGTTGCCATGGCGATGAAGTCATAATTGGTTGCCATGGCGATGATGATGTCATAATAGGTTGCCATGGCGATGGTGAGGTCATAATTGGTTGCCATGGCGATGATGTCATAATAGGTTGCCATGGCGATGATGTCATAATAGGTTGCCATGGCGACGGTGATGTCATAATTGGTTGCCATGGCGACGGTGATGTAATAATTGGTTGCCATGGCGACGATGATGCCTTAATACGTTGCCATGGCGACGATGATGCCTTAATATGTTGCCATGGCGACGGTGATGTCATAATTGGTTGCCATGGCGACGGTGATGTCATAATTGGTTGCATTGGCGACGGTGATGTCATAATTGGTTGCCATGACGATGATGATGTCATAATTGGTTGCCATGGCGATGATGTCATAATTGGTTGCCATGGCGACGGTGATGTCATAATTGGTTGCCATGGCGACGATGATGCCTTAATACGTTGCCATGGCGACGGTGATGTCATAATTGGTTGCCATGGCGACGATGATGCCTTAATACGTTGCCATGGCGATGATGTCATAATTGGTTGCCATGGCGACGGTGATGTCATAATTGGTTGCCATGGCGACGATGATGCCTTAATACGTTGCCATGGCGATGATGTCATAATTGGTTGCCATGGCGACGATGATGCCTTAATACGTTGCCATGGTGACTGTGATGTCATAGTTTGTTGCCATGGCGATGATGATGTCATAATTGTTTGCCATGGCGACGGTGATGTCATAATTGGTTGCCATGGCGACGGTGATGTCATAATTGGTTGCCATGGCGACGATGATGCCTTAATACGTTGCCATGGCGATGATGTCATAATTGGTTGCCATGGCGACGGTGATGTCATAATTGGTTGCCATGGCGACGGTGATGTCATAATTGGTTGCCATGGCGACAATGATTTCATAAATGGTTGCCATGGCGACGATGATGCCTTAATACGTTGACATGGCGATGATGTCATAATTGGTTGCCATGGCAACGGTGATGTCATAATTGGTTGCCATGGCGACGGTTATGTCATAATTGGCTGCCATGGCGACAATGATGTCATAATTGGTTGCCATGGCGACGATGATGCCTTAATACGTTGACATGGCGATGATGTCATAATTGGTTGCCATGGTGACGGTGATGTCATAATTGGTTGCCATTGCGACGATGATGCCTTAATACGTTGCCATGGCGATTATGTCATAATTGGTTGCCATGGAGATGATGATGCCTTAATACATTGCCATGGCGACGGTGATGTCATAATTTGTTGCCATGTCGATGATGATGTCATAATTGGTTGCCATGGCGACGGTGATGTCATAATTGGTTGCTATGGCGACGATGATGTCATAATTGGTTGCCATGGAGACTATGATGCCTTAATACGTTGCCATGGCGACGGTGATATCATTGGTTGCCATGGCTACGGTGATGTCATAATTGGTTGCCATGGTGGTGATGTCATAATTGGTTGCCATGGCGACGGTAATGTCATAATTGGTTGCCATGGCGACGATGATGCCTTAATACGTTGCCATGGCGATGATGTCATAATTGGTTGCCATGGTGACGGTGATGTCATAACTGGTTGCCATGGCGACGATGATGCCTTGATACGTTGCCATGGCGATGATGTCATAATTGGTTGCCATGGCAACGGTGATGTCATAATTGGTTGCCATGGCGACGATGATGCCTTAATACGTTGACATGGCGATGATGTCATAATTGGTTGCCATGGCGACGGTGATGTCATAATTTTTTGCCATGGCGACGGTGATGTCATAATTGGTTGCCATGGCGATAATGTCATAATTGGTTGCCATGGCGACGGTGATGTCATAATTGGTTGCCATGGCGACGATGATGCCTTAATACGTTGCCATGGCGATGATGTCATAATTGGTTGCCATGGCGACGGTGATGTCATAATTGGTTGCCATGGCGACTGTGATGTCATAATTGGTTGCCATGGCGACAATGATTTCATAATTGGTTGCCATGGCGACGATGATGCCTTAATACGTTGACATGGCGATGATGTCATAATTGGTTGCCATGGCGACGCTGATGTCACAATTGGTTGCCATGGCGACGATGATGCCTTAATACGTTGCCATGGCGATGATGTCATAATTGGTTGCCATGGCGACGGTGATGTCATAATTGGTTGCCATGGCGACGGTGATGTCATAATTGGTTGCCATGGCGACAATGATGTCATAATTGGTTGCCATGGCGACGATGATGCCTTAATACGTTGACAAGGCGATGATTTCATAATTGGTTGCCATGGCGACGGTGATGTCATAATTGGTTGCCATGGCGACGATGATGCCTTAATACGTTGCCATGGCGATGATGTCATAATTGGTTGCCATGGCGATGATGATGCCTTAATATGTTGCCATGGCGACGGTGATGTCATAATTTGTTGCCATGGCGATGATGATGTCATAATTGGTTGCCATGGCGATGGTGATGTCATAATTGGTTGCTATGGCGACGATGATGTCATAATTGGTTGCCATGGAGACTATGATGCCTTAATACGTTGCCATGGCGACGGTGATATCATTGGTTGCCATGGCGACGGTGATGTCATAATTAGTTGCCATGGCGATGATGTCATAATTGGTTGCCATGGCGACGGTGATGTCATAATTGGTTGCCATGGCGACGATGATGCCTTAATACGTTGCCATGGTGATGATGTCATAATTGGTTGCCATGGCGATGGTGAAGTCATAATTGGTTGCCATGGCGACGGTGATGTCACAATTGGTTGCCATGGCGACAATGATGTCATAATTGGTTGCCATGGCGACGATGATGCCTTAATACGTTGCCATGGCGATGATGTCATAATTGGTTGCCATGGCGACGGTGATGTCATAATTGGTTGCCATGGCGACGGTGATGTCATAATTAGTTGCCATGGCGATGATGTCATAATTGGTTGCCATGGCGACGGTGATGTCATAATTGGTTGCCATGGCGACGATGATGCCTTAATACGTTGCCATGGCGATGATGTCATAATTGGTTGCCATGGCGATGGTGAAGTCATAATTGGTTGCCATGGCGACGGTGATGTCACAATTGGTTGCCATGGCGACAATGATGTCATAATTGGTTGCCATGGCGACGATGATGCCTTAATACGTTGCCATGGCGATGATGTCATAATTGGTTGCCATGGCGACGGTGATGTCATAATTGGTTGCCATGGCGACGGTGATGTCATAATTGGTTGCCATGGCGATGATGTCATAATTTGTTGCCATGGCGACGGTGATGTCATAATTGGTTACCATGGCGACGATGATGCCTTAATACATTGCCATGGCGATGATGCCTTAATACATTGCCATGGCGATGATGTCATAATTGGTTGCCATGGCGACGGTGATGTCATAATTGGTTGCCATGGCGACGATGATGCCTTAATACGTTGCCATGGCGATGATGTCATAATTGGTTGCCATGGCGACGATCATGCCTTAATACGTTGCCATGGCGATGATGTCATAATTGGTTGCCATGGCGACGGTGATGTCATAATTAGTTGCCATAGCGACGGTGATGTCATAATTGGTTGCCATGGCGACGATGATGCCTTAATACGTTGCCATGGCGACGGTGATATCATAATTGGTTGCCATGGTGACGGTGATGTCATAATTGGTTGCCATGGCGACGGTGATGTCATAATTGGTTGCCATGGCGACGATGATGCCTTAATACGTTGCCATGGCGATGATGTCATATTTGGTTGCCATGGCGATGGTGATGTCATAATTGGTTGCCATGGCGACGTGATGTCATAATTGGTTGCCATGGCGATGATGTCATAATTGGTTGCCATGGCGACGGTGATGTCATAATTGGTTGCCATGGCGACGATGATGCCTTAATATGTTGCCATGGCGATGATGTCATAATTGGTTGCCATGGCGACGATGATGCCTTAATACGTTGCCATGGCAACGGTGATGTCATAATTGGTTGACATGGCGACTATGATGCCTTAATACGTTGCCATGGCGATGATGTCATAATTGGTTGCCATGGCGACGGTGATGTCATAATTGGTTAACATGGCGACGGTAATGTCATAATTGGTTGACATGGCGATGATGTCATAATTGGTTGCCATGGCGATGATGATGCTTTAATACGTTGCCATGGCGACGATGAAGTCATAATTGGTTGCCATGGCGACGATGATGTCATAATTGGTTGCCATGGCGATTATGTCATAATTGGTTGCCATGGCGATGATGATGTCATAATTGGTTGCCATGGCGATGATGTCATAATTGGTTGCCATGGCGATGATGTCATAATTGGTTGCCATGACGATGATGTCATAATTGGTTGCCATGGTGACGATGATGCCTTAACACGTTGCCATGGCGACGGTGATGTCATAATTGGTTGCAATGGCGACGGTGATGTCATAATTGGTTGCCATGGCGACGATGATGTCTTAATACGTTGCCATGGCGACGGTGATGTCATTATTGGTTGCCATGGCGACGGTGATATCATAATTGGTTGCCATGGTGACGATGATGTCATAATTGGTTGCCATGGCGACGATGATGCCTTAATACGTTGCCATGGCGATGATGTCATAATTGGTTTCCATGGCGACGGTGATGTCATAATTGGTTGCCATGGCGACGATGATGCCTTAATACATTGCCATGGCGACGGTGATGTCATAATTGGTTGACATGGCGATGATGTCATACTTGGTTGCCATGGCGACGGTGATGTCATAATTGGTTGCAATGGTGACGATGATGTCATAATTGGTTGCCATGGCGATGGTGATGTCATAATTGGTTGCCATGGCGATGATGATGTCATAATTGGTTGCCATGTCGACGATGATGCCTTAATACGTTCCCATGGCGATGATGTCATAATTGTTTGCCATGGCGACGATCATGCCTTAATACATTGCCATGGCGATGATGTCATAATTGGTTGCCATGGCGACGGTGATGTCATAATTGGTTGCCATAGCGACGGTGATGTCATAATCGGTTGCCATGGCGACGATGATGCCTTAATACGTTGCCATGGCGACGGTGATATCATAATTGGTTGCCATGGCGACGGAGATGTCATAATTGGTTGCCATGGCGACGGTGATGTCATAATTGGTTGCCATGGCGACGATGATGCCTTAATACGTTGCCATGGTGATGATGTCATAATTGGTTGCCATGGCGACGGTGATGTCATAATTGGCTGCCATGGCGACGGTGATGTCATAATTGGTTGCCATGGCGATGATGTCATAATTGGTTGCCATGGCGACGGTGATGTCATAATTTGTTGCCATGGCGACGATGATGCCTTAATACGTTGCCATGGCGATGATGTCATAATTGGTTGCCATGGCGACAATGATGCCTTAATACGTTGCCATGGCAACGGTGATGTCATAATTGGTTGCCTTTTCGACGATGATGCCTTAATACGTTGCCATGGCGATGATGTCATAATTGGTTGCCATGGCGACGGTGATGTCATAATTGGTTGCCATGGCGACGGTGATGTCATAATTGGTTGCCATGGCGACAATAATGTCATAATTGGTTGCCATGGCGACGATGATGCCTTAATACGTTGACATGGCGATGATGTCATAATTGGTTGCCATGGCGACGGTGATGTCATAATTGGTTTCCATGGCGACGATGATGCCTTAATACGTTGCATGGCGATGATGTCATAATTGGTTGCCATGGCAAAGATGATGCCTTAATACGTTGCCATGGCGACGGTGATGTCATAATTTGTTGCCATGGTGATGATGTCATGCCATGGCGACGGTGATGTCATAATTGGTTGCTATGGCAACGATGATGTCATAATTGGTTGCCATGGAGACTATGATGCCTTAATACGTTGACATGGCGACGGTGATATCATTGGTTGCCATGGCGACGGTGATGTCATAATTGGTTGCCATGGCGACGTTGATGTCATAATTTGTTGCCATGGCAATGATGATGTCATAATTGGTTGCCATGGCGACAGTGATGTCATAATTGGTTGCTATGGCGACGATGATGTCATAATTGGTTGCCATGGAGACGATGATGCCTTAATACGTTGCCATGGTGACGGTGATATCATAATTGGTTGCCATGGCGACGGTGATGTCATAATTGGTTGCCATGGCGACGGTGATGCCTTAATACGTTGCCATGGCGACGGTGATGTCGTAATTGGTTGCCATGGCGACGGTGATGTCATAATTGGTTGCCATGGCGACGGTGATGTCATAATTGGTTGCCATGGCGATGATGCCTTAATACGTTGCCATGGCGACGGTGATGTCATAATTGGTTGCCATGGCGACAATGATGCCTTAATACATTGCCATGGCGATGATGTCATAATTGGTTGCCATGGTGACGGTGATGTCATAATTGGTTGCCATGGCGACGATGATGCCTTAATACGTTCCCATGGCGATGATGTCATAATTGGTTGCCATGGCAACGGTGATGTCATAATTGGTTGCCATGGCGACGATGATGACTTAATACGTTGACATGGCGATGATGTCATAATTGGTTTCCATGGCGACGGTGATGTCATAATTTTTTGCCATGGCGACGGTGATGTCATAATTGGTTGCCATGGCGATGATGTCATAATTGGTTGCCATGGCGACGGTGATGTCATAATTGGTTGCCATGGCGACGATGATGCCTTAATACATTGCCATGGCGATGATGTCATAATTGGTTGCCATGGCGACGGTGATGTCATAATTGGTTGCCATGGCGACGGTGATGTCATAATTGGTTGCCATGGCAATGATGTCATAATTGGTTGCCATGGCGACGGTGATGTCATAATTGGTTGCCATGGCGACGATGATGCCTTAATACGTTGCCATGGCGATGATGTCATAATTGGTTGCCATGGCGACGGTGATGTCATAATTGGTTGCCATGGCGACGATGATGCCTAAATACATTGCCATGGCGATGATGTCATAATTGGTTGCCATGGCGACGGTGATGCCATAATTGGTTGCCATGGCGACGGTGATGTCATAATTGGTTGCCATGGCGATGATGTCATAATTGGTTGCCATGGCGACGGTGATGTCATAGTTGGTTGCCATGGCGACGATGATGCCTTAATATGTTGCCATGGCGATGATGTCATAATTGGTTGCCATGGCGACGGTGATGTCATAATTGGTTGCCATGGCGATGGTGATGTCATAATTGGTTGCCATGGCGACAATGATTTCATAATTGGTTGCCATGGCGACGATGATGCCTTAATACGTTGACATGGTGATGATGTCATAATTGGTTGCCATGGCGACGGTGATGTCATAATTGGTTGCCATGGCGACGATGATGCCTTAATACGTTGCCATGGCGATGATGTCATAATTGGTTGCCATGGCGACGGTGATGTCATAATTGGTTGCCATGGCGACGGTGATGTCATAATTGGTTGCCATGGTGACAATGATGTCATATTTGGTTGCCATGGCGACGATGATGCCTTAATACGTTGACAAGGCGATGATGTCATAATTGGTTGCCATGGCGACGGTGATGTCATAATTGGTTGCCATGGCGACGATGATGCCTTAATACGTTGCCATGGCGATGATGTCATAATTGGTTGCCATGGCGATGATGATGCCTTAATACGTTGCCATGGCGACGGTTATGTCATAATTTGTTGCCATGGCGATGATGATGTCATAATTGGTTGCCATGGCGACGGTGATGTCATAATTGGTTGCTATGGCGACAATGATGTCATAATTGGTTGCCATGGAGACTATGATGCCTTGATACGTTGCCATGGCGACGGTGATATCATTGGTTGCCATGGCGACGGTGATGTCATAATTATTTGCCATGGCGATGATGTCATAATTGGTTGCCATGGCGATAGTGATGTCATAATTGGTTGCCATGGCGACGGTGATGTCATAATTGGTTGCCATGGCGACAATGATGTCATAACTGGTTGCCATGGCGACGATGATGCCTTAATACGTTGACATGGCGATGATGTCATAATTGGTTGCCATGGCGACGGTGATGTCATAATTGGTTTCCATGGCGACGATGATGCCTTAATACGTTGCATGGCGATGATGTCATAATTGGTTGCCATGGCAAAGATGATGCCTTAATACGTTGCCATGGCGACGGTGATGTCATAATTTGCTGCCATGGCGATGATGATGTCATAATTGGTTGCCATGGCGACGGTGATGTCATAATTGGTTGCTATGGCGACGATGATGTCATAATTGGTTGCCATGGAGACGATGATGCCTTAATACGTTGCCATGGCGATGATGTCATAAATGGTTGCCATGGCGACGGTGATGTCATAATTGGTTGCCATGGCAACGATTATGCCTTAATACGTTGCCACGGTGATGATGTCATAATTGGTTGCCATGGCGACGGTGATGTCATAATTGGTTGCCATGGCGACGGTGATGTCATAATTGGTTGCCATGGCGACAATGATGTCATAATTGGTTGCCATGGCGACGATGATGCCTTAATACGTTGCCATGGCGATGATGTCATAATTGGTTGCCATGGCGACGGTGATGTCATAATTGGTTGCCATGGCGACGGTGATGTCATAATTGGTTGCCATGGCGATGATGTCATAATTTGTTGCCATGGCGACGATGATGTCATAATTGGTTGCCATGGCGACGATGATGCCTTAATACATTGCCATGGCGATGATGTCATAATTGGTTGCCATGGTGACGGTGATGTCATAATTGGTTGCCATGGCGACGATGATGCCTTAATACGTTGCCATGGCGATGATGTCATAATTGGTTGCCACGGCGACGATCATGCCTTAATACGTTGCCATGGCGATGATGTCATAATTGGTTGCCATGGCGACGGTGATGTCATAATTAGTTGCCATAGCGACGGTGATGTCACAATTGGTTGCCATGGCGACGATGATGCCTTAATACGTTGCCATGGCGACGGTGATATCATAATTGGTTGCCATGGTGACGGTGATGTCATAATTGGTTGCCATGGCGACGGTGATGTCATAATTGGTTGCCATGGCGACGATGATGCCTTAATACGTTGCCATGGCGATGATGTCATAATTGGTTGCCATGGCGATGGTGATGTCATAATTGGTTGCCATGGCGACGATGATGCCTTAATACGTTGCCATGGCGATGATGTCATAATTGGTTGCCATGGCGAAGGTGATGTCATAATTGGTTAACATGGCGACGGTAATGTCATAATTGGTTGACATGGCGATGATGTCATGTTTGGTTGCCATGGCGACGGTGATGTCATAATTGGTTGCCATGGCGACGATGATGCCTTAATACGTTGTCATGGAGATGATATCATAATTGGTTGCCATGGCGACAGTGATGTCATAATTGGTTGCCATGGCGACGATGATGCCTTAATACGTTGCCATGGCGATGATGTCATAATTGGTTGCCATGGCGACGATCATGCCTTAATACGTTGCCATGGCGATGATGTCATAATTGGTTGCCTTGGCGACGTGATGTCATAATTTGTTGCCATGGCGATGGTGATGTCATAATTGGTTGCCATGGCGACGATGATGCCTTAATACGTTGCCATGGCGACGGTGATGTCATAATTCATTTGCCATGGCGACGGTGATGTCATAATTGGTTGCCGTGGACACGGTGATGTCATAATTAGTTGCCATGGCGACGGTGATGTCATAATTGGTTGCCATGACGATGATGATGTCATAATTGGTTGCCATGGCTATGATATCATAATTGGTTGCCATGGCGATGATGTCATAATTGGTCGCCATGGCGATTATGTCATAATTGGTTGCCATGGTGATTAAGTCATAATTGGTTGCCATGGCGATGATGTCATATTAGGTTGCCATGGCGACGGTGATGTCATAATTGGTTGCCATGGCGATGATGTCATAATTGGTTGCCATGGCGACGGTGATGTCATAATTGGTTGCCATGGCGATGATGCCTTAATACGTTTCAATGGCGACGGTGATGTCATAATTGGTTGCCATGGCGACGATGATGTCATAATTGGTTGCCATGGCGACGATGATGTCATAATTGGTTGCCATGGCGACGATGCTGCCTTAATACGTTGCCATGGCGATGATGTCATAATTGGTTGCCATGGCGATGATGATGTCATAATTGGTTGCCATGGCGATGATGATGTCATAATTGGTTGCCATGGCGATGATGATGTCATAATTGGTTGCCATGGCGATGATGTCATAATTGGTTGACATGACGATGATGTCATAATTGGTTGCCATGGTGACGATGATGCCTTAACACGTTGCCATGGCGACGGTGATGTCATAATTGGTTGCCATGGCGACGGTGATGTCATAATTGGTTGCCATGGCGACGATGATGTCTTAATACGTTGCCATGGCGATGATGTCATTATTGGTTGCCATGGCGACGGTGATATCATAATTGGTTGCCATGGCAACGATGATGTCATAATTGGTTGCCATGGCAACGATGATGCCTTAATACGTTGCCATGGCGATGATGTCATAATTGGTTGCCATGGCGACGGTGATGTCATAATTGGTTGCCATGGCGACGATGATGCCTTAATACGTTGACATGGCGACGGTGATGTCATAATTGGTTGCCATGGCGATGATGTCATACTTGGTTGCCATGGCGACGGTGATGTCATAATTGGTTGCAATGGCGACGATGATGTCATAATTGGTTGCCATGGCGACGGTGATGTCATAATTGGTTGCCATGGCGATGATGATGTCATAATTGGTTGCCATGGTGACGATGATGCCTTAATACGTTGCCATAGCGATGATGTCATAATTGGTTGCCATGGCGACGATCATGCCTTAATACGTTGCCATGGCGATGATGTCATAATTAGGTTGCCATGGCGACGGTGATGTCATAATTGGTTGCCATAGCGACGGTGATGTCATAATTGGTTGCCATGGCGACGATGATGCCTTAATACGTTGCCATGGCGACGGTGATATCATAATTGGTTGCCATGGCGACGGTGATGTCATAATTGGTTGCCATGGCGACGGTGATGTCATAATTGGTTGCCATGGCGACGATGATGCCTTAATACGTTGCCATGGCGATGATGTCATAATTGGTTGCCATGGCGACGGTGATGTCATAATTGGTTGCCATGGTGACGGTGATGTCATAATTGGTTGCCATGGCGATGATGTCATAATTGGTTGCCATGGCGACGGTGATGTCATAATTGGTTGCCATGGCGACGATGATGCCTTAATACGTTGCCATGGCGATGATGTCATAATTGGTTGCCATGGCGACAATGATGCCTTAATACGTTGCCATGGCAACGGTGATGTCATAATTGGTTGCCATGGCGACGATGATGCCTTAATATGATGCCATGGCGATGATGTCATAATTGGTTGCCATGGCGACGGTGATGTCATAATTGGTTGCCATGGCGACGATGATGCCTTAATACGTTGCCATGGCGACGGTGATGTCATAATTGGTTGCCATGGCGACGGTGATGTCATAATTTGTTGCCATGGCGACGGTGATGTCATAATTGGTTGCTATGGCGACGATGATGTCATAATTGGTTGCCATGGAGACGATGATGCCTTAATACGTTGCCATGGCGACGGTGATTTCATAATTGGTTGCCATGGCGACGATGATGCCTTAATACGTTGCCATGGCGACGGTGATATCATAATTGGTTGCCATGGTGACGGTGATGTCATAATTGGTTGCCATGGCGACGGTGATGCCTTGATACGTTGCCATGGCGACGGTGATGTCGTAATTGGTTGCCATGGTGACGGTGATGTCATAATTGGTTGCCATGGCGACGGTGATGTCATAATTGGTTGCCATGGCGATGATGCCTTTATACGTTGCCATGGTGACGGTGATGTCATAATTGGTCGTCATGCATGACGCCACTGCAGCTAGGCGTGGGAGCGCCGCTATCTAGCACCACTGCACCAGCCATCTTTCTTGGGCTATTCTCTTGGGAGTTCTGTTCTTCCTTATTCAAAGATCCGAATTTCAATTCAGCGATAAAAGTGATAAAGGCTCGGATTGAGCCGAAACGTCGTATTAAATTATATCGCTTCTACTTCGTGCTATATATACTTGTTTGGCTCCCACATGTTTTGTATATAATAAAAATAAGCACTTATTGCATAAAGAAACCCCTCTGAGTGTGCGGTGAATTATATTATTATTGGTAATAGGACCTACAGGTCTGTTACACCTGCACCTCGCTATTGGACTTGAGTGCACGCTAACCTCCTGGTTATAACTGGTTGCCATGGCAACGGTGATGTCATAATTGGTTGCCATGGCAAAGATGATGCCTTAATACGTTGCCATGGCGACGGTGATGTCATAATTTGTTGCCATGGTGATGATGATGTCATGCCATGGCGACGGTGATGTCATAATTGGTTGCTATGGCGACGATGATGTCATAATTGGTTGCCATGGAGACGATGATGCCTTAATACGTTGCCATGGCGATTATGTCATAAATGGTTGCCATGGCGACGGTGATGTCATAATTGGTTGCCATGGCAACGATTATGCCTTAATACGTTGCCATGGCGATGATGTCATAATTGGTTGCCATGGCAAAGATGATGCCTTAATACGTTGCCATGGCGACGGTGATGTCATAATTTGTTGCCATGGTGATGATGATGTCATGCCATGGCGACGGTGATGTCATAATTGGTTGCTATGGCGACGATGATGTCATAATTGGTTGCCATGGAGACGATGATGCCTTAATACGTTGCCATGGCGATGATGTCATAAATGGTTGCCATGGCGACGGTGATGTCATAATTGGTTGCCATGGCGACGATTATGCCTTAATACGTTGCCATGTCGATGATGTCATAATTGGTTGCCATGGCGACGGTGATGTCATAATTGGTTGCCATGGCGACGGTGATGTCATAATTGGTTGCCATGGCGACGATGATGCCTTAATACGTTGCCATGGCGATGATGTCATAATTGGTTGCCATGGCGACGGTGATGTCATAATTGGTTGCCATGGTGACGGTGATGTCATAATTGGTTGCCATGGCGACGATGATGCCTTAATACGTTGCCATGGCGATGATGTCATAATTGGTTGCCATGGCGACGGTGATGTCATAATTGGTTGCCATGGTGACGGTGATGTCATAATTGGTTGCCATGGCGACGGTGAAGTCATAATTGGTTGCTATGGCGACGATGATGTCATAATTGGTTGCCATGGAGACTATGATGCCTTAATACGTTGCCATGGCGACGGTGATATCATTGGTTGCCATGGCGACGGTGATGTCATAATTATTTGCCATGGCGATGATGTCATAATTGGTTGCCATGGCGACGATGATGCCTTAATACGTTGCCATGACGATGATGTCATAATTGGTTGCCATGGCGATGGTGATGTCATAATTGGTTGCCATGGCGACGGTGATGTCATAATTGGTTGCCATGGCGACAATAATGTCATAATTGGTTGCCATGGCGACGATGATGCCTTAATACGTTGACATGGCGATGATGTCATAATTGGTTGCCATGGCGACGGTGATGTCATAATTGGTTTCCATGGCGACGATGATGCCTTAATACGTTGCATGGCGATGATGTCATAATTGGTTGCCATGGCAAAGATGATGCCTTAATACGTTGCCATGGCGACGGTGATGTCATAATTTGTTGCCATGGTGATGATGATGTAATCCCATGGCGACGGTGATGTCATAATTGGTTGCTATGGCGACGATGATGTCATAATTGGTTGCCATGGAGACGATGATGCCTTAATACGTTGCCATGGCGATGATGTCATAAATGGTTGCCATGGCGACGGTGATGTCATAATTGGTTGCCATGGCGACGATGATTCCTTAATACGTTGCCATGGCGATGATGTCATAATTGGTTGCCATGGCGACGGTGATGTCATAATTGGTTGCCATGGCGACGGTGATGTCATAATTGGTTGCCATGGCGACAATGATGTCATAATTGGTTGCCATGGCGACGATGATGCCTTAATAGGTTGCCATGGCGATGATGTCATAATTGGTTGCCATGGCGACGGTGATGTCATAATTGGTTGCCATGGTGACGGTGATGTCATAATTGGTTGCCATGGCGACAATGATGTCATAATTGGTTGCCATGGTGACGATGATGCCTTAATACGTTGCCATGGCGATGATGTCATAATTGGTTGCCATGGCGACGGTGATGTCATAATTGGTTGCCATGGCGACGATGATGCCTTAATACGTTGCCATGGTGACGGTGATATCATAATTGGTTGCCATGGCGACGGTGATGTCATAATTGGTTGCCATGGCGACGGTGATGCCTTGATACATTGCCATGGCGATGGTGATGTCGTAATTGGTTGCCATGGCGACGGTGATGTCATAATTGGTTGCCATGGCGACGGTGATGTCATAATTGGTTGCCATGGCGATGATGCCTTAATACGTTGCCATGGCGACGGTGATGTCATAATTGGTTGCCATGGCGACGATGATGCCTTAATACATTGCCATGGCGATGATGTCATAATTGGTTGCCATGGTGACGGTGATGTCATAATGGGTTGCCATGGCGACGATGATGCCTTAATACGTTGCCATGGCGATGATGTCATAATTGGTTGCCATGGCAACGGTGATGTCATAATTGGTTGCCATGGCGACGATGATGCCTTAATACGTTGACATGGCGATGATGTCATAATTGGTTTCCATGGCGACGGTGATGTCATAATTTTTTGCCATGGCGACGGTGATGTCATAATTGGTTGCCATGGCGATGATGTCATAATTGGTTGCCATGGCGACGGTGATGTCATAATTGGTTGCCATGGCGACGATGATGCCTTAATACATTGCCATGGCGATGATGTCATAATTGGTTGCCATGGCGACGGTGATGTCATAATTGGTTGCCATGGCGACTGTGATGTCATAATTGGTTGCCATGGCAATGATGTCATAATTGGTTGCCATGGCGACGGTGATGTCATAATTGGTTGCCATGGCGACGATGATGCCTTAATACGTTGCCATGGCGATGATGTCATAATTGGTTGCCATGGTGACGGTGATGTCATAATTGGTTGCCATGGCGACGGTGATGTCATAATTGGTTGCCATGGCGACAATGATTTCATAATTGGTTGCCATGGCGACGATGAAGCCTTAATACGTTGACATGGCGATGATGTCATAATTGGTTGCCATGGCGACGGTGATGTCATAATTGGTTGCCATGGCGACGATGATGCCTTAATACGTTGCCATGGCGATGATGTCATAATTGGTTGCCATGGCGACGGTGATGTCATAATTGGTTGCCATGGCGACTGTGATGTCATAATTGGTTGCCATGGCGACAATGATGTCATAATTGGTTGCCATGGCGACGATGATGCCTTAATACGTTGACATGGCGATGATGTCATAATTGGTTGCCATGGTGACGGTGATGTCATAATTGGTTGCCATGGCGACGATGATGCCTTAATACGTTGCCATGGCGATGATGTCATAATTGGTTGCCATGGCGATGATGATGCCTTAATACGTTGCCATGGTGACGGTGATGTCATAATTTGTTGCCATGTCGATGATGATGTCATAATTGGTTGCCATGGCGACGGTGATGTCATAATTGGTTGCTATGGCGACGATGATGTCATAATTGGTTGCCATGGAGACTATGATGCCTTAATACGTTGCCATGGCGACGGTGATATCATTGGTTGCCATGGCTACGGTGATGTCATAATTGGTTGCCATGGCGGTGATGTCATAATTGGTTGCCATGGCGACGGTGATGTCATAATTGGTTGCCATGGCGACAATGATGCCTTAATACATTGCCATGGCGATGATGTCATAATTGGTTGCCATGGTGACGGTGATGTCATAATTGGTTGCCATGGCGACGATGATGCCTTAATACGTTCCCATGGCGATGATGTCATAATTGGTTGCCATGGCAACGGTGATGTCATAATTGGTTGCCATGGCGACGATGATGACTTAATACGTTGACATGGCGATGATGTCATAATTGGTTTCCATGGCGACGGTGATGTCATAATTTTTTGCCATGGCGACGGTGATGTCATAATTGGTTGCCATGGCGATGATGTCATAATTGGTTGCCATGGCGACGGTGATGTCATAATTGGTTGCCATGGCGACGATGATGCCTTAATACATTGCCATGGCGATGATGTCATAATTGGTTGCCATTGCGACGGTGATGTCATAATTGGTTGCCATGGCGACGGTGATGTCATAATTGGTTGCCATGGCAATGATGTCATAATTGGTTGCCATGGCGACGGTGATGTCATAATTGGTTGCCATGGCGACGATGATGCCTTAATACGTTGCCATGGCGATGATGTCATAATTGGTTGCCATGGCGACGGTGATGTCATAATTGGTTGCCATGGCGACGATGATGCCTAAATACATTGCCATGGCGATGATGTCATAATTGGTTGCCATGGCGACGGTGATGCCATAATTGGTTGCCATGGCGACGGTGATGTCATAATTGGTTGCCATGGCGATGATGTCATAATTGGTTGCCATGGCGACGGTGATGTCATAGTTGGTTGCCATGGCGACGATGATGCCTTAATATGTTGCCATGGCGATGATGTCATAATTGGTTGCCATGGCGACGGTGATGTCATAATTGGTTGCCATGGCGATGGTGATGTCATAATTGGTTGCCATGGCGACAATGATTTCATAATTGGTTGCCATGGCGACGATGATGCCTTAATACGTTGACATGGTGATGATGTCATAATTGGTTGCCATGGCGACGGTGATGTCATAATTGGTTGCCATGGCGACGATGATGCCTTAATACGTTGCCATGGCGATGATGTCATAATTGGTTGCCATGGCGACGGTGATGTCATAATTGGTTGCCATGGCGACGGTGATGTCATAATTGGTTGCCATGGTGACAATGATGTCATATTTGGTTGCCATGGCGACGATGATGCCTTAATACGTTGACAAGGCGATGATGTCATAATTGGTTGCCATGGCGACGGTGATGTCATAATTGGTTGCCATGGCGACGATGATGCCTTAATACGTTGCCATGGCGATGATGTCATAATTGGTTGCCATGGCGATGATGATGCCTTAATACGTTGCCATGGCGACGGTTATGTCATAATTTGTTGCCATGGCGATGATGATGTCATAATTGGTTGCCATGGCGACGGTGATGTCATAATTGGTTGCTATGGCGACAATGATGTCATAATTGGTTGCCATGGAGACTATGATGCCTTGATACGTTGCCATGGCGACGGTGATATCATTGGTTGCCATGGCGACGGTGATGTCATAATTATTTGCCATGGCGATGATGTCATAATTGGTTGCCATGGCGATAGTGATGTCATAATTGGTTGCCATGGCGACGGTGATGTCATAATTGGTTGCCATGGCGACAATGATGTCATAACTGGTTGCCATGGCGACGATGATGCCTTAATACGTTGACATGGCGATGATGTCATAATTGGTTGCCATGGCGATGGTGATGTCATAATTGGTTTCCATGGCGACGATGATGCCTTAATACGTTGCATGGCGATGATGTCATAATTGGTTGCCATGGCAAAGATGATGCCTTAATACGTTGCCATGGCGACGGTGATGTCATAATTTGTTGCCATGGCGATGATGATGTCATAATTGGTTGCCATGGCGACGGTGATGTCATAATTGGTTGCTATGGCGACGATGATGTCATAATTGGTTGCCATGGAGACGATGATGCCTTAATACGTTGCCATGGCGATGATGTCATAAATGGTTGCCATGGCGACGGTGATGTCATAATTGGTTGCCATGGCAACGATTATGCCTTAATACGTTGCCACGGTGATGATGTCATAATTGGTTGCCATGGCGACGGTGATGTCATAATTGGTTGCCATGGCGACGGTGATGTCATAATTGGTTGCCATGGCGACAATGATGTCATAATTGGTTGCCATGGCGACGATGATGCCTTAATACGTTGCCATGGCGATGATGTCATAATTGGTTGCCATGGCGACGGTGATGTCATAATTGGTTGCCATGGCGACGGTGATGTCATAATTGGTTGCCATGGCGATGATGTCATAATTTGTTGCCATGGCGACGATGATGTCATAATTGGTTGCCATGGCGACGATGATGCCTTAATACATTGCCATGGCGATGATGTCATAATTGGTTGCCATGGTGACGGTGATGTCATAATTGGTTGCCATGGCGACGATGATGCCTTAATACGTTGCCATGGCGATGATGTCATAATTGGTTGCCACGGCGACGATCATGCCTTAATACGTTGCCATGGCGATGATGTCATAATTGGTTGCCATGGCGACGGTGATGTCATAATTAGTTGCCATAGCGACGGTGATGTCACAATTGGTTGCCATGGCGACGATGATGCCTTAATACGTTGCCATGGCGACGGTGATATCATAATTGGTTGCCATGGTGACGGTGATGTCATAATTGGTTGCCATGGCGACGGTGATGTCATAATTGGTTGCCATGGCGACGATGATGCCTTAATACGTTGCCATGGCGATGATGTCATAATTGGTTGCCATGGCGATGGTGATGTCATAATTGGTTGCCATGGCGACGATGATGCCTTAATACGTTGCCATGGCGATGATGTCATAATTGGTTGCCATGGCGAAGGTGATGTCATAATTGGTTAACATGGCGACGGTAATGTCATAATTGGTTGACATGGCGATGATGTCATGTTTGGTTGCCATGGCGACGGTGATGTCATAATTGGTTGCCATGGCGACGATGATGCCTTAATACGTTGTCATGGAGATGATATCATAATTGGTTGCCATGGCGACAGTGATGTCATAATTGGTTGCCATGGCGACGATGATGCCTTAATACGTTGCCATGGCGATGATGTCATAATTGGTTGCCATGGCGACGATCATGCCTTAATACGTTGCCATGGCGATGATGTCATAATTGGTTGCCTTGGCGACGTGATGTCATAATTTGTTGCCATGGCGATGGTGATGTCATAATTGGTTGCCATGGCGACGATGATGCCTTAATACGTTGCCATGGCGACGGTGATGTCATAATTCATTTGCCATGGCGACGGTGATGTCATAATTGGTTGCCGTGGACACGGTGATGTCATAATTAGTTGCCATGGCGACGGTGATGTCATAATTGGTTGCCATGACGATGATGATGTCATAATTGGTTGCCATGGCTATGATATCATAATTGGTTGCCATGGCGATGATGTCATAATTGGTCGCCATGGCGATTATGTCATAATTGGTTGCCATGGTGATTAAGTCATAATTGGTTGCCATGGCGATGATGTCATATTAGGTTGCCATGGCGACGGTGATGTCATAATTGGTTGCCATGGCGATGATGTCATAATTGGTTGCCATGGCGACGGTGATGTCATAATTGGTTGCCATGGCGATGATGCCTTAATACGTTTCAATGGCGACGGTGATGTCATAATTGGTTGCCATGGCGACGATGATGTCATAATTGGTTGCCATGGCGACGATGATGTCATAATTGGTTGCCATGGCGACGATGCTGCCTTAATACGTTGCCATGGCGATGATGTCATAATTGGTTGCCATGGCGATGATGATGTCATAATTGGTTGCCATGGCGATGATGATGTCATAATTGGTTGCCATGGCGATGATGATGTCATAATTGGTTGCCATGGCGATGATGTCATAATTGGTTGACATGACGATGATGTCATAATTGGTTGCCATGGTGACGATGATGCCTTAACACGTTGCCATGGCGACGGTGATGTCATAATTGGTTGCCATGGCGACGGTGATGTCATAATTGGTTGCCATGGCGACGATGATGTCTTAATACGTTGCCATGGCGATGATGTCATTATTGGTTGCCATGGCGACGGTGATATCATAATTGGTTGCCATGGCAACGATGATGTCATAATTGGTTGCCATGGCAACGATGATGCCTTAATACGTTGCCATGGCGATGATGTCATAATTGGTTGCCATGGCGACGGTGATGTCATAATTGGTTGCCATGGCGACGATGATGCCTTAATACGTTGACATGGCGACGGTGATGTCATAATTGGTTGCCATGGCGATGATGTCATACTTGGTTGCCATGGCGACGGTGATGTCATAATTGGTTGCAATGGCGACGATGATGTCATAATTGGTTGCCATGGCGACGGTGATGTCATAATTGGTTGCCATGGCGATGATGATGTCATAATTGGTTGCCATGGTGACGATGATGCCTTAATACGTTGCCATGGCGATGATGTCATAATTGGTTGCCATGGCGACGATCATGCCTTAATACGTTGCCATGGCGATGATGTCATAATTAGGTTGCCATGGCGACGGTGATGTCATAATTGGTTGCCATAGCGACGGTGATGTCATAATTGGTTGCCATGGCGACGATGATGCCTTAATACGTTGCCATGGCGACGGTGATATCATAATTGGTTGCCATGGCGACGGTGATGTCATAATTGGTTGCCATGGCGACGGTGATGTCATAATTGGTTGCCATGGCGACGATGATGCCTTAATACGTTGCCATGGCGATGATGTCATAATTGGTTGCCATGGCGACGGTGATGTCATAATTGGTTGCCATGGTGACGGTGATGTCATAATTGGTTGCCATGGCGATGATGTCATAATTGGTTGCCATGGCGACGGTGATGTCATAATTGGTTGCCATGGCGACGATGATGCCTTAATACGTTGCCATGGCGATGATGTCATAATTGGTTGCCATGGCGACAATGATGCCTTAATACGTTGCCATGGCAACGGTGATGTCATAATTGGTTGCCATGGCGACGATGATGCCTTAATACGTTGCCATGGCGATGATGTCATAATTGGTTGCCATGGCGACGGTGATGTCATAATTGGTTGCCATGGCGACGATGATGCCTTAATACGTTGCCATGGCGACGGTGATGTCATAATTGGTTGCCATGGCGACGGTGATGTCATAATTTGTTGCCATGGCGACGGTGATGTCATAATTGGTTGCTATGGCGACGATGATGTCATAATTGGTTGCCATGGAGACGATGATGCCTTAATACGTTGCCATGGCGACGGTGATATCATAATTGGTTGCCATGGCGACGATGATGCCTTAATACGTTGCCATGGCGACGGTGATATCATAATTGGTTGCCATGGTGACGGTGATGTCATAATTGGTTGCCATGGCGACGGTGATGCCTTGATACGTTGCCATGGCGACGGTGATGTCGTAATTGGTTGCCATGGTGACGGTGATGTCATAATTGGTTGCCATGGCGACGGTGATGTCATAATTGGTTGCCATGGCGATGATGCCTTAATACGTTGCCATGGTGACGGTGATGTCATAATTGGTCGTCATGCATGACGCCACTGCAGCTAGGCGTGGGAGCGCCGCTATCTAGCACCACTGCACCAGCCATCTTTCTTGGGCTATTCTCTTGGGAGTTCTGTTCTTCCTTATTCAAAGATCCGAATTTCAATTCAGCGATAAAAGTGATAAAGGCTCGGATTGAGCCGAAACGTCGTATTAAATTATATCGCTTCTACTTCGTGCTATATATACTTGTTTGGCTCCCACATGTTTTGTATATAATAAAAATAAGCACTTATTGCATAAAGAAACCCCTCTGAGTGTGCGGTGAATTATATTATTATTGGTAATAGGACCTAAAGGTCTGTTACACCTGCACCTCGCTATTGGACTTGAGTGCACGCTAACCTCCTGGTTATAATTGGTTGCCATGGCAACGGTGATGTCATAATTGGTTGCCATGGCGACGATGATGCCTTAATACGTTGACATGGCGATGATGTCATAATTGGTTTCCATGGCGACGGTGATGTCATAATTTTTTGCCATGGCGACGGTGATGTCATAATTGGTTGCCATGGCGATGATGTCATAATTGGTTGCCATGGCGACAATGATGCCTTAATACATTGCCATGGCAATGATGTCATAATTGGTTGCCATGGCGACGGTGATGTCATAATTGGTTGCCATGGAGACGGTGATGTCATAATTGGTTGCCATGGCAATGATGTCATAATTGGTTGCCATGGCGACGGTGATGTCATAATTGGTTACCATGGCGACGATGATGCCTTAATACGTTGCCATGGCGATGATGTCATAATTGGTTGCCATGGCGACGGTGATGTCATAATTGGTTGCCATGGCGACGGTGATGTCATAATTGGTTGCCATGGCGACAATGATTTCATAAATGGTTGCCATGGCGACGATGATGCCTTAATACGTTGACATGGCGATGATGTCATAATTGGTTGCCATGGCAACGGTGATGTCATAATTGGTTGCCATGGCGACGGTTATGTCATAATTGGCTGCCATGGCGACAATGATGTCATAATTGGTTGCCATGGCGACGATGATGCCTTAATACATTGCCATGGCGACAATGATGTCATAATTGGTTGCCATGGTGACGGTGATGTCATAATTGGTTGCCATTGCGACGATGATGCCTTAATACGTTGCCATGGCGATTATGTCATAATTGGTTGCCATGGAGATGATGATGCCTTAATACATTGCCATGGCGACGGTGATGTCATAATTTGTTGCCATGTCGATGATGATGTCATAATTGGTTGCCATGGCGACGGTGATGTCATAATTGGTTGCTATGGCGACGATGATGTCATAATTGGTTGCCATGGAGACTATGATGCCTTAATACGTTGCCATGGCGACGGTGATATCATTGGTTGCCATGGCTACGGTGATGTCATAATTGGTTGCCATGGCGGTGATGTCATAATTTTTTGCCATGGCGACGGTAATGTCATAATTGGTTGCCATGGCGATGATGATGCCTTAATACGTTGCCATGGCGATGATATCATAATTGGTTGCCATGGTGACGGTGATGTCATAACTGGTTGCCATGGCGACGATGATGCCTTGATACGTTGCCATGGCGATGATGTCATAATTGGTTGCCATGGCAACGGTGATGTCATAATTGGTTGCCATGGCGACGATGATGCCTTAATACGTTGACATGGCGATGATGTCATAATTGGTTGCCATGGCGACGGTGATGTCATAATTTTTTGCCATGGCGACGGTGATGTCATAATTGGTTGCCATGGCGATAATGTCATAATTGGTTGCCATGGCGACGGTGATGTCATAATTGGTTGCCATGGCGACGATGATGCCTTAATACGTTGCCATGGCGATGATGTCATAATTGGTTGCCATGGCGACGGTGATGTCATAATTGGTTGCCATGGCGACTGTGATGTCATAATTGGTTGCCATGGCGACAATGATTTCATAATTGGTTGCCATGGCGACGATGATGCCTTAATACGTTGACATGGCGATGATGTCATAATTGGTTGCCATGGCGACGCTGATGTCACAATTGGTTGCCATGGCGACGATGATGCCTTAATACGTTGCCATGGCGATGATGTCATAATTGGTTGCCATGGCGACGGTGATGTCATAATTGGTTGCCATGGCGACGGTGATGTCATAATTGGTTGCCATGGCGACAATGATGTCATAATTGGTTGCCATGGCGACGATGATGCCTTAATACGTTGACAAGGCGATGATTTCATAATTGGTTGCCATGGCGACGGTGATGTCATAATTGGTTGCCATGGCGACGATGATGCCTTAATACGTTGCCATGGCGATGATGTCATAATTGGTTGCCATGGCGATGATGATGCCTTAATACGTTGCCATGGCGACGGTGATGTCATAATTTGTTGCCATGGCGATGATGATGTCATAATTGGTTGCCATGGCGATGGTGATGTCATAATTGGTTGCTATGGCGACGATGATGTCATAATTGGTTGCCATGGAGACTATGATGCCTTAATACGTTGCCATGGCGACGGTGATATCATTGGTTGCCATGGCGACGGTGATGTCATAATTAGTTGCCATGGCGATGATGTCATAATTGGTTGCCATGGCGACGGTGATGTCATAATTGGTTGCCATGGCGACGATGATGCCTTAATACGTTGCCATGGTGATGATGTCATAATTGGTTGCCATGGCGATGGTGATGTCATAATTGGTTGCCATGGCGACGATGATGCCTAAATACATTGCCATGGCGATGATGTCATAATTGGTTGCCATGGCGACGGTGATGCCATAATTGGTTGCCATGGCGACGGTGATGTCATAATTGGTTGCCATGGCGATGATGTCATAATTGGTTGCCATGGCGACGGTGATGTCATAGTTGGTTGCCATGGCGACGATGATGCCTTAATATGTTGCCATGGCGATGATGTCATAATTGGTTGCCATGGCGACGGTGATGTCATAATTGGTTGCCATGGCGATGGTGATGTCATAATTGGTTGCCATGGCGACAATGATTTCATAATTGGTTGCCATGGCGACGATGATGCCTTAATACGTTGACATGGTGATGATGTCATAATTGGTTGCCATGGCGACGGTGATGTCATAATTGGTTGCCATGGCGACGATGATGCCTTAATACGTTGCCATGGCGATGATGTCATAATTGGTTGCCATGGCGACGGTGATGTCATAATTGGTTGCCATGGCGACGGTGATGTCATAATTGGTTGCCATGGTGACAATGATGTCATATTTGGTTGCCATGGCGACGATGATGCCTTAATACGTTGACAAGGCGATGATGTCATAATTGGTTGCCATGGCGACGGTGATGTCATAATTGGTTGCCATGGCGACGATGATGCCTTAATACGTTGCCATGGCGATGATGTCATAATTGGTTGCCATGGCGATGATGATGCCTTAATACGTTGCCATGGCGACGGTTATGTCATAATTTGTTGCCATGGCGATGATGATGTCATAATTGGTTGCCATGGCGACGGTGATGTCATAATTGGTTGCTATGGCGACAATGATGTCATAATTGGTTGCCATGGAGACTATGATGCCTTGATACGTTGCCATGGCGACGGTGATATCATTGGTTGCCATGGCGACGGTGATGTCATAATTATTTGCCATGGCGATGATGTCATAATTGGTTGCCATGGCGATAGTGATGTCATAATTGGTTGCCATGGCGACGGTGATGTCATAATTGGTTGCCATGGCGACAATGATGTCATAACTGGTTGCCATGGCGACGATGATGCCTTAATACGTTGACATGGCGATGATGTCATAATTGGTTGCCATGGCGACGGTGATGTCATAATTGGTTTCCATGGCGACGATGATGCCTTAATACGTTGCATGGCGATGATGTCATAATTGGTTGCCATGGCAAAGATGATGCCTTAATACGTTGCCATGGCGACGGTGATGTCATAATTTGCTGCCATGGCGATGATGATGTCATAATTGGTTGCCATGGCGACGGTGATGTCATAATTGGTTGCTATGGCGACGATGATGTCATAATTGGTTGCCATGGAGACGATGATGCCTTAATACGTTGCCATGGCGATGATGTCATAAATGGTTGCCATGGCGACGGTGATGTCATAATTGGTTGCCATGGCAACGATTATGCCTTAATACGTTGCCACGGTGATGATGTCATAATTGGTTGCCATGGCGACGGTGATGTCATAATTGGTTGCCATGGCGACGGTGATGTCATAATTGGTTGCCATGGCGACAATGATGTCATAATTGGTTGCCATGGCGACGATGATGCCTTAATACGTTGCCATGGCGATGATGTCATAATTGGTTGCCATGGCGACGGTGATGTCATAATTGGTTGCCATGGCGACGGTGATGTCATAATTGGTTGCCATGGCGATGATGTCATAATTTGTTGCCATGGCGACGATGATGTCATAATTGGTTGCCATGGCGACGATGATGCCTTAATACATTGCCATGGCGATGATGTCATAATTGGTTGCCATGGTGACGGTGATGTCATAATTGGTTGCCATGGCGACGATGATGCCTTAATACGTTGCCATGGCGATGATGTCATAATTGGTTGCCACGGCGACGATCATGCCTTAATACGTTGCCATGGCGATGATGTCATAATTGGTTGCCATGGCGACGGTGATGTCATAATTAGTTGCCATAGCGACGGTGATGTCACAATTGGTTGCCATGGCGACGATGATGCCTTAATACGTTGCCATGGCGACGGTGATATCATAATTGGTTGCCATGGTGACGGTGATGTCATAATTGGTTGCCATGGCGACGGTGATGTCATAATTGGTTGCCATGGCGACGATGATGCCTTAATACGTTGCCATGGCGATGATGTCATAATTGGTTGCCATGGCGATGGTGATGTCATAATTGGTTGCCATGGCGACGATGATGCCTTAATACGTTGCCATGGCGATGATGTCATAATTGGTTGCCATGGCGAAGGTGATGTCATAATTGGTTAACATGGCGACGGTAATGTCATAATTGGTTGACATGGCGATGATGTCATGTTTGGTTGCCATGGCGACGGTGATGTCATAATTGGTTGCCATGGCGACGATGATGCCTTAATACGTTGTCATGGAGATGATATCATAATTGGTTGCCATGGCGACAGTGATGTCATAATTGGTTGCCATGGCGACGATGATGCCTTAATACGTTGCCATGGCGATGATGTCATAATTGGTTGCCATGGCGACGATCATGCCTTAATACGTTGCCATGGCGATGATGTCATAATTGGTTGCCTTGGCGACGTGATGTCATAATTTGTTGCCATGGCGATGGTGATGTCATAATTGGTTGCCATGGCGACGATGATGCCTTAATACGTTGCCATGGCGACGGTGATGTCATAATTCATTTGCCATGGCGACGGTGATGTCATAATTGGTTGCCGTGGACACGGTGATGTCATAATTAGTTGCCATGGCGACGGTGATGTCATAATTGGTTGCCATGACGATGATGATGTCATAATTGGTTGCCATGGCTATGATATCATAATTGGTTGCCATGGCGATGATGTCATAATTGGTCGCCATGGCGATTATGTCATAATTGGTTGCCATGGTGATTAAGTCATAATTGGTTGCCATGGCGATGATGTCATATTAGGTTGCCATGGCGACGGTGATGTCATAATTGGTTGCCATGGCGATGATGTCATAATTGGTTGCCATGGCGACGGTGATGTCATAATTGGTTGCCATGGCGATGATGCCTTAATACGTTTCAATGGCGACGGTGATGTCATAATTGGTTGCCATGGCGACGATGATGTCATAATTGGTTGCCATGGCGACGATGATGTCATAATTGGTTGCCATGGCGACGATGCTGCCTTAATACGTTGCCATGGCGATGATGTCATAATTGGTTGCCATGGCGATGATGATGTCATAATTGGTTGCCATGGCGATGATGATGTCATAATTGGTTGCCATGGCGATGATGATGTCATAATTGGTTGCCATGGCGATGATGTCATAATTGGTTGACATGACGATGATGTCATAATTGGTTGCCATGGTGACGATGATGCCTTAACACGTTGCCATGGCGACGGTGATGTCATAATTGGTTGCCATGGCGACGGTGATGTCATAATTGGTTGCCATGGCGACGATGATGTCTTAATACGTTGCCATGGCGATGATGTCATTATTGGTTGCCATGGCGACGGTGATATCATAATTGGTTGCCATGGCAACGATGATGTCATAATTGGTTGCCATGGCAACGATGATGCCTTAATACGTTGCCATGGCGATGATGTCATAATTGGTTGCCATGGCGACGGTGATGTCATAATTGGTTGCCATGGCGACGATGATGCCTTAATACGTTGACATGGCGACGGTGATGTCATAATTGGTTGCCATGGCGATGATGTCATACTTGGTTGCCATGGCGACGGTGATGTCATAATTGGTTGCAATGGCGACGATGATGTCATAATTGGTTGCCATGGCGACGGTGATGTCATAATTGGTTGCCATGGCGATGATGATGTCATAATTGGTTGCCATGGTGACGATGATGCCTTAATACGTTGCCATAGCGATGATGTCATAATTGGTTGCCATGGCGACGATCATGCCTTAATACGTTGCCATGGCGATGATGTCATAATTAGGTTGCCATGGCGACGGTGATGTCATAATTGGTTGCCATAGCGACGGTGATGTCATAATTGGTTGCCATGGCGACGATGATGCCTTAATACGTTGCCATGGCGACGGTGATATCATAATTGGTTGCCATGGCGACGGTGATGTCATAATTGGTTGCCATGGCGACGGTGATGTCATAATTGGTTGCCATGGCGACGATGATGCCTTAATACGTTGCCATGGCGATGATGTCATAATTGGTTGCCATGGCGACGGTGATGTCATAATTGGTTGCCATGGTGACGGTGATGTCATAATTGGTTGCCATGGCGATGATGTCATAATTGGTTGCCATGGCGACGGTGATGTCATAATTGGTTGCCATGGCGACGATGATGCCTTAATACGTTGCCATGGCGATGATGTCATAATTGGTTGCCATGGCGACAATGATGCCTTAATACGTTGCCATGGCAACGGTGATGTCATAATTGGTTGCCATGGCGACGATGATGCCTTAATATGATGCCATGGCGATGATGTCATAATTGGTTGCCATGGCGACGGTGATGTCATAATTGGTTGCCATGGCGACGATGATGCCTTAATACGTTGCCATGGCGATGATGTCATAATTGGTTGCCATGGCGACGGTGATGTCATAATTGGTTGCCATGGCGACGATGATGCCTTAATACGTTGCCATGGTGACGGTGATATCATAATTGGTTGCCATGGCGACGGTGATGTCATAATTGGTTGCCATGGCGACGGTGATGCCTTGATACATTGCCATGGCGATGGTGATGTCGTAATTGGTTGCCATGGCGACGGTGATGTCATAATTGGTTGCCATGGCGACGGTGATGTCATAATTGGTTGCCATGGCGATGATGCCTTAATACGTTGCCATGGCGACGGTGATGTCATAATTGGTTGCCATGGCGACGATGATGCCTTAATACATTGCCATGGCGATGATGTCATAATTGGTTGCCATGGTGACGGTGATGTCATAATGGGTTGCCATGGCGACGATGATGCCTTAATACGTTGCCATGGCGATGATGTCATAATTGGTTGCCATGGCAACGGTGATGTCATAATTGGTTGCCATGGCGACGATGATGCCTTAATACGTTGACATGGCGATGATGTCATAATTGGTTTCCATGGCGACGGTGATGTCATAATTTTTTGCCATGGCGACGGTGATGTCATAATTGGTTGCCATGGCGATGATGTCATAATTGGTTGCCATGGCGACGGTGATGTCATAATTGGTTGCCATGGCGACGATGATGCCTTAATACATTGCCATGGCGATGATGTCATAATTGGTTGCCATGGCGACGGTGATGTCATAATTGGTTGCCATGGCGACTGTGATGTCATAATTGGTTGCCATGGCAATGATGTCATAATTGGTTGCCATGGCGACGGTGATGTCATAATTGGTTGCCATGGCGACGATGATGCCTTAATACGTTGCCATGGCGATGATGTCATAATTGGTTGCCATGGTGACGGTGATGTCATAATTGGTTGCCATGGCGACGGTGATGTCATAATTGGTTGCCATGGCGACAATGATTTCATAATTGGTTGCCATGGCGACGATGAAGCCTTAATACGTTGACATGGCGATGATGTCATAATTGGTTGCCATGGCGACGGTGATGTCATAATTGGTTGCCATGGCGACGATGATGCCTTAATACGTTGCCATGGCGATGATGTCATAATTGGTTGCCATGGCGACGGTGATGTCATAATTGGTTGCCATGGCGACTGTGATGTCATAATTGGTTGCCATGGCGACAATGATGTCATAATTGGTTGCCATGGCGACGATGATGCCTTAATACGTTGACATGGCGATGATGTCATAATTGGTTGCCATGGTGACGGTGATGTCATAATTGGTTGCCATGGCGACGATGATGCCTTAATACGTTGCCATGGCGATGATGTCATAATTGGTTGCCATGGCGATGATGATGCCTTAATACGTTGCCATGGTGACGGTGATGTCATAATTTGTTGCCATGTCGATGATGATGTCATAATTGGTTGCCATGGCGACGGTGATGTCATAATTGGTTGCTATGGCGACGATGATGTCATAATTGGTTGCCATGGAGACTATGATGCCTTAATACGTTGCCATGGCGACGGTGATATCATTGGTTGCCATGGCTACGGTGATGTCATAATTGGTTGCCATGGCGGTGATGTCATAATTGGTTGCCATGGCGACGGTGATGTCATAATTGGTTGCCATGGCGACAATGATGCCTTAATACATTGCCATGGCGATGATGTCATAATTGGTTGCCATGGTGACGGTGATGTCATAATTGGTTGCCATGGCGACGATGATGCCTTAATACGTTCCCATGGCGATGATGTCATAATTGGTTGCCATGGCAACGGTGATGTCATAATTGGTTGCCATGGCGACGATGATGACTTAATACGTTGACATGGCGATGATGTCATAATTGGTTTCCATGGCGACGGTGATGTCATAATTTTTTGCCATGGCGACGGTGATGTCATAATTGGTTGCCATGGCGATGATGTCATAATTGGTTGCCATGGCGACGGTGATGTCATAATTGGTTGCCATGGCGACGATGATGCCTTAATACATTGCCATGGCGATGATGTCATAATTGGTTGCCATTGCGACGGTGATGTCATAATTGGTTGCCATGGCGACGGTGATGTCATAATTGGTTGCCATGGCAATGATGTCATAATTGGTTGCCATGGCGACGGTGATGTCATAATTGGTTGCCATGGCGACGATGATGCCTTAATACGTTGCCATGGCGATGATGTCATAATTGGTTGCCATGGCGACGGTGATGTCATAATTGGTTGCCATGGCGACGATGATGCCTAAATACATTGCCATGGCGATGATGTCATAATTGGTTGCCATGGCGACGGTGATGCCATAATTGGTTGCCATGGCGACGGTGATGTCATAATTGGTTGCCATGGCGATGATGTCATAATTGGTTGCCATGGCGACGGTGATGTCATAGTTGGTTGCCATGGCGACGATGATGCCTTAATATGTTGCCATGGCGATGATGTCATAATTGGTTGCCATGGCGACGGTGATGTCATAATTGGTTGCCATGGCGATGGTGATGTCATAATTGGTTGCCATGGCGACAATGATTTCATAATTGGTTGCCATGGCGACGATGATGCCTTAATACGTTGACATGGTGATGATGTCATAATTGGTTGCCATGGCGACGGTGATGTCATAATTGGTTGCCATGGCGACGATGATGCCTTAATACGTTGCCATGGCGATGATGTCATAATTGGTTGCCATGGCGACGGTGATGTCATAATTGGTTGCCATGGCGACGGTGATGTCATAATTGGTTGCCATGGTGACAATGATGTCATATTTGGTTGCCATGGCGACGATGATGCCTTAATACGTTGACAAGGCGATGATGTCATAATTGGTTGCCATGGCGACGGTGATGTCATAATTGGTTGCCATGGCGACGATGATGCCTTAATACGTTGCCATGGCGATGATGTCATAATTGGTTGCCATGGCGATGATGATGCCTTAATACGTTGCCATGGCGACGGTTATGTCATAATTTGTTGCCATGGCGATGATGATGTCATAATTGGTTGTCATGGCGACGGTGATGTCATAATTGGTTGCTATGGCGACAATGATGTCATAATTGGTTGCCATGGAGACTATGATGCCTTGATACGTTGCCATGGCGACGGTGATATCATTGGTTGCCATGGCGACGGTGATGTCATAATTATTTGCCATGGCGATGATGTCATAATTGGTTGCCATGGCGATAGTGATGTCATAATTGGTTGCCATGGCGACGGTGATGTCATAATTGGTTGCCATGGCGACAATGATGTCATAACTGGTTGCCATGGCGACGATGATGCCTTAATACGTTGACATGGCGATGATGTCATAATTGGTTGCCATGGCGATGGTGATGTCATAATTGGTTTCCATGGCGACGATGATGCCTTAATACGTTGCATGGCGATGATGTCATAATTGGTTGCCATGGCAAAGATGATGCCTTAATACGTTGCCATGGCGACGGTGATGTCATAATTTGTTGCCATGGCGATGATGATGTCATAATTGGTTGCCATGGCGACGGTGATGTCATAATTGGTTGCTATGGCGACGATGATGTCATAATTGGTTGCCATGGAGACGATGATGCCTTAATACGTTGCCATGGCGATGATGTCATAAATGGTTGCCATGGCGACGGTGATGTCATAATTGGTTGCCATGGCAACGATTATGCCTTAATACGTTGCCACGGTGATGATGTCATAATTGGTTGCCATGGCGACGGTGATGTCATAATTGGTTGCCATGGCGACGGTGATGTCATAATTGGTTGCCATGGCGACAATGATGTCATAATTGGTTGCCATGGCGACGATGATGCCTTAATACGTTGCCATGGCGATGATGTCATAATTGGTTGCCATGGCGACGGTGATGTCATAATTGGTTGCCATGGCGACGGTGATGTCATAATTGGTTGCCATGGCGATGATGTCATAATTTGTTGCCATGGCGACGATGATGTCATAATTGGTTGCCATGGCGACGATGATGCCTTAATACATTGCCATGGCGATGATGTCATAATTGGTTGCCATGGTGACGGTGATGTCATAATTGGTTGCCATGGCGACGATGATGCCTTAATACGTTGCCATGGCGATGATGTCATAATTGGTTGCCACGGCGACGATCATGCCTTAATACGTTGCCATGGCGATGATGTCATAATTGGTTGCCATGGCGACGGTGATGTCATAATTAGTTGCCATAGCGACGGTGATGTCACAATTGGTTGCCATGGCGACGATGATGCCTTAATACGTTGCCATGGCGACGGTGATATCATAATTGGTTGCCATGGTGACGGTGATGTCATAATTGGTTGCCATGGCGACGGTGATGTCATAATTGGTTGCCATGGCGACGATGATGCCTTAATACGTTGCCATGGCGATGATGTCATAATTGGTTGCCATGGCGATGGTGATGTCATAATTGGTTGCCATGGCGACGATGATGCCTTAATACGTTGCCATGGCGATGATGTCATAATTGGTTGCCATGGCGAAGGTGATGTCATAATTGGTTAACATGGCGACGGTAATGTCATAATTGGTTGACATGGCGATGATGTCATGTTTGGTTGCCATGGCGACGGTGATGTCATAATTGGTTGCCATGGCGACGATGATGCCTTAATACGTTGTCATGGAGATGATATCATAATTGGTTGCCATGGCGACAGTGATGTCATAATTGGTTGCCATGGCGACGATGATGCCTTAATACGTTGCCATGGCGATGATGTCATAATTGGTTGCCATGGCGACGATCATGCCTTAATACGTTGCCATGGCGATGATGTCATAATTGGTTGCCTTGGCGACGTGATGTCATAATTTGTTGCCATGGCGATGGTGATGTCATAATTGGTTGCCATGGCGACGATGATGCCTTAATACGTTGCCATGGCGACGGTGATGTCATAATTCATTTGCCATGGCGACGGTGATGTCATAATTGGTTGCCGTGGACACGGTGATGTCATAATTAGTTGCCATGGCGACGGTGATGTCATAATTGGTTGCCATGACGATGATGATGTCATAATTGGTTGCCATGGCTATGATATCATAATTGGTTGCCATGGCGATGATGTCATAATTGGTCGCCATGGCGATTATGTCATAATTGGTTGCCATGGTGATTAAGTCATAATTGGTTGCCATGGCGATGATGTCATATTAGGTTGCCATGGCGACGGTGATGTCATAATTGGTTGCCATGGCGATGATGTCATAATTGGTTGCCATGGCGACGGTGATGTCATAATTGGTTGCCATGGCGATGATGCCTTAATACGTTTCAATGGCGACGGTGATGTCATAATTGGTTGCCATGGCGACGATGATGTCATAATTGGTTGCCATGGCGACGATGATGTCATAATTGGTTGCCATGGCGACGATGCTGCCTTAATACGTTGCCATGGCGATGATGTCATAATTGGTTGCCATGGCGATGATGATGTCATAATTGGTTGCCATGGCGATGATGATGTCATAATTGGTTGCCATGGCGATGATGATGTCATAATTGGTTGCCATGGCGATGATGTCATAATTGGTTGACATGACGATGATGTCATAATTGGTTGCCATGGTGACGATGATGCCTTAACACGTTGCCATGGCGACGGTGATGTCATAATTGGTTGCCATGGCGACGGTGATGTCATAATTGGTTGCCATGGCGACGATGATGTCTTAATACGTTGCCATGGCGATGATGTCATTATTGGTTGCCATGGCGACGGTGATATCATAATTGGTTGCCATGGCAACGATGATGTCATAATTGGTTGCCATGGCAACGATGATGCCTTAATACGTTGCCATGGCGATGATGTCATAATTGGTTGCCATGGCGACGGTGATGTCATAATTGGTTGCCATGGCGACGATGATGCCTTAATACGTTGACATGGCGACGGTGATGTCATAATTGGTTGCCATGGCGATGATGTCATACTTGGTTGCCATGGCGACGGTGATGTCATAATTGGTTGCAATGGCGACGATGATGTCATAATTGGTTGCCATGGCGACGGTGATGTCATAATTGGTTGCCATGGCGATGATGATGTCATAATTGGTTGCCATGGTGACGATGATGCCTTAATACGTTGCCATGGCGATGATGTCATAATTGGTTGCCATGGCGACGATCATGCCTTAATACGTTGCCATGGCGATGATGTCATAATTAGGTTGCCATGGCGACGGTGATGTCATAATTGGTTGCCATAGCGACGGTGATGTCATAATTGGTTGCCATGGCGACGATGATGCCTTAATACGTTGCCATGGCGACGGTGATATCATAATTGGTTGCCATGGCGACGGTGATGTCATAATTGGTTGCCATGGCGACGGTGATGTCATAATTGGTTGCCATGGCGACGATGATGCCTTAATACGTTGCCATGGCGATGATGTCATAATTGGTTGCCATGGCGACGGTGATGTCATAATTGGTTGCCATGGTGACGGTGATGTCATAATTGGTTGCCATGGCGATGATGTCATAATTGGTTGCCATGGCGACGGTGATGTCATAATTGGTTGCCATGGCGACGATGATGCCTTAATACGTTGCCATGGCGATGATGTCATAATTGGTTGCCATGGCGACAATGATGCCTTAATACGTTGCCATGGCAACGGTGATGTCATAATTGGTTGCCATGGCGACGATGATGCCTTAATACGTTGCCATGGCGATGATGTCATAATTGGTTGCCATGGCGACGGTGATGTCATAATTGGTTGCCATGGCGACGATGATGCCTTAATACGTTGCCATGGCGACGGTGATGTCATAATTGGTTGCCATGGCGACGGTGATGTCATAATTTGTTGCCATGGCGACGGTGATGTCATAATTGGTTGCTATGGCGACGATGATGTCATAATTGGTTGCCATGGAGACGATGATGCCTTAATACGTTGCCATGGCGACGGTGATATCATAATTGGTTGCCATGGCGACGATGATGCCTTAATACGTTGCCATGGCGACGGTGATATCATAATTGGTTGCCATGGTGACGGTGATGTCATAATTGGTTGCCATGGCGACGGTGATGCCTTGATACGTTGCCATGGCGACGGTGATGTCGTAATTGGTTGCCATGGTGACGGTGATGTCATAATTGGTTGCCATGGCGACGGTGATGTCATAATTGGTTGCCATGGCGATGATGCCTTAATACGTTGCCATGGTGACGGTGATGTCATAATTGGTCGTCATGCATGACGCCACTGCAGCTAGGCGTGGGAGCGCCGCTATCTAGCACCACTGCACCAGCCATCTTTCTTGGGCTATTCTCTTGGGAGTTCTGTTCTTCCTTATTCAAAGATCCGAATTTCAATTCAGCGATAAAAGTGATAAAGGCTCGGATTGAGCCGAAACGTCGTATTAAATTATATCGCTTCTACTTCGTGCTATATATACTTGTTTGGCTCCCACATGTTTTGTATATAATAAAAATAAGCACTTATTGCATAAAGAAACCCCTCTGAGTGTGCGGTGAATTATATTATTATTGGTAATAGGACCTAAAGGTCTGTTACACCTGCACCTCGCTATTGGACTTGAGTGCACGCTAACCTCCTGGTTATAATTGGTTGCCATGGCAACGGTGATGTCATAATTGGTTGCCATGGCGACGATGATGCCTTAATACGTTGACATGGCGATGATGTCATAATTGGTTTCCATGGCGACGGTGATGTCATAATTTTTTGCCATGGCGACGGTGATGTCATAATTGGTTGCCATGGCGATGATGTCATAATTGGTTGCCATGGCGACAATGATGCCTTAATACATTGCCATGGCAATGATGTCATAATTGGTTGCCATGGCGACGGTGATGTCATAATTGGTTGCCATGGAGACGGTGATGTCATAATTGGTTGCCATGGCAATGATGTCATAATTGGTTGCCATGGCGACGGTGATGTCATAATTGGTTACCATGGCGACGATGATGCCTTAATACGTTGCCATGGCGATGATGTCATAATTGGTTGCCATGGCGACGGTGATGTCATAATTGGTTGCCATGGCGACGGTGATGTCATAATTGGTTGCCATGGCGACAATGATTTCATAAATGGTTGCCATGGCGACGATGATGCCTTAATACGTTGACATGGCGATGATGTCATAATTGGTTGCCATGGCAACGGTGATGTCATAATTGGTTGCCATGGCGACGGTTATGTCATAATTGGCTGCCATGGCGACAATGATGTCATAATTGGTTGCCATGGCGACGATGATGCCTTAATACATTGCCATGGCGACAATGATGTCATAATTGGTTGCCATGGTGACGGTGATGTCATAATTGGTTGCCATTGCGACGATGATGCCTTAATACGTTGCCATGGCGATTATGTCATAATTGGTTGCCATGGAGATGATGATGCCTTAATACATTGCCATGGCGACGGTGATGTCATAATTTGTTGCCATGTCGATGATGATGTCATAATTGGTTGCCATGGCGACGGTGATGTCATAATTGGTTGCTATGGCGACGATGATGTCATAATTGGTTGCCATGGAGACTATGATGCCTTAATACGTTGCCATGGCGACGGTGATATCATTGGTTGCCATGGCTACGGTGATGTCATAATTGGTTGCCATGGCGGTGATGTCATAATTTTTTGCCATGGCGACGGTAATGTCATAATTGGTTGCCATGGCGATGATGATGCCTTAATACGTTGCCATGGCAATGATATCATAATTGGTTGCCATGGTGACGGTGATGTCATAACTGGTTGCCATGGCGACGATGATGCCTTGATACGTTGCCATGGCGATGATGTCATAATTGGTTGCCATGGCAACGGTGATGTCATAATTGGTTGCCATGGCGACGATGATGCCTTAATACGTTGACATGGCGATGATGTCATAATTGGTTGCCATGGCGACGGTGATGTCATAATTTTTTGCCATGGCGACGGTGATGTCATAATTGGTTGCCATGGCGATAATGTCATAATTGGTTGCCATGGCGACGGTGATGTCATAATTGGTTGCCATGGCGACGATGATGCCTTAATACGTTGCCATGGCGATGATGTCATAATTGGTTGCCATGGCGACGGTGATGTCATAATTGGTTGCCATGGCGACTGTGATGTCATAATTGGTTGCCATGGCGACAATGATTTCATAATTGGTTGCCATGGCGACGATGATGCCTTAATACGTTGACATGGCGATGATGTCATAATTGGTTGCCATGGCGACGCTGATGTCACAATTGGTTGCCATGGCGACGATGATGCCTTAATACGTTGCCATGGCGATGATGTCATAATTGGTTGCCATGGCGACGGTGATGTCATAATTGGTTGCCATGGCGACGGTGATGTCATAATTGGTTGCCATGGCGACAATGATGTCATAATTGGTTGCCATGGCGACGATGATGCCTTAATACGTTGACAAGGCGATGATTTCATAATTGGTTGCCATGGCGACGGTGATGTCATAATTGGTTGCCATGGCGACGATGATGCCTTAATACGTTGCCATGGCGATGATGTCATAATTGGTTGCCATGGCGATGATGATGCCTTAATACGTTGCCATGGCGACGGTGATGTCATAATTTGTTGCCATGGCGATGATGATGTCATAATTGGTTGCCATGGCGATGGTGATGTCATAATTGGTTGCTATGGCGACGATGATGTCATAATTGGTTGCCATGGAGACTATGATGCCTTAATACGTTGCCATGGCGACGGTGATATCATTGGTTGCCATGGCGACGGTGATGTCATAATTAGTTGCCATGGCGATGATGTCATAATTGGTTGCCATGGCGACGGTGATGTCATAATTGGTTGCCATGGCGACGATGATGCCTTAATACGTTGCCATGGTGATGATGTCATAATTGGTTGCCATGGCGATGGTGATGTCATAATTGGTTGCCATGGCGACGGTGATGTCATAATTGGTTGCCATGGCGACAATGATGTCATAATTGGTTGCCATGGCGACGATGATGCCTTAATACGTTGACATGGCGATGATGTCATAATTGGTTGCCATGGCGACGGTGATGTCATAATTGGTTTCCATGGCGACGATGATGCCTTAATACGTTGCATGGCGATTATGTCATAATTGGTTGCCATGGCAAAGATGATGCCTTAATACGTTGCCATGGCGACGGTGATGTCATAATTTGTTGCCATGGCGATGGTGATGTCATAATTGGTTGCCATGGCGACGGTGATTTCATAATTGGTTGCTCTGGCGACGATGATGTCATAATTGGTTGCCATGGAGATGATGATGCCTTAATACGTTGCCATGTCGATTATGTCATAAATGGTTGCCATGGCGACGGTGATGTCATAATTGGTTGCCATGGCGACGATTATGCCTTAATACGTTGCCATGGCGATGATGTCATAATTGGTTGCCATGGCGATGGTGAAGTCATAATTGGTTGCCATGGCGACGGTGATGTCACAATTGGTTGCCATGGCGACAATGATGTCATAATTGGTTGCCATGGCGACGATGATGCCTTAATACGTTGCCATGGCGATGATGTCATAATTGGTTGCCATGGCGACGGTGATGTCATAATTGGTTGCCATCGCGACGGTGATGTCATAATTGGTTGCCATGGCGATGATGTCATAATTTGTTGCCATGGCGACGGTGATGTCATAATTGGTTACCATGGCGACGATGATGCCTTAATACATTGCCATGGCGATGATGCCTTAATACATTGCCATGGCGATGATGTCATAATTGGTTGCCATGGCGACGGTGATGTCATAATTGGTTGCCATGGCGACGATGATGCCTTAATACGTTGCCATGGCGATGATGTCATAATTGGTTGCCATGGCGACGATCATGCCTTAATACGTTGCCATGGCGATGATGTCATAATTGGTTGCCATGGCGACGGTGATGTCATAATTAGTTGCCATAGCGACGGTGATGTCATAATTGGTTGCCATGGCGACGATGATGCCTTAATACGTTGCCATGGCGACGGTGATATCATAATTGGTTGCCATGGTGACGGTGATGTCATAATTTGTTGCCATGGCGACGGTGATGTCATAATTGGTTGCCATGGCGACGATGATGCCTTAATACGTTGCCATGGCGATGATGTCATATTTGGTTGCCATGGCGATGGTGATGTCATAATTGGTTGCCATGGCGACGTGATGTCATAATTGGTTGCCATGGCGATGATGTCATAATTGGTTGCCATGGCGACGGTGATGTCATAATTGGTTGCCATGGCGACGATGATGCCTTAATATGTTGCCATGGCGATGATGTCATAATTGGTTGCCATGGCGACGATGATGCCTTAATACGTTGCCATGGCAACGGTGATGTCATAATTGGTTGACATGGCGACTATGATGCCTTAATACGTTGCCATGGCGATGATGTCATAATTGGTTGCCATGGCGACGGTGATGTCATAATTGGTTAACATGGCGACGGTAATGTCATAATTGGTTGACATGGCGATGATGTCATAATTGGTTGCCATGGCGATGATGATGCTTTAATACGTTGCCATGGCGACGATGAAGTCATAATTGGTTGCCATGGCGACGATGATGTCATAATTGGTTGCCATGGCGATTATGTCATAATTGGTTGCCATGGCGATGATGATGTCATAATTGGTTGCCATGGCGATGATGTCATAATTGGTTGCCATGGCGATGATGTCATAATTGGTTGCCATGACGATGATGTCATAATTGGTTGCCATGGTGACGATGATGCCTTAACACGTTGCCATGGCGACGGTGATGTCATAATTGGTTGCAATGGCGACGGTGATGTCATAATTGGTTGCCATGGCGACGATGATGTCTTAATACGTTGCCATGGTGACGGTGATGTCATTATTGGTTGCCATGGCGACGGTGATATCATAACTGGTTGCCATGGTGACGATGATGTCATAATTGGTTGCCATGGCGACGATGATGCCTTAATACATTGCCATGGCGATGATGTCATAATTGGTTTCCATGGCGACGGTGATGTCATAATTGGTTGCCATGGCGACGATGATGCCTTAATACATTGCCATGGCGACGGTGATGTCATAATTGGTTGCCATGGCGATGATGTCATACTTGGTTGCCATGGCGACGGTGATGTCATAATTGGTTGCAATGGTGACGATGATGTCATAATTGGTTGCCATGGCGATGGTGATGTCATAATTGGTTGCCATGGCGATGATGATGTCATAATTGGTTGCCATGTCGACGATGATGCCTTAATACGTTCCCATGGCGATGATGTCATAATTGTTTGCCATGGCGACGATCATGCCTTAATACATTGCCATGGCGATGATGTCATAATTGGTTGCCATGGCGACGGTGATGTCATAATTGGTTGCCATAGCGACGGTGATGTCATAATTGGTTGCCATGGCGACGATGATGCCTTAATACGTTGCCATGGCGACGGTGATATCATAATTGGTTGCCATGGCGACGGAGATGTCATAATTGGTTGCCATGGCGACGGTGATGTCATAATTGGTTGCCATGGCGACGATGATGCCTTAATACGTTGCCATGGTGATGATGTCATAATTGGTTGCCATGGCGACGGTGATGTCATAATTGGCTGCCATGGCGACGGTGATGTCATAATTGGTTGCCATGGCGATGATGTCATAATTGGTTGCCATGGCGACGGTGATGTCATAATTTGTTGCCATGGCGACGATGATGCCTTAATACGTTGCCATGGCGATGATGTCATAATTGGTTGCCATGGCGACAATGATGCCTTAATACGTTGCCATGGCAACGGTGATGTCATAATTGGTTGCCTTTTCGACGATGATGCCTTAATACGTTGCCATGGCGATGATGTCATAATTGGTTGCCATGGCGACGGTGATGTCATAATTGGTTGCCATGGCGACGGTGATGTCATAATTGGTTGCCATGGCGACAATAATGTCATAATTGGTTGCCATGGCGACGATGATGCCTTAATACGTTGACATGGCGATGATGTCATAATTGGTTGCCATGGCGACGGTGATGTCATAATTGGTTTCCATGGCGACGATGATGCCTTAATACGTTGCATGGCGATGATGTCATAATTGGTTGCCATGGCAAAGATGATGCCTTAATACGTTGCCATGGCGACGGTGATGTCATAATTTGTTGCCATGGTGATGATGATGTAATCCCATGGCGACGGTGATGTCATAATTGGTTGCCATGGCGACGGTGATGTCATAATTGGTTGCCATGGTGACGGTGATGTCATAATTGGTTGCCATGGCGACGGTGAAGTCATAATTGGTTGCTATGGCGACGATGATGTCATAATTGGTTGCCATGGAGACTATGATGCCTTAATACGTTGCCATGGCGACGGTGATATCATTGGTTGCCATGGCGACGGTGATGTCATAATTATTTGCCATGGCGATGATGTCATAATTGGTTGCCATGGCGACGATGATGCCTTAATACGTTGCCATGACGATGATGTCATAATTGGTTGCCATGGCGATGGTGATGTCATAATTGGTTGCCATGGCGACGGTGATGTCATAATTGGTTGCCATGGCGACAATAATGTCATAATTGGTTGCCATGGCGACGATGATGCCTTAATACGTTGACATGGCGATGATGTCATAATTGGTTGCCATGGCGACGGTGATGTCATAATTGGTTTCCATGGCGACGATGATGCCTTAATACGTTGCATGGCGATGATGTCATAATTGGTTGCCATGGCAAAGATGATGCCTTAATACGTTGCCATGGCGACGGTGATGTCATAATTTGTTGCCATGGTGATGATGATGTAATCCCATGGCGACGGTGATGTCATAATTGGTTGCTATGGCGACGATGATGTCATAATTGGTTGCCATGGAGACGATGATGCCTTAATACGTTGCCATGGCGATGATGTCATAAATGGTTGCCATGGCGACGGTGATGTCATAATTGGTTGCCATGGCGACGATGATTCCTTAATACGTTGCCATGGCGATGATGTCATAATTGGTTGCCATGGCGACGGTGATGTCATAATTGGTTGCCATGGCGACGGTGATGTCATAATTGGTTGCCATGGCGACAATGATGTCATAATTGGTTGCCATGGCGACGATGATGCCTTAATAGGTTGCCATGGCGATGATGTCATAATTGGTTGCCATGGCGACGGTGATGTCATAATTGGTTGCCATGGTGACGGTGATGTCATAATTGGTTGCCATGGCGACAATGATGTCATAATTGGTTGCCATGGTGACGATGATGCCTTAATACGTTGCCATGGCGATGATGTCATAATTGGTTGCCATGGCGACGGTGATGTCATAATTGGTTGCCATGGCGACGATGATGCCTTAATACGTTGCCATGGTGACGGTGATATCATAATTGGTTGCCATGGCGACGGTGATGTCATAATTGGTTGCCATGGCGACGGTGATGCCTTGATACATTGCCATGGCGATGGTGATGTCGTAATTGGTTGCCATGGCGACGGTGATGTCATAATTGGTTGCCATGGCGACGGTGATGTCATAATTGGTTGCCATGGCGATGATGCCTTAATACGTTGCCATGGCGACGGTGATGTCATAATTGGTTGCCATGGCGACGATGATGCCTTAATACATTGCCATGGCGATGATGTCATAATTGGTTGCCATGGTGACGGTGATGTCATAATGGGTTGCCATGGCGACGATGATGCCTTAATACGTTGCCATGGCGATGATGTCATAATTGGTTGCCATGGCAACGGTGATGTCATAATTGGTTGCCATGGCGACGATGATGCCTTAATACGTTGACATGGCGATGATGTCATAATTGGTTTCCATGGCGACGGTGATGTCATAATTTTTTGCCATGGCGACGGTGATGTCATAATTGGTTGCCATGGCGATGATGTCATAATTGGTTGCCATGGCGACGGTGATGTCATAATTGGTTGCCATGGCGACGATGATGCCTTAATACATTGCCATGGCGATGATGTCATAATTGGTTGCCATGGCGACGGTGATGTCATAATTGGTTGCCATGGCGACTGTGATGTCATAATTGGTTGCCATGGCAATGATGTCATAATTGGTTGCCATGGCGACGGTGATGTCATAATTGGTTGCCATGGCGACGATGATGCCTTAATACGTTGCCATGGCGATGATGTCATAATTGGTTGCCATGGTGACGGTGATGTCATAATTGGTTGCCATGGCGACGGTGATGTCATAATTGGTTGCCATGGCGACAATGATTTCATAATTGGTTGCCATGGCGACGATGAAGCCTTAATACGTTGACATGGCGATGATGTCATAATTGGTTGCCATGGCGACGGTGATGTCATAATTGGTTGCCATGGCGACGATGATGCCTTAATACGTTGCCATGGCGATGATGTCATAATTGGTTGCCATGGCGACGGTGATGTCATAATTGGTTGCCATGGCGACTGTGATGTCATAATTGGTTGCCATGGCGACAATGATGTCATAATTGGTTGCCATGGCGACGATGATGCCTTAATACGTTGACATGGCGATGATGTCATAATTGGTTGCCATGGTGACGGTGATGTCATAATTGGTTGCCATGGCGACGATGATGCCTTAATACGTTGCCATGGCGATGATGTCATAATTGGTTGCCATGGCGATGATGATGCCTTAATACGTTGCCATGGTGACGGTGATGTCATAATTTGTTGCCATGTCGATGATGATGTCATAATTGGTTGCCATGGCGACGGTGATGTCATAATTGGTTGCTATGGCGACGATGATGTCATAATTGGTTGCCATGGAGACTATGATGCCTTAATACGTTGCCATGGCGACGGTGATATCATTGGTTGCCATGGCTACGGTGATGTCATAATTGGTTGCCATGGCGGTGATGTCATAATTGGTTGCCATGGCGACGGTGATGTCATAATTGGTTGCCATGGCGACAATGATGCCTTAATACATTGCCATGGCGATGATGTCATAATTGGTTGCCATGGTGACGGTGATGTCATAATTGGTTGCCATGGCGACGATGATGCCTTAATACGTTCCCATGGCGATGATGTCATAATTGGTTGCCATGGCAACGGTGATGTCATAATTGGTTGCCATGGCGACGATGATGACTTAATACGTTGACATGGCGATGATGTCATAATTGGTTTCCATGGCGACGGTGATGTCATAATTTTTTGCCATGGCGACGGTGATGTCATAATTGGTTGCCATGGCGATGATGTCATAATTGGTTGCCATGGCGACGGTGATGTCATAATTGGTTGCCATGGCGACGATGATGCCTTAATACATTGCCATGGCGATGATGTCATAATTGGTTGCCATTGCGACGGTGATGTCATAATTGGTTGCCATGGCGACGGTGATGTCATAATTGGTTGCCATGGCAATGATGTCATAATTGGTTGCCATGGCGACGGTGATGTCATAATTGGTTGCCATGGCGACGATGATGCCTTAATACGTTGCCATGGCGATGATGTCATAATTGGTTGCCATGGCGACGGTGATGTCATAATTGGTTGCCATGGCGACGATGATGCCTAAATACATTGCCATGGCGATGATGTCATAATTGGTTGCCATGGCGACGGTGATGCCATAATTGGTTGCCATGGCGACGGTGATGTCATAATTGGTTGCCATGGCGATGATGTCATAATTGGTTGCCATGGCGACGGTGATGTCATAGTTGGTTGCCATGGCGACGATGATGCCTTAATATGTTGCCATGGCGATGATGTCATAATTGGTTGCCATGGCGACGGTGATGTCATAATTGGTTGCCATGGCGATGGTGATGTCATAATTGGTTGCCATGGCGACAATGATTTCATAATTGGTTGCCATGGCGACGATGATGCCTTAATACGTTGACATGGTGATGATGTCATAATTGGTTGCCATGGCGACGGTGATGTCATAATTGGTTGCCATGGCGACGATGATGCCTTAATACGTTGCCATGGCGATGATGTCATAATTGGTTGCCATGGCGACGGTGATGTCATAATTGGTTGCCATGGCGACGGTGATGTCATAATTGGTTGCCATGGTGACAATGATGTCATATTTGGTTGCCATGGCGACGATGATGCCTTAATACGTTGACAAGGCGATGATGTCATAATTGGTTGCCATGGCGACGGTGATGTCATAATTGGTTGCCATGGCGACGATGATGCCTTAATACGTTGCCATGGCGATGATGTCATAATTGGTTGCCATGGCGATGATGATGCCTTAATACGTTGCCATGGCGACGGTTATGTCATAATTTGTTGCCATGGCGATGATGATGTCATAATTGGTTGCCATGGCGACGGTGATGTCATAATTGGTTGCTATGGCGACAATGATGTCATAATTGGTTGCCATGGAGACTATGATGCCTTGATACGTTGCCATGGCGACGGTGATATCATTGGTTGCCATGGCGACGGTGATGTCATAATTATTTGCCATGGCGATGATGTCATAATTGGTTGCCATGGCGATAGTGATGTCATAATTGGTTGCCATGGCGACGGTGATGTCATAATTGGTTGCCATGGCGACAATGATGTCATAACTGGTTGCCATGGCGACGATGATGCCTTAATACGTTGACATGGCGATGATGTCATAATTGGTTGCCATGGCGATGGTGATGTCATAATTGGTTTCCATGGCGACGATGATGCCTTAATACGTTGCATGGCGATGATGTCATAATTGGTTGCCATGGCAAAGATGATGCCTTAATACGTTGCCATGGCGACGGTGATGTCATAATTTGTTGCCATGGCGATGATGATGTCATAATTGGTTGCCATGGCGACGGTGATGTCATAATTGGTTGCTATGGCGACGATGATGTCATAATTGGTTGCCATGGAGACGATGATGCCTTAATACGTTGCCATGGCGATGATGTCATAAATGGTTGCCATGGCGACGGTGATGTCATAATTGGTTGCCATGGCAACGATTATGCCTTAATACGTTGCCACGGTGATGATGTCATAATTGGTTGCCATGGCGACGGTGATGTCATAATTGGTTGCCATGGCGACGGTGATGTCATAATTGGTTGCCATGGCGACAATGATGTCATAATTGGTTGCCATGGCGACGATGATGCCTTAATACGTTGCCATGGCGATGATGTCATAATTGGTTGCCATGGCGACGGTGATGTCATAATTGGTTGCCATGGCGACGGTGATGTCATAATTGGTTGCCATGGCGATGATGTCATAATTTGTTGCCATGGCGACGATGATGTCATAATTGGTTGCCATGGCGACGATGATGCCTTAATACATTGCCATGGCGATGATGTCATAATTGGTTGCCATGGTGACGGTGATGTCATAATTGGTTGCCATGGCGACGATGATGCCTTAATACGTTGCCATGGCGATGATGTCATAATTGGTTGCCACGGCGACGATCATGCCTTAATACGTTGCCATGGCGATGATGTCATAATTGGTTGCCATGGCGACGGTGATGTCATAATTAGTTGCCATAGCGACGGTGATGTCACAATTGGTTGCCATGGCGACGATGATGCCTTAATACGTTGCCATGGCGACGGTGATATCATAATTGGTTGCCATGGTGACGGTGATGTCATAATTGGTTGCCATGGCGACGGTGATGTCATAATTGGTTGCCATGGCGACGATGATGCCTTAATACGTTGCCATGGCGATGATGTCATAATTGGTTGCCATGGCGATGGTGATGTCATAATTGGTTGCCATGGCGACGATGATGCCTTAAGACGTTGCCATGGCGATGATGTCATAATTGGTTGCCATGGCGAAGGTGATGTCATAATTGGTTAACATGGCGACGGTAATGTCATAATTGGTTGACATGGCGATGATGTCATGTTTGGTTGCCATGGCGACGGTGATGTCATAATTGGTTGCCATGGCGACGATGATGCCTTAATACGTTGTCATGGAGATGATATCATAATTGGTTGCCATGGCGACAGTGATGTCATAATTGGTTGCCATGGCGACGATGATGCCTTAATACGTTGCCATGGCGATGATGTCATAATTGGTTGCCATGGCGACGATCATGCCTTAATACGTTGCCATGGCGATGATGTCATAATTGGTTGCCTTGGCGACGTGATGTCATAATTTGTTGCCATGGCGATGGTGATGTCATAATTGGTTGCCATGGCGACGATGATGCCTTAATACGTTGCCATGGCGACGGTGATGTCATAATTCATTTGCCATGGCGACGGTGATGTCATAATTGGTTGCCGTGGACACGGTGATGTCATAATTAGTTGCCATGGCGACGGTGATGTCATAATTGGTTGCCATGACGATGATGATGTCATAATTGGTTGCCATGGCTATGATATCATAATTGGTTGCCATGGCGATGATGTCATAATTGGTCGCCATGGCGATTATGTCATAATTGGTTGCCATGGTGATTAAGTCATAATTGGTTGCCATGGCGATGATGTCATATTAGGTTGCCATGGCGACGGTGATGTCATAATTGGTTGCCATGGCGATGATGTCATAATTGGTTGCCATGGCGACGGTGATGTCATAATTGGTTGCCATGGCGATGATGCCTTAATACGTTTCAATGGCGACGGTGATGTCATAATTGGTTGCCATGGCGACGATGATGTCATAATTGGTTGCCATGGCGACGATGATGTCATAATTGGTTGCCATGGCGACGATGCTGCCTTAATACGTTGCCATGGCGATGATGTCATAATTGGTTGCCATGGCGATGATGATGTCATAATTGGTTGCCATGGCGATGATGATGTCATAATTGGTTGCCATGGCGATGATGATGTCATAATTGGTTGCCATGGCGATGATGTCATAATTGGTTGACATGACGATGATGTCATAATTGGTTGCCATGGTGACGATGATGCCTTAACACGTTGCCATGGCGACGGTGATGTCATAATTGGTTGCCATGGCGACGGTGATGTCATAATTGGTTGCCATGGCGACGATGATGTCTTAATACGTTGCCATGGCGATGATGTCATTATTGGTTGCCATGGCGACGGTGATATCATAATTGGTTGCCATGGCAACGATGATGTCATAATTGGTTGCCATGGCAACGATGATGCCTTAATACGTTGCCATGGCGATGATGTCATAATTGGTTGCCATGGCGACGGTGATGTCATAATTGGTTGCCATGGCGACGATGATGCCTTAATACGTTGACATGGCGACGGTGATGTCATAATTGGTTGCCATGGCGATGATGTCATACTTGGTTGCCATGGCGACGGTGATGTCATAATTGGTTGCAATGGCGACGATGATGTCATAATTGGTTGCCATGGCGACGGTGATGTCATAATTGGTTGCCATGGCGATGATGATGTCATAATTGGTTGCCATGGTGACGATGATGCCTTAATACGTTGCCATGGCGATGATGTCATAATTGGTTGCCATGGCGACGATCATGCCTTAATACGTTGCCATGGCGATGATGTCATAATTAGGTTGCCATGGCGACGGTGATGTCATAATTGGTTGCCATAGCGACGGTGATGTCATAATTGGTTGCCATGGCGACGATGATGCCTTAATACGTTGCCATGGCGACGGTGATATCATAATTGGTTGCCATGGCGACGGTGATGTCATAATTGGTTGCCATGGCGACGGTGATGTCATAATTGGTTGCCATGGCGACGATGATGCCTTAATACGTTGCCATGGCGATGATGTCATAATTGGTTGCCATGGCGACGGTGATGTCATAATTGGTTGCCATGGTGACGGTGATGTCATAATTGGTTGCCATGGCGATGATGTCATAATTGGTTGCCATGGCGACGGTGATGTCATAATTGGTTGCCATGGCGACGATGATGCCTTAATACGTTGCCATGGCGATGATGTCATAATTGGTTGCCATGGCGACAATGATGCCTTAATACGTTGCCATGGCAACGGTGATGTCATAATTGGTTGCCATGGCGACGATGATGCCTTAATACGTTGCCATGGCGATGATGTCATAATTGGTTGCCATGGCGACGGTGATGTCATAATTGGTTGCCATGGCGACGATGATGCCTTAATACGTTGCCATGGCGACGGTGATGTCATAATTGGTTGCCATGGCGACGGTGATGTCATAATTTGTTGCCATGGCGACGGTGATGTCATAATTGGTTGCTATGGCGACGATGATGTCATAATTGGTTGCCATGGAGACGATGATGCCTTAATACGTTGCCATGGCGACGGTGATATCATAATTGGTTGCCATGGCGACGATGATGCCTTAATACGTTGCCATGGCGACGGTGATATCATAATTGGTTGCCATGGTGACGGTGATGTCATAATTGGTTGCCATGGCGACGGTGATGCCTTGATACGTTGCCATGGCGACGGTGATGTCGTAATTGGTTGCCATGGTGACGGTGATGTCATAATTGGTTGCCATGGCGACGGTGATGTCATAATTGGTTGCCATGGCGATGATGCCTTAATACGTTGCCATGGTGACGGTGATGTCATAATTGGTCGTCATGCATGACGCCACTGCAGCTAGGCGTGGGAGCGCCGCTATCTAGCACCACTGCACCAGCCATCTTTCTTGGGCTATTCTCTTGGGAGTTCTGTTCTTCCTTATTCAAAGATCCGAATTTCAATTCAGCGATAAAAGTGATAAAGGCTCGGATTGAGCCGAAACGTCGTATTAAATTATATCGCTTCTACTTCGTGCTATATATACTTGTTTGGCTCCCACATGTTTTGTATATAATAAAAATAAGCACTTATTGCATAAAGAAACCCCTCTGAGTGTGCGGTGAATTATATTATTATTGGTAATAGGACCTAAAGGTCTGTTACACCTGCACCTCGCTATTGGACTTGAGTGCACGCTAACCTCCTGGTTATAATTGGTTGCCATGGCAACGGTGATGTCATAATTGGTTGCCATGGCGACGATGATGCCTTAATACGTTGACATGGCGATGATGTCATAATTGGTTTCCATGGCGACGGTGATGTCATAATTTTTTGCCATGGCGACGGTGATGTCATAATTGGTTGCCATGGCGATGATGTCATAATTGGTTGCCATGGCGACAATGATGCCTTAATACATTGCCATGGCAATGATGTCATAATTGGTTGCCATGGCGACGGTGATGTCATAATTGGTTGCCATGGAGACGGTGATGTCATAATTGGTTGCCATGGCAATGATGTCATAATTGGTTGCCATGGCGACGGTGATGTCATAATTGGTTACCATGGCGACGATGATGCCTTAATACGTTGCCATGGCGATGATGTCATAATTGGTTGCCATGGCGACGGTGATGTCATAATTGGTTGCCATGGCGACGGTGATGTCATAATTGGTTGCCATGGCGACAATGATTTCATAAATGGTTGCCATGGCGACGATGATGCCTTAATACGTTGACATGGCGATGATGTCATAATTGGTTGCCATGGCAACGGTGATGTCATAATTGGTTGCCATGGCGACGGTTATGTCATAATTGGCTGCCATGGCGACAATGATGTCATAATTGGTTGCCATGGCGACGATGATGCCTTAATACATTGCCATGGCGACAATGATGTCGTAATTGGTTGCCATGGTGACGGTGATGTCATAATTGGTTGCCATTGCGACGATGATGCCTTAATACGTTGCCATGGCGATTATGTCATAATTGGTTGCCATGGAGATGATGATGCCTTAATACATTGCCATGGCGACGGTGATGTCATAATTTGTTGCCATGTCGATGATGATGTCATAATTGGTTGCCATGGCGACGGTGATGTCATAATTGGTTGCTATGGCGACGATGATGTCATAATTGGTTGCCATGGAGACTATGATGCCTTAATACGTTGCCATGGCGACGGTGATATCATTGGTTGCCATGGCTACGGTGATGTCATAATTGGTTGCCATGGCGGTGATGTCATAATTTTTTGCCATGGCGACGGTAATGTCATAATTGGTTGCCATGGCGATGATGATGCCTTAATACGTTGCCATGGCGATGATATCATAATTGGTTGCCATGGTGACGGTGATGTCATAACTGGTTGCCATGGCGACGATGATGCCTTGATACGTTGCCATGGCGATGATGTCATAATTGGTTGCCATGGCAACGGTGATGTCATAATTGGTTGCCATGGCGACGATGATGCCTTAATACGTTGACATGGCGATGATGTCATAATTGGTTGCCATGGCGACGGTGATGTCATAATTTTTTGCCATGGCGACGGTGATGTCATAATTGGTTGCCATGGCGATAATGTCATAATTGGTTGCCATGGCGACGGTGATGTCATAATTGGTTGCCATGGCGACGATGATGCCTTAATACGTTGCCATGGCGATGATGTCATAATTGGTTGCCATGGCGACGGTGATGTCATAATTGGTTGCCATGGCGACTGTGATGTCATAATTGGTTGCCATGGCGACAATGATTTCATAATTGGTTGCCATGGCGACGATGATGCCTTAATACGTTGACATGGCGATGATGTCATAATTGGTTGCCATGGCGACGCTGATGTCACAATTGGTTGCCATGGCGACGATGATGCCTTAATACGTTGCCATGGCGATGATGTCATAATTGGTTGCCATGGCGACGGTGATGTCATAATTGGTTGCCATGGCGACGGTGATGTCATAATTGGTTGCCATGGCGACAATGATGTCATAATTGGTTGCCATGGCGACGATGATGCCTTAATACGTTGACAAGGCGATGATTTCATAATTGGTTGCCATGGCGACGGTGATGTCATAATTGGTTGCCATGGCGACGATGATGCCTTAATACGTTGCCATGGCGATGATGTCATAATTGGTTGCCATGGCGATGATGATGCCTTAATACGTTGCCATGGCGACGGTGATGTCATAATTTGTTGCCATGGCGATGATGATGTCATAATTGGTTGCCATGGCGATGGTGATGTCATAATTGGTTGCTATGGCGACGATGATGTCATAATTGGTTGCCATGGAGACTATGATGCCTTAATACGTTGCCATGGCGACGGTGATATCATTGGTTGCCATGGCGACGGTGATGTCATAATTAGTTGCCATGGCGATGATGTCATAATTGGTTGCCATGGCGACGGTGATGTCATAATTGGTTGCCATGGCGACGATGATGCCTTAATACGTTGCCATGGTGATGATGTCATAATTGGTTGCCATGGCGATGGTGATGTCATAATTGGTTGCCATGGCGACGATGATGCCTAAATACATTGCCATGGCGATGATGTCATAATTGGTTGCCATGGCGACGGTGATGCCATAATTGGTTGCCATGGCGACGGTGATGTCATAATTGGTTGCCATGGCGATGATGTCATAATTGGTTGCCATGGCGACGGTGATGTCATAGTTGGTTGCCATGGCGACGATGATGCCTTAATATGTTGCCATGGCGATGATGTCATAATTGGTTGCCATGGCGACGGTGATGTCATAATTGGTTGCCATGGCGATGGTGATGTCATAATTGGTTGCCATGGCGACAATGATTTCATAATTGGTTGCCATGGCGACGATGATGCCTTAATACGTTGACATGGTGATGATGTCATAATTGGTTGCCATGGCGACGGTGATGTCATAATTGGTTGCCATGGCGACGATGATGCCTTAATACGTTGCCATGGCGATGATGTCATAATTGGTTGCCATGGCGACGGTGATGTCATAATTGGTTGCCATGGCGACGGTGATGTCATAATTGGTTGCCATGGTGACAATGATGTCATATTTGGTTGCCATGGCGACGATGATGCCTTAATACGTTGACAAGGCGATGATGTCATAATTGGTTGCCATGGCGACGGTGATGTCATAATTGGTTGCCATGGCGACGATGATGCCTTAATACGTTGCCATGGCGATGATGTCATAATTGGTTGCCATGGCGATGATGATGCCTTAATACGTTGCCATGGCGACGGTTATGTCATAATTTGTTGCCATGGCGATGATGATGTCATAATTGGTTGCCATGGCGACGGTGATGTCATAATTGGTTGCTATGGCGACAATGATGTCATAATTGGTTGCCATGGAGACTATGATGCCTTGATACGTTGCCATGGCGACGGTGATATCATTGGTTGCCATGGCGACGGTGATGTCATAATTATTTGCCATGGCGATGATGTCATAATTGGTTGCCATGGCGATAGTGATGTCATAATTGGTTGCCATGGCGACGGTGATGTCATAATTGGTTGCCATGGCGACAATGATGTCATAACTGGTTGCCATGGCGACGATGATGCCTTAATACGTTGACATGGCGATGATGTCATAATTGGTTGCCATGGCGACGGTGATGTCATAATTGGTTTCCATGGCGACGATGATGCCTTAATACGTTGCATGGCGATGATGTCATAATTGGTTGCCATGGCAAAGATGATGCCTTAATACGTTGCCATGGCGACGGTGATGTCATAATTTGCTGCCATGGCGATGATGATGTCATAATTGGTTGCCATGGCGACGGTGATGTCATAATTGGTTGCTATGGCGACGATGATGTCATAATTGGTTGCCATGGAGACGATGATGCCTTAATACGTTGCCATGGCGATGATGTCATAAATGGTTGCCATGGCGACGGTGATGTCATAATTGGTTGCCATGGCAACGATTATGCCTTAATACGTTGCCACGGTGATGATGTCATAATTGGTTGCCATGGCGACGGTGATGTCATAATTGGTTGCCATGGCGACGGTGATGTCATAATTGGTTGCCATGGCGACAATGATGTCATAATTGGTTGCCATGGCGACGATGATGCCTTAATACGTTGCCATGGCGATGATGTCATAATTGGTTGCCATGGCGACGGTGATGTCATAATTGGTTGCCATGGCGACGGTGATGTCATAATTGGTTGCCATGGCGATGATGTCATAATTTGTTGCCATGGCGACGATGATGTCATAATTGGTTGCCATGGCGACGATGATGCCTTAATACATTGCCATGGCGATGATGTCATAATTGGTTGCCATGGTGACGGTGATGTCATAATTGGTTGCCATGGCGACGATGATGCCTTAATACGTTGCCATGGCGATGATGTCATAATTGGTTGCCACGGCGACGATCATGCCTTAATACGTTGCCATGGCGATGATGTCATAATTGGTTGCCATGGCGACGGTGATGTCATAATTAGTTGCCATAGCGACGGTGATGTCACAATTGGTTGCCATGGCGACGATGATGCCTTAATACGTTGCCATGGCGACGGTGATATCATAATTGGTTGCCATGGTGACGGTGATGTCATAATTGGTTGCCATGGCGACGGTGATGTCATAATTGGTTGCCATGGCGACGATGATGCCTTAATACGTTGCCATGGCGATGATGTCATAATTGGTTGCCATGGCGATGGTGATGTCATAATTGGTTGCCATGGCGACGATGATGCCTTAATACGTTGCCATGGCGATGATGTCATAATTGGTTGCCATGGCGAAGGTGATGTCATAATTGGTTAACATGGCGACGGTAATGTCATAATTGGTTGACATGGCGATGATGTCATGTTTGGTTGCCATGGCGACGGTGATGTCATAATTGGTTGCCATGGCGACGATGATGCCTTAATACGTTGTCATGGAGATGATATCATAATTGGTTGCCATGGCGACAGTGATGTCATAATTGGTTGCCATGGCGACGATGATGCCTTAATACGTTGCCATGGCGATGATGTCATAATTGGTTGCCATGGCGACGATCATGCCTTAATACGTTGCCATGGCGATGATGTCATAATTGGTTGCCTTGGCGACGTGATGTCATAATTTGTTGCCATGGCGATGGTGATGTCATAATTGGTTGCCATGGCGACGATGATGCCTTAATACGTTGCCATGGCGACGGTGATGTCATAATTCATTTGCCATGGCGACGGTGATGTCATAATTGGTTGCCGTGGACACGGTGATGTCATAATTAGTTGCCATGGCGACGGTGATGTCATAATTGGTTGCCATGACGATGATGATGTCATAATTGGTTGCCATGGCTATGATATCATAATTGGTTGCCATGGCGATGATGTCATAATTGGTCGCCATGGCGATTATGTCATAATTGGTTGCCATGGTGATTAAGTCATAATTGGTTGCCATGGCGATGATGTCATATTAGGTTGCCATGGCGACGGTGATGTCATAATTGGTTGCCATGGCGATGATGTCATAATTGGTTGCCATGGCGACGGTGATGTCATAATTGGTTGCCATGGCGATGATGCCTTAATACGTTTCAATGGCGACGGTGATGTCATAATTGGTTGCCATGGCGACGATGATGTCATAATTGGTTGCCATGGCGACGATGATGTCATAATTGGTTGCCATGGCGACGATGCTGCCTTAATACGTTGCCATGGCGATGATGTCATAATTGGTTGCCATGGCGATGATGATGTCATAATTGGTTGCCATGGCGATGATGATGTCATAATTGGTTGCCATGGCGATGATGATGTCATAATTGGTTGCCATGGCGATGATGTCATAATTGGTTGACATGACGATGATGTCATAATTGGTTGCCATGGTGACGATGATGCCTTAACACGTTGCCATGGCGACGGTGATGTCATAATTGGTTGCCATGGCGACGGTGATGTCATAATTGGTTGCCATGGCGACGATGATGTCTTAATACGTTGCCATGGCGATGATGTCATTATTGGTTGCCATGGCGACGGTGATATCATAATTGGTTGCCATGGCAACGATGATGTCATAATTGGTTGCCATGGCAACGATGATGCCTTAATACGTTGCCATGGCGATGATGTCATAATTGGTTGCCATGGCGACGGTGATGTCATAATTGGTTGCCATGGCGACGATGATGCCTTAATACGTTGACATGGCGACGGTGATGTCATAATTGGTTGCCATGGCGATGATGTCATACTTGGTTGCCATGGCGACGGTGATGTCATAATTGGTTGCAATGGCGACGATGATGTCATAATTGGTTGCCATGGCGACGGTGATGTCATAATTGGTTGCCATGGCGATGATGATGTCATAATTGGTTGCCATGGTGACGATGATGCCTTAATACGTTGCCATAGCGATGATGTCATAATTGGTTGCCATGGCGACGATCATGCCTTAATACGTTGCCATGGCGATGATGTCATAATTAGGTTGCCATGGCGACGGTGATGTCATAATTGGTTGCCATAGCGACGGTGATGTCATAATTGGTTGCCATGGCGACGATGATGCCTTAATACGTTGCCATGGCGACGGTGATATCATAATTGGTTGCCATGGCGACGGTGATGTCATAATTGGTTGCCATGGCGACGGTGATGTCATAATTGGTTGCCATGGCGACGATGATGCCTTAATACGTTGCCATGGCGATGATGTCATAATTGGTTGCCATGGCGACGGTGATGTCATAATTGGTTGCCATGGTGACGGTGATGTCATAATTGGTTGCCATGGCGATGATGTCATAATTGGTTGCCATGGCGACGGTGATGTCATAATTGGTTGCCATGGCGACGATGATGCCTTAATACGTTGCCATGGCGATGATGTCATAATTGGTTGCCATGGCGACAATGATGCCTTAATACGTTGCCATGGCAACGGTGATGTCATAATTGGTTGCCATGGCGACGATGATGCCTTAATACGATGCCATGGCGATGATGTCATAATTGGTTGCCATGGCGACGGTGATGTCATAATTGGTTGCCATGGCGACGATGATGCCTTAATACGTTGCCATGGCGACGGTGATGTCATAATTGGTTGCCATGGCGACGGTGATGTCATAATTTGTTGCCATGGCGACGGTGATGTCATAATTGGTTGCTATGGCGACGATGATGTCATAATTGGTTGCCATGGAGACGATGATGCCTTAATACGTTGCCATGGCGACGGTGATATCATAATTGGTTGCCATGGCGACGATGATGCCTTAATACGTTGCCATGGCGACGGTGATATCATAATTGGTTGCCATGGTGACGGTGATGTCATAATTGGTTGCCATGGCGACGGTGATGCCTTGATACGTTGCCATGGCGACGGTGATGTCGTAATTGGTTGCCATGGTGACGGTGATGTCATAATTGGTTGCCATGGCGACGGTGATGTCATAATTGGTTGCCATGGCGATGATGCCTTAATACGTTGCCATGGTGACGGTGATGTCATAATTGGTCGTCATGCATGACGCCACTGCAGCTAGGCGTGGGAGCGCCGCTATCTAGCACCACTGCACCAGCCATCTTTCTTGGGCTATTCTCTTGGGAGTTCTGTTCTTCCTTATTCAAAGATCCGAATTTCAATTCAGCGATAAAAGTGATAAAGGCTCGGATTGAGCCGAAACGTCGTATTAAATTATATCGCTTCTACTTCGTGCTATATATACTTGTTTGGCTCCCACATGTTTTGTATATAATAAAAATAAGCACTTATTGCATAAAGAAACCCCTCTGAGTGTGCGGTGAATTATATTATTATTGGTAATAGGACCTAAAGGTCTGTTACACCTGCACCTCGCTATTGGACTTGAGTGCACGCTAACCTCCTGGTTATAATTGGTTGCCATGGCAACGGTGATGTCATAATTGGTTGCCATGGCGACGATGATGCCTTAATACGTTGACATGGCGATGATGTCATAATTGGTTTCCATGGCGACGGTGATGTCATAATTTTTTGCCATGGCGACGGTGATGTCATAATTGGTTGCCATGGCGATGATGTCATAATTGGTTGCCATGGCGACAATGATGCCTTAATACATTGCCATGGCAATGATGTCATAATTGGTTGCCATGGCGACGGTGATGTCATAATTGGTTGCCATGGAGACGGTGATGTCATAATTGGTTGCCATGGCAATGATGTCATAATTGGTTGCCATGGCGACGGTGATGTCATAATTGGTTACCATGGCGACGATGATGCCTTAATACGTTGCCATGGCGATGATGTCATAATTGGTTGCCATGGCGACGGTGATGTCATAATTGGTTGCCATGGCGACGGTGATGTCATAATTGGTTGCCATGGCGACAATGATTTCATAAATGGTTGCCATGGCGACGATGATGCCTTAATACGTTGACATGGCGATGATGTCATAATTGGTTGCCATGGCAACGGTGATGTCATAATTGGTTGCCATGGCGACGGTTATGTCATAATTGGCTGCCATGGCGACAATGATGTCATAATTGGTTGCCATGGCGACGATGATGCCTTAATACATTGCCATGGCGACAATGATGTCATAATTGGTTGCCATGGTGACGGTGATGTCATAATTGGTTGCCATTGCGACGATGATGCCTTAATACGTTGCCATGGCGATTATGTCATAATTGGTTGCCATGGAGATGATGATGCCTTAATACATTGCCATGGCGACGGTGATGTCATAATTTGTTGCCATGTCGATGATGATGTCATAATTGGTTGCCATGGCGACGGTGATGTCATAATTGGTTGCTATGGCGACGATGATGTCATAATTGGTTGCCATGGAGACTATGATGCCTTAATACGTTGCCATGGCGACGGTGATATCATTGGTTGCCATGGCTACGGTGATGTCATAATTGGTTGCCATGGCGGTGATGTCATAATTTTTTGCCATGGCGACGGTAATGTCATAATTGGTTGCCATGGCGATGATGATGCCTTAATACGTTGCCATGGCGATGATATCATAATTGGTTGCCATGGTGACGGTGATGTCATAACTGGTTGCCATGGCGACGATGATGCCTTGATACGTTGCCATGGCGATGATGTCATAATTGGTTGCCATGGCAACGGTGATGTCATAATTGGTTGCCATGGCGACGATGATGCCTTAATACGTTGACATGGCGATGATGTCATAATTGGTTGCCATGGCGACGGTGATGTCATAATTTTTTGCCATGGCGACGGTGATGTCATAATTGGTTGCCATGGCGATAATGTCATAATTGGTTGCCATGGCGACGGTGATGTCATAATTGGTTGCCATGGCGACGATGATGCCTTAATACGTTGCCATGGCGATGATGTCATAATTGGTTGCCATGGCGACGGTGATGTCATAATTGGTTGCCATGGCGACTGTGATGTCATAATTGGTTGCCATGGCGACAATGATTTCATAATTGGTTGCCATGGCGACGATGATGCCTTAATACGTTGACATGGCGATGATGTCATAATTGGTTGCCATGGCGACGCTGATGTCACAATTGGTTGCCATGGCGACGATGATGCCTTAATACGTTGCCATGGCGATGATGTCATAATTGGTTGCCATGGCGACGGTGATGTCATAATTGGTTGCCATGGCGACGGTGATGTCATAATTGGTTGCCATGGCGACAATGATGTCATAATTGGTTGCCATGGCGACGATGATGCCTTAATACGTTGACAAGGCGATGATTTCATAATTGGTTGCCATGGCGACGGTGATGTCATAATTGGTTGCCATGGCGACGATGATGCCTTAATACGTTGCCATGGCGATGATGTCATAATTGGTTGCCATGGCGATGATGATGCCTTAATACGTTGCCATGGCGACGGTGATGTCATAATTTGTTGCCATGGCGATGATGATGTCATAATTGGTTGCCATGGCGATGGTGATGTCATAATTGGTTGCTATGGCGACGATGATGTCATAATTGGTTGCCATGGAGACTATGATGCCTTAATACGTTGCCATGGCGACGGTGATATCATTGGTTGCCATGGCGACGGTGATGTCATAATTAGTTGCCATGGCGATGATGTCATAATTGGTTGCCATGGCGACGGTGATGTCATAATTGGTTGCCATGGCGACGATGATGCCTTAATACGTTGCCATGGTGATGATGTCATAATTGGTTGCCATGGCGATGGTGATGTCATAATTGGTTGCCATGGCGACGATGATGCCTAAATACATTGCCATGGCGATGATGTCATAATTGGTTGCCATGGCGACGGTGATGCCATAATTGGTTGCCATGGCGACGGTGATGTCATAATTGGTTGCCATGGCGATGATGTCATAATTGGTTGCCATGGCGACGGTGATGTCATAGTTGGTTGCCATGGCGACGATGATGCCTTAATATGTTGCCATGGCGATGATGTCATAATTGGTTGCCATGGCGACGGTGATGTCATAATTGGTTGCCATGGCGATGGTGATGTCATAATTGGTTGCCATGGCGACAATGATTTCATAATTGGTTGCCATGGCGACGATGATGCCTTAATACGTTGACATGGTGATGATGTCATAATTGGTTGCCATGGCGACGGTGATGTCATAATTGGTTGCCATGGCGACGATGATGCCTTAATACGTTGCCATGGCGATGATGTCATAATTGGTTGCCATGGCGACGGTGATGTCATAATTGGTTGCCATGGCGACGGTGATGTCATAATTGGTTGCCATGGTGACAATGATGTCATATTTGGTTGCCATGGCGACGATGATGCCTTAATACGTTGACAAGGCGATGATGTCATAATTGGTTGCCATGGCGACGGTGATGTCATAATTGGTTGCCATGGCGACGATGATGCCTTAATACGTTGCCATGGCGATGATGTCATAATTGGTTGCCATGGCGATGATGATGCCTTAATACGTTGCCATGGCGACGGTTATGTCATAATTTGTTGCCATGGCGATGATGATGTCATAATTGGTTGCCATGGCGACGGTGATGTCATAATTGGTTGCTATGGCGACAATGATGTCATAATTGGTTGCCATGGAGACTATGATGCCTTGATACGTTGCCATGGCGACGGTGATATCATTGGTTGCCATGGCGACGGTGATGTCATAATTATTTGCCATGGCGATGATGTCATAATTGGTTGCCATGGCGATAGTGATGTCATAATTGGTTGCCATGGCGACGGTGATGTCATAATTGGTTGCCATGGCGACAATGATGTCATAACTGGTTGCCATGGCGACGATGATGCCTTAATACGTTGACATGGCGATGATGTCATAATTGGTTGCCATGGCGACGGTGATGTCATAATTGGTTTCCATGGCGACGATGATGCCTTAATACGTTGCATGGCGATGATGTCATAATTGGTTGCCATGGCAAAGATGATGCCTTAATACGTTGCCATGGCGACGGTGATGTCATAATTTGCTGCCATGGCGATGATGATGTCATAATTGGTTGCCATGGCGACGGTGATGTCATAATTGGTTGCTATGGCGACGATGATGTCATAATTGGTTGCCATGGAGACGATGATGCCTTAATACGTTGCCATGGCGATGATGTCATAAATGGTTGCCATGGCGACGGTGATGTCATAATTGGTTGCCATGGCAACGATTATGCCTTAATACGTTGCCACGGTGATGATGTCATAATTGGTTGCCATGGCGACGGTGATGTCATAATTGGTTGCCATGGCGACGGTGATGTCATAATTGGTTGCCATGGCGACAATGATGTCATAATTGGTTGCCATGGCGACGATGATGCCTTAATACGTTGCCATGGCGATGATGTCATAATTGGTTGCCATGGCGACGGTGATGTCATAATTGGTTGCCATGGCGACGGTGATGTCATAATTGGTTGCCATGGCGATGATGTCATAATTTGTTGCCATGGCGACGATGATGTCATAATTGGTTGCCATGGCGACGATGATGCCTTAATACATTGCCATGGCGATGATGTCATAATTGGTTGCCATGGTGACGGTGATGTCATAATTGGTTGCCATGGCGACGATGATGCCTTAATACGTTGCCATGGCGATGATGTCATAATTGGTTGCCACGGCGACGATCATGCCTTAATACGTTGCCATGGCGATGATGTCATAATTGGTTGCCATGGCGACGGTGATGTCATAATTAGTTGCCATAGCGACGGTGATGTCACAATTGGTTGCCATGGCGACGATGATGCCTTAATACGTTGCCATGGCGACGGTGATATCATAATTGGTTGCCATGGTGACGGTGATGTCATAATTGGTTGCCATGGCGACGGTGATGTCATAATTGGTTGCCATGGCGACGATGATGCCTTAATACGTTGCCATGGCGATGATGTCATAATTGGTTGCCATGGCGATGGTGATGTCATAATTGGTTGCCATGGCGACGATGATGCCTTAATACGTTGCCATGGCGATGATGTCATAATTGGTTGCCATGGCGAAGGTGATGTCATAATTGGTTAACATGGCGACGGTAATGTCATAATTGGTTGACATGGCGATGATGTCATGTTTGGTTGCCATGGCGACGGTGATGTCATAATTGGTTGCCATGGCGACGATGATGCCTTAATACGTTGTCATGGAGATGATATCATAATTGGTTGCCATGGCGACAGTGATGTCATAATTGGTTGCCATGGCGACGATGATGCCTTAATACGTTGCCATGGCGATGATGTCATAATTGGTTGCCATGGCGACGATCATGCCTTAATACGTTGCCATGGCGATGATGTCATAATTGGTTGCCTTGGCGACGTGATGTCATAATTTGTTGCCATGGCGATGGTGATGTCATAATTGGTTGCCATGGCGACGATGATGCCTTAATACGTTGCCATGGCGACGGTGATGTCATAATTCATTTGCCATGGCGACGGTGATGTCATAATTGGTTGCCGTGGACACGGTGATGTCATAATTAGTTGCCATGGCGACGGTGATGTCATAATTGGTTGCCATGACGATGATGATGTCATAATTGGTTGCCATGGCTATGATATCATAATTGGTTGCCATGGCGATGATGTCATAATTGGTCGCCATGGCGATTATGTCATAATTGGTTGCCATGGTGATTAAGTCATAATTGGTTGCCATGGCGATGATGTCATATTAGGTTGCCATGGCGACGGTGATGTCATAATTGGTTGCCATGGCGATGATGTCATAATTGGTTGCCATGGCGACGGTGATGTCATAATTGGTTGCCATGGCGATGATGCCTTAATACGTTTCAATGGCGACGGTGATGTCATAATTGGTTGCCATGGCGACGATGATGTCATAATTGGTTGCCATGGCGACGATGATGTCATAATTGGTTGCCATGGCGACGATGCTGCCTTAATACGTTGCCATGGCGATGATGTCATAATTGGTTGCCATGGCGATGATGATGTCATAATTGGTTGCCATGGCGATGATGATGTCATAATTGGTTGCCATGGCGATGATGATGTCATAATTGGTTGCCATGGCGATGATGTCATAATTGGTTGACATGACGATGATGTCATAATTGGTTGCCATGGTGACGATGATGCCTTAACACGTTGCCATGGCGACGGTGATGTCATAATTGGTTGCCATGGCGACGGTGATGTCATAATTGGTTGCCATGGCGACGATGATGTCTTAATACGTTGCCATGGCGATGATGTCATTATTGGTTGCCATGGCGACGGTGATATCATAATTGGTTGCCATGGCAACGATGATGTCATAATTGGTTGCCATGGCAACGATGATGCCTTAATACGTTGCCATGGCGATGATGTCATAATTGGTTGCCATGGCGACGGTGATGTCATAATTGGTTGCCATGGCGACGATGATGCCTTAATACGTTGACATGGCGACGGTGATGTCATAATTGGTTGCCATGGCGATGATGTCATACTTGGTTGCCATGGCGACGGTGATGTCATAATTGGTTGCAATGGCGACGATGATGTCATAATTGGTTGCCATGGCGACGGTGATGTCATAATTGGTTGCCATGGCGATGATGATGTCATAATTGGTTGCCATGGTGACGATGATGCCTTAATACGTTGCCATAGCGATGATGTCATAATTGGTTGCCATGGCGACGATCATGCCTTAATACGTTGCCATGGCGATGATGTCATAATTAGGTTGCCATGGCGACGGTGATGTCATAATTGGTTGCCATAGCGACGGTGATGTCATAATTGGTTGCCATGGCGACGATGATGCCTTAATACGTTGCCATGGCGACGGTGATATCATAATTGGTTGCCATGGCGACGGTGATGTCATAATTGGTTGCCATGGCGACGGTGATGTCATAATTGGTTGCCATGGCGACGATGATGCCTTAATACGTTGCCATGGCGATGATGTCATAATTGGTTGCCATGGCGACGGTGATGTCATAATTGGTTGCCATGGTGACGGTGATGTCATAATTGGTTGCCATGGCGATGATGTCATAATTGGTTGCCATGGCGACGGTGATGTCATAATTGGTTGCCATGGCGACGATGATGCCTTAATACGTTGCCATGGCGATGATGTCATAATTGGTTGCCATGGCGACAATGATGCCTTAATACGTTGCCATGGCAACGGTGATGTCATAATTGGTTGCCATGGCGACGATGATGCCTTAATACGATGCCATGGCGATGATGTCATAATTGGTTGCCATGGCGACGGTGATGTCATAATTGGTTGCCATGGCGACGATGATGCCTTAATACGTTGCCATGGCGACGGTGATGTCATAATTGGTTGCCATGGCGACGGTGATGTCATAATTTGTTGCCATGGCGACGGTGATGTCATAATTGGTTGCTATGGCGACGATGATGTCATAATTGGTTGCCATGGAGACGATGATGCCTTAATACGTTGCCATGGCGACGGTGATATCATAATTGGTTGCCATGGCGACGATGATGCCTTAATACGTTGCCATGGCGACGGTGATATCATAATTGGTTGCCATGGTGACGGTGATGTCATAATTGGTTGCCATGGCGACGGTGATGCCTTGATACGTTGCCATGGCGACGGTGATGTCGTAATTGGTTGCCATGGTGACGGTGATGTCATAATTGGTTGCCATGGCGACGGTGATGTCATAATTGGTTGCCATGGCGATGATGCCTTAATACGTTGCCATGGTGACGGTGATGTCATAATTGGTCGTCATGCATGACGCCACTGCAGCTAGGCGTGGGAGCGCCGCTATCTAGCACCACTGCACCAGCCATCTTTCTTGGGCTATTCTCTTGGGAGTTCTGTTCTTCCTTATTCAAAGATCCGAATTTCAATTCAGCGATAAAAGTGATAAAGGCTCGGATTGAGCCGAAACGTCGTATTAAATTATATCGCTTCTACTTCGTGCTATATATACTTGTTTGGCTCCCACATGTTTTGTATATAATAAAAATAAGCACTTATTGCATAAAGAAACCCCTCTGAGTGTGCGGTGAATTATATTATTATTGGTAATAGGACCTACAGGTCTGTTACACCTGCACCTCGCTATTGGACTTGAGTGCACGCTAACCTCCTGGTTATAACTGGTTGCCATGGCAACGGTGATGTCATAATTGGTTGCCATGGCAAAGATGATGCCTTAATACGTTGCCATGGCGACGGTGATGTCATAATTTGTTGCCATGGTGATGATGATGTCATGCCATGGCGACGGTGATGTCATAATTGGTTGCTATGGCGACGATGATGTCATAATTGGTTGCCATGGAGACGATGATGCCTTAATACGTTGCCATGGCGATTATGTCATAAATGGTTGCCATGGCGACGGTGATGTCATAATTGGTTGCCATGGCAACGATTATGCCTTAATACGTTGCCATGGCGATGATGTCATAATTGGTTGCCATGGCAAAGATGATGCCTTAATACGTTGCCATGGCGACGGTGATGTCATAATTTGTTGCCATGGTGATGATGATGTCATGCCATGGCGACGGTGATGTCATAATTGGTTGCTATGGCGACGATGATGTCATAATTGGTTGCCATGGAGACGATGATGCCTTAATACGTTGCCATGGCGATGATGTCATAAATGGTTGCCATGGCGACGGTGATGTCATAATTGGTTGCCATGGCGACGATTATGCCTTAATACGTTGCCATGTCGATGATGTCATAATTGGTTGCCATGGCGACGGTGATGTCATAATTGGTTGCCATGGCGACGGTGATGTCATAATTGGTTGCCATGGCGACGATGATGCCTTAATACGTTGCCATGGCGATGATGTCATAATTGGTTGCCATGGCGACGGTGATGTCATAATTGGTTGCCATGGTGACGGTGATGTCATAATTGGTTGCCATGGCGACGATGATGCCTTAATACGTTGCCATGGCGATGATGTCATAATTGGTTGCCATGGCGACGGTGATGTCATAATTGGTTGCCATGGTGACGGTGATGTCATAATTGGTTGCCATGGCGACGGTGAAGTCATAATTGGTTGCTATGGCGACGATGATGTCATAATTGGTTGCCATGGAGACTATGATGCCTTAATACGTTGCCATGGCGACGGTGATATCATTGGTTGCCATGGCGACGGTGATGTCATAATTATTTGCCATGGCGATGATGTCATAATTGGTTGCCATGGCGACGATGATGCCTTAATACGTTGCCATGACGATGATGTCATAATTGGTTGCCATGGCGATGGTGATGTCATAATTGGTTGCCATGGCGACGGTGATGTCATAATTGGTTGCCATGGCGACAATAATGTCATAATTGGTTGCCATGGCGACGATGATGCCTTAATACGTTGACATGGCGATGATGTCATAATTGGTTGCCATGGCGACGGTGATGTCATAATTGGTTTCCATGGCGACGATGATGCCTTAATACGTTGCATGGCGATGATGTCATAATTGGTTGCCATGGCAAAGATGATGCCTTAATACGTTGCCATGGCGACGGTGATGTCATAATTTGTTGCCATGGTGATGATGATGTAATCCCATGGCGACGGTGATGTCATAATTGGTTGCTATGGCGACGATGATGTCATAATTGGTTGCCATGGAGACGATGATGCCTTAATACGTTGCCATGGCGATGATGTCATAAATGGTTGCCATGGCGACGGTGATGTCATAATTGGTTGCCATGGCGACGATGATTCCTTAATACGTTGCCATGGCGATGATGTCATAATTGGTTGCCATGGCGACGGTGATGTCATAATTGGTTGCCATGGCGACGGTGATGTCATAATTGGTTGCCATGGCGACAATGATGTCATAATTGGTTGCCATGGCGACGATGATGCCTTAATAGGTTGCCATGGCGATGATGTCATAATTGGTTGCCATGGCGACGGTGATGTCATAATTGGTTGCCATGGTGACGGTGATGTCATAATTGGTTGCCATGGCGACAATGATGTCATAATTGGTTGCCATGGTGACGATGATGCCTTAATACGTTGCCATGGCGATGATGTCATAATTGGTTGCCATGGCGACGGTGATGTCATAATTGGTTGCCATGGCGACGATGATGCCTTAATACGTTGCCATGGTGACGGTGATATCATAATTGGTTGCCATGGCGACGGTGATGTCATAATTGGTTGCCATGGCGACGGTGATGCCTTGATACATTGCCATGGCGATGGTGATGTCGTAATTGGTTGCCATGGCGACGGTGATGTCATAATTGGTTGCCATGGCGACGGTGATGTCATAATTGGTTGCCATGGCGATGATGCCTTAATACGTTGCCATGGCGACGGTGATGTCATAATTGGTTGCCATGGCGACGATGATGCCTTAATACATTGCCATGGCGATGATGTCATAATTGGTTGCCATGGTGACGGTGATGTCATAATGGGTTGCCATGGCGACGATGATGCCTTAATACGTTGCCATGGCGATGATGTCATAATTGGTTGCCATGGCAACGGTGATGTCATAATTGGTTGCCATGGCGACGATGATGCCTTAATACGTTGACATGGCGATGATGTCATAATTGGTTTCCATGGCGACGGTGATGTCATAATTTTTTGCCATGGCGACGGTGATGTCATAATTGGTTGCCATGGCGATGATGTCATAATTGGTTGCCATGGCGACGGTGATGTCATAATTGGTTGCCATGGCGACGATGATGCCTTAATACATTGCCATGGCGATGATGTCATAATTGGTTGCCATGGCGACGGTGATGTCATAATTGGTTGCCATGGCGACTGTGATGTCATAATTGGTTGCCATGGCAATGATGTCATAATTGGTTGCCATGGCGACGGTGATGTCATAATTGGTTGCCATGGCGACGATGATGCCTTAATACGTTGCCATGGCGATGATGTCATAATTGGTTGCCATGGTGACGGTGATGTCATAATTGGTTGCCATGGCGACGGTGATGTCATAATTGGTTGCCATGGCGACAATGATTTCATAATTGGTTGCCATGGCGACGATGAAGCCTTAATACGTTGACATGGCGATGATGTCATAATTGGTTGCCATGGCGACGGTGATGTCATAATTGGTTGCCATGGCGACGATGATGCCTTAATACGTTGCCATGGCGATGATGTCATAATTGGTTGCCATGGCGACGGTGATGTCATAATTGGTTGCCATGGCGACTGTGATGTCATAATTGGTTGCCATGGCGACAATGATGTCATAATTGGTTGCCATGGCGACGATGATGCCTTAATACGTTGACATGGCGATGATGTCATAATTGGTTGCCATGGTGACGGTGATGTCATAATTGGTTGCCATGGCGACGATGATGCCTTAATACGTTGCCATGGCGATGATGTCATAATTGGTTGCCATGGCGATGATGATGCCTTAATACGTTGCCATGGTGACGGTGATGTCATAATTTGTTGCCATGTCGATGATGATGTCATAATTGGTTGCCATGGCGACGGTGATGTCATAATTGGTTGCTATGGCGACGATGATGTCATAATTGGTTGCCATGGAGACTATGATGCCTTAATACGTTGCCATGGCGACGGTGATATCATTGGTTGCCATGGCTACGGTGATGTCATAATTGGTTGCCATGGCGGTGATGTCATAATTGGTTGCCATGGCGACGGTGATGTCATAATTGGTTGCCATGGCGACAATGATGCCTTAATACATTGCCATGGCGATGATGTCATAATTGGTTGCCATGGTGACGGTGATGTCATAATTGGTTGCCATGGCGACGATGATGCCTTAATACGTTCCCATGGCGATGATGTCATAATTGGTTGCCATGGCAACGGTGATGTCATAATTGGTTGCCATGGCGACGATGATGACTTAATACGTTGACATGGCGATGATGTCATAATTGGTTTCCATGGCGACGGTGATGTCATAATTTTTTGCCATGGCGACGGTGATGTCATAATTGGTTGCCATGGCGATGATGTCATAATTGGTTGCCATGGCGACGGTGATGTCATAATTGGTTGCCATGGCGACGATGATGCCTTAATACATTGCCATGGCGATGATGTCATAATTGGTTGCCATTGCGACGGTGATGTCATAATTGGTTGCCATGGCGACGGTGATGTCATAATTGGTTGCCATGGCAATGATGTCATAATTGGTTGCCATGGCGACGGTGATGTCATAATTGGTTGCCATGGCGACGATGATGCCTTAATACGTTGCCATGGCGATGATGTCATAATTGGTTGCCATGGCGACGGTGATGTCATAATTGGTTGCCATGGCGACGATGATGCCTAAATACATTGCCATGGCGATGATGTCATAATTGGTTGCCATGGCGACGGTGATGCCATAATTGGTTGCCATGGCGACGGTGATGTCATAATTGGTTGCCATGGCGATGATGTCATAATTGGTTGCCATGGCGACGGTGATGTCATAGTTGGTTGCCATGGCGACGATGATGCCTTAATATGTTGCCATGGCGATGATGTCATAATTGGTTGCCATGGCGACGGTGATGTCATAATTGGTTGCCATGGCGATGGTGATGTCATAATTGGTTGCCATGGCGACAATGATTTCATAATTGGTTGCCATGGCGACGATGATGCCTTAATACGTTGACATGGTGATGATGTCATAATTGGTTGCCATGGCGACGGTGATGTCATAATTGGTTGCCATGGCGACGATGATGCCTTAATACGTTGCCATGGCGATGATGTCATAATTGGTTGCCATGGCGACGGTGATGTCATAATTGGTTGCCATGGCGACGGTGATGTCATAATTGGTTGCCATGGTGACAATGATGTCATATTTGGTTGCCATGGCGACGATGATGCCTTAATACGTTGACAAGGCGATGATGTCATAATTGGTTGCCATGGCGACGGTGATGTCATAATTGGTTGCCATGGCGACGATGATGCCTTAATACGTTGCCATGGCGATGATGTCATAATTGGTTGCCATGGCGATGATGATGCCTTAATACGTTGCCATGGCGACGGTTATGTCATAATTTGTTGCCATGGCGATGATGATGTCATAATTGGTTGCCATGGCGACGGTGATGTCATAATTGGTTGCTATGGCGACAATGATGTCATAATTGGTTGCCATGGAGACTATGATGCCTTGATACGTTGCCATGGCGACGGTGATATCATTGGTTGCCATGGCGACGGTGATGTCATAATTATTTGCCATGGCGATGATGTCATAATTGGTTGCCATGGCGATAGTGATGTCATAATTGGTTGCCATGGCGACGGTGATGTCATAATTGGTTGCCATGGCGACAATGATGTCATAACTGGTTGCCATGGCGACGATGATGCCTTAATACGTTGACATGGCGATGATGTCATAATTGGTTGCCATGGCGATGGTGATGTCATAATTGGTTTCCATGGCGACGATGATGCCTTAATACGTTGCATGGCGATGATGTCATAATTGGTTGCCATGGCAAAGATGATGCCTTAATACGTTGCCATGGCGACGGTGATGTCATAATTTGTTGCCATGGCGATGATGATGTCATAATTGGTTGCCATGGCGACGGTGATGTCATAATTGGTTGCTATGGCGACGATGATGTCATAATTGGTTGCCATGGAGACGATGATGCCTTAATACGTTGCCATGGCGATGATGTCATAAATGGTTGCCATGGCGACGGTGATGTCATAATTGGTTGCCATGGCAACGATTATGCCTTAATACGTTGCCACGGTGATGATGTCATAATTGGTTGCCATGGCGACGGTGATGTCATAATTGGTTGCCATGGCGACGGTGATGTCATAATTGGTTGCCATGGCGACAATGATGTCATAATTGGTTGCCATGGCGACGATGATGCCTTAATACGTTGCCATGGCGATGATGTCATAATTGGTTGCCATGGCGACGGTGATGTCATAATTGGTTGCCATGGCGACGGTGATGTCATAATTGGTTGCCATGGCGATGATGTCATAATTTGTTGCCATGGCGACGATGATGTCATAATTGGTTGCCATGGCGACGATGATGCCTTAATACATTGCCATGGCGATGATGTCATAATTGGTTGCCATGGTGACGGTGATGTCATAATTGGTTGCCATGGCGACGATGATGCCTTAATACGTTGCCATGGCGATGATGTCATAATTGGTTGCCACGGCGACGATCATGCCTTAATACGTTGCCATGGCGATGATGTCATAATTGGTTGCCATGGCGACGGTGATGTCATAATTAGTTGCCATAGCGACGGTGATGTCACAATTGGTTGCCATGGCGACGATGATGCCTTAATACGTTGCCATGGCGACGGTGATATCATAATTGGTTGCCATGGTGACGGTGATGTCATAATTGGTTGCCATGGCGACGGTGATGTCATAATTGGTTGCCATGGCGACGATGATGCCTTAATACGTTGCCATGGCGATGATGTCATAATTGGTTGCCATGGCGATGGTGATGTCATAATTGGTTGCCATGGCGACGATGATGCCTTAATACGTTGCCATGGCGATGATGTCATAATTGGTTGCCATGGCGAAGGTGATGTCATAATTGGTTAACATGGCGACGGTAATGTCATAATTGGTTGACATGGCGATGATGTCATGTTTGGTTGCCATGGCGACGGTGATGTCATAATTGGTTGCCATGGCGACGATGATGCCTTAATACGTTGTCATGGAGATGATATCATAATTGGTTGCCATGGCGACAGTGATGTCATAATTGGTTGCCATGGCGACGATGATGCCTTAATACGTTGCCATGGCGATGATGTCATAATTGGTTGCCATGGCGACGATCATGCCTTAATACGTTGCCATGGCGATGATGTCATAATTGGTTGCCTTGGCGACGTGATGTCATAATTTGTTGCCATGGCGATGGTGATGTCATAATTGGTTGCCATGGCGACGATGATGCCTTAATACGTTGCCATGGCGACGGTGATGTCATAATTCATTTGCCATGGCGACGGTGATGTCATAATTGGTTGCCGTGGACACGGTGATGTCATAATTAGTTGCCATGGCGACGGTGATGTCATAATTGGTTGCCATGACGATGATGATGTCATAATTGGTTGCCATGGCTATGATATCATAATTGGTTGCCATGGCGATGATGTCATAATTGGTCGCCATGGCGATTATGTCATAATTGGTTGCCATGGTGATTAAGTCATAATTGGTTGCCATGGCGATGATGTCATATTAGGTTGCCATGGCGACGGTGATGTCATAATTGGTTGCCATGGCGATGATGTCATAATTGATTGCCATGGCGACGGTGATGTCATAATTGGTTGCCATGGCGATGATGCCTTAATACGTTTCAATGGCGACGGTGATGTCATAATTGGTTGCCATGGCGACGATGATGTCATAATTGGTTGCCATGGCGACGATGATGTCATAATTGGTTGCCATGGCGACGATGCTGCCTTAATACGTTGCCATGGCGATGATGTCATAATTGGTTGCCATGGCGATGATGATGTCATAATTGGTTGCCATGGCGATGATGATGTCATAATTGGTTGCCATGGCGATGATGATGTCATAATTGGTTGCCATGGCGATGATGTCATAATTGGTTGACATGACGATGATGTCATAATTGGTTGCCATGGTGACGATGATGCCTTAACACGTTGCCATGGCGACGGTGATGTCATAATTGGTTGCCATGGCGACGGTGATGTCATAATTGGTTGCCATGGCGACGATGATGTCTTAATACGTTGCCATGGCGATGATGTCATTATTGGTTGCCATGGCGACGGTGATATCATAATTGGTTGCCATGGCAACGATGATGTCATAATTGGTTGCCATGGCAACGATGATGCCTTAATACGTTGCCATGGCGATGATGTCATAATTGGTTGCCATGGCGACGGTGATGTCATAATTGGTTGCCATGGCGACGATGATGCCTTAATACGTTGACATGGCGACGGTGATGTCATAATTGGTTGCCATGGCGATGATGTCATACTTGGTTGCCATGGCGACGGTGATGTCATAATTGGTTGCAATGGCGACGATGATGTCATAATTGGTTGCCATGGCGACGGTGATGTCATAATTGGTTGCCATGGCGATGATGATGTCATAATTGGTTGCCATGGTGACGATGATGCCTTAATACGTTGCCATGGCGATGATGTCATAATTGGTTGCCATGGCGACGATCATGCCTTAATACGTTGCCATGGCGATGATGTCATAATTAGGTTGCCATGGCGACGGTGATGTCATAATTGGTTGCCATAGCGACGGTGATGTCATAATTGGTTGCCATGGCGACGATGATGCCTTAATACGTTGCCATGGCGACGGTGATATCATAATTGGTTGCCATGGCGACGGTGATGTCATAATTGGTTGCCATGGCGACGGTGATGTCATAATTGGTTGCCATGGCGACGATGATGCCTTAATACGTTGCCATGGCGATGATGTCATAATTGGTTGCCATGGCGACGGTGATGTCATAATTGGTTGCCATGGTGACGGTGATGTCATAATTGGTTGCCATGGCGATGATGTCATAATTGGTTGCCATGGCGACGGTGATGTCATAATTGGTTGCCATGGCGACGATGATGCCTTAATACGTTGCCATGGCGATGATGTCATAATTGGTTGCCATGGCGACAATGATGCCTTAATACGTTGCCATGGCAACGGTGATGTCATAATTGGTTGCCATGGCGACGATGATGCCTTAATACGTTGCCATGGCGATGATGTCATAATTGGTTGCCATGGCGACGGTGATGTCATAATTGGTTGCCATGGCGACGATGATGCCTTAATACGTTGCCATGGCGACGGTGATGTCATAATTGGTTGCCATGGCGACGGTGATGTCATAATTTGTTGCCATGGCGACGGTGATGTCATAATTGGTTGCTATGGCGACGATGATGTCATAATTGGTTGCCATGGAGACGATGATGCCTTAATACGTTGCCATGGCGACGGTGATATCATAATTGGTTGCCATGGCGACGATGATGCCTTAATACGTTGCCATGGCGACGGTGATATCATAATTGGTTGCCATGGTGACGGTGATGTCATAATTGGTTGCCATGGCGACGGTGATGCCTTGATACGTTGCCATGGCGACGGTGATGTCGTAATTGGTTGCCATGGTGACGGTGATGTCATAATTGGTTGCCATGGCGACGGTGATGTCATAATTGGTTGCCATGGCGATGATGCCTTAATACGTTGCCATGGTGACGGTGATGTCATAATTGGTCGTCATGCATGACGCCACTGCAGCTAGGCGTGGGAGCGCCGCTATCTAGCACCACTGCACCAGCCATCTTTCTTGGGCTATTCTCTTGGGAGTTCTGTTCTTCCTTATTCAAAGATCCGAATTTCAATTCAGCGATAAAAGTGATAAAGGCTCGGATTGAGCCGAAACGTCGTATTAAATTATATCGCTTCTACTTCGTGCTATATATACTTGTTTGGCTCCCACATGTTTTGTATATAATAAAAATAAGCACTTATTGCATAAAGAAACCCCTCTGAGTGTGCGGTGAATTATATTATTATTGGTAATAGGACCTAAAGGTCTGTTACACCTGCACCTCGCTATTGGACTTGAGTGCACGCTAACCTCCTGGTTATAATTGGTTGCCATGGCAACGGTGATGTCATAATTGGTTGCCATGGCGACGATGATGCCTTAATACGTTGACATGGCGATGATGTCATAATTGGTTTCCATGGCGACGGTGATGTCATAATTTTTTGCCATGGCGACGGTGATGTCATAATTGGTTGCCATGGCGATGATGTCATAATTGGTTGCCATGGCGACAATGATGCCTTAATACATTGCCATGGCAATGATGTCATAATTGGTTGCCATGGCGACGGTGATGTCATAATTGGTTGCCATGGAGACGGTGATGTCATAATTGGTTGCCATGGCAATGATGTCATAATTGGTTGCCATGGCGACGGTGATGTCATAATTGGTTACCATGGCGACGATGATGCCTTAATACGTTGCCATGGCGATGATGTCATAATTGGTTGCCATGGCGACGGTGATGTCATAATTGGTTGCCATGGCGACGGTGATGTCATAATTGGTTGCCATGGCGACAATGATTTCATAAATGGTTGCCATGGCGACGATGATGCCTTAATACGTTGACATGGCGATGATGTCATAATTGGTTGCCATGGCAACGGTGATGTCATAATTGGTTGCCATGGCGACGGTTATGTCATAATTGGCTGCCATGGCGACAATGATGTCATAATTGGTTGCCATGGCGACGATGATGCCTTAATACATTGCCATGGCGACAATGATGTCATAATTGGTTGCCATGGTGACGGTGATGTCATAATTGGTTGCCATTGCGACGATGATGCCTTAATACGTTGCCATGGCGATTATGTCATAATTGGTTGCCATGGAGATGATGATGCCTTAATACATTGCCATGGCGACGGTGATGTCATAATTTGTTGCCATGTCGATGATGATGTCATAATTGGTTGCCATGGCGACGGTGATGTCATAATTGGTTGCTATGGCGACGATGATGTCATAATTGGTTGCCATGGAGACTATGATGCCTTAATACGTTGCCATGGCGACGGTGATATCATTGGTTGCCATGGCTACGGTGATGTCATAATTGGTTGCCATGGCGGTGATGTCATAATTTTTTGCCATGGCGACGGTAATGTCATAATTGGTTGCCATGGCGATGATGATGCCTTAATACGTTGCCATGGCGATGATATCATAATTGGTTGCCATGGTGACGGTGATGTCATAACTGGTTGCCATGGCGACGATGATGCCTTGATACGTTGCCATGGCGATGATGTCATAATTGGTTGCCATGGCAACGGTGATGTCATAATTGGTTGCCATGGCGACGATGATGCCTTAATACGTTGACATGGCGATGATGTCATAATTGGTTGCCATGGCGACGGTGATGTCATAATTTTTTGCCATGGCGACGGTGATGTCATAATTGGTTGCCATGGCGATAATGTCATAATTGGTTGCCATGGCGACGGTGATGTCATAATTGGTTGCCATGGCGACGATGATGCCTTAATACGTTGCCATGGCGATGATGTCATAATTGGTTGCCATGGCGACGGTGATGTCATAATTGGTTGCCATGGCGACTGTGATGTCATAATTGGTTGCCATGGCGACAATGATTTCATAATTGGTTGCCATGGCGACGATGATGCCTTAATACGTTGACATGGCGATGATGTCATAATTGGTTGCCATGGCGACGCTGATGTCACAATTGGTTGCCATGGCGACGATGATGCCTTAATACGTTGCCATGGCGATGATGTCATAATTGGTTGCCATGGCGACGGTGATGTCATAATTGGTTGCCATGGCGACGGTGATGTCATAATTGGTTGCCATGGCGACAATGATGTCATAATTGGTTGCCATGGCGACGATGATGCCTTAATACGTTGACAAGGCGATGATTTCATAATTGGTTGCCATGGCGACGGTGATGTCATAATTGGTTGCCATGGCGACGATGATGCCTTAATACGTTGCCATGGCGATGATGTCATAATTGGTTGCCATGGCGATGATGATGCCTTAATACGTTGCCATGGCGACGGTGATGTCATAATTTGTTGCCATGGCGATGATGATGTCATAATTGGTTGCCATGGCGATGGTGATGTCATAATTGGTTGCTATGGCGACGATGATGTCATAATTGGTTGCCATGGAGACTATGATGCCTTAATACGTTGCCATGGCGACGGTGATATCATTGGTTGCCATGGCGACGGTGATGTCATAATTAGTTGCCATGGCGATGATGTCATAATTGGTTGCCATGGCGACGGTGATGTCATAATTGGTTGCCATGGCGACGATGATGCCTTAATACGTTGCCATGGTGATGATGTCATAATTGGTTGCCATGGCGATGGTGATGTCATAATTGGTTGCCATGGCGACGGTGATGTCATAATTGGTTGCCATGGCGACAATGATGTCATAATTGGTTGCCATGGCGACGATGATGCCTTAATACGTTGACATGGCGATGATGTCATAATTGGTTGCCATGGCGACGGTGATGTCATAATTGGTTTCCATGGCGACGATGATGCCTTAATACGTTGCATGGCGATTATGTCATAATTGGTTGCCATGGCAAAGATGATGCCTTAATACGTTGCCATGGCGACGGTGATGTCATAATTTGTTGCCATGGCGATGGTGATGTCATAATTGGTTGCCATGGCGACGGTGATTTCATAATTGGTTGCTCTGGCGACGATGATGTCATAATTGGTTGCCATGGAGATGATGATGCCTTAATACGTTGCCATGTCGATTATGTCATAAATGGTTGCCATGGCGACGGTGATGTCATAATTGGTTGCCATGGCGACGATTATGCCTTAATACGTTGCCATGGCGATGATGTCATAATTGGTTGCCATGGCGATGGTGAAGTCATAATTGGTTGCCATGGCGACGGTGATGTCACAATTGGTTGCCATGGCGACAATGATGTCATAATTGGTTGCCATGGCGACGATGATGCCTTAATACGTTGCCATGGCGATGATGTCATAATTGGTTGCCATGGCGACGGTGATGTCATAATTGGTTGCCATCGCGACGGTGATGTCATAATTGGTTGCCATGGCGATGATGTCATAATTTGTTGCCATGGCGACGGTGATGTCATAATTGGTTACCATGGCGACGATGATGCCTTAATACATTGCCATGGCGATGATGCCTTAATACATTGCCATGGCGATGATGTCATAATTGGTTGCCATGGCGACGGTGATGTCATAATTGGTTGCCATGGCGACGATGATGCCTTAATACGTTGCCATGGCGATGATGTCATAATTGGTTGCCATGGCGACGATCATGCCTTAATACGTTGCCATGGCGATGATGTCATAATTGGTTGCCATGGCGACGGTGATGTCATAATTAGTTGCCATAGCGACGGTGATGTCATAATTGGTTGCCATGGCGACGATGATGCCTTAATACGTTGCCATGGCGACGGTGATATCATAATTGGTTGCCATGGTGACGGTGATGTCATAATTTGTTGCCATGGCGACGGTGATGTCATAATTGGTTGCCATGGCGACGATGATGCCTTAATACGTTGCCATGGCGATGATGTCATATTTGGTTGCCATGGCGATGGTGATGTCATAATTGGTTGCCATGGCGACGTGATGTCATAATTGGTTGCCATGGCGATGATGTCATAATTGGTTGCCATGGCGACGGTGATGTCATAATTGGTTGCCATGGCGACGATGATGCCTTAATATGTTGCCATGGCGATGATGTCATAATTGGTTGCCATGGCGACGATGATGCCTTAATACGTTGCCATGGCAACGGTGATGTCATAATTGGTTGACATGGCGACTATGATGCCTTAATACGTTGCCATGGCGATGATGTCATAATTGGTTGCCATGGCGACGGTGATGTCATAATTGGTTAACATGGCGACGGTAATGTCATAATTGGTTGACATGGCGATGATGTCATAATTGGTTGCCATGGCGATGATGATGCTTTAATACGTTGCCATGGCGACGATGAAGTCATAATTGGTTGCCATGGCGACGATGATGTCATAATTGGTTGCCATGGCGATTATGTCATAATTGGTTGCCATGGCGATGATGATGTCATAATTGGTTGCCATGGCGATGATGTCATAATTGGTTGCCATGGCGATGATGTCATAATTGGTTGCCATGACGATGATGTCATAATTGGTTGCCATGGTGACGATGATGCCTTAACACGTTGCCATGGCGACGGTGATGTCATAATTGGTTGCAATGGCGACGGTGATGTCATAATTGGTTGCCATGGCGACGATGATGTCTTAATACGTTGCCATGGTGACGGTGATGTCATTATTGGTTGCCATGGCGACGGTGATATCATAACTGGTTGCCATGGTGACGATGATGTCATAATTGGTTGCCATGGCGACGATGATGCCTTAATACATTGCCATGGCGATGATGTCATAATTGGTTTCCATGGCGACGGTGATGTCATAATTGGTTGCCATGGCGACGATGATGCCTTAATACATTGCCATGGCGACGGTGATGTCATAATTGGTTGCCATGGCGATGATGTCATACTTGGTTGCCATGGCGACGGTGATGTCATAATTGGTTGCAATGGTGACGATGATGTCATAATTGGTTGCCATGGCGATGGTGATGTCATAATTGGTTGCCATGGCGATGATGATGTCATAATTGGTTGCCATGTCGACGATGATGCCTTAATACGTTCCCATGGCGATGATGTCATAATTGTTTGCCATGGCGACGATCATGCCTTAATACATTGCCATGGCGATGATGTCATAATTGGTTGCCATGGCGACGGTGATGTCATAATTGGTTGCCATAGCGACGGTGATGTCATAATTGGTTGCCATGGCGACGATGATGCCTTAATACGTTGCCATGGCGACGGTGATATCATAATTGGTTGCCATGGCGACGGAGATGTCATAATTGGTTGCCATGGCGACGGTGATGTCATAATTGGTTGCCATGGCGACGATGATGCCTTAATACGTTGCCATGGTGATGATGTCATAATTGGTTGCCATGGCGACGGTGATGTCATAATTGGCTGCCATGGCGACGGTGATGTCATAATTGGTTGCCATGGCGATGATGTCATAATTGGTTGCCATGGCGACGGTGATGTCATAATTTGTTGCCATGGCGACGATGATGCCTTAATACGTTGCCATGGCGATGATGTCATAATTGGTTGCCATGGCGACAATGATGCCTTAATACGTTGCCATGGCAACGGTGATGTCATAATTGGTTGCCTTTTCGACGATGATGCCTTAATACGTTGCCATGGCGATGATGTCATAATTGGTTGCCATGGCGACGGTGATGTCATAATTGGTTGCCATGGCGACGGTGATGTCATAATTGGTTGCCATGGCGACAATAATGTCATAATTGGTTGCCATGGCGACGATGATGCCTTAATACGTTGACATGGCGATGATGTCATAATTGGTTGCCATGGCGACGGTGATGTCATAATTGGTTTCCATGGCGACGATGATGCCTTATTACGTTGCATGGCGATGATGTCATAATTGGTTGCCATGGCAAAGATGATGCCTTAATACGTTGCCATGGCGACGGTGATGTCATAATTTGTTGCCATGGTGATGATGTCATGCCATGGCGACGGTGATGTCATAATTGGTTGCTATGGCAACGATGATGTCATAATTGGTTGCCATGGAGACTATGATGCCTTAATACGTTGACATGGCGACGGTGATATCATTGGTTGCCATGGCGACGGTGATGTCATAATTGGTTGCCATGGCGACGTTGATGTCATAATTTGTTGCCATGGCAATGATGATGTCATAATTGGTTGCCATGGCGACGGTGATGTCATAATTGGTTGCTATGGCGACAATGATGTCATAATTGGTTGCCATGGAGACGATGATGCCTTAATACGTTGCCATGGTGACGGTGATATCATAATTGGTTGCCATGGCGACGGTGATGTCATAATTGGTTGCCATGGCGACGGTGATGCCTTGATACGTTGCCATGGCGACGGTGATGTCGTAATTGGTTGCCATGGCGACGGTGATGTCATAATTGGTTGCCATGGCGACGGTGATGTCATAATTGGTTGCCATGGCGATGATGCCTTAATACGTTGCCATGGCGACGGTGATGTCATAATTGGTTGCCATGGCGACAATGATGCCTTAATACATTGCCATGGCGATGATGTCATAATTGGTTGCCATGGTGACGGTGATGTCATAATTGGTTGCCATGGCGACGATGATGCCTTAATACGTTCCCATGGCGATGATGTCATAATTGGTTGCCATGGCAACGGTGATGTCATAATTGGTTGCCATGGCGACGATGATGACTTAATACGTTGACATGGCGATGATGTCATAATTGGTTTCCATGGCGACGGTGATGTCATAATTTTTTGCCATGGCGACGGTGATGTCATAATTGGTTGCCATGGCGATGATGTCATAATTGGTTGCCATGGCGACGGTGATGTCATAATTGGTTGCCATGGCGACGATGATGCCTTAATACATTGCCATGGCGATGATGTCATAATTGGTTGCCATGGCGACGGTGATGTCATAATTGGTTGCCATGGCGACGGTGATGTCATAATTGGTTGCCATGGCAATGATGTCATAATTGGTTGCCATGGCGACGGTGATGTCATAATTGGTTGCCATGGCGACGATGATGCCTTAATACGTTGCCATGGCGATGATGTCATAATTGGTTGCCATGGCGACGGTGATGTCATAATTGGTTGCCATGGCGACGGTGATGTCATAATTGGTTGCCATGGCGACAATGATTTCATAATTGGTTGCCATAGCGACGATGATGCCTTAATACGTTGACATGGCGATGATGTCATAATTGGTTGCCATGGCGACGGTGATGTCATAATTGGTTGCCATGGCGACGATGATGCCTTAATACGTTGCCATGGCGATGATGTCATAATTGGTTGCCATGGCGATGGTGATGTCATAATTGGTTGCCATGGCGACTGTGATGTCATAATTGGTTGCCATGGCGACAATGATGTCATAATTGGTTGCCATGGCGACGATGATGCCTTAATACGTTGACATGGCGATGATGTCATAATTGGTTGCCATGGCGACGATGATGTCATAATTGGTTGCCATGGCGATTATGTCATAATTGGTTGCCATGGCGATGATGATGTCATAATTGGTTGCCATGGCGATGATGTCATAATTGGTTGCCATGGCGATGATGTCATAATTGGTTGCCATGACGATGATGTCATAATTGGTTGCCATGGTGACGATGATGCCTTAACACGTTGCCATGGCGACGGTGATGTCATAATTGGTTGCAATGGCGACGGTGATGTCATAATTGGTTGCCATGGCGACGATGATGTCTTAATACGTTGCCATGGCGACGGTGATGTCATTATTGGTTGCCATGGCGACGGTGATATCATAACTGGTTGCCATGGTGACGATGATGTCATAATTGGTTGCCATGGCGACGATGATGCCTTAATACGTTGCCATGGCGATGATGTCATAATTGGTTTCCATGGCGACGGTGATGTCATAATTGGTTGCCATGGCGACGATGATGCCTTAATACATTGCCATGGCGACGGTGATGTCATAATTGGTTGCCATGGCGATGATGTCATACTTGGTTGCCATGGCGACGGTGATGTCATAATTGGTTGCAATGGTGACGATGATGTCATAATTGGTTGCCATGGCGATGGTGATGTCATAATTGGTTGCCATGGCGATGATGATGTCATAATTGGTTGCCATGTCGACGATGATGCCTTAATACGTTCCCATGGCGATGATGTCATAATTGTTTGCCATGGCGACGATCATGCCTTAATACATTGCCATGGCGATGATGTCATAATTGGTTGCCATGGCAACGGTGATGTCATAATTGGTTGCCATAGCGACGGTGATGTCATAATTGGTTGCCATGGCGACGATGATGCCTTAATACGTTGCCATGGCGACGGTGATATCATAATTGGTTGCCATGGCGACGGAGATGTCATAATTGGTTGCCATGGCGACGGTGATGTCATAATTGGTTGCCATGGCGACGATGATGCCTTAATACGTTGCCATGGTGATGATGTCATAATTGGTTGCCATGGCGACGGTGATGTCATAATTGGCTGCCATGGCGACGGTGATGTCATAATTGGTTGCCATGGCGATGATGTCATAATTGGTTGCCATGGCGACGGTGATGTCATAATTTGTTGCCATGGCGACGATGATGCCTTAATACGTTGCCATGGCGATGATGTCATAATTGGTTGCCATGGCGACAATGATGCCTTAATACGTTGCCATGGCAACGGTGATGTCATAATTGGTTGCCTTTTCGACGATGATGCCTTAATATGTTGCCATGGCGATGATGTCATAATTGGTTGCCATGGCGACGGTGATGTCATAATTGGTTGCCATGGCGACGGTGATGTCATAATTGGTTGCCATGGCGACAATAATGTCATAATTGGTTGCCATGGCGACGATGATGCCTTAATACGTTGACATGGCGATGATGTCATAATTGGTTGCCATGGCGACGGTGATGTCATAATTGGTTTCCATGGCGACGATGATGCCTTAATACGTTGCATGGCGATGATGTCATAATTGGTTGCCATGGCAAAGATGATGCCTTAATACGTTGCCATGGCGACGGTGATGTCATAATTTGTTGCCATGGCGACAATGATGTCATAATTGGTTGCCATGGCGACGATGATGCCTTAATACGTTGACATGGCGATGATGTCATAATTGGTTGCCATGGCGACGGTGATGTCATAATTGGTTTCCATGGCGACGATGATGCCTTAATACGTTGCATGGCGATGATGTCATAATTGGTTGCCATGGCAAAGATGATGCCTTAATACGTTGCCATGGCGACGGTGATGTCATAATTGGTTGCCATGGCGACAATGATGTCATAATTGGTTGCCATGGTGACGATGATGCCTTAATACGTTGCCATGGCGATGATGTCATAATTGGTTGCCATGGCGACGGTGATGTCATAATTGGTTGCCATGGCGACGATGATGCCTTAATACGTTGCCATGGTGACGGTGATATCATAATTGGTTGCCATGGCGACGGTGATGTCATAATTGGTTGCCATGGCGACGGTGATGCCTTGATACATTGCCATGGCGATGGTGATGTCGTAATTGGTTGCCATGGCGACGGTGATGTCATAATTGGTTGCCATGGCGACGGTGATGTCATAATTGGTTGCCATGGCGATGATGCCTTAATACGTTGCCATGGCGACGGTGATGTCATAATTGGTTGCCATGGCGACGATGATGCCTTAATACATTGCCATGGCGATGATGTCATAATTGGTTGCCATGGTGACGGTGATGTCATAATGGGTTGCCATGGCGACGATGATGCCTTAATACGTTGCCATGGCGATGATGTCATAATTGGTTGCCATGGCGACGGTGATGTCATAATTGGTTGCCATGGCGACGATGATGCCTTAATACGTTGACATGGCGATGATGTCATAATTGGTTTCCATGGCGACGGTGATGTCATAATTTTTTGCCATGGCGACGGTGATGTCATAATTGGTTGCCATGGCGATGATGTCATAATTGGTTGCCATGGCGACGGTGATGTCATAATTGGTTGCCATGGCGACGATGATGCCTTAATACATTGCCATGGCGATGATGTCATAATTGGTTGCCATGGCGACGGTGATGTCATAATTGGTTGCCATGGCGACTGTGATGTCATAATTGGTTGCCATGGCAATGATGTCATAATTGGTTGCCATGGCGACGGTGATGTCATAATTGGTTGCCATGGCGACGATGATGCCTTAATACGTTGCCATGGCGATGATGTCATAATTGGTTGCCATGGTGACGGTGATGTCATAATTGGTTGCCATGGCGACGGTGATGTCATAATTGGTTGCCATGGCGACAATGATTTCATAATTGGTTGCCATGGCGACGATGAAGCCTTAATACGTTGACATGGCGATGATGTCATAATTGGTTGCCATGGCGACGGTGATGTCATAATTGGTTGCCATGGCGACGATGATGCCTTAATACGTTGCCATGGCGATGATGTCATAATTGGTTGCCATGGCGACGGTGATGTCATAATTGGTTGCCATGGCGACTGTGATGTCATAATTGGTTGCCATGGCGACAATGATGTCATAATTGGTTGCCATGGCGACGATGATGCCTTAATACGTTGACATGGCGATGATGTCATAATTGGTTGCCATGGTGACGGTGATGTCATAATTGGTTGCCATGGCGACGATGATGCCTTAATACGTTGCCATGGCGATGATGTCATAATTGGTTGCCATGGCGATGATGATGCCTTAATACGTTGCCATGGTGACGGTGATGTCATAATTTGTTGCCATGTCGATGATGATGTCATAATTGGTTGCCATGGCGACGGTGATGTCATAATTGGTTGCTATGGCGACGATGATGTCATAATTGGTTGCCATGGAGACTATGATGCCTTAATACGTTGCCATGGCGACGGTGATATCATTGGTTGCCATGGCTACGGTGATGTCATAATTGGTTGCCATGGCGGTGATGTCATAATTGGTTGCCATGGCGACGGTGATGTCATAATTGGTTGCCATGGCGACGATGATGCCTTAATACGTTGCCATGATGATGATGTCATAATTGGTTGCCATGGCGATGGTGATGTCATAATTGGTTGCCATGGCGACGGTGATGTCATAATTGGTTGCCATGGCGACAATAATGTCATAATTGGTTGCCATGGCGACGATGATGCCTTAATACGTTGACATGGCGATGATGTCATAATTGGTTGCCATGGCGACGGTGATGTCATAATTGGTTTCCATGGCGACGATGATGCCTTAATACGTTGCATGGCGATGATGTCATAATTGGTTGCCATGGCAAAGATGATGCCTTAATACGTTGCCATGGCGACGGTGATGTCATAATTTGTTGCCATGGTGATGATGATGTCATGCCATGGCGACGGTGATGTCATAATTGGTTGCTATGGCGACGATGATGTCATAATTGGTTGCCATGGAGACGATGATGCCTTAATACGTTGCCATGGCGATGATGTCATAAATGGTTGCCATGGCGACGGTGATGTCATAATTGGTTGCCATGGCGACGATTATGCCTTAATACGTTGCCATGGCGATGATGTCATAATTGGTTGCCATGGCGACGGTGATGTCATAATTGGTTGCCATGGCGACGGTGATGTCATAATTGGTTGCCATGGCGACAATGATGTCATAATTGGTTGCCATGGCGACGATGATGCCTTAATATGTTGCCATGGCGATGATGTCATAATTGGTTGCCATGGCGACGGTGATGTCATAATTGGTTGCCATGGTGACGGTGATGTCATAATTGGTTGCCATGGCGACAATGATGTCATAATTGGTTGCCATGGTGACGATGATGCCTTAATACGTTGCCATGGCGATGATGTCATAATTGGTTGCCATGGCGACGGTGATGGCATAATTGGTTGCCATGGCGACGATGATGCCTTAATACGTTGCCATGGCGATGATGTCATAATTGGTTGCCATGGTGACGGTGATGTAATAATTGGTTGCCATGGCGACGATGATGTCATAATTCTTTGCCATGGCGACAATGATGTCATGATTGGTTGCCATGGCGACGATGATGCCTTAATATGTTGCCATGGCGACGGTGATGTCATAATTTGTTGCCATGGCGATGATGATGTCATAATTGGTTGCCATGGCGACGGTGATGTCATACTTGGTTGCCATGGCGACGATGATGCCTTAATACGTTGCCATGGCGATGATGTCATAAATGGTTGCCATGGCGACGGTGATGTCATAATTCGTTTGCCATGGTGACGGTGATGTCATAATTGGTTGCCATGGTGACGGTGATGTCATAATTGGTTGCCATGGTGACGGTGATGTCATAATTGGTTGCCATGACGATGATGATGTCATAATTGGTTGCCATGGCGATGATGTCATAATTGGTTGCCATGGCGATTATGTCATAATTGGTTGCCATGGCGACGATGATACCTTAATACGTTGCCATGGCGATGAAGTCATAATTGGTTGCCATGGCGATGATGATGTCATAATAGGTTGCCATGGCGACGGTGAGGTCATAATTGGTTGCCATGGCGATGATGTCATAATAGGTTGCCATGGCGATGATGTCATAATAGGTTGCCATGGCGACGGTGATGTTATAATTGGTTGCCATGGCGACGGTGATGTAATAATTGGTTGCCATGGCGACGATGATGCCTTAATACGTTGCCATGGCGACGATGATGCCTTAATATGTTGCCATGGCGACGGTGATGTCATAATTGGTTGCCATGGCGATGGTGATGTCATAATTGGTTGCATTGGCGACGGTGATGTCATAATTGGTTGCCATGACGATGATGATGTCATAATTGGTTGCCATGGCGATGATGTCATAATTGGTTGCCATGGCGACGGTGATGTCATAATTGGTTGCCATGGCGACGATGATGCCTTAATACGTTGCCATGGCGACGGTGATGTCATAATTGGTTGCCATGGCGACGATGATGCCTTAATACGTTGCCATGGCGATGATGTCATAATTGGTTGCCATGGCGACGATGATGTCATAATTGGTTGCCATGGCGACGATGATGCCTTAATACGTTGCCATGGCGATGATGTCATAATTGGTAGCCATGGCGACGGTGATGTCATAATTGGTTGCCATGGCGACGATGATGCCTAAATACATTGCCATGGCGATGATGTCATAATTGGTTGCCATGGCGACGGTGATGCCATAATTGGTTGCCATGGCGACGGTGATGTCATAATTGGTTGCCATGGCGATGATGTCATAATTGGTTGCCATGGCGACGGTGATGTCATAGTTGGTTGCCATGGCGACGATGATGCCTTAATACGTTGCCATGGCGATGATGTCATAATTGGTTGCCATGGCGACGGTGATGTCATAATTGGTTGCCATGGCGATGGTGATGTCATAATTGGTTGCCATGGCGACAATGATTTCATAATTGGTTGCCATGGCGACGATGATGCCTTAATACGTTGACATGGTGATGATGTCATAATTGGTTGCCATGGCGACGGTGATGTCATAATTGGTTGCCATGGCGACGATGATGCCTTAATACGTTGCCATGGCGATGATGTCATAATTGGTTGCCATGGCGACGGTGATGTCATAATTGGTTGCCATGGCGACAATGATGTCATAATTGGTTGCCATGGCGACGATGATGCCTTAATACGTTGACAAGGCGATGATGTCATAATTGGTTGCCATGGCGACGGTGATGTCATAATTGGTTGCCATGGCGACGATGATGCCTTAATACGTTGCCATGGCGATGATGTCATAATTGGTTGCCATGGCGATGATGATGCCTTAATACGTTGCCATGGCGACGGTTATGTCATAATTTGTTGCCATGGCGATGATGATGTCATAATTGGTTGCCATGGCGACGGTGATGTCATAATTGGTTGCTATGGCGACGATAATGTCATAATTGGTTGCCATGGAGACTATGATGCCTTGATACTTTGCCATGGCGACGGTGATATCATTGGTTGCCATGGCGACGGTGATGTCATAATTATTTGCCATGGCGATGATGTCATAATTGGTTGCCATGGCGATAGTGATGTCATAATTGGTTGCCATGGTGACGGTGATGTCATAATTGGTTGCCATGGCGACAATGATGTCATAATTGGTTGCCATGGTGACGATGATGCCTTAATACGTTGACATGGCGATGATGTCATAATTGGTTGCCATGGCAAAGATGATGCCTTAATACGTTGCCATGGCGACGGTGATGTCATAATTTGTTGCCATGGCGATGATGATGTCATAATTGGTTGCCATGGCGACGGTGATGTCATAATTGGTTGCTATGGCGACGATGATGTCATAATTGGTTGCCATGGAGACGATGATGCCTTAATACGTTGCCATGGCGATGATGTCATAAATGGTTGCCATGGCGACGGTGATGTCATAATTGGTTGCCATGGCGACGATTATGCCTTAATACGTTGCCACGGTGATGATGTCATAATTGGTTGCCATGGCGACGGTGATGTCATAATTGGTTGCCATGGCGACGGTGATGTCATAATTGGTTGCCATGGCAACAATGATGTCATAATTGGTTGCCATGGCGACGATGATGCCTTAATACGTTGCCATGGCGATGATGTCATAATTGGTTGCCATGGCGACGGTGATGTCATAATTGGTTGCCATGGCGACGGTGATGTCATAATTGGTTGCCATGGCGATGATGTCATAATTTGTTGCCATGGCGACGATGATGTCATAATTGGATGCCATGGCGACGATGATGCCTTAATACATTGCCATGGCGATGATGTCATAATTGGTTGCCATGGTGACGGTGATGTCATAATTGGTTGCCATGGCGACGATGATGCCTTAATACGTTGCCATGGCGATGATGTCATAATTGGTTGCCACGGCGACGATCATGCCTTAATACGTTGCCATGGCGATGATGTCATAATTGGTTGCCATGGCGACGGTGATGTCATAATTAGTTGCCATAGCGACGGTGATGTCACAATTGGTTGCCATGGCGACGATGATGCCTTAATACGTTGCCATGGCGACGGTGATATCATAATTGGTTGCCATGGTGACGGTGATGTCATAATTGGTTGCCATGGCGACGGTGATGTCATAATTGGTTGCCATGGCGACGATGATGCCTTAATACGTTGCCATGGCGATGATGTCACAATTGGTTGCCATGGCGATGGTGATGTCATAATTGGTTGCCATGGCGACGTGCTGTCATAATTGGTTGCCATGGCGATGATGTCATAATTGGTTGCCATGGCGACGGTGATGTCATAATTGGTTGCCATGGCGACGATGATGCCTTAATATGTTGCCATGGCGATGATGTCATAATTGGTTGCCATGGCGACGATGATGCCTTAATACGTTGCCATGGCAACGGTGATGTCATAATTGGTTGACATGGCGACGATGATGCCTTAATACGTTGCCATGGCGATGATGTCATAATTGGTTGCCATGGCGAAGGTGATGTCATAATTGGTTAACATGGCGACGGTAATGTCATAATTGGTTGACATGGCGATGATGTCATGTTTGGTTGCCATGGCGACGGTGATGTCATAATTGGTTGCCATGGCGACGATGATGCCTTAATACGTTGTCATGGCGATGATATCATAATTGGTTGCCATGGCGACAGTGATGTCATAATTGGTTGCCATGGCGACGATGATGCCTTAATACGTTGCCATGGCGATGATGTCATAATTGGTTGCCATGGCGACGATCATGCCTTAATACGTTGCCATGGCGATGATGTCATAATTGGTTGCCATGGCGACGTGATGTCATAATTTGTTGCCATGGCGATGGTGATGTCATAATTGGTTGCCATGGCGACGATGATGCCTTAATACGTTGCCATGGAGACGGTGATGTCATAATTCATTTGCCATGGCGACGGTGATGTCATAATTGGTTGCCGTGGAGACGGTGATGTCATAATTAGTTGCCATGGCGACGGTGATGTCATAATTGGTTGCCATGACGATGATGATGTCATAATTGGTTGCCATGGCTATGATGTCATAATTGGTTGCCATGGCGATGATGTCTTAATTGGTCGCCATGGCGATTATGTCATAATTGGTTGCCATGGTGATTAAGTCATAATTGGTTGCCATGGCGATGATGTCATATTAGGTTGCCATGGCGACGGTGATGTCATAATTGGTTGCCATGGCGATGATGTCATAATTGGTTGCCATGGCAACGGTGATGTCATGATTGGTTGCCATGGCGACGATGATGCCTTAATACGTTTCCATGGCGACGGTGATGTCATAATTGGTTGCCATGGCGACGGTGATATCATAATTGGTTGCCATGGCGACGATGATGCTTTAATACGTTGCCATGGCGACGATGAAGTCATAATTGGTTGCCATGGCGACGATGATGTCATAATTGGTTGCCATGGCGACGATGATGTCATAATTGGTTGCCATGGCGACGATGATGCCTTAATACGTTGCCATGGCGATGATGTCATAATTGGTTGCCATGGCGATGATGATGTCATAATTGGTTGCCATGGCGATGATGATGTCATAATTGGTTGCCATGGCGATGATGATGTCATAATTGGTTGCCATGGCGATGATGTCATAATTGGTTGACATGACGATGATGTCATAATTGGTTGCCATGGTGACGATGATGCCTTAACACGTTGCCATGGCGACGGTGATGTCATAATTGGTTGCCATGGCGACGGTGATGTCATAATTGGTTGCCATGGCGACGATGATGTCTTAATACGTTGCCATGGCGACGGTGATGTCATTATTGGTTGCCATGGCGACGGTGATATCATAATTGGTTGCCATGGCAACGATGATGTCATAATTGGTTGCCATGGCAACGATGATGCCTTAATACGTTGCCATGGCGATGATGTCATAATTGGTTGCCATGGCGACGGTGATGTCATAATTGGTTGCCATGGCGACGATGATGCCTTAATACGTTGACATGGCGACGGTGATGTCATAATTGGTTGCCATGGCGATGATGTCATACTTGGTTGCCATGGCGACGGTGATGTCATAATTGGTTGCAATGGCGACGATGATGTCATAATTGGTTGCCATGGCGACGGTGATGTCATAATTGGTTGCCATGGCGATGATGATGTCATAATTGGTTGCCATGGTGACGATGATGCCTTAATACGTTGCCATGGCGATGATGTCATAATTGGTTGCCATGGCGACGATCATGCCTTAATACGTTGCCATGGCGATGATGTCATAATTAGGTTGCCATGGCGACGGTGATGTCATAATTGGTTGCCATAGCGACGGTGATGTCATAATTGGTTGCCATGGCGACGATGATGCCTTAATACGTTGCCATGGCGACGGTGATATCATAATTGGTTGCCATGGCGACGGTGATGTCATAATTGGTTGCCATGGCGACGGTGATGTCATAATTGGTTGCCATGGCGACGATGATGCCTTAATACGTTGCCATGGCGATGATGTCATAATTGGTTGCCATGGCGACGGTGATGTCATAATTGGTTGCCATGGTGACGGTGATGTCATAATTGGTTGCCATGGCGATGATGTCATAATTGGTTGCCATGGCGACGGTGATGTCATAATTGGTTGCCATGGCGACGATGATGCCTTAATACGTTGCCATGGCGATGATGTCATAATTGGTTGCCATGGCGACAATGATGCCTTAATACGTTGCCATGGCAACGGTGATGTCATAATTGGTTGCCATGGCGACGATGATGCCTTAATACGTTGCCATGGCGATGATGTCATAATTGGTTGCCATGGCGACGGTGATGTCATAATTGGTTGCCATGGCGACGATGATGCCTTAATACATTGCCATGGCGACGGTGATGTCATAATTGGTTGCCATGGCGACGGTGATGTCATAATTTGTTGCCATGGCGACGGTGATGTCATAATTGGTTGCTATGGCGACGATGATGTCATAATTGGTTGCCATGGAGACGATGATGCCTTAATACGTTGCCATGGCGACGGTGATATCATAATTGGTTGCCATGGCGACGATGATGCCTTAATACGTTGCCATGGCGACGGTGATATCATAATTGGTTGCCATGGTGACGGTGATGTCATAATTGGTTGCCATGGCGACGGTGATGCCTTGATACGTTGCCATGGCGACGGTGATGTCGTAATTGGTTGCCATGGTGACGGTGATGTCATAATTGGTTGCCATGGCGACGGTGATGTCATAATTGGTTGCCATGGCGATGATGCCTTAATACGTTGCCATGGTGACGGTGATGTCATAATTGGTCGTCATGCATGACGCCACTGCAGCTAGGCGTGGGAGCGCCGCTATCTAGCACCACTGCACCAGCCATCTTTCTTGGGCTATTCTCTTGGGAGTTCTGTTCTTCCTTATTCAAAGATCCGAATTTCAATTCAGCGATAAAAGTGATAAAGGCTCGGATTGAGCCGAAACGTCGTATTAAATTATATCGCTTCTACTTCGTGCTATATATACTTGTTTGGCTCCCACATGTTTTGTATATAATAAAAATAAGCACTTATTGCATAAAGAAACCCCTCTGAGTGTGCGGTGAATTATATTATTATTGGTAATAGGACCTAAAGGTCTGTTACACCTGCACCTCGCTATTGGACTTGAGTGCACGCTAACCTCCTGGTTATAATTGGTTGCCATGGCAACGGTGATGTCATAATTGGTTGCCATGGCGACGATGATGCCTTAATACGTTGACATGGCGATGATGTCATAATTGGTTTCCATGGCGACGGTGATGTCATAATTTTTTGCCATGGCGACGGTGATGTCATAATTGGTTGCCATGGCGATGATGTCATAATTGGTTGCCATGGCGACAATGATGCCTTAATACATTGCCATGGCAATGATGTCATAATTGGTTGCCATGGCGACGGTGATGTCATAATTGGTTGCCATGGAGACGGTGATGTCATAATTGGTTGCCATGGCAATGATGTCATAATTGGTTGCCATGGCGACGGTGATGTCATAATTGGTTACCATGGCGACGATGATGCCTTAATACGTTGCCATGGCGATGATGTCATAATTGGTTGCCATGGCGACGGTGATGTCATAATTGGTTGCCATGGCGACGGTGATGTCATAATTGGTTGCCATGGCGACAATGATTTCATAAATGGTTGCCATGGCGACGATGATGCCTTAATACGTTGACATGGCGATGATGTCATAATTGGTTGCCATGGCAACGGTGATGTCATAATTGGTTGCCATGGCGACGGTTATGTCATAATTGGCTGCCATGGCGACAATGATGTCATAATTGGTTGCCATGGCGACGATGATGCCTTAATACGTTGACATGGCGATGATGTCATAATTGGTTGCCATGGTGACGGTGATGTCATAATTGGTTGCCATTGCGACGATGATGCCTTAATACGTTGCCATGGCGATTATGTCATAATTGGTTGCCATGGAGATGATGATGCCTTAATACATTGCCATGGCGACGGTGATGTCATAATTTGTTGCCATGTCGATGATGATGTCATAATTGGTTGCCATGGCGACGGTGATGTCATAATTGGTTGCTATGGCGACGATGATGTCATAATTGGTTGCCATGGAGACTATGATGCCTTAATACGTTGCCATGGCGACGGTGATATCATTGGTTGCCATGGCTACGGTGATGTCATAATTGGTTGCCATGGCGGTGATGTCATAATTTTTTGCCATGGCGACGGTAATGTCATAATTGGTTGCCATGGCGATGATGATGCCTTAATACGTTGCCATGGCGATGATATCATAATTGGTTGCCATGGTGACGGTGATGTCATAACTGGTTGCCATGGCGACGATGATGCCTTGATACGTTGCCATGGCGATGATGTCATAATTGGTTGCCATGGCAACGGTGATGTCATAATTGGTTGCCATGGCGACGATGATGCCTTAATACGTTGACATGGCGATGATGTCATAATTGGTTGCCATGGCGACGGTGATGTCATAATTTTTTGCCATGGCGACGGTGATGTCATAATTGGTTGCCATGGCGATAATGTCATAATTGGTTGCCATGGCGACGGTGATGTCATAATTGGTTGCCATGGCGACGATGATGCCTTAATACGTTGCCATGGCGATGATGTCATAATTGGTTGCCATGGCGACGGTGATGTCATAATTGGTTGCCATGGCGACTGTGATGTCATAATTGGTTGCCATGGCGACAATGATTTCATAATTGGTTGCCATGGCGACGATGATGCCTTAATACGTTGACATGGCGATGATGTCATAATTGGTTGCCATGGCGACGCTGATGTCACAATTGGTTGCCATGGCGACGATGATGCCTTAATACGTTGCCATGGCGATGATGTCATAATTGGTTGCCATGGCGACGGTGATGTCATAATTGGTTGCCATGGCGACGGTGATGTCATAATTGGTTGCCATGGCGACAATGATGTCATAATTGGTTGCCATGGCGACGATGATGCCTTAATACGTTGACAAGGCGATGATTTCATAATTGGTTGCCATGGCGACGGTGATGTCATAATTGGTTGCCATGGCGACGATGATGCCTTAATACGTTGCCATGGCGATGATGTCATAATTGGTTGCCATGGCGATGATGATGCCTTAATACGTTGCCATGGCGACGGTGATGTCATAATTTGTTGCCATGGCGATGATGATGTCATAATTGGTTGCCATGGCGATGGTGATGTCATAATTGGTTGCTATGGCGACGATGATGTCATAATTGGTTGCCATGGAGACTATGATGCCTTAATACGTTGCCATGGCGACGGTGATATCATTGGTTGCCATGGCGACGGTGATGTCATAATTAGTTGCCATGGCGATGATGTCATAATTGGTTGCCATGGCGACGGTGATGTCATAATTGGTTGCCATGGCGACGATGATGCCTTAATACGTTGCCATGGTGATGATGTCATAATTGGTTGCCATGGCGATGGTGATGTCATAATTGGTTGCCATGGCGACGGTGATGTCATAATTGGTTGCCATGGCGACAATGATGTCATAATTGGTTGCCATGGCGACGATGATGCCTTAATACGTTGACATGGCGATGATGTCATAATTGGTTGCCATGGCGACGGTGATGTCATAATTGGTTTCCATGGCGACGATGATGCCTTAATACGTTGCATGGCGATTATGTCATAATTGGTTGCCATGGCAAAGATGATGCCTTAATACGTTGCCATGGCGACGGTGATGTCATAATTTGTTGCCATGGCGATGGTGATGTCATAATTGGTTGCCATGGCGACGGTGATTTCATAATTGGTTGCTCTGGCGACGATGATGTCATAATTGGTTGCCATGGAGATGATGATGCCTTAATACGTTGCCATGTCGATTATGTCATAAATGGTTGCCATGGCGACGGTGATGTCATAATTGGTTGCCATGGCGACGATTATGCCTTAATACGTTGCCATGGCGATGATGTCATAATTGGTTGCCATGGCGACGATGATGCCTTAATACGTTGCCATGGCGATGATGTCATAATTGGTTGCCATGGCGACGGTGATGTCATAATTGGTTGCCATCGCGACGGTGATGTCATAATTGGTTGCCATGGCGATGATGTCATAATTTGTTGCCATGGCGACGGTGATGTCATAATTGGTTACCATGGCGACGATGATGCCTTAATACATTGCCATGGCGATGATGCCTTAATACATTGCCATGGCGATGATGTCATAATTGGTTGCCATGGCGACGGTGATGTCATAATTGGTTGCCATGGCGACGATGATGCCTTAATACGTTGCCATGGCGATGATGTCATAATTGGTTGCCATGGCGACGATCATGCCTTAATACGTTGCCATGGCGATGATGTCATAATTGGTTGCCATGGCGACGGTGATGTCATAATTAGTTGCCATAGCGACGGTGATGTCATAATTGGTTGCCATGGCGACGATGATGCCTTAATACGTTGCCATGGCGACGGTGATATCATAATTGGTTGCCATGGTGACGGTGATGTCATAATTTGTTGCCATGGCGACGGTGATGTCATAATTGGTTGCCATGGCGACGATGATGCCTTAATACGTTGCCATGGCGATGATGTCATATTTGGTTGCCATGGCGATGGTGATGTCATAATTGGTTGCCATGGCGACGTGATGTCATAATTGGTTGCCATGGCGATGATGTCATAATTGGTTGCCATGGCGACGGTGATGTCATAATTGGTTGCCATGGCGACGATGATGCCTTAATATGTTGCCATGGCGATGATGTCATAATTGGTTGCCATGGCGACGATGATGCCTTAATACGTTGCCATGGCAACGGTGATGTCATAATTGGTTGACATGGCGACTATGATGCCTTAATACGTTGCCATGGCGATGATGTCATAATTGGTTGCCATGGCGACGGTGATGTCATAATTGGTTAACATGGCGACGGTAATGTCATAATTGGTTGACATGGCGATGATGTCATAATTGGTTGCCATGGCGATGATGATGCTTTAATACGTTGCCATGGCGACGATGAAGTCATAATTGGTTGCCATGGCGACGATGATGTCATAATTGGTTGCCATGGCGATTATGTCATAATTGGTTGCCATGGCGATGATGATGTCATAATTGGTTGCCATGGCGATGATGTCATAATTGGTTGCCATGGCGATGATGTCATAATTGGTTGCCATGACGATGATGTCATAATTGGTTGCCATGGTGACGATGATGCCTTAACACGTTGCCATGGCGACGGTGATGTCATAATTGGTTGCAATGGCGACGGTGATGTCATAATTGGTTGCCATGGCGACGATGATGTCTTAATACGTTGCCATGGTGACGGTGATGTCATTATTGGTTGCCATGGCGACGGTGATATCATAACTGGTTGCCATGGTGACGATGATGTCATAATTGGTTGCCATGGCGACGATGATGCCTTAATACATTGCCATGGCGATGATGTCATAATTGGTTTCCATGGCGACGGTGATGTCATAATTGGTTGCCATGGCGACGATGATGCCTTAATACATTGCCATGGCGACGGTGATGTCATAATTGGTTGCCATGGCGATGATGTCATACTTGGTTGCCATGGCGACGGTGATGTCATAATTGGTTGCCATGGCGACAATGATGTCATAATTGGTTGCCATGGCGACGATGATGCCTTAATACGTTGACATGGCGATGATGTCATAATTGGTTGCCATGGCGACGGTGATGTCATAATTGGTTTCCATGGCGACGATGATGCCTTAATACGTTGCATGGCGATTATGTCATAATTGGTTGCCATGGCAAAGATGATGCCTTAATACGTTGCCATGGCGACGGTGATGTCATAATTTGTTGCCATGGCGATGGTGATGTCATAATTGGTTGCCATGGCGACGGTGATTTCATAATTGGTTGCTCTGGCGACGATGATGTCATAATTGGTTGCCATGGAGATGATGATGCCTTAATACGTTGCCATGTCGATTATGTCATAAATGGTTGCCATGGCGACGGTGATGTCATAATTGGTTGCCATGGCGACGATTATGCCTTAATACGTTGCCATGGCGATGATGTCATAATTGGTTGCCATGGCGATGGTGAAGTCATAATTGGTTGCCATGGCGACGGTGATGTCACAATTGGTTGCCATGGCGACAATGATGTCATAATTGGTTGCCATGGCGACGATGATGCCTTAATACGTTGCCATGGCGATGATGTCATAATTGGTTGCCATGGCGACGGTGATGTCATAATTGGTTGCCATCGCGACGGTGATGTCATAATTGGTTGCCATGGCGATGATGTCATAATTTGTTGCCATGGCGACGGTGATGTCATAATTGGTTACCATGGCGACGATGATGCCTTAATACATTGCCATGGCGATGATGCCTTAATACATTGCCATGGCGATGATGTCATAATTGGTTGCCATGGCGACGGTGATGTCATAATTGGTTGCCATGGCGACGATGATGCCTTAATACGTTGCCATGGCGATGATGTCATAATTGGTTGCCATGGCGACGATCATGCCTTAATACGTTGCCATGGCGATGATGTCATAATTGGTTGCCATGGCGACGGTGATGTCATAATTAGTTGCCATAGCGACGGTGATGTCATAATTGGTTGCCATGGCGACGATGATGCCTTAATACGTTGCCATGGCGATGATGTCATAATTGGTTGCCATGGCGACGGTGATGTCATAATTGGTTAACATGGCGACGGTAATGTCATAATTGGTTGACATGGCGATGATGTCATAATTGGTTGCCATGGCGATGATGATGCTTTAATACGTTGCCATGGCGACGATGAAGTCATAATTGGTTGCCATGGCGACGATGATGTCATAATTGGTTGCCATGGCGATTATGTCATAATTGGTTGCCATGGCGATGATGATGTCATAATTGGTTGCCATGGCGATGATGTCATAATTGGTTGCCATGGCGATGATGTCATAATTGGTTGCCATGACGATGATGTCATAATTGGTTGCCATGGTGACGATGATGCCTTAACACGTTGCCATGGCGACGGTGATGTCATAATTGGTTGCAATGGCGACGGTGATGTCATAATTGGTTGCCATGGCGACGATGATGTCTTAATACGTTGCCATGGTGACGGTGATGTCATTATTGGTTGCCATGGCGACGGTGATATCATAACTGGTTGCCATGGTGACGATGATGTCATAATTGGTTGCCATGGCGACGATGATGCCTTAATACATTGCCATGGCGATGATGTCATAATTGGTTTCCATGGCGACGGTGATGTCATAATTGGTTGCCATGGCGACGATGATGCCTTAATACATTGCCATGGCGACGGTGATGTCATAATTGGTTGCCATGGCGATGATGTCATACTTGGTTGCCATGGCGACGGTGATGTCATAATTGGTTGCAATGGTGACGATGATGTCATAATTGGTTGCCATGGCGATGGTGATGTCATAATTGGTTGCCATGGCGATGATGATGTCATAATTGGTTGCCATGTCGACGATGATGCCTTAATACGTTCCCATGGCGATGATGTCATAATTGTTTGCCATGGCGACGATCATGCCTTAATACATTGCCATGGCGATGATGTCATAATTGGTTGCCATGGCGACGGTGATGTCATAATTGGTTGCCATAGCGACGGTGATGTCATAATTGGTTGCCATGGCGACGATGATGCCTTAATACGTTGCCATGGCGACGGTGATATCATAATTGGTTGCCATGGCGACGGAGATGTCATAATTGGTTGCCATGGCGACGGTGATGTCATAATTGGTGGCCATGGCGACGATGATGCCTTAATACGTTGCCATGGTGATGATGTCATAATTGGTTGCCATGGCGACGGTGATGTCATAATTGGCTGCCATGGCGACGGTGATGTCATAATTGGTTGCCATGGCGATGATGTCATAATTGGTTGCCATGGCGACGGTGATGTCATAATTTGTTGCCATGGCGACGATGATGCCTTAATACGTTGCCATGGCGATGATGTCATAATTGGTTGCCATGGCGACAATGATGCCTTAATACGTTGCCATGGCAACGGTGATGTCATAATTGGTTGCCTTTTCGACGATGATGCCTTAATACGTTGCCATGGCGATGATGTCATAATTGGTTGCCATGGCGACGGTGATGTCATAATTGGTTGCCATGGCGACGGTGATGTCATAATTGGTTGCCATGGCGACAATAATGTCATAATTGGTTGCCATGGCGACGATGATGCCTTAATACGTTGACATGGCGATGATGTCATAATTGGTTGCCATGGCGACGGTGATGTCATAATTGGTTTCCATGGCGACGATGATGCCTTAATACGTTGCATGGCGATGATGTCATAATTGGTTGCCATGGCAAAGATGATGCCTTAATACGTTGCCATGGCGACGGTGATGTCATAATTTGTTGCCATGGTGATGATGTCATGCCATGGCGACGGTGATGTCATAATTGGTTGCTATGGCAACGATGATGTCATAATTGGTTGCCATGGAGACTATGATGCCTTAATACGTTGACATGGCGACGGTGATATCATTGGTTGCCATGGCGACGGTGATGTCATAATTGGTTGCCATGGCGACGTTGATGTCATAATTTGTTGCCATGGCAATGATGATGTCATAATTGGTTGCCATGGCGACGGTGATGTCATAATTGGTTGCTATGGCGACAATGATGTCATAATTGGTTGCCATGGAGACGATGATGCCTTAATACGTTGCCATGGTGACGGTGATATCATAATTGGTTGCCATGGCGACGGTGATGTCATAATTGGTTGCCATGGCGACGGTGATGCCTTGATACGTTGCCATGGCGACGGTGATGTCGTAATTGGTTGCCATGGCGACGGTGATGTCATAATTGGTTGCCATGGCGACGGTGATGTCATAATTGGTTGCCATGGCGATGATGCCTTAATACGTTGCCATGGCGACGGTGATGTCATAATTGGTTGCCATGGCGACAATGATGCCTTAATACATTGCCATGGCGATGATGTCATAATTGGTTGCCATGGTGACGGTGATGTCATAATTGGTTGCCATGGCGACGATGATGCCTTAATACGTTCCCATGGCGATGATGTCATAATTGGTTGCCATGGCAACGGTGATGTCATAATTGGTTGCCATGGCGACGATGATGACTTAATACGTTGACATGGCGATGATGTCATAATTGGTTTCCATGGCGACGGTGATGTCATAATTTTTTGCCATGGCGACGGTGATGTCATAATTGGTTGCCATGGCGATGATGTCATAATTGGTTGCCATGGCGACGGTGATGTCATAATTGGTTGCCATGGCGACGATGATGCCTTAATACATTGCCATGGCGATGATGTCATAATTGGTTGCCATGGCGACGGTGATGTCATAATTGGTTGCCATGGCGACGGTGATGTCATAATTGGTTGCCATGGCAATGATGTCATAATTGGTTGCCATGGCGACGGTGATGTCATAATTGGTTGCCATGGCGACGATGATGCCTTAATACGTTGCCATGGCGATGATGTCATAATTGGTTGCCATGGCGACGGTGATGTCATAATTGGTTGCCATGGCGACGGTGATGTCATAATTGGTTGCCATGGCGACAATGATTTCATAATTGGTTGCCATAGCGACGATGATGCCTTAATACGTTGACATGGCGATGATGTCATAATTGGTTGCCATGGCGACGGTGATGTCATAATTGGTTGCCATGGCGACGATGATGCCTTAATACGTTGCCATGGCGATGATGTCATAATTGGTTGCCATGGCGACGGTGATGTCATAATTGGTTGCCATGGCGACTGTGATGTCATAATTGGTTGCCATGGCGACAATGATGTCATAATTGGTTGCCATGGCGACGATGATGCCTTAATACGTTGACATGGCGATGATGTCATAATTGGTTGCCATGGCGACGATGATGTCATAATTGGTTGCCATGGCGATTATGTCATAATTGGTTGCCATGGCGATGATGATGTCATAATTGGTTGCCATGGCGATGATGTCATAATTGGTTGCCATGGCGATGATGTCATAATTGGTTGCCATGACGATGATGTCATAATTGGTTGCCATGGTGACGATGATGCCTTAACACGTTGCCATGGCGACGGTGATGTCATAATTGGTTGCAATGGCGACGGTGATGTCATAATTGGTTGCCATGGCGACGATGATGTCTTAATACGTTGCCATGGCGACGGTGATGTCATTATTGGTTGCCATGGCGACGGTGATATCATAACTGGTTGCCATGGTGACGATGATGTCATAATTGGTTGCCATGGCGACGATGATGCCTTAATACGTTGCCATGGCGATGATGTCATAATTGGTTTCCATGGCGACGGTGATGTCATAATTGGTTGCCATGGCGACGATGATGCCTTAATACATTGCCATGGCGACGGTGATGTCATAATTGGTTGCCATGGCGATGATGTCATACTTGGTTGCCATGGCGACGGTGATGTCATAATTGGTTGCAATGGTGACGATGATGTCATAATTGGTTGCCATGGCGATGGTGATGTCATAATTGGTTGCCATGGCGATGATGATGTCATAATTGGTTGCCATGTCGACGATGATGCCTTAATACGTTCCCATGGCGATGATGTCATAATTGTTTGCCATGGCGACGATCATGCCTTAATACATTGCCATGGCGATGATGTCATAATTGGTTGCCATGGCAACGGTGATGTCATAATTGGTTGCCATAGCGACGGTGATGTCATAATTGGTTGCCATGGCGACGATGATGCCTTAATACGTTGCCATGGCGACGGTGATATCATAATTGGTTGCCATGGCGACGGAGATGTCATAATTGGTTGCCATGGCGACGGTGATGTCATAATTGGTTGCCATGGCGACGATGATGCCTTAATACGTTGCCATGGTGATGATGTCATAATTGGTTGCCATGGCGACGGTGATGTCATAATTGGCTGCCATGGCGACGGTGATGTCATAATTGGTTGCCATGGCGATGATGTCATAATTGGTTGCCATGGCGACGGTGATGTCATAATTTGTTGCCATGGCGACGATGATGCCTTAATACGTTGCCATGGCGATGATGTCATAATTGGTTGCCATGGCGACAATGATGCCTTAATACGTTGCCATGGCAACGGTGATGTCATAATTGGTTGCCTTTTCGACGATGATGCCTTAATATGTTGCCATGGCGATGATGTCATAATTGGTTGCCATGGCGACGGTGATGTCATAATTGGTTGCCATGGCGACGGTGATGTCATAATTGGTTGCCATGGCGACAATAATGTCATAATTGGTTGCCATGGCGACGATGATGCCTTAATACGTTGACATGGCGATGATGTCATAATTGGTTGCCATGGCGACGGTGATGTCATAATTGGTTTCCATGGCGACGATGATGCCTTAATACGTTGCATGGCGATGATGTCATAATTGGTTGCCATGGCAAAGATGATGCCTTAATACGTTGCCATGGCGACGGTGATGTCATAATTTGTTGCCATGGTGATGATGTCATGCCATGGCGACGGTGATGTCATAATTGGTTGCTATGGCAACGATGATGTCATAATTGGTTGCCATGGAGACTATGATGCCTTAATACGTTGACATGGCGACGGTGATATCATTGGTTGCCATGGCGACGGTGATGTCATAATTGGTTGCCATGGCGACGTTGATGTCATAATTTGTTGCCATGGCAATGATGATGTCATAATTGGTTGCCATGGCGACGGTGATGTCATAATTGGTTGCTATGGCGACGATGATGTCATAATTGGTTGCCATGGAGACGATGATGCCTTAATACGTTGCCATGGTGACGGTGATATCATAATTGGTTGCCATGGCGACGGTGATGTCATAATTGGTTGCCATGGCGACGGTGATGCCTTGATACGTTGCCATGGCGACGGTGATGTCGTAATTGGTTGCCATGGCGACGGTGATGTCATAATTGGTTGCCATGGCGACGGTGATGTCATAATTGGTTGCCATGGCGATGATGCCTTAATACGTTGCCATGGCGACGGTGATGTCATAATTGGTTGCCATGGCGACAATGATGCCTTAATACATTGCCATGGCGATGATGTCATAATTGGTTGCCATGGTGACGGTGATGTCATAATTGGTTGCCATGGCGACGATGATGCCTTAATACGTTCCCATGGCGATGATGTCATAATTGGTTGCCATGGCAACGGTGATGTCATAATTGGTTGCCATGGCGACGATGATGACTTAATACGTTGACATGGCGATGATGTCATAATTGGTTTCCATGGCGACGGTGATGTCATAATTTTTTGCCATGGCGACGGTGATGTCATAATTGGTTGCCATGGCGATGATGTCATAATTGGTTGCCATGGCGACGGTGATGTCATAATTGGTTGCCATGGCGACGATGATGCCTTAATATATTGCCATGGCGATGATGTCATAATTGGTTGCCATGGCGACGGTGATGTCATAATTGGTTGCCATGGCGACGGTGATGTCATAATTGGTTGCCATGGCAATGATGTCATAATTGGTTGCCATGGCGACGGTGATGTCATAATTGGTTGCCATGGCGACGATGATGCCTTAATACGTTGCCATGGCGATGATGTCATAATTGGTTGCCATGGCGACGGTGATGTCATAATTGGTTGCCATGGCGACGGTGATGTCATAATTGGTTGCCATGGCGACAATGATTTCATAATTGGTTGCCATGGCGACGATGATGCCTTAATACGTTGACATGGCGATGATGTCATAATTGGTTGCCATGGCGACGGTGATGTCATAATTGGTTGCCATGGCGACGATGATGCCTTAATACGTTGCCATGGCGATGATGTCATAATTGGTTGCCATGGCGACGGTGATGTCATAATTGGTTGCCATGGCGACTGTGATGTCATAATTGGTTGCCATGGCGACAATGATGTCATAATTGGTTGCCATGGCGACGATGATGCCTTAATACGTTGACATGGCGATGATGTCATAATTGGTTGCCATGGTGACGGTGATGTCATAATTGGTTGCCATGGCGACGATGATGCCTTAATACGTTGCCATGGCGATGATGTCATAATTGGTTGCCATGGCGATGATGATGCCTTAATACGTTGCCATGGCGACGGTGATGTCATAATTTGTTGCCATGTTGATGATGATGTCATAATTGGTTGCCATGGCGACGGTGATGTCATAATTGGTTGCTATGGCTACGATGATGTCATAATTGGTTGCCATGGAGACTATGATGCCTTAATACGTTGCCATGGCGACGGTGATATCATTGGTTGCCATGGCTACGGTGATGTCATAATTGGTTGCCATGGCGGTGATGTCATAATTGGTTGCCATGGTGACGGTGATGTCATAATTGGTTGCCATGGCGACGATGATGCCTTAATACGTTGCCATGATGATGATGTCATAATTGGTTGCCATGGCGATGGTGATGTCATAATTGGTTGCCATGGCGATGGTGATGTCATAATTGGTTGCCATGGCGACAATAATGTCATAATTGGTTGCCATGGCGACGATGATGCCTTAATACGTTGACATGGCGATGATGTCATAATTGGTTGCCATGGCGACGGTGATGTCATAATTGGTTTCCATGGCGACGATGATGCCTTAATACGTTGCATGGCGATGATGTCATAATTGGTTGCCATGGCAAAGATGATGCCTTAATACGTTGCCATGGCGACGGTGATGTCATAATTTGTTGCCATGGTGATGATGATGTCATACCATGGCGACGGTGATGTCATAATTGGTTGCCATGGCGACGATGATGTCATAATTGGTTGCCATGGAGACGATGATGCCTTAATACGTTGCCATGGCGATGATGTCATAAATGGTTGCCATGGCGACGGTGATGTCATAATTGATTGCCATGGCGACGATTATGCCTTAATACGTTGCCATGGCGATGATGTCATAATTGGTTGCCATGGCGACGGTGATGTCATAATTGGTTGCCATGGCGACGGTGATGTCATAATTGGTTGCCATGGCGACAATGATGTCATAATTGGTTGCCATGGCGACGATGATGCCTTAATATGTTGCCATGGCGATGATGTCATAATTGGTTGCCATGGCGACGGTGATGTCATAATTGGTTGCCATGGTGACGGTGATGTCATAATTGGTTGCCATGGCGACAATGATGTCATAATTGGTTGCCATGGTGACGATGATGCCTTAATACGTTGCCATGGCTATGATGTCATAATTGGTTGCCATGGCGACGGTGATGTCATAATTGGTTGCCATGGCGACGATGATGCCTTAATACGTTGCCATGGCGATGATGTCATAATTAGTTGCCATGGTGACGGTGATGTAATAATTGGTTGCCATGGCGATGTTGATGTCATAATTCTTTGCCATGGCGACAATGATGTCATGATTGGTTGCCATGGCGACGATGATGCCTTAATATGTTGCCATTTCGACGGTGATGTCATAATTTGTTGCCATGGCGATGATGATGTCATAATTGGTTGCCATGGCGACGGTGATGTCATAATTGGTTGCCATGGCGACGATGATGCCTTAATACGTTGCCATGGCAATGATGTCATAAATGGTTGCCATGGCGACGGTGATGTCATAATTCGTTTGCCATGGTGACGGTGATGTCATAATTGGTTGCCATGGTGACGGTGATGTCATAATTGGTTGCCATGGCGACGGTGATGTCATAATTGGTTGCCATGACGATGATGATGTCATAATTGGTTGCCATGGCGATGATGTCATAATTGGTTGCCATGGCGATTATGTCATAATTGGTTGCCATGGCGACGATGATACCTTAATACGTTGCCATGGCGATGAAGTCATAATTGGTTGCCATGGCGATGACGATGTCATAATAGGTTGCCATGGCGACGGTGAGGTCATAATTGGTTGCCATGGCGATGATGTCATAATAGGTTGCCATGGCGATGATGTCATAATAGGTTGCCATGGCGACGGTGATGTCATAATTGGTTGCCATGGCGACGGTGATGTAATAATTGGTTGCCATGGCGACGATGATGCCTTAATACGTTGCCATGGCGACGATGATGCCTTAATATGTTGCCATGGCGACGGTGATGTCATAATTGGTTGCCATGGCGACGGTGATGTCATAATTGGTTGCATTGGCGACGGTGATGTCATAATTGGTTGCCATGACGATGATGATGTCATAATTGGTTGCCATGGCGATGATGTCATAATTGGTTGCCATGGCGACGGTGATGTCATAATTGGTTGCCATGGCGACGATGATGCCTTAATACGTTGCCATGGCGACGGTGATGTCATAATTGGTTGCCATGGCGACGATGATGCCTTAATACGTTGCCATGGCGATGATGTCATAATTGGTTGCCATGGCGACGGTGATGTCATAATTGGTTGCCATGGCGACGATGATGCCTTAATACGTTGCCATGGCGATGATGTCATAATTGGTTGCCATGGCGACGATGATGCCTTAATACGTTGCCATGGTGACTGTGATGTCATAGTTTGTTGCCATGGCGATGATGATGTCATAATTGTTTGCCATGGCGACGGTGATGTCATAATTGGTTGCCATGGCGACGGTGATGTCATAATTGGTTGCCATGGCGACGATGATGCCTTAATACGTTGCCATGGCGATGATGTCATAATTGGTTGCCATGGCGACGGTGATGTCATAATTGGTTGCCATGGCGACGGTGATGTCATAATTGGTTGCCATGGCGACAATGATTTCATAAATGGTTGCCATGGCGACGATGATGCCTTAATACGTTGACATGGCGATGATGTCATAATTGGTTGCCATGGCAACGGTGATGTCATAATTGGTTGCCATGGCGACGGTTATGTCATAATTGGCTGCCATGGCGACAATGATGTCATAATTGGTTGCCATGGCGACGATGATGCCTTAATACGTTGACATGGCGATGATGTCATAATTGGTTGCCATGGTGACGGTGATGTCATAATTGGTTGCCATTGCGACGATGATGCCTTAATACGTTGCCATGGCGATTATGTCATAATTGGTTGCCATGGAGATGATGATGCCTTAATACATTGCCATGGCGACGGTGATGTCATAATTTGTTGCCATGTCGATGATGATGTCATAATTGGTTGCCATGGCGACGGTGATGTCATAATTGGTTGCTATGGCGACGATGATGTCATAATTGGTTGCCATGGAGACTATGATGCCTTAATACGTTGCCATGGCGACGGTGATATCATTGGTTGCCATGGCTACGGTGATGTCATAATTGGTTGCCATGGCGGTGATGTCATAATTGGTTGCCATGGCGACGGTAATGTCATAATTGGTTGCCATGGCGACGATGATGCCTTAATACGTTGCCATGGCGATGATGTCATAATTGGTTGCCATGGTGACGGTGATGTCATAACTGGTTGCCATGGCGACGATGATGCCTTGATACGTTGCCATGGCGATGATGTCATAATTGGTTGCCATGGCAACGGTGATGTCATAATTGGTTGCCATGGCGACGATGATGCCTTAATACGTTGACATGGTGATGATGTCATAATTGGTTGCCATGGCGACGGTGATGTCATAATTTTTTGCCATGGCGACGGTGATGTCATAATTGGTTGCCATGGCGATAATGTCATAATTGGTTGCCATGGCGACGGTGATGTCATAATTGGTTGCCATGGCGACGATGATGCCTTAATACGTTGCCATGGCGATGATGTCATAATTGGTTGCCATGGCGACGGTGATGTCATAATTGGTTGCCATGGCGACTGTGATGTCATAATTGGTTGCCATGGCGACAATGATTTCATAATTGGTTGCCATGGCGACGATGATGCCTTAATACGTTGACATGGCGATGATGTCATAATTGGTTGCCATGGCGACGCTGATGTCACAATTGGTTGCCATGGCGACGATGATGCCTTAATACGTTGCCATGGCGATGATGTCATAATTGGTTGCCATGGCGACGGTGATGTCATAATTGGTTGCCATGGCGACGGTGATGTCATAATTGGTTGCCATGGCGACAATGATGTCATAATTGGTTGCCATGGCGACGATGATGCCTTAATACGTTGACAAGGCGATGATTTCATAATTGGTTGCCATGGCGACGGTGATGTCATAATTGGTTGCCATGGCGACGATGATGCCTTAATACGTTGCCATGGCGATGATGTCATAATTGGTTGCCATGGCGATGATGATGCCTTAATACGTTGCCATGGCGACGGTGATGTCATAATTTGTTGCCATGGCGATGATGATGTCATAATTGGTTGCCATGGCGATGGTGATGTCATAATTGGTTGCTATGGCGACGATGATGTCATAATTGGTTGCCATGGAGACTATGATGCCTTAATACGTTGCCATGGCGACGGTGATATCATTGGTTGCCATGGCGACGGTGATGTCATAATTAGTTGCCATGGCGATGATGTCATAATTGGTTGCCATGGCGACGGTGATGTCATAATTGGTTGCCATGGCGACGATGATGCCTTAATACGTTGCCATGGTGATGATGTCATAATTGGTTGCCATGGCGATGGTGATGTCATAATTGGTTGCCATGGCGACGGTGATGTCATAATTGGTTGCCATGGCGACAATGATGTCATAATTGGTTGCCATGGCGACGATGATGCCTTAATACGTTGACATGGCGATGATGTCATAATTGGTTGCCATGGCGACGGTGATGTCATAATTGGTTTCCATGGCGACGATGATGCCTTAATACGTTGCATGGCGATGATGTCATAATTGGTTGCCATGGCAAAGATGATGCCTTAATACGTTGCCATGGCGACGGTGATGTCATAATTTGTTGCCATGGCGATGGTGATGTCATAATTGGTTGCCATGGCGACGGTGATTTCATAATTGGTTGCTCTGGCGACGATGATGTCATAATTGGTTGCCATGGAGATGATGATGCCTTAATACGTTGCCATGTCGATTATGTCATAAATGGTTGCCATGGCGACGGTGATGTCATAATTGGTTGCCATGGCGACGATTATGCCTTAATACGTTGCCATGGCGATGATGTCATAATTGGTTGCCATGGCGATGGTGAAGTCATAATTGGTTGCCATGGCGACGGTGATGTCACAATTGGTTGCCATGGCGACAATGATGTCATAATTGGTTGCCATGGCGACGATGATGCCTTAATACGTTGCCATGGCGATGATGTCATAATTGGTTGCCATGGCGACGGTGATGTCATAATTGGTTGCCATGGCGACGGTGATGTCATAATTGGTTGCCATGGCGATGATGTCATAATTTGTTGCCATGGCGACGGTGATGTCATAATTGGTTACCATGGCGACGATGATGCCTTAATACATTGCCATGGCGATGATGCCTTAATACATTGCCATGGAGATGATGTCATAATTGGTTGCCATGGCGACGGTGATGTCATAATTGGTTGCCATGGCGACGATGATGCCTTAATACGTTGCCATGGCGATGATGTCATAATTGGTTGCCATGGCGACGATCATGCCTTAATACGTTGCCATGGCGATGATGTCATAATTGGTTGCCATGGCGACGGTGATGTCATAATTAGTTGCCATAGCGACGGTGATGTCATAATTGGTTTCCATGGCGACGATGATGCCTTAATACGTTGCCATGGCGACGGTGATATCATAATTGGTTGCCATGGTGACGGTGATGTCATAATTGGTTGCCATGGCGACGGTGATGTCATAATTGGTTGCCATGGCGACGATGATGCCTTAATACGTTGCCATGGCGATGATGTCATATTTGGTTGCCATGGCGATGGTGATGTCATAATTGGTTGCCATGGCGACGTGATGTCATAATTGGTTGCCATGGCGATGATGTCATAATTGGTTGCCATGGCGACGGTGATGTCATAATTGGTTGCCATGGAGACGATGATGCCTTAATATGTTGCCATGGCGATGATGTCATAATTGGTTGCCATGGCGACGATGATGCCTTAATACGTTGCCATGGCGATGATGTCATAATTGGTTGCCATGGCGACGGTGATGTCATAATTGGTTAACATGGCGACGGTAATGTCATAATTGGTTGACATGGCGATGATGTCATAATTGGTTGCCATGGCGATGATGATGCTTTAATACGTTGCCATGGCGACGATGAAGTCATAATTGGTTGCCATGGCGATGATGATGTCATAATTGGTTGCCATGGCGATTATGTCATAATTGGTTGCCATGGCGATGATGATGTCATAATTGGTTGCCATGGCGATGATGTCATAATTGGTTGCCATGGCGATGATGTCATAATTGGTTGCCATGACGATGATGTCATAATTGGTTGCCATGGTGACGATGATGCCTTAACACGTTGCCATGGCGACGGTGATGTCATAATTGGTTGCAATGGCGACGGTGATGTCATAATTGGTTGCCATGGCGACGATGATGTCTTAATACGTTGCCATGGCGACGGTGATGTCATTATTGGTTGCCATGGCGACGGTGATATCATAATTGGTTGCCATGGTGACGATGATGTCATAATTGGTTGCCATGGCGACGATGATGCCTTAATACGTTGCCATGGCGATGATGTCATAATTGGTTTCCATGGCGACGGTGATGTCATAATTGGTTGCCATGGCGACGATGATGCCTTAATACATTGCCATGGCGACGGTGATGTCATAATTGGTTGCCATGGCGATGATGTCATACTTGGTTGCCATGGCGACGGTGATGTCATAATTGGTTGCAATGGCGATGATGATGTCATAATTGGTTGCCATGGCGATTATGTCATAATTGGTTGCCATGGCGATGATGATGTCATAATTGGTTGCCATGGCGATGATGTCATAATTGGTTGCCATGGCGATGATGTCATAATTGGTTGCCATGACGATGATGTCATAATTGGTTGCCATGGTGACGATGATGCCTTAACACGTTGCCATGGCGACGGTGATGTCATAATTGGTTGCAATGGCGACGGTGATGTCATAATTGGTTGCCATGGCGACGATGATGTCTTAATACGTTGCCATGGCGACGGTGATGTCATTATTGGTTGCCATGGCGACGGTGATATCATAATTGGTTGCCATGGTGACGATGATGTCATAATTGGTTGCCATGGCGACGATGATGCCTTAATACGTTCCCATGGCGATGATGTCATAATTGTTTGCCATGGCGACGATCATGCCTTAATACATTGCCATGGCGATGATGTCATAATTGGTTGCCATGGCGACGGTGATGTCATAATTGGTTGCCATAGCGACGGTGATGTCATAATTGGTTGCCATGGCGACGATGATGGCTTAATACGTTGCCATGGCGACGGTGATATCATAATTGGTTGCCATGGCGACGGAGATGTCATAATTGGTTGCCATGGCGACGGTGATGTCATAATTGGTTGCCATGGCGACGATGATGCCTTAATACGTTGCCATGGTGATGATGTCATAATTGGTTGCCATGGCGACGGTGATGTCATAATTGGCTGCCATGGCGACGGTGATGTCATAATTGGTTGCCATGGCGATGATGTCATAATTGGTTGCCATGGCGACGGTGATGTCATAATTTGTTGCCATGGCGACGATGATGCCTTAATACGTTGCCATGGCGATGATGTCATAATTGGTTGCCATGGCGACAATGATGCCTTAATACGTTGCCATGGCAACGGTGATGTCATAATTGGTTGCCTTTTCGACGATGATGCCTTAATACGTTGCCATGGCGATGATGTCATAATTGGTTGCCATGGCGACGGTGATGTCATAATTGGTTGCCATGGCGACGGTGATGTCATAATTGGTTGCCATGGCGACAATAATGTCATAATTGGTTGCCATGGCGACGATGATGCCTTAATACGTTGACATGGCGATGATGTCATAATTGGTTGCCATGGCGACGGTGATGTCATAATTGGTTTCCATGGCGACGATGATGCCTTAATACGTTGCATGGCGATGATGTCATAATTGGTTGCCATGGCAAAGATGATGCCTTAATACGTTGCCATGGCGACGGTGATGTCATAATTTGTTGCCATGGTGATGATGTCATGCCATGGCGACGGTGATGTCATAATTGGTTGCTATGGCAACGATGATGTCATAATTGGTTGCCATGGAGACTATGATGCCTTAATACGTTGACATGGCGACGGTGATATCATTGGTTGCCATGGCGACGGTGATGTCATAATTGGTTGCCATGGCGACGTTGATGTCATAATTTGTTGCCATGGCAATGATGATGTCATAATTGGTTGCCATGGCGACGGTGATGTCATAATTGGTTGCTATGGCGACGATGATGTCATAATTGGTTGCCATGGAGACGATGATGCCTTAATACGTTGCCATGGTGACGGTGATATCATAATTGGTTGCCATGGCGACGGTGATGTCATAATTGGTTGCCATGGCGACGGTGATGCCTTGATACGTTGCCATGGCGACGGTGATGTCGTAATTGGTTGCCATGGCGACGGTGATGTCATAATTGGTTGCCATGGCGACGGTGATGTCATAATTGGTTGCCATGGCGATGATGCCTTAATACGTTGCCATGGCGACGGTGATGTCATAATTGGTTGCCATGGCGACAATGATGCCTTAATACATTGCCATGGCGATGATGTCATAATTGGTTGCCATGGTGACGGTGATGTCATAATTGGTTGCCATGGTGACGATGATGCCTTAATACGTTCCCATGGCGATGATGTCATAATTGGTTGCCATGGCAACGTTGATGTCATAATTGGTTGCCATGGCGACGATGATGACTTAATACGTTGACATGGCGATGATGTCATAATTGGTTTCCATGGCGACGGTGATGTCATAATTTTTTGCCATGGCGACGGTGATGTCATAATTGGTTGCCATGGCGATGATGTCATAATTGGTTGCCATGGCGACGGTGATGTCATAATTGGTTGCCATGGCGACGATGATGCCTTAATACATTGCCATGGCGATGATGTCATAATTGGTTGCCATGGCGACGGTGATGTCATAATTGGTTGCCATGGCGACGGTGATGTCATAATTGGTTGCCATGGCAATGATGTCATAATTGGTTGCCATGGCGACGGTGATGTCATAATTGGTTGCCATGGCGACGATGATGCCTTAATACGTTGCCATGGCGATGATGTCATAATTGGTTGCCATGGCGACGGTGATGTCATAATTGGTTGCCATGGCGACGGTGATGTCATAATTGGTTGCCATGGCGACAATGATTTCATAATTGGTTGCCATGGCGACGATGATGCCTTAATACGTTGACATGGCGATGATGTCATAATTGGTTGCCATGGCGACGGTGATGTCATAATTGGTTGCCATGGCGACGATGATGCCTTAATACGTTGCCATGGCGATGATGTCATAATTGGTTGCCATGGCGACGGTGATGTCATAATTGGTTGCCATGGCGACTGTGATGTCATAATTGGTTGCCATGGCGACAATGATGTCATAATTGGTTGCCATGGCGACGATGATGCCTTAATACGTTGACATGGCGATGATGTCATAATTGGTTGCCATGGTGACGGTGATGTCATAATTGGTTGCCATGGCGACGATGATGCCTTAATACGTTGCCATGGCGATGATGTCATAATTGGTTGCCATGGCGATGATGATGCCTTAATACGTTGCCATGGCGACGGTGATGTCATAATTTGTTGCCATGTCGATGATGATGTCATAATTGGTTGCCATGGCGACGGTGATGTCATAATTGGTTGCTATGGCTACGATGATGTCATAATTGGTTGCCATGGAGACTATGATGCCTTAATACGTTGCCATGGCGACGGTGATATCATTGGTTGCCATGGCTACGGTGATGTCATAATTGGTTGCCATGGCGGTGATGTCATAATTGGTTGCCATGGTGACGGTGATGTCATAATTGGTTGCCATGGCGACGATGATGCCTTAATACGTTGCCATGATGATGTCATAATTGGTTGCCATGGCGATGGTGATGTCATAATTGGTTGCCATGGCGATGGTGATGTCATAATTGGTTGCCATGGCGACAATAATGTCATAATTGGTTGCCATGGCGACGATGATGCCTTAATACGTTGACATGGCGATGATGTCATAATTGGTTGCCATGGCGACGGTGATGTCATAATTGGTTTCCATGGCGACGATGATGCCTTAATACGTTGCATGGCGATGATGTCATAATTGGTTGCCATGGCAAAGATGATGCCTTAATACGTTGCCATGGCGACGGTGATGTCATAATTTGTTGCCATGGTGATGATGATGTCATACCATGGCGACGGTGATGTCATAATTGGTTGCCATGGCGACGATGATGTCATAATTGGTTGCCATGGAGACGATGATGCCTTAATACGTTGCCATGGCGATGATGTCATAAATGGTTGCCATGGCGACGGTGATGTCATAATTGATTGCCATGGCGACGATTATGCCTTAATACGTTGCCATGGCGATGATGTCATAATTGGTTGCCATGGCGACGGTGATGTCATAATTGGTTGCCATGGCGACGGTGATGTCATAATTGGTTGCCATGGCGACAATGATGTCATAATTGGTTGCCATGGCGACGATGATGCCTTAATATGTTGCCATGGCGATGATGTCATAATTGGTTGCCATGGCGACGGTGATGTCATAATTGGTTGCCATGGTGACGGTGATGTCATAATTGGTTGCCATGGCGACAATGATGTCATAATTGGTTGCCATGGTGACGATGATGCCTTAATACGTTGCCATGGCTATGATGTCATAATTGGTTGCCATGGCGACGGTGATGTCATAATTGGTTGCCATGGCGACGATGATGCCTTAATACGTTGCCATGGCGATGATGTCATAATTGGTTGCCATGGTGACGGTGATGTAATAATTGGTTGCCATGGCGATGTTGATGTCATAATTCTTTGCCATGGCGACAATGATGTCATGATTGGTTGCCATGGCGACGATGATGCCTTAATATGTTGCCATGGCGACGGTGATGTCATAATTTGTTGCCATGGCGATGATGATGTCATAATTGGTTGCCATGGCGACGGTGATGTCATAATTGGTTGCCATGGCGACGATGATGCCTTAATACGTTGCCATGGCAATGATGTCATAAATGGTTGCCATGGCGACGGTGATGTCATAATTCGTTTGCCATGGTGACGGTGATGTCATAATTGGTTGCCATGGTGACGGTGATGTCATAATTGGTTGCCATGGCGACGGTGATGTCATAATTGGTTGCCATGACGATGATGATGTCATAATTGGTTGCCATGGCGATGATGTCATAATTGGTTGCCATGGCGATTATGTCATAATTGGTTGCCATGGCGACGATGATACCTTAATACGTTGCCATGGCGATGAAGTCATAATTGGTTGCCATGGCGATGATGATGTCATAATAGGTTGCCATGGCGACGGTGAGGTCATAATTGGTTGCCATGGCGATGATGTCATAATAGGTTGCCATGGCGATGATGTCATAATAGGTTGCCATGGCGACGGTGATGTCATAATTGGTTGCCATGGCGACGGTGATGTAATAATTGGTTGCCATGGCGACGATGATGCCTTAATACGTTGCCATGGCGACGATGATGCCTTAATATGTTGCCATGGCGACGGTGATGTCATAATTGGTTGCCATGGCGACGGTGATGTCATAATTGGTTGCATTGGCGACGGTGATGTCATAATTGGTTGCCATGACGATGATGATGTCATAATTGGTTGCCATGGCGATGATGTCATAATTGGTTGCCATGGCGACGGTGATGTCATAATTGGTTGCCATGGCGACGATGATGCCTTAATACGTTGCCATGGCGACGGTGATGTCATAATTGGTTGCCATGGCGACGATGATGCCTTAATACGTTGCCATGGCGATGATGTCATAATTGGTTGCCATGGAGACGATGATGCCTTAATACGTTGCCATGGCGATGATGTCATAAATGGTTGCCATGGCGACGGTGATGTCATAATTGATTGCCATGGCGACGATTATGCCTTAATACGTTGCCATGGCGATGATGTCATAATTGGTTGCCATGGCGACGGTGATGTCATAATTGGTTGCCATGGCGACGGTGATGTCATAATTGGTTGCCATGGCGACAATGATGTCATAATTGGTTGCCATGGCGACGATGATGCCTTAATATGTTGCCATGGCGATGATGTCATAATTGGTTGCCATGGCGACGGTGATGTCATAATTGGTTGCCATGGTGACGGTGATGTCATAATTGGTTGCCATGGCGACAATGATGTCATAATTGGTTGCCATGGTGACGATGATGCCTTAATACGTTGCCATGGCGATGATGTCATAATTGGTTGCCATGGCGACGGTGATGTCATAATTGGTTGCCATGGCGACGATGATGCCTTAATACGTTGCCATGGCGATGATGTCATAATTGGTTGCCATGGTGACGGTGATGTAATAATTGGTTGCCATGGCGATGTTGATGTCATAATTCTTTGCCATGGCGACAATGATGTCATGATTGGTTGCCATGGCGACGATGATGCCTTAATATGTTGCCATGGCGACGGTGATGTCATAATTTGTTGCCATGGCGATGATGATGTCATAATTGGTTGCCATGGCGACGGTGATGTCATAATTGGTTGCCATGGCGACGATGATGCCTTAATACGTTGCCATGGCAATGATGTCATAAATGGTTGCCATGGCGACGGTGATGTCATAATTCGTTTGCCATGGTGACGGTGATGTCATAATTGGTTGCCATGGTGACGGTGATGTCATAATTGGTTGCCATGGCGACGGTGATGTCATAATTGGTTGCCATGACGATGATGATGTCATAATTGGTTGCCATGGCGATGATGTCATAATTGGTTGCCATGGCGATTATGTCATAATTGGTTGCCATGGCGACGATGATACCTTAATACGTTGCCATGGCGATGAAGTCATAATTGGTTGCCATGGCGATGATGATGTCATAATAGGTTGCCATGGCGACGGTGAGGTCATAATTGGTTGCCATGGCGATGATGATGTCATAATAGGTTGCCATGGCGACGGTGAGGTCATAATTGGTTGCCTTTTCGACGATGATGCCTTAATACGTTGCCATGGCGATGATGTCATAATTGGTTGCCATGGCGACGGTGATGTCATAATTGGTTGCCATGGCGACGGTGATGTCATAATTGGTTGCCATGGCGACAATAATGTCATAATTGGTTGCCATGGCGACGATGATGCCTTAATACGTTGACATGGCGATGATGTCATAATTGGTTGCCATGGCGACGGTGATGTCATAATTGGTTTCCATGGCGACGATGATGCCTTAATACGTTGCATGGCGATGATGTCATAATTGGTTGCCATGGCAAAGATGATGCCTTAATACGTTGCCATGGCGACGGTGATGTCATAATTTGTTGCCATGGTGATGATGTCATGCCATGGCGACGGTGATGTCATAATTGGTTGCTATGGCAACGATGATGTCATAATTGGTTGCCATGGAGACTATGATGCCTTAATACGTTGACATGGCGACGGTGATATCATTGGTTGCCATGGCGACGGTGATGTCATAATTGGTTGCCATGGCGACGTTGATGTCATAATTTGTTGCCATGGCAATGATGATGTCATAATTGGTTGCCATGGCGACGGTGATGTCATAATTGGTTGCTATGGCGACGATGATGTCATAATTGGTTGCCATGGAGACGATGATGCCTTAATACGTTGCCATGGTGACGGTGATATCATAATTGGTTGCCATGGCGACGGTGATGTCATAATTGGTTGCCATGGCGACAATGATTTCATAATTGGTTGCCATGGCGACGATGATGCCTTAATACGTTGACATGGCGATGATGTCATAATTGGTTGCCATGGCGACGGTGATGTCATAATTGGTTGCCATGGCGACGATGATGCCTTAATACGTTGCCATGGCGATGATGTCATAATTGGTTGCCATGGCGACGGTGATGTCATAATTGGTTGCCATGGCGACGGTGATGTCATAATTGGTTGCCATGGCGACAATGATGTCATAATTGGTTGCCATGGCGACGATGATGCCTTAATACGTTGACATGGCGATGATGTCATAATTGGTTGCCATGGTGACGGTGATGTCATAATTGGTTGCCATGGCGACGATGATGCCTTAATACGTTGCCATGGCGATGATGTCATAATTGGTTGCCATGGCGATGATGATGCCTTAATACGTTGCCATGGCGACGGTGATGTCATAATTTGTTGCCATGTCGATGATGATGTCATAATTGGTTGCCATGGCGACGGTGATGTCATAATTGGTTGCTATGGCTACGATGATGTCATAATTGGTTGCCATGGAGACTATGATGCCTTAATACGTTGCCATGGCGACGGTGATATCATTGGTTGCCATGGCTACGGTGATGTCATAATTGGTTGCCATGGCGGTGATGTCATAATTGGTTGCCATGGTGACGGTGATGTCATAATTGGTTGCCATGGCGACGATGATGCCTTAATACGTTGCCATGATGATGATGTCATAATTGGTTGCCATGGCGATGGTGATGTCATAATTGGTTGCCATGGCGATGGTGATGTCATAATTGGTTGCCATGGCGACAATAATGTCATAATTGGTTGCCATGGCGACGATGATGCCTTAATACGTTGACATGGCGATGATGTCATAATTGGTTGCCATGGCGACGGTGATGTCATAATTGGTTTCCATGGCGACGATGATGCCTTAATACGTTGCATGGCGATGATGTCATAATTGGTTGCCATGGCAAAGATGATGCCTTAATACGTTGCCATGGCGACGGTGATGTCATAATTTGTTGCCATGGTGATGATGATGTCATACCATGGCGACGGTGATGTCATAATTGGTTGCCATGGCGACGATGATGTCATAATTGGTTGCCATGGAGACGATGATGCCTTAATACGTTGCCATGGCGATGATGTCATAAATGGTTGCCATGGCGACGGTGATGTCATAATTGATTGCCATGGCGACGATTATGCCTTAATACGTTGCCATGGCGATGATGTCATAATTGGTTGCCATGGCGACGGTGATGTCATAATTGGTTGCCATGGCGACGGTGATGTCATAATTGGTTGCCATGGCGACAATGATGTCATAATTGGTTGCCATGGCGACGATGATGCCTTAATATGTTGCCATGGCGATGATGTCATAATTGGTTGCCATGGCGACGGTGATGTCATAATTGGTTGCCATGGTGACGGTGATGTCATAATTGGTTGCCATGGCGACAATGATGTCATAATTGGTTGCCATGGTGACGATGATGCCTTAATACGTTGCCATGGCGATGATGTCATAATTGGTTGCCATGGCGACGGTGATGTCATAATTGGTTGCCATGGCGACGATGATGCCTTAATACGTTGCCATGGCGATGATGTCATAATTGGTTGCCATGGTGACGGTGATGTAATAATTGGTTGCCATGGCGATGTTGATGTCATAATTCTTTGCCATGGCGACAATGATGTCATGATTGGTTGCCATGGCGACGATGATGCCTTAATATGTTGCCATGGCGACGGTGATGTCATAATTTGTTGCCATGGCGATGATGATGTCATAATTGGTTGCCATGGCGACGGTGATGTCATAATTGGTTGCCATGGCGACGATGATGCCTTAATACGTTGCCATGGCAATGATGTCATAAATGGTTGCCATGGCGACGGTGATGTCATAATTCGTTTGCCATGGTGACGGTGATGTCATAATTGGTTGCCATGGTGACGGTGATGTCATAATTGGTTGCCATGGCGACGGTGATGTCATAATTGGTTGCCATGACGATGATGATGTCATAATTGGTTGCCATGGCGATGATGTCATAATTGGTTGCCATGGCGATTATGTCATAATTGGTTGCCATGGCGACGATGATACCTTAATACGTTGCCATGGCGATGAAGTCATAATTGGTTGCCATGGCGATGATGATGTCATAATAGGTTGCCATGGCGACGGTGAGGTCATAATTGGTTGCCATGGCGATGATGTCATAATAGGTTGCCATGGCGATGATGTCATAATAGGTTGCCATGGCGACGGTGATGTCATAATTGGTTGCCATGGCGACGGTGATGTAATAATTGGTTGCCATGGCGACGATGATGCCTTAATACGTTGCCATGGCGACGATGATGCCTTAATATGTTGCCATGGCGACGGTGATGTCATAATTGGTTGCCATGGCGACGGTGATGTCATAATTGGTTGCATTGGCGACGGTGATGTCATAATTGGTTGCCATGACGATGATGATGTCATAATTGGTTGCCATGGCGATGATGTCATAATTGGTTGCCATGGCGACGGTGATGTCATAATTGGTTGCCATGGCGACGATCATGCCTTAATACGTTGCCATGGCGACGGTGATGTCATAATTGGTTGCCATGGCGACGATGATGCCTTAATACGTTGCCATGGCGATGATGTCATAATTGGTTGCCATGGCGACGGTGATGTCATAATTGGTTGCCATGGCGACGATGATGCCTTAATACGTTGCCATGGCGATGATGTCATAATTGGTTGCCATGGCGACGATGATGCCTTAATACGTTGCCATGGTGACTGTGATGTCATAGTTTGTTGCCATGGCGATGATGATGTCATAATTGTTTGCCATGGCGACGGTGATGTCATAATTGGTTGCCATGGCGACGGTGATGTCATAATTGGTTGCCATGGCGACGATGATGCCTTAATACGTTGCCATGGCGATGATGTCATAATTGGTTGCCATGGCGACGGTGATGTCATAATTGGTTGCCATGGCGACGGTGATGTCATAATTGGTTGCCATGGCGACAATGATTTCATAAATGGTTGCCATGGCGACGATGATGCCTTAATACGTTGACATGGCGATGATGTCATAATTGGTTGCCATGGCAACGGTGATGTCATAATTGGTTGCCATGGCGACGGTTATGTCATAATTGGCTGCCATGGCGACAATGATGTCATAATTGGTTGCCATGGCGACGATGATGCCTTAATACGTTGACATGGCGATGATGTCATAATTGGTTGCCATGGTGACGGTGATGTCATAATTGGTTGCCATTGCGACGATGATGCCTTAATACGTTGCCATGGCGATTATGTCATAATTGGTTGCCATGGAGATGATGATGCCTTAATACATTGCCATGGCGACGGTGATGTCATAATTGGTTGCCATGGCGACGATGATGCCTTAATACGTTGCCATGTCGATTATGTCATAAATGGTTGCCATGGCGACGGTGATGTCATAATTGGTTGCCATGGCGACGATTATGCCTTAATACGTTGCCATGGCGATGATGTCATAATTGGTTGCCATGGCGATGGTGAAGTCATAATTGGTTGCCATGGCGACGGTGATGTCACAATTGGTTGCCATGGCGACAATGATGTCATAATTGGTTGCCATGGCGACGATGATGCCTTAATACGTTGCCATGGCGATGATGTCATAATTGGTTGCCATGGCGACGGTGATGTCATAATTGGTTGCCATGGCGACGGTGATGTCATAATTGGTTGCCATGGCGATGATGTCATAATTTGTTGCCATGGCGACGGTGATGTCATAATTGGTTACCATGGCGACGATGATGCCTTAATACATTGCCATGGCGATGATGCCTTAATACATTGCCATGGAGATGATGTCATAATTGGTTGCCATGGCGACGGTGATGTCATAATTGGTTGCCATGGCGACGATGATGCCTTAATACGTTGCCATGGCGATGATGTCATAATTGGTTGCCATGGCGACGATCATGCCTTAATACGTTGCCATGGCGATGATGTCATAATTGGTTGCCATGGCGACGGTGATGTCATAATTAGTTGCCATAGCGACGGTGATGTCATAATTGGTTTCCATGGCGACGATGATGCCTTAATACGTTGCCATGGCGACGGTGATATCATAATTGGTTGCCATGGTGACGGTGATGTCATAATTGGTTGCCATGGCGACGGTGATGTCATAATTGGTTGCCATGGCGACGATGATGCCTTAATACGTTGCCATGGCGATGATGTCATATTTGGTTGCCATGGCGATGGTGATGTCATAATTGGTTGCCATGGCGACGTGATGTCATAATTGGTTGCCATGGCGATGATGTCATAATTGGTTGCCATGGCGACGGTGATGTCATAATTGGTTGCCATGGAGACGATGATGCCTTAATATGTTGCCATGGCGATGATGTCATAATTGGTTGCCATGGCGACGATGATGCCTTAATACGTTGCCATGGCGATGATGTCATAATTGGTTGCCATGGCGACGGTGATGTCATAATTGGTTAACATGGCGACGGTAATGTCATAATTGGTTGACATGGCGATGATGTCATAATTGGTTGCCATGGCGATGATGATGCTTTAATACGTTGCCATGGCGACGATGAAGTCATAATTGGTTGCCATGGCGATGATGATGTCATAATTGGTTGCCATGGCGATTATGTCATAATTGGTTGCCATGGCGATGATGATGTCATAATTGGTTGCCATGGCGATGATGTCATAATTGGTTGCCATGGCGATGATGTCATAATTGGTTGCCATGACGATGATGTCATAATTGGTTGCCATGGTGACGATGATGCCTTAACACGTTGCCATGGCGACGGTGATGTCATAATTGGTTGCAATGGCGACGGTGATGTCATAATTGGTTGCCATGGCGACGATGATGTCTTAATACGTTGCCATGGCGACGGTGATGTCATTATTGGTTGCCATGGCGACGGTGATATCATAATTGGTTGCCATGGTGACGATGATGTCATAATTGGTTGCCATGGCGACGATGATGCCTTAATACGTTGCCATGGCGATGATGTCATAATTGGTTTCCATGGCGACGGTGATGTCATAATTGGTTGCCATGGCGACGATGATGCCTTAATACATTGCCATGGCGACGGTGATGTCATAATTGGTTGCCATGGCGATGATGTCATACTTGGTTGCCATGGCGACGGTGATGTCATAATTGGTTGCAATGGCGATGATGATGTCATAATTGGTTGCCATGGCGATTATGTCATAATTGGTTGCCATGGCGATGATGATGTCATAATTGGTTGCCATGGCGATGATGTCATAATTGGTTGCCATGGCGATGATGTCATAATTGGTTGCCATGACGATGATGTCATAATTGGTTGCCATGGTGACGATGATGCCTTAACACGTTGCCATGGCGACGGTGATGTCATAATTGGTTGCAATGGCGACGGTGATGTCATAATTGGTTGCCATGGCGACGATGATGTCTTAATACGTTGCCATGGCGACGGTGATGTCATTATTGGTTGCCATGGCGACGGTGATATCATAATTGGTTGCCATGGTGACGATGATGTCATAATTGGTTGCCATGGCGACGATGATGCCTTAATACGTTCCCATGGCGATGATGTCATAATTGTTTGCCATGGCGACGATCATGCCTTAATACATTGCCATGGCGATGATGTCATAATTGGTTGCCATGGCGACGGTGATGTCATAATTGGTTGCCATAGCGACGGTGATGTCATAATTGGTTGCCATGGCGACGATGATGGCTTAATACGTTGCCATGGCGACGGTGATATCATAATTGGTTGCCATGGCGACGGAGATGTCATAATTGGTTGCCATGGCGACGGTGATGTCATAATTGGTTGCCATGGCGACGATGATGCCTTAATACGTTGCCATGGTGATGATGTCATAATTGGTTGCCATGGCGACGGTGATGTCATAATTGGCTGCCATGGCGACGGTGATGTCATAATTGGTTGCCATGGCGATGATGTCATAATTGGTTGCCATGGCGACGGTGATGTCATAATTTGTTGCCATGGCGACGATGATGCCTTAATACGTTGCCATGGCGATGATGTCATAATTGGTTGCCATGGCGACAATGATGCCTTAATACGTTGCCATGGCAACGGTGATGTCATAATTGGTTGCCTTTTCGACGATGATGCCTTAATACGTTGCCATGGCGATGATGTCATAATTGGTTGCCATGGCGACGGTGATGTCATAATTGGTTGCCATGGCGACGGTGATGTCATAATTGGTTGCCATGGCGACAATAATGTCATAATTGGTTGCCATGGCGACGATGATGCCTTAATACGTTGACATGGCGATGATGTCATAATTGGTTGCCATGGCGACGGTGATGTCATAATTGGTTTCCATGGCGACGATGATGCCTTAATACGTTGCATGGCGATGATGTCATAATTGGTTGCCATGGCAAAGATGATGCCTTAATACGTTGCCATGGCGACGGTGATGTCATAATTTGTTGCCATGGTGATGATGTCATGCCATGGCGACGGTGATGTCATAATTGGTTGCTATGGCAACGATGATGTCATAATTGGTTGCCATGGAGACTATGATGCCTTAATACGTTGACATGGCGACGGTGATATCATTGGTTGCCATGGCGACGGTGATGTCATAATTGGTTGCCATGGCGACGTTGATGTCATAATTTGTTGCCATGGCAATGATGATGTCATAATTGGTTGCCATGGCGACGGTGATGTCATAATTGGTTGCTATGGCGACGATGATGTCATAATTGGTTGCCATGGAGACGATGATGCCTTAATACGTTGCCATGGTGACGGTGATATCATAATTGGTTGCCATGGCGACGGTGATGTCATAATTGGTTGCCATGGCGACGGTGATGCCTTGATACGTTGCCATGGCGACGGTGATGTCGTAATTGGTTGCCATGGCGACGGTGATGTCATAATTGGTTGCCATGGCGACGGTGATGTCATAATTGGTTGCCATGGCGATGATGCCTTAATACGTTGCCATGGCGACGGTGATGTCATAATTGGTTGCCATGGCGACAATGATGCCTTAATACATTGCCATGGCGATGATGTCATAATTGGTTGCCATGGTGACGGTGATGTCATAATTGGTTGCCATGGCGACGATGATGCCTTAATACGTTCCCATGGCGATGATGTCATAATTGGTTGCCATGGCAACGTTGATGTCATAATTGGTTGCCATGGCGACGATGATGACTTAATACGTTGACATGGCGATGATGTCATAATTGGTTTCCATGGCGACGGTGATGTCATAATTTTTTGCCATGGCGACGGTGATGTCATAATTGGTTGCCATGGCGATGATGTCATAATTGGTTGCCATGGCGACGGTGATGTCATAATTGGTTGCCATGGCGACGATGATGCCTTAATACATTGCCATGGCGATGATGTCATAATTGGTTGCCATGGCGACGGTGATGTCATAATTGGTTGCCATGGCGACGGTGATGTCATAATTGGTTGCCATGGCAATGATGTCATAATTGGTTGCCATGGCGACGGTGATGTCATAATTGGTTGCCATGGCGACGATGATGCCTTAATACGTTGCCATGGCGATGATGTCATAATTGGTTGCCATGGCGACGGTGATGTCATAATTGGTTGCCATGGCGACGGTGATGTCATAATTGGTTGCCATGGCGACAATGATTTCATAATTGGTTGCCATGGCGACGATGATGCCTTAATACGTTGACATGGCGATGATGTCATAATTGGTTGCCATGGCGACGGTGATGTCATAATTGGTTGCCATGGCGACGATGATGCCTTAATACGTTGCCATGGCGATGATGTCATAATTGGTTGCCATGGCGACGGTGATGTCATAATTGGTTGCCATGGCGACTGTGATGTCATAATTGGTTGCCATGGCGACAATGATGTCATAATTGGTTGCCATGGCGACGATGATGCCTTAATACGTTGACATGGCGATGATGTCATAATTGGTTGCCATGGTGACGGTGATGTCATAATTGGTTGCCATGGCGACGATGATGCCTTAATACGTTGCCATGGCGATGATGTCATAATTGGTTGCCATGGCGATGATGATGCCTTAATACGTTGCCATGGCGACGGTGATGTCATAATTTGTTGCCATGTCGATGATGATGTCATAATTGGTTGCCATGGCGACGGTGATGTCATAATTGGTTGCTATGGCTACGATGATGTCATAATTGGTTGCCATGGAGACTATGATGCCTTAATACGTTGCCATGGCGACGGTGATATCATTGGTTGCCATGGCTACGGTGATGTCATAATTGGTTGCCATGGCGGTGATGTCATAATTGGTTGCCATGGTGACGGTGATGTCATAATTGGTTGCCATGGCGACGATGATGCCTTAATACGTTGCCATGATGATGTCATAATTGGTTGCCATGGCGATGGTGATGTCATAATTGGTTGCCATGGCGATGGTGATGTCATAATTGGTTGCCATGGCGACAATAATGTCATAATTGGTTGCCATGGCGACGATGATGCCTTAATACGTTGACATGGCGATGATGTCATAATTGGTTGCCATGGCGACGGTGATGTCATAATTGGTTTCCATGGCGACGATGATGCCTTAATACGTTGCATGGCGATGATGTCATAATTGGTTGCCATGGCAAAGATGATGCCTTAATACGTTGCCATGGCGACGGTGATGTCATAATTTGTTGCCATGGTGATGATGATGTCATACCATGGCGACGGTGATGTCATAATTGGTTGCCATGGCGACGATGATGTCATAATTGGTTGCCATGGAGACGATGATGCCTTAATACGTTGCCATGGCGATGATGTCATAAATGGTTGCCATGGCGACGGTGATGTCATAATTGATTGCCATGGCGACGATTATGCCTTAATACGTTGCCATGGCGATGATGTCATAATTGGTTGCCATGGCGACGGTGATGTCATAATTGGTTGCCATGGCGACGGTGATGTCATAATTGGTTGCCATGGCGACAATGATGTCATAATTGGTTGCCATGGCGACGATGATGCCTTAATATGTTGCCATGGCGATGATGTCATAATTGGTTGCCATGGCGACGGTGATGTCATAATTGGTTGCCATGGTGACGGTGATGTCATAATTGGTTGCCATGGCGACAATGATGTCATAATTGGTTGCCATGGTGACGATGATGCCTTAATACGTTGCCATGGCTATGATGTCATAATTGGTTGCCATGGCGACGGTGATGTCATAATTGGTTGCCATGGCGACGATGATGCCTTAATACGTTGCCATGGCGATGATGTCATAATTGGTTGCCATGGTGACGGTGATGTAATAATTGGTTGCCATGGCGATGTTGATGTCATAATTCTTTGCCATGGCGACAATGATGTCATGATTGGTTGCCATGGCGACGATGATGCCTTAATATGTTGCCATGGCGACGGTGATGTCATAATTTGTTGCCATGGCGATGATGATGTCATAATTGGTTGCCATGGCGACGGTGATGTCATAATTGGTTGCCATGGCGACGATGATGCCTTAATACGTTGCCATGGCAATGATGTCATAAATGGTTGCCATGGCGACGGTGATGTCATAATTCGTTTGCCATGGTGACGGTGATGTCATAATTGGTTGCCATGGTGACGGTGATGTCATAATTGGTTGCCATGGCGACGGTGATGTCATAATTGGTTGCCATGACGATGATGATGTCATAATTGGTTGCCATGGCGATGATGTCATAATTGGTTGCCATGGCGATTATGTCATAATTGGTTGCCATGGCGACGATGATACCTTAATACGTTGCCATGGCGATGAAGTCATAATTGGTTGCCATGGCGATGATGATGTCATAATAGGTTGCCATGGCGACGGTGAGGTCATAATTGGTTGCCATGGCGATGATGTCATAATAGGTTGCCATGGCGATGATGTCATAATAGGTTGCCATGGCGACGGTGATGTCATAATTGGTTGCCATGGCGACGGTGATGTAATAATTGGTTGCCATGGCGACGATGATGCCTTAATACGTTGCCATGGCGACGATGATGCCTTAATATGTTGCCATGGCGACGGTGATGTCATAATTGGTTGCCATGGCGACGGTGATGTCATAATTGGTTGCATTGGCGACGGTGATGTCATAATTGGTTGCCATGACGATGATGATGTCATAATTGGTTGCCATGGCGATGATGTCATAATTGGTTGCCATGGCGACGGTGATGTCATAATTGGTTGCCATGGCGACGATGATGCCTTAATACGTTGCCATGGCGACGGTGATGTCATAATTGGTTGCCATGGCGACGATGATGCCTTAATACGTTGCCATGGCGATGATGTCATAATTGGTTGCCATGGAGACGATGATGCCTTAATACGTTGCCATGGCGATGATGTCATAAATGGTTGCCATGGCGACGGTGATGTCATAATTGATTGCCATGGCGACGATTATGCCTTAATACGTTGCCATGGCGATGATGTCATAATTGGTTGCCATGGCGACGGTGATGTCATAATTGGTTGCCATGGCGACGGTGATGTCATAATTGGTTGCCATGGCGACAATGATGTCATAATTGGTTGCCATGGCGACGATGATGCCTTAATATGTTGCCATGGCGATGATGTCATAATTGGTTGCCATGGCGACGGTGATGTCATAATTGGTTGCCATGGTGACGGTGATGTCATAATTGGTTGCCATGGCGACAATGATGTCATAATTGGTTGCCATGGTGACGATGATGCCTTAATACGTTGCCATGGCGATGATGTCATAATTGGTTGCCATGGCGACGGTGATGTCATAATTGGTTGCCATGGCGACGATGATGCCTTAATACGTTGCCATGGCGATGATGTCATAATTGGTTGCCATGGTGACGGTGATGTAATAATTGGTTGCCATGGCGATGTTGATGTCATAATTCTTTGCCATGGCGACAATGATGTCATGATTGGTTGCCATGGCGACGATGATGCCTTAATATGTTGCCATGGCGACGGTGATGTCATAATTTGTTGCCATGGCGATGATGATGTCATAATTGGTTGCCATGGCGACGGTGATGTCATAATTGGTTGCCATGGCGACGATGATGCCTTAATACGTTGCCATGGCAATGATGTCATAAATGGTTGCCATGGCGACGGTGATGTCATAATTCGTTTGCCATGGTGACGGTGATGTCATAATTGGTTGCCATGGTGACGGTGATGTCATAATTGGTTGCCATGGCGACGGTGATGTCATAATTGGTTGCCATGACGATGATGATGTCATAATTGGTTGCCATGGCGATGATGTCATAATTGGTTGCCATGGCGATTATGTCATAATTGGTTGCCATGGCGACGATGATACCTTAATACGTTGCCATGGCGATGAAGTCATAATTGGTTGCCATGGCGATGATGATGTCATAATAGGTTGCCATGGCGACGGTGAGGTCATAATTGGTTGCCATGGCGATGATGATGTCATAATAGGTTGCCATGGCGACGGTGAGGTCATAATTGGTTGCCTTTTCGACGATGATGCCTTAATACGTTGCCATGGCGATGATGTCATAATTGGTTGCCATGGCGACGGTGATGTCATAATTGGTTGCCATGGCGACGGTGATGTCATAATTGGTTGCCATGGCGACAATAATGTCATAATTGGTTGCCATGGCGACGATGATGCCTTAATACGTTGACATGGCGATGATGTCATAATTGGTTGCCATGGCGACGGTGATGTCATAATTGGTTTCCATGGCGACGATGATGCCTTAATACGTTGCATGGCGATGATGTCATAATTGGTTGCCATGGCAAAGATGATGCCTTAATACGTTGCCATGGCGACGGTGATGTCATAATTTGTTGCCATGGTGATGATGTCATGCCATGGCGACGGTGATGTCATAATTGGTTGCTATGGCAACGATGATGTCATAATTGGTTGCCATGGAGACTATGATGCCTTAATACGTTGACATGGCGACGGTGATATCATTGGTTGCCATGGCGACGGTGATGTCATAATTGGTTGCCATGGCGACGTTGATGTCATAATTTGTTGCCATGGCAATGATGATGTCATAATTGGTTGCCATGGCGACGGTGATGTCATAATTGGTTGCTATGGCGACGATGATGTCATAATTGGTTGCCATGGAGACGATGATGCCTTAATACGTTGCCATGGTGACGGTGATATCATAATTGGTTGCCATGGCGACGGTGATGTCATAATTGGTTGCCATGGCGACAATGATTTCATAATTGGTTGCCATGGCGACGATGATGCCTTAATACGTTGACATGGCGATGATGTCATAATTGGTTGCCATGGCGACGGTGATGTCATAATTGGTTGCCATGGCGACGATGATGCCTTAATACGTTGCCATGGCGATGATGTCATAATTGGTTGCCATGGCGACGGTGATGTCATAATTGGTTGCCATGGCGACGGTGATGTCATAATTGGTTGCCATGGCGACAATGATGTCATAATTGGTTGCCATGGCGACGATGATGCCTTAATACGTTGACATGGCGATGATGTCATAATTGGTTGCCATGGTGACGGTGATGTCATAATTGGTTGCCATGGCGACGATGATGCCTTAATACGTTGCCATGGCGATGATGTCATAATTGGTTGCCATGGCGATGATGATGCCTTAATACGTTGCCATGGCGACGGTGATGTCATAATTTGTTGCCATGTCGATGATGATGTCATAATTGGTTGCCATGGCGACGGTGATGTCATAATTGGTTGCTATGGCTACGATGATGTCATAATTGGTTGCCATGGAGACTATGATGCCTTAATACGTTGCCATGGCGACGGTGATATCATTGGTTGCCATGGCTACGGTGATGTCATAATTGGTTGCCATGGCGGTGATGTCATAATTGGTTGCCATGGTGACGGTGATGTCATAATTGGTTGCCATGGCGACGATGATGCCTTAATACGTTGCCATGATGATGATGTCATAATTGGTTGCCATGGCGATGGTGATGTCATAATTGGTTGCCATGGCGATGGTGATGTCATAATTGGTTGCCATGGCGACAATAATGTCATAATTGGTTGCCATGGCGACGATGATGCCTTAATACGTTGACATGGCGATGATGTCATAATTGGTTGCCATGGCGACGGTGATGTCATAATTGGTTTCCATGGCGACGATGATGCCTTAATACGTTGCATGGCGATGATGTCATAATTGGTTGCCATGGCAAAGATGATGCCTTAATACGTTGCCATGGCGACGGTGATGTCATAATTTGTTGCCATGGTGATGATGATGTCATACCATGGCGACGGTGATGTCATAATTGGTTGCCATGGCGACGATGATGTCATAATTGGTTGCCATGGAGACGATGATGCCTTAATACGTTGCCATGGCGATGATGTCATAAATGGTTGCCATGGCGACGGTGATGTCATAATTGATTGCCATGGCGACGATTATGCCTTAATACGTTGCCATGGCGATGATGTCATAATTGGTTGCCATGGCGACGGTGATGTCATAATTGGTTGCCATGGCGACGGTGATGTCATAATTGGTTGCCATGGCGACAATGATGTCATAATTGGTTGCCATGGCGACGATGATGCCTTAATATGTTGCCATGGCGATGATGTCATAATTGGTTGCCATGGCGACGGTGATGTCATAATTGGTTGCCATGGTGACGGTGATGTCATAATTGGTTGCCATGGCGACAATGATGTCATAATTGGTTGCCATGGTGACGATGATGCCTTAATACGTTGCCATGGCGATGATGTCATAATTGGTTGCCATGGCGACGGTGATGTCATAATTGGTTGCCATGGCGACGATGATGCCTTAATACGTTGCCATGGCGATGATGTCATAATTGGTTGCCATGGTGACGGTGATGTAATAATTGGTTGCCATGGCGATGTTGATGTCATAATTCTTTGCCATGGCGACAATGATGTCATGATTGGTTGCCATGGCGACGATGATGCCTTAATATGTTGCCATGGCGACGGTGATGTCATAATTTGTTGCCATGGCGATGATGATGTCATAATTGGTTGCCATGGCGACGGTGATGTCATAATTGGTTGCCATGGCGACGATGATGCCTTAATACGTTGCCATGGCAATGATGTCATAAATGGTTGCCATGGCGACGGTGATGTCATAATTCGTTTGCCATGGTGACGGTGATGTCATAATTGGTTGCCATGGTGACGGTGATGTCATAATTGGTTGCCATGGCGACGGTGATGTCATAATTGGTTGCCATGACGATGATGATGTCATAATTGGTTGCCATGGCGATGATGTCATAATTGGTTGCCATGGCGATTATGTCATAATTGGTTGCCATGGCGACGATGATACCTTAATACGTTGCCATGGCGATGAAGTCATAATTGGTTGCCATGGCGATGATGATGTCATAATAGGTTGCCATGGCGACGGTGAGGTCATAATTGGTTGCCATGGCGATGATGTCATAATAGGTTGCCATGGCGATGATGTCATAATAGGTTGCCATGGCGACGGTGATGTCATAATTGGTTGCCATGGCGACGGTGATGTAATAATTGGTTGCCATGGCGACGATGATGCCTTAATACGTTGCCATGGCGACGATGATGCCTTAATATGTTGCCATGGCGACGGTGATGTCATAATTGGTTGCCATGGCGACGGTGATGTCATAATTGGTTGCATTGGCGACGGTGATGTCATAATTGGTTGCCATGACGATGATGATGTCATAATTGGTTGCCATGGCGATGATGTCATAATTGGTTGCCATGGCGACGGTGATGTCATAATTGGTTGCCATGGCGACGATCATGCCTTAATACGTTGCCATGGCGACGGTGATGTCATAATTGGTTGCCATGGCGACGATGATGCCTTAATACGTTGCCATGGCGATGATGTCATAATTGGTTGCCATGGCGACGGTGATGTCATAATTGGTTGCCATGGCGACGATGATGCCTTAATACGTTGCCATGGCGATGATGTCATAATTGGTTGCCATGGCGACGATGATGCCTTAATACGTTGCCATGGTGACTGTGATGTCATAGTTTGTTGCCATGGCGATGATGATGTCATAATTGTTTGCCATGGCGACGGTGATGTCATAATTGGTTGCCATGGCGACGGTGATGTCATAATTGGTTGCCATGGCGACGATGATGCCTTAATACGTTGCCATGGCGATGATGTCATAATTGGTTGCCATGGCGACGGTGATGTCATAATTGGTTGCCATGGCGACGGTGATGTCATAATTGGTTGCCATGGCGACAATGATTTCATAAATGGTTGCCATGGCGACGATGATGCCTTAATACGTTGACATGGCGATGATGTCATAATTGGTTGCCATGGCAACGGTGATGTCATAATTGGTTGCCATGGCGACGGTTATGTCATAATTGGCTGCCATGGCGACAATGATGTCATAATTGGTTGCCATGGCGACGATGATGCCTTAATACGTTGACATGGCGATGATGTCATAATTGGTTGCCATGGTGACGGTGATGTCATAATTGGTTGCCATTGCGACGATGATGCCTTAATACGTTGCCATGGCGATTATGTCATAATTGGTTGCCATGGAGATGATGATGCCTTAATACATTGCCATGGCGACGGTGATGTCATAATTGGTTGCCATGGCGACGATGATGCCTTAATACGTTGCCATGTCGATTATGTCATAAATGGTTGCCATGGCGACGGTGATGTCATAATTGGTTGCCATGGCGACGATTATGCCTTAATACGTTGCCATGGCGATGATGTCATAATTGGTTGCCATGGCGATGGTGAAGTCATAATTGGTTGCCATGGCGACGGTGATGTCACAATTGGTTGCCATGGCGACAATGATGTCATAATTGGTTGCCATGGCGACGATGATGCCTTAATACGTTGCCATGGCGATGATGTCATAATTGGTTGCCATGGCGACGGTGATGTCATAATTGGTTGCCATGGCGACGGTGATGTCATAATTGGTTGCCATGGCGATGATGTCATAATTTGTTGCCATGGCGACGGTGATGTCATAATTGGTTACCATGGCGACGATGATGCCTTAATACATTGCCATGGCGATGATGCCTTAATACATTGCCATGGAGATGATGTCATAATTGGTTGCCATGGCGACGGTGATGTCATAATTGGTTGCCATGGCGACGATGATGCCTTAATACGTTGCCATGGCGATGATGTCATAATTGGTTGCCATGGCGACGATCATGCCTTAATACGTTGCCATGGCGATGATGTCATAATTGGTTGCCATGGCGACGGTGATGTCATAATTAGTTGCCATAGCGACGGTGATGTCATAATTGGTTTCCATGGCGACGATGATGCCTTAATACGTTGCCATGGCGACGGTGATATCATAATTGGTTGCCATGGTGACGGTGATGTCATAATTGGTTGCCATGGCGACGGTGATGTCATAATTGGTTGCCATGGCGACGATGATGCCTTAATACGTTGCCATGGCGATGATGTCATATTTGGTTGCCATGGCGATGGTGATGTCATAATTGGTTGCCATGGCGACGTGATGTCATAATTGGTTGCCATGGCGATGATGTCATAATTGGTTGCCATGGCGACGGTGATGTCATAATTGGTTGCCATGGAGACGATGATGCCTTAATATGTTGCCATGGCGATGATGTCATAATTGGTTGCCATGGCGACGATGATGCCTTAATACGTTGCCATGGCGATGATGTCATAATTGGTTGCCATGGCGACGGTGATGTCATAATTGGTTAACATGGCGACGGTAATGTCATAATTGGTTGACATGGCGATGATGTCATAATTGGTTGCCATGGCGATGATGATGCTTTAATACGTTGCCATGGCGACGATGAAGTCATAATTGGTTGCCATGGCGATGATGATGTCATAATTGGTTGCCATGGCGATTATGTCATAATTGGTTGCCATGGCGATGATGATGTCATAATTGGTTGCCATGGCGATGATGTCATAATTGGTTGCCATGGCGATGATGTCATAATTGGTTGCCATGACGATGATGTCATAATTGGTTGCCATGGTGACGATGATGCCTTAACACGTTGCCATGGCGACGGTGATGTCATAATTGGTTGCAATGGCGACGGTGATGTCATAATTGGTTGCCATGGCGACGATGATGTCTTAATACGTTGCCATGGCGACGGTGATGTCATTATTGGTTGCCATGGCGACGGTGATATCATAATTGGTTGCCATGGTGACGATGATGTCATAATTGGTTGCCATGGCGACGATGATGCCTTAATACGTTGCCATGGCGATGATGTCATAATTGGTTTCCATGGCGACGGTGATGTCATAATTGGTTGCCATGGCGACGATGATGCCTTAATACATTGCCATGGCGACGGTGATGTCATAATTGGTTGCCATGGCGATGATGTCATACTTGGTTGCCATGGCGACGGTGATGTCATAATTGGTTGCAATGGCGATGATGATGTCATAATTGGTTGCCATGGCGATTATGTCATAATTGGTTGCCATGGCGATGATGATGTCATAATTGGTTGCCATGGCGATGATGTCATAATTGGTTGCCATGGCGATGATGTCATAATTGGTTGCCATGACGATGATGTCATAATTGGTTGCCATGGTGACGATGATGCCTTAACACGTTGCCATGGCGACGGTGATGTCATAATTGGTTGCAATGGCGACGGTGATGTCATAATTGGTTGCCATGGCGACGATGATGTCTTAATACGTTGCCATGGCGACGGTGATGTCATTATTGGTTGCCATGGCGACGGTGATATCATAATTGGTTGCCATGGTGACGATGATGTCATAATTGGTTGCCATGGCGACGATGATGCCTTAATACGTTCCCATGGCGATGATGTCATAATTGTTTGCCATGGCGACGATCATGCCTTAATACATTGCCATGGCGATGATGTCATAATTGGTTGCCATGGCGACGGTGATGTCATAATTGGTTGCCATAGCGACGGTGATGTCATAATTGGTTGCCATGGCGACGATGATGGCTTAATACGTTGCCATGGCGACGGTGATATCATAATTGGTTGCCATGGCGACGGAGATGTCATAATTGGTTGCCATGGCGACGGTGATGTCATAATTGGTTGCCATGGCGACGATGATGCCTTAATACGTTGCCATGGTGATGATGTCATAATTGGTTGCCATGGCGACGGTGATGTCATAATTGGCTGCCATGGCGACGGTGATGTCATAATTGGTTGCCATGGCGATGATGTCATAATTGGTTGCCATGGCGACGGTGATGTCATAATTTGTTGCCATGGCGACGATGATGCCTTAATACGTTGCCATGGCGATGATGTCATAATTGGTTGCCATGGCGACAATGATGCCTTAATACGTTGCCATGGCAACGGTGATGTCATAATTGGTTGCCTTTTCGACGATGATGCCTTAATACGTTGCCATGGCGATGATGTCATAATTGGTTGCCATGGCGACGGTGATGTCATAATTGGTTGCCATGGCGACGGTGATGTCATAATTGGTTGCCATGGCGACAATAATGTCATAATTGGTTGCCATGGCGACGATGATGCCTTAATACGTTGACATGGCGATGATGTCATAATTGGTTGCCATGGCGACGGTGATGTCATAATTGGTTTCCATGGCGACGATGATGCCTTAATACGTTGCATGGCGATGATGTCATAATTGGTTGCCATGGCAAAGATGATGCCTTAATACGTTGCCATGGCGACGGTGATGTCATAATTTGTTGCCATGGTGATGATGTCATGCCATGGCGACGGTGATGTCATAATTGGTTGCTATGGCAACGATGATGTCATAATTGGTTGCCATGGAGACTATGATGCCTTAATACGTTGACATGGCGACGGTGATATCATTGGTTGCCATGGCGACGGTGATGTCATAATTGGTTGCCATGGCGACGTTGATGTCATAATTTGTTGCCATGGCAATGATGATGTCATAATTGGTTGCCATGGCGACGGTGATGTCATAATTGGTTGCTATGGCGACGATGATGTCATAATTGGTTGCCATGGAGACGATGATGCCTTAATACGTTGCCATGGTGACGGTGATATCATAATTGGTTGCCATGGCGACGGTGATGTCATAATTGGTTGCCATGGCGACGGTGATGCCTTGATACGTTGCCATGGCGACGGTGATGTCGTAATTGGTTGCCATGGCGACGGTGATGTCATAATTGGTTGCCATGGCGACGGTGATGTCATAATTGGTTGCCATGGCGATGATGCCTTAATACGTTGCCATGGCGACGGTGATGTCATAATTGGTTGCCATGGCGACAATGATGCCTTAATACATTGCCATGGCGATGATGTCATAATTGGTTGCCATGGTGACGGTGATGTCATAATTGGTTGCCATGGCGACGATGATGCCTTAATACGTTCCCATGGCGATGATGTCATAATTGGTTGCCATGGCAACGTTGATGTCATAATTGGTTGCCATGGCGACGATGATGACTTAATACGTTGACATGGCGATGATGTCATAATTGGTTTCCATGGCGACGGTGATGTCATAATTTTTTGCCATGGCGACGGTGATGTCATAATTGGTTGCCATGGCGATGATGTCATAATTGGTTGCCATGGCGACGGTGATGTCATAATTGGTTGCCATGGCGACGATGATGCCTTAATACATTGCCATGGCGATGATGTCATAATTGGTTGCCATGGCGACGGTGATGTCATAATTGGTTGCCATGGCGACGGTGATGTCATAATTGGTTGCCATGGCAATGATGTCATAATTGGTTGCCATGGCGACGGTGATGTCATAATTGGTTGCCATGGCGACGATGATGCCTTAATACGTTGCCATGGCGATGATGTCATAATTGGTTGCCATGGCGACGGTGATGTCATAATTGGTTGCCATGGCGACGGTGATGTCATAATTGGTTGCCATGGCGACAATGATTTCATAATTGGTTGCCATGGCGACGATGATGCCTTAATACGTTGACATGGCGATGATGTCATAATTGGTTGCCATGGCGACGGTGATGTCATAATTGGTTGCCATGGCGACGATGATGCCTTAATACGTTGCCATGGCGATGATGTCATAATTGGTTGCCATGGCGACGGTGATGTCATAATTGGTTGCCATGGCGACTGTGATGTCATAATTGGTTGCCATGGCGACAATGATGTCATAATTGGTTGCCATGGCGACGATGATGCCTTAATACGTTGACATGGCGATGATGTCATAATTGGTTGCCATGGTGACGGTGATGCCTTAATACGTTGCCATGGTGATGATGTCATAATTGGTTGCCATGGCGACGGTGATGTCATAATTGGCTGCCATGGCGACGGTGATGTCATAATTGGTTGCCATGGCGATGATGTCATAATTGGTTGCCATGGCGACGGTGATGTCATAATTTGTTGCCATGGCGACGATGATGCCTTAATACGTTGCCATGGCGATGATGTCATAATTGGTTGCCATGGCGACAATGATGCCTTAATACGTTGCCATGGCAACGGTGATGTCATAATTGGTTGCCATGGCGACGATGATGCCTTAATACGTTGCCATGGCGATGATGTCATAATTGGTTGCCATGGCGATGATGATGCCTTAATACGTTGCCATGGCGACGGTGATGTCATAATTTGTTGCCATGTCGATGATGATGTCATAATTGGTTGCCATGGCGACGGTGATGTCATAATTGGTTGCTATGGCTACGATGATGTCATAATTGGTTGCCATGGAGACTATGATGCCTTAATACGTTGCCATGGCGACGGTGATATCATTGGTTGCCATGGCTACGGTGATGTCATAATTGGTTGCCATGGCGGTGATGTCATAATTGGTTGCCATGGTGACGGTGATGTCATAATTGGTTGCCATGGCGACGATGATGCCTTAATACGTTGCCATGATGATGATGTCATAATTGGTTGCCATGGCGATGGTGATGTCATAATTGGTTGCCATGGCGATGGTGATGTCATAATTGGTTGCCATGGCGACAATAATGTCATAATTGGTTGCCATGGCGACGATGATGCCTTAATACGTTGACATGGCGATGATGTCATAATTGGTTGCCATGGCGACGGTGATGTCATAATTGGTTTCCATGGCGACGATGATGCCTTAATACGTTGCATGGCGATGATGTCATAATTGGTTGCCATGGTGATGATGATGTCATACCATGGCGACGGTGATGTCATAATTGGTTGCCATGGCGACGATGATGTCATAATTGGTTGCCATGGAGACGATGATGCCTTAATACGTTGCCATGGCGATGATGTCATAAATGGTTGCCATGGCGACGGTGATGTCATAATTGATTGCCATGGCGACGATTATGCCTTAATACGTTGCCATGGCGATGATGTCATAATTGGTTGCCATGGCGACGGTGATGTCATAATTGGTTGCCATGGCGACGGTGATGTCATAATTGGTTGCCATGGCGACAATGATGTCATAATTGGTTGCCATGGCGACGATGATGCCTTAATATGTTGCCATGGCGATGATGTCATAATTGGTTGCCATGGCGACGGTGATGTCATAATTGGTTGCCATGGTGACGGTGATGTCATAATTGGTTGCCATGGCGACAATGATGTCATAATTGGTTGCCATGGTGACGATGATGCCTTAATACGTTGCCATGGCTATGATGTCATAATTGGTTGCCATGGCGACGGTGATGTCATAATTGGTTGCCATGGCGACGATGATGCCTTAATACGTTGCCATGGCGATGATGTCATAATTGGTTGCCATGGTGACGGTGATGTAATAATTGGTTGCCATGGCGATGTTGATGTCATAATTCTTTGCCATGGCGACAATGATGTCATGATTGGTTGCCATGGCGACGATGATGCCTTAATATGTTGCCATGGCGACGGTGATGTCATAATTTGTTGCCATGGCGATGATGATGTCATAATTGGTTGCCATGGCGACGGTGATGTCATAATTGGTTGCCATGGCGACGATGATGCCTTAATACGTTGCCATGGCAATGATGTCATAAATGGTTGCCATGGCGACGGTGATGTCATAATTCGTTTGCCATGGTGACGGTGATGTCATAATTGGTTGCCATGGTGACGGTGATGTCATAATTGGTTGCCATGGCGACGGTGATGTCATAATTGGTTGCCATGACGATGATGATGTCATAATTGGTTGCCATGGCGATGATGTCATAATTGGTTGCCATGGCGATTATGTCATAATTGGTTGCCATGGCGACGATGATACCTTAATACGTTGCCATGGCGATGAAGTCATAATTGGTTGCCATGGCGATGATGATGTCATAATAGGTTGCCATGGCGACGGTGAGGTCATAATTGGTTGCCATGGCGATGATGTCATAATAGGTTGCCATGGCGATGATGTCATAATAGGTTGCCATGGCGACGGTGATGTCATAATTGGTTGCCATGGCGACGGTGATGTAATAATTGGTTGCCATGGCGACGATGATGCCTTAATACGTTGCCATGGCGACGATGATGCCTTAATATGTTGCCATGGCGACGGTGATGTCATAATTGGTTGCCATGGCGACGGTGATGTCATAATTGGTTGCATTGGCGACGGTGATGTCATAATTGGTTGCCATGACGATGATGATGTCATAATTGGTTGCCATGGCGATGATGTCATAATTGGTTGCCATGGCGACGGTGATGTCATAATTGGTTGCCATGGCGACGATGATGCCTTAATACGTTGCCATGGCGACGGTGATGTCATAATTGGTTGCCATGGCGACGATGATGCCTTAATACGTTGCCATGGCGATGATGTCATAATTGGTTGCCATGGAGACGATGATGCCTTAATACGTTGCCATGGCGATGATGTCATAAATGGTTGCCATGGCGACGGTGATGTCATAATTGATTGCCATGGCGACGATTATGCCTTAATACGTTGCCATGGCGATGATGTCATAATTGGTTGCCATGGCGACGGTGATGTCATAATTGGTTGCCATGGCGACGGTGATGTCATAATTGGTTGCCATGGCGACAATGATGTCATAATTGGTTGCCATGGCGACGATGATGCCTTAATATGTTGCCATGGCGATGATGTCATAATTGGTTGCCATGGCGACGGTGATGTCATAATTGGTTGCCATGGTGACGGTGATGTCATAATTGGTTGCCATGGCGACAATGATGTCATAATTGGTTGCCATGGTGACGATGATGCCTTAATACGTTGCCATGGCGATGATGTCATAATTGGTTGCCATGGCGACGGTGATGTCATAATTGGTTGCCATGGCGACGATGATGCCTTAATACGTTGCCATGGCGATGATGTCATAATTGGTTGCCATGGTGACGGTGATGTAATAATTGGTTGCCATGGCGATGTTGATGTCATAATTCTTTGCCATGGCGACAATGATGTCATGATTGGTTGCCATGGCGACGATGATGCCTTAATATGTTGCCATGGCGACGGTGATGTCATAATTTGTTGCCATGGCGATGATGATGTCATAATTGGTTGCCATGGCGACGGTGATGTCATAATTGGTTGCCATGGCGACGATGATGCCTTAATACGTTGCCATGGCAATGATGTCATAAATGGTTGCCATGGCGACGGTGATGTCATAATTCGTTTGCCATGGTGACGGTGATGTCATAATTGGTTGCCATGGTGACGGTGATGTCATAATTGGTTGCCATGGCGACGGTGATGTCATAATTGGTTGCCATGACGATGATGATGTCATAATTGGTTGCCATGGCGATGATGTCATAATTGGTTGCCATGGCGATTATGTCATAATTGGTTGCCATGGCGACGATGATACCTTAATACGTTGCCATGGCGATGAAGTCATAATTGGTTGCCATGGCGATGATGATGTCATAATAGGTTGCCATGGCGACGGTGAGGTCATAATTGGTTGCCATGGCGATGATGTCATAATAGGTTGCCATGGCGATGATGTCATAATAGGTTGCCATGGCGACGGTGATGTCATAATTGGTTGCCATGGCGACGGTGATGTAATAATTGGTTGCCATGGCGACGATGATGCCTTAATACGTTGCCATGGCGACGATGATGCCTTAATATGTTGCCATGGCGACGGTGATGTCATAATTGGTTGCCATGGCGACGGTGATGTCATAATTGGTTGCATTGGCGACGGTGATGTCATAATTGGTTGCCATGACGATGATGATGTCATAATTGGTTGCCATGGCGATGATGTCATAATTGGTTGCCATGGCGACGGTGATGTCATAATTGGTTGCCATGGCGACGATGATGCCTTAATACGTTGCCATGGCGACGGTGATGTCATAATTGGTTGCCATGGCGACGATGATGCCTTAATACGTTGCCATGGCGATGATGTCATAATTGGTTGCCATGGCGACGGTGATGTCATAATTGGTTGCCATGGCGACGATGATGCCTTAATACGTTGCCATGGCGATGATGTCATAATTGGTTGCCATGGCGACGATGATGCCTTAATACGTTGCCATGGTGACTGTGATGTCATAGTTTGTTGCCATGGCGATGATGATGTCATAATTGTTTGCCATGGCGACGGTGATGTCATAATTGGTTGCCATGGCGACGGTGATGTCATAATTGGTTGCCATGGCGACGATGATGCCTTAATACGTTGCCATGGCGATGATGTCATAATTGGTTGCCATGGCGACGGTGATGTCATAATTGGTTGCCATGGCGACGGTGATGTCATAATTGGTTGCCATGGCGACAATGATTTCATAAATGGTTGCCATGGCGACGATGATGCCTTAATACGTTGACATGGCGATGATGTCATAATTTTTTGCCATGGCAACGGTGATGTCATAATTGGTTGCCATGGCGACGGTTATGTCATAATTGGCTGCCATGGCGACAATGATGTCATAATTGGTTGCCATGGCGACGATGATGCCTTAATACGTTGACATGGCGATGATGTCATAATTGGTTGCCATGGTGACGGTGATGTCATAATTGGTTGCCATTGCGACGATGATGCCTTAATACGTTGCCATGGCGATTATGTCATAATTGGTTGCCATGGAGATGATGATGCCTTAATACATTGCCATGGCGACGGTGATGTCATAATTTGTTGCCATGTCGATGATGATGTCATAATTGGTTGCCATGGCGACGGTGATGTCATAATTGGTTGCTATGGCGACGATGATGTCATAATTGGTTGCCATGGAGACTATGATGCCTTAATACGTTGCCATGGCGACGGTGATATCATTGGTTGCCATGGCTACGGTGATGTCATAATTGGTTGCCATGGCGGTGATGTCATAATTGGTTGCCATGGTGACGGTGATGTCATAACTGGTTGCCATGGCGACGATGATGCCTTGATACGTTGCCATGGCGATGATGTCATAATTGGTTGCCATGGCAACGGTGATGTCATAATTGGTTGCCATGGCGACGATGATGCCTTAATACGTTGACATGGTGATGATGTCATAATTGGTTGCCATGGCGACGGTGATGTCATAATTTTTTGCCATGGCGACGGTGATGTCATAATTGGTTGCCATGGCGATAATGTCATAATTGGTTGCCATGGCGACGGTGATGTCATAATTGGTTGCCATGGCGACGATGATGCCTTAATACGTTGCCATGGCGATGATGTCATAATTGGTTGCCATGGCGACGGTGATGTCATAATTGGTTGCCATGGCGACTGTGATGTCATAATTGGTTGCCATGGCGACAATGATTTCATAATTGGTTGCCATGGCGACGATGATGCCTTAATACGTTGACATGGCGATGATGTCATAATTGGTTGCCATGGCGACGCTGATGTCACAATTGGTTGCCATGGCGACGATGATGCCTTAATACGTTGCCATGGCGATGATGTCATAATTGGTTGCCATGGCGACGGTGATGTCATAATTGGTTGCCATGGCGACGGTGATGTCATAATTGGTTGCCATGGCGACAATGATGTCATAATTGGTTGCCATGGCGACGATGATGCCTTAATACGTTGACAAGGCGATGATTTCATAATTGGTTGCCATGGCGACGGTGATGTCATAATTGGTTGCCATGGCGACGATGATGCCTTAATACGTTGCCATGGCGATGATGTCATAATTGGTTGCCATGGCGATGATGATGCCTTAATACGTTGCCATGGCGACGGTGATGTCATAATTTGTTGCCATGGCGATGATGATGTCATAATTGGTTGCCATGGCGATGGTGATGTCATAATTGGTTGCTATGGCGACGATGATGTCATAATTGGTTGCCATGGAGACTATGATGCCTTAATACGTTGCCATGGCGACGGTGATATCATTGGTTGCCATGGCGACGGTGATGTCATAATTAGTTGCCATGGCGATGATGTCATAATTGGTTGCCATGGCGACGGTGATGTCATAATTGGTTGCCATGGCGACGATGATGCCTTAATACGTTGCCATGGTGATGATGTCATAATTGGTTGCCATGGCGATGGTGATGTCATAATTGGTTGCCATGGCGACGGTGATGTCATAATTGGTTGCCATGGCGACAATGATGTCATAATTGGTTGCCATGGCGACGATGATGCCTTAATACGTTGACATGGCGATGATGTCATAATTGGTTGCCATGGCGACGGTGATGTCATAATTGGTTTCCATGGCGACGATGATGCCTTAATACGTTGCATGGCGATGATGTCATAATTGGTTGCCATGGCAAAGATGATGCCTTAATACGTTGCCATGGCGACGGTGATGTCATAATTTGTTGCCATGGCGATGGTGATGTCATAATTGGTTGCCATGGCGACGGTGATTTCATAATTGGTTGCTCTGGCGACGATGATGTCATAATTGGTTGCCATGGAGATGATGATGCCTTAATACGTTGCCATGTCGATTATGTCATAAATGGTTGCCATGGCGATGGTGATGTCATAATTGGTTGCCATGGCGACGATTATGCCTTAATACGTTGCCATGGCGATGATGTCATAATTGGTTGCCATGGCGATGGTGAAGTCATAATTGGTTGCCATGGCGACGGTGATGTCACAATTGGTTGCCATGGCGACAATGATGTCATAATTGGTTGCCATGGCGACGATGATGCCTTAATACGTTGCCATGGCGATGATGTCATAATTGGTTGCCATGGCGACGGTGATGTCATAATTGGTTGCCATGGCGACGGTGATGTCATAATTGGTTGCCATGGCGATGATGTCATAATTTGTTGCCATGGCGACGGTGATGTCATAATTGGTTACCATGGCGACGATGATGCCTTAATACATTGCCATGGCGATGATGCCTTAATACATTGCCATGGCGATGATGTCATAATTGGTTGCCATGGCGACGGTGATGTCATAATTGGTTGCCATGGCGACGATGATGCCTTAATACGTTGCCATGGCGATGATGTCATAATTGGTTGCCATGGCGACGATCATGCCTTAATACGTTGCCATGGCGATGATGTCATAATTGGTTGCCATGGCGACGGTGATGTCATAATTAGTTGCCATAGCGACGGTGATGTCATAATTGGTTGCCATGGCGACGATGATGCCTTAATACGTTGCCATGGCGACGGTGATATCATAATTGGTTGCCATGGTGACGGTGATGTCATAATTGGTTGCCATGGCGACGGTGATGTCATAATTGGTTGCCATGGCGACGATGATGCCTTAATACGTTGCCATGGCGATGATGTCATATTTGGTTGCCATGGCGATGGTGATGTCATAATTGGTTGCCATGGCGACGTGATGTCATAATTGGTTGCCATGGCGATGATGTCATAATTGGTTGCCATGGCGACGGTGATGTCATAATTGGTTGCCATGGAGACGATGATGCCTTAATATGTTGCCATGGCGATGATGTCATAATTGGTTGCCATGGCGACGATGATGCCTTAATACGTTGCCATGGCGATGATGTCATAATTGGTTGCCATGGCGACGGTGATGTCATAATTGGTTAACATGGCGACGGTAATGTCATAATTGGTTGACATGGCGATGATGTCATAATTGGTTGCCATGGCGATGATGATGCTTTAATACGTTGCCATGGCGACGATGAAGTCATAATTGGTTGCCATGGCGATGATGATGTCATAATTGGTTGCCATGGCGATTATGTCATAATTGGTTGCCATGGCGATGATGATGTCATAATTGGTTGCCATGGCGATGATGTCATAATTGGTTGCCATGGCGATGATGTCATAATTGGTTGCCATGACGATGATGTCATAATTGGTTGCCATGGTGACGATGATGCCTTAACACGTTGCCATGGCGACGGTGATGTCATAATTGGTTGCAATGGCGACGGTGATGTCATAATTGGTTGCCATGGCGACGATGATGTCTTAATACGTTGCCATGGCGACGGTGATGTCATTATTGGTTGCCATGGCGACGGTGATATCATAATTGGTTGCCATGGTGACGATGATGTCATAATTGGTTGCCATGGCGACGATGATGCCTTAATACGTTGCCATGGCGATGATGTCATAATTGGTTTCCATGGCGACGGTGATGTCATAATTGGTTGCCATGGCGACGATGATGCCTTAATACATTGCCATGGCGACGGTGATGTCATAATTGGTTGCCATGGCGATGATGTCATACTTGGTTGCCATGGCGACGGTGATGTCATAATTGGTTGCAATGGTGACGATGATGTCATAATTGGTTGCCATGGCGATGGTGATGTCATAATTGGTTGCCATGGCGATGATGATGTCATAATTGGTTGCCATGTTGACGATGATGCCTTAATACGTTCCCATGGCGATGATGTCATAATTGTTTGCCATGGCGACGATCATGCCTTAATACATTGCCATGGCGATGATGTCATAATTGGTTGCCATGGCGACGGTGATGTCATAATTGGTTGCCATAGCGACGGTGATGTCATAATTGGTTGCCATGGCGACGATGATGCCTTAATACGTTGCCATGGCGACGGTGATATCATAATTGGTTGCCATGGCGACGGAGATGTCATAATTGGTTGCCATGGCGACGGTGATGTCATAATTGGTTGCCATGGCGACGATGATGCCTTAATACGTTGCCATGGTGATGATGTCATAATTGGTTGCCATGGCTACGGTGATGTCATAATTGGCTGCCATGGCGACGGTGATGTCATACTTGGTTGCCATGGCGATGATGTCATAATTGGTTGCCATGGCGACGGTGATGTCATAATTTGTTGCCATGGCGACGATGATGCCTTAATACGTTGCCATGGCGATGATGTCATAATTGGTTGCCATGGCGACAATGATGCCTTAATACGTTGCCATGGCAACGGTGATGTCATAATTGGTTGCCTTTTCGACGATGATGCCTTAATACGTTGCCATGGCGATGATGTCATAATTGGTTGCCATGGCGACGGTGATGTCATAATTGGTTGCCATGGCGACGGTGATGTCATAATTGGTTGCCATGGCGACAATAATGTCATAATTGGTTGCCATGGCGACGATGATGCCTTAATACGTTGACATGGCGATGATGTCATAATTGGTTGCCATGGCGACGGTGATGTCATAATTGGTTTCCATGGCGACGATGATGCCTTAATACGTTGCATGGCGATGATGTCATAATTGGTTGCCATGGCAAAGATGATGCCTTAATACGTTGCCATGGCGACGGTGATGTCATAATTTGTTGCCATGGTGATGATGTAATGCCATGGCGACGGTGATGTCATAATTGGTTGCTATGGCAACGATGATGTCATAATTGGTTGCCATGGAGACTATGATGCCTTAATACGTTGACATGGCGACGGTGATATCATTGGTTGCCATGGCGACGGTGATGTCATAATTGGTTGCCATGGCGACGTTGATGTCATAATTTGTTGCCATGGCAATGATGATGTCATAATTGGTTGCCATGGCGACGGTGATGTCATAATTGGTTGCTATGGCGACGATGATGTCATAATTGGTTGCCATGGAGACGATGATGCCTTAATACGTTGCCATGGTGACGGTGATATCATAATTGGTTGCCATGGCGACGGTGATGTCATAATTGGTTGCCATGGCGACGGTGATGCCTTGATACGTTGCCATGGCGACGGTGATGTCGTAATTGGTTGCCATGGCGACGGTGATGTCATAATTGGTTGCCATGGCGACGGTGATGTCATAATTGGTTGCCATGGTGATGATGCCTTAATACGTTGCCATGGCGACGGTGATGTCATAATTGGTTGCCATGGCGACAATGATGCCTTAATACATTGCCATGGCGATGATGTCATAATTGGTTGCCATGGTGACGGTGATGTCATAATTGGTTGCCATGGCGACGATGATGCCTTAATACGTTCCCATGGCGATGATGTCATAATTGGTTGCCATGGCAACGGTGATGTCATAATTGGTTGCCATGGCGACGATGATGACTTAATACGTTGACATGGCGATGATGTCATAATTGGTTTCCATGGCGACGGTGATGTCATAATTTTTTGCCATGGCGACGGTGATGTCATAATTGGTTGCCATGGCGATGATGTCATAATTGGTTGCCATGGCGACGGTGATGTCATAATTGGTTGCCATGGCGACGATGATGCCTTAATACATTGCCATGGCGATGATGTCATAATTGGTTGCCATGGCGACGGTGATGTCATAATTGGTTGCCATGGCGACGGTGATGTCATAATTGGTTGCCATGGCAATGATGTCATAATTGGTTGCCATGGCGACGGTGATGTCATAATTGGTTGCCATGGCGACGATGATGCCTTAATACGTTGCCATGGCGATGATGTCATAATTGGTTGCCATGGCGACGGTGATGTCATAATTGGTTGCCATGGTGACGGTGATGTCATAATTGGTTGCCATGGCGACAATGATTTCATAATTGGTTGCCATGGCGACGATGATGCCTTAATACGTTGACATGGCGATGATGTCATAATTGGTTGCCATGGCGACGGTGATGTCATAATTGGTTGCCATGGCGACGATGATGCCTTAATACGTTGCCATGGCGATGATGTCATAATTGGTTGCCATGGCGACGGTGATGTCATAATTGGTTGCCATGGCGACGGTGATGTCATAATTGGTTGCCATGGCGACAATGATGTCATAATTGGTTGCCATGGCGACGATGATGCCTTAATACGTTGACATGGCGATGATGTCATAATTGGTTGCCATGGTGACGGTGATGTCATAATTGGTTGCCATGGCGACGATGATGCCTTAATACGTTGCCATGGCGATGATGTCATAATTGGTTGCCATGGCGATGATGATGCCTTAATACGTTGCCATGGCGACGGTGATGTCATAATTTGTTGCCATGTCGATGATGTTGTCATAATTGGTTGCCATGGCGACGGTGATGTCATAATTGGTTGCTATGGCTACGATGATGTCATAATTGGTTGCCATGGAGACTATGATGCCTTAATACGTTGCCATGGCGACGGTGATATCATTGGTTGCCATGGCTACGGTGATGTCATAATTGGTTGCCATGGCGGTGATGTCATAATTGGTTGCCATGGTGACGGTGATGTCATAATTGGTTGCCATGGCGACGATGATGCCTTAATACGTTGCCATGATGATGATGTCATAATTGGTTGCCATGGCGATGGTGATGTCATAATTGGTTGCCATGGCGATGGTGATGTCATAATTGGTTGCCATGGCGACAATAATGTCATAATTGGTTGCCATGGCGACGATGATGCCTTAATACGTTGACATGGCGATGATGTCATAATTGGTTGCCATGGCGACGGTGATGTCATAATTGGTTTCCATGGCGACGATGATGCCTTAATACGTTGCATGGCGATGATGTCATAATTGGTTGCCATGGCAAAGATGATGCCTTAATACGTTGCCATGGCGACGGTGATGTCATAATTTGTTGCCATGGTGATGATGATGTCATACCATGGCGACGGTGATGTCATAATTGGTTGCCATGGCGACGATGATGTCATAATTGGTTGCCATGGAGACGATGATGCCTTAATACGTTGCCATGGCGATGATGTCATAAATGGTTGCCATGGCGACGGTGATGTAATAATTGATTGCCATGGCGACGATTATGCCTTAATACGTTGCCATGGCGATGATGTCATAATTGGTTGCCATGGCGACGGTGATGTCATAATTGGTTGCCATGGCGACGGTGATGTCATAATTGGTTGCCATGGCGACAATGATGTCATAATTGGTTGCCATGGCGACGATGATGCCTTAATATGTTGCCATGGCGATGATGTCATAATTGGTTGCCATGGCGACGGTGATGTCATAATTGGTTGCCATGGTGACGGTGATGTCATAATTGGTTGCCATGGCGACAATGATGTCATAATTGGTTGCCATGGTGACGATGATGCCTTAATACGTTGCCATGGCGATGATGTCATAATTGGTTGCCATGGCGACGATGATGCCTTAATACGTTGCCATGGCGATGATGTCATAATTGGTTGCCATGGTGACGGTGATGTAATAATTGGTTGCCATGGCGATGTTGATGTCATAATTCTTTGCCATGGCGACAATGATGTCATGATTGGTTGCCATGGCGACGATGATGCCTTAATATGTTGCCATGGCGACGGTGATGTCATAATTTGTTGCCATGGCGATGATGATGTCATAATTGGTTGCCATGGCGACGGTGATGTCATAATTGGTTGCCATGGCGACGATGATGCCTTAATACGTTGCCATGGCAATGATGTCATAAATGGTTGCCATGGCGACGGTGATGTCATAATTCGTTTGCCATGGTGACGGTGATGTCATAATTGGTTGCCATGGTGACGGTGATGTCATAATTGGTTGCCATGGTGACGGTGATGTCATAATTGGTTGCCATGACGATGATGATGTCATAATTGGTTGCCATGGCGATGATGTCATAATTGGTTGCCATGGTGATTATGTCATAATTGGTTGCCATGGCGACGATGATACCTTAATACGTTGCCATGGCGATGAAGTCATAATTGGTTGCCATGGCGATGATGATGTCATAATAGGTTGCCATGGCGACGGTGAGGTCATAATTGGTTGCCATGGCGATGATGTCATAATAGGTTGCCATGGCGATGATGTCATAATAGGTTGCCATGGCGACGGTGATGTCATAATTGGTTGCCATGGCGACGGTGATGTAATAATTGGTTGCCATGGCGACGATGATGCCTTAATACGTTGCCATGGCGACGATGATGCCTTAATATGTTGCCATGGCGACGGTGATGTCATAATTGGTTGCCATGGCGACGGTGATGTCATAATTGGTTGCATTGGCGACGGTGATGTCATAATTGGTTGCCATGACGATGATGATGTCATAATTGGTTGCCATGGCGATGATGTCATAATTGGTTGCCATGGCGATGGTGATGTCATAATTGGTTGCCATGGCGACGATGATGCCTTAATACGTTGCCATGGCGACGGTGATGTCATAATTGGTTGCCATGGCGACGATGATGCCTTAATACGTTGCCATGGCGATGATGTCATAATTGGTTGCCATGGCGACGGTGATGTCATAATTGGTTGCCATGGCGACGATGATGCCTTAATACGTTGCCATGGCGATGATGTCATAATTGGTTGCCATGGCGACGATGATGCCTTAATACGTTGCCATGGTGACTGTGATGTCATAGTTTGTTGCCATGGCGATGATGATGTCATAATTGTTTGCCATGGCGACGGTGATGTCATAATTGGTTGCCATGGCGACGGTGATGTCATAATTGGTTGCCATGGCGACGATGATGCCTTAATACGTTGCCATGGCGATGATGTCATAATTGGTTGCCATGGCGACGGTGATGTCATAATTGGTTGCCATGGCGACGGTGATGTCATAATTGGTTGCCATGGCGACAATGATTTCATAAATGGTTGCCATGGCGACGATGATGCCTTAATACGTTGACATGGCGATGATGTCATAATTGGTTGCCATGGCAACGGTGATGTCATAATTGGTTGCCATGGCGACGGTTATGTCATAATTGGCTGCCATGGCGACAATGATGTCATAATTGGTTGCCATGGCGACGATGATGCCTTAATACGTTGACATGGCGATGATGTCATAATTGGTTGCCATGGTGACGGTGATGTCATAATTGGTTGCCATTGCGACGATGATGCCTTAATACGTTGCCATGGCGATTATGTCATAATTGGTTGCCATGGAGATGATGATGCCTTAATACATTGCCATGGCGACGGTGATGTCATAATTTGTTGCCATGTCGATGATGATGTCATAATTGGTTGCCATGGCGACGGTGATGTCATAATTGGTTGCTATGGCGACGATGATGTCATAATTGGTTGCCATGGAGACTATGATGCCTTAATACGTTGCCATGGCGACGGTGATATCATTGGTTGCCATGGCTACGGTGATGTCATAATTGGTTGCCATGGCGGTGATGTCATAATTGGTTGCCATGGCGACGGTAATGTCATAATTGGTTGCCATGGCGACGATGATGCCTTAATACGTTGCCATGGCGATGATGTCATAATTGGTTGCCATGGTGACGGTGATGTCATAACTGGTTGCCATGGCGACGATGATGCCTTGATACGTTGCCATGGCGATGATGTCATAATTGGTTGCCATGGCAACGGTGATGTCATAATTGGTTGCCATGGCGACGATGATGCCTTAATACGTTGACATGGCGATGATGTCATAATTGGTTGCCATGGCGACGGTGATGTCATAATTTTTTGCCATGGCGACGGTGATGTCATAATTGGTTGCCATGGCGATAATGTCATAATTGGTTGCCATGGCGACGGTGATGTCATAATTGGTTGCCATGGCGACGATGATGCCTTAATACGTTGCCATGGCGATGATGTCATAATTGGTTGCCATGGCGACGGTGATGTCATAATTGGTTGCCATGGCGACTGTGATGTCATAATTGGTTGCCATGGCGACAATGATTTCATAATTGGTTGCCATGGCGACGATGATGCCTTAATACGTTGACATGGCGATGATGTCATAATTGGTTGCCATGGCGACGCTGATGTCACAATTGGTTGCCATGGCGACGATGATGCCTTAATACGTTGCCATGGCGATGATGTCATAATTGGTTGCCATGGCGACGGTGATGTCATAATTGGTTGCCATGGCGACGGTGATGTCATAATTGGTTGCCATGGCGACAATGATGTCATAATTGGTTGCCATGGCGACGATGATGCCTTAATACGTTGACAAGGCGATGATTTCATAATTGGTTGCCATGGCGACGGTGATGTCATAATTGGTTGCCATGGCGACGATGATGCCTTAATACGTTGCCATGGCGATGATGTCATAATTGGTTGCCATGGCGATGATGATGCCTTAATACGTTGCCATGGCGACGGTGATGTCATAATTTGTTGCCATGGCGATGATGATGTCATAATTGGTTGCCATGGCGATGGTGATGTCATAATTGGTTGCTATGGCGACGATGATGTCATAATTGGTTGCCATGGAGACTATGATGCCTTAATACGTTGCCATGGCGACGGTGATATCATTGGTTGCCATGGCGACGGTGATGTCATAATTAGTTGCCATGGCGATGATGTCATAATTGGTTGCCATGGCGACGGTGATGTCATAATTGGTTGCCATGGCGACGATGATGCCTTAATACGTTGCCATGGTGATGATGTCATAATTGGTTGCCATGGCGATGGTGATGTCATAATTGGTTGCCATGGCGACGGTGATGTCATAATTGGTTGCCATGGCGACAATGATGTCATAATTGGTTGCCATGGCGACGATGATGCCTTAATACGTTGACATGGCGATGATGTCATAATTGGTTGCCATGGCGACGGTGATGTCATAATTGGTTTCCATGGCGACGATGATGCCTTAATACGTTGCATGGCGATGATGTCATAATTGGTTGCCATGGCAAAGATGATGCCTTAATACGTTGCCATGGCGACGGTGATGTCATAATTTGTTGCCATGGCGATGGTGATGTCATAATTGGTTGCCATGGCGACGGTGATTTCATAATTGGTTGCTCTGGCGACGATGATGTCATAATTGGTTGCCATGGAGATGATGATGCCTTAATACGTTGCCATGTCGATTATGTCATAAATGGTTGCCATGGCGACGGTGATGTCATAATTGGTTGCCATGGCGACGATTATGCCTTAATACGTTGCCATGGCGATGATGTCATAATTGGTTGCCATGGCGATGGTGAAGTCATAATTGGTTGCCATGGCGACGGTGATGTCACAATTGGTTGCCATGGCGACAATGATGTCATAATTGGTTGCCATGGCGACGATGATGCCTTAATACGTTGCCATGGCGATGATGTCATAATTGGTTGCCATGGCGACGGTGATGTCATAATTGGTTGCCATGGCGACGGTGATGTCATAATTGGTTGCCATGGCGATGATGTCATAATTTGTTGCCATGGCGACGGTGATGTCATAATTGGTTACCATGGCGACGATGATGCCTTAATACATTGCCATGGCGATGATGCCTTAATACATTGCCATGGCGATGATGTCATAATTGGTTGCCATGGCGACGGTGATGTCATAATTGGTTGCCATGGCGACGATGATGCCTTAATACGTTGCCATGGCGATGATGTCATAATTGGTTGCCATGGCGACGATCATGCCTTAATACGTTGCCATGGCGATGATGTCATAATTGGTTGCCATGGCGACGGTGATGTCATAATTAGTTGACATATCGACGGTGATGTCATAATTGGTTGCCATGGCGATGATGATGCCTTAATACGTTGCCATGGCGACGGTGATATCATAATTGGTTGCCATGGTGACGGTGATGTCATAATTGGTTGCCATGGCGACGGTGATGTCATAATTGGTTGCCATGGCGACGATGATGCCTTAATACGTTGCCATGGCGATGATGTCATATTTGGTTGCCATGGCGATGGTGATGTCATAATTGGTTGCCATGGCGACGTGATGTCATAATTGGTTGCCATGGCGATGATGTCATAATTGGTTGCCATGGCGACGGTGATGTCATAATTGGTTGCCATGGCGACGATGATGCCTTAATATGTTGCCATGGCGATGATGTCATAATTGGTTGCCATGGCGACGATGATGCCTTAATACGTTGCCATGGCAACGGTGATGTCATAATTGGTTGACATGGCGACTATGATGCCTTAATACGTTGCCATGGTGATGATGTCATAATTGGTTGCCATGGCGACGGTGATGTCATAATTGGTTAACATGGCGACGGTAATGTCATAATTGGTTGACATGGCGATGATGTCATAATTGGTTGCCATGGCGATGATGATGCTTTAATACGTTGCCATGGCGACGATGAAGTCATAATTGGTTGCCATGGCGACGATGATGTCATAATTGGTTGCCATGGCGATTATGTCATAATTGGTTGCCATGGCGATGATGATGTCATAATTGGTTGCCATGGCGATGATGTCATAATTGGTTGCCATGGCGATGATGTCATAATTGGTTGCCATGACGATGATGTCATAATTGGTTGCCATGGTGACGATGATGCCTTAACACGTTGCCATGGCGACGGTGATGTCATAATTGGTTGCAATGGCGACGGTGATGTCATAATTGGTTGCCATGGCGACGATGATGTCTTAATACGTTGCCATGGCGACGGTGATGTCATTATTGGTTGCCATGGCGACGGTGATATCATAACTGGTTGCCATGGTGACGATGATGTCATAATTGGTTGCCATGGCGACGATGATGCCTTAATACGTTGCCATGGCGATGATGTCATAATTGGTTTCCATGACGACGGTGATGTCATAATTGGTTGCCATGGCGACGATGATGCCTTAATACATTGCCATGGCGACGGTGATGTCATAATTGGTTGCCATGGCGATGATGTCATACTTGGTTGCCATGGCGACGGTGATGTCATAATTGGTTGCAATGGTGACGATGATGTCATAATTGGTTGCCATGGCGATGGTGATGTCATAATTGGTTGCCATGGCGATGATGATGTCATAATTGGTTGCCATGTCGACGATGATGCCTTAATACGTTCCCATGGCGATGATGTCATAATTGTTTGCCATGGCGACGATCATGCCTTAATACATTGCCATGGCGATGATGTCATAATTGGTTGCCATGGCGACGGTGATGTCATAATTGGTTGCCATAGCGACGGTGATGTCATAATTGGTTGCCATGGCGACGATGATGCCTTAATACGTTGCCATGGCGACGGTGATATCATAATTGGTTGCCATGGCGACGGAGATGTCATAATTGGTTGCCATGGCGACGATGATGCCTTAATACGTTGCCATGGTGATGATGTCATAATTGGTTGCCATGGCGACGGTGATGTCATAATTGGTTGCCATGGCGACGATGATGCCTTAATACGTTGCCATGGTGATGATGTCATAATTGGTTGCCATGGCGACGGTGATGTCATAATTGGCTGCCATGGCGACGGTGATGTCATAATTGGTTGCCATGGCGATGATGTCATAATTGGTTGCCATGGCGACGGTGATGTCATAATTTGTTGCCATGGCGACGATGATGCCTTAATACGTTGCCATGGCGATGATGTCATAATTGGTTGCCATGGCGACAATGATGCCTTAATACGTTGCCATGGCAACGGTGATGTCATAATTGGTTGCCTTTTCGACGATGATGCCTTAATACGTTGCCATGGCGATGATGTCATAATTGGTTGCCATGGCGACGGTGATGTCATAATTGGTTGCCATGGCGACGGTGATGTCATAATTGGTTGCCATGGCGACAATAATGTCATAATTGGTTGCCATGGCGACGATGATGCCTTAATACGTTGACATGGCGATGATGTCATAATTGGTTGCCATGGCGACGGTGATGTCATAATTGGTTTCCATGGCGACGATGATGCCTTAATACGTTGCATGGCGATGATGTCATAATTGGTTGCCATGGCAAAGATGATGCCTTAATACGTTGCCATGGCGACGGTGATGTCATAATTTGTTGCCATGGTGATGATGTCATGCCATGGCGACGGTGATGTCATAATTGGTTGCTATGGCAACGATGATGTCATAATTGGTTGCCATGGAGACTATGATGCCTTAATACGTTGACATGGCGACGGTGATATCATTGGTTGCCATGGCGACGGTGATGTCATAATTGGTTGCCATGGCGACGTTGATGTCATAATTTGTTGCCATGGCAATGATGATGTCATAATTGGTTGCCATGGCGACGGTGATGTCATAATTGGTTGCTATGGCGACGATGATGTCATAATTGGTTGCCATGGAGACGATGATGCCTTAATACGTTGCCATGGTGACGGTGATATCATAATTGGTTGCCATGGCGACGGTGATGTCATAATTGGTTGCCATGGCGACGGTGATGCCTTGATACGTTGCCATGGCGACGGTGATGTCGTAATTGGTTGCCATGGCGACGGTGATGTCATAATTGGTTGCCATGGCGACGGTGATGTCATAATTGGTTGCCATGGCGATGATGCCTTAATACGTTGCCATGGCGACGGTGATGTCATAATTGGTTGCCATGGCGACAATGATGCCTTAATACATTGCCATGGCGATGATGTCATAATTGGTTGCCATGGTGACGGTGATGTCATAATTGGTTGCCATGGCGACGATGATGCCTTAATACGTTCCCATGGCGATGATGTCATAATTGGTTGCCATGGCAACGGTGATGTCATAATTGGTTGCCATGGCGACGATGATGACTTAATACGTTGACATGGCGATGATGTCATAATTGGTTTCCATGGCGACGGTGATGTCATAATTTTTTGCCATGGCGACGGTGATGTCATAATTGGTTGCCATGGCGATGATGTCATAATTGGTTGCCATGGCGACGGTGATGTCATAATTGGTTGCCATGGCGACGATGATGCCTTAATACATTGCCATGGCGATGATGTCATAATTGGTTGCCATGGCGACGGTGATGTCATAATTGGTTGCCATGGCGACGGTGATGTCATAATTGGTTGCCATGGCAATGATGTCATAATTGGTTGCCATGGCGACGGTGATGTCATAATTGGTTGCCATGGCGACGATGATGCCTTAATACGTTGCCATGGCGATGATGTCATAATTGGTTGCCATGGCGACGGTTATGTCATAATTGGTTGCCATGGCGACGGTGATGTCATAATTGGTTGCCATGGCGACAATGATTTCATAATTGGTTGCCATGGCGACGATGATGCCTTAATACGTTGACATGGCGATGATGTCATAATTGGTTGCCATGGCGACGGTGATGTCATAATTGGTTGCCATGGCGACGATGATGCCTTAATACGTTGCCATGGCGATGATGTCATAATTGGTTGCCATGGCGACGGTGATGTCATAATTGGTTGCCATGGTGACTGTGATGTCATAATTGGTTGCCATGGCGACAATGATGTCATAATTGGTTGCCATGGCGACGATGATGCCTTAATACGTTGACATGGCGATGATGTCATAATTGGTTGCCATGGCGACGATGATGTCATAATTGGTTGCCATGGCGATTATGTCATAATTGGTTGCCATGGCGATGATGATGTCATAATTGGTTGCCATGGCGATGATGTCATAATTGGTTGCCATGGCGATGATGTCATAATTGGTTGCCATGACGATGATGTCATAATTGGTTGCCATGGTGACGATGATGCCTTAACACGTTGCCATGGCGACGGTGATGTCATAATTGGTTGCAATGGCGACGGTGATGTCATAATTGGTTGCCATGGCGACGATGATGTCTTAATACGTTGCCATGGCGACGGTGATGTCATTATTGGTTGCCATGGCGACGGTGATATCATAACTGGTTGCCATGGTGACGATGATGTCATAATTGGTTGCCATGGCGACGATGATGCCTTAATACGTTGCCATGGCGATGATGTCATAATTGGTTTCCATGGCGACGGTGATGTCATAATTGGTTGCCATGGCGACGATGATGCCTTAATACATTGCCATGGCGACGGTGATGTCATAATTGGTTGCCATGGCGATGATGTCATACTTGGTTGCCATGGCGACGGTGATGTCATAATTGGTTGCAATGGTGACGATGATGTCATAATTGGTTGCCATGGCGATGGTGATGTCATAATTGGTTGCCATGGCGATGATGATGTCATAATTGGTTGCCATGTCGACGATGATGCCTTAATACGTTCCCATGGCGATGATGTCATAATTGTTTGCCATGGCGACGATCATGCCTTAATACATTGCCATGGCGATGATGTCATAATTGGTTGCCATGGCAACGGTTATGTCATAATTGGTTGCCATAGCGACGGTGATGTCATAATTGGTTGCCATGGCGACGATGATGCCTTAATACGTTGCCATGGCGACGGTGATATCATAATTGGTTGCCATGGCGACGGAGATGTCATAATTGGTTGCCATGGCGACGGTGATGTCATAATTGGTTGCCATGGCGACGATGATGCCTTAATACGTTGCCATGGTGATGATGTCATAATTGGTTGCCATGGCGACGGTGATGTCATAATTGGCTGCCATGGCGACGGTGATGTCATAATTGGTTGCCATGGCGATGATGTCATAATTGGTTGCCATGGCGACGGTGATGTCATAATTTGTTGCCATGGCGACGATGATGCCTTAATACGTTGCCATGGCGATGATGTCATAATTGGTTGCCATGGCGACAATGATGCCTTAATACGTTGCCATGGCAACGGTGATGTCATAATTGGTTGCCTTTTCGACGATGATGCCTTAATACGTTGCCATGGCGATGATGTCATAATTGGTTGCCATGGCGACGGTGATGTCATAATTGGTTGCCATGGCGACGGTGATGTCATAATTGGTTGCCATGGCGACAATAATGTCATAATTGGTTGCCATGGCGACGATGATGCCTTAATACGTTGACATGGCGATGATGTCATAATTGGTTGCCATGGCGACGGTGATGTCATAATTGGTTTCCATGGCGACGATGATGCCTTAATACGTTGCATGGCGATGATGTCATAATTGGTTGCCATGGCAAAGATGATGCCTTAATACGTTGCCATGGCGACGGTGATGTCATAATTTGTTGCCATGGTGATGATGTCATGCCATGGCGACGGTGATGTCATAATTGGTTGCTATGGCAACGATGATGTCATAATTGGTTGCCATGGAGACTATGATGCCTTAATACGTTGACATGGCGACGGTGATATCATTGGTTGCCATGGCGACGGTGATGTCATAATTGGTTGCCATGGCGACGTTGATGTCATAATTTTTTGCCATGGCAATGATGATGTCATAATTGGTTGCCATGGCGACGGTGATGTCATAATTGGTTGCTATGGCGACGATGATGTCATAATTGGTTGCCATGGAGACGATGATGCCTTAATACGTTGCCATGGTGACGGTGATATCATAATTGGTTGCCATGGCGACGGTGATGTCATAATTGGTTGCCATGGCGACGGTGATGCCTTGATACGTTGCCATGGCGACGGTGATGTCGTAATTGGTTGCCATGGCGACGGTGATGTCATAATTGGTTGCCATGGCGACGGTGATGTCATAATTGGTTGCCATGGCGATGATGCCTTAATACGTTGCCATGGCGACGGTGATGTCATAATTGGTTGCCATGGCGACAATGATGCCTTAATACATTGCCATGGCGATGATGTCATAATTGGTTGCCATGGTGACGGTGATGTCATAATTGGTTGCCATGGCGACGATGATGCCTTAATACGTTCCCATGGCGATGATGTCATAATTGGTTGCCATGGCAACGGTGATGTCATAATTGGTTGCCATGGCGACGATGATGACTTAATACGTTGACATGGCGATGATGTCATAATTGGTTTCCATGGCGACGGTGATGTCATAATTTTTTGCCATGGCGACGGTGATGTCATAATTGGTTGCCATGGCGATGATGTCATAATTGGTTGCCATGGCGACGGTGATGTCATAATTGGTTGCCATGGCGACGATGATGCCTTAATACGTTGCCATGGCGATGATGTCATAATTGGTTGCCATGGAGACTATGATGCCTTAATACGTTGCCATGGCGACGGTGATATCATTGGTTGCCATGGCTACGGTGATGTCATAATTGGTTGCCATGGCGGTGATGTCATAATTGGTTGCCATGGCGACGGTAATGTCATAATTGGTTGCCATGGCGACGATGATGCCTTAATACGTTGCCATGGCGATGATGTCATAATTGGTTGCCATGGTGACGGTGATGTCATAACTGGTTGCCATGGCGACGATGATGCCTTGATACGTTGCCATGGCGATGATGTCATAATTGGTTGCCATGGCAACGGTGATGTCATAATTGGTTGCCATGGCGACGATGATGCCTTAATACGTTGACATGGCGATGATGTCATAATTGGTTGCCATGGCGACGGTGATGTCATAATTTTTTGCCATGGCGACGGTGATGTCATAATTGGTTGCCATGGCGATAATGTCATAATTGGTTGCCATGGCGACGGTGATGTCATAATTGGTTGCCATGGCGACGATGATGCCTTAATACGTTGCCATGGCGATGATGTCATAATTGGTTGCCATGGCGACGGTGATGTCATAATTGGTTGCCATGGCGACTGTGATGTCATAATTGGTTGCCATGGCGACAATGATTTCATAATTGGTTGCCATGGCGACGATGATGCCTTAATACGTTGACATGGCGATGATGTCATAATTGGTTGCCATGGCGACGCTGATGTCACAATTGGTTGCCATGGCGACGATGATGCCTTAATACGTTGCCATGGCGATGATGTCATAATTGGTTGCCATGGCGACGGTGATGTCATAATTGGTTGCCATGGCGACGGTGATGTCATAATTGGTTGCCATGGCGACAATGATGTCATAATTGGTTGCCATGGCGACGATGATGCCTTAATACGTTGACAAGGCGATGATTTCATAATTGGTTGCCATGGCGACGGTGATGTCATAATTGGTTGCCATGGCGACGATGATGCCTTAATACGTTGCCATGGCGATGATGTCATAATTGGTTGCCATGGCGATGATGATGCCTTAATACGTTGCCATGGCGACGGTGATGTCATAATTTGTTGCCATGGCGATGATGATGTCATAATTGGTTGCCATGGCGATGGTGATGTCATAATTGGTTGCTATGGCGACGATGATGTCATAATTGGTTGCCATGGAGACTATGATGCCTTAATACGTTGCCATGGCGACGGTGATATCATTGGTTGCCATGGCGACGGTGATGTCATAATTAGTTGCCATGGCGATGATGTCATAATTGGTTGCCATGGCGACGGTGATGTCATAATTGGTTGCCATGGCGACGATGATGCCTTAATACGTTGCCATGGTGATGATGTCATAATTGGTTGCCATGGCGATGGTGATGTCATAATTGGTTGCCATGGCGACGGTGATGTCATAATTGGTTGCCATGGCGACAATGATGTCATAATTGGTTGCCATGGCGACGATGATGCCTTAATACGTTGACATGGCGATGATGTCATAATTGGTTGCCATGGCGACGGTGATGTCATAATTGGTTTCCATGGCGACGATGATGCCTTAATACGTTGCATGGCGATGATGTCATAATTGGTTGCCATGGCAAAGATGATGCCTTAATACGTTGCCATGGCGACGGTGATGTCATAATTTGTTGCCATGGCGATGGTGATGTCATAATTGGTTGCCATGGCGACGGTGATTTCATAATTGGTTGCTCTGGCGACGATGATGTCATAATTGGTTGCCATGGAGATGATGATGCCTTAATACGTTGCCATGTCGATTATGTCATAAATGGTTGCCATGGCGACGGTGATGTCATAATTGGTTGCCATGGCGACGATTATGCCTTAATACGTTGCCATGGCGATGATGTCATAATTGGTTGCCATGGCGATGGTGAAGTCATAATTGGTTGCCATGGCGACGGTGATGTCACAATTGGTTGCCATGGCGACAATGATGTCATAATTGGTTGCCATGGCGACGATGATGCCTTAATACGTTGCCATGGCGATGATGTCATAATTGGTTGCCATGGCGACGGTGATGTCATAATTGGTTGCCATGGCGACGGTGATGTCATAATTGGTTGCCATGGCGATGATGTCATAATTTGTTGCCATGGCGACGGTGATGTCATAATTGGTTACCATGGCGACGATGATGCCTTAATACATTGCCATGGCGATGATGCCTTAATACATTGCCATGGCGATGATGTCATAATTGGTTGCCATGGCGACGGTGATGTCATAATTGGTTGCCATGGCGACGATGATGCCTTAATACGTTGCCATGGCGATGATGTCATAATTGGTTGCCATGGCGACGATCATGCCTTAATACGTTGCCATGGCGATGATGTCATAATTGGTTGCCATGGCGACGGTGATGTCATAATTAGTTGACATATCGACGGTGATGTCATAATTGGTTGCCATGGCGATGATGATGCCTTAATACGTTGCCATGGCGACGGTGATATCATAATTGGTTGCCATGGTGACGGTGATGTCATAATTGGTTGCCATGGCGACGGTGATGTCATAATTGGTTGCCATGGCGACGATGATGCCTTAATACGTTGCCATGGCGATGATGTCATATTTGGTTGCCATGGCGATGGTGATGTCATAATTGGTTGCCATGGCGACGTGATGTCATAATTGGTTGCCATGGCGATGATGTCATAATTGGTTGCCATGGCGACGGTGATGTCATAATTGGTTGCCATGGCGACGATGATGCCTTAATATGTTGCCATGGCGATGATGTCATAATTGGTTGCCATGGCGACGATGATGCCTTAATACGTTGCCATGGCAACGGTGATGTCATAATTGGTTGACATGGCGACTATGATGCCTTAATACGTTGCCATGGCGATGATGTCATAATTGGTTGCCATGGCGACGGTGATGTCATAATTGGTTAACATGGCGACGGTAATGTCATAATTGGTTGACATGGCGATGATGTCATAATTGGTTGCCATGGCGATGATGATGCTTTAATACGTTGCCATGGCGACGATGAAGTCATAATTGGTTGCCATGGCGACGATGATGTCATAATTGGTTGCCATGGCGATTATGTCATAATTGGTTGCCATGGCGATGATGATGTCATAATTGGTTGCCATGGCGATGATGTCATAATTGGTTGCCATGGCGATGATGTCATAATTGGTTGCCATGACGATGATGTCATAATTGGTTGCCATGGTGACGATGATGCCTTAACACGTTGCCATGGCGACGGTGATGTCATAATTGGTTGCAATGGCGACGGTGATGTCATAATTGGTTGCCATGGCGACGATGATGTCTTAATACGTTGCCATGGCGACGGTGATGTCATTATTGGTTGCCATGGCGACGGTGATATCATAACTGGTTGCCATGGTGACGATGATGTCATAATTGGTTGCCATGGCGACGATGATGCCTTAATACGTTGCCATGGCGATGATGTCATAATTGGTTTCCATGACGACGGTGATGTCATAATTGGTTGCCATGGCGACGATGATGCCTTAATACATTGCCATGGCGACGGTGATGTCATAATTGGTTGCCATGGCGATGATGTCATACTTGGTTGCCATGGCGACGGTGATGTCATAATTGGTTGCAATGGTGACGATGATGTCATAATTGGTTGCCATGGCGATGGTGATGTCATAATTGGTTGCCATGGCGGTGATGATGTCATAATTGGTTGCCATGTCGACGATGATGCCTTAATACGTTCCCATGGCGATGATGTCATAATTGTTTGCCATGGCGACGATCATGCCTTAATACATTGCCATGGCGATGATGTCATAATTGGTTGCCATGGCGACGGTGATGTCATAATTGGTTGCCATAGCGACGGTGATGTCATAATTGGTTGCCATGGCGACGATGATGCCTTAATACGTTGCCATGGCGACGGTGATATCATAATTGGTTGCCATGGCGACGGAGATGTCATAATTGGTTGCCATGGCGACGATGATGCCTTAATACGTTGCCATGGTGATGATGTCATAATTGGTTGCCATGGCGACGGTGATGTCATAATTGGTTGCCATGGCGACGATGATGCCTTAATACGTTGCCATGGTGATGATGTCATAATTGGTTGCCATGGCGACGGTGATGTCATAATTGGCTGCCATGGCGACGGTGATGTCATAATTGGTTGCCATGGCGATGATGTCATAATTGGTTGCCATGGCGACGGTGATGTCATAATTTGTTGCCATGGCGACGATGATGCCTTAATACGTTGCCATGGCGATGATGTCATAATTGGTTGCCATGGCGACAATGATGCCTTAATACGTTGCCATGGCAACGGTGATGTCATAATTGGTTGCCTTTTCGACGATGATGCCTTAATACGTTGCCATGGCGATGATGTCATAATTGGTTGCCATGGCGACGGTGATGTCATAATTGGTTGCCATGGCGACGGTGATGTCATAATTGGTTGCCATGGCGACAATAATGTCATAATTGGTTGCCATGGCGACGATGATGCCTTAATACGTTGACATGGCGATGATGTCATAATTGGTTGCCATGGCGACGGTGATGTCATAATTGGTTTCCATGGCGACGATGATGCCTTAATACGTTGCATGGCGATGATGTCATAATTGGTTGCCATGGCAAAGATGAAGCCTTAATACGTTGCCATGGCGACGGTGATGTCATAATTTGTTGCCATGGTGATGATGTCATGCCATGGCGACGGTGATGTCATAATTGGTTGCTATGGCAACGATGATGTCATAATTGGTTGCCATGGAGACTATGATGCCTTAATACGTTGACATGGCGACGGTGATATCATTGGTTGCCATGGCGACGGTGATGTCATAATTGGTTGCCATGGCGACGTTGATGTCATAATTTGTTGCCATGGCAATGATGATGTCATAATTGGTTGCCATGGCGACGGTGATGTCATAATTGGTTGCTATGGCGACGATGATGTCATAATTGGTTGCCATGGAGACGATGATGCCTTAATACGTTGCCATGGTGACGGTGATATCATAATTGGTTGCCATGGCGACGGTGATGTCATAATTGGTTGCCATGGCGACGGTGATGCCTTGATACGTTGCCATGGCGACGGTGATGTCGTAATTGGTTGCCATGGCGACGGTGATGTCATAATTGGTTGCCATGGCGACGGTGATGTCATAATTGGTTGCCATGGCGATGATGCCTTAATACGTTGCCATGGCGACGGTGATGTCATAATTGGTTGCCATGGCGACAATGATGCCTTAATACATTGCCATGGCGATGATGTCATAATTGGTTGCCATGGTGACGGTGATGTCATAATTGGTTGCCATGGCGACGATGATGCCTTAATACGTTCCCATGGCGATGATGTCATAATTGGTTGCCATGGCAACGGTGATGTCATAATTGGTTGCCATGGCGACGATGATGACTTAATACGTTGACATGGCGATGATGTCATAATTGGTTTCCATGGCGACGGTGATGTCATAATTTTTTGCCATGGCGACGGTGATGTCATAATTGGTTGCCATGGCGATGATGTCATAATTGGTTGCCATGGCGACGGTGATGTCATAATTGGTTGCCATGGCGACGATGATGCCTTAATACATTGCCATGGCGATGATGTCATAATTGGTTGCCATGGCGACGGTGATGTCATAATTGGTTGCCATGGCGACGGTGATGTCATAATTGGTTGCCATGGCAATGATGTCATAATTGGTTGCCATGGCGACGGTGATGTCATAATTGGTTGCCATGGCGACGATGATGCCTTAATACGTTGCCATGGCGATGATGTCATAATTGGTTGCCATGGCGACGGTTATGTCATAATTGGTTGCCATGGCGACGGTGATGTCATAATTGGTTGCCATGGCGACAATGATTTCATAATTGGTTGCCATGGCGACGATGATGCCTTAATACGTTGACATGGCGATGATGTCATAATTGGTTGCCATGGCGACGGTGATGTCATAATTGGTTGCCATGGCGACGATGATGCCTTAATACGTTGCCATGGCGATGATGTCATAATTGGTTGCCATGGCGACGGTGATGTCATAATTGGTTGCCATGGTGACTGTGATGTCATAATTGGTTGCCATGGCGACAATGATGTCATAATTGGTTGCCATGGCGACGATGATGCCTTAATACGTTGACATGGCGATGATGTCATAATTGGTTGCCATGGCGACGATGATGTCATAATTGGTTGCCATGGCGATTATGTCATAATTGGTTGCCATGGCGATGATGATGTCATAATTGGTTGCCATGGCGATGATGTCATAATTGGTTGCCATGGCGATGATGTCATAATTGGTTGCCATGACGATGATGTCATAATTGGTTGCCATGGTGACGATGATGCCTTAACACGTTGCCATGGCGACGGTGATGTCATAATTGGTTGCAATGGCGACGGTGATGTCATAATTGGTTGCCATGGCGACGATGATGTCTTAATACGTTGCCATGGCGACGGTGATGTCATTATTGGTTGCCATGGCGACGGTGATATCATAACTGGTTGCCATGGTGACGATGATGTCATAATTGGTTGCCATGGCGACGATGATGCCTTAATACGTTGCCATGGCGATGATGTCATAATTGGTTTCCATGGCGACGGTGATGTCATAATTGGTTGCCATGGCGACGATGATGCCTTAATACATTGCCATGGCGACGGTGATGTCATAATTGGTTGCCATGGCGATGATGTCATACTTGGTTGCCATGGCGACGGTGATGTCATAATTGGTTGCAATGGTGACGATGATGTCATAATTGGTTGCCATGGCGATGGTGATGTCATAATTGGTTGCCATGGCGATGATGATGTCATAATTGGTTGCCATGTCGACGATGATGCCTTAATACGTTCCCATGGCGATGATGTCATAATTGTTTGCCATGGCGACGATCATGCCTTAATACATTGCCATGGCGATGATGTCATAATTGGTTGCCATGGCAACGGTTATGTCATAATTGGTTGCCATAGCGACGGTGATGTCATAATTGGTTGCCATGGCGACGATGATGCCTTAATACGTTGCCATGGCGACGGTGATATCATAATTGGTTGCCATGGCGACGGAGATGTCATAATTGGTTGCCATGGCGACGGTGATGTCATAATTGGTTGCCATGGCGACGATGATGCCTTAATACGTTGCCATGGTGATGATGTCATAATTGGTTGCCATGGCGACGGTGATGTCATAATTGGCTGCCATGGCGACGGTGATGTCATAATTGGTTGCCATGGCGATGATGTCATAATTGGTTGCCATGGCGACGGTGATGTCATAATTTGTTGCCATGGCGACGATGATGCCTTAATACGTTGCCATGGCGATGATGTCATAATTGGTTGCCATGGCGACAATGATGCCTTAATACGTTGCCATGGCAACGGTGATGTCATAATTGGTTGCCTTTTCGACGATGATGCCTTAATACGTTGCCATGGCGATGATGTCATAATTGGTTGCCATGGCGACGGTGATGTCATAATTGGTTGCCATGGCGACGGTGATGTCATAATTGGTTGCCATGGCGACAATAATGTCATAATTGGTTGCCATGGCGACGATGATGCCTTAATACGTTGACATGGCGATGATGTCATAATTGGTTGCCATGGCGACGGTGATGTCATAATTGGTTTCCATGGCGACGATGATGCCTTAATACGTTGCATGGCGATGATGTCATAATTGGTTGCCATGGCAAAGATGATGCCTTAATACGTTGCCATGGCGACGGTGATGTCATAATTTGTTGCCATGGTGATGATGTCATGCCATGGCGACGGTGATGTCATAATTGGTTGCTATGGCAACGATGATGTCATAATTGGTTGCCATGGAGACTATGATGCCTTAATACGTTGACATGGCGACGGTGATATCATTGGTTGCCATGGCGACGGTGATGTCATAATTGGTTGCCATGGCGACGTTGATGTCATAATTTTTTGCCATGGCAATGATGATGTCATAATTGGTTGCCATGGCGACGGTGATGTCATAATTGGTTGCTATGGCGACGATGATGTCATAATTGGTTGCCATGGAGACGATGATGCCTTAATACGTTGCCATGGTGACGGTGATATCATAATTGGTTGCCATGGCGACGGTGATGTCATAATTGGTTGCCATGGCGACGGTGATGCCTTGATACGTTGCCATGGCGACGGTGATGTCGTAATTGGTTGCCATGGCGACGGTGATGTCATAATTGGTTGCCATGGCGACGGTGATGTCATAATTGGTTGCCATGGCGATGATGCCTTAATACGTTGCCATGGCGACGGTGATGTCATAATTGGTTGCCATGGCGACAATGATGCCTTAATACATTGCCATGGCGATGATGTCATAATTGGTTGCCATGGTGACGGTGATGTCATAATTGGTTGCCATGGCGACGATGATGCCTTAATACGTTCCCATGGCGATGATGTCATAATTGGTTGCCATGGCAACGGTGATGTCATAATTGGTTGCCATGGCGACGATGATGACTTAATACGTTGACATGGCGATGATGTCATAATTGGTTTCCATGGCGACGGTGATGTCATAATTTTTTGCCATGGCGACGGTGATGTCATAATTGGTTGCCATGGCGATGATGTCATAATTGGTTGCCATGGCGACGGTGATGTCATAATTGGTTGCCATGGCGACGATGATGCCTTAATACGTTGCCATGGCGATGATGTCATAATTGGTTGCCATGGCGACGGTGATGTCATAATTGGTTGCCATGGCGACGGTGATGTCATAATTGGTTGCCATGGCGACAATGATTTCATAATTGGTTGCCATGGCGACGATGATGCCTTAATACGTTGACATGGCGATGATGTCATAATTGGTTGCCATGGCGACGGTGATGTCATAATTGGTTGCCATGGCGACGATGATGCCTTAATACGTTGCCATGGCGATGATGTCATAATTGGTTGCCATGGCGACGGTGATGTCATAATTGGTTGCCATGGCGACTGTGATGTCATAATTGGTTGCCATGGCGACAATGATGTCATAATTGGTTGCCATGGCGACGATGATGCCTTAATACGTTGACATGGCGATGATGTCATAATTGGTTGCCATGGTGACGGTGATGTCATAATTGGTTTTCATGGCGACGATGATGCCTTAATACGTTGCCATGGCGATGATGTCATAATTGGTTGCCATGGCGATGATGATGCCTTAATACGTTGCCATGGCGACGGTGATGTCATAATTTGTTGCCATGTCGATGATGATGTCATAATTGGTTGCCATGGCGACGGTGATGTCATAATTGGTTGCTATGGCTACGATGATGTCATAATTGGTTGCCATGGAGACTATGATGCCTTAATACGTTGCCATGGCGACGGTGATATCATTGGTTGCCATGGCTACGGTGATGTCATAATTGGTTGCCATGGCGGTGATGTCATAATTGGTTGCCATGGTGACGGTGATGTCATAATTGGTTGCCATGGCGACGATGATGCCTTAATACGTTGCCATGATGATGATGTCATAATTGGTTGCCATGGCGATGGTGATGTCATAATTGGTTGCCATGGCGATGGTGATGTCATAATTGGTTGCCATGGCGACAATAATGTCATAATTGGTTGCCATGGCGACGATGATGCCTTAATACGTTGACATGGCGATGATGTCATAATTGGTTGCCATGGCGACGGTGATGTCATAATTGGTTTCCATGGCGACGATGATGCCTTAATACGTTGCATGGCGATGATGTCATAATTGGTTGCCATGGCAAAGATGATGCCTTAATACGTTGCCATGGCGACGGTGATGTCATAATTTGTTGCCATGGTGATGATGATGTCATACCATGGCGACGGTGATGTCATAATTGGTTGCCATGGCGACGATGATGTCATAATTGGTTGCCATGGAGACGATGATGCCTTAATACGTTGCCATGGCGATGATGTCATAAATGGTTGCCATGGCGACGGTGATGTCATAATTGATTGCCATGGCGACGATTATGCCTTAATACGTTGCCATGGCGATGATGTCATAATTGGTTGCCATGGCGACGGTGATGTCATAATTGGTTGCCATGGCGACGGTGATGTCATAATTGGTTGCCATGGCGACAATGATGTCATAATTGGTTGCCATGGCGACGATGATGCCTTAATATGTTGCCATGGCGATGATGTCATAATTGGTTGCCATGGCGACGGTGATGTCATAATTGGTTGCCATGGTGACGGTGATGTCATAATTGGTTGCCATGGCGACAATGATGTCATAATTGGTTGCCATGGTGACGATGATGCCTTAATACGTTGCCATGGCTATGATGTCATAATTGGTTGCCATGGCGACGGTGATGTCATAATTGGTTGCCATGGCGACGATGATGCCTTAATACGTTGCCATGGCGATGATGTCATAATTGGTTGCCATGGTGACGGTGATGTAATAATTGGTTGCCATGGCGATGTTGATGTCATAATTCTTTGCCATGGCGACAATGATGTCATGATTGGTTGCCATGGCGACGATGATGCCTTAATATGTTGCCATGGCGACGGTGATGTCATAATTTGTTGCCATGGCGATGATGATGTCATAATTGGTTGCCATGGCGACGGTGATGTCATAATTGGTTGCCATGGCGACGATGATGCCTTAATACGTTGCCATGGCAATGATGTCATAAATGGTTGCCATGGCGACGGTGATGTCATAATTCGTTTGCCATGGTGACGGTGATGTCATAATTGGTTGCCATGGTGACGGTGATGCCATAATTGGTTGCCATGGCGACGGTGATGTCATAATTGGTTGCCATGACGATGATGATGTCATAATTGGTTGCCATGGCGATGATGTCATAATTGGTTGCCATGGCGATTATGTCATAATTGGTTGCCATGGCGACGATGATACCTTAATACGTTGCCATGGCGATGAAGTCATAATTGGTTGCCATGGCGATGATGATGTCATAATAGGTTGCCATGGCGACGGTGAGGTCATAATTGGTTGCCATGGCGATGATGTCATAATAGGTTGCCATGGCGATGATGTCATAATAGGTTGCCATGGCGACGGTGATGTCATAATTGGTTGCCATGGCGACGGTGATGTAATAATTGGTTGCCATGGCGACGATGATGCCTTAATACGTTGCCATGGCGACGATGATGCCTTAATATGTTGCCATGGCGACGGTGATGTCATAATTGGTTGCCATGGCGACGGTGATGTCATAATTGGTTGCATTGGCGACGGTGATGTCATAATTGGTTGCCATGACGATGATGATGTCATAATTGGTTGCCATGGCGATGATGTCATAATTGGTTGCCATGGCGACGGTGATGTCATAATTGGTTGCCATGGCGACGATGATGCCTTAATACGTTGCCATGGCGACGGTGATGTCATAATTGGTTGCCATGGCGACGATGATGCCTTAATACGTTGCCATGGCGATGATGTCATAATTGGTTGCCATGGCGACGGTGATGTCATAATTGGTTGCCATGGCGACGATGATGCCTTAATACGTTGCCATGGCGATGATGTCATAATTGGTTGCCATGGCGACGATGATGCCTTAATACGTTGCCATGGTGACTGTGATGTCATAGTTTGTTGCCATGGCGATGATGATGTCATAATTGTTTGCCATGGCGACGGTGATGTCATAATTGGTTGCCATGGCGACGGTGATGTCATAATTGGTTGCCATGGCGACGATGATGCCTTAATACGTTGCCATGGCGATGATGTCATAATTGGTTGCCATGGCGACGGTGATGTCATAATTGGTTGCCATGGCGACGGTGATGTCATAATTGGTTGCCATGGCGACAATGATTTCATAAATGGTTGCCATGGCGACGATGATGCCTTAATACGTTGACATGGCGATGATGTCATAATTGGTTGCCATGGCAACGGTGATGTCATAATTGGTTGCCATGGCGACGGTTATGTCATAATTGGCTGCCATGGCGACAATGATGTCATAATTGGTTGCCATGGCGACGATGATGCCTTAATACGTTGACATGGCGATGATGTCATAATTGGTTGCCATGGTGACGGTGATGTCATAATTGGTTGCCATTGCGACGATGATGCCTTAATACGTTGCCATGGCGATTATGTCATAATTGGTTGCCATGGAGATGATGATGCCTTAATACATTGCCATGGCGACGGTGATGTCATAATTTGTTGCCATGTCGATGATGATGTCATAATTGGTTGCCATGGCGACGGTGATGTCATAATTGGTTGCTATGGCGACGATGATGTCATAATTGGTTGCCATGGAGACTATGATGCCTTAATACGTTGCCATGGCGACGGTGATATCATTGGTTGCCATGGCTACGGTGATGTCATAATTGGTTGCCATGGCGGTGATGTCATAATTGGTTGCCATGGCGACGGTAATGTCATAATTGGTTGCCATGGCGACGATGATGCCTTAATACGTTGCCATGGCGATGATGTCATAATTGGTTGCCATGGTGACGGTGATGTCATAACTGGTTGCCATGGCGACGATGATGCCTTGATACGTTGCCATGGCGATGATGTCATAATTGGTTGCCATGGCAACGGTGATGTCATAATTGGTTGCCATGGCGACGATGATGCCTTAATACGTTGACATGGCGATGATGTCATAATTGGTTGCCATGGCGACGGTGATGTCATAATTTTTTGCCATGGCGACGGTGATGTCATAATTGGTTGCCATGGCGATAATGTCATAATTGGTTGCCATGGCGACGGTGATGTCATAATTGGTTGCCATGGCGACGATGATGCCTTAATACGTTGCCATGGCGATGATGTCATAATTGGTTGCCATGGCGACGGTGATGTCATAATTGGTTGCCATGGCGACTGTGATGTCATAATTGGTTGCCATGGCGACAATGATTTCATAATTGGTTGCCATGGCGACGATGATGCCTTAATACGTTGACATGGCGATGATGTCATAATTGGTTGCCATGGCGACGCTGATGTCACAATTGGTTGCCATGGCGACGATGATGCCTTAATACGTTGCCATGGCGATGATGTCATAATTGGTTGCCATGGCGACGGTGATGTCATAATTGGTTGCCATGGCGACGGTGATGTCATAATTGGTTGCCATGGCGACAATGATGTCATAATTGGTTGCCATGGCGACGATGATGCCTTAATACGTTGACAAGGCGATGATTTCATAATTGGTTGCCATGGCGACGGTGATGTCATAATTGGTTGCCATGGCGACGATGATGCCTTAATACGTTGCCATGGCGATGATGTCATAATTGGTTGCCATGGCGATGATGATGCCTTAATACGTTGCCATGGCGACAGTGATGTCATAATTTGTTGCCATGGCGATGATGATGTCATAATTGGTTGCCATGGCGATGGTGATGTCATAATTGGTTGCTATGGCGACGATGATGTCATAATTGGTTGCCATGGAGACTATGATGCCTTAATACGTTGCCATGGCGACGGTGATATCATTGGTTGCCATGGCGACGGTGATGTCATAATTAGTTGCCATGGCGATGATGTCATAATTGGTTGCCATGGCGACGGTGATGTCATAATTGGTTGCCATGGCGACGATGATGCCTTAATACGTTGCCATGGTGATGATGTCATAATTGGTTGCCATGGCGATGGTGATGTCATAATTGGTTGCCATGGCGACGGTGATGTCATAATTGGTTGCCATGGCGACAATGATGTCATAATTGGTTGCCATGGCGACGATGATGCCTTAATACGTTGACATGGCGATGATGTCATAATTGGTTGCCATGGCGACGGTGATGTCATAATTGGTTTCCATGGCGACGATGATGCCTTAATACGTTGCATGGCGATGATGTCATAATTGGTTGCCATGGCAAAGATGATGCCTTAATACGTTGCCATGCCGACGGTGATGTCATAATTTGTTGCCATGGCGATGGTGATGTCATAATTGGTTGCCATGGCGACGGTGATTTCATAATTGGTTGCTCTGGCGACGATGATGTCATAATTGGTTGCCATGGAGATGATGATGCCTTAATACGTTGCCATGTCGATTATGTCATAAATGGTTGCCATGGCGACGGTGATGTCATAATTGGTTGCCATGGCGACGATTATGCCTTAATACGTTGCCATGGCGATGATGTCATAATTGGTTGCCATGGCGATGGTGAAGTCATAATTGGTTGCCATGGCGACGGTGATGTCACAATTGGTTGCCATGGCGACAATGATGTCATAATTGGTTGCCATGGCGACGATGATGCCTTAATACGTTGCCATGGCGATGATGTCATAATTGGTTGCCATGGCGACGGTGATGTCATAATTGGTTGCCATGGCGACGGTGATGTCATAATTGGTTGCCATGGCGATGATGTCATAATTTGTTGCCATGGCGACGGTGATGTCATAATTGGTTACCATGGCGACGATGATGCCTTAATACATTGCCATGGCGATGATGCCTTAATACATTGCCATGGAGATGATGTCATAATTGGTTGCCATGGCGACGGTGATGTCATAATTGGTTGCCATGGCGACGATGATGCCTTAATACGTTGCCATGGCGATGATGTCATAATTGGTTGCCATGGCGACGATCATGCCTTAATACGTTGCCATGGCGATGATGTCATAATTGGTTGCCATGGCGACGGTGATGTCATAATTAGTTGCCATAGCGACGGTGATGTCATAATTGGTTGCCATGGCGACGATGATGCCTTAATACGTTGCCATGGCGACGGTGATATCATAATTGGTTGCCATGGTGACGGTGATGTCATAATTGGTTGCCATGGCGACGGTGATGTCATAATTGGTTGCCATGGCGACGATGATGCCTTAATACGTTGCCATGGCGATGATGTCATATTTGGTTGCCATGGCGATGGTGATGTCATAATTGGTTGCCATGGCGACGTGATGTCATAATTGGTTGCCATGGCGATGATGTCATAATTGGTTGCCATGGCGACGGTGATGTCATAATTGGTTGCCATGGAGACGATGATGCCTTAATATGTTGCCATGGCGATGATGTCATAATTGGTTGCCATGGCGACGATGATGCCTTAATACGTTGCCATGGCGATGATGTCATAATTGGTTGCCATGGCGACGGTGATGTCATAATTGGTTAACATGGCGACGGTAATGTCATAATTGGTTGACATGGCGATGATGTCATAATTGGTTGCCATGGCGATGATGATGCTTTAATACGTTGCCATGGCGACGATGAAGTCATAATTGGTTGCCATGGCGATGATGATGTCATAATTGGTTGCCATGGCGATTATGTCATAATTGGTTGCCATGGCGATGATGATGTCATAATTGGTTGCCATGGTGATGATGTCATAATTGGTTGCCATGGCGATGATGTCATAATTGGTTGCCATGACGATGATGTCATAATTGGTTGCCATGGTGACGATGATGCCTTAACACGTTGCCATGGCGACGGTGATGTCATAATTGGTTGCAATGGCGACGGTGATGTCATAATTGGTTGCCATGGCGACGATGATGTCTTAATACGTTGCCATGGCGACGGTGATGTCATTATTGGTTGCCATGGCGACGGTGATATCATAATTGGTTGCCATGGTGTCGATGATGTCATAATTGGTTGCCATGGCGACGATGATGCCTTAATATGTTGCCATGGCGATGATGTCATAATTGGTTTCCATGGCGACGGTGATGTCATAATTGGTTGCCATGGCGACGATGATGCCTTAATACATTGCCATGGCGACGGTGATGTCATAATTGGTTGCCATGGCGATGATGTCATACTTGGTTGCCATGGCGACGGTGATGTCATAATTGGTTGCAATGGCGATGATGATGTCATAATTGGTTGCCATGGCGATTATGTCATAATTGGTTGCCATGGCGATGATGATGTCATAATTGGTTGCCATGGCGATGATGTCATAATTGGTTGCCATGGCGATGATGTCATAATTGGTTGCCATGACGATGATGTCATAATTGGTTGCCATGGTGACGATGATGCCTTAACACGTTGCCATGGCGACGGTGATGTCATAATTGGTTGCAATGGCGACGGTGATGTCATAATTGGTTGCCATGGCGACGATGATGTCTTAATACGTTGCCATGGCGACGGTGATGTCATTATTGGTTGCCATGGCGACGGTGATATCATAATTGGTTGCCATGGTGACGATGATGTCATAATTGGTTGCCATGGCGACGATGATGCCTTAATACGTTGCCATGGCGATGATGTCATAATTGGTTTCCATGGCGACGGTGATGTCATAATTGGTTGCCATGGCGACGATGATGCCTTAATACATTGCCATGGCGACGGTGATGTCATAATTGGTTGCCATGGCGATGATGTCATACTTGGTTGCCATGGCGACGGTGATGTCATAATTGGTTGCAATGGTGACGATGATGTCATAATTGGTTGCCATGGCGATGGTGATGTCATAATTGGTTGCCATGGCGATGATGATGTCATAATTGGTTGCCATGTTGACGATGATGCCTTAATACGTTCCCATGGCGATGATGTCATAATTGTTTGCCATGGCGACGATCATGCCTTAATACATTGCCATGGCGATGATGTCATAATTGGTTGCCATGGCGACGGTGATGTCATAATTGGTTGCCATAGCGACGGTGATGTCATAATTGGTTGCCATGGCGACGATGATGCCTTAATACGTTGCCATGGCGACGGTGATATCATAATTGGTTGCCATGGCGACAGAGATGTCATAATTGGTTGCCATGGCGACGGTGATGTCATAATTAGTTGCCATGGCGACGATGATGCCTTAATACGTTGCCATGGTGATGATGTCATAATTGGTTGCCATGGCGACGGTGATGTCATAATTGGCTGCCATGGCGACGGTGATGTCATAATTGGTTGCCATGGCGATGATGTCATAATTGGTTGCCATGGCGACGGTGATGTCATAATTTGTTGCCATGGCGACGATGATGCCTTAATACGTTGCCATGGCGATGATGTCATAATTGGTTGCCATGGCGACAATGATGCCTTAATACGTTGCCATGGCAACGGTGATGTCATAATTGGTTGCCTTTTCGACGATGATGCCTTAATACGTTGCCATGGCGATGATGTCATAATTGGTTGCCATGGCGACGGTGATGTCATAATTGGTTGCCATGGCGACGGTGATGTCATAATTGGTTGCCATGGCGACAATAATGTCATAATTGGTTGCCATGGCGACGATGATGCCTTAATACGTTGACATGGCGATGATGTCATAATTGGTTGCCATGGCGACGGTGATGTCATAATTGGTTTCCATGGCGACGATGATGCCTTAATACGTTGCATGGCGATGATGTCATAATTGGTTGCCATGGCAAAGATGATGCCTTAATACGTTGCCATGGCGACGGTGATGTCATAATTTGTTGCCATGGTGATGATGTCATGCCATGGAGACGGTGATGTCATAATTGGTTGCTATGGCAACGATGATGTCATAATTGGTTGCCATGGAGACTATGATGCCTTAATACGTTGACATGGCGACGGTGATATCATTGGTTGCCATGGCGACGGTGATGTCATAATTGGTTGCCATGGCGACGTTGATGTCATAATTTGTTGCCATGGCAATGATGATGTCATAATTGGTTGCCATGGCGACGGTGATGTCATAATTGGTTGCTATGGCGACGATGATGTCATAATTGGTTGCCATGGAGACGATGATGCCTTAATACGTTGCCATGGTGACGGTGATATCATAATTGGTTGCCATGGCGACGGTGATGTCATAATTGGTTGCCATGGCGACGGTGATGCCTTGATACGTTGCCATGGCGACGGTGATGTCGTAATTGGTTGCCATGGCGACGGTGATGTCATAATTGGTTGCCATGGCGACGGTGATGTCATAATTGGTTGCCATGGCGATGATGCCTTAATACGTTGCCATGGCGACGGTGATGTCATAATTGGTTGCCATGGCGACAATGATGCCTTAATACATTGCCATGGCGATGATGTCATAATTGGTTGCCATGGTGACGGTGATGTCATAATTGGTTGCCATGGCGACGATGATGCCTTAATACGTTCCCATGGCGATGATGTCATAATTGGTTGCCATGGCAACGGTGATGTCATAATTGGTTGCCATGGCGACGATGATGACTTAATACGTTGACATGGCGATGATGTCATAATTGGTTTCCATGGCGACGGTGATGTCATAATTTTTTGCCATGGCGACGGTGATGTCATAATTGGTTGCCATGGCGATGATGTCATAATTGGTTGCCATGGCGACGGTGATGTCATAATTGGTTGCCATGGCGACGATGATGCCTTAATACATTGCCATGGCGATGATGTCATAATTGGTTGCCATGGCGACGGTGATGTCATAATTGGTTGCCATGGCGACGGTGATGTCATAATTGGTTGCCATGGCAATGATGTCATAATTGGTTGCCATGGCGACGGTGATGTCATAATTGGTTGCCATGGCGACGATGATGCCTTAATACGTTGCCATGGCGATGATGTCATAATTGGTTGCCATGGCGACGGTGATGTCATAATTGGTTGCCATGGCGACGGTGATGTCATAATTGGTTGCCATGGCGACAATGATTTCATAATTGGTTGCCATGGCGACGATGATGCCTTAATACGTTGACATGGCGATGATGTCATAATTGGTTGCCATGGCGACGGTGATGTCATAATTGGTTGCCATGGCGACGATGATGCCTTAATACGTTGCCATGGCGATGATGTCATAATTGGTTGCCATGGCGACGGTGATGTCATAATTGGTTGCCATGGCGACTGTGATGTCATAATTGGTTGCCATGGCGACAATGATGTCATAATTGGTTGCCATGGCGACGATGATGCCTTAATACGTTGACATGGCGATGATGTCATAATTGGTTGCCATGGTGACGGTGATGTCATAATTGGTTGCCATGGCGACGATGATGCCTTAATACGTTGCCATGGCGATGATGTCATAATTGGTTGCCATGGCGATGATGATGCCTTAATACGTTGCCATGGCGACGGTGATGTCATAATTTGTTGCCATGTCGATGATGATGTCATAATTGGTTGCCATGGCGACGGTGATGTCATAATTGGTTGCTATGGCTACGATGATGTCATAATTGGTTGCCATGGAGACTATGATGCCTTAATACGTTGCCATGGCGACGGTGATATCATTGGTTGCCATGGCTACGGTGATGTCATAATTGGTTGCCATGGCGGTGATGTCATAATTGGTTGCCATGGTGACGGTGATGTCATAATTGGTTGCCATGGCGACGATGATGCCTTAATACGTTGCCATGATGATGATGTCATAATTGGTTGCCATGGCGATGGTGATGTCATAATTGGTTGCCATGGCGATGGTGATGTCATAATTGGTTGCCATGGCGACAATAATGTCATAATTGGTTGCCATGGCGACGATGATGCCTTAATACGTTGACATGGCGATGATGTCATAATTGGTTGCCATGGCGACGGTGATGTCATAATTGGTTTCCATGGCGACGATGATGCCTTAATACGTTGCATGGCGATGATGTCATAATTGGTTGCCATGGCAAAGATGATGCCTTAATACGTTGCCATGGCGACGGTGATGTCATAATTTGTTGCCATGGTGATGATGATGTCATACCATGGCGACGGTGATGTCATAATTGGTTGCCATGGCGACGATGATGTCATAATTGGTTGCCATGGAGACGATGATGTCATAATTGGTTGCCATGGCAACGGTGATGTCATAATTGGTTGCCATGGCGACGGTGATGTCATAATTGGCTGCCATGGCGACAATGATGTCATAATTGGTTGCCATGGCGACGATGATGCCTTAATACGTTGACATGGCGATGATGTCATAATTGGTTGCCATGGTGACGGTGATGTCATAATTGGTTGCCATTGCGACGATGATGCCTTAATACGTTGCCATGGCGATTATGTCATAATTGGTTGCCATGGAGATGATGATGCCTTAATACATTGCCATGGCGACGGTGATGTCATAATTTGTTGCCATGTCGATGATGATGTCATAATTGGTTGCCATGGCGACGGTGATGTCATAATTGGTTGCTATGGCGACGATGATGTCATAATTGGTTGCCATGGAGACTATGATGCCTTAATACGTTGCCATGGCGACGGTGATATCATTGGTTGCCATGGCTACGGTGATGTCATAATTGGTTGCCATGGCGGTGATGTCATAATTGGTTGCCATGGCGACGGTAATGTCATAATTGGTTGCCATGGCGACGATGATGCCTTAATACGTTGCCATGGCGATGATGTCATAATTGGTTGCCATGGTGACGGTGATGTCATAACTGGTTGCCATGGCGACGATGATGCCTTGATACGTTGCCATGGCGATGATGTCATAATTGGTTGCCATGGCAACGGTGATGTCATAATTGGTTGCCATGGCGACGATGATGCCTTAATACGTTGACATGGCGATGATGTCATAATTGGTTGCCATGGCGACGGTGATGTCATAATTTTTTGCCATGGCGACGGTGATGTCATAATTGGTTGCCATGGCGATAATGTCATAATTGGTTGCCATGGCGACGGTGATGTCATAATTGGTTGCCATGGCGACGATGATGCCTTAATACGTTGCCATGGCGATGATGTCATAATTGGTTGCCATGGCGACGGTGATGTCATAATTGGTTGCCATGGCGACTGTGATGTCATAATTGGTTGCCATGGCGACAATGATTTCATAATTGGTTGCCATGGCGACGATGATGCCTTAATACGTTGACATGGCGATGATGTCATAATTGGTTGCCATGGCGACGCTGATGTCACAATTGGTTGCCATGGCGACGATGATGCCTTAATACGTTGCCATGGCGATGATGTCATAATTGGTTGCCATGGCGACGGTGATGTCATAATTGGTTGCCATGGCGACGGTGATGTCATAATTGGTTGCCATGGCGACAATGATGTCATAATTGGTTGCCATGGCGACGATGATGCCTTAATACGTTGACAAGGCGATGATTTCATAATTGGTTGCCATGGCGACGGTGATGTCATAATTGGTTGCCATGGCGACGATGATGCCTTAATACGTTGCCATGGCGATGATGTCATAATTGGTTGCCATGGCGATGATGATGCCTTAATACGTTGCCATGGCGACAGTGATGTCATAATTTGTTGCCATGGCGATGATGATGTCATAATTGGTTGCCATGGCGATGGTGATGTCATAATTGGTTGCTATGGCGACGATGATGTCATAATTGGTTGCCATGGAGACTATGATGCCTTAATACGTTGCCATGGCGACGGTGATATCATTGGTTGCCATGGCGACGGTGATGTCATAATTAGTTGCCATGGCGATGATGTCATAATTGGTTGCCATGGCGACGGTGATGTCATAATTGGTTGCCATGGCGACGATGATGCCTTAATACGTTGCCATGGTGATGATGTCATAATTGGTTGCCATGGCGATGGTGATGTCATAATTGGTTGCCATGGCGACGGTGATGTCATAATTGGTTGCCATGGCGACAATGATGTCATAATTGGTTGCCATGGCGACGATGATGCCTTAATACGTTGACATGGCGATGATGTCATAATTGGTTGCCATGGCGACGGTGATGTCATAATTGGTTTCCATGGCGACGATGATGCCTTAATACGTTGCATGGCGATGATGTCATAATTGGTTGCCATGGCAAAGATGATGCCTTAATACGTTGCCATGGCGACGGTGATGTCATAATTTGTTGCCATGGCGATGGTGATGTCATAATTGGTTGCCATGGCGACGGTGATTTCATAATTGGTTGCTCTGGCGACGATGATGTCATAATTGGTTGCCATGGAGATGATGATGCCTTAATACGTTGCCATGTCGATTATGTCATAAATGGTTGCCATGGCGACGGTGATGTCATAATTGGTTGCCATGGCGACGATTATGCCTTAATACGTTGCCATGGCGATGATGTCATAATTGGTTGCCATGGCGATGGTGAAGTCATAATTGGTTGCCATGGCGACGGTGATGTCACAATTGGTTGCCATGGCGACAATGATGTCATAATTGGTTGCCATGGCGACGATGATGCCTTAATACGTTGCCATGGCGATGATGTCATAATTGGTTGCCATGGCGACGGTGATGTCATAATTGGTTGCCATGGCGACGGTGATGTCATAATTGGTTGCCATGGCGATGATGTCATAATTTGTTGCCATGGCGACGGTGATGTCATAATTGGTTACCATGGCGACGATGATGCCTTAATACATTGCCATGGCGATGATGCCTTAATACATTGCCATGGAGATGATGTCATAATTGGTTGCCATGGCGACGGTGATGTCATAATTGGTTGCCATGGCGACGATGATGCCTTAATACGTTGCCATGGCGATGATGTCATAATTGGTTGCCATGGCGACGATCATGCCTTAATACGTTGCCATGGCGATGATGTCATAATTGGTTGCCATGGCGACGGTGATGTCATAATTAGTTGCCATAGCGACGGTGATGTCATAATTGGTTGCCATGGCGACGATGATGCCTTAATACGTTGCCATGGCGACGGTGATATCATAATTGGTTGCCATGGTGACGGTGATGTCATAATTGGTTGCCATGGCGACGGTGATGTCATAATTGGTTGCCATGGCGACGATGATGCCTTAATACGTTGCCATGGCGATGATGTCATATTTGGTTGCCATGGCGATGGTGATGTCATAATTGGTTGCCATGGCGACGTGATGTCATAATTGGTTGCCATGGCGATGATGTCATAATTGGTTGCCATGGCGACGGTGATGTCATAATTGGTTGCCATGGAGACGATGATGCCTTAATATGTTGCCATGGCGATGATGTCATAATTGGTTGCCATGGCGACGATGATGCCTTAATACGTTGCCATGGCGATGATGTCATAATTGGTTGCCATGGCGACGGTGATGTCATAATTGGTTAACATGGCGACGGTAATGTCATAATTGGTTGACATGGCGATGATGTCATAATTGGTTGCCATGGCGATGATGATGCTTTAATACGTTGCCATGGCGACGATGAAGTCATAATTGGTTGCCATGGCGATGATGATGTCATAATTGGTTGCCATGGCGATTATGTCATAATTGGTTGCCATGGCGATGATGATGTCATAATTGGTTGCCATGGCGATGATGTCATAATTGGTTGCCATGGCGATGATGTCATAATTGGTTGCCATGACGATGATGTCATAATTGGTTGCCATGGTGACGATGATGCCTTAACACGTTGCCATGGCGACGGTGATGTCATAATTGGTTGCAATGGCGACGGTGATGTCATAATTGGTTGCCATGGCGACGATGATGTCTTAATACGTTGCCATGGCGACGGTGATGTCATTATTGGTTGCCATGGCGACGGTGATATCATAATTGGTTGCCATGGTGACGATGATGTCATAATTGGTTGCCATGGCGACGATGATGCCTTAATACGTTGCCATGGCGATGATGTCATAATTGGTTTCCATGGCGACGGTGATGTCATAATTGGTTGCCATGGCGACGATGATGCCTTAATACATTGCCATGGCGACGGTGATGTCATAATTGGTTGCCATGGCGATGATGTCATACTTGGTTGCCATGGCGACGGTGATGTCATAATTGGTTGCAATGGTGACGATGATGTCATAATTGGTTGCCATGGCGATGGTGATGTCATAATTGGTTGCCATGGCGATGATGATGTCATAATTGGTTGCCATGTTGACGATGATGCCTTAATACGTTCCCATGGCGATGATGTCATAATTGTTTGCCATGGCGACGATCATGCCTTAATACATTGCCATGGCGATGATGTCATAATTGGTTGCCATGGCGACGGTGATGTCATAATTGGTTGCCATAGCGACGGTGATGTCATAATTGGTTGCCATGGCGACGATGATGCCTTAATACGTTGCCATGGCGACGGTGATATCATAATTGGTTGCCATGGCGACAGAGATGTCATAATTGGTTGCCATGGCGACGGTGATGTCATAATTAGTTGCCATGGCGACGATGATGCCTTAATACGTTGCCATGGTGATGATGTCATAATTGGTTGCCATGGCGACGGTGATGTCATAATTGGCTGCCATGGCGACGGTGATGTCATAATTGGTTGCCATGGCGATGATGTCATAATTGGTTGCCATGGCGACGGTGATGTCATAATTTGTTGCCATGGCGACGATGATGCCTTAATACGTTGCCATGGCGATGATGTCATAATTGGTTGCCATGGCGACAATGATGCCTTAATACGTTGCCATGGCAACGGTGATGTCATAATTGGTTGCCTTTTCGACGATGATGCCTTAATACGTTGCCATGGCGATGATGTCATAATTGGTTGCCATGGCGACGGTGATGTCATAATTGGTTGCCATGGCGACGGTGATGTCATAATTGGTTGCCATGGCGACAATAATGTCATAATTGGTTGCCATGGCGACGATGATGCCTTAATACGTTGACATGGCGATGATGTCATAATTGGTTGCCATGGCGACGGTGATGTCATAATTGGTTTCCATGGCGACGATGATGCCTTAATACGTTGCATGGCGATGATGTCATAATTGGTTGCCATGGCAAAGATGATGCCTTAATACGTTGCCATGGCGACGGTGATGTCATAATTTGTTGCCATGGTGATGATGTCATGCCATGGAGACGGTGATGTCATAATTGGTTGCTATGGCAACGATGATGTCATAATTGGTTGCCATGGAGACTATGATGCCTTAATACGTTGACATGGCGACGGTGATATCATTGGTTGCCATGGCGACGGTGATGTCATAATTGGTTGCCATGGCGACGTTGATGTCATAATTTGTTGCCATGGCAATGATGATGTCATAATTGGTTGCCATGGCGACGGTGATGTCATAATTGGTTGCTATGGCGACGATGATGTCATAATTGGTTGCCATGGAGACGATGATGCCTTAATACGTTGCCATGGTGACGGTGATATCATAATTGGTTGCCATGGCGACGGTGATGTCATAATTGGTTGCCATGGCGACGGTGATGCCTTGATACGTTGCCATGGCGACGGTGATGTCGTAATTGGTTGCCATGGCGACGGTGATGTCATAATTGGTTGCCATGGCGACGGTGATGTCATAATTGGTTGCCATGGCGATGATGCCTTAATACGTTGCCATGGCGACGGTGATGTCATAATTGGTTGCCATGGCGACAATGATGCCTTAATACATTGCCATGGCGATGATGTCATAATTGGTTGCCATGGTGACGGTGATGTCATAATTGGTTGCCATGGCGACGATGATGCCTTAATACGTTCCCATGGCGATGATGTCATAATTGGTTGCCATGGCAACGGTGATGTCATAATTGGTTGCCATGGCGACGATGATGACTTAATACGTTGACATGGCGATGATGTCATAATTGGTTTCCATGGCGACGGTGATGTCATAATTTTTTGCCATGGCGACGGTGATGTCATAATTGGTTGCCATGGCGATGATGTCATAATTGGTTGCCATGGCGACGGTGATGTCATAATTGGTTGCCATGGCGACGATGATGCCTTAATACATTGCCATGGCGATGATGTCATAATTGGTTGCCATGGCGACGGTGATGTCATAATTGGTTGCCATGGCGACGGTGATGTCATAATTGGTTGCCATGGCAATGATGTCATAATTGGTTGCCATGGCGACGGTGATGTCATAATTGGTTGCCATGGCGACGATGATGCCTTAATACGTTGCCATGGCGATGATGTCATAATTGGTTGCCATGGCGACGGTGATGTCATAATTGGTTGCCATGGCGACGGTGATGTCATAATTGGTTGCCATGGCGACAATGATTTCATAATTGGTTGCCATGGCGACGATGATGCCTTAATACGTTGACATGGCGATGATGTCATAATTGGTTGCCATGGCGACGGTGATGTCATAATTGGTTGCCATGGCGACGATGATGCCTTAATACGTTGCCATGGCGATGATGTCATAATTGGTTGCCATGGCGACGGTGATGTCATAATTGGTTGCCATGGCGACTGTGATGTCATAATTGGTTGCCATGGCGACAATGATGTCATAATTGGTTGCCATGGCGACGATGATGCCTTAATACGTTGACATGGCGATGATGTCATAATTGGTTGCCATGGTGACGGTGATGTCATAATTGGTTGCCATGGCGACGATGATGCCTTAATACGTTGCCATGGCGATGATGTCATAATTGGTTGCCATGGCGATGATGATGCCTTAATACGTTGCCATGGCGACGGTGATGTCATAATTTGTTGCCATGTCGATGATGATGTCATAATTGGTTGCCATGGCGACGGTGATGTCATAATTGGTTGCTATGGCTACGATGATGTCATAATTGGTTGCCATGGAGACTATGATGCCTTAATACGTTGCCATGGCGACGGTGATATCATTGGTTGCCATGGCTACGGTGATGTCATAATTGGTTGCCATGGCGGTGATGTCATAATTGGTTGCCATGGTGACGGTGATGTCATAATTGGTTGCCATGGCGACGATGATGCCTTAATACGTTGCCATGATGATGATGTCATAATTGGTTGCCATGGCGATGGTGATGTCATAATTGGTTGCCATGGCGATGGTGATGTCATAATTGGTTGCCATGGCGACAATAATGTCATAATTGGTTGCCATGGCGACGATGATGCCTTAATACGTTGACATGGCGATGATGTCATAATTGGTTGCCATGGCGACGGTGATGTCATAATTGGTTTCCATGGCGACGATGATGCCTTAATACGTTGCATGGCGATGATGTCATAATTGGTTGCCATGGCAAAGATGATGCCTTAATACGTTGCCATGGCGACGGTGATGTCATAATTTGTTGCCATGGTGATGATGATGTCATACCATGGCGACGGTGATGTCATAATTGGTTGCCATGGCGACGATGATGTCATAATTGGTTGCCATGGAGACGATGATGCCTTAATACGTTGCCATGGCGATGATGTCATAAATGGTTGCCATGGCGACGGTGATGTAATAATTGATTGCCATGGCGACGATTATGCCTTAATACGTTGCCATGGCGATGATGTCATAATTGGTTGCCATGGCGACGGTGATGTCATAATTGGTTGCCATGGCGACGGTGATGTCATAATTGGTTGCCATGGCGACAATGATGTCATAATTGGTTGCCATGGCGACGATGATGCCTTAATATGTTGCCATGGCGATGATGTCATAATTGGTTGCCATGGCGACGGTGATGTCATAATTGGTTGCCATGGTGACGGTGATGTCATAATTGGTTGCCATGGCGACAATGATGTCATAATTGGTTGCCATGGTGACGATGATGCCTTAATACGTTGCCATGGCGATGATGTCATAATTGGTTGCCATGGCGACGGTGATGTCATAATTGGTTGCCATGGCGACGATGATGCCTTAATACGTTGCCATGGCGATGATGTCATAATTGGTTGCCATGGTGACGGTGATGTAATAATTGGTTGCCATGGCGATGTTGATGTCATAATTCTTTGCCATGGCGACAATGATGTCATGATTGGTTGCCATGGCGACGATGATGCCTTAATATGTTGCCATGGCGACGGTGATGTCATAATTTGTTGCCATGGCGATGATGATGTCATAATTGGTTGCCATGGCGACGGTGATGTCATAATTGGTTGCCATGGCGACGATGATGCCTTAATACGTTGCCATGGCAATGATGTCATAAATGGTTGCCATGGCGACGGTGATGTCATAATTCGTTTGCCATGGTGACGGTGATGTCATAATTGGTTGCCATGGTGACGGTGATGTCATAATTGGTTGCCATGGCGACGGTGATGTCATAATTGGTTGCCATGACGATGATGATGTCATAATTGGTTGCCATGGCGATGATGTCATAATTGGTTGCCATGGCGATTATGTCATAATTGGTTGCCATGGCGACGATGATACCTTAATACGTTGCCATGGCGATGAAGTCATAATTGGTTGCCATGGCGATGATGATGTCATAATAGGTTGCCATGGCGACGGTGAGGTCATAATTGGTTGCCATGGCGATGATGTCATAATAGGTTGCCATGGCGATGATGTCATAATAGGTTGCCATGGCGACGGTGATGTCATAATTGGTTGCCATGGCGACGGTGATGTAATAATTGGTTGCCATGGCGACGATGATGCCTTAATACGTTGCCATGGCGACGATGATGCCTTAATATGTTGCCATGGCGACGGTGATGTCATAGTTGGTTGCCATGGCGACGGTGATGTCATAATTGGTTGCATTGGCGACGGTGATGTCATAATTGGTTGCCATGACGATGATGATGTCATAATTGGTTGCCATGGCGATGATGTCATAATTGGTTGCCATGGCGATGGTGATGTCATAATTGGTTGCCATGGCGACGATGATGCCTTAATACGTTGCCATGGCGACGGTGATGTCATAATTGGTTGCCATGGCGACGATGATGCCTTAATACGTTGCCATGGCGATGATGTCATAATTGGTTGCCATGGCGACGGTGATGTCATAATTGGTTGCCATGGCGACGATGATGCCTTAATACGTTGCCATGGCGATGATGTCATAATTGGTTGCCATGGCGACGATGATGCCTTAATACGTTGCCATGGTGACTGTGATGTCATAGTTTGTTGCCATGGCGATGATGATGTCATAATTGTTTGCCATGGCGACGGTGATGTCATAATTGGTTGCCATGGCGACGGTGATGTCATAATTGGTTGCCATGGCGACGATGATGCCTTAATACGTTGCCATGGCGATGATGTCATAATTGGTTGCCATGGCGACGGTGATGTCATAATTGGTTGCCATGGCGACGGTGATGTCATAATTGGTTGCCATGGCGACAATGATTTCATAAATGGTTGCCATGGCGACGATGATGCCTTAATACGTTGACATGGCGATGATGTCATAATTGGTTGCCATGGCAACGGTGATGTCATAATTGGTTGCCATGGCGACGGTTATGTCATAATTGGCTGCCATGGCGACAATGATGTCATAATTGGTTGCCATGGCGACGATGATGCCTTAATACGTTGACATGGCGATGATGTCATAATTGGTTGCCATGGTGACGGTGATGTCATAATTGGTTGCCATTGCGACGATGATGCCTTAATACGTTGCCATGGCGATTATGTCATAATTGGTTGCCATGGAGATGATGATGCCTTAATACATTGCCATGGCGACGGTGATGTCATAATTTGTTGCCATGTCGATGATGATGTCATAATTGGTTGCCATGGCGACGGTGATGTCATAATTGGTTGCTATGGCGACGATGATGTCATAATTGGTTGCCATGGAGACTATGATGCCTTAATACGTTGCCATGGCGACGGTGATATCATTGGTTGCCATGGCTACGGTGATGTCATAATTGGTTGCCATGGCGGTGATGTCATAATTGGTTGCCATGGCGACGGTAATGTCATAATTGGTTGCCATGGCGACGATGATGCCTTAATACGTTGCCATGGCGATGATGTCATAATTGGTTGCCATGGTGACGGTGATGTCATAACTGGTTGCCATGGCGACGATGATGCCTTGATACGTTGCCATGGCGATGATGTCATAATTGGTTGCCATGGCAACGGTGATGTCATAATTGGTTGCCATGGCGACGATGATGCCTTAATACGTTGACATGGCGATGATGTCATAATTGGTTGCCATGGCGACGGTGATGTCATAATTTTTTGCCATGGCGACGGTGATGTCATAATTGGTTGCCATGGCGATAATGTCATAATTGGTTGCCATGGCGACGGTGATGTCATAATTGGTTGCCATGGCGACGATGATGCCTTAATACGTTGCCATGGCGATGATGTCATAATTGGTTGCCATGGCGACGGTGATGTCATAATTGGTTGCCATGGCGACTGTGATGTCATAATTGGTTGCCATGGCGACAATGATTTCATAATTGGTTGCCATGGCGACGATGATGCCTTAATACGTTGACATGGCGATGATGTCATAATTGGTTGCCATGGCGACGCTGATGTCACAATTGGTTGCCATGGCGACGATGATGCCTTAATACGTTGCCATGGCGATGATGTCATAATTGGTTGCCATGGCGACGGTGATGTCATAATTGGTTGCCATGGCGACGGTGATGTCATAATTGGTTGCCATGGCGACAATGATGTCATAATTGGTTGCCATGGCGACGATGATGCCTTAATACGTTGACAAGGCGATGATTTCATAATTGGTTGCCATGGCGACGGTGATGTCATAATTGGTTGCCATGGCGACGATGATGCCTTAATACGTTGCCATGGCGATGATGTCATAATTGGTTGCCATGGCGATGATGATGCCTTAATACGTTGCCATGGCGACGGTGATGTCATAATTTGTTGCCATGGCGATGATGATGTCATAATTGGTTGCCATGGCGATGGTGATGTCATAATTGGTTGCTATGGCGACGATGATGTCATAATTGGTTGCCATGGAGACTATGATGCCTTAATACGTTGCCATGGCGACGGTGATATCATTGGTTGCCATGGCGACGGTGATGTCATAATTAGTTGCCATGGCGATGATGTCATAATTGGTTGCCATGGCGACGGTGATGTCATAATTGGTTGCCATGGCGACGATGATGCCTTAATACGTTGCCATGGTGATGATGTCATAATTGGTTGCCATGGCGATGGTGATGTCATAATTGGTTGCCATGGCGACGGTGATGTCATAATTGGTTGCCATGGCGACAATGATGTCATAATTGGTTGCCATGGCGACGATGATGCCTTAATACGTAGACATGGCGATGATGTCATAATTGGTTGCCATGGCGACGGTGATGTCATAATTGGTTTCCATGGCGACGATGATGCCTTAATACGTTGCATGGCGATGATGTCATAATTGGTTGCCATGGCAAAGATGATGCCTTAATACGTTGCCATGGCGACGGTGATGTCATAATTTGTTGCCATGGCGATGGTGATGTCATAATTGGTTGCCATGGCGACGGTGATTTCATAATTGGTTGCTCTGGCGACGATGATGTCATAATTGGTTGCCATGGAGATGATGATGCCTTAATACGTTGCCATGTCGATTATGTCATAAATGGTTGCCATGGCGACGGTGATGTCATAATTGGTTGCCATGGCGACGATTATGCCTTAATACGTTGCCATGGCGATGATGTCATAATTGGTTGCCATGGCGATGGTGAAGTCATAATTGGTTGCCATGGCGACGGTGATGTCACAATTGGTTGCCATGGCGACAATGATGTCATAATTGGTTGCCATGGCGACGATGATGCCTTAATACGTTGCCATGGCGATGATGTCATAATTGGTTGCCATGGCGACGGTGATGTCATAATTGGTTGCCATGGCGATGGTGATGTCATAATTGGTTGCCATGGCGATGATGTCATAATTTGTTGCCATGGCGACGGTGATGTCATAATTGGTTACCATGGCGACGATGATGCCTTAATACATTGCCATGGCGATGATGCCTTAATACATTGCCATGGCGATGATGTCATAATTGGTTGCCATGGCGACGGTGATGTCATAATTGGTTGCCATGGCGACGATGATGCCTTAATACGTTGCCATGGCGATGATGTCATAATTGGTTGCCATGGCGACGATCATGCCTTAATACGTTGCCATGGCGATGATGTCATAATTGGTTGCCATGGCGACGGTGATGTCATAATTAGTTGCCATAGCGACGGTGATGTCATAATTGGTTGCCATGGCGACGATGATGCCTTAATACGTTGCCATGGCGACGGTGATATCATAATTGGTTGCCATGGTGACGGTGATGTCATAATTGGTTGCCATGGCGACGGTGATGTCATAATTGGTTGCCATGGCGACGATGATGCCTTAATACGTTGCCATGGCGATGATGTCATATTTGGTTGCCATGGCGATGGTGATGTCATAATTGGTTGCCATGGCGACGTGATGTCATAATTGGTTGCCATGGCGATGATGTCATAATTGGTTGCCATGGCGACGGTGATGTCATAATTGGTTGCCATGGCGACGATGATGCCTTAATATGTTGCCATGGCGATGATGTCATAATTGGTTGCCATGGCGACGATGATGCCTTAATACGTTGCCATGGCAACGGTGATGTCATAATTGGTTGACATGGCGACTATGATGCCTTAATACGTTGCCATGGCGATGATGTCATAATTGGTTGCCATGGCGACGGTGATGTCATAATTGGTTAACATGGCGACGGTAATGTCATAATTGGTTGACATGGCGATGATGTCATAATTGGTTGCCATGGCGATGATGATGCTTTAATACATTGCCATGGCGACGATGAAGTCATAATTGGTTGCCATGGCGACGATGATGTCATAATTGGTTGCCATGGCGATTATGTCATAATTGGTTGCCATGGCGATGATGATGTCATAATTGGTTGCCATGGCGATGATGTCATAATTGGTTGCCATGGCGATGATGTCATAATTGGTTGCCATGACGATGATGTCATAATTGGTTGCCATGGTGACGATGATGCCTTAACACGTTGCCATGGCGACGGTGATGTCATAATTGGTTGCAATGGCGACGGTGATGTCATAATTGGTTGCCATGGCGACGATGATGTCTTAATACGTTGCCATGGCGACGGTGATGTCATTATTGGTTGCCATGGCGACGGTGATATCATAATTGGTTGCCATGGTGACGATGATGTCATAATTGGTTGCCATGGCGACGATGATGCCTTAATACGTTGCCATGGCGATGATGTCATAATTGGTTTCCATGGCGACGGTGATGTCATAATTGGTTGCCATGGCGACGATGATGCCTTAATACATTGCCATGGCGACGGTGATGTCATAATTGGTTGCCATGGCGATGATGTCATACTTGGTTGCCATGGCGACGGTGATGTCATAATTGGTTGCAATGGTGACGATGATGTCATAATTGGTTGCCATGGCGATGGTGATGTCATAATTGGTTGCCATGGCGATGATGATGTCATAACTGGTTGCCATGTCGACGATGATGCCTTAATACGTTCCCATGGCGATGATGTCATAATTGTTTGCCATGGCGACGATCATGCCTTAATACATTGCCATGGCGATGATGTCATAATTGGTTGCCATGGCGACGGTGATGTCATAATTGGTTGCCATAGCGACGGTGATGTCATAATTGGTTGCCATGGCGACGATGATGCCTTAATACGTTGCCATGGCGACTGTGATATCATAATTGGTTGCCATGGCGACGGAGATGTCATAATTGGTTGCCATGGCGACGGTGATGTCATAATTGGTTGCCATGGCGACGATGATGCCTTAATACGTTGCCATGGTGATGATGTCATAATTGGTTGCCATGGCGACGGTGATGTCATAATTGGCTGCCATGGCGACGGTGATGTCATAATTGGTTGCCATGGCGATGATGTCATAATTGGTTGCCATGGCGACGGTGATGTCATAATTTGTTGCCATGGCGACGATGATGCCTTAATACGTTGCCATGGCGATGATGTCATAATTGGTTGCCATGGCGACAATGATGCCTTAATACGTTGCCATGGCAACGGTGATGTCATAATTGGTTGCCTTTTCGACGATGATGCCTTAATACGTTGCCATGGCGATGATGTCATAATTGGTTGCCATGGCGACGGTGATGTCATAATTGGTTGCCATGGCGACGGTGATGTCATAATTGGTTGCCATGGCGACAATAATGTCATAATTGGTTGCCATGGCGACGATGATGCCTTAATACGTTGACATGGCGATGATGTCATAATTGGTTGCCATGGCGACGGTGATGTCATAATTGGTTTCCATGGCGACGATGATGCCTTAATACGTTGCATGGCGATGATGTCATAATTGGTTGCCATGGCAAAGATGATGCCTTAATACGTTGCCATGGCGACGGTGATGTCATAATTTGTTGCCATGGTGATGATGTCATGCCATGGCGACGGTGATGTCATAATTGGTTGCTATGGCAACGATGATGTCATAATTGGTTGCCATGGAGACTATGATGCCTTAATACGTTGACATGGCGACGGTGATATCATTGGTTGCCATGGCGACGGTGATGTCATAATTGGTTGCCATGGCGACGTTGATGTCATAATTTGTTGCCATGGCAATGATGATGTCATAATTGGTTGCCATGGCGACGGTGATGTCATAATTGGTTGCTATGGCGACGATGATGTCATAATTGGTTGCCATGGAGACGATGATGCCTTAATACGTTGCCATGGTGACGGTGATATCATAATTGGTTGCCATGGCGACGGTGATGTCATAATTGGTTGCCATGGCGACGGTGATGCCTTGATACGTTGCCATGGCGACGGTGATGTCGTAATTGGTTGCCATGGCGACGGTGATGTCATAATTGGTTGCCATGGCGACGGTGATGTCATAATTGGTTGCCATGGCGATGATGCCTTAATACGTTGCCATGGCGACGGTGATGTCATAATTGGTTGCCATGGCGACAATGATGCCTTAATACATTGCCATGGCGATGATGTCATAATTGGTTGCCATGGTGACGGTGATGTCATAATTGGTTGCCATGGCGACGATGATGCCTTAATACGTTCCCATGGCGATGATGTCATAATTGGTTGCCATGGCAACGTTGATGTCATAATTGGTTGCCATGGCGACGATGATGACTTAATACGTTGACATGGCGATGATGTCATAATTGGTTTCCATGGCGACGGTGATGTCATAATTTTTTGCCATGGCGACGGTGATGTCATAATTGGTTGCCATGGCGATGATGTCATAATTGGTTGCCATGGCGACGGTGATGTCATAATTGGTTGCCATGGCGACGATGATGCCTTAATACATTGCCATGGCGATGATGTCATAATTGGTTGCCATGGCGACGGTGATGTCATAATTGGTTGCCATGGCGACGGTGATGTCATAATTGGTTGCCATGGCAATGATGTCATAATTGGTTGCCATGGCGACGGTGATGTCATAATTGGTTGCCATGGCGACGATGATGCCTTAATACGTTGCCATGGCGATGATGTCATAATTGGTTGCCATGGCGACGGTGATGTCATAATTGGTTGCCATGGCGACGGTGATGTCATAATTGGTTGCCATGGCGACAATGATTTCATAATTGGTTGCCATGGCGACGATGATGCCTTAATACGTTGACATGGCGATGATGTCATAATTGGTTGCCATGGCGACGGTGATGTCATAATTGGTTGCCATGGCGACGATGATGCCTTAATACGTTGCCATGGCGATGATGTCATAATTGGTTGCCATGGCGACGGTGATGTCATAATTGGTTGCCATGGCGACTGTGATGTCATAATTGGTTGCCATGGCGACAATGATGTCATAATTGGTTGCCATGGCGACGATGATGCCTTAATACGTTGACATGGCGATGATGTCATAATTGGTTGCCATGGTGACGGTGATGTCATAATTGGTTGCCATGGCGACGATGATGCCTTAATACGTTGCCATGGCGATGATGTCATAATTGGTTGCCATGGCGATGATGATGCCTTAATACGTTGCCATGGCGACGGTGATGTCATAATTTGTTGCCATGTCGATGATGATGTCATAATTGGTTGCCATGGCGACGGTGATGTCATAATTGGTTGCTATGGCTACGATGATGTCATAATTGGTTGCCATGGAGACTATGATGCCTTAATACGTTGCCATGGCGACGGTGATATCATTGGTTGCCATGGCTACGGTGATGTCATAATTGGTTGCCATGGCGGTGATGTCATAATTGGTTGCCATGGTGACGGTGATGTCATAATTGGTTGCCATGGCGACGATGATGCCTTAATACGTTGCCATGATGATGATGTCATAATTGGTTGCCATGGCGATGGTGATGTCATAATTGGTTGCCATGGCGATGGTGATGTCATAATTGGTTGCCATGGCGACAATAATGTCATAATTGGTTGCCATGGCGACGATGATGCCTTAATACGTTGACATGGCGATGATGTCATAATTGGTTGCCATGGCGACGGTGATGTCATAATTGGTTTCCATGGCGACGATGATGCCTTAATACGTTGCATGGCGATGATGTCATAATTGGTTGCCATGGCAAAGATGATGCCTTAATACGTTGCCATGGCGACGGTGATGTCATAATTTGTTGCCATGGTGATGATGATGTCATACCATGGCGACGGTGATGTCATAATTGGTTGCCATGGCGACGATGATGTCATAATTGGTTGCCATGGAGACGATGATGCCTTAATACGTTGCCATGGCGATGATGTCATAAATGGTTGCCATGGCGACGGTGATGTCATAATTGATTGCCATGGCGACGATTATGCCTTAATACGTTGCCATGGCGATGATGTCATAATTGGTTGCCATGGCGACGGTGATGTCATAATTGGTTGCCATGGCGACGGTGATGTCATAATTGGTTGCCATGGCGACAATGATGTCATAATTGGTTGCCATGGCGACGATGATGCCTTAATATGTTGCCATGGCGATGATGTCATAATTGGTTGCCATGGCGACGGTGATGTCATAATTGGTTGCCATGGTGACGGTGATGTCATAATTGGTTGCCATGGCAACAATGATGTCATAATTGGTTGCCATGGTGACGATGATGCCTTAATACGTTGCCATGGCTATGATGTCATAATTGGTTGCCATGGCGACGGTGATGTCATAATTGGTTGCCATGGCGACGATGATGCCTTAATACGTTGCCATGGCGATGATGTCATAATTGGTTGCCATGGTGACGGTGATGTAATAATTGGTTGCCATGGCGATGTTGATGTCATAATTCTTTGCCATGGCGACAATGATGTCATGATTGGTTGCCATGGCGACGATGATGCCTTAATATGTTGCCATGGCGACGGTGATGTCATAATTTGTTGCCATGGCGATGATGATGTCATAATTGGTTGCCATGGCGACGGTGATGTCATAATTGGTTGCCATGGCGACGATGATGCCTTAATACGTTGCCATGGCAATGATGTCATAAATGGTTGCCATGGCGACGGTGATGTCATAATTCGTTTGCCATGGTGACGGTGATGTCATAATTGGTTGCCATGGTGACGGTGATGTCATAATTGGTTGCCATGGCGACGGTGATGTCATAATTGGTTGCCATGACGATGATGATGTCATAATTGGTTGCCATGGCGATGATGTCATAATTGGTTGCCATGGCGATTATGTCATAATTGGTTGCCATGGCGACGATGATACCTTAATACGTTGCCATGGCGATGAAGTCATAATTGGTTGCCATGGCGATGATGATGTCATAATAGGTTGCCATGGCGACGGTGAGGTCATAATTGGTTGCCATGGCGATGATGTCATAATAGGTTGCCATGGCGATGATGTCATAATAGGTTGCCATGGCGACGGTGATGTCATAATTGGTTGCCATGGCGACGGTGATGTAATAATTGGTTGCCATGGCGACGATGATGCCTTAATACGTTGCCATGGCGACGATGATGCCTTAATATGTTGCCATGGCGACGGTGATGTCATAATTGGTTGCCATGGCGACGGTGATGTCATAATTGGTTGCATTGGCGACGGTGATGTCATAATTGGTTGCCATGACGATGATGATGTCATAATTGGTTGCCATGGCGATGATGTCATAATTGGTTGCCATGGCGATGGTGATGTCATAATTGGTTGCCATGGCGACGATGATGCCTTAATACGTTGCCATGGCGACGGTGATGTCATAATTGGTTGCCATGGCGACGATGATGCCTTAATACGTTGCCATGGCGATGATGTCATAATTGGTTGCCATGGCGACGGTGATGTCATAATTGGTTGCCATGGCGACGATGATGCCTTAATACGTTGCCATGGCGATGATGTCATAATTGGTTGCCATGGCGACGATGATGCCTTAATACGTTGCCATGGTGACTGTGATGTCATAGTTTGTTGCCATGGCGATGATGATGTCATAATTGTTTGCCATGGCGACGGTGATGTCATAATTGGTTGCCATGGCGACGGTGATGTCATAATTGGTTGCCATGGCGACGATGATGCCTTAATACGTTGCCATGGCGATGATGTCATAATTGGTTGCCATGGCGACGGTGATGTCATAATTGGTTGCCATGGCGACGGTGATGTCATAATTGGTTGCCATGGCGACAATGATTTCATAAATGGTTGCCATGGCGACGATGATGCCTTAATACGTTGACATGGCGATGATGTCATAATTGGTTGCCATGGCAACGGTGATGTCATAATTGGTTGCCATGGCGACGGTTATGTCATAATTGGCTGCCATGGCGACAATGATGTCATAATTGGTTGCCATGGCGACGATGATGCCTTAATACGTTGACATGGCGATGATGTCATAATTGGTTGCCATGGTGACGGTGATGTCATAATTGGTTGCCATTGCGACGATGATGCCTTAATACGTTGCCATGGCGATTATGTCATAATTGGTTGCCATGGAGATGATGATGCCTTAATACATTGCCATGGCGACGGTGATGTCATAATTTGTTGCCATGTCGATGATGATGTCATAATTGGTTGCCATGGCGACGGTGATGTCATAATTGGTTGCTATGGCGACGATGATGTCATAATTGGTTGCCATGGAGACTATGATGCCTTAATACGTTGCCATGGCGACGGTGATATCATTGGTTGCCATGGCTACGGTGATGTCATAATTGGTTGCCATGGCGGTGATGTCATAATTGGTTGCCATGGCGACGGTAATGTCATAATTGGTTGCCATGGTGACGATGATGCCTTAATACGTTGCCATGGCGATGATGTCATAATTGGTTGCCATGGTGACGGTGATGTCATAACTGGTTGCCATGGCGACGATGATGCCTTGATACGTTGCCATGGCGATGATGTCATAATTGGTTGCCATGGCAACGGTGATGTCATAATTGGTTGCCATGGCGACGATGATGCCTTAATACGTTGACATGGCGATGATGTCATAATTGGTTGCCATGGCGACGGTGATGTCATAATTGGTTGCCATGGCGACGGTGATGTCATAATTGGTTGCCATGGCGATAATGTCATAATTGGTTGCCATGGCGACGGTGATGTCATAATTGGTTGCCATGGCGACGATGATGCCTTAATACGTTGCCATGGCGATGATGTCATAATTGGTTGCCATGGCGACGGTGATGTCATAATTGGTTGCCATGGCGACTGTGATGTCATAATTGGTTGCCATGGCGACAATGATTTCATAATTGGTTGCCATGGCGACGATGATGCCTTAATACGTTGACATGGCGATGATGTCATAATTGGTTGCCATGGCGACGCTGATGTCACAATTGGTTGCCATGGCGACGATGATGCCTTAATACGTTGCCATGGCGATGATGTCATAATTGGTTGCCATGGCGACGGTGATGTCATAATTGGTTGCCATGGCGACGGTGATGTCATAATTGGTTGCCATGGCGACAATGATGTCATAATTGGTTGCCATGGCGACGATGATGCCTTAATACGTTGACAAGGCGATGATTTCATAATTGGTTGCCATGGCGACGGTGATGTCATAATTGGTTGCCATGGCGACGATGATGCCTTAATACGTTGCCATGGCGATGATGTCATAATTGGTTGCCATGGCGATGATGATGCCTTAATACGTTGCCATGGCGACGGTGATGTCATAATTTGTTGCCATGGCGATGATGATGTCATAATTGGTTGCCATGGCGATGGTGATGTCATAATTGGTTGCTATGGCGACGATGATGTCATAATTGGTTGCCATGGAGACTATGATGCCTTAATACGTTGCCATGGCGACGGTGATATCATTGGTTGCCATGGCGACGGTGATGTCATAATTAGTTGCCATGGCGATGATGTCATAATTGGTTGCCATGGCGACGGTGATGTCATAATTGGTTGCCATGGCGACGATGATGCCTTAATACGTTGCCATGGTGATGATGTCATAATTGGTTGCCATGGCGATGGTGATGTCATAATTGGTTGCCATGGCGACGGTGATGTCATAATTGGTTGCCATGGCGACAATGATGTCATAATTGGTTGCCATGGCGACGATGATGCCTTAATACGTTGACATGGCGATGATGTCATAATTGGTTGCCATGGCGACGGTGATGTCATAATTGGTTTCCATGGCGACGATGATGCCTTAATACGTTGCATGGCGATGATGTCATAATTGGTTGCCATGGCAAAGATGATGCCTTAATACGTTGCCATGGCGACGGTGATGTCATAATTTGTTGCCATGGCGATGGTGATGTCATAATTGGTTGCCATGGCGACGGTGATTTCATAATTGGTTGCTCTGGCGACGATGATGTCATAATTGGTTGCCATGGAGATGATGATGCCTTAATACGTTGCCATGTCGATTATGTCATAAATGGTTGCCATGGCGACGGTGATGTCATAATTGGTTGCCATGGCGACGATTATGCCTTAATACGTTGCCATGGCGATGATGTCATAATTGGTTGCCATGGCGATGGTGAAGTCATAATTGGTTGCCATGGCGACGGTGATGTCACAATTGGTTGCCATGGCGACAATGATGTCATAATTGGTTGCCATGGCGACGATGATGCCTTAATACGTTGCCATGGCGATGATGTCATAATTGGTTGCCATGGCGACGGTGATGTCATAATTGGTTGCCATGGCGACGGTGATGTCATAATTGGTTGCCATGGCGATGATGTCATAATTTGTTGCCATGGCGACGGTGATGTCATAATTGGTTACCATGGCGACGATGATGCCTTAATACATTGCCATGGCGATGATGCCTTAATACATTGCCATGGCGATGATGTCATAATTGGTTGCCATGGCGACGGTGATGTCATAATTGGTTGCCATGGCGACGATGATGCCTTAATACGTTGCCATGGCGATGATGTCATAATTGGTTGCCATGGCGACGATCATGCCTTAATACGTTGCCATGGCGATGATGTCATAATTGGTTGCCATGGCGACGGTGATGTCATAATTAGTTGCCATAGCGACGGTGATGTCATAATTGGTTGCCATGGCGACGATGATGCCTTAATACGTTGCCATGGCGACGGTGATATCATAATTGGTTGCCATGGTGACGGTGATGTCATAATTGGTTGCCATGGCGACGGTGATGTCATAATTGGTTGCCATGGCGACGATGATGCCTTAATACGTTGCCATGGCGATGATGTCATATTTGGTTGCCATGGCGATGGTGATGTCATAATTGGTTGCCATGGCGACGTGATGTCATAATTGGTTGCCACGGCGATGATGTCATAATTGGTTGCCATGGCGACGGTGATGTCATAATTGGTTGCCATGGCGACGATGATGCCTTAATATGTTGCCATGGCGATGATGTCATAATTGGTTGCCATGGCGACGATGATGCCTTAATACGTTGCCATGGCAACGGTGATGTCATAATTGGTTGACATGGCGACTATGATGCCTTAATACGTTGCCATGGCGATGATGTCATAATTGGTTGCCATGGCGACGGTGATGTCATAATTGGTTAACATGGCGACGGTAATGTCATAATTGGTTGACATGGCGATGATGTCATAATTGGTTGCCATGGCGATGATGATGCTTTAATACGTTGCCATGGCGACGATGAAGTCATAATTGGTTGCCATGGCGACGATGATGTCATAATTGGTTGCCATGGCGATTATGTCATAATTGGTTGCCATGGCGATGATGATGTCATAATTGGTTGCCATGGCGATGATGTCATTATTGGTTGCCATGGCGATGATGTCATAATTGGTTGCCATGACGATGATGTCATAATTGGTTGCCATGGTGACGATGATGCCTTAACACGTTGCCATGGCGACGGTGATGTCATAATTGGTTGCAATGGCGACGGTGATGTCATAATTGGTTGCCATGGCGACGATGATGTCTTAATACGTTGCCATGGCGACGGTGATGTCATTATTGGTTGCCATGGCGACGGTGATATCATAATTGGTTGCCATGGTGACGATGATGTCATAATTGGTTGCCATGGCGACGATGATGCCTTAATACGTTGCCATGGCGATGATGTCATAATTGGTTTCCATGGCGACGGTGATGTCATAATTGGTTGCCATGGCGACGATGATGCCTTAATACATTGCCATGGCGACGGTGATGTCATAATTGGTTGCCATGGCGATGATGTCATACTTGGTTGCCATGGCGACGGTGATGTCATAATTGGTTGCAATGGTGACGATGATGTCATAATTGGTTGCCATGGCGATGGTGATGTCATAATTGGTTGCCATGGCGATGATGATGTCATAATTGGTTGCCATGTCGACGATGATGCCTTAATACGTTCCCATGGCGATGATGTCATAATTGTTTGCCATGGCGACGATCATGCCTTAATACATTGCCATGGCGATGATGTCATAATTGGTTGCCATGGCGACGGTGATGTCATAATTGGTTGCCATAGCGACGGTGATGTCATAATTGGTTGCCATGGCGACGATGATGCCTTAATACGTTGCCATGGCGACGGTGATATCATAATTGGTTGCCATGGCGACGGAGATGTCATAATTGGTTGCCATGGCGACGGTGATGTCATAATTGGTTGCCATGGCGACGATGATGCCTTAATACGTTGCCATGGTGATGATGTCATAATTGGTTGCCATGGCGACGGTGATGTCATAATTGGCTGCCATGGCGACGGTGATGTCATAATTGGTTGCCATGGCGATGATGTCATAATTGGTTGCCATGGCGACGGTGATGTCATAATTTGTTGCCATGGCGACGATGATGCCTTAATACGTTGCCATGGCGATGATGTCATAATTGGTTGCCATGGCGACAATGATGCCTTAATACGTTGCCATGGCAACGGTGATGTCATAATTGGTTGCCTTTTCGACGATGATGCCTTAATACGTTGCCATGGCGATGATGTCATAATTGGTTGCCATGGCGACGGTGATGTCATAATTGGTTGCCATGGCGACGGTGATGTCATAATTGGTTGCCATGGCGATGATGTCATAATTTGTTGCCATGGCGACGGTGATGTCATAATTGGTTACCATGGCGACGATGATGCCTTAATACATTGCCATGGCGATGATGCCTTAATACATTGCCATGGCGATGATGTCATAATTGGTTGCCATGGCGACGGTGATGTCATAATTGGTTGCCATGGCGACGATGATGCCTTAATACGTTGCCATGGCGATGATGTCATAATTGGTTGCCATGGCGACGATCATGCCTTAATACGTTGCCATGGCGATGATGTCATAATTGGTTGCCATGGCGACGGTGATGTCATAATTAGTTGCCATAGCGACGGTGATGTCATAATTGGTTGCCATGGCGACGATGATGCCTTAATACGTTGCCATGGCGACGGTGATATCATAATTGGTTGCCATGGTGACGGTGATGTCATAATTGGTTGCCATGGCGACGGTGATGTCATAATTGGTTGCCATGGCGACGATGATGCCTTAATACGTTGCCATGGCGATGATGTCATATTTGGTTGCCATGGCGATGGTGATGTCATAATTGGTTGCCATGGCGACGTGATGTCATAATTGGTTGCCACGGCGATGATGTCATAATTGGTTGCCATGGCGACGGTGATGTCATAATTGGTTGCCATGGCGACGATGATGCCTTAATATGTTGCCATGGCGATGATGTCATAATTGGTTGCCATGGCGACGATGATGCCTTAATACGTTGCCATGGCAACGGTGATGTCATAATTGGTTGACATGGCGACTATGATGCCTTAATACGTTGCCATGGCGATGATGTCATAATTGGTTGCCATGGCGACGGTGATGTCATAATTGGTTAACATGGCGACGGTAATGTCATAATTGGTTGACATGGCGATGATGTCATAATTGGTTGCCATGGCGATGATGATGCTTTAATACGTTGCCATGGCGACGATGAAGTCATAATTGGTTGCCATGGCGACGATGATGTCATAATTGGTTGCCATGGCGATTATGTCATAATTGGTTGCCATGGCGATGATGATGTCATAATTGGTTGCCATGGCGATGATGTCATAATTGGTTGCCATGGCGATGATGTCATAATTGGTTGCCATGACGATGATGTCATAATTGGTTGCCATGGTGACGATGATGCCTTAACACGTTGCCATGGCGACGGTGATGTCATAATTGGTTGCAATGGCGACGGTGATGTCATAATTGGTTGCCATGGCGACGATGATGTCTTAATACGTTGCCATGGCGACGGTGATGTCATTATTGGTTGCCATGGCGACGGTGATATCATAATTGGTTGCCATGGTGACGATGATGTCATAATTGGTTGCCATGGCGACGATGATGCCTTAATACGTTGCCATGGCGATGATGTCATAATTGGTTTCCATGGCGACGGTGATGTCATAATTGGTTGCCATGGCGACGATGATGCCTTAATACATTGCCATGGCGACGGTGATGTCATAATTGGTTGCCATGGCGATGATGTCATACTTGGTTGCCATGGCGACGGTGATGTCATAATTGGTTGCAATGGTGACGATGATGTCATAATTGGTTGCCATGGCGATGGTGATGTCATAATTGGTTGCCATGGCGATGATGATGTCATAATTGGTTGCCATGTCGACGATGATGCCTTAATACGTTCCCATGGCGATGATGTCATAATTGTTTGCCATGGCGACGATCATGCCTTAATACATTGCCATGGCGATGATGTCATAATTGGTTGCCATGGCGACGGTGATGTCATAATTGGTTGCCATAGCGACGGTGATGTCATAATTGGTTGCCATGGCGACGATGATGCCTTAATACGTTGCCATGGCGACGGTGATATCATAATTGGTTGCCATGGCGACGGAGATGTCATAATTGGTTGCCATGGCGACGGTGATGTCATAATTGGTTGCCATGGCGACGATGATGCCTTAATACGTTGCCATGGTGATGATGTCATAATTGGTTGCCATGGCGACGGTGATGTCATAATTGGCTGCCATGGCGACGGTGATGTCATAATTGGTTGCCATGGCGATGATGTCATAATTGGTTGCCATGGCGACGGTGATGTCATAATTTGTTGCCATGGCGACGATGATGCCTTAATACGTTGCCATGGCGATGATGTCATAATTGGTTGCCATGGCGACAATGATGCCTTAATACGTTGCCATGGCAACGGTGATGTCATAATTGGTTGCCTTTTCGACGATGATGCCTTAATACGTTGCCATGGCGATGATGTCATAATTGGTTGCCATGGCGACGGTGATGTCATAATTGGTTGCCATGGCGACGGTGATGTCATAATTGGTTGCCATGGCGACAATAATGTCATAATTGGTTGCCATGGCGACGATGATGCCTTAATATGTTGACATGGCGATGATGTCATAATTGGTTGCCATGGCGACGGTGATGTCATAATTGGTTTCCATGGCGACGATGATGCCTTAATACGTTGCATGGCGATGATGTCATAATTGGTTGCCACGGCAAAGATGATGCCTTAATACGTTGCCATGGCGACGGTGATGTCATAATTTGTTGCCATGGTGATGATGTCATGCCATGGCGACGGTGATGTCATAATTGGTTGCTATGGCAACGATGATGTCATAATTGGTTGCCATGGAGACTATGATGCCTTAATACGTTGACATGGCGACGGTGATATCATTGGTTGCCATGGCGACGGTGATGTCATAATTGGTTGCCATGGCGACGTTGATGTCATAATTTGTTGCCATGGCAATGATGATGTCATAATTGGTTGCCATGGCGACGGTGATGTCATAATTGGTTGCTATGGCGACGATGATGTCATAATTGGTTGCCATGGAGACGATGATGCCTTAATACGTTGCCATGGTGACGGTGATATCATAATTGGTTGCCATGGCGACGGTGATGTCATAATTGGTTGCCATGGCGACGGTGATGCCTTGATACGTTGCCATGGCGACGGTGATGTCGTAATTGGTTGCCATGGCGACGGTGATGTCATAATTGGTTGCCATGGCGACGGTGATGTCATAATTGGTTGCCATGGCGATGATGCCTTAATACGTTGCCATGGCGACGGTGATGTCATAATTGGTTGCCATGGCGACAATGATGCCTTAATACATTGCCATGGCGATGATGTCATAATTGGTTGCCATGGTGACGGTGATGTCATAATTGGTTGCCATGGCGACGATGATGCCTTAATACGTTCCCATGGCGATGATGTCATAATTGGTTGCCATGGCAACGGTGATGTCATAATTGGTTGCCATGGCGACGATGATGACTTAATACGTTGACATGGCGATGATGTCATAATTGGTTTCCATGGCGACGGTGATGTCATAATTTTTTGCCATGGCGACGGTGATGTCATAATTGGTTGCCATGGCGATGATGTCATAATTGGTTGCCATGGCGACGGTGATGTCATAATTGGTTGCCATGGCGACGATGATGCCTTAATACATTGCCATGGCGATGATGTCATAATTGGTTGCCATGGCGACGGTGATGTCATAATTGGTTGCCATGGCGACGGTGATGTCATAATTGGTTGCCATGGCAATGATGTCATAATTGGTTGCCATGGCGGCGGTGATGTCATAATTGGTTGCCATGGCGACGATGATGCCTTAATACGTTGCCATGGCGATGATGTCATAATTGGTTGCCATGGCGACGGTGATGTCATAATTGGTTGCCATGGCGACGGTGATGTCATAATTGGTTGCCATGGCGACAATGATTTCATAATTGGTTGCCATGGCGACGATGATGCCTTAATACGTTGACATGGCGATGATGTCATAATTGGTTGCCATGGCGACGGTGATGTCATAATTGGTTGCCATGGCGACGATGATGCCTTAATACGTTGCCATGGCGATGATGTCATAATTGGTTGCCATGGCGACGGTGATGTCATAATTGGTTGCCATGGCGACTGTGATGTCATAATTGGTTGCCATGGCGACAATGATGTCATAATTGGTTGCCATGGCGACGATGATGCCTTAATACGTTGACATGGCGATGATGTCATAATTGGTTGCCATGGTGACGGTGATGTCATAATTGGTTGCCATGGCGACGATGATGCCTTAATACGTTGCCATGGCGATGATGTCATAATTGGTTGCCATGGCGATGATGATGCCTTAATACGTTGCCATGGCGACGGTGATGTCATAATTTGTTGCCATGTCGATGATGATGTCATAATTGGTTGCCATGGCGACGGTGATGTCATAATTGGTTGCTATGGCTACGATGATGTCATAATTGGTTGCCATGGAGACTATGATGCCTTAATACGTTGCCATGGCGACGGTGATATCATTGGTTGCCATGGCTACGGTGATGTCATAATTGGTTGCCATGGCGGTGATGTCATAATTGGTTGCCATGGTGACGGTGATGTCATAATTGGTTGCCATGGCGACGATGATGCCTTAATACGTTGCCATGATGATGATGTCATAATTGGTTGCCATGGCGATGGTGATGTCATAATTGGTTGCCATGGCGATGGTGATGTCATAATTGGTTGCCATGGCGACAATAATGTCATAATTGGTTGCCATGGCGACGATGATGCCTTAATACGTTGACATGGCGATGATGTCATAATTGGTTGCCATGGCGACGGTGATGTCATAATTGGTTTCCATGGCGACGATGATGCCTTAATACGTTGCATGGCGATGATGTCATAATTGGTTGCCATGGCAAAGATGATGCCTTAATACGTTGCCATGGCGACGGTGATGTCATAATTTGTTGCCATGGTGATGATGATGTCATACCATGGCGACGGTGATGTCATAATTGGTTGCCATGGCGACGATGATGTCATAATTGGTTGCCATGGAGACGATGATGCCTTAATACGTTGCCATGGCGATGATGTCATAAATGGTTGCCATGGCGACGGTGATGTCATAATTGATTGCCATGGCGACGATTATGCCTTAATACGTTGCCATGGCGATGATGTCATAATTGGTTGCCATGGCGACGGTGATGTCATAATTGGTTGCCATGGCGACGGTGATGTCATAATTGGTTGCCATGGCGACAATGATGTCATAATTGGTTGCCATGGCGACGATGATGCCTTAATATGTTGCCATGGCGATGATGTCATAATTGGTTGCCATGGCGACGGTGATGTCATAATTGGTTGCCATGGTGACGGTGATGTCATAATTGGTTGCCATGGCGACAATGATGTCATAATTGGTTGCCATGGTGACGATGATGCCTTAATACGTTGCCATGGCGATGATGTCATAATTGGTTGCCATGGCGACGGTGATGTCATAATTGGTTGCCATGGCGACGATGATGCCTTAATACGTTGCCATGGCGATGATGTCATAATTGGTTGCCATGGTGACGGTGATGTAATAATTGGTTGCCATGGCGATGTTGATGTCATAATTCTTTGCCATGGCGACAATGATGTCATGATTGGTTGCCATGGTGACGATGATGCCTTAATATGTTGCCATGGCGACGGTGATGTCATAATTTGTTGCCATGGCGATGATGATGTCATAATTGGTTGCCATGGCGACGGTGATGTCATAATTGGTTGCCATGGCGACGATGATGCCTTAATACGTTGCCATGGCAATGATGTCATAAATGGTTGCCATGGCGACGGTGATGTCATAATTCGTTTGCCATGGTGACGGTGATGTCATAATTGGTTGCCATGGTGACGGTGATGTCATAATTGGTTGCCATGGCGACGGTGATGTCATAATTGGTTGCCATGACGATGATGATGTCATAATTGGTTGCCATGGCGATGATGTCATAATTGGTTGCCATGGCGATTATGTCATAATTGGTTGCCATGGCGACGATGATACCTTAATACGTTGCCATGGCGATGAAGTCATAATTGGTTGCCATGGCGATGATGATGTCATAATAGGTTGCCATGGCGACGGTGAGGTCATAATTGGTTGCCATGGCGATGATGTCATAATAGGTTGCCATGGCGATGATGTCATAATAGGTTGCCATGGCGACGGTGATGTCATAATTGGTTGCCATGGCGACGGTGATGTAATAATTGGTTGCCATGGCGACGATGATGCCTTAATACGTTGCCATGGCGACGATGATGCCTTAATATGTTGCCATGGCGACGGTGATGTCATAATTGGTTGCCATGGCGACGGTGATGTCATAATTGGTTGCATTGGCGACGGTGATGTCATAATTGGTTGCCATGACGATGATGATGTCATAATTGGTTGCCATGGCGATGATGTCATAATTGGTTGCCATGGCGACGGTGATGTCATAATTGGTTGCCATGGCGACGATGATGCCTTAATACGTTGCCATGGCGACGGTGATGTCATAATTGGTTGCCATGGCGACGATGATGCCTTAATACGTTGCCATGGCGATGATGTCATAATTGGTTGCCATGGCGACGGTGATGTCATAATTGGTTGCCATGGCGACGATGATGCCTTAATACGTTGCCATGGCGATGATGTCATAATTGGTTGCCATGGCGACGATGATGCCTTAATACGTTGCCATGGTGACTGTGATGTCATAGTTTGTTGCCATGGCGATGATGATGTCATAATTGTTTGCCATGGCGACGGTGATGTCATAATTGGTTGCCATGGCGACGGTGATGTCATAATTGGTTGCCATGGCGACGATGATGCCTTAATACGTTGCCATGGCGATGATGTCATAATTGGTTGCCATGGCGACGGTGATGTCATAATTGGTTGCCATGGCGACGGTGATGTCATAATTGGTTGCCATGGCGACAATGATTTCATAAATGGTTGCCATGGCGACGATGATGCCTTAATACGTTGACATGGCGATGATGTCATAATTGGTTGCCATGGCAACGGTGATGTCATAATTGGTTGCCATGGCGACGGTTATGTCATAATTGGCTGCCATGGCGACAATGATGTCATAATTGGTTGCCATGGCGACGATGATGCCTTAATACGTTGACATGGCGATGATGTCATAATTGGTTGCCATGGTGACGGTGATGTCATAATTGGTTGCCATTGCGACGATGATGCCTTAATACGTTGCCATGGCGATTATGTCATAATTGGTTGCCATGGAGATGATGATGCCTTAATACATTGCCATGGCGACGGTGATGTCATAATTTGTTGCCATGTCGATGATGATGTCATAATTGGTTGCCATGGCGACGGTGATGTCATAATTGGTTGCTATGGCGACGATGATGTCATAATTGGTTGCCATGGAGACTATGATGCCTTAATACGTTGCCATGGCGACGGTGATATCATTGGTTGCCATGGCTACGGTGATGTCATAATTGGTTGCCATGGCGGTGATGTCATAATTGGTTGCCATGGCGACGGTAATGTCATAATTGGTTGCCATGGCGACGATGATGCCTTAATACGTTGCCATGGCGATGATGTCATAATTGGTTGCCATGGTGACGGTGATGTCATAACTGGTTGCCATGGCGACGATGATGCCTTGATACGTTGCCATGGCGATGATGTCATAATTGGTTGCCATGGCAACGGTGATGTCATAATTGGTTGCCATGGCGACGATGATGCCTTAATACGTTGACATGGCGATGATGTCATAATTGGTTGCCATGGCGACGGTGATGTCATAATTTTTTGCCATGGCGACGGTGATGTCATAATTGGTTGCCATGGCGATAATGTCATAATTGGTTGCCATGGCGACGGTGATGTCATAATTGGTTGCCATGGCGACGATGATGCCTTAATACGTTGCCATGGCGATGATGTCATAATTGGTTGCCATGGCGACGGTGATGTCATAATTGGTTGCCATGGCGACTGTGATGTCATAATTGGTTGCCATGGCGACAATGATTTCATAATTGGTTGCCATGGCGACGATGATGCCTTAATACGTTGACATGGCGATGATGTCATAATTGGTTGCCATGGCGACGCTGATGTCACAATTGGTTGCCATGGCGACGATGATGCCTTAATACGTTGCCATGGCGATGATGTCATAATTGGTTGCCATGGCGACGGTGATGTCATAATTGGTTGCCATGGCGACGGTGATGTCATAATTGGTTGCCATGGCGACAATGATGTCATAATTGGTTGCCATGGCGACGATGATGCCTTAATACGTTGACAAGGCGATGATTTCATAATTGGTTGCCATGGCGACGGTGATGTCATAATTGGTTGCCATGGCGACGATGATGCCTTAATACGTTGCCATGGCGATGATGTCATAATTGGTTGCCATGGCGATGATGATGCCTTAATATGTTGCCATGGCGACGGTGATGTCATAATTTGTTGCCATGGCGATGATGATGTCATAATTGGTTGCCATGGCGATGGTGATGTCATAATTGGTTGCTATGGCGACGATGATGTCATAATTGGTTGCCATGGAGACTATGATGCCTTAATACGTTGCCATGGCGACGGTGATATCATTGGTTGCCATGGCGACGGTGATGTCATAATTAGTTGCCATGGCGATGATGTCATAATTGGTTGCCATGGCGACGGTGATGTCATAATTGGTTGCCATGGCGACGATGATGCCTTAATACGTTGCCATGGTGATGATGTCATAATTGGTTGCCATGGCGATGGTGATGTCATAATTGGTTGCCATGGCGACGGTGATGTCATAATTGGTTGCCATGGCGACAATGATGTCATAATTGGTTGCCATGGCGACGATGATGCCTTAATACGTTGACATGGCGATGATGTCATAATTGGTTGCCATGGCGACGGTGATGTCATAATTGGTTTCCATGGCGACGATGATGCCTTAATACGTTGCATGGCGATGATGTCATAATTGGTTGCCATGGCAAAGATGATGCCTTAATACGTTGCCATGGCGACGGTGATGTCATAATTTGTTGCCATGGCGATGGTGATGTCATAATTGGTTGCCATGGCGACGGTGATTTCATAATTGGTTGCTCTGGCGACGATGATGTCATAATTGGTTGCCATGGAGATGATGATGCCTTAATACGTTGCCATGTCGATTATGTCATAAATGGTTGCCATGGCGACGGTGATGTCATAATTGGTTGCCATGGCGACGATTATGCCTTAATACGTTGCCATGGCGATGATGTCATAATTGGTTGCCATGGCGATGGTGAAGTCATAATTGGTTGCCATGGCGACGGTGATGTCACAATTGGTTGCCATGGCGACAATGATGTCATAATTGGTTGCCATGGCGACGATGATGCCTTAATACGTTGCCATGGCGATGATGTCATAATTGGTTGCCATGGCGACGGTGATGTCATAATTGGTTGCCATGGCGACGGTGATGTCATAATTGGTTGCCATGGCGATGATGTCATAATTTGTTGCCATGGCGACGGTGATGTCATAATTGGTTACCATGGCGACGATGATGCCTTAATACATTGCCATGGCGATGATGCCTTAATACATTGCCATGGCGATGATGTCATAATTGGTTGCCATGGCGACGGTGATGTCATAATTGGTTGCCATGGCGACGATGATGCCTTAATACGTTGCCATGGCGATGATGTCATAATTGGTTGCCATGGCGACGATCATGCCTTAATACGTTGCCATGGCGATGATGTCATAATTGGTTGCCATGGCGACGGTGATGTCATAATTAGTTGCCATAGCGACGGTGATGTCATAATTGGTTGCCATGGCGACGATGATGCCTTAATACGTTGCCATGGCGACGGTGATATCATAATTGGTTGCCATGGTGACGGTGATGTCATAATTGGTTGCCATGGCGACGGTGATGTCATAATTGGTTGCCATGGCGACGATGATGCCTTAATACGTTGCCATGGCGATGATGTCATATTTGGTTGCCATGGCGATGGTGATGTCATAATTGGTTGCCATGGCGACGTGATGTCATAATTGGTTGCCATGGCGATGATGTCATAATTGGTTGCCATGGCGACGGTGATGTCATAATTGGTTGCCATGGCGACGATGATGCCTTAATATGTTGCCATGGCGATGATGTCATAATTGGTTGCCATGGCGACGATGATGCCTTAATACGTTGCCATGGCAACGGTGATGTCATAATTGGTTGACATGGCGACTATGATGCCTTAATACGTTGCCATGGCGATGATGTCATAATTGGTTGCCATGGCGACGGTGATGTCATAATTGGTTAACATGGCGACGGTAATGTCATAATTGGTTGACATGGCGATGATGTCATAATTGGTTGCCATGGCGATGATGATGCTTTAATACGTTGCCATGGCGACGATGAAGTCATAATTGGTTGCCATGGCGACGATGATGTCATAATTGGTTGCCATGGCGATTATGTCATAATTGGTTGCCATGGCGATGATGATGTCATAATTGGTTGCCATGGCGATGATGTCATAATTGGTTGCCATGGCGATGATGTCATAATTGGTTGCCATGACGATGATGTCATAATTGGTTGCCATGGTGACGATGATGCCTTAACACGTTGCCATGGCGACGGTGATGTCATAATTGGTTGCAATGGCGACGGTGATGTCATAATTGGTTGCCATGGCGACAATGATGTCTTAATACGTTGCCATGGCGACGGTGATGTCATTATTGGTTGCCATGGCGACGGTGATATCATAATTGGTTGCCATGGTGACGATGATGTCATAATTGGTTGCCATGGCGACGATGATGCCTTAATACGTTGCCATGGCGATGATGTCATAATTGGTTTCCATGGCGACGGTGATGTCATAATTGGTTGCCATGGCGACGATGATGCCTTAATACATTGCCATGGCGACGGTGATGTCATAATTGGTTGCCATGGCGATGATGTCATACTTGGTTGCCATGGCGACGGTGATGTCATAATTGGTTGCAATGGTGACGATGATGTCATAATTGGTTGCCATGGCGATGGTGATGTCATAATTGGTTGCCATGGCGATGATGATGTCATAATTGGTTGCCATGTCGACGATGATGCCTTAATACGTTCCCATGGCGATGATGTCATAATTGTTTGCCATGGCGACGATCATGCCTTAATACATTGCCATGGCGATGATGTCATAATTGGTTGCCATGGCGACGGTGATGTCATAATTGGTTGCCATAGCGACGGTGATGTCATAATCGGTTGCCATGGCGACGATGATGCCTTAATACGTTGCCATGGCGACGGTGATATCATAATTGGTTGCCATGGCGACGGAGATGTCATAATTGGTTGCCATGGCGACGGTGATGTCATAATTGGTTGCCATGGCGACGATGATGCCTTAATACGTTGCCATGGTGATGATGTCATAATTGGTTGCCATGGCGACGGTGATGTCATAATTGGCTGCCATGGCGACGGTGATGTCATAATTGGTTGCCATGGCGATGATGTCATAATTGGTTGCCATGGCGACGGTGATGTCATAATTTGTTGCCATGGCGACGATGATGCCTTAATACGTTGCCATGGCGATGATGTCATAATTGGTTGCCATGGCGACAATGATGCCTTAATACGTTGCCATGGCAACGGTGATGTCATAATTGGTTGCCTTTTCGACGATGATGCCTTAATACGTTGCCATGGCGATGATGTCATAATTGGTTGCCATGGCGACGGTGATGTCATAATTGGTTGCCATGGCGACGGTGATGTCATAATTGGTTGCCATGGCGACAATAATGTCATAATTGGTTGCCATGGCGACGATGATGCCTTAATACGTTGACATGGCGATGATGTCATAATTGGTTGCCATGGCGACGGTGATGTCATAATTGGTTTCCATGGCGACGATGATGCCTTAATACGTTGCATGGCGATGATGTCATAATTGGTTGCCATGGCAAAGATGATGCCTTAATACGTTGCCATGGCGACGGTGATGTCATAATTTGTTGCCATGGTGATGATGTCATGCCATGGCGACGGTGATGTCATAATTGGTTGCTATGGCAACGATGATGTCATAATTGGTTGCCATGGAGACTATGATGCCTTAATACGTTGACATGGCGACGGTGATATCATTGGTTGCCATGGCGACGGTGATGTCATAATTGGTTGCCATGGCGACGTTGATGTCATAATTTGTTGCCATGGCAATGATGATGTCATAATTGGTTGCCATGGCGACAGTGATGTCATAATTGGTTGCTATGGCGACGATGATGTCATAATTGGTTGCCATGGAGACGATGATGCCTTAATACGTTGCCATGGTGACGGTGATATCATAATTGGTTGCCATGGCGACGGTGATGTCATAATTGGTTGCCATGGCGACGGTGATGCCTTAATACGTTGCCATGGCGACGGTGATGTCGTAATTGGTTGCCATGGCGACGGTGATGTCATAATTGGTTGCCATGGCGACGGTGATGTCATAATTGGTTGCCATGGCGATGATGCCTTAATACGTTGCCATGGCGACGGTGATGTCATAATTGGTTGCCATGGCGACAATGATGCCTTAATACATTGCCATGGCGATGATGTCATAATTGGTTGCCATGGTGACGGTGATGTCATAATTGGTTGCCATGGCGACGATGATGCCTTAATACGTTCCCATGGCGATGATGTCATAATTGGTTGCCATGGCAACGGTGATGTCATAATTGGTTGCCATGGCGACGATGATGACTTAATACGTTGACATGGCGATGATGTCATAATTGGTTTCCATGGCGACGGTGATGTCATAATTTTTTGCCATGGCGACGGTGATGTCATAATTGGTTGCCATGGCGATGATGTCATAATTGGTTGCCATGGCGACGGTGATGTCATAATTGGTTGCCATGGCGACGATGATGCCTTAATACATTGCCATGGCGATTATGTCATAATTGGTTGCCATGGCGACGGTGATGTCATAATTGGTTGCCATGGCGACGGTGATGTCATAATTGGTTGCCATGGCAATGATGTCATAATTGGTTGCCATGGCGACGGTGATGTCATAATTGGTTGCCATGGCGACGATGATGCCTTAATACGTTGCCATGGCGATGATGTCATAATTGGTTGCCATGGCGACGGTGATGTCATAATTGGTTGCCATGGCGACGATGATGCCTAAATACATTGCCATGGCGATGATGTCATAATTGGTTGCCATGGCGACGGTGATGCCATAATTGGTTGCCATGGCGACGGTGATGTCATAATTGGTTGCCATGGCGATGATGTCATAATTGGTTGCCATGGCGACGGTGATGTCATAGTTGGTTGCCATGGCGACGATGATGCCTTAATATGTTGCCATGGCGATGATGTCATAATTGGTTGCCATGGCGACGGTGATGTCATAATTGGTTGCCATGGCGATGGTGATGTCATAATTGGTTGCCATGGCGACAATGATTTCATAATTGGTTGCCATGGCGACGATGATGCCTTAATACGTTGACATGGTGATGATGTCATAATTGGTTGCCATGGCGACGGTGATGTCATAATTGGTTGCCATGGCGACGATGATGCCTTAATACGTTGCCATGGCGATGATGTCATAATTGGTTGCCATGGCGACGGTGATGTCATAATTGGTTGCCATGGCGACGGTGATGTCATAATTGGTTGCCATGGTGACAATGATGTCATATTTGGTTGCCATGGCGACGATGATGCCTTAATACGTTGACAAGGCGATGATGTCATAATTGGTTGCCATGGCGACGGTGATGTCATAATTGGTTGCCATGGCGACGATGATGCCTTAATACGTTGCCATGGCGATGATGTCATAATTGGTTGCCATGGCGATGATGATGCCTTAATACGTTGCCATGGCGACGGTTATGTCATAATTTGTTGCCATGGCGATGATGATGTCATAATTGGTTGCCATGGCGACGGTGATGTCATAATTGGTTGCTATGGCGACAATGATGTCATAATTGGTTGCCATGGAGACTATGATGCCTTGATACGTTGCCATGGCGACGGTGATATCATTGGTTGCCATGGCGACGGTGATGTCATAATTATTTGCCATGGCGATGATGTCATAATTGGTTGCCATGGCGATAGTGATGTCATAATTGGTTGCCATGGCGACGGTGATGTCATAATTGGTTGCCATGGCGACAATGATGTCATAACTGGTTGCCATGGCGACGATGATGCCTTAATACGTTGACATGGCGATGATGTCATAATTGGTTGCCATGGCGACGGTGATGTCATAATTGGTTTCCATGGCGACGATGATGCCTTAATACGTTGCATGGCGATGATGTCATAATTGGTTGCCATGGCAAAGATGATGCCTTAATACGTTGCCATGGCGACGGTGATGTCATAATTTGTTGCCATGGCGATGATGATGTCATAATTGGTTGCCATGGCGACGGTGATGTCATAATTGGTTGCTATGGCGACGATGATGTCATAATTGGTTGCCATGGAGACGATGATGCCTTAATACGTTGCCATGGCGATGATGTCATAAATGGTTGCCATGGCGACGGTGATGTCATAATTGGTTGCCATGGCAACGATTATGCCTTAATACGTTGCCACGGTGATGATGTCATAATTGGTTGCCATGGCGACGGTGATGTCATAATTGGTTGCCATGGCGACGGTGATGTCATAATTGGTTGCCATGGCGACAATGATGTCATAATTGGTTGCCATGGCGACGATGATGCCTTAATACGTTGCCATGGCGATGATGTCATAATTGGTTGCCATGGCGACGGTGATGTCATAATTGGTTGCCATGGCGACGGTGATGTCATAATTGGTTGCCATGGCGATGATGTCATAATTTGTTGCCATGGCGACGATGATGTCATAATTGGTTGCCATGGCGACGATGATGCCTTAATACATTGCCATGGCGATGATGTCATAATTGGTTGCCATGGTGACGGTGATGTCATAATTGGTTGCCATGGCGACGATGATGCCTTAATACGTTGCCATGGCGATGATGTCATAATTGGTTGCCACGGCGACGATCATGCCTTAATACGTTGCCATGGCGATGATGTCATAATTGGTTGCCATGGCGACGGTGATGTCATAATTAGTTGCCATAGCGACGGTGATGTCACAATTGGTTGCCATGGCGACGATGATGCCTTAATACGTTGCCATGGCGACGGTGATATCATAATTGGTTGCCATGGTGACGGTGATGTCATAATTGGTTGCCATGGCGACGGTGATGTCATAATTGGTTGCCATGGCGACGATGATGCCTTAATACGTTGCCATGGCGATGATGTCATAATTGGTTGCCATGGCGATGGTGATGTCATAATTGGTTGCCATGGCGACGATGATGCCTTAATACGTTGCCATGGCGATGATGTCATAATTGGTTGCCATGGCGAAGGTGATGTCATAATTGGTTAACATGGCGACGGTAATGTCATAATTGGTTGACATGGCGATGATGTCATGTTTGGTTGCCATGGCGACGGTGATGTCATAATTGGTTGCCATGGCGACGATGATGCCTTAATACGTTGTCATGGAGATGATATCATAATTGGTTGCCATGGCGACAGTGATGTCATAATTGGTTGCCATGGCGACGATGATGCCTTAATACGTTGCCATGGCGATGATGTCATAATTGGTTGCCATGGCGACGATCATGCCTTAATACGTTGCCATGGCGATGATGTCATAATTGGTTGCCTTGGCGACGTGATGTCATAATTTGTTGCCATGGCGATGGTGATGTCATAATTGGTTGCCATGGCGACGATGATGCCTTAATACGTTGCCATGGCGACGGTGATGTCATAATTCATTTGCCATGGCGACGGTGATGTCATAATTGGTTGCCGTGGACACGGTGATGTCATAATTAGTTGCCATGGCGACGGTGATGTCATAATTGGTTGCCATGACGATGATGATGTCATAATTGGTTGCCATGGCTATGATATCATAATTGGTTGCCATGGCGATGATGTCATAATTGGTCGCCATGGCGATTATGTCATAATTGGTTGCCATGGTGATTAAGTCATAATTGGTTGCCATGGCGATGATGTCATATTAGGTTGCCATGGCGACGGTGATGTCATAATTGGTTGCCATGGCGATGATGTCATAATTGGTTGCCATGGCGACGGTGATGTCATAATTGGTTGCCATGGCGATGATGCCTTAATACGTTTCAATGGCGACGGTGATGTCATAATTGGTTGCCATGGCGACGATGATGTCATAATTGGTTGCCATGGCGACGATGATGTCATAATTGGTTGCCATGGCGACGATGCTGCCTTAATACGTTGCCATGGCGATGATGTCATAATTGGTTGCCATGGCGATGATGATGTCATAATTGGTTGCCATGGCGATGATGATGTCATAATTGGTTGCCATGGCGATGATGATGTCATAATTGGTTGCCATGGCGATGATGTCATAATTGGTTGACATGACGATGATGTCATAATTGGTTGCCATGGTGACGATGATGCCTTAACACGTTGCCATGGCGACGGTGATGTCATAATTGGTTGCCATGGCGACGGTGATGTCATAATTGGTTGCCATGGCGACGATGATGTCTTAATACGTTGCCATGGCGATGATGTCATTATTGGTTGCCATGGCGACGGTGATATCATAATTGGTTGCCATGGCAACGATGATGTCATAATTGGTTGCCATGGCAACGATGATGCCTTAATACGTTGCCATGGCGATGATGTCATAATTGGTTGCCATGGCGACGGTGATGTCATAATTGGTTGCCATGGCGACGATGATGCCTTAATACGTTGACATGGCGACGGTGATGTCATAATTGGTTGCCATGGCGATGATGTCATACTTGGTTGCCATGGCGACGGTGATGTCATAATTGGTTGCAATGGCGACGATGATGTCATAATTGGTTGCCATGGCGACGGTGATGTCATAATTGGTTGCCATGGCGATGATGATGTCATAATTGGTTGCCATGGTGACGATGATGCCTTAATACGTTGCCATAGCGATGATGTCATAATTGGTTGCCATGGCGACGATCATGCCTTAATACGTTGCCATGGCGATGATGTCATAATTAGGTTGCCATGGCGACGGTGATGTCATAATTGGTTGCCATAGCGACGGTGATGTCATAATTGGTTGCCATGGCGACGATGATGCCTTAATACGTTGCCATGGCGACGGTGATATCATAATTGGTTGCCATGGCGACGGTGATGTCATAATTGGTTGCCATGGCGACGGTGATGTCATAATTGGTTGCCATGGCGACGATGATGCCTTAATACGTTGCCATGGCGATGATGTCATAATTGGTTGCCATGGCGACGGTGATGTCATAATTGGTTGCCATGGTGACGGTGATGTCATAATTGGTTGCCATGGCGATGATGTCATAATTGGTTGCCATGGCGACGGTGATGTCATAATTGGTTGCCATGGCGACGATGATGCCTTAATACGTTGCCATGGCGATGATGTCATAATTGGTTGCCATGGCGACAATGATGCCTTAATACGTTGCCATGGCAACGGTGATGTCATAATTGGTTGCCATGGCGACGATGATGCCTTAATATGATGCCATGGCGATGATGTCATAATTGGTTGCCATGGCGACGGTGATGTCATAATTGGTTGCCATGGCGACGATGATGCCTTAATACGTTGCCATGGCGACGGTGATGTCATAATTGGTTGCCATGGCGACGGTGATGTCATAATTTGTTGCCATGGCGACGGTGATGTCATAATTGGTTGCTATGGCGACGATGATGTCATAATTGGTTGCCATGGAGACGATGATGCCTTAATACGTTGCCATGGCGACGGTGATATCATAATTGGTTGCCATGGCGACGATGATGCCTTAATACGTTGCCATGGCGACGGTGATATCATAATTGGTTGCCATGGTGACGGTGATGTCATAATTGGTTGCCATGGCGACGGTGATGCCTTGATACGTTGCCATGGCGACGGTGATGTCGTAATTGGTTGCCATGGTGACGGTGATGTCATAATTGGTTGCCATGGCGACGGTGATGTCATAATTGGTTGCCATGGCGATGATGCCTTAATACGTTGCCATGGTGACGGTGATGTCATAATTGGTCGTCATGCATGACGCCACTGCAGCTAGGCGTGGGAGCGCCGCTATCTAGCACCACTGCACCAGCCATCTTTCTTGGGCTATTCTCTTGGGAGTTCTGTTCTTCCTTATTCAAAGATCCGAATTTCAATTCAGCGATAAAAGTGATAAAGGCTCGGATTGAGCCGAAACGTCGTATTAAATTATATCGCTTCTACTTCGTGCTATATATACTTGTTTGGCTCCCACATGTTTTGTATATAATAAAAATAAGCACTTATTGCATAAAGAAACCCCTCTGAGTGTGCGGTGAATTATATTATTATTGGTAATAGGACCTACAGGTCTGTTACACCTGCACCTCGCTATTGGACTTGAGTGCACGCTAACCTCCTGGTTATAACTGGTTGCCATGGCAACGGTGATGTCATAATTGGTTGCCATGGCAAAGATGATGCCTTAATACGTTGCCATGGCGACGGTGATGTCATAATTTGTTGCCATGGTGATGATGATGTCATGCCATGGCGACGGTGATGTCATAATTGGTTGCTATGGCGACGATGATGTCATAATTGGTTGCCATGGAGACGATGATGCCTTAATACGTTGCCATGGCGATTATGTCATAAATGGTTGCCATGGCGACGGTGATGTCATAATTGGTTGCCATGGCAACGATTATGCCTTAATACGTTGCCATGGCGATGATGTCATAATTGGTTGCCATGGCAAAGATGATGCCTTAATACGTTGCCATGGCGACGGTGATGTCATAATTTGTTGCCATGGTGATGATGATGTCATGCCATGGCGACGGTGATGTCATAATTGGTTGCTATGGCGACGATGATGTCATAATTGGTTGCCATGGAGACGATGATGCCTTAATACGTTGCCATGGCGATGATGTCATAAATGGTTGCCATGGCGACGGTGATGTCATAATTGGTTGCCATGGCGACGATTATGCCTTAATACGTTGCCATGTCGATGATGTCATAATTGGTTGCCATGGCGACGGTGATGTCATAATTGGTTGCCATGGCGACGGTGATGTCATAATTGGTTGCCATGGCGACGATGATGCCTTAATACGTTGCCATGGCGATGATGTCATAATTGGTTGCCATGGCGACGGTGATGTCATAATTGGTTGCCATGGTGACGGTGATGTCATAATTGGTTGCCATGGCGACGATGATGCCTTAATACGTTGCCATGGCGATGATGTCATAATTGGTTGCCATGGCGACGGTGATGTCATAATTGGTTGCCATGGTGACGGTGATGTCATAATTGGTTGCCATGGCGACGGTGAAGTCATAATTGGTTGCTATGGCGACGATGATGTCATAATTGGTTGCCATGGAGACTATGATGCCTTAATACGTTGCCATGGCGACGGTGATATCATTGGTTGCCATGGCGACGGTGATGTCATAATTATTTGCCATGGCGATGATGTCATAATTGGTTGCCATGGCGACGATGATGCCTTAATACGTTGCCATGACGATGATGTCATAATTGGTTGCCATGGCGATGGTGATGTCATAATTGGTTGCCATGGCGACGGTGATGTCATAATTGGTTGCCATGGCGACAATAATGTCATAATTGGTTGCCATGGCGACGATGATGCCTTAATACGTTGACATGGCGATGATGTCATAATTGGTTGCCATGGCGACGGTGATGTCATAATTGGTTTCCATGGCGACGATGATGCCTTAATACGTTGCATGGCGATGATGTCATAATTGGTTGCCATGGCAAAGATGATGCCTTAATACGTTGCCATGGCGACGGTGATGTCATAATTTGTTGCCATGGTGATGATGATGTCATGCCATGGCGACGGTGATGTCATAATTGGTTGCTATGGCGACGATGATGTCATAATTGGTTGCCATGGAGACGATGATGCCTTAATACGTTGCCATGGCGATGATGTCATAAATGGTTGCCATGGCGACGGTGATGTCATAATTGGTTGCCATGGCGACGATGATGCCTTAATACGTTGCCATGGCGATGATGTCATAATTGGTTGCCATGGCGACGGTGATGTCATAATTGGTTGCCATGGCGACGGTGATGTCATAATTGGTTGCCATGGCGACAATGATGTCATAATTGGTTGCCATGGCGACGATGATGCCTTAATAGGTTGCCATGGCGATGATGTCATAATTGGTTGCCATGGCGACGGTGATGTCATAATTGGTTGCCATGGTGACGGTGATGTCATAATTGGTTGCCATGGCGACAATGATGTCATAATTGGTTGCCATGGTGACGATGATGCCTTAATACGTTGCCATGGCGATGATGTCATAATTGGTTGCCATGGCGACGGTGATGTCATAATTGGTTGCCATGGCGACGATGATGCCTTAATACGTTGCCATGGTGACGGTGATATCATAATTGGTTGCCATGGCGACGGTGATGTCATAATTGGTTGCCATGGCGACGGTGATGCCTTGATACATTGCCATGGCGATGGTGATGTCGTAATTGGTTGCCATGGCGACGGTGATGTCATAATTGGTTGCCATGGCGACGGTGATGTCATAATTGGTTGCCATGGCGATGATGCCTTAATACGTTGCCATGGCGACGGTGATGTCATAATTGGTTGCCATGGCGACGATGATGCCTTAATACATTGCCATGGCGATGATGTCATAATTGGTTGCCATGGTGACGGTGATGTCATAATGGGTTGCCATGGCGACGATGATGCCTTAATACGTTGCCATGGCGATGATGTCATAATTGGTTGCCATGGCAACGGTGATGTCATAATTGGTTGCCATGGCGACGATGATGCCTTAATACGTTGACATGGCGATGATGTCATAATTGGTTTCCATGGCGACGGTGATGTCATAATTTTTTGCCATGGCGACGGTGATGTCATAATTGGTTGCCATGGCGATGATGTCATAATTGGTTGCCATGGCGACGGTGATGTCATAATTGGTTGCCATGGCGACGATGATGCCTTAATACATTGCCATGGCGATGATGTCATAATTGGTTGCCATGGCGACGGTGATGTCATAATTGGTTGCCATGGCGACTGTGATGTCATAATTGGTTGCCATGGCAATGATGTCATAATTGGTTGCCATGGCGACGGTGATGTCATAATTGGTTGCCATGGCGACGATGATGCCTTAATACGTTGCCATGGCGATGATGTCATAATTGGTTGCCATGGTGACGGTGATGTCATAATTGGTTGCCATGGCGACGGTGATGTCATAATTGGTTGCCATGGCGACAATGATTTCATAATTGGTTGCCATGGCGACGATGAAGCCTTAATACGTTGACATGGCGATGATGTCATAATTGGTTGCCATGGCGACGGTGATGTCATAATTGGTTGCCATGGCGACGATGATGCCTTAATACGTTGCCATGGCGATGATGTCATAATTGGTTGCCATGGCGACGGTGATGTCATAATTGGTTGCCATGGCGACTGTGATGTCATAATTGGTTGCCATGGCGACAATGATGTCATAATTGGTTGCCATGGCGACGATGATGCCTTAATACGTTGACATGGCGATGATGTCATAATTGGTTGCCATGGTGACGGTGATGTCATAATTGGTTGCCATGGCGACGATGATGCCTTAATACGTTGCCATGGCGATGATGTCATAATTGGTTGCCATGGCGATGATGATGCCTTAATACGTTGCCATGGTGACGGTGATGTCATAATTTGTTGCCATGTCGATGATGATGTCATAATTGGTTGCCATGGCGACGGTGATGTCATAATTGGTTGCTATGGCGACGATGATGTCATAATTGGTTGCCATGGAGACTATGATGCCTTAATACGTTGCCATGGCGACGGTGATATCATTGGTTGCCATGGCTACGGTGATGTCATAATTGGTTGCCATGGCGGTGATGTCATAATTGGTTGCCATGGCGACGGTGATGTCATAATTGGTTGCCATGGCGACGATGATGCCTTAATACGTTGCCATGATGATGATGTCATAATTGGTTGCCATGGCGATGGTGATGTCATAATTGGTTGCCATGGCGACGGTGATGTCATAATTGGTTGCCATGGCGACAATAATGTCATAATTGGTTGCCATGGCGACGATGATGCCTTAATACGTTGACATGGCGATGATGTCATAATTGGTTGCCATGGCGACGGTGATGTCATAATTGGTTTCCATGGCGACGATGATGCCTTAATACGTTGCATGGCGATGATGTCATAATTGGTTGCCATGGCAAAGATGATGCCTTAATACGTTGCCATGGCGACGGTGATGTCATAATTTGTTGCCATGGTGATGATGATGTCATGCCATGGCGACGGTGATGTCATAATTGGTTGCTATGGCGACGATGATGTCATAATTGGTTGCCATGGAGACGATGATGCCTTAATACGTTGCCATGGCGATGATGTCATAAATGGTTGCCATGGCGACGGTGATGTCATAATTGGTTGCCATGGCGACGATTATGCCTTAATACGTTGCCATGGCGATGATGTCATAATTGGTTGCCATGGCGACGGTGATGTCATAATTGGTTGCCATGGCGACGGTGATGTCATAATTGGTTGCCATGGCGACAATGATGTCATAATTGGTTGCCATGGCGACGATGATGCCTTAATATGTTGCCATGGCGATGATGTCATAATTGGTTGCCATGGCGACGGTGATGTCATAATTGGTTGCCATGGTGACGGTGATGTCATAATTGGTTGCCATGGCGACAATGATGTCATAATTGGTTGCCATGGTGACGATGATGCCTTAATACGTTGCCATGGCGATGATGTCATAATTGGTTGCCATGGCGACGGTGATGGCATAATTGGTTGCCATGGCGACGATGATGCCTTAATACGTTGCCATGGCGATGATGTCATAATTGGTTGCCATGGTGACGGTGATGTAATAATTGGTTGCCATGGCGACGATGATGTCATAATTCTTTGCCATGGCGACAATGATGTCATGATTGGTTGCCATGGCGACGATGATGCCTTAATATGTTGCCATGGCGACGGTGATGTCATAATTTGTTGCCATGGCGATGATGATGTCATAATTGGTTGCCATGGCGACGGTGATGTCATACTTGGTTGCCATGGCGACGATGATGCCTTAATACGTTGCCATGGCGATGATGTCATAAATGGTTGCCATGGCGACGGTGATGTCATAATTCGTTTGCCATGGTGACGGTGATGTCATAATTGGTTGCCATGGTGACGGTGATGTCATAATTGGTTGCCATGGTGACGGTGATGTCATAATTGGTTGCCATGACGATGATGATGTCATAATTGGTTGCCATGGCGATGATGTCATAATTGGTTGCCATGGCGATTATGTCATAATTGGTTGCCATGGCGACGATGATACCTTAATACGTTGCCATGGCGATGAAGTCATAATTGGTTGCCATGGCGATGATGATGTCATAATAGGTTGCCATGGCGACGGTGAGGTCATAATTGGTTGCCATGGCGATGATGTCATAATAGGTTGCCATGGCGATGATGTCATAATAGGTTGCCATGGCGACGGTGATGTTATAATTGGTTGCCATGGCGACGGTGATGTAATAATTGGTTGCCATGGCGACGATGATGCCTTAATACGTTGCCATGGCGACGATGATGCCTTAATATGTTGCCATGGCGACGGTGATGTCATAATTGGTTGCCATGGCGATGGTGATGTCATAATTGGTTGCATTGGCGACGGTGATGTCATAATTGGTTGCCATGACGATGATGATGTCATAATTGGTTGCCATGGCGATGATGTCATAATTGGTTGCCATGGCGACGGTGATGTCATAATTGGTTGCCATGGCGACGATGATGCCTTAATACGTTGCCATGGCGACGGTGATGTCATAATTGGTTGCCATGGCGACGATGATGCCTTAATACGTTGCCATGGCGATGATGTCATAATTGGTTGCCATGGCGACGATGATGTCATAATTGGTTGCCATGGCGACGATGATGCCTTAATACGTTGCCATGGCGATGATGTCATAATTGGTAGCCATGGCGACGGTGATGTCATAATTGGTTGCCATGGCGACGATGATGCCTAAATACATTGCCATGGCGATGATGTCATAATTGGTTGCCATGGCGACGGTGATGCCATAATTGGTTGCCATGGCGACGGTGATGTCATAATTGGTTGCCATGGCGATGATGTCATAATTGGTTGCCATGGCGACGGTGATGTCATAGTTGGTTGCCATGGCGACGATGATGCCTTAATACGTTGCCATGGCGATGATGTCATAATTGGTTGCCATGGCGACGGTGATGTCATAATTGGTTGCCATGGCGATGGTGATGTCATAATTGGTTGCCATGGCGACAATGATTTCATAATTGGTTGCCATGGCGACGATGATGCCTTAATACGTTGACATGGTGATGATGTCATAATTGGTTGCCATGGCGACGGTGATGTCATAATTGGTTGCCATGGCGACGATGATGCCTTAATACGTTGCCATGGCGATGATGTCATAATTGGTTGCCATGGCGACGGTGATGTCATAATTGGTTGCCATGGCGACAATGATGTCATAATTGGTTGCCATGGCGACGATGATGCCTTAATACGTTGACAAGGCGATGATGTCATAATTGGTTGCCATGGCGACGGTGATGTCATAATTGGTTGCCATGGCGACGATGATGCCTTAATACGTTGCCATGGCGATGATGTCATAATTGGTTGCCATGGCGACAATGATTTCATAATTGGTTGCCATGGCGACGATGATGCCTTAATACGTTGACATGGTGATGATGTCATAATTGGTTGCCATGGCGACGGTGATGTCATAATTGGTTGCCATGGCGACGATGATGCCTTAATACGTTGCCATGGCGATGATGTCATAATTGGTTGCCATGGCGACGGTGATGTCATAATTGGTTGCCATGGCGACAATGATGTCATAATTGGTTGCCATGGCGACGATGATGCCTTAATACGTTGACAAGGCGATGATGTCATAATTGGTTGCCATGGCGACGGTGATGTCATAATTGGTTGCCATGGCGACGATGATGCCTTAATACGTTGCCATGGCGACGGTTATGTCATAATTTGTTGCCATGGCGATGATGATGTCATAATTGGTTGCCATGGCGACGGTGATGTCATAATTGGTTGCTATGGCGACGATAATGTCATAATTGGTTGCCATGGAGACTATGATGCCTTGATACTTTGCCATGGCGACGGTGATATCATTGGTTGCCATGGCGACGGTGATGTCATAATTATTTGCCATGGCGATGATGTCATAATTGGTTGCCATGGCGATAGTGATGTCATAATTGGTTGCCATGGCGATGGTGATGTCATAATTGGTTGCCATGGCGATGATGATGTCATAATTGGTTGCCATGTCGACGATGATGCCTTAATACGTTCCCATGGCGATGATGTCATAATTGTTTGCCATGGCGACGATCATGCCTTAATACATTGCCATGGCGATGATGTCATAATTGGTTGCCATGGCGACGGTGATGTCATAATTGGTTGCCATAGCGACGGTGATGTCATAATTGGTTGCCATGGCGACGATGATGCCTTAATACGTTGCCATGGCGACGGTGATATCATAATTGGTTGCCATGGCGACGGAGATGTCATAATTGGTTGCCATGGCGACGGTGATGTCATAATTGGTTGCCATGGCGACGATGATGCCTTAATACGTTGCCATGGTGATGATGTCATAATTGGTTGCCATGGCGACGGTGATGTCATAATTGGCTGCCATGGCGACGGTGATGTCATAATTGGTTGCCATGGCGATGATGTCATAATTGGTTGCCATGGCGACGGTGATGTCATAATTTGTTGCCATGGCGACGATGATGCCTTAATACGTTGCCATGGCGATGATGTCATAATTGGTTGCCATGGCGACAATGATGCCTTAATACGTTGCCATGGCAACGGTGATGTCATAATTGGTTGCCTTTTCGACGATGATGCCTTAATACGTTGCCATGGCGATGATGTCATAATTGGTTGCCATGGCGACGGTGATGTCATAATTGGTTGCCATGGCGACGGTGATGTCATAATTGGTTGCCATGGCGACAATAATGTCATAATTGGTTGCCATGGCGACGATGATGCCTTAATATGTTGACATGGCGATGATGTCATAATTGGTTGCCATGGCGACGGTGATGTCATAATTGGTTTCCATGGCGACGATGATGCCTTAATACGTTGCATGGCGATGATGTCATAATTGGTTGCCATGGCAAAGATGATGCCTTAATACGTTGCCATGGCGACGGTGATGTCATAATTTGTTGCCATGGTGATGATGTCATGCCATGGCGACGGTGATGTCATAATTGGTTGCTATGGCAACGATGATGTCATAATTGGTTGCCATGGAGACTATGATGCCTTAATACGTTGACATGGCGACGGTGATATCATTGGTTGCCATGGCGACGGTGATGTCATAATTGGTTGCCATGGCGACGTTGATGTCATAATTTGTTGCCATGGCAATGATGATGTCATAATTGGTTGCCATGGCGACGGTGATGTCATAATTGGTTGCTATGGCGACGATGATGTCATAATTGGTTGCCATGGAGACGATGATGCCTTAATACGTTGCCATGGTGACGGTGATATCATAATTGGTTGCCATGGCGACGGTGATGTCATAATTGGTTGCCATGGCGACGGTGATGCCTTGATACGTTGCCATGGCGACGGTGATGTCGTAATTGGTTGCCATGGCGACGGTGATGTCATAATTGGTTGCCATGGCGACGGTGATGTCATAATTGGTTGCCATGGCGATGATGCCTTAATACGTTGCCATGGCGACGGTGATGTCATAATTGGTTGCCATGGCGACAATGATGCCTTAATACATTGCCATGGCGATGATGTCATAATTGGTTGCCATGGTGACGGTGATGTCATAATTGGTTGCCATGGCGACGATGATGCCTTAATACGTTCCCATGGCGATGATGTCATAATTGGTTGCCATGGCAACGGTGATGTCATAATTGGTTGCCATGGCGACGATGATGACTTAATACGTTGACATGGCGATGATGTCATAATTGGTTTCCATGGCGACGGTGATGTCATAATTTTTTGCCATGGCGACGGTGATGTCATAATTGGTTGCCATGGCGATGATGTCATAATTGGTTGCCATGGCGACGGTGATGTCATAATTGGTTGCCATGGCGACGATGATGCCTTAATACATTGCCATGGCGATGATGTCATAATTGGTTGCCATGGCGACGGTGATGTCATAATTGGTTGCCATGGCGACGGTGATGTCATAATTGGTTGCCATGGCAATGATGTCATAATTGGTTGCCATGGCGGCGGTGATGTCATAATTGGTTGCCATGGCGACGATGATGCCTTAATACGTTGCCATGGCGATGATGTCATAATTGGTTGCCATGGCGACGGTGATGTCATAATTGGTTGCCATGGCGACGGTGATGTCATAATTGGTTGCCATGGCGACAATGATTTCATAATTGGTTGCCATGGCGACGATGATGCCTTAATACGTTGACATGGCGATGATGTCATAATTGGTTGCCATGGCGACGGTGATGTCATAATTGGTTGCCATGGCGACGATGATGCCTTAATACGTTGCCATGGCGATGATGTCATAATTGGTTGCCATGGCGACGGTGATGTCATAATTGGTTGCCATGGCGACTGTGATGTCATAATTGGTTGCCATGGCGACAATGATGTCATAATTGGTTGCCATGGCGACGATGATGCCTTAATACGTTGACATGGCGATGATGTCATAATTGGTTGCCATGGTGACGGTGATGTCATAATTGGTTGCCATGGCGACGATGATGCCTTAATACGTTGCCATGGCGATGATGTCATAATTGGTTGCCATGGCGATGATGATGCCTTAATACGTTGCCATGGCGACGGTGATGTCATAATTTGTTGCCATGTCGATGATGATGTCATAATTGGTTGCCATGGCGACGGTGATGTCATAATTGGTTGCTATGGCTACGATGATGTCATAATTGGTTGCCATGGAGACTATGATGCCTTAATACGTTGCCATGGCGACGGTGATATCATTGGTTGCCATGGCTACGGTGATGTCATAATTGGTTGCCATGGCGGTGATGTCATAATTGGTTGCCATGGTGACGGTGATGTCATAATTGGTTGCCATGGCGACGATGATGCCTTAATACGTTGCCATGATGATGATGTCATAATTGGTTGCCATGGCGATGGTGATGTCATAATTGGTTGCCATGGCGATGGTGATGTCATAATTGGTTGCCATGGCGACAATAATGTCATAATTGGTTGCCATGGCGACGATGATGCCTTAATACGTTGACATGGCGATGATGTCATAATTGGTTGCCATGGCGACGGTGATGTCATAATTGGTTTCCATGGCGACGATGATGCCTTAATACGTTGCATGGCGATGATGTCATAATTGGTTGCCATGGCAAAGATGATGCCTTAATACGTTGCCATGGCGACGGTGATGTCATAATTTGTTGCCATGGTGATGATGATGTCATACCATGGCGACGGTGATGTCATAATTGGTTGCCATGGCGACGATGATGTCATAATTGGTTGCCATGGAGACGATGATGCCTTAATACGTTGCCATGGCGATGATGTCATAAATGGTTGCCATGGCGACGGTGATGTCATAATTGATTGCCATGGCGACGATTATGCCTTAATACGTTGCCATGGCGATGATGTCATAATTGGTTGCCATGGCGACGGTGATGTCATAATTGGTTGCCATGGCGACGGTGATGTCATAATTGGTTGCCATGGCGACAATGATGTCATAATTGGTTGCCATGGCGACGATGATGCCTTAATATGTTGCCATGGCGATGATGTCATAATTGGTTGCCATGGCGACGGTGATGTCATAATTGGTTGCCATGGTGACGGTGATGTCATAATTGGTTGCCATGGCGACAATGATGTCATAATTGGTTGCCATGGTGACGATGATGCCTTAATACGTTGCCATGGCGATGATGTCATAATTGGTTGCCATGGCGACGGTGATGTCATAATTGGTTGCCATGGCGACGATGATGCCTTAATACGTTGCCATGGCGATGATGTCATAATTGGTTGCCATGGTGACGGTGATGTAATAATTGGTTGCCATGGCGATGTTGATGTCATAATTCTTTGCCATGGCGACAATGATGTCATGATTGGTTGCCATGGTGACGATGATGCCTTAATATGTTGCCATGGCGACGGTGATGTCATAATTTGTTGCCATGGCGATGATGATGTCATAATTGGTTGCCATGGCGACGGTGATGTCATAATTGGTTGCCATGGCGACGATGATGCCTTAATACGTTGCCATGGCAATGATGTCATAAATGGTTGCCATGGCGACGGTGATGTCATAATTCGTTTGCCATGGTGACGGTGATGTCATAATTGGTTGCCATGGTGACGGTGATGTCATAATTGGTTGCCATGGCGACGGTGATGTCATAATTGGTTGCCATGACGATGATGATGTCATAATTGGTTGCCATGGCGATGATGTCATAATTGGTTGCCATGGCGATTATGTCATAATTGGTTGCCATGGCGACGATGATACCTTAATACGTTGCCATGGCGATGAAGTCATAATTGGTTGCCATGGCGATGATGATGTCATAATAGGTTGCCATGGCGACGGTGAGGTCATAATTGGTTGCCATGGCGATGATGTCATAATAGGTTGCCATGGCGATGATGTCATAATAGGTTGCCATGGCGACGGTGATGTCATAATTGGTTGCCATGGCGACGGTGATGTAATAATTGGTTGCCATGGCGACGATGATGCCTTAATACGTTGCCATGGCGACGATGATGCCTTAATATGTTGCCATGGCGACGGTGATGTCATAATTGGTTGCCATGGCGACGGTGATGTCATAATTGGTTGCATTGGCGACGGTGATGTCATAATTGGTTGCCATGACGATGATGATGTCATAATTGGTTGCCATGGCGATGATGTCATAATTGGTTGCCATGGCGACGGTGATGTCATAATTGGTTGCCATGGCGACGATGATGCCTTAATACGTTGCCATGGCGACGGTGATGTCATAATTGGTTGCCATGGCGACGATGATGCCTTAATACGTTGCCATGGCGATGATGTCATAATTGGTTGCCATGGCGACGGTGATGTCATAATTGGTTGCCATGGCGACGATGATGCCTTAATACGTTGCCATGGCGATGATGTCATAATTGGTTGCCATGGCGACGATGATGCCTTAATACGTTGCCATGGTGACTGTGATGTCATAGTTTGTTGCCATGGCGATGATGATGTCATAATTGTTTGCCATGGCGACGGTGATGTCATAATTGGTTGCCATGGCGACGGTGATGTCATAATTGGTTGCCATGGCGACGATGATGCCTTAATACGTTGCCATGGCGATGATGTCATAATTGGTTGCCATGGCGACGGTGATGTCATAATTGGTTGCCATGGCGACGGTGATGTCATAATTGGTTGCCATGGCGACAATGATTTCATAAATGGTTGCCATGGCGACGATGATGCCTTAATACGTTGACATGGCGATGATGTCATAATTGGTTGCCATGGCAACGGTGATGTCATAATTGGTTGCCATGGCGACGGTTATGTCATAATTGGCTGCCATGGCGACAATGATGTCATAATTGGTTGCCATGGCGACGATGATGCCTTAATACGTTGACATGGCGATGATGTCATAATTGGTTGCCATGGTGACGGTGATGTCATAATTGGTTGCCATTGCGACGATGATGCCTTAATACGTTGCCATGGCGATTATGTCATAATTGGTTGCCATGGAGATGATGATGCCTTAATACATTGCCATGGCGACGGTGATGTCATAATTTGTTGCCATGTCGATGATGATGTCATAATTGGTTGCCATGGCGACGGTGATGTCATAATTGGTTGCTATGGCGACGATGATGTCATAATTGGTTGCCATGGAGACTATGATGCCTTAATACGTTGCCATGGCGACGGTGATATCATTGGTTGCCATGGCTACGGTGATGTCATAATTGGTTGCCATGGCGGTGATGTCATAATTGGTTGCCATGGCGACGGTAATGTCATAATTGGTTGCCATGGCGACGATGATGCCTTAATACGTTGCCATGGCGATGATGTCATAATTGGTTGCCATGGTGACGGTGATGTCATAACTGGTTGCCATGGCGACGATGATGCCTTGATACGTTGCCATGGCGATGATGTCATAATTGGTTGCCATGGCAACGGTGATGTCATAATTGGTTGCCATGGCGACGATGATGCCTTAATACGTTGACATGGCGATGATGTCATAATTGGTTGCCATGGCGACGGTGATGTCATAATTTTTTGCCATGGCGACGGTGATGTCATAATTGGTTGCCATGGCGATAATGTCATAATTGGTTGCCATGGCGACGGTGATGTCATAATTGGTTGCCATGGCGACGATGATGCCTTAATACGTTGCCATGGCGATGATGTCATAATTGGTTGCCATGGCGACGGTGATGTCATAATTGGTTGCCATGGCGACTGTGATGTCATAATTGGTTGCCATGGCGACAATGATTTCATAATTGGTTGCCATGGCGACGATGATGCCTTAATACGTTGACATGGCGATGATGTCATAATTGGTTGCCATGGCGACGCTGATGTCACAATTGGTTGCCATGGCGACGATGATGCCTTAATACGTTGCCATGGCGATGATGTCATAATTGGTTGCCATGGCGACGGTGATGTCATAATTGGTTGCCATGGCGACGGTGATGTCATAATTGGTTGCCATGGCGACAATGATGTCATAATTGGTTGCCATGGCGACGATGATGCCTTAATACGTTGACAAGGCGATGATTTCATAATTGGTTGCCATGGCGACGGTGATGTCATAATTGGTTGCCATGGCGACGATGATGCCTTAATACGTTGCCATGGCGATGATGTCATAATTGGTTGCCATGGCGATGATGATGCCTTAATATGTTGCCATGGCGACGGTGATGTCATAATTTGTTGCCATGGCGATGATGATGTCATAATTGGTTGCCATGGCGATGGTGATGTCATAATTGGTTGCTATGGCGACGATGATGTCATAATTGGTTGCCATGGAGACTATGATGCCTTAATACGTTGCCATGGCGACGGTGATATCATTGGTTGCCATGGCGACGGTGATGTCATAATTAGTTGCCATGGCGATGATGTCATAATTGGTTGCCATGGCGACGGTGATGTCATAATTGGTTGCCATGGCGACGATGATGCCTTAATACGTTGCCATGGTGATGATGTCATAATTGGTTGCCATGGCGATGGTGATGTCATAATTGGTTGCCATGGCGACGGTGATGTCATAATTGGTTGCCATGGCGACAATGATGTCATAATTGGTTGCCATGGCGACGATGATGCCTTAATACGTTGACATGGCGATGATGTCATAATTGGTTGCCATGGCGACGGTGATGTCATAATTGGTTTCCATGGCGACGATGATGCCTTAATACGTTGCATGGCGATGATGTCATAATTGGTTGCCATGGCAAAGATGATGCCTTAATACGTTGCCATGGCGACGGTGATGTCATAATTTGTTGCCATGGCGATGGTGATGTCATAATTGGTTGCCATGGCGACGGTGATTTCATAATTGGTTGCTCTGGCGACGATGATGTCATAATTGGTTGCCATGGAGATGATGATGCCTTAATACGTTGCCATGTCGATTATGTCATAAATGGTTGCCATGGCGACGGTGATGTCATAATTGGTTGCCATGGCGACGATTATGCCTTAATACGTTGCCATGGCGATGATGTCATAATTGGTTGCCATGGCGATGGTGAAGTCATAATTGGTTGCCATGGCGACGGTGATGTCACAATTGGTTGCCATGGCGACAATGATGTCATAATTGGTTGCCATGGCGACGATGATGCCTTAATACGTTGCCATGGCGATGATGTCATAATTGGTTGCCATGGCGACGGTGATGTCATAATTGGTTGCCATGGCGACGGTGATGTCATAATTGGTTGCCGTGGACACGGTGATGTCATAATTAGTTGCCATGGCGACGGTGATGTCATAATTGGTTGCCATGACGATGATGATGTCATAATTGGTTGCCATGGCTATGATATCATAATTGGTTGCCATGGCGATGATGTCATAATTGGTCGCCATGGCGATTATGTCATAATTGGTTGCCATGGTGATTAAGTCATAATTGGTTGCCATGGCGATGATGTCATATTAGGTTGCCATGGCGACGGTGATGTCATAATTGGTTGCCATGGCGATGATGTCATAATTGGTTGCCATGGCGACGGTGATGTCATAATTGGTTGCCATGGCGATGATGCCTTAATACGTTTCAATGGCGACGGTGATGTCATAATTGGTTGCCATGGCGACGATGATGTCATAATTGGTTGCCATGGCGACGATGATGTCATAATTGGTTGCCATGGCGACGATGCTGCCTTAATACGTTGCCATGGCGATGATGTCATAATTGGTTGCCATGGCGATGATGATGTCATAATTGGTTGCCATGGCGATGATGATGTCATAATTGGTTGCCATGGCGATGATGATGTCATAATTGGTTGCCATGGCGATGATGTCATAATTGGTTGACATGACGATGATGTCATAATTGGTTGCCATGGTGACGATGATGCCTTAACACGTTGCCATGGCGACGGTGATGTCATAATTGGTTGCCATGGCGACGGTGATGTCATAATTGGTTGCCATGGCGACGATGATGTCTTAATACGTTGCCATGGCGATGATGTCATTATTGGTTGCCATGGCGACGGTGATATCATAATTGGTTGCCATGGCAACGATGATGTCATAATTGGTTGCCATGGCAACGATGATGCCTTAATACGTTGCCATGGCGATGATGTCATAATTGGTTGCCATGGCGACGGTGATGTCATAATTGGTTGCCATGGCGACGATGATGCCTTAATACGTTGACATGGCGACGGTGATGTCATAATTGGTTGCCATGGCGATGATGTCATACTTGGTTGCCATGGCGACGGTGATGTCATAATTGGTTGCAATGGCGACGATGATGTCATAATTGGTTGCCATGGCGACGGTGATGTCATAATTGGTTGCCATGGCGATGATGATGTCATAATTGGTTGCCATGGTGACGATGATGCCTTAATACGTTGCCATAGCGATGATGTCATAATTGGTTGCCATGGCGACGATCATGCCTTAATACGTTGCCATGGCGATGATGTCATAATTAGGTTGCCATGGCGACGGTGATGTCATAATTGGTTGCCATAGCGACGGTGATGTCATAATTGGTTGCCATGGCGACGATGATGCCTTAATACGTTGCCATGGCGACGGTGATATCATAATTGGTTGCCATGGCGACGGTGATGTCATAATTGGTTGCCATGGCGACGGTGATGTCATAATTGGTTGCCATGGCGACGATGATGCCTTAATACGTTGCCATGGCGATGATGTCATAATTGGTTGCCATGGCGACGGTGATGTCATAATTGGTTGCCATGGTGACGGTGATGTCATAATTGGTTGCCATGGCGATGATGTCATAATTGGTTGCCATGGCGACGGTGATGTCATAATTGGTTGCCATGGCGACGATGATGCCTTAATACGTTGCCATGGCGATGATGTCATAATTGGTTGCCATGGCGACAATGATGCCTTAATACGTTGCCATGGCAACGGTGATGTCATAATTGGTTGCCATGGCGACGATGATGCCTTAATATGATGCCATGGCGATGATGTCATAATTGGTTGCCATGGCGACGGTGATGTCATAATTGGTTGCCATGGCGACGATGATGCCTTAATACGTTGCCATGGCGACGGTGATGTCATAATTGGTTGCCATGGCGACGGTGATGTCATAATTTGTTGCCATGGCGACGGTGATGTCATAATTGGTTGCTATGGCGACGATGATGTCATAATTGGTTGCCATGGAGACGATGATGCCTTAATACGTTGCCATGGCGACGGTGATATCATAATTGGTTGCCATGGCGACGATGATGCCTTAATACGTTGCCATGGCGACGGTGATATCATAATTGGTTGCCATGGTGACGGTGATGTCATAATTGGTTGCCATGGCGACGGTGATGCCTTGATACGTTGCCATGGCGACGGTGATGTCGTAATTGGTTGCCATGGTGACGGTGATGTCATAATTGGTTGCCATGGCGACGGTGATGTCATAATTGGTTGCCATGGCGATGATGCCTTAATACGTTGCCATGGTGACGGTGATGTCATAATTGGTCGTCATGCATGACGCCACTGCAGCTAGGCGTGGGAGCGCCGCTATCTAGCACCACTGCACCAGCCATCTTTCTTGGGCTATTCTCTTGGGAGTTCTGTTCTTCCTTATTCAAAGATCCGAATTTCAATTCAGCGATAAAAGTGATAAAGGCTCGGATTGAGCCGAAACGTCGTATTAAATTATATCGCTTCTACTTCGTGCTATATATACTTGTTTGGCTCCCACATGTTTTGTATATAATAAAAATAAGCACTTATTGCATAAAGAAACCCCTCTGAGTGTGCGGTGAATTATATTATTATTGGTAATAGGACCTACAGGTCTGTTACACCTGCACCTCGCTATTGGACTTGAGTGCACGCTAACCTCCTGGTTATAACTGGTTGCCATGGCAACGGTGATGTCATAATTGGTTGCCATGGCAAAGATGATGCCTTAATACGTTGCCATGGCGACGGTGATGTCATAATTTGTTGCCATGGTGATGATGATGTCATGCCATGGCGACGGTGATGTCATAATTGGTTGCTATGGCGACGATGATGTCATAATTGGTTGCCATGGAGACGATGATGCCTTAATACGTTGCCATGGCGATTATGTCATAAATGGTTGCCATGGCGACGGTGATGTCATAATTGGTTGCCATGGCAACGATTATGCCTTAATACGTTGCCATGGCGATGATGTCATAATTGGTTGCCATGGCAAAGATGATGCCTTAATACGTTGCCATGGCGACGGTGATGTCATAATTTGTTGCCATGGTGATGATGATGTCATGCCATGGCGACGGTGATGTCATAATTGGTTGCTATGGCGACGATGATGTCATAATTGGTTGCCATGGAGACGATGATGCCTTAATACGTTGCCATGGCGATGATGTCATAAATGGTTGCCATGGCGACGGTGATGTCATAATTGGTTGCCATGGCGACGATTATGCCTTAATACGTTGCCATGTCGATGATGTCATAATTGGTTGCCATGGCGACGGTGATGTCATAATTGGTTGCCATGGCGACGGTGATGTCATAATTGGTTGCCATGGCGACGATGATGCCTTAATACGTTGCCATGGCGATGATGTCATAATTGGTTGCCATGGCGACGGTGATGTCATAATTGGTTGCCATGGTGACGGTGATGTCATAATTGGTTGCCATGGCGACGATGATGCCTTAATACGTTGCCATGGCGATGATGTCATAATTGGTTGCCATGGCGACGGTGATGTCATAATTGGTTGCCATGGTGACGGTGATGTCATAATTGGTTGCCATGGCGACGGTGAAGTCATAATTGGTTGCTATGGCGACGATGATGTCATAATTGGTTGCCATGGAGACTATGATGCCTTAATACGTTGCCATGGCGACGGTGATATCATTGGTTGCCATGGCGACGGTGATGTCATAATTATTTGCCATGGCGATGATGTCATAATTGGTTGCCATGGCGACGATGATGCCTTAATACGTTGCCATGACGATGATGTCATAATTGGTTGCCATGGCGATGGTGATGTCATAATTGGTTGCCATGGCGACGGTGATGTCATAATTGGTTGCCATGGCGACAATAATGTCATAATTGGTTGCCATGGCGACGATGATGCCTTAATACGTTGACATGGCGATGATGTCATAATTGGTTGCCATGGCGACGGTGATGTCATAATTGGTTTCCATGGCGACGATGATGCCTTAATACGTTGCATGGCGATGATGTCATAATTGGTTGCCATGGCAAAGATGATGCCTTAATACGTTGCCATGGCGACGGTGATGTCATAATTTGTTGCCATGGTGATGATGATGTCATGCCATGGCGACGGTGATGTCATAATTGGTTGCTATGGCGACGATGATGTCATAATTGGTTGCCATGGAGACGATGATGCCTTAATACGTTGCCATGGCGATGATGTCATAAATGGTTGCCATGGCGACGGTGATGTCATAATTGGTTGCCATGGCGACGATGATGCCTTAATACGTTGCCATGGCGATGATGTCATAATTGGTTGCCATGGCGACGGTGATGTCATAATTGGTTGCCATGGCGACGGTGATGTCATAATTGGTTGCCATGGCGACAATGATGTCATAATTGGTTGCCATGGCGACGATGATGCCTTAATAGGTTGCCATGGCGATGATGTCATAATTGGTTGCCATGGCGACGGTGATGTCATAATTGGTTGCCATGGTGACGGTGATGTCATAATTGGTTGCCATGGCGACAATGATGTCATAATTGGTTGCCATGGTGACGATGATGCCTTAATACGTTGCCATGGCGATGATGTCATAATTGGTTGCCATGGCGACGGTGATGTCATAATTGGTTGCCATGGCGACGATGATGCCTTAATACGTTGCCATGGTGACGGTGATATCATAATTGGTTGCCATGGCGACGGTGATGTCATAATTGGTTGCCATGGCGACGGTGATGCCTTGATACATTGCCATGGCGATGGTGATGTCGTAATTGGTTGCCATGGCGACGGTGATGTCATAATTGGTTGCCATGGCGACGGTGATGTCATAATTGGTTGCCATGGCGATGATGCCTTAATACGTTGCCATGGCGACGGTGATGTCATAATTGGTTGCCATGGCGACGATGATGCCTTAATACATTGCCATGGCGATGATGTCATAATTGGTTGCCATGGTGACGGTGATGTCATAATGGGTTGCCATGGCGACGATGATGCCTTAATACGTTGCCATGGCGATGATGTCATAATTGGTTGCCATGGCAACGGTGATGTCATAATTGGTTGCCATGGCGACGATGATGCCTTAATACGTTGACATGGCGATGATGTCATAATTGGTTTCCATGGCGACGGTGATGTCATAATTTTTTGCCATGGCGACGGTGATGTCATAATTGGTTGCCATGGCGATGATGTCATAATTGGTTGCCATGGCGACGGTGATGTCATAATTGGTTGCCATGGCGACGATGATGCCTTAATACATTGCCATGGCGATGATGTCATAATTGGTTGCCATGGCGACGGTGATGTCATAATTGGTTGCCATGGCGACTGTGATGTCATAATTGGTTGCCATGGCAATGATGTCATAATTGGTTGCCATGGCGACGGTGATGTCATAATTGGTTGCCATGGCGACGATGATGCCTTAATACGTTGCCATGGCGATGATGTCATAATTGGTTGCCATGGTGACGGTGATGTCATAATTGGTTGCCATGGCGACGGTGATGTCATAATTGGTTGCCATGGCGACAATGATTTCATAATTGGTTGCCATGGCGACGATGAAGCCTTAATACGTTGACATGGCGATGATGTCATAATTGGTTGCCATGGCGACGGTGATGTCATAATTGGTTGCCATGGCGACGATGATGCCTTAATACGTTGCCATGGCGATGATGTCATAATTGGTTGCCATGGCGACGGTGATGTCATAATTGGTTGCCATGGCGACTGTGATGTCATAATTGGTTGCCATGGCGACAATGATGTCATAATTGGTTGCCATGGCGACGATGATGCCTTAATACGTTGACATGGCGATGATGTCATAATTGGTTGCCATGGTGACGGTGATGTCATAATTGGTTGCCATGGCGACGATGATGCCTTAATACGTTGCCATGGCGATGATGTCATAATTGGTTGCCATGGCGATGATGATGCCTTAATACGTTGCCATGGTGACGGTGATGTCATAATTTGTTGCCATGTCGATGATGATGTCATAATTGGTTGCCATGGCGACGGTGATGTCATAATTGGTTGCTATGGCGACGATGATGTCATAATTGGTTGCCATGGAGACTATGATGCCTTAATACGTTGCCATGGCGACGGTGATATCATTGGTTGCCATGGCTACGGTGATGTCATAATTGGTTGCCATGGCGGTGATGTCATAATTGGTTGCCATGGCGACGGTGATGTCATAATTGGTTGCCATGGCGACGATGATGCCTTAATACGTTGCCATGATGATGATGTCATAATTGGTTGCCATGGCGATGGTGATGTCATAATTGGTTGCCATGGCGACGGTGATGTCATAATTGGTTGCCATGGCGACAATAATGTCATAATTGGTTGCCATGGCGACGATGATGCCTTAATACGTTGACATGGCGATGATGTCATAATTGGTTGCCATGGCGACGGTGATGTCATAATTGGTTTCCATGGCGACGATGATGCCTTAATACGTTGCATGGCGATGATGTCATAATTGGTTGCCATGGCAAAGATGATGCCTTAATACGTTGCCATGGCGACGGTGATGTCATAATTTGTTGCCATGGTGATGATGATGTCATGCCATGGCGACGGTGATGTCATAATTGGTTGCTATGGCGACGATGATGTCATAATTGGTTGCCATGGAGACGATGATGCCTTAATACGTTGCCATGGCGATGATGTCATAAATGGTTGCCATGGCGACGGTGATGTCATAATTGGTTGCCATGGCGACGATTATGCCTTAATACGTTGCCATGGCGATGATGTCATAATTGGTTGCCATGGCGACGGTGATGTCATAATTGGTTGCCATGGCGACGGTGATGTCATAATTGGTTGCCATGGCGACAATGATGTCATAATTGGTTGCCATGGCGACGATGATGCCTTAATATGTTGCCATGGCGATGATGTCATAATTGGTTGCCATGGCGACGGTGATGTCATAATTGGTTGCCATGGTGACGGTGATGTCATAATTGGTTGCCATGGCGACAATGATGTCATAATTGGTTGCCATGGTGACGATGATGCCTTAATACGTTGCCATGGCGATGATGTCATAATTGGTTGCCATGGCGACGGTGATGGCATAATTGGTTGCCATGGCGACGATGATGCCTTAATACGTTGCCATGGCGATGATGTCATAATTGGTTGCCATGGTGACGGTGATGTAATAATTGGTTGCCATGGCGACGATGATGTCATAATTCTTTGCCATGGCGACAATGATGTCATGATTGGTTGCCATGGCGACGATGATGCCTTAATATGTTGCCATGGCGACGGTGATGTCATAATTTGTTGCCATGGCGATGATGATGTCATAATTGGTTGCCATGGCGACGGTGATGTCATACTTGGTTGCCATGGCGACGATGATGCCTTAATACGTTGCCATGGCGATGATGTCATAAATGGTTGCCATGGCGACGGTGATGTCATAATTCGTTTGCCATGGTGACGGTGATGTCATAATTGGTTGCCATGGTGACGGTGATGTCATAATTGGTTGCCATGGTGACGGTGATGTCATAATTGGTTGCCATGACGATGATGATGTCATAATTGGTTGCCATGGCGATGATGTCATAATTGGTTGCCATGGCGATTATGTCATAATTGGTTGCCATGGCGACGATGATACCTTAATACGTTGCCATGGCGATGAAGTCATAATTGGTTGCCATGGCGATGATGATGTCATAATAGGTTGCCATGGCGACGGTGAGGTCATAATTGGTTGCCATGGCGATGATGTCATAATAGGTTGCCATGGCGATGATGTCATAATAGGTTGCCATGGCGACGGTGATGTTATAATTGGTTGCCATGGCGACGGTGATGTAATAATTGGTTGCCATGGCGACGATGATGCCTTAATACGTTGCCATGGCGACGATGATGCCTTAATATGTTGCCATGGCGACGGTGATGTCATAATTGGTTGCCATGGCGATGGTGATGTCATAATTGGTTGCATTGGCGACGGTGATGTCATAATTGGTTGCCATGACGATGATGATGTCATAATTGGTTGCCATGGCGATGATGTCATAATTGGTTGCCATGGCGACGGTGATGTCATAATTGGTTGCCATGGCGACGATGATGCCTTAATACGTTGCCATGGCGACGGTGATGTCATAATTGGTTGCCATGGCGACGATGATGCCTTAATACGTTGCCATGGCGATGATGTCATAATTGGTTGCCATGGCGACGATGATGTCATAATTGGTTGCCATGGCGACGATGATGCCTTAATACGTTGCCATGGCGATGATGTCATAATTGGTAGCCATGGCGACGGTGATGTCATAATTGGTTGCCATGGCGACGATGATGCCTAAATACATTGCCATGGCGATGATGTCATAATTGGTTGCCATGGCGACGGTGATGCCATAATTGGTTGCCATGGCGACGGTGATGTCATAATTGGTTGCCATGGCGATGATGTCATAATTGGTTGCCATGGCGACGGTGATGTCATAGTTGGTTGCCATGGCGACGATGATGCCTTAATACGTTGCCATGGCGATGATGTCATAATTGGTTGCCATGGCGACGGTGATGTCATAATTGGTTGCCATGGCGATGGTGATGTCATAATTGGTTGCCATGGCGACAATGATTTCATAATTGGTTGCCATGGCGACGATGATGCCTTAATACGTTGACATGGTGATGATGTCATAATTGGTTGCCATGGCGACGGTGATGTCATAATTGGTTGCCATGGCGACGATGATGCCTTAATACGTTGCCATGGCGATGATGTCATAATTGGTTGCCATGGCGACGGTGATGTCATAATTGGTTGCCATGGCGACAATGATGTCATAATTGGTTGCCATGGCGACGATGATGCCTTAATACGTTGACAAGGCGATGATGTCATAATTGGTTGCCATGGCGACGGTGATGTCATAATTGGTTGCCATGGCGACGATGATGCCTTAATACGTTGCCATGGCGATGATGTCATAATTGGTTGCCATGGCGACAATGATTTCATAATTGGTTGCCATGGCGACGATGATGCCTTAATACGTTGACATGGTGATGATGTCATAATTGGTTGCCATGGCGACGGTGATGTCATAATTGGTTGCCATGGCGACGATGATGCCTTAATACGTTGCCATGGCGATGATGTCATAATTGGTTGCCATGGCGACGGTGATGTCATAATTGGTTGCCATGGCGACAATGATGTCATAATTGGTTGCCATGGCGACGATGATGCCTTAATACGTTGACAAGGCGATGATGTCATAATTGGTTGCCATGGCGACGGTGATGTCATAATTGGTTGCCATGGCGACGATGATGCCTTAATACGTTGCCATGGCGACGGTTATGTCATAATTTGTTGCCATGGCGATGATGATGTCATAATTGGTTGCCATGGCGACGGTGATGTCATAATTGGTTGCTATGGCGACGATAATGTCATAATTGGTTGCCATGGAGACTATGATGCCTTGATACTTTGCCATGGCGACGGTGATATCATTGGTTGCCATGGCGACGGTGATGTCATAATTATTTGCCATGGCGATGATGTCATAATTGGTTGCCATGGCGATAGTGATGTCATAATTGGTTGCCATGGCGATGGTGATGTCATAATTGGTTGCCATGGCGATGATGATGTCATAATTGGTTGCCATGTCGACGATGATGCCTTAATACGTTCCCATGGCGATGATGTCATAATTGTTTGCCATGGCGACGATCATGCCTTAATACATTGCCATGGCGATGATGTCATAATTGGTTGCCATGGCGACGGTGATGTCATAATTGGTTGCCATAGCGACGGTGATGTCATAATTGGTTGCCATGGCGACGATGATGCCTTAATACGTTGCCATGGCGACGGTGATATCATAATTGGTTGCCATGGCGACGGAGATGTCATAATTGGTTGCCATGGCGACGGTGATGTCATAATTGGTTGCCATGGCGACGATGATGCCTTAATACGTTGCCATGGTGATGATGTCATAATTGGTTGCCATGGCGACGGTGATGTCATAATTGGCTGCCATGGCGACGGTGATGTCATAATTGGTTGCCATGGCGATGATGTCATAATTGGTTGCCATGGCGACGGTGATGTCATAATTTGTTGCCATGGCGACGATGATGCCTTAATACGTTGCCATGGCGATGATGTCATAATTGGTTGCCATGGCGACAATGATGCCTTAATACGTTGCCATGGCAACGGTGATGTCATAATTGGTTGCCTTTTCGACGATGATGCCTTAATACGTTGCCATGGCGATGATGTCATAATTGGTTGCCATGGCGACGGTGATGTCATAATTGGTTGCCATGGCGACGGTGATGTCATAATTGGTTGCCATGGCGACAATAATGTCATAATTGGTTGCCATGGCGACGATGATGCCTTAATATGTTGACATGGCGATGATGTCATAATTGGTTGCCATGGCGACGGTGATGTCATAATTGGTTTCCATGGCGACGATGATGCCTTAATACGTTGCATGGCGATGATGTCATAATTGGTTGCCATGGCAAAGATGATGCCTTAATACGTTGCCATGGCGACGGTGATGTCATAATTTGTTGCCATGGTGATGATGTCATGCCATGGCGACGGTGATGTCATAATTGGTTGCTATGGCAACGATGATGTCATAATTGGTTGCCATGGAGACTATGATGCCTTAATACGTTGACATGGCGACGGTGATATCATTGGTTGCCATGGCGACGGTGATGTCATAATTGGTTGCCATGGCGACGTTGATGTCATAATTTGTTGCCATGGCAATGATGATGTCATAATTGGTTGCCATGGCGACGGTGATGTCATAATTGGTTGCTATGGCGACGATGATGTCATAATTGGTTGCCATGGAGACGATGATGCCTTAATACGTTGCCATGGTGACGGTGATATCATAATTGGTTGCCATGGCGACGGTGATGTCATAATTGGTTGCCATGGCGACGGTGATGCCTTGATACGTTGCCATGGCGACGGTGATGTCGTAATTGGTTGCCATGGCGACGGTGATGTCATAATTGGTTGCCATGGCGACGGTGATGTCATAATTGGTTGCCATGGCGATGATGCCTTAATACGTTGCCATGGCGACGGTGATGTCATAATTGGTTGCCATGGCGACAATGATGCCTTAATACATTGCCATGGCGATGATGTCATAATTGGTTGCCATGGTGACGGTGATGTCATAATTGGTTGCCATGGCGACGATGATGCCTTAATACGTTCCCATGGCGATGATGTCATAATTGGTTGCCATGGCAACGGTGATGTCATAATTGGTTGCCATGGCGACGATGATGACTTAATACGTTGACATGGCGATGATGTCATAATTGGTTTCCATGGCGACGGTGATGTCATAATTTTTTGCCATGGCGACGGTGATGTCATAATTGGTTGCCATGGCGATGATGTCATAATTGGTTGCCATGGCGACGGTGATGTCATAATTGGTTGCCATGGCGACGATGATGCCTTAATACATTGCCATGGCGATGATGTCATAATTGGTTGCCATGGCGACGGTGATGTCATAATTGGTTGCCATGGCGACGGTGATGTCATAATTGGTTGCCATGGCAATGATGTCATAATTGGTTGCCATGGCGGCGGTGATGTCATAATTGGTTGCCATGGCGACGATGATGCCTTAATACGTTGCCATGGCGATGATGTCATAATTGGTTGCCATGGCGACGGTGATGTCATAATTGGTTGCCATGGCGACGGTGATGTCATAATTGGTTGCCATGGCGACAATGATTTCATAATTGGTTGCCATGGCGACGATGATGCCTTAATACGTTGACATGGCGATGATGTCATAATTGGTTGCCATGGCGACGGTGATGTCATAATTGGTTGCCATGGCGACGATGATGCCTTAATACGTTGCCATGGCGATGATGTCATAATTGGTTGCCATGGCGACGGTGATGTCATAATTGGTTGCCATGGCGACTGTGATGTCATAATTGGTTGCCATGGCGACAATGATGTCATAATTGGTTGCCATGGCGACGATGATGCCTTAATACGTTGACATGGCGATGATGTCATAATTGGTTGCCATGGTGACGGTGATGTCATAATTGGTTGCCATGGCGACGATGATGCCTTAATACGTTGCCATGGCGATGATGTCATAATTGGTTGCCATGGCGATGATGATGCCTTAATACGTTGCCATGGCGACGGTGATGTCATAATTTGTTGCCATGTCGATGATGATGTCATAATTGGTTGCCATGGCGACGGTGATGTCATAATTGGTTGCTATGGCTACGATGATGTCATAATTGGTTGCCATGGAGACTATGATGCCTTAATACGTTGCCATGGCGACGGTGATATCATTGGTTGCCATGGCTACGGTGATGTCATAATTGGTTGCCATGGCGGTGATGTCATAATTGGTTGCCATGGTGACGGTGATGTCATAATTGGTTGCCATGGCGACGATGATGCCTTAATACGTTGCCATGATGATGATGTCATAATTGGTTGCCATGGCGATGGTGATGTCATAATTGGTTGCCATGGCGATGGTGATGTCATAATTGGTTGCCATGGCGACAATAATGTCATAATTGGTTGCCATGGCGACGATGATGCCTTAATACGTTGACATGGCGATGATGTCATAATTGGTTGCCATGGCGACGGTGATGTCATAATTGGTTTCCATGGCGACGATGATGCCTTAATACGTTGCATGGCGATGATGTCATAATTGGTTGCCATGGCAAAGATGATGCCTTAATACGTTGCCATGGCGACGGTGATGTCATAATTTGTTGCCATGGTGATGATGATGTCATACCATGGCGACGGTGATGTCATAATTGGTTGCCATGGCGACGATGATGTCATAATTGGTTGCCATGGAGACGATGATGCCTTAATACGTTGCCATGGCGATGATGTCATAAATGGTTGCCATGGCGACGGTGATGTCATAATTGATTGCCATGGCGACGATTATGCCTTAATACGTTGCCATGGCGATGATGTCATAATTGGTTGCCATGGCGACGGTGATGTCATAATTGGTTGCCATGGCGACGGTGATGTCATAATTGGTTGCCATGGCGACAATGATGTCATAATTGGTTGCCATGGCGACGATGATGCCTTAATATGTTGCCATGGCGATGATGTCATAATTGGTTGCCATGGCGACGGTGATGTCATAATTGGTTGCCATGGTGACGGTGATGTCATAATTGGTTGCCATGGCGACAATGATGTCATAATTGGTTGCCATGGTGACGATGATGCCTTAATACGTTGCCATGGCGATGATGTCATAATTGGTTGCCATGGCGACGGTGATGTCATAATTGGTTGCCATGGCGACGATGATGCCTTAATACGTTGCCATGGCGATGATGTCATAATTGGTTGCCATGGTGACGGTGATGTAATAATTGGTTGCCATGGCGATGTTGATGTCATAATTCTTTGCCATGGCGACAATGATGTCATGATTGGTTGCCATGGTGACGATGATGCCTTAATATGTTGCCATGGCGACGGTGATGTCATAATTTGTTGCCATGGCGATGATGATGTCATAATTGGTTGCCATGGCGACGGTGATGTCATAATTGGTTGCCATGGCGACGATGATGCCTTAATACGTTGCCATGGCAATGATGTCATAAATGGTTGCCATGGCGACGGTGATGTCATAATTCGTTTGCCATGGTGACGGTGATGTCATAATTGGTTGCCATGGTGACGGTGATGTCATAATTGGTTGCCATGGCGACGGTGATGTCATAATTGGTTGCCATGACGATGATGATGTCATAATTGGTTGCCATGGCGATGATGTCATAATTGGTTGCCATGGCGATTATGTCATAATTGGTTGCCATGGCGACGATGATACCTTAATACGTTGCCATGGCGATGAAGTCATAATTGGTTGCCATGGCGATGATGATGTCATAATAGGTTGCCATGGCGACGGTGAGGTCATAATTGGTTGCCATGGCGATGATGTCATAATAGGTTGCCATGGCGATGATGTCATAATAGGTTGCCATGGCGACGGTGATGTCATAATTGGTTGCCATGGCGACGGTGATGTAATAATTGGTTGCCATGGCGACGATGATGCCTTAATACGTTGCCATGGCGACGATGATGCCTTAATATGTTGCCATGGCGACGGTGATGTCATAATTGGTTGCCATGGCGACGGTGATGTCATAATTGGTTGCATTGGCGACGGTGATGTCATAATTGGTTGCCATGACGATGATGATGTCATAATTGGTTGCCATGGCGATGATGTCATAATTGGTTGCCATGGCGACGGTGATGTCATAATTGGTTGCCATGGCGACGATGATGCCTTAATACGTTGCCATGGCGACGGTGATGTCATAATTGGTTGCCATGGCGACGATGATGCCTTAATACGTTGCCATGGCGATGATGTCATAATTGGTTGCCATGGCGACGGTGATGTCATAATTGGTTGCCATGGCGACGATGATGCCTTAATACGTTGCCATGGCGATGATGTCATAATTGGTTGCCATGGCGACGATGATGCCTTAATACGTTGCCATGGTGACTGTGATGTCATAGTTTGTTGCCATGGCGATGATGATGTCATAATTGTTTGCCATGGCGACGGTGATGTCATAATTGGTTGCCATGGCGACGGTGATGTCATAATTGGTTGCCATGGCGACGATGATGCCTTAATACGTTGCCATGGCGATGATGTCATAATTGGTTGCCATGGCGACGGTGATGTCATAATTGGTTGCCATGGCGACGGTGATGTCATAATTGGTTGCCATGGCGACAATGATTTCATAAATGGTTGCCATGGCGACGATGATGCCTTAATACGTTGACATGGCGATGATGTCATAATTGGTTGCCATGGCAACGGTGATGTCATAATTGGTTGCCATGGCGACGGTTATGTCATAATTGGCTGCCATGGCGACAATGATGTCATAATTGGTTGCCATGGCGACGATGATGCCTTAATACGTTGACATGGCGATGATGTCATAATTGGTTGCCATGGTGACGGTGATGTCATAATTGGTTGCCATTGCGACGATGATGCCTTAATACGTTGCCATGGCGATTATGTCATAATTGGTTGCCATGGAGATGATGATGCCTTAATACATTGCCATGGCGACGGTGATGTCATAATTTGTTGCCATGTCGATGATGATGTCATAATTGGTTGCCATGGCGACGGTGATGTCATAATTGGTTGCTATGGCGACGATGATGTCATAATTGGTTGCCATGGAGACTATGATGCCTTAATACGTTGCCATGGCGACGGTGATATCATTGGTTGCCATGGCTACGGTGATGTCATAATTGGTTGCCATGGCGGTGATGTCATAATTGGTTGCCATGGCGACGGTAATGTCATAATTGGTTGCCATGGCGACGATGATGCCTTAATACGTTGCCATGGCGATGATGTCATAATTGGTTGCCATGGTGACGGTGATGTCATAACTGGTTGCCATGGCGACGATGATGCCTTGATACGTTGCCATGGCGATGATGTCATAATTGGTTGCCATGGCAACGGTGATGTCATAATTGGTTGCCATGGCGACGATGATGCCTTAATACGTTGACATGGCGATGATGTCATAATTGGTTGCCATGGCGACGGTGATGTCATAATTTTTTGCCATGGCGACGGTGATGTCATAATTGGTTGCCATGGCGATAATGTCATAATTGGTTGCCATGGCGACGGTGATGTCATAATTGGTTGCCATGGCGACGATGATGCCTTAATACGTTGCCATGGCGATGATGTCATAATTGGTTGCCATGGCGACGGTGATGTCATAATTGGTTGCCATGGCGACTGTGATGTCATAATTGGTTGCCATGGCGACAATGATTTCATAATTGGTTGCCATGGCGACGATGATGCCTTAATACGTTGACATGGCGATGATGTCATAATTGGTTGCCATGGCGACGCTGATGTCACAATTGGTTGCCATGGCGACGATGATGCCTTAATACGTTGCCATGGCGATGATGTCATAATTGGTTGCCATGGCGACGGTGATGTCATAATTGGTTGCCATGGCGACGGTGATGTCATAATTGGTTGCCATGGCGACAATGATGTCATAATTGGTTGCCATGGCGACGATGATGCCTTAATACGTTGACAAGGCGATGATTTCATAATTGGTTGCCATGGCGACGGTGATGTCATAATTGGTTGCCATGGCGACGATGATGCCTTAATACGTTGCCATGGCGATGATGTCATAATTGGTTGCCATGGCGATGATGATGCCTTAATATGTTGCCATGGCGACGGTGATGTCATAATTTGTTGCCATGGCGATGATGATGTCATAATTGGTTGCCATGGCGATGGTGATGTCATAATTGGTTGCTATGGCGACGATGATGTCATAATTGGTTGCCATGGAGACTATGATGCCTTAATACGTTGCCATGGCGACGGTGATATCATTGGTTGCCATGGCGACGGTGATGTCATAATTAGTTGCCATGGCGATGATGTCATAATTGGTTGCCATGGCGACGGTGATGTCATAATTGGTTGCCATGGCGACGATGATGCCTTAATACGTTGCCATGGTGATGATGTCATAATTGGTTGCCATGGCGATGGTGATGTCATAATTGGTTGCCATGGCGACGGTGATGTCATAATTGGTTGCCATGGCGACAATGATGTCATAATTGGTTGCCATGGCGACGATGATGCCTTAATACGTTGACATGGCGATGATGTCATAATTGGTTGCCATGGCGACGGTGATGTCATAATTGGTTTCCATGGCGACGATGATGCCTTAATACGTTGCATGGCGATGATGTCATAATTGGTTGCCATGGCAAAGATGATGCCTTAATACGTTGCCATGGCGACGGTGATGTCATAATTTGTTGCCATGGCGATGGTGATGTCATAATTGGTTGCCATGGCGACGGTGATTTCATAATTGGTTGCTCTGGCGACGATGATGTCATAATTGGTTGCCATGGAGATGATGATGCCTTAATACGTTGCCATGTCGATTATGTCATAAATGGTTGCCATGGCGACGGTGATGTCATAATTGGTTGCCATGGCGACGATTATGCCTTAATACGTTGCCATGGCGATGATGTCATAATTGGTTGCCATGGCGATGGTGAAGTCATAATTGGTTGCCATGGCGACGGTGATGTCACAATTGGTTGCCATGGCGACAATGATGTCATAATTGGTTGCCATGGCGACGATGATGCCTTAATACGTTGCCATGGCGATGATGTCATAATTGGTTGCCATGGCGACGGTGATGTCATAATTGGTTGCCATGGCGACGGTGATGTCATAATTGGTTGCCATGGCGATGATGTCATAATTTGTTGCCATGGCGACGGTGATGTCATAATTGGTTACCATGGCGACGATGATGCCTTAATACATTGCCATGGCGATGATGCCTTAATACATTGCCATGGCGATGATGTCATAATTGGTTGCCATGGCGACGGTGATGTCATAATTGGTTGCCATGGCGACGATGATGCCTTAATACGTTGCCATGGCGATGATGTCATAATTGGTTGCCATGGCGACGATCATGCCTTAATACGTTGCCATGGCGATGATGTCATAATTGGTTGCCATGGCGACGGTGATGTCATAATTAGTTGCCATAGCGACGGTGATGTCATAATTGGTTGCCATGGCGACGATGATGCCTTAATACGTTGCCATGGCGACGGTGATATCATAATTGGTTGCCATGGTGACGGTGATGTCATAATTGGTTGCCATGGCGACGGTGATGTCATAATTGGTTGCCATGGCGACGATGATGCCTTAATACGTTGCCATGGCGATGATGTCATATTTGGTTGCCATGGCGATGGTGATGTCATAATTGGTTGCCATGGCGACGTGATGTCATAATTGGTTGCCATGGCGATGATGTCATAATTGGTTGCCATGGCGACGGTGATGTCATAATTGGTTGCCATGGCGACGATGATGCCTTAATATGTTGCCATGGCGATGATGTCATAATTGGTTGCCATGGCGACGATGATGCCTTAATACGTTGCCATGGCAACGGTGATGTCATAATTGGTTGACATGGCGACTATGATGCCTTAATACGTTGCCATGGCGATGATGTCATAATTGGTTGCCATGGCGACGGTGATGTCATAATTGGTTAACATGGCGACGGTAATGTCATAATTGGTTGACATGGCGATGATGTCATAATTGGTTGCCATGGCGATGATGATGCTTTAATACGTTGCCATGGCGACGATGAAGTCATAATTGGTTGCCATGGCGACGATGATGTCATAATTGGTTGCCATGGCGATTATGTCATAATTGGTTGCCATGGCGATGATGATGTCATAATTGGTTGCCATGGCGATGATGTCATAATTGGTTGCCATGGCGATGATGTCATAATTGGTTGCCATGACGATGATGTCATAATTGGTTGCCATGGTGACGATGATGCCTTAACACGTTGCCATGGCGACGGTGATGTCATAATTGGTTGCAATGGCGACGGTGATGTCATAATTGGTTGCCATGGCGACGATGATGTCTTAATACGTTGCCATGGCGACGGTGATGTCATTATTGGTTGCCATGGCGACGGTGATATCATAATTGGTTGCCATGGTGACGATGATGTCATAATTGGTTGCCATGGCGACGATGATGCCTTAATACGTTGCCATGGCGATGATGTCATAATTGGTTTCCATGGCGACGGTGATGTCATAATTGGTTGCCATGGCGACGATGATGCCTTAATACATTGCCATGGCGACGGTGATGTCATAATTGGTTGCCATGGCGATGATGTCATACTTGGTTGCCATGGCGACGGTGATGTCATAATTGGTTGCAATGGTGACGATGATGTCATAATTGGTTGCCATGGCGATGGTGATGTCATAATTGGTTGCCATGGCGATGATGATGTCATAATTGGTTGCCATGTCGACGATGATGCCTTAATACGTTCCCATGGCGATGATGTCATAATTGTTTGCCATGGCGACGATCATGCCTTAATACATTGCCATGGCGATGATGTCATAATTGGTTGCCATGGCGACGGTGATGTCATAATTGGTTGCCATAGCGACGGTGATGTCATAATCGGTTGCCATGGCGACGATGATGCCTTAATACGTTGCCATGGCGACGGTGATATCATAATTGGTTGCCATGGCGACGGAGATGTCATAATTGGTTGCCATGGCGACGGTGATGTCATAATTGGTTGCCATGGCGACGATGATGCCTTAATACGTTGCCATGGTGATGATGTCTTAATTGGTTGCCATGGCGACGGTGATGTCATAATTGGCTGCCATGGCGACGGTGATGTCATAATTGGTTGCCATGGCGATGATGTCATAATTGGTTGCCATGGCGACGGTGATGTCATAATTTGTTGCCATGGCGACGATGATGCCTTAATACGTTGCCATGGCGATGATGTCATAATTGGTTGCCATGGCGACAATGATGCCTTAATACGTTGCCATGGCAACGGTGATGTCATAATTGGTTGCCTTTTCGACGATGATGCCTTAATACGTTGCCATGGCGATGATGTCATAATTGGTTGCCATGGCGACGGTGATGTCATAATTGGTTGCCATGGCGACGGTGATGTCATAATTGGTTGCCATGGCGACAATAATGTCATAATTGGTTGCCATGGCGACGATGATGCCTTAATACGTTGACATGGCGATGATGTCATAATTGGTTGCCATGGCGACGGTGATGTCATAATTGGTTTCCATGGCGACGATGATGCCTTAATACGTTGCATGGCGATGATGTCATAATTGGTTGCCATGGCAAAGATGATGCCTTAATACGTTGCCATGGCGACGGTGATGTCATAATTTGTTGCCATGGTGATGATGTCATGCCATGGCGACGGTGATGTCATAATTGGTTGCTATGGCAACGATGATGTCATAATTGGTTGCCATGGAGACTATGATGCCTTAATACGTTGACATGGCGACGGTGATATCATTGGTTGCCATGGCGACGGTGATGTCATAATTGGTTGCCATGGCGACGTTGATGTCATAATTTGTTGCCATGGCAATGATGATGTCATAATTGGTTGCCATGGCGACAGTGATGTCATAATTGGTTGCTATGGCGACGATGATGTCATAATTGGTTGCCATGGAGACGATGATGCCTTAATACGTTGCCATGGTGACGGTGATATCATAATTGGTTGCCATGGCGACGGTGATGTCATAATTGGTTGCCATGGCGACGGTGATGCCTTAATACGTTGCCATGGCGACGGTGATGTCATAATTGGTTGCCATGGCGACGGTGATGTCATAATTGGTTGCCATGGCGATGATGCCTTAATACGTTGCCATGGCGACGGTGATGTCATAATTGGTTGCCATGGCGACAATGATGCCTTAATACATTGCCATGGCGATGATGTCATAATTGGTTGCCATGGTGACGGTGATGTCATAATTGGTTGCCATGGCGACGATGATGCCTTAATAAGTTCCCATGGCGATGATGTCATAATTGGTTGCCATGGCAACGGTGATGTCATAATTGGTTGCCATGGCGACGATGATGACTTAATACGTTGACATGGCGATGATGTCATAATTGGTTTCCATGGCGACGGTGATGTCATAATTTTTTGCCATGGCGACGGTGATGTCATAATTGGTTGCCATGGCGATGATGTCATAATTGGTTGCCATGGCGACGGTGATGTCATAATTGGTTGCCATGGCGACGATGATGCCTTAATACATTGCCATGGCGATGATGTCATAATTGGTTGCCATGGCGACGGTGATGTCATAATTGGTTGCCATGGCGACGGTGATGTCATAATTGGTTGCCATGGCAATGATGTCATAATTGGTTGCCATGGCGACGGTGATGTCATAATTGGTTGCCATGGCGACGATGATGCCTTAATACGTTGCCATGGCGATGATGTCATAATTGGTTGCCATGGCGACGGTGATGTCATAATTGGTTGCCATGGCGACGATGATGCCTAAATACATTGCCATGGCGATGATGTCATAATTGGTTGCCATGGCGACGGTGATGCCATAATTGGTTGCCATGGCGACGGTGATGTCATAATTGGTTGCCATGGCGATGATGTCATAATTGGTTGCCATGGCGACGGTGATGTCATAGTTGGTTGCCATGGCGACGATGATGCCTTAATATGTTGCCATGGCGATGATGTCATAATTGGTTGCCATGGCGACGGTGATGTCATAATTGGTTGCCATGGCGATGGTGATGTCATAATTGGTTGCCATGGCGACAATGATTTCATAATTGGTTGCCATGGCGACGATGATGCCTTAATACGTTGACATGGTGATGATGTCATAATTGGTTGCCATGGCGACGGTGATGTCATAATTGGTTGCCATGGCGACGATGATGCCTTAATACGTTGCCATGGCGATGATGTCATAATTGGTTGCCATGGCGACGGTGATGTCATAATTGGTTGCCATGGCGACGGTGATGTCATAATTGGTTGCCATGGTGACAATGATGTCATATTTGGTTGCCATGGCGACGATGATGCCTTAATACGTTGACAAGGCGATGATGTCATAATTGGTTGCCATGGCGACGGTGATGTCATAATTGGTTGCCATGGCGACGATGATGCCTTAATACGTTGCCATGGCGATGATGTCATAATTGGTTGCCATGGCGATGATGATGCCTTAATACGTTGCCATGGCGACGGTTATGTCATAATTTGTTGCCATGGCGATGATGATGTCATAATTGGTTGCCATGGCGACGGTGATGTCATAATTGGTTGCTATGGCGACAATGATGTCATAATTGGTTGCCATGGAGACTATGATGCCTTGATACGTTGCCATGGCGACGGTGATATCATTGGTTGCCATGGCGACGGTGATGTCATAATTATTTGCCATGGCGATGATGTCATAATTGGTTGCCATGGCGATAGTGATGTCATAATTGGTTGCCATGGCGACGGTGATGTCATAATTGGTTGCCATGGCGACAATGATGTCATAACTGGTTGCCATGGCGACGATGATGCCTTAATACGTTGACATGGCGATGATGTCATAATTGGTTGCCATGGCGACGGTGATGTCATAATTGGTTTCCATGGCGACGATGATGCCTTAATACGTTGCATGGCGATGATGTCATAATTGGTTGCCATGGCAAAGATGATGCCTTAATACGTTGCCATGGCGACGGTGATGTCATAATTTGTTGCCATGGCGATGATGATGTCATAATTGGTTGCCATGGCGACGGTGATGTCATAATTGGTTGCTATGGCGACGATGATGTCATAATTGGTTGCCATGGAGACGATGATGCCTTAATACGTTGCCATGGCGATGATGTCATAAATGGTTGCCATGGCGACGGTGATGTCATAATTGGTTGCCATGGCAACGATTATGCCTTAATACGTTGCCACGGTGATGATGTCATAATTGGTTGCCATGGCGACGGTGATGTCATAATTGGTTGCCATGGCGACGGTGATGTCATAATTGGTTGCCATGGCGACAATGATGTCATAATTGGTTGCCATGGCGACGATGATGCCTTAATACGTTGCCATGGCGATGATGTCATAATTGGTTGCCATGGCGACGGTGATGTCATAATTGGTTGCCATGGCGACGGTGATGTCATAATTGGTTGCCATGGCGATGATGTCATAATTTGTTGCCATGGCGACGATGATGTCATAATTGGTTGCCATGGCGACGATGATGCCTTAATACATTGCCATGGCGATGATGTCATAATTGGTTGCCATGGTGACGGTGATGTCATAATTGGTTGCCATGGCGACGATGATGCCTTAATACGTTGCCATGGCGATGATGTCATAATTGGTTGCCACGGCGACGATCATGCCTTAATACGTTGCCATGGCGATGATGTCATAATTGGTTGCCATGGCGACGGTGATGTCATAATTAGTTGCCATAGCGACGGTGATGTCACAATTGGTTGCCATGGCGACGATGATGCCTTAATACGTTGCCATGGCGACGGTGATATCATAATTGGTTGCCATGGTGACGGTGATGTCATAATTGGTTGCCATGGCGACGGTGATGTCATAATTGGTTGCCATGGCGACGATGATGCCTTAATACGTTGCCATGGCGATGATGTCATAATTGGTTGCCATGGCGATGGTGATGTCATAATTGGTTGCCATGGCGACGATGATGCCTTAATACGTTGCCATGGCGATGATGTCATAATTGGTTGCCATGGCGAAGGTGATGTCATAATTGGTTAACATGGCGACGGTAATGTCATAATTGGTTGACATGGCGATGATGTCATGTTTGGTTGCCATGGCGACGGTGATGTCATAATTGGTTGCCATGGCGACGATGATGCCTTAATACGTTGTCATGGAGATGATATCATAATTGGTTGCCATGGCGACAGTGATGTCATAATTGGTTGCCATGGCGACGATGATGCCTTAATACGTTGCCATGGCGATGATGTCATAATTGGTTGCCATGGCGACGATCATGCCTTAATACGTTGCCATGGCGATGATGTCATAATTGGTTGCCTTGGCGACGTGATGTCATAATTTGTTGCCATGGCGATGGTGATGTCATAATTGGTTGCCATGGCGACGATGATGCCTTAATACGTTGCCATGGCGACGGTGATGTCATAATTCATTTGCCATGGCGACGGTGATGTCATAATTGGTTGCCGTGGACACGGTGATGTCATAATTAGTTGCCATGGCGACGGTGATGTCATAATTGGTTGCCATGACGATGATGATGTCATAATTGGTTGCCATGGCTATGATATCATAATTGGTTGCCATGGCGATGATGTCATAATTGGTCGCCATGGCGATTATGTCATAATTGGTTGCCATGGTGATTAAGTCATAATTGGTTGCCATGGCGATGATGTCATATTAGGTTGCCATGGCGACGGTGATGTCATAATTGGTTGCCATGGCGATGATGTCATAATTGGTTGCCATGGCGACGGTGATGTCATAATTGGTTGCCATGGCGATGATGCCTTAATACGTTTCAATGGCGACGGTGATGTCATAATTGGTTGCCATGGCGACGATGATGTCATAATTGGTTGCCATGGCGACGATGATGTCATAATTGGTTGCCATGGCGACGATGCTGCCTTAATACGTTGCCATGGCGATGATGTCATAATTGGTTGCCATGGCGATGATGATGTCATAATTGGTTGCCATGGCGATGATGATGTCATAATTGGTTGCCATGGCGATGATGATGTCATAATTGGTTGCCATGGCGATGATGTCATAATTGGTTGACATGACGATGATGTCATAATTGGTTGCCATGGTGACGATGATGCCTTAACACGTTGCCATGGCGACGGTGATGTCATAATTGGTTGCCATGGCGACGGTGATGTCATAATTGGTTGCCATGGCGACGATGATGTCTTAATACGTTGCCATGGCGATGATGTCATTATTGGTTGCCATGGCGACGGTGATATCATAATTGGTTGCCATGGCAACGATGATGTCATAATTGGTTGCCATGGCAACGATGATGCCTTAATACGTTGCCATGGCGATGATGTCATAATTGGTTGCCATGGCGACGGTGATGTCATAATTGGTTGCCATGGCGACGATGATGCCTTAATACGTTGACATGGCGACGGTGATGTCATAATTGGTTGCCATGGCGATGATGTCATACTTGGTTGCCATGGCGACGGTGATGTCATAATTGGTTGCAATGGCGACGATGATGTCATAATTGGTTGCCATGGCGACGGTGATGTCATAATTGGTTGCCATGGCGATGATGATGTCATAATTGGTTGCCATGGTGACGATGATGCCTTAATACGTTGCCATAGCGATGATGTCATAATTGGTTGCCATGGCGACGATCATGCCTTAATACGTTGCCATGGCGATGATGTCATAATTAGGTTGCCATGGCGACGGTGATGTCATAATTGGTTGCCATAGCGACGGTGATGTCATAATTGGTTGCCATGGCGACGATGATGCCTTAATACGTTGCCATGGCGACGGTGATATCATAATTGGTTGCCATGGCGACGGTGATGTCATAATTGGTTGCCATGGCGACGGTGATGTCATAATTGGTTGCCATGGCGACGATGATGCCTTAATACGTTGCCATGGCGATGATGTCATAATTGGTTGCCATGGCGACGGTGATGTCATAATTGGTTGCCATGGTGACGGTGATGTCATAATTGGTTGCCATGGCGATGATGTCATAATTGGTTGCCATGGCGACGGTGATGTCATAATTGGTTGCCATGGCGACGATGATGCCTTAATACGTTGCCATGGCGATGATGTCATAATTGGTTGCCATGGCGACAATGATGCCTTAATACGTTGCCATGGCAACGGTGATGTCATAATTGGTTGCCATGGCGACGATGATGCCTTAATATGATGCCATGGCGATGATGTCATAATTGGTTGCCATGGCGACGGTGATGTCATAATTGGTTGCCATGGCGACGATGATGCCTTAATACGTTGCCATGGCGACGGTGATGTCATAATTGGTTGCCATGGCGACGGTGATGTCATAATTTGTTGCCATGGCGACGGTGATGTCATAATTGGTTGCTATGGCGACGATGATGTCATAATTGGTTGCCATGGAGACGATGATGCCTTAATACGTTGCCATGGCGACGGTGATATCATAATTGGTTGCCATGGCGACGATGATGCCTTAATACGTTGCCATGGCGACGGTGATATCATAATTGGTTGCCATGGTGACGGTGATGTCATAATTGGTTGCCATGGCGACGGTGATGCCTTGATACGTTGCCATGGCGACGGTGATGTCGTAATTGGTTGCCATGGTGACGGTGATGTCATAATTGGTTGCCATGGCGACGGTGATGTCATAATTGGTTGCCATGGCGATGATGCCTTAATACGTTGCCATGGTGACGGTGATGTCATAATTGGTCGTCATGCATGACGCCACTGCAGCTAGGCGTGGGAGCGCCGCTATCTAGCACCACTGCACCAGCCATCTTTCTTGGGCTATTCTCTTGGGAGTTCTGTTCTTCCTTATTCAAAGATCCGAATTTCAATTCAGCGATAAAAGTGATAAAGGCTCGGATTGAGCCGAAACGTCGTATTAAATTATATCGCTTCTACTTCGTGCTATATATACTTGTTTGGCTCCCACATGTTTTGTATATAATAAAAATAAGCACTTATTGCATAAAGAAACCCCTCTGAGTGTGCGGTGAATTATATTATTATTGGTAATAGGACCTACAGGTCTGTTACACCTGCACCTCGCTATTGGACTTGAGTGCACGCTAACCTCCTGGTTATAACTGGTTGCCATGGCAACGGTGATGTCATAATTGGTTGCCATGGCAAAGATGATGCCTTAATACGTTGCCATGGCGACGGTGATGTCATAATTTGTTGCCATGGTGATGATGATGTCATGCCATGGCGACGGTGATGTCATAATTGGTTGCTATGGCGACGATGATGTCATAATTGGTTGCCATGGAGACGATGATGCCTTAATACGTTGCCATGGCGATTATGTCATAAATGGTTGCCATGGCGACGGTGATGTCATAATTGGTTGCCATGGCAACGATTATGCCTTAATACGTTGCCATGGCGATGATGTCATAATTGGTTGCCATGGCAAAGATGATGCCTTAATACGTTGCCATGGCGACGGTGATGTCATAATTTGTTGCCATGGTGATGATGATGTCATGCCATGGCGACGGTGATGTCATAATTGGTTGCTATGGCGACGATGATGTCATAATTGGTTGCCATGGAGACGATGATGCCTTAATACGTTGCCATGGCGATGATGTCATAAATGGTTGCCATGGCGACGGTGATGTCATAATTGGTTGCCATGGCGACGATTATGCCTTAATACGTTGCCATGTCGATGATGTCATAATTGGTTGCCATGGCGACGGTGATGTCATAATTGGTTGCCATGGCGACGGTGATGTCATAATTGGTTGCCATGGCGACGATGATGCCTTAATACGTTGCCATGGCGATGATGTCATAATTGGTTGCCATGGCGACGGTGATGTCATAATTGGTTGCCATGGTGACGGTGATGTCATAATTGGTTGCCATGGCGACGATGATGCCTTAATACGTTGCCATGGCGATGATGTCATAATTGGTTGCCATGGCGACGGTGATGTCATAATTGGTTGCCATGGTGACGGTGATGTCATAATTGGTTGCCATGGCGACGGTGAAGTCATAATTGGTTGCTATGGCGACGATGATGTCATAATTGGTTGCCATGGAGACTATGATGCCTTAATACGTTGCCATGGCGACGGTGATATCATTGGTTGCCATGGCGACGGTGATGTCATAATTATTTGCCATGGCGATGATGTCATAATTGGTTGCCATGGCGACGATGATGCCTTAATACGTTGCCATGACGATGATGTCATAATTGGTTGCCATGGCGATGGTGATGTCATAATTGGTTGCCATGGCGACGGTGATGTCATAATTGGTTGCCATGGCGACAATAATGTCATAATTGGTTGCCATGGCGACGATGATGCCTTAATACGTTGACATGGCGATGATGTCATAATTGGTTGCCATGGCGACGGTGATGTCATAATTGGTTTCCATGGCGACGATGATGCCTTAATACGTTGCATGGCGATGATGTCATAATTGGTTGCCATGGCAAAGATGATGCCTTAATACGTTGCCATGGCGACGGTGATGTCATAATTTGTTGCCATGGTGATGATGATGTCATGCCATGGCGACGGTGATGTCATAATTGGTTGCTATGGCGACGATGATGTCATAATTGGTTGCCATGGAGACGATGATGCCTTAATACGTTGCCATGGCGATGATGTCATAAATGGTTGCCATGGCGACGGTGATGTCATAATTGGTTGCCATGGCGACGATGATGCCTTAATACGTTGCCATGGCGATGATGTCATAATTGGTTGCCATGGCGACGGTGATGTCATAATTGGTTGCCATGGCGACGGTGATGTCATAATTGGTTGCCATGGCGACAATGATGTCATAATTGGTTGCCATGGCGACGATGATGCCTTAATAGGTTGCCATGGCGATGATGTCATAATTGGTTGCCATGGCGACGGTGATGTCATAATTGGTTGCCATGGTGACGGTGATGTCATAATTGGTTGCCATGGCGACAATGATGTCATAATTGGTTGCCATGGTGACGATGATGCCTTAATACGTTGCCATGGCGATGATGTCATAATTGGTTGCCATGGCGACGGTGATGTCATAATTGGTTGCCATGGCGACGATGATGCCTTAATACGTTGCCATGGTGACGGTGATATCATAATTGGTTGCCATGGCGACGGTGATGTCATAATTGGTTGCCATGGCGACGGTGATGCCTTGATACATTGCCATGGCGATGGTGATGTCGTAATTGGTTGCCATGGCGACGGTGATGTCATAATTGGTTGCCATGGCGACGGTGATGTCATAATTGGTTGCCATGGCGATGATGCCTTAATACGTTGCCATGGCGACGGTGATGTCATAATTGGTTGCCATGGCGACGATGATCCCTTAATACATTGCCATGGCGATGATGTCATAATTGGTTGCCATGGTGACGGTGATGTCATAATGGGTTGCCATGGCGACGATGATGCCTTAATACGTTGCCATGGCGATGATGTCATAATTGGTTGCCATGGCAACGGTGATGTCATAATTGGTTGCCATGGCGACGATGATGCCTTAATACGTTGACATGGCGATGATGTCATAATTGGTTTCCATGGCGACGGTGATGTCATAATTTTTTGCCATGGCGACGGTGATGTCATAATTGGTTGCCATGGCGATGATGTCATAATTGGTTGCCATGGCGACGGTGATGTCATAATTGGTTGCCATGGCGACGATGATGCCTTAATACATTGCCATGGCGATGATGTCATAATTGGTTGCCATGGCGACGGTGATGTCATAATTGGTTGCCATGGCGACTGTGATGTCATAATTGGTTGCCATGGCAATGATGTCATAATTGGTTGCCATGGCGACGGTGATGTCATAATTGGTTGCCATGGCGACGATGATGCCTTAATACGTTGCCATGGCGATGATGTCATAATTGGTTGCCATGGTGACGGTGATGTCATAATTGGTTGCCATGGCGACGGTGATGTCATAATTGGTTGCCATGGCGACAATGATTTCATAATTGGTTGCCATGGCGACGATGAAGCCTTAATACGTTGACATGGCGATGATGTCATAATTGGTTGCCATGGCGACGGTGATGTCATAATTGGTTGCCATGGCGACGATGATGCCTTAATACGTTGCCATGGCGATGATGTCATAATTGGTTGCCATGGCGACGGTGATGTCATAATTGGTTGCCATGGCGACTGTGATGTCATAATTGGTTGCCATGGCGACAATGATGTCATAATTGGTTGCCATGGCGACGATGATGCCTTAATACGTTGACATGGCGATGATGTCATAATTGGTTGCCATGGTGACGGTGATGTCATAATTGGTTGCCATGGCGACGATGATGCCTTAATACGTTGCCATGGCGATGATGTCATAATTGGTTGCCATGGCGATGATGATGCCTTAATACGTTGCCATGGTGACGGTGATGTCATAATTTGTTGCCATGTCGATGATGATGTCATAATTGGTTGCCATGGCGACGGTGATGTCATAATTGGTTGCTATGGCGACGATGATGTCATAATTGGTTGCCATGGAGACTATGATGCCTTAATACGTTGCCATGGCGACGGTGATATCATTGGTTGCCATGGCTACGGTGATGTCATAATTGGTTGCCATGGCGGTGATGTCATAATTGGTTGCCATGGCGACGGTGATGTCATAATTGGTTGCCATGGCGACGATGATGCCTTAATACGTTGCCATGATGATGATGTCATAATTGGTTGCCATGGCGACGGTGATGTCATAATTGGTTGCCATGGCGACAATAATGTCATAATTGGTTGCCATGGCGACGATGATGCCTTAATACGTTGACATGGCGATGATGTCATAATTGGTTGCCATGGCGACGGTGATGTCATAATTGGTTTCCATGGCGACGATGATGCCTTAATACGTTGCATGGCGATGATGTCATAATTGGTTGCCATGGCAAAGATGATGCCTTAATACGTTGCCATGGCGACGGTGATGTCATAATTTGTTGCCATGGTGATGATGATGTCATGCCATGGCGACGGTGATGTCATAATTGGTTGCTATGGCGACGATGATGTCATAATTGGTTGCCATGGAGACGATGATGCCTTAATACGTTGCCATGGCGATGATGTCATAAATGGTTGCCATGGCGACGGTGATGTCATAATTGGTTGCCATGGCGACGATTATGCCTTAATACGTTGCCATGGCGATGATGTCATAATTGGTTGCCATGGCGACGGTGATGTCATAATTGGTTGCCATGGCGACGGTGATGTCATAATTGGTTGCCATGGCGACAATGATGTCATAATTGGTTGCCATGGCGACGATGATGCCTTAATATGTTGCCATGGCGATGATGTCATAATTGGTTGCCATGGCGACGGTGATGTCATAATTGGTTGCCATGGTGACGGTGATGTCATAATTGGTTGCCATGGCGACAATGATGTCATAATTGGTTGCCATGGTGACGATGATGCCTTAATACGTTGCCATGGCGATGATGTCATAATTGGTTGCCATGGCGACGGTGATGGCATAATTGGTTGCCATGGCGACGATGATGCCTTAATACGTTGCCATGGCGATGATGTCATAATTGGTTGCCATGGTGACGGTGATGTAATAATTGGTTGCCATGGCGACGATGATGTCATAATTCTTTGCCATGGCGACAATGATGTCATGATTGGTTGCCATGGCGACGATGATGCCTTAATATGTTGCCATGGCGACGGTGATGTCATAATTTGTTGCCATGGCGATGATGATGTCATAATTGGTTGCCATGGCGACGGTGATGTCATACTTGGTTGCCATGGCGACGATGATGCCTTAATACGTTGCCATGGCGATGATGTCATAAATGGTTGCCATGGCGACGGTGATGTCATAATTCGTTTGCCATGGTGACGGTGATGTCATAATTGGTTGCCATGGTGACGGTGATGTCATAATTGGTTGCCATGGTGACGGTGATGTCATAATTGGTTGCCATGACGATGATGATGTCATAATTGGTTGCCATGGCGATGATGTCATAATTGGTTGCCATGGCGATTATGTCATAATTGGTTGCCATGGCGACGATGATACCTTAATACGTTGCCATGGCGATGAAGTCATAATTGGTTGCCATGGCGATGATGATGTCATAATAGGTTGCCATGGCGACGGTGAGGTCATAATTGGTTGCCATGGCGATGATGTCATAATAGGTTGCCATGGCGATGATGTCATAATAGGTTGCCATGGCGACGGTGATGTTATAATTGGTTGCCATGGCGACGGTGATGTAATAATTGGTTGCCATGGCGACGATGATGCCTTAATACGTTGCCATGGCGACGATGATGCCTTAATATGTTGCCATGGCGACGGTGATGTCATAATTGGTTGCCATGGCGATGGTGATGTCATAATTGGTTGCATTGGCGACGGTGATGTCATAATTGGTTGCCATGACGATGATGATGTCATAATTGGTTGCCATGGCGATGATGTCATAATTGGTTGCCATGGCGACGGTGATGTCATAATTGGTTGCCATGGCGACGATGATGCCTTAATACGTTGCCATGGCGACGGTGATGTCATAATTGGTTGCCATGGCGACGATGATGCCTTAATACGTTGCCATGGCGATGATGTCATAATTGGTTGCCATGGCGACGATGATGTCATAATTGGTTGCCATGGCGACGATGATGCCTTAATACGTTGCCATGGCGATGATGTCATAATTGGTAGCCATGGCGACGGTGATGTCATAATTGGTTGCCATGGCGACGATGATGCCTAAATACATTGCCATGGCGATGATGTCATAATTGGTTGCCATGGCGACGGTGATGCCATAATTGGTTGCCATGGCGACGGTGATGTCATAATTGGTTGCCATGGCGATGATGTCATAATTGGTTGCCATGGCGACGGTGATGTCATAGTTGGTTGCCATGGCGACGATGATGCCTTAATACGTTGCCATGGCGATGATGTCATAATTGGTTGCCATGGCGACGGTGATGTCATAATTGGTTGCCATGGCGATGGTGATGTCATAATTGGTTGCCATGGCGACAATGATTTCATAATTGGTTGCCATGGCGACGATGATGCCTTAATACGTTGACATGGTGATGATGTCATAATTGGTTGCCATGGCGACGGTGATGTCATAATTGGTTGCCATGGCGACGATGATGCCTTAATACGTTGCCATGGCGATGATGTCATAATTGGTTGCCATGGCGACGGTGATGTCATAATTGGTTGCCATGGCGACAATGATGTCATAATTGGTTGCCATGGCGACGATGATGCCTTAATACGTTGACAAGGCGATGATGTCATAATTGGTTGCCATGGCGACGGTGATGTCATAATTGGTTGCCATGGCGACGATGATGCCTTAATACGTTGCCATGGCGATGATGTCATAATTGGTTGCCATGGCGACAATGATTTCATAATTGGTTGCCATGGCGACGATGATGCCTTAATACGTTGACATGGTGATGATGTCATAATTGGTTGCCATGGCGACGGTGATGTCATAATTGGTTGCCATGGCGACGATGATGCCTTAATACGTTGCCATGGCGATGATGTCATAATTGGTTGCCATGGCGACGGTGATGTCATAATTGGTTGCCATGGCGACAATGATGTCATAATTGGTTGCCATGGCGACGATGATGCCTTAATACGTTGACAAGGCGATGATGTCATAATTGGTTGCCATGGCGACGGTGATGTCATAATTGGTTGCCATGGCGACGATGATGCCTTAATACGTTGCCATGGCGACGGTTATGTCATAATTTGTTGCCATGGCGATGATGATGTCATAATTGGTTGCCATGGCGACGGTGATGTCATAATTGGTTGCTATGGCGACGATAATGTCATAATTGGTTGCCATGGAGACTATGATGCCTTGATACTTTGCCATGGCGACGGTGATATCATTGGTTGCCATGGCGACGGTGATGTCATAATTATTTGCCATGGCGATGATGTCATAATTGGTTGCCATGGCGATAGTGATGTCATAATTGGTTGCCATGGTGACGGTGATGTCATAATTGGTTGCCATGGCGACAATGATGTCATAATTGGTTGCCATGGCGACGATGATGCCTTAATACGTTGACATGGCGATGATGTCATAATTGGTTGCCATGGCAAAGATGATGCCTTAATACGTTGCCATGGCGACGGTGATGTCATAATTTGTTGCCATGGCGATGATGATGTCATAATTGGTTGCCATGGCGACGGTGATGTCATAATTGGTTGCTATGGCGACGATGATGTCATAATTGGTTGCCATGGAGACGATGATGCCTTAATACGTTGCCATGGCGATGATGTCATAAATGGTTGCCATGGCGACGGTGATGTCATAATTGGTTGCCATGGCGACGATTATGCCTTAATACGTTGCCACGGTGATGATGTCATAATTGGTTGCCATGGCGACGGTGATGTCATAATTGGTTGCCATGGCGACGGTGATGTCATAATTGGTTGCCATGGCGACAATGATGTCATAATTGGTTGCCATGGCGACGATGATGCCTTAATACGTTGCCATGGCGATGATGTCATAATTGGTTGCCATGGCGACGGTGATGTCATAATTGGTTGCCATGGCGACGGTGATGTCATAATTGGTTGCCATGGCGATGATGTCATAATTTGTTGCCATGGCGACGATGATGTCATAATTGGATGCCATGGCGACGATGATGCCTTAATACATTGCCATGGCGATGATGTCATAATTGGTTGCCATGGTGACGGTGATGTCATAATTGGTTGCCATGGCGACGATGATGCCTTAATACGTTGCCATGGCGATGATGTCATAATTGGTTGCCACGGCGACGATCATGCCTTAATACGTTGCCATGGCGATGATGTCATAATTGGTTGCCATGGCGACGGTGATGTCATAATTAGTTGCCATAGCGACGGTGATGTCACAATTGGTTGCCATGGCGACGATGATGCCTTAATACGTTGCCATGGCGACGGTGATATCATAATTGGTTGCCATGGTGACGGTGATGTCATAATTGGTTGCCATGGCGACGGTGATGTCATAATTGGTTGCCATGGCGACGATGATGCCTTAATACGTTGCCATGGCGATGATGTCACAATTGGTTGCCATGGCGATGGTGATGTCATAATTGGTTGCCATGGCGACGTGCTGTCATAATTGGTTGCCATGGCGATGATGTCATAATTGGTTGCCATGGCGACGGTGATGTCATAATTGGTTGCCATGGCGACGATGATGCCTTAATATGTTGCCATGGCGATGATGTCATAATTGGTTGCCATGGCGACGATGATGCCTTAATACGTTGCCATGGCAACGGTGATGTCATAATTGGTTGACATGGCGACGATGATGCCTTAATACGTTGCCATGGCGATGATGTCATAATTGGTTGCCATGGCGAAGGTGATGTCATAATTGGTTAACATGGCGACGGTAATGTCATAATTGGTTGACATGGCGATGATGTCATGTTTGGTTGCCATGGCGACGGTGATGTCATAATTGGTTGCCATGGCGACGATGATGCCTTAATACGTTGTCATGGCGATGATATCATAATTGGTTGCCATGGCGACAGTGATGTCATAATTGGTTGCCATGGCGACGATGATGCCTTAATACGTTGCCATGGCGATGATGTCATAATTGGTTGCCATGGCGACGATCATGCCTTAATACGTTGCCATGGCGATGATGTCATAATTGGTTGCCATGGCGACGTGATGTCATAATTTGTTGCCATGGCGATGGTGATGTCATAATTGGTTGCCATGGCGACGATGATGCCTTAATACGTTGCCATGGAGACGGTGATGTCATAATTCATTTGCCATGGCGACGGTGATGTCATAATTGGTTGCCGTGGAGACGGTGATGTCATAATTAGTTGCCATGGCGACGGTGATGTCATAATTGGTTGCCATGACGATGATGATGTCATAATTGGTTGCCATGGCTATGATGTCATAATTGGTTGCCATGGCGATGATGTCTTAATTGGTCGCCATGGCGATTATGTCATAATTGGTTGCCATGGTGATTAAGTCATAATTGGTTGCCATGGCGATGATGTCATATTAGGTTGCCATGGCGACGGTGATGTCATAATTGGTTGCCATGGCGATGATGTCATAATTGGTTGCCATGGCAACGGTGATGTCATGATTGGTTGCCATGGCGACGATGATGCCTTAATACGTTTCCATGGCGACGGTGATGTCATAATTGGTTGCCATGGCGACGGTGATATCATAATTGGTTGCCATGGCGACGATGATGCTTTAATACGTTGCCATGGCGACGATGAAGTCATAATTGGTTGCCATGGCGACGATGATGTCATAATTGGTTGCCATGGCGACGATGATGTCATAATTGGTTGCCATGGCGACGATGATGCCTTAATACGTTGCCATGGCGATGATGTCATAATTGGTTGCCATGGCGATGATGATGTCATAATTGGTTGCCATGGCGATGATGATGTCATAATTGGTTGCCATGGCGATGATGATGTCATAATTGGTTGCCATGGCGATGATGTCATAATTGGTTGACATGACGATGATGTCATAATTGGTTGCCATGGTGACGATGATGCCTTAACACGTTGCCATGGCGACGGTGATGTCATAATTGGTTGCCATGGCGACGGTGATGTCATAATTGGTTGCCATGGCGACGATGATGTCTTAATACGTTGCCATGGCGACGGTGATGTCATTATTGGTTGCCATGGCGACGGTGATATCATAATTGGTTGCCATGGCAACGATGATGTCATAATTGGTTGCCATGGCAACGATGATGCCTTAATACGTTGCCATGGCGATGATGTCATAATTGGTTGCCATGGCGACGGTGATGTCATAATTGGTTGCCATGGCGACGATGATGCCTTAATACGTTGACATGGCGACGGTGATGTCATAATTGGTTGCCATGGCGATGATGTCATACTTGGTTGCCATGGCGACGGTGATGTCATAATTGGTTGCAATGGCGACGATGATGTCATAATTGGTTGCCATGGCGACGGTGATGTCATAATTGGTTGCCATGGCGATGATGATGTCATAATTGGTTGCCATGGTGACGATGATGCCTTAATACGTTGCCATGGCGATGATGTCATAATTGGTTGCCATGGCGACGATCATGCCTTAATACGTTGCCATGGCGATGATGTCATAATTAGGTTGCCATGGCGACGGTGATGTCATAATTGGTTGCCATAGCGACGGTGATGTCATAATTGGTTGCCATGGCGACGATGATGCCTTAATACGTTGCCATGGCGACGGTGATATCATAATTGGTTGCCATGGCGACGGTGATGTCATAATTGGTTGCCATGGCGACGGTGATGTCATAATTGGTTGCCATGGCGACGATGATGCCTTAATACGTTGCCATGGCGATGATGTCATAATTGGTTGCCATGGCGACGGTGATGTCATAATTGGTTGCCATGGTGACGGTGATGTCATAATTGGTTGCCATGGCGATGATGTCATAATTGGTTGCCATGGCGACGGTGATGTCATAATTGGTTGCCATGGCGACGATGATGCCTTAATACGTTGCCATGGCGATGATGTCATAATTGGTTGCCATGGCGACAATGATGCCTTAATACGTTGCCATGGCAACGGTGATGTCATAATTGGTTGCCATGGCGACGATGATGCCTTAATACGTTGCCATGGCGATGATGTCATAATTGGTTGCCATGGCGACGGTGATGTCATAATTGGTTGCCATGGCGACGATGATGCCTTAATACGTTGCCATGGCGACGGTGATGTCATAATTGGTTGCCATGGCGACGGTGATGTCATAATTTGTTGCCATGGCGACGGTGATGTCATAATTGGTTGCTATGGCGACGATGATGTCATAATTGGTTGCCATGGAGACGATGATGCCTTAATACGTTGCCATGGCAACGGTGATATCATAATTGGTTGCCATGGCGACGATGATGCCTTAATACGTTGCCATGGCGACGGTGATATCATAATTGGTTGCCATGGTGACGGTGATGTCATAATTGGTTGCCATGGCGACGGTGATGCCTTGATACGTTGCCATGGCGACGGTGATGTCGTAATTGGTTGCCATGGTGACGGTGATGTCATAATTGGTTGCCATGGCGACGGTGATGTCATAATTGGTTGCCATGGCGATGATGCCTTAATACGTTGCCATGGTGACGGTGATGTCATAATTGGTCGTCATGCATGACGCCACTGCAGCTAGGCGTGGGAGCGCCGCTATCTAGCACCACTGCACCAGCCATCTTTCTTGGGCTATTCTCTTGGGAGTTCTGTTCTTCCTTATTCAAAGATCCGAATTTCAATTCAGCGATAAAAGTGATAAAGGCTCGGATTGAGCCGAAACGTCGTATTAAATTATATCGCTTCTACTTCGTGCTATATATACTTGTTTGGCTCCCACATGTTTTGTATATAATAAAAATAAGCACTTATTGCATAAAGAAACCCCTCTGAGTGTGCGGTGAATTATATTATTATTGGTAATAGGACCTAAAGGTCTGTTACACCTGCACCTCGCTATTGGACTTGAGTGCACGCTAACCTCCTGGTTATAATTGGTTGCCATGGCAACGGTGATGTCATAATTGGTTGCCATGGCGACGATGATGCCTTAATACGTTGACATGGCGATGATGTCATAATTGGTTTCCATGGCGACGGTGATGTCATAATTTTTTGCCATGGCGACGGTGATGTCATAATTGGTTGCCATGGCGATGATGTCATAATTGGTTGCCATGGCGACAATGATGCCTTAATACATTGCCATGGCAATGATGTCATAATTGGTTGCCATGGCGACGGTGATGTCATAATTGGTTGCCATGGAGACGGTGATGTCATAATTGGTTGCCATGGCAATGATGTCATAATTGGTTGCCATGGCGACGGTGATGTCATAATTGGTTACCATGGCGACGATGATGCCTTAATACGTTGCCATGGCGATGATGTCATAATTGGTTGCCATGGCGACGGTGATGTCATAATTGGTTGCCATGGCGACGGTGATGTCATAATTGGTTGCCATGGCGACAATGATTTCATAAATGGTTGCCATGGCGACGATGATGCCTTAATACGTTGACATGGCGATGATGTCATAATTGGTTGCCATGGCAACGGTGATGTCATAATTGGTTGCCATGGCGACGGTTATGTCATAATTGGCTGCCATGGCGACAATGATGTCATAATTGGTTGCCATGGCGACGATGATGCCTTAATACATTGCCATGGCGACAATGATGTCATAATTGGTTGCCATGGTGACGGTGATGTCATAATTGGTTGCCATTGCGACGATGATGCCTTAATACGTTGCCATGGCGATTATGTCATAATTGGTTGCCATGGAGATGATGATGCCTTAATACATTGCCATGGCGACGGTGATGTCATAATTTGTTGCCATGTCGATGATGATGTCATAATTGGTTGCCATGGCGACGGTGATGTCATAATTGGTTGCTATGGCGACGATGATGTCATAATTGGTTGCCATGGAGACTATGATGCCTTAATACGTTGCCATGGCGACGGTGATATCATTGGTTGCCATGGCTACGGTGATGTCATAATTGGTTGCCATGGCGGTGATGTCATAATTTTTTGCCATGGCGACGGTAATGTCATAATTGGTTGCCATGGCGATGATGATGCCTTAATACGTTGCCATGGCGATGATATCATAATTGGTTGCCATGGTGACGGTGATGTCATAACTGGTTGCCATGGCGACGATGATGCCTTGATACGTTGCCATGGCGATGATGTCATAATTGGTTGCCATGGCAACGGTGATGTCATAATTGGTTGCCATGGCGACGATGATGCCTTAATACGTTGACATGGCGATGATGTCATAATTGGTTGCCATGGCGACGGTGATGTCATAATTTTTTGCCATGGCGACGGTGATGTCATAATTGGTTGCCATGGCGATAATGTCATAATTGGTTGCCATGGCGACGGTGATGTCATAATTGGTTGCCATGGCGACGATGATGCCTTAATACGTTGCCATGGCGATGATGTCATAATTGGTTGCCATGGCGATGGTGATGTCATAATTGGTTGCCATGGCGACTGTGATGTCATAATTGGTTGCCATGGCGACAATGATTTCATAATTGGTTGCCATGGCGACGATGATGCCTTAATACGTTGACATGGCGATGATGTCATAATTGGTTGCCATGGCGACGCTGATGTCACAATTGGTTGCCATGGCGACGATGATGCCTTAATACGTTGCCATGGCGATGATGTCATAATTGGTTGCCATGGCGACGGTGATGTCATAATTGGTTGCCATGGCGACGGTGATGTCATAATTGGTTGCCATGGCGACAATGATGTCATAATTGGTTGCCATGGCGACGATGATGCCTTAATACGTTGACAAGGCGATGATTTCATAATTGGTTGCCATGGCGACGGTGATGTCATAATTGGTTGCCATGGCGACGATGATGCCTTAATACGTTGCCATGGCGATGATGTCATAATTGGTTGCCATGGCGATGATGATGCCTTAATACGTTGCCATGGCGACGGTGATGTCATAATTTGTTGCCATGGCGATGATGATGTCATAATTGGTTGCCATGGCGATGGTGATGTCATAATTGGTTGCTATGGCGACGATGATGTCATAATTGGTTGCCATGGAGACTATGATGCCTTAATACGTTGCCATGGCGACGGTGATATCATTGGTTGCCATGGCGACGGTGATGTCATAATTAGTTGCCATGGCGATGATGTCATAATTGGTTGCCATGGCGACGGTGATGTCATAATTGGTTGCCATGGCGACGATGATGCCTTAATACGTTGCCATGGTGATGATGTCATAATTGGTTGCCATGGCGATGGTGATGTCATAATTGGTTGCCATGGCGACGGTGATGTCATCATTGGTTGCCATGGCGACAATGATGTCATAATTGGTTGCCATGGCGACGATGATGCCTTAATACGTTGACATGGCGATGATGTCATAATTGGTTGCCATGGCGACGGTGATGTCATAATTGGTTTCCATGGCGACGATGATGCCTTAATACGTTGCATGGCGATTATGTCATAATTGGTTGCCATGGCAAAGATGATGCCTTAATACGTTGCCATGGCGACGGTGATGTCATAATTTGTTGCCATGGCGATGGTGATGTCATAATTGGTTGCCATGGCGACGGTGATTTCATAATTGGTTGCTCTGGCGACGATGATGTCATAATTGGTTGCCATGGAGATGATGATGCCTTAATACGTTGCCATGTCGATTATGTCATAAATGGTTGCCATGGCGACGGTGATGTCATAATTGGTTGCCATGGCGACGATTATGCCTTAATACGTTGCCATGGCGATGATGTCATAATTGGTTGCCATGGCGATGGTGAAGTCATAATTGGTTGCCATGGCGACGGTGATGTCACAATTGGTTGCCATGGCGACAATGATGTCATAATTGGTTGCCATGGCGACGATGATGCCTTAATACGTTGCCATGGCGATGATGTCATAATTGGTTGCCATGGCGACGGTGATGTCATAATTGGTTGCCATCGCGACGGTGATGTCATAATTGGTTGCCATGGCGATGATGTCATAATTTGTTGCCATGGCGACGGTGATGTCATAATTGGTTACCATGGCTACGATGATGCCTTAATACATTGCCATGGCGATGATGCCTTAATACATTGCCATGGCGATGATGTCATAATTGGTTGCCATGGCGACGGTGATGTCATAATTGGTTGCCATGGCGACGATGATGCCTTAATACGTTGCCATGGCGATGATGTCATAATTGGTTGCCATGGCGACGATCATGCCTTAATACGTTGCCATGGCGATGATGTCATAATTGGTTGCCATGGCGACGGTGATGTCATAATTAGTTGCCATAGCGACGGTGATGTCATAATTGGTTGCCATGGCGACGATGATGCCTTAATACGTTGCCATGGCGACGGTGATATCATAATTGGTTGCCATGGTGACGGTGATGTCATAATTTGTTGCCATGGCGACGGTGATGTCATAATTGGTTGCCATGGCGACGATGATGCCTTAATACGTTGCCATGGCGATGATGTCATATTTGGTTGCCATGGCGATGGTGATGTCATAATTGGTTGCCATGGCGACGTGATGTCATAATTGGTTGCCATGGCGATGATGTCATAATTGGTTGCCATGGCGACGGTGATGTCATAATTGGTTGCCATGGCGACGATGATGCCTTAATATGTTGCCATGGCGATGATGTCATAATTGGTTGCCATGGCGACGATGATGCCTTAATACGTTGCCATGGCAACGGTGATGTCATAATTGGTTGACATGGCGACTATGATGCCTTAATACGTTGCCATGGCGATGATGTCATAATTGGTTGCCATGGCGACGGTGATGTCATAATTGGTTAACATGGCGACGGTAATGTCATAATTGGTTGACATGGCGATGATGTCATAATTGGTTGCCATGGCGATGATGATGCTTTAATACGTTGCCATGGCGACGATGAAGTCATAATTGGTTGCCATGGCGACGATGATGTCATAATTGGTTGCCATGGCGATTATGTCATAATTGGTTGCCATGGCGATGATGATGTCATAATTGGTTGCCATGGCGATGATGTCATAATTGGTTGCCATGGCGATGATGTCATAATTGGTTGCCATGACGATGATGTCATAATTGGTTGCCATGGTGACGATGATGCCTTAACACGTTGCCATGGCGACGGTGATGTCATAATTGGTTGCAATGGCGACGGTGATGTCATAATTGGTTGCCATGGCGACGATGATGTCTTAATACGTTGCCATGGTGACGGTGATGTCATTATTGGTTGCCATGGCGACGGTGATATCATAACTGGTTGCCATGGTGACGATGATGTCATAATTGGTTGCCATGGCGACGATGATGCCTTAATACATTGCCATGGCGATGATGTCATAATTGGTTTCCATGGCGACGGTGATGTCATAATTGGTTGCCATGGCGACGATGATGCCTTAATACATTGCCATGGCGACGGTGATGTCATAATTGGTTGCCATGGCGATGATGTCATACTTGGTTGCCATGGCGACGGTGATGTCATAATTGGTTGCAATGGTGACGATGATGTCATAATTGGTTGCCATGGCGATGGTGATGTCATAATTGGTTGCCATGGCGATGATGATGTCATAATTGGTTGCCATGTCGACGATGATGCCTTAATACGTTCCCATGGCGATGATGTCATAATTGTTTGCCATGGCGACGATCATGCCTTAATACATTGCCATGGCGATGATGTCATAATTGGTTGCCATGGCGACGGTGATGTCATAATTGGTTGCCATAGCGACGGTGATGTCATAATTGGTTGCCATGGCGACGATGATGCCTTAATACGTTGCCATGGCGACGGTGATATCATAATTGGTTGCCATGGCGACGGAGATGTCATAATTGGTTGCCATGGCGACGGTGATGTCATAATTGGTTGCCATGGCGACGATGATGCCTTAATACGTTGCCATGGTGATTATGTCATAATTGGTTGCCATGGCGACGGTGATGTCATAATTGGCTGCCATGGCGACGGTGATGTCATAATTGGTTGCCATGGCGATGATGTCATAATTGGTTGCCATGGCGACGGTGATGTCATAATTTGTTGCCATGGCGACGATGATGCCTTAATACGTTGCCATGGCGATGATGTCATAATTGGTTGCCATGGCGACAATGATGCCTTAATACGTTGCCATGGCAACGGTGATGTCATAATTGGTTGCCTTTTCGACGATGATGCCTTAATACGTTGCCATGGCGATGATGTCATAATTGGTTGCCATGGCGACGGTGATGTCATAATTGGTTGCCATGGCGACGGTGATGTCATAATTGGTTGCCATGGCGACAATAATGTCATAATTGGTTGCCATGGCGACGATGATGCCTTAATACGTTGACATGGCGATGATGTCATAATTGGTTGCCATGGCGACGGTGATGTCATAATTGGTTTCCATGGCGACGATGATGCCTTAATACGTTGCATGGCGATGATGTCATAATTGGTTGCCATGGCAAAGATGATGCCTTAATACGTTGCCATGGCGACGGTGATGTCATAATTTGTTGCCATGGTGATGATGTCATGCCATGGCGACGGTGATGTCATAATTGGTTGCTATGGCAACGATGATGTCATAATTGGTTGCCATGGAGACTATGATGCCTTAATACGTTGACATGGCGACGGTGATATCATTGGTTGCCATGGCGACGGTGATGTCATAATTGGTTGCCATGGCGACGTTGATGTCATAATTTGTTGCCATGGCAATGATGATGTCATAATTGGTTGCCATGGCGACGGTGATGTCATAATTGGTTGCTATGGCGACAATGATGTCATAATTGGTTGCCATGGAGACGATGATGCCTTAATACGTTGCCATGGTGACGGTGATATCATAATTGGTTGCCATGGCGACGGTGATGTCATAATTGGTTGCCATGGCGACGGTGATGCCTTGATACGTTGCCATGGCGACGGTGATGTCGTAATTGGTTGCCATGGCGACGGTGATGTCATAATTGGTTGCCATGGCGACGGTGATGTCATAATTGGTTGCCATGGCGATGATGCCTTAATACGTTGCCATGGCGACGGTGATGTCATAATTGGTTGCCATGGCGACAATGATGCCTTAATACATTGCCATGGCGATGATGTCATAATTGGTTGCCATGGTGACGGTGATGTCATAATTGGTTGCCATGGCGACGATGATGCCTTAATACGTTCCCATGGCGATGATGTCATAATTGGTTGCCATGGCAACGGTGATGTCATAATTGGTTGCCATGGCGACGATGATGACTTAATACGTTGACATGGCGATGATGTCATAATTGGTTTCCATGGCGACGGTGATGTCATAATTTTTTGCCATGGCGACGGTGATGTCATAATTGGTTGCCATGGCGATGATGTCATAATTGGTTGCCATGGCGACGGTGATGTCATAATTGGTTGCCATGGCGACGATGATGCCTTAATACATTGCCATGGCGATGATGTCATAATTGGTTGCCATGGCGACGGTGATGTCATAATTGGTTGCCATGGCGACGGTGATGTCATAATTGGTTGCCATGGCAATGATGTCATAATTGGTTGCCATGGCGACGGTGATGTCATAATTGGTTGCCATGGCGACGATGATGCCTTAATACGTTGCCATGGCGATGATGTCATAATTGGTTGCCATGGCGACGGTGATGTCATAATTGGTTGCCATGGCGACGGTGATGTCATAATTGGTTGCCATGGCGACAATGATTTCATAATTGGTTGCCATAGCGACGATGATGCCTTAATACGTTGACATGGCGATGATGTCATAATTGGTTGCCATGGCGACGGTGATGTCATAATTGGTTGCCATGGCGACGATGATGCCTTAATACGTTGCCATGGCGATGATGTCATAATTGGTTGCCATGGCGACGGTGATGTCATAATTGGTTGCCATGGCGACTGTGATGTCATAATTGGTTGCCATGGCGACAATGATGTCATAATTGGTTGCCATGGCGACGATGATGCCTTAATACGTTGACATGGCGATGATGTCATAATTGGTTGCCATGGCGACGATGATGTCATAATTGGTTGCCATGGCGATTATGTCATAATTGGTTGCCATGGCGATGATGATGTCATAATTGGTTGCCATGGCGATGATGTCATAATTGGTTGCCATGGCGATGATGTCATAATTGGTTGCCATGACGATGATGTCATAATTGGTTGCCATGGTGACGATGATGCCTTAACACGTTGCCATGGCGACGGTGATGTCATAATTGGTTGCAATGGCGACGGTGATGTCATAATTGGTTGCCATGGCGACGATGATGTCTTAATACGTTGCCATGGCGACGGTGATGTCATTATTGGTTGCCATGGCGACGGTGATATCATAACTGGTTGCCATGGTGACGATGATGTCATAATTGGTTGCCATGGCGACGATGATGCCTTAATACGTTGCCATGGCGATGATGTCATAATTGGTTTCCATGGCGACGGTGATGTCATAATTGGTTGCCATGGCGACGATGATGCCTTAATACATTGCCATGGCGACGGTGATGTCATAATTGGTTGCCATGGCGATGATGTCATACTTGGTTGCCATGGCGACGGTGATGTCATAATTGGTTGCAATGGTGACGATGATGTCATAATTGGTTGCCATGGCGATGGTGATGTCATAATTGGTTGCCATGGCGATGATGATGTCATAATTGGTTGCCATGTCGACGATGATGCCTTAATACGTTCCCATGGCGATGATGTCATAATTGTTTGCCATGGCGACGATCATGCCTTAATACATTGCCATGGCGATGATGTCATAATTGGTTGCCATGGCAACGGTGATGTCATAATTGGTTGCCATAGCGACGGTGATGTCATAATTGGTTGCCATGGCGACGATGATGCCTTAATACGTTGCCATGGCGACGGTGATATCATAATTGGTTGCCATGGCGACGGAGATGTCATAATTGGTTGCCATGGCGACGGTGATGTCATAATTGGTTGCCATGGCGACGATGATGCCTTAATACGTTGCCATGGTGATGATGTCATAATTGGTTGCCATGGCGACGGTGATGTCATAATTGGCTGCCATGGCGACGGTGATGTCATAATTGGTTGCCATGGCGATGATGTCATAATTGGTTGCCATGGCGACGGTGATGTCATAATTTGTTGCCATGGCGACGATGATGCCTTAATACGTTGCCATGGCGATGATGTCATAATTGGTTGCCATGGCGACAATGATGCCTTAATACGTTGCCATGGCAACGGTGATGTCATAATTGGTTGCCTTTTCGACGATGATGCCTTAATATGTTGCCATGGCGATGATGTCATAATTGGTTGCCATGGCGACGGTGATGTCATAATTGGTTGCCATGGCGACGGTGATGTCATAATTGGTTGCCATGGCGACAATAATGTCATAATTGGTTGCCATGGCGACGATGATGCCTTAATACGTTGACATGGCGATGATGTCATAATTGGTTGCCATGGCGACGGTGATGTCATAATTGGTTTCCATGGCGACGATGATGCCTTAATACGTTGCATGGCGATGATGTCATAATTGGTTGCCATGGCAAAGATGATGCCTTAATACGTTGCCATGGCGACGGTGATGTCATAATTTGTTGCCATGGCGACAATGATGTCATAATTGGTTGCCATGGCGACGATGATGCCTTAATACGTTGACATGGCGATGATGTCATAATTGGTTGCCATGGCGACGGTGATGTCATAATTGGTTTCCATGGCGACGATGATGCCTTAATACGTTGCATGGCGATGATGTCATAATTGGTTGCCATGGCAAAGATGATGCCTTAATACGTTGCCATGGCGACGGTGATGTCATAATTGGTTGCCATGGCGACAATGATGTCATAATTGGTTGCCATGGTGACGATGATGCCTTAATACGTTGCCATGGCGATGATGTCATAATTGGTTGCCATGGCGACGGTGATGTCATAATTGGTTGCCATGGCGACGATGATGCCTTAATACGTTGCCATGGTGACGGTGATATCATAATTGGTTGCCATGGCGACGGTGATGTCATAATTGGTTGCCATGGCGACGGTGATGCCTTGATACATTGCTATGGCGATGGTGATGTCGTAATTGGTTGCCATGGCGACGGTGATGTCATAATTGGTTGCCATGGCGACGGTGATGTCATAATTGGTTGCCATGGCGATGATGCCTTAATACGTTGCCATGGCGACGGTGATGTCATAATTGGTTGCCATGGCGACGATGATGCCTTAATACATTGCCATGGCGATGATGTCATAATTGGTTGCCATGGTGACGGTGATGTCATAATGGGTTGCCATGGCGACGATGATGCCTTAATACGTTGCCATGGCGATGATGTCATAATTGGTTGCCATGGCGACGGTGATGTCATAATTGGTTGCCATGGCGACGATGATGCCTTAATACGTTGACATGGCGATGATGTCATAATTGGTTTCCATGGCGACGGTGATGTCATAATTTTTTGCCATGGCGACGGTGATGTCATAATTGGTTGCCATGGCGATGATGTCATAATTGGTTGCCATGGCGACGGTGATGTCATAATTGGTTGCCATGGCGACGATGATGCCTTAATACATTGCCATGGCGATGATGTCATAATTGGTTGCCATGGCGACGGTGATGTCATAATTGGTTGCCATGGCGACTGTGATGTCATAATTGGTTGCCATGGCAATGATGTCATAATTGGTTGCCATGGCGACGGTGATGTCATAATTGGTTGCCATGGCGACGATGATGCCTTAATACGTTGCCATGGCGATGATGTCATAATTGGTTGCCATGGTGACGGTGATGTCATAATTGGTTGCCATGGCGACGGTGATGTCATAATTGGTTGCCATGGCGACAATGATTTCATAATTGGTTGCCATGGCGACGATGAAGCCTTAATACGTTGACATGGCGATGATGTCATAATTGGTTGCCATGGCGACGGTGATGTCATAATTGGTTGCCATGGCGACGATGATGCCTTAATACGTTGCCATGGCGATGATGTCATAATTGGTTGCCATGGCGACGGTGATGTCATAATTGGTTGCCATGGCGACTGTGATGTCATAATTGGTTGCCATGGCGACAATGATGTCATAATTGGTTGCCATGGCGACGATGATGCCTTAATACGTTGACATGGCGATGATGTCATAATTGGTTGCCATGGTGACGGTGATGTCATAATTGGTTGCCATGGCGACGATGATGCCTTAATACGTTGCCATGGCGATGATGTCATAATTGGTTGCCATGGCGATGATGATGCCTTAATACGTTGCCATGGTGACGGTGATGTCATAATTTGTTGCCATGTCGATGATGATGTCATAATTGGTTGCCATGGCGACGGTGATGTCATAATTGGTTGCTATGGCGACGATGATGTCATAATTGGTTGCCATGGAGACTATGATGCCTTAATACGTTGCCATGGCGACGGTGATATCATTGGTTGCCATGGCTACGGTGATGTCATAATTGGTTGCCATGGCGGTGATGTCATAATTGGTTGCCATGGCGACGGTGATGTCATAATTGGTTGCCATGGCGACGATGATGCCTTAATACGTTGCCATGATGATGATGTCATAATTGGTTGCCATGGCGATGGTGATGTCATAATTGGTTGCCATGGCGACGGTGATGTCATAATTGGTTGCCATGGCGACAATAATGTCATAATTGGTTGCCATGGCGACGATGATGCCTTAATACGTTGACATGGCGATGATGTCATAATTGGTTGCCATGGCGACGGTGATGTCATAATTGGTTTCCATGGCGACGATGATGCCTTAATACGTTGCATGGCGATGATGTCATAATTGGTTGCCATGGCAAAGATGATGCCTTAATACGTTGCCATGGCGACGGTGATGTCATAATTTGTTGCCATGGTGATGATGATGTCATGCCATGGCGACGGTGATGTCATAATTGGTTGCTATGGCGACGATGATGTCATAATTGGTTGCCATGGAGACGATGATGCCTTAATACGTTGCCATGGCGATGATGTCATAAATGGTTGCCATGGCGACGGTGATGTCATAATTGGTTGCCATGGCGACGATTATGCCTTAATACGTTGCCATGGCGATGATGTCATAATTGGTTGCCATGGCGACGGTGATGTCATAATTGGTTGCCATGGCGACGGTGATGTCATAATTGGTTGCCATGGCGACAATGATGTCATAATTGGTTGCCATGGCGACGATGATGCCTTAATATGTTGCCATGGCGATGATGTCATAATTGGTTGCCATGGCGACGGTGATGTCATAATTGGTTGCCATGGTGACGGTGATGTCATAATTGGTTGCCATGGCGACAATGATGTCATAATTGGTTGCCATGGTGACGATGATGCCTTAATACGTTGCCATGGCGATGATGTCATAATTGGTTGCCATGGCGACGGTGATGGCATAATTGGTTGCCATGGCGACGATGATGCCTTAATACGTTGCCATGGCGATGATGTCATAATTGGTTGCCATGGTGACGGTGATGTAATAATTGGTTGCCATGGCGACGATGATGTCATAATTCTTTGCCATGGCGACAATGATGTCATGATTGGTTGCCATGGCGACGATGATGCCTTAATATGTTGCCATGGCGACGGTGATGTCATAATTTGTTGCCATGGCGATGATGATGTCATAATTGGTTGCCATGGCGACGGTGATGTCATACTTGGTTGCCATGGCGACGATGATGCCTTAATACGTTGCCATGGCGATGATGTCATAAATGGTTGCCATGGCGACGGTGATGTCATAATTCGTTTGCCATGGTGACGGTGATGTCATAATTGGTTGCCATGGTGACGGTGATGTCATAATTGGTTGCCATGGTGACGGCGATGTCATAATTGGTTGCCATGACGATGATGATGTCATAATTGGTTGCCATGGCGATGATGTCATAATTGGTTGCCATGGCGATTATGTCATAATTGGTTGCCATGGCGACGATGATACCTTAATACGTTGCCATGGCGATGAAGTCATAATTGGTTGCCATGGCGATGATGATGTCATAATAGGTTGCCATGGCGACGGTGAGGTCATAATTGGTTGCCATGGCGATGATGTCATAATAGGTTGCCATGGCGATGATGTCATAATAGGTTGCCATGGCGACGGTGATGTTATAATTGGTTGCCATGGCGACGGTGATGTAATAATTGGTTGCCATGGCGACGATGATGCCTTAATACGTTGCCATGGCGACGATGATGCCTTAATATGTTGCCATGGCGACGGTGATGTCATAATTGGTTGCCATGGCGATGGTGATGTCATAATTGGTTGCATTGGCGACGGTGATGTCATAATTGGTTGCCATGACGATGATGATGTCATAATTGGTTGCCATGGCGATGATGTCATAATTGGTTGCCATGGCGACGGTGATGTCATAATTGGTTGCCATGGCGACGATGATGCCTTAATACGTTGCCATGGCGACGGTGATGTCATAATTGGTTGCCATGGCGACGATGATGCCTTAATACGTTGCCATGGCGATGATGTCATAATTGGTTGCCATGGCGACGATGATGTCATAATTGGTTGCCATGGCGACGATGATGCCTTAATACGTTGCCATGGCGATGATGTCATAATTGGTAGCCATGGCGACGGTGATGTCATAATTGGTTGCCATGGCGACGATGATGCCTAAATACATTGCCATGGCGATGATGTCATAATTGGTTGCCATGGCGACGGTGATGCCATAATTGGTTGCCATGGCGACGGTGATGTCATAATTGGTTGCCATGGCGATGATGTCATAATTGGTTGCCATGGCGACGGTGATGTCATAGTTGGTTGCCATGGCGACGATGATGCCTTAATACGTTGCCATGGCGATGATGTCATAATTGGTTGCCATGGCGACGGTGATGTCATAATTGGTTGCCATGGCGATGGTGATGTCATAATTGGTTGCCATGGCGACAATGATTTCATAATTGGTTGCCATGGCGACGATGATGCCTAAATACGTTGACATGGTGATGATGTCATAATTGGTTGCCATGGCGACGGTGATGTCATAATTGGTTGCCATGGCGACGATGATGCCTTAATACGTTGCCATGGCGATGATGTCATAATTGGTTGCCATGGCGACGGTGATGTCATAATTGGTTGCCATGGCGACAATGATGTCATAATTGGTTGCCATGGCGACGATGATGCCTTAATACGTTGACAAGGCGATGATGTCATAATTGGTTGCCATGGCGACGGTGATGTCATAATTGGTTGCCATGGCGACGATGATGCCTTAATACGTTGCCATGGCGATGATGTCATAATTGGTTGCCATGGCGATGATGATGCCTTAATACGTTGCCATGGCGACGGTTATGTCATAATTTGTTGCCATGGCGATGATGATGTCATAATTGGTTGCCATGGCGACGGTGATGTCATAATTGGTTGCTATGGCGACGATAATGTCATAATTGGTTGCCATGGAGACTATGATGCCTTGATACTTTGCCATGGCGACGGTGATATCATTGGTTGCCATGGCGACGGTGATGTCATAATTATTTGCCATGGCGATGATGTCATAATTGGTTGCCATGGCGATAGTGATGTCATAATTGGTTGCCATGGTGACGGTGATGTCATAATTGGTTGCCATGGCGACAATGATGTCATAATTGGTTGCCATGGCGACGATGATGCCTTAATACGTTGACATGGCGATGATGTCATAATTGGTTGCCATGGCAAAGATGATGCCTTAATACGTTGCCATGGCGACGGTGATGTCATAATTTGTTGCCATGGCGATGATGATGTCATAATTGGTTGCCATGGCGACGGTGATGTCATAATTGGTTGCTATGGCGACGATGATGTCATAATTGGTTGCCATGGAGACGATGATGCCTTAATACGTTGCCATGGCGATGATGTCATAAATGGTTGCCATGGCGACGGTGATGTCATAATTGGTTGCCATGGCGACGATTATGCCTTAATACGTTGCCACGGTGATGATGTCATAATTGGTTGCCATGGCGACGGTGATGTCATAATTGGTTGCCATGGCGACGGTGATGTCATAATTGGTTGCCATGGCAACAATGATGTCATAATTGGTTGCCATGGCGACGATGATGCCTTAATACGTTGCCATGGCGATGATGTCATAATTGGTTGCCATGGCGACGGTGATGTCATAATTGGTTGCCATGGCGACGGTGATGTCATAATTGGTTGCCATGGCGATGATGTCATAATTTGTTGCCATGGCGACGATGATGTCATAATTGGATGCCATGGCGACGATGATGCCTTAATACATTGCCATGGCGATGATGTCATAATTGGTTGCCATGGTGACGGTGATGTCATAATTGGTTGCCATGGCGACGATGATGCCTTAATACGTTGCCATGGCGATGATGTCATAATTGGTTGCCACGGCGACGATCATGCCTTAATACGTTGCCATGGCGATGATGTCATAATTGGTTGCCATGGCGACGGTGATGTCATAATTAGTTGCCATAGCGACGGTGATGTCACAATTGGTTGCCATGGCGACGATGATGCCTTAATACGTTGCCATGGCGACGGTGATATCATAATTGGTTGCCATGGTGACGGTGATGTCATAATTGGTTGCCATGGCGACGGTGATGTCATAATTGGTTGCCATGGCGACGATGATGCCTTAATACGTTGCCATGGCGATGATGTCACAATTGGTTGCCATGGCGATGGTGATGTCATAATTGGTTGCCATGGCGACGTGCTGTCATAATTGGTTGCCATGGCGATGATGTCATAATTGGTTGCCATGGCGACGGTGATGTCATAATTGGTTGCCATGGCGACGATGATGCCTTAATATGTTGCCATGGCGATGATGTCATAATTGGTTGCCATGGCGACGATGATGCCTTAATACGTTGCCATGGCAACGGTGATGTCATAATTGGTTGACATGGCGACGATGATGCCTTAATACGTTGCCATGGCGATGATGTCATAATTGGTTGCCATGGCGAAGGTGATGTCATAATTGGTTAACATGGCGACGGTAATGTCATAATTGGTTGACATGGCGATGATGTCATGTTTGGTTGCCATGGCGACGGTGATGTCATAATTGGTTGCCATGGCGACGATGATGCCTTAATACGTTGTCATGGCGATGATATCATAATTGGTTGCCATGGCGACAGTGATGTCATAATTGGTTGCCATGGCGACGATGATGCCTTAATACGTTGCCATGGCGATGATGTCATAATTGGTTGCCATGGCGACGATCATGCCTTAATACGTTGCCATGGCGATGATGTCATAATTGGTTGCCATGGCGACGTGATGTCATAATTTGTTGCCATGGCGATGGTGATGTCATAATTGGTTGCCATGGCGACGATGATGCCTTAATACGTTGCCATGGAGACGGTGATGTCATAATTCATTTGCCATGGCGACGGTGATGTCATAATTGGTTGCCGTGGAGACGGTGATGTCATAATTAGTTGCCATGGCGACGGTGATGTCATAATTGGTTGCCATGACGATGATGATGTCATAATTGGTTGCCATGGCTATGATGTCATAATTGGTTGCCATGGCGATGATGTCTTAATTGGTCGCCATGGCGATTATGTCATAATTGGTTGCCATGGTGATTAAGTCATAATTGGTTGCCATGGCGATGATGTCATATTAGGTTGCCATGGCGACGGTGATGTCATAATTGGTTGCCATGGCGATGATGTCATAATTGGTTGCCATGGCAACGGTGATGTCATGATTGGTTGCCATGGCGACGATGATGCCTTAATACGTTTCCATGGCGACGGTGATGTCATAATTGGTTGCCATGGCGACGGTGATATCATAATTGGTTGCCATGGCGACGATGATGCTTTAATACGTTGCCATGGCGACGATGAAGTCATAATTGGTTGCCATGGCGACGATGATGTCATAATTGGTTGCCATGGCGACGATGATGTCATAATTGGTTGCCATGGCGACGATGATGCCTTAATACGTTGCCATGGCGATGATGTCATAATTGGTTGCCATGGCGATGATGATGTCATAATTGGTTGCCATGGCGATGATGATGTCATAATTGGTTGCCATGGCGATGATGATGTCATAATTGGTTGCCATGGCGATGATGTCATAATTGGTTGACATGACGATGATGTCATAATTGGTTGCCATGGTGACGATGATGCCTTAACACGTTGCCATGGCGACGGTGATGTCATAATTGGTTGCCATGGCGACGGTGATGTCATAATTGGTTGCCATGGCGACGATGATGTCTTAATACGTTGCCATGGCGACGGTGATGTCATTATTGGTTGCCATGGCGACGGTGATATCATAATTGGTTGCCATGGCAACGATGATGTCATAATTGGTTGCCATGGCAACGATGATGCCTTAATACGTTGCCATGGCGATGATGTCATAATTGGTTGCCATGGCGACGGTGATGTCATAATTGGTTGCCATGGCGACGATGATGCCTTAATACGTTGACATGGCGACGGTGATGTCATAATTGGTTGCCATGGCGATGATGTCATACTTGGTTGCCATGGCGACGGTGATGTCATAATTGGTTGCAATGGCGACGATGATGTCATAATTGGTTGCCATGGCGACGGTGATGTCATAATTGGTTGCCATGGCGATGATGATGTCATAATTGGTTGCCATGGTGACGATGATGCCTTAATACGTTGCCATGGCGATGATGTCATAATTGGTTGCCATGGCGACGATCATGCCTTAATACGTTGCCATGGCGATGATGTCATAATTAGGTTGCCATGGCGACGGTGATGTCATAATTGGTTGCCATAGCGACGGTGATGTCATAATTGGTTGCCATGGCGACGATGATGCCTTAATACGTTGCCATGGCGACGGTGATATCATAATTGGTTGCCATGGCGACGGTGATGTCATAATTGGTTGCCATGGCGACGGTGATGTCATAATTGGTTGCCATGGCGACGATGATGCCTTAATACGTTGCCATGGCGATGATGTCATAATTGGTTGCCATGGCGACGGTGATGTCATAATTGGTTGCCATGGTGACGGTGATGTCATAATTGGTTGCCATGGCGATGATGTCATAATTGGTTGCCATGGCGACGGTGATGTCATAATTGGTTGCCATGGCGACGATGATGCCTTAATACGTTGCCATGGCGATGATGTCATAATTGGTTGCCATGGCGACAATGATGCCTTAATACGTTGCCATGGCAACGGTGATGTCATAATTGGTTGCCATGGCGACGATGATGCCTTAATACGTTGCCATGGCGATGATGTCATAATTGGTTGCCATGGCGACGGTGATGTCATAATTGGTTGCCATGGCGACGATGATGCCTTAATACGTTGCCATGGCGACGGTGATGTCATAATTGGTTGCCATGGCGACGGTGATGTCATAATTTGTTGCCATGGCGACGGTGATGTCATAATTGGTTGCTATGGCGACGATGATGTCATAATTGGTTGCCATGGAGACGATGATGCCTTAATACGTTGCCATGGCGACGGTGATATCATAATTGGTTGCCATGGCGACGATGATGCCTTAATACGTTGCCATGGCGACGGTGATATCATAATTGGTTGCCATGGTGACGGTGATGTCATAATTGGTTGCCATGGCGACGGTGATGCCTTGATACGTTGCCATGGCGACGGTGATGTCGTAATTGGTTGCCATGGTGACGGTGATGTCATAATTGGTTGCCATGGCGACGGTGATGTCATAATTGGTTGCCATGGCGATGATGCCTTAATACGTTGCCATGGTGACGGTGATGTCATAATTGGTCGTCATGCATGACGCCACTGCAGCTAGGCGTGGGAGCGCCGCTATCTAGCACCACTGCACCAGCCATCTTTCTTGGGCTATTCTCTTGGGAGTTCTGTTCTTCCTTATTCAAAGATCCGAATTTCAATTCAGCGATAAAAGTGATAAAGGCTCGGATTGAGCCGAAACGTCGTATTAAATTATATCGCTTCTACTTCGTGCTATATATACTTGTTTGGCTCCCACATGTTTTGTATATAATAAAAATAAGCACTTATTGCATAAAGAAACCCCTCTGAGTGTGCGGTGAATTATATTATTATTGGTAATAGGACCTAAAGGTCTGTTACACCTGCACCTCGCTATTGGACTTGAGTGCACGCTAACCTCCTGGTTATAATTGGTTGCCATGGCAACGGTGATGTCATAATTGGTTGCCATGGCGACGATGATGCCTTAATACGTTGACATGGCGATGATGTCATAATTGGTTTCCATGGCGACGGTGATGTCATAATTTTTTGCCATGGCGACGGTGATGTCATAATTGGTTGCCATGGCGATGATGTCATAATTGGTTGCCATGGCGACAATGATGCCTTAATACATTGCCATGGCAATGATGTCATAATTGGTTGCCATGGCGACGGTGATGTCATAATTGGTTGCCATGGAGACGGTGATGTCATAATTGGTTGCCATGGCAATGATGTCATAATTGGTTGCCATGGCGACGGTGATGTCATAATTGGTTACCATGGCGACGATGATGCCTTAATACGTTGCCATGGCGATGATGTCATAATTGGTTGCCATGGCGACGGTGATGTCATAATTGGTTGCCATGGCGACGGTGATGTCATAATTGGTTGCCATGGCGACAATGATTTCATAAATGGTTGCCATGGCGACGATGATGCCTTAATACGTTGACATGGCGATGATGTCATAATTGGTTGCCATGGCAACGGTGATGTCATAATTGGTTGCCATGGCGACGGTTATGTCATAATTGGCTGCCATGGCGACAATGATGTCATAATTGGTTGCCATGGCGACGATGATGCCTTAATACGTTGACATGGCGATGATGTCATAATTGGTTGCCATGGTGACGGTGATGTCATAATTGGTTGCCATTGCGACGATGATGCCTTAATACGTTGCCATGGCGATTATGTCATAATTGGTTGCCATGGAGATGATGATGCCTTAATACATTGCCATGGCGACGGTGATGTCATAATTTGTTGCCATGTCGATGATGATGTCATAATTGGTTGCCATGGCGACGGTGATGTCATAATTGGTTGCTATGGCGACGATGATGTCATAATTGGTTGCCATGGAGACTATGATGCCTTAATACGTTGCCATGGCGACGGTGATATCATTGGTTGCCATGGCTACGGTGATGTCATAATTGGTTGCCATGGCGGTGATGTCATAATTTTTTGCCATGGCGACGGTAATGTCATAATTGGTTGCCATGGCGATGATGATGCCTTAATACGTTGCCATGGCGATGATATCATAATTGGTTGCCATGGTGACGGTGATGTCATAACTGGTTGCCATGGCGACGATGATGCCTTGATACGTTGCCATGGCGATGATGTCATAATTGGTTGCCATGGCAACGGTGATGTCATAATTGGTTGCCATGGCGACGATGATGCCTTAATACGTTGACATGGCGATGATGTCATAATTGGTTGCCATGGCGACGGTGATGTCATAATTTTTTGCCATGGCGACGGTGATGTCATAATTGGTTGCCATGGCGATAATGTCATAATTGGTTGCCATGGCGACGGTGATGTCATAATTGGTTGCCATGGCGACGATGATGCCTTAATACGTTGCCATGGCGATGATGTCATAATTGGTTGCCATGGCGACGGTGATGTCATAATTGGTTGCCATGGCGACTGTGATGTCATAATTGGTTGCCATGGCGACAATGATTTCATAATTGGTTGCCATGGCGACGATGATGCCTTAATACGTTGACATGGCGATGATGTCATAATTGGTTGCCATGGCGACGCTGATGTCACAATTGGTTGCCATGGCGACGATGATGCCTTAATACGTTGCCATGGCGATGATGTCATAATTGGTTGCCATGGCGACGGTGATGTCATAATTGGTTGCCATGGCGACGGTGATGTCATAATTGGTTGCCATGGCGACAATGATGTCATAATTGGTTGCCATGGCGACGATGATGCCTTAATACGTTGACAAGGCGATGATTTCATAATTGGTTGCCATGGCGACGGTGATGTCATAATTGGTTGCCATGGCGACGATGATGCCTTAATACGTTGCCATGGCGATGATGTCATAATTGGTTGCCATGGCGATGATGATGCCTTAATACGTTGCCATGGCGACGGTGATGTCATAATTTGTTGCCATGGCGATGATGATGTCATAATTGGTTGCCATGGCGATGGTGATGTCATAATTGGTTGCTATGGCGACGATGATGTCATAATTGGTTGCCATGGAGACTATGATGCCTTAATACGTTGCCATGGCGACGGTGATATCATTGGTTGCCATGGCGACGGTGATGTCATAATTAGTTGCCATGGCGATGATGTCATAATTGGTTGCCATGGCGACGGTGATGTCATAATTGGTTGCCATGGCGACGATGATGCCTTAATACGTTGCCATGGTGATGATGTCATAATTGGTTGCCATGGCGATGGTGATGTCATAATTGGTTGCCATGGCGACGGTGATGTCATAATTGGTTGCCATGGCGACAATGATGTCATAATTGGTTGCCATGGCGACGATGATGCCTTAATACGTTGACATGGCGATGATGTCATAATTGGTTGCCATGGCGACGGTGATGTCATAATTGGTTTCCATGGCGACGATGATGCCTTAATACGTTGCATGGCGATTATGTCATAATTGGTTGCCATGGCAAAGATGATGCCTTAATACGTTGCCATGGCGACGGTGATGTCATAATTTGTTGCCATGGCGATGGTGATGTCATAATTGGTTGCCATGGCGACGGTGATTTCATAATTGGTTGCTCTGGCGACGATGATGTCATAATTGGTTGCCATGGAGATGATGATGCCTTAATACGTTGCCATGTCGATTATGTCATAAATGGTTGCCATGGCGACGGTGATGTCATAATTGGTTGCCATGGCGACGATTATGCCTTAATACGTTGCCATGGCGATGATGTCATAATTGGTTGCCATGGCGATGGTGAAGTCATAATTGGTTGCCATGGCGACGGTGATGTCACAATTGGTTGCCATGGCGACAATGATGTCATAATTGGTTGCCATGGCGACGATGATGCCTTAATACGTTGCCATGGCGATGATGTCATAATTGGTTGCCATGGCGACGGTGATGTCATAATTGGTTGCCATCGCGACGGTGATGTCATAATTGGTTGCCATGGCGATGATGTCATAATTTGTTGCCATGGCGACGGTGATGTCATAATTGGTTACCATGGCGACGATGATGCCTTAATACATTGCCATGGCGATGATGCCTTAATACATTGCCATGGCGATGATGTCATAATTGGTTGCCATGGCGACGGTGATGTCATAATTGGTTGCCATGGCGACGATGATGCCTTAATACGTTGCCATGGCGATGATGTCATAATTGGTTGCCATGGCGACGATCATGCCTTAATACGTTGCCATGGCGATGATGTCATAATTGGTTGCCATGGCGACGGTGATGTCATAATTAGTTGCCATAGCGACGGTGATGTCATAATTGGTTGCCATGGCGACGATGATGCCTTAATACGTTGCCATGGCGACGGTGATATCATAATTGGTTGCCATGGTGACGGTGATGTCATAATTTGTTGCCATGGCGACGGTGATGTCATAATTGGTTGCCATGGCGACGATGATGCCTTAATACGTTGCCATGGCGATGATGTCATATTTGGTTGCCATGGCGATGGTGATGTCATAATTGGTTGCCATGGCGACGTGATGTCATAATTGGTTGCCATGGCGATGATGTCATAATTGGTTGCCATGGCGACGGTGATGTCATAATTGGTTGCCATGGCGACGATGATGCCTTAATATGTTGCCATGGCGATGATGTCATAATTGGTTGCCATGGCGACGATGATGCCTTAATACGTTGCCATGGCAACGGTGATGTCATAATTGGTTGACATGGCGACTATGATGCCTTAATACGTTGCCATGGCGATGATGTCATAATTGGTTGCCATGGCGACGGTGATGTCATAATTGGTTAACATGGCGACGGTAATGTCATAATTGGTTGACATGGCGATGATGTCATAATTGGTTGCCATGGCGATGATGATGCTTTAATACGTTGCCATGGCGACGATGAAGTCATAATTGGTTGCCATGGCGACGATGATGTCATAATTGGTTGCCATGGCGATTATGTCATAATTGGTTGCCATGGCGATGTTGATGTCATAATTGGTTGCCATGGCGATGATGTCATAATTGGTTGCCATGGCGATGATGTCATAATTGGTTGCCATGACGATGATGTCATAATTGGTTGCCATGGTGACGATGATGCCTTAACACGTTGCCATGGCGACGGTGATGTCATAATTGGTTGCAATGGCGACGGTGATGTCATAATTGGTTGCCATGGCGACGATGATGTCTTAATACGTTGCCATGGTGACGGTGATGTCATTATTGGTTGCCATGGCGACGGTGATATCATAACTGGTTGCCATGGTGACGATGATGTCATAATTGGTTGCCATGGCGACGATGATGCCTTAATACATTGCCATGGCGATGATGTCATAATTGGTTTCCATGGCGACGGTGATGTCATAATTGGTTGCCATGGCGACGATGATGCCTTAATACATTGCCATGGCGACGGTGATGTCATAATTGGTTGCCATGGCGATGATGTCATACTTGGTTGCCATGGCGACGGTGATGTCATAATTGGTTGCAATGGTGACGATGATGTCATAATTGGTTGCCATGGCGATGGTGATGTCATAATTGGTTGCCATGGCGATGATGATGTCATAATTGGTTGCCATGTCGACGATGATGCCTTAATACGTTCCCATGGCGATGATGTCATAATTGTTTGCCATGGCGACGATCATGCCTTAATACATTGCCATGGCGATGATGTCATAATTGGTTGCCATGGCGACGGTGATGTCATAATTGGTTGCCATAGCGACGGTGATGTCATAATTGGTTGCCATGGCGACGATGATGCCTTAATACGTTGCCATGGCGACGGTGATATCATAATTGGTTGCCATGGCGACGGAGATGTCATAATTGGTTGCCATGGCGACGGTGATGTCATAATTGGTGGCCATGGCGACGATGATGCCTTAATACGTTGCCATGGTGATGATGTCATAATTGGTTGCCATGGCGACGGTGATGTCATAATTGGCTGCCATGGCGACGGTGATGTCATAATTGGTTGCCATGGCGATGATGTCATAATTGGTTGCCATGGCGACGGTGATGTCATAATTTGTTGCCATGGCGACGATGATGCCTTAATACGTTGCCATGGCGATGATGTCATAATTGGTTGCCATGGCGACAATGATGCCTTAATACGTTGCCATGGCAACGGTGATGTCATAATTGGTTGCCTTTTCGACGATGATGCCTTAATACGTTGCCATGGCGATGATGTCATAATTGGTTGCCATGGCGACGGTGATGTCATAATTGGTTGCCATGGCGACGGTGATGTCATAATTGGTTGCCATGGCGACAATAATGTCATAATTGGTTGCCATGGCGACGATGATGCCTTAATACGTTGACATGGCGATGATGTCATAATTGGTTGCCATGGCGACGGTGATGTCATAATTGGTTTCCATGGCGACGATGATGCCTTAATACGTTGCATGGCGATGATGTCATAATTGGTTGCCATGGCAAAGATGATGCCTTAATACGTTGCCATGGCGACGGTGATGTCATAATTTGTTGCCATGGTGATGATGTCATGCCATGGCGACGGTGATGTCATAATTGGTTGCTATGGCAACGATGATGTCATAATTGGTTGCCATGGAGACTATGATGCCTTAATACGTTGACATGGCGACGGTGATATCATTGGTTGCCATGGCGACGGTGATGTCATAATTGGTTGCCATGGCGACGTTGATGTCATAATTTGTTGCCATGGCAATGATGATGTCATAATTGGTTGCCATGGCGACGGTGATGTCATAATTGGTTTCTATGGCGACAATGATGTCATAATTGGTTGCCATGGAGACGATGATGCCTTAATACGTTGCCATGGTGACGGTGATATCATAATTGGTTGCCATGGCGACGGTGATGTCATAATTGGTTGCCATGGCGACGGTGATGCCTTGATACGTTGCCATGGCGACGGTGATGTCGTAATTGGTTGCCATGGCGACGGTGATGTCATAATTGGTTGCCATGGCGACGGTGATGTCATAATTGGTTGCCATGGCGATGATGCCTTAATACGTTGCCATGGCGACGGTGATGTCATAATTGGTTGCCATGGCGACAATGATGCCTTAATACATTGCCATGGCGATGATGTCATAATTGGTTGCCATGGTGACGGTGATGTCATAATTGGTTGCCATGGCGACGATGATGCCTTAATACGTTCCCATGGCGATGATGTCATAATTGGTTGCCATGGCAACGGTGATGTCATAATTGGTTGCCATGGCGACGATGATGACTTAATACGTTGACATGGCGATGATGTCATAATTGGTTTCCATGGCGACGGTGATGTCATAATTTTTTGCCATGGCGACGGTGATGTCATAATTGGTTGCCATGGCGATGATGTCATAATTGGTTGCCATGGCGACGGTGATGTCATAATTGGTTGCCATGGCGACGATGATGCCTTAATACATTGCCATGGCGATGATGTCATAATTGGTTGCCATGGCGACGGTGATGTCATAATTGGTTGCCATGGCGACGGTGATGTCATAATTGGTTGCCATGGCAATGATGTCATAATTGGTTGCCATGGCGACGGTGATGTCATAATTGGTTGCCATGGCGACGATGATGCCTTAATACGTTGCCATGGCGATGATGTCATAATTGGTTGCCATGGCGACGGTGATGTCATAATTGGTTGCCATGGCGATGGTGATGTCATAATTGGTTGCCATGGCGACAATGATTTCATAATTGGTTGCCATAGCGACGATGATGCCTTAATACGTTGACATGGCGATGATGTCATAATTGGTTGCCATGGCGACGGTGATGTCATAATTGGTTGCCATGGCGACGATGATGCCTTAATACGTTGCCATGGCGATGATGTCATAATTGGTTGCCATGGCGACGGTGATGTCATAATTGGTTGCCATGGCGACTGTGATGTCATAATTGGTTGCCATGGCGACAATGATGTCATAATTGGTTGCCATGGCGACGATGATGCCTTAATACGTTGACATGGCGATGATGTCATAATTGGTTGCCATGGCGACGATGATGTCATAATTGGTTGCCATGGCGATTATGTCATAATTGGTTGCCATGGCGATGATGATGTCATAATTGGTTGCCATGGCGATGATGTCATAATTGGTTGCCATGGCGATGATGTCATAATTGGTTGCCATGACGATGATGTCATAATTGGTTGCCATGGTGACGATGATGCCTTAACACGTTGCCATGGCGACGGTGATGTCATAATTGGTTGCAATGGCGACGGTGATGTCATAATTGGTTGCCATGGCGACGATGATGTCTTAATACGTTGCCATGGCGACGGTGATGTCATTATTGGTTGCCATGGCGACGGTGATATCATAACTGGTTGCCATGGTGACGATGATGTCATAATTGGTTGCCATGGCGACGATGATGCCTTAATACGTTGCCATGGCGATGATGTCATAATTGGTTTCCATGGCGACGGTGATGTCATAATTGGTTGCCATGGCGACGATGATGCCTTAATACATTGCCATGGCGACGGTGATGTCATAATTGGTTGCCATGGCGATGATGTCATACTTGGTTGCCATGGCGACGGTGATGTCATAATTGGTTGCAATGGTGACGATGATGTCATAATTGGTTGCCATGGCGATGGTGATGTCATAATTGGTTGCCATGGCGATGATGATGTCATAATTGGTTGCCATGTCGACGATGATGCCTTAATACGTTCCCATGGCGATGATGTCATAATTGTTTGCCATGGCGACGATCATGCCTTAATACATTGCCATGGCGATGATGTCATAATTGGTTGCCATGGCAACGGTGATGTCATAATTGGTTGCCATAGCGACGGTGATGTCATAATTGGTTGCCATGGCGACGATGATGCCTTAATACGTTGCCATGGCGACGGTGATATCATAATTGGTTGCCATGGCGACGGAGATGTCATAATTGGTTGCCATGGCGACGGTGATGTCATAATTGGTTGCCATGGCGACGATGATGCCTTAATACGTTGCCATGGTGATGATGTCATAATTGGTTGCCATGGCGACGGTGATGTCATAATTGGCTGCCATGGCGACGGTGATGTCATAATTGGTTGCCATGGCGATGATGTCATAATTGGTTGCCATGGCGACGGTGATGTCATAATTTGTTGCCATGGCGACGATGATGCCTTAATACGTTGCCATGGCGATGATGTCATAATTGGTTGCCATGGCGACAATGATGCCTTAATACGTTGCCATGGCAACGGTGATGTCATAATTGGTTGCCTTTTCGACGATGATGCCTTAATATGTTGCCATGGCGATGATGTCATAATTGGTTGCCATGGCGACGGTGATGTCATAATTGGTTGCCATGGCGACGGTGATGTCATAATTGGTTGCCATGGCGACAATAATGTCATAATTGGTTGCCATGGCGACGATGATGCCTTAATACGTTGACATGGCGATGATGTCATAATTGGTTGCCATGGCGACGGTGATGTCATAATTGGTTTCCATGGCGACGATGATGCCTTAATACGTTGCATGGCGATGATGTCATAATTGGTTGCCATGGCAAAGATGATGCCTTAATACGTTGCCATGGCGACGGTGATGTCATAATTTGTTGCCATGGTGATGATGTCATGCCATGGCGACGGTGATGTCATAATTGGTTGCTATGGCAACGATGATGTCATAATTGGTTGCCATGGAGACTATGATGCCTTAATACGTTGACATGGCGACGGTGATATCATTGGTTGCCATGGCGACGGTGATGTCATAATTGGTTGCCATGGCGACGTTGATGTCATAATTTGTTGCCATGGCAATGATGATGTCATAATTGGTTGCCATGGCGACGGTGATGTCATAATTGGTTGCTATGGCGACGATGATGTCATAATTGGTTGCCATGGAGACGATGATGCCTTAATACGTTGCCATGGTGACGGTGATATCATAATTGGTTGCCATGGCGACGGTGATGTCATAATTGGTTGCCATGGCGACGGTGATGCCTTGATACGTTGCCATGGCGACGGTGATGTCGTAATTGGTTGCCATGGCGACGGTGATGTCATAATTGGTTGCCATGGCGACGGTGATGTCATAATTGGTTGCCATGGCGATGATGCCTTAATACGTTGCCATGGCGACGGTGATGTCATAATTGGTTGCCATGGCGACAATGATGCCTTAATACATTGCCATGGCGATGATGTCATAATTGGTTGCCATGGTGACGGTGATGTCATAATTGGTTGCCATGGCGACGATGATGCCTTAATACGTTCCCATGGCGATGATGTCATAATTGGTTGCCATGGCAACGGTGATGTCATAATTGGTTGCCATGGCGACGATGATGACTTAATACGTTGACATGGCGATGATGTCATAATTGGTTTCCATGGCGACGGTGATGTCATAATTTTTTGCCATGGCGACGGTGATGTCATAATTGGTTGCCATGGCGATGATGTCATAATTGGTTGCCATGGCGACTGTGATGTCATAATTGGTTGCCATGGCGACGATGATGCCTTAATATATTGCCATGGCGATGATGTCATAATTGGTTGCCATGGCGACGGTGATGTCATAATTGGTTGCCATGGCGACGGTGATGTCATAATTGGTTGCCATGGCAATGATGTCATAATTGGTTGCCATGGCGACGGTGATGTCATAATTGGTTGCCATGGCGACGATGATGCCTTAATACGTTGCCATGGCGATGATGTCATAATTGGTTGCCATGGCGACGGTGATGTCATAATTGGTTGCCATGGCGACGGTGATGTCATAATTGGTTGCCATGGCGACAATGATTTCATAATTGGTTGCCATGGCGACGATGATGCCTTAATACGTTGACATGGCGATGATGTCATAATTGGTTGCCATGGCGACGGTGATGTCATAATTGGTTGCCATGGCGACGATGATGCCTTAATACGTTGCCATGGCGATGATGTCATAATTGGTTGCCATGGCGACGGTGATGTCATAATTGGTTGCCATGGCGACTGTGATGTCATAATTGGTTGCCATGGCGACAATGATGTCATAATTGGTTGCCATGGCGACGATGATGCCTTAATACGTTGACATGGCGATGATGTCATAATTGGTTGCCATGGTGACGGTGATGTCATAATTGGTTGCCATGGCGACGATGATGCCTTAATACGTTGCCATGGCGATGATGTCATAATTGGTTGCCATGGCGATGATGATGCCTTAATACGTTGCCATGGCGACGGTGATGTCATAATTTGTTGCCATGTCGATGATGATGTCATAATTGGTTGCCATGGCGACGGTGATGTCATAATTGGTTGCTATGGCTACGATGATGTCATAATTGGTTGCCATGGAGACTATGATGCCTTAATACGTTGCCATGGCGACGGTGATATCATTGGTTGCCATGGCTACGGTGATGTCATAATTGGTTGCCATGGCGGTGATGTCATAATTGGTTGCCATGGTGACGGTGATGTCATAATTGGTTGCCATGGCGACGATGATGCCTTAATACGTTGCCATGATGATGATGTCATAATTGGTTGCCATGGCGATGGTGATGTCATAATTGGTTGCCATGGCGATGGTGATGTCATAATTGGTTGCCATGGCGACAATAATGTCATAATTGGTTGCCATGGCGACGATGATGCCTTAATACGTTGACATGGCGATGATGTCATAATTGGTTGCCATGGCGACGGTGATGTCATAATTGGTTTCCATGGCGACGATGATGCCTTAATACGTTGCATGGCGATGATGTCATAATTGGTTGCCATGGCAAAGATGATGCCTTAATACGTTGCCATGGCGACGGTGATGTCATAATTTGTTGCCATGGTGATGATGATGTCATACCATGGCGACGGTGATGTCATAATTGGTTGCCATGGCGACGATGATGTCATAATTGGTTGCCATGGAGACGATGATGCCTTAATACGTTGCCATGGCGATGATGTCATAAATGGTTGCCATGGCGACGGTGATGTCATAATTGATTGCCATGGCGACGATTATGCCTTAATACGTTGCCATGGCGATGATGTCATAATTGGTTGCCATGGCGACGGTGATGTCATAATTGGTTGCCATGGCGACGGTGATGTCATAATTGGTTGCCATGGCGACAATGATGTCATAATTGGTTGCCATGGCGACGATGATGCCTTAATATGTTGCCATGGCGATGATGTCATAATTGGTTGCCATGGCGACGGTGATGTCATAATTGGTTGCCATGGTGACGGTGATGTCATAATTGGTTGCCATGGCGACAATGATGTCATAATTGGTTGCCATGGTGACGATGATGCCTTAATACGTTGCCATGGCGATGATGTCATAATTGGTTGCCATGGCGACGGTGATGTCATAATTGGTTGCCATGGCGACGATGATGCCTTAATACGTTGCCATGGCGATGATGTCATAATTGGTTGCCATGGTGACGGTGATGTAATAATTGGTTGCCATGGCGATGTTGATGTCATAATTCTTTGCCATGGCGACAATGATGTCATGATTGGTTGCCATGGCGACGATGATGCCTTAATATGTTGCCATGGCGACGGTGATGTCATAATTTGTTGCCATGGCGATGATGATGTCATAATTGGTTGCCATGGCGACGGTGATGTCATAATTGGTTGCCATGGCGACGATGATGCCTTAATACGTTGCCATGGCAATGATGTCATAAATGGTTGCCATGGCAACGGTGATGTCATAATTCGTTTGCCATGGTGACGGTGATGTCATAATTGGTTGCCATGGTGACGGTGATGTCATAATTGGTTGCCATGGCGACGGTGATGTCATAATTGGTTGCCATGACGATGATGATGTCATAATTGGTTGCCATGGCGATGATGTCATAATTGGTTGCCATGGCGATTATGTCATAATTGGTTGCCATGGCGACGATGATACCTTAATACGTTGCCATGGCGATGAAGTCATAATTGGTTGCCATGGCGATGATGATGTCATAATAGGTTGCCATGGCGACGGTGAGGTCATAATTGGTTGCCATGGCGATGATGTCATAATAGGTTGCCATGGCGATGATGTCATAATAGGTTGCCATGGCGACGGTGATGTCATAATTGGTTGCCATGGCGACGGTGATGTAATAATTGGTTGCCATGGCGACGATGATGCCTTAATACGTTGCCATGGCGACGATGATGCCTTAATATGTTGCCATGGCGACGGTGATGTCATAATTGGTTGCCATGGCGACGGTGATGTCATAATTGGTTGCATTGGCGACGGTGATGTCATAATTGGTTGCCATGACGATGATGATGTCATAATTGGTTGCCATGGCGATGATGTCATAATTGGTTGCCATGGCGACGGTGATGTCATAATTGGTTGCCATGGCGACGATGATGCCTTAATACGTTGCCATGGCGACGGTGATGTCATAATTGGTTGCCATGGCGACGATGATGCCTTAATACGTTGCCATGGCGATGATGTCATAATTGGTTGCCATGGCGACGGTGATGTCATAATTGGTTGCCATGGCGACGATGATGCCTTAATACGTTGCCATGGCGATGATGTCATAATTGGTTGCCATGGCGACGATGATGCCTTAATACGTTGCCATGGTGACTGTGATGTCATAGTTTGTTGCCATGGCGATGATGATGTCATAATTGTTTGCCATGGCGACGGTGATGTCATAATTGGTTGCCATGGCGACGGTGATGTCATAATTGGTTGCCATGGCGACGATGATGCCTTAATACGTTGCCATGGCGATGATGTCATAATTGGTTGCCATGGCGACAGTGATGTCATAATTGGTTGCCATGGCGACGGTGATGTCATAATTGGTTGCCATGGCGACAATGATTTCATAAATGGTTGCCATGGCGACGATGATGCCTTAATACGTTGACATGGCGATGATGTCATAATTGGTTGCCATGGCAACGGTGATGTCATAATTGGTTGCCATGGCGACGGTTATGTCATAATTGGCTGCCATGGCGACAATGATGTCATAATTGGTTGCCATGGCGACGATGATGCCTTAATACGTTGACATGGCGATGATGTCATAATTGGTTGCCATGGTGACGGTGATGTCATAATTGGTTGCCATTGCGACGATGATGCCTTAATACGTTGCCATGGCGATTATGTCATAATTGGTTGCCATGGAGATGATGATGCCTTAATACATTGCCATGGCGACGGTGATGTCATAATTTGTTGCCATGTCGATGATGATGTCATAATTGGTTGCCATGGCGACGGTGATGTCATAATTGGTTGCTATGGCGACGATGATGTCATAATTGGTTGCCATGGAGACTATGATGCCTTAATACGTTGCCATGGCGACGGTGATATCATTGGTTGCCATGGCTACGGTGATGTCATAATTGGTTGCCATGGCGGTGATGTCATAATTGGTTGCCATGGCGACGGTAATGTCATAATTGGTTGCCATGGCGACGATGATGCCTTAATACGTTGCCATGGCGATGATGTCATAATTGGTTGCCATGGTGACGGTGATGTCATAACTGGTTGCCATGGCGACGATGATGCCTTGATACGTTGCCATGGCGATGATGTCATAATTGGTTGCCATGGCAACGGTGATGTCATAATTGGTTGCCATGGCGACGATGATGCCTTAATACGTTGACATGGTGATGATGTCATAATTGGTTGCCATGGCGACGGTGATGTCATAATTTTTTGCCATGGCGACGGTGATGTCATAATTGGTTGCCATGGCGATAATGTCATAATTGGTTGCCATGGCGACGGTGATGTCATAATTGGTTGCCATGGCGACGATGATGCCTTAATACGTTGCCATGGCGATGATGTCATAATTGGTTGCCATGGCGACGGTGATGTCATAATTGGTTGCCATGGCGACTGTGATGTCATAATTGGTTGCCATGGCGACAATGATTTCATAATTGGTTGCCATGGCGACGATGATGCCTTAATACGTTGACATGGCGATGATGTCATAATTGGTTGCCATGGCGACGCTGATGTCACAATTGGTTGCCATGGCGACGATGATGCCTTAATACGTTGCCATGGCGATGATGTCATAATTGGTTGCCATGGCGACGGTGATGTCATAATTGGTTGCCATGGCGACGGTGATGTCATAATTGGTTGCCATGGCGACAATGATGTCATAATTGGTTGCCATGGCGACGATGATGCCTTAATACGTTGACAAGGCGATGATTTCATAATTGGTTGCCATGGCGACGGTGATGTCATAATTGGTTGCCATGGCGACGATGATGCCTTAATACGTTGCCATGGCGATGATGTCATAATTGGTTGCCATGGCGATGATGATGCCTTAATACGTTGCCATGGCGACGGTGATGTCATAATTTGTTGCCATGGCGATGATGATGTCATAATTGGTTGCCATGGCGATGGTGATGTCATAATTGGTTGCTATGGCGACGATGATGTCATAATTGGTTGCCATGGAGACTATGATGCCTTAATACGTTGCCATGGCGACGGTGATATCATTGGTTGCCATGGCGACGGTGATGTCATAATTAGTTGCCATGGCGATGATGTCATAATTGGTTGCCATGGCGACGGTGATGTCATAATTGGTTGCCATGGCGACGATGATGCCTTAATACGTTGCCATGGTGATGATGTCATAATTGGTTGCCATGGCGATGGTGATGTCATAATTGGTTGCCATGGCGACGGTGATGTCATAATTGGTTGCCATGGCGACAATGATGTCATAATTGGTTGCCATGGCGACGATGATGCCTTAATACGTTGACATGGCGATGATGTCATAATTGGTTGCCATGGCGACGGTGATGTCATAATTGGTTTCCATGGCGACGATGATGCCTTAATACGTTGCATGGCGATGATGTCATAATTGGTTGCCATGGCAAAGATGATGCCTTAATACGTTGCCATGGCGACGGTGATGTCATAATTTGTTGCCATGGCGATGGTGATGTCATAATTGGTTGCCATGGCGACGGTGATTTCATAATTGGTTGCTCTGGCGACGATGATGTCATAATTGGTTGCCATGGAGATGATGATGCCTTAATACGTTGCCATGTCGATTATGTCATAAATGGTTGCCATGGCGACGGTGATGTCATAATTGGTTGCCATGGCGACGATTATGCCTTAATACGTTGCCATGGCGATGATGTCATAATTGGTTGCCATGGCGATGGTGAAGTCATAATTGGTTGCCATGGCGACGGTGATGTCACAATTGGTTGCCATGGCGACAATGATGTCATAATTGGTTGCCATGGCGACGATGATGCCTTAATACGTTGCCATGGCGATGATGTCATAATTGGTTGCCATGGCGACGGTGATGTCATAATTGGTTGCCATGGCGACGGTGATGTCATAATTGGTTGCCATGGCGATGATGTCATAATTTGTTGCCATGGCGACGGTGATGTCATAATTGGTTACCATGGCGACGATGATGCCTTAATACATTGCCATGGCGATGATGCCTTAATACATTGCCATGGAGATGATGTCATAATTGGTTGCCATGGCGACGGTGATGTCATAATTGGTTGCCATGGCGACGATGATGCCTTAATACGTTGCCATGGCGATGATGTCATAATTGGTTGCCATGGCGACGATCATGCCTTAATACGTTGCCATGGCGATGATGTCATAATTGGTTGCCATGGCGACGGTGATGTCATAATTAGTTGCCATAGCGACGGTGATGTCATAATTGGTTTCCATGGCGACGATGATGCCTTAATACGTTGCCATGGCGACGGTGATATCATAATTGGTTGCCATGGTGACGGTGATGTCATAATTGGTTGCCATGGCGACGGTGATGTCATAATTGGTTGCCATGGCGACGATGATGCCTTAATACGTTGCCATGGCGATGATGTCATATTTGGTTGCCATGGCGATGGTGATGTCATAATTGGTTGCCATGGCGACGTGATGTCATAATTGGTTGCCATGGCGATGATGTCATAATTGGTTGCCATGGCGACGGTGATGTCATAATTGGTTGCCATGGAGACGATGATGCCTTAATATGTTGCCATGGCGACGATGATGCCTTAATACGTTGCCATGGCGATGATGTCATAATTGGTTGCCATGGCGACGGTGATGTCATAATTGGTTAACATGGCGACGGTAATGTCATAATTGGTTGACATGGCGATGATGTCATAATTGGTTGCCATGGCGATGATGATGCTTTAATACGTTGCCATGGCGACGATGAAGTCATAATTGGTTGCCATGGCGATGATGATGTCATAATTGGTTGCCATGGCGATTATGTCATAATTGGTTGCCATGGCGATGATGATGTCATAATTGGTTGCCATGGCGATGATGTCATAATTGGTTGCCATGGCGATGATGTCATAATTGGTTGCCATGACGATGATGTCATAATTGGTTGCCATGGTGACGATGATGCCTTAACACGTTGCCATGGCGACGGTGATGTCATAATTGGTTGCAATGGCGACGGTGATGTCATAATTGGTTGCCATGGCGACGATGATGTCTTAATACGTTGCCATGGCGACGGTGATGTCATTATTGGTTGCCATGGCGACGGTGATATCATAATTGGTTGCCATGGTGACGATGATGTCATAATTGGTTGCCATGGCGACGATGATGCCTTAATACGTTGCCATGGCGATGATGTCATAATTGGTTTCCATGGCGACGGTGATGTCATAATTGGTTGCCATGGCGACGATGATGCCTTAATACATTGCCATGGCGACGGTGATGTCATAATTGGTTGCCATGGCGATGATGTCATACTTGGTTGCCATGGCGACGGTGATGTCATAATTGGTTGCAATGGCGATGATGATGTCATAATTGGTTGCCATGGCGATTATGTCATAATTGGTTGCCATGGCGATGATGATGTCATAATTGGTTGCCATGGCGATGATGTCATAATTGGTTGCCATGGCGATGATGTCATAATTGGTTGCCATGACGATGATGTCATAATTGGTTGCCATGGTGACGATGATGCCTTAACACGTTGCCATGGCGACGGTGATGTCATAATTGGTTGCAATGGCGACGGTGATGTCATAATTGGTTGCCATGGCGACGATGATGTCTTAATACGTTGCCATGGCGACGGTGATGTCATTATTGGTTGCCATGGCGACGGTGATATCATAATTGGTTGCCATGGTGACGATGATGTCATAATTGGTTGCCATGGCGACGATGATGCCTTAATACGTTCCCATGGCGATGATGTCATAATTGTTTGCCATGGCGACGATCATGCCTTAATACATTGCCATGGCGATGATGTCATAATTGGTTGCCATGGCGACGGTGATGTCATAATTGGTTGCCATAGCGACGGTGATGTCATAATTGGTTGCCATGGCGACGATGATGCCTTAATACGTTGCCATGGCGACGGTGATATCATAATTGGTTGCCATGGCGACGGAGATGTCATAATTGGTTGCCATGGCGACGGTGATGTCATAATTGGTTGCCATGGCGACGATGATGCCTTAATACGTTGCCATGGTGATGATGTCATAATTGGTTGCCATGGCGACGGTGATGTCATAATTGGCTGCCATGGCGACGGTGATGTCATAATTGGTTGCCATGGCGATGATGTCATAATTGGTTGCCATGGCGACGGTGATGTCATAATTTGTTGCCATGGCGACGATGATGCCTTAATACGTTGCCATGGCGATGATGTCATAATTGGTTGCCATGGCGACAATGATGCCTTAATACGTTGCCATGGCAACGGTGATGTCATAATTGGTTGCCTTTTCGACGATGATGCCTTAATACGTTGCCATGGCGATGATGTCATAATTGGTTGCCATGGCGACGGTGATGTCATAATTGGTTGCCATGGCGACGGTGATGTCATAATTGGTTGCCATGGCGACAATAATGTCATAATTGGTTGCCATGGCGACGATGATGCCTTAATACGTTGACATGGCGATGATGTCATAATTGGTTGCCATGGCGACGGTGATGTCATAATTGGTTTCCATGGCGACGATGATGCCTTAATACGTTGCATGGCGATGATGTCATAATTGGTTGCCATGGCAAAGATGATGCCTTAATACGTTGCCATGGCGACGGTGATGTCATAATTTGTTGCCATGGTGATGATGTCATGCCATGGCGACGGTGATGTCATAATTGGTTGCTATGGCAACGATGATGTCATAATTGGTTGCCATGGAGACTATGATGCCTTAATACGTTGACATGGCGACGGTGATATCATTGGTTGCCATGGCGACGGTGATGTCATAATTGGTTGCCATGGCGACGTTGATGTCATAATTTGTTGCCATGGCAATGATGATGTCATAATTGGTTGCCATGGCGACGGTGATGTCATAATTGGTTGCTATGGCGACGATGATGTCATAATTGGTTGCCATGGAGACGATGATGCCTTAATACGTTGCCATGGTGACGGTGATATCATAATTGGTTGCCATGGCGACGGTGATGTCATAATTGGTTGCCATGGCGACGGTGATGCCTTGATACGTTGCCATGGCGACGGTGATGTCGTAATTGGTTGCCATGGCGACGGTGATGTCATAATTGGTTGCCATGGCGACGGTGATGTCATAATTGGTTGCCATGGCGATGATGCCTTAATACGTTGCCATGGCGACGGTGATGTCATAATTGGTTGCCATGGCGACAATGATGCCTTAATACATTGCCATGGCGATGATGTCATAATTGGTTGCCATGGTGACGGTGATGTCATAATTGGTTGCCATGGCGACGATGATGCCTTAATACGTTCCCATGGCGATGATGTCATAATTGGTTGCCATGGCAACGTTGATGTCATAATTGGTTGCCATGGCGACGATGATGACTTAATACGTTGACATGGCGATGATGTCATAATTGGTTTCCATGGCGACGGTGATGTCATAATTTTTTGCCATGGCGACGGTGATGTCATAATTGGTTGCCATGGCGATGATGTCATAATTGGTTGCCATGGCGACGGTGATGTCATAATTGGTTGCCATGGCGACGATGATGCCTTAATACATTGCCATGGCGATGATGTCATAATTGGTTGCCATGGCGACGGTGATGTCATAATTGGTTGCCATGGCGACGGTGATGTCATAATTGGTTGCCATGGCAATGATGTCATAATTGGTTGCCATGGCGACGGTGATGTCATAATTGGTTGCCATGGCGACGATGATGCCTTAATACGTTGCCATGGCGATGATGTCATAATTGGTTGCCATGGCGACGGTGATGTCATAATTGGTTGCCATGGCGACGGTGATGTCATAATTGGTTGCCATGGCGACAATGATTTCATAATTGGTTGCCATGGCGACGATGATGCCTTAATACGTTGACATGGCGATGATGTCATAATTGGTTGCCATGGCGACGGTGATGTCATAATTGGTTGCCATGGCGACGATGATGCCTTAATACGTTGCCATGGCGATGATGTCATAATTGGTTGCCATGGCGACGGTGATGTCATAATTGGTTGCCATGGCGACTGTGATGTCATAATTGGTTGCCATGGCGACAATGATGTCATAATTGGTTGCCATGGCGACGATGATGCCTTAATACGTTGACATGGCGATGATGTCATAATTGGTTGCCATGGTGACGGTGATGTCATAATTGGTTGCCATGGCGACGATGATGCCTTAATACGTTGCCATGGCGATGATGTCATAATTGGTTGCCATGGCGATGATGATGCCTTAATACGTTGCCATGGCGACGGTGATGTCATAATTTGTTGCCATGTCGATGATGATGTCATAATTGGTTGCCATGGCGACGGTGATGTCATAATTGGTTGCTATGGCTACGATGATGTCATAATTGGTTGCCATGGAGACTATGATGCCTTAATACGTTGCCATGGCGACGGTGATATCATTGGTTGCCATGGCTACGGTGATGTCATAATTGGTTGCCATGGCGGTGATGTCATAATTGGTTGCCATGGTGACGGTGATGTCATAATTGGTTGCCATGGCGACGATGATGCCTTAATACGTTGCCATGATGATGTCATAATTGGTTGCCATGGCGATGGTGATGTCATAATTGGTTGCCATGGCGATGGTGATGTCATAATTGGTTGCCATGGCGACAATAATGTCATAATTGGTTGCCATGGCGACGATGATGCCTTAATACGTTGACATGGCGATGATGTCATAATTGGTTGCCATGGCGACGGTGATGTCATAATTGGTTTCCATGGCGACGATGATGCCTTAATACGTTGCATGGCGATGATGTCATAATTGGTTGCCATGGCAAAGATGATGCCTTAATACGTTGCCATGGCGACGGTGATGTCATAATTTGTTGCCATGGTGATGATGATGTCATACCATGGCGACGGTGATGTCATAATTGGTTGCCATGGCGACGATGATGTCATAATTGGTTGCCATGGAGACGATGATGCCTTAATACGTTGCCATGGCGATGATGTCATAAATGGTTGCCATGGCGACGGTGATGTCATAATTGATTGCCATGGCGACGATTATGCCTTAATACGTTGCCATGGCGATGATGTCATAATTGGTTGCCATGGCGACGGTGATGTCATAATTGGTTGCCATGGCGACGGTGATGTCATAATTGGTTGCCATGGCGACAATGATGTCATAATTGGTTGCCATGGCGACGATGATGCCTTAATATGTTGCCATGGCGATGATGTCATAATTGGTTGCCATGGCGACGGTGATGTCATAATTGGTTGCCATGGTGACGGTGATGTCATAATTGGTTGCCATGGCGACAATGATGTCATAATTGGTTGCCATGGTGACGATGATGCCTTAATACGTTGCCATGGCTATGATGTCATAATTGGTTGCCATGGCGACGGTGATGTCATAATTGGTTGCCATGGCGACGATGATGCCTTAATACGTTGCCATGGCGATGATGTCATAATTGGTTGCCATGGTGACGGTGATGTAATAATTGGTTGCCATGGCGATGTTGATGTCATAATTCTTTGCCATGGCGACAATGATGTCATGATTGGTTGCCATGGCGACGATGATGCCTTAATATGTTGCCATGGCGACGGTGATGTCATAATTTGTTGCCATGGCGATGATGATGTCATAATTGGTTGCCATGGCGACGGTGATGTCATAATTGGTTGCCATGGCGACGATGATGCCTTAATACGTTGCCATGGCAATGATGTCATAAATGGTTGCCATGGCGACGGTGATGTCATAATTCGTTTGCCATGGTGACGGTGATGTCATAATTGGTTGCCATGGTGACGGTGATGTCATAATTGGTTGCCATGGCGACGGTGATGTCATAATTGGTTGCCATGACGATGATGATGTCATAATTGGTTGCCATGGCGATGATGTCATAATTGGTTGCCATGGCGATTATGTCATAATTGGTTGCCATGGCGACGATGATACCTTAATACGTTGCCATGGCGATGAAGTCATAATTGGTTGCCATGGCGATGATGATGTCATAATAGGTTGCCATGGCGACGGTGAGGTCATAATTGGTTGCCATGGCGATGATGTCATAATAGGTTGCCATGGCGATGATGTCATAATAGGTTGCCATGGCGACGGTGATGTCATAATTGGTTGCCATGGCGACGGTGATGTAATAATTGGTTGCCATGGCGACGATGATGCCTTAATACGTTGCCATGGCGACGATGATGCCTTAATATGTTGCCATGGCGACGGTGATGTCATAATTGGTTGCCATGGCGACGGTGATGTCATAATTGGTTGCATTGGCGACGGTGATGTCATAATTGGTTGCCATGACGATGATGATGTCATAATTGGTTGCCATGGCGATGATGTCATAATTGGTTGCCATGGCGACGGTGATGTCATAATTGGTTGCCATGGCGACGATGATGCCTTAATACGTTGCCATGGCGACGGTGATGTCATAATTGGTTGCCATGGCGACGATGATGCCTTAATACGTTGCCATGGCGATGATGTCATAATTGGTTGCCATGGAGACGATGATGCCTTAATACGTTGCCATGGCGATGATGTCATAAATGGTTGCCATGGCGACGGTGATGTCATAATTGATTGCCATGGCGACGATTATGCCTTAATACGTTGCCATGGCGATGATGTCATAATTGGTTGCCATGGCGACGGTGATGTCATAATTGGTTGCCATGGCGACGGTGATGTCATAATTGGTTGCCATGGCGACAATGATGTCATAATTGGTTGCCATGGCGACGATGATGCCTTAATATGTTGCCATGGCGATGATGTCATAATTGGTTGCCATGGCGACGGTGATGTCATAATTGGTTGCCATGGTGACGGTGATGTCATAATTGGTTGCCATGGCGACAATGATGTCATAATTGGTTGCCATGGTGACGATGATGCCTTAATACGTTGCCATGGCGATGATGTCATAATTGGTTGCCATGGCGACGGTGATGTCATAATTGGTTGCCATGGCGACGATGATGCCTTAATACGTTGCCATGGCGATGATGTCATAATTGGTTGCCATGGTGACGGTGATGTAATAATTGGTTGCCATGGCGATGTTGATGTCATAATTCTTTGCCATGGCGACAATGATGTCATGATTGGTTGCCATGGCGACGATGATGCCTTAATATGTTGCCATGGCGACGGTGATGTCATAATTTGTTGCCATGGCGATGATGATGTCATAATTGGTTGCCATGGCGACGGTGATGTCATAATTGGTTGCCATGGCGACGATGATGCCTTAATACGTTGCCATGGCAATGATGTCATAAATGGTTGCCATGGCGACGGTGATGTCATAATTCGTTTGCCATGGTGACGGTGATGTCATAATTGGTTGCCATGGTGACGGTGATGTCATAATTGGTTGCCATGGCGACGGTGATGTCATAATTGGTTGCCATGACGATGATGATGTCATAATTGGTTGCCATGGCGATGATGTCATAATTGGTTGCCATGGCGATTATGTCATAATTGGTTGCCATGGCGACGATGATACCTTAATACGTTGCCATGGCGATGAAGTCATAATTGGTTGCCATGGCGATGATGATGTCATAATAGGTTGCCATGGCGACGGTGAGGTCATAATTGGTTGCCATGGCGATGATGTCATAATAGGTTGCCATGGCGATGATGTCATAATAGGTTGCCATGGCGACGGTGATGTCATAATTGGTTGCCATGGCGACGGTGATGTAATAATTGGTTGCCATGGCGACGATGATGCCTTAATACGTTGCCATGGCGACGATGATGCCTTAATATGTTGCCATGGCGACGGTGATGTCATAATTGGTTGCCATGGCGACGGTGATGTCATAATTGGTTGCATTGGCGACGGTGATGTCATAATTGGTTGCCATGACGATGATGATGTCATAATTGGTTGCCATGGCGATGATGTCATAATTGGTTGCCATGGCGACGGTGATGTCATAATTGGTTGCCATGGCGACGATGATGCCTTAATACGTTGCCATGGCGACGGTGATGTCATAATTGGTTGCCATGGCGACGATGATGCCTTAATACGTTGCCATGGCGATGATGTCATAATTGGTTGCCATGGCGACGGTGATGTCATAATTGGTTGCCATGGCGACGATGATGCCTTAATACGTTGCCATGGCGATGATGTCATAATTGGTTGCCATGGCGACGATGATGCCTTAATACGTTGCCATGGTGACTGTGATGTCATAGTTTGTTGCCATGGCGATGATGATGTCATAATTGTTTGCCATGGCGACGGTGATGTCATAATTGGTTGCCATGGCGACGGTGATGTCATAATTGGTTGCCATGGCGACGATGATGCCTTAATACGTTGCCATGGCGATGATGTCATAATTGGTTTCCATGGCGACGGTGATGTCATAATTGGTTGCCATGGCGACGATGATGCCTTAATACATTGCCATGGCGACGGTGATGTCATAATTGGTTGCCATGGCGATGATGTCATACTTGGTTGCCATGGCGACGGTGATGTCATAATTGGTTGCAATGGCGATGATGATGTCATAATTGGTTGCCATGGCGATTATGTCATAATTGGTTGCCATGGCGATGATGATGTCATAATTGGTTGCCATGGCGATGATGTCATAATTGGTTGCCATGGCGATGATGTCATAATTGGTTGCCATGACGATGATGTCATAATTGGTTGCCATGGTGACGATGATGCCTTAACACGTTGCCATGGCGACGGTGATGTCATAATTGGTTGCAATGGCGACGGTGATGTCATAATTGGTTGCCATGGCGACGATGATGTCTTAATACGTTGCCATGGCGACGGTGATGTCATTATTGGTTGCCATGGCGACGGTGATATCATAATTGGTTGCCATGGTGACGATGATGTCATAATTGGTTGCCATGGCGACGATGATGCCTTAATACGTTCCCATGGCGATGATGTCATAATTGTTTGCCATGGCGACGATCATGCCTTAATACATTGCCATGGCGATGATGTCATAATTGGTTGCCATGGCGACGGTGATGTCATAATTGGTTGCCATAGCGACGGTGATGTCATAATTGGTTGCCATGGCGACGATGATGCCTTAATACGTTGCCATGGCGACGGTGATATCATAATTGGTTGCCATGGCGACGGAGATGTCATAATTGGTTGCCATGGCGACGGTGATGTCATAATTGGTTGCCATGGCGACGATGATGCCTTAATACGTTGCCATGGTGATGATGTCATAATTGGTTGCCATGGCGACGGTGATGTCATAATTGGCTGCCATGGCGACGGTGATGTCATAATTGGTTGCCATGGCGATGATGTCATAATTGGTTGCCATGGCGACGGTGATGTCATAATTTGTTGCCATGGCGACGATGATGCCTTAATACGTTGCCATGGCGATGATGTCATAATTGGTTGCCATGGCGACAATGATGCCTTAATACGTTGCCATGGCAACGGTGATGTCATAATTGGTTGCCTTTTCGACGATGATGCCTTAATACGTTGCCATGGCGATGATGTCATAATTGGTTGCCATGGCGACGGTGATGTCATAATTGGTTGCCATGGCGACGGTGATGTCATAATTGGTTGCCATGGCGACAATAATGTCATAATTGGTTGCCATGGCGACGATGATGCCTTAATACGTTGACATGGCGATGATGTCATAATTGGTTGCCATGGCGACGGTGATGTCATAATTGGTTCCCATGGCGACGATGATGCCTTAATACGTTGCATGGCGATGATGTCATAATTGGTTGCCATGGCAAAGATGATGCCTTAATACGTTGCCATGGCGACGGTGATGTCATAATTTGTTGCCATGGTGATGATGTCATGCCATGGCGACGGTGATGTCATAATTGGTTGCTATGGCAACGATGATGTCATAATTGGTTGCCATGGAGACTATGATGCCTTAATACGTTGACATGGCGACGGTGATATCATTGGTTGCCATGGCGACGGTGATGTCATAATTGGTTGCCATGGCGACGTTGATGTCATAATTTGTTGCCATGGCAATGATGATGTCATAATTGGTTGCCATGGCGACGGTGATGTCATAATTGGTTGCTATGGCGACGATGATGTCATAATTGGTTGCCATGGAGACGATGATGCCTTAATACGTTGCCATGGTGACGGTGATATCATAATTGGTTGCCATGGCGACGGTGATGTCATAATTGGTTGCCATGGCGACAATGATTTCATAATTGGTTGCCATGGCGACGATGATGCCTTAATACGTTGACATGGCGATGATGTCATAATTGGTTGCCATGGCGACGGTGATGTCATAATTGGTTGCCATGGCGACGATGATGCCTTAATACGTTGCCATGGCGATGATGTCATAATTGGTTGCCATGGCGACGGTGATGTCATAATTGGTTGCCATGGCGACTGTGATGTCATAATTGGTTGCCATGGCGACAATGATGTCATAATTGGTTGCCATGGCGACGATGATGCCTTAATACGTTGACATGGCGATGATGTCATAATTGGTTGCCATGGTGACGGTGATGTCATAATTGGTTGCCATGGCGACGATGATGCCTTAATACGTTGCCATGGCGATGATGTCATAATTGGTTGCCATGGCGATGATGATGCCTTAATACGTTGCCATGGCGACGGTGATGTCATAATTTGTTGCCATGTCGATGATGATGTCATAATTGGTTGCCATGGCGACGGTGATGTCATAATTGGTTGCTATGGCTACGATGATGTCATAATTGGTTGCCATGGAGACTATGATGCCTTAATACGTTGCCATGGCGACGGTGATATCATTGGTTGCCATGGCTACGGTGATGTCATAATTGGTTGCCATGGCGGTGATGTCATAATTGGTTGCCATGGTGACGGTGATGTCATAATTGGTTGCCATGGCGACGATGATGCCTTAATACGTTGCCATGATGATGTCATAATTGGTTGCCATGGCGATGGTGATGTCATAATTGGTTGCCATGGCGATGGTGATGTCATAATTGGTTGCCATGGCGACAATAATGTCATAATTGGTTGCCATGGCGACGATGATGCCTTAATACGTTGACATGGCGATGATGTCATAATTGGTTGCCATGGCGACGGTGATGTCATAATTGGTTTCCATGGCGACGATGATGCCTTAATACGTTGCATGGCGATGATGTCATAATTGGTTGCCATGGCAAAGATGATGCCTTAATACGTTGCCATGGCGACGGTGATGTCATAATTTGTTGCCATGGTGATGATGATGTCATACCATGGCGACGGTGATGTCATAATTGGTTGCCATGGCGACGATGATGTCATAATTGGTTGCCATGGAGACGATGATGCCTTAATACGTTGCCATGGCGATGATGTCATAAATGGTTGCCATGGCGACGGTGATGTCATAATTGATTGCCATGGCGACGATTATGCCTTAATACGTTGCCATGGCGATGATGTCATAATTGGTTGCCATGGCGACGGTGATGTCATAATTGGTTGCCATGGCGACGGTGATGTCATAATTGGTTGCCATGGCGACAATGATGTCATAATTGGTTGCCATGGCGACGATGATGCCTTAATATGTTGCCATGGCGATGATGTCATAATTGGTTGCCATGGCGACGGTGATGTCATAATTGGTTGCCATGGTGACGGTGATGTCATAATTGGTTGCCATGGCGACAATGATGTCATAATTGGTTGCCATGGTGACGATGATGCCTTAATACGTTGCCATGGCTATGATGTCATAATTGGTTGCCATGGCGACGGTGATGTCATAATTGGTTGCCATGGCGACGATGATGCCTTAATACGTTGCCATGGCGATGATGTCATAATTGGTTGCCATGGTGACGGTGATGTAATAATTGGTTGCCATGGCGATGTTGATGTCATAATTCTTTGCCATGGCGACAATGATGTCATGATTGGTTGCCATGGCGACGATGATGCCTTAATATGTTGCCATGGCGACGGTGATGTCATAATTTGTTGCCATGGCGATGATGATGTCATAATTGGTTGCCATGGCGACGGTGATGTCATAATTGGTTGCCATGGCGACGATGATGCCTTAATACGTTGCCATGGCAATGATGTCATAAATGGTTGCCATGGCGACGGTGATGTCATAATTCGTTTGCCATGGTGACGGTGATGTCATAATTGGTTGCCATGGTGACGGTGATGTCATAATTGGTTGCCATGGCGACGGTGATGTCATAATTGGTTGCCATGACGATGATGATGTCATAATTGGTTGCCATGGCGATGATGTCATAATTGGTTGCCATGGCGATTATGTCATAATTGGTTGCCATGGCGACGATGATACCTTAATACGTTGCCATGGCGATGAAGTCATAATTGGTTGCCATGGCGATGATGATGTCATAATAGGTTGCCATGGCGACGGTGAGGTCATAATTGGTTGCCATGGCGATGATGTCATAATAGGTTGCCATGGCGATGATGTCATAATAGGTTGCCATGGCGACGGTGATGTCATAATTGGTTGCCATGGCGACGGTGATGTAATAATTGGTTGCCATGGTGACGATGATGCCTTAATACGCTGCCATGGCGACGATGATGCCTTAATATGTTGCCATGGCGACGGTGATGTCATAATTGGTTGCCATGGCGACGGTGATGTCATAATTGGTTGCATTGGCGACGGTGATGTCATAATTGGTTGCCATGACGATGATGATGTCATAATTGGTTGCCATGGCGATGATGTCATAATTGGTTGCCATGGCGACGGTGATGTCATAATTGGTTGCCATGGCGACGATGATGCCTTAATACGTTGCCATGGCGACGGTGATGTCATAATTGGTTGCCATGGCGACGATGATGCCTTAATACGTTGCCATGGCGATGATGTCATAATTGGTTGCCATGGAGACGATGATGCCTTAATACGTTGCCATGGCGATGATGTCATAAATGGTTGCCATGGCGACGGTGATGTCATAATTGATTGCCATGGCGACGATTATGCCTTAATACGTTGCCATGGCGATGATGTCATAATTGGTTGCCATGGCGACGGTGATGTCATAATTGGTTGCAATGGCGACGATGATGTCATAATTGGTTGCCATGGCGACGGTGATGTCATAATTGGTTGCCATGGCGATGATGATGTCATAATTGGTTGCCATGGTGACGATGATGCCTTAATACGTTGCCATGGCGATGATGTCATAATTGGTTGCCATGGCGACGATCATGCCTTAATACGTTGCCATGGCGATGATGTCATAATTAGGTTGCCATGGCGACGGTGATGTCATAATTGGTTGCCATAGCGACGGTGATGTCATAATTGGTTGCCATGGCGACGATGATGCCTTAATACGTTGCCATGGCGACGGTGATATCATAATTGGTTGCCATGGCGACGGTGATGTCATAATTGGTTGCCATGGCGACGGTGATGTCATAATTGGTTGCCATGGCGACGATGATGCCTTAATACGTTGCCATGGCGATGATGTCATAATTGGTTGCCATGGCGACGGTGATGTCATAATTGGTTGCCATGGTGACGGTGATGTCATAATTGGTTGCCATGGCGATGATGTCATAATTGGTTGCCATGGCGACGGTGATGTCATAATTGGTTGCCATGGCGACGATGATGCCTTAATACGTTGCCATGGCGATGATGTCATAATTGGTTGCCATGGCGACAATGATGCCTTAATACGTTGCCATGGCAACGGTGATGTCATAATTGGTTGCCATGGCGACGATGATGCCTTAATACGTTGCCATGGCGATGATGTCATAATTGGTTGCCATGGCGACGGTGATGTCATAATTGGTTGCCATGGCGACGATGATGCCTTAATACGTTGCCATGGCGACGGTGATGTCATAATTGGTTGCCATGGCGACGGTGATGTCATAATTTGTTGCCATGGCGACGGTGATGTCATAATTGGTTGCTATGGCGACGATGATGTCATAATTGGTTGCCATGGAGACGATGATGCCTTAATACGTTGCCATGGCGACGGTGATATCATAATTGGTTGCCATGGCGACGATGATGCCTTAATACGTTGCCATGGCGACGGTGATATCATAATTGGTTGCCATGGTGACGGTGATGTCATAATTGGTTGCCATGGCGACGGTGATGCCTTGATACGTTGCCATGGCGACGGTGATGTCGTAATTGGTTGCCATGGTGACGGTGATGTCATAATTGGTTGCCATGGCGACGGTGATGTCATAATTGGTTGCCATGGCGATGATGCCTTAATACGTTGCCATGGTGACGGTGATGTCATAATTGGTCGTCATGCATGACGCCACTGCAGCTAGGCGTGGGAGCGCCGCTATCTAGCACCACTGCACCAGCCATCTTTCTTGGGCTATTCTCTTGGGAGTTCTGTTCTTCCTTATTCAAAGATCCGAATTTCAATTCAGCGATAAAAGTGATAAAGGCTCGGATTGAGCCGAAACGTCGTATTAAATTATATCGCTTCTACTTCGTGCTATATATACTTGTTTGGCTCCCACATGTTTTGTATATAATAAAAATAAGCACTTATTGCATAAAGAAACCCCTCTGAGTGTGCGGTGAATTATATTATTATTGGTAATAGGACCTAAAGGTCTGTTACACCTGCACCTCGCTATTGGACTTGAGTGCACGCTAACCTCCTGGTTATAATTGGTTGCCATGGCAACGGTGATGTCATAATTGGTTGCCATGGCGACGATGATGCCTTAATACGTTGACATGGCGATGATGTCATAATTGGTTTCCATGGCGACGGTGATGTCATAATTTTTTGCCATGGCGACGGTGATGTCATAATTGGTTGCCATGGCGATGATGTCATAATTGGTTGCCATGGCGACAATGATGCCTTAATACATTGCCATGGCAATGATGTCATAATTGGTTGCCATGGCGACGGTGATGTCATAATTGGTTGCCATGGAGACGGTGATGTCATAATTGGTTGCCATGGCAATGATGTCATAATTGGTTGCCATGGCGACGGTGATGTCATAATTGGTTACCATGGCGACGATGATGCCTTAATACGTTGCCATGGCGATGATGTCATAATTGGTTGCCATGGCGACGGTGATGTCATAATTGGTTGCCATGGCGACGGTGATGTCATAATTGGTTGCCATGGCGACAATGATTTCATAAATGGTTGCCATGGCGACGATGATGCCTTAATACGTTGACATGGCGATGATGTCATAATTGGTTGCCATGGCAACGGTGATGTCATAATTGGTTGCCATGGCGACGGTTATGTCATAATTGGCTGCCATGGCGACAATGATGTCATAATTGGTTGCCATGGCGACGATGATGCCTTAATACATTGCCATGGCGACAATGATGTCATAATTGGTTGCCATGGTGACGGTGATGTCATAATTGGTTGCCATTGCGACGATGATGCCTTAATACGTTGCCATGGCGATTATGTCATAATTGGTTGCCATGGAGATGATGATGCCTTAATACATTGCCATGGCGACGGTGATGTCATAATTTGTTGCCATGTCGATGATGATGTCATAATTGGTTGCCATGGCGACGGTGATGTCATAATTGGTTGCTATGGCGACGATGATGTCATAATTGGTTGCCATGGAGACTATGATGCCTTAATACGTTGCCATGGCGACGGTGATATCATTGGTTGCCATGGCTACGGTGATGTCATAATTGGTTGCCATGGCGGTGATGTCATAATTTTTTGCCATGGCGACGGTAATGTCATAATTGGTTGCCATGGCGATGATGATGCCTTAATACGTTGCCATGGCGATGATATCATAATTGGTTGCCATGGTGACGGTGATGTCATAACTGGTTGCCATGGCGACGATGATGCCTTGATACGTTGCCATGGCGATGATGTCATAATTGGTTGCCATGGCAACGGTGATGTCATAATTGGTTGCCATGGCGACGATGATGCCTTAATACGTTGACATGGCGATGATGTCATAATTGGTTGCCATGGCGACGGTGATGTCATAATTTTTTGCCATGGCGACGGTGATGTCATAATTGGTTGCCATGGCGATAATGTCATAATTGGTTGCCATGGCGACGGTGATGTCATAATTGGTTGCCATGGCGACGATGATGCCTTAATACGTTGCCATGGCGATGATGTCATAATTGGTTGCCATGGCGACGGTGATGTCATAATTGGTTGCCATGGCGACTGTGATGTCATAATTGGTTGCCATGGCGACAATGATTTCATAATTGGTTGCCATGGCGACGATGATGCCTTAATACGTTGACATGGCGATGATGTCATAATTGGTTGCCATGGCGACGCTGATGTCACAATTGGTTGCCATGGCGACGATGATGCCTTAATACGTTGCCATGGCGATGATGTCATAATTGGTTGCCATGGCGACGGTGATGTCATAATTGGTTGCCATGGCGACGGTGATGTCATAATTGGTTGCCATGGCGACAATGATGTCATAATTGGTTGCCATGGCGACGATGATGCCTTAATACGTTGACAAGGCGATGATTTCATAATTGGTTGCCATGGCGACGGTGATGTCATAATTGGTTGCCATGGCGACGATGATGCCTTAATACGTTGCCATGGCGATGATGTCATAATTGGTTGCCATGGCGATGATGATGCCTTAATACGTTGCCATGGCGACGGTGATGTCATAATTTGTTGCCATGGCGATGATGATGTCATAATTGGTTGCCATGGCGATGGTGATGTCATAATTGGTTGCTATGGCGACGATGATGTCATAATTGGTTGCCATGGAGACTATGATGCCTTAATACGTTGCCATGGCGACGGTGATATCATTGGTTGCCATGGCGACGGTGATGTCATAATTAGTTGCCATGGCGATGATGTCATAATTGGTTGCCATGGCGACGGTGATGTCATAATTGGTTGCCATGGCGACGATGATGCCTTAATACGTTGCCATGGTGATGATGTCATAATTGGTTGCCATGGCGATGGTGATGTCATAATTGGTTGCCATGGCGACGGTGATGTCATAATTGGTTGCCATGGCGACAATGATGTCATAATTGGTTGCCATGGCGACGATGATGCCTTAATACGTTGACATGGCGATGATGTCATAATTGGTTGCCATGGCGACAGTGATGTCATAATTGGTTTCCATGGCGACGATGATGCCTTAATACGTTGCATGGCGATTATGTCATAATTGGTTGCCATGGCAAAGATGATGCCTTAATACGTTGCCATGGCGACGGTGATGTCATAATTTGTTGCCATGGCGATGGTGATGTCATAATTGGTTGCCATGGCGACGGTGATTTCATAATTGGTTGCTCTGGCGACGATGATGTCATAATTGGTTGCCATGGAGATGATGATGCCTTAATACGTTGCCATGTCGATTATGTCATAAATGGTTGCCATGGCGACGGTGATGTCATAATTGGTTGCCATGGCGACGATTATGCCTTAATACGTTGCCATGGCGATGATGTCATAATTGGTTGCCATGGCGATGGTGAAGTCATAATTGGTTGCCATGGCGACGGTGATGTCACAATTGGTTGCCATGGCGACAATGATGTCATAATTGGTTGCCATGGCGACGATGATGCCTTAATACGTTGCCATGGCGATGATGTCATAATTGGTTGCCATGGCGACGGTGATGTCATAATTGGTTGCCATCGCGACGGTGATGTCATAATTGGTTGCCATGGCGATGATGTCATAATTTGTTGCCATGGCGACGGTGATGTCATAATTGGTTACCATGGCGACGATGATGCCTTAATACATTGCCATGGCGATGATGCCTTAATACATTGCCATGGCGATGATGTCATAATTGGTTGCCATGGCGACGGTGATGTCATAATTGGTTGCCATGGCGACGATGATGCCTTAATACGTTGCCATGGCGATGATGTCATAATTGGTTGCCATGGCGACGATCATGCCTTAATACGTTGCCATGGCGATGATGTCATAATTGGTTGCCATGGCGACGGTGATGTCATAATTAGTTGCCATAGCGACGGTGATGTCATAATTGGTTGCCATGGCGACGATGATGCCTTAATACGTTGCCATGGCGACGGTGATATCATAATTGGTTGCCATGGTGACGGTGATGTCATAATTTGTTGCCATGGCGACGGTGATGTCATAATTGGTTGCCATGGCGACGATGATGCCTTAATACGTTGCCATGGCGATGATGTCATATTTGGTTGCCATGGCGATGGTGATGTCATAATTGGTTGCCATGGCGACGTGATGTCATAATTGGTTGCCATGGCGATGATGTCATAATTGGTTGCCATGGCGACGGTGATGTCATAATTGGTTGCCATGGCGACGATGATGCCTTAATATGTTGCCATGGCGATGATGTCATAATTGGTTGCCATGGCGACGATGATGCCTTAATACGTTGCCATGGCAACGGTGATGTCATAATTGGTTGACATGGCGACTATGATGCCTTAATACGTTGCCATGGCGATGATGTCATAATTGGTTGCCATGGCGACGGTGATGTCATAATTGGTTAACATGGCGACGGTAATGTCATAATTGGTTGACATGGCGATGATGTCATAATTGGTTGCCATGGCGATGATGATGCTTTAATACGTTGCCATGGCGACGATGAAGTCATAATTGGTTGCCATGGCGACGATGATGTCATAATTGGTTGCCATGGCGATTATGTCATAATTGGTTGCCATGGCGATGATGATGTCATAATTGGTTGCCATGGCGATGATGTCATAATTGGTTGCCATGGCGATGATGTCATAATTGGTTGCCATGACGATGATGTCATAATTGGTTGCCATGGTGACGATGATGCCTTAACACGTTGCCATGGCGACGGTGATGTCATAATTGGTTGCAATGGCGACGGTGATGTCATAATTGGTTGCCATGGCGACGATGATGTCTTAATACGTTGCCATGGTGACGGTGATGTCATTATTGGTTGCCATGGCGACGGTGATATCATAACTGGTTGCCATGGTGACGATGATGTCATAATTGGTTGCCATGGCGACGATGATGCCTTAATACATTGCCATGGCGATGATGTCATAATTGGTTTCCATGGCGACGGTGATGTCATAATTGGTTGCCATGGCGACGATGATGCCTTAATACATTGCCATGGCGACGGTGATGTCATAATTGGTTGCCATGGCGATGATGTCATACTTGGTTGCCATGGCGACGGTGATGTCATAATTGGTTGCAATGGTGACGATGATGTCATAATTGGTTGCCATGGCGATGGTGATGTCATAATTGGTTGCCATGGCGATGATGATGTCATAATTGGTTGCCATGTCGACGATGATGCCTTAATACGTTCCCATGGCGATGATGTCATAATTGTTTGCCATGGCGACGATCATGCCTTAATACATTGCCATGGCGATGATGTCATAATTGGTTGCCATGGCGACGGTGATGTCATAATTGGTTGCCATAGCGACGGTGATGTCATAATTGGTTGCCATGGCGACGATGATGCCTTAATACGTTGCCATGGCGACGGTGATATCATAATTGGTTGCCATGGCGACGGAGATGTCATAATTGGTTGCCATGGCGACGGTGATGTCATAATTGGTGGCCATGGCGACGATGATGCCTTAATACGTTGCCATGGTGATGATGTCATAATTGGTTGCCATGGCGACGGTGATGTCATAATTGGCTGCCATGGCGACGGTGATGTCATAATTGGTTGCCATGGCGATGATGTCATAATTGGTTGCCATGGCGACGGTGATGTCATAATTTGTTGCCATGGCGACGATGATGCCTTAATACGTTGCCATGGCGATGATGTCATAATTGGTTGCCATGGCGACAATGATGCCTTAATACGTTGCCATGGCAACGGTGATGTCATAATTGGTTGCCTTTTCGACGATGATGCCTTAATACGTTGCCATGGCGATGATGTCATAATTGGTTGCCATGGCGACGGTGATGTCATAATTGGTTGCCATGGCGACGGTGATGTCATAATTGGTTGCCATGGCGACAATAATGTCATAATTGGTTGCCATGGCGACGATGATGCCTTAATACGTTGACATGGCGATGATGTCATAATTGGTTGCCATGGCGACGGTGATGTCATAATTGGTTTCCATGGCGACGATGATGCCTTAATACGTTGCATGGCGATGATGTCATAATTGGTTGCCATGGCAAAGATGATGCCTTAATACGTTGCCATGGCGACGGTGATGTCATAATTTGTTGCCATGGTGATGATGTCATGCCATGGCGACGGTGATGTCATAATTGGTTGCTATGGCAACGATGATGTCATAATTGGTTGCCATGGAGACTATGATGCCTTAATACGTTGACATGGCGACGGTGATATCATTGGTTGCCATGGCGACGGTGATGTCATAATTGGTTGCCATGGCGACGTTGATGTCATAATTTGTTGCCATGGCAATGATGATGTCATAATTGGTTGCCATGGCGACGGTGATGTCATAATTGGTTGCTATGGCGACAATGATGTCATAATTGGTTGCCATGGAGACGATGATGCCTTAATACGTTGCCATGGTGACAGTGATATCATAATTGGTTGCCATGGCGACGGTGATGTCATAATTGGTTGCCATGGCGACGGTGATGCCTTGATACGTTGCCATGGCGACGGTGATGTCGTAATTGGTTGCCATGGCGACGGTGATGTCATAATTGGTTGCCATGGCGACGGTGATGTCATAATTGGTTGCCATGGCGATGATGCCTTAATACGTTGCCATGGCGACGGTGATGTCATAATTGGTTGCCATGGCGACAATGATGCCTTAATACATTGCCATGGCGATGATGTCATAATTGGTTGCCATGGTGACGGTGATGTCATAATTGGTTGCCATGGCGACGATGATGCCTTAATACGTTCCCATGGCGATGATGTCATAATTGGTTGCCATGGCAACGGTGATGTCATAATTGGTTGCCATGGCGACGATGATGACTTAATACGTTGACATGGCGATGATGTCATAATTGGTTTCCATGGCGACGGTGATGTCATAATTTTTTGCCATGGCGACGGTGATGTCATAATTGGTTGCCATGGCGATGATGTCATAATTGGTTGCCATGGCGACGGTGATGTCATAATTGGTTGCCATGGCGACGATGATGCCTTAATACATTGCCATGGCGATGATGTCATAATTGGTTGCCATGGCGACGGTGATGTCATAATTGGTTGCCATGGCGACGGTGATGTCATAATTGGTTGCCATGGCAATGATGTCATAATTGGTTGCCATGGCGACGGTGATGTCATAATTGGTTGCCATGGCGACGATGATGCCTTAATACGTTGCCATGGCGATGATGTCATAATTGGTTGCCATGGCGACGGTGATGTCATAATTGGTTGCCATGGCGACGGTGATGTCATAATTGGTTGCCATGGCGACAATGATTTCATAATTGGTTGCCATAGCGACGATGATGCCTTAATACGTTGACATGGCGATGATGTCATAATTGGTTGCCATGGCGACGGTGATGTCATAATTGGTTGCCATGGCGACGATGATGCCTTAATACGTTGCCATGGCGATGATGTCATAATTGGTTGCCATGGCGACGGTGATGTCATAATTGGTTGCCATGGCGACTGTGATGTCATAATTGGTTGCCATGGCGACAATGATGTCATAATTGGTTGCCATGGCGACGATGATGCCTTAATACGTTGACATGGCGATGATGTCATAATTGGTTGCCATGGCGACGATGATGTCATAATTGGTTGCCATGGCGATTATGTCATAATTGGTTGCCATGGCGATGATGATGTCATAATTGGTTGCCATGGCGATGATGTCATAATTGGTTGCCATGGCGATGATGTCATAATTGGTTGCCATGACGATGATGTCATAATTGGTTGCCATGGTGACGATGATGCCTTAACACGTTGCCATGGCGACGGTGATGTCATAATTGGTTGCAATGGCGACGGTGATGTCATAATTGGTTGCCATGGCGACGATGATGTCTTAATACGTTGCCATGGCGACGGTGATGTCATTATTGGTTGCCATGGCGACGGTGATATCATAACTGGTTGCCATGGTGACGATGATGTCATAATTGGTTGCCATGGCGACGATGATGCCTTAATACGTTGCCATGGCGATGATGTCATAATTGGTTTCCATGGCGACGGTGATGTCATAATTGGTTGCCATGGCGACGATGATGCCTTAATACATTGCCATGGCGACGGTGATGTCATAATTGGTTGCCATGGCGATGATGTCATACTTGGTTGCCATGGCGACGGTGATGTCATAATTGGTTGCAATGGTGACGATGATGTCATAATTGGTTGCCATGGCGATGGTGATGTCATAATTGGTTGCCATGGCGATGATGATGTCATAATTGGTTGCCATGTCGACGATGATGCCTTAATACGTTCCCATGGCGATGATGTCATAATTGTTTGCCATGGCGACGATCATGACTTAATACATTGCCATGGCGATGATGTCATAATTGGTTGCCATGGCAACGGTGATGTCATAATTGGTTGCCATAGCGACGGTGATGTCATAATTGGTTGCCATGGCGACGATGATGCCTTAATACGTTGCCATGGCGACGGTGATATCATAATTGGTTGCCATGGCGACGGAGATGTCATAATTGGTTGCCATGGCGACGGTGATGTCATAATTGGTTGCCATGGCGACGATGATGCCTTAATACGTTGCCATGGTGATGATGTCATAATTGGTTGCCATGGCGACGGTGATGTCATAATTGGCTGCCATGGCGACGGTGATGTCATAATTGGTTGCCATGGCGATGATGTCATAATTGGTTGCCATGGCGACGGTGATGTCATAATTTGTTGCCATGGCGACGATGATGCCTTAATACGTTGCCATGGCGATGATGTCATAATTGGTTGCCATGGCGACAATGATGCCTTAATACGTTGCCATGGCAACGGTGATGTCATAATTGGTTGCCTTTTCGACGATGATGCCTTAATATGTTGCCATGGCGATGATGTCATAATTGGTTGCCATGGCGACGGTGATGTCATAATTGGTTGCCATGGCGACGGTGATGTCATAATTGGTTGCCATGGCGACAATAATGTCATAATTGGTTGCCATGGCGACGATGATGCCTTAATACGTTGACATGGCGATGATGTCATAATTGGTTGCCATGGCGACGGTGATGTCATAATTGGTTTCCATGGCGACGATGATGCCTTAATACGTTGCATGGCGATGATGTCATAATTGGTTGCCATGGCAAAGATGATGCCTTAATACGTTGCCATGGCGACGGTGATGTCATAATTTGTTGCCATGGTGATGATGTCATGCCATGGCGACGGTGATGTCATAATTGGTTGCTATGGCAACGATGATGTCATAATTGGTTGCCATGGAGACTATGATGCCTTAATACGTTGACATGGCGACGGTGATATCATTGGTTGCCATGGCGACGGTGATGTCATAATTGGTTGCCATGGCGACGTTGATGTCATAATTTGTTGCCATGGCAATGATGATGTCATAATTGGTTGCCATGGCGACGGTGATGTCATAATTGGTTGCTATGGCGACGATGATGTCATAATTGGTTGCCATGGAGACGATGATGCCTTAATACGTTGCCATGGTGACGGTGATATCATAATTGGTTGCCATGGCGACGGTGATGTCATAATTGGTTGCCATGGCGACGGTGATGCCTTGATACGTTGCCATGGCGACGGTGATGTCGTAATTGGTTGCCATGGCGACGGTGATGTCATAATTGGTTGCCATGGCGACGGTGATGTCATAATTGGTTGCCATGGCGATGATGCCTTAATACGTTGCCATGGCGACGGTGATGTCATAATTGGTTGCCATGGCGACAATGATGCCTTAATACATTGCCATGGCGATGATGTCATAATTGGTTGCCATGGTGACGGTGATGTCATAATTGGTTGCCATGGCGACGATGATGCCTTAATACGTTCCCATGGCGATGATGTCATAATTGGTTGCCATGGCAACGGTGATGTCATAATTGGTTGCCATGGCGACGATGATGACTTAATACGTTGACATGGCGATGATGTCATAATTGGTTTCCATGGCGACGGTGATGTCATAATTTTTTGCCATGGCGACGGTGATGTCATAATTGGTTGCCATGGCGATGATGTCATAATTGGTTGCCATGGCGACGGTGATGTCATAATTGGTTGCCATGGCGACGATGATGCCTTAATATATTGCCATGGCGATGATGTCATAATTGGTTGCCATGGCGACGGTGATGTCATAATTGGTTGCCATGGCGACGGTGATGTCATAATTGGTTGCCATGGCAATGATGTCATAATTGGTTGCCATGGCGACGGTGATGTCATAATTGGTTGCCATGGCGACGATGATGCCTTAATACGTTGCCATGGCGATGATGTCATAATTGGTTGCCATGGCGACGGTGATGTCATAATTGGTTGCCATGGCGACGGTGATGTCATAATTGGTTGCCATGGCGACAATGATTTCATAATTGGTTGCCATGGCGACGATGATGCCTTAATACGTTGACATGGCGATGATGTCATAATTGGTTGCCATGGCGACGGTGATGTCATAATTGGTTGCCATGGCGACGATGATGCCTTAATACGTTGCCATGGCGATGATGTCATAATTGGTTGCCATGGCGACGGTGATGTCATAATTGGTTGCCATGGCGACTGTGATGTCATAATTGGTTGCCATGGCGACAATGATGTCATAATTGGTTGCCATGGCGACGATGATGCCTTAATACGTTGACATGGCGATGATGTCATAATTGGTTGCCATGGTGACGGTGATGTCATAATTGGTTGCCATGGCGACGATGATGCCTTAATACGTTGCCATGGCGATGATGTCATAATTGGTTGCCATGGCGATGATGATGCCTTAATACGTTGCCATGGCGACGGTGATGTCATAATTTGTTGCCATGTCGATGATGATGTCATAATTGGTTGCCATGGCGACGGTGATGTCATAATTGGTTGCTATGGCTACGATGATGTCATAATTGGTTGCCATGGAGACTATGATGCCTTAATACGTTGCCATGGCGACGGTGATATCATTGGTTGCCATGGCTACGGTGATGTCATAATTGGTTGCCATGGCGGTGATGTCATAATTGGTTGCCATGGTGACGGTGATGTCATAATTGGTTGCCATGGCGACGATGATGCCTTAATACGTTGCCATGATGATGATGTCATAATTGGTTGCCATGGCGATGGTGATGTCATAATTGGTTGCCATGGCGATGGTGATGTCATAATTGGTTGCCATGGCGACAATAATGTCATAATTGGTTGCCATGGCGACGATGATGCCTTAATACGTTGACATGGCGATGATGTCATAATTGGTTGCCATGGCGACGGTGATGTCATAATTGGTTTCCATGGCGACGATGATGCCTTAATACGTTGCATGGCGATGATGTCATAATTGGTTGCCATGGCAAAGATGATGCCTTAATACGTTGCCATGGCGACGGTGATGTCATAATTTGTTGCCATGGTGATGATGATGTCATACCATGGCGACGGTGATGTCATAATTGGTTGCCATGGCGACGATGATGTCATAATTGGTTGCCATGGAGACGATGATGCCTTAATACGTTGCCATGGCGATGATGTCATAAATGGTTGCCATGGCGACGGTGATGTCATAATTGATTGCCATGGCGACGATTATGCCTTAATACGTTGCCATGGCGATGATGTCATAATTGGTTGCCATGGCGACGGTGATGTCATAATTGGTTGCCATGGCGACGGTGATGTCATAATTGGTTGCCATGGCGACAATGATGTCATAATTGGTTGCCATGGCGACGATGATGCCTTAATATGTTGCCATGGCGATGATGTCATAATTGGTTGCCATGGCGACGGTGATGTCATAATTGGTTGCCATGGTGACGGTGATGTCATAATTGGTTGCCATGGCGACAATGATGTCATAATTGGTTGCCATGGTGACGATGATGCCTTAATACGTTGCCATGGCGATGATGTCATAATTGGTTGCCATGGCGACGGTGATGTCATAATTGGTTGCCATGGCGACGATGATGCCTTAATACGTTGCCATGGCGATGATGTCATAATTGGTTGCCATGGTGACGGTGATGTAATAATTGGTTGCCATGGCGATGTTGATGTCATAATTCTTTGCCATGGCGACAATGATGTCATGATTGGTTGCCATGGCGACGATGATGCCTTAATATGTTGCCATGGCGACGGTGATGTCATAATTTGTTGCCATGGCGATGATGATGTCATAATTGGTTGCCATGGCGACGGTGATGTCATAATTGGTTGCCATGGCGACGATGATGCCTTAATACGTTGCCATGGCAATGATGTCATAAATGGTTGCCATGGCAACGGTGATGTCATAATTCGTTTGCCATGGTGACGGTGATGTCATAATTGGTTGCCATGGTGACGGTGATGTCATAATTGGTTGCCATGGCGACGGTGATGTCATAATTGGTTGCCATGACGATGATGATGTCATAATTGGTTGCCATGGCGATGATGTCATAATTGGTTGCCATGGCGATTATGTCATAATTGGTTGCCATGGCGACGATGATACCTTAATACGTTGCCATGGCGATGAAGTCATAATTGGTTGCCATGGCGATGATGATGTCATAATAGGTTGCCATGGCGACGGTGAGGTCATAATTGGTTGCCATGGCGATGATGTCATAATAGGTTGCCATGGCGATGATGTCATAATAGGTTGCCATGGCGACGGTGATGTCATAATTGGTTGCCATGGCGACGGTGATGTAATAATTGGTTGCCATGGCGACGATGATGCCTTAATACGTTGCCATGGCGACGATGATGCCTTAATATGTTGCCATGGCGACGGTGATGTCATAATTGGTTGCCATGGCGACGGTGATGTCATAATTGGTTGCATTGGCGACGGTGATGTCATAATTGGTTGCCATGACGATGATGATGTCATAATTGGTTGCCATGGCGATGATGTCATAATTGGTTGCCATGGCGACGGTGATGTCATAATTGGTTGCCATGGCGACGATGATGCCTTAATACGTTGCCATGGCGACGGTGATGTCATAATTGGTTGCCATGGCGACGATGATGCCTTAATACGTTGCCATGGCGATGATGTCATAATTGGTTGCCATGGCGACGGTGATGTCATAATTGGTTGCCATGGCGACGATGATGCCTTAATACGTTGCCATGGCGATGATGTCATAATTGGTTGCCATGGCGACGATGATGCCTTAATACGTTGCCATGGTGACTGTGATGTCATAGTTTGTTGCCATGGCGATGATGATGTCATAATTGTTTGCCATGGCGACGGTGATGTCATAATTGGTTGCCATGGCGACGGTGATGTCATAATTGGTTGCCATGGCGACGATGATGCCTTAATACGTTGCCATGGCGATGATGTCATAATTGGTTGCCATGGCGACGGTGATGTCATAATTGGTTGCCATGGCGACGGTGATGTCATAATTGGTTGCCATGGCGACAATGATTTCATAAATGGTTGCCATGGCGACGATGATGCCTTAATACGTTGACATGGCGATGATGTCATAATTGGTTGCCATGGCAACGGTGATGTCATAATTGGTTGCCATGGCGACGGTTATGTCATAATTGGCTGCCATGGCGACAATGATGTCATAATTGGTTGCCATGGCGACGATGATGCCTTAATACGTTGACATGGCGATGATGTCATAATTGGTTGCCATGGTGACGGTGATGTCATAATTGGTTGCCATTGCGACGATGATGCCTTAATACGTTGCCATGGCGATTATGTCATAATTGGTTGCCATGGAGATGATGATGCCTTAATACATTGCCATGGCGACGGTGATGTCATAATTTGTTGCCATGTCGATGATGATGTCATAATTGGTTGCCATGGCGACGGTGATGTCATAATTGGTTGCTATGGCGACGATGATGTCATAATTGGTTGCCATGGAGACTATGATGCCTTAATACGTTGCCATGGCGACGGTGATATCATTGGTTGCCATGGCTACGGTGATGTCATAATTGGTTGCCATGGCGGTGATGTCATAATTGGTTGCCATGGCGACGGTAATGTCATAATTGGTTGCCATGGCGACGATGATGCCTTAATACGTTGCCATGGCGATGATGTCATAATTGGTTGCCATGGTGACGGTGATGTCATAACTGGTTGCCATGGCGACGATGATGCCTTGATACGTTGCCATGGCGATGATGTCATAATTGGTTGCCATGGCAACGGTGATGTCATAATTGGTTGCCATGGCGACGATGATGCCTTAATACGTTGACATGGTGATGATGTCATAATTGGTTGCCATGGCGACGGTGATGTCATAATTTTTTGCCATGGCGACGGTGATGTCATAATTGGTTGCCATGGCGATAATGTCATAATTGGTTGCCATGGCGACGGTGATGTCATAATTGGTTGCCATGGCGACGATGATGCCTTAATACGTTGCCATGGCGATGATGTCATAATTGGTTGCCATGGCGACGGTGATGTCATAATTGGTTGCCATGGCGACTGTGATGTCATAATTGGTTGCCATGGCGACAATGATTTCATAATTGGTTGCCATGGCGACGATGATGCCTTAATACGTTGACATGGCGATGATGTCATAATTGGTTGCCATGGCGACGCTGATGTCACAATTGGTTGCCATGGCGACGATGATGCCTTAATACGTTGCCATGGCGATGATGTCATAATTGGTTGCCATGGCGACGGTGATGTCATAATTGGTTGCCATGGCGACGGTGATGTCATAATTGGTTGCCATGGCGACAATGATGTCATAATTGGTTGCCATGGCGACGATGATGCCTTAATACGTTGACAAGGCGATGATTTCATAATTGGTTGCCATGGCGACGGTGATGTCATAATTGGTTGCCATGGCGACGATGATGCCTTAATACGTTGCCATGGCGATGATGTCATAATTGGTTGCCATGGCGATGATGATGCCTTAATACGTTGCCATGGCGACGGTGATGTCATAATTTGTTGCCATGGCGATGATGATGTCATAATTGGTTGCCATGGCGATGGTGATGTCATAATTGGTTGCTATGGCGACGATGATGTCATAATTGGTTGCCATGGAGACTATGATGCCTTAATACGTTGCCATGGCGACGGTGATATCATTGGTTGCCATGGCGACGGTGATGTCATAATTAGTTGCCATGGCGATGATGTCATAATTGGTTGCCATGGCGACGGTGATGTCATAATTGGTTGCCATGGCGACGATGATGCCTTAATACGTTGCCATGGTGATGATGTCATAATTGGTTGCCATGGCGATGGTGATGTCATAATTGGTTGCCATGGCGACGGTGATGTCATAATTGGTTGCCATGGCGACAATGATGTCATAATTGGTTGCCATGGCGACGATGATGCCTTAATACGTTGACATGGCGATGATGTCATAATTGGTTGCCATGGCGACGGTGATGTCATAATTGGTTTCCATGGCGACGATGATGCCTTAATACGTTGCATGGCGATGATGTCATAATTGGTTGCCATGGCAAAGATGATGCCTTAATACGTTGCCATGGCGACGGTGATGTCATAATTTGTTGCCATGGCGATGGTGATGTCATAATTGGTTGCCATGGCGACGGTGATTTCATAATTGGTTGCTCTGGCGACGATGATGTCATAATTGGTTGCCATGGAGATGATGATGCCTTAATACGTTGCCATGTCGATTATGTCATAAATGGTTGCCATGGCGACGGTGATGTCATAATTGGTTGCCATGGCGACGATTATGCCTTAATACGTTGCCATGGCGATGATGTCATAATTGGTTGCCATGGCGATGGTGAAGTCATAATTGGTTGCCATGGCGACGGTGATGTCACAATTGGTTGCCATGGCGACAATGATGTCATAATTGGTTGCCATGGCGACGATGATGCCTTAATACGTTGCCATGGCGATGATGTCATAATTGGTTGCCATGGCGACGGTGATGTCATAATTGGTTGCCATGGCGACGGTGATGTCATAATTGGTTGCCATGGCGATGATGTCATAATTTGTTGCCATGGCGACGGTGATGTCATAATTGGTTACCATGGCGACGATGATGCCTTAATACATTGCCATGGCGATGATGCCTTAATACATTGCCATGGAGATGATGTCATAATTGGTTGCCATAGCGACGGTGATGTCATAATTGGTTTCCATGGCGACGATGATGCCTTAATACGTTGCCATGGCGACGGTGATATCATAATTGGTTGCCATGGTGACGGTGATGTCATAATTGGTTGCCATGGCGACGGTGATGTCATAATTGGTTGCCATGGCGACGATGATGCCTTAATACGTTGCCATGGCGATGATGTCATATTTGGTTGCCATGGCGATGGTGATGTCATAATTGGTTGCCATGGCGACGTGATGTCATAATTGGTTGCCATGGCGATGATGTCATAATTGGTTGCCATGGCGACGGTGATGTCATAATTGGTTGCCATGGAGACGATGATGCCTTAATATGTTGCCATAGCGATGATGTCATAATTGGTTGCCATGGCGACGATGATGCCTTAATACGTTGCCATGGCGATGATGTCATAATTGGTTGCCATGGCGACGGTGATGTCATAATTGGTTAACATGGCGACGGTAATGTCATAATTGGTTGACATGGCGATGATGTCATAATTGGTTGCCATGGCGATGATGATGCTTTAATACGTTGCCATGGCGACGATGAAGTCATAATTGGTTGCCATGGCGATGATGATGTCATAATTGGTTGCCATGGCGATTATGTCATAATTGGTTGCCATGGCGATGATGATGTCATAATTGGTTGCCATGGCGATGATGTCATAATTGGTTGCCATGGCGATGATGTCATAATTGGTTGCCATGACGATGATGTCATAATTGGTTGCCATGGTGACGATGATGCCTTAACACGTTGCCATGGCGACGGTGATGTCATAATTGGTTGCAATGGCGACGGTGATGTCATAATTGGTTGCCATGGCGACGATGATGTCTTAATACGTTGCCATGGCGACGGTGATGTCATTATTGGTTGCCATGGCGACGGTGATATCATAATTGGTTGCCATGGTGACGATGATGTCATAATTGGTTGCCATGGCGACGATGATGCCTTAATACGTTGCCATGGCGATGATGTCATAATTGGTTTCCATGGCGACGGTGATGTCATAATTGGTTGCCATGGCGACGATGATGCCTTAATACATTGCCATGGCGACGGTGATGTCATAATTGGTTGCCATGGCGATGATGTCATACTGGGTTGCCATGGCGACGGTGATGTCATAATTGGTTGCAATGGCGATGATGATGTCATAATTGGTTGCCATGGCGATTATGTCATAATTGGTTGCCATGGCGATGATGATGTCATAATTGGTTGCCATGGCGATGATGTCATAATTGGTTGCCATGGCGATGATGTCATAATTGGTTGCCATGACGATGATGTCATAATTGGTTGCCATGGTGACGATGATGCCTTAACACGTTGCCATGGCGACGGTGATGTCATAATTGGTTGCAATGGCGACGGTGATGTCATAATTGGTTGCCATGGCGACGATGATGTCTTAATACGTTGCCATGGCGACGGTGATGTCATTATTGGTTGCCATGGCGACGGTGATATCATAATTGGTTGCCATGGTGACGATGATGTCATAATTGGTTGCCATGGCGACGATGATGCCTTAATACGTTCCCATGGCGATGATGTCATAATTGTTTGCCATGGCGACGATCATGCCTTAATACATTGCCATGGCGATGATGTCATAATTGGTTGCCATGGCGACGGTGATGTCATAATTGGTTGCCATAGCGACGGTGATGTCATAATTGGTTGCCATGGCGACGATGATGCCTTAATACGTTGCCATGGCGACGGTGATATCATAATTGGTTGCCATGGCGACGGAGATGTCATAATTGGTTGCCATGGCGACGGTGATGTCATAATTGGTTGCCATGGCGACGATGATGCCTTAATACGTTGCCATGGTGATGATGTCATAATTGGTTGCCATGGCGACGGTGATGTCATAATTGGCTGCCATGGCGACGGTGATGTCATAATTGGTTGCCATGGCGATGATGTCATAATTGGTTGCCATGGCGACGGTGATGTCATAATTTGTTGCCATGGCGACGATGATGCCTTAATACGTTGCCATGGCGATGATGTCATAATTGGTTGCCATGGCGACAATGATGCCTTAATACGTTGCCATGGCAACGGTGATGTCATAATTGGTTGCCTTTTCGACGATGATGCCTTAATACGTTGCCATGGCGATGATGTCATAATTGGTTGCCATGGCGACGGTGATGTCATAATTGGTTGCCATGGCGACGGTGATGTCATAATTGGTTGCCATGGCGACAATAATGTCATAATTGGTTGCCATGGCGACGATGATGCCTTAATACGTTGACATGGCGATGATGTCATAATTGGTTGCCATGGCGACGGTGATGTCATAATTGGTTTCCATGGCGACGATGATGCCTTAATACGTTGCATGGCGATGATGTCATAATTGGTTGCCATGGCAAAGATGATGCCTTAATACGTTGCCATGGCGACGGTGATGTCATAATTTGTTGCCATGGTGATGATGTCATGCCATGGCGACGGTGATGTCATAATTGGTTGCTATGGCAACGATGATGTCATAATTGGTTGCCATGGAGACTATGATGCCTTAATACGTTGACATGGCGACGGTGATATCATTGGTTGCCATGGCGACGGTGATGTCATAATTGGTTGCCATGGCGACGTTGATGTCATAATTTGTTGCCATGGCAATGATGATGTCATAATTGGTTGCCATGGCGACGGTGATGTCATAATTGGTTGCTATGGCGACGATGATGTCATAATTGGTTGCCATGGAGACGATGATGCCTTAATACGTTGCCATGGTGACGGTGATATCATAATTGGTTGCCATGGCGACGGTGATGTCATAATTGGTTGCCATGGCGACGGTGATGCCTTGATACGTTGCCATGGCGACGGTGATGTCGTAATTGGTTGCCATGGCGACGGTGATGTCATAATTGGTTGCCATGGCGACGGTGATGTCATAATTGGTTGCCATGGCGATGATGCCTTAATACGTTGCCATGGCGACGGTGATGTCATAATTGGTTGCCATGGCGACAATGATGCCTTAATACATTGCCATGGCGATGATGTCATAATTGGTTGCCATGGTGACGGTGATGTCATAATTGGTTGCCATGGCGACGATGATGCCTTAATACGTTCCCATGGCGATGATGTCATAATTGGTTGCCATGGCAACGTTGATGTCATAATTGGTTGCCATGGCGACGATGATGACTTAATACGTTGACATGGCGATGATGTCATAATTGGTTTCCATGGCGACGGTGATGTCATAATTTTTTGCCATGGCGACGGTGATGTCATAATTGGTTGCCATGGCGATGATGTCATAATTGGTTGCCATGGCGACGGTGATGTCATAATTGGTTGCCATGGCGACGATGATGCCTTAATACATTGCCATGGCGATGATGTCATAATTGGTTGCCATGGCGACGGTGATGTCATAATTGGTTGCCATGGCGACGGTGATGTCATAATTGGTTGCCATGGCAATGATGTCATAATTGGTTGCCATGGCGACGGTGATGTCATAATTGGTTGCCATGGCGACGATGATGCCTTAATACGTTGCCATGGCGATGATGTCATAATTGGTTGCCATGGCGACGGTGATGTCATAATTGGTTGCCATGGCGACGGTGATGTCATAATTGGTTGCCATGGCGACAATGATTTCATAATTGGTTGCCATGGCGACGATGATGCCTTAATACGTTGACATGGCGATGATGTCATAATTGGTTGCCATGGCGACGGTGATGTCATAATTGGTTGCCATGGCGACGATGATGCCTTAATACGTTGCCATGGCGATGATGTCATAATTGGTTGCCATGGCGACGGTGATGTCATAATTGGTTGCCATGGCGACTGTGATGTCATAATTGGTTGCCATGGCGACAATGATGTCATAATTGGTTGCCATGGCGACGATGATGCCTTAATACGTTGACATGGCGATGATGTCATAATTGGTTGCCATGGTGACGGTGATGTCATAATTGGTTGCCATGGCGACGATGATGCCTTAATACGTTGCCATGGCGATGATGTCATAATTGGTTGCCATGGCGATGATGATGCCTTAATACGTTGCCATGGCGACGGTGATGTCATAATTTGTTGCCATGTCGATGATGATGTCATAATTGGTTGCCATGGCGACGGTGATGTCATAATTGGTTGCTATGGCTACGATGATGTCATAATTGGTTGCCATGGAGACTATGATGCCTTAATACGTTGCCATGGCGACGGTGATATCATTGGTTGCCATGGCTACGGTGATGTCATAATTGGTTGCCATGGCGGTGATGTCATAATTGGTTGCCATGGTGACGGTGATGTCATAATTGGTTGCCATGGCGACGATGATGCCTTAATACGTTGCCATGATGATGTCATAATTGGTTGCCATGGCGATGGTGATGTCATAATTGGTTGCCATGGCGATGGTGATGTCATAATTGGTTGCCATGGCGACAATAATGTCATAATTGGTTGCCATGGCGACGATGATGCCTTAATACGTTGACATGGCGATGATGTCATAATTGGTTGCCATGGCGACGGTGATGTCATAATTGGTTTCCATGGCGACGATGATGCCTTAATACGTTGCATGGCGATGATGTCATAATTGGTTGCCATGGCAAAGATGATGCCTTAATACGTTGCCATGGCGACGGTGATGTCATAATTTGTTGCCATGGTGATGATGATGTCATACCATGGCGACGGTGATGTCATAATTGGTTGCCATGGCGACGATGATGTCATAATTGGTTGCCATGGAGACGATGATGCCTTAATACGTTGCCATGGCGATGATGTCATAAATGGTTGCCATGGCGACGGTGATGTCATAATTGATTGCCATGGCGACGATTATGCCTTAATACGTTGCCATGGCGATGATGTCATAATTGGTTGCCATGGCGACGGTGATGTCATAATTGGTTGCCATGGCGACGGTGATGTCATAATTGGTTGCCATGGCGACAATGATGTCATAATTGGTTGCCATGGCGACGATGATGCCTTAATATGTTGCCATGGCGATGATGTCATAATTGGTTGCCATGGCGACGGTGATGTCATAATTGGTTGCCATGGTGACGGTGATGTCATAATTGGTTGCCATGGCGACAATGATGTCATAATTGGTTGCCATGGTGACGATGATGCCTTAATACGTTGCCATGGCTATGATGTCATAATTGGTTGCCATGGCGACGGTGATGTCATAATTGGTTGCCATGGCGACGATGATGCCTTAATACGTTGCCATGGCGATGATGTCATAATTGGTTGCCATGGTGACGGTGATGTAATAATTGGTTGCCATGGCGATGTTGATGTCATAATTCTTTGCCATGGCGACAATGATGTCATGATTGGTTGCCATGGCGACGATGATGCCTTAATATGTTGCCATGGCGACGGTGATGTCATAATTTGTTGCCATGGCGATGATGATGTCATAATTGGTTGCCATGGCGACGGTGATGTCATAATTGGTTGCCATGGCGACGATGATGCCTTAATACGTTGCCATGGCAATGATGTCATAAATGGTTGCCATGGCGACGGTGATGTCATAATTCGTTTGCCATGGTGACGGTGATGTCATAATTGGTTGCCATGGTGACGGTGATGTCATAATTGGTTGCCATGGCGACGGTGATGTCATAATTGGTTGCCATGACGATGATGATGTCATAATTGGTTGCCATGGCGATGATGTCATAATTGGTTGCCATGGCGATTATGTCATAATTGGTTGCCATGGCGACGATGATACCTTAATACGTTGCCATGGCGATGAAGTCATAATTGGTTGCCATGGCGATGATGATGTCATAATAGGTTGCCATGGCGACGGTGAGGTCATAATTGGTTGCCATGGCGATGATGTCATAATAGGTTGCCATGGCGATGATGTCATAATAGGTTGCCATGGCGACGGTGATGTCATAATTGGTTGCCATGGCGACGGTGATGTAATAATTGGTTGCCATGGCGACGATGATGCCTTAATACGTTGCCATGGCGACGATGATGCCTTAATATGTTGCCATGGCGACGGTGATGTCATAATTGGTTGCCATGGCGACGGTGATGTCATAATTGGTTGCATTGGCGACGGTGATGTCATAATTGGTTGCCATGACGATGATGATGTCATAATTGGTTGCCATGGCGATGATGTCATAATTGGTTGCCATGGCGACGGTGATGTCATAATTGGTTGCCATGGCGATGATGATGCCTTAATACGTTGCCATGGCGACGGTGATGTCATAATTGGTTGCCATGGCGACGATGATGCCTTAATACGTTGCCATGGCGATGATGTCATAATTGGTTGCCATGGAGACGATGATGCCTTAATACGTTGCCATGGCGATGATGTCATAAATGGTTGCCATGGCGACGGTGATGTCATAATTGATTGCCATGGCGACGATTATGCCTTAATACGTTGCCATGGCGATGATGTCATAATTGGTTGCCATGGCGACGGTGATGTCATAATTGGTTGCCATGGCGACGGTGATGTCATAATTGGTTGCCATGGCGACAATGATGTCATAATTGGTTGCCATGGCGACGATGATGCCTTAATATGTTGCCATGGCGATGATGTCATAATTGGTTGCCATGGCGACGGTGATGTCATAATTGGTTGCCATGGTGACGGTGATGTCATAATTGGTTGCCATGGCGACAATGATGTCATAATTGGTTGCCATGGTGACGATGATGCCTTAATACGTTGCCATGGCGATGATGTCATAATTGGTTGCCATGGCGACGGTGATGTCATAATTGGTTGCCATGGCGACGATGATGCCTTAATACGTTGCCATGGCGATGATGTCATAATTGGTTGCCATGGTGACGGTGATGTAATAATTGGTTGCCATGGCGATGTTGATGTCATAATTCTTTGCCATGGCGACAATGATGTCATGATTGGTTGCCATGGCGACGATGATGCCTTAATATGTTGCCATGGCGACGGTGATGTCATAATTTGTTGCCATGGCGATGATGATGTCATAATTGGTTGCCATGGCGACGGTGATGTCATAATTGGTTGCCATGGCGACGATGATGCCTTAATACGTTGCCATGGCAATGATGTCATAAATGGTTGCCATGGCGACGGTGATGTCATAATTCGTTTGCCATGGTGACGGTGATGTCATAATTGGTTGCCATGGTGACGGTGATGTCATAATTGGTTGCCATGGCGACGGTGATGTCATAATTGGTTGCCATGACGATGATGATGTCATAATTGGTTGCCATGGCGATGATGTCATAATTGGTTGCCATGGCGATTATGTCATAATTGGTTGCCATGGCGACGATGATACCTTAATACGTTGCCATGGCGATGAAGTCATAATTGGTTGCCATGGCGATGATGATGTCATAATAGGTTGCCATGGCGACGGTGAGGTCATAATTGGTTGCCATGGCGATGATGTCATAATAGGTTGCCATGGCGATGATGTCATAATAGGTTGACATGGCGACGGTGATGTCATAATTGGTTGCCATGGCGATGGTGATGTAATAATTGGTTGCCATGGCGACGATGATGCCTTAATACGTTGCCATGGCGACGATGATGCCTTAATATGTTGCCATGGCGACGGTGATGTCATAATTGGTTGCCATGGCGACGGTGATGTCATAATTGGTTGCATTGGCGACGGTGATGTCATAATTGGTTGCCATGACGATGATGATGTCATAATTGGTTGCCATGGCGATGATGTCATAATTGGTTGCCATGGCGACGGTGATGTCATAATTGGTTGCCATGGCGACGATGATGCCTTAATACGTTGCCATGGCGACGGTGATGTCATAATTGGTTGCCATGGCGACGATGATGCCTTAATACGTTGCCATGGCGATGATGTCATAATTGGTTGCCATGGCGACGGTGATGTCATAATTGGTTGCCATGGCGACGATGATGCCTTAATACGTTGCCATGGCGATGATGTCATAATTGGTTGCCATGGCGACGATGATGCCTTAATACGTTGCCATGGTGACTGTGATGTCATAGTTTGTTGCCATGGCGATGATGATGTCATAATTGTTTGCCATGGCGACGGTGATGTCATAATTGGTTGCCATGGCGACGGTGATGTCATAATTGGTTGCCATGGCGACGATGATGCCTTAATACGTTGCCATGGCGATGATGTCATAATTGGTTTCCATGGCGACGGTGATGTCATAATTGGTTGCCATGGCGACGATGATGCCTTAATACATTGCCATGGCGACGGTGATGTCATAATTGGTTGCCATGGCGATGATGTCATACTTGGTTGCCATGGCGACGGTGATGTCATAATTGGTTGCAATGGCGATGATGATGTCATAATTGGTTGCCATGGCGATTATGTCATAATTGGTTGCCATGGCGATGATGATGTCATAATTGGTTGCCATGGCGATGATGTCATAATTGGTTGCCATGGCGATGATGTCATAATTGGTTGCCATGACGATGATGTCATAATTGGTTGCCATGGTGACGATGATGCCTTAACACGTTGCCATGGCGACGGTGATGTCATAATTGGTTGCAATGGCGACGGTGATGTCATAATTGGTTGCCATGGCGACGATGATGTCTTAATACGTTGCCATGGCGACGGTGATGTCATTATTGGTTGCCATGGCGACGGTGATATCATAATTGGTTGCCATGGTGACGATGATGTCATAATTGGTTGCCATGGCGACGATGATGCCTTAATACGTTCCCATGGCGATGATGTCATAATTGTTTGCCATGGCGACGATCATGCCTTAATACATTGCCATGGCGATGATGTCATAATTGGTTGCCATGGCGACGGTGATGTCATAATTGGTTGCCATAGCGACGGTGATGTCATAATTGGTTGCCATGGCGACGATGATGCCTTAATACGTTGCCATGGCGACGGTGATATCATAATTGGTTGCCATGGCGACGGAGATGTCATAATTGGTTGCCATGGCGACGGTGATGTCATAATTGGTTGCCATGGCGACGATGATGCCTTAATACGTTGCCATGGTGATGATGTCATAATTGGTTGCCATGGCGACGGTGATGTCATAATTGGCTGCCATGGCGACGGTGATGTCATAATTGGTTGCCATGGCGATGATGTCATAATTGGTTGCCATGGCGACGGTGATGTCATAATTTGTTGCCATGGCGACGATGATGCCTTAATACGTTGCCATGGCGATGATGTCATAATTGGTTGCCATGGCGACAATGATGCCTTAATACGTTGCCATGGCAACGGTGATGTCATAATTGGTTGCCTTTTCGACGATGATGCCTTAATACGTTGCCATGGCGATGATGTCATAATTGGTTGCCATGGCGACAGTGATGTCATAATTGGTTGCCATGGCGACGGTGATGTCATAATTGGTTGCCATGGCGACAATAATGTCATAATTGGTTGCCATGGCGACGATGATGCCTTAATACGTTGACATGGCGATGATGTCATAATTGGTTGCCATGGCGACGGTGATGTCATAATTGGTTCCCATGGCGACGATGATGCCTTAATACGTTGCATGGCGATGATGTCATAATTGGTTGCCATGGCAAAGATGATGCCTTAATACGTTGCCATGGCGACGGTGATGTCATAATTTGTTACCATGGTGATGATGTCATGCCATGGCGACGGTGATGTCATAATTGGTTGCTATGGCAACGATGATGTCATAATTGGTTGCCATGGAGACTATGATGCCTTAATACGTTGACATGGCGACGGTGATATCATTGGTTGCCATGGCGACGGTGATGTCATAATTGGTTGCCATGGCGACGTTGATGTCATAATTTGTTGTCATGGCAATGATGATGTCATAATTGGTTGCCATGGCGACGGTGCTGTCATAATTGGTTGCTATGGCGACGATGATGTCATAATTGGTTGCCATGGAGACGATGATGCCTTAATACGTTGCCATGGTGACGGTGATATCATAATTGGTTGCCATGGCGACGGTGATGTCATAATTGGTTGCCATGGCGACAATGATTTCATAATTGGTTGCCATGGCGACGATGATGCCTTAATACGTTGACATGGCGATGATGTCATAATTGGTTGCCATGGCGACGGTGATGTCATAATTGGTTGCCATGGCGACGATGATGCCTTAATACGTTGCCATGGCGATGATGTCATAATTGGTTGCCATGGCGACGGTGATGTCATAATTGGTTGCCATGGCGACTGTGATGTCATAATTGGTTGCCATGGCGACAATGATGTCATAATTGGTTGCCATGGCGACGATGATGCCTTAATACGTTGACATGGCGATGATGTCATAATTGGTTGCCATGGTGACGGTGATGTCATAATTGGTTGCCATGGCGACGATGATGCCTTAATACGTTGCCATGGCGATGATGTCATAATTGGTTGCCATGGCGATGATGATGCCTTAATACGTTGCCATGGCGACGGTGATGTCATAATTTGTTGCCATGTCGATGATGATGTCATAATTGGTTGCCATGGCGACGGTGATGTCATAATTGGTTGCTATGGCTACGATGATGTCATAATTGGTTGCCATGGAGACTATGATGCCTTAATACGTTGCCATGGCGACGGTGATATCATTGGTTGCCATGGCTACGGTGATGTCATAATTGGTTGCCATGGCGGTGATGTCATAATTGGTTGCCATGGTGACGGTGATGTCATAATTGGTTGCCATGGCGACGATGATGCCTTAATACGTTGCCATGATGATGTCATAATTGGTTGCCATGGCGATGGTGATGTCATAATTGGTTGCCATGGCGATGGTGATGTCATAATTGGTTGCCATGGCGACAATAATGTCATAATTGGTTGCCATGGCGACGATGATGCCTTAATACGTTGACATGGCGATGATGTCATAATTGGTTGCCATGGCGACGGTGATGTCATAATTGGTTTCCATGGCGACGATGATGCCTTAATACGTTGCATGGCGATGATGTCATAATTGGTTGCCATGGCAAAGATGATGCCTTAATACGTTGCCATGGCGACGGTGATGTCATAATTTGTTGCCATGGTGATGATGATGTCATACCATGGCGACGGTGATGTCATAATTGGTTGCCATGGCGACGATGATGTCATAATTGGTTGCCATGGAGACGATGATGCCTTAATACGTTGCCATGGCGATGATGTCATAAATGGTTGCCATGGCGACGGTGATGTCATAATTGATTGCCATGGCGACGATTATGCCTTAATACGTTGCCATGGCGATGATGTCATAATTGGTTGCCATGGCGACGGTGATGTCATAATTGGTTGCCATGGCGACGGTGATGTCATAATTGGTTGCCATGGCGACAATGATGTCATAATTGGTTGCCATGGCGACGATGATGCCTTAATATGTTGCCATGGCGATGATGTCATAATTGGTTGCCATGGCGACGGTGATGTCATAATTGGTTGCCATGGTGACGGTGATGTCATAATTGGTTGCCATGGCGACAATGATGTCATAATTGGTTGCCATGGTGACGATGATGCCTTAATACGTTGCCATGGCTATGATGTCATAATTGGTTGCCATGGCGACGGTGATGTCATAATTGGTTGCCATGGCGACGATGATGCCTTAATACGTTGCCATGGCGATGATGTCATAATTGGTTGCCATGGTGACGGTGATGTAATAATTGGTTGCCATGGCGATGTTGATGTCATAATTCTTTGCCATGGCGACAATGATGTCATGATTGGTTGCCATGGCGACGATGATGCCTTAATATGTTGCCATGGCGACGGTGATGTCATAATTTGTTGCCATGGCGATGATGATGTCATAATTGGTTGCCATGGCGACGGTGATGTCATAATTGGTTGCCATGGCGACGATGATGCCTTAATACGTTGCCATGGCAATGATGTCATAAATGGTTGCCATGGCGACGGTGATGTCATAATTCGTTTGCCATGGTGACGGTGATGTCATAATTGGTTGCCATGGTGACGGTGATGTCATAATTGGTTGCCATGGCGACGGTGATGTCATAATTGGTTGCCATGACGATGATGATGTCATAATTGGTTGCCATGGCGATGATGTCATAATTGGTTGCCATGGCGATTATGTCATAATTGGTTGCCATGGCGACGATGATACCTTAATACGTTGCCATGGCGATGAAGTCATAATTGGTTGCCATGGCGATGATGATGTCATAATAGGTTGCCATGGCGACGGTGAGGTCATAATTGGTTGCCATGGCGATGATGTCATAATAGGTTGCCATGGCGATGATGTCATAATAGGTTGCCATGGCGACGGTGATGTCATAATTGGTTGCCATGGCGACGGTGATGTAATAATTGGTTGCCATGGCGACGATGATGCCTTAATACGTTGCCATGGCGACGATGATGCCTTAATATGTTGCCATGGCGACGGTGATGTCATAATTGGTTGCCATGGCGACGGTGATGTCATAATTGGTTGCATTGGCGACGGTGATGTCATAATTGGTTGCCATGACGATGATGATGTCATAATTGGTTGCCATGGCGATGATGTCATAATTGGTTGCCATGGCGACGGTGATGTCATAATTGGTTGCCATGGCGACGATGATGCCTTAATACGTTGCCATGGCGACGGTGATGTCATAATTGGTTGCCATGGCGACGATGATGCCTTAATACGTTGCCATGGCGATGATGTCATAATTGGTTGCCATGGAGACGATGATGCCTTAATACGTTGCCATGGCGATGATGTCATAAATGGTTGCCATGGCGACGGTGATGTCATAATTGATTGCCATGGCGACGATTATGCCTTAATACGTTGCCATGGCGATGATGTCATAATTGGTTGCCATGGCGACGGTGATGTCATAATTGGTTGCCATGGCGACGGTGATGTCATAATTGGTTGCCATGGCGACAATGATGTCATAATTGGTTGCCATGGCGACGATGATGCCTTAATATGTTGCCATGGCGATGATGTCATAATTGGTTGCCATGGCGACGGTGATGTCATAATTGGTTGCCATGGTGACGGTGATGTCATAATTGGTTGCCATGGCGACAATGATGTCATAATTGGTTGCCATGGTGACGATGATGCCTTAATACGTTGCCATGGCGATGATGTCATAATTGGTTGCCATGGCGACGGTGATGTCATAATTGGTTGCCATGGCGACGATGATGCCTTAATACGTTGCCATGGCGATGATGTCATAATTGGTTGCCATGGTGACGGTGATGTAATAATTGGTTGCCATGGCGATGTTGATGTCATAATTCTTTGCCATGGCGACAATGATGTCATGATTGGTTGCCATGGCGACGATGATGCCTTAATATGTTGCCATGGCGACGGTGATGTCATAATTTGTTGCCATGGCGATGATGATGTCATAATTGGTTGCCATGGCGACGGTGATGTCATAATTGGTTGCCATGGCGACGATGATGCCTTAATACGTTGCCATGGCAATGATGTCATAAATGGTTGCCATGGCGACGGTGATGTCATAATTCGTTTGCCATGGTGACGGTGATGTCATAATTGGTTGCCATGGTGACGGTGATGTCATAATTGGTTGCCATGGCGACGGTGATGTCATAATTGGTTGCCATGACGATGATGATGTCATAATTGGTTGCCATGGCGATGATGTCATAATTGGTTGCCATGGCGATTATGTCATAATTGGTTGCCATGGCGACGATGATACCTTAATACGTTGCCATGGCGATGAAGTCATAATTGGTTGCCATGGCGATGATGATGTCATAATAGGTTGCCATGGCGACGGTGAGGTCATAATTGGTTGCCATGGCGATGATGTCATAATAGGTTGCCATGGCGATGATGTCATAATAGGTTGCCATGGCGACGGTGATGTCATAATTGGTTGCCATGGCGACGGTGATGTAATAATTGGTTGCCATGGCGACGATGATGCCTTAATACGTTGCCATGGCGACGATGATGCCTTAATATGTTGCCATGGCGACGGTGATGTCATAATTGGTTGCCATGGCGACGGTGATGTCATAATTGGTTGCATTGGCGACGGTGATGTCATAATTGGTTGCCATGATGATGATGATGTCATAATTGGTTGCCATGGCGATGATGTCATAATTGGTTGCCATGGCGACGGTGATGTCATAATTGGTTGCCATGGCGACGATGATGCCTTAATACGTTGCCATGGCGACGGTGATGTCATAATTGGTTGCCATGGCGACGATGATGCCTTAATACGTTGCCATGGCGATGATGTCATAATTGGTTGCCATGGCGACGGTGATGTCATAATTGGTTGCCATGGCGACGATGATGCCTTAATACGTTGCCATGGCGATGATGTCATAATTGGTTGCCATGGCGACGATGATGCCTTAATACGTTGCCATGGTGACTGTGATGTCATAGTTTGTTGCCATGGCGATGATGATGTCATAATTGTTTGCCATGGCGACGGTGATGTCATAATTGGTTGCCATGGCGACGGTGATGTCATAATTGGTTGCCATGGCGACGATGATGCCTTAATACGTTGCCATGGCGATGATGTCATAATTGGTTGCCATGGCGACGGTGATGTCATAATTGGTTGCCATGGCGACGGTGATGTCATAATTGGTTGCCATGGCGACAATGATTTCATAAATGGTTGCCATGGCGACGATGATGCCTTAATACGTTGACATGGCGATGATGTCATAATTTTTTGCCATGGCAACGGTGATGTCATAATTGGTTGCCATGGCGACGGTTATGTCATAATTGGCTGCCATGGCGACAATGATGTCATAATTGGTTGCCATGGCGACGATGATGCCTTAATACGTTGACATGGCGATGATGTCATAATTGGTTGCCATGGTGACGGTGATGTCATAATTGGTTGCCATTGCGACGATGATGCCTTAATACGTTGCCATGGCGATTATGTCATAATTGGTTGCCATGGAGATGATGATGCCTTAATACATTGCCATGGCGACGGTGATGTCATAATTTGTTGCCATGTCGATGATGATGTCATAATTGGTTGCCATGGCGACGGTGATGTCATAATTGGTTGCTATGGCGACGATGATGTCATAATTGGTTGCCATGGAGACTATGATGCCTTAATACGTTGCCATGGCGACGGTGATATCATTGGTTGCCATGGCTACGGTGATGTCATAATTGGTTGCCATGGCGGTGATGTCATAATTGGTTGCCATGGCGACGGTAATGTCATAATTGGTTGCCATGGCGACGATGATGCCTTAATACGTTGCCATGGCGATGATGTCATAATTGGTTGCCATGGTGACGGTGATGTCATAACTGGTTGCCATGGCGACGATGATGCCTTGATACGTTGCCATGGCGATGATGTCATAATTTTTTTGCCATGGCAACGGTGATGTCATAATTGGTTGCCATGGCGACGATGATGCCTTAATACGTTGACATGGTGATGATGTCATAATTGGTTGCCATGGCGACGGTGATGTCATAATTTTTTGCCATGGCGACGGTGATGTCATAATTGGTTGCCATGGCGATAATGTCATAATTGGTTGCCATGGCGACGGTGATGTCATAATTGGTTGCCATGGCGACGATGATGCCTTAATACGTTGCCATGGCGATGATGTCATAATTGGTTGCCATGGCGACGGTGATGTCATAATTGGTTGCCATGGCGACTGTGATGTCATAATTGGTTGCCATGGCGACAATGATTTCATAATTGGTTGCCATGGCGACGATGATGCCTTAATACGTTGACATGGCGATGATGTCATAATTGGTTGCCATGGCGACGCTGATGTCACAATTGGTTGCCATGGCGACGATGATGCCTTAATACGTTGCCATGGCGATGATGTCATAATTGGTTGCCATGGCGACGGTGATGTCATAATTGGTTGCCATGGCGACGGTGATGTCATAATTGGTTGCCATGGCGACAATGATGTCATAATTGGTTGCCATGGCGACGATGATGCCTTAATACGTTGACAAGGCGATGATTTCATAATTGGTTGCCATGGCGACGGTGATGTCATAATTGGTTGCCATGGCGACGATGATGCCTTAATACGTTGCCATGGCGATGATGTCATAATTGGTTGCCATGGCGATGATGATGCCTTAATACGTTGCCATGGCGACGGTGATGTCATAATTTGTTGCCATGGCGATGATGATGTCATAATTGGTTGCCATGGCGATGGTGATGTCATAATTGGTTGCTATGGCGACGATGATGTCATAATTGGTTGCCATGGAGACTATGATGCCTTAATACGTTGCCATGGCGACGGTGATATCATTGGTTGCCATGGCGACGGTGATGTCATAATTAGTTGCCATGGCGATGATGTCATAATTGGTTGCCATGGCGACGGTGATGTCATAATTGGTTGCCATGGCGACGATGATGCCTTAATACGTTGCCATGGTGATGATGTCATAATTGGTTGCCATGGCGATGGTGATGTCATAATTGGTTGCCATGGCGACGGTGATGTCATAATTGGTTGCCATGGCGACAATGATGTCATAATTGGTTGCCATGGCGACGATGATGCCTTAATACGTTGACATGGCGATGATGTCATAATTGGTTGCCATGGCGACGGTGATGTCATAATTGGTTTCCATGGCGACGATGATGCCTTAATACGTTGCATGGCGATGATGTCATAATTGGTTGCCATGGCAAAGATGATGCCTTAATACGTTGCCATGGCGACGGTGATGTCATAATTTGTTGCCATGGCGATGGTGATGTCATAATTGGTTGCCATGGCGACGGTGATTTCATAATTGGTTGCTCTGGCGACGATGATGTCATAATTGGTTGCCATGGAGATGATGATGCCTTAATACGTTGCCATGTCGATTATGTCATAAATGGTTGCCATGGCGACGGTGATGTCATAATTGGTTGCCATGGCGACGATTATGCCTTAATACGTTGCCATGGCGATGATGTCATAATTGGTTGCCATGGCGATGGTGAAGTCATAATTGGTTGCCATGGCGACGGTGATGTCACAATTGGTTGCCATGGCGACAATGATGTCATAATTGGTTGCCATGGCGACGATGATGCCTTAATACGTTGCCATGGCGATGATGTCATAATTGGTTGCCATGGCGACGGTGATGTCATAATTGGTTGCCATGGCGACGGTGATGTCATAATTGGTTGCCATGGCGATGATGTCATAATTTGTTGCCATGGCGACGGTGATGTCATAATTGGTTACCATGGCGACGATGATGCCTTAATACATTGCCATGGCGATGATGCCTTAATACATTGCCATGGCGATGATGTCATAATTGGTTGCCATGGCGACGGTGATGTCATAATTGGTTGCCATGGCGACGATGATGCCTTAATACGTTGCCATGGCGATGATGCCATAATTGGTTGCCATGGCGACGATCATGCCTTAATACGTTGCCATGGCGATGATGTCATAATTGGTTGCCATGGCGACGGTGATGTCATAATTAGTTGCCATAGCGACGGTGATGTCATAATTGGTTGCCATGGCGACGATGATGCCTTAATACGTTGCCATGGCGACGGTGATATCATAATTGGTTGCCATGGTGACGGTGATGTCATAATTGGTTGCCATGGCGACGGTGATGTCATAATTGGTTGCCATGGCGACGATGATGCCTTAATACGTTGCCATGGCGATGATGTCATATTTGGTTGCCATGGCGATGGTGATGTCATAATTGGTTGCCATGGCGACGTGATGTCATAATTGGTTGCCATGGCGATGATGTCATAATTGGTTGCCATGGCGACGGTGATGTCATAATTGGTTGCCATGGAGACGATGATGCCTTAATATGTTGCCATGGCGATGATGTCATAATTTTTTTGCCATGGCGACGATGATGCCTTAATACGTTGCCATGGCGATGATGTCATAATTGGTTGCCATGGCGACGGTGATGTCATAATTGGTTAACATGGCGACGGTAATGTCATAATTGGTTGACATGGCGATGATGTCATAATTGGTTGCCATGGCGATGATGATGCTTTAATACGTTGCCATGGCGACGATGAAGTCATAATTGGTTGCCATGGCGATGATGATGTCATAATTGGTTGCCATGGCGATTATGTCATAATTGGTTGCCATGGCGATGATGATGTCATAATTGGTTGCCATGGCGATGATGTCATAATTGGTTGCCATGGCGATGATGTCATAATTGGTTGCCATGACGATGATGTCATAATTGGTTGCCATGGTGACGATGATGCCTTAACACGTTGCCATGGCGACGGTGATGTCATAATTGGTTGCAATGGCGACGGTGATGTCATAATTGGTTGCCATGGCGACGATGATGTCTTAATACGTTGCCATGGCGACGGTGATGTCATTATTGGTTGCCATGGCGACGGTGATATCATAATTGGTTGCCATGGTGACGATGATGTCATAATTGGTTGCCATGGCGACGATGATGCCTTAATACGTTGCCATGGCGATGATGTCATAATTGGTTTCCATGGCGACGGTGATGTCATAATTGGTTGCCATGGCGACGATGATGCCTTAATACATTGCCATGGCGACGGTGATGTCATAATTGGTTGCCATGGCGATGATGTCATACTTGGTTGCCATGGCGACGGTGATGTCATAATTGGTTGCAATGGTGACGATGATGTCATAATTGGTTGCCATGGCGATGGTGATGTCATAATTGGTTGCCATGGCGATGATGATGTCATAATTGGTTGCCATGTTGACGATGATGCCTTAATACGTTCCCATGGCGATGATGTCATAATTGTTTGCCATGGCGACGATCATGCCTTAATACATTGCCATGGCGATGATGTCATAATTGGTTGCCATGGCGACGGTGATGTCATAATTGGTTGCCATAGCGACGGTGATGTCATAATTGGTTGCCATGGCGACGATGATGCCTTAATACGTTGCCATGGCGACGGTGATATCATAATTGGTTGCCATGGCGACGGAGATGTCATAATTGGTTGCCATGGTGACGGTGATGTCATAATTGGTTGCCATGGCGACGATGATGCCTTAATACGTTGCCATGGTGATGATGTCATAATTGGTTGCCATGGCTACGGTGATGTCATAATTGGCTGCCATGGCGACGGTGATGTCATACTTGGTTGCCATGGCGATGATGTCATAATTGGTTGCCATGGCGACGGTGATGTCATAATTTGTTGCCATGGCGACGATGATGCCTTAATACGTTGCCATGGCGATGATGTCATAATTGGTTGCCATGGCGACAATGATGCCTTAATACGTTGCCATGGCAACGGTGATGTCATAATTGGTTGCCTTTTCGACGATGATGCCTTAATACGTTGCCATGGCGATGATGTCATAATTGGTTGCCATGGCGACGGTGATGTCATAATTGGTTGCCATGGCGACGGTGATGTCATAATTGGTTGCCATGGCGACAATAATGTCATAATTGGTTGCCATGGCGACGATGATGCCTTAATACGTTGACATGGCGATGATGTCATAATTGGTTGCCATGGCGACGGTGATGTCATAATTGGTTTCCATGGCGACGATGATGCCTTAATACGTTGCATGGCGATGATGTCATAATTGGTTGCCATGGCAAAGATGATGCCTTAATACGTTGCCATGGCGACGGTGATGTCATAATTTGTTGCCATGGTGATGATGTCATGCCATGGCGACGGTGATGTCATAATTGGTTGCTATGGCAACGATGATGTCATAATTGGTTGCCATGGAGACTATGATGCCTTAATACGTTGACATGGCGACGGTGATATCATTGGTTGCCATGGCGACGGTGATGTCATAATTGGTTGCCATGGCGACGTTGATGTCATAATTTGTTGCCATGGCAATGATGATGTCATAATTGGTTGCCATGGCGACGGTGATGTCATAATTGGTTGCTATGGCGACGATGATGTCATAATTGGTTGCCATGGAGACGATGATGCCTTAATACGTTGCCATGGTGACGGTGATATCATAATTGGTTGCCATGGCGACGGTGATGTCATAATTGGTTGCCATGGCGACGGTGATGCCTTGATACGTTGCCATGGCGACGGTGATGTCGTAATTGGTTGCCATGGCGACGGTGATGTCATAATTGGTTGCCATGGCGACGGTGATGTCATAATTGGTTGCCATGGTGATGATGCCTTAATACGTTGCCATGGCGACGGTGATGTCATAATTGGTTGCCATGGCGACAATGATGCCTTAATACATTGCCATGGCGATGATGTCATAATTGGTTGCCATGGTGACGGTGATGTCATAATTGGTTGCCATGGCGACGATGATGCCTTAATACGTTCCCATGGCGATGATGTCATAATTGGTTGCCATGGCAACGGTGATGTCATAATTGGTTGCCATGGCGACGATGATGACTTAATACGTTGACATGGCGATGATGTCATAATTGGTTTCCATGGCGACGGTGATGTCATAATTTTTTGCCATGGCGACGGTGATGTCATAATTGGTTGCCATGGCGATGATGTCATAATTGGTTGCCATGGCGACGGTGATGTCATAATTGGTTGCCATGGCGACGATGATGCCTTAATACATTGCCATGGCGATGATGTCATAATTGGTTGCCATGGCGACGGTGATGTCATAATTGGTTGCCATGGCGACGGTGATGTCATAATTGGTTGCCATGGCAATGATGTCATAATTGGTTGCCATGGCGACGGTGATGTCATAATTGGTTGCCATGGCGACGATGATGCCTTAATACGTTGCCATGGCGATGATGTCATAATTGGTTGCCATGGCGACGGTGATGTCATAATTGGTTGCCATGGCGACGGTGATGTCATAATTGGTTGCCATGGCGACAATGATTTCATAATTGGTTGCCATGGCGACGATGATGCCTTAATACGTTGACATGGCGATGATGTCATAATTGGTTGCCATGGCGACGGTGATGTCATAATTGGTTGCCATGGCGACGATGATGCCTTAATACGTTGCCATGGCGATGATGTCATAATTGGTTGCCATGGCGACGGTGATGTCATAATTGGTTGCCATGGCGACGGTGATGTCATAATTGGTTGCCATGGCGACAATGATGTCATAATTGGTTGCCATGGCGACGATGATGCCTTAATACGTTGACATGGCGATGATGTCATAATTGGTTGCCATGGTGACGGTGATGTCATAATTGGTTGCCATGGCGACGATGATGCCTTAATACGTTGCCATGGCGATGATGTCATAATTGGTTGCCATGGCGATGATGATGCCTTAATACGTTGCCATGGCGACGGTGATGTCATAATTTGTTGCCATGTCGATGATGTTGTCATAATTGGTTGCCATGGCGACGGTGATGTCATAATTGGTTGCTATGGCTACGATGATGTCATAATTGGTTGCCATGGAGACTATGATGCCTTAATACGTTGCCATGGCGACGGTGATATCATTGGTTGCCATGGCTACGGTGATGTCATAATTGGTTGCCATGGCGGTGATGTCATAATTGGTTGCCATGGTGACGGTGATGTCATAATTGGTTGCCATGGCGACGATGATGCCTTAATACGTTGCCATGATGATGATGTCATAATTGGTTGCCATGGCGATGGTGATGTCATAATTGGTTGCCATGGCGATGGTGATGTCATAATTGGTTGCCATGGCGACAATAATGTCATAATTGGTTGCCATGGTGACGATGATGCCTTAATACGTTGACATGGCGATGATGTCATAATTGGTTGCCATGGCGACGGTGATGTCATAATTGGTTTCCATGGCGACGATGATGCCTTAATACGTTGCATGGCGATGATGTCATAATTGGTTGCCATGGCAAAGATGATGCCTTAATACGTTGCCATGGCGACGGTGATGTCATAATTTGTTGCCATGGTGATGATGATGTCATACCATGGCGACGGTGATGTCATAATTGGTTGCCATGGCGACGATGATGTCATAATTGGTTGCCATGGAGACGATGATGCCTTAATACGTTGCCATGGCGATGATGTCATAAATGGTTGCCATGGCGACGGTGATGTAATAATTGATTGCCATGGCGACGATTATGCCTTAATACGTTGCCATGGCGATGATGTCATAATTGGTTGCCATGGCGACGGTGATGTCATAATTGGTTGCCATGGCGACGGTGATGTCATAATTGGTTGCCATGGCGACAATGATGTCATAATTGGTTGCCATGGCGACGATGATGCCTTAATATGTTGCCATGGCGATGATGTCATAATTGGTTGCCATGGCGACGGTGATGTCATAATTGGTTGCCATGGTGACGGTGATGTCATAATTGGTTGCCATGGCGACAATGATGTCATAATTGGTTGCCATGGTGACGATGATGCCTTAATACGTTGCCATGGCGATGATGTCATAATTGGTTGCCATGGCGACGATGATGCCTTAATACGTTGCCATGGCGATGATGTCATAATTGGTTGCCATGGTGACGGTGATGTAATAATTGGTTGCCATGGCGATGTTGATGTCATAATTCTTTGCCATGGCGACAATGATGTCATGATTGGTTGCCATGGCGACGATGATGCCTTAATATGTTGCCATGGCGACGGTGATGTCATAATTTGTTGCCATGGCGATGATGATGTCATAATTGGTTGCCATGGCGACGGTGATGTCATAATTGGTTGCCATGGCGACGATGATGCCTTAATACGTTGCCATGGCAATGATGTCATAAATGGTTGCCATGGCGACGGTGATGTCATAATTCGTTTGCCATGGTGACGGTGATGTCATAATTGGTTGCCATGGTGACGGTGATGTCATAATTGGTTGCCATGGTGACGGTGATGTCATAATTGGTTGCCATGACGATGATGATGTCATAATTGGTTGCCATGGCGATGATGTCATAATTGGTTGCCATGGTGATTATGTCATAATTGGTTGCCATGGCGACGATGATACCTTAATACGTTGCCATGGCGATGAAGTCATAATTGGTTGCCATGGCGATGATGATGTCATAATAGGTTGCCATGGCGACGGTGAGGTCATAATTGGTTGCCATGGCGATGATGTCATAATAGGTTGCCATGGCGATGATGTCATAATAGGTTGCCATGGCGACGGTGATGTCATAATTGGTTGCCATGGCAACGGTGATGTAATAATTGGTTGCCATGGCGACGATGATGCCTTAATACGTTGCCATGGCGACGATGATGCCTTAATATGTTGCCATGGCGACGGTGATGTCATAATTGGTTGCCATGGCGACGGTGATGTCATAATTGGTTGCATTGGCGACGGTGATGTCATAATTGGTTGCCATGACGATGATGATGTCATAATTGGTTGCCATGGCGATGATGTCATAATTGGTTGCCATGGCGATGGTGATGTCATAATTGGTTGCCATGGCGACGATGATGCCTTAATACGTTGCCATGGCGACGGTGATGTCATAATTGGTTGCCATGGCGACGATGATGCCTTAATACGTTGCCATGGCGATGATGTCATAATTGGTTGCCATGGCGACGGTGATGTCATAATTGGTTGCCATGGCGACGATGATGCCTTAATACGTTGCCATGGCGATGATGTCATAATTGGTTGCCATGGCGACGATGATGCCTTAATACGTTGCCATGGTGACTGTGATGTCATAGTTTGTTGCCATGGCGATGATGATGTCATAATTGTTTGCCATGGCGACGGTGATGTCATAATTGGTTGCCATGGCGACGGTGATGTCATAATTGGTTGCCATGGCGACGATGATGCCTTAATACGTTGCCATGGCGATGATGTCATAATTGGTTGCCATGGCGACGGTGATGTCATAATTGGTTGCCATGGCGACGGTGATGTCATAATTGGTTGCCATGGCGACAATGATTTCATAAATGGTTGCCATGGCGACGATGATGCCTTAATACGTTGACATGGCGATGATGTCATAATTGGTTGCCATGGCAACGGTGATGTCATAATTGGTTGCCATGGCGACGGTTATGTCATAATTGGCTGCCATGGCGACAATGATGTCATAATTGGTTGCCATGGCGACGATGATGCCTTAATACGTTGACATGGCGATGATGTCATAATTGGTTGCCATGGTGACGGTGATGTCATAATTGGTTGCCATTGCGACGATGATGCCTTAATACGTTGCCATGGCGATTATGTCATAATTGGTTGCCATGGAGATGATGATGCCTTAATACATTGCCATGGCGACGGTGATGTCATAATTTGTTGCCATGTCGATGATGATGTCATAATTGGTTGCCATGGCGACGGTGATGTCATAATTGGTTGCTATGGCGACGATGATGTCATAATTGGTTGCCATGGAGACTATGATGCCTTAATACGTTGCCATGGCGACGGTGATATCATTGGTTGCCATGGCTACGGTGATGTCATAATTGGTTGCCATGGCGGTGATGTCATAATTGGTTGCCATGGCGACGGTAATGTCATAATTGGTTGCCATGGCGACGATGATGCCTTAATACGTTGCCATGGCGATGATGTCATAATTGGTTGCCATGGTGACGGTGATGTCATAACTGGTTGCCATGGCGACGATGATGCCTTGATACGTTGCCATGGCGATGATGTCATAATTGGTTGCCATGGCAACGGTGATGTCATAATTGGTTGCCATGGCGACGATGATGCCTTAATACGTTGACATGGCGATGATGTCATAATTGGTTGCCATGGCGACGGTGATGTCATAATTTTTTGCCATGGCGACGGTGATGTCATAATTGGTTGCCATGGCGATAATGTCATAATTGGTTGCCATGGCGACGGTGATGTCATAATTGGTTGCCATGGCGACGATGATGCCTTAATACGTTGCCATGGCGATGATGTCATAATTGGTTGCCATGGCGACGGTGATGTCATAATTGGTTGCCATGGCGACTGTGATGTCATAATTGGTTGCCATGGCGACAATGATTTCATAATTGGTTGCCATGGCGACGATGATGCCTTAATACGTTGACATGGCGATGATGTCATAATTGGTTGCCATGGCGACGCTGATGTCACAATTGGTTGCCATGGCGACGATGATGCCTTAATACGTTGCCATGGCGATGATGTCATAATTGGTTGCCATGGCGACGGTGATGTCATAATTGGTTGCCATGGCGACGGTGATGTCATAATTGGTTGCCATGGCGACAATGATGTCATAATTGGTTGCCATGGCGACGATGATGCCTTAATACGTTGACAAGGCGATGATTTCATAATTGGTTGCCATGGCGACGGTGATGTCATAATTGGTTGCCATGGCGACGATGATGCCTTAATACGTTGCCATGGCGATGATGTCATAATTGGTTGCCATGGCGATGATGATGCCTTAATACGTTGCCATGGCGACGGTGATGTCATAATTTGTTGCCATGGCGATGATGATGTCATAATTGGTTGCCATGGCGATGGTGATGTCATAATTGGTTGCTATGGCGACGATGATGTCATAATTGGTTGCCATGGAGACTATGATGCCTTAATACGTTGCCATGGCGACGGTGATATCATTGGTTGCCATGGCGACGGTGATGTCATAATTAGTTGCCATGGCGATGATGTCATAATTGGTTGCCATGGCGACGGTGATGTCATAATTGGTTGCCATGGCGACGATGATGCCTTAATACGTTGCCATGGTGATGATGTCATAATTGGTTGCCATGGCGATGGTGATGTCATAATTGGTTGCCATGGCGACGGTGATGTCATAATTGGTTGCCATGGCGACAATGATGTCATAATTGGTTGCCATGGCGACGATGATGCCTTAATACGTTGACATGGCGATGATGTCATAATTGGTTGCCATGGCGACGGTGATGTCATAATTGGTTTCCATGGCGACGATGATGCCTTAATACGTTGCATGGCGATGATGTCATAATTGGTTGCCATGGCAAAGATGATGCCTTAATACGTTGCCATGGCGACGGTGATGTCATAATTTGTTGCCATGGCGATGGTGATGTCATAATTGGTTGCCATGGCGACGGTGATTTCATAATTGGTTGCTCTGGCGACGATGATGTCATAATTGGTTGCCATGGAGATGATGATGCCTTAATACGTTGCCATGTCGATTATGTCATAAATGGTTGCCATGGCGACGGTGATGTCATAATTGGTTGCCATGGCGACGATTATGCCTTAATACGTTGCCATGGCGATGATGTCATAATTGGTTGCCATGGCGATGGTGAAGTCATAATTGGTTGCCATGGCGACGGTGATGTCACAATTGGTTGCCATGGCGACAATGATGTCATAATTGGTTGCCATGGCGACGATGATGCCTTAATACGTTGCCATGGCGATGATGTCATAATTGGTTGCCATGGCGACGGTGATGTCATAATTGGTTGCCATGGCGACGGTGATGTCATAATTGGTTGCCATGGCGATGATGTCATAATTTGTTGCCATGGCGACGGTGATGTCATAATTGGTTACCATGGCGACGATGATGCCTTAATACATTGCCATGGCGATGATGCCTTAATACATTGCCATGGCGATGATGTCATAATTGGTTGCCATGGCGACGGTGATGTCATAATTGGTTGCCATGGCGACGATGATGCCTTAATACGTTGCCATGGCGATGATGTCATAATTGGTTGCCATGGCGACGATCATGCCTTAATACGTTGCCATGGCGATGATGTCATAATTGGTTGCCATGGCGACGGTGATGTCATAATTAGTTGCCATAGCGACGGTGATGTCATAATTGGTTGCCATGGCGATGATGATGCCTTAATACGTTGCCATGGCGACGGTGATATCATAATTGGTTGCCATGGTGACGGTGATGTCATAATTGGTTGCCATGGCGACGGTGATGTCATAATTGGTTGCCATGGCGACGATGATGCCTTAATACGTTGCCATGGCGATGATGTCATATTTGGTTGCCATGGCGATGGTGATGTCATAATTGGTTGCCATGGCGACGTGATGTCATAATTGGTTGCCATGGCGATGATGTCATAATTGGTTGCCATGGCGACGGTGATGTCATAATTGGTTGCCATGGCGACGATGATGCCTTAATATGTTGCCATGGCGATGATGTCATAATTGGTTGCCATGGCGACGATGATGCCTTAATACGTTGCCATGGCAACGGTGATGTCATAATTGGTTGACATGGCGACTATGATGCCTTAATACGTTGCCATGGCGATGATGTCATAATTGGTTGCCATGGCGACGGTGATGTCATAATTGGTTAACATGGCGACGGTAATGTCATAATTGGTTGACATGGCGATGATGTCATAATTGGTTGCCATGGCGATGATGATGCTTTAATACGTTGCCATGGCGACGATGAAGTCATAATTGGTTGCCATGGCGACGATGATGTCATAATTGGTTGCCATGGCGATTATGTCATAATTGGTTGCCATGGCGATGATGATGTCATAATTGGTTGCCATGGCGATGATGTCATAATTGGTTGCCATGGCGATGATGTCATAATTGGTTGCCATGACGATGATGTCATAATTGGTTGCCATGGTGACGATGATGCCTTAACACGTTGCCATGGCGACGGTGATGTCATAATTGGTTGCAATGGCGACGGTGATGTCATAATTGGTTGCCATGGCGACGATGATGTCTTAATACGTTGCCATGGCGACGGTGATGTCATTATTGGTTGCCATGGCGACGGTGATATCATAACTGGTTGCCATGGTGACGATGATGTCATAATTGGTTGCCATGGCGACGATGATGCCTTAATACGTTGCCATGGCGATGATGTCATAATTGGTTTCCATGACGACGGTGATGTCATAATTGGTTGCCATGGCGACGATGATGCCTTAATACATTGCCATGGCGACGGTGATGTCATAATTGGTTGCCATGGCGATGATGTCATACTTGGTTGCCATGGCGACGGTGATGTCATAATTGGTTGCAATGGTGACGATGATGTCATAATTGGTTGCCATGGCGATGGTGATGTCATAATTGGTTGCCATGGCGATGATGATGTCATAATTGGTTGCCATGTCGACGATGATGCCTTAATACGTTCCCATGGCGATGATGTCATAATTGTTTGCCATGGCGACGATCATGCCTTAATACATTGCCATGGCGATGATGTCATAATTGGTTGCCATGGCGACGGTGATGTCATAATTGGTTGCCATAGCGACGGTGATGTCATAATTGGTTGCCATGGCGACGATGATGCCTTAATACGTTGCCATGGCGACGGTGATATCATAATTGGTTGCCATGGCGACGGAGATGTCATAATTGGTTGCCATGGCGACGATGATGCCTTAATACGTTGCCATGGTGATGATGTCATAATTGGTTGCCATGGCGACGGTGATGTCATAATTGGTTGCCATGGCGACGATGATGCCTTAATACGTTGCCATGGTGATGATGTCATAATTGGTTGCCATGGCGACGGTGATGTCATAATTGGCTGCCATGGCGACGGTGATGTCATAATTGGTTGCCATGGCGATGATGTCATAATTGGTTGCCATGGCGACGGTGATGTCATAATTTGTTGCCATGGCGACGATGATGCCTTAATACGTTGCCATGGCGATGATGTCATAATTGGTTGCCATGGCGACAATGATGCCTTAATACGTTGCCATGGCAACGGTGATGTCATAATTGGTTGCCTTTTCGACGATGATGCCTTAATACGTTGCCATGGCGATGATGTCATAATTGGTTGCCATGGCGACGGTGATGTCATAATTGGTTGCCATGGCGACGGTGATGTCATAATTGGTTGCCATGGCGACAATAATGTCATAATTGGTTGCCATGGCGACGATGATGCCTTAATACGTTGACATGGCGATGATGTCATAATTGGTTGCCATGGCGACGGTGATGTCATAATTGGTTTCCATGGCGACGATGATGCCTTAATACGTTGCATGGCGATGATGTCATAATTGGTTGCCATGGCAAAGATGATGCCTTAATACGTTGCCATGGCGACGGTGATGTCATAATTTGTTGCCATGGTGATGATGTCATGCCATGGCGACGGTGATGTCATAATTGGTTGCTATGGCAACGATGATGTCATAATTGGTTGCCATGGAGACTATGATGCCTTAATACGTTGACATGGCGACGGTGATATCATTGGTTGCCATGGCGACGGTGATGTCATAATTGGTTGCCATGGCGACGTTGATGTCATAATTTGTTGCCATGGCAATGATGATGTCATAATTGGTTGCCATGGCGACGGTGATGTCATAATTGGTTGCTATGGCGACGATGATGTCATAATTGGTTGCCATGGAGACGATGATGCCTTAATACGTTGCCATGGTGACGGTGATATCATAATTGGTTGCCATGGCGACGGTGATGTCATAATTGGTTGCCATGGCGACGGTGATGCCTTGATACGTTGCCATGGCGACGGTGATGTCGTAATTGGTTGCCATGGCGACGGTGATGTCATAATTGGTTGCCATGGCGACGGTGATGTCATAATTGGTTGCCATGGCGATGATGCCTTAATACGTTGCCATGGCGACGGTGATGTCATAATTGGTTGCCATGGCGACAATGATGCCTTAATACATTGCCATGGCGATGATGTCATAATTGGTTGCCATGGTGACGGTGATGTCATAATTGGTTGCCATGGCGACGATGATGCCTTAATACGTTCCCATGGCGATGATGTCATAATTGGTTGCCATGGCAACGTTGATGTCATAATTGGTTGCCATGGCGACGATGATGACTTAATACGTTGACATGGCGATGATGTCATAATTGGTTTCCATGGCGACGGTGATGTCATAATTTTTTGCCATGGCGACGGTGATGTCATAATTGGTTGCCATGGCGATGATGTCATAATTGGTTGCCATGGCGACGGTGATGTCATAATTGGTTGCCATGGCGACGATGATGCCTTAATACATTGCCATGGCGATGATGTCATAATTGGTTGCCATGGCGACGGTGATGTCATAATTGGTTGCCATGGCGACGGTGATGTCATAATTGGTTGCCATGGCAATGATGTCATAATTGGTTGCCATGGCGACGGTGATGTCATAATTGGTTGCCATGGCGACGATGATGCCTTAATACGTTGCCATGGCGATGATGTCATAATTGGTTGCCATGGCGACGGTGATGTCATAATTGGTTGCCATGGCGACGGTGATGTCATAATTGGTTGCCATGGCGACAATGATTTCATAATTGGTTGCCATGGCGACGATGATGCCTTAATACGTTGACATGGCGATGATGTCATAATTGGTTGCCATGGCGACGGTGATGTCATAATTGGTTGCCATGGCGACGATGATGCCTTAATACGTTGCCATGGCGATGATGTCATAATTGGTTGCCATGGCGACGGTGATGTCATAATTGGTTGCCATGGTGACTGTGATGTCATAATTGGTTGCCATGGCGACAATGATGTCATAATTGGTTGCCATGGCGACGATGATGCCTTAATACGTTGACATGGCGATGATGTCATAATTGGTTGCCATGGCGACGATGATGTCATAATTGGTTGCCATGGCGATTATGTCATAATTGGTTGCCATGGCGATGATGATGTCATAATTGGTTGCCATGGCGATGATGTCATAATTGGTTGCCATGGCGATGATGTCATAATTGGTTGCCATGACGATGATGTCATAATTGGTTGCCATGGTGACGATGATGCCTTAACACGTTGCCATGGCGACGGTGATGTCATAATTGGTTGCAATGGCGACGGTGATGTCATAATTGGTTGCCATGGCGACGATGATGTCTTAATACGTTGCCATGGCGACGGTGATGTCATTATTGGTTGCCATGGCGACGGTGATATCATAACTGGTTGCCATGGTGACGATGATGTCATAATTGGTTGCCATGGCGACGATGATGCCTTAATACGTTGCCATGGCGATGATGTCATAATTGGTTTCCATGGCGACGGTGATGTCATAATTGGTTGCCATGGCGACGATGATGCCTTAATACATTGCCATGGCGACGGTGATGTCATAATTGGTTGCCATGGCGATGATGTCATACTTGGTTGCCATGGCGACGGTGATGTCATAATTGGTTGCAATGGTGACGATGATGTCATAATTGGTTGCCATGGCGATGGTGATGTCATAATTGGTTGCCATGGCGATGATGATGTCATAATTGGTTGCCATGTCGACGATGATGCCTTAATACGTTCCCATGGCGATGATGTCATAATTGTTTGCCATGGCGACGATCATGCCTTAATACATTGCCATGGCGATGATGTCATAATTGGTTGCCATGGCAACGGTGATGTCATAATTGGTTGCCATAGCGACGGTGATGTCATAATTGGTTGCCATGGCGACGATGATGCCTTAATACGTTGCCATGGCGACGGTGATATCATAATTGGTTGCCATGGCGACGGAGATGTCATAATTGGTTGCCATGGCGACGGTGATGTCATAATTGGTTGCCATGGCGACGATGATGCCTTAATACGTTGCCATGGTGATGATGTCATAATTGGTTGCCATGGCGACGGTGATGTCATAATTGGCTGCCATGGCGACGGTGATGTCATAATTGGTTGCCATGGCGATGATGTCATAATTGGTTGCCATGGCGACGGTGATGTCATAATTTGTTGCCATGGCGACGATGATGCCTTAATACGTTGCCATGGCGATGATGTCATAATTGGTTGCCATGGCGACAATGATGCCTTAATACGTTGCCATGGCAACGGTGATGTCATAATTGGTTGCCTTTTCGACGATGATGCCTTAATACGTTGCCATGGCGATGATGTCATAATTGGTTGCCATGGCGACGGTGATGTCATAATTGGTTGCCATGGCGACGGTGATGTCATAATTGGTTGCCATGGCGACAATAATGTCATAATTGGTTGCCATGGCGACGATGATGCCTTAATACGTTGACATGGCGATGATGTCATAATTGGTTGCCATGGCGACGGTGATGTCATAATTGGTTTCCATGGCGACGATGATGCCTTAATACGTTGCATGGCGATGATGTCATAATTGGTTGCCATGGCAAAGATGATGCCTTAATACGTTGCCATGGCGACGGTGATGTCTTAATTTGTTGCCATGGTGATGATGTCATGCCATGGCGACGGTGATGTCATAATTGGTTGCTATGGCAACGATGATGTCATAATTGGTTGCCATGGAGACTATGATGCCTTAATACGTTGACATGGCGACGGTGATATCATTGGTTGCCATGGCGACGGTGATGTCATAATTGGTTGCCATGGCGACGTTGATGTCATAATTTGTTGCCATGGCAATGATGATGTCATAATTGGTTGCCATGGCGACGGTGATGTCATAATTGGTTGCTATGGCGACGATGATGTCATAATTGGTTGCCATGGAGACGATGATGCCTTAATACGTTGCCATGGTGACGGTGATATCATAATTGGTTGCCATGGCGACGGTGATGTCATAATTGGTTGCCATGGCGACGGTGATGCCTTGATACGCTGCCATGGCGACGGTGATGTCGTAATTGGTTGCCATGGCGACGGTGATGTCATAATTGGTTGCCATGGCGACGGTGATGTCATAATTGGTTGCCATGGCGATGATGCCTTAATACGTTGCCATGGCGACGGTGATGTCATAATTGGTTGCCATGGCGACAATGATGCCTTAATACATTGCCATGGCGATGATGTCATAATTGGTTGCCATGGTGACGGTGATGTCATAATTGGTTGCCATGGCGACGATGATGCCTTAATACGTTCCCATGGCGATGATGTCATAATTGGTTGCCATGGCAACGGTGATGTCATAATTGGTTGCCATGGCGACGATGATGACTTAATACGTTGACATGGCGATGATGTCATAATTGGTTTCCATGGCGACGGTGATGTCATAATTTTTTGCCATGGCGACGGTGATGTCATAATTGGTTGCCATGGCGATGATGTCATAATTGGTTGCCATGGCGACGGTGATGTCATAATTGGTTGCCATGGCGACGATGATGCCTTAATACGTTGCCATGGCGATGATGTCATAATTGGTTGCCATGGCGACGGTGATGTCATAATTGGTTGCCATGGCGACGGTGATGTCATAATTGGTTGCCATGGCGACAATGATTTCATAATTGGTTGCCATGGCGACGATGATGCCTTAATACGTTGACATGGCGATGATGTCATAATTGGTTGCCATGGCGACGGTGATGTCACAATTGGTTGCCATGGCGACGATGATGCCTTAATACGTTGCCATGGCGATGATGTCATAATTGGTTGCCATGGCGACGGTGATGTCATAATTGGTTGCCATGGCGACTGTGATGTCATAATTGGTTGCCATGGCGACAATGATGTCATAATTGGTTGACATGGCGACGATGATGCCTTAATACGTTGACATGGCGATGATGTCATAATTGGTTGCCATGGTGACGGTGATGTCATAATTGGTTTTCATGGCGACGATGATGCCTTAATACGTTGCCATGGCGATGATGTCATAATTGGTTGCCATGGCGATGATGATGCCTTAATACGTTGCCATGGCGACGGTGATGTCATAATTTGTTGCCATGTCGATGATGATGTCATAATTGGTTGCCATGGCGACGGTGATGTCATAATTGGTTGCTATGGCTACGATGATGTCATAATTGGTTGCCATGGAGACTATGATGCCTTAATACGTTGCCATGGCGACGGTGATATCATTGGTTGCCATGGCTACGGTGATGTCATAATTGGTTGCCATGGCGGTGATGTCATAATTGGTTGCCATGGTGACGGTGATGTCATAATTGGTTGCCATGGCGACGATGATGCCTTAATACGTTGCCATGATGATGATGTCATAATTGGTTGCCATGGCGATGGTGATGTCATAATTGGTTGCCATGGCGACGGTGATGTCATAATTGGTTGCCATGGCGACAATAATGTCATAATTGGTTGCCATGGCGACGATGATGCCTTAATACGTTGACATGGCGATGATGTCATAATTGGTTGCCATGGCGACGGTGATGTCATAATTGGTTTCCATGGCGACGATGATGCCTTAATACGTTGCATGGCGATGATGTCATAATTGGTTGCCATGGCAAAGATGATGCCTTAATACGTTGCCATGGCGACGGTGATGTCATAATTTGTTGCCATGGTGATGATGATGTCATACCATGGCGACGGTGATGTCATAATTGGTTGCCATGGCGACGATGATGTCATAATTGGTTGCCATGGAGACGATGATGCCTTAATACGTTGCCATGGCGATGATGTCATAAATGGTTGCCATGGCGACGGTGATGTCATAATTGATTGCCATGGCGACGATTATGCCTTAATACGTTGCCATGGCGATGATGTCATAATTGGTTGCCATGGCGACGGTGATGTCATAATTGGTTGCCATGGCGACGGTGATGTCATAATTGGTTGCCATGGCGACAATGATGTCATAATTGGTTGCCATGGCGACGATGATGCCTTAATATGTTGCCATGGCGATGATGTCATAATTGGTTGCCATGGCGACGGTGATGTCATAATTGGTTGCCATGGTGACGGTGATGTCATAATTGGTTGCCATGGCGACAATGATGTCATAATTGGTTGCCATGGTGACGATGATGCCTTAATACGTTGCCATGGCTATGATGTCATAATTGGTTGCCATGGCGACGGTGATGTCATAATTGGTTGCCATGGCGACGATGATGCCTTAATACGTTGCCATGGCGATGATGTCATAATTGGTTGCCATGGTGACGGTGATGTAATAATTGGTTGCCATGGCGATGTTGATGTCATAATTCTTTGCCATGGCGACAATGATGTCATGATTGGTTGCCATGGCGACGATGATGCCTTAATATGTTGCCATGGCGACGGTGATGTCATAATTTGTTGCCATGGCGATGATGATGTCATAATTGGTTGCCATGGCGACGGTGATGTCATAATTGGTTGCCATGGCGACGATGATGCCTTAATACGTTGCCATGGCAATGATGTCATAAATGGTTGCCATGGCGACGGTGATGTCATAATTCGTTTGCCATGGTGACGGTGATGTCATAATTGGTTGCCATGGTGACGGTGATGTCATAATTGGTTGCCATGGCGACGGTGATGTCATAATTGGTTGCCATGACGATGATGATGTCATAATTGGTTGCCATGGCGATGATGTCATAATTGGTTGCCATGGCGATTATGTCATAATTGGTTGCCATGGCGACGATGATACCTTAATACGTTGCCATGGCGATGAAGTCATAATTGGTTGCCATGGCGATGATGATGTCATAATAGGTTGCCATGGCGACGGTGAGGTCATAATTGGTTGCCATGGCGATGATGTCATAATAGGTTGCCATGGCGATGATGTCATAATAGGTTGCCATGGCGACGGTGATGTCATAATTGGTTGCCATGGCGACGGTGATGTAATAATTGGTTGCCATGGCGACGATGATGCCTTAATACGTTGCCATGGCGACGATGATGCCTTAATATGTTGCCATGGCGACGGTGATGTCATAATTGGTTGCCATGGCGACGGTGATGTCATAATTGGTTGCATTGGCGACGGTGATGTCATAATTGGTTGCCATGACGATGATGATGTCATAATTGGTTGCCATGGCGATGATGTCATAATTGGTTGCCATGGCGACGGTGATGTCATAATTGGTTGCCATGGCGACGATGATGCCTTAATACGTTGCCATGGTGATGATGTCATAATTGGTTGCCATGGCGATGGTGATGTCATAATTGGTTGCCATGGCGACGGTGATGTCATAATTGGTTGCCATGGCGACAATGATGTCATAATTGGTTGCCATGGCGACGATGATGCCTTAATACGTTGACATGGCGATGATGTCATAATTGGTTGCCATGGCGACGGTGATGTCATAATTGGTTTCCATGGCGACGATGATGCCTTAATACGTTGCATGGCGATGATGTCATAATTGGTTGCCATGGCAAAGATGATGCCTTAATACGTTGCCATGGCGACGGTGATGTCATAATTTGTTGCCATGGCGATGGTGATGTCATAATTGGTTGCCATGGCGACGGTGATTTCATAATTGGTTGCTCTGGCGACGATGATGTCATAATTGGTTGCCATGGAGATGATGATGCCTTAATACGTTGCCATGTCGATTATGTCATAAATGGTTGCCATGGCGACGGTGATGTCATAATTGGTTGCCATGGCGACGATTATGCCTTAATACGTTGCCATGGCGATGATGTCATAATTGGTTGCCATGGCGATGGTGAAGTCATAATTGGTTGCCATGGCGACGGTGATGTCACAATTGGTTGCCATGGCGACAATGATGTCATAATTGGTTGCCATGGCGACGATGATGCCTTAATACGTTGCCATGGCGATGATGTCATAATTGGTTGCCATGGCGACGGTGATGTCATAATTGGTTGCCATGGCGACGGTGATGTCATAATTGGTTGCCATGGCGATGATGTCATAATTTGTTGCCATGGCGACGGTGATGTCATAATTGGTTACCATGGCGACGATGATGCCTTAATACATTGCCATGGCGATGATGCCTTAATACATTGCCATGGAGATGATGTCATAATTGGTTGCCATGGCGACGGTGATGTCATAATTGGTTGCCATGGCGACGATGATGCCTTAATACGTTGCCATGGCGATGATGTCATAATTGGTTGCCATGGCGACGATCATGCCTTAATACGTTGCCATGGCGATGATGTCATAATTGGTTGCCATGGCGACGGTGATGTCATAATTAGTTGCCATAGCGACGGTGATGTCATAATTGGTTGCCATGGCGACGATGATGCCTTAATACGTTGCCATGGCGACGGTGATATCATAATTGGTTGCCATGGTGACGGTGATGTCATAATTGGTTGCCATGGCGACGGTGATGTCATAATTGGTTGCCATGGCGACGATGATGCCTTAATACGTTGCCATGGCGATGATGTCATATTTGGTTGCCATGGCGATGGTGATGTCATAATTGGTTGCCATGGCGACGTGATGTCATAATTGGTTGCCATGGCGATGATGTCATAATTGGTTGCCATGGCGACGGTGATGTCATAATTGGTTGCCATGGCGACGATGATGCCTTAATATGTTGCCATGGCGATGATGTCATAATTGGTTGCCATGGCGACGATGATGCCTTAATACGTTGCCATGGCAACGGTGATGTCATAATTGGTTGACATGGCGACTATGATGCCTTAATACGTTGCCATGGCGATGATGTCATAATTGGTTGCCATGGCGACGGTGATGTCATAATTGGTTAACATGGCGACGGTAATGTCATAATTGGTTGACATGGCGATGATGTCATAATTGGTTGCCATGGCGATGATGATGCTTTAATACATTGCCATGGCGACGATGAAGTCATAATTGGTTGCCATGGCGACGATGATGTCATAATTGGTTGCCATGGCGATTATGTCATAATTGGTTGCCATGGCGATGATGATGTCATAATTGGTTGCCATGGCGATGATGTCATAATTGGTTGCCATGGCGATGATGTCATAATTGGTTGCCATGACGATGATGTCATAATTGGTTGCCATGGTGACGATGATGCCTTAACACGTTGCCATGGCGACGGTGATGTCATAATTGGTTGCAATGGCGACGGTGATGTCATAATTGGTTGCCATGGCGACGATGATGTCTTAATACGTTGCCATGGCGACGGTGATGTCATTATTGGTTGCCATGGCGACGGTGATATCATAATTGGTTGCCATGGTGACGATGATGTCATAATTGGTTGCCATGGCGACGATGATGCCTTAATACGTTGCCATGGCGATGATGTCATAATTGGTTTCCATGGCGACGGTGATGTCATAATTGGTTGCCATGGCGACGATGATGCCTTAATACATTGCCATGGCGACGGTGATGTCATAATTGGTTGCCATGGCGATGATGTCATACTTGGTTGCCATGGCGACGGTGATGTCATAATTGGTTGCAATGGTGACGATGATGTCATAATTGGTTGCCATGGCGATGGTGATGTCATAATTGGTTGCCATGGCGATGATGATGTCATAATTGGTTGCCATGTCGACGATGATGCCTTAATACGTTCCCATGGCGATGATGTCATAATTGTTTGCCATGGCGACGATCATGCCTTAATACATTGCCATGGCGATGATGTCATAATTGGTTGCCATGGCGACGGTGATGTCATAATTGGTTGCCATAGCGACGGTGATGTCATAATTGGTTGCCATGGCGACGATGATGCCTTAATACGTTGCCATGGCGACGGTGATATCATAATTGGTTGCCATGGCGACGGAGATGTCATAATTGGTTGCCATGGCGACGGTGATGTCATAATTGGTTGCCATGGCGACGATGATGCCTTAATACGTTGCCATGGTGATGATGTCATAATTGGTTGCCATGGCTACGGTGATGTCATAATTGGCTGCCATGGCGACGGTGATGTCATAATTGGTTGCCATGGCGATGATGTCATAATTGGTTGCCATGGCGACGGTGATGTCATAATTTGTTGCCATGGCGACGATGATGCCTTAATACGTTGCCATGGCGATGATGTCATAATTGGTTGCCATGGCGACAATGATGCCTTAATACGTTGCCATGGCAACGGTGATGTCATAATTGGTTGCCTTTTCGACGATGATGCCTTAATACGTTGCCATGGCGATGATGTCATAATTGGTTGCCATGGCGACGGTGATGTCATAATTGGTTGCCATGGCGACGGTGATGTCATAATTGGTTGCCATGGCGACAATAATGTCATAATTGGTTGCCATGGCGACGATGATGCCTTAATACGTTGACATGGCGATGATGTCATAATTGGTTGCCATGGCGACGGTGATGTCATAATTGGTTTCCATGGCGACGATGATGCCTTAATACGTTGCATGGCGATGATGTCATAATTGGTTGCCATGGCAAAGATGATGCCTTAATACGTTGCCATGGCGACGGTGATGTCATAATTTGTTGCCATGGTGATGATGTCATGCCATGGAGACGGTGATGTCATAATTGGTTGCTATGGCAACGATGATGTCATAATTGGTTGCCATGGAGACTATGATGCCTTAATACGTTGACATGGCGACGGTGATATCATTGGTTGCCATGGCGACGGTGATGTCATAATTGGTTGCCATGGCGACGTTGATGTCATAATTTGTTGCCATGGCAATGATGATGTCATAATTGGTTGCCATGGCGACGGTGATGTCATAATTGGTTGCTATGGCGACGATGATGTCATAATTGGTTGCCATGGAGACGATGATGCCTTAATACGTTGCCATGGTGACGGTGATATCATAATTGGTTGCCATGGCGACGGTGATGTCATAATTGGTTGCCATGGCGACGGTGATGCCTTGATACGTTGCCATGGCGACGGTGATGTCGTAATTGGTTGCCATGGCGACGGTGATGTCATAATTGGTTGCCATGGCGACGGTGATGTCATAATTGGTTGCCATGGCGATGATGCCTTAATACGTTGCCATGGCGACGGTGATGTCATAATTGGTTGCCATGGCGACAATGATGCCTTAATACATTGCCATGGCGATGATGTCATAATTGGTTGCCATGGTGACGGTGATGTCATAATTGGTTGCCATGGCGACGATGATGCCTTAATACGTTCCCATGGCGATGATGTCATAATTGGTTGCCATGGCAACGGTGATGTCATAATTGGTTGCCATGGCGACGATGATGACTTAATACGTTGACATGGCGATGATGTCATAATTGGTTTCCATGGCGACGGTGATGTCATAATTTTTTGCCATGGCGACGGTGATGTCATAATTGGTTGCCATGGCGATGATGTCATAATTGGTTGCCATGGCGACGGTGATGTCATAATTGGTTGCCATGGCGACGATGATGCCTTAATACATTGCCATGGCGATGATGTCATAATTGGTTGCCATGGCGACGGTGATGTCATAATTGGTTGCCATGGCGACGGTGATGTCATAATTGGTTGCCATGGCAATGATGTCATAATTGGTTGCCATGGCGACGGTGATGTCATAATTGGTTGCCATGGCGACGATGATGCCTTAATACGTTGCCATGGCGATGATGTCATAATTGGTTGCCATGGCGACGGTGATGTCATAATTGGTTGCCATGGCGACGGTGATGTCATAATTGGTTGCCATGGCGACAATGATTTCATAATTGGTTGCCATGGCGACGATGATGCCTTAATACGTTGACATGGCGATGATGTCATAATTGGTTGCCATGGCGACGGTGATGTCATAATTGGTTGCCATGGCGACGATGATGCCTTAATACGTTGCCATGGCGATGATGTCATAATTGGTTGCCATGGCGACGGTGATGTCATAATTGGTTGCCATGGCGACTGTGATGTCATAATTGGTTGCCATGGCGACAATGATGTCATAATTGGTTGCCATGGCGACGATGATGCCTTAATACGTTGACATGGCGATGATGTCATAATTGGTTGCCATGGTGACGGTGATGTCATAATTGGTTGCCATGGCGACGATGATGCCTTAATACGTTGCCATGGCGATGATGTCATAATTGGTTGCCATGGCGATGATGATGCCTTAATACGTTGCCATGGCGACGGTGATGTCATAATTTGTTGCCATGTCGATGATGATGTCATAATTGGTTGCCATGGCGACGGTGATGTCATAATTGGTTGCTATGGCTACGATGATGTCATAATTGGTTGCCATGGAGACTATGATGCCTTAATACGTTGCCATGGCGACGGTGATATCATTGGTTGCCATGGCTACGGTGATGTCATAATTGGTTGCCATGGCGGTGATGTCATAATTGGTTGCCATGGTGACGGTGATGTCATAATTGGTTGCCATGGCGACGATGATGCCTTAATACGTTGCCATGATGATGATGTCATAATTGGTTGCCATGGCGATGGTGATGTCATAATTGGTTGCCATGGCGATGGTGATGTCATAATTGGTTGCCATGGCGACAATAATGTCATAATTGGTTGCCATGGCGACGATGATGCCTTAATACGTTGACATGGCGATGATGTCATAATTGGTTGCCATGGCGACGGTGATGTCATAATTGGTTTCCATGGCGACGATGATGCCTTAATACGTTGCATGGCGATGATGTCATAATTGGTTGCCATGGCAAAGATGATGCCTTAATACGTTGCCATGGCGACGGTGATGTCATAATTTGTTGCCATGGTGATGATGATGTCATACCATGGCGACGGTGATGTCATAATTGGTTGCCATGGCGACGATGATGTCATAATTGGTTGCCATGGAGACGATGATGCCTTAATACGTTGCCATGGCGATGATGTCATAAATGGTTGCCATGGCGACGGTGATGTAATAATTGATTGCCATGGCGACGATTATGCCTTAATACGTTGCCATGGCGATGATGTCATAATTGGTTGCCATGGCGACGGTGATGTCATAATTGGTTGCCATGGCGACGGTGATGTCATAATTGGTTGCCATGGCGACAATGATGTCATAATTGGTTGCCATGGCGACGATGATGCCTTAATATGTTGCCATGGCGATGATGTCATAATTGGTTGCCATGGCGACGGTGATGTCATAATTGGTTGCCATGGTGACGGTGATGTCATAATTGGTTGCCATGGCGACAATGATGTCATAATTGGTTGCCATGGTGACGATGATGCCTTAATACGTTGCCATGGCGATGATGTCATAATTGGTTGCCATGGCGACGGTGATGTCATAATTGGTTGCCATGGCGACGATGATGCCTTAATACGTTGCCATGGCGATGATGTCATAATTGGTTGCCATGGTGACGGTGATGTAATAATTGGTTGCCATGGCGATGTTGATGTCATAATTCTTTGCCATGGCGACAATGATGTCATGATTGGTTGCCATGGCGACGATGATGCCTTAATATGTTGCCATGGCGACGGTGATGTCATAATTTGTTGCCATGGCGATGATGATGTCATAATTGGTTGCCATGGCGACGGTGATGTCATAATTGGTTGCCATGGCGACGATGATGCCTTAATACGTTGCCATGGCAATGATGTCATAAATGGTTGCCATGGCGACGGTGATGTCATAATTCGTTTGCCATGGTGACGGTGATGTCATAATTGGTTGCCATGGTGACGGTGATGTCATAATTGGTTGCCATGGCGACGGTGATGTCATAATTGGTTGCCATGACGATGATGATGTCATAATTGGTTGCCATGGCGATGATGTCATAATTGGTTGCCATGGCGATTATGTCATAATTGGTTGCCATGGCGACGATGATACCTTAATACGTTGCCATGGCGATGAAGTCATAATTGGTTGCCATGGCGATGATGATGTCATAATAGGTTGCCATGGCGACGGTGAGGTCATAATTGGTTGCCATGGCGATGATGTCATAATAGGTTGCCATGGCGATGATGTCATAATAGGTTGCCATGGCGACGGTGATGTCATAATTGGTTGCCATGGCGACGGTGATGTAATAATTGGTTGCCATGGCGACGATGATGCCTTAATACGTTGCCATGGCGACGATGATGCCTTAATATGTTGCCATGGCGACGGTGATGTCATAATTGGTTGCCATGGCGACGGTGATGTCATAATTGGTTGCATTGGCGACGGTGATGTCATAATTGGTTGCCATGACGATGATGATGTCATAATTGGTTGCCATGGCGATGATGTCATAATTGGTTGCCATGGCGATGGTGATGTCATAATTGGTTGCCATGGCGACGATGATGCCTTAATACGTTGCCATGGCGACGGTGATGTCATAATTGGTTGCCATGGCGACGATGATGCCTTAATACGTTGCCATGGCGATGATGTCATAATTGGTTGCCATGGCGACGGTGATGTCATAATTGGTTGCCATGGCGACGATGATGCCTTAATACGTTGCCATGGCGATGATGTCATAATTGGTTGCCATGGCGACGATGATGCCTTAATACGTTGCCATGGTGACTGTGATGTCATAGTTTGTTGCCATGGCGATGATGATGTCATAATTGTTTGCCATGGCGACGGTGATGTCATAATTGGTTGCCATGGCGACGGTGATGTCATAATTGGTTGCCATGGCGACGATGATGCCTTAATACGTTGCCATGGCGATGATGTCATAATTGGTTGCCATGGCGACGGTGATGTCATAATTGGTTGCCATGGCGACGGTGATGTCATAATTGGTTGCCATGGCGACAATGATTTCATAAATGGTTGCCATGGCGACGATGATGCCTTAATACGTTGACATGGCGATGATGTCATAATTGGTTGCCATGGCAACGGTGATGTCATAATTGGTTGCCATGGCGACGGTTATGTCATAATTGGCTGCCATGGCGACAATGATGTCATAATTGGTTGCCATGGCGACGATGATGCCTTAATACGTTGACATGGCGATGATGTCATAATTGGTTGCCATGGTGACGGTGATGTCATAATTGGTTGCCATTGCGACGATGATGCCTTAATACGTTGCCATGGCGATTATGTCATAATTGGTTGCCATGGAGATGATGATGCCTTAATACATTGCCATGGCGACGGTGATGTCATAATTTGTTGCCATGTCGATGATGATGTCATAATTGGTTGCCATGGCGACGGTGATGTCATAATTGGTTGCTATGGCGACGATGATGTCATAATTGGTTGCCATGGAGACTATGATGCCTTAATACGTTGCCATGGCGACGGTGATATCATTGGTTGCCATGGCTACGGTGATGTCATAATTGGTTGCCATGGCGGTGATGTCATAATTGGTTGCCATGGCGACGGTAATGTCATAATTGGTTGCCATGGCGACGATGATGCCTTAATACGTTGCCATGGCGATGATGTCATAATTGGTTGCCATGGTGACGGTGATGTCATAACTGGTTGCCATGGCGACGATGATGCCTTGATACGTTGCCATGGCGATGATGTCATAATTGGTTGCCATGGCAACGGGATGTCATAATTGGTTGCCATGGCGACGATGATGCCTTAATACGTTGACATGGCGATGATGTCATAATTGGTTGCCATGGCGACGGTGATGTCATAATTTTTTGCCATGGCGACGGTGATGTCATAATTGGTTGCCATGGCGATAATGTCATAATTGGTTGCCATGGCGACGGTGATGTCATAATTGGTTGCCATGGCGACGATGATGCCTTAATACGTTGCCATGGCGATGATGTCATAATTGGTTGCCATGGCGACGGTGATGTCATAATTGGTTGCCATGGCGACTGTGATGTCATAATTGGTTGCCATGGCGACAATGATTTCATAATTGGTTGCCATGGCGACGATGATGCCTTAATACGTTGACATGGCGATGATGTCATAATTGGTTGCCATGGCGACGCTGATGTCACAATTGGTTGCCATGGCGACGATGATGCCTTAATACGTTGCCATGGCGATGATGTCATAATTGGTTGCCATGGCGACGGTGATGTCATAATTGGTTGCCATGGCGACGGTGATGTCATAATTGGTTGCCATGGCGACAATGATGTCATAATTGGTTGCCATGGCGACGATGATGCCTTAATACGTTGACAAGGCGATGATTTCATAATTGGTTGCCATGGCGACGGTGATGTCATAATTGGTTGCCATGGCGACGATGATGCCTTAATACGTTGCCATGGCGATGATGTCATAATTGGTTGCCATGGCGATGATGATGCCTTAATACGTTGCCATGGCGACGGTGATGTCATAATTTGTTGCCATGGCGATGATGATGTCATAATTGGTTGCCATGGCGATGGTGATGTCATAATTGGTTGCTATGGCGACGATGATGTCATAATTGGTTGCCATGGAGACTATGATGCCTTAATACGTTGCCATGGCGACGGTGATATCATTGGTTGCCATGGCGACGGTGATGTCATAATTAGTTGCCATGGCGATGATGTCATAATTGGTTGCCATGGCGACGGTGATGTCATAATTGGTTGCCATGGCGACGATGATGCCTTAATACGTTGCCATGGTGATGATGTCATAATTGGTTGCCATGGCGATGGTGATGTCATAATTGGTTGCCATGGCGACGGTGATGTCATAATTGGTTGCCATGGCGACAATGATGTCATAATTGGTTGCCATGGCGACGATGATGCCTTAATACGTAGACATGGCGATGATGTCATAATTGGTTGCCATGGCGACGGTGATGTCATAATTGGTTTCCATGGCGACGATGATGCCTTAATACGTTGCATGGCGATGATGTCATAATTGGTTGCCATGGCAAAGATGATGCCTTAATACGTTGCCATGGCGACGGTGATGTCATAATTTGTTGCCATGGCGATGGTGATGTCATAATTGGTTGCCATGGCGACGGTGATTTCATAATTGGTTGCTCTGGCGACGATGATGTCATAATTGGTTGCCATGGAGATGATGATGCCTTAATACGTTGCCATGTCGATTATGTCATAAATGGTTGCCATGGCGACGGTGATGTCATAATTGGTTGCCATGGCGACGATTATGCCTTAATACGTTGCCATGGCGATGATGTCATAATTGGTTGCCATGGCGATGGTGAAGTCATAATTGGTTGCCATGGCGACGGTGATGTCACAATTGGTTGCCATGGCGACAATGATGTCATAATTGGTTGCCATGGCGACGATGATGCCTTAATACGTTGCCATGGCGATGATGTCATAATTGGTTGCCATGGCGACGGTGATGTCATAATTGGTTGCCATGGCGACGGTGATGTCATAATTGGTTGCCATGGCGATGATGTCATAATTTGTTGCCATGGCGACGGTGATGTCATAATTGGTTACCATGGCGACGATGATGCCTTAATACATTGCCATGGCGATGATGCCTTAATACATTGCCATGGCGATGATGTCATAATTGGTTGCCATGGCGACGGTGATGTCATAATTGGTTGCCATGGCGACGATGATGCCTTAATACGTTGCCATGGCGATGATGTCATAATTGGTTGCCATGGCGACGATCATGCCTTAATACGTTGCCATGGCGATGATGTCATAATTGGTTGCCATGGCGACGGTGATGTCATAATTAGTTGCCATAGCGACGGTGATGTCATAATTGGTTGCCATGGCGACGATGATGCCTTAATACGTTGCCATGGCGACGGTGATATCATAATTGGTTGCCATGGTGACGGTGATGTCATAATTGGTTGCCATGGCGACGGTGATGTCATAATTGGTTGCCATGGCGACGATGATGCCTTAATACGTTGCCATGGCGATGATGTCATATTTGGTTGCCATGGCGATGGTGATGTCATAATTGGTTGCCATGGCGACGTGATGTCATAATTGGTTGCCACGGCGATGATGTCATAATTGGTTGCCATGGCGACGGTGATGTCATAATTGGTTGCCATGGCGACGATGATGCCTTAATATGTTGCCATGGCGATGATGTCATAATTGGTTGCCATGGCGACGATGATGCCTTAATACGTTGCCATGGCAACGGTGATGTCATAATTGGTTGACATGGCGACTATGATGCCTTAATACGTTGCCATGGCGATGATGTCATAATTGGTTGCCATGGCGACGGTGATGTCATAATTGGTTAACATGGCGACGGTAATGTCATAATTGGTTGACATGGCGATGATGTCATAATTGGTTGCCATGGCGATGATGATGCTTTAATACATTGCCATGGCGACGATGAAGTCATAATTGGTTGCCATGGCGACGATGATGTCATAATTGGTTGCCATGGCGATTATGTCATAATTGGTTGCCATGGCGATGATGATGTCATAATTGGTTGCCATGGCGATGATGTCATAATTGGTTGCCATGGCGATGATGTCATAATTGGTTGCCATGACGATGATGTCATAATTGGTTGCCATGGTGACGATGATGCCTTAACACGTTGCCATGGCGACGGTGATGTCATAATTGGTTGCAATGGCGACGGTGATGTCATAATTGGTTGCCATGGCGACGATGATGTCTTAATACGTTGCCATGGCGACGGTGATGTCATTATTGGTTGCCATGGCGACGGTGATATCATAATTGGTTGCCATGGTGACGATGATGTCATAATTGGTTGCCATGGCGACGATGATGCCTTAATACGTTGCCATGGCGATGATGTCATAATTGGTTTCCATGGCGACGGTGATGTCATAATTGGTTGCCATGGCGACGATGATGCCTTAATACATTGCCATGGCGACGGTGATGTCATAATTGGTTGCCATGGCGATGATGTCATACTTGGTTGCCATGGCGACGGTGATGTCATAATTGGTTGCAATGGTGACGATGATGTCATAATTGGTTGCCATGGCGATGGTGATGTCATAATTGGTTGCCATGGCGATGATGATGTCATAATTGGTTGCCATGTCGACGATGATGCCTTAATACGTTCCCATGGCGATGATGTCATAATTGTTTGCCATGGCGACGATCATGCCTTAATACATTGCCATGGCGATGATGTCATAATTGGTTGCCATGGCGACGGTGATGTCATAATTGGTTGCCATAGCGACGGTGATGTCATAATTGGTTGCCATGGCGACGATGATGCCTTAATACGTTGCCATGGCGACGGTGATATCATAATTGGTTGCCATGGCGACGGAGATGTCATAATTGGTTGCCATGGCGACGGTGATGTCATAATTGGTTGCCATGGCGACGATGATGCCTTAATACGTTGCCATGGTGATGATGTCATAATTGGTTGCCATGGCGACGGTGATGTCATAATTGGCTGCCATGGCGACGGTGATGTCATAATTGGTTGCCATGGCGATGATGTCATAATTGGTTGCCATGGCGACGGTGATGTCATAATTTGTTGCCATGGCGACGATGATGCCTTAATACGTTGCCATGGCGATGATGTCATAATTGGTTGCCATGGCGACAATGATGCCTTAATACGTTGCCATGGCAACGGTGATGTCATAATTGGTTGCCTTTTCGACGATGATGCCTTAATACGTTGCCATGGCGATGATGTCATAATTGGTTGCCATGGCGACGGTGATGTCATAATTGGTTGCCATGGCGACGGTGATGTCATAATTGGTTGCCATGGCGACAATAATGTCATAATTGGTTGCCATGGCGACGATGATGCCTTAATACGTTGACATGGCGATGATGTCATAATTGGTTGCCATGGCGACGGTGATGTCATAATTGGTTTCCATGGCGACGATGATGCCTTAATACGTTGCATGGCGATGATGTCATAATTGGTTGCCATGGCAAAGATGATGCCTTAATACGTTGCCATGGCGACGGTGATGTCATAATTTGTTGCCATGGTGATGATGTCATGCCATGGCGACGGTGATGTCATAATTGGTTGCTATGGCAACGATGATGTCATAATTGGTTGCCATGGAGACTATGATGCCTTAATACGTTGACATGGCGACGGTGATATCATTGGTTGCCATGGCGACGGTGATGTCATAATTGGTTGCCATGGCGACGTTGATGTCATAATTTGTTGCCATGGCAATGATGATGTCATAATTGGTTGCCATGGCGACGGTGATGTCATAATTGGTTGCTATGGCGACGATGATGTCATAATTGGTTGCCATGGAGACGATGATGCCTTAATACGTTGCCATGGTGACGGTGATATCATAATTGGTTGCCATGGCGACGGTGATGTCATAATTGGTTGCCATGGCGACGGTGATGCCTTGATACGTTGCCATGGCGACGGTGATGTCGTAATTGGTTGCCATGGCGACGGTGATGTCATAATTGGTTGCCATGGCGACGGTGATGTCATAATTGGTTGCCATGGCGATGATGCCTTAATACGTTGCCATGGCGACGGTGATGTCATAATTGGTTGCCATGGCGACAATGATGCCTTAATACATTGCCATGGCGATGATGTCATAATTGGTTGCCATGGTGACGGTGATGTCATAATTGGTTGCCATGGCGACGATGATGCCTTAATACGTTCCCATGGCGATGATGTCATAATTGGTTGCCATGGCAACGTTGATGTCATAATTGGTTGCCATGGCGACGATGATGACTTAATACGTTGACATGGCGATGATGTCATAATTGGTTTCCATGGCGACGGTGATGTCATAATTTTTTGCCATGGCGACGGTGATGTCATAATTGGTTGCCATGGCGATGATGTCATAATTGGTTGCCATGGCGACGGTGATGTCATAATTGGTTGCCATGGCGACGATGATGCCTTAATACATTGCCATGGCGATGATGTCATAATTGGTTGCCATGGCGACGGTGATGTCATAATTGGTTGCCATGGCGACGGTGATGTCATAATTGGTTGCCATGGCAATGATGTCATAATTGGTTGCCATGGCGACGGTGATGTCATAATTGGTTGCCATGGCGACGATGATGCCTTAATACGTTGCCATGGCGATGATGTCATAATTGGTTGCCATGGCGACGGTGATGTCATAATTGGTTGCCATGGCGACGGTGATGTCATAATTGGTTGCCATGGCGACAATGATTTCATAATTGGTTGCCATGGCGACGATGATGCCTTAATACGTTGACATGGCGATGATGTCATAATTGGTTGCCATGGCGACGGTGATGTCATAATTGGTTGCCATGGCGACGATGATGCCTTAATACGTTGCCATGGCGATGATGTCATAATTGGTTGCCATGGCGACGGTGATGTCATAATTGGTTGCCATGGCGACTGTGATGTCATAATTGGTTGCCATGGCGACAATGATGTCATAATTGGTTGCCATGGCGACGATGATGCCTTAATACGTTGACATGGCGATGATGTCATAATTGGTTGCCATGGTGACGGTGATGTCATAATTGGTTGCCATGGCGACGATGATGCCTTAATACGTTGCCATGGCGATGATGTCATAATTGGTTGCCATGGCGATGATGATGCCTTAATACGTTGCCATGGCGACGGTGATGTCATAATTTGTTGCCATGTCGATGATGATGTCATAATTGGTTGCCATGGCGACGGTGATGTCATAATTGGTTGCTATGGCTACGATGATGTCATAATTGGTTGCCATGGAGACTATGATGCCTTAATACGTTGCCATGGCGACGGTGATATCATTGGTTGCCATGGCTACGGTGATGTCATAATTGGTTGCCATGGCGGTGATGTCATAATTGGTTGCCATGGTGACGGTGATGTCATAATTGGTTGCCATGGCGACGATGATGCCTTAATACGTTGCCATGATGATGATGTCATAATTGGTTGCCATGGCGATGGTGATGTCATAATTGGTTGCCATGGCGATGGTGATGTCATAATTGGTTGCCATGGCGACAATAATGTCATAATTGGTTGCCATGGCGACGATGATGCCTTAATACGTTGACATGGCGATGATGTCATAATTGGTTGCCATGGCGACGGTGATGTCATAATTGGTTTCCATGGCGACGATGATGCCTTAATACGTTGCATGGCGATGATGTCATAATTGGTTGCCATGGCAAAGATGATGCCTTAATACGTTGCCATGGCGACGGTGATGTCATAATTTGTTGCCATGGTGATGATGATGTCATACCATGGCGACGGTGATGTCATAATTGGTTGCCATGGCGACGATGATGTCATAATTGGTTGCCATGGAGACGATGATGCCTTAATACGTTGCCATGGCGATGATGTCATAAATGGTTGCCATGGCGACGGTGATGTCATAATTGATTGCCATGGCGACGATTATGCCTTAATACGTTGCCATGGCGATGATGTCATAATTGGTTGCCATGGCGACGGTGATGTCATAATTGGTTGCCATGGCGACGGTGATGTCATAATTGGTTGCCATGGCGACAATGATGTCATAATTGGTTGCCATGGCGACGATGATGCCTTAATATGTTGCCATGGCGATGATGTCATAATTGGTTGCCATGGCGACGGTGATGTCATAATTGGTTGCCATGGTGACGGTGATGTCATAATTGGTTGCCATGGCAACAATGATGTCATAATTGGTTGCCATGGTGACGATGATGCCTTAATACGTTGCCATGGCTATGATGTCATAATTGGTTGCCATGGCGACGGTGATGTCATAATTGGTTGCCATGGCGACGATGATGCCTTAATACGTTGCCATGGCGATGATGTCATAATTGGTTGCCATGGTGACGGTGATGTAATAATTGGTTGCCATGGCGATGTTGATGTCATAATTCTTTGCCATGGCGACAATGATGTCATGATTGGTTGCCATGGCGACGATGATGCCTTAATATGTTGCCATGGCGACGGTGATGTCATAATTTGTTGCCATGGCGATGATGATGTCATAATTGGTTGCCATGGCGACGGTGATGTCATAATTGGTTGCCATGGCGACGATGATGCCTTAATACGTTGCCATGGCAATGATGTCATAAATGGTTGCCATGGCGACGGTGATGTCATAATTCGTTTGCCATGGTGACGGTGATGTCATAATTGGTTGCCATGGTGACGGTGATGTCATAATTGGTTGCCATGGCGACGGTGATGTCATAATTGGTTGCCATGACGATGATGATGTCATAATTGGTTGCCATGGCGATGATGTCATAATTGGTTGCCATGGCGATTATGTCATAATTGGTTGCCATGGCGACGATGATACCTTAATACGTTGCCATGGCGATGAAGTCATAATTGGTTGCCATGGCGATGACGATGTCATAATAGGTTGCCATGGCGACGGTGAGGTCATAATTGGTTGCCATGGCGATGATGTCATAATAGGTTGCCATGGCGATGATGTCATAATAGGTTGCCATGGCGACGGTGATGTCATAATTGGTTGCCATGGCGACGGTGATGTAATAATTGGTTGCCATGGCGACGATGATGCCTTAATACGTTGCCATGGCGACGATGATGCCTTAATATGTTGCCATGGCGACGGTGATGTCATAATTGGTTGCCATGGCGACGGTGATGTCATAATTGGTTGCATTGGCGACGGTGATGTCATAATTGGTTGCCATGACGATGATGATGTCATAATTGGTTGCCATGGCGATGATGTCATAATTGGTTGCCATGGCGACGGTGATGTCATAATTGGTTGCCATGGCGATGATGATGCCTTAATACGTTGCCATGGCGACGGTGATGTCATAATTGGTTGCCATGGCGACGATGATGCCTTAATACGTTGCCATGGCGATGATGTCATAATTGGTTGCCATGGCGACGATGATGCCTTAATACGTTGCCATGGCGATGATGTCATAATTGGTTGCCATGGCGACGATGATGCCTTAATACGTTGCCATGGTGACTGTGATGTCATAGTTTGTTGCCATGGCGATGATGATGTCATAATTGTTTGCCATGGCGACGGTGATGTCATAATTGGTTGCTATGGCGACGATGATGTCATAATTGGTTGCCATGGAGACGATGATGCCTTAATACGTTGCCATGGCGATGGTGATATCATAATTGGCTGCCATGGCGACGGTGATGTCATAATTGGTTGCCATGGCGATGGTGATGTCATAATTGGTTGCCATGGCGACGATGATGCCTTAATACAGATGTAAAACATCCATTTTTTAGTACTGTAATAAAGACCTTAGTGGGGTTTACAGCCTTTTTTACACAGCCTATGTTGACAGCAGACATATATATACCTTTTGAAATGGAAACTAAGTATAGCTTTTATTACACAAAGATTACACTTTATTTACATAATACTAAATAACTGAACCTTCATTAGATTGTCTAACCTTTCAGACCCGCTCACCTATTTATAAGGAAAACCTATAAAATTGTTTCACCTGCAAAACTTATTTTCTAATATTTGTCCATTTTTTAAACTGATCTGATCATTGGAAACCAGTTGTTTTATCAGCCAGGACATCTGCTAAAGGAAGTATAGCATATTTCCAGTTAGGTTATGTTACACCTAACAACTAGTGTGAGAAACAAAGTGAACCCGCCTAGCAAGGTGCTGTCTGACAGTAATGACTTATCGATGTCATATCAATGCCAGGTTTATTTTTGCCTTTCTCGTGCCCTCCTACTTTTCTTGCCTTAATACTGCATACCTTCCCTTCTATGAAATGTTTGCCTCTTCTATTTAGTGTTCCCTAAGCTGCCTACACATGGGGAACATTCCTGTACATTTCCTTGGAAAAACATTCTCACTTAGATATTAGCTTATCTAATTTCTCAATTAGAAAAGCCCTGATGATGAGAATATTTTTTTTAAATTCGTTTATTTAACCTCAAACAAAAAATATAACATGCATATTTGCATACGGTAATAAGCACTGTACAGAACATACACATTTCTGCATATTGTTAAATACAAAGCAAGATGTGTGTTCCTATTTTTATGCGAGGTGATATGTGGCGCCCCCAGGGAGTATGGTCGCCACAGTGGCATTACCCTCCTCCTAGGGAGGGTGATGTCATGCTTGGAAGCAATGAAGGATCTCTGTCAGGTAAATCCAGCACACAGCACAGTTCCCACTCCAGGCCAGCAGAGGGAGCTCTGAACCCAAACTGCTGAGGAGCTGCTCTCTGTGGCCAGGAAAGGGAAGTTAGTGGAGTTTGTGTGGAGAGGGAAAAAAGTGTAGACGTGGAGAGGTGAGCTGGGGGGATTGAGCCGAAGTCGGGCTCACTCCAAGCTGAAGCGCAGCGTCCGGAGTCCGGTATCCGAGTTGTATGGATGCTGATGATCCTGCAGCAAAAACCGGAGGAACAAGAGGCTGTAAATGCTCTGTCCCCAACTAAGACTCGGAGGCACAGCAGGAACGTGTGTGAGCCAAAAAGAGGAGGCTAAAGCTGCCTGCCATACGAGGGGACTTCTAAAAGAGAGCAAGCAAGAGGAACTTCAGTGTAACTCAGAACTGCAAGTATCTCAGATAAGCGTTAGGAAGGAGACTACACAACCGATCTGCATAGAGAGATTTCTAAGTTGCTTCCAGGCTGATTAACTCCTGTTCCACCTGTAATCTGGATCCTGGGCTGCACTTACAAAGCAAAGTAAAGGTAAAGGAAACTGCACCCTGTTGTGTCATTGCCTTCTTCCTGCAACCCCTTCAGCACTGCTACATCTCCACCCACCTACACTACACCCACCTCCTCAACACCTATTACTACTGCCCTGTGACTAAAGCTCTACCTATGGGGAGCTATCACATCTTTGCTGCCTTATACCTTCTGTCCCAGAGGATCTGCACTGCAGCGTCGGCTTAACCCCTTCATTGCCGAGCACCACAGGTGGGGTCACGTATCATCTACTTATAAACTTTATTCGGCTACGTTTCACCCCTTTTGAATGGACGCCCAGGGCCCCAGACCGGATCACCGCCACCGTGACACATCACTCTGAGACACCGGCCCGGTACCGAGTAACCCCACAGCCCTGGGGGTGACTCAGATACATACATAGGCTATTGAATATATGCAAAGGGCAATAGGCCGCATATCATAAAATGTTAATGCCATTTAAATCATACAAGCCCTTATGACACAAATAATGAAGCCTATTTACATTTCTAAACTACAACTACAACAACTACTATTTTGCCACCTAATACCTCACAGTGTGTTATCTTTTTTGTGATGCCTCCACCCTACAGAGTAAGATGAGAGGAATTCCATCTCTCCCAAATCTTTTCAAATTTACCGGGGCATCCCCTATTTCGATACAATGTGCGTTCATATGGGATAATCGAGTTCACCAAGTCAATCCAGGTTCTGAGGGAAGGACATGAGCCTCCCATCCACCGCAGAGCCAATACCTTTCGTGCCATAAACAGCGTCTCCAGCAAAAAATCCCAACATAATGACCCCAAGTTTCCTCATCCCATGCCCCAAACAAACAGACCAGTGGTTCAAGAGGAACAGGAGCTTGTACCAGGGATGTCAATAACAACGTCACCTCTTTCCAGTATTGTAGGATAATAGGACACTGCCATATCATGTGAATAAATAAAATCTGCTTCCAATGAGTGGATGCACCACTCATCGGAGACACCAGAATTTCTTCCCACTCCTCTCCCTGTGTATCGGGGATGAGCCTTTCCCACTTCCCCTTAATAGTTTATGGCAGATTCCGATCCTACTGACAGCATGTATGTATACAAAGAGGAGATAAGGCCCTGGGGACCCTGCGATTTAAGGATTCCTATCAGAGGGAGAGACGAAATAGCACGGTTCATGTCCACTCACCTCATGTATGACTGAAAGGTCGACCTTAACTGCAAATAGCGGAAGAATTGGGATCTCGGGATACCATATTTAACCTGCAATTGTTCAAAAGACATCAAGTTTCCATGCTCATACAAATCACCTATCGAGGAGACATCATGTTGAATCCAAAATTCAGTAGATGGATGGCTTAGTAGTACCGGAAGATAATTATTATTCCACAAGGCCTTTTCAGCTATAATGTCCCCAAATCCAATTACCTTCTTAATCTGCCTCCATACTGACCACGCTAGTCGGAGCAGGGGCAACAGACGAGGGACATTACTTTTTTCCAGCTCCAGGAAACCCAGTGGGCAATCAGCTCGTATGGCATGAAGCAGGTGATTTTCAGAATTGGTATTTTATGGGCATCATAGACACCCTTGCCAAATATTGGACTGGCTGTAGTAGCACAGAACACATTAACCCTGGTGCTCTTGTGGTGATGTATGAGGGAACATTGATGAAGGCCTCAGTAAAAACTAGGCCCAATGTAAAGTAGCGGGTCTCCTAGACTTGTAATGCCCATACACGCAGTACATGGGCTGACAAACATTTCCCCATGGAGGGTACATTTTTTAAAAATTTACTATGGACATTATAGACACCCTTGCCAAAAATTGGACTGCCTGTAGCAGCACAGAACACGTTAACCCTGGTCATCCAGTGGCAGAGAATAAGGAGACATTGATGAAGGCCTCATTAAAAACTAGGCCTAATGTAAAGGAGCAGGTCTCCAAGACTTGTAACGCCCATACACACAGTGCATGAGCTGACAAACATTTCCCCTTGGGGGGTACATTTTTAAAAAATATACTATGGGGATCATAGACACCCTTGCCAAAAACTGGACTGCCTGTAGCAGCACAGAACACGATAAACCTGGTCATCTAGTGGCAGAGAATGAGGAGACTGTAATAACCCTGCTGGCATCACTGCATGGCCTCCCATCCCCTGCACACTAATTACTCACTGGTCAAGGTCATGCAGTGATTTCTGTCAGCTGCCAGCCCCATGCTCTATGCCTCTTGCTTACTATCTGCTGTATGCATGCTTGCTGGTTGTGTGCATAGGGGGGCGGCGCCAGCACTCTCTGGTTCTTATGGAATCAGTGTGCATCTGCCTAATGTGCTCTGTTGTGAATTCACTTTCTGGCCTGCCTCTGGTTGCTAGTAAAGGTAGTGGAGCTGGTTGTATTGACAAGGGAGTAGCGAGTTCTCTTTCCGGGCTCCCTCTGGTGGTTACAGGAGGTAATGGAGCTGATCTAATAAACAGAGGCCTGCCACCTGTTAATGAGGATGACGATTGGACATCTGGAGTCTCTGACTGGATTTAAGACAGCCGACTCCCTCTATCCCTGCTGGTGATTTTTCCTGCCTCCTGAGGTCTTAGTTTCTAGTTCAGTCCCTGCACGCTCAAGCTAAGTGTTCTTTGCTATTCTTCACATTTGATTTGGTTTTGTCTATTCAGTTTTGTGTGGTCAGCCAGCCCAGGCTGGGGCTGTGCTGAATTTCCATCCTTATGTTACTGTTTGTGTCAGTTTGTTTTTTGTCCCTTATTAGATTGGCCTCTTTTTGCTCTGCTTTCAGAATATGCCAGAGTGCTGATATAGTGGGAGAAGTTTAGTGGCTTCAGAGTTTTTTCTATCAGACGTTTTGGGCATTTTTTGCAGGGCTTTATGCGTGATTGCAGACAGTGTCTTTCCTTTCCTGTCCTGTCTAGTTAGTGTGGGCCCCATCGTTTGCTCAGTCTATTTTCCTACCTGTGTTTGTGTTTTCATCTTGTCTCACCAACAATATATGTTTGGGGGCTGTCTATTCCCTTGGGGTCTTCTCTGGGGCAGTTTAAATTTCCCCTTTTCTTGCTTTAGGCATATTTAGTTCTCTGGCTGTGTCGAGGTGTCTAGAATCATCGTAGGCACGTTCCACGGCTATTGCTAGTTGTGTGGCTAGGATCAGGGGTCTGCAATCCGCTTAGTTACTAACCTCTCTGGTTTTCTGTGGCTTGGCTTGGTCATGCTTTCCTCCTCGGTGACCCAATCATAACAGAATCACCAGCCTAAACCGCAGATTCTAGGGTACTCAAAAGCAGGAGAGAATTGTAAAAAAGAAAAAAAAAGTGTCAGAGTTTTTTTTTTATATGTATTTTTTCCTCTTTTTCTCTGGGGCCGTAGGAGGATTTTTTCTTTAATGGAGATTAAGCAATTGTCTGATCGTGTTGAGCAGCTCATTGCTGAAGTGCGGTGAATTTCTGCCCATCTCGCTCAATCACCTGCTGTTGAACCAAAAATCCCTACTCCTGATTTGCTTTCTGGGGATCGGTATAAATTTTTGAATTTTAAGAATAATTGTAAATTATTTCTTGCCTTGAAGCCTAACTCATCAGGGAACTCTGTGCAGCAGGTTAAAATTGACATCTCCTTGCTGCGCGGCGATCCCCAGGATTGGGCTTTTTCTCTGACACCTGAAAATCCTATTCTGACTAATGTGGACGCATTTTCTCAAGCTTTGGGGTTGTTGTATGATGAACCTAATGCTATTGATCTAGCTGAGAAAACCCTATTGGCATTAAACCAGGGTCAGGATTCTGCAGAGTTATACTGTCAAAATTTTCGAAAGTGGGCAGTCCTTACTACATGGAATGATGGTGCCTTAGCAGCTCTCTTTCGGAAGGGTTTATCAGAATCCGTAAAAGATGTTATGGTGGGATTTCCTGTTCCCTTTGGTCTTGATGATTCTATGTCATTAGCCATTAAAGTTGATCGGCGTTTACGTGAACGTAAAACTACACGAGAGGCGTTACTGCCTTTTGAACAAACGTCTGAACCCATGCAATGTAATATGGTTTTGTCTAGGGCGCAACATCAGGAGTTTAGAAGGCGTAATAAGCTGTGTTTTTTCTGTGGAGACGCCTCTCATACTTTTTCTGTCTGTCCTAAACGAGTGAAACGTTTTGCACACACATTTGCTGTGGGCAGTGTACAACCTAAGTTCCTTATGGCAATTACTCTGATCTGCTCCTTATCCACATTTTCCGCTAAGGCTTTTGTGGATTCAGGAACAGCTTTGAATCTGATAGATTTGGACTTTGCTAAACGTTGTGGTTTTCCCATGATACCCCTGCGGACGCCTATTCCTTTGAGGGGTATTGATGCTACTCCTTTGGTGGAGAATAAACCCCAGTTTTGGACCCAGGTGATAATGCGGGTCGCCCCGGACCACCAAAAAAATTGTAAATTTTTGGTGTTGCACAGTTTGCATGATACTATTGTTCTGGGTTTTCCCTGGTTGCAAACTCATAATCCTATTTTGGATTGGAAATCTGTGTCTGTGGTGAGTTGGGGTTGTCAGTGTGTTCTTAGTGACACTCCTGTTTTCTCCACCTCTCCCCAGTCTCATGATATTCCTGATTATTGGGTTGATTTTTCTGATGTATTTAGTGAGAGTAAGTCTGCGTCTTTGCCTCCTCATTGGAGTTATGACTGTGCAATTGAGTTGATGTCCGGGTGTAAATTTCCCAAGGGTTGGCTTTTCAACTTATCGGTACCCGAACATGATGCTATGCGATCTTATATCAAGGAGTCGTTGGAGAAGGGTCATATTAGACCATCCTCTTCACCCTTAGGTGCTGGGGTTTTTTTGTGACCAAGAAAGATGGTTCATTAAGGCCTTGTATTGACTATCGTTCCCTTAACAAAATCACGGTTAAATATCAGTACCCGTTACCCCTGATTTCTGATTTATTTAAAAGTGCCTGCTGGTTTACCAAGCTTGACCTCAGGGGGTGCATAATCTTATTCGCATCAAGCACGGGGATGAATGGAAGATGGCGTTTAATACTCTGGAGGGACATTTTGAGTACCTGGTGTTGCCTTTTGGGCTCACTAATGCCCCTTCTGTCTTCCAATCCTTTATGAATGATATTTTCCTGGACTTTGTGGATAAGTTTTTGATCATCTATCTGGATGATATTTTGATCTTTCCAGTGATTGGAATTCTCATGTGGAACATGTCCGGACTGTGTTCCGGATTTTGAGGGAAAATTCCCTGTATGTTAAGGAATCGAAATGCCTCTTTGGTGTACAGAGGATTTCATTTTTGGGATTTATTTTGTCTCTGTCAGCTATTGAAATGGACCAGGCCATTTATGATTGGGTTCAGCCCACTTCTTTGAAGGCTCTCCAGAAGTGTTTGGGTTTTGCTAATTTCTATCATAAATTTATAGGTAATTTTTCTGGTATTGTCAAACCACTGACTAATCTGACCAAGAAGGGCGCTGATGTGCTGAATTGGTCTCCAGAGGCTGTCTCGGCATTTCAGGAGCTTAAGCGGAGATTCACTTCTGCTCCGGTTCAACGGCAACCTGATGTCTCACTTCCATTTCAGGTGGAGGTAGATGCTTCTGAGATTGGTGCAGGAGCTGTTTTGTCCCAAAAAGATCCGGTGACTTCTAAAATGAATCCCTGTGCCTTCTTTTCTCAAAAATTCTTCCCATCTGAACGTAACTATGATGTGGGGAATTGGGAATTGTTGGCCATGAAATGGGCATTTGAAGAGTGGAGACATTGGTTGGTGGGAGCTAGACATCAAGTTGTGGTCCTCACCGACCATAAGAATTTGATTTAGATTGAATCCGCCATCTCGCCCAATTTGAGACGTGCCCTGGAAGAATTTCAGGAGGACAAAAATTGAGCGTTGACGTATGGGAAAATTGTATGTTCCTGACCAGTGGAGGAAGAGAGTGATGTCTGAAATTCATTGCTCTGCGTTGGCTGGTCATCCAGGTATTTTTGGTACCAGAGATTTGGTGAGTCGGTCTTTTTGGTGGCCTGCCTTATCTCATGATGTCAGGAATTTTGTGCAGTCCTGTGGGACTTGTTATCGGTCTAAACCCTGTTCTCGTTCTAGAGGGTTGTTGATTCCCCTGCCGGTGCCCAAGAGGCCATGGACCCATATCTCAATGGATATTATTTGTGACAGATTTTCTAAGATGATCCATCTTGTACCACTCCCAAAGTTGCCATCTTCTTCAGAGTTGGTGCCCTTGTTTTTACAACAGGTGGTTCGGTTGCATGGGATTCCTGAGAACATTGTCTCGGACAGAGGAGTCCAGTTTGTTTCCAGATTTTGGAAAGCTTTTTGTTCCAATCTGGGAATTCAGTTATCTTTCTCCTCTGCGTTTCATCCTCAGACCAATGGGCAGACTGAGAGAACAAACCAGACATTGGAGTCCTATTTGAGATGTTTCATATCTGCTGATCAGGATGACTGGGTCTCATTTTTGCCCTTGGCCGAATTTGCGCTAATCAATAGAGCTAGTTCTGCCACTTTGCTGTCGCCCTTTTTCTGTAACTTTGGGTTTCATCCTCGATTTTCTTCAGGGCAGGTGGAATCTTCGACCTGCCCAAGTGTGGACACTGTGCTAGAGAGAATGCAGCAGATTTGGGTCCAAGTGGTGGATAAGTTGTCCCTCTCTCAGGAAAAAGCCCATCAGTTTTCCAACTGGCATAGGACTATTGGTCCCCGGTTTAAAGTGGGTGATATGGTTTGGTTGTCGTCAAAGAATATTTCTATGAAGGTTGCGTCTCTAAAGCTCAAGCCAAGATTCATTGGACCTTATAAGATTTTGGAGATTCTTAATCCTGTTTCTTTTCGATTGGCTCTTCCAGCTATGTTTAAGATCCATAACATGTTTTATAAATCTATGTTGAAGAGGTTTGTTGAGCCAGTAGTTCCTATGGTGGCACCTCCTGACCCTGTATTGGTTAAAAGCAATGTGGAATAGGAGGTAGAGAAAATATTGGATTCTCATTTGGCTACACGGAGACTCCAGTACTTGGTCAAATGGAAGGGTTATGGCCAGGAGGATAATTCTTGGGTCTCTGCTTCTGACATTCATGCCGAGAGATTGGTTCGTGCTTTTCACCGGACCCATCCTGATCGCCCTGGTGGCGTGGATGAGGGTTCGGTGACCACTGCTCAAGGGGGGGATTCTGTTGTGAATTCACTTTCTGGCCTGCCTCTGGTTGCTAGTGAAGGTAGTGGAGCTGGTTGTATTGATAGAGGAGTCGCGAGTTCTCTTTCCGGGCTCCCTCTGGAGGTTACAGGAGGTAATGGAGCTGTTCTAATTGACAGAGGCCTGCCACCTGATAATGAGGACAACGATTGGACATCTGGAGTCTCTGACTGGATTTAAGACAGCCGACTCCCTCTATCCCTGCTGGTGATTTTTCCTGCCTCCTGAGGTCTTAGTTTCCAGTTCAGTCCATGCACGCTCAAGCTAAGTGTTCTTTGCTATTGTTCACATTTGATTTGGTTTTGTCTATTCAGTTTTGTGTGGTCAGCCAGCCCAGGCTGGGGCTGTGCTGAATTTCCATCCTTATGTTACTGTTTGTGTCAGTTTGTTTTTTGTCCCTTATTAGATTGGCCTCTTTTTGCTCTGCTTTCAGAATATGCCAGAGTGCTGATATAGTGGGAGAAGTTTAGTGACTTCAGAGTTTTTTCTATCAGACGTTTTGGGCATTTTTTGCAGGGTTTTTTTGCGTGATTGCAGACAGTGTCTTTCCTTTCCTGTCCTGTCTAGTTAGTGTGGGCCCCATCGTTTGCTCAGTCTATTTTCCTACATGTGTTTGTGTTTTCATCTTGTCTCACCAACAATATATGTTTGGGGGCTGTCTATTCTCTTGTGGTCTTCTCTGGGGCAGTTTAGATTTCCCCTTTTCTTGCTTTAGGCTTATTTAGTTCTCCGGCTGTGTCGAGGCATCTAGAATCATCGTAGGCACGTTCCACGGCTACTGCTAGTTGTGTGGATAGGATCAGGGGTCTGCAATCCGCTTAGTTACCAACCTCTCTGGTTTTCTGTGGCTTGGCTTGGTCTTGTTTTCCTCCTCGGTGACCCAATCACAACAGTGCTCCCAGCCAATCGTCAAGAGGTCTCTGGTATTTAGGGCAGCTCCACCCAGTGGACCCTGCCTGTGCAATTTCCTACCTCAGTTAGTGTCTTGCTGCTGAGCTGCCAGGCCTTGTTCTGTGTTTTGCCTTCTCTGGAGGTTTTATTCCTAGCTTTGCTTTGTACTTGTCTGTCTGCTTTCCAGGAGGCAGAATATCCTGGTCTCTTTGTCTTTGTTCTAGCCTTGCCTTGTACCTGTCTTGCCGCCCTCCAAGAGGCAGAATATCCTGGTCTCTGTGCTATTGCTCCTAGCCTTGCCTTGTACCTGTGTATACCCTGGTCCCTGTGTCCTTGGTCCTGTACCTTGTAATGCACCGTTATCTTGTCTGAACTCTGTCCTACCTCTGTCTTTCAGTCTCCTTGTCTTTGGCTTTTTTCCCTGCTGTATCTTTCCTTTTGTCCTCTCTGTCTGCTTGTGCTCTACACTCTTGCGGCTCTGCTTGTGCTCCACACTCTTGCGGCTCTGCTTCTGGTCCTCACTCTTGCGGCTCTGCCTGTGCTCTGTACTCTTTCAGTTCTGCTTTGTTCTGATTCTGCTGCTGCAGAGCCTCTGGCTGCTCTACAGCTCTTCTCCACAGCCTTGCGGTTCTCCTCCTTACGTGAACGGGTCCAAACCTGTTCCTCCATACACCATTCCTTCCTGTCTGTACCAGTATCTGCATTCGCTGTGTCAACAGGACCCTACCTATTCCTCACATCACTCCTTCCTGCCCATGTCTTTGTGCCTTTCCAGTTGGTCCCCGCCCCTGTGTCTCAGCCGTGTCTGCCTGCCCTGTGTCTCAGCCATGCCTGCTTGCCCTGTGTCTCAACTGTGCCTGCCTGCCCTGTGTCTCAGACATGCCTGCCTGCCCTTTGTCTCAGCCATTCCTGCCTGCCCTGTGTCTCAGCCATGCCTGCCTGCCCTGTGTCTCAGCCATGCCTGCCTGCCCTGTGACTCAGCCGTGCCCATCTGCCCTGTGTCTCAGCCGTGCCCACCTGCCCTGTATCTCAGCTGTGCCCGCCTGCCCTGTGTCTCAGCCATGCCCGCCTGCCCTGTGTCACATCTGTGAACGCCTGCCCTGTGTCACATCTGTGCCCGCCTGCCCTGTGTCTCAGCCATGGCCACCTGCCAGTGTCTCAGCCATACCCACCTGCCAGTGTCTCAGCAGGGCCCATCTGCCAGTGTCTCAGCCGTGCCCACCAGCTAGTGTCTCTGCTGTGCTCGCCTGCCAGTATCCAAACCTGTTCCTCCATACACCATTCCTTCCAGTCTGTACCAGTACCTGCACATGCTGTTTGAACAGGTCTCTACCTGTTCCTCCATACACCATTCCTTCCTGTCTGTACCAGTACCTGCACCCGCTGTGTGAACAGGACCCTACCTATTCCACACACCACTCCTTCCTGCCCATGTCTTTGTGCCTTTCCAGTTGGTCCCTACCTCTGTGTCTCAGCCATGCCTGCCTGCCCTGTGTCTCAGCTTGCCTGCCCTGTGTCTCAGCCATGCCCACCTGTCAGTGTCTCAGCCATGCCTGCCTACCAGTGTCTCAGCCGGGCCTGACTGCCTGTGTCTCACCCGTGCCCGCCTGCCAGTGTCTCAGCCCATTCCCACCTGCCAGTGTCTCAGCCGTGCCCGCCTTCCAGTGTCTCAGCCGTGTCCTTCTGCTACTCATTCTTGTCACCCGTACCGTCTCCCCAAGTGGGATCAGCAGCCACAGCCAGACATCACCCTGGAGTGGCACCTGGCGGCTGCCTGCCGCACAAGCCTGACCTCACCATCAGAGGCTCCAGTGAAAACCAAGGCAGCTGTCTTAGTCACGCCCCTTCCAGGGTTGTCTGGTTTGTGGTACAATGGGGCCACAGCCCCCTGGCTCACACCCACCAGTCAGAGCGTGAGCGTGACAGTCTCTGCTGTATCCCATGTCCTTCTACTCGCAGAGCATGATGATCTTTCTCTTTGCCCGTATGAGCAACCGGAAGAATTTGTTCTGCCCAGGGCAGTTCAGGTTGTTGATACACCAGACCCCATCATAGTCTCTAATGCTATCTACAATCAACTCCTGGCTTATGAGAGGCTCAACCCAGCAGACCCGCCTACGTTCAATGGGAATCCTAAAGAGTTCCACGGGTTCCTGGAGCAGTGCTTGCACTACATCCAGGGGAATGCAGCCTGTTTCCCCTCTGACTGGGTCAAGGTGGGATATATCATGTCCTACCTGGCCGAAGATGCTCTGATATGGATCACGCCCCTCTGGGAAGTAGGGGATCATATCATCATGGACTTTGAGGCCTTCCTGGTGGCCTTCCGTAAAGCCTTTACTGTACCTAGTCCAGTTACTTCTATCAAGTCTTCCCTTTCCAGATCTGAGAGGTGCAAAACCAGTGAGGAAATCACCACGTCAGACTGTGACCATCCAAAACCCTCCTGTTCCTCTACCTGTTAAGCAGCTACTCGAGTAGAACCCAAGAAGACTGATAAGAGTGGGCTGGCAAAGCAAGCATAAGACCAGTCGGAATAAGGGCATACTGTATTGCTGCGTTTGTGAGGCACACCCAGATGACCTCTGTCCAAAGGATCTAAGGCTCCAGAACCTTGGGCCAGTAGGAGAGACTGCCCTAGGTGAGAGTACCTCCCCTCCACTAAAGTCTGTGACTGTTCCGGTGCCTTGTGGGAGCTTCGGCCCTGCAGATGTGTTCAAGCTGAAAGCCACACGAAGTCTGTGTGTGGATCCTGTTCCACAGCTCCAGAATCCAGTGAGGGTGTTTGGTGATGGCCATGCCCTACTTATGAACAATCCAGTGTTAACCCCTTAACCCCCAAGTGTGGTTTGCACGTTCATGACCGGGCCAATTTTTACAATTCTGACCACTGTCCCTTTATGAAGTAATAACTCTGAAACGCTTCCATGGATCCCGGTGATTGTTTTCTCGTGACATATTGTACTTCATGTTAGTGGTAAAATTTCATTCATATAACTTGCGCTTATTTGTGAAAAAAACGGAAATTTGGCGAAAATGTTGAAAATTTCGCAATTTTCCAACTTTGAATTTTTATGCCCTTAAATTACAGAGATACGGCACACAAAAAACTTAATAAGTAACATTTCCCACATGTTTACTTTACATCAGCACAATTTTGGAACCAAAATTTTTTTGTGTTAGGAAGTTATAAGGGTTAAAAGTTGACCAGCGATTTCTCATTTTTGCAACACCATTTTATTTTTATGGACCACATCACATGTGAAGCCACTTTGAGGGGTCTATATGATAGAAAATACCCAAAAGTGACACCATTCTAAAAACTGCACCCCTTAAAGTGCTCAAAACCACATTCAAGAAGTTTATTAACCCTTCAGGTGCTTCACAGGAATTTTTTGAATATTTAAAAAAAAAAAATGAACATTTAACTTTTTTTCACAAAAAAAATACTTCAGGTTCAATTTTTTTATTTTACCAAGGGTAAAAGGAGAAATTGGACTGGAAAAGTTATTGTGCAATTTGTCCTGAGTATGCTGATACCTGATATGTGGGGGGAAACCACTGTTTCGGCGCATGACAGAGCTCAGAAGGGAAGGAGCGCCGTTTGACTTTTTCAATGCAAAATTGGCTGGAATTCAGATCGGACGCCATGTCACATTTGGAGAGCCCCTGATGTGCCTAAACAGTGGAAACCCCCACAAATGACCCCATTTTGGAAACTAGACCTCCCAAGGAACTTATCTAGATATGTGGTGAGAACTTTGAACCCACAAGGGCTTCACAGAAGTTTATAACGTACAGCGGTACAATTAAAAAATCATATTTTTTCCACAAAAATGATCTTTTCACCCCCAATTTTTATTTTCCCAAGGGTAGCAGGACCCTAATAGTTATTGTGCAATTTGTCTTGAGTACGCTGATACCCCATATGTGGGTGTAAACAACTATTTGGGCGCATGGCAGAGCTCGGAAGGGAAGCAGCGCCATGTGACTTTTTTGGCTGGAATTGAGGTCGGACACCATGTCGCGTTTGGAAAGCCCCTGATGTACCAAAACAGAGGAAACCTCCCACAAATGACACCATTTTGGAAACTAGACCCCCCAAGGAACTTATCTAGATGTGTGGTGAGAACTTTGAACCCCCAAGGGCTTCACAGAAGTTTATAACATACAGCCGTACAATTAAAAAATCATATTTTTTCCACAAAAATGATCTTTTCACCCTCAATTCTTACTTTTCCAAGGGTAACAGGACCCTAAAAGTTATTGTGCAATTTGTCCTAAGTACGCTGATACCCCATATGTGGGTGTAAACGACTATTTGGGCGCATGGCAGAGCTCGGAAGGGAAGCAGCGCCATTTGACGTTTTTGGCTGGAATTGAGATCGGACACCATGTCGCGTTTGGAAAGCCCCTGATGTACCTAAACAGTGTAATCCCCCCATAAGTGACCCCATTTTGGAAACTAGACCCCCTAAGGAACTTATCTAGATGTGTGGTGAGCACTTTGAACCCCCCAGTGCTTCACAGAAATTTATAACACCCGGGCGTGAAAATAAAAAAAATCGTATTTTTTCGACAAACATGATCATTTAGTCCCCAATTTTTTTATTTTCCCAAGGGTACCAAGAGAAAATGGACCCCAAAAGTTGTTGTCCAATTTGTCCTGAGTACACTGATACCCCAAATGTGGGAGAAAACTACTGTATGGGCACATGTCGGGGCTCGGAAGGGAAGTAGTGACGTTTTGGAATGCAGACTTTGATGGAATGGTCTGCGGGTGTCATGTTGCCTTTGGAGAGCCCCTGATGTAACTAAACAGTGGAAACCCCCAACAAATAACACCATTTTGGAAACTAGACCCCCTAAGGAACTTATCTAGATGTGTGGTGAGCACTTTGAACCCCCTAGGGCTTCACAGAAGTTTATAATGCCCGGGCGTGAAAATAAAAAAATCACAGTTTTCCACAAACATGATCATTTAGTCCCCAAATTTTTAATTTTCCCATGAGTATCAGGAGAAATTGGACACCAAAAGTTGTTGTCCAATTTGTCCTGAGTATGCTGATACCTCATATGTGGGAGGAAACTACTGTATGGGCACACGTCGGGGCTCGGAAGGGAAGTAGTGATGTTTTGGAATGCAGACTTTGATGGAATGGTCTGCGGGTGTCATGTTGCCTTTGGAGAGCCCCTGATGTACCTAAACAGTGGAATCCCCCCACAAATGACACCATTTTGGAAACTAGACCCCCTAAGGAACTTATCTAGATGTGTGGTGAGCGTTTTGAACCCCCAAGGGATTCACACAAGTTTATAACGCCCGGGCGTGAAAATAAAAAAAATCGTAGTTTTCCACAAACATGATCATTTAGTCACCAATTTTTTAATATTCCCAAGGGTATCAGGAGAAATTGGACCCCAAAAGTTGTTGTCCAATTTGTCCTGAGTACACTGATACCTCATATGTGGGAGAAAACTACTGTATGGGCACACGTCGGTGCTCGGAAGGGAAGTAGTGACATTTTGGAAAGCAGACTTTGATGGAATGGTCTGCGGGTGTCATGTGCGTTTGGAGAGCCTCTGATGTGCCTAAACTATTGAAACTCCCCACAAGTGACCCCATTTTGGAAACTAGACCCCCCACAGAACATATCTAGATGTATGGTGAGCACTTTGAACCCCCAAGTGCTTCACAGAAGTTTATAACGCCCAGGCGTGAAAATAAAAAAGTCATATTTTTTTCCACAAAAATGATATTTTTGCCCCCAATTTTTTATTTTCCTAAGGGCAACAGGAGAAATAGGACCCCAAAAGTTGTTTTGCAATTTGTCCTGAGTAGGCTGATACCCCATATGTGGGGGTAAAACACTGTTTGGGCACATGGTAGAGCTTGGAAGGGAAGGAGCACCATTTGACTTTTTCAACGCAGAATTGGCTGGAATTGAGATCAGACTCCATGTTGCGTTTGGAGAGCACCTCATGTGCCCAAACAGTGGAAACCCCCCAATTCTAACTCCAACCCTAGCCCCAACACACCCCCAACCCTAATCTCAGCCCTAACCCTAGCCCTAACCCTAGCCCTAGCCCTAACCCTAGCCCTAACCCTAATGGGAAAATGGAAATAAATACATTTTTTTAATTTTATTATTTTTCCCTAACTAAGGGGGTGATAACGGGGGGTTTGATTTACTATTTATGGTGGTTTTTATATTTGGCAGCTGTCACACGCTAAAAGACGCTTTTATTGTAAAAATAGTTTTTGCATCACCACATATTGAGAGCTATAATTTTTCCATATTTTGAGCCACTGAGTCATGTGAGGTCTTATTTTTTGCGGGACAAGTTGACGTTTTTATTGGTATCATGTTCTGGCACGTGACATGGTATCATGTTCGGGCACGTGACATTTTTTGATCGCTTTTATTCCGATTTTTGGGACGCAGAATGAACAAAAACCAGCGTTTCATGAATTTCTTTTGGGTGGTGCGTTTACACCGTTTCGCGTGCGGTAAAATTGATAAAGTGGTTTTATTCTTCGGGTCAGTACGGTTACAGAGACACCTCATTTATGTCATTTTTTTATGTTTTGGCGCTTTTATGCAATAAAAGCAATTTTATATAAAAAATAATTATTTTTGCATCGCTTTATTCTGCGAGCTATAACTTATTTTTTCTCTGATGATGCTGTGTGATGGCTCGTTTTTTGCGGGACAATATGATGTTTTCAGCGGTACCATGGATATTTATATGCGTCTTTTTGATCATGCGTTATTTCACTTTTTGTTCGGCAGTATGATAATAAAGCATTATTTTTTGCTTTGTTTTTTATTTTTATTTTTTAAGGGGTTTGCTAAAGGGGTTAACTAATGGGACAGTTTTATAGGGCAGGTCGTTACGGACGCGACAATACCAAATATGTGTACTTTTATTGTTTTTTTTTTATTTCCAAAAAATGAATTTATTTGGGAATATTTTTTTTTTAATTTATTTAGCGATTTTTTAAAAATTATTTTTACACTTTTTTTTAACTTTATTAGGTTGTTCCAGGGGAGACATCACTGTCCCGTGACAGATCGCTGATCTGTCACATCACAGATCACTGTGACAGATCAGCGCTCTCTCACAGGCATAGACGCAGACTTCCTCATGCCTGCACTTTGCAGCCTCTGAGGAAGCCAGCTCCCTGCAGGCCCCCGAAGGTCCCCGTCACCATCTTGGATACGGGGACCTGCAGGGAAGGAGCCCCCCTCTCTGCCGATGCTTCCCTTTAACCCCCGGTACACCGCGATCATGTTTGATCGCGGTGTGCAAGGGGTTAACGTGTCGGGGGCGGTCCGTGACTGCCCCTGACACATTGTGCCGGGTGTCAGCTGTGATAATCAGCTGACACCCGGCCGCGATCAGCAGCGCTCACCACGTGGGCGCCGCTGATCGCTGTGACGTACTATCTCGTCCTTGGGTATTAAGTCCCAGGGCACATGGACGGGATAGTACATCACATGACAGAAAGGGGTTAAAGGGACAACTACAGCTCCTAATTGGAGCGTTATACACGGAGAAGTTTGTTTTCGCTGACCAGTTTGGCCATCGGTCGTTCTGAGCCGGGTACTCTACTGCTCATTTCAGTTCGAAGACCCAGCGTGGTAGCTGCATTTGGAGCTACCTAGTCACCAGAGGTCTCTAGTTCCTATATTGCAAGGTCAGTCTCCAGTGTTGTCACCTTCTCCACCTGATCTGGTGGTTATTAATTCATGATGTGCTGATGCCACTGAAGAAAAGGAAGCAGTGGCGCCCTCTCCACACACCTCCTGCGACTATACTTATGACCAGTCCCCAGGAACATCCCTTTTCCTCTCGATCATGGGCAGAAGATGGATCCTGTGAGGATGCTTCAGAATCCATGTGGCAGTTGGATGAAGAAGTTGGAGCAGATGTCTTTGTATCTCTGTTTTTTACCAACCCAGAGGAAGAGGCCCAAGCTTCTTTAGATAACGGGCAGAAGATGGATCCTATGTGGGTACCCTCAGCTTCCATGTGGTCGGTTTTTGAAGATACCCAGGCGGAGGTGATTCCCTCTGATCCAAAGGAGCATCCCCAGTTTTCTCAGGATAACAAGCTGAAGTTGGACCCAGTGAGGGTGTCTTCAATTCTCAAGTGGCCAGCTGATGTACAGTAGAGCTCAAATCTGAAACTTCCAAGTCTCTGCCTTCCACCAGTCCAGAGGAGGTGGTCCAGGTCATTGTGGAGGTTGACTCCGTCGGGCACCAAGAAACTTGGCACTCTGTGATTCGTGATGGCATGCCTACTACATCTTACCTGAAGGATCTCATGTCAGCCTGGACTGTGTGTGGTCCTGTACTCCTTCTGCAGGTCATTCTGGCAGGCTTGAAGAAGAGAGGCCGTTAAAGGGGGTACTGTAACAACCCTGCTGGAATCACTGCATGGCCTCCCAACCCCCACACACCAACTTACTCACTGCTCCAGGTCATGCTGTGATTTCTGTCTGCTGCCAGCCCATGCTCTGTGCCTCTTGCTTCCTGTCTTCTCTCTGCATGCATCCTGGGTGTGTGCATAGGGGGGCGGCGCCGTCACTCTCTGGTTCTTATGGAATCAGTGTGCACCTGCCTAATATGCTCCCGGCCAATCATCAAGAGGTCTCTGGTATTTAGGGCAGCTCCACCCAGTGGACCCTGCCTGTGCAAAGTCCTAACTCAGTTAGTGTCTTGCTGCTGAGCTGCCAGGCCTTGTTATGTGTGTTATGCCTTCTCTGGAGGCTTTATTCCTAGCTTTGCTTTGTACTTGTCTGTCTGCCCTCCAGGAGGCAGAATATCCTGGTCTCTGTGCTATTGCTCCTAGCCTTGCCTTGTACCTGTGTATACCCTGGTCCCTGTGTCCTTGGTCCTCTTCCTTGTCTCACACCGTTACCTTGTCTGAACTCTGTCCTTCTTCTGTCTGTCAGTCTCCTTGTCTTTGGCTTCTTTCCCTGCTTTGTCTTTCCTTGTGTCTTCTCTGTATGCTTGTGCTCCACACTTTTGCAGTTCTGCTTGTGCGCCGCACTCTTGTGGCTCTGCTTGTGCTTCATACTCTTGCGGCTCTTCTTGTGCTCTGTACTCTTGCGGTTCTGGTTTGTTCTGGTTCTGCTGCTGCTCAACCTCTTGCTGCTCTACAGCTCTTCTCCGCAGCCTTGTGGTTCTCCACCTGTGTGAACAGGTCCAAACCTGTTCTTCCATACACCATTCCTTCCTGTCTGTACCAGTACCTGCACCCGCTGTGTGAACAGGTCTCTACCTGTTCCTCTGTAGGAGGGTGGACTGACCTATGGACCTGTCTGATGCAGAAACAAAATGTAAAAGATGATTTGTACTATGCTTTATTCTGATTTGGATATACAGTATATGTGTGGGATAACAGCTGGAGTTAGTAAAGGAAGATGTATTACCGGGTTTTGGCCCCAAGATGGAGACAGAGCGTAGTGAGAAAAGGACTCAATAACAGCTTTAGGCCAGGGGAAAACGCAGAGTCATGGTGGGCGGAGTCACAGGACTGGGAAGGGAATTTCCAGAAGGAGGAGCTAAAAGGAAGGAGAGTCCCAGGGGCAGGACAGATACCCAGGAGGCGACAAAAGGGAGAAGAGCTCAGGAGAAGAAGGAGGGAAGACGAGCTCAGGAGAGAGAGAAGAGAGACAGAGACTCAGAGGGGGTGACCCTGAGAGGACAGCTGCAGGTCAGGAAGGCACTGACTAACGGAGGCCTGGGGTATCAAACGGCTGGACACTGAAGGAGCAGTAAGTGTTGCAGCGGGCAGACTCAGCCAGGGGGAAGCTGTTATGATTGGGTCACCAAGGAGGAAAACAAGACCAAGCTAAGCTACAGAAATCCAGAGAGGTTGGTAACTAAGCGGATTACAGACCCCTGATGCTATCTACACAACTAGCAGTAGCCATGGAGCGTGCCTATGATGATTCTAGACACCTCGACACAGCCAGAGAACGAAATAAGCCTAAAGCAAAAAAAAGGGGAAATCTAAACTGCCCCAGAGCAGACCCCAAAGGAATAGACAGCCCACAAACATATAATGTCGGAGAGACAAGATGAAAACACAAACACAGGTAGGAAAATAGGCTGAGCAAACGATGGGGCCCACACAAACTAGAAAGGACAGGAAAGGAAAGACACTGTCTGCAATCACGCAAAAAACCCTGCAAAAATGTCCAACACTTCTGATAGCAAAAACTCTGAAGTCACTAAACTTCTCCCACTATATCAGCACTCTGGCATATTCTGAAAGTAGAGCAAAAAGAGGCCACTCTAATAAGGGACAAAAAACACACTGACACAAACAGTACCATAAGGATGGAAATTCAGCACAGCCCCAGCCGGGGCTGGCTGACCACACAAAACTGAAAAGACAAAACCAAATCAAATGTGAACAATAGCAAAGAACACTTAGATTGAGCATGCAGGGACTGAACTGGAAACTAAGACCTCAGGAGGCAGGAAAAATCACCAGCAGGGATAGAGGGAGTCAGCTGTCTTAAATCCAGTCAGAGACTCCAGATGTCCAATCGTCGTCCTCATTGTCAGGTGGCAGGCCTCTGTCAATTAGATCAGCTCCATTACCTCTTGTAATCACCAGAGGGAGCCTGGAAAGAGAACTCGCGACTCCTCTGTCAATACAACCAGATCCACTACCTTCACTAGCAACCAAAGGCAGGCCAGAAAGTGAATTCACAACAGTACCCCCCCTTGAGGAGGGGTCACCGAACCCTCATCCACGCCACCAGGCTGATCAGGATGGGCCCGGTGAAAAGCACGAACCAATCTATTGGCATGAATGTCAGAAGCAGAGACCCAAGAATGATCCTCCTGGCCATAACCCTTCCATTTGACCAAGTACTGGAGCCTTCGTCTAGCCAAACGAGAATCCAATATTTTCTCTACCTCATATTCCACATTGCCTTTAACCAATACAGGGTCAGGAGGTGCCGCCATAGGAACTACTGGCTCAACAAACCTCTTCAACAGAGATTTATGAAACATGTTATGGATCTTAAACGTAGCTGGAAGAGCCAATCGAAAAGAAACAGGAATAAGAATCTCCAAAATCTTATAAGGTCCAATGAATCTTGGCTTGAACTTTGGAGATGCAACCTTCATAGAAATATTCTTTGACGACAACCAAACCATATCACCCACTTTAAAATGGGGACCAATGGTCCTATGCCGGTTGGAAAACCGCTGAACTTTTTCCTGAGAGAGGGACAACTTATCCACCACTTGTTCCCAAATCTGCTGCATTCTCTCTACCACAGTGTCCACACTTGGGCAGGTCAAAGATTCCACCTGCCCTAAAGAAAATCAAGGATGAAACCCAAAGTTACAGAAAAAGGGCGACAGCAAAGTGGCAGAACTAGCTCTATTGTTTAGCGCGAATTCGGCCAAGGGCAAAAATGAGACCCAGTCATCCTGATCAGCAGATATAAAACATCTCAAATAGGACTCCAAAGTCTGGTTTGTTCTCTCAGTCTGCCCATTGGTCTGAGGATGAAACGCAGAGGAGAAAGATAACTGAATTCCCAGACTGGAACAAAAAGCTTTCCAAAATCTGGAAACAAACTGGACTCCTCTGTCCGAGACAATGTTCTCAGGAATCCCATGCAACCAAACCACCTGTTGTAAAAACAAGGGCACCAACTCTGAAGAAGATGGCAACTTTGGGAGTGGTACAACATGGACCATCTTAGAAAATCTATCACAAATCACCCAGATAACAGTCATGCTCTGAGAGACAGGAAGATCAGAAATAAAATCCACTGAGATATGGGTCCATGGCCTCTTGGGCACCGGCAGGGGCATCAACCACCCACTAGAATGAGAACAGGGTTTAGACCGAGAACAAGTCCCACAGGACTGCACAAAATTCCTGACATCACGAGATAAGGCAGACCACCAAAAAGACCGACTCACCAAATCTCTGGTACCAAAAATACCTGAATGACCAGCCAACGCGGAGCAATGAATTTCAGACATCTCTTCCTCCACTGGTCAGGAACATACAATTTTCCCATAGGACAACGCTCAGGTTTGTCCTCCTGAAATTCCTCCAGGGCACGTCTCAAATCGGGCGAGATGGCGGAAAGAACTACCCCCTCACCTAGGTTGGCAGTATGCTCGGTCACAATAAGAGAATCCGCAAAGAAACTCCTAGAAAGGGTGTCTGCCTTAACACTCTTAGTGCCCGGAAGAAAAGAGACCACAAAATTAAAACGCGTGAAAAACAAGGCCCACCTAGCCTGTCTAGGATTCAAGCGTTTGGCTGATTCAAGAAAAATCAAATTCTTGTGACCGGTGAGGACCACAACTTGATGTCTAGCTCCCTCCAACTAATATCTCCACTCTTGAAATGCCCATTTCATGGCCAACAATTCCTGATTCCCCATGTCATAGTTATGTTCAGATGGGGAGAATTTTCGAGAAAAGAAGGCACAGGGAATCATTTTAGAAGTCACCGGATCTTTTGGGGACAAAACAGCTCCTGCACAAATCTCAGAAGCATCTACCTCCAACTGAAATGGAAGTGAAACATCAGGTTGCCGTAGAACTGGAGCAGAAGTGAATCTCCGCTTAAGCTCCTGAAATGCCGAGACAGCCTCTGGAGACCAATTCAGCACATCAGCGCCCTTCTTGGTTAGAGCAGTCAGTGGTTTGACAATACCAGAAAAATTACCTATAAATTTACGATAGAAATTAGCAAAACCCAAAAACTTCTGGAGAGCCTTCAAAGAAGTGGGCTGAACCCAATCATAAATGGCCTGTACCTTGGCTGGGTCCATTTCAATAGCCGACGGAGACAAAATAAATCCCAAAAATGAAATCCTCTGTACACCAAAGAGGCATTTCGATCCCTTAACATACAGGGAATTTTCCCTCAAAATCCGGAACACAGTCCGGACATGTTCCACATGAGAATCCCAATCACTGGAAAAGATCAAAATATCATCCAGATAGGTGATCAAAAACTTATCCACAAAGACCCAGAAAATATCATTCATAAAGGATTGGAAGACAGAAGAGGCATTAGTGAGCCCAAAAGGCATCACCAGGTACTCAAAACGTCCCTCCAGATTATTAAACACCGTCTTCCATTCATCCCCGTGCTTGATGCGAATAACATTATACGCCCCCCTGAGGTCAAGCTTGATAAACCAGCAGGCACTTTTAACTCTGGAAAATAAATCAGAAATCAGGGGTAACAGGTACTGATATTTAACCGTGATTTTGTTAAGGGAACGATAGTCAATACAAGGCCTTAATGAACCATCTTTCTTGGTCACAAAAAAAACCCCAGCACCTAAGGGTGAAGAGGATGGTCTAATATGACCCTTCTCCAACGACTCCTTGATATAAGATCGCATAGCATCATGTTCGGGTACCGATAAGTTGAAAAGCCGACCCTTGGGAAATTTACACCCAGGGCTCAGCTCAATTGCACAGTCATAACTCCTATGAGGAGGCAAACACGCAGACTTGCTCTCACTAAATACATCAGAAAAGTCAGCCAAATAATCAGGAATATCATGAGACTGGGGAGAGGTGGAGAAAACAGGAGTGTCACTAAGAACACACTGACAACCCCAACTCACCACAGACACAGATTTCCAATCCAAAACAGGATTATGAGTTTGCAACCAGGGAAAACCCAGAACAATAGTATCATGCAAATTGTGCAGCACCAAAAATTTACAATTTTCTCGGTGGTTCGTGGCGACCCGCATTATCACCTGGGTCCCAAAATGGGGTTTATTCTCCGCCAAAGGAGTAGCATCAATACCCCTCAAAGGAATAGGCGTCTGCAGGGGTATCATGGGAAAACCACAACGTTTAGCAAAGTCCAAATCTATCAGATTCAAAGCTGCTCCTGCATCCACAAAATGTGGATAAGGAGCAGAACAGAGCAATTGCCAAAAGGAACTTAGGTTGTACACTGCCCACAGCAAATGTGTGTGCAAAACGTTTTTCTCATTTAGGGCAGACAGAAATAGTATGAGAGGCGTCTCCACAGAAAAAACACAGCTTATTACGCCTTCTAAACTCCTGACGTTGCGCCCTAGACAAAACCCTATCACATTGCATGGGTTCAGACGTTTGTTCAAAAGGCGGCAACGCCTCTCGCGTAGTTTTACGTTCATGTAAACGCCAATCAACTTGAATGGCTAATGACATAGAATCATCAAGACCAGAGGGAACAGGAAATCCCACCATAACATCTTTACGGTTTCTGATAAACCCTTCCGAAAGAGAGCTGCTATGGCACCATCATTCTCTGTAGTAAGGACCACCCACTTTTGGAATTTTTGACAGTATAACTCTCCAGAATCCTGACCCTGGTTTAATGCCAATAGGGTTTTCTCAGCTTGATCAATAGCATTAGGTTCATCATATAACAACCCCAAAGCTTGAAAAAATGCATCCACATTACTCAGAATAGGATTTCCAGGTGTCAGAGAAAAAGCCCAATCCTGGGGATCGCAGCGCAGCAAGGAGATTACAATTTTAACCTGCTGCACAGAGTTCCCCAATGAGTTAGGCTTCAAGGCAAGAAATAATTTACAATTATTCTTAAAATTCAAAAATTTAGACTGATCCCCAGAAAACACAACAGGAGTAGGGATTTTTTGGTTCAACAGCAGGTGATTGAGCGAGATAGGCGGAAATTCCCCGCACTTCAGCAGCGAGCTGCTCAACATGATCAGACAATTGCTTAATCTCCATTAAAGAAAAATTCCTCCTATGGCCCCAGAGAAAAAGAGGAAAAAATACATATAAAAAAAAAAAAAATTCTGACACTTTTTTTTTTTTACAATCTTTTTCTGCTTTTGAGTACCCTAGAATCTGCGGTTTAGGCTGATGATTCTGTTATGATTGGGTCACCGAGGAGGAAAACAAGACCAAGCTAAGATACAGAAAACCAGAGAGGTTGGTAACTAAGCGGATTGCAGACCCCTGATCGTATCAACACAACTAGCAGTAGCCGTGGAGCGTGCCTACGATGATTCTAGACGCCTCGACACAGCCGGAGAACTAAATAAGCCTAAAGCAAGAAAAGGGGAAATCTAAACTGCCCCAGAGCAGACCCCAAATTAATAGACAGTCCCCAAACATATAATGTCGGTGAGACAAGATGAAAGCACAAACACAGGTAGGAAAATAGGATGAGCAAACGATGGGGCCCACACTAACTAGAAAGGACAGGAAAGGAAAGACACTGTCTGCAATCACGCAAAAAACCCTGCAAAAATGTCCAACACTTCTGATAGCAAAAACTCTGAAGTCACTAGACTTTTCCAACTATATCAGCACTCTGGCATATTCTGAAAGCAGAGCAAAAAGAGGCCAATCTAATAAGGGACAAAAAACAAACTGACACAAACAGTAACATAAGGATGGAAATTCAGCACAGCCCCAGCCTGGGCTGGCTGACCACACAAAACTGAATAGACAAAACCAAATCAAATGTGAACAATAGCAAAGAACACTTAGCTTGAGCGTGCAGGGACTGAACAGGAAACTAAGACCTCAGGAGGCAGGAAAAATCACCAGCAACCTTCAAGAGCAGCCAGCTCCATTATATGCTCCCAGCCATCAATCCCAGATTCCTAATTATCATCATCAGGTGGAGAACCTCCATCCACCTTGCCAGCTCCACTACTCTCAGTAACCACCAGAGGGAGCAGAGGGAGCTTTGGCTCAGAAATCCGAGCAAGGGAGTTCCCAACACCCCTGGCTTATGCCCACCAGTCAGGGCATGAGCGAGACCGAGACATTGATGAAGGCCTCATTAAAAACTAGGCCCAATGTAAAGGATTGGGTCTCCTAGACTTGTAATGCCCATACACGCAGTGCATGGGCTGACAAACATTTTCCAATGGGGGGTACATTTTTTTAAAAATATACTATGGACATCATAGACACCCTTGCCAAAAATTGGACTGCCTGTAGCAGCACAGAACATACTGAAATCAGACAAATAAATAAAAAATGTGAATAAACCTATGAAACAAATAACAAAAGGGAGGGGCGAACACAGCTTCATAGATATGAAGCCAGAATGTGTTCAACGAGATATATTTGTCCCTAGCAACAGCTCAAAGACAGAACTAAATAAGCCTAAAGCAAGAAAAGGGGAAATCTAAACTGCCCCAGAGAAGACCACAAGAGAATAGACAGCCCCCAAACATATATTGTTGGTGAGACAAGATGAAAACACAAACACATGTAGGAAAATAGACTGAGCAAACGATGGGGCCCACACTAACTAGACAGGACAGGAAAGGAAAGACACTGTCTGCAATCACGCAAAAAAACCCTGCAAAAAATGCCCAAAACGTCTGATAGAAAAAACTCTGAAGTCACTAAACTTCTCCCACTATATCAGCACTCTGGCATATTCTGAAAGCAGAGCAAAAAGAGGCCAATCTAATAAGGGACAAAAAACAAACTGACACAAACAGTAACATAAGGATGGAAATTCAGCACAGCCCCAGCCTGGGCTAGCTGACCACACAAAACTGAATAGACAAAACCAAATCAAATGTGAACAATAGCAAAGAACACTTAGCTTGAGCGTGCAGGGACTGAACAGGAAACTAAGACCTCAGGAGGCAGGAAAAATCACCAGCAACCTTCAAGAGCAGCCAGCTCCATTATATGCTCCCAGCCATCAATCCCAGATTCCTAATTATCATCATCAGGTGGAGAACCTCCATCCACCTTGCCAGCTCCACTACTCTCAGTAACCACCAGAGGGGGCAGAGGGAGCTTTGGCTCAGAAATCCGAGCAAGGGAGTTCCCAACACCCCTGGCTTATGCCCACCAGTCAGGGCATGAACGAGACCGAGACATTGATGAAGGCCTCATTAAAAACTAGGCCCAATGTAAAGGATTGGGTCTCCTAGACTTGTAATGCCCATACACGCAGTGCATGGGCTGACAAACATTTTCCAATGGGGGGTACTTTTTTTAAAAATATACTATGGACATCATAGACACCCTTGCCAAAAATTGGACTGCCTGTAGCAGCACAGAACATACTGAAATCAGACAAATAAATAAAAAATGTGAATAAACCTATGAAACAAATAACAAAAGGGAGGGGCGAACACAGCTTCATAGATATGAAGCCAGAATGTGTTCAACGAGATATATTTGTCCCTAGCAACAGCTCAAAGACAGGGATATGAATAAAAATATAATATAATAGGATTTCCCTATTTTTATATTGGACAGGTATACACTATGTCATAAGAGGATGTTCCACAGATAGGAAAAATGGTAAATATAAGAATAAATGGGAAGAATATATGTACATCTCAGTTTTATGACAGTTCCCCCTGGAGGAGTAACATTTGTTTTGGTTTCAAATTAGTAATGGGCATCATAAAAACACCTTTGCCAAAAATTGAGTGACTTTTGCATCACGGAATACATTCACCCTGGTGTTCTACTGGTTGTGGATGATGAGGATGAGTATAAGGAGGAGGATAACACCAAACTGACCAAATCAGGAAGTGGATAGCCATGTGTGGTTGTGAAGAGGTGCATGAGAATACACCTCCACAAAAAAGACAATGTATTTGAGGTTATGTTTCGCTGTTTCCATTTGGTGGTGTACAGAAGTTTTGCCCAATCCAGCCCTTGTTCATTTTTATAAGAGTCAGCCTGTCAGCATTGTCAGTTGACAGGCGGATGCGCTTATCTGTTATAATTCCACCAGTGGCACTAAAACCCCCCTCTGACAGAATGCTAGCAGCAAGGCAGGCCAGGACCTCCAAGGCATAGAGAGCCAGTTCATGCCATGTGTCCAGCTTGGATACCCAATAGTTAAAAGGCACAGAGGAATCCCGAAGGATGTTTGTACGATCTGCAAGGTACTCCCTCAGCATCTTCCCAAACATTGCACTTCTTGTGACAGCACCCCTTGCCTCTGTGGCGTCACGATGGGAGGGTCTGAGAAAACTGTCCCAGAACTTTGGCATTGTTCCCCTGCCTGAGCTGGATTTTACTTCTGTCTCTCTCGCTTGGACTCCTTGGTTGTACAGCAAACTCTGATGTCTGCTGCCAGCGTTCTCAGATCAGAACTTTTTCTGTAATTCTGCTACAAGGATCCTCTGGTACAGCAACATTTTTGTACACCTCTCTGCCTCTGGAAGAAGAAATTGAAAGTTCTCCTTGTAGATTGGGTCTAGAAGTGTCACCAACCAGTAATGAGTATCACCAAAAATTTTTATAATGCGGGGGTCATGGGAAATGCAGCGCAAGTCAGCTGTGTGTGCCAGACTGCTAACAGGCAAGACTTCTGTTTCCTCACCAACAGGATGACTGACCATGCTGTCCTCCTCCTCATCCTCCTCCCTGTCCTCAGGCCATCCCTGCTGAACAGACGGTATGACAGCTGTGCTTGTAGTACCATCTATACAGCATGAAAGTAGCTCCTGTTCTTTCTCCTCCTCCTCATTGTCTACCAATCCACATTGCGACGACATGAGCCTGGGCTGAGTGTAATCACCCTGTATGGTTCCTTGCTCCATGTCCTCGTTCTCTGCCTGCAATGCATCATATTTAATTGTGAGCAGAGAGGTTTTCAGAATGCTGAGAAGTGAGGTGGTGACGCTAATTAAGGCGTCATCGCCACTCAACATCTTCGTGCAGTCCTCAAAGCTCTGGAGGATGGTACATATGTCTGACATCCATGTCCACTCCTGAGGTCTTATGTGTGGAGTCTGAGCTGAATATCGATGGCCTTGTTGATGCAGGAAGTCAACAACTGACCTCTTCTGCTCACAAATCCTTTCCGACATACAGTATGCTGTGTAGAGTTCCAATGCGTGGGGACATCACACACCAGTCTGTGAGCCGGAAGATGCAAACACTGCTGAAGCACGGCAAGGGCGGCTGAAGCTGTAGCTGACTTTCTAAAATGGGCAGATAGACGTCATACTTTCATTAGCAGATCCGGCAGGTCCGAGTAGCTTATGAGAAAATGCTGAACCACAAGGTTAAGCACATAAACCAGGCAAGGTACCTGTGTAAGCTCAACTTGCCTCAGAGCCGCCACCAGGTTTCGGCCACTGTCACACACAACCATGCCTGACTGTAAGTTCAGCGGTGTCATCCAACTATCTGACTGCTCTTTTAGCGCTGTCCACAACTCTTCTGCATTGTGCGGTTTGTTACCTATGCAGATTAGCTTCAGCACAGCCTGTTGCCGCTTGGCTGAGGCAGTGCTGCAGTGCTTCCAGCTTCTGACTGCTGTATTCATTTCAGGGATGGAGGCTGAAGAGGATGTGCAGGAGCTGTAGACTGTGGGGGCAACCCTGATTGATGTAGGGCCTGCAAACCTCGGCGTGGGGAAGATGTGTTCCATCCCAACGTCCGACAGGGTCCTTGCTTCCACTATGTTAACCCAGTGTGCCGTCAGTGAGTTGTACCATCCCTTCCCACAAGAACTTGTCCACGTGTCGGTGGTAAGGTGGACTTTCCCAGTAACAGCATTGTTGAGGGCACTGGTAGTGTTGTGGGACACATGCTTTTGTAGTGCCGATACAGCACAATAGGAGAAATAGTGGCGAATGGGGACCGAGTACCTTGGGACGGTCGCCACCATCAGGTTGCGGAAAGCTTCCATCTCAATGAGCCAAGAAGGCAACATTTAGAGCCAAGCAGAGGAGAAATGTGTGAATTAAGTATTGTGGCCTGGGGGCATTAGCTGCATATTTCCGCTTGCGTTCCAATGACTGGAGTATAGACAACTGAAGGCTAGGCTGGGACAAGGAGGTGGACGGGCTTGATGATGGTGCTGGTTGACTGTGGACAACATTAGGTGCAGGGCCCGAGGCATCTTCACAGGTACGGTGAACTGGGGATTGGCTTGTACGCAAATCAGTGGAAGAAGTAGTGCTGTCACCTGCAGACAGTGTTCCTGGAGCCTGAGGTTCAGCCCACAAAGTCGGGTGCTTTACTGCCATGTGCCTAATCATGCTGATGGTGGTAAGGCTGGTAGTTTTGCTACCCCTGCTGATGCGGGCATGGCAAGTGCTGCAAATGGTCTGTTTGGGGTTATCAGCAGAGTCTTTAAAAAAATAACCAGACTCTGGGAGATCTAACAGTTGGAATGGCAACTTCCGTCCAGTTGGTGTTGCGGGGAACGGATGCACACCTTCCGTCTGCGGCCACCACACTGCTTCTTCCTGACTGGGTGATATGCCTCCTTCCCCATGTGTGCTGCTGTCCTCACTCTGCATGTCCTCCTGCCTGGTTGGGTCAGTCACTATGTCATCCACCACCTTGTCTTCCACATCCGCACCTTGCTCCTCCTCTTGACTTTCCGGCAATTGTGTCTCATCATCGTCCACCTCTTGTGACCGTAGCTGCTCAAAGATTTGTGCATCACTACATGGAATATCATCTTGCCCCACTTCAAGTGGAGCAGGCGAGAGTCACGAATCTCCAAATGGAAAACTGAACAGCTCTTCGGAGTGTCCGAGCGTGGGATCAGTTGTCTCAGGGCACTCAGCATGGTGGGAGGAAGAAGAATCAGACTTGACCGTGTGGAAGACATGGTGGTGGTGGTGGCTAAGTGACTGGAAGCATTATCCACTATCCAACAACAACTGTTTCACACTGCTCTGGCTTCAATAGTGGTGTGGTGCGGTCCCCTAGAGACTGGGAAAGGAAGGTCGAGCGTGAAGATGTGGGTCTTTGCTGTGGCCCACTTTCAGCTTGGCAGGCACCATCAGCATCGCATCCACTTCCCTGTCCTTGCCCCTTACCTTACCCATTTTTCATGGACTACTGAAATATTTTAAAAGCTCAATACAAATGGATTTATTTGGAGAAGATTTTTCCACCACAGATACACCAGGCTACAGCATGAGATAACAGACTGTATTAATATTTTTTTTAAAGTTTTGTGTTTATTTTTGAAAACACAAAATTATGAGCAGAACAAGGCTAGCAGACAGAACTATGCAACGTATGCCTGCGAGGCAAAGATTTTTACACCACAGAAATACCAGACCTCAGCCTGAGATAACAGACTGTATTAATTTTTTTATTTTTTGGCTAAATAGTGATGTACATAAGTACAGTTTCACCCAGGACAAAAAAAGAAAACCGCCGTAAACTGGCCAAACTTTGAGCACACACAGATACGAGCTACCACGGAGTTACCACTACGACAAATGTGTGCCTTTTTTTTTGGGGGGGGGGCTAACTACTGCTGTATATAAGTACAGTTTCACCTAGGACTAAAAAAAGAAAATAGCCGTAAAATTTTGAGCACACACATTTGAGCAGCCGCGGAGATACCACTACGACAAATGTGTGGACTGTATTTTTTTTGCTAAATACTGCTGTATTTAACCAAAAGTGACAGCCAGGCAAAAAGAAAACAGTCGTAAATTGGCCAAACTTTCAGCATGCACAGATATGAGCTGGCACGGAGATACCACTACGACAAATGTGTGACCTGTATTTTTTTTTTTGCTAAATATTGCTGTATTTAACCAAAAGTGACAGCCAGGCAAAAAAAAGAAAATGGCCGTAAACTGGCCAAACTTTGAGCATGCACCGATATGAGCTAGCACGGAGATACCACACCAAAAAATGTGTGGCCTGTATTTTTGGGGGGGCTAAATAGTGCTGTATTTAACCAAAAATGACAGCCAGGCAAAAAAAAAAGAAGAAAACAGCCATAAACTGGCCAAACTTTGAGCACGCATAGATTTGATCTGGCACGGAGATACCACATCAAAAAATGTGTGGCCTGTATTCCAATTACACCTGGGGCCAGCTATATACAGCTAATATATTCCACAGGTAGCAGCAGCAGCACCAGAACACAGGAAGGGAATGGACCCTCTTGATCTATGTAATGATATGTATATACACACATACAGTGCCTGCGGGCCTTGCACTGATGTGTATAGAGCGACGTACACTTCCACTTCCCTGCCTGCCTAACACTGGAACCTATATACTCCGGAATTAGTCCTTAGAGGGACTGTTGGTTTAGCTGGATGTAAGTATTTAGGATGGTAGACCCCACACTAACTAATAAATCCCCAATTCTGACCCTATCAAGGCAGCCGCTCTCCCTACACTCTCTCAATCGGGAGCTGAATGCGCCAAGCATTGCGTCTAGTCTCTTATACCCCTGATGATGCTGTGCGGCCAGCCAAACACTGCACGACTACAACAAAGATGGCTGCGGCATTTCATAGCCTGGCAGACAATCCCTGCACCGTGATTGGGTCTCTAAAGTCCGCCAAAATTGCTGGGTGGAGACCCGAGTTGCCGCCAAGTAATCCTGGATATGCTCAGTGCTCGATGAGTACACAGAGTACAGTGATACTTGGGCGAGTGACGAGTAGTGACGAGCACGTTCGCTCATCACTATTGGTCACCCTTTTGCTGAAGTTTGACTATTCATTGGGTTTATGTAGCAAACATGCTTAGTGTCATCTGGGGGAACATATATATTCAATCAATGACGTAAATGTTGACACCCTTAAAATTGTTCAGAAAATGTGTGACATCGGCGGCCGAGCCCGACGATGTCTCTTCCGCGGCGGTAACCGCCGCTGCCTCTCCCCACCGCCGCCCCCCCCGGCGGCACGCGCTCTTACCTGACCTTCCGCACTGCTGCATCCCCGCGCTCTGTCCCTAGGTTGTGGGCGCGTGCCCGCCAGCTTCCTTCATCCAGCGGTGGGCGTCGCTGAAGGCGTGGCCTACCGTCCACTTCCTGGCCAGTAGGTATTTCAGGCGTCCTCCCTATGGGGAAGACGCCTGATGATTGTGTGGCTACTCTGCACTCTCTGGCCGCTATAGTTTTCCTATAGTATATCAGCCTGCCTTGTGTCTTGCTCAGTTCCTCTGTCTGCCTTATGTCTCGCTCTGTTTCCCCCCGCCTGTCTCAGCCTTGTCCTCTCCACTCCTGCTCTCCCCCCTGTGGCTCTTCCTCCGTACCCCCTTGCCACCTGTAGCAATGCCTTGCTACCTTATTACTAGCCGCTGCCTAGTTCCTCCGTTAACCTGTCCCGGTACCCTGGTCTCTGTCCTGCCTTGTCCTTTGAGCCGTCCCTCTTGGTACCGGCTGTCGCGGTTCTGCCCCCTGCGGTCCTGCCCCTAACGATCCCTGTATAGGGGTCGGTCTTCACCTGGCGTGCTCGGCCCAGGGGCTCCTGATCCGCGACCCAGAGGGTCTACTTTCGGACGTACTCGGTTCCCGAACATCACAGTATCATCAGGCCATGGATCCCGCCGGTGCCGCGGCCGCTACACAGAAAGAACTACTTTTTCTACGTGAAAACCAGAGCCGGATAATGTCCTTCATGAAATCCATGGACACCCGACTGTCTGCCCTGCAAACCTCTGACCCGGGGCATGCACCCCTCTTAGCTAGTCTCCAGCCGGAGCTCGCGCAGCAACGCGATGCTCAGTCTCACATCTAAGGTTACATGGCGTCCGTCGACGATTGACTGCTTGCCCTGCAGTCCTCGGCGGCCGCTTCAACCTCATCTTGGGACGCAGTCTCAGCCCCGCCCCCTCATCTGGGAAAGCCTCCCAGGTATGGCGGAGATCCCAGGTTGTGTTGGGGCTTCTTAAACCAGTGCAGATTGCACTTTGAGCTTTTACCCCAGCAGTATCCCACAGATCGCGCCAAGGTGGCGTTCATTGTATCCCACCTTGAGGGAGAGGCCCTGGCCTGGGTGAATCCTTTATGGGAGAGGGATGACCCCATAGTCTCTAGTATCAGGAACTTTCTGGAAATGTTCCGCAAAGTATTTGACGAACACGGTCGCGTAGCATCCACCACGGAGGCCCTCTTTAACCTCCGCCAGGGTTCCCTGACTGTGGGACAGTATGCCATCCGCTTTCGGACACTATCGTCGGAGCTGGGGTGGAATAATGAGGCACTTGTGGGAGCCTTTTGGAGGAGTCTCTCAGGTAAAATCAAGGACGAGCTTGCCGGGCGAGATACCCCTACCACCCTGGAGGATCTGATATCCCTGGCCACTCGTATCAATCTGCGGTTTTTGGAACGCGCTCGAGAATTGGCTAGGGAGAAGAGGCCCTTTAGGCTCTATCAGGCTCCTATTCCACGCTCCTCTGCGCCCTCCACTAGCGCCGCCCCCGAGCCCATGCAGGTTGATCGTATCAGGCTGTCCGAACAGCGACGCAGGGAGAGGATGACGAACCGTCTCTTTCTGTATTGCGGTGGGGCCAATCACTTTGTGCGCACCTGTCCTGAGAAACCGGGAAACGCCTCCACCTAGGTCAGGTAAGAGAGGTTTACCTAGGTGATCATAATTCCTCTCTGCCCCTTACCCTTTCAGCTTTAATTATTGCAGGTCGGGAGCGTAGATCTGTGGAGGCGTATGAGGACTCGGGTGCGGCTGGTAATTTCATCCGGCAAGAAGAGGTTGACAAGCTCCAGATTCCGGTTATCACCCTAAAAGACCCACGCTCTATCGCCTCCGTTGACGGCAAACCTCGCCCCGATCCCTTCACCAGGGTTACAGCCGAAGTAGACCTGCAAATTGGAGCACTTCATCTCGAGAGGATCGCTTTTTACGTCCTGCCGCGATTATCCCATGCCATTCTCCTTGGATTACCCTGGCTCAGGCTGCACGAGCCGGTTGTTGACTGGCGCTCTGGGGAGATTCTGCGGTGGGGTCACTCCTGCCATGAACGTTGCCTGTGGTCCGTCATCTTTCCTCGTCCGCTGCCTAAGTCTGTCGAGCTCCCGGGCCTTCCCGCACCGTATCACACGTATGCTGATGTCTTCAGCAAAAAAGAAGCGGATGCACTACCTCCGCACCGGGCCTATGACTGTCCTATCGACCTGATTCCCGGGGCCACTCCTCCCAGAGGGAGAACGTATCCTCTATCCCCAGCAGAGACCACGGCTATGACGGAATACATTCAAGAAAACCTGGCCAAGGGGTTCATTCGGAAGTCCTCGTCCCCTGCAGGCGCAGGCTTTTTCTTTGTTAGGAAGAAAGACGGATCACTCCGACCATGTATTGACTACCGGGGCCTGAACAACATCACCGTTAAGAATCGATACCCGCTTCCGCTCATCCCTGAACTCTTTGACTGGCTGAAGGGGGCTTGGGTCTTCACGAAGTTGGATCTGCGGGGACCTTATAATCTAATCCGGATCCGTGCAGGGGACAAGTGGAAGACGGCCTTCAATACCCGGGATGGGCATTATGAATATTTAGTCATGCCGTTTGGCCTCTGCAATGCTCCGGCCGTGTTTCAGGAATTCGTTAACGAGTTGTTTCGGGATCTACTGTATTCCTGCGTGGTGGTGTACTTAGATGATATTCTCATCTTTTCGCCCGACCTGTCCTCTCATCGGAGAAGTGTTCGCATGGTCCTGCATCGCCTTCGGGAGAATCATCTCTACGCCAAGATTGAGAAATGCCTCTTTGAGCAAACCTCGTTACCCTTCTTGGGGTATATAATCACGGATTCCGGCCTGAAGATGGATCCAGAGAAGCTCTCAGCGGTGCTCAAGTGGCCTCGTCCTGTTGGTATAAAAGCCATCCAGCGTTTCCTCGGATTCGCTAATTATTACCGACAGTTTGTGCCTCAATTTTCCACAGTGACCAAGCCCATTACGGTCCTGGCCCGTAAAGGAACCAAGTCAAACAGCTTGTCTCCCAAGGCTGAAGAGGCCTTCCTTGCCTTGAAACGCTCTTTTGCATCAGCACCGATCTTACATCGCCCGGTGGTCAGTAGGCCTTTTGTCCTAGAGGTGGATGCCTCCTCCACGGGAGCCGGGGCGGTCCTTTCCCAGCAGGCTCCCTCTGGACGGCTGGCCCCCTGTGGGTTCTTTTCCAAGTCCTTTTCACCAGCAGAGTGCAATTACTCCATTGGAGACCGGGAATTGTTGGCCATTAAAATGGCCCTGGAGGAATGGCGGTACCTGCTTGAAGGGGCAGTGCACCCCTTTACTATCTTCACGGACCACAAGAATTTGGCCTATCTGCAGTCCGCTCAGAGACTCAACTCCAGACAAGCCAGATGGGCTCTGTAATTTTCTCGTTTTGATTTCAAGCTGCAATTCCGTCCTGGCAATAAGAACATCAAAGCGGATGCTCTCTACAGGTCCTTGCAGTTGCCTGAAAGGGATGAGGGTCCTTCTTATATTATCGAGCCTGCCAAAGTTACGTATCACCGTGGCTCCTGTGAAATTCTCTTCCCCTCCACCAGGCAAAACCTTTGTTCCCAGAATAAACGCCCGGAGGTGCTGTGCTGGGGGCACTCCTCTAAGGTTGCCGGGCACGTTGGTACCAAGAAGACCCTTCTGCTTCTCTCCCGTTTCTACTGGTGGCCCTCCCTTCACCAAGACGTGATGGACTATGTAGCCTCTTGCACGACCTGTGCTCAAAACAAGATTCCAAGAACCCGGCCTCCTGGCCTTCTTCACCCGTTACCGGTTCCGGAGGCTCCATGGCGGCAAATCGCAATGGATTTCGTAACAGATTTGCCCCGCTCTGCTGGATGCACTGCCATCTTAGTCGTAGTAGATCGCTTCTCCAAAATGGCCCATTTTATACCTTTGCCCGGACTGCCCTCAGCTCCAAGGTTGGCCGAGATCTTCATCCACCAGATCTTCAGGCTACATGGCCTTCCCCAGCGGATTGTGTCTGACCGTGGGGTCCAATTTACCTCTCGATTCTGGAGGGCTCTCTGTCAGCTTGTGGGCACATCCATCGACTTCTCCTCCGCTTATCATCCACAGACCAACGGGCAAGTGGAACGGATTAATCAGGTTCTAACAACCTACTGTCAGAGACACCGCACTGAACTTGCTCACTGAGCCAGTGCGCGTGTCCTGAGAAAAGCGAACAGTGCTCAAAGCTACCTGTGGAGCGGGCAGCAGCCGAGTAGATGTGTACTTCAGAGCCGCTGACCTGAAGCACGTGACTGCTAGAGGCGTGGCCTAAACTCCACAGAGCTAGGAGCTGCAAGACAATTCCTAGCAGAGTAACTGCGAGACAAAGTTACCAAGGGGCATAGACAGTGAGAATAGTCAGGACATAGCCAATGAGTCACACACAGAGATAGCTGCAAGGTACCAGAGGGACGAGCAGAGAGTAGTCAGGTCACAGGCATTGAGTCATACACAGATAGTTGCAAGGTACAAGAGGGGCGAGCAGAGAGTAGTCAAGTCACAGGCAATGAGTCATACACAGATAATAACGCAGTACAAAATCAACAGGCAAACTCACAACGGGAAACAGAATCGGGTCAGAACCATATAAACAAGCTATAGCAACAAACAGGCACACGGGGGTCAGTACACTCGGCCAAAGGCAAAAGTATAACTGGCAGGGATTGAAGCTACCCAGGGGTTTATGAAGCTCTCCCAGAACCAGAAAGAGGCCACAATCATTAACCCCAAGTGTGCAGGTCAAAACCTGCACAGAGCTCCAGACATTAACCCCCGGTGTGCAGCTCCAAAACCTGCACTGGGATCATGACACCTACCTATGCCACTTTTCCAACGCCCATCAAGACAATTGGGTCTCTCTCCTACCTTGGGCAGAATTTGCCCATAATAATCATCCCAGTGAATCCACCACCAAGTCGCCGTTCTTTGTAGTCTCTGGTCAGAACCCGGGGGTTCCGCTACCCTTTTTTTCGTCATCTGGAGTTCCCGCAGCAGATACTCTTGCCATGGGTTTTTCGCAAATCTGGAAGGAGACCAGAGAAGCCTTCGTAAGGGCCACCACCCGAATCAAGAAACATGTGGACAAAAGACGAAGAGACCTTCCTCTGTATCGTCCGGGCGACAAAGTTTGGCTGTCGACCAAGCATATCCGTCTAAAAGTTCCTGCCTACAAGTTAAGTAACCGATACATCGGTCCTTTTGAAGTACTTGGACGCATTAATGAGGTGGCTTACAAACTGAGGTTGCCAGCTTCTCTTCGAGTACCTAACGCCTTTCATGTCTCGCTCCTGAAACCTGTGGTTCTGAACCGGTTTCAACCTACCGCCACTGCTCCTCCTTCACCTATTGGGGCTGAGGACATCTTTGAAGTAAAAGACATTTTGGCTATGAAAAGACATAGGGGGAAGACGTTTTTTCTCATTGAGTGGAAGGGTTTTAGCCCTGAGGAGAGGTCCTGGGAACCTCGAGAGAATGTTAATGCCCCTCTTTTACTGAAAAAGTTTTTGGCCACTCTCAGAAGGGGGGGACGTAAGGAGGGGGGTACTGTGACATCGGCGGCCGAGCCCGCCGATGTCTCTTCTGCGGCGGTAACCGCCGCTGCCGCTCCCTACCGCCGCCCCCCCGGCGGCGCGCACCATTACCTGACCTTCCGCGCTGCTGCATCCCCGCGCTCTGTCCCTAGGTCGCGGGCGTGCGCCCGCCCGCTTCCTTCATCCAGCGGTGGGCGTCGCAGAGTCCTACCGTCCACTTCCTGGCCAGTAGGTATTTCAGGCGTCCTCCCTATGGGGAACATGCCTGATGATTGTGTGGCTACTCTGCACTCTCTGGCCGCTATAGTTTTCCTATAGTATATCAGCCTGCCTTTTGTCTTGCTCAGTTCCTCTGTCTGCCTTGTGTCTTGCTCTGTTTCCCCCCCCCCGCCTGTGTCAGCCTTGTCCTCTCCACTCCTGCTCTCCCCCCTGTGGCTCTTCCTCCGTACCCCCTTGCCACCTGTAGCAACGCCTTGCTACCTTATTACTAGCCGCTGCCTAGTTCCTCCGTTAACCCGTCCCGGTACCCTGGTCTCTGTCCTGCCTTGTCCTTTAAGCCGTCCCTCTTGGTACCGGCTGTCGCGGTTCTGCCCCCTGCGGTCCTGCCCCTAACGATCCCTATATAGGGGTCGGTCTTCACCTGGCGTGCTCGGCCCAGGGGCTCCTGATACGCGACCCAGAGGGTCCACTCTCAGATGTACTCGGTTCCCGAACGTCACAAAATGAAGTGTTTCTCCTAGAAAATATTACAGTTACACATGTTTTGCTATACATATGTTTATTTTTATGGGTATTTGAACAGCACAAAAAAACAGAGAATAAAAAGACAAATTGGATATAATTTCACATGAACTCCAATTTGCCTTTTTTCTCTGCTGTGTTGTTCAAATACATACAAAGGAAATGAACTTGTGTATAACAAAACATGTGTAATTGCAATAAATTTCTGTCAGAAATGCTTCATTTTCTGAAGCAATTTCATGGATGAAAACACTTTCAGCCATGACTGTAAATTAAATATAATTTTTTTCAAGTTAAAACAATAATATATGCCTGTTCAATTAATATCAAGACACCATTACATTGCATTGCATTCATATCCCCATTTGTGACTTTCATCTAAATCCCTGAAAAATAGGATTCAGATGTGCCCTTGACGTAGCCACTGAATTGAACAAAGGCAAACAGAACCCAAAGTACAAATCTTTGCTTTCCATTTGCTCTACTTTTTGGATGTGTCGCATTTTAGACTGCACAACCCTGTCGTTCAGGGATTCAGTTGGAAGCCTTGCGGAAAGACTTGAGTGCACCTTTGAATGGCTCCTTACATTGTTCACCACCTCAGGAGACTTTTGTTACGGAGTATTGCCCCTTGATTGCCGTAGTTATGACCACCGCAGAGGCTCTTGGTGATCCACCCTAGCTTTGGTATTCCGGGGCACTGATGTAATGATTATCTGAGAAAAGCCCTAGAGAAGCAAGTAATTTGGACAACCAAGCAGTGATAGCCTCAAGTCAGGTGTAGTGTTAACAGGGCAAGGCTTAACAACTTTTATCTACTGAGTATGTATATCATGATTGTGGGGGACTTCATGTGTTCAGAATCCATACTGAATGTGGGTCGCCCTCGCACACCCAGGGCAGCGGGGTACTAGGTACCGGGCTGGTGTCAAGGTGGGAATGTGTCACAGCAGCAGTGACCCGGTCCGTGGCCCTGGGCGCCCAATATCAATGGCGGTGATGTTAATGGTGTTAAAGTTTATTAGAATAGTTCGTGACGCCACCCATGGTGTTTGGCAAGTAAGATGTTGGGCCAGCGCTGCATGCAGATCCGCTGGGACTGATGGTATGGTGCAGCAAAGATGGTGTAGCTCCCCACAGGTGGAGCTGTAGTCCCAGGGCAGTGTAGGTGCAATGTATGAGGAGAGGCGCAGGCTGGTATCGATGTTGTTACCCAGGTGTAGCGGGGCTGGAATAACTGGAGGACTCCAGGGTGTGCGGTTCCAAGGCTTTACTCACTGTTTGCAGTTCACACACACGCCTGCTTCCGTACTGTGTTCTCCGGGTTAGGGCTCCAGCCAACCTCCAGGCAGGATAGGATTCTCCCTTCCACACTCCGCCAACATGAACCTTACTGAACGACTCCTCCAATGCACCTTTAGGTGCGAAGCACTCCAGTACTTAGTTACCCTGGAATGCCTCTCTCTAGGTGTTGCTAGTCTTTACTTGTATGACAGACAGCTGTAGCCTGCTTTGGGGACTCTTCACTGCGTCCTGGCTCTCTATTCAGTTGCTGTTGTGTCCCAAGTCTATGATGGGAGCAAGGCGTTAGTGGCTCACTACTCCTCCGGTGTCTGTTACCGGACATAAAGATCCAATCAACCTCGGGCACCGGGCCCCGGCCTTTGCGCTCTGGACTGGAAGGGTTCTCTATCTTTCTTCAACCAGCTTCCCACCGTCCTTCTATTCTCCTTCGATCCGATCTGTTCTATCTCTCTTATGGAAGGTTAGATTATCAATCTTATCAGTCTCTTTCTCTGGTCTTTCTCGTGCCAGCAGCCCAGATCACTGGGACCTGCTGCAGCACGTCCTTCAGACACCCATCTTCTCTCTTCTCGAACTGTCTCTCCAACTAACCCCTAACTCTCACTCTTCCCACTCTTTTATATCATCTCACTCCACTCGCCTCCCAGCAGATCTCGTGTTACGAAGCAGGGTTCCACGAGGGGTGCTCTGCTAACCCCCAGCCTGAAACTGTTAGGTGGCCCCACTGAACTATCCTGTGTGTGGAATGCAGGTGTGGAGCGTGGTCAGGAGTTCCCACCTTACCTGGATGGTGGGGCACTACACCCTAAGGAGAAGGTGCAGTACTTCTGTGGCGACTGAAGCCTCAAGGGCGCCACAAATGCCCATTTATATACTAATCAGGGCTTCCTGAACTGTCAGTCCCATTCATGTCCCGATTTACTTCCACAAATGAATAACTAATGGGGATGTAGCTAATGCACACTGACTACAATGCTTCATACTTGTCTTTGGTTTGCTGATGACTGCAGGAGGTTTGGTTTATGGACTAGTTGATGTGTAGCACCACAACCAGCCCCATCAACTATTTGCAACCTTTTTATGTAAGGACACTACACCCGACTGGTCCCATCTCCATACTTCTCCCATTAATTGACGGTCATAATTGAAGAACCTGTAGGGATGTGACTCGCTCAGGTGCAGCGGGAGACAATCATGAGACAGGTTATTCCAAAGTTCATGAGGTTTATTTGTATCAAAAACCATAAATTAGCGTATCACCAAAAATAGCCTCTAGCTTAGGCAAACAAAAACATAAACGTTCGTGGTTTCAGACTCAGACCGGGAGCCTCAGCACACGTGGGAGTTGTAGTCCTCACCACATACAGCTCCCTGGTTCAGGAGCAGGCCACATTATAAGGATGATGACCACTTTTGTGGTCACCACCATATAAGAAAGAATTTCTTTTGGTCCCACACAATGGTATAGATTTAATAAAAACACATCTTTATTAGCATAAAATACAAAAAACACAAAATTACATAGAAAGGTGTCAAACCATGAAGAGAGGGACTATACAGCTCCATAGGAAAAATACCCATACCAGCCAATGCTTTAGAAAATTTAAGGTACACCCAATTTTAATTTTAATGGATACATATAAAAAAGGGGATAAATAACCCCTTCCATAACCATATATATCAAATATGCAAATTTTCAACCAGACATATATAAATAAGATGACAAGCACCCTTTCCCTAAATATATCTCAAAAAACGGCACTCGCCACAAGCATCGGGGGAATGAAAAAAGCCGGTAATTAATATCAGCTCTAAGTGTAAAAAACGGCACTAGCCGCAAACACCGGGTGGATGAACAAGCCGATAATGACCTAAATGTCAGCTCAAGTTGTAAAACAAAAAATGGCGCTAGCCGCAACCACCGGGTGAATGAGAAAACCGGTAATTACCTTATGTCAGCTGGAGGACAATCCCCAGGTGTCCCTTCTGCCCCGACGCGCGTTTCGCACTGCTTCTTCTGGAGGCGTGTCAGGGCAGGGGGCACTAATGCTTTAAATACCTAACCTCACCTCATCATAATGATTCATCATGTGTCTCCATTAAAAATCTCCAAGCGCTGAAACTGCAGCCACGCTATCCCCAATGGAAGGTCCTGTTAGTCTCATAAGTGAAGAGGCTAATCTCGGCGCATACACAAGTCACATGGAATCCGCCAACCAAACGGGTATAGTGAGCGATCACATGCCCCGGAGACCGCAGGTCCTATTAGGGACATGCAGAAACCGTAGGTCACCAAAGATCACAGCATAAACCCCGGCGATCCAGTGTACCGGCATGCGCACTGCCTCATATATAGATCATAGGGCGGAATATGTATATATTTTTTCCAAAGCAATTACTAAAATGTGACCATGATAAAGTGGATACAATACTACATGTGTACTATATAAAAGATCACAGCATGAATCCAAGCGATCCTATATATCCATATGTGCTCTACTTCATATATTTAACAATAAGGTACAATATATATTAATAAAAACCAGTATAAAGGTATAACCATAATAAAGTGAATATTATACTACATATATATAATCTAAATATAAAGTGCTGAGTGCAAAATAGACATCTTCAATAACAATTAATAATAAAATAGAGTGCACAAAAAATATCATATTATTAAGTGTCATTATAACAGTGTATATATATATACCAAAATACATACCAATAAAAAGTGCACACCAATATAATAAAAATAATTCATCATAATCAGTGAAATATATAAAGTAAATGCTATAAAAATAATATACATATATATCCATAACCAATAATAATAATGAAAAAATAAATATAAATAAAAATAAAAAAACGCCCTAAATAAGACACCAAGATAAATGAATAAATAATTAACAGATGACTTCTTCAATGGTAGAACCAGTTCTTCATCCTCAAAAGGCCAATAAGGACAGATGAACGACAGGATGAGTGCAAGACAATAGCAACTAAAATGAAAAAATAAAGAATTAGTAAAAAATTACTAAATAATTAAAATAAATAAATTAAAACCCCCCAACCATAACTCCAAAGGCTACTAGAGGTATGCACCAAAACCAGAATTCTCATTTAAACCTTGGGGGGTTAAAGTCCCCAATCTGTAAATCCATTGGCACTCTTTCTTAGCCAATATTTTAGACAAATCCTCACCCCTTGGGCCCAGATCAACTACATCAATTCCTTTAACCGAAAGAAGCCTGAAATTACAATGATGATGTTTCCTAAAGTGTCTAGGAAGAGTTTTCAAGGTTGTGACATTGACTACAGTTTTTGCTTTGTCTATATCCAGACAATGTTCCCATACCCTCACCCTTAATTCCCGGCTGGTCATGCCGATATAGATCTTTCCACATGGACATTCTGCGTAGTATATTACCCCTTTTGTTGAGCACATAATATGAGCTCTGATATCAAATTTCCTCGGCTGGTCAAAATTGAGGAAAGTAGTAGCTTTCCTCATGTTTGCGCAGCCTTTACAGAGGCCACAGGGAAAAAATCCCATCCATTCCGGATACCTTCTAGCTCTTTCGTTCATCTTAGCATCATAAGAGCTATGTACCAGCATATCTCGAAGATTCGGATCTAGTCCAGTCAAAATACGAAAAAAAAATCCTTTACCCTGAACAAATTCCAAGAAAGCGTTTTATTGTTTTTTTGGTAGTATTACATGTAGGGATAAACATACTAAAAGTTTACCAAGATAGGGTTACCACAAAGGGTCCAAATGTGACGTAAAAAAATATGGCCTCCAACGCTGTATGCAGCCAAGAAGTAGAAGATGATGGAGAAAGAGTGGTGATTGGTGGGAAAGGAGCTGAAGGGATCAATAAAGCCAGTATTGAGAGGGGCGTTAGCACTGTGGTAGCTGCTGGAGCAGTGGTGCACAAGAGATGTTGTATGAACTACATAAACAAGAAGCAAATAGACTTGCATAAGAAAGCTACTTCTGTTCATCATTCACCTGCCAAGAGAGGTACATGGGTGTCTACTGGATCCTATGATAGCACGACGCAGTGTTTGTTCTGTGGACATGAAGTGGTGAAGACAAGATCTAGTAGTGATTTCGATGACTATAGCTTTGTTAAAATGGATGTATTTGTAAGGTCCATCTTGTCACATTGCAAACAGCGTAATGATGACTGGGCAATCACCATTCAAGGGAGAATCGCGTACTTTGGGAACGACTTACATGCTGCAGACTGTCTGTATCATCGTTCATGTGACATTAACTTTCGGACAAATTACAGAATTCCTATGTGTCATGGTGGTGGATCTACTACAAAGAAACCGCGGAAGGTAGGGAAGCCGATGAACATGGAGCAAGAGCAAGCGTTCTTGAGAATGTGTGCATTTCTTGAGGACAACGATGAAGAGGAACTGACTGTCACAGATCTTGCAAAGAAAATGATGGAGTATCTTGTAGAAGGAGACAGTGCTGCCTATAGTAATAAATGGCTGATGTATAGGCTGGAGGAGAGGTATGGCGATTCGCTATTCATAGCATAGTGTGAAGGGTTGCCTAACATTGTAACGTTCCGTGAAAAGACCAGAATAATCCTGAGGGAATATTTCCGTAGTCAGGAAACAGATGAAGAAGCCCAGAAGAGAGCCATCATAGAGACTGCGGCCAAACTAATCAAGAGCGATATCAAGTCTAAGATCCCATCTTCAACCGATGAATATCCGAAGACTTCTTCGCTTGAATGTCAGTCTGCCTTAGATTATCTCCCCCTGAGATTGCTTTGCTTGCTTGAAACCCTCTTCGTTGGAAAGGAAATTCACAGGAAGGTCGCAAGCATTGGACAGGGCTGTAGTAGCTTGGGTTAGCAGTCCAGCTCCATCATCATTTCAGGTCTCGATTTCTTGTAGACAGTCTCTCAGCCATGGGATATTGTTCATCATATTTGGAAGTTCAGCGATTCGAGGAAAACGCTGCCGTTTCTGTTGGCCAGGTTGCACTCGGTGGTACCATAGACAGACTGGATACGGCACTGCTGTTCGCTGCGGACAACGTCGATCATAATATCATCACGTTAGATGGGAAGGGGACTTTCCACGGCATGGGGATGGTAGCTACTGTGACTTCAGGAAGGAAGGTCAGTCGCACTGTTCTCAGACGGAAGACTGCGGACTTGGAGATAGTTGAACAAAGCAGATTTGATGTAAGGGAATACCGTTTCGCAAAACACACTCGCCGAAACATAAAATTCAAGCCCTTGCCATTCCTCTATGCCATTGACCATCGTGTTGATATACAGTATTGTGGGAGATGTCTTTACGCTTCAAACAGCCTGCACCGAGCTGGAATGGAATGATGCACATGCTACATAAAGACTGTGATCATCCGGGGTCGTCTTCGGTAATCTTCCTGCCCATCATTGACATGTATTCCGGAGACAAGTCATGCATCTTCTCTACTCTTGAGTATTTGTGCAACCTTGCTGATAAACACCGATCCACTGCATTTGTTACATTCAATCAACCAATCTACTGGAAAGCGTCAGAAATCAAACACGAGGTGCCTGAAGACAGCCCGGTTCGAGATGTTGTCCTGATGCTCAGGAGCGTCCACACATTGATGAATCCTTTGGGTACCATAGGAACGTTGATGGATGGGATTGGAATCAAAGAGATCTTCGGAACAATTTACGGTGACAATGCTGTGCAACATCATGACTGGAAAGGCAGTTCAGAGTGCAGTTCGTGGCCATCTCCTCCTTGATCTGTGTCTTACTCAGCAAGTTGCAGACAAAGTACTTTGCAACCATCCCGGTTTTGCAGACCTGTTGCAAGAACTTGAGCAGTCGTATGCTCGGACACTGACAGGGGAAAGTGACTTGAATTCGGTCATCACTTCTACCTGCCTTAGTGAAATTGTCCACCTCTTGTCCACCAAAAGAAACAGATTATCCCCTCACTCTCGCACCAGTAAACTATGGCTGAATTGCCAACAGATGGTTGGAATTGCAAGGGAGCTTATCGAGGCCGATCGTACAGGATCCTGGCTGATGCACCTTCATGCTGTAGCCGAATGTTTGCCCATTCTTGCAGCTGCTGGGCACGGGAACTATGTGAAGGCCACCTACCTTTACCTCCAGTCTATGACCACTCTGGAAGATGATATGCCATCAGTCTTCCATAGATTTATGAATGGCTTGCATGTTGTAAGGCGGACTGATCAATACTGGGCAGGCCTGGGTTGTGACCTAGTCATCGAGCAAGCTCTGATGTGCTCCCTAAAAACTGCAGGAGGACTCACCAGAGGAAGTGGAATGTCCGAACATCAGAGGGTCTTGTGGACTCTGTGTGTGCCAGTGTCCTCTTCCTACAGTGATGCAATGCAGGGTTTCACTCGCCAGAGCTTTGCCACCAGTGAACAACACAAGGGGGCAAGAACGTCAAGGACGAGAAGAGATCGTGAAGACCTGGAGAATATTGCAGATAAACTAGTGACCTTTTCACCTTTCTCTGATGAAGTGTCTCTTCGCAACATTATCACTGGTGTCAATGCAAATAAGGATGTGAATGTCCATAACCTGTTCACCATTTGCAGAGAAATAGTGGCAACAATGGAGGGTATATCACTGTTTTCAGTTAAGTACAAGCAGTCAATGAAAGCCAAGACCCTGGCATCCAGTGAGGCTATTGACCTTGCTAAGGACAAAACAATAGACCCCGCTCTTTTGTTCCAAAGGTTTCTTGTGGTGTCTCAAACTGCTGATCTTTCCCTTGATGAGGTGATGGCCTATGAACTTTCACCATACCCACCTCTTTGAGGCAAAACATCTGTTACGCAAACCAAACAAAGCACAACTGATGGCTGCTATAAAAGAACAGAGTTCAGATGACGCAGTACTCAAGGATGTACCAGAAGTGGAACATTATGTTCTTGACGGAGTTTCTCTTCTCCATCGACTGAAGTGGTCAGAAGGAAAGACAAATTGTTTAATCGCTGAAGACTATGCATCTTTCACACTAAAGCACTATGGTAAGGCTACGATAGTATTTGATGGTTACACTGGAGGACCAAACACTAAGGACATTACCCATCAGCGACGACGCAAAAAACGAACAAGTAACAAAGTGAACATTGCTGAAGGAGCGAAATTTGTCGGGAAAAAGGAGGACTTCCTTTTGAATGTGGAGTACAATCAGTCTCATCAATCTCGTTTCACAGCGCATGAATGACAGAGGGGGATGCAGATGTGGAGATTGTTAAGGCAGCAGTGTCAATGTCATCCAACAAAAGTACTAGTCTCATTGGGAAACCATGTCTGCAGCAGTCTTCTGTTCCTTCATGCATTCACGGGTTGCGATACCACTTCCGCGGTTTTTGGAATTGGAAAAAAACTCGGTCTACACAAGGTTTTGAAGGGAGACTCGGTCTTAAATAGCTGTGCTAAAATCTTTTCCACACCTAACAAAAACAGAGCTGAGATTGAAGACGCTGGGTGTAAAGTGATGGTGGCATTGTTCATGGGAAAACCTGGAGAAAATCTGTCTGCAATGAGGTATTCTGCTCTCTGCAAAAAAGTTGGTTCAGCCAAAATCTTTGTTACACCTGAACGACTGCCACCGACCTACTCTGCAACGAAGTATCATGCCCTTCGGAGTTACTTCCAAGTGATGCTTTGGATGGACAATGGTGAGGCCATGGACACTACTGAATGGGGATGGGAATTGCAGAACAACAGTCTAGTTCCAGTGATGATGGATACTTCACCCGCGCCAGAAACACTTCTGAAAATAATTAACTGCAATTGTTCTCGTGGTTGTAGTACACTTCGGTGCACTTGCAAAAGACACGGAGTTACCTGTTCACGGGTATGCGGACCATGTCAAAAAGGGCATTGTGACAATATGAGTGAGGAAGCAGTGTCTGATGATGAAAATAGTGACTATTGACCTGACACACTTATTCAGTGATGATGTAGGTCTTAAAATGCACTGTGTATTAATTCTATAATTTCTAGAAATGTACATATATGTCATGACAATAGAAAAACAAGGAAAAGCTACTGACCATAACAATGGGATCACACACTAGGTCAAAATATTATAAATTTTATTAATTGTCAAACCACAGACCAAGAAACCATAAAAACATTTAAAAGTCACTCAATGACAGTGAAATTGTACCCTGAAGGATTAATAATATAGCCCTACAAAAAACTCCCCTAATACATAGGTATCATGATAGTGATGGCTGATCATAATTATAATGGCATAATTAAATCATGGTACAGATCAGGTATATTATAGTACAAATACATGGATATAAGAGTATATAAGCGCTGGGTGCAGAGCCATTACCATGCCAGGGGGAGCCTGTGGAATGCCCGACGCGTGTAGCTTCATCATTGCATCATTTAGCGCTTTCCTGGAGGAACATCATTGGGCTCTGAATCATTGCAATCAGGGCCCTGATGTACTTTTGGGTTCTCTATCTTCTTATTAGATGATTATTTCAATTGGAATATTGGTCCATCGGTGTATAGATCCATGGTTCAGCATTTTGTATTTCATGATTGGTTCATTTGCTACTAACGGCTATATGCATGTATTTGTACTATACTATACCTGATCTGTACCATGATTTAATTATGCCATTATCATTATGATCAGCCATCACTATCATGAAACCTATGTATTAGGGGAGTTTTTTGTAGGGTTATATTATTAACCCCTCAGGGTACAATTTCACTGTCATTGAGTGACTTTTAAATGTTTTTATGGTGTCTTGGTCTGTTTTGACAATTAATAAAATTTATAATATTTTGACCTAGTGTGTGATCCCATTGTTATGGTCAGTAGCTTTTCCTTTTTTTTCTATTGAATACTTTATACTGACTATTGGTGTATCCCCGTATGTATTGTTGGTGGTGCCCTCCTACTCTTTATTGTCATATATGTCATGATGTCATTGATGACGTCATGACCTCGCCTGTCCATGTAGTTAGTATAAAACTTTGTATAAAAATTGTTATATGAAAATATATAGTATACAAAATGCAAACTCTTCTGTAACCTAAAGCTACAGCTTTGAAATAGGGAAATATTCGTTATTTTTAGTGCAATGGCTGTCATCGTCTTATGACGTCATAGTTAGGACCTTTTTGGTGATCAATTTTTGGAAAACTTTTAATATGTTGTTCCCCACATATAATAGTAATAAAAAAAATCATAAAGCTCTTTCTTGGAATTTGTTCCGGGTCAAACCGTATTTTGACTGGACTAAGCCCTTTTGGCTACAAACATAGGAGAAGATGGCAAAACTTGTTTAAGGATTGGATCAGTATGGAGAATCTTCCAATGTTTCTCAAAAATCTTTTTGAGATCCAACCACCTACTATTGTAGTTTGTTATAAATTTTACCTTATTATCACTTTCATCTGAAGATGAAAGAGGTAAATTTTTAAGTAGGAGTTAATCCCTTGGTGTAAATATTGCTCTCCTATAGCCCTTTTGAATGACACGATGTCCATAACCTCTATTTTTAAAACGTTCTTTCAAAATTTTTGATTGCTCTTCAAATTGTAATTCATCAGAATAACAATATTGTTATTTGGCCGAATACTATGTATGAGGCCCAGGCATGTACAATTCTGTATAATCCCATTGAGTACAAGCCACTTACTTATAACCCCATGACGAAATTTCAGGCAAAATTGGTTGATATTCTGAGGAGGGCATATGAAGACAACATCATCCCTAAAAAACCTTTGGAGGTTTATGAAAAATCTAGTCCTAGACTGGCTACATTTTATCTCATCCCAAAGGTTCATAAGGACCCCGTCGATCCTCCGGGTAAACCCATAGTTGCTGCTAATGAAGGCCTCTGTGAAATCATTTGTGATGTGGTAGAATATTTTTTGAAACCATTGGTAGCACAACTTCCATCCTTCATTAAGGATACCACTGTGGCTTTGGGCCATTTGGAAAATTTGCATTTGACAGAAGAGATGCTATTGGTATCGATGTTGAGGTGTTGTATTCCTCCATTGAACATTCAGATGGCTTAAGGGCTGTTGAGAAATACTTGAGGCAAAGCAATTTAAGTCATGAGATGTCATCTTTCATTCTTGTTTTATTAAAATTCATATTGACCCATAATGCTGTCATGTTTAATGGGAAAATCTTTTTGCAACAGAGGGGTACTGCGATGGGGGCTTCATGTGCCCCTTCTTATGCAAACCTTTTCATGGGGGCATGGGAGTGGTCAATTTTCCAGGAGGAGGATGTCGTCAATGTTGATCGGGTCCATAACTGGATCCGCTATATTGATGACATTCTGTTCATTTGGGAGGGTCCAGTTGTGGACCTGGAAAGCTTTATGAGCCGTCTCAACAATAACAATTTGAATATTAAATTGACTTATAAGTATGGACGTCAAGTTGATTTTTTGGATCTGTCAATTGCAGTGACATCGAATGGACGTGTTTCTACATCAGTTTATCGTAAACCTACCTCAACCAATTTGTATTTGCATGCTTCATCTGCTCACCCTAAATCAACAATTTCTGGTATTCCCATTGGACAGTTTCTACGTGTCAAAAGGATCTGTTCTGATGAATTACAATTTGAAGAGCAATCAAAAATTTTGAAAGAAAGTTTTAAAGATAGAGGTTATGGACGTTGTGTCATTCAAAAGGGCTATAGGAGAGCAAAATGTACATCAAGGGATCAACTCCTACATAAAAATTTACCTGTTTCATCTTCAGATGAAAGTGATAATAAGGTAAGATTTATAACAAACTACAATAGTAGGTGGTTGGATCTCAAAAAGATTTTTGAGAAACATTGGATGATTCTCCATACTGATCCAATCCTTAAACAAGTTTTGCCATCTTCTCCTTTGTTTGTAGCCAAAAGGGCTCCGAATCTTCGAGATATGCTGGTACATAGCTCTTATGATGCTAAGATGAACGAAAGAGCTAGATGGAATCTGGAATGGACGGGATTTTTTCCCTGTGGCCTCTGTAAAGGCTGCGCAAACATGAGGAAAGCTACTACTTTCCTCAATTTTGACCAGCCGAGGAAATTTGATATCAGAGCTCATATTATGTGTTCAACAAAAGCGGTAATATACTATGCAAGAATGTCCTTGTGGAAAGATCTATATCGGCATGACCAGCCGGGAATTAAGGGTGAGGGTATGGGAACATTGTCTGGATATAGACAAAGCAAAAACTGTAGTCGATGTCACAACCTTGAAAACTCTTCCTAGACACTTTAGGAAACATCATCATTGCAATTCCAGGCTTCTTTCGGTTAAAGGAATTGATGTAGTTGATCTGGGCCCAAGGGGTGGGGATTTGTCTAAAATATTGGCTAAGAAAGAGTGCCAATGGATTTACAGATTGGGGACTTTAACCCCCCAAGGTTTAAATGAGAATTCTGGTTTTGGTGCATACCTCTAATAGCCTTTGGAGTTATGGGTGGGGGTTTTAATTTATTTATTTTAATTATTTAGTAATTTTTTACTAATTCTTTATTTTTTCATTTTAGTTGCTATTGTCTTGCACTCATCCTGTCATTCATCTGTCCTTTTTGGCCTTTTGAGGATGAAGAACTGGTTCTACCATTGAAGAAGTCATCTGTTAATCATTTATTCATTTATCTTGGTGTCTTATTTAGGGCGTTTTTTTATTTTTGTTTATATTTATTTTTTCATTATCATTATTGGTTATGTATATATACACTCACTGGCCACTTTATTAGGTACACCTGTCCAACTGTGTGTTAAGACTTAATTTCTAATCAGCCAATCACATGGCGGCAACTTAGTGCATTTAGGCATGTAGACATGGTCAAGACAATCTCCTGCAGTTCAAACCGAGCATCAGTATGGGGAAGAAAGGTGATTTGAGTGCCTTTGAACGTGGCATGATTGTTGGTGCCAGAAGGGCTGGTCTGAGTATTTCAGAAACTGCTGATCTACTGGGATTTTCACGCACAACCATCTCTAGGGTTTACAGAGAATGGTCCGAAAAAGAAAATAAATCCAGTGAGCGGCAGTTCTGTGGCCGGAAATGCCTTGTTGATGCCAGAGGAATGGGCAGACTGGTTCGAGCTGATAGAAAGGCAACAGTGACTCAAATTGCCACCCGTTACAACCAAGGTAGGCAGAAGAGCATCTCTGAACGCACAGTGCGTCGAACTTTGAGGCAGATGGGCTACAGCAGCAGAAGACCACACCGGGTACCACTCCTCTCAGCTAAGAACAGGAAACTGAGGCTACAATTTGCACAAGCTCATCGAAATTGGACAGTAGAAGATTGGAAAAACGTTGCCTGGTCTGATGAGTCTCGATTTCTGCTGCGACATTCGGATGGTAGGGTCAGAATTTGGCGTAAACAACATGAAAGCATGGATCCATCCTGCCTTGTATCAACGGTTCAGGCTGGTGGTGGTGGTGTCATGGTGTGGGGAATTTTTTCTTGGCACTCTTTGGGCCCCTTGGTACCAATTGAGCATCGTTGCAACGCCACAGCCTACCTGAGTATTGTTGCTGACCATGTCCATCCCTTTATGACCACAATGTACCCAACATCTGATGGCTACTTTCAGCAGGATAATGCGCCATGTCATAAAGCTCGAATCATCTCAGATTGGTTTCTTGAACATGACAATGAGTTCACTGTACTCAAATGGCCTCCTCAGTCACCAGATCTCAATCCAATAGAGCATCTTTGGGATGTGGTGGAACGGGAGATTCGCATCAGGGATGTGCAGCCGACAAATCTGCGCCAACTGTGTGATGCCATCATGTCAATATGGTCCAAAATCTCTGAGGAATGCTTCCAGCACCTTGTTGAATCTCTGCCACGAAGAATTGAGGCAGTTCTGAAGGCAAAAGGGGGTCCAACCCGTTACTAGCATGGTGTACCTAATAAAGTGGCCAGTGAGTGTATGTATATTATTTTTATAGCATTTACTTTATATATTTCATTGATTATGATTAATTATTTTTATTATATTGGTGTGCACTTTTTATTGGTATATATTTTGGTATATATATACACTGTTATAATGACATGACACTTATTAATATATTTTTTGTGCACTCTATTTTAATATTAATTGTTATTGAAGATGTCTATTTTGCACTCAGCACTTTATATTCATATTATATATATGTAGTATAATATTCACTTTATTATGGTTATACATTTATACTGGTTTTTATTAATATATATTGTACCTTATTGTTAAATATATGAAGTAGAGCACATATGGATATATAGGATCACTTGGATTCATTCTGTGATCTTTTATATAGTACATATGTAGTATTGTATCCACTTTATCATCGTCACATTTTAGTAATTGCTTTGGAAAAAATATATACATATTCCGCCCTATGATCTATATATGAGGCAGTGCGCATGCCGGTACACTGGATCGCCGGGGTTTATGCTGTGATCTTTGGTGACCTACGGTTTCTGCATGTCCCTAATAGGACCTGCGGTCTCCGGGGCATGTGATCGCTCACTATACCCCTGTTTGGTTGGCGGATTACATGTGACTTGTGCATGCGCCGAGATTAGCCTCTTCACTTGTGAGACTAACAGGACCTTCCATTGGGGATAGCGTGGCTGCAGTTTCAGGGCTTGGAGATTTTTTAATGGACGACACATGATGAATCATTATGATGAGGTGAGGTTAGGTATTTAAACCATTAGTGCCCCCTGCCCTGACATGCCTCTGGAAGAAGCAGTGCGAAACGTGTGTCGGGGCAGAGGGGACGCCCGAGGATTGTCCTCCAGCTGACATAAGGTAATTACCGGCTTTCTCATTCACCCAGTGGTTGCGGCTAGCACCGTTTTTTGTTGTACAAATTGAGCTGACATTTAGGTCATTATCGGCTCATTCATCCACCCGGTGTTTGAGGCTAGTGCCGTTTTTTACACTTAGAGCTGACATTAATTACCGGCTTTTTTCATTCACCCGGAGCTTGCGGCGAGTGCCGTTTTTTGTGATACATTTAGGGAAAGGGTGCTTGTCATCTTATTTGTATATGTCTGGTTGACAATTTGCATATTTGATATATATGGTTATGGAAGGGGTTATTTATCCCCCTTTTTTATATGTATCCTTTAAAATTAAAATGGGTGTACCTTAAATTTTCTAAAGCATTGGCTGGTATGGGTATTTTTCCTATGGAGCTGTATAGTCCCTCTCTTCATGGTTTGACACCTTTCTATGTAATTTTGTGTTTTTTGTATTTTATGCTAATAAAGATGTGTTTTTATTAAATCTATACCATTGTGTGGGACCAAAAGAAATTCTTTCTTATATGGTGGTTACCACAAAAGTGGTCATTATTGCTTGGTGGTATATTACCCTTATATGGGGATTTAGACTCTTTTCTGGGCAATTTTTGTGATCACATTATAAGGGTGTAGCCAGACCCACGAACCCAGCAGCTGACTGGTCATGTGACTGTGACCTCACCACAGGTCCTTGCAAAACAATAACAGCACAGCAATATCTGTTATGCTTTACATTTATGAGACACATATCTCCCATCGACTACACAGCCCTTTGCCATGCCACAAACCATAGATGTGGGTTATCAATTTCAGAGATGAAAGAGACAACACTGTAGTTTGACAATAAATGGCTTTACCAAACTACTAACCATAAGTGGAAAAAAAAGTTTTGGTGTTATCATTCATATTCTCTGAAAAAAGGCCACGAAAGCAAAAATTCTGCCGGGGTATGTAACCTTTTGAGCACAACTGTTTTTGAGTGAAGTGGCCATGTGATGAAGCCTGGAACCTGCAAGCAGAGCTGAAATCTGACAGTGAGTTTATTACACAAAGTTAGGATTGGCATGCTATAGGGCTTCATTTTATAAGTAAAGGGTTTTGTTCAGGTTTGAGATGAAAGTATGCAGTCACTATAGGTGACTGCAGGCTTCTGAGTGCATGATTCTCCCTTGGCGGTGGCAAGAGTGGATGGTAATGTGACAAGTATGCAATTTGTGTGCTTCTGGTCACATTGAGACTAGATGTGTCTGGCCTTGCTCAATTCATTTTCATTGAGCAAGACCATGCATGTCTAGTCAGCACGTGACCGCAGGTATGCAAATTGCATACTTGAGGTTTTGTGACCTCCCACTCTCACTGTCGGCACCAGAGTATCCTGACACTGTACAGTGTGCATTCTGAGAATTCAAAAGTCTGCAGTACAGTACATGGTACTGTGGCGCCCCTGAGGCTCAGTCGCCACAGAGGTACTGCACCTTCTCCTAAGGTGTAGTGCCCCACCATCCAGGTAAGGTGGGACTCCTTTCCACGCTCCAACACTCGCACCCTACACAACAGGGTAGTTCTGCACAACCACATTGCGGCTCAGTGCTTAGAGAGTAGCAGAGCATCTTTGGTGGTTCCCTGCATGGAACACTGGATGTGCTGGGAGGTGGGTGGAGTTTAGATATATAAAAGAGTGGGAAAGTGTAGGATTACAGGTCAGTCTGACAGGAGGTCAGTCGGTTAGGAAGTCACTCAGTCAGGAGTGGGAATCCCTGGAAGAAGGGATGGAGGAAGGAATGCTGCAGCTGCCTCAGTGATCTGAGCCAGCTGGCACGGGAAAGGAACAGAAGGAGAAAGAAGTAGAACTGCAACCTAAGCTTCCATAAGAGAGAGAATGATCAGTACGGAATGAAGGAGTAGGAGAACAGAACGTGGGTTGGAAGAGGAACCCTGCCTATAGGTTCTCAGCGCAAGGCCGGGGCCCGGTCCCCGAGGTTGTATGGACACTTATGGTTCTGCAACAGACACCGGTGGAGTAGTTGGCTGTAAATGCACTACTCCCAACTAAGACTTGGGGCACAACAGCAATTGAATAGAGAGCCAGGTCTCAGGAGAAAGGGGTCCCCGAGAGAGGCTACAGCTGTCTGCCATACGAGTAGAATTGTTAGGAACATCTGACAGGAGGAACTTCAGAGTACCACGGTACTGGAGATCTTCACACCTTAAGGCGGAATAGAGGAGCCGTTCAGGAAAGGTACATGTTGGCGGAGTGTTGGAGAGGAGCTTTCCATCTGGCCTGGAGGTTGGCTGAGTTTCTGACCCGGAGGACACGTCCCGGAGGCAGGCACCCTTGTGTACCGCAGACTGTGAGTAAAGCTTTGGAACTGCAAGCCTCGGTGTCCTCCATTCATTCTTGCGCCAACCCGCTCAGCACTGCTACATCTGGATACCATCCCTTACACTGCCTGCGCCTTTCCAGAACCATTACAACTACACTGCCCTGGGACATTAGCCCTTCCTGTGGAGGGCTATACCATCACTGCTGCATCCTACCATCTGTCCCAGAGGATCTGTCTGCAGCGTCGGCTTTACACCTCCCTTGCCGAGCACCACAGGTGGCGTCACAAACTATTCCATTCCACTTAAACTACATTACATTCCCCCCATTACTTGGGTGCTCAGGGCCACGGACTGGGTCACCGCGGCTGTGACACATCCCCCTGACACCGGCCCGGTACAGAGTACCCCACAGCCCTGGGAGGGCGACCCAGTACCTCAATTGTAATGTCAGGTCAGACCCACATATATTTATATTGCATGAACCTACAACTTCCAGTATGTCCTTAACAATGGTAAGGAGATACTAGGTGGAGAGTTGAGTGAATATTTTTGGTTCCTCGCTTATTTGGCGAGCTATAGCGCTTGCCAAATTAGCAGGAGAGGGAACGCGGCTTCTTGGATTGCGGCGGCTGAACAACTGATTGCCTCCGCAGCTGCATGTGTCACGGCTGTGTCACAGTCACAGCACATGCATGAAGAGCCCAAGACACATGATCTCTCTCCATGCATGTGCTGTGACTGTGACATAGCCGCGGCCCATGCAGCTGCAGCGGCGATCAGCTGTTCAGCCACCGTGATCCAGGAAGCTGGGTTCCCACTGTAGCTTATTCGGCAAGCGCTATAGTATGCTGAATAAGAGGGGAACCGAAAATATTCGCTCAGCTCTAACTGGGAGTTGTTGCTATCATTCATCATCATACTGCATACCATTCAGGAACCAGAGCACTGTTGAGAATAAGTCAGTATCACAGAAAAAATTTTACATCCAAGTACCTTTTAGATGATGTTGTCTCTGGTAAGCATTGGGACGAGGGGAAGGCGTGGTGGCTGCGAGCGCAGACATGACAGGCGTGGCAGCCGCCGTCATGACAGTACCCCCCTTATGCCTCCCTCTGCGGAGGTTGGCTAGAAATCCCCCTAGAATACAAGGAGCATTAATGTTCTCACATGGTTTCCACAATCGCTCCTCCGAACCAAAACCTTTCCAATCAGTAAGAAAGAGGGTTCTTCCCTTGACTTTTTTCATGGCCAAAATATCCTTTACCTCAAAAACGTTGTCAGATCTAATTGGTTGAGACTTAGGGGTGGATTCCAGATTTTAGAAAACTCCACGGCCATTGTGTCAGCTGCAGGTACTCCTGTGGCTGAGGTCACAGGAAGAGGCACTCCAGGATGATGACCAAAGGCAACAAAAAAAGTCAACTTGGTGGAAGACTCACTTTGATGGTTGTTATAGGCGAACTCAGCCAAGGGGAGAAGACTGACCCAGTCATCATGATGGGCGTTGGAGAAATGACGCAGGTAAGAAGTCAAAACTTGATTGATACGTTCCACCAGCCTATTGGTCTGCGGATGGTAAGCAGAAGAGAAGTCCAAAGACACGCCTATGAGTTTACAGAATGCTCTCCAGAATCGGGAAGTAAACTGAACTCCTCGGTCAGACACGATACGTAGAGGGAATCCATGGAGTCTGAAAATTTGATGAATAAAAACTTTGGCTAGTTCAGGCGCTGACAGTTGCCCAGGCAGGGGAACAAAATGAGCCATTTTGGAGAACCGATCCGCAACCACTAGGATAGCTGTACAGCCAGAGGAACGAGGCAGGTCGGTGATAAAAATCCATGGCGATATGCTGCCAAGGAATTGCATGAATTGTTAAAGGGTGGAGGTAACTGTCTTGGGACTTTGTTTTCCACACAAGATGTGCAGGAGGCTACAAAGTCTAACACATCTTGATGGAGGGATGGCCACAAATAATAGCGAGCGATGACAGAGAGAGTCTTTTTAGTCCCCACATGTCCAGCAATTTTGGAATAGTGTCCCCAACATACCCGTGTATAAGTCGACCCCCCTAATTTTACCTCAAAAAACTGGGAAAAATGTATTGACTCGCGTATAAGTCGAGGGTGGGAAATGCAGCCTTAGTGGGAGACAGCAGGAGGCTGAGAGAGACAGCGGGAGGCTGAGAGAGAGAGAGGCAACTTATGACAGGCTAACAAGCCTTTCACTTTATTGTTTTTCTAATACAGTATTTCATAACCTCATAGCAGGCTCCGTACGCGCCGTGCTAGAGGAAAACCCAGCCACCCACCTCACCTCCGCTCTTTTCAGCACGCAGCTGCGTATGAGAATCAGAGCAGGGAGGGGGTGGGGGTGGGAATGCAGGACAGAGTAATTGAAAGTTAGAGCTGCAGAGCCAGAGGGGGAGGCGGACCAGAGCGGCCAATTACATTTCTCCTAAGTTCTCTGACTGGTGATTCACCAGTCAGAGAGAAAGCTTCAGCGCTGCAGAGCCGGAGGGGGAGGCGGCCCAGAGCGGCCAGAGAGGCCAATTACATTCGTCGTACCTTCTCTGACTGGTGATTCACCAGTCAGAGAGAAAACTACAGCTCTGCAGAGCTGGCGGGGGAGGCGGGCCGAACCGCGGCTACTCATAAAGAAGACATGGTGCCGGAGTAACGCGGAGGACATCGCCGTGTGCTGGCAGTGTGCTGGCCGGACTGCCGCGTCCCTGCAACACCTCCCGAAAAGTAAGTTTGACTTAAAAACTTGCTTGACTCGTGTATAAGTCGAGGGGGGTCTTTTTCAGCCCATTTTTTGGACTGAAAAACTCGACTTATACGCGAGTATATACGGTAGTACCCTAAGTTTAGCTTCTTCAGAGAAGTAGTTCTTGCCGGGTGGAGGGGTAACAAGATTCACGGGGGTCACAGTAATGATCTTGTCTGGTTCAATGATATGTAGAGGAACCTCCTCCACCTCAGTTGGCTGAAGACACCTGGAAAGAGCATTCGCTTTGGTGTTCCTGACGCTGGGTCGGAAGTGGAGCTTGAAATTGAAGCGAGCAAAGAACAAAGACCATCTTGCTTGCCTAGCATTGAGTCTTTGGGCTGATTGGACTTAAGCCAAATTTTTATGGTCTATGTAAATTATGAAGGGGTGAACGGCCCCATCCAGAAGGTATCGTCACTCCTCCAGAGCCAATATTATCGCTAACAATTCCCGGTCTCCAGTCGAATAGTTGAACTCCGCTGGAGAAAACGATTTGGAGAAGAATCCACAGGGAACTAGGTGACCACTCCGGCTCCCATGGAGGACGCATCCACCTCAAGGATAAAGGGTCTGCTATCCTCCGTCCGATGCAGAACTAGGGCAGTCGCAAAGGCACGTTTCAGAGTCTGAAAGGCATCTTTGGCCTCCAGAGTCCAGGAATTAGGTTTAGCTCCCTTCCGGGTAAGAACGGAGATAGGCCTGGACACTGAGGAGAAATGGGGAATAAATTGCCTATAATAGTTCGCGAAGCCAAGGAACCGTTGAATGGACTAGGCTCCCACTGGACGAGGCCACTTATGGATAGCGGACAGTTTTTCAGGGTCCATCCTCAATCCAGAGTCTGAAATAATAAATCCAAAAAAAGGCAATAAAGTTTGCTCGAACACTTTTCAATTTTAGCTTATAGGCGATTTTCTCATAGTCTTTGCAGCACTTGGCGAACACTCTCCTTCTATGGGAGGAAAGATCCGGGGAAAAGAGGAGGATGTCATCCAAGTATACTACGACACAGGAGTAAAGAATGTCAAAAAAGATCTCATTAACAAACTCCTGAAACACTGCTGGAGCATTGCAGAGGCCAAAGGGCATGACCAAATATTCGTAATGGTTATCTCGCGTGTTAAACGCGGTCTTCCACTCATCTCCGGCACATATACAGATAAGGTTATAGGCACCTCGGAGATCCAATTTGGTGAAAATCCGGGCCCCCACCTTAGGCAGTCACAGAGCTCAGGGATGAGCGGTACAGGATACCTGTTCTTGAGCGGGATGCCATTTAGACCTCTGTAGTCGATACACGGCCAGAGGGATCAGTCCTTCTTCTGGACAAAGAAAAAACCTGCTCCTGAAGAGGAAGAGGATTTCCATATGAAGCCCTTTGCTAAATTTTCCTGAATGTACTCAGACATGGCTGAGGTCTCTGCCGGGAACAGAGGATAGATCCTACCCCTGGGAGGGGTGGCCCCAGGAATAAGCTCGATCGGTCAATCATACGGCCAATGCAGGGTAAGACTCTCCACCTCCTTCTTATCTAAGACATCCCCGAATGACTGGTAGGCAACAGGAAGGCCAGGAAGATCAGAGGAAGATCGTTGAGGGTCGGTCGAGGAATAGGCAACAGGCATCATACAGGACAAGAGGGGCCCCAATGAAGAACCTCCCCCGAGTGCCAGTCGAGGACTGACTCATGCAACCTGAGCCAGGGAAGACCAAGAAACCATGTGTGGGAAAGGTTGGGCAAGACGTAGAAGGCTATCTTCGCTTGGCGTAAGGCTCCTATTTGCATCACTATTTCTGTCGTAACCATAGTGATGTACTCTTGTAGAGGTTTGCCATCCACCGATGCAATCAGATGCAGGTTTTTCAAGGTTACCACTGGAATCTGATACTTGTTTACTTCTTCGTGCCGGATAAAGTTGCCTGCAGCACCTGAATCCGCATACGCCTCCACGGACTCACGCCTCTGGCCAAAAACGAGAAGAACAGCCATAGTAAGGGGTAGAGAGGAATCATGTTGTCACGCTCATGCCTTGGCTGACTGGCGTGAGCCGGGGGGGGGTTGTGGCCCCACTGTGCCACAAACCAGACTACCATGGAAGGGGCGTGACTACGACAGCTACCTCGCTCTTCACTGGAGCCTCTGATGGTGAGGTCAGGCTTGTGCGGCAGGTAGCTGTCGGGTGCCACTCCAGGGTGGGGTCTGGCTGTGGCTGCTGATCCCACTCGGGGACAAGTCACTTGGACAGGTGTGACTAACAGGCAGGCTGAGACACTGGGCAAGCAGGCACGGCTTGGTACACTGGCAGGCAGGCACGGCTTGGAGGCACGGCTTGGATGCACTGGGCAAGCGGGCACGGCTTGGAGACACTGGGCAAGCGGGCACGGCTTGGAGACACTGGGCAAGCGGGCACGGCTTGGAGACACTGGGCAAGCGGGCACGGCTTGGAGACACTGGGCAAGCGGGCACGGCTTGGAGACACTGGGCAAGCGGGCACGGCTTGGAGACACTGGGCAAGCGGGCACGGCTTGGAGACACTGGGCAGGTAGGTGACGCTTGGAGACACTGGGCAGGTAGGTGACGGCTTGAGACACAGAGCAAGCAGGAGTGGTATATGAGAGAACAGGTTTGGACCTGTTCACACAGGAGGTGCAGGTATGGATATAGGCAGGAAGGAGTGGAATATGAAGGAACAGGTTTGGACCTGTTCACACAGGAGGTGCAGGTATGGATGCAGGCAGGCGTGGAATATGAAGGAACAGGTTTGGACCTGTTCACACAGGAGGTGCAGGTATGGATGCTGGCAGGCGTGGAATATGAAGGAACAGGTTTGGACCTGTTCACACAGGAGGTGCAGGTATGGATGCAGGCAGGAGTGAAATAAGAAGGAACAGGTTTGGACCTGTTCACACAGGGGGTGCAGGTGAAGGCAGGAGTTGAGAGAGAAGCTGCAGAAAGAGATTCTGCAGCGGCAGCAGGAGTGGAGCAAAGCTGAACCACAAGGTCTGTGGAGAGAAGCTGCATCAAGAGGTTCTGCAGCGGCAGCAGGAGTGGAGCAAAGCAGAACCACAAGGTCTGTGGAGAGAAGCTGCAGCAAGAGGTTCTGCAGCGGCAGCAGGACTGGAGCAAAGCAGAACCACAAGGTCTGTGGAGAGAATCTGCAGCAAGGGGTTCTGCAGCGGCAGCAGGAATGGAGCAAAGCAGAGCGGCTAAGGGGCCGTGCAGACAGAGCGGCTAAGGAGCCGTGCAGATAGGGAGGACACAAGGAAAGACACGGCAGAGAAGGAACCACAGACAAGGAGACTGACAGACAGAGGTAAGACTGAGGTCAGACAGAGACACCGGGACAAAGACACAAGGACCAGGATATTCTGCCTCCTGGCAAGCGGACAGAGAACAGACAAGGCACTGGGAACAAGACTCAAGGGCCAGAATATACAGCCTCCTGGCAGGCAGACAAGGTACAAAGCAAGACTAGGAGTAAACCTCCAGAGAAGGAGATACACAGAACAGGGCCTGGCTTCCTCAGTAGCAAGATACTAACTGAGATTAGACATTGCACAGGCAATGTTTCAGTGGGAGTGGCGAAACTAAATAGTCAAGGGCTCCAGGTGATTGGTCAGGGACATATTACCCAGGTGCACCCAGACTGCATAAGAACCAGAGAGTTCAGGCGCCGCCCCCCTATACACACAGTCTGGAAACATGGAGAGCAGAGGCACAGAGCTGGCAACAGACAGAATTCACAGCATGGCTTGAAGCAGAAAGTAAGTTGGTGTGCGGGGGATGGGAGACCATGCAGTGATGCCAGCACGGTTGTTACAGTACCCCCCCTTTACGGCCCCTCTTCCTCAAGCCTGCCAGAATGACCAGAAGAAGGAGTACGGGACCACACACAGTCCAGGTTGACAGGACATCCTTCAGGTAGGGTGGAGTATGTGTGCCATCAGGAATCACAGATTGCCCGGTTTCTTGGTGCCTAAGGGAGTCAGTTTCCAACACAGAGGGTACAAAGACTTCTTCCTCCTGATTGGCAGAGAGCATGGACCTGGAAGCTTCAGACTTGACCCCTACATCAGCCGGCCAGCTAGAAACAGCAGACACCTTCACCAAGTCCGACTTCAGCCCGACATGCCAGAAAAATTGGATCTCCTCCTCCCGGTTGGTGAGAAACGGAGATACGTGGGTCACTGTTCCAACCTCTTCACCCACCTGCCAAATGTAAGCTGGAGGCATACATACAGGGAGCCACTTCCGCCTGTTACCCTGAAAAAACTGGGCCTCCACTACCAGGTTAGAGGGTGAGAAATTCTCTGTCTCAGTATCTTCACTCACTGGCCACACAGGGGTTGAAGGCATATATTTAGGACCCATCTTCAGCCCGTAATCCAGGGGAAGGCAATCAAGAGACAGGGATGCTCCTGGGAGCAGATCACTGGTATAGTCGCTGGAGACATGTGAGGAGACTGACACCGCATCCCCTTCTTTGGTGACATCATCACCCCTTGACTCGACGACTAGCAGACCAGATGAAGAAGGTGACATTGCTGACCGACTCAGACGCAAGGGAACCAGACACCTCTTGTCACTTGATTGTTTCAAGAGCGGTGCCCTACTAGGTTTCCAGACATAGACGGGTACTAGAATCTCTGGATCAGAATGACCCATGGGCATACCAGTCAGCAGATGGAAGATGAACTTCTTCATGTATAAAGCTCCGACCTGGAGCTGTAGTTGTCCTTGCAGGACTAGACTGTTCTCCAATAGGGCTCGGCCACCTCAAGACAACGCCCATGCTGGCTTCGGGAGCTGTATGACAGAGACCACACACTGACTCAGTCGGACTGGCGACTTAAACACACCAAAGCTCCCTGAAGGCAGAGAAACAGTCAAAGAGTTTAATGGAGAGGGAGTACTCTCACCAGGGACAGCCTCTTCTACTGGCCCAGGGTTCTGGAGTACAGGCTTCACAGGGCAGAGGCCAGATTCCGGTTGCAACTTGGCCCGCTTCTTATTTTTAGACCTCTTGGATCTTGCACGGGAGGCTGCACCGGCAGACTGTGGAACAGGTGATGGCTGGACGGTCATAGGTAGTTGAGACGTTTCACCCACAGGTTTCTCTTGTCTGGTCTGTCTCTGGAAGCTTGGAGGGGAAGACTTTTCAGGAGCAACTGGACGAGGCACATCAAAGACTTTACGGAAGGAGACCAGGAAGGCCCCTAGGTTCATGACAATAGGATCCCCTGCTTCCCAGAGGGGAGTAATCCATATCAGAGCATCTCCTGCTAGGTAGGACATGATGTATCCCACCTTGAACCGGTCAGAGGGGAACCAGGCTGCATTCTGCAGGATCTGGTGCAGGCACTTTTTCAGGAACCCTTGGCACTCTTTAGGGTCCCCATAGAACCTAGGCGGGTCATCTGGGTTGTGCTCCTCATAGGCCAGAAGTTGCTCATACATAGCCCTGGAGACAATAAGTGGTTCAGACGTCTCAACAATTGGAACCACGCAAGGCGGAACAAATTCTTCCGGTGGCTCATACTGGCAGGAAGAGAGTTCATCATGCTCTGCGAGCGGAAGGACATGGGACTCAGCGGGGACCATGGCCTGTGCAAACTGTCACGCTCACGCCTTGGCTGACTGGCGTGAGCCTGGGGGGTTTGTGGCCCCACTGGGCCACAAACCAGACTACCCTGGAAGGGGCGTGACTACGACAGCTACCTCGGTCTTCACTGGAGCCTCTGATGGTGAGGTCAGGCTTGTGCGGCAGGTAGCTGTCGGGTGCCACTCCAGGGTGGGGTCTGGCTGTGGCTGCTGATCCCACTCGGGGACAAGTCACTTGGACAGGTGTGACTAACAGGCAGGCTGAGACACTGGGCAAGCAGGCACGGCTTGGTACACTGGCAGGCAGGCACGGCTTGGAGGCACGGCTTGGAGGCACTGGGCAAGCGGGCACGGCTTGGAGACACTGGGCAAGCGGGCACGGCTTGGAGACACTGGGCAAGCGGGCACGGCTTGGAGACACTGGGCAAGCGGGCACGGCTTGGAGACACTGGGCAAGCAGGCACGGCTTGGAGACACTGGGCAAGCGGGCACGGCTTGGAGACACTGGGCAGGTAGGTGACGCTTGGAGACACTGGGCAGGTAGGTGACGCTTGGAGACACTGGGCAGGTAGGTGACGGCTTGAGACACAGAGCAAGCAGGAGTGGTATATGAGAGAACAGGTTTGGACCTGTTCACACAGGAGGTGCAGGTATGGATGCAGGCAGGCAGGCGTGGAATATGAAGGAACAGGTTTGAACCTGTTCACACAGGAGGTGCAGGTATGGAGGCTGGCAGGTGTGGAATATGAAGGAACAGGTTTGGACCTGTTCACACAGGAGGTGCAGGTATGGATGCAGGCAGGAGTGAAATAAGAAGGAACAGGTTTGGACCTGTTCACACAGGGGGTGCAGGTGAAGGCAGGAGTGGAGAGAGAAGCTGCAGAAAGAGGTTCTGCAGCGGCAGCAGGAGTGGAGCAAAGCTGAACCACAAGGTCTGTGGAGAGAAGCTGCATCAAGAGGTTCTGCAGCGGCAGCAGGACTGGAGCAAAGCAGAACCACAAGTTCTGTGGAGAGGAGCTGCAGCAAGGGGTTCTGCAGCGGCAGCAGGAATGGAGCAAAGCAGAGCGGCTAAGGGGCCGTGCAGACAGAGTGGCTAAGGAGCCGTGCAGATAGGGAGGACACAAGGAAAGACACGGCAGAGAAGGAACCACAGACTAGGAGACTGACAGACAGAGGTAAGACTGAGTTCAGACAGAGACACCGGGACAAAGACACAAGGACCAGGATATTCTGCCTCCTGGCAAGCAGACAGAGAACAGACAAGGCACTGGGAACAAGACTCAAGGGCCAGAATATACAGCCTCCTGGCAGGCAGACAATGTACAAAAGCAAGACTAGGAGTAAACCTCCAGAGAAGGAGATACACAGAACAGGGCCTGGCTTCCTCAGTAGCAAGATACTAACTGAGATTAGACATTGCACAGGCAATGTTTCAGTGGGAGTGGCGAAACTAAATAGTCAAGGGCTCCAGGTGATTGGTCAGGGACATATTACCCAGGTGCACCCAGACTGCATAAGAACCAGAGAGTTCAGGCGCCGGCCCCCTATACACACAGTCTGGAAACATGGAGAGCAGAGGCACAGAGCTGGCAACAGACAGAAATCACAGCATGGCTTGAAGCAGAAAGTAAGTTGGTGTGCGGGGGATGGGAGACCATGCAGTGATGCCAGCACGGTTGTTACACATGTGCACCTAGGGAGGCCTCTCTTACCTGGCCTAGGTGGATGAGTTTTCCGGACGCTCTGGGCAAGAGCGGAGAAAATGCGATGACCCTCTGCAGTAGTAGCATAGGCCCTGAGCTAGTCTCTACCTCCGACGAAGTTCCGCCACCTTGAGTCGGTCCACCTGCATAGGCTCCGCCGAGGATGCCGTGGGATTAATGGTCGGTCGTGGACTAGGTGGTCTATTCACCTAAAGGACCTCCTCTCCCTAGCTGACTCCCGTGAGTGTTCCTGGAATCGCAGGTCAATGCAGGTGGCAAGAGCAATAAGATCCTCCAAAGAGAAAGCCCCCACTAGCGCCTCATTATTCCACCCCAGCTCAGAAAACAGTGTGCGAAAGAGAATGGCTTACTGTCTGACCGTAAGGTTGCCTTGATGAAGATTAAAGAGGGACTCAGTAAGGGAGGCTAAGCAGCCTGGCTCATCAAAAACTAGAAGTAACATAGTAACATAGTAACATAGTTATTAAGGTTGAAGGGAGACTTTAAGTCCATCTAGTTCAACCCATATCCTATCCTAACTTGCCCTAACATGTTGATCCAGAGGAAGGCAAAAAAAACCCATGTGGCAAACTGTAACCTTCACATTGGGGAAAAAAATTCCCTCCCGACTCCACATACGGCAATCAGACTAGCTCCCTGGATCAACGCAATATTAAGGAAACTAGTGTATATACCCTGTAATATTATACTTTTCAAGAAAGGCATCCAGTCCCTTCTTAAATTTTAGTAGGGAATCACTCATTACAACATCATATGGCAGAGAGTTCCATAGTCTCACTGCTCTTACAGTAAAGAATCCGCATCTGTGAGTATGCTTAAACCTTCTTTCCTCCAGACGTAGAGGATGCCCCCTTGTCCCCGTCACAGGTCTAAGAGTAAAAAGATCATTAGAAAGGTCTTGGTATTGTCCCCGCATATATTTATACATTGTAATAAGATCACCCCTAAGCCTTCGATTCTCCAAACTAAATAACCCCAAGTGTAATAACCTGTCTTGGTATTGCAGACCCCCTAGTTCCCTAATAACCTTGGTAGCTCTTCTCTGCACCCGCTCCAGTTCAGCTGTGTCTTTCTTATACACCGGAGACCAGAACTGTACACAGTATTCTAAGTGTGGTCGCACTAGTGACTTATATAGAGGTAAAATTATGTTCTCCTCATGAGCATCTATGCCTCTTTTAATGCATCCCATTATTTTATTTGTCTTTGCAGCAGCTGCCTGACACTGGCCGCTAAATGTGAGTTTGTCGTCCACCCATACACCCAGGTCTTTTTCAGTGACTGTTTTGCCCAATATTTTACAATTAAGCACATAATTATACATCTTGTTCGTTCTACCCAAGTGCATGACCTTACATTTATCCCCATTAAAGCTCATTTGCCATTTATTTGTTCGGTCATTTCTGAACAGACTATAGCCCTGTAAATTAACTGCCCAGTCATGGCTCTCGTCCAGCCATGTCTCAGATATCCCCACCATGTCATAATTATGTTCCAACAACATTAACTCCAATTCCTCCATTTTGTTGGCGAGGCTTCTGGCATTAGTATACATGCACTTTATGTATCTCTCTGTACCTCTATTCTTTCTTAAATTATTAACTGTTCTATCCCCACCCCCCATGCCACCCCCACCCCAATGTCATTATTTGTGCCCAATTCTCTATCTGCACTGTCTTCCCCTCCTATAAAAGGAATACCCTCCCCCCGTCCCTAGTTTAAACACTCCTCCAACCTTCTAGCCATTTTCTCCCCCAGCACAGCTGCACCTTCCCCATTGAGGTGCAGCCCGTCCCTAGAGTAGAACCTGTAGCCAACTGAGAAGTCGGCCCAGTTCTGCAGGAACCCAAACCCCTCCTTCCTACACCAATTCCTGAGCCACTTATTAACCTCCCTAATCTCCCGTTGCCTCTCTGGCGTGGCACGTGGTACAGGAAGTATTTCCGAAAATACCACCTTGGAGGTCCTTGCTTTAAGCTTACAGCCTAATTCCCTGAAATCATCTTTAAGGACCTTCCACCTACGTCTAAATTTGTCATTTGTGCCAATGTGCACCATGACCACTGGATCCTCACCAGCCCCTCCCAGTAATCTGTCAACCCGATCAGCGATGTGTCGGACTCGAGCGCCAGGTAGGCAGCACACCGTTCGACGATCCCTGTCTTTGTGACAGATTGCCCTATCTGTTCCCCTAATAATTGAGTCTCCCACTACCAGAACCTGTCTGACCTGCCCTGCCCTCCTATTTCCCCCCTTACTGGAGCAGACACTCCTCAGGATTTCAGAGGACATGCCTTGCTGCAGCAGTGCTACTCCTGCACTAACATTCCCCTCATCTGCCAACTTAGCAAACTTATTGGGGTGTGCCAGATCAGGACTAGCCTCCCTGGTGCTCTTCCCTCTACCCCGCCTTGTAACTGTCACCCAGCTAGCTGCTTCATTGTCCTGCAGCTCCAGTGTCTGAAAAGGGAGATAGGCTTGAGACCACGGGGTCATCTCGTTCCCATAAGGGACTTACCCAAGACAAGGCCTCTCCCTCAAGATGGGAGATAATGAAAGCTACTCTAGCTCGGTCAGCAGGACACTGCTGAGGTAATAATTCGAAGTGTAAACGGCACTATTTTAAAAAAAACCTGCACAACTTTGGATTGCCACTATACCGAGGTGGTTTAACGAGATGGGGAAGAGGGTGAGGAATAGAGTCAGGGGCGTGAACCGAGGCCTGCGAGGAGGCGGCTGACTATACGGAGAGCCAACAATCATCCACTGAAGCCATATATGTCAAAATGTGAGCTTGTGTATCGCGCTGCTGGACAAGCTCCTCCTGGAGGCTGGCGAGCTGGAAGGCGTTTCCGGGATCTGTGGCCTGTAAGGCCGATAAACGAGACTCCATGGTTTTCATGAAGGACATAATGCGAGTTTGATTCTCCCGCAAGAATATTAATTCCTTCTGGGTGGAAGCGGAGGCACCGGCGAGATCCATGGCCTGATTATACTGTGACACTTAGTAGGAGCAACACAAAGGGTTAAGTAATGCAGCGAGCGAAACCCGAAGCAATGCCTAGACAAGTATACAGGCGCACACTCAATAATTTGGCGCCTCCCTAAAGGGAGGGCAGCCTGATATAGTCAGCAAAGGCACCTGATTGGATCGCAGATGGTCCAGATCAGGTGAATTACATTAAAGGGCCGGCAGAGCACGCGGCCGTGGCCTCAAGCGTATGTGCAGATCCGCCGTCGGATGTGAAGCGGAGGGGGAACACCCGGAGCGGCAGGATGCTGCGCCTGCACAATAGTGCGGTTAGGCTGGGTTCACATTACACTGGGGCAGTCCGTCTAACAGACACGTTTTTAAGTAGCCAAAATGCAATGCAATCACACCCATAGACTTTCAATAGTGTAACGCATCGTAACGCATGTCAAAATTGGCATGCGTTTGCAATATTTTTTTTGTGATGCACCTTCCAACGCGGCCTGCAGTGTTTTCGGGTCCGGTACAGCGAACGCACGGGTAACAGAAGCGTTATTTCTGCCATTGAAGTCTATTGCAAACGCAGCAAGACGCAAATCAAGCAAAATGTCCAAATGAAACCATGTATTGGATTGCATTAATGAGGGTTTTCCATGTGACCATGTGACAGGAAATATGATTTCAGCCATTTTGGAGAATACACTCTGCAGACACACTCTTCAGAACGCCAGCTGCTCAGGGTGTCTAGTGTGTGAGTGACCTGAGGAAATGTAAGTAGAATTATATATATATATATATATATATATATATATATATATACATCCTTTGAATGTGTAGTGGCCGTCCGATGTACAGTGGGGCAAAAAAGTATTTAGTCAGTCAGCAATAGTGCAAGTTCCACCACTTAAAAAGATGAGAGGCGTCTGTAATTTACATCATAGGTAGACCTCAACTATGGGAGACAAACTGAGAAAAAAAAATCCAGAAAATCACATTGTCTGTTTTTTTTCATTTTATTTGCATATTATGGTGGAAAATAAGTATTTGGTCAGAAACAAGCAATCAAGATTTCTGGCTCTCACAGACCTGTAACTTCTTCTTTAAGAGTCTCCTCTTTCCTCCACTCATTACCTGTAGTAATGGCACCTGTTTAAACTTGTTATCAGTATAAAAAGACACCTGTGCACACCCTCAAACAGTCTGACTCCAAACTCCACTATGGTGAAGACCAAAGAGCTGTCAAAGGACACCAGAAACAAAATTGTAGCCCTGCACCAGGCTGGGAAGACTGAATCTGCAATAGCCAACCAGCTTGGAGTGAAGAAATCAACTGTGGGAGCAATAATTAGAAAATGGAAGACATACAAGACCACTGATAATCTCCCTCGATCAGGGGCTCCACGCAAAATACGAATATGAAACGTGTCTGGGTCTTTCAACATGACAATGATCCAAAGCACACTGCCAGGGCAACGAAGGAGTGGCTTCGTAAGAAGCATTTCAAGGTCCTGGAGTGGCCTAGCCAGTCTCCAGATCTCAACCCTATAGAAAACCTTTGGAGGGAGTTGAAAGTCCGTGTTGCCAAGCGAAAAGCCAAAAACATCACTGCTCTAGAGGAGATCTGCATGGAGGAATGGGCCAACATACCAACAACAGTGTGTGGCAACCTTGTGAAGACTTACAGAAAACGTTTGACCTCTGTCATTGCCAACAAAGGATATATCACAAAGTATTGAGATGAAATTTTGTTTCTGACCAAATACTTATTTTCCACCATAATATGCAAATAAAATGAAAAAAAAACCAGACAATGTGATTTTCTGGATTTTTTTTTCTCAGTTTGTCTCCCATAGTTGAGGTCTACCTATGATGTAAATTACAGACGCCTCTCATCTTTTTAAGTGGTGAAACTTGCACTATTGCTGACTGACTAAATACTTTTTTTCCCCACTGTATGTGTACTAAATGTATGGTTTTGTATGTACACAGATGTCGGATGGTGAGGGATCAAGCCACAGCAGCGTGTCTGCCGTCTTCTCATCAAAATCAGTAAAGTGTTGCCAGTGCCGTCAGCCAAGAGTGGGCACACCCACCTGTTCAGAGCAATGGCACTTGCCCGGGTGTGCCAGGTGGTGACCCCAGCCCTGGGGGCGGGCAGCCCAGTTAGGGTGGTTTAAAAAATGGCATATGTTGATGTGTAGGCTGTACATTCAGCAGCTGCAAATGGAGGAATTTGACAAGTCCGAGGAAGAGGAGGACAAAAGCGTGCCAAATTTCTGGCAACCTATGTGTCATCAGGGGAAGCTGGGACAAAATCCTTTGAAACCAATGCATGCTTCATTTTAATGAAGGTTAGATCATCAACATTTGGAGTCGACAGAAGGGTTCTTTTTTCTGTCATGATTGATCCAGCAGCATTGAAGACTCTTTCAGATAGCACACTAGCAGCAGGGCAAGCGAGCTCCTGTAAGGCATAGGCTACTTTCACACATCAGGTTTTCGGCGTCAGGCGCGATCCGGCGTCGTGCCGGAACGCCGGATCCGGCAAATGTTTAGTAAAACCGGATGTGACGGATCTGGTTTTCTGCCGGATCCGTCTTTTTCTTGACAGACAAAACCGGATCCGTCTCATCCGGTTCATCCGTTTTTCTATCCGTTTTTCGACGGATTACGCCGGATCCGGTTTTTAAAATTGACCCTTGTGGCCTTCCGAACGGGATTGGCTACTGGAAAACTATATATAGCATGTTCCTACAGCCCTTCTTTGACAGGTTGTAGAGGAGAAAGTGCAGGTTGGAGAGAAGAGCAAGTTTACTGGCGAAGATGGATGTTGTCATTGGAAATATTTTGAAGAATTTGGCGGATTTTACAGCGGAGGCAAATCGTTTGAGGGTGATTGTTCTGGAGAAGGAGAGAGCGAGACAGCAGCGCATCAGGCATCGTAGACGACGTTTGTGGATCCACCCCATCACAGCCAAGAGAATGACGCGTGGGGTCTATTCTACACTATGCATGGACCTTCGACGAAACCCGGATAAATTTTTTGGATATGTTAGGATGAAAATGGAGAATTTTGATTACTTGGTGGAGCGCATTGCACACCTCATAAGAAAAGCGGACACCTATTGCCGCTTCTCCGTTTCACCCGCAGAGCGTCTGATGGTGACTTTAAGGTAAGCCACATTTATTGGATATGATCGCATCAGAGCACACTTTCACTGCAATCTTGTTGGTGGTAATTTGTATCTCCAAGTGTTAGGTCAGTTTTGGTATGTAATGCTGTGATTTAAAACTAATTTATTGTTTGTTAATTCCCCACAGATTTCTTGCAACTGGAGAATCCCTTTCGTCACTGCATTTCCAGTACAGACTCGGGATTTCCACCATATCTGGAATTGTGAAGTACACATGCCGTGCACTGTGGGACTCCTTAGCTGAAGAGTTTTTACCAGAGCCCACAACAGAGAGGTGGATTGAAATTGCTGACAAGTTTCAACAGATATGTCAGTTTCCAAACTGCTTGGGCGCTGTGGACGGGAAACATATCCGCATTGTAAAGCCAGCTGGATCTGGATCGGAATATTTCATTTACAAGAAATATTTTTCAATTGTCCTCATGGCCATCGCTGACGCGGAATACAAATTTATTGCTGTTGATATTGGGGCCTATGGCCGCTCCAATGACTCTCAAGTTTTCAAACTGTCTGCCATGGGGCGTAAACTGTATGGAAACACCTTCCAGTTCCCACCACCTAGACCGCTGCCGCAAACATCTGGTCCACCTATGCCATTTGTCTGTGTAGGGGATGAAGCCTTCCAGCTGTCAGAACACCTTTTGAAACCGTACTCTAGCAGAGGATTGACAAGACCAAAACGCATTTTTAATTACCGCCTCACAAGAGCAAGAAGAATGGTTGAATGTACCTTTGGTATTCTGACAGCCAAATGGCGGGTCCTATTGACTGCGATCAACCTCAAGACAGAAACTGTGGACGAGGTGATCAAAGCGTGCGTGGTACTCCACAATTTTGTTATATGCAAGGAACCCATTTCCATTGAGGACACCTCTGAAGAAACCACCTTGCAAGATTACCATGACATTACCACTAGAAGTTCTGTGACGGTTTCAGTAATGAGGGACAATTTTGCACTATACTTTATGTCACCTCAAGGCAGAGTACACTGGCAGGATGACAGAGTGTGAAAGATTTGTGCCCTAACCAAACTTGTGTACCTTCTGTACCAACAGTATATACCTTTGCCAACCAAAGTTGGCTATCTTGTCATGGTCTCTATTTTTAGCTTTAGGCCACAGGTGTGTACCTGGTTGTGTTTTATGCAAAGTATTTCACCTTTTAACAAAAGTTGTGTACATTGTTCGGAAATCACCAACAATAAACACAACTTTTTAGGTGAAATACTTTGCTTCAAACACAACCAGGAACACAACTGTGGCAAAAAGCTAAAATTTACCCACAGTTATATACCTAGTTTTGAATACCATTTCACCTTTTAAATACCCTGTATTTAACCTTTTTCGCCGCAGAAAGAAATGACAGACAACCAGTGTAAAATAATTTAACTTTTATTGAAAAATGTTTTTTTTAGTAAACTTTTTTAAAATTTTAATAAACATGTTTAATAAAAATTTGAAACTATAAAACTGAAACCATAAAACTGGTCATTTTTATTTAAATACACACATTATAATTCTGTGTAGTGTGTGGTGGAAATACTGCTGTAGGGGCTGCGGGACACTTCGACACTGGGAGTGTGGAGAGAGGACTGGGATCGTTGTGGGGAAGGAACAGTTAGAGGTGAAGGTGTGGAAAAAACTACTGAATGGGTGGACATGTGGGAAGCAGAAGAGGTGGTGGGTGGTGGAGTGGAGGGTTGGGCAGGGACTGTAGGAGCAGATGATGTTGATGGCAAGTTGTATGGGGAAGGAGTTTGGTACGGGGCAGGTTGCTGGAAGTGGGGAGATGTCTGGTACGGGGCAGGTTGCTGGAAGTGGGGAGATGTCTGGTACGGAGCAGGTTGCTGGAAGTGGGGAGATGTCTGGTACGGGGCAGGTTGCTGGAAGTGGGGAGATGTCTGGTACGGGGCAGGTTGCTGGAAGTGGGGAGATGTCTGGTACTGGGGAGGTTGCTGGTACTGGGGAGTTTGCAGGTACTGTGGAGGTTGCTGGTACTGGTGAGGTTGCTGGTGCTGGGGAGGTTGCTGGTGCTGGGGAGGTGGCTGGTGCTGGGGAGGTGGCTGGTGCTGGGGAGGTGGATGGTGCTGGGGAGGTGGATGGTGCTGGGGAGGTGGATGGTATGTAATAGGAGAGGGAGGATGGAAAGTGGCTGGAGGTGGATGGTATGTAATAGGAGGGGGAGGATGGAAAGTGGCTGGAGGGGGTGTAGATGTAATAGGAGGGGGAGGATGGAAAGTGGCTGGAGGGGGTGTAGATGTAATAGGAGGGGGAGGATGGAAAGTGGCTGGAGGGGGTGTAGATGTAATAGGAGGGGGAGGATGGAAAGTGGCTGGAGGGGGTGCAGGTGGAGGAACTACTGTGATGGGAGGAGGAGGAGGAGGTTGGGAGGTAACTTGCTGGAGAGCAGCGTGGCATGAATGCATTACATGCATCTGCTGGGCAGGAGAGAGCGTTTCCATGCGCTCCACAACAGACCTGAAAAAGGTGTGGTTTGGCGAAGATCTTGCTTCTGAATGCATGGTTTGCAGAAGTGTCTTCACCTCCAGAATGCTGGAGTTGATCTGCTGATAGCCTGCGGAGATTTGCTCTGACAAGACCTTTAGACAGTTCTGGAAAGATGCATTCAGATGCAAGAACTCTGGCGCATAAGTCTTTTCCTGACCCCTCTGCCGCTGCCGCCCAGTACCCGCAGGGGCAGAAAGCGATCTCCTCACCAGCAGCTTCATGTAATGTAGGCGGCCACGATGCTCCTGTGCTGGTGGACGGGACAGATGGGTCGAATGTGTGGGAAGGCTGGGAAGGTTCAGATGTACCGGGGCGGTCGAAGTGTCCCTCGGTGCCGGTCTCCTCAGGGATCGCCTCAGAAGGGTCCAATCGTGCCGGCTCCCGAGTGCTGCTCACCGTGCTGTGGAATAAAGAGAAAAAAAAACAATTAAAATACTGACATGGTATGGCCCTGGCTGAAAAAAAAATTTACATCTAACATTTTTTTTCACATGTGGTGTGTAATATTTACCTTCTGGTGACCATTGTTTCCCGGAGGAACGACAGGGCTTCTGCGTACTTGTACTTGCTCCTGCGTCCTCCAGATCCACTCGGGGCCCGCATCTCTTTATTGAACTCCTTCTTGAAACGATCTCTCACAGACCGCCACCGATTCACAATTCTGTTCCCTGAAACGAGAAAGGAGTGGTTAGTATACAACATCAGTGTTTCCCAAATTCCAGTCCTCATGGTCCCCAGGGGTCATGTTTTCAGGATTTCCATAGTAAATAGAAATCCTGAACACATGATCCGTGGGGACCACGAGGACTGGAGTTCGGGAAACACTGGTTTAAATCAAGCAACCGGTACTGTATATACTTACGCTCTGTAATCTGGGCCCGAACATCGAGGTCCTCCCAGCGGCCCACAAGGAGCGAACAGATTTCCTCCCAGAGTCGTCGGGTAACGATCAGGTCAGCGTGGCGGCGGTCAGCCATATTCCAGAGCGGCTCCCTTTCTCTGACGAGATCGATGAGGCGGTCCACATCAATCCCTCCATCCTCAACGTCAGAGTCGGGAGCACGCTGTGAAGGCTGTTAAAGAAAAAGACAAAAATAACATAATTAGCCTCCACAAAAGAAATGAAATAAAAAGTGCAAAAAAACAAAGCAAAAATATTTATACTTACACGCTAGTGACCGCCGCGTTGCTGTCGCCGACGACCCTGGGAGGCACTGCGAGCACCTCTTGGCCAAGCACCAGATTGGGAAGACTAGAGAAGAAAACAAAAAAAGTTATGTCTTTGGATGTAGGCATTTGTTTGCTGTGTGTGGTCTGCAGAACATTGTTTTCTATGTGTTGTGTGTAGTGTGATGTTGTGTTTCTGCGTTTGATGCAAAAAACTTACGAATTGTGAGCCCACTCCAGGTGTCTGTCCACCCCTTCCTTCTTCTTCTGGGAGCTCCTCTTCATCTTGTGATTCCTGTTTTGAAATAAAAGGCCATGAATAGACATATATTACAGAGAAGATGGATTTTGGAAATAAAAACTTACCGTCAAACGCTGACGATGCGAGGGAGGGCTCCCAGAAGATGATGTGCTGTCTTCCTGGTGGCCACACTCCATGCCTGTGGGTGGTGTTCCAGCTGCTGCATCTATTGGGCGGCTGTTGAATAAAGAGAAACAAAGGGCCAATGAATATCTTGATATTCAATAGCCCTAGTTTGGAGGAATGGGTGATTTGATAATTACCGTCTCTCATCTGCTGCTGGACTCCCCTCCCGTTGTTCAGCATGCTGCTCCAATTGGGGTGGTGCTGATGGTGCTGCTGCAGATGTCTCCTGCCTTCTCCTGCGCCTGGTTGCTGTCTTGGGTGGCATGTTGGGTGTGGCTGTGGGTCCCACTGTCTTGCTTTTATATGTCTTGTGGGCAGAGCTACTGAGCATGCTCAGACCAAAAAACCGGATCCGGCCGCCGGATCAGGCTTTCGCCGGATCCGGCGCATTGCGGCGCTCATAGGCTTTCATTGTGTGAAAAAGCCGGACGCGCCGGATCCGGCGTGTCCGGCTTTTTCGCCGGAGACAAAAAACGTTACAGTAGACGTTTTTTCCAGACGCCGGATCGCGACACATTGCGACACATTGCCGGATCCGGCGAAAACCGGATGAAACGCATGGCCATCCGGCGCGATCCGGCGCAAATGCAAGTCAATGGGGGGGAAACTGGATCCGGCATTGCATTTCGCCGGATCCGGTTTCTGTCAAAAGCGCCGGATCGCGCCTGACGGCGAAAACCTGATGTGTGAAAGAGGCCATATTGTGCCAATTCAGGCCAAGTGTCCAGTTTAGAGGCCCAATAGTCAAAGGGGAATGACCTGTGAGGGAGAACATCGATATGGGAGAAGTAGTTTGTAACCATAGTTGACAACTGCTGTCTCCTGTCACTTGCAATCGATGCAGTATTACCAGTCGTGTGAGCGGTACTGAGAAATCAGTCAACAAAATGGTCATGAAACCCCTGTCTCCAACGCCACTTCGGCTGTGTGCACCACGAACACCTCTTCCATGTTGCCCACTTCGGCTCGTGGGAGAACCAGCACCGCTGCTCTGTGCTGGGAATGCCTCATACAAACGGTTTAACAGAGTTGCTTGTTTATTAGCCAATATTATCTCTAGGTTCTCCTGTGGCATGATGTTGTGTAATTTGCCTTTATAGCGTTGATCGAGGATGCTGGCCATCCAGTAGTCGTCATCCTTCATCATTTTGGCAATGCGGGGGTCCCTTTTAAGGATCCGCAAGGCATAATCACACATGTGGGCAAATGTTCCAGGTGTCAATGATGCACTGGCAGTGGTGGGTGGAGGAGCACTTTCTTGCAAATCCACATCCCTCCTGTCATGCACAAACCCTGTACCTGACCTTGCCACGCCAACATTTTCTCTTGCCCCCTGAGAAGCACCTCCTCCCCAAAATAATCATCCCCCTCATCCTCCTCCTCTTCCTCCACCTCATCCAGGACAGTTCCCTGATCAGACAATGGCTGACTGTCATCAAGGCTTCCCTCCTCCTCCTGTTCCTCCTCCGCTGCAGATGCCCGATCCTTAATGTGCGTCAAACTTTGCATGAGCAGACGCATAAGTGGGATGCTCATGCTTATGATGGCATCATCTGCGCTTGCCAGCCGTGTGCATTCCTCAAAACACTGAAGGACTTTACAGAGGTGTTATGATTGAGTTACCGTAGGAGGAAAAAACAAAAATACAAGCTAAGTCCAGAAAACCGGAGAGGTTGGTAGCTAGTGGATTGCAGACCCCTGATCCTATTCACAACAACTAACAGTAGCCATGGAGCGTTCCTACGGTGGTCCTAGACGCCTCACCACAGCCGGAGAACTAAATAAGCCTAAAGAAAGAAAGGGGAAATCTAAACTGCCCCAGAGCAGACCCCAAAGCAATAGACAGCCCCCAACATGTATTGACTGTGAAAACTGTTATGAATGAGTCACCGGAGGAGAAAACAAAAATACAAGCTAAGTCCAGAAAACCGGAGAGGTTGGTAGCTATCGGATTGCAGACCCCTGATCCTATACACCACAACTAACAGTAGCCGTGGGGGGTTCCTACGGTGCCCTAGACCCCTCATCACAGCCGGAGAACTACTTAAGCCTAAAGAAGGAAAGGGGAAATCGAAACTGCCCCAGAGCAGACCCCAAAGCAATAGACAGCCCCCAACATGTATTGTCAGTGATAAACAGATGAAAACACAAACACAGACAGAAAGACAGGCTGAGCAAATGATGGGGCCCAACTAACTAGATAGGACAGGACAGAAAAGATGCTGGCTGCAATCCGCAAAAAACCCTACCAAAAATGTCCCAACCGTCTGATAGGGAAAAAGGCCCTGAAGTCACTAGACTTCAAAATCACTATATCAGCACTCAGGTATATTCTGAAAACAGAGCAAAGAGATCAACTGATCAGAGACTACCAGGACTGGCTGAATACAAACACTAAGGAAACCAGACAAAATCTCATGGAATAATAGCAGGGCAAAAACTTAGCTTTTAGTAGACAGGAACTAAACTGGATGCAAGAGCTCAGAGCAGAAAGGATCACCAGCAGCCCTGCAGGGCATCGGCTGCCTTATAACCACTCAGAAATTCCAGATGTCCAATCACACTCCGCCTGTTCAGATGACAGGTTCTTCCCATCCCAATCAATTTCACTACCTCTCTTCACCAGCAGAGGGAGTTCATCAGACATCAAAGGTGAAGGGGAGAATGAACTCACAACAGAAAACAGATGAAAACACAAACACAAACAGAAAGACAGGCAGAGCAAACGATGGGGCCCAACTAACTAGATAGGAAAGGACAGAAAAGATGCTGGCTGCAATCCGCAAAAACCCTACCAAAAATATCCCAACACGTCTGATAGGAAAAACGGCCCTGAAGTCACTAGACTTCAAAATCCCTATATCAGCACTCCGATATATTCTGAAGACAGAGCAAAAGAGAATTAACCGATAAGGGACAAAAATGGAAATTCAGCAAAGCCCCAGCTGGGGCTGGCTGAACACAAAACTAAGCAAATCAGACAAAATCTCATGGAACAATAACAGAGCAAAAACTTAGCTTTAGAAGACAGGAACTGATCTGGAGGCTAGTGCTCAGCAGAGAAATCACCAGCAACCCTACATGGCATCGGCTGCCTTATATCCACTCAGAGATTCCGGATGTCCAATCGCAATCCACCTGTTCAGGTGACAGATCTCTCCCATCAAAATCAGTTTCACCACCTCCTTTCACCAGCAGAGGGAGTTCATCGGACATCAAAGGTGAACGAGAAAATGAGCTCATAACACAGCGGTCTTTCAGCTTTGACCACTGCACACCCGACAACTCCATGTCTGCCCTCAAACTACCTGCCCGTGTATCCTCCCACAAATGCATTACAGCCTGCCTCTGTTCACACAGCCTCTCAACCATGTGCAGGGTGGAGTTCCACCTTGTTGCAACGTCTATGATTAGGCGGTGTTTGGGAAGGTGGAGCAATCGCTGCAGCTTCTGCATAAGACTGGAGTGTACGGGCGAGCGACGGATGTGCGAGCACAGTCTTCGCACCTTATGGAGCAGGGCTGTTAACTCTGGATAATTATTTAGGAAGCACTACACCACCAGGTTCAAAGTGTGAGCCAGGCAAGGTATGTGTGTGAGTTTTGTAAGGGCTATGGCTGCCACAAAATTCCGGCCGTTATCACTGACTACCTTGCCTGGCTCAAGATGTAGACTGCCCAGCCATGACTCAGTTTGTTGCTGCAAGTAGTCGGCCAGTACCTCCGCGGTGTGTCTGTTGTCGCCCAAAGACATCATCTTTAAAACAGCCTGCTGCCGCTTACCACTAGCTGTTCGATAGTGGGACACATCGTGTGCAACACTGGCAGCTGCGGATGGAGTGTTCTTGCGACTGCGCTGTCGACGAGCTTTCGCTTCTGGAGGAGGAGGAGGAGGGTCGAACACCTACAGCCAACTGTTTCCTATACCATAGGCTAGGCAGCACTGTTCCACCGCCGGTGTCCCCTGTGGAGCCTGGATCCACCACATTAACCCAGTGCGCAGTGATGGACACATAATGGCCCTGACCATGCCTACTGGCCCACGCATCTGTTGTGAGGTGCACCTTTCCACTCACTGATTGTTTGAGTGCATGGACAATGCGGTCTTTCACATGCAGGTGGAGGGCAGGGATGGCTTTTCAAGAAAAGAAGCGCCGACTGGGTAGGTCATAGCGTGGGACAGCGTAGGCCATGAGTGTTATGAGGAGTCAGCAAAGGAGGAAAAAACAAAATACCAGCTAAGTCCAGAAAAACCAGAGAGGTTGGCAGCTATCGGATTGCAGACCCCTGAACCTATCCACAAAAACTAGCAGTAGCCATGGGGGGTTCCTACGGTGCCCTAGACCCCTCGCTCACAGCCAGAGAGCTACATAGCCTAAAGACAGAAAGGGGAAAACTAAACTGCCCCAGAGCAGACCCCAAAGCAATAGGCAGCCCCCAACATATAATGACGGTGAAGCAAGATGAAAACACTAACACAGATAGAAAGATAGGTTGAACAAATGATGGGGCCCAAGCTAACTACATAGGACAGGATAGGAAAGCTGCTGTCTGCCATCCGCAAAAACCCTATCAAAATGAGCCAACCGACTGATAGGAAAAACAGGCCCTGAAGTCGCTAGGCTTCAAAAGACTATATCAGCACTCAGGTATATTCTGAAGACAGAGCAAAAGATCCACAGATCAGAGACAAAAATGGAATTCAGCTCACCCCCGGCCGGGGATGGCAGAACTCCCAAAAAACAAGGCAAAAAAAACCCCAAAACTGAATAGTACAAAGCAGAGCAGAAAAACTTAGCTTTGAGATGCAGGAATCAGACTGGTCTCCAAGAATCAAGCAGGAAAATCACCAGCCAGGAAGAAGGGCGTCGGCAGCCTTATATCCAGTCCTCAATTCCAGCCACCCAGTTATCATCTAGCTGCCCAGGTGTTTGGTAATCAGTCTCACTACCTTCCTTCACCAGAGGAGGGCGTTCATCAGACCTCAATGATGAAGGGAAAAATGAACTCACAACAGTACCTCCCCCTTGAGGAGGGGTCACCGAACCCTCATCCATGCCACCAGGGCAATCCGGGTGAGCCCGATGAAAGGCACGCACCAATCTTTCGGCATGAATATCAGAGGCAGAGACCCAGGAATTATCCTCCTGACCATAACCCTTCCACTTAACCGAATACTGGAGTCTCCGTCTAGCCAGACGGGAATCCAGTATCTTCTCTACCTCATATTCCATGTTACCTTCAACCAATATAGGGTCAGGAGGTGCCACCACAGGAACTACTGGTTCAACAAACCTCTTCAACAAGGACTTATGAAACACATTATGAATTTTAAATGTGACAGGAAGAGCCAACCGAAAAGAGACCGGATTAATAATCTCCAAAATCTTGTAAGGTCCAATAAATCTAGGCTTAAATTTAGGAGAAGCCACCTTCATAGCGATATTTTTTGATGACAACCAAACCATATCACCCACCTTAAACTGGGGACCAACGGTCCTACGCCGGTTGGAAAACCGCTGGGCCTTTTCCTGGGAGAGAGACAACTTATCCACTACTTGGTCCCAGATCTGGTGCATTCTCTCCACCACAGTGTCAACACCTGGGCAGGCAGAAGGCTCCACCTGCCCTGAAGAAAATCGAGGGTGAAAACCAAAGTTACAAAAAAAAGGTGACATCAAAGTGGCAGAACTAGCTCTATTATTTAAAGCAAATTCGGCCAAGGGCAAAAATGAAACCCAATCATCCTGATCGGCAGAAATAAAACATCTCAAATACGACTTCAACGTCTGGTTTGTTCTCTCCGTCTGCCCATTGGTCTGAGGGTGAAACGCAGAGGAGAAGGACAACTGAATTCCTAGCTTGGAACAGAAAGTCCTCCAAAATCTAGACACAAACTGAACTCCTCTGTCAGATACAATGTTCTCAGGAATCCCGTGCAAGCGAACCACCTGTTGCAAAAACAAGGGCACCAACTCAGAGGAAGATGGCAACTTAGGGAGTGGTACAAGATGGACCATCTTAGAGAATCTATCACAAATAACCCAAATAACAGTCATTCTCTGAGAGACAGGCATATCAGAGATAAAATCCATTGAAGTATGGGTCCATGGCCTCCTGGGCACCGGCAAAGGCATCAACAAGCCACTAGAGCGAGAACAAGGTTTAGACCGGGAGCAAGTCCCACAGGACTGCACAAAATTCCTGACATCACGAGACAAGGCGGGCCACCAAAAAGACCGACTCACCAGATCTCTAGTACCAAAAATACCTGGATGACCAGCCAATGCAGAGCAATGAACTTCAGACATCACTCTCTTCCTCCACTGGTCAGGAACATACAACTTTCCACTGGGACAACGCTCAGGTTTGTCCTCCTGAAACTCTCCCAGAGCACATCTCAAATCGGGCGAGATGGCAGAAAGAACTACCCCCTCGCCTAAGATGGTAGCAGGCTTAGTCACAACAGGAGAATCAGCAAGGAAACTCCTAGAGAGGGCGTCTGCCTTGACATTCTTAGTGCCCGGAAGAAAAGAGACCACAAAATCAAAACGTATGAAAAACAAGGCCCACCTAGCCTGTCTAGGATTCAAGCGCTTGGCCGACTCCAGGTAAATCAAATTCTTGTGGTCAGTAAGGACTACGACTTGGTGTTTGGCTCCCTCCAACCAATGTCTCCACTCCTCAAATGCCCATTTCATGGCCAACAGTTCCCGATTCCCCACATCATAGTTACGTTTGGATGGGGAGAACATTCGGGAAAAGAAAGCACAAGGATTAATTTTAGATGTCACAGGATCTTTTTGGGACAACACTGCTCCTGCAACAATCTCAGAAGCGTCCACCTCCACCTGAAACGGGAGTGAGACATCAGGTTGCCGCAAAACCGGAGCAGAAGTGAATCTTCGCTTCAGCTCCTGAAAGGAAGAAACAGCCTCTGGAGACCAATTCAGCACATCAGCACCCTTCCTAGTCAAATCCGTCAATGGCTTGGCAATACCAGAAAAATTAGCTATAAATTTCCGATAAAAATTAGCAAAACCCAAAAACTTCTGGAGGGCCTTCAAAGAAGTGGGCTGAAACCAATCATAAATGGCCTGTACCTTGGCCGGGTCCATTTCAATAGTTGTCTATTGTCTATTGTCTGTACAAATCCCCTCTGAAATGTAAAGTGCTGCGGAATATGTCGGCGCTATAAAAATAAAAAAAATAAATAGTTGACGGAGACAAAATAAATCCCAAAAATGAAACCCTCTGTACCCCAAAAAGGCATTTCGATCCCTTGACATACAGGGAATTCTCCCTCAAAATCCGGAACACAGTCCGAACATGTTCCACATGAGAGTCCCAATTCTTGGAGAAGATCAAAATATCATCCAGATAGATAATCAAACATTTATCCACAAAGTCTCGGAATATATCGTTCATGAAGCACTGGAAGACAGAAGGGGCATTAGTGAGCCCAAAAGGCATCACCAGGTACTCAAAATGTCCCTCTGGAGTATTAAACGCCGTCTTCCATTCATCCCCATGCTTAATGCGAATAAGATTATACGCCCCCCTGAGGTCAAGCTTAGTAAACCAGCAAGCACCTTTAACTCTGGAGAATAGATCAGAAATCAGGGGTAACGGATACTGATATTTAACAGTAATTTTGTTGAGGGCACGATAGTCAATACAAGGCCTTAATGAACCATCCTTTTTAGCCACGAAAAAAAACCCAGCACCTAAGGGTGAAGAGGATGGTCTAATATGACCCTTCTCCAATGCCTCCTGAATATAGGATCGCATAGCCTCGTGCTCGGGTACAGATAAATTGAAAAGCCGACCCTTGGGGAATTTACACCCCGGGTTCAGTTCAATTGCACAGTCATAACTCCTATGAGGAGGCAAAGACGCAGACTCATTCTCACTAAATACATCATAAAAGTCAGGAACATCATGCGACTGGGGAGAGGTGGAGAAAGCAGGAGCATCACTAAGGGCACACCGACAACCCCAACTCACCACAGACAAAGATTTCCAATCCAGAACTGGATTATGGATTTGCAACTATGGAAACCCCAGAACAATGGTATCATGCAAATTATGCAACACCAAAAATCTGCAATTTTCTTTATGGTCTGGGGCGACCCGCATTACCACCTGGGTCCAAAACTGAGGTTTATTCTTCGCCAAAGGAGTAGCATCAATACCCCTCAAAGGGATAGGCGTCCGCAGAGGTGTCATAGGAAATCCACAACGTTTAGCAAAATCCAAGTCCATCAGGTTCAGAGCTGCTCCTGAATCCACAAAAGCATTGGCGGAAAATGTGGACAGGGAGCAGATCAGAGTAATTGCCAGAAGAAACTAAGGTTGAACACCACCCACAGAAAACGTGTGTACACAATGTTTCTCTCGCTTAGGGCAGACAGAAATAATATGCGAGGCATCTCCACAAAAAAAACACAGCTTATTATGCCTTCTGAACTCCTGACGTTGCACCCTAGACAAAACTCTATCACATTGCATAGGTTCAGACATTTGTTCAACAGGTGGCAACTGTTAGGGTCGACGGAACGCACCAGATATAAATAATAGGAGGTGCGTTTGCCGCCCGGGGTCCACCGTGCGGTAGGTGAAAAGACCGCTGCTGAGTAATGGCGGATGCACCAAAAGGTGAAGTACTGCGCTCGGGTTAACGTCACCCGAACGCTAAGAGCGGCTCTGTTCCCACACAGAGTCACTTAAACAACAGAGACGTATGAGGACGCTGGCCCTGTTCACTTCACAGGATACCCAGCGAGTGGCGTTGCAACCGCAGACGCCAAGGAGGCTGCTACCACAGCGCGGCAATAACTATGGCCGCTGAACGACGGCGCCGGGATGACCGAGCACCGTTGGACACTAGTGTGCAGTGCAGGAGGCACAGTGGCGTGTAGCTTGCCACAATCTGGAGCTGCCTACCCAACAATCTGTCACCATTCGTATTAACCCAGGGTAGGGGTTTCAAATAAGTCAGTCACCAGTCCATGCATCCATCACCATACACACACAGCATAATATGCTACACTAGCGCATGGCCGAGCCGCCATGCGGGCTTTTTATAGCCATGTGCTTCCGGGACCTTCCAGTGCCCTGGAAAGAACCAATCAGATCTGACACAGGACCTGAACATGTGACCCCTGCTCTCCAGTGAGAGGTCACCTTGCGGGCATGCCCAGTAGCACGGCATGAGGACTTAGCCTCTAGAATGGTTCCCTGCAAAGCAGGTTGCACCACCATTGCTGCACCAGAGGTGGCAGCAACATCCAGGCTGTCAGAACGAGACTGAGCAGCAGACCTGGCTCGCCGTGATTGCTGAGCAACACCCGGAGCGGTCGGAGGAAAATGGGAGACCGCCGGATGTCTGGCTCTGGATTCTTGTTGTGCAGAGTCAGGAACCCGCCGCCTAACATTACCCCCCCTCCCCACTGCGCTCAAAAGCCACGATCAGGAGCGGTGCGTGAATGTTTTCCACCGGCTCCCAGGTCCGAGCCTCGGGACCATGACCCTTCCAGTCCACCAAATAAAATGTTTTGCCACGGACAAACCTGCGCCCCACGATGGCGTTAACCTCAAACTCGTCAGAGGATAAGTCTGATGACCCGGCAGATGGCTCGGAAAACCGGGCCATGTGAACTGGTTTGAGGAGGGACACATGGAACACGTCCGAGATGGCCAAATGTGGAGGAAGAGCCAGGCGAGAGACCACCGAGCTAAGTCGCTCAAGGACCTTGAATGGTCCAATGTATCGCGGCGCGAGCTTGGGAGACTCGACCCGCAGTTTAATGTTTCGGGTGGAGAGCCATACCATGTCGCCAGGGGAGAAGCTTGAAGCAGGACGCCGGTGTGCATCAGCGGAGATCCTCATTCTCTCCTTGGAAGCTCGGATAGCATCCTGGGTGCGATCCCAAATGTCACGTGCCTCCACCGCCCAGTCTGCCACCCTGGAGTCGGTGGAAGACACGGGCATGGGCACAGGGATGCACGGATGCTGGCCGTAATTTAGGAGGAATGGGGTTTGACCGGTGGAGTCGGCCACAGCATTGTTCAAAGCGAACTCTGCCCATGGCAGCAAGTATGCCCAGTCGTCCTGCCTGGCCGAGACAAAAAGTCGAAGATATGTTATCAAGGTCTGGTTGGCTCTCTCTACCAACCCATTCGTCTCGGGATGATAGGCCGAGGAGAGATTCAGCTCAATGCTGAGTAGAGAACAGAGCTCTCTCCAAAACTGGGACGCAAACTGAGGGCCTCGGTCACTGACAATCTTGTCCGGCATGCCGTGCAGGCGGAAAACGTGCTTGATGAACAAAACTGCCAGGCCCCGTGCTGAAGGTAACCGGGAGAGAGGTACCAAGTGCACCATCTTAGAGAAATGGTCGGTGACAACCCAAATGACCGTGCTGCCGCTGGACTTGGGTAGCCCCACCACAAAGTCCATACCGACCATCTCCCAGGGCCTGTCTGCTATCGGCAGAGGAAAAAGAAGCCCAGCGGGCCGCTGCCGGGAGGACCTATTCCGGGCGCAAGAGACGCACACCTCAATATAGTCCTTGACGTCACGGGCCATATGTGGCCACCAGTACGTCCTCGCCAAAAGCTCAGAGGTCCGTTTAGTCCCAAAATGTCCGCCCACTCTGGACGAGTGAGCCCAAGAGAGGACCTCCGGTCGCAGACGGGCAGGGACAAATGTCTTGCCCGGAGGTACTGACTCAAGGGCAACCGGAGCCACAGTCCTCAGGCTCTCGGATGGGACGTTCAGCCGAGGCTCCTCCTCCTCTTCCTCCGATGACACCACGGAGCGGGAGAGAGCATCGGCCCGGACGGTCTCCCCGGAGAGAAAGTGGAGGGTGAAATGGAACCGGGAAAAGAACAAAGACCATCTGGCCTGGCGAGAGTTTAGCCGCTGGGCTGTTTGTAAATACACCAAGTTTTTGTGGTCGGTGAACACCTGGAAAGGGTGGCGAGCCCCATCCAGGAGGTGTCTCCACTCCGAGAAGGCCAACTTCATCGCTAGCAACTCCCTGTCCCCGATGGCATAATTCCTCTCCGCCGGTGTGAAGGTCTTGGAGAAAAAGAAGCATGGATGCTTCCGACCTTGCGTGTCCTTCTGGAACAGGACCGCTCCAGCACCGACGGAAGAGGCATCCACTTCCAGAATGAAGGGCTTGTCTACATCGGGGCGATGTAGAATGGGAGAGCTAGCGAAATGGGACTTAATGGTGGAGAAGGCCTTGGAAACCGGTTCCGACCACAGCTTGGAATTTGCACCCTTCTTGGTGAGGGCTACCAAGGGTGCTACCAAAGTCGAGAAGTAGGGAATGAATTGGCGATAATAATTTATGAACCCCATAAAGCGCTGCACCACTTTGAGAGAATGAGGTTCCTGCCAATCCATCACTGCCTGTAGCTTGGCAGGATCCATGGCCAATCCCTGGGCGGAGATGATATAGCCCAGGAAAGGCAAGGACTCCTGCTCAAACACACACTTCTCCAACTTGGCATAGAGGGAGTTCGCTCGCAGGCGATCGAAAACTTTGCAAACCTCTCTCCGTTGGGAGTCAATATCTGGAGAGTAGATGAGAATATCATCCAGATAGACTACAACCGAGGTGGTAAGCATATCCCGGAAGATATCGTTCACAAAGTCTTGGAAGACGGCCGGGGCATTACAGAGGCCGAAGGGCATCACCAGGTATTCATAGTGCCCGTCTCTGGTGTTAAATGCCGTCTTCCATTCATCCCCATCATGGATGCGAATCAGGTTGTAAGCCCCCCGCAGATCAAGTTTGGAAAATACCCTCGCTCCTCGTAGCCTATCAAACAGTTCTGATATCAGGGCAGAGGATACTTATTCTTAAGGGAGATGGCGTTAAGACCCCTGTAATCAATGCAAGGACGTAGTTCCCCACTCTTCTTCTGGACGAAGAAGAATCCCGCCCCCGCTGGTGACACTGACTTCCTAATGAATCCTCTTGTCAGATTCTCCCTGATGTATTGAGACATGGCCTCAGTCTCCGGGAGAGATAGGGGATAGACTCGACCCCGGGGGGGCTCAGCACCAGGCAAGAGGTCAATAGGACAGTCATAGGGGCGATGCGGTGGAAGGGTCTCCGCCGCCTTTTTGGAGAACACGTCTGCATACTGTCGATAGTGTTTGGGGAGCGAGGAGAGATCAGCGGGAACCTCAGTGGAGGCAACCTGAACGCACTCCCTCAGACATCTACCCTCACATGATTTACTCCACCCAATAATCCTCCCTGAGGACCTCTCTATATGGGGGGAGTGATACCGCAGCCAGGGAACCCCTAGAAGTACCTGGTCAATACCCTCGGGCATGACGAGGAGGGATATCATCTCCTGATGAGACGGAGCCACTGAGAGTACCAAGGGGACGGTCTGGTGAGTTATCTGTGAGGGCAGAGTGGCGCTGTTCACCACTTTGACGGTGACTGGTGTAGACATCATAACCAGGGGTATAGCGTGCCGTTGGGCGAAGGCTGACGACATAAAATTGCCCTCCGCCCCGGAATCCACGCAAACCTCCACCGCCAGAGTGGAAGAATCAAACCCAAGAGTCCCCTTAAAGGACAGCTTGGAGGAAAATGTCGCTGACTCTAGTGCGCCGCCTCCTACGGCCACTAGGCGCAAGCGTTCTCCCTGCTGCTGTGGGCACCGGTTGGCAAGGTGACCAGACTGCCGACAAATATGACAGCTCACAGGAGCTCGAGCGGACCGGAGCCTGGATCCCTCACGGGAAGCCCCCTGACGCTCGGATGCCCGATCGGAAGATTCCAGAGGTTTAGAAAAACAAGGTGCCAACCTAAACCTCTGCCTACACTGGTCCCGCTCCAACCTTCGCTCGGTGAAGCGAAGATCTATTCGGGTGGAGACAGTGATAAGCTCCTCCAGTGTAGCGGGAATCTTCCTGGTGGCCAGAGCGTCCTTCACATGGCCAGCCAAACCTCTCCAGAATGCCGGAATGAGGACCTTATCTGGCCACTCTAATTCTGAGGCCAGCGTCCGGAACTGGATGGCGAAGTGACTGACCATGGAAGAGCCCTGTGACACTGCAGCAGTCGCTGTTCATCCGCCATTACTAGCCAGACCCTGGCGCTAGTGTAATGTTAGGGTCGACGGAACGCACCAGATATAAATAATAGGAGGTGCGTTCGCCGCCCGGGGTCCACCGTGCGGTAGGTGACAAGACCGCTGCTGAGTAATGGCGGATGCACCAAAAGGTGAAGTACTGCGCTCAGGTTAACGTCACCCGAACGCTAAGAGCGGCTCTGTTCCCACACAGAGTTGCTTAAACAACAGAGACGTATGAGGACGCTGGCCCTGTTCACTTCACAGGATACCCAGCGAGTGGCGTTGCAACCGCAGACGCCAAGGAGGCTGCAACCGCAGACGCCAAGGAGGCTGCAACCACAGCGCGGCAATAACTATGGCCGCTGAACGACGGCGCCGGGATGACCGAGCACCGTCGGACACTAGTGTGCAGTGCAGGAGGCACAGTGGCGTGTAGCTTGCCACAATCTGTAGCTGACTACCCAACAATCTGTCACCATTCGTATTAACCCAGGGAAGGGGTTTCAAATAAGTCAGTCACCAGTCCATGCATCCATCACCATACACACACAGCATAATATGCTACACTAGCGCATGGCCGAGCCGCCATGCGGGCTTTTTATAGCCATGCGCTTCCGGGACCTTCCAGTGCCCTGGAAAGAATCAATCAGATCCGACACAGGACCTGAACATGTGACCCCTGCTCTCCAGTGAGAGGTCACCTTGCGGGCATGCCCAGTAGCACGGCATGAGGACTTAGCCTCTAGAGTGGTTCCCTGCAAAGCAGGTTACACCACCATTGCTGCACCAGAGGTGGCAGCAACATCCAGGCTGTCAGAACGAGACTGAGCAGCAGACCTGGCTTGCCATGATTGCTGAGCAACACCCGGAGTGGTCGGAGGAAAATGGGAGACCGCCGGATGTCTGGCTCTGGATTCCTGTTGTGCAGAGTCAGGAACCTGACGCCTAACAGCAACATCTCTCGTGTAGTTTTGCATTCACGTAAACGCCAATCCACCTGAATGGCTAATGACATAGAATCGTCAAGACCAGAGGGAACAGGAAATCCCACCATAGTATCTTTTACAGTTTCTGACAAACCCTTCCGAAAGAGGGCTGCCAAGGCACCATCATTCCAGGTAGTAAGGACCGCCCACTTTCAGAATTTTTGACAGTACAACTCTGCCGAATCCCGACCCTGGCTTAATGCCAACAGGGTCTTTTCAGCCTGATCAATAGCATTAGGTTCATCATACAACAACCCCAAGGCTTGAAAAAATGTGTTTACATTATTCAGAATAGGATCATCAGGTTTCAAAGAAAACTCCCAATCCTGGGGATTGCCGCGCAGCAAAGAGATGACAATTTTAACCTGCTGCGCGGAGTTCCCCAATGAGTTAGGCTTCAAGGCAAAAAATGATTTACAATTATTCTTGAAATTCAAGAATTTAGACCGATCCCCAAAAAACACATCAGGAGTAGGAATCTTTGGTTCAGCAGCATGTGAATGAGCAAGATAGGCGGAAATTCCCCGCACTTCAGCAGTGAGCTGCTCCACACGATCAGACAATTGCTTCATCTCCATTGAGAGAAAAATTCCCCCTATGGCCTCAGAGATATAGAGGAAAAAATATGCACACAAAAAAAAAAAAAAACAATTCTGACACTTTTTCCTTTTTTTTTTTTCCCTTTTTTTTTTTACAATTCTCTCCTGCTATTGAGTACCCTAGGATCTGCGGTATGGCTGGTGATTCTGTTATGATGAGTCACCGAAGGAGGAAAAAACAAAATACCAGCTAGGTCCAGAAAAACCAGAGAGGTTAGCAGCTATCGGATTGCAGACCCCTGAACCTATCCACAAAAACTAGCAGTAGCCGTGGGGGGTTCCTACGGTGCCCTAGACCCCTCGATCACAGCCGGAGAGCTACATAGCCTAAAGACAGAAAGGGGAACAACTAAACTGCCCCAGAGCAGACCCCAAAGCAATAGGCAGCCCCCAACATATAATGACGGTGAAGCAAGATGAAAACACTAACACAGATAGAAAGATAGGTTGAGCAAATGATGGGGCCCAAGCTAACTACATAGGACAGGATAGGAAAGCTGCTGTCTGCCATCCGCGAAAACCCTATCAAAATGAGCCAACCGACTCATAGGAAAAACAGGCCCTGAAGTCGCTAGGCTTCAAAAGACTATATCAGCACTCAGGTATATTCTGAAGACAGAGCAAAAGATCAACAGATCAGAGACAAAAATGGAATTCAGCTCACCCCCGGCCAGGGATGGCAGAACTCCCAAAAAACAAGGCAAAAAAAAAAACAAAACTGAATAGTAGTACAAAGCAGAGCAGAAAAACTTAGCTTTGAGATGCAGGAATCAGACTGGTCTCCAAGAATCAAGCAGGAAAATCACCAGCCAGGAAGAAGGGCGTCGGCAGCCTTATATCCAGTCCTCAATTCCAGCCACCCAGTTATCATCTAGCTGCCCAGGTGTTTGGTAATCAGTCTCACTACCTTCCTTCACCAGAGGAGGGAGTTCATCAGACCTCAATGATGAAGGGAAAAATGAACTCACAACACATGAGCTCTCGGAAAGCTTCGCTTTCAACCAAACGGAAGGGTATCATCTCTAATGAGATCAGTTTGGCAATGTAGGCGTTCAAAGCCAGTGTATGCGGATGAGAGGATGAGTACGTTCTTGTCCTACTCATAGTGTCTGCTAGGGTGAGCTGGACTTGAGAGCTGCATATGGGGGATCTAGCAGTGGACCGGACGGACTGAGAGGGGGTTGGTGATGTGATGGTGTTAGTGGTGATGGCCTAGATTCAGTTTTTCGTTGCAAAACCATTGTGATTCCCTGACTGCTTTGGCCTTGCGACGACACCTCAACATTTATTGCTGGTGGTGTGCTTCCCGGTGGCGGTGGTCTTACATTGGGGGAAATGATGGAGTGTTGCTGGCTACCTTCAGTCAAAGCAGGTGCACATGTGGTACCTGAGATTTTGTAGTCCGTCCACGCTTGCAAATGCATGGTGGTTAAATATCTAAGCATGCAACTGGTATTCAAATTTCTGAGATTTTTCCCTCAGCTAAAGGTCCTTCCGCACTTCTTACAGATAACCTTTGCCTCATCAGTAGGATTTTGGACAAAGAAGTGCCACACTACACTTTTCCTACTATGGTATAAATTGTCAGGGCTTGCACGCTGTGCTAATTTGACCATGTGGCCAAGCTGTCCTGCACCTCTTTTGGTTCCACGTTTTTGCACAGCTACGGGCCTGCCAGATAACCGCTGCTGCAATGTCGATGCCTGCTGCGGATCCTTCTAATCTGAGCTATTGCCAGTGGCACCCTCTTCCCCCAATGGATGCCAATCCGGGTCAATAACTGGGTCATCCATCACCTCCTCTTCAATTTCATCTGCACCTTCCTCTGTGTCACCGTGCAAGGTGGTATAGTATGCGGAAGGGGCACCTGAGTTTCATCAGGGTCAGATTCTGGCTCAGTAGACTGCGAGGGCAATGTAGTGCTGTGGGTCAATGTACCAGCAGAATCATCTAGCAGTGGCTGTGCATCAGTGCACTCCATGTCAGATTCATCTTGTACTGAGGAATTCAGGATTTGACTGGATAACCCAGGCATGGTATGTGAAAAGAGCTCCATTGAGTACCAGCCGGAAAACGGTAGTGTGTGAGGAGCGTACAGCTCTATACGGTGTATGTATGAAAATTTTAAATCTCCGTCTATTTTTTTGTGTAGTCACACACACGCTATCTCTGTATAGATTTGACCGTAAGACAAATGCCAGATATACAATACTGTTTGAGAAGCGGACAGCTCTATACGATGTATGTATGGAAAATTTAAAATCTCTGTCTATTTTTTGACGGAGTCAACAGCAGATATACGATACTGTTAGAGAAGTGGACAGCTCTATATGGTGTATAGAAAAATGGAAATGTCCGTCTATGTATTTACGGACTCACACACACGCGCTGTCTCTGTATAGACTGGACCATAATCTAAACAGCAGATATACGATACTGTTTGAGAAGCGGACAGCTGTATATGGGTGTATGTATGGAAAATTTTAAATCTCCATCTCTTTTTTTACGGAGTCAAACACAGATAGTATGTATTTGTCAGTGATACCAGCCGGTACACGGTAGTGTGTGAGGAGCGTACAGCTCTATACGGTGTATCTATGGAAAAATGAAAATTTACGTCTATTTCTTTCCGTAGTCACACACAGACGCTGTCTTTGTATAGATTGGACCGTCATCTAAACAGCAGATATACGAAACTGTTTGAGAAGCGGACAGCTGTATATGGTGTATGTATGGAAAATTTTAAATCTCTGTCTATTTTTTTACGGCGTCACACACACAACCTGTCTCTGTATAGATTTGACCGTAATCAAACAGATGATATACGATACTGTTTGACAAGCGGACAGCTCTATACGGTGTATGTATGGAAAATTTTAAATCTCCGTCTATTTTTTTATGGAGTCACACACACACGCTGTCTCTGTATAGATTTGACTGTAATCAAACAGCAGATATATGATACTGTTTGACAGGCGGGCAGCTCTATATGGTGTATGTATGGAAAATTTTAAATCTCCGTCTATTTTTTTACGGAGTCACACACACATGCTGTCTCTGTATAGATTTGACCGTAATCAAACAGCAGATATACGATACTGTTTGACAAGCGGACAGCTCTATACGGTGTATGCATGGAAAATTTTAAATCTCCGTCTATTTTTTTACAGAGTCACACACACACGCTGTCTCTGTATAGATTTGACTGTTATCAAACAGCAGATATGCGATACTGTTTGACAAGCAGACAGCTCTATACGGTGTATGTATGGAAATTATATAATTCCACATGTGTTAATTCATAGTTTTGATGCCTGCAGAGTGAATCTACAATTTTCACAGTGATGAAAATAAAGAAAACTCTTTGAATGAGGTGTGTCCAAACTTTTGGTCTGCACTGTATATGTCCGTGATACCAGCCGGTAAACAGTAGTGTGTGAGGAGCGTACACCTCTATACGGTGTGTGAAAAAATGAACGCTATATAACTGTGCAGAAAATCAGAATAAAAGTTTTTTTGCTTTTAAAAAAGCAGTCTGCACAGCAGTGTGCACACAGCAATGCAGCTATCAGGTAGCCTTATAAGCGAAACGCCCGCCGATGAAGCAAGAAGCGAAACGCGCGTAGGGGTCTCGCTGTCCACATATTATAGAGGTTGGTACTTCTCAATTTGAATCTTAGGCATCCGTTCATGAAATTGGCTATTTCTCTCCGTTATTTATCTATACTATACTTATACCAGCCGACAGTTTTGCACACTGGTGGTTATTATAACCCTATTTGCACTATGCACTTTAATGGGAGACGCTGTTTATCATTATATTTAAAAGATAATTAAGAGAAAGCATATGCACTTTATAGGAGATGCTATTTACCAATACATTTAAAAAGATAATCTAGAGAGCCGATTCTGTTATTGTTATCCGCCTGTACGTATGGATTAACATTAGTGCCTTGACCCTTTTTTATATGTGGTAATTGGATGTCGCTGATTCCCTTATCTATATATTTTTTGATATTTTTATCTACATATCGTATGTTCCTACTGAGTATAAATAAAAAATCTTATATTTTAGTCATTGCTCTTGATTCCATTTTTTCTTTGGGTAGCCTTATAAGGCAGCCTAATAACCACCAGCGCTGCTGCACACACAAAAATCCTCCCCTGTCACTGCACACTAACTGTACAGTTGAAATCGCTATCAGAAGAAGCACAGATTTTATTTTCTTTGTTGCCTAACGCTCTCCCTATTGAGAATCAGCAGCAGCATCTCTCCCTATGCTAAGATCGGCAGAAGTAAAATGGCGGTTGGCGGTCAGGGCTTTTATAGCCACTGTGACGCCAACACAAAGTAAGCCAATCACACAAATGCCCTTCTCTAAGATGGTGGTGGCCGCTGCCGATGTCATCGCATTGCCCACAGTGTGTGTCCTTGACGATTGGCTGAGAAAAGGCGCTGGAAGCATCATGGGAAACGCGACTTTGGCGCGTGGGTCTGCAACCGCATGGCCGACCTCATGCTATGGTCGGGTTTTGATCGGTGAAACCCGACTTTAGCGAAAGTTGGCGACTTATGAATTTGACCGACCCGTTTCGCTCAACTCTAATACATTTTTAACCAACCAAAATAAAATTTATATTTTTGTTTTCACCAAATCATTATAGATACAAAACATCCAAAACATATGAAACACCACAATATAACCACATATAAAATCCTTTTTTTAAACAAACTACATTAATTTCATAACATTAACCAAAACAAACAGTACATGGACACCCTCTAACAAACATATTACTATAAACGAATAGCACTACAATATAATTTTTAAAAAGCTGAAAGTGTTAAAAATTTACAAATTGCTAAAAAGAGGGCTGAAAAATATTGTTCTGTGGGGAATGTGATAAACATATTCTGAACAAATCTGCTTAAAAATTTTGATAAAGAAACTTTGTGCTTACATAGTCCAAGCAACCATCAAAAAAAAAAAAATGAGATTGATGAAGAGCCCTTGGACATTGAAAATGAGACACTGATAACATTGGTGCAAGCGAATCCGTCCATATGGGATCAAAGTGACAGTTTTCACAATGATCTTATTATAAACCAGAGATTGTGGGAGAAGATAATGTGCGAGTTGGATCCTCGGTGTCTGGAGAAGTCTGCCTCCTCTCAAAAAAAATTGGTAATTAACGGTCAACTTAAATTGTTAAAATGTTCATTAAGATTGTTAAAGAGAAGTAAAATTGTTTGGGTTTGCATTTTTTATTGTAGCTGATGCAGTCCATACCCGGTGGAGATCCTTTAGAGATAGTTTTGTCCGTGACTACAGGAACAGCCAAAACACCCCCAGTGGATCTTCAGGCAAACGAGTCACCCCGTATGTTCAGTATGTGCAATTGATATTTCTACAGAAAACGTTGTCCCAGCGATCGTAAGTAAACATAATGTTATTGTTTGTGTTGGTAAAATGTGTGAGAGCAACAAGTGATTCTGAAAATCTATTTTTTTTTTTTATTTTGGTAGAATGATCTGCAGTACAGCTGCGCCTCGAGAGGCAGAGGCATCGGAGCCATCTCGACAGGAAACAAGCCAACAGACGGGCACTGAAGATGTGTCTGTCCTGAGTGAGCCATGATCAATGGACAGTAGTACTGTGGCTCCTGTTGTCAGTGCCCGTTTGCAAGCACAGCGCAGACGCAAGCGATCATCTGCCAAAGATGAAGTCGATGCCATAATGGTCGATGGACTCCAACGGTTAGAGGATCTGTTTCGAAGCGAACACAGAGATACAAGGTGGGAAATTAAGGACTTGCAATCACGCGAATCAGTGTTTGCAGCCAATGAGTGGAAGCTCCTGTTTTTATCATATGTCCCTGTAGCCCAAAAGATACTGCTGCACGGAAATTTTTTGTTTAGGCAAAGATTTCGTGATCTAGTCGATTAATTTTTAGCCCCTCAGGAACCCAATTCCTCTAGAACAAAAACAAGTAGTGCAGGCCACTGTACCATGGACATGCCATCATACCAAGCACCAACACTATTCAGAGGCCAGGATGAACCTGGTATGGAAATGCACAGGCAATGTAGCAGTCCAGCGTACAGTTAGGCAATCGGTAAATACTTTTAAAAAATTACTTAGTTCGGCAATATAGCCTTGACAAGTTTTGTTTAACCCAAGTTAAATTTGAATATTTTTGTACATCCCACTGGGATAGCATATGTTTAAAATGTCTACCAACATTCTGAGTGGAAGACCATTGTATTCCAGAATTTTTTTAATCTTTTTATTATTCAAAATTTCATAAGATTTTATAAATGTAATAAATTTTTAAAATTTGATAAGGTATCACAAATGAAAGAACAAAAAAACAAAAGCAAAAATGACTAGCCACACACATTGCACATATACCAGTAAATAACAGGTTTTAAAAGTATCAAACATGGATGTTTTGACATGGAACCAGACCTTCATTGGTGAAATAATTAGCAAATTGATCACGAATCTGCATAACCCCAACTGTCGAACGAACAGTAGTCGACTCAATGCTCCTGAGGTTCGACTCAGTAATTGGGGTCAACCAGCAGGGGTTCATGTCTGGACACGAAATTGTGCAGGCAGATGCAAGCCTTCACTACACGGTCTCAGGTTGTAGTTGCATGCAAGTTAGTAAGATCCGCCATTTTGAGGTCAAAATACCGAATGTAAATTCCACGTAATATCTTACCCGGATCAAGCGATAATTGAAAAAGCGTCTGGTGTAGTTTAGTCTGCGACTTGAGTACGGCTGCGGATCCGCAGCAGAATCCGCAGCGTGTGCACACACCCTTATATTTATAGTATAGGGATCCACTATGCACTGGTTTCTGAATCCGAATGTGCTTCCTGTCCACGGCACCAATGCAATTGGGAAAATTAGCCACGAAGCTCAAAATTTTGTGAAATCGATAGCCACATTTCTGTTGTCAGGGTTGGTAGTACAAGTGGTTGTAAGTTATTCCAAATGGCATCACAGGTTTCCCGAACTAGGTGGCAAATGGTCGATTTCCCCAGCCGAAATTGAAAGTGCAGTGGCGCAAAAGTTTCTCCCGTAGCCAAGTATCTATCGACAAAAAAAAAAAAATTATGACTATGGACATATGGTACAGATTTTGTCAGACAACAACCAGAAAGGCAACTGAAAATGGACTAGAACAATTGGCTACGTGTAGTAAATAACAAGACGTGCACAACAATAAATTACATCCTGTCTTTTACTCTGGCACAATGTAAAGAAATGGAAAATTCCCTCAGGGTCACCACGTTCTTCCATAGAAATTCTGTCCCGGAAAGTGCTGCGTTGATGACGTATCTCACCTTTCACATGCGAGAGCAGAATATCAAACGTTTCTATGGACATCCGACGATAACGCTGAAATTTAAAGGGATGATCACAAAGTTTAACATAGAGGGTGTGAAAGGCACCATATATATTCCGGAAAAAATTAACTTCATGAATCCAATATCTCCTTTGGGAAATACACCTTCTCTGACGATGTCGCAACTGCATCAAGCAAAATCTAACAAGCTGAGACACAAACGTCTTGCTTGCAGCAGAAGTTCACTCAATGCTTCCAAATGGAGAATGTGTGTCCACCCTCACACGACGCTGGCAAAAGGAAAATAAAAAAAAAAAAAAAAGCAATGAACAATTTATTGACATTGCCTGAAGGCAGACAAACGGATGCTTCAGAAATGGACATCAAAATGACATAACGCAGTCACGTGCGTTAACGCAAGCATTAATGCAAGGGCAAATTTAGACCAAATTTGGCTCATTTCAGCACATTTGTTTAACGGATTCATTAAGTGGATTCTACAAAACGCAATGTGAACCTAGCCCAAGCATTGGGAAGTGGGGCAGAGGTGGCGGCTGCGAGCGCAGACATGACTGGCGCGGCAACCGCCACCGTCATGACACATTCACTCCCCACTCACTAAACAGTGTCTGCATCCATCCCCCCACTCACCACACTGTCTACACCCTCATACATACATGCCCTCCCATCTTCCACCTTGCTCTTCATACTGTGCACTCAAATTTCTCCCTTATACCCTCCCACTCTCCATATTGTGTCTGCACCCATTTCTTCCTTGTTCCCCAAACTGTGTTCTCACATCTTAGTTGAATCTTATGTCCCCCCTCTCATTACAATAAATCGTTGGTGTCTTCAGCTCCACTGGAGCACTTACCAATGCCCATTGTTGTGAGTTCATTCTCTGGTTCACCAGTTGTGAGTTCTCCTTCCAGACTCCCTCTGGTGGTAACAGGAGGTAGTGAGGCTGATTTGATCGGTGGAGATCTGCCACCTGAGAATGAGGATGACGATTGGACCTCAGGAGTCTCAGATTGGATTTAAGACAGCCAACGCCCTATTCAGTTGCTGGTGATTCCTTCTGGCTTGTCAGCTCTTGGTTTTCAGCTCTGTTCCAGTCATCTAAAGCTAAGTTTTTCTGCTAATGTTCACACTTGATTTTGTTAGTCTATTCAGCTTTTTGTGTGGTCAGCAAGCCCCGGCTGGGGGCTGTGCTGAATTTCCACTCTTATTTATCAGTATTTTGCCAATTTGCTTTTTGTCCCTTACTAGTTTGGTCTCTTTTTGCTCTGTCTCAGAATATTTCAGAGTGCTGATATAGTGGGAGAAGTCTAGTGACTTCAGGGTTAATTTTGCTATCAGAAGTGTTGGAATTTAGTAGAGATGTCTGGTCCAGAGTATGAAATAAGTAAAAAGGGTCTGGTCTTTAATAAATTGGCATACATATTGGAAGAAATTATACCTATCTGCAGGATGCCACCAGTACAAGGTGCTTTTATCTACATTAAAACTGACAGGGCAACCGACGCTCCAGTTATTCTTTATATGCACTTTGCTCTGTCAGTCCCATAAGGAATAAATGAATTAGTGGCATTAGGTAGGATAAATGTGCCCTGTTCCAGCCATCGTTGAGAGTGGTTTGCCCCCACCAATATTAAGTTATTACAAGTGTTGTGGATAGATGATAGCTTCTTCCTACTGGCATTCTCCTTTAAGTTGAGAGGGTATGATCTGAAATCTAAATTAAATAGAGGAAATCTGAATTAAGTAGGGGGATGACTAAAATGGGGTTTTCATTATTGATCATATTGGTATATTTGTCCATGTACTGTATATATGATCCACTTATAATAAAGCATCAGTGGTGTACACCCGTTTCTCACCTTGACCAGTCCAGGAATGAGCAGCTGAATCCATGTTGTAGGTATGGCAACATCACGCAGCTTCCAGTCTCCTTCATCCCTTTGACACTCTATGCCATATCCACGCAGAGGATTCAAGGATCGTAAATGAGACTCCCAAGTCAGCAACACTCCGCAGGATGTCTCGTTAGCAGCCATGAAGAAAGGAGGGGTGACGGTATCTCTAGAGTCTGTGCGCCGTGAGTGACATCAACAGCATGATCACATGACTTGATCTGACCCAGCAGCCAGTGCTTCATTTGTACTACTGTCTGTACAATTGATCTCTGTGAGCCGACGCACTGCACCTTCTCTGAGTCAGTGGTCAGTTTGACCGCCGGCTCAGGGTGTTAACAGTTGATTCCTAGTCCCTAGTCCCCCCCCAAATACGCCTCTGCACAAAGGGGTTGTTCAGCGCCGCTCATGTCTGCATAGGTGGTGAGCGACACTGATAACATTGTTCTGATGACATTGCTCTGGGATATACCAAATAGGACATACGAATAAAGGGAATCTGTCAGTAGGTTTTTGTTGTTTAATCTGAGAACATAGAGTTAGGCTAAGTGCACACGTACCGGAACTCTCGCGGAAATTACCGCGAGAATTCCGGAATTCCAGTCCGCGGGAAAATCGCATTTTAAATTCCCGCGATTTTCCCGCGGAAAAACTAGCATTTTGCAAGCGTAATTAGCTTGCAAAATGCTAGCGTTCTCCAAGCGATCTGTAGCATCACCTGGAGAACTGATTGACAGGTTGGTCACACTCGTCAAACATAGTGTTTGACGAGTGTGACCAACTTTTTACTACTGAGGCCGCCTATGCAGCATCAGTAGTAAAAGATAAAATGTAAAAAAAAATAAAAAAATGGTGTTATTCTTACCCTCCGACGTCCCGCGCATCCGTTCCCAGTAATCCTTTGCGAAAATGCCCGCGATGACGTCAGTTCTCGCGGGATCGCGACGTCTCGCGGTCATTCGCGATGACGTCGCGCGAATGACCGCGAGACTTCGCGATCCCGCGAGATCGGACGCCATCGCGGGCATTTTCGCAAAGGACTACTGGGAACGGGATCGTGGAGAGAGGCGGAAAGGCTGCGCGGGACGTCGGAGGGTGAGAATAACAATATTTTTTATTTTTAAATTCTTTTTTTTACAGGGATATGGTACCCAAAGCCTGGAGGACAGTCTCCTCTCCTCCGGACCGTGGGTACCATCCGCAATTGTTCCGCTTACTTTCCGCATGTTGTGCACAGCCACATGCGGGAAATAAGCGGAACAATGCATTCCTATGGGAGCGGGATCGCCGCGATTCCGCAAATTAATGAGCATGCTGCGGTTTTTACCGCGAAGCGATTCCGCCGCGGTAAAAACTGCAGCATTAGCACAGCATTGCGGAATCCCATAGGAATGCATGGGATGCTTATTTTTCGCGTTTTCGCGGCAAAATCGCGCGGTTAAAACAGCCGCGGAAACGCGAAAAAAACGCCACGTGTGAACCCAGCCTAAGAGATCCTAATTCCAGGGATGAGTCACGTATTAGGCTGTGTGTTGTATTGAAATTACAAAGTGTTTTATCAGTAGGAGATTATCACTGCCTGACTAGGTTTCAAATACAGGCCTGCCAGGGTAATATGTGTAACCTTGCCCTCACCATTGATTTGCAGTTTGTACACAGGAAATTTCTAATCAGGAGTGTGGGCGGGTTACACACACAAGACATGGGGCCAGATACAAGACAGGCAGCCCAACACACCAGGCAATGGGTTAGACCAGAAGAGTGCAGCACAACACACCAGACACAAGGCGGGTGGCCCAACATAGCATACAAGGGGCTAGATCCAAGGCGAGTGGCCCAACACAGGATTAGACCCAGGGCGGATCGCCCAAAATGAGAACAGACCCAAGGTAGGCTGCCCAACATACTTGTCATGGGGCCAATACAAGAGACCTGACCCAAAGCGGGCTGCCCAACACACTAGACACGAGGCCACGCCTGAGGCGAGTGGCCCAAAACACCAGACACAGGGCTAGACCCAAAGCAGGTGGCCCAACATACCCAAGACGGGCTCAGACCCGAGGTGAGTCTCCCAAGACACAAGACCAGACCCAAGGCGGGCTACTCAACACACCAGAAATGGGGCCACACCCGAGGCGAGAGGACCAAAACACTAGTCATGGGGCCAGACCCGAGGAAGGCGGCCCAACACAACAGACACAGTCCATACCTGAGGCGAGTGGCCCAACACAGCAGACACAGACCCAGATTTGAGGTGTGCTGCCCAATACTCACGATATAGGGCGATACTTGAGATGGACTGCCCAACCCACCAGATATGGGGCCAGACCTGAGGTGGATGGACCCCAGACATGGGGTTACAACCGAGGGGAACAGCCTAACACACCAGAAATGGGGCCGGACCCAAAGCAAGTGGCCCAATACACCAGAAATGGGGCCAGACCTGTGGCGGGTGGCTGAACATACCAGTCAGGGAACCAGACCTGAGGCGGGTTGCCCAACATACCAGACATGGGGCCAGACCCAAAGCGTGTGGCCCAACAGACCCAACACGGGATAAGACCTGAGGTGGGTCTCCCAACACACAAGACCAAACCCAAGATGCGCTGCCCAACACACCAGAGAAAGGTGGCCCAACACACCAGACACAGGCCAAACCTAAGGCGAGCGGCCCAATGCACCAGACAGAGACCCAGATTTGAGGTGTGCTGCCCAATACTCAAGATATAGGGCCAGACTTGATATGGACTGCCCACCCCACCAGAAATGGGGCCAGACCTGAGGTGGATGGACCAACACACCAGAAATGGAGTCACAACTGAAGGGAGCATCCCAACACACCAGACACAGGGCAAGACCTGAGGTGCCCTGCAGAACACATGAGACATGGGGCCAGATGCAAGGCAGGCAGCCCAACACACTAGACATTGCATTAGACGAGATGAGGGCAGTCCAACACACCAAACATGGGGATAAACAAGAGGTAGGTGACCCAACAACCCAGATGCGGTGTCAGACCTGAGGTGAGCGGCCTAACAGACCCAAGGAAAATGACCCAATACACCAGACACAGTGCGTGACCTGAGGTGGCTGGCAGAACACACCAAACACAGGACCAGACCCAAGGCAGGTGGGCGGCCCAACACACCAGACACAAGGCCAACTCTGAGGTGGGTGGCCTAACACACCAGACACGAGGCTAGACCCGAGATGGGCCGCAGAACACGCAACACCCAATGGGGCCAGATGCAAGGCAGGTGTCCCAAGACACCAGACACTGTGCTATACCAGAGGAGGGCAACCCAACACACCAGACATGGGGCCATATCTGAGGCAAGCAGCCCAACACACCCGACACGGGAACAGACCCAAGGCAGGTTGCCAAAAATGAGATCAGACCCAAGTCGGGCTGTCCAACACACCAGACATAGGGCCACACCCGAGGCAAGCAACTCAAAACACTAGACAGTAGGCCAGACCTTAGGCAAGTGGCCCAAGACAGGGCTAAACCTGAAGCGAGCAACCCAATATATCAGACAGGGAACAGACCTGAGGCGAGAAGCCCAACACATGTGACCAGATCCAATGTATGTTGCCAAACACCCCAGACATGGGGCCACACCCAAGGTGAGCGTCCCTAATCACCAGACATGGGGCCAGATGCAAGGCAGGCAGCCCAACACACCAGACATTGCATTAGACGAGATGAGGGCAGTCCAACACACCAAACATGGGGATAAACAAGAGGTAGGTGAGCCAACAACCCAGATGCGGGGTCAGACCTGAGGTGAGAGGCCTAACACACCAGACCAGACCCAAGGTGTTAGGAGTCAGATTTCTGCCCTGACTATGCAGGAATCTAGACCCTCACATCCTGCAGTCTCCTGCTCTTTGTCTACTGCAGAAGAGATTGCAGAGGAGATTGCTTTGCAGCAACTCTCTCCGGGGGCTAAGTCCTTCATTCCGTTCTCTGAGCATGCTCCTGGGACGATCTCCCATTGGAGTTCAGGAGTCAGGTGCTCAGGTCCTGCTCCTAATTCCATTGGTTCTGCTCAGGGTTCTGGAGACTTCCGGAAGGTCCAGTTCGCTATAAAAAGTGCGCATGGCTGTTCCGCCATGCACTAGTATTGTCTTACTTGCTGCTGTATGTTTGTTGATGGATGCATGATCTCATGAATGACTCATTGGAAACCCCTACCCTCTGATAATACGCATGTGTGAAGGAATGTGCTCTAGCCAGTAATTGCGCCAGCGCGCCTTGCTCCACAACAACACCTGCTAGCGCCTGTCACCGCGCCTTCTTTGTTAGGGGTGACTCTCTGCGGCATCTTCTTCGCCGCGCTGCAGTTGCAGCCTATTAGTGCGTCTGCAGTTGCGACGCTTCGCACACAAGTACTACAGTAGATCCTCGGAGATAGAGCCTGTATTTTTAACTACTCCAGTGACTAACTACCGTGTGTGTGCCGCTGAGTCTCTGTGCTGCTAACAGGCTCAGCGTTACTTTATTCTTTATTGGTTATAGCAGCTCTGTGCCTACAACAGAGACTGCTTGTTGCACCTGGGTGATATCGAACCCTGTGCACATTTCCGCCATAGTGCTCTGCTACCCTCTAGCAGCGGTTCTTCACCTACCGCACGGTGGACCCCGAGTGGCGAAGGCACTTTATTTATATTTTTTATTTTGTGCCTTCCGCCACTCCTAACATAAGGAAAATGACCCAATGCACCAGACACAGTGCGAAACCCGAGGTGGCTGGCAGAACACACCAAACACAGGACCAGACCCAAGGCAGGTGGGCGGCCCAACACACCAAACACAGGGCCAACCCTGAGGCGGGTGGCCTAACACACCAGACACGAGGCTAGACCCGAGGTGGGCCGCAGAACACGCAACAACCAATGGGGCCAGATGCAAGGCAGGTGTCCCAAGACACCAGACACTGTGCTATACCAGAGGAGGACAGCCCAACACACCAGACATGGGGCCATATCCGAGGCAAGCAGCCCAACACACCTGACACGGGAACAGACCCAAGGCAGGTTGCCAAAAATGAGATCAGACCCAAGTCGGGCTGTCCAACACACCAGACATAGGGCCACACCCGAGGCAAGCAGCTCAAAATGCTAGACAGTAGGCCAGACCTGAGGCAAGTGGCCCAAGACAGGGCTAAACCTGAAGCGAGCAGCCCAATATATCAGACACGGGAACAGACCCGAGGCGAGAAGCCCAACACATGTGACCAGATCCAATGCAGGATGCCAAACACCCCAGACATGGGGCCACACCCAAGGTGAGCGTCCCTAATCACCAGACATGGGGCTAGACCTGGGGCAGGAGGCACAACACACCAAATAAGGGGCCAAACCCGAGGCAAGCGGCCCAACACACCAGACATGGAGCCTGACTTGAGGTGGACAGCGCAATATACCAGACACAAGGGTAGACCTGAGGAGGCTGACCCAATACAGGAGACACAGTGCCAGACCCAAGGTGGCTGGCAGAACAGACCAGATACAGGACCAGAGGCAGGCGGGCAGCCCAACACATCTGACACGGGGCCAAAACTGAGGCATGTGGCCTAAAGCACCAAACACGAGACTAGACCCAAGATGGGTGGCTCAACACACCAGACAGGGGGCCAGACCCGATGTGGATGGCCAACATACTAGACACAGGGCCAGACCCGAGGCGGGCAGCCCAACACAAGCAACACGCGACAGACCCGAGGCTGGTCGACCAACACACCAAACACGGGGCCAAACCTGAGGCGATCTGCCCAACACACCATATCCAGATTTGAGGTGGGCAGCCCAACACAGCAGACACAAGGTAAGACCCGAGGAGAACAACCCAACACACCAGACACAGTACAAAATCTGTGACAGCTGGCAAAACACACCTTACGCAGCACCAGACTCAAGGCAGGCAGCCTAACAAACCATACATAGGGCCAGACCTGAGGCGGGAGGCTCAACACACCAGACAAGGGGCCACATATGAGGCAGGTGCTCCAACATACCAGACACTGGACTACATCCGAAGCGGGTTGCCCAACACACAAGACCTGACCCAAAGCGTGCTGCCCAACACACCAGACATGGGGCCAGACCCAGGGCAAGTGGACTAAAAAATCAGACATGGAACCAGAATGAGGCGAGTTGCCCAACATACACACGGGGCCAGACCCTAGGCAAATGGCCCAACACACCCGACATGGGATCAGACCCGAGATACATACGAGACCAGACCCAAAGCGGGCTGCCTAACACACCAGACATGTGGCCACACCCAAGGCAAGTGGACAAAAACATCAGACACGAGGCCAGACCCATGGCAGGCAACCCAACACACTAGACACGGGGCCAAACCTGTGGCGAGCGGCCCAACACAGCAGACACTTTGAGGTGTGCTGCCCAACACTCAAGATATGGGATCAGACTTGAGGTGGACTGCTCAACACACCAGACATGGGGCCAGACCTGAAGTGGATGGACAAACACACCAGAAACGGGGCCACAACCCAGGGGAGCAGCCCAATACATAAGACAAGGGCCAGAACCAACATGGGTATCCCAAAAGACCAGATAAAGGGCCAGACTCGAGGCGGGTGACCCAACACACTGGACATGGGAACAGACCCAAGGCGTGTTGCCAAAAACAAGATCAGACCCAGGGCTGGCTGTCTAACACACCAGACATAGGGCCACACCCGAGGCAAGCAACTCAAAACACTAGACAGTAGGCCAGACCTTAGTCAAGTGGTCCAAGACAGGGCTAAACCTGAAGCGAGCAGCCCAATATATCAGACACGGGAACAGACCCGAGGCGAGAAGCCCAACACATGTGACCAGATCCAATGTAGGTTGCCAAACACCCCAGACATGGGGCCACACCCAAGGTGAGCGTCCCTAATCACCAGACATGGGGCCAGATGCAAGGCAGGCAGCCCAACACACCAGACATTGCATTAGACGAGATGAGGGCAGTCCAACACACCAAACATGGGGATAAACAAGAGGTAGGTGACCCAACAACCCAGATGCGGGGTCAGACCTGAGGTGAGAGGCCTAACACACCAGACCAGACCCAAGGTGTTAGGAGTCAGATTTCTGCCCTGACTATGCAGGAATCTAGACCCTCACATTCTGCAGTCTCCTGCTCTTTGTCTACTGCAGAAGAGATTGCAGAGGAGATTGCTTTGCAGCAACTCTCTCCGGAGGCTAAGTCCTTTATTCCGTTCTCTGAGCATGCTCCTGGGACGATCTCCCATTGGAGTTCAGGAGTCAGGTGCTCAGGTCCTGCTCCTAATTCCATTGGTTCTGCTCAGGGTTCTGGAGACTTCCGGAAGGTCCAGTTCGCTATAAAAAGTGCGCATGGCTGTTCCGCCATGCGCTAGTATTGTCTTACTTGCTGCTGTATGTTTGTTGATGGATGCATGATCTCATGAATGACTCATTGGAAACCCCTACCCTCTGATAATACGCATGTGTGAAGGAATGTGCTCTAGGCAGTAATTGCGCCAGCGCGCCTTGCTCCACAACAACACCTGCTAGCGCCTGTCACCGCGCCTTCTTTGTTAGGGGTGCCTCTCTGCGGCATCTTCTTCGCCGCGCTGCAGTTGCAGCTGATAGGAACTGAAGGAGTTAAATTGAGTTCTGTCTATGTTGTATTTTCTTGTTTAGACTCATCTTTCCTGTTCCCTTGAGAACTAAAACCAGATAACAGATGAATTCCTGTCTTTCAGCCTACGTGGCTTCCTCTGTCTTGTTGAAACCAGTTGTGAAATTGTTTTATACTACGCATGTCTGTAAATGTTTAACTTCTTTGCTATAAAGAATGGAAACCTAACTGATAAGCCAGAGGCGTCTCAGCAGGCTTCCCGAGTTGTACAATACAGCGTATGTCTGTGTTATTCTTCTCGACGGAGCAATCAATTAGAGACATATGGTGTCTCACACCCAAGAACATCGGTCCTTCAGGTGAAAGAGGTACTCTGAGGGATCCCGACAGTTTCCTGACGCCCGAAACAGGGACCTGATATAGGCACCTCTCCAAGACTACCCGATCTACAGACCATTCCAGTTACTGATGAAATTGTGAACAGCAGACCTAAACACCTGGCCAGGTAAGAGATCAATTCTTCTCTTCTCTGCTCTTCATAATCTATCATTATAACTAAGGTCCGTATAAAGGGGAATCTAGTAGAGGAGGGGGCCGTAGGATCAGGTCTATATAAGAACTCTGAGGAAATCGGGTGTGATACGCATATGTAATTTTTGCTCGAATAAGAGGTCATTGCAGATTCTGTCTGTGTACTGCTATCTTCAGGAGAAGAACTGATGCAAATCATAACGGGTATGGTGATTGGACATTTGCAGGAACAACCCCAGACACCAATATAAGAAAGTTTCATTATGCCAAAAAGGGAGATCAGTGGTGGATACTGTTAGCATTGAATACACATATCCCATTGAGTAATACGTTGAGAGGTCAGACATTACGGAATATAAGGCTAGGTGAACAGTTCATATTACAAAGCCCAGACGGACAAGTTTTCCACAATAGAAGATTCCGTGTTAGGAATCAGGGAGGTTGTTGAGTGGCTGCTCTGAGTTGAAGGATTGTGGAAAGTAGAAAATAAGCTGCACAGCAGGTATTCGTTCAAAGAGTGGTGATATTGCCTAACTGGGTCATGTGACAGCGTCCTTTTGGGGAGGTCACCGCCTAAGCTTAAATCAACACCCTTTACGAATAAACCTTGTGACAGATAAGAGTGTGATTGAATGAGCACAGGATAACAATATAAGCCTGTGACAAGATATGACTGAAGAAACCCAGTGAATGGATGTCCTGTTCACATCCCTGTGTATCGTGGGAGTGCTTCTGTTTGCAGTGTATATAGCGTATAAGTATACGAAACATATAATACAAAGAGGAACAGAAACTCCATTCAGTCTGTTAGCACCTTAGGAAGAAGGTAACGAGGTATAGTAGAGCTGAGTCTTGAGCTTACCCAATACACCACCTAAGGCAGGGGACTAACAGAAGGGATAAGTGATACAGGACAAGAAAATGGGAAACAGTCAGGGGAAAACAGTGGTAGAAGGAAAATTGTTAAGTGAGATAATAAAGGACAGATGTGGAAGTAGTGCAGCAAAGGACCTAAAAGCAGTATTAAGAGAGTTTAAGTTAAAAGGTAAAGAAGCTCTAGATGAAGAAAAGTGGAAGGAGATAAAAGACATAAAATCAGGAAGAATTGCAGACAATGAGTGGGGGGAACAAGTGGAGGCATGCATTAAAGTATCACAGGTTGCTAAGCGAGAGAACTGGGCATATAATGAGAAAACAAAACGATGGATTCGTCCCAAAGAATTTAGCCCTGTGTCAGAGAAGCAGGAACCACCACCATATCCTGCCCCAGCCCGTATAACAACCCCACCTGCAGCACCGGTTATATCACTGCGCACCGGACTGTGCCCTGATGTACAATCACCATTATCTAGCAATGGCAATCTAGGATGGACTTGTAATAATTGTGGTCAACAAAATCCAGACTGGAGAGAGACGTGTCTAGCCTGTGGAGCACCCCGTTACCATCACCCTAGCAGATTAGCCCCCGTTAGGACCCAAACACGCCCTTTCAGGGAAACAGATGAACAGGGTGTTACCCGCACCAGACAGATTCAGACTACCCATTATACTCCATGGTCCGCTCCAGAATGTATGGCATTATTGTCTAATGCTCCAGATCCCACTACCTTTCCTATGGGGTTTGCCCGGTACAAAAGACAAGTACTGACTGTACACAGAGGGACCTGGTTGGATGGGGAAGACTTATGCAGATTAAAACTACCAATAACTACCCAAGGGGAATTTTCACAGATTGTTGGACCAAATAGACCCGCTGATAATGATCAAGAAGGTAATCCTCGAACTCAGGCTTCGAGAGAGCCCTTTTTAACTGCCCTTGACAATTTTATGCAGACGAAGCAGAGACAGAGAGGTAACATGACAGCCATACCGCAGAAACCGGGACAGTCAGTGACCGATTTCTTTCGGATATTGGAAACGGCGTTCCAAGATGAGGGTCTTGATACAAATAATGAGGGGGTATCACGACTATTGGCAAAAGCCTTTATGGAAGGGTTGCTCAAAGAAATACGAGATCCCCTGAAAATAAGCACCCCTGATTGGAGATCAGTACCTGATGTCCATGGATTAAGACAAAAAGCTATGGGCATTGAATTAGATTTGCAGGAAAGGAAGAATGCACCACCGGCTAAAACAAGAGTAGCGGTGACCCAATTTGACAACCAAGGACATCCAATCAATGAGGTTAGGAGGAGAACTTTTACATGTCATTACTGTAAAAAGCCAGGTCATTTCCAGAGAGATTGCCGTAAACGAAAAGCGGATAGAGAATCTCAGCCTAGGAGGGAGGAACCTACTAACTGACTAGGTGCAGTTAGAATGCAACTTGATTCTAGGGAACCAGTAGTTAAAATCAAAGTAAATGGAAAAAAGGTACCCTTTCTAGTAGATACCGGAGCAACCTCTTCAGTGGTTAATGACAAAGTAATAACTCCAGATCTCCTTTCAGAAAACTCGACCTTTGTTTCAGGATTTAGTGGACAATCTAGCTTAATCCCTTTTAGCAAACCTCTGCCAGTTAAAGTAGGACCTAAAATGTTTCTGAATAAATTTTTGTTTGTCAAAAAAGCACCAATTTGCCTATTGGGAGTAGATGTACTAAAGAAACTGCAGGCAGACATCAAATTTACTGAAGATGGTACAGTACACCTTACCATTCCAGATGAGGAAGGGGATGCTATTGAGGCTTGCATGATAATTCAAGCTCTCGAGTCACAAAATCATGATGACACCACATCACAACCATGGGACCCAGCCCTAGACGAATTACCTGATACCTTATGGGCAAAAGGGAATGCGGATATTGGCTTACTTCCCGTATCCCCAGTTGTGGTAGAGGTGCCCGCAGACACAAGATTGCCACAGCTGCGGCAGTACCCTATCAGTGCCCAACAAGAGGCTGCTATTGAGGCACAAGTCACTGATCTTGTAAACAATGGAGCATTGGTGTCAATTAAATCACAAGCTAATACGCCATTGTTTCCTGTCAAAAAGAAAGGAGGACCAGGTGATGCCCCGAAATATCGCATGGTACATGATCTGAGAGAGATAAATAAGGTCCTTGTTCCTTTGACACCAGTAGTATCTAACCCACACACGCTATTGGCAAAAATCCCTAGTCAATCGAAATGTTTTTCAGTGATTGATTTGTCAAATGCATTTTTCTCAGTGCCCCTCCACAAAAGCTGTTGGCATCTGTTCGCTTTTACATTTAAGGGCAAACAATATGCCTGGACCAGACTGCCACAGGGCATGCAGCATTCACCCACACTGTACACACAGGCATTGCAATCTGTGTTGGCCGGCTGGCCACACCCACCTGATGTTGTGCTCTTACAATATGTGGATGACCTGTTGCTTTGTGCACCTGATGAGGCTAACTGTAGAATCCATACACTTTCACTACTGATGTTTTTATCAGACAATGGATGTAAGGTCAACAGAGAAAAGTTACAGTTTTGCCAAACAAAAGTCATATTCTTAGGACATTGTCTATCACACGGTACCCGACACTTAACCAATGACAGAATTACAATTGTACAACAAATGAAGGAACCGACAACCCACAAGCAGTTGAGAGCATTTTTGGGTTTAGTTTCGTCTTGCCGCCAATGGGTCATACATGCTAGTGAACATATGCAGCCACTGTATGATTGCATCAACACAATACCTTTCCAACTGACTGACATTGCACGAGACTCATTCCAGTATCTGAAGAAGGCCATAGTGTCAGCCCCAGCATTAGGTATACCTAACTATGATATACCCTTTCAACTGATGGCCGCTGAAATTAGAGGGCATGCTACTGGCATTTTGACACAGAAACATGACAAAAAAAATAGACCCCTTGCATACTATTCTGCCAAATTAGACTCTGTAGCACAGGGAACACCATCCTGTGTTAGAGCAGTCTCTGCAATCGCATTGCTACTTGACAAAGTTTCTGATATTGTACTGGATAACCCACTAACTGTCTGTACCACACATGATATATACGGTATCCTAAATCAGGTTTCTGCTAAACATATTTCTATGGCAAGACAACTCAGATTGCAATGTGCCTTGCTTATGTCTCCTAATGTTACGTTTACCAAAACTCAGAATCTGAATCTGGCTACATTGTTGCCAATTGCAGATTCTGAAAGGGGGGATATAGATGAGAACACATTATCGCTTTCTTTTGAGCCCCCACACGAGGTTGAACATGATTGCATAGAACTGATGCAGCAAGAAGTTGTTGGCTTGCCCAATGTCACAGACACACCATTGTCAAATCCAGACTTTATATTTTTTGTGGATGGCAGCAGATATGCCGATGAAAGTGGAAAATTCCACACAGGATATGCGGTAGTGTCACCACATGAGACTATTGTAGCAAAGGCACTTCCACCCCACATGTCCGCAAAAGAGGCTGAGCTGACAGCTCTGAATGAGGCATTAAAATTTTCCAAAGGACAAACAGCAAATATCTACACTGACTCAAGATATGCCTTTGGGATAGTACATGATTTTGGGGTTTTGTGGTGCACAAGGGGTTTCATGACAGCAGCAGGAACACCCATAAAACATGCCACACTGATCAGAGACATCCTCGAGAATGTGGCCCAGACACAGGGGGTGGCCGTTATGAGGGTGCCAGCACACACCAGAAAAGACAACATGGAAGCAAAAGGCAACGAAAAAGCAGACCAGGCGGCGAAGCAAGCTGCCTTGGGGACTCCAGAAAAAGTAAACATAGTGCACAAGGATGCATCAGAATTGTTTACAGACTTACAAAGGTTCCAAGAAGACTCCGCTCAGACGGACAAGGAAACTTGGGAAAAGATGGGAGCTGAGAAGACGAACGGAATGTGGAAGAAAGATCAGAAGTACTGCTTGCCTAGGGTTTTGTACCCAAGGATGGCAGAAGCAGTTCACCTTCCAACTCACATGTCCGCCAATGGAATGACGCGCCTAGTCACGAAGGTTTGGATTGCTCCTGGGTTTGGGAAGGTGGCGCAGCTACACTGTACCTCCTGTCCCATATGCCTAGCACACAATCCCGGACAGGTAGTGAAAACTCCACGGAAACACAGTCCTAGGCCGTTATATCCCTTCCAGAGACTACAGATCGACTACATTCAACTCCCCAGAAGTGGACCATATGAATATGTTCTGGTGTGTGTTGACATGTTCTCTGGATGGCCAGAGGCCTACCCGGTGAAAACGGCTACAGCTCGAGCCACTGCAAAGAAACTAGTGATGGAACTAGTACCACGATTCGGTGTTCCTGAAACAATTGAATCAGACAGAGGCACACATTTCACTGCTGAGGTAATGCAAAATGTAATGCAAATGATAGGTGTAGAACAAACATTTCATACACCCTATCACCCACAGAGTTCAGGGAAGGTAGAAAGAATGAATGGGACACTAAAATTAAAAATACAGAAAACCATGGAACAGACCCATAGACCATGGCCAGAGTGTCTTCCGTTAGCATTATTCTCAGTAAGGTACACACCCACGGGGAAAACTAAACTGTCACCCTTCGAGATATTGTTTGGAAGACCACCAAACACAGGGTTGTACTACCCACAGGTCTTAACACTCAATGTGGATAATTTGACAAGTTATGTAATCCAGTTGCAAAAGCATTTAACTCAAATGCATTCTCTAGTTTTCTCTTCCATTCCAGATCCAGATAGTGTGGAAGGAACTCACTGTCTACAACCCGGTGATTACGTATATGTCAAGAAACACTCCAGAAAGACCCTTGAACCCCGATATCAAGGACCTTACCAAGTACTCCTAACAACGCCTACTTCTGTTAAGTTGGAAGGACGACCAACCTGGATCCACGCATCGCATTGCAAACTAGCCACAGGAATTAACAAAGCATAAGAGTGCATAATGTTTTGGTTTGGTTTTGTTGCATTATCTGTAATAATGGTAGCTGCGTGGGACAGTCTAAATTCTCCAATGTCCTTGAATAATAAGTTTATACAACATCATAAAAAATTACTGAATGATTGGTCAAATGACACTCAGTCTCCAGCAGATTGCTGGATCTGCACACATTCACCAATATCAGCCACTAGTATTCCGTTCCTTGTTATTCCTGTGCCACCCAAGGAATTATTTGCCTGGACCAGTTGTTCTGATACACTTGCTAATAATGCCACAAATAATGTGAAGTTATGGAACACAACGGTTGGTATACCCATTGTGGGATGGGTAGGATACCCTTGGTGGCAGGGTAACCTTTCAGGAAGTAATACACACCTTCAATATCTGGCATATAAAGGGGGGGCTTGGGTACCTAGGAATAGAACCCGGTTAACCTACTTGGGACAAGTTCCAACGTATGGTTTACAAGTTAGCTTTGATGTAACTTCCCATTCTACTGATGCCTTCAAACCAATGTTGCTAGAAAGAAAGTTACATAATATGTCATGGGAGTACTCCAATTTATTTCCCCAGGGCACTAACGAAACTTGTATTAATATTCCTGGTAATATGCCTTGTAACGAGTCCTCGGAATATAAGAAGGGAACCTCCCCTTGTGGAAACTCTGATGCAGGTTATTGTAGTCCTTTAGGACAATTTTCACCTTGGTGCATGCTCCAGAATGCATCTGCGTTCATAGATTTAGTTCATAGACTGGTACTACAACATTCAGCCCTATGGGACCTACCTAGTGACATGTACTGGGTATGTGGAGACAATGCATATAAATGGTTGCCAGTAGGGGTAAAAGGTGCTTGTACTTTGGGTCGTTTGACTCCAGCTACCTTTGTTATTCCGAATGACCAGTTGAGTACTCAGAGCATACCTAAACACACGTTGTACAAAAGAGCTGCTGATAATACACCTCACCTCTCTGGAAGACCACACATAGTGCAGATGAGTGTGGCCAATAAAATTGTTAGCTCTATTTTTATCTACCCTATGATCACTCAAATGTGGGATAAATTAGTTAGAGCTACAGATTATTTAGATGACCAAATATGAGATATATTGGATATACTGAACACCACTGTTGCTGTTCAAAATCAGCTTATCATAGTCACTAATCAGCATACCATAGTATTAGATTATTTAACTGCAGCACAAGGAGGTATGTGTCAAGTCATCGGACCCGCCTGCTGTCATTATATAGATCCTGACAAAACTTTAAGATTAAAACTAAAATTAGAGGATGTTCAAAGACTCAGAAATCAGTATGATAAAGACAATGATCGCAATAAAGATAGTTGGTGGTCAGATACCTTCTCCTTTTTGAATCCAGCCAATTGGTTTAAAGGTATAGGGGGTTGGATAGCTGGAGTTATATTAAACCTACTACGTATCTTTGTTTGTCTTTTCGTAATATATGTATTTTTAAAATTCGTTTTTTGGTGTTTAACTGTGTGTAAGAAAAGATACAGAAACAGATGAGAAAGATGAATTAATGACAGAACCCTTACCAAAGTTGATAATTGTTTCCTTTAAGTCTTAGGTTGACATCTCATTTCTGACATGAAGGAGCGTACTCTTGTGATGACAGACGTGGCCTTAGTAACTGGGGGATGGAGAGGGTAAAAGAAGATATCTGTCTCCCTCGGGCAACCCGTCGGCCTGGGATAGTACCTGGTGAATAGGACACTATCAGCTGTCATTACAGGATCCAGTGTTCCAGATTATAAAGAATGAAGATGTCAAAGGGGGGACTGATAGGAACTGAAGGAGTTAAATTGAGTTCTGTCTATGTTGTATTTTCTTGTTTAGACTCATCTTTCCGGTTCCCTTGAGAACTAAAACCAGATAACAGATGAATTCCTGTCTTTCAGCCTACGTGGCTTCCTCTGTCTTGTTGAAACCAGTTGTGAAATTGTTTTATACTACGCATGTCTGTAAATGTTTAACTTCTTTGCTATAAAGAATGGAAACCTAACTGATAAGCCAGAGGCGTCTCAGCAGGCTTCCCGAGTTGTACAATACAGCGTATGTCTGTGTTATTCTTCTCGACGGAGCAATCAATTAGAGACATATGGTGTCTCACACCCAAGAACATCGGTCCTTCAGGTGAAAGAGGTACTCTGAGGGATCCCGACACAGCCTATTAGTGCGTCTGCAGTTGCGACGCTTCGCACACAAGTACTACAGTAGATCCTTCGGAGATAGTGCCTGTATTTTTAACTACTCCAGTGACTAACTACCGTGTGTGTGCCGCTGAGTCTCTGTGCTGCTAACAGGCTCAGCGTTACTTTATTCTTTATTGGTTATAGCAGCTCTGTGCCTACAACAGAGACTGCTTGTTGCACCTGGGTGATATTGAACCCTGTGCACATTTCCGCCATAGTGCTCTGCTACCCTCTAGCAGCGGTTCTTCACCTACCGCACGGTGGACCCCGAGTGGCGAAGGCACTTTATTTATATTTTTTATTTTGTGCCTTCCGCCACTCCTAACATAAGGAAAATGACCCAATGCACCAGACACAGTGCGAAACCCGAGGTGGCTGGCAGAACACACCAAACACAGGACCAGACCCAAGGCAGGTGGGCGGCCCAACACACCAAACACAGGGCCAACCCTGAGGCGGGTGGCCTAACACACCAGACACGAGGCTAGACCCGAGGTGGGCCGCAGAACACGCAACAACCAATGGGGCCAGATGCAAGGCAGGTGTCCCAAGACACCAGACACTGTGCTATACCAGAGGAGGACAGCCCAACACACCAGACATGGGGCCATATCCGAGGCAAGCAGCCCAACACACCTGACACGGGAACAGACCCAAGGCAGGTTGCCAAAAATGAGATCAGACCCAAGTCGGGCTGTCCAACACACCAGACATAGGGCCACACCCGAGGCAAGCAGCTCAAAATGCTAGACAGTAGGCCAGACCTGAGGCAAGTGGCCCAAGACAGGGCTAAACTTGAAGCGAGCAGCCCAATATATCAGACACGGGAACAGACCCGAGGCGAGAAGCCCAACACATGTGACCAGATCCAATGCAGGATGCCAAACACCCCAGACATGGGGCCACACCCAAGGTGAGCGTCCCTAATCACCAGACATGGGGCCAGACCTGGGGCAGGAGGCACAACACACCAAATAAGGGGCCAAACCCGAGGCAAGCGGCCCAACACACCAGACATGGAGCCTGACTTGAGGTGGACAGCGCAATATACCAGACACAAGGGTAGACCTGAGGAGGCTGACCCAATACAGGAGACACAGTGCCAGACCCAAGGTGGCTGGCAGAACAGACCAGATACAGGACCAGAGGCAGGCGGGCAGCCCAACACATCTGACACGGGGCCAAAACTGAGGCATGTGGCCTAAAGCACCAAACACGAGACTAGACCCAAGATGGGTGGCTCAACACACCAGACAGGGGGCCAGACCCGATGTGGATGGCCAACATACTAGACACAGGGCCAGACCCGAGGCGGGCAGCCCAACACAAGCAACACGCGACAGACCCGAGGCTGGTCGCCCAACACACCAAACACGGGGCCAAACCTGAGGCGATCTGCCCAACACACCATATCCAGATTTGAGGTGGGCAGCCCAACACAGCAGACACAAGGTAAGACCCGAGGAGAACAACCCAACACACCAGACACAGTACAAAATCTGTGACAGCTGGCAAAACACACCTTACGCAGCACCAGACTCAAGGCAGGCAGCCTAACAAACCATACATAGGGCCAGACCTGAGGCGGGCGGCTCAACACACCAGACAAGGGGCCACATCTGAGGCAGGTGCTCCAACATACCAGACACTGGACTACATCCGAAGCGGGTTGCCCAACACACAAGACCTGACCCAAAGCGTGCTGCCCAACACGCCAGACATGGGGCCAGACCCAGGGCAAGTGGACTAAAAAATCAGACATGGAACCAGAATGAGGCGAGTTGCCCAACATACACACGGGGCCAGACCCTAGGCAAATGGCCCAACACACCCGACATGGGATCAGACCCGAGATACATACGAGACCAGACCCAAAGCGGGCTGCCTAACACACCAGACATGTGGCCACACCCAAGGCAAGTGGACAAAAACATCAGACACGAGGCCAGACCCATGGCAGGCAACCCAACACACTAGAAACGGGGCCAAACCTGTGGCGAGCGGCCCAACACAGCAGACACTTTGAGGTGTGCTGCCCAACACTCAAGATATGGGATCAGACTTGAGGTGGACTGCTCAACACACCAGACATGGGGCCAGACCTGAGGTGGATGGACAAACACACCAGAAACGGGGCCACAACCCAGGGGAGCAGCCCAATACATAAGACAAGGGCCAGAACCAACATGGGTTTTCCAAAAGTCCAGACAAAGGGCCAGACTCGAGGCGGGTGACCCAACACACTGGACATGGGAACAGACCCAAGGCGTGTTGCCAAAAACAAGATCAGACCCAGGGCTGGCTGTCTAACACACCAGACATAGGGCCACACCCGAGGCGAGCAGCCAAAACACTAGACAGTAGGCCAGAACTGAGGCAAGCAGCCCAACACACCAGTCACAGGTCCAAACCTGAAGCGAGCAGCCCAACATGTCAGACATGGGACCAGACCTGAGGCGGGTCACCTGAAACATGAGGCCAGACCTAATGCGGGTTGCCAAACACTCCAGACAGGGGGCCACACCCGAGGAGTGCATCACAGAACACCACAATGCCAGACCCAAGGCAGGCGGCACAAATCCCCAGACACGGAGCCAGACTTGAGGTGGGCAGCCCAATAGAGCATACAAGAGGCGAGACCTGAGGCAGGCAGCACAACACACTAAACACCAGATCAGACTCATAGCAGGTGGCCCAACACACCAGAGAAAGGGCCAAACCTGAAGCGAGCAGCCCAACACGCAAAACATTAGACCAGATTCAAACACCAGACTCAAGGCAGGTGGCACAATACATCAGACATGTGACAAAACCTGATGCGAGTGGCCCAACACACCACACACAGAGCCAGTCTTGAGGTGGGCAGCCCAATACACCAGACACAAGGCGAGACTCGAGGCAGGCGGCGCAAGACACGAGACAGTACCTGACCCATGGTCCATCGCCCAATACACAAGTCCAGATGTAATGCGGGTGTCCCAAAACACCAGACACAGGACCAGACCCCAAGCGGGTAACCCAACATACCTGAGGCTGGCTACTCAATGCACCAGATACGAGGTCAAACCCAATACCAAAAGATATCAGACTTGGGGCCAGACTCAAGGAGGGCGTCACAACATACCAGACTCAAGGCCAGATCTGAGGATGGTGGCCCAACACATTAGACACAGGGTCAAGACAGCTGTCAGAACACACCAGATACACACCAGATCCCGGGCCAGACCCAAGACAGATGACCCAACACACCAGACATGGGACCAAACATGAGGCATGTTGCCTAACCTCATGAAAACAGACCCAAGGTGGGCTGCCCAACACACCACATGCAAGGCCAAACTCGAGACGAGCGGCCCAACACACAAGACACAGGGACAATCCAGGGATGGGCGGCTCAACACACGGGACACGGTATGTTGGACTGCCCACGTCAGGTCTGGCCCTGTGTCTGGTGTGTTGGGCCCTCTGCCTCATGTTTGGCCACGTATCTGGATTATTGGGCCATCCAGCTCAGGTCTGGTCCCATGTATAGAGTGGGTTGGGCATCCCACCTTGGTTCTTGCCCCGTGTCTGGTGTATTGGGCTGCTTGCCACAAAGGTGGCCTCGTGTCTGGTGTGTTTTGCCATCTGCCTCAGTTCTAGCCTCATTTCTGGTATGCTAGGTTGTCGTCAGGCCACGGGTCTGATCCCATGTCTCTGGTGTGTTGGCTCACTCGCCTCAAGCACCGTGTTTGGTGTGTTGGGCCGCCCACATTGGGTATGGCCAAGTGTCTGGTGTTTTGAGTCGCTCGCCTTGGCTGTGGCCCTGTGGGTGGTATGTTCGAACGGCAGCCTGCCTCGTGTCTGGTTTTGTGTGTTTGGTGACCCGTCTCGGTTCAGGACCCTTGCCTCATGTGTTGGGCCACCTGCTTCAGGTGCGACCTCATGTCTGGTGTGTTGAACCGCTCATCTCAGATCTGGCCCCGTGTGTGGTGTGTTGAGCTGCCCGCCTTGTGTCTGGCCCCATGTCTAGTGTGTTCAGGAGCTTGACACGGGTCTAGTCTCATGGCTAGGACGAACTGCCTAGGGTCTAGTACCATGTCTGGTGTGTTCGGCCGCTCGCCTCAGGTTTAGGTAACCCCGTGTCTGGTGTGAGCGGATGCTCATCTCTGGTCTGGCCCCGTGTCTGATGTATTGGGCCAACCATCTCGGCTCTGCTCTTGTGTCTCGTGTGTAGGGCCGCCCACCTCGGGTTTGGCCCTGTGTCTGGTGTGCTGGGCTACTTGCCTTGTGATTGAACCCATATCTGGATTATTGGACCGTCCATCTCAGGTCTGACCCCATGTTTGGTGTGTTGGGCCTCCCGCCTTGAGTCTGGCCCTGTGTCTGGTGTTTTGGGCTACCCGTCTTCGTTTTGGCCTTGTGTCTGGTGTGTTGGGTCGCCCCGATGGGGTCTAGCCCCATGTCTGGTGTATTGGGCCGCTAGTCTCGGTTTTGGCCTTGTGTCTGGTAAGTTGGGCCACCCATCTTGGGTATTCTCCTGTGTAGGGCCACCCCATGTGCCTTGCAATTGGCCCCATATCTGGGTTATTTGGCCGCTCGCCTCATGCCTAGCCCAGTGTCTGGTGTGATGGGCTGTACGACTCATGTCTGGCCCTGTGTCTGGTGTTTTGGAAGTCAAGGACACAACATATGTCGTAAACATATAACCTGAAGGGGTTAAGTGGCGAGCAACTTCTAAAATGAAGACATCCAAAGAATTAATATGCTACTTTTTTTTAACTGTGTCCCAGTTATTGAAGTTTGAAGCGGTTAAAAAAAGTAACAAAAGATGGAACATTAAGCACAGAGAGGATTTAAATTACTTTATTTGCCAAGGTTTCCAGCCACTTCCGCAGTCTAACAGTCTTGCAATGATCAGTCTCCAAGCTTGCAAACTCCTTGCAAGTGCTGCTCTGAAGCTAGCTAGATTGCTGGATCCAGCCAGGTTCAGTGCCCCGGCGCTCCGATGCTAGAGGCAAAGCTTCCTCTGCTTGTAGCATGGGAGAGCATAGATTTGGTCTGTGTATCATGCCAGTTGCTGTCCCGAATTGTTAATCATCTCATGATAGGACTTCAGCGGAGCACTTGCCATGGGACCGTGCACTACTGAAATTGTATTGTGAGAATAACCCTGGAAATATGCCTGATCATTTTATAACTGCAAGGCACAGAAATTAGAAAAACATGATTACTACTTTCCCGAAATAGTGCCACTTTTATCCATAGGCATAGTTTAGCAATGTGGCCGTCATGCGCGATTTCAGTGTTTAAGTCATTTTTTTCTACTTTCGTACAACCCTTAGCCCCCTATTAGGTGGAAGAAGAATGAAACTTTACTTTGTTACCAGTCACTCTTTTTCTTTCATCAGACATTAATTCTGAGGAGAGGAGATTAGAGGAGAGGAGGATTAGTGTGAGATTAGAGGAATAAAATGGGGGTGAGGAGAAGAATGGCCATGTCGGGGCTTGTTGCGTGTAAACACGCTCCCTTGTGTTTCACATAAAGGACTTTATCCAATTGAAGGATTTCAATTATTCGACATTTTCTCATTTACTTTCCTTTGGATGTGAGTCTAAAGTAAATAAATGGTGGTGCCCAGTGTTGGAACTGGACTCATTAAGTAATGCTGCCAACTTCAGTCCTGCCACCGTTGCTCCAACAGTAACAGCAGCATTGTGATTTATAGGGGAGTTTGGTGAAACTCTTTTCTTCTCTGGGAAGACATTAAATCCTTGGTTCAGTTTTATCTGGTAAAGGACTTTTACCCTATACGAGGACTAAAGTATTGCCTGGATATATAGAAGCTGTATGTAGACAAACCAAATATATGACTTACACAGAGAAATGTACATCGACAATAAGCAATGGATGTTACTGCAATTTCAGGCTTACAGCCTAGATTCTACCTTAGATTTAGGCCTTGGACAGATAACAGTTTTTATACATTATGCCACTCAACACCATAATACTTGTAGCATTGTAAGGAGGTGGTGGGGAACCTCATGTGCCTCCTCTCCGTTGGTTGCTGTTTGCATGATTACAAGTGGCACCTCATTGTTCTTTAATGTGAAATGTAATGTTTATGTATTATGTATTGTATTGTGTTTCCATTTAGGATTAGGAATAGAAGTTAGCATAGAGTAATAGCAGGGTAAGATTATAGGAGGGCATATTAGAAAATAGGATAGATAATAGTGTTAGTTTAAGTACAGGCATCAAGGGGTTATTCAATGGGAGGAGTTAGAGCAGCACAAAGCAAGGAAGTATAGGACAGGCACTTCCTGATTAGAGGCAAAAACCAAGGCAGCCTGCCCAGGGCAGGTTGGGTGAGAAGCAGTGGAGCAGACAGGAACTGTCTGCTATGGCGGTAAGGGGCCCCAAGCAGAGAATAGTGCAGTTGGGCACCAGCTCAACAGGACCATCCCCAGGAAGGATCCAGGGTCTAAGGCCAGGGCAGGAGCAGCTGAGATGGCATTCCCAACACCTTTCCCAATTGGAACCGGATGAGGGGCTGTTAGGGAGCTGGTGACGTGGAAGGCACAGATGGAACATGGACTATCCAAAGAGACTGGATGGCAGAGGAAAGGAAGGCACGGACAGAACACAGTCTAACTAGAGGTACGGCCGAGAACGCCGGGAGGAAAGAGAAAGAGATTACAGAAAGAATAGAATTTGCCCAGAAGGCAGGGAAAGTGCAGAATATGTGGCTCTGTGTGAATTGGGCTGCCAAGGTGATGATTGCACTTTTGATAAGTAAAGTTGAACTGTTGGAAAAAGACTGTGACTCCGAAGTATTTTGTAGAACTGGGAAATCAAGAGTCAAAGTGACAGAACTGGAAGTGCGCTGCATATGCAGCAAAAGGGACACTGTATTTTTGTCATGATTCAGGATGGGGTTTGTCTTTGGCCCGTCCTGGTCAGACAGGGGTTTATTGTTTCTGCCTCTCTCTGGCAGAGGGCGGCCATGTAATGCTCACTTGACCTAGGTCCGGTGTCAGTTATACTCCTGCCCTCGGCTGAGTTAGTTGACCTCGTGTGTACGTGTGTCTTGTGCCTGATAACTTGTTGCTTGTTTGGTTTTGATCCGGTTCTGTCCCTGTTACGAGTTCTGCCTGTCCCTCTTGTACTGCGCTACCTCTCTGTGTATGACCCTCTGCCTGTGACTTGACTATTCTTTGCTCATCCCTCTGGTACCGCACAGCCCTCTTCGTGTGCGACCCTTGCTTGTCTGACCTGCATTTTCCTCTACTACAGTTTCCCTGCAGTAGGTACATTACATCATCTGCAGCTATAGGACGCTAAGCCCCGCCCCCTGCAGTCACATGATCGTATGTCCTGGGACTCCTATTACTTTCAGTGCCGCAGGTCCTGTGTGCTTGAACCATCACTTCAGTATTGGACCCCATGCTCTCCCATAGTGTGGGTAAGTCACCCAGCTCTGCGTGGCAGTTTGCCGACGCTGACAGGATCCTGACATTAGAGTCCTGACATTATAACTGACCATTACCATTTTTTTTTCTCCGCTCCCCTTCTCCTGTGTGTGATGGATCCTATGCACGCTCTTTCTGAGCAGGTAAAGCACCTGACTCAGATGTCTCAGAAACTCCTGGGGCAACAACAAGTCCTGGCTCAGTCTCAGCAGCTGATCGCTGACACTGTGCAGGGGGTTTTATCATCAGGGGCTCGGGATGTTACATTAGTTTCCCCTGAGTCTCCGGTTAAGTTACCGGATACCTTTTCTGGAGATAAAAAGGAATTCAGAGTTTTCAAGGAGGGCTGTAAGCTTTTTTTTTCATTGAGACCACACTCTTCTGGGGATGAAAGTCAGAGAGTGGGGGTCATTATGTCTCTGTTAAGGGGAGCCCCCCAGGCTTGGGCTTTCTCCCTTCCGACCACTGCCCCTGAGCGTATGACTGTGGATGCATTTTTTGAGGCCCTGGGGCATATTTATGATGAGCCTGATCGGATACGTATGGCTGAGGACATGGTGATGAGTGTGTGCCAGGGGAAGCACTCAGCCGAGTGGTTTTGTTCAGAGTTCAGATGCTGGGCTGCTGAGGTCTGCTGGAATGATGCCGCCCTCCAGGGTTTGTTCCGTAGAGGCCTATCTAAACATCTGAAAGAAGCCTTGGCTCTCTACCCTGTTGTGAGTTCATTTTTCCCTTCACCATTGAGGTCTGATGAACTCCCTCCTCTGGTGAAGGAAGGTAGTGAGGCTGATTATCAAACACCTGGGCAGCTAGATGATGACTGGGTGGCTGGAATTGAGGACTGGATATAAGGCTGCCGATGCCCTTCTTCCTGGCTGGTGATTTTCCTGCTGGATTCTTGGAGACCAGTCTGATTCCTGCATCTCAAAGCTAAGTTTTTCTGCTCTGCTTTGCACTCTTCAGTTTTGTTTTTGTTTTGCCTTGTTTTTTGGGAGTTCTGCCATCCCCGGCCGGGGGTGAGCTGAATTCCATTTTTGTCTCTGATCTGTTGATCTTTTGCTCTGTTTTCAGAATATACCTGAGTGCTGATATAGTCTTTTGAAGCCTAGCGACTTCAGGGCTTGTTTTTCCTATCAGTCGGTTGGCTCATTTTGATAGGGTTTTTGCGGATGGCAGACAGCAGCTTTCCTATCCTGTCCTATGTAGTTAGCTTGGGCCCCATCATTTGCTCAACCTATCTTTCTATCTGTGTTAGTGGTTTCATCTTGCTTCACCGTCATTATATGTTGGGGGCTGTCTATTGCTTTGGGGTCTGCTCTGGGGCAGTTTAGTTTTTCCTCTTTCTGTCTTTAGGCTATTTAGTTCTCCGGCTGTGATCGAGGGGTCTAGGGCACCGTAGGAACCCCCCACGGCTACTGCTAGTTGTTGTGGATAGGTCCAGGGGTCTGCAATCCGATAGCTGGCAACCTCTCTGGTTTTTCTGGACTTAGCTGGTATTTTGTTTTTTACTCCTTCGGTGACTCATCATAACTAGAGTTGAGCAATACCGTCCGATACTTCAAAGTATCGGATCGGAATGGATCGGCCGATCTTTAAAAAAAGTATCGGTATCGCCGATTCCGATACCGGAAGTCCCATTCAAGTCTATGGGACTTCCGGTATCGGAATAAGAAAAACCCTGTTTTTGCCTTGTACAGCCTCTCTGGGGTCTGTACGGGCCTTTCGGGGGGCTGTGCCGGCCTGCCAGGGGGTCTGTGCAGGCTCCGTTGGTCTGTGCCGGCCTGCCGGGGGGCTGTGCCGGCCTGCTGGTGGTCTGTGCAGGCTCCGGTGGGCTGTGCCGGCCTGCCGGGGGGCTGTGCCGGCCTGCCGGGGGGCTGTGCCGGCCTGCCGGGGGGCTGTGCAGGCTCCGGGGGGCTGTGCCGGCCTGCCGGGGGGCTGTGCCGGCCTGCCGGTGGTCTGTGCAGGCTCCGGGGGGCTGTGCCGGCCTGCCGGGGGGCTGTGCCGGCCTGCCGGTGGTCTGTGCAGGCTTCGGGGGTCTGTGCAGGCATCGTCCGATGGGACTACAAGTCCCATCGGGCGATGCCTGCTACCATGACAGTGATTGACACATTAGCCAATGATGGGACAGTAGTAGTCCCATCATCCGGCTAATGTGTTGAATGTAAAAAAAAAAAAAAAAAATTACATGCTACATACATGCTACATACATACAACATGCATACTACATACATGCTACATTCATACTACATACTACATACATGCTACATTCATACTACATAAATACTACATGCAACATACATACTACATATATACTACATACATACTACATGCATGCTACATACATACTGCATGCTACATACATACTACATGCTACATACATACCACATATATACTACATACATACTACATGCATGCTACATGCATGCTACATGCTACATACATAACACATATATACTACATGCATGCTACATACATACTACATGCTACATACATACCACATACATACTACATGCATGCTACATACATACTACATGCATGCTACATACATACTACATGCTACATACTACATATATACTACATGCATGCTACATACATACTACATGCTACATACATACTACATATATACTACATGCATGCTACATACATACTACATGCTACATACATACTACACATATACTACATGCATGCTACATACATACTGCATGCTACATGCATGCTACATACATACTACATACATACTACATGCTACATACATATCACATACACTCACTGGCCACTTTATTAGGTACACCTGTCCAACTGTGTGTTAAGACTTAATTTCTAATCAGCCAATCACATGGCGGCAACTCAGTGCATTTAGGCATGTAGACATGGTCAAGACAATCTCCTGCAGTTCAAACCGAGCATCAGTATGGGGAAGAAAGGTGATTTGAGTGCCTTTGAACGTGGCATGATTGTTGGTGCCAGAAGGGCTGGTCTGAGTATTTCAGAAACTGCTGATCTACTGGGATTTTCACGCACAACCATCTCTAGGGTTTACAGAGAATGGTCCGAAAAAGAAAAAAAATCCAGTGAGCGGCAGTTCTGTGGCCGGAAATGCCTTGTTGATGCCAGAGGTCAGAGGAGAATGGGCAGACTGGTTCGAGCTGATAGAAAGGCAACAGTGACTCAAATTGCCACCCGTTACAACCAAGGTAGGCAGAAGAGCATCTCTGAACGCACAGTGCGTCGAACTTTGAGGCAGATGGGCTACAGCAGCAGAAGACCACACTGGGTACCACTCCTCTCAGCTAAGAACAGGAAACTGAGGCTACAATTTGCAAAAGCTCATCGAAATTGGACAGTAGAAGATTGGAAAAACGTTGCCTGGTCTGATGAGTCTCGATTTCTGCTGCGACATTCGGATGGTAGGGTCAGAATTTGGCGTAAACAACATGAAAGCATGGATCCATCCTGCCTTGTATCAACGGTTCAGGCTGGTGGTGGTGGTGTCATGGTGTGGGGAATTTTTTCTTGGCACTCTTTGGGCCCCTTGGTACCAATTGAGCATCGTTGCAACGCCACAGCCTACCTGAGTATTGTTGCTGACCATGTCCATCCCTTTATGACCACAATGTACCCAACATCTGATGGCTACTTTCAGCAGGATAATGCGCCATGTCATAAAGCTCGAATCATCTCAGATTGGTTTCTTGAACATGACAATGAGTTCACTGTACTCAAATGGCCTCCTCAGTCACCAGATCTCAATCCAATAGAGCATCTTTGGGATGTGGTGGAACGGGAGATTCGCATCAGGGATGTGCAGCCGACAAATCTGCGCCAACTGTGTGATGCCATCATGTCAATATGGTCCAAAATCTCTGAGGAATGCTTCCAGCACCTTGTTGAATCTCTGCCACGAAGAATTGAGGCAGTTCTGAAGGCAAAAGGGGGTCCAACCCGTTACTAGCATGGTGTACCTAATAAAGTGGCCAGTGAGTGTATATACTACATACATACAATACATTCATACAATACATACATAGACATACAGTACATATAACATAGAGTAACATACTTACCAATACTTGTCACATTGTTCCCCGAAGCCATTTTCTTTTCCGGAATAAATATTAACATAACAAACCACAAAAATACTCACCCACGATCCGAAGCAGTCCACGAGTGTGTCCCACGATGATCTTGGGTAGAGAACTGCAGCATCAGCTGATGCTGCCGTTCTCTACGGGCTGTAGGAATCCAATGACGGAAGGTAGGTATCCTTCCGCACTGTATTCCTCCGCCACTTAAAAAAAAAAAAAGTCCCTAGTCTCACTTTATGCCATTGCTGTGTGGGAATTTCAAGGAGAAAGAAAGGAGACAACGGCGCTTGGGAAAATGCTGTTTTCACTGTGGCGATTCTGGACATTGGAAAAAGGTTTGCCCCTCCTGTCCACTGACCAACAAGCGACTGAGCCCGGGTGATTGTCGTGGAGGTCACCCAGGCTCTCAGGTGCCTTTTCTCCATTTTCAAAAATGTTGCAAGTGGAACTTTGTTGTGGGAGTGTCTCCACATCCACTTCTGCCTTCGTGGATTGCGGATCGTCGTCGAACTTTATTGACTCTGACTTGGTGTCCAGGTGTAGGTTAGGGACAGTTAGGCTGGAGACTCCTATCCATGTTGTTGCCATTGACAAAACACCACTGGCTAAGAATGACGTCATATTTCTTACAGAGGAGTTTCTCCTTAAAGTGAGTTCCTTGCACCAGGAACGTATTTCATATTTTGTTATGGACAACCTGCCTGCGGGACTGGTGTTGGGGTTCCCCTGGTTACAATTACATAATCCTGTGATTAATTGGGAATCTCAGGACATTGTTAAATGGGGTCCCTATTGTTCTGTAAAATGTCTTGTGTTATGAATGGGTCGCAGGGGAAAAAAAAACAACACAAGCTAAGTCTCAGAAAACCAGAGAGGTTGGTAACTATGCAGACTGCAGATCCCTGATTCTAACCACGCAACTAGCAGCAGTCGTGGAGCGTTCCTACGTTGGTCCTAGATGCCTCGTCACAACCGGAGAGCTAAATAAGCCTAAAGCAGGAAAAGAGGAAAACTAACTGCCCCAGAGCAGACCCCAAAAGAAAGACAGCCCCCCACATGTATTGACGGTGAAACAAGATGAAAACACATACAAAGGCAGGAAAATAGGCTGAGCAAACAATGGGGCCAAACTAACTAGAAAGGACAGGAAAAGAAAGACACTGTCTGCAATCTGCCAAACACCCTACCAAAAATAATGTCCAACACATCTGATAGCAAAATTAACCCTGAAGTCACTAGACTTCTCCCACTATATCAGCAAGAGGCCAATCTAATAAGGAACAAAAAAAAAGCAAATTGGCAAATACAGATAAATAAGAGTGGAAATTCAGCACAGCCCAGCCGGGCTGGCTGACCACACAAAAAACTGAATTGACCAACAAGAGCAAGTGTGAACATTAGCAAAAACAAACTTAACTTGAGAAGACTGGAACAGAGCTGAGTCCAAGACCTGAGAAGCAGACTGAATCACCAGCACCAGGATAGGGCGTCGGCTGTCTTATATCCAGTCTGATACTCCAGAGATCCAATCGTTATCCTCCTCACCAGGTGGCAGATCACTGCCAATTAAACCAACCTCACTACCTCCTGTCACCATCCGGGGGAAAAACAGAAGGAGAACTCTCAACTGGTGGAGCAGAAAATGAGCTCATAACAGTACCCTCCCCTTGAGGAGGGGTCACCGAACCCTCATCCATGCCACCAGGCCAATCAGGATGGGCCCGGTGAAAAGCACGAACCAATTTATTGGCATGAATATCAGAGGCAGAGACCCAAGAATTATCCTCCTGGCCATAACCCTTCCATTTGACCAAATTCTGGAGTCTCCGTCTAACCAAACGAGAATCCAATATTTTCTCTACCTCATACTCCACATTGCCTTTAACCAATACAGGGTCAGGAGGTGCCGCCACAGGAGCTACTGACTCAACAAAGCTCTTCAACAGTGATTTGTGAAATACGTTATGGATTTTGAACGTAACTGGAAGAGCCAATCGAAAAGAAACAGGATTAAGAATCTCCAAAATCCTATAAGGTCCAATAAATCTTGGCTTAAATTTTGGAGATGCAACCTTCATAGGAATATTCTTAGATGACAACCAAACCATATCACCCACTTTAAACCGGGGTCCAATGGTCCTATGCCGGTTGGAAAAATGCTGGGCCTTTTCCTGAGATAGTGACAATTTATCCACTACTTGATCCCATATCTGCTGCATTCTCTTAACCACAGTGTCCACACCTGGGCAGGACGAAGATTCCACTTGCCCTGAAGAGAATCGAGGATGAAACCCAAAATTACAGAAAAAGGGTGACATCAAGGTGGCAGAACTAGCTCTATTGTTCAGCGCAAATTCGGCCAAGGGCAAAAATGAGACCCAAACATCTTGATCAGCAGATATAAAACATCTTAAATAAGACACCAGGGTCTGGTTTGTTCTCTCAGTCTGCCCATTGGTCTGGGGATGAAACGCGGAGGAGAAGGATAACTGAATTCCCAGATTGGAACAAAGGCTTTCCAAAATCTGGAAACAAACTGGACCCCTCTATCGGACACAATGTTCTCAGGAATCCCGTGTAACCGAACCACCTGTTGTAAAAACAAGGGTACCAACTCAGCAGAAGATGACAACTTTGGGAGTGGTACAAGATGGACCATCTTCGAAAATCTATCACAAATTACCCAGATAAAAGTCATTCTCTGAGAGACAGGAAGATCAGAAATAAAATCCATTGAGATATGGGTCCATGGCCTCTTGGGCACCGGCAGGGGCATCAGCAACCCACTAGAATGAGAACAGGGTTTAGACTGAGAAAAAGTCCCACAGGACTGTACAAAATTCCTGACATCACGAGATAAGGCAGGCCACCAAAACGACCGACTCACCAAATCTCTGGTACCAAAAAATACCTGGATGACCAGCCAATGCGGAGCAATGGACTTCAGACATCACTCTCTTTCTCAACTGGTCAGGAACATACAATCTTCCCATAGGGCAACGCTCAGGTTTATCCTCCTGAAATTCCTCCAGGGCGCGTCTCAAATAGGGCGAAATGGCAGAAAGAACTACCCCCTCACCTAGGATAGTAGTAGGCTCAGTCATATTAAGAGAATCAGCAAAGAAACTCCTAGAAAGGGCGTCTTCCTTAACATTCTTAGTGTCCGGAAGAAAAAAGACCACAAAATTAAAACACGTGAAAAACAAGGCCCATCTAGCCTGTCTAGGATTCAAGCGTTTGGCCGACTCCAGATAAGTCAAATTCTTGTGATCAGTGAGGACCACAAATTGATGTCTAGCTCCCTCCAACTAATGTCTCCACTCCTCAAATGCCCATTTCATGGCCAACAATTCCCGATTCCCCACGTCATATGTTATGAATGAGTCACCGGAGGAGGAAAAAACAAAAATACAAGCTAAGTCCAGAAAACCGAAGAGGTTGGTATCTAGCGGATTGCAGACCCCTGATCCTATTCACAACAACAAACAGTAGCCGTGGAGCGTTCCTACGGTGGTCCTAGATGCCTCGTCACAGCCGGAGAACTAAATAAGCCTAAAGAAAGGGGAAATCTAAACTGCCCCAGAGCAGACCCCAAAGCAATAGACAGCCCCCAACATGTATTGACAGTGAAAACAGATGAAAACACAAACACAGACAGAAAGACAGGCAGAGCAAATGATGGGGCCCAACTAACTAGATAGGAAAGGACAGAAAAGATGCTGGCTGCAATCCGCAAAATCCCTACCAAAAATGTCCCAACACGTCTGATAGGAAAAACAGCCCTGATGTCACTAGACTTCAAATTCCCTATATCAGCACTCCGATATATTCTAAAGACAGAGCAAAAGAGAATTAACCAATCAGGGACAAAAATGGAAATTCAGCAAAGCCCCAGCCGGGGCTGGCTGAACACAAAACAAAGCAAATCAGACAAAATCTCATGGAACAGTAACAGAGCAGAAACTTAGCTTTAGAAGACAGGAACTGAACTGGAGGCCAGAGCTCAGAGCAGAGAAATCACCAGCAACCCTACAGGGTGTTGGCTGCCTTATATCTACTCAGAGATTCCGGATGTCCAATCGCAATCCACCTGTTCAGGTGACAGGTCTCTCCCATCCAAATCAGTTTCACCACCTCCTTTCACCAGCAGAGGGAGTTCATCGGACATCAAAGGTGAACGAGAAAATGAGCTCATAACAGTCATAGTTGCATTCAGATGGGGAGAACTTTCGAGAAAAGAAGGCACAGGGATTCATCTTAGAAGTCACAGGGTCTTTTTGGGACAAAACAGCTCCTGCACCAATCTCAGAAGCGTCTAACTCCACTTGAAATGGAAGTGAGACATCAGGTTGCCGTAAAATTGGAGCTGAAGTAAATCTCCGCTTAAGATCCTGAAATGCTGAGACAGCCTCAGGAGACCAATTCAGCACATCAGCTCCCTTCTTGGTCAGATCAGTCAGTGGTTTGACAATACTAGAAAAATTACCTATAAATTTATGATAGAAATTAGCAAAACCCAAAAACTTCTGAAGAGCCTTCAAAGAAGTGGGCTGAACCCAATCATAAATGGTCTGTACCTTGGCCGGGTCCATTTCAATAGTCAATGGAGATAAGATAAATCCCAAAAATGAAATCCTCTGTACAGCAAAGAGACTTTTCGATCCCTTAACAAACAGGGAATTCTCCCTCAAAATCCGGAACACAGTCTGGACATGTTCCACATGGGAATCCAAATCACTAGAAAAGATCAAAATATCATCCAGATAGATGATCAAAAACTTATCCACAAAGTCTCGGAAAATATCATTCATAAAGGACTGGAAGACAGAAGGGGCATTAGAGAGCCCAAAAGGCATCACCAGGTACTCAAAATGTCCCTCCGGAGTATTAAATGCCGTCTTCCATTCATCCCCGTGCTTGATGCGAATAAGATTATACGCCCCCTGAAGTCAAGCTTAGTAAACCAGCAGGCACTCTTAACTCTGGAGAATAAATCAGACATCAGAGGTAACGGGTACTGATATTTAACCGTCATCTTGTTAAGGGAACGATAATCAATACACGGTCTTAATGAACCATCTTTCTTGTCCTCAAAAAAAAACCCAGCGCCTAAAGGTGACGAGGATGGTCTAATATGACCCTTCTCCAACGACTCCTTAATATAGGATCGCATAGCATCATGTTCGGGTACTGATAAGTTGAAAAGCCGACCCTTGGGAAATTTACACCCAGGCATCAACTCAATTGCACAGTCATAACTCCTATGAGGGGGCAAAGTTGCAGACTTACTCTCACTAAATACATCAGAGAAATCAACCAGATAATCAGGAATATCATGAGACTGAGGAGAGGTGGAGAACACAGGAGAGTCCCTAAGAACACACTGACAACAGCAACTCACCACAGACACACATCTCCAATCCTAAACTGGGTTATGAGTTTGCAAACAGGGGAACCCCAGAACAATAGTATCATGCAAATTATGCAGCACTAAAAATTTACAATTTTCTTGGTGGTCTGGGGCAACGCGCATTATCACCTGGGTCCAAAACTGAGGTTTATTCTCTGCCAAAGGAGTGGCATCAATACCCCTCAAAGGAATAGGCATCTGCAGAGGCGTCATGGACAAGCCACAACGTTTAGCAAAGTCCAAATCCATCAGATTCAGAGCTGCTCCTGAATCCACAAAAGTCTTTGTGGAAAATGTGGACGAGGAGCAGATCAAAGTAATTGCCAAAAGAAACTTAGGTTGTACACTGCCCACAGCAAATGTGTGTGCAAAACGTTTCTCTCGTTTAGGGCAGACAGAAATAGTATGAGAGGCGTCTCCACAGAAAAAACACAGCTAATTACGCCTTCTAAACTCCTGACGTTGCGCTCTAGACAAAACCCCATCACATTGCATAGGTTCTGACATTTGATCAAAAGGTGGCAGCGCCTCCCGTGTAGTTTTACGTTCACGTAAATGCCGATCAACTTGAATGGCTAATGACATAGAGCCATCCAGACCAGAGGGAACAGGAAATCCCACCACAACATCTTTTATGGTCTCTGATAAACCCTTCCGAAAAAGGGCTGCCAATGCACTATCATTCCATGTAGTAAGGACCGCCCACTTTCGGAATTTATGACAATATAACTCTGCAGGATCCTGACCCTGGTTTAATGCCAACAGAGTTCTCTTAGCTTCATCAACGGCATTAGGTTCATCATACAACAACCACAAGGCCTGAAAAAATGCATCCACATTAGTCAAAATAAGATTTTCAGATGTCAGAGAAAACCCCCAATCCTGGGGATCGCCGCGCAGCAAGGAGATGACAGTTTTAACCTGCTGCGCAGAGCTCCCCGATGAGTTAGGCTTCAAGGCAAGAAATAATTTACAATTTTTCTTAAAATTCAAAAATTTAGACCGATCCCCAGAAAACACATCAGGAGTAAGGATTTTGGGTTCAACAGCATGTGATTGAGCGAGATAGGCAGAAATTTCCCGCACTTCAGCAGCGAGCTGCTCCACACGATCAGACAATTGCTTAATCTCCATTAAGGAGAAAATCCTCCTACGGCTCCAGAGAAAAAGAGGAAAAAATGCATATAAAAGAAAAAAAAATTCTGACACTTTTTTTCCCCTGCTTTTGAGTACCCTAGAATATGCGGTATGGCTGGTGATTCTGTTACGAATGGGTCGCCGAGGAAAAAAAAACAACACAAGCTAAGTTTTAGAAAACCAGAGAGGTTGGTAACTATGCAGACTGCAGTTCCCTGATTCTAACCACGCAACTAGCAGCAGTCGTGGAGCGTTCCTACGTTGGTCCTAGACGACTCGTCACAACCGGAGAGCTAAATAAGCCTAAAGCAGGAAAAGAGGAAAACTAACTGCCCCAGAGCAGACCCCAAAGGAAAGACAGCCCCCCCACATGTATTGACGGTGAAACAAGATGAAAACACATGCAAAGGCAGGAAAACAGGCTGAGCAAACAATGGGGCCAAACTAACTAGAAAGGACAGGAAAGGAAAGACACTGTCTGCAATCTGCCAAACACCCTACCAAAAATAATGTCCAACACATCTGATAGCAAAATTAACCCTGAAGTCACTAGACTTCTCCCACTGTATCAGCACTCTGAAATATTCTGAGACAGAGCAAAAAGAGGCCAATCTAATAAGGGACAAAAAAAGCAAATTGGCAAATACAGATAAATAAGAGTGGAAATTCAGCACAGCCCAGCCGACCTGGCTGACCACACAAAAAACTGAATTGACCAACAAGAGCAAGTGTGAACATTAGCAAAAACAAACTTAACTTGAGAAGACTGGAACAGAGCTGAGTCCAAGACCTGAGAAGCAGACTGAATCACCAGCACCAGGATAGGGCGTCGGCTGTCTTATATCCAGTCTGATACTCCAGAGATCCAATCGTTATCCTCCTCACCAGGTGGCAGATCACTACCAATTAAACCAACGTCACTACCTCCTGTCACCACCAGAGGGAGAACGGAAGGAGAACTCTCAACTGGTGGAGCAGAAAATGAGCTCATAACAGTCTTGCTACTGTATCTGTGTCGTCCCTTGGTCTGGAAGGTATTCTGGAGTACCTAAAAGACTATACGGATGTCTTCTCCGAAAAGGAGGCTGAAGTTTTACCACCACTCCGCCCATTTGATTGTGCTATTGACCTGGTTCCAGGTGCTAAATTGCCCAAGGCCCTCTTGTATAACCTTTCGGGTCCCGAGCGGGCTGCTATGAAGGAATACATTTACGACAGTCTCCGTAAGGGACACATTCGTCCTTCTGTCTCTCCCATGGCGGCGGGGTTCTTTTTCGTAAAGAAAAAAGATGGTGGTATGCACCCATGCCTCGATTTTGGATAGTTAAATAAGATAACTGTGAGAAATACGTATCCCCTCCCACTTATTCCTGATTTGTACAGCCAGTTGTCCGGAGCTAAGTGGTTTTCGAAATTAGATCTACGGGGAGCGTATAACCTTATCCGAGTCCGGGAAGGAGATGAGTGGAAAACTGCTTTTCTCACTGCTGAAGGGTTGTTTGAAAATTTAGTCATGCTTTTCGGTCTGACCAATGCTCCAGCGGTCTTCCAAAATTTCATCAATCATGTGTTCTCTGATTTTATTGGATGTTTTATGGTTGTGTATTTGGATGACATACTGATCTACTCACCTGATAAACAGGCTCACATTGGTCATATTCGGCCAGTTCTCCAAAGGCTTCGGGAGAACTGTCTCTTTGCTAAACTAGAGAAATGTTTATTTTTTGTTCAGGAACTGTCTTTTCTGGGATTCATTGTGTCTGCTGAGAGGTTTCGCATGGATCCTAATAAGGTGCAGGCCATTGTCGATTGGGTTCAACCTTATGATTTGAAGGCTCTGCAGCGTTTCCTAGGATTTGCCAATTATTATCGCAAATTTATAAGGGGGTTCTCACAGGTGGTTAAAAAACCCCTTACAGACGTGACTCAAAAGGGGGCCGATATCAAGAATTTGTCAGCTGCAGTGATAGCGGCGTTTCAGTTTTTAAAAAAATGTTTCATGTCTGCTCCAGTTCTTATTCAACCGGACCCACCTGAACCATTTATTGTTGAGGTGGATGCCTCAGAGGTGGGGGTGGGGGCGGTATTGTCCCAGTGACCCGCCACTTTGACTAATTTAAGACCCTTTGCCTTTTTCTCGAAGAAATTCTCCCCTGCGGAGAGAAATTATGATGTTGGGAATCGAGAATTTCTGGCCGTGAAGTTGGCCTTTGAAGAATGGAGGCATTTTTTGGAGGGGGCTGTCCATCCTAAAACCGTAATTACTAACCACAAGAACCTAGCTTACATTAAGTGAGCTAAAAGGTTGACTCCTAGACAGGCTAGATGGTCACTTTTTTTTCCCAGTTCCACTTGTCTATCACTTTTCGGCCAGGATCCAAAAATGTCAGAGCTGATGCCTTGTCACGCAGTCTAGATCCGGTGTCCCCCCCGAACCTCCATCCTCCATTCTTCAGCCCGGGGTGGTGGTGGCAGGTTTTTCTAATATGTTGGAACGGGAGATTCAGGAAACCCAGTCTCTTGCACCTCCGGCTAAGCCGGTGGATAAACTTTTCGTACTAGCTCAATTTCGTCTCAAGGTCTTCCAGGAGTTCCACGACTCAGTTCTGGGTGGACATCCAGGGATCTCGGCTACCCGGAAGGCTATTGCTAGAGTATTCTGGTGGTCTTCTTTAGCCTCTGATGTTGGGGAATATGTGTCTGCTTGTGATGTTTGTGCCCATGCGAAAACCCCTCACAACCGGCCGGCTGGGGAATTGGTACCACTGCCAATTCCTGAGAGACCATGGACTCTGTTGTGAGTTCATTTTCCCCTTCACCATTGAGGTCTGATGAACTCCCTCTTCTGGTGAAGGAAGGTAGTGAGGCTGATTACAAAGCACCTGAGCAGAATGATGATGACTGGGTGACTGGGATTGCTGACTGGATATAAGGCAGCCGACGCCCTTCTGCCTTGCGGGTGATTACTCTGAGGGATTCTTGGAGACCAGTCTGATTCCTGCTCCTCAAAAGCTAAATTTGCTGCTCTACTTTTTGCATTTGTGCATTTGTGTTTTGGTTTTGTTTTGCCTTGTTTTTCTGGATTTCTGCCTTTCCCTGCTGGGTGAGCTGAATTCCTTTTTGCTCTGTCTTCAGATAATACCTGAGTACTGATATAGTCTTTTTGAAGCCTAGCGTCTTCAGGGCTTTTTTCCCTATCAGTCTGTTGGCTCTTGTTTTTGAGAGGGTTTTGTCGGATTGCAGACAGCAGCTTTTCTATTCTGTCCTATTTAGTTAGCTTGGGCCCCATCATTTGCTCAGCCTATCTTTCTATCTGTGTGTTTTTTCATCTTGCTTCACCGTCATTATATGTTGGGGGCTGCCTATTGCTTTGGGGTCTGCTCTGGGGCAGTTTAGATTTCCCTTTCTGTCTTTAGGGTATGTAGTTCTCCGGCTGTGATCGAGGGGTCTAGGGCACCGTAGGAACCCCCACGGCTACTGCTAGTTGTTGTTGTTAGGTTCAGGGGTCTGCAATCCGATAGCTGCCAACTTCTCTGGTTTTCTGGACTTAGCTAGTATTTCTGTTTTTGCCTCCTACGGTGACTCATTCATAACATGACTCATTTGTCCATGGATTTCATCACCAACTTTCCCCCCTCCAAGGGTAAAACCGCTGTTTGGGTTGTGGTGGACAGGTTTAGTAAGCAGGCACATTTTGTACCCTTAGCGGCTTTACCTAATGCGGAAACATTGTCCAGATTGTTTGTTGAGCATGTGGTGCAGTTGCATGGGGTACCTGTTGTGAGTTCATTTTCCCCTTCGTCACTGGGGTCTGGTGAACTCCCTATTCTGGTAAGGGAAGGTAATGAGCCTGATTATCAGGCACCTGAGTCTAATGAGGATGACTGGCTGAGTGGAGTCACGGACTGGATATAAGGCTGCCGACGCCCTTCTGCCCTGCGGGTGATTTCTTTGTGGACTTCTAGGACACCAGTCTGATTCCTGCTCCTCTAAAGCTAAGTTTCTGTTTTGCCAGTTAGCTTTTTGTTTTGTTTTTTGTTTTCCTTGCTTTTCAGTATTCTGCCATTCCCTGCTGGGGTGAGCTGAATCTCCTTTTGCCTGTAGCTCTGTCTTCAGTATATTCCTGAGTACTGACATAGCTTTTTTGAAGCCTAGCGTCTTCAGGGCCTTTTTCACTGTCAGTCTGTTGGCTCTTATTTTCATAGGGTTTTTCACGGATTGCAGACAGCAGCCTTCCTGTCCTTTTCTATTTAGTTAGCTTGGGCCCCTCTTTGCTCAGTCTATCTTTCTGTCTGTGTTAGTATTTTCATCTTGCTTCACCGTCATTATATGTTGGGGGCTGCCTATTGCTTTGGGGTCTGCTCTGGGGCAGTTTAGATTTCCCCTTTCTTTCTTTAGGCCTATTTAATTCTCCGGCTGTGATCGAGGGGTCTAGGGCATCGTAGGAACCCCCCACGGCTACTGCTAGTTGTGTTGATAGGTTCAGGGGTCTGTAATCCGATAGCTGCCAACTTCTCTGGTTTTCTGGACTTAGCTAGTATTTCTGTTTTCGCCTCCTTTGGTGACTCAATCATAACAGGTACCCTTGAATGTGGTGTCTGATAGGGGAGTACAATTTGTTTCCAGATTTTGGAGGGCATTTTGTAAGAGGTTGGGTATTGGTCTGTCCTTTTCATCCGCTTACCATCCAGAGACTAATGGGCAGTCTGAGCGGACCAATCAATCTCTGGAGCAAATTCTGCATTGCTTGACCTCAGCCCGAGAGGATGATTGGTGTACTGTGTTACCTTTGGCCAAGTTTGCGTTTAACAACCGCATTAACCAGTCTACGGGTACATCTCCCTTTTTCTGCAACTATGGGTTTCATCCACATTTTGGAGAGTTTTCCCGTTTGGACTCTGGGTGTCCTGGGGCGGATGAGACTATCCAGCGGTTGGGGGAGGTATGGTAGGAGGTCCAGAGTAACATTTGCAGACAAAAAACGGTCCGTGGGGCCGGTGTTCCAGGTTGGGGATAAGGTATCGTTATCTACTAAGAATATAAGGCTCAAGGTCCCCTCTGTGAAGCTTGGTCCTAAATTTATTGGCGCCTATGAAATTACCGAAGCGGTTAACCTGGTGGCTTTTCGGTTGCGTCTCCCGCCATCTCTGGGGATCCCCAATGTTTTCCATAGGGCCCTTTTGAAACCTGTGGGGTCCTGTGGGGAGGGATCATCATCTTCCCCGCCACCGGTTTTGGTAGACAGGCAGTCTGAGTACGAGGTGGAACGAATTGTTGACTCTAGGTTGGTCCGTCGTGCCCTTCAATATCTTGTACATTGGAAAGGCTACGGTCCTGAAGATCGGTCATGGGTTTCTGCTCGATCGGTTCATGCGGATCGGTTGGTCCGGGCCTTTCACGCCAAGTATCCTGAGAGACCCGGAGGTCCAGTGGCCCCCCGTTGAGAGGAGGGTACTGTCATGATCCAGGATGGGGTTTGTCTTTGGCCCGTCCTGATCAGACAGGGGTTAATTGTTTCTGCCTCTCTCTGGCAGAGGGCGGCTATTTAATGCTCACTTGACCTAGGTCCGGTGTCAGTTATACTCCTGCCCTCGGCTGAGTTAGTTGATCTCGTGCGTACATGTGCCTTGTGCCTGATAACTTGTTGCTTGTTTGGTTTTGATCCGGTTCTGTCCCTGTTACGAGTTCTGCCTGTCCCTCTTGTACTGCGCTACCTCTCTGTGTATGACCCTCTGCCTGTGACTTGACTATTCTTTGCTCGTCCCTCTGGTACCACACAGCCCTCTCTGTGTACGACCCTCGCTTGTCTGACCTGCGTTTTCCTCTACTACAGTTTCCCTGCAGTAGGTACATTACATCATCTGCAGCTATAGGATGCTAAGCCCCGCCCCCTGCAGTCACATGATCGTAGGTCCTGGGACTCCTACTACTTTCAGTACCACAGGTCCTGTGTGCTTGAACCATCACTACAGTATTGGACCCCGTGCTCTCCCATAGTGTGGGTAAGTCACCCTGCTCTGCGTGGCAGTTTGCCGACGCTGACAGGATCCTGACATTAGAGTCCTGACAATTTTATCTGTGGGGCGCCAGGGTGTGGGAACAGTACAGCCCGTTGCCACGACTACTACCACAGCCGCCGTACAGAATGACTGGTGTGACATTCCCTTGTGAAAGCCTCGTCACTGGCCTCATGTCATAAAAACAAAATACAATTACAATCCCCAAAAGAGATCCACAACCCTGACATTTTGCAATTTTCACAGATTAATTTGTCGAATATTCGCCGAACATAACTGAACACCATTCAGCTCAATGGGAGGCAAAAACAAATGCATGCACAACACCTTATAACGGCCCCAAATGCTTTCAAAACACATCAAATGAGGGACAGACACCAGGAAAGTGGCCTCAATTCACCCACAGTACCAATTTTAGCATGGAACTGCAGCAATCAGCCAGGCATGAGATATCGGGGTCTGGTACAGCATTTACAGCTTTTAATTGAACGTCACAGTAAGACAAGGTGTGTAAGGGATCGGTGTAGGCCCCCTTTGCTGAGAGCCCTGATACCACATGCAACACCTCTACATGTTTTCTTGCTGAGCAACACTTTGGTGGCACAAATATCAGTTTTTTGGGTTTTTTTACGATGTGAATGTTTTTCTGCCCAATGATGACAAAAGTATTCTAGGAGTGATACCTTTATTGGCTAACCAGAAAATAGTATGTTTGCAAGCTTTCAGAGCACAGAGACTCCTTCTTCAGGCTGGATTACAAATAGATTTATAAGAAAAATGCTCAATATTTAAGGAATATTACAGTAGCACATTTGTTCAGGAGGTGGGTGGGGTGATGCCTCCTAAAGATAAACCAAGGAAATCAAATTAGGCATTTTCTTACAAATGGAAAGGCAGTGGGAATGATGTTCTTAGTTATCCGGAGTCCATCTGGTGGAGGTGTGATTTGTATCCATGTAGTGAGTCATGAATCCAGGTGTTAAATTGAGTCCTAGTGTCAAATAATTGAACATCTTTATCAGTTTGTATTCCCGTTTTTATTTTACAAAATTCTTATTAATGTTTTATCAGTTGTTGACAATTATAGAAAAGTGAAAAACATAATTTACAAAACATTTCAAAAGGAATGGGAAGATTAAAATCCCACCAACCCGCTTATTGGGAAGACCTATAACCATTTATCAAGCATGAATCTCTAATATAAATATACAAAAAGACAAAACAGACACCGTGAGGAAGGAAAGGGAAGGGTGAGAGCAAAAACTAAGCTGGGGGAAGAGTCAAGGTTCTGAAATTAATCTAATCCAGTCTCTGTGCCAAGTAGTAGTCTCAGGGAACACAGACCAAGTCAAATTTTTCCACAGCTGCATTTAGGATCACGGTTATATACTCCATCCCATGAATATCGTTAATTCTATGAAGGAGATGGAGGGGAAGTGACTGAAACAGGGCACCTGGGTGCACCACTTTAAAAGCACACAAAATGAACAGTAGGTGCTGCAGAATGCATGGAAACAAAATGTAACAAACCAGAAGGAAACAGACCAATGCATAAAAAACTGCGCACATTTACAATATATTGAAGTTTGTCAAAAAAAAAAAAATATATAGGAAATACTTTATTGTCACAACTAGACATACAATTAAAAACACTTTAAAAACATACAACATGTGAGCCACATCCTATCACACAAAATTATACCACCAAGAAAACACTGCTGTTATGTAACAATATCCATACAGTATATATATATGTATATATATATATATATACATATACATAGAATAGATGACAAACACTGACAATCCTGATTAGGAGGCAGCATAAAGATATTAACTCTGAAACCCTTTATTTTCCTCCTAGGACCCGGATGTTCCATCTGGTAGCGATCCTTATACTGATCTGCAGCTTCTCATGTGGCATGGTTGTATATTCCTTTCTCATTAATTTGTTTTGATCATATAGATATTGTTTATTCTAGATATTTCCTTCCTGCCATTCTATTTAGTACCGCATTTTTAGGATTGATTTTATAATAGGGATGATGGGTAGTTTTGGAGTTAATCCACAAATGCTTTATTGCACAGTGTTCACATTAGTGAGGCATTAATGGGGACGTCCATTTGCCTGTGTTTTTCTACACACTTTATGCTGCCTCCTAATCAGGATTTCAGCACACTAGTTTTCTAATTATTGCATAGCTACATGTGTTTATTCCTTGATGTCACTGTTTGTCATCTATTCTATGTATATATATATATATATATATATATATATATATATACACACTCACTGGCCACTTTATTAGGTACACCTGTCCAACTGTGTGTTAAGACTTAATTTCTAATCAGCCAATCACATGGCGGCAACTCAGTGCATTTAGGCATGTAGACATGGTCAAGACAATCTCCTGCAGTTCAAACCGAGCATCAGTATGGGGAAGAAAGGTGATTTGAGTGCCTTTGAACGTGGCATGATTGTTGGTGCCAGAAGGGCTGGTCTGAGTATTTCAGAAACTGCTGATCTACTGGGATTTTCACGCACAACCATCTCTAGGGTTTACAGAGAATGGTCCGAAAAAGAAAAAAAATCCAGTGAGCGGCAGTTCTGTGGCCGGAAATGCCTTGTTGATGCCAGAGGTCAGAGGAGAATGGGCATACTGGTTCGAGCTGATAGAAAGGCAACAGTGACTCAAATTGCCACCCGTTACAACCAAGGTAGGCAGAAGAGCATCTCTGAACGCACAGTGCGTCGAACTTTGAGGCAGATGGGCTACAGCAGCAGAAGACCACACTGGGTACCACTCCTCTCAGCTAAGAACAGGCATCTGATGGCTACTTTCAGCAGGATAATGCGCCATGTCATAAAGCTCGAATCATCTCAGATTGGTTTCTTGAACATGACAATGAGTTCACTGTACTCAAATGGCCTCCTCAGTCACCAGATCTCAATCCAATAGAGCATCTTTGGGATGTGGTGGAACGGGAGATTCGCATCAGGGATGTGCAGCCGACAAATCTGCGCCAACTGTGTGATGCCATCATGTCAATATGGTCCAAAATCTCTGAGGAATGCTTCCAGCACCTTGTTGAATCTCTGCCACGAAGAATTGAGGCAGTTCTGAAGGCAAAAGGGGGTCCAACCCGTTACTAGCATGGTGTACCTAATAAAGTGGCCAGTGAGTGTATATATATATATATATTTTTTTTTTTTATTTTTTTTTTGTTACACAACATCTGTGTTTTCTTGGTTTTTAATTGTATGTTTAGTTGTGACAACAAAGTATTTCCTATATATATATTTTTTTTGACAAGCTTCAGTATAAGTGTGCGCAGTTTTTTATGCATTAGTCTGTTTCTTTCTGGAGATGGGGGGAAGGATGGCGGAGCAACCTGCTTCCAGTTAAGGGCGATCAGACATCTAGCCGCGGTAAGAATGTGTAAGAGCAATTTGGCTGACCTTTTCCCCTTCCCTTTAGGGGTAAGATTTAGCAGGTATATAGTCGGGTCTAAACCCACATCAGCATAAAGTACCTTAGATATCAACGCACCCACCTCTCTCCAATAGCTCGGAATCCTTAAGCATATCCAGAAAATATGGTACTGCGTACGCACTTCCAGACCGCAATGCCAACACACATCTGGTATTGTGGGATTCAGTCTGTGTAAGAGATCAGGGGTGTGGTACCAGAACATTAAAATTTTATGCTGATTCTATTTGTAAAAGATACAAATAGATGACTTAGTCGCCTTTTCCCATATGGTATGCCAATTTTGAGGTGACAGTTCTTTTCCCAGGATAAATTCTCACCTGCTCATATAGTGATGTTTTGGCTGAGGACTATCTCGGGGAGAACATAGAATTTTATAAATATCAGAAATTAAGCCTTTGGTCAATGACCTTCCCTTGCAAAGCCTTTCAAAGTCTGTTGGCAGGGAGATACCTGAAGAGCCAAAAAGGGAAAGGGCAAAGGGTTTAATCTGTAAGAACTGGTAGAATTCTTTGTTAGAAATGGAGAATCTAGATTTGACCTTGTCAAATGAAAGAAGCTCAAGCGTGTCTACCACGTCAGCAAATCTGAACTGGCCTGCAGAGGACCAAGGATAGGCCATTGCATGTTCTATACTGCTTGGAAGCAGGGGTTGAAGTATAAAAGAAATCATAGGCGAGTTCTTCATACATGAGAGCCAGACTTTCCTTGTGAATCAGATGGGGCCCAAAAGGGGCTCTGGATCCGTTGCGTTTTTTTTGAGCCATAATAAAGAATTTGGAGGATTGGCACTACCATGGTTTCACTATTTCAGTCCATTTATTGAATGCCCAAAACGAGGCCCATGAAGGAATTCTACGAAAGTGAGCTGCCCAATAGTATTTAATAATATCTGGGACCGATAAACCTACCAGAGATTTAGGGGAGACAAGGACCCTCCTAAAGATACAATAATGATTATCCCTCCAGAGGAACCGCATCATGGCCGCTTGAAGAGATTTGAGCTCACCATGGGAACCCTGACCGGCAAGGTCTCAAAATAATAGAGCAGTTTAGGAAGAAGGGACATCTTAATCGAAGAGATCCTTCCTAGTAATGAGAGCGGGAGTGACTTCCATTTATCTAGAAATCTCTTCTACTCGATCAGGAGCTGGGTAAAATTGGAGCTATATAGGTTACCATAGGAGGAGGACAGTTTAATCCCTAGGTATTTAATATTGTCTACTTTCCATCTGAATTTGAAATTCAGCTTTAGATGATCTAGTACTTCAGGGAGAATGTTCAGTGGGAGGGTCTCTGTTTTTGGTGTTCAACTTATATCTTGAAAAGTTGCCATATTTTTTAAGAGCATCTAACAGGTTAGGTAGCGTAACATAGAGGTTGGTCAGGGTTAAAATTACATCGTCTGCAAATAAGGAGATCTTAAACATCTCATCGCAAACTTCTATCCCCGAAATGTTAGAGTTTTGCCTAATCATTGCCACTAACGGCGTGATACACAAGACATATAATAGGGGCGATAAAGGGCAGCCCTGCCGGGTCCCATTATGAATTTTAAATGAAGAGGATGTGTGGAAAGGAAGCATAATTGTGGCAGAAGGGCTGCTGTATAGTACTCTTCAAGCCACCAGAAAAAGGCACGAGAAGCCAAAGGCCTGTAAAGTCTCAAACTTGAAGAACCAGTTGAAACAGTCAAATGCCTTTTCAGCATCTAGACTAAATACTAGGGACTGCAATCTGTTTTTATTAGCGACGTCTTTCAAGTCTATAGCCTTCTAGTGTTGTCTCCCCCTTGACGACTAGGGACAAAGCCCACCTGATCCTTGTTGACAAGCTGAGGAAGCCAACAGTTCAGTCTATTAGCCAATAAGCAGGTGAACACCTTAATGTCTGAGTTCAACAACTCTATTGGTCAGTAGTTTGAACAATCGAGAGGGTCCCTTCCTGCTTTTGGAACAAGGGCCAGGTAAGAATGAGCCATTGTATCCAGCATGTGAGAGTCCTCCAATAAAGAGTTGAAGAGATTAACCTTGTGAGGGGAGAGCTCTTCCGCAATGGTTTTGTAAAACAGGCATGTCAGTCCATTAGGACCAGGAGACTTGCTCAGAGGGAGATCAGCCAAAATGCCCAAAACCTCCTCCCCCATCACACCTGGATTAAGGGACGACAAGGCCTCAGTAGTTGGGAGATTTAAGCCTGACAGGAATTGTCGCAGAGGTCCCTTTGTGTCGGTCCTATTTGGAAGGGTAGGGTCCTGTAAATTATATAATTTACTATAGAAATTATAGAATAGGTTCGCAATTATGGAAGGGTCATAATGAATCAGAGCCTGAGGAAGGGAATTTAGGGCTCTATCTTTCAGCAACCTGGCCAAAAGTGTGTGGGCTTTGTTACCCTTTTCGTAGTATTTTTATTTAGAGTAAAGAAGGAGTTTTTCGATCCGACATGATGTTATATCTTTCAGTTTATTTCTAAGCGCCACTACTTTGTTTAGGGTCCCTACGGAAGGCGAGGCCACCAACTTATGTTCTTCACTTGCTAGTTGAAAGGTCAGTTTGTCAAACTCCGCTTTAACGTTTCTTTTTAATCTAGAGCCTTCCTTGATACAGAACCCTCTCATAATGGCCTAATGGGCCTCCCATAGCACTGCAGGGAAAGAAACCAAACTCTCATTCAGACGGAAAAAGTCAGAGAGATGGGTCAGCAAGGTCCTCCTAATTGTCGGATCCTTTACCAAAATTTTGTTCAACCGTCAGTGACATCTTCTAGAGACCGGTTGAGAGGATTCAAGGTTAAAAATAACCGGGACATGATCGGACCAGGTGATGTGTCCCATCTCTGCCTTCGCCATCATCCTGAGGATCGGGGTATGTGCCAAAAAGTAATCTATTCTAGAGTGGGTGTGATGAGGGGGAAGAGTAGAAAGAGAAGGTCCTGTCCCTGGGGGGCTCTATTCTCCACAAGTCAAATTGGGAGTTAGTCCTAATTAGTTTTTTAAAATCTCTCACTATATTGATCAGATTTTGTGTAGGAGGTTTACCATCTAATGAGAATCTATCAAATTGCTCCGAAAAAGGGACACTGAAGTCTCCTCCCACCAGTAAGGCAGACGGTAAAAGTTTTTGGATTATTGAAAAAAATATTCTCAGAAATTTTATCTGGCCCGCATTTGGAGTGTAGAGATTACCGTATATACTCATGTATAAGCCGACCCGAGTATAAGCCGACCCCCTAATTTTGCCACAAAAAACTGGGAAAACTTATTGACTCGCGTATAAGCCTAGGGTGGAAAATGCAGCAGCTACAGGCAATTTTCAAAAATAAAAATAGATACTAATAAAAGTAAAATTAATTGAGACATCAGTACGTTAAATGTTTTTTAATATCCATATTGAATCAGGAGCCCCATATAATGGTCCATACAGTTCATAATGGCCCCATAAGATGCTCCATACAAAATACACCCCATATAATGCTGCACAAAGGTTAATAATGGCCCCATAAGATGCTCCATAGAATAATATGCCCCATATGCTGCTCCATAAAGGTTATGGCCCCATAAAATGCTCCATAGATTATGCCCCCTTAAGACGCTCCATAGATTATGCCCCCATAAGATGCTCCATAGATTATGCCCCCATAAGATGCTCCATAGATTATGCCCCATAAAATGCTCCATAGATTATGCCCCATATGATGCTGCTGCTGCAAATAAAAAAATGACATACTCACCTCTCCGTCACTGGAGGCCAGGTGCCGGTGTCACCGCTGGCTCAGCGCCCTGGCACCTGCGATATCCTGTCCCCGATCCATCGCTGCACCTGCTCTGTCTTCCGGGTCCTCTGTCAGTTACGTTCAGGCAGCAGAGGGCACGGCATGCACTAACCACATCATCGCACCCTCTGCTGCCTGAACATCACAGCCAGAGGATGTGGATGACAGAGCGGGCGCAGTGATGGACCGGGGACAGGTGAATATCGCATATACTTACCCTCTCCGGGCGCGGTCTCTGCAGCCCCCCTGCTTCTCCGGCAGCTCTTCCTTCCTTCAGCGGTTACGTGGTACTGCTCATTAAAGTCATGAATATCATAACTTTAATGAGCAGTACCACGTGACCGCTGAAGGAAGGTGTGGGAGAAGCAGGGGGGCTGCAGAGACATGCCAGGGGGTTGTAAGTATGATCTGACACTCCCGCTCCCCCTCCCCTGCCAACTCCCTGGCATATATGACTCGCGTATATGCTGAGAGGGGGACTTTCAGCCCAAAAAATGGGCTGAAAAATCTCGGGTTATACGCGAGTATATACGGTACATAGAATAATTGGGTTGCCTCTCAAAGAAGCCTCCAGGATAATGTATTTGCCCCCAGGGCCTATATGTGTCTTCTTCATCCGCAGAGGACATCCCAAGGAAATCAAAATAGCAACTTCCCCTCATTAATTATTGCTTGAGAATGCAGAGTGTGACACGGGGAAGGACCCGGAGTCAAATTTGAAGGCGCCCATATTGTCAAAGTGAGTTCCTTGAAGGAAGGCAATATCTGCTTTTTGGGACCTCAATTCCCGTAAGGCAAGCCCTCTCTTTCAAGGGGATTTAAGCCCCTTGACATTCAAAGAAATTATGCACAACATTAGAAAACATAAAGAATAAAATATGCCTATGATCATCCAATGACTGTGGCATACTTACTCCCTTCCAGACGCGGAACCCGACCCTCCCTTCCTGAGCAAGATGCAGAGTATGTTCTGGGACTTGCCAGTGAGCGGATGAGGAGGGAAAGAACAAAAGGTAATGGGGAAGATAAGGACAACAGAAAACACATAGAGAAAAAATAAACAATATCTTTTGTGAGTTCATTTTCCCCTTCACTACTGAGGCCCGAGGAACTCCCTCTTCTGGTGAAGAAAGGTAGTGAGCCTGATTGTCAAACACCTGGAGCTGATGATGATGACTGGCTGAGTGGAGTTAATGACTGGATATAAGGCTGCCGACGCCCTTCTGACTTGCGGGTGATTTCTCTGTGGACTTCTAGGAAACCAGACTGATTCCTGCTCATCTAAAGCTAAGATTTCTGCTTTGCCTTTTTGCATTAGTGTTTTGTTTTCCTTGCTTTTCTGGATTCTGCCATTCCCTGCTGGGGTGAGCTGAATCTCCTTTTGCCTGTTGCTCTGTCTTCAGAATATTCCTGAGTACTGACATAGCTTTTTTGAAACCTAGCGTCTTCAGGGCCTTTTTTACTGTCAGTTGGTTGGCTCTTATTTTCATAGGGTTTTTCACGGATTGCAGACAGCAGCCTTCCTGTCCTTTCCTATCTAAGCTAGCGTGGGCCCCATCTTTGCTCAGTCTATCTTTCTGTCTGTGCTTTGTTCTTTCTTCTTGCTTCACCGTCATTATATGTGGGGGGCTGCCTTTTGCTTTGGGGTCTGCTCTGGGGCAGTTTAGATTTCCCTTTCTGTCTTTAGGCTATGTAGTCATCCGGCTGTGATCGAGGGGCCTAGGGCATCGTAGGAGCCCCCCACATCTACTGCTAGTTGTGTTGATAGGTTCAGGGGTCTGCAATCCGATAGCTGCCAACTTCTCTGGTTTTCTGGACTTACAGTCATATGTTAAAGTTTGGGCACCCCTATTAATGTTAACCTTTTTTCATTATAACAATTTTGGTTTTTGCAACGGCTATTTCAGTTTCATATATCTAATAACTGATGGACTCAGTTATATTTCTGGATTCAAATGAGGTTTATTGTACTAACAGAAAATGTGCAATCTGCATTTTAACAAAATTTGACCAGTGCAAAAGTATGGGCACCTCAACATAAAAGTGACATTAATATTTCGTAGATCCTCCTTTTGCAAAAATAACAGCCTCTAGTCGCTTCCTGTAGCTATTAATGAGTTCCTGGATCCTGGATGAAGGTATTTGTGACCATTCCTGTTTACAAAACAATTCCAGTTCAGTTAAGTTTGATGGTCGCCGAGCATGGACAGCCCGCTTCAAATCATCCCACAGATGTTCAATGATATTCAGGTCTGGGGACTGGGATGGCCATTCCAGAACATTGTAATTGTTCCTCTGCATGAATGCCTGAGTAGATTTGGAGCGGTGTTTTGGATCACTGTCTTGCTGAAATATCTATCCCCTGCGTAACTTCAACTTCGTCACTGATTCTTGCACATTATTGTCAAGAATCTGCTGATACTGAGTTGAATCCATGCGACCCTCAACTGTAGCAAGATTCCCGGTGCCGGCATTGGCCACACAGCCCCAAAGCATGATGGAACCTCCACCAAATTTTACTGTGGGTAGCAAGTGTTTTTCTTGGAATGCTGTGTTTTTTAGCCTCCTTGCATAACGCCTTTTTGTATGACCAAACAACTCAATCTTTGTTTCATCAGTCCACAGGACCTTCTTCCAAAATGTAACTGGCTTGTCCAAATGTGCTTTTGCAGACCTCAGGCGACTCTGTTTGTGGCGTGCTTTCAGAAACGGCTTCTTTCGCATAACTCTCCCATACAGCTTCTCCTTGTGCAAAGTGCGCTGTAATGTTGACCGATGCACAGTGATACCATCTGCAGCAAGATGATGCTGCAGGTCTTTGGAGGTTGTCTGTGGATTGTCCTTGACTGTTCTCACCATTCTTCTTCTCTGCCTTTCTGATATTTTTCTTGGCGTGCCACTTCTGGGCTTAACAAGAACTGTACCTGTGTTCTTACATTTCCTTACTATGTTCCTCACAGTGGAAACTGACGGGTTAAATCTCTGAGACAACTTTTTGTATCCTTCCCCTGAAAAGCTATGTTGAATAATCTTTGTTTTCAGATCATTTGAGAGTTGTTTTGAGGAGCCCTTGATGCTACTCTTCATAGGAGAATCAAATAGGAGAACTACTTGCAAGTGGCCACCTTAAATACCTTTTCTCATGATTTGATACACCTGGCTATGAAGTTCAAAGCTCAATGAGGTTACAAAACCAATTTAGTGCTTCAGGAAGTCAGTAAAAAGTAGTTAGGAGTGTTCAAATCAAGAAAATGATAAGGGTGCCCATACTTTTGATACCAGTCAAATTTTGTTTAAATGCAGATTGCACATTTTCTGTTAGTACAATAAACCTCATTTGAATCCAGAAATATAACTGAGTCCATCAGTTATTAGATATATGAAACAGAAATAGCTGTTGCAAAAACCAAAATTGTTATAAAGAAAAAAGGTTAACATCAATAGGGGTGCCCAAACTTTTACATATGACTGTAGCTAGCATTTCTATTTTTGCCTCCTACGGTGACTCAATCATAACAGAATCACCCGCCATACCGCAGATTCTAGGGTACTCAATAGCAGGAAAGAATTGTATAAAAAAAAAAAAAAAAAAAAAAGGTTTGTATATTTTTTCCTCTATATCTCTGCACTTGCTTTATCTCCATTGAGAGAAAAAAAAATTTCCCCTACGGCCTGTAGGGGAAATTTTTTTTCTCTCAATGGAGATAAAGCAATTTTCTGATCGTGTGGAGCAGCTCGCTGCGGAAGTGCGGGGAATTTCCGCCTACCTTGCTCATTCACATGCTGCTGAACCAAAGATTCCTACACCTGATGTATTTTTTGGGGATCGGTCTAAATTTTTGAATTTCAAAAATAATTGGAAATTATTTTTTGCCTTGAAGCCTAACTCGTCAGGGAGCTCCGCGCAGCAGGTTAAAATTGTCATCTCTTTGCTGCGTGGTGATCCCCAGGATTGGGCGTTTTCTTTGAAACCAGATGATCCTATTCTGACTAATGTGAACGCATTTTTTCAGGCCTTGGGGTTGTTGTATGACGAACCTAATGCCATTGATCAGGCTGAAAAGACCCTGCTGGCATTGAACCAGGGTCGTGATTCTGCAGAATTGTACTGTCAAAAATTCCGAAAGTGGGCAGTACTTACTACCTGGAATGATAATGCCTTGGCTGCTCTCTTTCGGAAGGGGTTGTCAGAAGCCATAAAGGATACTATGGTGGGATTTCCTGTTCCCTCTGGTCTTGACGATTCTATGTCTTTAGCCATTCAGGTTGATCGGCGTTTACGCGAACGCAGAGCTGCAAGAGAGGTGTTGCCACCTGTTGAACAGATGTCTGAACCTATGCAATGTGATAGTTTTTTCCAGAGAGCAGCGTCAGGAGTTCAGAAGGCATAATAAGTTGTGTTTTTTCTGTGGAGATGCCTCGCATGTTATTTCTGTCTGTCCTAAACGAGAGAAACGCTTTGCACACACGTTTTCTGTTGGTGGTGTTCAACCTAAGTTTCTTTTGGCTATTACTCTGATCTGCTCCCTGTCCACATTTTCCGCCAAGGCTTTTGTGGATTCGGGAGCAGCTCTAAACCTAATGGACTTGGATTTTGCTAAACGTTGTGGATTTCCGATGACACCTCTGCAGACGCCTATCCCTTTGAGGGGGATTGATGCTACTCCTTTGGCTAAAAATAAACCTCAGTTTTGGACCCAGGTGGTAATGCGGGTCGCCCCAGACCATCAAGAAAATTGCAGGTTTTTGGTGTTACATAATCTGCATGATACTATTGTTCTGGGGTTTCCCTGGTTACAACTTCATAATCCAGTTTTGGATTGGAAATCTGTGTCTGTAGTGAGTTGGGGTTGTCGGTGTGCCTTTAGTGAGGCTCCGGTGTTTTCCACCTCTCCTCAGTCGCATGATGTTCCTGATTATTTGGTGGACTTTTATGATGTATTTAGTGAGAATGAGTCTGCGTCTCTGCCTCCTCATAGGAGTTATGACTGTGCTATTGAACTGAGCCCGGGGTGTAAATTTCCCAAGGGTCGGCTCTTCAATTTATCTGTACCCGAGCACGAGGCTATGCGATCCTATATTAAGGAGGCGTTGGAGAAGGGTCATATTAGACCATCCTCGTCACCCTTAGGTGCCGTTTTTTTTTTTGTAGCCAAAAAGGATGGATCATTAAGACCTTGTATTGATTATCGTGCTCTCAACAAAATTACTGTTAAATATCAGTATCCGTTACCCCTGATTTCTGATCTATTCTCCAGAGTTAAAGGTGCTTGCTGGTTTACCAAGCTTGACCTTAGGGGGGCGTATAATCTTATTCGCATTAAGCATGGGAATGAATGGAAGATGGCGTTTAATACTCCGGAGGGACATTTTGAGTACCTGGTGATGCCTTTTGGGCTCACTAATGCCCCTTCTGTCTTCCAGTGCTTCATGAACGATATTTTCCGAGATTTTGTAGATAAATTTTTGATTATCTATCTGGATGATATTTTGATCTTCTCCAAGGATTGGGATTCTCATGTGGAACATATTCGGACTGTGTTCCGGATCTTGAGGGAGAATTCCCTGTATGTCAAAGGATCTAAATGCCTTTTTGGAGTACAGGGGATTTCTTTTTTGGGATTTATTTTGTCCCCGTCAACTATTGAAATGGACCCGGCCAAGGTACAGGCCATTTACGATTGGGTTCAGCCCACTTCTTTGAAGGCCCTCCAGAAGTTTTTGGGTTTTGCTAATTTTTATCGGAAATTTATAGCAAAATTTTCTAGTATTGCCAAGCCATTGACTGATTTGACTAAGAAGGGTGCTGATGTGTTAAATTGGTCTCCGGAGGCTGTTTCTTCCTTTCAGGAGCTGAAGCGAAGATTCACCTCTGCCCCGGTTTTGCGGCAACCTGATGTCTCACTTCCGTTCCAGGTAGAGGTGGATGCTTCTGAGATTGGTGCAGGAGCTGTTTTGTCCCAAAAGGATCCTGTAACATCTAAAATGAATCCCTGTGCTTTCTTTTCCCGAAAGTTCTCTCCATCTGAACGTAACTATGATGTGGGGAATCGGGAACTGTTAGGCATGAAATGGGCATTTGAGGAGTGGAGACATTGGTTGGAGGGATCTAAGCATCAAGTCGTGGTCCTCACTGACCACAAGAATTTGATTTACCTAGAGTCGGCTAAGCGCTTGAACCCTAGACAGGCTAGGTGGGCCTTGTTTTTCACACGTTTTGATTTTGTGGTTTCTTTTCTTCCTGGAACTAAGAATGTCAAGGCTGACGCCCTCTCTAGGAGCTTCTTTGCTGATTCTCCTGTGGTGACCAAGCCTGCTACCATCTTAGGCGAAGGGGTAGTTCTTTCTGCCATCTCGCCCGATTTGAGACGTGCTCTGGAAGAGTTCCAGGAGGAAAAACCTGAGCGTTGTCCCAGTGGAAAGTTGTATGTTCCTGACCAGTGGAAGAAGAGAGTGATGTCTGAAGTTCATTGCTCTGCTTTGGCTGGTCATCCAGGTATTTTTGGTACTAGAGATCTGGTGAGTCGGTCTTTTTGGTGGCCCTCCTTGTCTCGTGATGTCAGGAATTTTGTGCAGTCCTGTGGGACGTGCTCCCGGTTTAAATCGTGTTCTCGCTCTAGTGGGTTGTTGATGCCTTTGCCTGTCCCCAAGAGGCCATGGACCCATATTTCAATGGATTTCATCTCTGATATGCCTGTCTCTCAAAGGATGACTGTTATTTGGGTGATTTGTGATAGGTTCTCTAAGATGGTTCATCTTGTACCACTCCCTAAGTTGCCGTCTTCCTCTGAATTGGTGCCCCTGTTTTTACAACAGGTGGTTCGCTTGCACGGGATTCCTGAGAACATTGTATCTGACAGAGGAGTCCAGTTTGTGTCTAGATTTTGGAGAACTTTCTGTTCCAAGCTGGGAATTCAGTTGTCCTTCTCCTCTGCTTTTCACCCTCAGACCAATGGGCAGACAGAGAGAACAAACCAGACCTTGGAGTCATATTTGAGATGTTTTATTTCTGCTGATCAGGATGATTGGGTTTCATTTTTGCCCTTGACCGAATTTGCTTTAAATAATAGAGCTAGTTCTGCCACTTTGATGTCTCCTTTTTTTTGTAACTTTGGGTTTCATCCTCGATTTTCTTCAGGGCAGGTGGAGCCCTCTGCCTGCCCAGGGGTTGACACTGTGGTGGAGAGAATACACCAGATCTGGGACCAAGTGGTGGATAAGTTATCTCTCTCCCAGGAAAAGGCCCAGCGGTTTTCCAACCGACATAGGACCATTGGTCCCCAATTTAAGGTTGGTGATATGGTGTGGTTATCATCAAAAAATATTGCTATGAAGGTGGCTTCTCCTAAGTTTAAGCCTAGATTTATTGGACCGTACAGGATTTTGGAGATTATTAATCCGGTCTCTTTTTGTTTGGCTCTTCCTGTCACATTTAAAATCCATAATGTGTTCCATAAATCTTTGTTGAAGAGGTTTGTTGAACCTGTTGTTCCGGGGATTGCACCTCCAGACCCTGTATTGGTTGAAGGTAACATGGAATATGAGGTAGAGAAAGTACTGGATTCCCGTCTGGCTAGACGGAGACTCCAGTATTTGGTTAAGTGGAAGGGTTATGTCAGGAGGATAATTCCTGGGTCTCTGCCTCTGATATTCATGCCAAAAGATTGGTGAGTGCCTTTCATCGGGCTCACCCTGATCGCCCTGTTGGCGTGGTTGAGGGTTCGGTGACCCCTCCTCAAGGGGGAGGTACTGTTGTGAGTTCATTTTCCCCTTCACTACTGAGGCCCGAGGAACTCCCTCTTCTGGTGAAGAAAGGTAGTGAGCCTGATTGTCAAACACCTGGGGCTGATGATGATGACTGGCTGAGTGGAGTTAATGACTGGATATAAGGCTGCCGATGCCCTTCTGGCTTGCGGGTGATTTCTCTGTGGACTTGTAGGAAACCAGTCTGATTCCTGCTCATCTAAAGCTAAGATTTCTGCTTTGCCTTTATGCATTAGTGTTTTTTTTTCCTTGCTTTTCTGGATTCTGCCATTCCCTGCTGGGGTGAGCTGAATCTCCTTTTGCCTGTTGCTCTGTCTTCAGAATATTCCTGAGTACTGACATAGATTTTTTGAAGCCTAGCGTCTTCAGGGCCTTTTTTACTGTCAGTTGGTTGGCTCTTATTTTCATAGGGTTTTTCACGGATTGCAGACAGCAGCCTTCCTGTCCTTTCCTATCTAAGCTAGCGTGGGCCCCATCTTTGCTCAGTCTATCTTTCTGTCTGTGTTTTGTTCTTTCTTCTTGCTTCACTGTCATTATATGTGGGGGGCTGCCTTTTGCTTTGGGGTCTGCTCTGGGGCAGTTTAGATTTCCCTTTCTGTCTTTAGGCTATGTAGTCCTCCGGCTGTGATCGAGGGGCCTAGGGCATCGTAGGAGCCCCCCACGGCTACTGCTAGTTGTGTTGATAGGTTCAGGGGTCTGCAATCCGATAGCTGCCAACTTCTCTGGTTTTCTGGACTTAGCTAGCATTTCTATTTTTGCCTCCTACGGTGACTCAATCATAACAAATATCAGTAAGTAGAATAATATATTTCACAGGAGTAAGAAAAAAAAACCATGGTCCGTGACTGATCCTGTGGGAAAAGACAAGTCTGCAGGATTAGTGGTAACCAACAGCCACAGAAAAAATATATGTAGGGAGACGTAGCCCACCTCCAAAACTACAGTGGAAAAGAGCATGGTCAAACAGGGCAACCCCAGACCCAAAACTACAACAAAATCTAAATGCGGGACCCCTTTTCGAAAGGGGATAAAATGACAAATGGCAAATAAACTATTGTAGAGTGATAAAGAAATGAGCCTGCACTGGCAAAAGCATTCAAAGAGACTTATGCAACAGTCAAAACAATGGGTTGCTTTTCCCCCTTCCAGTGTACTGTATGAGGAGGATTGGAAAAAAAAGAAAAATAATCAAAAGGGGGAAAAAAGTTCAGTCCCTAAGATTAACGGAGGCCTGACCTTCCTCTTCTCTCTCCTCCACTTCTTCGACGATCCTTCCTTTTCTTCTGTGTCCAAACCGGAGGTGGGGGTCAGCTTAGAGAGACTAGAATATCCCAATTGGAAATCTTGGGGATCTGGAGATCCAATTTCTTACAAAAGGATGGTAAGTCCTCTAGGGAGCGTAGTCACAGAAACGCCTTCTCTCCGGGCAGTCAAGGCGAAGGGAAATCCCCACCTATAGGGGATATTGAGATCCTATATAGTTGACAGTAAAGGATGGAGGAGTCTTCTCTTTTGCAGCGTTATACGAGATAGGTATGGGAACAGTTGGATGACAGTGTCATGATATAGGATCTCTTTCAGGGTCGTGGCTTTCCTCATAATCCTTTCTTTGATTTCAAACTCATGGAGGCAGTAGACAGATGATATCTCTTGGATAAGGGGAGGATCCCTTGGGCCGTGGGGCCTGATACGCTCTATCCAATTTAAAGGGAGTGGATGCTGGGTCATCCAGGATGGAAGAGAATATGTCCTGGAGGATAGATTTGATGTTTTCCTGTTCATCCTACTCGGGGACCCACATCACCCTAATGTTGCACCTTCTGCCCTTATTGTCTAAGTCCTCAACTTGAGCCTGTAAGTCTCTGATCACCTTCACCTGCAGAGTAGACGTCTGGAGTAAGACTGCCATGTGTGATCTAGTTTCATCGTGTTCTCCTTCCAAAGAATCCATTCTGCCGACAGGAGCTGCAGGTTTTGTCTCACACGTGCAATCTCTGGCCTGCAAGTGTCCTTAACCTCAGATATTAATGCCTTAAAGTCCTCTCTTGAAGGGAAACGAGAGAGGAACTTCTGCCACCATAGGGGGAAGATGATTGTCTGGTGAGCAACCTTCTTCATCTGAGGACACCTCTAAATAATCAGACCCGTGCTCAGTGCAGGGATATCCAGGAGTTAATTTAGTTAATTTACTCTTGAACAGCAGAGTCTCCCTTTAATCCTTGGGTAGCTTTCCCCCCACATAGAGTTTAGAGCAAGAGGGCTGGTATGTCAGGGCTGCAGTCCGGGAGAGAACAGGGAGGTTATGGTTGCTCTCCCCAGCGTGTTGGACAGGGCCCAGATCTGCTATATGGTGGTCAGGAGAGTAGGACTCCTGCAGTAATCCAGCAGGGGAGCGCAGGGTAGGAGCATCCCCATGATGTGGGGGCACGACCCCTGGAGTCCCCTCAACTGACAGGCCCGTAGGCTTCTCACCACTCAGCATAGGGTCCGCTCATGTGTCTTTCGCCCGCTCCTGAGCCAGGCTCTCTATGGGGCAAGATGGAGCCTGGACTCCAGCGGCTTCCTGGACCCAGAGAAGAAAGGCGTCCAAAGCGGTCGCAGGACCCGCGGACATCGCCCCAGACTGGACCTGGTTCCTGTGATGTCTAGGTATGTGATAAGAAGTGCCAGTGCAGGGTGCTTTAGCCGCAGATTCAGTGTGCCCAGCGGGAGCTCCTCAGCGATGCGTCTGCTCACTCTGGCATCAGGCCACGCCCCCCACAAATATCAGGTTTGTAGACTACCATTGTTAGAAAATTTTAATAATAGTAACACAGGTAGTTGTGTCCAAGGGAGTGGTGGCCTGATGGTGTCGGATACCTACTGCTACAGGCAACACACATGAAGGAGACCCAACCAGGAGGGTTCAATTTTGCAAACATTATTGTTAGATACCAACAAAGTGGCATCAATTTCACCAGAGTAGAAATAGTATAATAGGGACTAACAGGTCTTCCACTACACCCAATCTAGCAGATGGACACCCAATCAGGAATGTTCACATTTAAACAAATGAGGGCCTTACACCACAGAAGTGGCATCAATTTCACGAGAGTAGAAACAGAATAAGACAAATAGGTCTTCCACTAAATCCAATTCAGCAGATGGACACCCAACCAGGAGTGTTCACATTTTAACAAATGAGGGCCTGACACCACCGAAGTGGAATAGCTGTCACGATAATAGAAATAGTATAATTGGGACCGAGACATCTTTCACTACAGCTAACCCAGCAGATGTAGACCAACCATGACTGTTCATATTTCCACAAGTTACTGTCAGACACCACAAAAGTGGCATCAATATCACCACAGTATAGACAGTATAATAGGGACTGACAGATCTTCCACTACACCCAATCAAACAGTTGGACACCCAACCGAGAGTGTTCATAGAGTGCCCGCCAGGGCAAGTGGGGGTTACTCAGTACCGGGCCACTTTCTTAAAGGGACAGTGTCACAGCGGCAGTGACCTAGTCCTTGGCCCTGGGCGTCCAATGAAAGGGGATTATTTACAAGGGATGATGAAGAAGAGTTTTTGGTAATAAGAGTTCGTGACGCCACCTGTGGTATCTGGTCAGAAGGGGACCAGCGCTGCAGTGCACATCTGGGACAGATAGTGGGATACAGCAGAGGTGGAATAGCTCTCCACAGGCAGAGCTGAGTCCCAGGGCAGATGAGAAAGATGTTGAGGAACAGATGGGGAAGTAGTAGGTAACAAGAGAGGTAGCAGTGCTGAGTAGGTGATGCAAGGAGAATTCAAAGGACACAACAAAGTGCAGTTTCTTTTACCTTTTACTGTGCTTTGTAGGTACAGTCCAGGATTCAGATTAAATATAGTACAGGAGTTGATCAGCCTGGAAGCAATTTGGGAATCTCTCTATGCAGGTGGGTTGTGAGGTCTCCTTTTCTAGCGCTATTCTGAAGTACTTGCTGTTCTGAACTCCACTCAAGTTCCTCTTTCTGTCTGTTACTTAGAACTCCACTTGCATGACAGGCAGCTGTAGCTGTCTTTCTCTGGCTCATGCACATGCTGCTGTATCGTCGAGTCTCAGTTGGGAACAGAGCATTTACAACCTCTATTCCTCCGATTTCTGCTGTGGGACCTTTAGTAACCACACAGCCTCGAACTCTGGTGTCCGGTCACTGCGCTTCAGCTTGGGGATGGGCTCTGCTATAGCCCCAGTCCCCAGCTCTTCTCCCACGTCCTCCTTCTTCCCTGTCTCTGCACCAACTAACTTCCTATTCCTGACCACAGAGAGCAGCTCCTCAGCAGTTTGGTTCAGAGCTTCCTCTGCTGGCCTGGAGTAGGAACTGTGCTGTGTGCTGGAACTACTTGCTAAAGAGACCCTTTCATTGCTTCCAAGCATGGCATCACTCTCCCTAGGAGGGAGGTAAGGACACTTTGGTGACCGTACTCCTGGGGGCACCACATTCACATTTTAACAATGAGTGCCTTACACCACAGAAGTGGCATCAATTTCACAAGTAGAAACAGTATAATAGGGACCAACAGGTCTTCCATCAAACCCAATTCAGTAGATGGACACCCAACCAGGATTGTTCACATTTCCAAAAATTAATGGCAGACACTACAAAAGTAGCATCAATTTCAATATACTATACAAAGAAAAATAGGAACCGACAGGTCATCCACTACACCCAATGAAACAGATGGACACCCAACCAGGAGTGTTCACATTTTAAAAAATGAGGGCCTGACACCACCGAAGTGGAATAACTTTCACAAGAATAGAAATAGTATAATTGGGATCGAGATGTCTTCCACTACAGCTAACCCAGCAGATGTAGACAAACCATGACTGTTCACATTTCCACAACTTTGTGTTAACATTAGCAGCAGCAGCAACAGAAGACACAGAAGCCACACTAAAGATATCACAGAGTGCAGTTACGTGACATTAATGCATTACAGTAAAAAATGCAATATCACTAGTCTGTACAGTCTGCGATTGGGGTGCAAAACTCCTTGGAGATCCAAGACTTGTTCATCTTGATAAAAGTTAGGCGGCCTACACTTTCAGGGGATACAATATTTCAACACTATGTCCAATAATGCAAGAATGGCACTTCAAAATAGATCAGAAAACACACTATGGTAGCCACAAACTGAGCTCACCACAAAGAAGCGATCCACAAAGTTATATAAAAAATTATTTTAATTAACAAAATCATGTACATTAAACGGGCCACATACCCATAATTACAAGAATAACCAAGAAAGGGACTACAGCATTATTTCACTAAATATATTGTTTAGGTAAAAATATATGATGATGTTATCCTTAAAAAGTTTTCATTGATGGTTGCCGTTAACATATGGGTCGCTCTACTCATACACTGTATAGTGGGGTATGGGAGACAATGCTGTAGGTTCATCTAGCATTGATTAATTATATCTCCTTTTTTGCCATCATAGATTCAATCTGATGTTATGAGAGATTATGGGTCTAATTGTGTATGGTGATGTTCTGAGGGTGTTCCACTGTGCAAACAAGGATAATATTATGTGTAATAGATGCTAATTTTTAGCACTAGTGGATTTATTTTACATATGGATATAAGATGTTGTACTATGGACTGATATGGGACGTACACTCATAACATCATCATATATTTTTACCTAAGCAATATATTTAGTGAAATAATGCTGTAGTCCCTTTCTTGGATATTCTTGTAATTAAGGGTATGTGGCCCGTTTAATGTACATGATTTTGTTAATTAAAATAATTTTTTATATAACTTTGTGGATCGCTTCTTTGTGGTGAGCTCAGTTTGTGGCTACTTTCAGGGGATAGCCAGCTGCGCTTATCCATCAGGACACTACTAGTCCAGTCAAAATACGGTTTGACCCGGAACAAATTCCAAGACAGCATTTTATGATTTTTTTTATTACTATTATATGTGGGGAACAACATATTAAAAGTTTTCCAAAAATTGATCACCACAAAGGTCCTAACTATGACATCATAAGACGATGACAGCCATTGCACTAAAAATAACGAATATTTCCCTATTTCAAAGCTGTAGCTTTAGGTTACAGAAGAGTTTGCATTTTGTATACTATATATTTTCATATAACAATTTTTATACAAAGTTTTATACTAACTACATGGACAGGCGAGGTCATGATGTCATCAATGATGTCATGACATATATGTACATTTCTAGAAATTATAAAATTAATACACAGTGCATTTTAAGACCTACTTCATCACTGAATAAGCGTGTCAGGTCAATAGTCAATATTTTCATCATCAGACACTGCTTCCTCACTCATATTGTCACAATGCCCTTCTTGACATGGTCCGCATACCCATGAACAGGTAAGTCCGTGTCTTTTGCAAGTGCACCGAAGTGTACTACAACTACGAGAACAATTGCAGTGAATTATTTTCAGAAGTGTTTCTGGCGTGAGTGAAGTATCCATCATCACTGGAACTAGACTGTTGTTCTGCAATTCCCATCCCCATTCAGTAGTGTCCATGGCCTCACCATTGTCCATCCAAAGCATCACTTGGAGGTAACTCCTAAGGGCATGATACTTCGTTGCAGAGGAGGTCGGTGGCAGTCGTTCAGGTGTAACAAAGATTTTGGCTGAACCAACTTTTTTGCAGAGAGTAGAATACCCCTTTGCAGACAGATTGTCTCCAGGTTTGCCCCCAAACCATGCCACCATCGCTTTACACCCAGCGTCTTCAATCTCAGCTCTGTTTTTGTTAGGTGTGGAAAAGATTTTAGCACAGCTATTTAAGACCGAGTCTCCCTTCAAAACCTTGTGTAGACCGAGTTTTTTTCCGATTCCAAAAACCGTGGAAGTGGTATCGCAACCCGTGAATGCATGAAGGAACAGAAGACTGCTGCAGACATGGTTTCCCAGGAACTTCTTCATAACCTTAATGTTGTATACTGTTGCAGGACTCCATTTATCTGAGTAGAAATAAAGCTTGTTGCCATCGCTGGTTGACGCGTGATGAAGTAACAACACCAAAGATCTGTATCTTCGCCAATGAGACTAGTACTTTTGTTGGATGACATTGACACTGTTGCCTTAACAATCTCCACATCTGCATCCTCCACTGATTGTACTACGTGGCAACCTCTGTCATTCATGCACTGTGAAACAAGATTGATAAGATTGTTTGTTCTCCACATTCGAAAGGAAGTCCTCCTTTTTCCCGACAAATTTTGCTCCTTCAGCAATGTTCACTTTGTTACTTGTTCGTTTTTTGCGCCGTCGCTGATGGGTAATGTCCTTAGTGTTTGGTCCTCCAATGTAACCATCAAATACTATCGTAGCCTTACCATAGTGCTTTAGTGTGAAAGATGCATAGTCTTCAGCGATTGAACAATATGTCTTTCCTTCTGAACACTTCAGACGATGGAGAAGAGAACCTCCATCAAGAACATAATGTTCCACTTCTGGTACATCCTTGAGTATTGCGTCATCTGAGCTCTGTTCTTTTATAGCAGCCATCAGTTGTGCTTTGTTTGGTTTGCGTAAGAGATGTTTTGCCTCAAAGAGGGATGGTGGGTATGGTGAAAGTTCATAGGCCATCACCTCATCAAGGGAAAGATCAGCAGTTTGAGACACCACAAGAAACCTTTGGAACAAAAGAGCGGGGTCTATTGTTTTGTCCTTAGCAACGTCAATAGCCTCACTGGATGCCAGGGTCTTGGCTTTCATTGACCGCTTGTACTTAACTGAAAACAGTGATTGACCCTCCATTGTTGCCACTATTTCTCTGCCAATGGTGAACAGGTTAAGGACATTCACATCCTTATTTGCATTGACACCGGTGATAATGTTGCGAAGAGACACTTCATCAGAGAAAGGTGAAAAGGTCTTAAGTTTATCTGCAATTTTCTCCAGGTCTTCACGATCTCTTCTCGTCCGTGACGTTCTTGCCTCCTTGTGTTGTTCACTGGTGACAAAGCTCTGGCGAGTGAAACCCTGCATTGCATCACTGTAGGAAGAGGACACTGGCACAGACAGAGTCCACAAGGCCCTCTGATGTTCGAACATTCCACTTCCTCTGGTGAGTCCTCCTGCAGTTTTTAGGGAGCGCATCAGAGCTTGCTCGATGACTAGGTCGCAATCCAGGCCTGCCCAGTACTGATCAGTCTGCCTTACAACATGCAAGCCATTCATAAATCTATGGAATACTGATGGCATATCATCTTCCAGAGTGGTCATAGACTGGAGGTAAAGGTAGGCGGCCTTCACATAGTTCCCATGCCCAGCAGCTGCAAGAATGGGCAAACATTCGGCTGCAGCATGAAGGTGCATCAGCCAGGATCCTGGACGATCGGCCTCAATAAGCTCCCTTGCAATTCCAACCATCTGTTGGTAATTCAGTCATAGTTTACTGGTGCGAGAGTGAGCGGATAATCCGTTTCTTTTGGTGGACAAGAGGTGGACTATTTCACTAAGGCAGGTAGAAGTGATGACCGAATTCAAGTCACTCTCCTCTGTCAGTGTCCGAGCATACAACTGCTCAAGTTCTTGCAACAGGTCTGCAAAACCGGGATGGTTGCAAAGTACTTTGTCTGCAACTTGCCGAGTAAGACACTGATCAAGGAGAAGATGGCCACGAACTGCACGCTAAGCTGCCTTTCCAGTCATGATGTGTTGCACAGCATTGTCACCGTAAATTGTTCCCCAGATCTCTTTGATTCCACTCCCATCCATCAACGTTCCTATGGCACCCATAGGATTCATCAATGTGTGGAAGCTCCCGAGCATCAGGACAACATCTCTAACCGGGTGGTCTTCAGGTACCTCGTGTTTGATTTCTGACGCTTTCCAGTAGAGTGGCTGATCGAATGTAACAACTGCAGCGGATCGGTGTTTATCAGCAAGGTTGCACAGATACTCAAGAGTAGAGAAGATGCATGACTTGTCTCCGGAATACATGTCAATGATGGGCAGGAATATTACCGAAGACGACCCCGGATTATCACAGTCTTTATGTAGCATGTGCATCATTCCATTCCAGCTCGGTGCAGGCTGTTTGAAGCGTAAAGAGTCATCTCCCACAATACATCAACACGATGGTCAATGGCGTCGAGAAATGGCAAGGGCTTGAATTTTATGTTTCGGCGAGTGTGTTTTGCGAAACGGTATTCCCTTACATCAACTCTGCTTTGTTCAACTATCTCCAAGTCCGCAGTCTTCCGTCTGAGAACAGTGCGACTGACCTTCCATCCTGGAGTCACAGTAGCTACCATACCCATGCCGTGGAAAGTCCCCTTCCCATCTAACATGATGATATTATGATCGACGTTGTCCGCAGCGAACAGCAGTGCCGTATCCAGTCTGTTTATGGTACCACCGAGTACATCCTGGCCAACAGAAGCGGCAGCGTTTTCCTCCAATCGCTGAACTTCCGAATATGATGAACAATATCCCATGGCTGAGAGACTGTCTACAAGAAATCGAGACCTGAAATGTTGATGGAGATGGACTGCTAACCCAAGCTGCAATGGAGCTACTACAGCCCTGGGACGTACAGCCTGATCAACTGATTGTCCAATGCTTGCGACCTTCCTGTGAATGTCCTTTCCAACGAAGAGGGTTTCAAGCAAGCAAAGCAAACTCAGGGGGAGATAATCTAAGACAGACTGACATTCAAGCGAAGAAGTCTTTGGATATTCATCGGTTGAAGATGGGATCTTAGACTTGATATCGCTCTTGATTAGTTTGGCCACAGTCTCTATGATGGCTCACTTCTGGACTTCTTCATCCGTTTCCTGACTACGGAAATAGTTCCTCAGGATTATTCTGGTCTTTTCACGGAACGTTACAATGTTAGGCAACCCTTCACACTCTGCTATGAATAGCGAATCACCATACTTCTCCTCCAGCCTATACCTCAGCCATTTATTACTATAGGCAGCACTGTCTCCTTCTACAAGATACTCCATCATTTTCTTTGCAAGATCTGTGACAGTCAGTTGCTCTTCATCGTTGTCCTCGAGAAATGCACACATTTTCAAGAGCGCTTGCTCTTGGTCCATGTTCATCGGCCTCCCTACCTTCCATGGTTTCTTTGTAGTAGATCCACCACCATGATGCATAGGAATTCCGTAATTTGTCCGAAAGCTAATGTCACATGAACGATGATACAGACAGTCTGCAGCATGTAAGTCGTTCCCAAAGTACACGATTCTCCCTTGAATGGTGATTGCCCAGTCATCATTACGCTGTTTGCAATGTGACAAGATGGACCTTACAAATCCATCCGTTTTAACAAAGCTATAGTCATCGAAATCACTACTAGATCTTGCCTTCACCACTTCATATCCACAGAACAAACACTGTGTCGTGCTCTTATAGGATCCAGTAGACACCCGTGTACCTCTCATGGCAGGTGAACGATGAATGGAAGTAGCTTTCTTATGCAAGTCTATTTGCTTCTTGTTTATGTAGTTCATACAACATCTCTTGTGCACCACTGTTCCAGCAGCTACCACAGCGCTAACGCCCCTCGCAATACTGGCTGTATGGATCCCATTAGCTCCTTTCGCACCAATCACCACTCTTTCTCCGTCATCTTCTACTTCATGGCTGCATAAGGGGCAAGTTTCTTGACTTTCCATCATTCTCAGCTCTGTAAAAGAAGATAAATAAATCGTTAAATAATAAATATAATAATAGTAGTAATTGTAAAAGAAATATGATAGACACTGAAAGGCGAGTCGCATTTAACATTTTACAGCTTTGGCGGCCATATTCTTTGACGTCACATTTGGACCCTTTGTGGTAACCCTATCTTGGTAAACCTTTAGTATGTTTTTCCCTACATGTAATACTACAAAAAAAAAACAATAAAACGCTTTCTTGGAATTTGTTCAAGGTAAAGGTTTTTTTTTTCGTATTTTGACTGGACTATACCAGCAGCACTGAACACATGTTCTGAGAGAACGCTGGCTGCTGGGCACAATAAAACCTCCAAGTAGAGTTGAGCGACTTTTGGTTTTTTAGGGTCGAGTTTCGTTTCGTGAAACCCGACTTTTCCAAAAGTCGGGTCGAGCAAGATCGTCCGATTATAGGGAAAAGTCGCGGTCGTCCCGAAACACGAAAACCCAATGTAAGTCAATGGGGAATAAAAGTCGGCAGTGAGAGGAGGACAGGAAACACACCTACAGTGCCCATTTGAATGCCAAAAGCATCAATTCTTCTTACTTAAGCTTGTCAACCTTAATTAACTTCATAATACAAGTTACGCACTGAAAAATGGGGGTTATTTGGCTAAAGTTGTGGGGGGGGTAGGGCTGGCTCCAGGTTTTCATGTGCCCTGGGCGAAAGAGCGCCCCTTTAACACATACCACAACTCATCATGCTCCGATACGGCAGAGAAATAGCGGTATAGTACAATGAAAAATACTTCACTTTTTACATCTCATGACGAGGCCCATCTATTTCTCCATACAGAATCATTGGTCCCATATAATGTTTGAAACAGTATATTATGAGCTCCACATAATGCTACAGTATATGTTGGTCCCCATGGATGAAGCTCCACTGTCTTATGGGCCCAAATAATGCTCCAAACATAATGAGCCCCATTTCTAATGCTCTAGTGTATAATGGGCCCTGTAAATGCTGCTCCAGTGTCTGATGTCCACCTTTGGAATGTTCCAGTGTATGGTGGGCCCCATCTATCATTCTCCAGAGTATAGTGCTCCCCAAAAATTGCTGTCCCAACATTGAAAACAATCAAATAAGTCTCCTCGCTAGGGAATCCCTGTACTAGTCTGAACTCCTCGTCGTCCCCATCTTCCATCTCACTGCACAGTATTTCAACCTTGCAAGTGCTGTGATCCTGAGCAAGCAGGGGGGGGCCACTCGTTGGCGACGGCACTGGCACAGGGCCCCTGATAGTACGGTGGTGTGTCTGATGGCGGGTGGGCCGAACCTGCACTTTCATCTGCAGCTTCCTCTTTGTCACCGTGTAAGATGGAACTGTATATGGGAAGGGTAACCTGTGTTTCATCAGGGTCAGATTCAGGCCGTGTAGCGTGCGAGGGGAATGTAGTGGTCTGGGTCAATGTACCAGCAGATTCATCGAGCAGTGGCTGGGCATCAGTGCACTTGTGTCGCCCCCAGGAGTACGGTCGCCACAGTAGCATTACCTTCCTCCTAGGGAGTGTGATGTCATGCTTGGGAGCAACGAAGGATCTCTCTAGCAGGTTAACTGATTGGGCGGCGTTATTCCCACGACTCATGACCCTCCAAACAGCGTTCATGAAGGCAAAGTGTTTGTTTTACGTGGGCAGTATGGTTGCAAAGCTGAACCTTAAAGGAATGTCCAGAAGAGCACCACCAGGAGTGGAGCCTACGGTTTAATTCGACTCCACTTGGGAAACCTCAACCATGCCAGCTACAGAAAAGATGCACACATTGCAAGCTTAATTCCGTTAACGAACGAGACTCCGTCATGCCCCGCGGTCCGAGTCCGGCTTACTAGAGGGACACGTGAGGCTCTGGCACATGAGATTGGCCAATAACTGGTGTGTCATGCCCTTACATGTCCGTGGCTGCATGTGCGCTACACTGAAAAGGCCAGCGTTTGTCGCTTACAGGTGCAGATAACCCGCTGAACAACGTTAGTGATGGGGATCTGTGATTACAATTATTACCCGCGAACGATGATTTCCCAGTAAGTGCCGGTCAACCGCAGTTCCGGAATTAGGCCTAACCGTCATTCCTGAAAAAATTAAAAACTTACGTGTGCAAACCACAGGTGCTGTAGCTTGCTTAACAGCTCGCCAGCCGTTCTCACGCCCAGTATGGATTACACGTGATTGCACAAAGGTGAGAAAGGGTACCGTATCCCCAGATAACATGTATGGATAGCGTACACATTCAAAATATATGTCTATACATCAGGAGGCAGGCTCAGACGGTGTTAGGCCCAGTATGGATTGCACGTGATTGCACAAAGGTTAGAAAGGGTACCGTATCCCCAGATAACATGTATGGATAGCGTACACATTCAAAATATATGTCTATACATCAGGAGGCAGGCTCAGACGGTGTTAGGCCCAGTATGGATTGCACGTGATTGCACAAAGGTTAGAAAGGGTACCGTATCCCCAGATAACATGTATGGATAGCATAGTGTACACATTCAAAATATATGTCTATACATCAGGAGGCAGGCTCAGACGGTGTTAGGCCCAGTATGGATTGCACGTGATTGCACAAAGGTTAGAAAGGGTACCGTATCCCCGGATAACATGTATGGATAGCGTACACATTCAAAATCTATGTCTATACATCAGGAGGCAGGCTCAGACGGTGTTAGGCCCAGTATGGATTGCACGTGATTGCACAAAGGTTAGAAAGGGTACCGTATCCCCAGATAACATGTATGGATAGCGTACACATTCAAAATATATGTCTATACATCAGGAGGCAGGCTCAGACGGTGTTAGGCCCAGTATGGATTGCACGTGATTGCACAAAGGTTAGAAAGGGTACCGTATCCCCAGATAACATGTATGGATAGCGTACACATTCAAAATATATGTCTATACATCAGGAGGCAGGCTCAGACGGTGTTAGGCCCAGTATGGATTGCACGTGATTGCACAAAGGTTAGAAGGGGTACCGTATCCCCAGATAACATGTATGGATAGCGTACACATTCAAAATATATGTCTATACATCAGGAGGCAGGCTCAGACGGTGTCAGGCACAGTATGGATTTGACGGCCCAGATTACACAGCGGAGGAGCAGGGAGAGGTAAAGATTGCAAATGCTGGGGCCCTGCCCAAGCAAGGGGGGCCCACTTGTGGGCGTCGGTACTGGCACTGGGCCCCTCATAGTCGTGCGCTAGGTGGTGACCCCGGCCATGGGGGGGGAGGCAGCACAGTTAGGGAGTTTTAGAAAGTGGCATATGTTGATGTTGGACATTCTGCTGATTCAAAAGGCGAAATAGGTGAAGTCCCAGGAAGAGGTGGACCAAAGCAAGCCATTTTTCTGTCACCCTATGTGTCATCAGGGGAAGGTGGGACAAAATCCTTGGAAACCCATGCATGGTTCATTTTAATGAAGGTTAGATCATCCACATTTTGGGTTGACAGACGGGTCCTTTTTTCTGTCAGGATTGATCCAGCTGCACTGAAGACTCTTTCCGATAGCACACTTGCAGCTGGGCAAGCGAGCTCCTGTAAGGCATATTGGGCCAATTCAGGCCAGGTGTCCAGTTTAGCGGCCCAATAGTCAAAGGGGAATGACCTGTGTGGGAGAACATCGATATGGGAGGAAAAGTAGTTTGTAACCATAGTTGACAACTGCTGTCTCCTGCCACTTTCCATCGATGCAGTATTACCAGTTGTGTGAGCGGTATTTGAAAAATCAGTCCACAACATTGTCATGAAACCCCTGTCTCCAACGCCACTTCTGCTGTGTGCACCACGAACACCTCTGCCAAGCTGCCCCCGGCCCGTACGGCTCGTGTGAGAACCATCACCACTGCTGTGTGCTGGGAATGCCTCAAGCAACCGATTTACCAGAGTTGCTTGTTTATTAGCCAATATTAGGTCAAGGTTCTCCTGTGGCATGATGTTTTGTAATTTGCCTTTATAGCGTGGATCCAGGATGCTGGCCAACAAGTAGTCGTCATCGTTCATCATTTTGGCAATGCGGGGGTCCCTTTTTAGGATCCGCAAGGCATAATCTGACATGTGGGCCAATGTTCCCGGTGTCAATGATGCACTGCGAGTGCTGGTTGGAGGAGCACTTTCTGGCAAATCCACATCCCTCCAGTCACGCACAAACCCTGTACCAGATCTTGCCACGCCAACATTTTCACTTGCCCCACGAGATGCATCCTCCTCCCCTAAGTAATCATCCCCATCATCATCCTCCTCCTCCTCTTCTTCCTCCACCTCGTCCAGCAGAGGTCCCTGAGCAGACAATGGCTGAATGTCATCAAGGATTCCCTCCTCCTCTTCCTCCTCATCAACATTGGCTGCAGACGCCTGCTCCTTAAGGTGCGTCAAAGTTTGCATGAGCAGACGCATAAGTGGGATGCTCATGCTTAGGATGGCGTCATCTGCGCTTACCAGCCGTGTGCATTCCTCAAAACACTGAAGGACTTTACAGAGGTCTTTCAGCTTCGACCACTGCACACCTGTCAACTCCATGTCTGCTCTCAAAGTGCCTGGCCGTGTATCCTCCCACAAATGCATTATGGCCTGCCTCTGCTCGCACAGCCGCTCCACCATGTGCAGGGTGGAGTTCCACCTTGTTGCAATGTCGATAATGAGGCGGTGGTTGGGAAGGTGGAGCAATCGCTGCAGCTTCTGCATACGAACGGAGTGTACAGGCGACCGGCGGATGTGCGCGCACAGTCTTCGCACCTTCTGGAGCAGGGCTGTTAACTCCGGATAATTTTTGAGGAAGCACTGCACCACCAGGTTCAAGGTGTGAGCCAAGCAAGGTATGTGGCTGAGTTTTGAAAGGGCTATGGCTGCCACAAAATTACGGCCGTTATCACTAACTACCTTGCCTGCCTCAAGATGTACACTGCCCAGCCATGACTCAGTTTGTCGCTTCAAGTACTCGGCCAGTACCTCGGCGGTGTGTCTGTTGCCCAAACACATCATCTGCAACACAGCCTGCTGACGCTTTCCACTAGCTGCTCGATAGGGGGACACATCGTGTGCAACAGTGGCAGCTGCAGATGGAGTGCTCGTACGACTGCGCTCTGTGGACGAGCTTTCGCTTCTGGAGGAGGAGGAGGAGGAGGAGGGTCGAACGCCTACAGCCAACTGTTTCCTATACCGTGGGCTAGGCAGCACTGTCCCACCACCGCTGTCCCCTGTGGACCCTGCATCCACCACATTAACCCAGTGCGCAGTGATGGACACGTAACGGCCCTGGCCATGCCGACTGGACCATGCATCAGTTGTGAGGTGCACCTTTCCGCTCACTGACTGCTTGAGTGCATGGACAATGCGGTCTTTCACATGATGGTGGAGGGCTGGGATGGCTTTGCGAGAGAAGAAGTGGCGACTGGGTAGGTCATAGCGTGGTACTGCATAGGCCATGAGTTCGCGGAAAGCTGCGCTTTCCACCAACCGAAAGGGCATCATCTCAAACGAGATTAGTTTGGCAATGTGGGCGTTCAAACCCAGTGTACGCGGATGAGAGACTGAGTACTTTCTTGACCTACTCATAGTGTCTGGGAGGGTGAGCTGGACTTGAGAGCTGCATATGGTGGAAGTAGCGGTGGACAGGGCGGACTGAGAGAGGGTTGATGATGGTGATGGAGTTGTTGTTCTTTCTGATGGCCTAGAATCAGTCTTTCGTTGATATAACAGTGGGATTCCCTGACTGCTGTGGCATTGCAACGACACCTCAACATTTGCTGCTGTGCTAACCGGTGGGCTTACAGTGGGGGAAACAATGTAGCGTTGCTGACTACCTTCGTTGTGATCAGTTGCACATGTGGCACTTGAGGTTTGGTGTTGTGTCCAAGCTTGCAAGTGCATGCTGGTTAAATGTCTAAGCATGCAACTGGTATTCAAAGTTTTCAGATTTTTCCCTCGGCTAAAGGTCTTTGCGCACTTCTTACAGATAACCTTGGCCTGATCATGAGGATTTTGTTCAAAAAAGTGCCACACTGCACTCTTCCTACTTTGGCAGACATTTTGCGGCCTAGCACGCTGTGATCTTTTGACCCTCTGGACAAGCTGTCCAGCAACTCTTTTGATGTTTGGAACCTGTCTTTCGAGTGCTCCGGGCCTGCCAGATAACAGCTGTTGCAATGTCGATGTCTGCTGTGGATGCTCCTCATCTGAGCTATTGGAAGCAGCACCCTCTTCCCCCAATGGATGCCAATCTGGGTCAACAACTGGGTCATCCATCACCTCCTCTTCTATGTCATGTGCACCTTCCTCTGTGTCACCGTGTATGGTGGTATAGTGTGCGGGAAGGGGCACCTGAGTCTCATCAGGGTCAGAATCTGGCTCTGTACACTGCGAGGACAATGTAGTGCTCTGAGTGAATGTACCAGCAGAATCATCCATCAGCGGCTGTGCATCAGTGCACTCCATGTCAGATTCATCTTGGCCTGGGTAATTCACCATTTCACTTGATAATCCAGGCATGGTATGTGAAAACAGCTCCATGGAGTAATCAGTAGTATGGCCTGCATCATCCTTCAATCTTGGTTGGGGTTAAGGACACAAGGAAAGGTGTGGTTCATGAACATGAGCCTCCAATGACGACTCAGTGCTTTTACTTTTTACAACTGAAGAAGAGGAGGCGATAGAGCTGGAGGCTGAGTCAGCACTGTAAGACAAAACTTTTTCCTGATGCTCTGGCTTTAAAAGCGGTTTGCCAACTCCTAGAAAACTAAGCGTTCGAGGCCTTATGTAGCCAGACGATGACGCAGGCTCAACACCTCCTGCATTCGGTCCTATTTTGCTCTTGCCACTACCATCAGATCCACCACCAACACCATCATTACCAGCTGCCAACCCACGCCCAATTCCACGGCCTCTTCCACCAGCCTTCCTCATTTTTGGTAGAAATGTAGACAAAATCCAACAAACTATATAGTAATGTAAAACAAGGTACAAGGTGTCTATAGGACAGGGGAGATTTTGAATTTCTGCAGACACTTGTGGACACTGGACACTTTTGGATTGTGTGAGGCCCACTGAGTATCTGAGCGCTCTGTCACAGGCTCGATGGCAGAGCTGTGACCAAAGTGACTAGAGGATAAGGGAGATTTTTAATTTCTGCACACACTTGTGGACACTGGACACTTATGGATTGTGTGAGGCCCACTGAGTATCTGAGCGCTCTGTCACAGGCTCAATGGCAGAGCTGTGACCAAAGTGACTAGAGGATAAGGGAGATTTTTAATTTCTGCACACACTTGTGGACACTGGACACTTATGGATTGTGTGAGGCCCACTGAGTATCTGAGCGCTCTGTCACAGGCTCGATGACAGAGCTGTGACCAAAGTGACTAGAGGATAAGGGAGATTTTTAATTTCTGCACACACTTGTGGACACTGGACACTTATGGATTGCGTGAGGCCCACTGAGTATCTGAGCGCTCTGTCACAGGCTCGATGGCAGAGCTGTGACCAAAGTGACTAGAGGATAAGGGAGATTTTGAATTTCTGCACACACTTGTGGACACTGGACACTTATGGATTGTGTGAGGCCCACTGAGTATCTGAGCACTCTGTCACAGGCTCGATGGCAGAGCTGTGACCAAAGTGACTAGAGGATAAGGGAGATTTTTAATTTCTGCACACACTTGTGGACACTGGACACTTATGGATTGTGTGAGGCCCACTGAGTATCTGAGCGCTCTGTCACAGGCTCGATGGCAGAGCTGTGACCAAAGTGACTAGAGGATAAGGGAGATTTTTAATTTCTGCACACACTTGTGGACACTGGACACTTATGGATTGTGTGAGGCCCACTGAGTATCTGAGCGCTCTGTCACAGGCTCGATGACAAAGCTGTGACCAAAGTGACTAGAGGATAAGGGAGATTTTTAATTTCTGCACACACTTGTGGACACTGGACACTTATGGATTGTGTGAGGCCCACTGAGTATCTAAGCGCTCTGTCACAGGCTCGATGGCAGAGCTGTGACCAAAGTGACTAGAGGATAAGGGAGATTTTGAATTTCTGCAGACACTTGTGGACACTGGACACTTATGGATTGTGTGAGGCCCACTGAGTATCTGAGCGCTCTGTCACAGGCTCGATGGCAGAGCTGTGACCAAAGTGACTAGAGGATAAGGGAGATTTTTAATTTCTGCACACACTTGTGGACACTGGACACTTATGGATTGTGTGAGGCCCACTGAGTATCTGAGCGCTCTGTCACAGGCTCGATGGCAGAGCTGTGACCAAAGTGACTAGAGGATAAGGGAGATTTTTAATTTCTGCACACACTTGTGGACACTGGACACTTATGGATTGTGTGAGGCCCACTGAGTATCTGAGCGCTCTGTCACAGGCTCGATGGCAGAGCTGTGACCAAAGTGACTAGAGGATAAGGGAGATTTTTAATTTCTGCACACACTTGTGGACACTGGACACTTATGGATTGTGTGAGGCCCACTGAGTATCTGAGCGCTCTGTCACAGGCTCGATGGCAGAGCTGTGACCAAAGTGACTAGAGGATAACGGAGATTTTTAATTTCTGCACACACTTGTGGACACTGGACACTTATGGATTGTGTGAGGCCCACTGAGTATCTGAGCGCTCTGTCACAGGCTCGATGGCAGAGCTGTGACCAAAGTGACTAGAGGATAAGGGAGATTTTGAATTTCTGCACACACTTGTGGACACTGGACACTTATTGATTATGTGAGGCCCACTGAGTATCTGAGCGCTCTGTCACAGGCTCGATGGCAGAGCTGTGACCAAAGTGACTAGAGGATAAGGGAGATTTTGAATTTCTGCAGACACTTGTGGACACTGGACACTTATGGATTGTGTGAGGCCCACTGAGTATCTGAGCGCTCTGTCACAGGCTCGATGGCAGAGCTGTGACCAAAGTGACTAGAGGATAAGGGAGATTTTTAATTTCTGCACACACTTGTGGACACTGGACACTTATGGATTGTGTGAGGCCCACTGAGTATCTGAGCGCTCTGTCACAGGCTCGATGGCAGAGCTGTGACCAAAGTGACTAGAGGATAAGGGAGATTTTTAATTTCTGCACACACTTGTGGACACTGGACACTTATGGATTGTGTGAGGCCCACTGAGTATCTGAGCGCTCTGTCACAGGCTCGATGGCAGAGCTGTGACCAAAGTGACTAGAGGATAAGGGAGATTTTTAATTTCTGCACACACTTGTGGACACTGGACACTTATGGATTGTGTGAGGCCCACTGAGTATCTGAGCGCTCTGTCACAGGCTCGATGGCAGAGCTGTGACCAAAGTGACTAGAGGATAAGGGAGATTTTGAATTTCTGCAGACACTTGTGGACACTGGACACTTATGGATTGTGTGAGGCCCACTGAGTATCTGAGCGCTCTGTCACAGGCTCGATGGCAGAGCTGTGACCAAAGTGACTAGAGGATAAGGGAGATTTTTAATTTCTGCAGACACTTGTGGACACTGGACACTTATGGATTGTGTGAGGCCCACTGAGTATCTGAGCGCTCTGTCACAGGCTCGATGGCAGAGCTGTGACCAAAGTGACTAGAGGATAAGGGAGATTTTTAATTTCTGCACACACTTGTGGGCACTGGACACTTATGGATTGTGTGAGGCCCACTGAGTATCTGAGCGCTCTGTCACAGGCTCGATGGCAGAGCTGTGACCAAAGTGACTAGAGGATAAGGGAGATTTTTAATTTCTGCACACACTTGTGGACACTGGACACTTATGGATTGTGTGAGGCCCACTGAGTATCTGAGCGCTATGTCACAGGCAGAAATTGGCTAGTGTATCACAAACTACAAGGTGTATGTAGAATTGGGCAGAATTGGAATCTCCCTAGAGTGCAGGTCTGTAAGAACGGAACATGTCCTCGACTTATTCTCACAGAGTGACTCACTGATAGCTTCACTGTGGCTGTGATAACAGCCGTTACACGGTACTGTGTGAGGAGCGTACAACGCTGTATGGTGTGAAAAAATGCACGCTCAGTACCTCAGCAGGACAAAAAAAAAAATTGTGATTGCTTTTAAAAAAGCAGTTTGCGGAGCAGTGGGTAAACAGCAATGCAGGAATGTCAGGAAGCCTTAGAAGGCAGCCCAACAACCAACACAACTGATACACCACTATATAGCCTCCCCTTGCACTGCACAGTGACTGGTGTGTTGTACAGGCAAAATCGCTAGCAGCAGAAGCAGTTTTTTTTTCTTCTTCTCAGCAAGACAAAAAAAAAAATTGTGATTGCTTTTAAAAAAGCAGTTTGCGGAGCAGTGGGTAAACAGCAATGCAGGAATGTCAGGAAGCCTTAGAAGGCAGCCCAACAACCAACACCACTGATACACCACTATATAGCCTCCCCTTGCACTGCACAGTGACTGGTGTGTTGTACAGGCAAAATCGCTAGCAGCAGAAGCAGTTTTTTTTTCTTCTTCTCAGCAGGACAAAAAAAAAAATTGGGATTGCTTTTAAAAAAGCAGTTTGCGGAGCAGTGGGTAAACAGCAATGCAGGAATGTCAGGAAGCCTTAGAAGGCAGCCCAACAACCAACACCATTGATACACCACTATATAGCCTCCCCTTGCACTGCACAGTGACTGGTGTGTTGTACAGGCAAAATCGCTAGCAGCAGAAGCAGTTTTTGGTGTCTTCTTCCCTGCCTAACGCTCTCCCTACAAAATCATCAGCAGCAACAGCTCTCCCTATTCTGAGATCAGCATGAGTAACATGGCGGTCGGCGTGCACGCCCTTTTATACCCCCTGTGACGCCCCCCAAAGCAAGCCAATCACTTGCATGCCCTTCTGAAAGATGGTGGTGACCCGTGCCTATGTCATCACGTTGCCCACAGTGTCCGTGGATCCTGATTGGCTGAAAAAGAGCGCAAAACAAACTTTTGAAACGCGACTTTGGCGCGTAAGTCGCCGACCTCGTGGCCGACCTCATCCTAGGGTCGGGTTTCGTTTCATGAAACCCGACTTTGCCAAAAGTCGGCGACTTTTGAATTTTTTCGACCCGTTTCGCTCAACTCTACCTCCAAGGCATTTGAGGCGAGCTCAGTCCACTCATCCATTTTGTAAAACCAAAATGTGAAAGGGTCCAAACTCTCCCTGATGGTATTTATATTCAGTTTTAGATACTTCTGCACCATCCTCTCCATTCGTTCACCACGTGTCAGACTTGGACCCTGTTGTACCGGTGTACGAGTTGATCTAAAAAAAGTGTCAAAGGACTCACAGAAATTGCTTCTTCCACTTCTACCACTGCTGCTGCTGCTGCTTCTGCTAATGTTTTGGCATTGACAAGTTGACGTGCTGGAGGTTGGAATTGTAGAGCTGCGATGCCAACTGTGTGCTCACTGCTGTTTTGTTGAAAAGCTCTCTTAAGGTTGTGTAAAAGCATGTTTCGATACTTCAGCATTCGCGGGTCCCTTTCTAGGGCGGGAATCATCTGGCAAAATTTGGTTTTATAGCATGGATCTAACAGAGTGGCAACCCAGTAGTCAGCATTATTCCTAATCATAACTATACCGGGATCATGTTGCAGATAGGGAAACAAGGAGGCACTCATATGTCGGGCTTTACCATGAGGTTCAAGCCCATGCTGTGTTGGCGGCTAGCTATCAATGAGGCTCATTTGCTCTATCCCCTGCCACCAACCATGAACAACAGATAGGGGAGGATTATCCTGTTCATCTGACAGTTGCTCGCCGATCACCTCTTCCTCCTCCATTTGTTCCTCGGACCTTGCACCTTCGATAACAGTTTGTCTGTTATCACCAGTCCACCTCGATTGCTGTAATACACCCTCCCTTGGCACCCGCCTGTGTGACAACAGTCTTGAACTTAAAGACAAGGTTATCCCTTCCGCATCCTCCTCTGCTTCCTCTTCTTCTTCTGAGACCACCATCTCCTACCTCAGGCTATTCAAAGTCTGCTCAAGCATATAGAATAGTGATGCTGATGATGGTGTCGTCAGTGCTAACCATCTTACTAGCCATTTCGAAACTGTGCAGAAGGGTGCAGAGGTCCTTAATCTGTGCTCATTCTGGAAATGTGATATGCGCCATGTCTATACTGCATTGGCCCAGGATATATGACATGACATACTGAGTAAGGGCTCGTTGCTGCTGCCACAGTCGCTGCAACATGTGCAGAGTGGAATTCCATTGTGTCGGTACATCGCATATCAACCTGTTAATTGGCATGGACAAAGCCCTCTGTAACGATGCAAGTCATTGACCAGAGGGGTACAAACTGCAGATAAGAGCACATAGCTTATGTGCTTTCTGGAGCAGCTCATCCAGGCCAGGATAGTGGTGGAGCCATTGATCAAACTCAGCTAGGAGAGCTGTCCACAACTCTTCAGCTGTATGACTTCGATTTCCAAGGTATACCAATTTTAATACTGCCCGATTGCGGAAAGCCCTGGCTGCACAGTACGGAGGTGGTGGAGATTCGCTCTGCACTGTTGTAACACGTGTCTCGTTAAGCCATAGGTTGAGGGCACAGGTGGAGGCCCTAGAGGAGATAGAGGAGAAGGCAGAAGCAGTGGAGGAAGTGATAATTGTAGAGGTTTGTCCTGCAAGCCTTGGGGATTCTAAGACTTGTGGAGCAGCACCTGTGCCCGCAGCCACCAGAGTCACCCAGTGCCCAGTCAGCGAGATATAACACCCTTGTCCATTCTTACTCGTCCAAGTGTCTGTGGTGAAATACACCCTGGCATCCTCTGTGTTATCACATTCCTCGACCTTGTAGTCACCCTCCTCCTATTCTTGCCCTGACAGCACAGTACAATCCGCGTGAGCCTCAGATATATGAGTCCCATCAGGATCACCTCCCCCCAGTGGTTAACGTCTGATGACGAGGGTCAGGATGCTGTTGGGACTATACTTCATCCTGCCCAGAATCCAAGCTAAAAAAATTTTGAGCATCTTTGCAGATTTCCTCCTTTTGACTCTACGAAGCTTTTTAGTACACTTCTGATGAACATGGCCACTTGAAGCTGTGCTTGCCATCCACTCGAGTACATGCTCTTTCTGGGCATCATCGGCAAGGCATACCACTATGCGTCTGCCAAAGAAAAGTAATGGTGTAGTCTTTCCAGTAACATAAGTTGTCAGTTGTCTTTGCATAGGACGTGACGTTGCTTCACTAGTGCTTTCACAAACATTACCACTAGTGATGGGCGAGCACTAAAATGCTCGGGTGCTCATTACGCGGGTCGAGCAATTTGTAATACTCGGGTACTCGGACAGAACAATGAGCCCAATGTAAGTCTATGGGAGACCCGAACATTTTTACCGCGATCCCCCTGGGGGTCCTTTTCAGGTCTAAAAACGTTTGATGGAAACACTGCACAAATGACACAGGTCAGAGTTTCACGCCATTTTTACAGGCACACAAAAAAACATACAAAAACAAAACCAAAATGGATTTTGCTGGGAAATATGGTAACGAACATCCTTTCCAGGGTAATGACTTGTATATAAGGCAAAATAGCTAACCCCAAACAAAAATGTTCCTCCACCATTTGGGCTATGTTCACAGGCAGCGTTTTTTTTATGCGTTTTTCAACTTTAGCATTGCTTTCAACCAATACAAATGGATTTACTGGGTAATGTCATTGTAACATTTAACAACTCTAGCTGTGAAACAAAAGCAGACACATCTTGTTTCATTTATGAAGGAGGTACTCTTAAAGTCACAGTGCCTATTTTTACAGGGCATCAGGCGCCATTAATCTTCTTAAAGGGCCATTATTATACCCCTTTCACGAAACATGCACCCCAATAACCGTTTCAGCAGATGTACTTGAGGGCCTCATGACAAAATTGTTCCCATTAGAAGAAAGTATGTCTCCCAAACTGTTTTCTTATGCATTGAATGCAAGGCCTGGCCTGCCCCAAAGTTACATGCACCCCAATAATAGTTTCAGCAGGCGTACTTGAGGGCCTCATGACAAAATTGTTCCCATTAGAAGAAAGTGTTTCTCCCATACTGTTTTGATATGCATTGCATGCAAGGCCTGCCCTGCATCAATGTTACATGCACCCCAATAACTGTTTCAGCAGACATACCTGAGGGCCTCATGACAAAAACTTTCCCATTAGAAGAAAGCATGTCTCCCATACTGTTTGCTTATGCATTAAATGCAAGGCCTACCCTGCACTAAAGTTACATGCACCCCAATAACCATTTCAGCAGATGTACTTGAGGGCCTCATGACAAAATTGTTCCCATTAGAACAAAGTGTGTTTCCCATACTGTTTTCTTATGCATTGAATGCAAGGTCTGGCCTGCTCCATAGTTACATGCACCCAATAACCATTTCAGCAAACGTACTTGAGGGCCTCATGAAAAAATTGTTCCCATTAGAACAATGTGTATCTTCCATACTGTTTACTTACGCACTGAATGCAAGGCCTGCCCTGCATGAATGTTACATGAAACCTCAATAACCATTTCAGCAGAATTACTTGGTGGCCTCAGGACAAAATTCTTCCCATTAGAAGAAATTGTAACTCCCATACTGTTTGCTTATGCATTGAATGCAAGGCCTGCCCTGCACCAATGTTACATGCACCCCACTAACCCTTTAAGGAGACGTACTTTACGGCCTCATGACAAAATTGTTCCCATTAGAAGAAAGTGTGTCTCCCATACTGTTTTCTTATGTATGGAATGCAAGGTCTGCTCTGCTCCAAATTTAAATGCACCCCAATAACAATTTCAGGAGAATTACTTGGTGGCCTCAGGACAAAATTGTTCCCATTAGAAGAAAGTGTGTCTTCCATACTGTTTGATTATGCATTGAATGCAAGGCCTGCCCTGCACCAGTGTTACATGCACCCCAATAACCATTTCAGCAGACATACTTGAGGGCCTCATGGCCAAATTGTTCCCATTAGAAGAATGTGTGTCTCCCATACTATTTTCTTATGCATTAAATGCAAGGCCTGCCCTGCACCAGTATTACATGCACCCCAATAACCGTTTCAACAGACGTACTTGAGGGCCTCATGGCAAAATTGTTCCCATTAGAAGAAAGTGTGTCTCCCATACTGTTTTCTTATGCATGGAATGCAAGGCCTGCCCTGCACCAATGTTACATACATCTCAATAACCGTTTCAGCAGACATACTTGAATTCCTCATGACAAAATTGTTCCCATTAGAAGAAAGTGTTTCTCCCATACTGTTTGTTTATGCATTGAATGCAAGGCCTGCCCTGCACCAATGTTAAATGCACCCCAATAACCATTTCAGCAGACGTACTTGAGGGCCTCATGACAAAATTGTTCCCATTACAACAAAGTGTCTCCCATACTGTTTGCATATGCAGTGAATGCAAGGCCTGGCCTTCTCCAATGTTACATGCACTCCAATAACCCTTTGAAACCACGTACTGGATGGCAACATGAAACAAAAGTTCCCATTATTATTTTTTTATTAGCATAATTTTTGTCCACGAAGTGAATGCAAGACCTGGCCGTAATTTGCACCCACAATAATCCCCCTTGGAAGAAACGTGGGAGAGGTTCTAATAAAAAAATGTTCACATTACAAAAAAGCGGTTCACCTATACTTGGAATCCCCATACACTAAGTGACAAACATTTCCCCCTGGGGGGTACACATCAACATTTTGTGTAATTTTTTTTTTTTTAAAGGCATCATAAACATTTTGGAAAACAGTAGCGTTGTTTCCTACACAGTTGCTGATGGGAAAGTTCAGGTTTTTAGTAAAAATATGGCGGACGAATCGTTGGATGAAGATATCAGGAAAAGGGGCACGGTGATGACAGGAATTGGAACGTACAGGATTAATAACAGCGGTACCTATGGGAGGTATGACATCCAGGATACAGCCTACGATGATTATTCGCTTAGCCACCACCAATTACCAGAATGTGCTTCATGCCATTCAGAAGATCGGTGTAACAGATGCGCATGTGACGCTCGTAAAAAAAATGCCCGTAAAAATATGTTGCCAAATACGCACGTGTCCGTATAAAGGGCAAAGTGCAACTTGTTCGTGAAATGCTGAATTAGAGAAAGCAGATCACTGTTGGAGGAAAACCCAACAAACTGATGGATGCTCATGAAAAACTAAGTTTCAATAGGAGTGCACCGTCCGTACGTATCAACACACCCGTGACACAAATTTCTTCCTCTTCACCCACATATTACCAATAATATCAAAATGTCACAGCCAAAAATTATTTGTTCTAGTGTAAAGAACACTGTTAAAGGAATGCCACTAAACGTAGATAACTACTACCCTGGGAAACACCAGATTTCCTCTTTATAAGATATGGATGATGATGGTATTGATGACGACTTGGAACTTTACCACATCCCCACCAAGAAGATGAAGATCACAGCTCTAAACAATGTGCAAAAAAGGCCGTGAATGTCTGGAAATTCATTTTCTCTTGGGCAAAGTTTACCTCATACTAAAGTGGTATAGAAAGATGCGTAAACAGCTTTCATGTGAACTCAGCACAACACTTATCCACCTTTATTGCACACAAAGGCTCTAGCCAACGTGTCATGGACACTTGTCACAAAGGAGGACAGTTCATCAGTAGGGCCCACTCATAAAGAGTCTGTGTTTAGCTATTTAGAAGGCCCAAATATTACCATTAATAATTTGCATTCAAGAGTCACAAAGGAAGATATTGTGGAGCTTTTCTGTGTATGCATTGCCTTGAAGCGCACCTGCTTGTTGAGTTCAGAAGTTGCAGAGGTTGTGTTTGTAAGAACGGAAGAATATACAACAACCGATACCTAGATGGACAACCAATGAAATGCAATCTTCCTTTGAATGGTAGTGTGATAACATCAGACCAGCCCATATTTCTAAGATTAAGTGACACCTCATCAAAGAAGGAAGGTTAATGTCTAAGAAACACAAACTCCTCCTTCTCCAGTGTGGCTTAAAATCCTCCAGCTGAAGTTGATCCTGATACTATCTTAAAATCACTTTTTAAATCCCCAGGGTCATCAGCAGTCATCCAACCACCTGCATTTAAGATTAAGCTCTGATGAGACAAACACAACTTGGAGACTGTAATAAGAGAGATTCACAATTCACATATGGGCCCAGAGACTACTTTAAAAAAAAATAATTTTTCATTTTTTTTTAACCCCTTACCTACATTGGATGTACTATTCCATCGATGTGACCTGGGACCTAAGTCCCAAGGATGGAATAGTACGTCCAACGCGATCAGCGGCGCTCACTGGTGGAGCGGCGCAGATCGCGGCCGGGTGTCAGCTGATTATCACAGCTGACACCCGGCACTATGTGTCAGGGGCTGTCACAGACCACCCCTGGCACAATAACCCCTGGCACACGGTGATCAAACATGGTCGCAGTGTACCGGGGGCACAGGGAAGAATCGCGCAGGAAGGGGGCTACCTAAAACCCCCAGAGCGACGTCATATGCTGTGTCGCTCCGAGGGTCCTCCCTGCAAGGACGCTGCTTCCTAAGTGCCTGCTGAGAGCAGGTACGGAGAAAGCCTGGGCAGTGCCTGTCAGATCGCTGATCTGACACAGCACTGTGCTAAGTGTCAGATCAGCGATCTGACGCTAGATACTGATGTCCCCCCGGTACAATGTAATAAAGTTAAAAAAAAAACACCTGTAAAAATAATTTTAAAAAAATTCCTAAATAAATAAAAAAAATATATTCCCTAATAAATGTTTTTTGTAAATAAAAGTACACCTATTTAGTATCGCCGCATCCGTAACAACCCACCCTATAAAACTGTTCCACTAGTTAACCCCTTTAGTGAACCCCTTCAAAAAAAAAAAAGAAAAGCAAAAAACAATGCTTTTCATCATACTGCCGAACAAAAAGTGCAATAACGCGTGATCAAAAAGACGGATATAAATAACCATGGTACCACTGAAAACATCATCTTGTCCTGCAAAACATGAGCCACCACACAGCATCATCAGCAAAAAAATAAAGGAGTTATAGCTCGCAGAATAATGCGATGCAAAAATAATTACTTTTTATGTAAAATTGTTTTTATTGTATAAAAGCACCAAAACATAAAAAAATGATATAAATGAGGTATTGCTGTAATCGTACTGAGTGGAAGAATAAAACCCCTTTTATCAATTTTACCACACGCAGAATGGTGTAAATCCCCCCCCCAAAAGGAATTCATGAATTGCTGGTTTTTGTTCATTCTGTGTCTCAAAAATCGGAATAAAAAGTGATTAAAAAATGTCACATGTCCGAAAATGGTACCAATAAAAACTCCAACTCGTCCCTCAAAAAATAAGATCTCACATGACTCTGTGGGTCAAAATATGGAAAAATTATAGCTCTCAAAATGTGGTGATGCAAAAACTATTTTTACAATAAAAAGCGTCTTTTAGCATATGACAGCTGCCAAACATAAAAACCCTCCATAAATAGTAAATCAAACCCCGCTTTATCACCCCCTTAGTTAGTGAAAAATAATAAAATTAAAAAAAAAATGTATTTATTTCCATTTTCCCATTAGGGTTAGGGTTAGGGCTAGGGTTAAGATTAGGGTTAGGGTTAGGGCTAGGGTTAGGGCTAGGGTTAGGGCTAGGGTTAAGGCTAGGGCTGAGATTAGGGTTAGGGGTGTGTTGAGGTTAGGGTTGGAGTTAGAATTGGGGGTTTCCACTGTTTGGGCATATCAGGGGCTCTCCAAACGCAACATTGCGTCTGATCTCAATTCCAGCCAATTCTGCGCTGAAAACGTCAAATGGTGCTCTTTCCCTTCCAAGCTCTGCCGTGCGTCCAAACAGTGGTTTACCCCTACATATGGGGTACCAGCATACTCAGGACAAATTGCGCAACAACTTTTGGGGTCCAATTTCTCCTGTTACCCTTGGGAAAATAAAAAATTAGGGGCAAAAATATAATTTTTGTGGAAAAAAATATAATTTTTTTTATTTGTATGGCTCTACGTTATAAAGTTCTGTGAAGCACTTGAGGTTCAAAGTGCTCAACACACATCTAGATAAGTTCCTTGGGGGATCTAGTTTCCAAAATGAGGTAACTTGTGGGAGGTTTCCACTGTTTAGGCACATCATGGGCTCTCCAAATGTGACATGACACCCACAGACCATTCCATCAAAGTCTGCATTCTAAAACGTCACTACTTCCCTTCCGAGTCCCGACGTTTGCCCATATAGTAGTTTTCTCCTACATGTGGGGTATCAGTGTGCTCAGGACAAATTATACAACAACTTTTGTTGTCTAATTTCTCCTGTTACCCTTGGGAAAATAAAAAAATTAGGGACTAAAAGGTCATGTTTGTGGAAAATATATGATTTTTTTATTTTCATGCCTGGGGGTTATAAAGTTCTGTGAAGCATTTGGGGGTTCAAAATGCTAACCACACATCTAGAAGAGTTCCTTGGGGGTCTAGTTTCCAAAATGGGGTCACTTGTGGGGGTTTCCTCAGTTTAGGCATATCAGGGACTCTCCAAATGTGACATGACACCCGCAGACCATTCAATCAGTCTGCATTCCAAAACTTCCGAGCCTCGACGTGTGCCCATACAGTCAATTTCTCCCACATATGGAGTATCAGCATACTCAGGACAAATTGGACAACAACTTTTGGGGTCAAATTTATTTAAATGGTGTCATTTGTGCGGGGTTTCCACTGCTTAGGCACATCAGGGGCTCTCCAAATGCAACATGGCGCCCATTCTCATTTCCAGCCAAAAAAGTCAAATGGCAATGCGCCCAAATAGTGGTTTACCCCCACATATGGGGTATCAGCGTACTCAGGACAAATTGCACAATAGCTTTTGGAGTCCTGTTTCCCTTGGGAAAATAAAAATTGGGGGTGAAAAGATCATTTTTGTGGAAAAAATATGATTTTTTAACTGTAATTTTTTAATTGTACCGCTGTACGTTATAAACTTCTGTGAAGCCCTTGGAGGTCCAAAGTTCTTACCACTAATCTAGATAAGTTCCTTGGGGGTCTAGCTTCTAAAATGGGGTCACTTGTTGGGAGTTTCCACTGGTTAGGCACATCAGGGGCTCTCCAAACGTGACATGGCGCCCGATCTCAATTCCAGCCAATTTTGCGTTGAAAAAGTCAAACGGTACTTGTTCCCTTTCTAGCTCTGCCATGCACCAATACAGTGCTTGCCCCACATATCAGGTATCAGTGTACTCAGGACAAATTGCACAATAACTTTTGCAGACCAATTTCTCCTGTTACCCTTGGTAAAATAGAAAAAATTGGACCTGAAGTAAGTTTTTTTGTGAAAAAAAGTTAAATATTCATTTTTCTAAACATTCAAAAAATTCCTGTGAAGCACCTCAAGGGTTAATAAACTTCTTGAATCTGGTTTTGAGCACCTTAAGGGGTGCAGTTTTTAGAATGGTGTCACTTTTGGGTATTTTCTATCATATAGACCCCTCAAAGTGACTTCAAATGTGATGTGGTCCCTAAAATTAAAATGGTGTTGTAAAAATGAGAAATCGCTGGTCAAATTTAACCCTTATAACTTCCTAACAAAAAAAAATTTTGGTTCCAAAATTGTGATTATGTAAAATAAACATGTGGGAAATGTTACTTATTAAGTTTTTTGTGTGCCATATCTCTGTGATTTAAGGGCATAAAAATTCAAATTTGAAAAATTGCGAAATTTTCAAAATTTTTGCCAAATTTCCATTTTTTCACAAATAAATGCAAGTTATATGAATGAAATTTTAACACTATCATGAAGTACAATATATCACGAGAAAACAGTGTCAGAATCACCAGGATCCATGGAAGCATTCCAGAGTTATTACCTCATAAAGGGACAGTGGTCATAATTGTAAAAATTGGCGCGGGCATTAACATGTAAACAACCCTTGGGAGTAAAGGGGTTAACGCTAGTGATGATCACCAGGAGGTAGTTGATGTTTGAAGGAGTGTGGCATCAAACCTTGAACAATTTATCCTGCTCCCAGCATTGTAGAACAGTTCACCTTTGTTGTGGGGCAGTTGCATTTTTGCATCAAGAATTTCCGTTTTCCCCTTGCTCTAGTATTGTGATACAGCACAATTATGGTTCTACTGTGCTGTAAAGGGAAGGTAAATAAATGTTGAACAACTTGTTTTCATTTCTTCAATAATCTTTTTCAACTGAAAAGATAATCTTTGTTGTTTGGTACTTGTTATGTCCTCACTAATGAACCGGGATTCATGTAGCTTGACAGGCAGCTAAACCGCCTTACCGGGGTCCAATAAGGGAGACTGTAGTTGAATCTGTATTTTATTGAACGTAGGGTATATTGATGCGGTAAACTATAATACAAAACATATACATAGAATCAGTACTGGGCTCATCAGGGATTTATATATATACATAATACCTCGTCTGCACTAATAGCTAACCTGGGGAGAGCTAACTAAGCAGGGTAACATAAGGCAAAATTGGATACATGTTTACATACCAGCGATGCTGATGCAAGGGGGAGAAGAGAAATGAGATGTTCACAGGAAGCAGGCTTGAAAGAAAATGGTGGACTGGAGGGAAAAATGGGCTGAACTAAACCATAATGCTTTGCAAACTTACCAGGGTGCTTTGCAAGCTATCTCAGAATGCATTGAGAATGGAGGGAAAGCAAAATGAAAGTAAAATAGAATAACACTGCAGTTATGACTTTGGTCAGTAGATGGAGCCAAAGATACAGAAAACAGTAAACTATACAGACACTTGTACATTCTGTACATTACAGCAAATAACAGTATATTTCCAGACAGACATTCAAATATTGGATTAAATGTCAGAGACAGAACACTCCCCATCTGGCATCAAACGGAAGTCACCATTCTTATTCTCCGAAGACAACAATAGGACCAGCCCAGTTACTGGTCTGGAGAATGTCTTAACTTCATTCCCTTTGGCCATCCTAAGTTCAACTTTACGGACATTGCCATCTTTACTCGGGAATGTTGCAGTCACTAGTCCAAGTGGCCACTGGTTCAGATGACAGTCTTTCAAAAGGAGGAGGTCACCAATCCTCAGATTAGGATTAGTAGATTGCCACTTCCTCCGTTGCTGCAGGGTAGACAAATACTGTTTGTGCCACCTGTCCCAGAATGTATTGGCAAGACTTTGTACCTGTCTCCATTGGCGCTTGTAGAGGTCCTTAGCGTAGAAACATCCTGGAGGGGCACTGGATAGTCCTGTTTTCTTGGTGAGGAGAGTAGCTGGAGTCTTTGTATGAAGTGGAGACACCTGAGGGCAGATTTCAGCACCTGAGTCCTCTCTCACAAGTTCAAAGGTGTCTGGACAACGTTCCTCAGTGTACAATAGTTTTGGTCCTGAGAGCCATGTTGTGCTCTTTAGTCGTCTTGCGTCAACTGCTCTCGTTGCATGATCTGCACGGTTTTGGTCCGTGGGGATGTAATGCCACTGTTTTGGATGAACTGATCTCCTAATTCTTAGCACTCTGTTGCTGACATAAACGTAGAATCGTATAGTTTCATTGTGGATGTATCCCAGGACTACTTGTCAGGAACACCGCACTGCACTTGCTCACTGAGCCAGTGCGCGTGTCCTGAGTACAAAGACTGTGCACAAAGATACCTGCGGAGCGGGGTCTCAGTGGTGACGATGCATGCTCCAAGCTCACCGGACCTGAAGCACGTGACTGCTGGGGGCGTGGCCTCAGCTCCACAGAGCCAGGAGCTGCAGGGAAACTCCTAGAAAGGTAACTACTGGACAATGTTACCAAGGGGCATAGACTGAGACAGAAACCAGATCAAGCCGGGTCAAAGCACGAGATAGCAATACAGTGCCAAAGGGTTAGATAGAATGGATAGTCAGGACATAGCAATAGATCAGAAAACCAGAACGGGCAATAGACAGTACAATAGGGACAATCTGTAATGGAGTAACGATAGCCAAGCCAGGAGGTCAGAACCGGAAAAGACAATAGTACCAAAACGAGAAACGGAGTACAGAGTGAGGGAATGGACTGGGTCATACACGGGATGCAAACAAGCAACACAGAATACACACACACCAGGGGTCAGACACACCAGAACAACAGTATAGCTGACAGAGAACCCTGGTAAAGAGTGAGTATAAATACCCCTCTCAGATCCAGAAAGAGGCCACGAACACTTAACCCTGTGAGTGCAGGGCAAGAACCCTGTTCAAACCATGACACTACTTTGCTGTCTAAGTAGAACTTGACTTGTGTCAGGTCGATATCCATCTCGGATGCGATGAACCCTGCTAACTCGACGGCTAAGATTGCAGCACAAAGTTCAAACCTTGGTATAGTGTGCTCTGGTTGTGAAGCAAGTTTGGCCTTCCCCATAACGAATCCAATGTGGCTCTGACATTCGGAGTCCACAGTTTTGAGATAGGCAACAGCAGCAATTACTTTGACAGAAGCATCTGCAAATACATACAGTATTTGGCTCTGTATTTCTGTAGACGGCACAGGGGTGTATGGCCTTGGCACATTGAGGTTGGAGAGGGCTGCTAAAGAGTTCTTCCATACTTCCCACTGGATTCTCTTATCAGGTGACAGAGGTGCATCCCAGTCAGAAGTCTCCTTAGTTAAGTCTCTTAGTATGGCTTTGCCTTGTATAGTAACAGGAGCTGTAAAACCCAAGGGATTGTACAGGCTGTTGATGGTAGACAGGACACCTCTGTGTGTGAAAGGATTTTCTTCCTGGCTGACCTGAAAGGTAAAGGTGTCTGACTGCAGATTCCAGAGAAGCCCGAGGCTGCGTTGCATTGGTATAGTGTCTGACCCCAGGTCTAGGTCTCTGAGACTGTTACACAAGTCTTGTGAAGGTAATGCTTTTATGAGTTCTTGGCTGTTTGAGGCTATTTTGTGAAGCCTGAGGTTAGAGCAAGCAAGCATCTCTTGGGCTCTCCTGAGAAGACTGATGGCAGTCTCATTTGAAGGCATGGTTTTCAGACAGTCATCAACATAAAAGTCTTTTTCTATGAATTGTCTGACATCTGATCCGTATTGTTTCTCCTTCGTGAGCTGACCTTTTGAGTCCATAAATGGCGACTGCAGAAGGGCTATTGCCAAAGATGTGCACTCTCATGCGGTACTCTGTGACCTCTTTAGTAGGATCATTGTCTCTGTACCAGAAGAATCTTAGGAATTTCCTGTCTCTCTCTCTCTCACAAGGAAACAATGGAACATTTGCTGGATATCAGCGATGAAAGCAATGGAATGCTTACGGAAGTGCATAAGTACTCCCAGCAGTTTGTTATTGAGGTCTGGTCCTGTCAGTAGAACATCATTCAGGGAGACATCATCAAATTTAGCACTGGAGTCAAACACCACTCTAATCTGGCCTGGTTTCTTAGGGTGGTATACTCCAAACATGGGTAGGAACCAGCATTCTTCAGAGTCTTTGAGAGGGGGAGCTAGTTCTGCATGGCAGTTCTCAAATACAGTATCTTTGACATGAAGGAGAAAAAGTGATCTTACATCTTTGGTTTCTCCTGCAGATTATGTTTAAGAGAGGGGAAACGTTTTAATACCTGATTTCTGCTGTTTGGTAGACGTGCTCTGTGGGTTCTGAAGGGGAGAAGTGTGACCCAGCTGTTGGTCTCATCTTTTACGAGTCCCTTGTCCATTACCTCTAAGAACAACTCGTCCTCTACCGACATTGCTACTTGGTTGTCCTGCTTAGTTCTCTGGAAGACTATTCACCACAACTGATCCTCATAGCTTCCTGACACCGTAGTGCTGTCATGAGTAAAGTCTATTAAATGATTGGGTAGTTGGATGCTGTGTGGTAGTTCCTTGACATGGAAATCGTTGTTGCAAGGTTGAAACAGAGATGGGCGTCCTTTCTCCAATGTATTTGTTAGCATACTTGTCACAGAAGCATACGTTTCCTATTATGACCCATCCTAGGTCTAGCCTTTGTACATAAGGAGCATTGTGGAGTCCATTGATATGACTTCTCACTTTATGAACCTGTAGGATATCTCTTCCCAACAGCAGTATTATCTGTGCCTGAGGGTCGAGTTCCGTAATAAGGTGTGCAATGCGTTTCAAGTGAGCATGATGGATTGCCACATATGGTGTAGGGATTTCAGATCTGTTGTCTGGGATCTGATTACACTCGATGATTGTAGGTAGTGGCAGGCATAATTGTCCATCTAAGGACTCAATTTGGTAGTCAGTGGCTTTCCTACCTGCTGTTGTCACAGTACCTGCACATGTTTTTAATGAGTAAGCAGTGCTTGGTCCTTTGATGTTGAATCGGTCAAAGAATGTTGATCTAGCCAGGGATTGATTACTTTGATCATCCAAGATAGCATACAGTCTTACAGCTTTGTCTTTATGGCTTTTTGGGTACACTCTGACGAGGCATATTTTAGAACAGGACCTACTGTCTATTGTCCCTTTTGCAGACTTCGGTACATTGTGAAGTGATCTCTGGCATAGCTGCATCAGTGCTTCTTTCCTCCCCACCATGCTCACTGTCAGCTGGCGTGTTCTGTGCACTCCATGGAGCTGGGCCAGGGTGTAGGGCAGTGTTATGATCTGTGGTGCCACATTCTGTGCATTTTACATTAACCTTACAATCCTTGGCGAGATGAGTGGTGGATGAGCAGCACTTGTAGCAGATACCGTTCTCTTTCAGGAAGTTTCTGCGATCCGGCATAGATTTTCCTCTGATGGCTCTGCATTTCAGGAGAGGATGAGGCTTCTGATGAAGCAGGCACTGCTTGTCAGGGTCCTGCACCTTTGTCTGTGATTGAGAGCGGCTAGCAGACCTGTAATTGGAACTTGGAGAAGAAACATAAGTCTTTTGCACTGTCACAGATGTTCTGAGTTGGTTTGCAGCTGGTGGTAGTGCGGCATATGACATTGCAAAGTCAAAGCTGGGATCATTTCTGATTGTCGCTTGTTCGTGTATAAAGTCTACAAAAACGGAGAAGGGAGGGAATGAACCACTGTTTGTATTTGTATGTGGAACCACGTGTGAGCCACTTCTCCTGTAGATTGTAGGGAAACTTTTGGACTATAGGGTTAACACCTTTGGCTGTGTCAAGGTATGCAAGTCCTTGTAGGTCACCTTCACATTTGGCAACTAGGACCTCTTGTAGCAGGTCACCTAGCTCTCTAAGTTTTTGGAGACCTTTGTTAGATATTTTAGGAAAGTCATCAATTCTTTTGAACAAGGCTCTCTCTATGACCTCTGCTGAGCCATAACACTCATTCAGCCTCTTCCAGATCTCTTTGTGGCCGATTTGAGAGTGTTCTATGTTAATGTCTCTGATCCTTACTGCGTGTTTGACTGACTCTTCTCCTAGGTATTTGACTAAGAGGTCTGTCTCTTCCCTGTGTTGTAGCCCCAAGTCTCTAGTGACATTTAGGAAGGAAGCTTTCCAAGCTCTGTAACCTTCAGCGTGGTCAGTGAATTTCATGAGTCCCTTGGCAACCAGATCACGTCGTGTGATGTGCTTAGAAAATTCTGATGTGAGCAGAGTATACTCGTGTTGGGTCACCCTGATAGTGATGTGAGGTGCATTCATACCTATTAGTATCCTCAGGGTGGCGCCAGCCAGTGTCATATTGCTTTGGTCTGACGTGCGGTGTGTCAGCAAGGTGATTCACGTTGGTTATCTGGCGAGGGGCAAAGTAGTCATTAGCAGAATAGTTTTGCTCCACGTTTTCCTGGAGCTGAGCCTCATGATGACTCTCACTCGCTTTACTGGAGGTGTCATGTTCTTGGTTATAGTTTGGTTCAGGAAGTTCATTAACATATTGAGATGTGCATTGTGGCGAATCTTGCAGCGGCAACTTCAGACTTGACGTACTGCTACGGCTATGTAGCTCAGGGTTGTGCACGGCTCCTAGTGATTCTGCCTCGGCTAGTGCTGCAGCAGCCTCTCTTTTTACTGCTAGGCTCTCTAAAACGGCATCCACACGTGCCTCTCTAAAACGGCATCCACACATGCCTTCTCTAACTGCGTCTTTCTCTCTTGCTCCTCTCTTTCTAAGCGTGACTTCTCTCTTTGTAAGCGGGCTTTCTCTCTTGATCTTCTAGGCGTGCTTTCTCTAATTTAAGTTTCATATCTTCTTCAGCATAGCTTGCTCGCATTTTGTCGGTTTCAGCATTTGCGCGGGCAATGGCGACCGTGCTGCTGATAGATACGGTCTTGAGGAGACGGAAGTAGCAGATTTTGTCCTGTGTGATTTGTGGGACATGGTGTCTTGAAGGTTTGCTTGGCTGTGCAGAGATTGCTGTAGCTGTATTAGTCTCTGTGTAGCTGGTGACTTGAATCTCACTAGATGGATTTCTGCAGCATCACTAGTTCCTACAAGCTGGATGAAGGCTGTCTTTTCCCTGAATTGCACTAGCTGGATAGCACTGTGTAACTGGCCTCTGCAGGATGGAAGACTCTTCTATCTCTGAGTTCCCACTAGTTGGCTAGCTACTGTTTTACTGCAGTCCTGCAAGATGTAAAGCTCTTCTCTGTATTCCCACTAGCTGGAGAGCCGCTGTTTCACTGTTATGTCCTCACTAATGAACCGGGATTCATGTAGCTTGACAGGCAGCTAAACCGCTATACTGGGATCCAATAAAGGAGACTGTAGTTGAATCTGTATTATATTGGACGTAGGGTACATTGATACAGTGAAACTATAATACAAAACATATACATAGAATCAGTACTGGGTTCATCAGGGATTTATATATACATAATACATTGTCTGCACTAATAGCTAACCTAGGGAGAGCTAACTAAGCAGGGTAGCATAAGACAAAATTGGATACAAGAAGCATGTTTACGTACCAGTGATGCTGACACAAGGGGAAGTAGAGAAATGAGATGTTCACATGAAGCAGGCTTGAGAGAAAATGGTGGACTGGAGGGAAAAATGGGCTGAACTAAACCATAATGCTTTGCAAACTTACCAGGGTGCTTTGCAAGCTATCCCAAAATGCATTGAGAATGGAGGGAAAGCAAAACGAAAGTAAAATAAAATAACACTGTAGTTATGACTTTGGTCAGTAGATGGAGCCAAAGATACAGAAAACAGTAAACTATATAGAAACTTGTACAATCTATACATTACAGCAAATAACAGTATATTTCCAGACAGACATTCAAATATTGGGTTAAAAGTCGGAGACAGAACATTACTTTTAATATTGGAATTCCAACAAATGGATCTCAAGACCTTCATATTCCTTTAAATGGGGGGGGACATTACTAAGCGTCCACTGACTGTGTTTAGACAAATACATTTTTTAGGCCTAATTAATGTTTTACACTGTACAAATGTAATCCAGAACTGTTCAATCGTAGGAAATACTTTTTGCCCTGCAGCTGAAGCATTTTTTGATATCTGTGATATGAAGACAAAGAAATGCAGAAGGGAAAGAGATCAGGGTAATAGTGATCTAAATACTGAGATGTGTACAGAGGAATGCTGGGAGGACACAGATTGTGGTTTTATATCCACTTCATCAGCATGTAAAATTTGTTATGTAATTCTGGTAATTAACCCCTTAATTACCAGAGTTTTTCTCGATTTTTCGTTTTTGTTTTTCGCTCCCCTTTTTTCCAGAGCCATAACTTTTTATTTTTCTGTCAATATGGCCACATGAGGGCTTATTTTTTGCGGGCCGAGTTGTACCTTTGAACTACACCATTGGTTTTACCATGTCATGTACTCGAAAATGGGAACAATATTCCAAGTGCTGTGAAATTGCAAAAAAAGTGCAATCCCACAATTGTTTTCTGTTTGGCTTTTTTGCTAGGTTCACTAAATGCTAAAACTGACCTGCCATTATGATTCTCCAGGTCATTACGAGTTCATAGACACCAAAAATGTCTAGGTTGTCTTTTATCTAAGTGGTGAAAAAAATTCCAAAGTTTGCTAAAAAATGCGCAAAACTCAGAGACCCATAGCGTCTCCATTTTTTGTGATCTGGAGTCGGGTGAGGGCTTATTTTTTGCTGGCCGAGATTACATTTTTGATACCACTTTTGTGCAGATAGGTTTTTTTGATCGCCCATTATTGCATTTTAATGCAATGTCGCAGCGACCAAAAAAACATAATTCTGGTGTTTTTATTTTTTTTCTCGCTACGCTATTTAGCAATCAGGTTAGTCCTTTTTTTATTGATAGATCGGAAGATTCTAAACGCGGCGATACCTAATATGTGTATGTGTGAATTTTTTATAGTTTTATTTTGATTGAGGCGAAAGGGAGCTGATTTGAACGTTTATTTTTTTTATTTTTAAACATTTTTTTTACTTTTGGCATGCTTCAATAGCCTCCATGAGAGGCTAGAAGCATGCCACACTTGATCGGCTCTGCTACATATGGGATCGCCCATATGTAGCAGATTTACAGCATTGCTATGAGCGCCAACCACCGGGCGGCGCTCATAGCAATGTGCCTGCAACAACCATAGAGGTCTCTAAGAGACCTCTGGTTGTCAAGGCAACGCGTCGCCGACCCCCAATCATGTGACGGGGTCGGCGATGCGCTCACTTCCGGCCCGGTGGCCGGAAGCGGTAGTTAAATGCCCGCTGTCAGCATTTGACAGTGGGATTTAACTAGTTAATAGGCGTGAGCGGATCACGATTTCGCCTGCGACTATTGCGGGCACATGTCAGCTGTTTATAACAGCTGACAAGTCGCGGCTTTGAGGTGGGCTCACCGCCGAAGCCCATCTCAAAGCAGGGGACTCTGACCGCTGACGTACTATCCTGACAGTGGTGAGAAAGGGGTTAAAAAATATTACTCTAGTGTTGGAGGGCGCAGTGACATTCCACAACTATCTATTTGCTCTTCCTGTCCATCTCTATTTTTTTTTAATTGATATTTATTTGAACTCCTCATTGGGAGGAGGGACACACAAGAAACGATAGGTGAAATCTGAAGAGACCTCAAACACCCCTTTGCTAACATTAACGCGGCTGTTGCATCACAGAATAAGTTCACCCTCGTGTTCTAGTGGTGGTGTCTGAAGAGACGTGTCCTCCTATGAATCTTTTCCCAAATTAAAGAAGCACGTCTCCTATACTTAAAATGTCCATACACTAAGTGCGTGGGCTGACAAACATTTTCCCATGGGGAGGTACATTTTTTTTACATTTTTACGGGCCTCATAGACACCCTTGCAAAAAAATAGACAGGCTGTAGCATCACAGAACATGTTCACCCTGGTGTTCTAGTGGTGTCTGAAGAGACGTGGAGGATGTCCTCCTATGAATGTTTTCCCAATTTAAAGGAGCGGGTCCCTTATACTTGAAATGCCCATACACTAAGTGCATGGGCTGACAAACATTTCCCCATAGGGGTTCCTTTGTTTTTGAAAATCTTACAGGCCTCATAGAAACCCTTGAAAAAAATAGACTGGCTGTAGTATCACATAAAACGTTCACCCTGTCATTCTAGTGGTTGTGGATGATGAGGATGAGGAGAAGAAGGAGGACACCAAATAGCCAAAATCAGGAAGTGTGGGTGTGAAGAGGTGCATGGGAATACACCTTTCAAAAAGACACTGTATTGGAGGCAATGTTTCACTGTAATTTGGTGATGTAGAGAAGTCTTGCCCAATCCAGCTCTTGTTCATTTTTTTAAGAGTCAGTCTGTCTGCATTTTCAGTTGACAGGCGAATGCGCTTATCTGTTATAGTTAAAAGGCACAGAGGAATCAAGGAGGACGTTGGTATGGTCAGCAAGGTACTCCCTCAGCATCTTCCTAAACATTCCATTCCTTGTGATATTAGCCTACGCCTCAGGGCCACAGAGATGGGAGGGTCTGAGAAAACTGTCCCATAACTTTGCCAGTGTTGCCTTGCCACTGCTGAATTTGAGTTGTGTCTCTCTCGCCTGTACTCCTTGGTTATCCAATGCACTGTGACATCTGCCGCCAGCATTTTCAGATGTGAATTTTTTCATAATTCGGCAGCAATGACACTCTGGTACTGCACCATTTTAGTACACTGGTCTGCCTCTGGAACAAGAGATTGAAAGATCTCCTTGTAGCGTGGGTCTAAAAGTGTCACTACCCAGTAATGACTGTCACCCAAAATTTTTAGAATACGAGGGTCACGGGAAAGGCAGCGCAACATAAAGTCAGCCGTGCGTGCCAGACTGGTAACAGGCAAGCCTTCCGTGTCCTCACCAACAGGACAAGTGACCAAGGTGTCCTCCTCCTCCTTCTTGTCTTCAGGCCATCTACGCTGAACAGACGGTATCACAGTTGTGCTTGTAGTACCATCTATACCATATGAAAGTAGCTCCTGTTCTTCCTCCTCTTCCACATTGTCAACCAATCCACGTTGGGATGACATGAGGCTGGGCTGTGTGTAATCACCCTGCATGGTTCCTTGCTCTATGTCCTCGCGCTCCACCTGCAATGCATCCTCTTTCATTGTGAGCAGAGAGCTTTTCAGAATGCAGAGAAGCAGGATGTTGACGTTAATTATGGCATCATTGACGCTCACCATCTTGGTGGACTCGATGATACAGATGTCTGACATCCATGTCCACTCCTGAGGTCTTATCTGTGGAGTATGAACTGTATAACGACATCCTTGTTGATGCTGGTAGACAACAACTGCCCTCTTCTGCTCACAAATCCTTTCCAACATACAGTATGCTGTGTAGAGTTCCAGCGCTTGGGGATACCAGTCGGTGAGCAGGAAGCTGTAAACGCTGCTGAAGCAGGGCAAGGGTGGCTGAAGCTGTAGCTGACTTTCTAAAATGGGCACACAGTCGGCGTATTTTCACTAGCAGGTCTGGCAGCTCCGGGTAGGTTTTGAGAAAGCGCTGAACCATGAGGTTAAGCACATGGGCCAGGCATGGCTCATGTGTGAGATCGCTTTGCCTGAGAGCCGCCACCTCTTGTGACACGTTCACACCATCTCCTTCGTGTGACTGTGACTGCTCAAATATTTGGGCATCGCTACATGGAATCTCATCTTGCCCCGCTTCAAGAGGACCGGGAAAGAGACATGAATCGATAAATGGAATAGTGAACAGCACTTCGGAGTCTCAAAGTGTTGGATCAGTTGTCTCAGGGCACTCAGCATGGTGGGAGGAAGGATGATCAGGGTGAAGAATATGCGGTCCAGAGTTACGGCTACTCAGACTTGACCATGTGGAAGAGAGGGTGCTGGTGGTGGTGACAAAGTGACTGGAAGTATTATCCGCCATCCAACCAACTACCTTTTCACGCTGCTCTGGTTTCAAGAGTGCTGTTCTGCCATGCCCTATGAGTTCTGAGAGGAATCTGTTGTGAGAAGATGTGGGTGTTTGTTGTGGCCCACTTTCAGCTTGCCCACGGCCTCGACCTCTGCATGCACCATCACCATCACGTCCACTTCCCCGTCCCTTGCCATGCGCCTTGTCATTTTAATAAAAAAGTGAATGCAAGCCTCGACTCTAATCTAATGACACAATTTATAGGCCACAGATAGATGAGGTGTGTCACAGGGATATCAGACTGTTCAATATGTGGCCGGTATTTTTTAATTTTTTACCCCAAAATAGTCTTTTGAGCTAGGATAACACACAGCAAAAAAAGGTAACGGGAAGCCTCAAAAGCACACTTTGTAGCCCACAGATAGATGAGGCATGTCACAGAGATGACAGACTGTTCAATATGTGGCTGGTATTTTTTTTATTTTTTACCCCAAGAGAGTGTATACTAGACCTAGGGTAGCAGACAGCCAAAAAAGTGGAATGTAAGCCTGAAAAGCATCTATTTGTAGAGCACAGATAGACCAGGCATCTGACGGAGATAACAGACTGTTCAATATGTGGCCTGGAGTTTTTTTTATTTTTTTCACCTCAAAATACTGTATAGACCTCGGGTAGCAAAGAGCCAAAAAAAAGTGGAAGTTAGGCCTGAAGGTAGACCAGGTGTCTGACGGAGATAACAGAATGATCAATATGTGGCCTGGAATTTTTTAAAAAATTTTTTACCCCAAAATACTGTATAGACATAGGGTAGCAGACAGCCAAAAAATGGAATGTAGGCCTTAAAAGCAACTATTTGTAGAGCACAGATACACCAGGCATCTGATGGAGATAACAGACTGTTCAATATGTGGCCTGGAGTTTTTTTTATTTTTTTTACCCCAAACTACTGTATAGACCTAGGATAGCAGACAGCCAAAAAATTGGAATGTAGGCCTGAAAAGCAACTACCATATTTGTAGAGCACAGATACACCAGGCATCTGACGGAGATAACATGCTGTTCAATAAGTGACCTGGATTTTTTTTACCCCAAAATACTGTACAGACTTGTGGTAGCAGAAAGCCAAAAAAAGTGGAAGTTAGGCCTGAAAAGCAACTATTTGTAGAGCACAGATACACCAGGCGTCTGACGGAGATAACAGAATGTTCAAAATGTGGCCTGGAGTTTGATTAATTTTTTTTTACCCAAAAATACTGTATAGACCTAGGGTAGCAGACAGGCAAAAAAAAGTGTAAGGTAGGCCTGAAAAGCATCTATTTGTAGATCACAGATACACCAGTTATCTGACGGAGATAACAGACTGTTCAATATGTGGCCTGAAGTTTTTTTTAATTTTTTTTTACCCCAAAATACTGTATAGACCTGAGGTAGCAAAGAGCCAAAAAAGTGGAAGTTAGGCCTGAAAAGCAACTATTTGTAGATCACAGATACACAAGTTATCTGACGGAGATAACAGACTGTTCAATATGTGGCCTGAAGTTTTTTTTAATTTTTTTTTTTACCCCAAAATACTGTATAGACCTGAGGTAGCAAAGAGCCAAAAAAGTGGACGTTAGGCCTGAAAAGCAACTATTTGTAGAGCACAGATACACCAAGCATCTGATGGAAATAGCAGAATGTTCAATATGAGGCCTGGAGTTTTTTTATTTTATTTTTACCCCAAAATACTGTATAAACCTAGGGTAACAGACAGCAAAAACAGTGGAATATAAACCAGAAATGCCACAATTTGTAGACCACAGGTAGATCTGGCATCTGACAGAGATAGAACTCTGTTAAATATGTGGCCTGGATTATTTTTGGCCCACCAAAATTGTGTCAATAAGTAGGCTATGACACTAAAAAAATTGTTGGAGTACTAAAATTGTAAAATATTTAGCGCAATGCTATGCGATGTGTGTGGCGTACAAAACACAGTGATAAATATAAGAACTGTAGCTAAATATTTTTTGGCCAGCTAAAGATTTTTTGGTCATCAAAATGGTGCCCATAAATGTTGTAAGACACTCCAAAAAATACTACAGTACCAAAAGAAAAGGCCAGAATTTTCTGTGCACTCAGATGTGATGCCTGGGACATAAAAGCCATTTTAAATTGCTAGATTTTCACACTGTTTTATTAAAATGACCTGGCTGTAGTCTGCAGTGTGACCAAGCAAATAAATGTAGAAAAAAAAGGGGGGCGCTGGATTGCTTTAAAATAAAAATAGCAGGATTCAGGTGCAAAAACAAAATTAATCCTAGCCACGGATACCTGCAGCTAGATATATATATAAAATAGGCAGCAGCAGACAGTAATGGACCCTTTTGATGTATGCAGTGAGATCTATATACTCACATACAGTGCCTGCATGCCTTGCACTTATGTGGATATGTGCACATAGACTCTCCTATCTACCTAGCACTGCAATCTATATACCCCCTAATTAACCTTAAAAAGGACTTTTGGTTTAGCTGGATTTGTGGATTGAACAATGGTAGACCCATACTAACTAATAAAAGCACAAACCTGTCCCTATCTCAGCAGCAGCTCTCCCTACACTATCTGATTCCGGAGCTGAATGCTCCGAGCAGTGCGGCATCCGGTCTCTCATAGACCTGACAACACAACAAAGATGGCTGCGGCTTTACAGTGCATGTCAGACAATCCCTGCATGTTCACTGGCGCTCTAAAGACCTCCAAAAATGCAGGGTGGAGACTCGAACTCCGCCGAATAATCCCAGAAATGCTCAGTGCTTGCTGAGTACAGTGATACTCGGGAGAGTAACGAGTAGTGGTGAGCATGTTTGCTCATCACTAATTACCACCTTCCCCATTTACACCTTGAACACCAAACCTAACTCCCCTTCCACCACGGCTTCGTTTTTTCCCAGTCATGTTGCTCAGATAGTGTGGTAGGAACAAAGTATTAACAACAAAAAATTAGATATTTAACTCTGCACCACCTCTGCAAACTGCTGACTTTCAGCGACAGTGAATTCCAAGTTGAAATATGGTATGCTGTATCGTGTTAGTCACAGAAAAAAAATTGTTTGAGTGTGGCTGAGGCCTGTATGACAAAGAAGTTATGCTCCAAACAATTTGTAAGTCAGGTCCCTTACTGTATGACACTAGGAACAAAATATTTTTTTGTGGCCTCTGGATCAGGCCTCTATAACACACTAGATACTACAAACTATTTTAAAGTCAGGTCCCTTACTATATGACGTTAATAACAAGAAATTTTTGAGGCCTTTGGATCAGGACTCTACAGCTTAATTTATACCCAACCAAATGACAAAGTGTGATACGGCGGGTTGTCTAACTTTTTGCAACAGAAAAATTATAATTTTTTTTAATGTGCCTTACATCTGCAGACAGGTTCATATCACCACAGTACTAAATGACAAGGTGGGATACAGCAGGCTGTTTCACATTTAGCATGTGAAAAATATCAATTAGAATGCTATAATTGTGCATGGAACACAATAGAAGCAGTGCACTTATAGGATATATGCCCTGCTGGCTTTGTCTGTGGACCTCAGTAATGACGAAAAAAATGCTGAAAGGTAAATTTAACAGCCACTCTGCACACTAGCTAGCTACACTATCTGACTGATATACAACCACCTTGCTAACTATCTAAAATGCAGATATTGCAGGTTTTTTCACATTTAGATAGTGAAAAAAAATTAATTAGAATGCTATACTCGTGCATGGAGCACAATAGAAGCAGTGCACAACACGTGCCCTGCTGGCTTTCTTTGTGAACCTCAGTAATGTCCAAGAAAGAAAAAATTGTGGGAAGGTAAATTTTACAGGCACACTGGACACTATCTAGCTACACTTTCTGACTGATATACAACTGCCTAACTAACTAGCTAAAATCTTGCTGTTAACAGTGTCAGGAGCAGCCTCTCTGCGCTGTTACAGTGTCAAAATGGTGCTAAAACAAGATGTCCGCTCTTTATATGGAGAGGGACATGCGATTTCAGCAGCCAATGACACAAGCCATGGTGTCAGAACATTGTGGGTGTTTCCTGCGCACTGATTGGCTAGCCGCAATGTGCACACATGAAGTTAGGGAAAAAAATGACTGCTGTGTTGTGCTTACAAGAACGCCGCATCTCTGAGCTCTGCAAACCCCCTCCCCTCATCAAACACGTGCCAGACACTCATGATACACCACCATTATCATTGCTAAAGTGCTGAAATAGTGTTGTGGCAGCACAAAAAATTTTTCCCGCACTTTTACCGAATGTTACCGATTTTTCCTGATTTTATAAACTTTTGCTTGTGTTTCCAATCACGAATCCGAATGTGCCATTTTTGTGCCAAATTTAGGTTTGACAATCATTTTCCGAACAAATTCGCTCATCACTAGTCAAGAACTACAGGAAATGTCCGACCTCTGTAATTGCAAACAAAGAGACAAAGATTTCTGCACCAAATATTAAGTTCTGTTTTTCTATTGTATCAAATACTTATTACATGCAATAAAATGTAATTTAATTATGTAAAAATCAAACAATGTGATTTTCTAGATTTTTTTAAGATTCTGTCTCACAGTTGAAGTGTAGCTATGATAAAAATTGCAGACCTTTACATTCTTTGTAGGTGGGAAAAAATGCATAATCGGCAGAGTATCAAATACTTATTTTCCCCACTTTATATAAATATAAACCAAACAAAACCTGCATGATAGAGGAAGCGAATCCCCAATATAAATGATATAACACTTTATTTATTCAAGAAAATACAATAAACACACAGGATGAAAAGAGAAAAAAAATTAGAATTGCTAAGTCTTTCAGAAATATACAAAAGTTCTTTCTGGAAAAAAATATGCCCATAAAGTGCCTTAACAACACATACAGAAGAATGCACTGTAAAGAATGAACAAAATGATGCTAATATATGAATCAAACAAAAGAAGGAGAAATCTGATAGTCATACTGAAAAGTGCAAGTGCAAAACAGTGGATGAGTTAATGAAAGAGCCAAATGATCAAAAATAAAGCATTGTGCCTAATATTGATCCTTATATCATAATGAATTAATGGTACCAAGTGGTCGATACATGAGGTGTGGAAGTAAAGTGCGTTAAAGCATAAAAAATTACTTGTATTCCAAAACTGTTTGGTCATAAAAATACAAATAAAGTACTGTACCTAATATTGCTTCTCATACTTAGTAAATTAATAGAACTGAGTGGTTATTAAATAAGGTATGATAATAAAGTGCATACAGGCAAAGCTCAATTAGCTATGTGTTAAAGCTTTTTGGCCACAGAGAAAGAAAATAAAATGCAAATACTTGCTCATTATGTCAGTGAAAGTTCATAGGACCAGGTAGCATTCAAAGACTGAAGACACATGAAAAGCACATACAAAATTATCAGGCATATCCAAACAAATGTGTAAGAAGAAAAAAAACAATGCATGAATAAATTAAAACACATCAATCACAAAATATCGCCTGTAAACAAAGAAATAAGATATAACTAGCTGAAGAGCCCGGTGCTGCTCGGGCATAGTAAGTAACTATGGTTAGTTATAACAAACTATAATGATTATATCTCTATATATAAAGCTGAGTGTAGTTCCCTGCCCACTCCACATAGTCACATTCACTATAATATCCCACATCATCCCGTCAGCAAGAGCTACCGGACTACTACCTCTAATATCCCACATCATCCCATCATCCAGAGCCACCGGACAAGTACCACTAATATCCCACATCATCCCGTCACAGCCGCTGGACTACTACCCCTAATGTCCCACATCGTCCCGTCAGCCAGAGCCACCGAACAACTACCACTAATATCCCACATCATCCCTTCACAGCGGCTGGACTACTGTGGTGCCCCGGAGGATTCAATTGCCACAGAGGTACTGCACCTCCTCCTGAGGTGTGGTACCCACCATCCAGGTGAGTTGGAGGCTCCTGACCACATTCCAACACTTGCATCCCACACAACACAGTAGTTCAGCAAAGCCACATTGCGGCTCCCTGCTTGGAGTGTAGCAGAGCACCTTTGGTGGCTCCCTGCTTGGAACACGAAACGTGCTGGGAGGCGGGTGGAGTTAGAATACATAAAGAGCGGGAAGGTTTAGGATTTCAGTCAGTTAAAGTCAGAGAGTCAGTGAGTTGAGTCAGAGGGAGTGAGGAAAGAAGATCCCTGGAAGAGAGATGGAGGAAGGAGGTGCTGCAGCAGATCTCAGTGATCTGGGTCTGCTGCCACGGGAAAGGAAAGAAGGAGAAAGACTTTGAACAGAAACCTGATCTTCCATAAGAAGGAAAGACAAGTACGGAACGTAGGAGATAAAGGGAACAGAGAGGACATGGATTAGGAGAGAACCCTGCCTAGAAGTTCTAAGCGCAAGGCCGGGGCGCGGTCCCCGAGGTTGTATGGATACTAATGGTCCTGCAGCAGACATCGGTGGAGTAGCGAGCTGTAAATGCTACTCCCATCTACTCCCATCTAAGACTTGAGGGCACAACAGCAACTTGGATAGTGAGCCGGGACTCAGGAGAGAGGAGTCCCCGAAGCAGGCTACAGCTGTCTGCCGTACAAGTAAGGTTCTTGAGAACATCTGTCAGGAGGAACTCCAGTGTAACTCAGTGTACTTTGGATCTACAGGCCATGGTGTCGTCCAATTATTCCTGCGCCAACACACCCCATACCACTACATCTGGGTACCAGCATCCACACTGCCTGCGCCTCTCCTCTGCCCCTACATCTACACTGCCCTGGGACTACAGCTCCGCCTGTGGGGAGCTTCACCATCTTGGCTGCAACACACCTTCAGTCCCAGCGGATCTGCATGCAGCGTCGGCTCAACATCTCACTTGCCGAACACCACAGGTGGCGTCACAAACTATTCCATTAACTACATTCCACCATTCAATTCCCCCACTTATTACTTGGGCGCCCAGGGCCACGGACCGGGTCACTGCTGCTGTGACACATCCCGCTGACACCGGCCCGGTACCGAGTACCCCACAGCCCTGGGTGCGAGGGCAACCCAATTTTGGTGTCACGAACAGGATGACGAGACTCGATGCCATCGGGTTCTGTGTGCCTAAGACAAAGTTTTTGAAAATGTGTAGAAGACCCAATTTAATAGATTGCAAAATGAATGGTAAAAATGGCAGCTGGCGCAGTGAAGAAGGGTGTGACAACATGGGAGGTCCTAAGAAAAGACAGCGAACAGTCCTGGGCCTCCCCTGCCTGAATTATTATGCAACGGTGACATGGCCCCCCCTGAGGGGTTCGTATACTGGCTTGGTATGAAGGAGCTGGAATAAGACGCCGCTCCAAGAAGGAGGAGCGGAAGCCAGTGGTGGGAAAGGGGCCGAGGCAGGAAGAAGAACACCAGAACACCATCTTGGAAAGAGACGGGAGGAGGCCTGCGAAGCGCAAGGAGGTCATGCTGGATCTCCCTGGCGCCATGGCTGAAGGCTCCAACCCAATGTCCGAGATGAACCGCCAGCAGCTGGAGGACAAGATAGCCTAGCTGATGCGTCACCTGCAACTGAGGCAAGAAGCGCTATGGACTTTGAACCTGCAGCATGCCCAGGAGGGGCCTACACCTGCGGTACCCGCAATACCGGTACCCGCCGCTGCTACTCCAGATTCTTTCCAGACAGGCTCCGTGGAGCCTGTGACCGCTGCCATACCACCGGCAGCGCATATCGTTCCCTCTCTGCTGCCACCACCAGAGGAGTTGTACCAAGCCCTGGGAGCCGAAGCGGAGGAGGAAGAGCCCCCGTCCGGACCTGATGCAGCCGTGCAGGTCCTTCCAGAGACCCCCGCGGACCCAGAGCCACCATTAGCTCCGCCGCCGTCCCCGGCATCCTGCCAAACAGCACCCATGGCCACCATGCCTGCACTGGAGCAGAGACCACACCGCCGGGAGGCTCCAGGTACGTCTGATGCCCCTACACCTGGGAAGGCCCTGAGGTGTACCGCGGTCGCAGCGGAAGGCCAGGTCCTGTTAGATCTGGTCTGGGACCGGGATATCAGTCCCCTTGGGAAAACACCGGAGCCCCTAATGATGGTGCAGCGGTACCCGATGAGCCGGGATAGGTCTCGGGAAGAACAGGAGGAGGAGGAAAATTGGGCTAATTGCCAAGCGACCATACGCCAGCTGGCATCTGAGCATCAGGCGAGGGAACAGTGCCAGTTGGCTGTGCTGGGCCCTGACTTGGACCGGAAAGAGCAGGTCCGTGCCGGTCGTTACGGTCCCCGGGACTCAGCAGGTTCGGGGCACGTGTTAAACGTGAACCACGAGAGGGGTTCGGCTTCATCCATGACCCCAGCCGAATCTCCGATCTATTCTTCAATCAGTGGGATGTGGAGTCACACCAGAGAAAGGGGCACCCTGCCAGGAACCTACACCCGGGAGATCATTTGATGTTTACCAGACATGAGGGATTGAGAGGCTGGTATGCGATGAATATCAGAAGGGTCCCGGAGGATCTCATCAAGTCCTGCAGGCAGAAACTGACTACTACCCCTCCAGCCGCAGTCATCAAGCAAACATTGTTTGTGCCTACCCCCATGTGTCAAGCTGGATCAACACCAGTCTTGCAGACAATTTTCACCCCAATGGAAGCGGATTACCTACGGACCGTCAATGCATTTTTCTCCCATGGAAACATTCCTAATCACCAGTTTCCAGAAACTCCAGGAGGAGACCACCATTAGCAATCTCAAGAAAAAGAAAAATAAATAACTCTCGTTACCCCGGAGGGTATTTGCACCATTGTGCCTTTTGTTTTCCTATCATGGTTTAGTTTTGTTTTTCCCAGTTATTGCCCAGTTTTTGATTGGCAGCTTTCACATTGAACTGCAGAGATCATGAACGCTGAATGGTCCTGAACTGTAATTGTAAAAAGTTTGCACCTCTTTAGGTGCTCTCTTTTGGTTTTACATAGGCCTTCTTTCGAAGATAAGGACTACCTCATCTGGAGCATGGCTCCAACTAAAGAACACTGCAAGAGATCCCGGCTGGGAGCGGTGTCCAGCACTTAGAAGAATTATCTCATCTTAAGGACATTTCCAGACCCGTGTCTACTCTTTGCACTTATTGATAATGGTTAACATATTTTTGAAACAGAAAGCTAGAAAATGAAAATGTTTTAATGACAGATTTTATAGAGTATAACTGAGAAAAGAAATATAGTGAATGCTTTAATTAGTAAAAGGTATACTAAAGAAATTTTGAAGTACAATTGCCTTGAAATGTGAATAAAGAATTGAGTTTACAGGTGATGAACCAGACACTAGCGGTTGTCATATAGGAAAGTAGAGAATATGCAAGGTAACAGAAAGAAATTGTGTTGCTAGAAAATGTGAATTGATATTGAGTTGCTTCAATAGCCCTTTAAATTAGGTAGCATAACTTGGAATTTAGATAGCTAGTTAAAACTGTTTGCAATGTTCAAGAAAAGTGCCTCTCACATTGAGAAGTTTAGTATAGGAAATGTTTATTCAGCATTATAAAACTTTTGTATGTTCCTATGTTGTTGACTCTGTTTGACTTGCAGCCCGCACACATGCTGTGTTTACCAGGGGTGAATGTGGCGCCCCTGAGGATTCAGTTGCCACAGAGGTACTGCACCTCCTCCTGAGGTGTGGCACCCCACCATCCAGGTGAGTTGGAGGCTTCTGACCACATTCCAACACTTGCATCCCACACAACACAGTAGTTCAGCAAAGCCACATTGCGGCTCCCTGCTTGGAGTGTAGCAGAGCACCTTTGGTGGCTCCCTGCTTGGAACACGAAACGTGCTGGGAGGCGGGTGGAGTTAGAGTACATAAAGAGCGGGAAGGTTTAGGATTCCAGTCAGCTAAAGTCAGAGAGTCAGAGAGTTGAGTCAGAGGGAGCGAGGAGAGAAGATCCCTGGAAGAGGGATGGAGGAAGGAGGTGCTGCAGCAGATCTCAGTGATCTGGGTCTGCTGGCACGGGAAAGGAGAGAAGGAGAAAGACTTTGAACAGAAACCTGATCTTCCATAAGAAGGAAAGACAAGTACGGAACGTAGGAGAAAAAGGGAACAGAGAGGACGTGGATTAGGAGAGAACCCTGCCTAAAAGTTCCAAGCGCAAGGCCGGGGCCCGATCCCCGAGGTTGTATGGATACTAATGGTCCTGCAGCAGACATCGGTGGAGTAGTGAGCTGTAAATGCACTACTCCCATCTAAGACTTGAGGGCACAACAGCAACTTGGATAGTGAGCTGGGACTCAGGAGAGAGGAGTCCCCGAAGCAGGCTGCAGCTGTCTGCCGCACAAGTAAGGTTCTTGAGAACATCAGTCAGGAGGAACTCCAGTGTAACTCAGTACTAGGAGTACTTCACTTAAAGGCGCTATAAGAGGAGACGTTCAGGAAGGTACATGTTGGCGGAGTGTTGGAAGGGAGCATTCCATCTGATCTGGAAGTTGACTGAGTCGCTGACCCGGAGGACACGGCACGGAGGCAGGCATCTGTGTGTACTACAGACTGTGAGTAAAGCTTTGGAACTACAGGCCCTGGTGTCATCCAATTATTCCTGCCCCAACACACCCCATACCACTACATCTGGGTACCAGCATCCACACTGCCTGCGCCTCTCCTCTGCCTCTACATCTACACTGCCCTGGGACTACAGCTCCGCCTGTGGGGAGCTTCACCATCTTGGCTGCAACACACCATCAGTCCCAGCGGATCTGCATGCAGCATCGGCTCAACATCTCACTTGCCGAACACCACAGGTGGCGTCACAAACTATTCCATTAACTACATTCCACCATTCAATTCTACCACTTATTACTTGGGTGCCCAGGGCCATGGACTGAGTCACTGCTGCTGTGACACATCCCGCTGACACCGGCCCGGTACCGAGTACCCCACAGCCCTGGGTGTGAGGGCGACCCACTACTACCCCTAATATCCCACATCATCCCGTCAGCCAGAGCCACCAAACTACTCCCCCTAATATCCCACATCATCCCGTCAGCCTGGGGTCAGAACCAGAGCACTGAGTGGAATGATCTTAACTTCCATACTGGGGATCCCTTTAAGAGAGGCCTGGGGTCAGAACCAGAGCACTGAGTTGATTTGCTCTAACTTCCATACCGGAGAGGGGGGGATTCATTTCTGTCATGTGCTCTCTTACTCCTTTCAGGGGGGCAGACAATGGCTGGGAGCTTATGTTCCCAGGGATGCTAGATTTCTCCCACCGTGTCAGTGTCTGCTGAGGTGTTGTCAAGTGGGAAAACTTGCTCATGTTAGGCGTCGGGTACCTGCAGCGGCTCAGCAGGAATCCAGAGCCTCACATTCTGTGGTCTCTCATTGTCTATCGACCACAGAGGAGATTGCTCAGCAGTCTCAGCGTCCCAGACGCTCTGCGAAGACCTGCTCTGTGGGTCTGGCTGTTGCTGCCACCTTTGGGTCAGCAATAGCGATGCAGGCTGCTTTGCAGCAAAACGCTCCAGAGGCTAAGTCCTCTCGTCATGCTACTGGGCATGCTGACAAGACGTTCTCCCATTGGAGATCGGGAGTCACATGCTCAGGTCCTTCTCCTGATCTCATTGGTCCATCTCAGAGATCTGGAAGGTCCCGGAAGCGCACGGCTATAAAAGGTCCACATGGCCGCTCGGCCATGCGCTAGTATAGACTCTAGTGGCTAACTGTGTGAATGATGATGGATGCATGTACCTGCGAATGACTCATTAAGATCCCCCTCCCTCTGATATTATGAGTGTGTATAGGGACTTAGGTTTAGAGTCAGTGCCAGCCAGTGGCAAGCTACAGCCACAATAGCATCCTCCACAGTGCTAGCATCCGACAGTGCGCCTGCTACCGGGCATTGTCTATTAGCGCCAGTGTCTGTTGCCGCTCTGCAGTCTGCAGCTCCTCTTGGCGTCCGCAGTTGCGACACCGCACACACGGTAGGTCTAGATGGACTCTGACCCTCTGCCTAGGGCCCAGCTCCTGTGACCATATATCGTGCATGCACTTATGTGAGACCTGTGAGTCCAACAGGCTCAGCATTTATATTAATTCCTTAGGTGTCTCTGTGAAGCTAACAGAGTATGCCCAGCGCACACCAGGTGACGATTAACCCGCGTGCAATATACCGCCACATAGCGCGTCTGCCATTATCTAGCAGCGGTTTAACACCTACTGCACGGTGGACCCCGAGCGGCGAACGCACTTTATTATTTATTTAGTGCATTCCGCCGTTCCTAACATTATACTAGCGCCCGGGTCTGCCTAGTAATGGCGGACCAGCAGCAGCTACTGCAGTACATTCGGCAGCTGGAGGGCATGTTGGCTACTCTCGAGAGTGCCACCTCAGCTGCAAAGTTTACTGAGGCTGCTCCACAGGCAGTCGCAGAGGCTGTCTCACGTGTGTCCACGTCCACGCCTGCGCCGACAGTTTCCCGCTTCCCATTACCTGATAAACTTTCTGGCGAAAGCGCCTCCTGCAGGGATTTCGTGAGCCAGTGCTCTATCCAGCTTGAGTTCTGGCCGCGCGATTCCCTACGGAACGGGCTAAGGTGGGGTTTATTGTTTCCCTTCTGTTGGGCAGGGCGTTGGAGTGGGCCACGCCACTGTGGGAGTATGGTGATCCAGAGGTTCGGACCGCTGCTCAGTTCTTAACATCCCTAAAGCAGGTCTTTTTGGGGCCACGGGTCACCCACGACACCTCTCTCCAGCTTCTAGCATTAACTCAGAGATCCCTCTCGGTCAGCCAGTACGCCGTCCATTTCCGGACACTGGCTTCCGAGCTGGAATGGTCTGATAAAACCCTCATCCCTGTGTTCTGGAGAGGTTTGGCGGAGCATGTTAAGTATGCTCTATCTACCAAAGAGGTTCCCGTAAGTCTGGAAGAGCTGATTGCCATTTCCACCCGCATCGATCTCCGTTTTTCAGAGCGCGGGCTGGAGCGTGCTCAATCTAGATGGAAGGTTAGCTTGGCTCCCAACCTCTTTGAACCTCTAGGACCACCCTAGCCAGAGAGCTTACCTCCAGAGCCCATGGAGGTGTCCCGCGCCGGTCTCAAGACGCATCCGGCACTAAGCTCCACATGCTGTTACCAGTGTCGACAGTCTGGTCACCCGGCTAACAGGTGTTCGCAGCACCCGAGAAAACAATCGCATCCACTGGTCATTGGTTGGGGTCTATTTGCTATGGAGACCTTCTTCCCCAAACCGGCGCTCCAAGGGACATTAGATAGCAGTGATTCCTCTTGGGAGGTACGGGTCATAGTGGATTCCGGGGCAGAAGGGAACTTTATGTCTTCGTCCTTCGCCCAACAGCATGCTATCCCGTTGGTACCACTTTCTCGCCCAGTGCCCATCAGGGTGGTCAACGGGGCAACCTTATCATCCCAGATTACCCACCAAACAGCACCCCCTAGGCTCTCAATTTCACCGTCTCACCGGGAGACGCTTTCCCTGCTCATTATGCCAGAGGGCATCGATCAGGTTCTCCTCGGGGTTCCCTGACTCCATTGCCATTCCCCTCATGTAGAGTGGTCCTCAGGGAGAATACTGGGATGGAGCAAAAACTGTGTGGGAAGGTGCATGGGGGGAAGCATCCAAGTTGCCTCTGTGGAGGTGCCTGCGGATCTTTCCACGCCCCCTACTGGAAGTCTGAAGACCATGGCCCCCGTCGTCCTCGAGTCAGTGCCGCCGGGCAAGACCTTTGTCCTGTCTCACTTACGGTCCATGGTTCTCGCGTGGGCACACGCATCTAGGGTGGGTGGTCACTTTGGCTACAAGCAGACCACAAAACTCCTGGCAAGGTCTTATTGGTGGATGCACAGGGCTCGGGACACTAAAAAATACATTCAGGCATGCGCCTCTTGTGCTCGGAGCAGCTCCTCTAAACAGAGGCCGGCTGGGTTACTGTATCCCTTGCCGGTGGCAGACCGGGCAGTGGAGGTTCGCAACAGTATGAGTCGCACCCCGCATGCCACTCAAGCCTCTAAAGTGAGAATGAAGATGCCCGCCGACACACATTGGCGCCCCGCTCCAACTTCTGCTCCTGGCAACTTAGCCATCCCTGACGCCTTCTTCTGGAGGGCTCAGGGAGGAGGGGGCCCTAGGAGGGGGTAATGTTAGGCGTCGGGTTCCTGCAGTGGCTCAGCAGGAATCCAGAGCCTCACATTCTGCGGTCTCTCATTGTCTAACGACCGCAGAGGAGATTGCTCTGCAGTCTCAGTGTCCCAGACGGTCTGCCCAGACCAGCTCTGTGGGTCTGGCTGTTGCTGCCACCTTTGGGTCAGCAATAGCGATGCAAGCTGCTTTGTGGAACACGAAACGTGCTGGGAGGCGGGTGGAGTTAGAGTACATAAAGAGCGGGAAGGTTTAGGATTCCAGTCAGCTAAAGTCAGAGAGTCAGTGAGTTGAGTCAGAGGGAGTGAGGAGAGAAGATCCCTGGAAGAGGGATGGAGGAAGGAGGTGCTGCAGCAGATCTCAGTGATCTGGGTCTGCTGGCACGGGAAAGGAGAGAATGAGTAAGACTTTGAACAGAAACCTGATCTTCCATAAGAAGGAAAGACAAGTACGGAACGTAGGAGAAAAAGGGAACAGAGAGGACGTGGATTAGGAGATAATCCTGCCTAAAAGTTCTAAGCGCAAGGCCGGGGCCCGATCCCCGAGGTTGTATGGATACTAATGGTCCTGCAGCAGACACCGGTGGAGTAGTGAGCTGTAAATGCACTACTCCCATCTAAGACTTGAGGGCACAACAGCAACTTGGATAGTGAGCCGGGACTCAGGAGAGAGGAGTCCCCGAAGCAGGCTGCAGCTGTCTGCCGCACAAGTAAGGTTCTTGAGAACATCTGTCAGGAGGAACTCCAGTGTAACTCAGTACTAGGAGTACTTCACTTAAAGGCGCTATAAGAGGAGACGTTCAGGAAGGTACATGTTGGCAGAGTGTTGGAAGGGAGCATTCCATCTGATCTGGAGGTTGACTGAGTCGCTGACCCGGAGGACACGCACGGAGGCAGGCATCTGTGTGTACTACAGACTGTGAGTAAAGCTTTGGAACTACAGGCCCTGGTGTCATCCAATTATTCCTGCCCCAACACACCCCGTACCACTACATCTGGGTACCAGCATCCACACTGCCTGCGCCTCTCCTCTGCCTCTACATCTACACTGCCCTGGGACTACAGCTCCGCCTGTGGGGAGCTTCACTATCTTGGCTGCAACACACCATCAGTCCCAGCGGATCTGCATGCAGCATCGGCTCAACATCTCACTTGCCGAACACCACAGGTGGCGTCACAAACTATTCCATTAACTACATTCCACCATTCAATTCTACCACTTATTACTTGGGTGCCTAGGGCCATGGACCGAGTCACTGCTGCTGTGACACATCCCGCTGACACTGGCCCGGTACCGAGTACCCCACAGCCCTGGGTGTGAGGGCGACCCACTACTACCCCTAATATCCCACATCATCCCGTCAGCCAGAGCCACCAAACTACTCCCCCTAATATCCCACATCATCCCGTCAGCCTGGGGTCAGAACCAGAGCACTGAGTGGAACGATCTTAACTTCCATACTGGGGATCCCTTTAAGAGAGGCCTGGGGTCAGAACCAGAGCACTGAGTGGATTTGCTCTAACTTCCATACCGGAGAGGGGGGGATTCATTTCTGTCATGTGCTCTCTTGCTCCTTTCAGGGGGGCAGACAATGGTTGGGAGCTTATGTTCCCAGGGATGCTAGATTTCTCCCACCATGTCAGTGTCTGCTGAGGTGTTGTCAAGTGGGAAAACTTGCTCATGTTAGGCGTCGGGTACCTGCAGCGGCTCAGCAGGAATCCAGAGCCTCACATTCTGTGGTCTCTCATTGTCTATCGACCGCAGAGGAGATTGCTCAGCAGTCTCAGCGTCCCAGACGCTCTGCGAAGACGTGCTCTGTGGGTCTGGCTGTTGCTGCCACCTTTGGGTCAGCAATAGCGATGCAGGCTGCTTTGCAGCAAAACGCTCCAGAGGCTAAGTCCTCTCGTCATGCTACTGGGCATGCTGACAAGACGATCTCCCATTGGAGATCGGGAGTCACATGCTCAGGTCCTTCTCCTGATCTCATTGGTCCATCTCAGAGATCTGGAAGGTCCCGGAAGCGCACGGCTATAAAAGGTCCACATGGCCGCTCGGCCATGCGCTAGTATAAACTCTGGTGGCTAACTGTGTGAATGATGATGGATGCATGTACCTGCGAATGACTCATTAAGATCCCCCTCCCTCTGATATTATGAGTGTGTATAGGGACTTAGGTTTAGAGTCAGTGCCAGCCAGTGGCAAGCTACAGCCACAATAGCATCCTCCACAGTGCTAGCATCCGACAGTGCGCCTGCTACCGGGCATTGTCTATTAGCGCCAGTGTCTGTTGCCGCTCTGCAGTCTGCAGCTCCTCTTGGCGTCCGCAGTTGCGACACCGCACACACGGTAGGTCTAGATGGACTCTGACCCTCTGCCTAGGGCCCAGCTCCTGTGACCATATATCGTGCATGCACTTATGTGAGACCTGTGAGTCCAACAGGCTCAGCATTTATATTAATTCCTTAGGTGTCTCTGTGAAGCTAACAGAGTATGCCCAGCGCACACCAGGTGACGATTAACCCGCGTGCAATATACCGCCACATAGCGCGTCTGCCATTATCTAGCAGCGGTTTAACACCTACTGCACGGTGGACCCCGAGCGGCGAACGCACTTTATTATTTATTTAGTGCATTCCGCCGTTCCTAACATTATACTAGCGCCCGGGTCTGCCTAGTAATGGCGGACCAGCAGCAGCTACTGCAGTACATTCGGCAGCTGGAGGGCATGTTGGCTACTCTCGAGAGTGCCACCTCAGCTGCAAAGTTTACTGAGGCTGCTCCACAGGCAGTCGCAGAGGCTGTCTCACGTGTGTCCACGTCCACGCCTGCGCCGACAGTTTCCCGCCTCCCGTTACCTGATAAACTTTCTGGCGAAAGCGCCTCCTGCAGGGGTTTCGTGAGCCAGTGCTCTATCCAGCTTGAGTTCTGGCCGCGCGATTCCCTACGGAACGGGCTAAGGTGGGGTTTATTGTTTCCTTTCTGTTGGGCAGAGCGTTGGAGTGGGCCACGCCACTGTGGGAGTATGGTGATCCAGAGGTTCGGACCGCTGCTCAGTTCTTAACATCCCTAAAGCAGGTCTTTTTGGGGCCACGGGTCACCCACGACACCTCTCTCCAGCTTCTAGAGTTAACTCAGGGATCCCTCTCGGTCAGCCAGTATGCCATCCATTTCCGGACACTGGCTTCCGAGCTGGAATGGTCTGATAAAACCCTCATCCCTGTGTTCTGGAGAGGTTTGGCGGAGCATGTTAAGTATGCTCTATCTACCAAAGAGGTTCCCGTAAGTCTGAAAGAGCTGATTGCCATTTCCACCTGCATCGATCTCCGTTTTTCAGAGCGCGGGCTGGAGCGTGCTCAATCCAGATGGAAGGTTAGCTTGGCTCCCAACCTCTTTGAACCTCTAGGACCACCCTAGCCGGAGAGCTTACCTCCAGAGCCCATGGAGGTGTATGTACCTGCAAATGGCTCATTAAGATCCCCTCCCTCTGATATTACGAGTGTGTATAGGGACTTAGGTTTAGAGTCAGCGCCAGCCAGTGGCAAGCTACAGCCACAATAGCATCCTCCACAGTGCTAGCGTCCGACAGTACGCCTGCTACCAGGCATTGTCGATTATCGGCAGTATCTGTCGCCGCACTGCAATCTGCAGCTCCTCTTGGCGTCCGCAGTTGCGACACCGCACACACGGTAGGTCTAGACGTACTCTGACCCTCTGCCTAGGGCCCAGCTCCTGTGACCATATATCGTGCATGCACTTATCTGAGACCTGTGAGTCCAACAGGCTCAGCATTTATGTTAATTCCTTAGGCATCTCTGTGAAGCTAACAGAGTACACCCAGCGCACACCGGGTGACGTTTAACCCTCGTGCAATATACCGCCACATAGCGCGTCTGCCATTATCTAGCAGCGGTTTAACACATACTGCACGGTAGACGCCGAGCGGCGAACGAACTTTATTATTTATTTATTTAGTGCGTTCCGCCGTTCCTAACAGCTCATAGCAACCAATCACAGCTAGGCTTCTTTTAACCAGCTCTGGTGAAATGAGAAATGCTTAGTGATTAGTTGCAAGGAAACCTGTTGCTCATAGCAACCAATCACAGCTCAGCTTCTTTTGAACAGCTCTGGCGAAATGAAAGATGCTTCGTGATTGGTTGGTGATACACACACACATACATTCAGTTTTATATATAGAGATAGTTAAAAATAAACCTAAACCGCAAAATAATCTATAAAGAGGATGATTAATGCTATAGTATTCAATATATCAATCCCAAAATATGGAATCTAAAGCAGTCTAGAGGAGTAACATAGTAACATAGTAACATAGTAATTAAGGTTGAAGGGAGACTTTAAGTCCATCTAGTTCAACCCATATCCTATCCTAACTTGCCCTAACATGTTGATCCAGAGGAAGGCAAAAAAAACCCATGTGGCAACAGTAAGCTTCACATTGGGGAAAAAAATTCCTTCCCGACTCCACATACGGCAATCAGACTAGCTCCCTGGATCAACGCAATATTAAGGAGACTAGTGTATATACCCTGTAATATTATACTTTTCAAGAAAGGCATCCAGTCCCTTCTTAAATTTTAGTAGTGAATCACTCATTACAACATCATATGGCAGAGAGTTCCATAGTCTCACTGCTCTTACAGTAAAGAATCCGCGTCTGTGAGTATGCTTAAACCTTCTTTCCTCCAGACGTAGAGGATGCCCCCTTGTCCCCGTCACAGGTCTAAGAGTAAAAAGATCATTAGAAAGGTCTTTGTATTGTCCCCACATATATTTATACATTGTAATAAGATCACCCCTAAGCCTTCGATTCTCCAAACTAAATAACCCCAAGTGTAATAACCTGTCTTGGTATTGCAGACCCCCTAGTTCCCTAATAACCTTGGTCGCTCTTCTCTGCACCCGCTCCAGTTCAGCTATGTCTTTCTTATACACCGGAGACCAGAACTGTACACAGTATTCTAAGTGTGGTCGCACTAGTGACTTATATAGAGGTAAAATTATGTTCTCCTCATGAGCATCTATACCTCTTTTAATGCATCCCATTATTTTATTTGCCTTTGCAGCAGCTGCTTGACTCTGGCCACTAAATGTGAGTTTGTCGTCCACCCATACACCCAGGTCTTTTTCAGTGACTGTTTTGCCCAGTGTTTTACAATTAAGCACATAATTATACAACTTGTTCGTTCTACCCAAGTGCATGACCTTACATTTATCCCCATTAAAGCTCATTTGCCATTTATCAGCCCAAGCTTCTAGTTTACATAAATCCTCCTGTAATATAAAATTGTCCTCCTCTGTATTAATTACCCTGCAGAGTTTAGTGTCATCTGCAAATATTGAAATTCTACTCTCTATGCCCCCTACAAGGTCATTAATAAATATGTTAAAAAGAAGCGGGCCCAAAACTGACCCCTGTGGTACCCCACTGCTAACCGTGACCCAGTCCGAGTGTGCTCCATTAATAACCACCCTTTGTTTCCTATCCCTGAGCCAGCTCTTAACCCACCTACACATATTTTCCCCTATCCCCATTGTTCTCATTTTATGTATCAACCTTTTGTGTGGCACCGTATCAAAAGCTTTTGAAAAGTCCATGTACACCACGTCCACTGCATTCCCTTGGTCCAGTCCGGAACTTACCTCTTCATAAAAGCTTATCAGATTAGTCTGACAGGAACGGTCTCTTGTAAACCCATGTTGATATTGGGTCAGAAGGTTATTCTTCTCCAGATACTCCAGTATAGTATCTCTTAGAAAACCCTCCAGGATTTTACCCACAGTTGAGGTTAAACTTACAGGCCTATAATTTCCAAGTTCATTTTTTGTCCCCTTTTTGAATATTGGCACCACATTTGCTATACGCCAGTCCTGTGGCACAGACCCTGTTATTATGGAATCTTTAAAGATTAAAAATAGTGGTCTATCAATGACTGTGCTTAATTCCTGCAGTACTCGGGGGTGTATCCCATCCGGGCCCGGGGATTTGTCAATTTTAGTGATTTGTAGACGCCGCCGTACTTCCTGCTGGGTTAAGCAGGTGACATTTAATGGAGAATTTTTATCCCTGATCATGTTATCCATCATGGGATTTTCTTGTGTAAATACTGTTGAAAAAAAGTCATTTAGCATATTGGCTTTTTCCTCATCCTCATCCACCATTTCACCCAGACTATTTTTAAGGGGACCAACACTATCATTTTTTAGCTTCTTACTATTTATGTAGTTAAAGAATATTTTGGGATTATTTTTACTTTCTCTGGCAATGAGTCTCTCTGTCTCAATCTTTGCTGTCTTGATTTGCTTTTTACAGAATTTATTTAATCTTCTGTATTTATTTAATGCCTCATCACTACCTACTTGCTTTAATTCTCTAAATGCTTTATTTTTATCTTTTATTGCGCTCCTTACAGCTCTATTTAGCCATAGTGGTTTCCTCCTATTTCTCGCATGTTTATTCCCATACGGTATATATTGTGCACAGATCCTATTCAGGATGCTAATAAACGTCTCCCATTTTCTTTGTGTATTTTTATGTCTCAGGATATCGTCCCAGTTAATTGCACCAAGATCATCTCTCATCCGTTGGAAATTTGCCTTCCTGAAGTTTAGTGTCCTTGTAACCCCTCTACTACACATCTTATTAAAGGATACATGAAAACTTATTAATTTGTGATCACTATTACCCAAGTGACCCCCAACCCTTACATTTGATATGCGGTCTGGCCTGTTGGATAATATTAGGTCTAGCAGTGCCCCCCCTCTTGTTGGGTCCTGAACCAGTTGTGAAAGGTAATGGTCTCTCATAGTAGTCAAAAACCTATTACCTTTGCTGGAACTGCAGGTTTCGGTTCCCCAATGTATTTCAGGGTAGTTGAAGTCCCCCATAATAATGACTTCTCCTTGAGTCGCTGCTTCATCTATTTGCTTTATGAGGATATTCTCTGTAGCTTCCATTATTTTTGGAGATTTATAACAAACCCCTATCAGTAATTTATTATTTTTCCCCCCTCCCCTTATCTCTACCCACAGGGACTCTACATTTTCATTAGATTCATATATATTATCACGAAGGATGGGTTTTAAGGATGATTTTACATATAAACACACGCCTCCCCCTCGCTTATTTGTACGGTCATTTCTGAACAGACTATAGCCCTGTAAATTAACTGCCCAGTCATGGCTCTCATCCAGCCATGTCTCAGATATCCCCACCATGTCATAATTATGTTCCAACAACATTAACTCCAATTCCTCCATTTTGTTGGCGAGACTTCTGGCATTAGTATACATGCACTTTAAGTATCTCTCTGTACCTCTATTCTTTCTTAAATTATTAACTGTTCTAACCCCACCCCCCATGCCACCCCCACCCCCAATGTCATTATTTGTGCCCAGGTCTCTATCTGCACTGTCTTCCCCTCCTATAAAAGGAATACCCTCCCCCCCCGTCCCTAGTTTAAACACTCCTCCAACCTTCTAGCCATTTTCTCCCCCAGCACAGCTGCACCCTCCCCATTGAGGTGCAGCCCATCCCTAGCGTAGAACCTGTAGCCAACTGAGAAGTCGGCCCAGTTCTGCAGGAACCCAAACCCCTCCTTCCTACACCAATTCCTGAGCCACTTATTAACCTCCCTAATCTCCCGTTGCCTCTCTGGCGTGGCACATGGTACAGGAAGTATTTCCGAAAATACCACCTTGGAGGTCCTTGCTTTAAGCTTACAGCCTAATTCCCTGAAATCATCTTTAAGGACCTTCCACCTACCTCTAACTTTGTCATTTGTGCCAATGTGCACCATGACCGCTGGATCCTCACCAGCCCCTCCCAGTAATCTGTCAACCCAATCAGCGATGTGTCGGACTCGAGCGCCAGGTAGGCAGCACACCGTTCGACGATCCCTGTCTTTGTGACAGATTGCCCTATCTGTTCCCCTAATAATTGAGTCTCCCACTACCAGAACCTGTCTGGCCTGCCCTGCTCTCCTTTTTCCCCCCTTACTGGAGTGCAAGTGAAGAAAACCACACATGTATCACTGATCAAGCCAGCTTCATCAGGGGATGGGAAATTAAAGACAAGGGAGTTGATTGATTATATATATATATATAGAGAGAGAGAGAATATTATTAAGACATAATAGGTCATCAGTAGTGTTGCAAATGCAGAATCCCAATAGGTCCTTGTCAAGGCAATCGCATCCAGCAGCAGCTGGATAAAGACTAGATTCCATAAACCAGCCATACCAGATTTCCACAGGGTATCGGAGAATGCTGGCATGAGATCCATCTGTACTGGTAAAATTTTAGAACTTGAACATGCTTAGTGAAGACCTGAATATGGTTATAGAATTTCAAAGTGGCAATGTTATGTAGAGGCTTTCACAAGGGAATGTTGCATCGGGCTATTCCTGGTGTTATGGTGTAGGATGGCATAATGTACAATAGCCAGACCCCTCTAGTTTTTATTACAGGTAACAGTAATTTTTATAATGATTAGATGGTGGAACCAGTGGTATGGCCAATTCAGCAACGTGTCCCAGGAGCAGTTTTTCTACAAACCAACACCAGGCCACATGTTGCTCATGCTACTGTGAGCAGCCTGTGTGGCCTAAACATGCTAACATGGTATACATCATCAAAAAACTTGTCTCCCAAGCACATCTGGGACCTCATTGGTTGGTAATTGTCACGCCCGCAGGTGGCGCACGTGGTTTGTGGACTCATTGTGCCACAGGGCCAGGCCTGACTAGGAAGCAGCATAGCTAAGCAGCTACTTGTTATTCACTGGTGCTCCTGATGGGCCTGCTATTGGCTGAGAGGCATCGTGCAGATGTACCCTGATACTAAATGCTTTCCAGCCATTCAATGGGACATTTTACTATGTACACACGCTGCCCCTTTAAGAACAGGGGAGCTGTTGTGAATTCACTTTCTGGCCTACCTCTGGTTACTAATGAAGGTTGTGGAGCTGGTTATATTGACAGAGGGGTCACGAGTTCTCTTTCTGGGCATCCTCTCGTGGTTACTGGAGGTAATGGAGCTGATCTGATAAACAGAGGCTTGCCACCTGATAATGAGGAGGACGATTGGAGATCTGGGGCTTCTGACTGGATTTAAAACAGCCGACTCCCTCTATCCCTGCTGGTGATTTTTTCCTGCCTCCTGAGGTCTTAAGGCCCCGTCACACTAAGCAACTTACCAGTGATCCCGACACCGATATCAAGGTGTCAGGATCGCTGGTAAGTCGCGATGTGATCGCTGGTGAGCTGTCACACAGACAGCTTCACCAGCGATCAGCACAGCGATGCCGAGCGTGCGGCATCGCTGGCCATCGCTGTAAAAAATAATAAAAAAAATTAAAAATATAGTTATTCTCACCTTCCGACGTCCTGTTCAGCCATCCTGCCTCTCTCCACGCTCCGGTCCCAGTGATCCTTTGCATGATTGACCGCGAGACTTTGTTATCCCTCGAGACCGTGACATCTCGCGGTCATTCATGCAAAGGATCACTGGGGCCGGAGCGTGGAGAGAGGCAAGATGATTGAACAGGACGTCGGAAGGTGAGAATAACTATATTTTTTATTTTTTTATTATTTTTTACAGCTGATCGTTGGTCTCCCGCCTGTCACACACAGCGATGCGTGCTGGCCAGCGGGAGACCAGCAACCAAAGAAATGTCCAGAGGTTTCTTCCAGCGATCAGCGATACCGGCAGGGGGGCCGCTCGCTGATCGCTGTCACACACAGCGATCTCGCTGGTGAGATCGCTGTTACGTCACAAAAGTTGTGACTCAGCAGCGATCTCGCTACCGAGATCGCTTAGTGAGACGGGGCCTTTAGTTTCCAGCTCAGTCCCTGCATGCTCAGCTAAGTGTTCTTTTGCTATTGTTCACATTTCATCTGGTTTTGTCTATTTCAGTTTTGTGTGGTCAGCCAGCGCTGGCTGGGGTTGTGCTAAATCTCTTTCCATATGTTACTGCTTGTGCCAGTTTGTTTTTGTCCCTTATTAGATTGGCCTCTTTTTGCTCTGCTTTCAGAATATGCCAGAGTGCTGATATAGTGGGCGAAGTCGTGCGACTTCAGTATTTTTCTATCAGATGTGTTGGACATTTTTTGCAGGGTTTTTTGCGTGATTGCAGACAGTGTCTTTCCTTTCCTGTCCTGTCTAGTTAGTGCGGGCCCCATCATTTGCTCAGTCTATTTTCCTACCTGCATTTGAGTTTTCATCTTGTCTCACCGACAATATATGTTTGGGGGCTATGTATTCCTTTTGGATCTGCTCTGGGGCAGTTTAGATTTCCCCTTTCTTGCTTTAGGCTTATTTAGCTCTCCGGCTGTGTCGAGGCGTCTAGGATCATCGTAGGTACGCTCCACGGCTACTGCTAGCTGTGTGGATAGGATAAGGGGTCTGCAATCCGCTTAGTTACCAACCTCTCTGGTTTTCTGTGGCTTAGCTTGGTCTTGCTTTCCTCTTCGGTGACCCAATCATAACAGGGAGCATTCGCATGCACACACTAGCCGTACTGCCAGGAAGTGTGGCGTGCACAAGCAGAAGACAAACCAGTTGAAGGTGACCAAGCCGCGGGCCGGAGAAGTGGGTATGCCAGCATCTCTGCGTGGAGTGGGAAGAACCATGCAGGAGGGCTGGCATTAGAATTACAGTAATGCAGAAGGAGCTGCCAGCAGTGGATCTTGATCATTTTGGCCAAATGCATAATGCAGAATATTACTCAGACAACCATTGATACATAATTGATAGCAGCCAAGATGTGTAAGTACGGGGATTCCTGTGCGTGGCTCTCAGACTGGATACTAAATATAATGAGATGTTTTTAAAATTTTGTTTCTATTTCTTCATCATTCGCATATCAGTATTATGGCTATCATCCTATGATTTCCATAATTTCACGATATTTCCTTTTTTGCTGTTGCGATTCCTTTGTTGAGGAGTGTATTTGTGACTGTTTTTTCTCATTGGTACCATTCTTACACATTAGTAGGCCTCCTTAGCCCTTGGGCACAAAAGCATGTGGTACCATTGTGTTATCTGTAGTCCTATTTATGGTATAGTAGAAGACTTTATTTTTATGTTCCATCTTTTGGTTTATTGCCAGTTTGTGGTTAGATTTATCCATTCGTGTTGGAAGGAAACCTTGTGTTTATCAGCGTGTGCTTCGTATCAGTACTTTGCTGTTGCCAGATATGCATATCTTCTGATTCTGCTTGTTTTTTTGTTTGGATGAGAAAATGCTGATTATTTATTCAGGTGCAACAACAATCATTTAATTCCAGATTTTCCCATACACTTGGAACATGCCAGTAACTTTAGGTCATAAAAAAAGAAATGTTACTGTCCCAGACATAACTGTTTAGTTAGCTTCTTCCTGCACAGCTGTAAATTCCCTCGAATAAATAGGTTTTTGTGTTTTATTAAGATTAACAGAACCATGACGTGGAGGAAGGATAACTGAAAATTGGCAAGCAGAGCAAATGTGTTTCATCCAGAGGAAAATGTTACTTAGCAACCATTCCATTAAATAAGTCACTAACAAAATCTGCATAGTAGCAGATAACAATCATATTGAAACTGATCAGGGCTAATTCAATTTGTGAAAGACTCAAGCCTAGAAGAGCAGGTCGGACAAGTTCAGCATTTTATTATAAAAGAATCGGTCAGAAAGGAATTACAAGACCAGAAGACGTATCCAAGGTTATCAGAAAAAGAGCAGAATGACTCTATAGCAGGGCCAAGACTAAAAGTAACTTGTCACCTTGGGTGTCCTCAAATGGGAGAGCCGCAATTTATGTTTTTCTAAAAAAAAATGGGTAAATCATTGTACGCCTTATATTCAAAGCAAAGAATAAATAATAATTAATATTAATCATAAAAATATATAAAAGTTTAAATCACCCCACTGCTCACAAGTTCAAAAATACAGTATATAGTTACATTGGTTGAAAAAAGACCTAGGTAGGTCCATCAAGTTCAATCTTTTTTTCAATGAAGAAAAAAATATTTGGTAAGGTCAATGTTACCACTCACAATCAATGCTTTAAAAATAAAACCCAAAAAGCAGTGGTGTAATGGTGGTTCCTTCACCATAGTAGTAAAGGGCAGTTGTTTGGCAGAAAGGTGGGGGGATGAGTGTGCAACACTGTGTCCAAAAAGGCATCAAAATTTTGGTGCAAATTTCTGGTACAAAGTATGCCAACTAATGGGTGGTGTACACTTAGGCTAAGTTCACACCAGGCTTTTTTTCAGTGTTATGTTCTGCAGCAAAACCTGATGTCTTGACAGGAAAGAAGCTACAGAAAAAAAAAGCATGTTTTCCTTGTATTTTCTTGCTTTTTTGGCATGCTGGATTTGTCTCTTGTGCATGCTGATAAAGTTTAGTGTTGAAAAAAAGTCCTATTCTATATTTTGCACAAAAAACACAGCAAAACATGATACCTGCATGTTTAGTGCATTGTTTCACCACCCATTCATTTCAATGGGTGAAAAACACTGAAAGAAGTGACATGCTCTATAGTGCAAAAAAACATGCAAAGCACAAAATCCTATTGACAAAAAACAAGGTGTGTGCATGAGATTCCTGAAATCTCTTAGACTTTGCTGGTACTGTAAAGTGCAGCTGAAAATTTGCATTGAAAAAAAAAAAAAAAACGCTGCAAAAACGCCCACTGTGACCTTATTCTTAAGATTTGCTTACATGAACTGACTGGCGGCCATGAATGACCACAGTACTGTGAATTAGAGTTGAGCGAAACCGGTTGGTCAAATTCAAAAGTAGCCGACTTTAGCTAAAGTCGGGTTTCTGAACTGAGAAAAGTAAGTTAATGTGTATGCACGATGTAAGTGCATATTAACACATGACCATTAACCAGAGAAAACAAAAAGCAAAAAACACAAATATCCTGAACTAAAAATAAAAAATATACTGCAAATAATACATAAAGGTAATAATAAGGGTATTTAGTAAACATAATTTTGATCAAAATAATGTACAAGCCATCCCGCCACGTCACGGCAACCCTTGTGGGACAGTCCCTACTCTAGTATTTAAAACCTTTTCACTTGCCAAGTGGCGTGAATGTGAATAAGGGTCGAGCGGCTGAACCACTTGTAACAGCTTAGGCCAGACTGGATGGCTTTCCCAGCTCAGAAAGAGGGCGGTCACACCCATATATGCACTGAATGCACAATGAAATGAATAAAAAACAAATCTGAACTGAGAAAAGTAAGTTAATGTGTATGCACAATGTAAGTGCATATTAACACATGACCATTAACCAGAGAAAACAAAAAGCAAAAAACACAAATATCCTGAACTAAAAGTAAAAAATATACTGCAAATAATACATAAAGGTAATAATAATAATAATAATAAGGTTATTTAGTAAACATAACTTTGATCAAAATAATGTACAAGCCATCCCACCACGTCACGGCAACCCTTGTGGGACAGTCCCTACTCTAGTATTTAAAACCTTTTCACTTGCCAAGTGGCGTGAATGTGAACAAGGGTCGAGCGGCTGAACCACTAGTAACAGTTTAGGCCAGACTGGATGGCTTTCCCAGCTCAGAAAGAGGGCGGTCACACCCATATATGCACTGAATGCACAATGAAATGAATAAAAAACAAATCTGAACTGAGAAAAGTAAGTTAATGTGTATGCACAATGTAAGTGCATATTAACACATGACCATTAACCAGAGAAAACAAAAAGCAAAAAACACAAATATCCTGAACTAAAAAGTAAAAAATGTATACTGCAAATAATGCATAAAGGTAATAATAATAAGGGTATTTAGTAAACATAATTTTGATCAAAATAATGTACAAGCCATCCCGCCACGTCACGGCAACCCTTGTGGGACAGTCCCTACTCTAGTATTTAAAACCTTTTCACTTGCCAAGTGGCGTGAATGTGAACAAGGGTCGAGCGGCTGAACCACTAGTAACAGTTTAGGCCAGACTGGATGGCTTTCCCAGCTCAGAAAGAGGGTGGTCACACCCATATATGCACTGAATGCACAATGAAATGAATAAAAAACAAATCTGAACTGAGAAAAGTAAGTTAATGTGTATGCACGATGTAAACCCAACCATAGCGTGAGGTCGGCCATGAGGTCGCCGATCAGAGCGCCAAAGTCGCGTTTCAAATAATGCTTCCAGCGCTTTTTCTTAGCCAATGAAGGTGGACGCACACTGTGGGCAACGCGATGACATGGGCAGCGGCCACCATCATCTTAGAGAAGGGCATTGAAGTGATTGGCTGGCTTTGTGTGGCGTCACAGTGGGTATAAAAGGCTGTGACCGCCAACCGCCATCTTACTTCTGCCGATCTTAGAATAGGGAGAGGTGCTGCTGCTGATTCTGAGCAGGGAGAGCGTTAGGCAGTGAACAAGAAAAAAAAAACTGCTTCTACTGATAGCGCTTTTCACTGTACAGTTAGTGTGCAGTGAAAGGGGAGGATTTTTGTTGTGTGCGGCAGCGCTGGTGGTGATTAGGCTGCCTTTTAAGGCTACCTGCTTGCTGCATTGCTGTGTGCACACTGCTGTTCAAACTGCTTTTTTCAAAGCACTCCAACTTTTATTATTTTGTCCTGGTGAGTTACTGAGCGTTCATTTTTTCACACACCGTATAGTGGTGTACGCTCCTCACATACTACCATGTACCGCCTTGTATCACGGACAAATAGAAGCTATCTGGGTGTGACTCTGGAAAAAAAAGCCGAGGAGTTTTTCTGATTTTCCAGACCTACACCTTAGGCTGGTTTCACATTAGCGCTTTTTAAGCGCACGCACGGCCGGGGGTAGCTCCGCCCCCGAGCCGGCTCTCTGCCCGGCGTGCCCACCCCTTGCTTGTAGCGCCGCGTCCTAGCGCACAGCGGCGCCTGCGATCGGCGCACCCTATCTTTAGCATAGGGTGCGCAGATCGTGCGCAGGCTGTGCACTAGTTGCGCTTTGACCTGCGCTGCGCACTTTTGACGGTGCGCCGTGCGCGCCAAAATCAAACTTTTCGGATTTTGGCGCGCACGGCGCACCGTCAAAAGTGCGCAGCGCAGGTCAAAGCGCAACTAGCGCACGGCCTGCGCACGATCTGCGCACCCTATGCTAAAGATAGGGTGCGCCGATCGCAGGCGCCGCTGTGCGCTAGGAGGCGGCGCTACAAGCAAGGGGCGGGCACGCCGGGCAGAGAGCCGGCTCGGGGGTGGAGCTACCCCCGGCCGTGCGTGCGCTTAAAAAGCGCTAATGTGAAACCAGCCTTAGAGTGCTGTCCGCTTTTCAAACAGTCTCGTATATCTGCTGTTTGATTACTGTCAAAACTAGACACAGACAGCGTGTGTCAGTCCATATACAAATAGACGGAGATTGACAATTTTCCATACAGACACCGTATAGAGCTGTCCGATTCTCAAACAGTATTGTATATCTGCCGTTCGCATTACAGTCACATCTATACAGAGTCAGCGCGTGTGTGTGTGTGACACTCCGTAAATACATATACGGAGATTGTTAGTTACAAAAAAAGTATACAGCTGTACACTTCTGATACAGTTCTGTATATCTGCTTGTTGGATTACGGTCCAATACATACTGTGAGAGCGTCTGTGACTAACAAAATATATACGTAGATTTAATTTTTTTTATACACCTTACACAGCTGGACGCTTCTCATACAGTACCATCTCTCTGCTGGTATTTTTGGTACATTTTCCCATACATGAGGAAGTATGGTGGAAGAGTCCGCGGACGTGGGCAGGGGGTCGCAGCTGGTACTGATTGTGGTGGTGCATCGGCTGGTTCTGGCAAAAGCACAATAGCAGCTAAGGCAGGAGGTGTTGAGCCTGCATCATCGTCTGGCCCAAGAAGGCCTGTAAGGTTGCCTTTTCTTGGAGTAGGAAAGCCGCTTTAAAAGCTGGAGCATCAGGAACAGGTTTTGTTGTACATTGCTGAAACAGCCACCAGCTCTATTGCCTCCTCTTCTGAACGTTCGAAACCTGCAAGCTCGGAGTCATCAGCGTAGGGTTCTGGTCAGGAAAAACACCTTTCCTTGTGTCCTTCACCCCCACCAAAAGTTAAGGATGCGGCAGCCCACACTTCAGATTACTCTATGGAGCTCTTTTCACATACTATGCCTGGGTTATCCAGTCAAATCCAGAATTCCCCAGTCCAAGATGAATCTGACATGGAGTGCACTGATGCACAGCCACTGCTAGATGATTCTGCTGGTACATCTACCCAGAACACTACATTGCCCTCTCAGTCTATTGAGCCAGAATCTGACCCCGATGAAACTCAGGTGCCCCTTCCCGCATACTATACCACCTTACACGGTGACACAGAGGAAGGTAAAGAGGAAGGTGCAGATGACTTTGAAGAGGAGGTGATGGATGACCCAGTTCTTGACCAGGATTGGCATCCATTGGGGAGGAGGGTGGCGCTGGCAATAGTTCAGATAAGGAGAAGGATCCGCAGCAGGCACTGACATCGCAGCAGCGGTTATCTGCCAGGCCCGTAGCTGTCCAAAAACGTGGAACAAAAACTAAAAGAGTTGCAGGACAGCTTGGCCAGATGGTCAACTTAGCACAGCCGTGCAAGGCCAGAAAATGTATACCATAGAAGGAAGAGTGCAGTGTGGCACTTCTTTGTCCAAAATCCTACTAATGACGCAAAGGTTACCTGTAAGAAATGCGGAAGGACCTTTAGCCGAGATAAACAACTCAGAAATTTGAATACCAGTTGCATGCTAAGACATTTAATCAACATGCACTTGCAAGCGTGGACGGACTACAAAACCTCAGGTAGCACATGTGCACCTGCTCTGACTGAAGGTAGCCAGCAACGCTCCATCGCTTCCCCCACTGTGAGACCACCGCCACCATTAAGCACACCACCAGCACTAAATGTGGAGGTGTCGTCGCAAGACCAAAGCAGTCAGGGAATCACAATGGTTTTGCAACACAACACTGAATCTAGGTCATCACCACCAATACCATCACCAACTCCCTATCACTCCGTCTGGTCCACCGCTACTTCCTCCATATGCAGCTCTCCAGTCCAGCTCACCCTACCAGAGACTATGAGTAGGACAAGAAAGTACTCATCCTCTCATCCGCGTACACTTTGAACGCCTACATTGCCAAACTAATCTCATTAGAGATGATGCCCTACCGTTTGCTTGAAAGCGAAGCTTTCCACGGCCTCATGGCCTATGGTGTTGTGAGTTCATTCTCTGGTTCACCAGTTGTGAGTTCTCCTTCCAGACTCCCTCTGGTGGTAACAGGAGGTAGTGAGGCTGATTTGATCGGTGGAGATCTGCCACCTGAGAATGAGGATGACGATTGGACCTCAGGAGTCTCAGATAGGATTTAAGACAGCCGACACCCTATTCAGTTGCTGGTGGTTCCTTCTGGCTTTTCAGCTCTTGGTTTTCAGCTCTGTTCCAGTCATCTAAAGCTAAGTTTTTCTGCTAATGTTCACACTTGATTTTGTTGGTCTATTCAATTTTTTGTGTGATCAGCCAGCCCCAGCTGGGGGCTGAGCTGAATTTCCACTCTTATTTATCAGTATTTTGCCAATTTGCTTTTTGTCCCTTACTAGTCTGGTCTCTTTTTGCTCTGTCTCAGAATATTTCAGAGTGCTGATATAGTGGGAGAAGTCTAGTGACTTCAGGGTTCATTTTGCTATCAGAAGTGTTGGACATTATTTTTGTAGGGTTTTTTGCAGGTTGCAGACAGTGTCTTTCCTTTCCTTTCCTTTCTAGTTAGTTTGGGCCCCATCGTTTGCTCAGCCTATTTTCCTGCCTGTGCTTTTGCCTTCATCTTGTTTCACCGTCAATACATGTGTGGGGGCTATCTATTCCTTTGGGGTCTCCTCTGGGGCAGTTAATTTTCCCCTTTTCATGCTTCAGGCTTATTTAGTCCTCCGGCTGTGACGAAGCGTCTAGGAACATCATAGGCACGCTCCACGGCTGCTGCTAGCTGTGTGGTAGGATCAGGGATCTGCAATCTGCATAGTTACCAACCTCTCTGGTTTTCTGTGACTTAGCTTGTTTTGCCTTTTTCTCCTCAGTGACCCATTCATAACACTACGCTGTCCCACGCTATGACCTACCCAGTCAGCACTTTTTTTCTCAAAAAGCCATTCCTGCCCTCCACCGGCATGTGAAAGACCGCATTGTCCATGCACTAAAACAGTCAGTGAGTGGAAAGGTGCACCCCACAACAGATGCATGGACCAGTAGGCATGGCCAGGGCCGTTACGTGCCCATCACTGCGCACTGGGTTAATGTGGTGGATGCAGGCTCCACTGGGGACAGCGGCGGAGGAACAGTGCTGCCTAGCCCACGGTATAGGAAACAGTTGGCTGTAGGCTTTCGATCCTCCTCCTCTATCAGCGAAAGCTCGTCCACAGAGCGCAGTCGCACGAGCACTCCATCCACAGCTGGCAGTGTTGCACATGCGGTGTCCCACTATTGAACACCTAGTGGTAAGCATCAGCAGACTGTGTTAAAGATGATGTCTTTGGGCGACAGACACACCGCGGAGGTACTGGCCGACTACTTGCAGCGACAAACTGAGTCATGGCTAGGCAGTCTACATCTTGAGGCAGGCAAGTAGTCAGTGATAACGGCTGTAATTTTGTGGCAGCCATAGCCCGTGCAAAACTCACACACAAACCTTGCCTGGCTCACAATTTGAACCTGATGGTGCAGTGCTTCCTTAATAATTATCCGGAGTTAACATCCTGTTAGGAATGGCAGAACGCACTAAATAAATTAAATAATAAAGTGCATTCGCCGCTCGGGGTCCACCATGCAGAAGGTGATATAACTGCTGCTAAGTAGTGACAGACGAGCAATATGGCGGAAATGCGCACGCGGGTTTAAGTCACCCAGGTGCGCTAAGCAATCTCTGTTTGCTCACAGAGATGCCAGCAGAGGTAAACACAAAAGGCTGAGCCTGTTAGTGTCACAGGTCTCAGGTAACTGCACACACGGTATCTGGTCACAGGAGCAAGACCCAAAGCAGAGGAACTGCATCCGTCTAGACCTACCATGCGTGCGGCGTCGCTACTGCGGACGCCAAAGAGGACTGCAACTGCAGCGTGGCGTAGGACACTGCCGCTAGTAGACAAAGCAAGATGAAGGCGCAATGTCGGACGCTAGCACTGTGGATGATGTAGTAGTGGCTTGAGGCTTGCCATGCGCTGGCGCTGACTCTAAGCTAAGTCCCTGTACACATTTGTAATATCAGAGGGAGGGGATCTTAATGAGTCAGTCACCAGAGTCATACATCATCATCATACACACAGTAGCAACTAGAGACTATACTAGCGCATGGTGGAATGGCCATGCGCGCCTTTTATAGCCGGGACCTTCGGGAAGCTTCCAGATCTCCGAGATGGACCAATGAGATCTGGAGCAGGACCTGGGCACATGACTCCCGATCTCCAATGGGAGATCGTCTCGTGAGCATGCCCAGTAGGAGGACAGTGAGACTTAGTCTCTGGAGAAATTTGCTGCAGAGCAATCTCCTCTGCGGTAGATAAACAGTAGGAGACCACAGAATGTGAGGCTCTGGATTCCTACAGAGCAGATGCAGAAACCAGGGGAAGAGTCCTGAGGAGATCATTTGCATATTACCAGTGCCTTCTGGGATAAGTGAAGAGTCTCCGCGAGCTCAACGATCACTGGGTTTTGGCCATTGCAGCTGAAAAGAGGAAATCGGAAAACCAGGGGAAGAGTCCTAAAGAGATCATTTGCATATTCCCAGTGCCTTCTGGGATAAGTAAAGAGTCTCCGCGAGCTCAACGATCACTGGGTTTTGGCCCCTTGCAGCTGAAAAGAGGAAATTGGAAAACCAGGGGAAGAGTCCTGAGGGGATCATTTGCATGTTCCCAGTGCCTTCTGGGATAAGTGAAGAGTCTCCGCGAGAACACCGATCACTGGGTCTTGGCTGTTGCAGCTGAAAAGAGGAAATCGGAAAACCGTGCGGCTGTCGGCGTGTGAATTTTGGCTCAACTTTCATCGTTTTTAGGAAATCTCCATATGGAAGAGGCCAGGAGCCATGTGGTGAGCTGCATTTCTTGCTACATATTCACAGGCTTACCAGTGGAAAAGCCAAACTTCACATGCCACAAATGCAAGCTTGAGTCCCAGTTGGAGGAAAAGTTGCAAAATCTCGAAGAGAGGTTAGCTACGTTGAAGATCATTAAGGAAGGTGAAGAGTTCTTAGACAGAGCAGAATTTTCTCTTCATGTTACAGAAAGAGAAGAAATTCGAAGTGCACCTGAAGAAACAGAGGAATGGAAACATGTGACCCAGAGAAGCAGGAGGATCAGGAGGCAGTCAGCACCCATACTTCTCAGGAACCAGTACCAGGCTCTCACACAGGAAAATGATGAAGACATACATCAGGATAAGACTTTGCCCACAAACAGCAACCTTGTACGCCTTCAGAGTCCTCCTGGATGGAGAAAGAAAAATGTTGTGAAGAAGAAACGGAGAGTGGTGGTCATGGGGGATTCCCTGTTGAGAGGAACAGAGGCCGCTATCTGCAGACCAGATATAACTTCAAGAGAAATGTGCTGTCTTACAGGTGCAAAAATTAAAGATGTGTCTGACAGGATATCAGGACTCTTCAGACCTACAGATGACTACCCATTCCTGCTACTACATGTGGGGACAAATTACATGGCAAGAAACGACCTGGAAACCATCTGCAGAGACTTTGAAAACTTAGGCAAGAAAGTGAAAGAACTGGGAGCGCAGGTGGTCTTCTCTTCCATCCTCCCAGTGGATGGCCATGGAACAAGGAGGTGGAATAAGATTCTGCAGGTGAACAACTGGCTACGTCGATGGTGCCATCAGCAACGATTTGGATTTCTGGATCACAGAGTGAATTACCTATATGATGGACTACTTGCTAGAGATGGGGTGCACCTTACGAAGACTGGAAAACATGTATTTGGAAGTCGCCTTGCTACACTTGTAAGGAGAGCTTTAAACTAGAACAACATGGGAAGGGAAGCAAAAGACCAGAAAAAGCCATACACCTGAAAAATGCTATTGAGAACTCTACTATGAGAAGTGGAAAGGAAGAACAAAGACAAAAGAATCTAATTAATACAAATATTGGAGAAAGAGAAACCAATCACAAACTAAAATGTTTCTATACTAATGCACAAAGCATGGGCAACAAACAAGGAGAATTGGAACTGCTAACACAGGAAAAGAAATATGATGTAATTGGAATCACTGAAACTTGGTGGGACAATACACATGATTGGAATACAAGACTAGAAGGATACAACTTGTTTGCAAGAAACAGACTTGATAAACGAGGAGGAGGTGTTGCATTGTATGTTAGAAATGCGTATATCTGCACAGAGATTGAAGCTTCAGAGACTGGGAGTTCTGTGGAAACTGTTTGGGTAAGAATACAAGGACAGAACAATGGAAAGGACACCATTATAGGCATTTACTACAGGCCGCCTGTGCAAGCTGAAGATATGGATGACCTCTTTATGCATCAAATGGCCAAGTTCTCCAAAAAATATGACATAGTTGTCATGGGAGATTTCAACTATCCAGACATTTGTTGGGAATCTCTCTCAGGCAAAACTAACAGGTCAATGAAATTCTTATCTTCTCTTGCTGACAACTTTATCTTCCAAAAGGTAGGGGAGAAAACGAGGGGAACTGCTACCTTGGATCTAATCCTTATAAACAGGGAGGAAATGGTTGAGGAGGTAAAAGTGGCTGGGACCCTAGGAGGTAGCGACCATGCTATTTTAGAATTTTGGATAACTAGAGGAGGAAGACCTGTGAAGACTCAGATGTCAAGGTTAGATTTCAGAAAGGCAGATTTTAAGGGATTCAGAAAGAGAATTGGAGGGATCCAATGGCTGGATATCCTTAAAGACAAAAATGTTCAGGAAGGATGGGAAATCTTGAAAAATGAAATTCTCAAAGCACATTTGTTAACAATTCCGAAAAGAGGGAAGAATAGAAAGCATTTAAGGAAACCAGGATGGATGAACACAGAACTTATGCACATGCTAAAAAGGAAGAAAAAAATGTTTATAAAATGGAAAGAGGGAGGCATATCTAAAGAAGAATATAATGCTGTCTGCAGAACCTGCAGGGCACAAATCAGATTACTAAAGCTGACAATGAATTGAGGCTTGCAAGAGATGTCAAAAGCAATAATAAAGGATTTTGGGGATATGTCAAAAGTAAAAGAAAAGTCAAAGATGTTATACGATTTTTACAGAATGAAAAAGATGAAATGGTAAGACAGGATGTTGAGAAGGCCGAACTTTTAAATTCCTATTTTGCATCTGTTTTCTCTCAGAAAGGAAATATAACATAAACTGTTCTTCACTGTCCTATTAAGGGAATAGAGGAATCCAGTATATCTCTAAACAGAAAGATAGTGAGGAAACACTTAACTAAACTAAATGAATTCAAGTCTCCAGGTCCAGATGAATTACACCCCAGAGTACTGAAGGAGATAGCAGAAGAAATTTTTAACCCCTCTCCATAATCTTTGAAAATTCTTGGAGAACAGGAGAAGTCCCAGAAGACTGGAGAAGAGCAAATGTTGTTCCTATCTTCAAAAAGGGGAAGAAGGTGTACCCAGGCAACTATAGGCCGGTGAGTCTGACTTCTATACCAGGAAAGATCTTTGAACAAATTATTAAACAACATGTATGTCAGTACCTGGATAAGAATGAAGTGATTAAACAGAGTCAGCATAGGTTTGTAACTAATAAGTCATGTCAGACTAACTTAATTTCCTTCTATGACGGAATCACTGATTGGGTGGATCAAGGAAATGCTGTAGATATAGTATATCTTGACTTCAGCAAAGCATTTGACAAAGTAACTCATACAATCCTTATTGAAAAAATGACTAAGTATGGAATGGACAAGGCAACTGTTAGGTGGATTCATAACTGGCTTAGTGATCGGACCCAAAGAGTGGTCGTAAATGGCTGCACATCCAGTTGGAAGAATGTCTCAAGTGGGGTACCACAGGGCTCTGTCCTGGGCCCTGTATTGTTCAACATCTTTATCAACGATTTAGATGAAGGAATTGAGGGTAAACTGATTAAATTTGCTGATGACATAAAGCTAGGAGGGATAACTAATACTAGAGAAGAGAGAGAGAGGATTCAAAAAGATTTAACTAAACTGGAGCAGTGGGCAGCAACTAACAGATTGGTTTTTAACAGGGAAAAATGCAAAGTACTACATCTGGGCAATAAAAATGAAAAAAGCATATACAGAATGGGAGGAATAGGGCTAAGCAACAGCACATGTGAAAAAGACTTGGGTATACTAATAGATCACAGACTGAATATGAGTCAACTGTGTGATGCAGCAGCAAAAAAGGCAAATGCAAGTCTAGGATGTATTAACAGAAGCATACAGTCTAGATCACGTGAAGTCATTATTTCCCTCTACTCCTCTTTGGTCAGACCTCATATGGAATATTGTGTCCAGTTTTGGGCACCACATTTTAAAAAAGACATCAACAAATTGGAGCAAGTTCAGAAAAGAGCGACCAGAATGGTGACCGGTCTGCAAACCCTGTCTTATGAGGAAAGGTTGCAGGATTTGGGAATGTTTAGTTTGCAAAAGAGAAGACTGAGAGGAGACTTAATAGCTGTCTACAAATATCTAAAGGGCTGTCACATTGTAGAAGGATCAGCTTTATTCTCATTTGCACAAGGAAAGACTAGAAGCAATGGGATGAAACTGAATGGGAGGAGACACAGATTAGATATTAGAAAAAACTTTTTGACAGAGTGATCAATGAGTGGAACAGGCTGCCACGAGAAGTGGTGAGTTCTCCTCCAATGGAAGTCTTCAAACAGAGGCTGGACAGACATCTGACTGGGATGATTTAGCGAATCCTGCTTTGAGCAGGGGGTTGGACCAGATGGCCCAGGAGGTCCCTTCCAACGCTACGATTCTAAACCTGATGCCTAACATTACCCCCCCTCTTAGGGCACCCTCCCCCTGAGCCCTCCAATCCACCACCTTGTGCCCATCAGAGGCATAGGCCTCAGACTCGTCCGAAGGCAAGTCTGATGTCCCGGCAGGTGACACAGATAACCGGGACCCGTGGAAGGCATCAGAGGCGGAAAAATCGCCAGGTTTAAGAAGGGACATGTGGGAGACAACGGGAGCGGTAAAACCGCCAGGAGCAGAAATTGAAGTGGAACGCCGCAGTGTGTCGGCGGGCATCTTCACTCTGTTTAAGGAGGCTATTCCGAGCACAAGAGGCGCATGCCCGAGTATATTTTTTAATGTCCCGAGCCCTGTGCGGCCACCAATAAGACCGTGCCAGGAGTTTTGTGGTCTGCATGTAGCCACAGTAACCACCCGCCCTGGACGCATGTGCCCACGCGAGAACCTTCGGCCGAAGGCGAGGGGGGACAAAGGTCTTGCCGGCGGCACGGAATTTGGCCATTGCAGTGCCCCGTTATTCTGGGGAACAGAGTGTTGACAGTGGTAACCGCTAGAGGAGCTTAGTGCTGGACGCGCCTCAAGACTGGCGCGAGACACCTTCATGGGCTCTGGGAGCGAACATTCTGGCTCGGGTGATTCCAGAGGTTCAAAGAGGTTGGGAGCCGGAGTAACCTTCCGTCTGGATTGAGCACGTTCCAGCCCGCGCTCCGAAAAATGGAGATCAATGTGGGTAGAAATGGCAATCAGCTCCTCCAGACTTGCAGGAACCTCTCTGGTAGATAGAGCAATATGGCGGAAATGCGAACGTGGGTTGTTAGTCACCCAGGTGCGCTAAGCAATCTGTTTGCTCACAGAGATGCCAGCAGAGGTAAACACAAAAGGCTGAGCCTGTTAGTGTCACAGGTCTCAGGTAACTGCACACACGGTATCTGGTCACAGGAGCGAGACCCAAAGCAGAGGAACTGCATCCGTCTAGACCTACCATGCGTGCTGCGTCGATACTGCGGACGCCAAAGAAGGCTGCAACTGCAGCGTGGCGAAGGACACTGCCGCTAATCGACAAAGCAAGGAGAAGGCGCAATGTCGGATGCTAGCACTGTTGATGATGTAGTAGTGGCTTGAGGCTTGCCACGCGCTGGCGCTGACTCAAAGCTAAGTCCCTGTACACATTCGTAATATCAGAGGAAGGGGATCTTAATGAGTCAGTCACCAGAATCATACATCTATCTTCATTCACACAGTAGCAACTAGAGACTATACTAGCGGAACGGCCATGCGTGCCTTTTATAGCCGGGACCTTCCGGAAGCTTCCAGATCTCCGAGATGGACCAATGAAATCTGGAGCAGGACTTGGGCACATGACTTCCGATCTCCAATGGGAGATCATCTCGTGAGTATGCCCAGTAGGAGGACAGAGAGACATAGTCTCTGGAGAGATTTGCTGCAGAGCAATCTCCTCTGTGGTAGATAAACAGTAGGAGACCGCAGAATGTGAGGCTCTGGATTCCTGCAGAGCAGATGCAGAAACCCGACGCCTAAACACATCCCTGCTCCATAAGGTGGAAGACTGTGCTCGCACATCCGTCGCTCAAATGTCCACTCCACTCATATGCAGAAGCTGCAGTGATGGCTCCACCTCCCCAAGCACCGCCTAATCATAGGCGTTGCAACAAGGTGGAACTCCACCCTGCACATGGTTGAGAGGCTGTGCGAACAGAGGCAGACTGTAATGCATTTGTGGGAGGATACACGGGCAGGCAGTTTGAGGGAAGACATGGAATTGTCGGGTGTGCAGTGGTTAAAGCTGAAAGACCTCTGTAAAGTCCTTCAGTGTTTTGAGGAATGCACACGGCTGGAAAGCGCAGACGACACGATCATAAGCATGAGCATCCCACTTATGCGTCTGCTCATGCAAAATTTGATGCCCATTAAGGATAAGGCGTCTGCAATGGAGGAGGAGGAGGAGGGAAGCCTTGATGACAGTCAGCCATTGTCTGGTCAGGGAACTGTTCTGGACGAGGTGGAGGAAGAAGAGGAAGAGGAGGAGGATGAGGAGGATGATTATTTTGGGCAGGAGGATGCTTCTCAGGGGGCAAGAGAAAATGTTGGCATTCCAAGGAAAGATACAGTGTTTGTGCGTGACTGTAGGGATTTGGATTTGCCAGAAAGTGCTCCTCCACCCACCACTGGCAGTGCATCATTGACACCTGGAACATTGGCCCACATGTGCGATTATACCTTGCAGATCCTAAAAAGGGACCCCCGCATTGCCAAAATGGTGAGGGATGACAACTACTGGCTAGCCAGCATCCTCGATCCATGCTACAAAGGCAAATTGCACAACATCATGCTACAGGAGAACCTAGAGATAATATTGGCTAACAAACAAGCAACTCTGTAAACCGTTTGAGGCTTCCCAGCACACAGCAGTGGTGCTGGTTCTCCCACGAGCCGTAGTGGGCCCAGTGGAAGAGGTGTTCATGTTGCACACAACCGAAGTGACGTTGGAGACAGGGGTTTAATGACCATGTTGTGGAATGATTTCTCAAGTACCGCTCACACGACTGCTAATACTGCATCAATTAAAAGTGACAGGAGACAGCAGTTGTCAACTATGGTTACAAACTACTTCTCCCATATCGATGTTCTCCCTCACAGGTCATTCCCCTTTGACTATTGGGCCTCTAAACTGGACGCTTGGCCTGAATTGGCACAATATGCCTTACTGGAGCTCGCTTGCCCTGCTGCTAGTGTGTAATCTGAAAGAGTCTTCAGTGCTGCTGGATCAATCCTGACAGAAAAAAAGGACGCGTCTGTCGACCCAAAATGTTGATAATCTAACCTTCATTAAAATGAACCATGCATGGGTTTCAAAGGATTTTGTCCCACCTTCCCCTGATGACACATAGGTTGCCAGAAAACTGCCTCGCTTTTGTCCTCCTCTTCCTTGGACTTGCCCAATTCCGCCCTTTGCAGCAGCTGAATGTCCAGCCAACACATCAACATACGCCATTTTTTAAACCTCCCTAAGTGGGCTGCCCACCTCCCCCCCAATGGCTCGTGTCAACACCTGGCGCACCCGGGCAAGCGCCGTTGCTCTGAACAGGTGGATGGGCCCACAGATGGCCGACGGCACTGGCACAGGGCCCCTCATAGTACAATACAGTATATCTGACGGTGGGGGGTCCACTGGCCATCAGACACACCAGCGTACTATGAGGGGCCATGTGCCAGTACTGTCGCCCATGAGTGTGCCCCCCCTGCTTGGTCATGGCCACAGCACTTGCAAGTTGCAATACTTACCGCTCCCTGGTCCACCGCAGTGCAGTCTGGGCAGTTAAATCCTTCACAGGGACGGCCACTAGAAATTTGGTTTATTGATCGATGATGGGTAAGATGTAGCTATGGCCTTTCCTGCTGGCCTCTACCTTCAGATGATCAATGGCTACCATTTGTAATGGAAGTCAACTTACAAGCGGATGCAGTGGTGCTTTATAATCACCTTTCACAGTTGTGATAGTCACAGACGTGTGACATTCCTGCCACCATATTTCAGTGTCTCCTCTCATGCCAATCCAATAGAATCGCCTACGGTCTGTGGCTTCTGTCTTTTGCACTCCAAAATGACCAGACACATAGGCAGTGAGGACCATGTCTACATCTCTCCCTGTGATCACAGTTTGATGGAGACAAATAACGGTGTTGTGATCCACGCTACTGCGATAAAGCAATCCTTTCTTCACAAAGAACCGTTTTCGCTGTCTCCACAGACACAGTAATTGAGGGTCTGCATCGCCTCTGCAACATGTACCGGGAGGTTTCCCGCGATGAGTAATTCCCAAATTTCTGCTAACACTCGACTTTCCGTCTGTACTTGTATCCATGTAGTTTCCAGTAGCGGAGAATCTGGACTGGCTTACTGAGATTGAAATATATACGAAGATTTAAAAGTACCACAACACTGTATACTGTTGTACGCTTCGACTACCATTCCCTTTTTCTACTTGTTAAATTCTGGTGTAATACATACTGAGCCTGTGAGTGTCTGTGTCTGACTCCGGAAGTATAGATGGAAATTTAAAATTACCCCTAGACTGGATACACCTGGTATGTGCTGATACAGTACCTTTGTTCAAAATTTTGTATTACGGTATCATCCATTGTGAGTGAGCGTGTGTGGTTTACGCCTTCTATATATACGGTGAATCGGAGATACTAATTTTTACCCTATACTCGATACAGCTTGTATCTTGTTATACAGTACCTTTGTTCGACATTTAGTATTACAGTCAAATCCATACTGAGTGAGCATCTGAGGCTGACTACGGGACTATGTATATGGAGATTTCAATTGTACCCTATAATATATATACTTGTTATCCAGTACCTTTTTTACAACATGGGTCATTTTTCTAAAACATGAGGAAGTATGGTGGAAGAGGACGTGGACGTGGTCATGGGGGCCACCTGGTACTGATGGTGGTGGTGGTGCATCTGCTGGTAGTGCCAAAAACACAATAGCAGCTAAGGCAGGAGGTGTTGAGCCTGCGTCATGGTGTAGCTCTGGAAGGCCTGTAAGGCTCCGTTTTCTGGGAGTAGGTAGACTGCTTTTAAAGCCGGAGCATCAGGAACTGTTTTTGGCTTACATTGCTGAAACAGCCTCCAGCTCTATCGCCTCCTCTTCTGAAGTTTAAAAAAATGCAAGCACTGAGTCGTAAGTGCGGGCTTCTGGTCAGGAGCAACCACTTTCCTTGTGTCCTTCACCCACACCAAAAGTGAAGGATGCGGCAGCACACACATCAGATTACTCCATGGATCTCTTTTCACATACCATGCCTGGGTTAATTAAAAATGGGGCCCATTATATACTGGAGCATTCAAAATGGGGGACATCTGACACTGGAGCATCATCCATGAGGCCCATCATATACTGGAGCATTCCAAATGGGGCAGATCAGACACTGGAGCAACATCTATGGGGCACGTGATACACTGGAGCATTAGAAATGGTGCCTATTATATATGGAGCATTATTAGGTCCCATAAGACACTGGAGCATCATCCATGAGGCCCATCATATACTGGAGCATTCCAAATGGGGGACATCAGACACTGGAGCAGCATTTGCGGGGCCCATTATACACTGGAGCATTAGAAATGGAGCCCATTATATGTGGAGCATTATTTGGGCCCATAACACACTGGAGCATCGTCCATGGGGACCATCATATACTGTAGCATTATGTGGAGCTCATCATATACTGTATGGAACATTACATGTGGCCAATTATTCTGTATGGAGAAATATATGGGGCTCATTATTCTGTATGACGCACAATGTGGTGGCCATAATACTGTATGGAGTAATTCACTGTCCTTTTTTTGAGCTATTGTACAATTTAAAATAGATCAGTCATGTCACGTAAGCAGTGAAGTATTTGTCATTGTACGATACCTATATTCCTGTGCCGTATCGGAGCATCATGAGTTGTGGTATGTGTTTAAGGGGCGCACTGACACTCTTTGGTCCAGGGCACACGAAAACCTGGAGCCAGCCCTACCCCCCCCACAACTTTAGCCAAATAAACCCCAGTTTTCAATGCGTAACTATTATTATGAAGTAAATTAAGGTTGACAAGCTTCAGTAATAAGAATTGATGTTTTTGGCAGTGAAATGGGCACTGTAGGTGTGTTTACTGTCCTCCACTCCCTGCCGACTTTGCTTCCCCATTGACTTGCATTTGGTTTCGTGTTTCAGTCGGCCTCCGACTTTTCCCTATAGTCGGCCGATTTCGTTCGACCCGTCTTTTGAGAAAGTCGGGTTTCATGAAACCCGACTCGACCATTAAAAAGGCAAAGTCGCTCATCTCTACTGTGAATATTTACCGATCAGCGATTCTTAACCAGTTTATACAAGTTAGGCTATGGCCACACTCTCACTATTTATTCAGTATTTTTTCTCAGCAATTGTAAGCCAAAACCACGTGAGGAACAATCAGAGGTCTAGGTATAATAGAAATAAATGCACCAATTCTGCATGTTTGACCCACTCCGGGTTTTGGCTAGCAAATACTGATGTGAAATACTGACAAAATACTGATAGTGTGGCTGTAGGAGGATGGATCAAGCTAGGGCTGCTCCTTGCGTCTCGGGACCGTAACTGCCGGGCCTGTGATCAGTGTTGCTGGGGGGAGGGCTTTCTGTACAAAGCAAACCTGAGCACCTGACTGAAGGGGGCAGGTTGGATATAAAAAGGTGGAAGTGCGGGAAGTCGGGGCTTTTGGCGGGAAGACAGTACGGAGCAGAGCCGCGTGTATACAAGGTGTACGGAGCAGAGCCGCGTGTGTTATGAATGAGTCACCGAGGAGGAAAAACAAAAACAAGCTAAGCCCCAGAAAACCAGAGAGGTCGGTAGCTAAGCGGATTGCAGACCCCTGATCCTATCCACACAACTAACAGTAGCCGTGTAGCGTACCTACGATAATCCTAGATGCATCGTCACAGCAGGAGAACTAAATAAGCCTAAAGCAAGAAAAGGGGAAATCTAGACTGCCCCAGAGCAGACCCCAAAGCAATAGACAGCCCCCAAACATGTATTGTCGGTGAGACAAGATGAAAACACAAACACAGATAGAAAAATAGGCTGAGCAAACGATGGGGCCCACACTAACTAGAAAGGACAGGAAAGGAAAGATGCTGTCTGCAATCACGCACAAAACCCTGCCAAAAAATGTCCAACACTTTCTGATAACAAAAACCCTGAAGTCGCTAGACTTCAATTCCCTATATCAGCACTCTGGTATATTCTGAAGACAGAGCAAAAAGAGACCAATCTGATCAGGGACAAAAAGCAAACTGGCATAAACAGAGACATAAGAATGGAAATTCAGCACAGCCCCAGCAGGGGCTGGCTGACCACAAAAACTGAGTAAACCAGACCAAATCTCATGTGAGAAAATAGCAGAGCACACTTAGCTTGAGAAGGCAGGAACAGAACTGGAAACCAGAACCTCAGGGCAGGAAAAAACCACCAGCACAAAATTAGGGAGTCGGCTGTCTTAAATCCAGTCAGAAACTCATGATGTCCACTCACAGTCCTCCTCAGGTGGCAGGTCTCTGCCATTTAGATCAGCTTCATTACCTACTGTCACCACTAGAGGGATCCCAGATGGAGAACTCACGACTCCTCTGTCAGCACAGCCAGCTCCACCACCCTCACCAGAAGCCAGAGGTAAACCAGAAAATGAGTTCACAACACGAGTGTATACGAGGAGTACTAAGCGGAGCCGCGTGTATACGAGGTGTACGGAGCAGAGCCGTGTGTGTATGAGGTGTACGGAGTGGAGCTGCGTGTGTATGAGGTGTGCGGAGCAGAACCACGTGTGTATGAGGTGTATGGTGCAGAGCCTGGAGCCGCATGTGTACGAGGTGTACGGTGCAGAGCCCGGAGCCGTATGTGTACGAGGTGTACGGAGCGGAGCCGCATGTGTACGACATGTACAGAGCGGAGCCGCATGTGTACGAGGTGTACGGTGCAGAGCCCAGAGCCGTGTGTGTATGCGAGGTGTACGGAGCAGAGCCGAGTGTATGCGAGGAGTACGAAGCGGAGCCGCATTTATACGAGGTGTACGGAGCGGAGCCGCATGTGTACGAGGTGTACGGAGCAGAGCCGCGTGTGTATGAGGTGTACGGTGCAGAGCCCATAGCCGTGTGTGTATGAGGTTTACATTTACAATGGCTCTGGCTGCACTTTGCACCTTAGGGAGGGGGGCCCGGCTGCACGCTCTGTGGAGGGTGGAGGGGGCCCTGCATGCACTGCAGGTGTGTGTGTGTGTATATATATATATATATATATATATATACACACACACACCACTGAGCCACCAATGATTTATTCTGCCTTGGGGGGGTTGGGGTCCCCATTCAGACTTTTGCTATGGGGCCCCATGATTTCTATGTACGCCCCTGGTAGACACTTGAGTGAGCCACTTGTGCTTGGAGGAGGCTCTCTCTCACACAACCGGCATTACCTCTGCAATTCTCTTCTGCATCTGGGCCAAATGCTCGATTATACTTTAGTGGGGTGTAACTTCTGCTTCCCAGGTCTCATTTGCAAAATCCAGGAGACACCAAGGGTGCTAGCCAATCAACAGTTCAACTGGAGAGAACCCCATAGAGGCCTGTGTCCTACCAGGATTACCAGGATATATTGATGCCCTGGGTTGACTTTACCAAGTCTGACTAGATCAATGGCAATTCTGTCAAATGAGATCTCTATAATGGGTAACTGCACTAGGGGACTCCGGAAGTGAGAGACTGGGGCTGTTAGCTGGCGAGTAGAACAGGACGTGAAATAGTTTGAAATCTCTCGATGACATCCGGGCCAGTAGAACCTTTGAAGAATCTGTTCTTGGATCTTGGCTACACCCAGATGCCTACTAAAGACATGAGAATGGGCCTGGTGTAACACCCTACGCCTATAGGGTCCTGGTACTACCAGTTGTTCCTATACCTCTCCCTCTAGCTTAGTCACCCAATGTAGCAAATCCCCATTTACTGCAAAGTGTGGAAACCTGGTGTGGACCCCTGGCTCTTGAGTAACCCCAATTAACACAGTGACATTATCAAACACCTCTTTTAGCGTAAGGTCCTCCAGTTGAGTAGTCCCAAAGTTCTGCCGAGATGCTTCCAACTCAGGGATGTCAGCCTCAGGGGTCACTGTCCCATCCTCATTATCAACATTCCTCACCAACTGTGGTAGATTGGTTCTCTCAGCTGCTTAACAAGGTAATTGCAGAAATGCTTCTTGTTTAACCCCTTCAAGACCTTGCTCGTTTTCATTTTTGCGTTTCTGTTTTTCACTCCCCTTCTTCCCAGAGACATAACTTTTTTATTTTTCTGTCAATATGGCCATGCTAGAGCTTTTTTTGCAGGACAAGTTGCACTTTTGAACAACACCATTAGTTTTACCATTTCGTGTACACAAAAAAACGTGAAAAGAATTCCAAGTGCAGTGAAATTGCAAAAAAGTGCAATTCCACAAAGTTTTTTGGATTTTTTTTAATCACGTTCACCAAATGCTAAACCTGACCTGCCATTATGATTCTCCAAGCCATTATGAGTTCTTAGACACCAAATTTGTCTAGGTTCTTTTTTATTTAAGTAGTGAAAAAAAATCCAAAGTTTGTTAAAAAAATATTGTGCCATTTTCCAAGACCCATAGCATCTCTTTTTGTGTTCTCGGGTTGAGGGAGGGCTTATTTCTTGCATGCCGAGCTGATATTTCTATTGATACCATTTTAGTGCAGATACAATATTTTGATCGCCTGTTATTGCATTTTAATGCAATGTCACGCGACCAAAAAAATGTAATTCTGGCAATTTTACTTTTTTTCTCATTACACTGTTTAGCGAACAGGTTAATCCTTTTTTATTGATCAGGCGATTCTAAACGCAGCGATACCAAATATGTGTATGTTTGATTTTTTTTTCATTGTTTTATTTTGAATGGGGTGAAAGGGGGGGTGATTTGAACTTTTATATTTTTAATATTCCGCAGTGGTTTCACACCTTTAACATAGTAGAGGTGTGAAACCGCAAGGCAAAACCGCAGGTCAAAACCGCAGGAAAACTGCAGGTCACTTTACCTGCGGTTTTACCTGTGGATCCGCGTGGAAAAACCAGCAGGTGAATCCGCAACGTGTGCACATAGCCTTAGGGGTAGTAGTCCGGTGGCACTGGCTGACGGGAAGATGTGGGATATTATAGTGAGTGTGGCTATGCGGAGTGGGCGGGGCTCTACACTCAGCTTTATATATATAGATATAATCATTATAATTTGTTATAACTAACCGTAGTTAGTTACTATGCCCAGGCAGCGCCGGGCTCTTCAGCTAGTATATATATATAGTAGAACTGCACTCAGCACTTGAACTCCACAAAGATAACAAAATAATATAATTACTTTATTTCCTTTTCCTCCTCTCCAGAACTACAGAATAAATAATAACATAAATGAAATGTGTGCAGCTATACATGAGACATATCACAAAAAGGGATCTTTATATTTTTGTCAGAGGATTAGTATTTGTTAAGGACTCGGAGTTATAAATGAGAGTCTCATTTAGTATAAAAATAAGCATTTAAAGTAAAGTGTAGGCGTATCAGATATTGGCGCATGTGCAAAACACATATGCTATGTTGACACATGTTATACAAATATTTGCACACCTGTAAAGAATAAAAAAGAAAAAAAAAAAAGAAATCATTATTGTTTGCTGTACAAAGTCAATATCCGGTATGTATAATATCATTATATCCATTACAATAATCCAGGACTTGTGATCCTATGGTGCAGTGTTAGTCACACCACTGCTTGTTAGAGTTGAGCGAAACGGGTCGAAAAAATTCAAAAGTCTACGACTTTTGGCAAAGTCGGGTTTCATGAAACGAAACCCGACCCTAGGATGAGGTCGGCCACGAGGTCGGCGACTTACGCGCCAAAGTCGCGTTTCAAAAGTTTGTTTTGCGCTCTTTTTCAGCCAATCAGGATCCACGGACACTGTGGGCAACGTGATGACCTAGGCACGGGTCACCACCATCTTTCAGAAGGGCATGCAAGTGATTGGCTTGCTTTGGTGGGCGTCACAGGGGGTATAAAAGGGCGCGCACGCCGACCGCCATCTTACTTCTGCCGATCTTAGTATAGGGAGAGGTTGCTGCTGATTCTGTAGGGAGAGCGTTAGGCAGGGAAGAAGACAAAAAAACTGCTTCTGCTGCTAGCGATTTGGCCTGCACAACACACAAGTCACTGTGTGTGCAGTGCAAGGGGAGGCTATATTGTGGTGTATCAGTGGTGTTGGTTGTTGGGCTGCCTTTTAAGGCTTCCTGACACGCTGGCATTGCTGTTTACCCACTGCTCCGCAACCTGCTTTTTTAAAAGCAATCCAATCTCCCTTATCCTCTAGTCACTTTTGTCACAGCTGTGCCATCGAGCCTGTCACATAGCGCTCAGATATCAGTGGGCCTCACACAATCCACAAGTGTCCAGTGTCCAAAAGTGTGCGCAGAGATTCAAAATCTCCACTATCCTCTCGTCACTTTGGTCACAGCTGTGCCATCGAGCCTGTCACATAGCGCTCAGATATCAGTGGGCCTCACACACTCCACAAGTGTCCAATGTCCAAAAGTGTGCGCAGAGATTCAAAATCTCCATTATCCTCTCGTCACTTTGGTCACAGCTGTGCCATCGAGCCTGTCACATAGCGCTCAGATATCAGTGGGCCTCACACAATCCACAAGTGTCCAGTGTCCAAAAGTGTGCGCAGAGATTCAAAATCTCCATTATCCTCTCGTCACTTTGGTCACAGGCAGCTGTGCCATCGAGCGTGTCACATAGCGCTCAGATATCAGTGGGCCTCACACAATCCACAAGTGTCCAGTGTCCAAAAGTGCGCGCAGAGATTCAAAATCTCCATTATCCTCTCGTCACTTTGGTCACAGGCAGCTGTGCCATCGAGCGTGTCACATAGCGCTCAGATATCAGTGGGCCTCACACAATCCACAAGTGTCCAGTGTCCAAAAGTGTGCGCAGAGATTCAAAATCTCCATTATCCTCTCGTCACTTTGGTCACAGGCAGCTGTGCCATCGAGCGTGTCACATAGCGCTCAGATATCAGTGGGCCTCACACAATCCACAAGTGTCCAGTGTCCAAAAGTGTGCTCAGAGATTCAAAATCTCCATTATCCTCTCGTCACTTTGGTCACAGGCAGCTGTGCCATCGAGCGTGTCACATAGCGCTCAGATATCAGTGGGCCTCACACAATCCACAAGTGTCCAGTGTCCAAAAGTGTGCGCAGAGATTCAAAATCTCCATTATCCTCTCGTCACTTTGGTCACAGGCAGCTGTGCCATCGAGCGTGTCACATAGCGCTCAGATATCAGTGGGCCTCACACAATCCACAAGTGTCCAGTGTCCAAAAGTGTGCGCAGAGATTCAAAATCTCCATTATCCTCTCGTCACTTTGGTCACAGGCAGCTGTGCCATCGAGCGTGTCACATAGCGCTCAGATATCAGTGGGCCTCACACAATCCACAAGTGTCCAGTGTCCAAAAGTGTGCGCAGAGATTCAAAATCTCCATTATCCTCTCGTCACTTTGGTCACAGGCAGCTGTGCCATCGAGCGTGTCACATAGCGCTCAGATATCAGTGGGCCTCACACAATCCACAAGTGTCCAGTGTCCAAAAGTGTGCGCAGAGATTCAAAATCTCCATTATCCTCTCGTCACTTTGGTCACAGGCAGCTGTGCCATCGAGCCTGTCACATAGCGCTCAGATATCAGTGGGCCTCACACAATCCAAAAGTGTCCACTGTCCACAAGTGTGTGCAGAAATTCTAAATCTCCCCTGTCCTATAGACACCTTGTACCTTGTTTTACATTACTATATAGTTTGTTGGATTTTGTCTACATTTCTACCAAAAATGAGGAAGGCTGGTGGAAGAGGCCGTGGAATTGGGCGGGGGTTGGCAGCTGGTAATGATGGTGTTGGTGGTGGATCTGATGGTAGTGGCAAGAGCAAAATAGGACCGAATGCAGGAGGTGCTGACCCTGCGTCATCGTCTGGCTACATAAGGCCTCGAACGCTTAGTTTTCTAGGAGTTGGCAAACCACTTTTAAAGGCAGAGCATCAGGAAAAAGTTTTGTCTTACATTGCTGACTCAGCCTCCAGCTCTATCGCCTCCTCTTCTTCAGTTGTAAAAAGTAAAAGCACTGAGTCGTCATTGGAGGCTCATGTTCATGAACCACACCTTTCCTTGTGTCCTTCACCCCAACCAAGATTGAAGGATGACGCAGGCCATACTACTGATTACTCCATGGAGCTGTTTTCACATACCATGCCTGGATTATCAAGTGAAATGGTGAATTACCCAGGCCAAGATGAATCTGACATGGAGTGCACTGATGCACAGCCGCTGATGGATGATTCTGCTGGTACATTCACTCAGAGCACTACATTGTCCTCGCAGTGTACAGAGCCAGATTTTGACCCTGATGAGACTCAGGTGCCCCTTCCCGCACACTATACCACCATACACGGTGACACAGAGAAAGGTGCACATGACATAGAAGAGGAGGTGATGGATGACCCAGTTGTTGACCCAGATTGGCATCCATTGGGGGAAGAGGGTGCTGCTTCCAATAGCTCAGATGAGGAGCATCCACAGCAGACATCGACATCGCAACAGCTGTTATCTGGCAGGCCCGGAGCACTCCAAAGACAGGTTCCAAACATCAAAAGAGTTGCTGGACAGCTTGTCCAGAGGGTCAAAAGATCACAGCGTGCTAGGCCGCAAAATGTCTGCCAAAGTAGGAAGAGTGCAGTGTGGCACTTTTTTGAAAAAAATCCTCATGATCAGGCCAAGGTTATCTGTAAGAAGTGCGCAAAGACCTTTAGCCGAGGGAAAAATCTGAAAAATTTGAATACCAGTTGCATGCTTAGACATTTAACCAGCATGCACTTGCAAGCATGGACACAACACCAAACCTCAAGTGCCACATGTGCAACTGATCACAACGAAGGTAGTCAGCAACGCTACATTGTTTCCCCCACTGTAAGCCCACCGGTTAGCACAGCAGCAAATGTTGAGGTGTCGTTGCAAGACCACAGCAGTCAGGGAATCCCACTGTTATATCAACGAAAGACTGATTCTAGGCCATCAGAAAGAACACCAACTCCATCACCATCATCAACCCTCTCTCAGTCCGCCCTGTCCACCGCTACTTCCACCATATGCAGCTCTCAAGTCCAGCTCACCCTCCCAGACACTATGAGTAGGTCAAGAAAGTACTCAGTCTCTCATCCGCGTACACTGGGTTTGAACGCCCACATTGCCAAACTAATCTCGTTTGAGATGATGCCCTTTCGGTTGGTGGAAAGCACAGCTTTCCGCGAACTCATGGCCTATGCAGTACCACGCTATGACCTACCCAGTCGCCACTTCTTCTCTCGCAAAGCCATCCCAGCCCTCCACCATCATGTGAAAGACCGCATTGTCCATGCACTCAAGCAGTCAGTGAGCGGAAAGGTGCACCTCACAACTGATGCATGGTCCAGTCGGCATGGCCAGGGCCGTTACGTGTCCATCACTGCGCACTGGGTTAATGTGGTGGATGCAGGGTCCACAGGGGACAGCGGTGGTGGGACAGTGCTGCCTAGCCCACGGTATAGGAAACAGTTGGCTGTAGGCGTTCGACCATCCTCCTCCTCCTCTTCCAGAAGCGAAAGCTCGTCCACAGAGCGCAGTCGTACGAGCACTCCATCTGCAGCTGCCACTGTTGCACACGATGTGTCCCCCTATCGAGCAGCTAGTGGAAAGCGTCAGCAGGCTGTGTTGCAGATGATGTGTTTGGGCGACAGACACACCGCCGAGGTGCTGGCCGAGTACTTGAAGCGACAAACTGAGTCATGGCTGGGCAGTGTACATCTTGAGGCAGGCAAGGTAGTTAGTGATAACGGCCGTAATTTTGTGGCAGCCATAGCCCTTTCAAAACTCAGCCACATACCTTGCTTGGCTCACACCTTGAACCTGGTGGTGCAGTGCTTCCTCAAAAATTATCTGGAGTTAACAGCCCTGCTCCAGAAGGTGCGAAGACTGTGCGCGCACATCCGCCGGTCACCTGTACACTCCGTTCGTATGCAGAAGCTGCAGCGATTGCTCCACCTTCCCAACCACCGCCTCATTATCGACATTGCAACAAGGTGGAACTCCACCCTGCACATGGTGGAGCGGCTGTGCGAGCAGAGGCAGGCCATAATGCATTTGTGGGAGGATACACGGCCAGGCACTTTGAGAGCAGACATGGAGTTGACAGGCGTGCAGTGGTCGAAGCTGAAAGACCTTTGTAAAGTCCTTCAGTGTTTTGAGGAATGCACACGGCTGGTAAGCGCAGACGACGCCATCCTAAGCATGAGCATCCCACTTATGCGTCTGCTCATGCAAACTTTGACGCACCTTAAAGAGCAGGCGTCTACAGCCAATGTTGATGAGGAGGAAGAGGAGGAGGGAATCCTTGATGACATTCAGCCATTGTCTGCTCAGGGACCTCTCCTGGACGAGGTGGAGGAAGAAGAGGAGGAGGAGGAGGATGATGGGGATGATTACTTAGGGGAGGAAGATGCATCTCGTGGGGCAAGTGAAAATGTTGGCGTGGCAAGGTCTGGTACAGGGTTTGTGCGTGACTGGAGGGATGTGGATTTGCCAGAAAGTGCTCCTCCACCCAGCACTCGCAGTGCATCATTGACACCGGGAACATTGGCCCACATGTCAGATTATGCCTTGCGGATCCTAAAAAGGGACCCCCGCATTGCCAAAATGATGAACGATGACGACTACTGGTTGGCCAGCATCCTGGATCCACGCTATAAAGGCAAATTACAAAACATCATGCCACAGGAGAACCTTGACCTAATATTGGCTAATAAACAAGCAACTCTGGTAAATCGGTTGCTTGAGGCATTCCCAGCACACAGCAGCGGTGATGGTTCTCACACGAGCCGTACGGGCCGGGGGCAGCTTGGCAGAGGTGTTCGTGGTGCACACAGCAGAAGTGGCGTTGGAGACAGGGGTTTCATGACAATGTTGTGGACTGATTTTTCAAATACCGCTCACACAACTGGTAATACTGCATCGATGGAAAGTGACAGGAGACAGCAGTTGTCAACTATGGTTACAAACTACTTTTCCTCCCATATCGATGTTCTCCCACACAGGTCATTCCCCTTTGACTATTGGGCCGCTAAACTGGACACCTGGCCTGAATTGGCCCAATATGCCTTACAGGAGCTCCCTTGCCCAGCTGCAAGTGTGCTATCGGAAAGAGTCTTCAGTGCAGCTGGATCAATCCTGACAGAAAAAAGGACCCGTCTGTCAACCCAAAATGTGGATGATCTAACCTTCATTAAAATGAACCACGCATGGGTTTCCAAGGATTTTGTCCCACCTTCCCCTGATGACACATTGGGTGACAGAAAAATGGCTTGCTTTGGTCCACCTCTTCCTGGTACTTCACCTATTTCGCCTTTTGCATCAGCTGAATGTCCAACATCAACATATGCCACTTTCTAAAACTCCCTAACTGTGCTGCCTCCCCCCCCATGGCCGGGGTCACCACCTAGTGCACGACACCGTGCGAGTGCCGTTGCCCTGGACAGGTGGGTAGGCCGACTCTTGGGCGCGGGCACTGGCACAGGGTCCCTCATAGTGCAATCAAGTGTCTCTGACGTGGTGGTGCACACCCGCCGTCAGACACACCGCTGTACTATGAGGGGCCCAGTGCCAGTACCGACGCCCATGAGTGGGCCCCCCTTGCTTGGGCAGGGCCCCAGCATTTGCAATCTTTACCTCTCCCTGCTCCTCCGCTGTGTAATCTGGGCCGTCAAATCCATACTGTGCCTGACACCGTCTGAGCCTGCCTCCTGAGACATATATTTTGAATGTGTACGCTATCCATACATGTTATCCGGGGATACAGTACCCTTTCTAACCTTTGTGCAATCACGTGCAATCCATACTGGGCCTAACACCGTCTGAGCCTGCCTCCTGAGACATATATTTTGAATGTGTACGCTATCCATACATGTTATCCAGGGATACGGTACCCTTTCTAACCTTTGTGCAATCACGTGCAATCCATACTGTGCCTGACACCGTCTGAGCCTGCCTCCTGAGACATATATTTTGAATGTGTACGCTATCCATACATGTTATCCAGGGATACGGTACCCTTTCTAACCTTTGTGCAATCACGTGCAATCCATACTGGGCCTGACACCATCTGAGCCTGCCTCCTGAGACATATATTTTGAATGTGTAAGCTATCCATACATGTTATCCAGGGATACGGTACCCTCTCTAACCTTTGTGCAATCACGTGCAATCCATACTGGGCCTAACACCGTCTGAGCCTGCCTCCTGAGACATATATTTTGAATGTGTACGCTATCCATACATGTTATCCGGGGATACGGTACCCTTTCTAACCTTTGTACAATCACGTGCAATCCATACTGGGCCTAACACCGTCTGAGCCTGCCTCCTGAAACATATATTTTGAATGTGTACGCTATCCATACATGTTATCCGGGGATACGGTACCCTTTCTAACCTTTGTGCAATCACGTGCAATCCATACTGTGCATGACACCGTCTGAGCCTGCCTCCTGAGACATATATTTTGAATGTGTACGCTATCCATACATGTTATCCAGGGATACGGTACCCTTTCTAACCTTTGTGCAATCATGTGCAATCCATACTGGGCCTAACACCGTCTGAGCCTGCCTCCTGAGACATATATTTTGAATGTGTACGCTATCCATACATGTTATCCGGGGATACGGTACCCTTTCTAACCTTTGTGCAATCACGTGCAATCCATACTGTGCCTGACACCGTCTGAGCCTGCCTCCTGAGACATATATTTTGAATGTGTACGCTATCCATACATGTTATCCAGGGATACGGTACCCTTTCTAACCTTTGTGCAATCACGTGCAATCCATACTGGGCCTGACACCGTCTGAGCCTGCCTCCTGAGACATATATTTTGAATGTGTACGCTATCCATACATGTTATCCAGGGATACGGTACCCTTTCTAACCTTTGTGCAATCACGTGCAATCCATACTGGGCGTGAGAACGGCTGGCGAGCTGTTAAGCAAGCTACAGCACCTGTCCAGACAAGTACAGGGATTCCCTAGCGAGGAGACTTATTTGATTGTTTTCAATGTTGGGACAGCAATTTTTGGGGAGCACTATACTCTGGAGAATGATAGATGGGGCCCACCATACACTGGAACATTCCAAAGGTGGACATCAGACACTGGAGCAGCATTTACAGGGCCCATTATACACTAGAGCATTAGAAATGGGGCCCATTATGTTTGGAGCATTATTTGGGCCCATAAGACAGTGGAGCTTCATCCATGGGGACCAACATATACTGTAGCATTATGTGGAGCTCATCATATACTGTTTCAAACATTATATGGGACCAATGATTCTGTATGGAGAAATAGATGGGCCTCGTCATGAGATGTAAAAAGTGAGGTATTTTTCATTGTACTATACCGCTATTTATCTGCCGTATCGGAGCATGATGAGTTGTGGTATGTGTTAAAGGGGCGCTCTTTCGCCCAGGGCACATGAAAACCTGCAGCCAGCCTTCCCCCCCACAACTTTAGCCAAATAACCCCCATTTTTCAGTGCGTAACTTGTATTATGAAGTTAATTAAGGTTGACAAGCTTAAGTAAGAAGAATTGATGCTTTTGGCATTCAAATGGGCACTGTAGGTGTGTTTCCTGTCCTCCTCTCACTGCCGACTTTTATTCCCCATTGACTTACATTGGGTTTCGTGTTTCGGGACGACCCCGACTTTTCCCTATAATCGGACGATCTTGCTCGACCCGACTTTTGGAAAAGTCGGGTTTCACGAAACGAAACGCGACCCTAAAAAACCAAAAGTCGCTCAACTCTACTGCTTGTTATCTAGATGCAACTTATACAGGATGGCACAAGTTTATACTATTGTCAGAATGTAACTTCATAAGACAGAACCACAGTGCAGCACTGATCCTCCATACAGATGTATGATATTTTAATGTCAATTTTATATGTGGCTTTTCACTTTCCATTAATGTAAAAGTCATTAGTTCCATGACCAGTATTAAACTGCAACTGGATATCAATTTTACTAGTTTTGGCAGCAGTGCTACTGTGAAAAGGATCTGGTAAATGGTCATCAAGTCTATTTGTAGACCTTGGTTACAGTACCTAATGTGCTGCTGGAGAAGCTGTTAACATCACTGGATATATTACAACTCTGTATAACAAAAAACTTTCAGCATATTTTAAAAATTAACTAATGTATTAAAAGTCTACACTAAAGCATAGCAAGCAAAGGAAGGTTAAATAGATATTTACCATCAAGATGTTTAATGGGAATCTGTTAGTAGGATCTACCTCTTAAAGGGATCCTGTCACCAGGTTTGGCCGATATGAGATGCGGCCATCACCTTTCAGGACTGTTATACAGCATTCTATAATACTGTATATCTGCCCCCGTTCCAACCTGTAAGAGAAGAAAAAGACCTTTTATTATACTTACCTGCAGGGAGGTCCGGTCCGAGGGGTGTTGATGTTTTTAGCCCGACGCCTCCCATCTTGTTACGATCACCGTCCTTCTTCTTGCTTTGTGTGGATGACGCATCCCTGCGTCATCCACTTAGTCTGCTCAGCAAAGTACTGCAGTGTGCAGGCACCGGGAAAAGTCAAAAGTCCAATATATGGGGGAAAATACATAAAAAGCAAGCAAAAATTCTGCCAAAACTAGCATTTTTTATTCAGTTTTTTTCCTGGCAAAAGAGACACTTTTTTATGCAGTAATGAGTGCAACAAATATTCAAAGTGTTGACATACCCTTAGGCTATGTTCATACTCAGCATTTTTCTGCAGCCAAAGTTTGCTTTCTTGTTTTGCAGGATTTTCATTGCGTTCTTAGCAATATTTTTGGGGTGCGGAATACATGTGTGCTTTGTCTTCAGTATATGTTTAATATAGTTAGTTTTATTCACCAAAAATACCTTAAAAATGCAGCAAAATCAACACAAAAAACATTTGTTGTGGTTTTTGCAGCATTTTTTCAATTACTCATGCTTCTTGTGGGTAAAAGAAATGCAAAAATGCTAAAAGCATTGACATGCTGCAGATTAGAAATATGCTGCAGTTCTCAAATTCATTCAGGAATATGAAACCAAGCATGTGTATGAGATTTATAGAAAATGCAGCTTTCAATTTGCACAAAAAAGTAGCAAAAAAACAAAGCAAAAACATGTGGACATAGTCTTAGAAGGGTTGTAATGATAGAGTGTAACCAAGAAGCCCCAGACACACTACAAATAACAATACAACTGAGACATGTGTGGGTGCTATAATAGTGGCAAAACCATGGACAACAAAGCAGGAAAAGTACCACTGAAAATTGTGCACGCCACAATACTATATGTAAAAGAAAAAAACTTTATTAACAAGCAACATTAAAACATTCTTAAAATCAAGAACAATTCACCCCCATATGCAAAATAGATGTATTTATAACAAGGACCAGAGAGTAAGTCCTGAGACATAAGCCCCTAAAGCATGATAAGGTACCCTATACTATTGTAAAATACCATAACTGCATGAATAGTGTACATAGAGCAATCCCTAAAGATTCATAGTGCAAGAGTCCACACTAATGAGCAGCTAATATATGTAAAGATGCCTATATAAAAATGCAATAGAACCTGTATACATACAAAATCACATAAAGCAATACCTGAGAAACGCTAAGCACCAAAAGGGCTGAAAGTGTGACCAAGGACACTGTCCCTTTAATTAAATATTGCACCGATGAGTCTTGATGCAGCAGTAGCTTACCAAACTTGTCATAAGTGAGTAAATGCAGGCGACCTTTAAGTAAAGACCACAGCAAGTGCTGCCCAAATATCAAAAATAAAGAACAAAGGCCACATCTGCACTTGCGTACCAGGTGGCCACTTGTCCCTTTTTTGTATGGCCTTTATTATTTATTTGTTACTAGCTGAAGAGCCCGGCGCTGCCCGGGCATAGTAACTAACTGTGGTTAGTTATAGCAAATTATCCTCCATCCCATAGTCCCGTGCCCATATACCCATCATACATATCCACGATCCCATAGGCCTGTGCCCATATACCCATCATACATAGCCTCCATCCCATAGTCGAGTGCCCATATACCCATCATACATCCTTCATCTCATAGTCCCATGCCCATATACCCATCATACATATCCTCCATCCCATAGTCCCGTGCCCATATACCCATCATACATATCCGCCATCCCATAGTCCCGTGCCCATATACCCGTCATGCATATCCTCCATCCCATAGTCCCATGCGCATATACCCATCATACATATTCTCCATCCCATAGTCCCATGCCCATATACCCATCACACATCCTCCATCCCATAGTCCCATGCCCATATACCCATCACACATCCTCCATCCCATAGTCCAGTGCCAATATACCCATCACACATCCTCCATCCCATAGTCCCATGCCCATATACCCATCATACATATCCTCTATCCCATAGTCCCATGCCCATATACCCATCATACATATCCGCCATCCCATAGTCCCGTGCCCATATACCCGTCATACATATCCTCCATCCTATAGTCTAGTGCCCATATACCCATCACACATCCTCCATCCCATAGTCCCGTGCCCATATACCCGTCATACATATCCTCCATCCCATAGTCCAGTGCCCATATACCCATCACACATCCTCCATCCCATGGTCAACCATTATGACATCATAATGAGCGGCGGGGCTTGCAACCTATGATGACATCAGTGTCGCCATAGCAACCATTATGACATCATAATTAGGGGCGAGGCTTGATACACACACACTTTTTCCCCATTATGTAGATAGGGGCAAAATTGTTTCGTGAATTGGAACGCACAGGGTAAAAATTTCTCCTCACAACATAGCCTAGGACGCTCTCGGGGTCCAGACATGTGACTGTACCAAATTTTGTGGCTGTAGCGACGGTGCGGATACCAATCCCAGACATACACACACATACATACATACACACACTTGAGCTTTATATATTAGATTTTTTTTAAAAAAGCTGTCACAGTTTCATGACTGGATGTTGCCTTAGGACATCTTGAATGACAGCTCAGCTGCCTTGTTGCATCTGAAGTGTGCTGAACTGTTGGTTTTGTGACTGATGATCAAGTCAACCAATTTGATCCTGGGGCGTGATGGGTTGTAACCGTTATGATTGACAGCTGTGCTTGCTCAAAATGGTCTAGCCTGCAGGCGTTTCTCCACATGCCTTCCATCTTTAATTATTTGCAAGCAATTTAGTTGAGTTGCTGCTTGCAGTCCAGTGTCAGTTGTAGCTTTCCTTAGTTATGTGTGTGTGCTTGCTCTGTGTCTCACTTCTTGATATTGTTGCTGACATCAGATTTTTTTGTGACTATTCGTGTGGATTATCCCTTCGACTTTTGACTCTCTCTGACTTCTGGCATCTGACCCCTGACTTGGCCTTTGACTGTTTGTTGGACTCTCTGGTCTTGACACACCCTCCTGGCATTTGAAGCCAAACTGTTACCTTACCTCACCTTTGTCTTACTCCTCTGTACTACAAACCCTCCTGGTGTCTAACCTCAGACCTCCTTACTACCCTGTCTCATGGCTTACCCATAAGCAGTGAGGCAGCATCATATCAGCTCAAAATGTCTGTGAACCGGGGCATTTCCACATGCCATGTAGAAGATAAGTTTCTTCTTCCTTAGAGCTCAATCAGAATTCCAATTTTTCCACATATGAGAAAAACGAACCAATTCTGATCAGAACTTGATCAGAGTTTGATTAGGGTGTGGTCTAAAACCCTTAGAGCCTCTGATTGAGGGTCTTTTGGAGCAAAAGCATAAATTTCTAGATTTATTTGAAAATAATTTAAAAGGAACCTGTCACCAGAAAAAACACTTTTAGCCTGAAGATATGGGGTTAATCTACAGGTTTATTCTCCCTGACAGCAATCGGTTTCAGTCACCGGTGTGGTGCCGCCGTGGGTCCAGTCACCGCTCTGAGCATAGAGATCGGAGGATGTAACCACACCCCCGGCCCTGACTGACACTGGTTCTGCAGCCAGGGGCTCGGTTACTACCGACGTTATGCATGCTCAGAGCAGTGACTGAACTTGTGCCAGTACCGCCCGTGTGACTGAAACAAAATGCTGCCACGGAGAATAAAGTTAATTTTCTCCTTGCAGAGTTCGGCTGCTAGCAAAAAGCTGGGCAGGTTAATAATAACCTGTAGCTTAACCCCATATTTGCAGGTTAATAGCGTTGTTTCTGTTGACAGGTTTCTTTAAATTATTTTCAGATAGATCCAGGAATTGTTGCCTTCGCTCCAAAAGGCCCTCAACCAGCCGCTCTAAGGGTTTATCTTTCAGGTCGAAAGTAAATGAAGATTTTCAGCAAATCTTCAAAAATATTGAGAATAGCCACTTTAGTAATGTTATAAGCTCTTGCCTTAACTCCTTAACCCTCAAGGGAGGTTTGCACGTTCATGACCGGGCCATTTTTACAATTCTGACCACTGTCCCTTTATGAGGTCATAACTCTGGAACGCTTCCATGGATCCCAGTGATTCTGACATTGTTTTCTCGTGACATATTGTACTTCATGCTAGTGGTAAAATTTCATTCATATAACTTGCGTTTATTTGTGAAAAAATGGAAATTTGGCAAAAATTTTGAAAATTTTGCAATTTTCCAACTTTGAATTTTTATGCCCTTAAATTACAGAGATATGGCACACAAAAAACTTAATAAGTACCATTTTCCACATGTTTACTTTACATCAGCACAATTTTTAAGTTATAAGGGTTAAAAATTGACCAGTGATTTCTCATTTTTGCAACACCATTTTATTTTTATGGACCACATCACATTTGAAGCCACTTTGAGGGGTCTATATGATAGAAAATACCCAAAAGTGACACCATTCTAAAAACTGCACCCCTTAAGGTGCTCAAAACCACATTCAAGAAGTTTATTAACCCTTTAGGTGCGTCACGGGAATTTTTTGAATATTTAAAAAAAATGAACATTTAACTTTTTTTCACAAAAAAAATACTTCAGGTTCAATTTTTTTTATTTTACCAAGGGTAACAGGAGAAGTTGGACGCAAAAGTTATTGTGCAGATTGTCCTGAGTACGCTGATACCTGATATGCGGGGGGAACGACTTTCGGCGCATGGCAGAGCTGAGAAGGGAAGGAGCACCGTTTGACTTTTTCAATGCAAAATTGGCTAGAATTCAGATCGGACGCCATGTCACGTTTGGAGAGCCCTTGATGTAACTAAACAGTGGAAACCCCCAACAAGTGACCCCATTTTGGAAACTAGACCCACCAAGGAACTTATCTAGATATGTGGTGAGAACTTTGAACCCACAAGGGCTTCACAGAAGTTTATAACGTACAGCGGTACAATTAAAAAAATCATATTTTTTCCACAAAAATGATATTTTCACCCTCAATTCTTATTTTTCCAAGGGTAACAGGACCCTAAAAGTTATTGTGCAATTTGTCCTGAGTACGCTGATACCCCACATGTGGGGGTAAACCACTATTTGGGCGCATGGCAGAGCTCGGAAGGGAAGCAGCGCCATTTGATGTTTTTGGCTGGAATTGAGATTGGACACCATGTTGCGTTTGGAAAGCCCCTGATGTACCAAAACAGTGAAAACCCCCCACAAATTACACCATTTTGGAAACTAAACCCCCCAAGGAACTTATCTAGATGTCTGGTGAGCACTTATAAACTTCTGTGAAGCACTGGGGGGTTAAAACGCCCGGGCGTGAAAATAAAAAAATCGTATTTTTTCCACAAATATGATCCTTTAGTCACCAATTTTTTTATTTTCCCAACGGTACCAGGAGAAATTGGACCCCAAAAGTTGTCCAATTTGTCCTGAGTACGCTGATACCCCATATGTGGGAGAAAACTACTGTATGGGCACACGTCAGGGCTCGGAAGGGAAGTAGTGACGTTTTGGAATGCAGACTTTGATGGAATGTTCTGCAGGTGTCATGTTGCTTTTGGAGAGCCCATGATGTACCTAAACAGTGGAAACCCCCCACAAGTGGCCCCATTTTGGAAACTAGACCCCCTAAAGAACTTATCTAGATGTGTGGTGAGCACTTAGAACCCCTCAGTGCTTCACAGAAGTTTATAATGCCCGGTGTTGTGAGTTCATTCTCACCAGTTGTGAGTTCCCCTTCTGGACTCCCTCTGGTGGTGACGGGAGGTGGTGCGGCTGGTTTGAACGGTGGAGATCTGCCACCTGAGAATGAGGATGACGATTGGATCTCAGGATTCTCAGATTGGATTTAAGACAGCCGACGCCCTATTCAGTTGCTGGTGATTTCTTCTGGCTTGTCAGCTCTTGGTTTTCAGCTCTGTTCCAGTCATCTAAAGCTAAGTTTTTCTGCTAATGTTCACACCTGATTTTGTTGGTCTATTCAGTTTTTTGTGTGGTCTGCCAGCCCCGGCTGGGGGCTGTGCTGAATTTCCACTCTTATTTATCAGTATTTTGCCAATTGGCTTTTTGTCCCTTACTAGTTCGGTCTCTTTTTGCTCTGTCTCAGAATATTTCAGAGTGCTGATATAGTGGGAGAAGTCTAGTGACTTCAGGGTTAATTTTGCTATCAGAAGTGTTGGACATTATTTTTTGTAGGGTTTTTTGCAGGTTGCAGACAATGTCTTCCCTTTCCTTTCCTGTCTAGTTAGTTTGGGCCCCATCATTTGCTCAGCCTATTTTCCTGCCTGTGTTTGTGCCTTCATCTTGTTTCACTGTCAATACATGTGTGGGGGCTATCTATTCCTTTGGGGTCTGCTCTGGGGCAGTTAGTTTTCCCCTTTTCTTGCTTTAGGCTTATGTAGTCCTCCGGCCGTGACGAGGCGTCTAGGTTCATCGTAGGCACGCTCCACGGCTACTGCTAGTTGTGTGGTAAGATCAGGGATCTGCAATCTGCATAGTTACTAACCACTCTGTTTTTCTGTGGCTTAGCTTGTTAGCTTTTTTCTCCACGGTGACCCATTCATAACAGCCCGGGCATGAAAATAAAAAAAAATCGTATTTTTTCCACAAACATGATCATTTAGTCCCCAATTTTTTTTATTTTCCCAAGGGTAACAGGAGAAATTGGACCCCAAAAGTTGTTGTCTAATTCGTCCTGAGTACGCTGATACCTCATATGTGGGAGAAAACTACTGTATGGGCACACGTCGGGGCTCGGAAGGGAAGAAGTGACGTTTTGGAATGCAGACTTTGATGGAATGGTCTGCGGGTGTCATGTGCGTTTGGAGAGCCTCTGATGTACCTAAACTATTGAAACTCCCCACAAGTGACCCCATTTTGGAAACTAAACCCCCCATGGAACTTATTTAGATGTGTGGTGAGCACTTTGAACCCCCAAGTGCTTCACAGAAGTTTATAACGCCCGGGCGTGAAAATAAAAAAATCATTTTTTTCAGCAAAAATGATATTTTTGCCCCCAAATTTTTATTTTCCTAAGGGTAACTGGAAAAATTGGACCCCAAAAGTTGTTTTGCAATTTGTCCTGAGTACGCTGATACCCTATATCTGGGGATAAAACACTGTTTGGGCGCATGGCAGAGCTTGGAAGGGAAGGAGCACCATTTCACTTTTTCAACACAGAATTGTCTGGAATTGAGATCAGACGCCATGTTGCATTTGGAGAGCACCTGATGTGCCAAAACAGTGTAAACCCCCCAATTCTAACTCCAACCATAACCCCAACACACCCCTAACCCTAATCTCAGCCCTAACCCTAGCCCTAGCCCTAGCCCTAATGGGAAAATGGAAATAAATACATTTTCTTTTAAGTTTATTATTTTTCCCTAACTAAGGGGGTGACAACGGGGGGTTTGATTTACTATTTATGGCGGTTTTTATATTTGGCAGCTGTCACACGCTAAAAGAAGCTTTTTATTGTAAAAATAGTTTTTGCATCACCACATATTGAGAGCTATAATTTTTCCATATTATGACCCACTGAGTCATGTGAGGTCTTATTTTTTGCGGGACGAGTTGACGCTTTTATTGGTATCATGTTCGGGCACGTGACATCTTTTGATCGCTTTTTATTCCGATTTTTGGGAAGCAGAATCAACAAAAACCAGCGTTTCATGAATTTCTTTTGGGGGTGCGTTTACACCGTTCCGCGTGCGGTAAAATTGATAAAGCGGTTTTATTCTTCGGGTCAGTACGGTTACAGTGATACCATATTTAGGTTTTTTTTATGTTTTGGCGCTTTTATGCAATGAAAACAATTTTATATAAAAAATAATTATTTTTGCATCGCTTTATTCTGCGAGCTATAACTTTTTTATTTTTTCACTGATGATGCTGTATGGCGGCTCCTTTTTTGCGGGACAAGATGAAATTTTCAGCGGTACCATGCATATTTATATGCGTCTTTTTGATCACGCGTTATTGCACTTTTTGTTCGGCGGTATGATAATAAATCATTATTTTTTTATTCATTTTTTATTTTTTAAGGGGTTCACTAAAGGGGATAACTAATGGGAAAGTTTTATAGGGCGGGTCGTTACGGATGCAGCGATACCAAATATGTGTACTTTTATTGTTTTTTTTATTTCCAAAAAATGAATTTATTAGGGAATATTTATTTTTTTTAATTTATTTAGCGATTTTTAAAAAATTATTTTTACACTTTTTTTTAGTTTTTTAACTTTATTACATTGTCCCAGGTGGGACATCACTGCGATCTGTCACAGGCACTGCACAAGACTTCCTCCTTGCCTGCGCTTTGCCATCTTGGATTTGGGGACCTGCAGGGATGGAGCCCCCCCCGCAGCAGCGCTGCACATTGCGCTGCTGTGGGGGGCTCAGGGAAGCATGGAGGGAGCCCCCTCCCTGCTGATGCTTCCCTTTATCCCCGATACACCGCGATCGTGTTTGATCGCGGTGTGCAAGGGGTTAACGTGTCGGGGGCGGTCCGTGACCGCCCCTGACACATTGTGCCGGGCGTCAGCTGTGATAATCAGCTGACACCCGGCCGCGATCAGTGACGCTCACCACGTGGGCGCCACTGATCGCTGTGATGTACTATCCCGTCCCTGGGAATTAAGTCCCAGGGCATATGGACGGGATAGTATGTCACATGACAGAAAGGGGTTAAAAACATGGTTAACCTGACTTAAGGTCAATAATTGACTCGCTTTGTAGGCTATATTTGGCACATAATTCTTGGAGAGTTTCATACCTAGCTTCCTGTGAATTAAACAGTAGAGATGGTCGAACCCGAACATTAAAGTTCAGAGACCGTACCGAACACCTACTGTTAGGGCGTGGACACCGAACACGGACTTCACCAGAAATCGTCATCGGTGGTGACGTCATTGAGGTTACCTCCGGTCACTGAGGCTGTGTTCCCAACCAGACAGAACTGCCATGACGTCAGTGAGATCCCCGCTAGCACCATGAGAAAAACTCTCACAGCTAAGCGCTCATGCTGTCTTTTGACAGCTTGGGAACTATAGCTCTCTGGCCAGCTGGGATGATTTCTCCGCCAATCAGAAGCAATGTTTTCCACGCTGTCATGCACATGGCAGTGTGCCAATCACTGGATGCGCGGTCCCCCCATTCAAGTGAATTGGGTCCAAGTTTGGGTTCGGGTAATGTTCTGGTACCCAAACTTTTTGCAACTGTTCGGCTGAACCCGCCACCCATCTCTATTAAATAGGTGACCAGTTGTCTTTATATGCTTTTCGTGCCATTTTTTAAAAAAACTTGTTTTCCAGCCCTTAAGTAAAATTAAGATGTCACCACGATGTCAAATGAATAGGGTATGTTCCCACGGTCAGTAATCGCTGTGGGCTGGATGCTGCGTACATCCGCAGCATCAAACCTGCAGCAGCCAGATGTTACAGCATAGTGGATGAGTGTTGGCAGCAGATTATTCATGATACTATCCAAGCGTGTGACAACAGAGCTTCTTTATTCAGGAACGATCAGGAACAATATCCTTAATAGATCAGTAATAAATCATTTGTGTGTCTCTATCTGTGCAGCATCTACAGCAGGCTGCTTCTCTCATACACAGACACAGGAAAAATAGGAAATCCAGTCATATGCTCTCCCTGTGTGAGCCTCTGGGAGTTTTTTTTGTTCTATCTTTATGAATAGTGACTAGCTGAAGAGCACGGCGCTGCCCGGGCATAGTACCTAACTACGGTTAGTTATAACAAATTATAATGATTATATCTATCTATAATATAACGTGCTAAGCATCACTCTGTCCGAAGCCTTTATAGACTGAGCAAGCATGACGTGCCTACGCAGTCTGGCTCCAGACAGAAGGAGACAGCGCGGTGAGGAGTGTGTATGGCGTCGGAGATGGCGGTACGCATACACACCGCTATGTCCGGCGCCATACTTACATACTTACCTGACTGGGAGGAGCGTTGCCATGGCGCTTCTGTTCGGCCGAAGACCGGGCCAGGAGTGCGGCCGGAATCGCGCATGCGCATAGCGTGATCTGTCGCCATGTTACTGAAGACACATTTGCAGTGTGTCTACAACAATATGGCGCCGGACAGTGCTATGGGCATGCGTGTACTCCGGCGCCAGACTCCTCCCCCGGCCTCCAGCAGAACGTGACAGGCAGCGCTGAAGCACAGGGAAGAAGGGTGAGTATAAATGTGGTTTTTTTTGGTGTGTGTAGTTTAATAGGGGTGAGGGGGACCATGCATACCAGGAAAGGGGGACAGGGGACCATGCATACCAGGAGAGGGGAGGTGAGGGGACCACGCATACCAGTATTGGGGGTGAAGGGCAGCATGCATACCAGGAAAGGGGGACAGGGGACCATGCATACCACGAAAGGGGGGTGAAGGGACCACGCATACCACGAAAGGAGGGTGAGGGGACCACACATACCACGAAAGGAGGGTGAAGGGACCACGCATACCACGAAAGGAGGGTGAGGGGACCACACATCCACACATACCACGAAAGGAGGGTGAAGGGACCATGCATACCACGAAAGGGGGGTGAGGGGACCACACATACCATGAAAGGGGGGTGAGGGGACCACGCATTCCGGAAAAGGGGAATGAGGGGACGACGCATACCACGAAAGGGGGGGAGGGGACCACGCATACCATGAAAGGAGGGTGAGAGGACCACGCATACCACGAAAGGAGGGTGAGGGGACCATGAATACCACGAAAGGAGGGTGAGGGGACCACGCATACCACGAAAGGGGGGTGAGGGGACCACGCATTCCGGAAAAGGGGAATGAGGGGACGACGCATACCAAGAAAGGGGGGGAGGGGACCACGCATACCATGAAAGGAGGGTGAGAGGACCACGCATACCATGAAAGGAGGGTGAGGGGACTACGCATACCACGAAAGAAGGGTGTGGGGACCATGCATACCATGAAAGGAGGGTGTGGGGACCACGCATACCACAAAAGGGAGTGAGGGGACCACACATACCACGAAAGGAGGGTGAGGGGACCACGCATACCATGAAAGGGGAGTGAGGGGACCACGCATACCACGAAAGGGGGGTGAGGGGACCACGCATACCACGAAAGGGGGGTGAGAGGACCACGCATACCATGAAAGGAGTGTGAGGGGACCACGCATACCACGAAAGGAGGGTGAAGGGACCACGCATACCATGAAAGGAGGGTGTGGGGACCACGCATACCACGAAAGGGGAGTGAGGCGACCACACATACCATGAAAAGAGGGTGAGGGGACCACGCATACCACGAAAGGGGGGAGGAGACCACGCATACCATGAAAGGGGTGTGGGGGGACCATGCATACCACGAAAGTGGAGTGAGTGGACCACGCATACCACGAAAGAGGAGTGAGGGGACCACGCATACCACAAAAGGGGCGTGAGGGGACCACGCATACCACAAAAGGAGGGTGAGGGGACCACACATGCCACGAAAGGGGAGTGAGGAGACCACGCATACCACAAAAGGGGAGTGAGGGGACCACGCATACCACGAAAGGAGGGTGAGGGGACCATGCATACCACGAAAGGGGGAGGAGACCACGCATACCATGAAAGGGGTGTGGGGAGACCACGCATACCACGAAAGTGGAGTGAGGGGACCACGCATACCACGAAAGGGGAGTGAGGGGACCAGGCATACCACAAAAGGGGGTGAGGGGACCACGCATACCAGGAAAGGGGGTGAGGGGACCACGCATTCCACGAAAGGGGAGTGAGAAGACCATGCATACCACGAAAGGAGGGTGAGGGGACCATGCATACCGCATAAGGAGGGTGAGGGGACCACGCATACCACGAAAGGAGGGTGAGGGGACCACGCATACCACAAAGGAGGGTGAGGGGACCATGCATACCACAAAGAGGGTGTGGGGACCACGCACACCACAAAAGGGGAGAGAGGGGACCACACATACCACAAATGGAGGGTGAGGGGACCATGCATACCAAGAAAGGGGGAGGAGACCACGCATACCACAAAAGGGGTGTGGGGGACCACGCATACCACGAAAGTGGAGTGAGGGGACCACGCATACCACAAAAGGTGAGTGAGGGGACCACGCATACCACAAAAGGTGAGTTAGGGGACCACGCATACCACGAAAGGAGAGTGAGGGGACCACGCATACCACGAAAGGGAAGTGAGGGGACCATGCATACCATGAAAGGGGAGTGAGGGGACCATGCATACCCCGAAAGGAGGGTGAGGGGACCACGCATACCACAAAAGGGGAGTGAGAAGACCACGCATACCACGAAAGGGGAGTGAGGGGACCACGCATACCTGGATAGGAGGTGAGGGGACCACGCATACCATGAAAGGTAGGTGAGGGGACAACGCATACCACGAAAGGGGGTGAGGGGACAACACATACCATGAAAGGGTGGTGAGGAGACCACGCATACCTCGAAAGGGGGGTGAGTGGACCACGCATACCACGAAAGGGGGGTGAGAGGCAACGCATACCACGAAAGGGGGGTGAGGGGACCACGCATACCACGAAAGGGGAGTGAGGGGACCACGCATACCACGAAAGGGGGGTGAGGGGACCACGCATACCACGAAAGGGGGGTCAGGGGACCACACATACCACGAAAGGAGGGTGAGGGGACCACGCATACCACGAAAGGTGGGTGAGGGGACCACGCATACCACGAAAGGTGGGAGAGGGGACAACGCATACCATGAAAGGGGAGTGAGGGGACCATGCATACCACGAAGGGCTGGTGAGGGGACTACGCATACCAAGAAAGGGGAGTGAGGGGACCCTGCATACCAGGATAGGGGGGGTGAGGGGACCATGCATACCAGGATAGGGATGAGGGGTGCCATGCACTCCAGATTAGGAGGGGGGCAGCACATACTAAGATGGGAGACCATATACCAATAAAAATGCCCGCCACCCGGGCGTAGAACGGGTTCATAGCTAGTATATATATATAAATCTGAGTGTAGAGCCCCACCCACTCCGCATAGCCATATTCACTATAATATCCCACGCCATCCAGTCAGCCAGAGCTACCGGACTACTACCCCTAATATCCCATATCATCATGTCAGCCAGAGCCACCGGACTACTACCCCTAATATCCCACATCATCCTGTCAGCCAGAGCCACCGGACTACTACTACCCCTAATATCCCACATCATCCCATCAGCCAAAGCCACTGGACAACTACCACTAATATCCCACATCATCTCGTCAGAGCCACCGGACTACTACCCCTAATATCCCACATTATTCCATCAGCCAGAGCCACCGGACTACAACCCCTAATATCCCACATCATCCGGTCAGCCAGAGCCACTGGACTACTACCCCTAATATCCCACATCATCCCGTCAGAGCCACCGGACTACTACTCCTAATATTCCACATCATCCCGTCAGAGCCACCGGACTACTACCCCTAATATTCCACATCATTCCGTCAGAGCCACCAGACTACTACCCCCTAATATCCCACATCATCCCGTTAGCCAGAGCCATTGGACTACTACCCCTAATATCCCACATCATCCCGTCAGAGCCACCGGACTACTACTCCTAATATTCCACATCATCCCGTCAGAGCCACTGGACTACTACCCCTAATATCCCACATCATTCCGTCAGAGCCACCAGACTACTACCCCCTAATATCCCACATCATCCCGTCAGCCAGAGCCATTGGACTACTACCCCTAATATCCCACATCATCCCATCAACCAGAGCCACCAGACTACTACCCCTAATATCCCACATCATCCCATCAGCCAGAGCCACCGGACTACTACCCTTAGTATCCCACATCCTAACTTCCATATCGCGGATCCCTTTAAGAGAGACCTGGGGTCAAGACCAAAGCGCTGGATGGATTTGCCCTGACTTCCATACCAATGATCCCTTTAAGAGGGATGATGTGCCTATGGAATGGATGAAGTTTGATGGGTATATGGGAAGGAGGGAGGATTAATTTCTGTCATGTGCTCTGCTCCTTTCTGGGGTTCAGACAATGGCTGGGAGCTTATGTTCCCGGGTATGCTAGATTTCTCCCACCAGGTCAGTGTCTGCTGAGGTGTTGTCATGGAGTGAGAAAACTATTGCTCATAGCAACCAATCACAGCTCAGCTTCTTTGCTTAGTGATTGGTTGCAAGGAAATCTGTTGCTCATAGCAACCAATCACAGCTCAGCTTATTTTAAACAGCTCTGGTGAAATGAAAGATGCTTCGTGATTGGTTGGTGATACACACACGCATACATACATTCACTTTCATATATATATAGATGAGCGAGTGTGCTCGGAGGACCTCTGAGTATTTTGGCGTGCTCGGAGATTTAGTTTCTGTCGACGCAGCTGCATGATTTACGGATGCTGGACAGCATGAATATATGTGAGGAATGCCTTTTTGTTAGGGAATTCCCATATGTATTCAGGCTGTCAATCATGCAGCTGAGGTGACAAAAACTAAATCTCTGAGCACGCCAAAATACTCGGAGGACGCCCGAGTCTGCTCGGGAAAACCCGAGCGAGTATACTCGCTCATCACTATTTATGAACAGCATACAAATCTAGCAACTGAACACTCATAGACAGGAATTGAGCTGTTGCACCAAACATATTCCAACACCCCCACTCAACAACTACTTATCCTGATAGTCTCATTGCAGTTCTGAAGTCCACCAACTTGGCTCTTGATAACGACTGTCATACCATCAGCTATCATATTATCAGACTCACAATAAACAAACTCGAGTACACCACATTCCACTAAGTCATGTAAAGGTACTGTCACACTTAGCGATGCACCAGGGATCCTGACCAGCGATATGACCCGGTCAGGATCGCTGGTACATTGCTAAGTGGTCGCTAGTGATCTGCCACACAGGCAGATCTCACCAGCGACGTAGCAGCAGTCGGGGGTCACTATTTACCTGTCAGACGAGACGATCCTGACGTCCTCCCGCCCGCGTCCACGCGTCGCTCGTCGTCAGTCCAGTCCAGGACATTCTCGCGCGATCAGCGATAACCAGCGGGGGAGCGGTCGGAGGTAAGTATCAGACATAGCGATATCGCTATAACGTCATAAAAACCAGTGACGTTATAGCGATATTGCTACCGATATCGCTTAGTGTGACAGGCCCTTAAGTGGTGATGTTTTTCATCAATGTGCTTAGTCCTTGCACTAATCTTCTCACTGCTGGCAAGTTTAATGCATCCTTGGTTGTCCTCATAGATAACTGTCGGTTGAGCTAACGGCTTGCCGAAGTCTTCCAACAGTTGTTTCAACCAAATTACTTCTTGACTTGCATAAGCAGCAGAATACTGTATATTCTGCTTCTGTAGAAGATAATGCAACTGACACTTGTTTTCTGCTGGACCAATAAATTGAATTTTCTCCTAATTTTCTCCTACCACTAGTTGATTTCTGATCACTTGAATCTCCAGCCCAATCTGCATCCACATAACATCTGAAAGTGAGATCTCCTGATGCGGATATCTTAAGATTTAGCCTTTGAGTTTCGTTAAAATATTGAAGAATTCTCTTAATTGCATTCCAGTCTCTTTGGCGTGGCTTGCTTACATGTTGGCAGAGAATTCCGACTGTGGCTGTGATATCTAGATGAGTTGTGGTTGCTATGCTTGTCTGTAATGACGCGGTCAGGATCGCTGGTACATCGCTAAGTGGTCGCTAGTGAGCTGCCACACAGGCAGATCTCACCAGCGACATCGCTGGGGATGGGGGTCACTATTTACCTGTCACACTAGGCGATCCTGCGTCCTCCCGCCCGGCTCCACGCGTCGCTCGTCGTCACAGCAGGAAGCGCCGCAGGAAGCTGACGACGAGAAACAGTCCTGGACGTTCTCGCGCGATCAGCGATAACCAGCGGGGGAGCGGGTCGTAGGTAAGTATCAGACACAGCGATATCGCTAGATATATTGCTATAACGTCACAAGATATCGCTTAGTGTGACAGGCCCTTAACTCTCATTGCTCGGCAGCAGATCTTCTTCTCCTTCCAACTTTAAGTGTTGACGCACCTATGGCTTCTGACATTCCCATCTGGTTTCGTATTGCGGAAATTTTAGAACTTTGGTTGAGAAGAAACCTCCCATCTTCCTCTCTCTGGATTTGGATTCCCAAATAATATGTCACATTTCCAAGGTCCTTAGTCTCAAAGTGCTGGTTGAGAATTTCACCTAGCTTTGCAATTTCCTTTTCATTGTGGTAGCTCAGTAAGCTCCCATGTCTGGAGTTGGTGAACGGACTCCATCTTCTCATGAACAGGCAATTTTTGCATCTCTTGTCATGACTGTGGCTCTGGTTCAGGAAGTGTTCTGACCATATAAGAAAGGCATCTAGCTGGGATACCTTTGTTTGGCCTTTCTGATCTCCTAACTGGAAGTTGACTTGGTTCTTCTGTGTCTTCCTTTGTGGCTTCAGAGCTTATCCACACTTCAGTGTTTTCCTTTTCAGTGTCTGGGTTTGGTGATTGAGATTCTTGTTCTTGCTTCTTTCTTAAAAAACTGGTGTAACTTCATGGAATTTGAGCGATACAGAGTTTTCCTCAATCAGTACATCTCTGCTGATTGTTACTGTGTTGGTCTCTGGGTGTAAGATTCTGTATCCCTTTTGAGTTTCGCTATAGCCCACCAGGAATCCTTGCTTTGCATGTGATTCCAACTTGGATCATTTTTCTTTGGGAACATACACAAACGTTTTGCTTCCAAATATCCTGAGATGTTCCAGGTTAGGCTTCTTGCAGTTCCATAGGTCATATGGAGTTTAATTTGTGGCTTTACCTGGCACTCTATTTTGAAGATAGTAAGCTGTCATGATGGTTTCTCCCCAAATTGTTGTAGGTAGATTCACATCAAACAACATACTTCTTGAACTTTCACAGAGAGTACGGTTCTATCTCTCTGGAATGCCATTTTGGTCTGGTTTGTATGTGTAAGGGTCGCCCAGAGCGGTAGTCGTGGCTGAGGTAAGGGGCTCAGACACGCCCTGATCTTCCCTCACATAGACATGACAGCACTCTGTCAGCATAACTGTAGCTCCAGGTCCAACTCCTTCAGAGTCTCCTCTTTGATGATTTCACACAAACTGAGGCACAGTCCATTGCAACTTTTAACTGGACGACTTTACTAGATTCTTTACACAGCACATATTTGTACTCCACAGCTTTTATCACAGGTTGCACAATACATATATCTTCATCTTTCCCTGCACTTCTCTCATGGCTACTCAGCACATACCCGGGCCAGACCGTCCCAGTCGGTCTATCAGCGTCCTCCCTGTTTGCCTCTGACACGGTTAGACACTCCTCTGTCTGTTTCACCCCAGACATCAGATCATCTGTACCCGAAGTCAGTTGCCACATAGCGAGCGACCTGCCCTTCTGTTCTGTCTTAGCTTCTCCTGAGGTACTTTCTATGGCCTCCAGTACTTTGCGGGGACCTACCGCCTTTAACAGTAGTACAGCATCCTCCCTGCTCACACTCAGTGGTTGGAGACTCCCTCAGCCGTTTAGCTCCGGTACTGAGGACATCAGTCCATGCAATAAGCTGCTACTTTATGGAGTCTCCTGCATCCCTGTTCTCTCCTGGTCTCTCCTTCAACTTCTGCCCCACACTGCTGTAGCCCCCTGTAGCTCTATCTTGCTGTTTTCCTGGCCTGTTCTTGTCATGACCAGTGCTATGGATGGCTGGGCTCTTCCTTAAACGTTACGGGGCTAACTGCCCTGTCAGGGCTACCTAGCCCAACTGACTAAAATGTCAGATGCTCCCCGGCTTAACCACAGTTAACCCCTCCTACTTTTAACTATTAACATGCTGAGCATCACACTACCCCCATCTAGTTAACCAACTGCGGTACTATGCTTTCCCTACCATATAACAATATACAATTGTATAACAATACATTAATATATACACATCAATACAGGATAGTCTCGTTAACCCCTCACATATGGTATGGTAGTCTGGAAAATGATTCCATCCTTTTTCAAAATGGCTTGCACCTTACCACTTGTATATTCGGTTCCATTATCTGCACACAGAGCTTTTGGCATTCTTCCAAATTTGTTACACACTACAGCAAGATATTCTTCAAGTTCCTATGGAACTTCATCCTTACTGTGAAGCAGGTAGGCGACTGTATATCTGGAGTAGTCATCAATATATGTGAGAAAATATCTCTTCTTGTTAGGAGTTTAAACACTCATTGGACCATATGTATTTGTATATATCAGATCCAGAGGCTGTGCAGATCTAGTGGTGCTTATTTTAGGAAAGGATTTTCTGGACATTTTCCCTTTAAGATAGCTAGTGCACTTCATCATTTGCCTACACTGGATGATTTCAATACCATTTGCAAGTTGAGTTAGCTTCTTTACTGCTTCTGGGTCTCTGTGCCCAAGATGTCTGTGCCTTACATGGATACAGTTCTTATATGGATCTTGTCTAGAACTGTACATTCTTTCTTTGCATTTTAGCTGATAAAATTCATCTTGGATTTTTCCTTCTGCAAGAGTGTGACCGGTCTTTGAGATAATGCAGCTGTTATCTTTAAAAGTAACTACATTCCCCTTTTGCATGAGCTTCTTTACTCACAGATTGCTTTCAAGTCTGGGAACATAAGAGAACATCCTTTATTGGGATCCATCTGCTTTGTGCTGAGGAAACTGGACGGTGGAGATAGCTATCTCCTACTCCTTCTGAAGTCATATAGTAACCATTAGGTAAGATGACCTTTTCTGACACTTTCATTAAGGTCAGTGAAGAAATCCTTGTTATTTGTCATATGACTGCTAGCACAAGAATGTATACACCATATATGCTTTGCGATTGGGCCTGTACTGACATTAAATGCAGCTTCAACACATGCAGAATCTTCCTTTACAGCTGTTTTAACTCTTTGATGACTGTTCTGCTTTTTAAACGAACTCATTCTTGCTTTCCAAATTCTACAGTCTGCTTTAAGGTGGCCGGGTTTTTTACAGACAAAGCATTCACAAGTTTCTCTTAGATTGCTTTTATATTTAGGGAAATCCTGTGTCTTTAAAGCTGTTTTTGCTCTGGATTCATTACTGCTGCTTACATGCTGCATTTTTCTCTTGAATTCATCCACCAGTTTACCTTTAACATACTCTAATGTCAGCTCATCATATGGCCGTGCATCTAGTGCAGTCACGAGTGTGTGACAACTTTCTGGAAGACTACTTAATAAAAGTGTAGCAACATGAAAATCTTTAATTTATTCTCCAATACCCCTGAGACACTCCACAATCTCTAGGGTGTTTCTTATATAGTCCTGCATATTCTGTCCACCACTTACCTTAGACTGATACAGCTTTCTCATGAGATAAAGCTTACTGCTGAGATTTGATGTTTCATGCACTTTCTGTAACTCATCCCACATCTCCTTTGCAGTTGCACACTTGCATATATGCACTATCTGATTATCATCTACACTGAGGGTGATCGTGCTTTGTGCTTTCTGATCCTTCTCTAGCCAATCATCTGGTAATGGATGAGGCACTTGTTCCTGAGTCCATTTCCACACACCCTCTCTTATGAGCAGCATCTTCACCTTGAAATTCCAGGACTGGTATTTCTGGTTAGTGAGGCTTGGCACTGAGAACTTGACAGGATTGCTGCTAGTGGACATCTTTTCTGCTGCTCTGTGCTGCTTTTGCTTTGGGTTTCTGTTGCTGCTACTTTGGGGTTCCGTGTAACTCTGGGCCCATAACCTGTTGGCAGCGTATTATTCAGGATACTCTCAAAGTGTATAACTACAGCGCTTCATTATTCAGGAACAATATGCTTAATAGATCAGGAATTAATCATTTGTGTGTCTCTATCTGTGCATCATCTACTGCAGGCTGCTTCTCTCATGCACCAACATAGGAAAAACAGTCACATGCTCTCCCTGTGTGAGCCTCTGGGAGATTTTTTTGTTCTAACTTTATGAAAAGCATACAAATCTAGCAACTAAACACTCATAGACAGGAATGGAGTTGTTGCACCAAACATATTCCAACAATGGGATTTCAAGAAATCCCATCTCCACTATGCGTTCAGAGATGACTCCGGCTGCCCAGACCACGGCATGTCTATTTATTGTCACGGAGTGACTGACCAGTGTGACACGACCCAATGGTTGATCATTCTCCAAATGGCACAACAACAAAATGCTGATGAAATAGGGGAGAGGAAAGCCCTGACAATAGGGAATCAGGGACGGTCAACTCCTGAGCTCCACCCTGAGCCTGTACCTGTTCTCACCTAACACCCTATGCAGGTCCTTCCCCCTGCTGATGTTGGTATACCTCGTTCCTATTTGTCACCTAGATCTGCCCTGGCTACTGCACTGGCCGGCAAGGAGCTCTAGCCTCACCTCTGTAGATAAAACACACAGGAGGAAGTGACAAACACCAAAGGAACAAGGCGATCACAGCATTCAGCTGAAGCACCACTGCACCAAAAAGCTCCTATCTTCAGCATAGTTGGCTTCCATTGAACCTGTATAACCAACAGTCAGCTGATGCACCATGTGACCTTTTAAAGGGATGTGGGAGTGGTCACCTCCTGCATCAGCAAACTCACCTACAATGCAATTACACCAGCGGCCACCGGGGGGGGGAACAGATATTAACCCCCGATGGCCTGAAAGGAAAAAAGTTTTAATGTGAGATTTCATATCTGACACAGATCCAAAACTGGATCGTGACATTTCATCTCTTTATTACTGAACTTTTGTTCATCCCTAACCTACCCTGCCACTCTCCCAGTTCTGCCCCCATTCCTTGTCATCACTCTACAATCCCTCTCTCCCTGCATGGAGTACATTTCCCTGTAAATAAACCTGTTAACCCTTCCTCTGCCTGCGTCCCATCACTGCATCCCGCGTTCCTGCTTGTTACCTTATAACATCATAAAAGCGACATAAAGAGCAGGAGGAAGACAGCTCAAGGGGTTGCTGAGTTTCCCTCAGAGAACCATTTTTACCACGGCAACCTTTCTTCCAGTGCCATTTTTACATGTAATGGCGTTGTCCCCTTCCTGTGGTGCTGCAAGCTCATCTGTAGAGGTGAAGACCAGGCTGTGGGTGCTGACAAGGCACCGGGTCCGGAACTGCTGCGGCCGGATCTACTGTTGCAGGGGGGAAGGAGATTGAGGACAGAGCAGACCCCTGACCTGGGTAGGGGGAACATGGTGAGCCAGGGGGCTATAAGAGGGTTTGCGCAGGAAGAGAGAGGAGACAGTGAGGACTGGCGCTGAGCCGCGAGTAAAGATAGGCCGCACGGCAGCGATTACAATTAGGTGCAGCAAGGACTCTCAGACCTCATCGGGTGTGCGGAGGAATGTACGCTGTGTGGAGAGTTACAGTTGATTACTCTTTGCTGCGCTGCAACATAACGGACTAGGGGCTCAGACAGGTGACTGCCCGCTGCCCCCAGAAGAGAAACCGACTTGTAAGATGGGGAAACTGGAAGAACTTAGCACCGGCCTCAGCCGGCCATCCAACCCAGGAATAGAGAAAGACATCCGAGTTACGCTAAGTGAAATTTACATATATTAACTGCTTTCTTGAGTTGTTCTTTTCCATTGTACCCCTCAGCCTTCACCTTGTTTATTCCCTGTTGCTCCCTGCGATGAGGTTACTAATGTACTTATTAAAGAAGTAATTGTTTTCCCTTGTTAATCCTTGTCCTGTGCCTCTGTGTCACTGCATCCTAATACCTGTGCTACACATCAACTCCTGCTGCGGCGATGTTCAATAGAGCTGGCAGCTCTGCATCTGATGAGCCTTTGACTCCCCCAGCCTCTCAGCCTGTGGGGACCAATGGAGCGCAAACTTCCCAGGATACAGCAGGAATTGGAGGAGAAAATACATTTTTTGATGCCCCAAGAACACACATGTTGAATCAGATGGGTAGTGGTGCAACTGAAGGTCTTGTAAGTACAGCAAGAGAGATGTATCTAGATCTCGATCCTGGTCTTGTTCCCCGGAATTTGGGATGCGTTGGAGAAGCAGGGCCTCTGGTCACAAGCGGAATCAGTCCCGCCATTTCTCCAGATCATTTAGGGCTAGTAGACGGTCTTGCCTTTCTAGGTCGTCTTGCTGGAGGTCATCAAGCAGCTCTAGCAGTTCTGGGCTCAGCAGAAGTTATAATAAAAGGCAGGAGCCTTCTCAGTAGGTTGGTCAGTCATGCCACAGGGCAAGCAAGACTCGCACAGTCCAAGAACCATTGTCCAGTGCTGCACATGTGGCATCTTCAAGAAGTGGGTTTGATTTTCCTGGGCATAGAAAAGTGTTCATATTTGGTATTTCATTTCTGTTGATCAGCATACTATAGACAAAGAACAGAGATCACCTGCGGACTGTCCTTTTGATAGGAGACTATTGGTGGCTAAAACTATGGGAAACTGGTTGCTGGCCTTCTCGATGCTGGGCTGCATTATGGGCCAGCAGCATCCAGAATGCTGTTCAGAATTGTTCATATACTGTACATGGACTCAATTTATAATGCCTACAAATCACATGGTTTAATCACATGGCCCCTGGTTTAAGTACGATTAAGAATTCCACAAGCGATTGTCCATGCAGCCCGAGATTGGTTGGGGTGTGAAGGCCACTGACATATGACTTAGATTAATGATAACTCAGAAAACTTATCCCTTTCAGGCAGCGGCTGCTTTCCCTTCCATACAACAAGGAGCAGCGTACGTTTGCCATCCTAATGGCTCTTCAACTAGGGTCACTGCAGATTCTACAGTTTGTGTATGTACAAGTGTGGCGCCCCCAGGAGTATGGTCACCACCGTGGCATTACCTTTCTCCTAGGGAGTGTGATGTCATGCTTGGAAGCAATGAAGGGTCTCTCTGTCAGTTAATCACAACACAGTTCTAATTCCAAGCCAGCAGAGGGAGCTCTGAACCAAAACTGGGGGAAGAGCTACTCTCTGGGGCCGGGAAGGGAAATTTAGGAGTTCGTGTGAAGAGGGAAACGTGTGAGAAGAGGAGCTGGAAGATTGAGCAGAGTTCAGGGCTCACTTCTAGCTGTAGCGCATGATCTGGAGTCCGGTCTCCAAGGTTGTACGGATACTGATGTTCCTGCAGCAGAAACCGGAGGAATAGGAAGCTGTAAATGCTCTGTTCCCACATAAGACTCGGAGGCATCACAGCAACGTGTGAGCCAGAAGAAGAAGGCTACAGCTGTCTGCCATACGAGGAAGTTCTGAAAGAGAACAAGCAAGTGGAACTTCAGTGTAACACAGTACTGCAAGCACCTCAAATAAGTGCTAGAAAGGAGACTACACAACCCACCTGCGTAGAGAGATTCCTAAGTTGCTTCCAGGCTAATCAGCTCCTGTTCCATCTGTAATCTGGACCCTGGACTGCATTTACAAAGCACAGTAAAGGTAACAGAAACTGCACCCTGTTGTGTCATTGCATTCTTCCTGCAAACCCTCCAGCACTGCTACATCTCTGTGCCAGACACTACACCCTCTTCCTCAACACCTATTCTCACTGCCCTGGGACTACAGCTCTACCTGTGGGGAGCCATTACATCTTGCTGCCTTATACCATCTGTCCCAGAGGATCTGTATGCAGTGTCGGTTTAACCCCTTCATTGCCGAGCACCACAGGTGGCATCACGTATCATCCACTTATAAACTTTAACCAGCCACGCTTAACCCTTTTTACATGGATGCCCAGAGCCACGAACCGGGTCACCGCTACTGTGACACTTCCCTCCGAGATACCGGCCCGGTACCGAGTACCCCATTACCCTGGTGGATGATCCACAAGCATGTGTGCTCAGTTTGTGGTGGACAGCATGTGGCAGTGTGATGCGGTAAATCAGGTAAGTCAAGGAAGACGATATGGATGAAAATCGTCCTAGTTTTCTGAACCTGCCTAACCCCAGCCTTAGGCGCACTCCCTTCCATCTCCCCCCTGCTTCATAGGCTATGTTCACACATCTGTGTGAAATGCCATGTGCCGTTCATTTTTTTCTCATACAGCACACTGATCCATAGAGTTTCATTCATCCATATAAATCAGTTTTATAAACAGATTTGTGTCTCCAGTCCATGTAATAGAGATGATACATAGAGTACAAGTATCACGCTGTGATGGTCTTCGGTAAGGGACAGGGCTCTCAAACTGTCCCTGGAACTGGGACCCTAATTATCCCTGTCCCACCTTATGAGGCATTGCACAGAAATGAAATGTAAACAAGACACAAAGACAAAACAGGGTTAACAGAAAACCTCTATCAAACTAAAGCAAAAAACAACAATAGGGAGTAGGATAGGGACAGGGAGGAATAAACTAAACGGGAACAAGGACTAGGAGATAAACACAGCAAACTAAGGATCACTACTACAATAATGCCACTCCAGCCACTTAGCTTTAGCACTCAGCATAGGAAGACGAATCTTTCACTGGCAGGGACTAACCACCCAGAGACAGTATTTATTGAGGAAGTAAATGATAAGCAGTTGCAGCTAAGAACAACCAGGCTGTATGGTCTCAGCCAGCATGGAAACAGTCCTTAACCCTCTCTGCACCGAACTAACCAAAATCCATTCAAAATATGACATGAATCACACCATGTCTAAAGAAGATCTTTGATTCATTACACGATGTGGCTTTCCAGGGGGGGCGTGACACCCTCATGACAAAAAAAGTTATACTTCAGTGTTCTTCCGTTTTAAGTAATCCAGAGTTGAGCGAAACGGGTCGGTCAAATTCATAAGTCGCTGACTTTCGCGAAACCCGACCATAGCGTGAGGTCGGCCATGAGATCGCCGACCCGCGCGCCAAAGTCACGTTTCCCATAATGCTTTCAGCGCCTTTTCTCAGCCAATCATCAAGGACGCACACTGTGGGCAACGGGATGACATCGGCAGCGGCCACCACCATCTAAGAGAAGGGCATTCATGTGATTGGCTTGCTTTGTGTGGCGTCACAGTGGCTATAAAAGCCCTGACCGCTGACCGCCATTTTACTTCTGCCGATCTTAGCATAGGAAGAGGTTGCTGCCGCTGATTCTCAATAGGGAGAGCGTTAGGCAACAAAGAAAAAAAAAACTGTGCTTCTTCTGATAGCGATTTCAACTGTACAGTTAGTATGCAGTGACAGGGGAGGATTTTTGTGTGTGCAGCAGCCTTATAAGGCTACCTGATAGCTGCATTGCTGTGTGCACACTCTGTGCAGACTGCTTTTTTAAAAGCAAAAAAACTTTTATTCTGATTTTCTGCACAGTTACAGAGCGTTCATTTTTCACACACCGTATAGAGGTGTACGCTCCTCACACACTACTGTGTTCCAGCTGGTATCACGGACATATAGATGCTATCTGTGTGTGACTCCGTAAAAAAATAGATGGAGATTTTAAATTTTCCATACATACACCGTATAGAGCTTTCCGCTTCTCACACAGTATCGTATATCTGCTGTTTGTATTGCGGTCAAATCTATACAGAGACAGCACGTGTGTGAGTCCATAAATACATAGACGGACATTTCCATTTTTCCATACACCGTATAGAGCTATCCACTTCTCAAACAGTATCGTATATCTGCTGTTTGATAACGGTCAAATCTATACAGAGACAGCGCATGTGTGAGTCCGTAAATACATAAACGGACATTTCCATTTTTCTTTACACCGTATAGAGCTGTCCGCTTCTCTAACAATATCGTATATCTGCTGTTGACTCCGTAAAAAAACGGAGATTTAAAATTTTCCATACATACACCATATACAGCTGTCCGCTTCTCAAACAGTATCGTATATCTGCTCTTTGGATTACGGTCCAATCTTTACAGAGACAGCGCGTGCGTGTGTGAGTCCGTAAATACATAGATGGACATTTCCATTTTTCCATACACCATATAGAGCTGTCCGCTTGTCTAACTGTATCGTATATCTGCTGTTGACTCCATCAAAAAATAGACGGAGATCTAAAATTTTCATACATACACCGTATAGAGCTGTACCCTCCTCACACACTACCGTGTACCGGCTGGTATCATGGAAAAATACATGCTATCTGGGTGTGTCTCCATAAAAAAAATAGATGGAGATTTTCATTTTTCCATACATACACCGTATAGAGCTGTCCGCTTCTGATACAGTACTGTATATCTGCTGATTGGATTACGGCCAAATACATACTGGGAGAGCGTCTGTGACTAAGGAAATATATACAGAGATTTAAATTTTTACCTACACCTTATACAGCACCATATATCTGCTGGTATTTTTGTTACATTTTCACAAACAAGAGGAAGTATGGTGGAAGAGGCTGTGAACGTAGGCGGTGGGGGCAGCTGGTACTGATGGTGGTGGTGCATCTGCTGGTTATGCCAAAAGCACAATAGCAGCTAAGGCAGGAGGTGTTGAGTCTGCGTCATCGTCTGGCACAAGAAGGCCTGTAAGGTTCCCTTTTCTGGGAGTAGGAAAACCACTTTTAAAGCCGGAGCATCAGGAACAGGTTTTGGCTTACATTGCCGATACAGCCACCAGCTCTATTGCCTCCTCTTCTGAACTTTCAAAACCTGCAAGCACTGAGTCGTCAGTGCAGGGTTCTGGTCAGGAAAAACACCTTTCCTTGTATCCTTCAGCCCCACCAAAAATGAAGGATGCGAAAGCCCACACTTCAGATTACTCGATGGAGCTCTTTTCACATACCATGCCTGGCTTATCCAGTTACATCCTGAATTCCCCAGTCCAAAATTAATCTGACATGGAGTGCACTGATGCACAGCCACTGCTAGATGATTCTGCTGGTACATTAACCCTCAGCACTACATTGCCCTCGCAATTTACTGATCCAGAATCTGACCCTGATGAAACTCAGGTGCCCCTTCCTGCATACTATACCACCTTACATGGTGACACAGAGTAAGGTGCAGATGAAATTGAAAAGAAGGTGATGGATGACCCAGTTGTTGACCTGGATTGGCATCCATTGGGGGAAGAGGGTGCCGTTGGCAGTAGCTAAGATGAGGAGAAGGATCCGCAGCAGGCATCGACATTGCAGCAGCGGTTATAAGGTAAGGCCCGTAGCTGTCCATAAAAGTGGAACAAAAACCAAAAGAGTTGCAGGACAGCTTGGCCACATGGTCAAATTAGCACAGCGTGCAAGTCCTGAAAATTTATACCATAGTAGGAAGAGTGCAGTGTGGCATTTCTTTGTCCAAAATCCTACTGATGAGGCAAAGGTTATCTGTAAGAAGTGCGGAAGGACCTTTAGCCGAGGGAAAAATGTCAGAAATTTGAATACCAGTTGCATGTTTAGACATTTAACCACCATGCACTTGCAAGCATGGAAGGACTACAAAATCTCAGGTACCACATGTGAACCTGCTCTGACTGAAGGTAGCCAGCAAGCTCCATCGCTTCCCCCACAGTAAGACCACCACCACCGGTAAGCACACCACCAGCAATAAATGTTGAGGTGTGGTCGCAAGGCCAAAGCAGTCAGGGAATCACAATGGTTTTGCAATGAAACACTGAATCTAGGCCATCACCACCAACACCATCACCATCACCAACCCCCTCTCAGTCCATCCGGTCCACCGCTAGTTCCCCCATATGCAGCTCTCAAGTACAGCTCACCCTAGCAGACACTGAGTAGGACAAGAAAGTACTCATCCTCTCATCTGCGTGAACTGGCTTTGAACGCCAACATTGCCAAACTGATCTCATTAGAGATGATGCCCTTCCGTTTGGTTGAAAGTGAAGCTTTCTGAGAGCTCATGGCCTACGCTGTCCCACGCAATGACCTACCCAGTCGGCACTTCTTTTCTCGAAAAGCCATCCCTGCCCTCCACCTGCATGTGAAAGACCGCATTGTCCATCCAGTCAAACAATCAGTGAGTGGAAAGGTGTACCTCACAACAGATGCATAGTCCAGTAGGCATGGCCAGGGCCATTACGTGTGCATCACTGCGCACTGGGTAAATGTGGTGGATGCAAGCTCCACAGGGGACAGCGGCAGTGGAACAGTGCTGCCTAGCCCACGGTATAGGAAACACTTGGATGTAGGCGTTCAACCCTCCTCATCCTCCTCCCGAAGCGAAAGCTCGTCCGCAGAGCGCAGTCGCACGAGCACTCCATCCGCAGCTGCCAGTGTTGCACATGAGGTGTCCCACTAATGAACAGCTAGTGGTAAGCGGCAGCAAGCTGTTTTAAAGATGATGTCTTTGGGCAACAACAGACACACCGCGGAGGTACTGGCCGACTACTTGCAGCAACAAACTGAGTCATGGCTGGGAAGTCAACATCTTGAGCCAGGCAAGGTAGTCAGTGATAACGGCCAGAGTTTTGTGGCAACCATAGCCCTTGCAAAACTCACACACATACCTTGCCTGGCTCACACTTTGAACCTGGTGGTGCAGTGCTTCCTAATTAATTATCCGGAGTTAACAGCCCTGCTCCATAAGGTGCGAAGACTGTGCTCGCACATCGGTCGCTCGCCCGTACACTCCAGTAGTATGCAGAAGCTGCAGCGATTTCTCCACCTCCCCAAGCGCCGCCTAATCATAGACGTTGCAACAATGTGGAACTCCACCCTGCACATGGTTGAGAGGCTGTGCGAACAGAGGCAGGCTGTAATGCATTTGTGGGAAGATACAAGGGCAGGCAGTTTGAGGGTAGACATGGAGTTGTCGGGTGTGCAGTGGTCAAAGCTGAAAGACCTCTGTAAAGTCATTCAGTATTTTGAGGAATGCACACGGCTGGTAAGCGCAGACGATGCCATCATAAGCATGAGCATCCCACTTATGCGTCTGCTCATGCAAAGTTTGATGCACATTAAGGATCAGGCATCTGCAGCGGAGGAGGAACAGGAGGAGGGAAGCCTTGATGACAGTCAGCCATTGTCTGGTCAGGGAACTGTCCTGGACGAGGTGGAGGAAGAAGAGGAAAAGGAGGAGGATAAGGGGGATGATTATTTTGGGGAGGTGGATGCTTCTCAGGGGGCAAGATAAAATGTTGGCGTGTCAAGGTCTGGTACAGGGTTTGTGCGTGACAGGTGGGATGTGGATTTGCCAGAAAGTGCTCCTCCACCCACCACTGGCAGTGCATCATTGACACCTGGAACATTGGCCCACATGTGTGATTATGCCTTGCGGATCCTAAAAAGGGACCCCCGCATTGCCAAAATGATGAAGGATGACAACTACTGGTTGGCGAGCATCCTCGATCCACGCTAAAGGCAAATTACACAACATCATGCCACAGGAGAACCTAGAGATAATATTGGCTAACAAACAAGCAACTCTGGTAAACCGTTTGAGGCATTCCCAGCACACAGCAGCGGTGATGGTTCTCCCACGAGCTGTAGTGGGCAAAATGGAAAAGGTGTTTGTGGTGCACACAGCCGAAGTGGCATTGGTGACTGGAGTTTCATCACCATGTTGTGGACTGATTTCTCAATTCCCGCTCACACGACTGGTAATACTGCATTGATTGCAAGTGACAGGAGACAGCAGTTGTCAACTATGGTTCTACTTCCACTCCCATATCGATGTTCTCCCTCACAGGTCATTCCGCTTTGACTATTGGGCCTGTAAACTGGACACCTGGCCTGAATTGGCACAATATGCCTTACAGGAGCTCGCTTGCCCTGCTGCTAGTGTGCTATCTGAAAGCATCTTCAGTGCTGCTGGATCAATCCTGACAGAAAAAAGGACCCGTCTGTCAACCCAAAATGTTGATGATCTAACCTTCATTAAAATGAACCATGCATGGGTTTCAAAGGATTTTGTCCCACCTTCCCCTGATGACACATAGGTTGCCAGAAAATTGGCTTGATTTTGTCCTCCTCTTCCTCGGACTTGTCCATTTCCTCCATTTGCAGCTGCTGAATGTACAGCCTACACATCAACATATGCCATTTTTTTAAACCTCCCTAACTGGGCTGCCCCCCCCTGGGGTCACCAACTGGTGCACCTGGCCAAGTGCCATTGCTCTAAACAAGTGGGTGGGCCCACTCTTGCCTGACAGCACTGTCACAGGACCCCTCATAGTACAATACAGTGTCTCTGATGGTGGGGGGCCCACTCGCCGTCAGACACACCGGCATACTATGAGAGGCCCTGTGCCAGTACAGTCGCCCACGAGTGGGCCCCCCCTGCTTGCTCGTGGCAACAGAACTTACAAGTTGCAATACTTACCTCTCCCTGCTCCACTGCTGTGTAGTCTGGGCAGTTAAATCCTTCACAGGGACGGCCACTACAAGTTTTGGTGAACTGATCGATGATGGTTAAGATGTAGCTATGGCCTGTCCTGCTGGCCTCTACCTTCAGATGATCAATGGCTACCATTTGTAATGGACGTCAACTCACAATCGGAAGCAGTGGTGCTTTATGATCAGCTTTCACAGTTTTTCTAGTCACAGACGTGTGACATTCCTGCCAACATTTTTCAATGTCTCCTCTCATGCCAATCCAATAGAATTGCCTATGGCCTGTGGCTTCTGTCTTTTGCACTCCAAAGTGACCAGACACAGCATGATAGGCAGTGAGGACCATGTCTACATCTCTCCCTGTGATCACAATTTGATGGAGATGAGTAACGGTGATGGGATCCACGCTACTGCAATACAGCAATCCTTTCTTCACAAATAACCATTTTCGCTGTCTCCACAGACAAAGTAATTGAGGGTCAGCATTGCCTCTGCGAAATCTACCGGGAGCTTTTCACGTGATTAGTAATTCCCAAATTTCTGCAAACACTTGACTTTCCGTCTGTACTTGTATCCATCTATTTTCCAGTAGCGGAGAGTCTGGACTGGCTTACTGAGACTGAAATATATACGAAGATTTAAAAGTACCCCAACAATATATACTGGTGTACGCTTCGAATACATTTCCCTTTTTCTACTTTTTATATTCTGGTGTAATCCATACTGAGCCTGTGAGTGTCTGTGTCTGACTCCGGAAATATAGACAGAAATTAACAATTACTCCTAGACTGGATACACTTGGTATCTGCTGATACAGTACCTTTGTTCTAAATTTTTTATTACGGTATAATCCATACTGAGAGAGCATGTGTGGTTTACTTCTTCTATATATACGGAGATAAAAATTTTACCTTATACTGTATACAGCTTCTATCTTGTTATACAGTACCTTTGTTCGACATTTAGTATTACGGTCAAATCCATACCGAGTGAGCGCCTGAGGGTGACTAGGGGAATATCTATACAGAGATTTAAATTGTACCCTATAATATATATACTTGCTATCTTGTTATCCAGTACCTTTTTTTCAACATTTTGTATTATGGTCAAATCCAGGCTGAGTGAGCGTCTGAGGGTGACCCTGGAAATATATACCGAGATTTCAAATTTGCCCAACACTGTACACAGCTCTTCGCTTCTGATACAGTACCCTTTTTTGCTATTTAAATTCTGGTGTAATCCATAATGAGCCTGTGAACGTCTGTCTGTTACTCCGGAAACACTGATTCACACTATAGGAAAGGAGAGAAGCGCAAATAGGGTCTTATCCGATAAAAAGAGTACAAAAGGAATTAGAATTCTACTCACCTGATATAGGAGAGGTATAGCGCATGGAATTAACAGTCAGCTGCTGCACATCCACAGGTCAAACCAGTGACCGCCGAAACATATAGTTTAATGGAACTTTTTTGAAGTATAAATCACTTCTTCCTCAGGGGATGGTATATCATCCCCTGAGGAAGAAGTGATTTATACTATGCAACGTGTTGGAAAATGAATAAAACATCGATCTTTTAATGCACGAGTATTTGTGTGTTATGTCAAGCAGCGCACGAAATCCATAAAAAGTTCCATTAAACTATATGTTACTCCGGAAATATATTTGGAGATTTAAGATTACACTAACACTGTATACAGCTGTACGCTTGTGATACATTACCCATTGACTGCTTTTTATATTCTGGTATAATCCATACTGAGGCAGTGAGAGCGTTTGCGTCTGCCTCCTGAAATATATACGGAGATTCAGAATGTTTAAACTATACTATATATACACCTTGTATCTGGTGATACTGTACCCTTTTTCAACTTTTTAGATTATTGTGTAATCCATACTGAGCCTGTGAGCGTCTGTGTATGACTCATGAAATATATACAGAGATTTACAATTATCCCTAGACTGTATAGAGCTGTACGCTTCTGATACAGTACCATATATCTGCTGGTATTTTGGGTACATTTTAACAAAAATTAGTAAGTATGGTGGAAGAGGCCGCGGACATGGGCGTGGGGGGCCAGCTGGTACTGATGGTGGTGGTGGTGCATCTGCTGGTAGTGCCAAAAGCACAATAGCAGCTAAGGCAGGAGGTGTTGAGCCTGCGTCATGGTCTGGCTCCGGAAAGCCTGTAAGGCTCCCTTTTCTGGGAGTAGGTAAACTGCTTTTAGAGCCAGAGCATCAGGAACTGGTTTTGGCTTACATTGCTGAAACAGCCTCCAGCTCTATCGCCTCCTCTTCTGAAGTTTCAAAAAAATGCAAACACTGAGTCATCAGTGCAGGCTTCTGGTCAGGAGCAACCCCTTTCCTTGGGTCCTTCACCCACAACAAAAGTGAAGAATGCGGCAGCCCACACTTCAGATTACTCCATGGAGCTCTTTTCACATACCATGCCTGGGTTCATTCTAAATGAGGCACATTATATATGGAGCATTATTTGGGCCCATAAGACACTGGAGCATCATCCATGAGGCCCGCCATATCCTGGAGCATTCTAAATGGGGCAGATTAAATATGGAGCATTATTTGGGCCCATAAGACACTGGAGTATCATCCATGAGGCCCATCATATACTGGAGCATTCCAAATGGGGGACATCAGACACTGGAGCAGCATTAACAGAGCCCATTATACACTGGAGCATTAGAAATGGGGCTCATTATATATGGAGCATTATTTGGGCCCATAAGACACTGGAGCATCATCCATCATATACTGGAGCATTCTAAATGGGGCAGATCAGACAATGGAGCAACATCTATGGGGCCCATTATACACTGGAGGAATAGAAATGGGGCCCATTATATATGGAGCATTATTTGGGCCCATAACACACTGGAGAATCATCCATGGAGACCATCATATACTGTAGCATTATGTGGAGCTCATCATATACTGTATGGAACATTATATGGGACCAATTATTCTGTATGGAGAAATATATGGGGCTCATTATTCTGTATGGTGCACCATGTGGTGGCCATAATACTGTATGGAGCAATATACTGTCCGTTTTTTGAGCTACTGTAGAATTTAAAATAGATATCAGTTATGTCATGTAAGAAGTGAAGTATTTTTCATTGTACTATACCTATATTTCTGTGCCGTATCGGAGCATCATCAATTGTGGTATGTGTTAAAGAGGCGCACTGACACTCTTTGGCCAGCTAGTCTGCATATAAATCTGCAAGAGCCTTTGGTGTCTCCTACATTATTGCAGCACTCACTTGCAAGTTTCATACCTGGATGTGAAGAATTTATAGCTGCTGTTCACAGGACTGCCGTGATATGAACTTTGAATATAAAAGTAACTTTAGCAAAATACTCATTATTAGGAATAAATGAAATTATACAGAATTGAAGAATTAAACAGTACAGTCGTAACCACATTAGGACTGTACACTGGAGATCATTTAACAACATAAGAGCTTGTTGCTATAAAAGAAATCAAAGTCTTAACGATCTGATCACATATCAGCATATACAAGAGGCACAAACTCTCGAGAAAGGATGATTTATTGTCTCATTACCAACTCAGACTTTGTAGAATTCTCTCCAAAGTTCTAAAGACTCAGACACAGAGGAGACAATTTTTACCATTACTGCTTTCGGTATATTGACATGACATCATACACAATGCTCAATGCTCTGTGCACAATCATGGAACCGGCACTGCTGCCTCCACTGGTTTTGATGACCATGTGATAATGGGGATAGGTGTAATGTGACACCGAGTCTATGTAGACCCAGCACAGCTCTCATAGTATTAGGTTGATTTTTCCATGTAACTTCGGCTCCTAAAGCATGCTCAGATACAGTGAAATGTGTAGGATAAAAATATTGTACATAAACAATAACACTTCGTAAATAATAGGAACAGTGACCCTCAGAGGGGAAAAATATAAGTAAGCAAAAGCACAATAATCAGAAAAAAGGACTTAAAGCAGTGGTTCAAATCCAAAACTAAATCTCACATTAATGATCTACCTAGTTTAATAATCTAATCACTTTTCTAATATACGGTACTTCAATTAAAAATTCCTTACATTCCCTCTCTACTCTATTTTCTTTGGGATTTTTTTTTTTTACTTCTGGTGACGTTACATTTGAGAATCCTCAGGGCTCGATATGAAACTCAAACGAGTGTCATCAGGGGGCAAGGGCTGTGGTCACCAAGCCAGCTGCTGTCCCGAAGCTGAAATGAAGCTTTAACACTGGTAGGTGTGGACCCACAGCACCACTGGCTGGGATGAGCTTGGAGGGGTGTGACTAAACGACTACCTGGTTATCACTTGAGCCTCCGGTGGTGAGGATAGGCTTTGCCGCAGGTAGTCATCAGGTACCACTTCAAGGCGATCCCCAGGACTGCAGTGGCTGACCGGAGGGTAAGAGGCACAGGCACGTGGTAAAGGAGGGCAAAGACAAAAACGTGGTCAGACAGTCTAAGGTCAGGACAGGCAGCACATGATCAATAAAAGAAGCCGAGGTCAAGAGCGGTGAGGTCAGGCAGGACAGGGATAGTAACCAAGTAGGTAACTGAAAGTGGAATACTGAGCAATGCATAAACGGGAACCGGACAGGGTAGGAACCAGGTGGGGAGTGGTAGGTGTAGCTGCCTAATAAAGGTCCTGCTTGCGCAGAATAGATTGCTGAACCTAATATCTGCAGGACACAGAAGGGTTATTTTCCTGCAGAGACCGGCCATGTCCCCCTAAGGCTAGATGGATACCACATGCAGGTGAAGGCGTGCAGGAGGAAACAACGTCATCGGAACATCCTGATGTGAGTAGAAGCCACACAGTAAGTGGGGTGGTGCTGAGGAAACATGCACATTGCTTCCGTGATGACAGAAGTGTCATCGGTCACATCTGTTTCAGGGGCTGGTCAAGTCCTTGCTGCACTGAGCATGTGGATCGCCCTCCAGGGCAGTGGGGAAACTCAGTACCGGGCCAATCCTTAAAGAGGATGTGTCACTGCAGCAGTGACCCGTTCCGTGGCCCTGGGTGTCCAATTAAAGGGATATGTACACGGAAATAAAGTTTATAAAGTTTATAATAAAGTATTCGTGACACCACCTGTGGTATTCGGTCAGGGGACCGACGCTGCTATGCAGATCCTCTGGGATGATGATAGGGCAGCAGAGATGGTTAAGCTCTCCACATGTAGAGCTGTATCCCAGGGCACTTTGGATGATGATGTTAAAGGTGAGGTTGATGGATGTGGTGCAGGGCAGGTGACGCAGGAAGGATTAGGCCTGTTTCACACTTCAGTTTTTCACAATCAGTCAAGATCCGCCGATTTGCCAAAAAAACGGATCCACCATTTTTCTTGGCGGATCCGTTTTTTTCCCATTGAGGTGCATTACTGGCGGATCTTGATGGATGGCCATCCGTTGGATCCATTTTTGTGCTGATCCGCCAAAGTTTTGACGTCCGCCGACTTGCCCGAACGGAGCATGCAACGTTTTTTAGGGCGGCAGGATCCGCACTTCTCACTTAGCATGCCCGAAAGACTTCACTCAGCCGGAAATTTAACCTTAAACTCTGTTCTGGCAGCTGAAATATTTCTCTCTCCCTCTCTCTCTCTCTCTCTCCCCTCTTCCCCCCCAGGCAGCGGTTCCTTTAAAATTCTTCCTATGACGGATCCGTTAAAATAACGGTCTGGTGACAAACGTTGTTATCAGTACAGCAACGGAGCCGCTATCCGCCATTTTAGCGAATTTTGACTGAAGAAAAAAACTGATGCGTGAAACAGGCCTTAGAGGAGACAGCTGGGTGCAGTTTCTAAAACTTTACTCACAGTTCTGGTGCGCACAGATGCCCTTTTGGCGCTGTGTCCTCCAGGTGAGGGGTCCAGCAAACTCCCAGGTAGTGTTAGGGCTGGTGGAACGCACCAAATTATAAATAATAGTAGGTACATTCGCAGCCCGGGGTCCACTGTGCAGAGGTGGTACACTGCTGCTAGGTAATAGCGGAAGAATAGAGTGGCGTGAAAACAGTCACACGTGGGTTATGTCACCCAGTGTGAACAGGAGCAAACTCTGTTGACTCACAGAGCCGCACAGCCGCTGAACACAAATACTGAAGCCTATTTAGCCCACAGAGCCCGGCCAAAAAGCGCACAGAAAGCGGCCACAGAACTCTACCCCAAGGACACGGGGTTAGAGTTCCTCTAGGCCCTCTGAGCGCACAGCGTCGCTGCCGCGAATGCCGCTATAGACGCTGGCTACGGAGTGTGGAGCTCGTGCACTGTGGCGTGCTGAGTCACTGATGGAGACTAATGCCTGACTCCATCTCTGCCCTACCTACACCTAAGCCTGGGCGCTAGCAGGCTAGGCTGCACAACACATGCGTACCAAGGGTAGGGGTTTCATAATGAGTCAGTCACCAGACACATTCATACGTGCATACATCACTCACTCCTCATGGTCTGAAAATACAGAGTATCCTAGCGCATGGCCGAGCGGCCATGCGAGCCTTTTATAGCCGCGAGCGTCCGGGACCTTCCTGGCTTTTCAGATGGGCCAATCCGAACAGGAGCAGGACCTGAGCACGTGACCTTCGATCTCCAATGGGAGATTGCTCCACGGGCATGCTCAGTGGCCCGACATGTTGTGAAGAAGAAACGGAGAGTGGTGGTCATGGGGGATTCCCTGTTGAGAGGAACTGAGGCCGCTATCTGCAGACCGGATATAACTTCAAGAGAAATGTGTTGTCTTCCAGGTGCAAAAATTAAAGATGTGTCTGACAGGATATCAGGACTCTTCAGACCTACAGATGACTACCCATTCCTGCTACTACATGTGGGGACAAATGACACTGCAAGAAACGACCTGGAAACCATCTGCAGAGACTTTGAAGACTTAGGCAAGAAAGTGAAAGAACTGGGAGCGCAGGTGGTCTTCTCTTCCATCCTCCCAGTGGATGGCCATGGAACAAGGAGGTGGAATAAGATTCTGCAGGTGAACAACTGGCTACGTCGATGGTGCCGTCAGCAACGATTTGGATTTCTGGATCACGGAGTGAACTACTTATACGATGGACTACTTGCTAGAGATGGGGTGCACCTTACGAAGACTGGTAAGCATGTATTTGGAAGTCGCCTTGCTACACTTGTAAGGAGAGCTTTAAACTAGAACAACATGGGAAGGGAAGCAAAAGACCAGAAAAAGCCATACACCTGACAAATGCTATTGAGAACTCTGCTATTAGAAGTGGAAAGGAAGAACAAAGACAAAAGAATCTAATTAATAAAAATATTGGAGAAAGAGAAACCAATCACAAACTAAAATGTTTCTATACTAATGCACAAAGCATGGGCAACAAACAAGGAGAATTTGAACTACTAACACAGGAAAAGAAATATGATGTCATTGGAATCACTGAAACTTGGTGGGACAATACACATGATTGGAATACAAGACTAGAAGGATACAACTTATTTGCAAGAAACAGACTTGATAAACGAGGAGGGGGTGTCGCATTGTATGTTAGAAACGCGTATATCTGCACAGAGATTGAAGCTTCAGAGACTGGGAGTTCTGTGGAAACTGTTTGGGTAAGAATACAAGGACAGAACAATGGAAAGGACACCATTGTAGGCATTTACTACAGGCCGCCTGTGCAAGCTGAAGCTATGGATGAACTCTTTATGCATCAAATGGCCAAGTTCTCCAAAAAATATGACATAGTTGTCATGGGAGATTTCAACTATCCAGACATTTGTTGGGAATCTCTCTCAGGCAAAACTAACAGGTCAAGGAAATTCTTATCCTCTCTTGCTGACAACTTTATCTTCCAAAAGGTCAGGGAGAAAACAAGGGGAACTGCTACCTTGGATCTAATCCTTATAAACAGGGAGGAAATGGTTGAGGAGGTAAAAGTGGCTGGGACCCTAGGAGGTAGCGACCATGCTATTTTAGAATTTTGGATAACTAGAGGCGGAAGACCTGTGAAGACTCAGACGTCAAGGTTAGATTTCAGAAAGGCAGATTTTAAGGGATTCAGAAAGAGAATTGGAGGGATCCAATGGCTGGATATCCTTAAAGACAAAAATGTCCAGGAAGGATGGGAAATCTTGAAAAATGAAATTCTCAAAGCACAGTTGTTAACAATTCCGAAAAGAGGGAAGAATAGGAAGCAGTTAAGGAAACCAGGATGGATGAACACAGAACTTAAGCACATGCTAAAAAGGAAGAAAAAAATGTTTATAAAATGGAAAGAGGGAGGCATATCTAAAGAAGAATATAATGCTGTCTGCAGAACCTGCAGGGCACAAATCAGATTAGCTAAAGCTGAAAATGAATTGAGGCTTGCAAGAGATGTCAAAAGCAATAATAAAGGATTTTGGGGATATGTCAAAAGTAAAAGAAAAGTCAAAGATGCTATAGGATTTTTACAGGATGAAAATGATGAAATGGTAAGACAGGATGTTGAGTAGGCTGAACTTTTAAATTCCTATTTTGCATCTGTTTTCTCTCAGAAAGGAAATGTAACATCAACTGTTATTCACTGTCCTATTAAGGGAATAGAAGAATCCAGGATATCTATAAACAGAAAGATAGTGAGGAAACACTTAGCTAGCCTAAATGAATTCAAGTCTCCAGGTCCAGATGAATTACACCCCAGAGTACTGAAGGAGATAGCAGAAGAAATTTTTGAACCCCTCTCTATAATCTTTGAAAATTCTTGGAGAACAGGAGAAGTGCCAGAAGACTGGAGAAGAGCAAATGTTGTTCCTATCTTCAAAAAGGGGAAGAAGGTGGACCCAGGCAACTATAGGCCGGTGAGTCTGACTTCTATACCAGGAAAGATCTTTGAACAAATTATTAAACAACATGTATGTCAATACCTGGATAAGAATGAAGTGATTAAACAGAGTCAGCATGGGTTTGTAACTAATAAGTCATGTCAGACTAACTTAATTTCCTTCTATGACGGTATCACTGATTGGGTGGATCAAGGAAATGCTGTAGATATAGTATATCTTGACTTCAGCAAAGCATTTGACAAAGTCTCTCATACAATCCTTATTGAAAAAATGATTAAGTATGGAATGGACAAGGCAACTGTTAGGTGGATTCATAACTGGCTTAGTGATCGGACCCAAAGAGTGGTCGTAAATGGCTGCACATCCAGTTGGAAGAATGTCTCAAGTGGGGTACCACAGGGCTCTGTCCTGGGCCCTGTATTGTTCAACATCTTTATCAACGATTTAGATGAAGGAATTGAGGGTAAACTGATTAAATTTGCTGATGACACAAAGCTAGGAGGGATAGCTAATACTAGAGAAGAGAGAGAGAGGATTCAAAAAGATTTAAATAAACTGGAGAAGTGGGCAGCAACTAACAGAATGGTTTTTAACAGGGAGAAATGCAAAGTACTACATCTGGGCAATAAAAATGGAAAAAGCATATATAGAATGGGAGGAATAGGGCTAAGTGACAGCACATGTGAAAAAGACTTGGGTATACTAATAGATCACAGACTGAATATGAGTCAACAATGTGATGCAGCAGCAAAAAAGGCAAATGCAATTCTAGGATGTATTAACAGAAGCATACAGTCTAGATCACGTGAAGTCATTATTTCCCTCTACTCCTCTTTGGTCAGACCTCATCTGGAATATTGTGTCCAGTTTTGGGCACCACATTTTAAAAAAGACATCAACAAACTGGAGCAAGTTCAGAAAAGAGCGACCAGAATGGTGACCGGTCTGCAAACCCTGTCTTATGAGGAAAGGTTGCAGGATTTGGGAATGTTTAGTTTGCAAAAGAGAAGACTGAGAGGAGACTTAATAGCTGTCTACAAATATCTAAAGGGCTGTCACATTGTAGAAGGATCAACTTTATTCTCATTTGCACAAGGAAAGACTAGAAGCAATGGGATGAAACTGAATGGGAGGAGACACAGATTAGATATTAGAAAAAACTTTTTGACAGTTAGAATGATCAATGAGTGGAACAGGCTGCCACGAGAAGTGGTGAGTTCTCCTTCAATGGAAGTCTTCAAACAGAGGCTGGACAGACATCTGACTGGGATGATTTAGCGAATCCTGCTTTGAGCAGGGGGTTGGACCAGATGGCCCAGGAGGTCCCTTCCAACTCTACGATTCTATGATTCTATGATTCTATGACATGAGGACTTAGTCCCTGGAGAATCTCGCTGCTGAGCAGCCTGCATTGCCATAGCTGTGCCAGAGTTGGCAGCAGCAGCAAGCAAACCCACGGAGGTGGTCTGGGCAGAGTGCCGGGACCGACGAGTTTGCTGAGCAAGCTCCGCTGGGGAGGAATGGGAGACCGCTGGAAGCAGGGCTCGGGATTCTCGCTGTGCAGCAACAGGAACCCGACGCCTAAGCCTCTTTCACACTTCAGTTTTTTGCCATCAGTCAAAATCCGCCAAAAATTTGAAAATGGCGGATCCGCAAAAATGTAAACAAAACGGATGCAAACTGATGGAACGGATCCGTTTTGTTGAGGATCCGCCATACCGATTTTACTGCGGATCCTCAACAAAACGGATCCATTCCATCAGTTTGCATCCGTTTTGTCATCCGTTGGATCCGTTTTTTTGCGGATCCGTTTTTCCACACCTCCAAAATGGGATGCTCCCAAATATGATTCGCTCTTGGAAAATGCTCTCAAATGTGATTGGATGCTGGAAACTAGGGAGAAATATATCTAGGGTGTTGTGATACAATTTCTTTGAAAGGTTTTAGAGCTAGTGGCAGCGATGGAAGGAGTTAGTGCGAGTCTGGAAGGAGTTATTGCGAGTATTGACAGCTTCTGTGTGGAATTGGATCTTCACTTGAATCGGTTGGCAATTATTGCTATCGAGAGGGAGAAAAGAAGACTGCGAATCCTGCGTATGAGGAGACGGCGCCAGTGGATTCATCCCATTAATGCGCAGAGGTTCACCCGTGGCGTTTTTTCCACACTGTACCTGGAATTGAGGGAGAATCCGGACAAGTTCTTCAACTATGTGCGCATGCGGATGGAATTCTTTGAGATATTGGTGGATCGTGTTGGAGAACAAATCCGGAGAAGGGACACCTACATGCGGTTTTCTATATCACCGGCGGAGCGTTTGATGGTGACCCTTCGGTAAGTTATCTACCTTTTAAAATGTTTCAGATTCTGCAGGCTTTTATTGTTATGTTATGGCTTGTAGTTTGTATTAATTTTACTTTTTTTCCCTTTTTTTAAGATTCCTGGCAACTGGAGAATCCTTCACCTCCCTCCATTTCCAGTTCCGGATTGGGATTTCCACTATTGCTGGAATTGTACAACAGACCTGCCGGGCATTATGGGATTCTCTACAGGAGGAATACATCCCAGAGCCAACCCAGGAGAGGTGGCTGGAGATTGCAGAGAAGTTTCAAGATATCTGCCAGTTTCCAAACTGCATCGGTGCCGTGGATGGCAAGCATATCAGGATTGTGAAACCCATGGGATCTGGTTCACAGTTTTACAACTATAAAAAATACTTTTCCATTGTGCTAATGGCCATTTCGGATGCAAACTGCAAATTCATTGCCGTGGACATTGGTGCATACGGTCGTTCTAACGACTCACAGGTATTCAAGAGTTCCACCATGGGCCGTCGCTTGTATGGAGACAATTTTAACTTCCCACCTCCAAGACCACTCCCTGGAACAACAGGCCCACCAATGCCTTTTGTGTGCGTTGGCGACGATGCTTTTCAACTTTCAAAACACCTACTGAAGCCATATGGTAGTCGTGGATTAACACACCAGAAAAGAATCTATAACTATCGGTTAACCAGAGCGCGCAGAGTGGTGGAGTGCGCGTTTGGAATTTTAACTGCAAAATGGAGAGTCCTGTTAACGGCCATGAAAATGAAAACAGAGACTGTGGATGAGGTGGTAAAGGCCTGTGTAATCCTGCACAATTTTGTCCTTTCAAAGGAACCAGTTTCCATCGATGAAAATGTGTATGAAACCACCTTGTGGGATTATGAGCAGCAAACTTTTCGGAGTACTGGTTCAGTGGCAAGAATTAGGGATACCTTTGCAGATTATTTTGTTACACCAGAGGGACAAGTGGACTGGCAATATCACATGATATAATTTTCTTCTTACCAATTGTGAGTAATTTTTTTTTTTTTTATCTGAAATTTTACCAAGTGTTTGCTTTGCACAAGCATTGTGTTTTACCATGTGATTTGGTTAGTTTTACACTTTGCAGTGTTAACAATTGTTGGGTACCAAGCGTAAAGTTATCCAAGTGTTGTGTACCAAGCGTAAAGTTACCAAGTGTTGTGTACCAAGCGTTTTACACTTTGAAATGTTCACAAGTGTTGGTTATCAAATGTTGTGCTACCAAGTGTTTTTTTGTACCTTGTACACCACCGGTGTACTGTGAAATATTACCCAGGGTTGTGTGTTGTGTTAACAAGTGTTGTGTTTACCTTTTACACCACTGGTGTAATTTGAATAAAGAAGCAAAAAATAAACATCACAATAAAGTTTTTTGAAAAAAAACAGTTTATTTCTGACAATTTGTATTAACTGTATTTTTTTTTTTTTTTTTTTTTCTTAACTTTTTTTGTAACTTTTTTTGGTATATTACCTTTTTGGTAACTTTTTTTTGGTATAATATTACCTTTTTTTAATTTTTTTTTGGTATATTACAACAGAAAAATTACAAACTATGATAATGTTGGGTGGAGATAGTATTGGAGGGGGGTTAACAGGGTTGACCACATCGAGGGGGGGGGGTAGGGGACTGGGGAGGGAGTTGGTGAGGACCAGAAGTGGAAGGGGGGTTTAACACATGTGGTTGGGACGGGAGTGGATGGACAGACGAGGTTTGTGGGTACATTGAAGGTGTATGTGGGGGTGGGTATGGCGAGGGCATTGGGGTATAATGCAATGGGGAAGGTAGGTACTGGGAAGAATGGAATGGGGAACTAGAGAAAGGAGAGGGAGTGGTAGGAGGAGGGACGGCTGTGTGATTGATGGTGGTGGAAGGATGGACGGGGGGAGGATGGACTGTGGAAGGATAGACAGGGGGAGGATGGACTGTGGAAGGATAGACAGGGGGAGGATGGACTGTGGAAGGATAGACAGGGGGAGGAAGAGATGCTTCAGCAAGCACTTCCACTAGAGCATTCTGACAGGCTTGCATCACACGCATCTGCTGGTGAGTACTTAAACCTTCCATTTGCCGGACAACAGATTGAAAAAAGGTATGTCTCGGTGTCTGGTTTGATTCTAAACTCATCTGTTCCATGTATCTTCTGAGTTCCATGATACTTTGATTGATCATGGTCAACCCAGAAGATAACCGTTGTCCATAAGTGTGGAAACCGTGTTGAACAGTTGAGTTTAGACTCAAACAGTCAGACAAGGTCAGCCTTTCCTGACTCCTCAGACGCTGCCGGCCAGAACCAAAAGTTGGTCGAGATGTTGCGGCAGTGTCTGAGGGGTGGGGAACAGGGAACAAGTCGTCACCAGCAGCTTCATGTGATGAAGTCTGCCCTGCTGCTCCAGTGCTGGTGGAGGGGATAGAGGGATCAGACAAGAGGGTAGGTACAGAGGGGTCGGATACCTCGATGTGGTCACCGGGGGCGGTCTCACTAGGGATCACTCCAGAGGGACGCAACTCTGATGCAGACTCCCGAGTGCTGCAGATGGTGCTAAAAAAAAAAAAAAGAAGAAAAAAATGTATATTAAAAATATTGATATTTAATTTAAGTCTGCTGAAAAAAAAATTGGTTAAACATTTCTACTACAGGAATTGTTTGGGGAATATTTACCTTCTGCACGCCATTGTAGATCGCAGGAACGCCAGGGCTTGGTAGTTTTTGTACTGGGGTCCCCGGCGTCCTCCCGACGATCCACTCGGGGTCTGAATCTCTTTGTTGTAGTCCCTCTTGAAGCGATCCCGGAGCGACCGCCACCGTGTGATAACCCTGTCACCTGTGAAGCAAAAAAAAAAAAAAAAAAGGTTTAGTATTCAACACTTCACATGCTGGAAATATAAGTTACTGAAGTTGTAATACTTACGCACAAAATCCCTGGCCCTCGCATTGAGTTCCTCCCAGTTGTCAATAACTGAAGAACAGACTTCATCCCAGAGCCGTCGTGTGGTTGGTTGGTCGGCATGAAGACGGTTTGCCATGTTCCACAGCGGCTCCCAGATTTCCACCTCATGGATGAGGTCATCACTATCAATAATGACACCCTCCTCCTGATGTCTGCGGGGAGCACGCTGTGAAACCTGTGAAGATAAAAAACAAAACAAAAAGCAAAAAATTACATTATATTCAAACACATGATGTTCATTTAAACAATTATCAAAATAGGGTTACTTACCGTTTGCCGACCACCAGAGGCATCACCTTGACGACCCTGGGATGTCCTGGGAGTCACTCTAGTGCGGGCACCGGATTCTGAAGACTGTGGGAAAAAAAAAAAAAAAATGTTTGGATGGATGCAGTTATGGTGTGCACTGTGATGAATGTTTGTGTTGGGTGTAGCATTATGTATCTGTGTATGTGCTAAACTTACAATCTGCGCACCCCCTCCGTGTGTCTCTCCACCCTGCACGTCTCCTCCTGGAAGCTCCTCTGAATCAGCTTCCTGTTAAAACATAATAGGATAGTGTTTTTAACCACAAAAAAATTATTTTAAATAAAAAATAAACAAAATTTTTTTTACCTCAGCTCGCTGATGATGTGAGGGGGAGCTTTCAGGAGAAGACATTACGGCTTGGGGCAGCTGTGTTGCTTCCTGAACTGATCTGCAAGTATAAACACACTTGTTAAGCTACTATACAAAGTATCATAATAAGCTTTCAGGCTTTTATACTTACAGGGAAAATGTTTGGCTGGCAGTATCTGCTTCGGCCTGGCTGGCAGTCTCTGTTGCGGTCTGGCTGGGCCTCTCTGCTGCAGCCTGGCTGGCAGTCTCTGTTGCGGTCTGGCTGGGCCTCTCTGCTGCAGCCTGGCTGGCTCTCTCTGCTGCTACCCTGCTGGTAGTGCTTGAAGTGATCTGCAAGTATAAAGAGACTTGTTAAGCTACTATACAAAGGATCATAATAAGCTTTCAGGTCTTTATACTTACAGGGAAACTAATGGTTGCCTGTACGCCGCGGTGTGGCTGTTCCTCTCTGCTGCGGTCAGGGTTGTTTCTGCTGCGGTCTGACCGGTCATGTCTGCTGCGTTGATCCCTGCTGCGGTCTGAATCTCTGCTACGGTTGGGCTGGCCGTGTCTGCCGGTATGGTGGCGCTTCATTGTGTGAACTGAAAGAAAATGATATGAAAGTTTTAAAAAAAAAAAAAAAAAAAAAAAAAAAAAAAAACCACATTTTGTATGTGTAATTCCCTGAAACTAATTATACGCAATTTTAAGTGTTTGCATGTCTACATTCCCTTATCTCAGAGTGTAACCAGTGATTGAAGGTGTCTAATATTTTGTGTAAACCTACTTTCTTTGTGTTTTGTAACTGAGTGTAACCAGTAATTGAAGGTGTGTAATTGCTGTGTATACCAGTTTGCATTCCCTGAAACTCTCACCGAGAGTGTAACCAGTGATTAAAGGTCTCACCGTGTAACCAGTGATTGAAGGCGTGTAGTGTGTAATTGCTGTGTATACCAGTGTTTGCATTCCCTGAAACTCTCAACAGAGTATGTAACCAGTGATTGAAGGTGTTTAATTTCTGTGTATACCCACTGTTTGCATGGTTTTGAATTCCCTGAAACTCAGTTGTGTATACCCATTTTTTCATGGTATGTTGCAATCTCACTTTTAACCACACTTGTATACCAGAACACTTCAATTACCTTTATGGTAACTTAATTTTACCTTTTTTAAAATGATACAAAGTAGATTTTTTCAAAACAATTTATTTATTTTTTTATTATTTTTTTTTTTCCAAAAAATAGGAGCTACTCTGCTCTTTATTTTAAATACCACAATACATGAAAAATAAAAAAACGCAAACACGCATAACACACAGCCAGGCTACACACTCCAGGTGTCTTGCAGGTGGAAGATTTGCAGCGGAGTTTGAAATTCTATCAGTCAGGCTGGTGTTTGATGTCTGGTTCGGTTTCTTCAGTGTGGCTGTTGCCAGATGTCTGGGCACAAACCACATACAATACCATTTAGGCCGGTTTCACATTTGCACTTTATAGCGCAGCGATGGCCTGCACACGTCCGCCACAAATCCCCACCTACTACTGCACATGAATGCTTGCGATCTGCGCACCCTATCTTTATCATAGGGTGCGCAGATGGTGCGCTGGCAGGATTCACAGTGTGCTGCGCACTTTTGAAGGTGTGCCGTGCGCGCCAAAATGCAACATGCTGCGTTTGGCGCACAAGGGCACACCTTCAAAAGTGCGCAGCACATGGTAAAATCCTGCCAGCGCACCATCTACGCACCCTATGATAAAGATAGGGTGCGCAGATCGCAAGCATTCATGTGCGGTAGTAGGCGGGGATTTGTGGCGGACGTGTGCAGGCCATCGCTGCGCTATAAAGTGCAAATGTGAAATCGGCCTAAATGGTATTGAATGTGGTGTTATTGGGCCCAGACATCTACATTAAAACACCAGCCTAACTGATACAGTCAGGCTGGTGTTTGATGTAGATGTCTGGGCCCAATAACACCACATACAATACCATTTAGGCCGGTTTCACATTTGCACTTTATAGCGCAGCTATTTCCAGCACACGTCCGCCACTAATCCCCACCTACTAGCGCACATGAACGCTTGCAATCTGCGCACCCCATACTAAAGATAGGGTGTGCAGATCACAAGCGTCCATGTGTGCTAGTAGGCGGTGATGACCAGATGGGACGGGGATTAGTGGTGGACGTGTGCATGTTATCACTGCGCTATAAAGTGCAAATATGAAACTGGCCTTACACCACACAATCACAGCAAGAAATACAATATTAAAGTTGTATGAAAATAACATGCAGTACACATGCAACAGAAAAAAAAAAAAATGCAACACACACACACACACACACGCTCCAGGGGTCTTGCAGGTGGTAGACTTGCAGCTGTGCAGACAGGTTTTATAGCTCTAGTTGAATCTTCTGTCAGGCAGGCTGGAGTCTGATATCTTGCTTGGAGTATTCAATGTTGCTGGTGCCGGATTGTCTGGGCCCAATTACACCACATACAATACACCACTCAATCGCAGCAATCACAGCATAAAAAATACAATATAATTACAGTTGTATGAAAATAAAAAGCAGTACACATGCAACAGAAAAAAAAAAAAAAAAAATGGAAAGAAAAAAAAAAAAAATGCACACACAGGCCACACACATACACACACACGCTCCAGGGGTCTTGCAGGTGGTAGACTTGCAGCTGTGCAGACAGGTTTTATAGCTCTAGTTGAATCTTCTGTCAGGCAGGCTGGAGTCTGATATCTTGCTTGGAGTATTCAATGTTGCTGGTGCCGGATTGTCTGGGCCCAATTACACCACATACAATACACCACTCAATCGCAGCAATCACAGCATAAAAAATACAATATAATTACAGTTGTATAAAAATAAAAAGCAGTACACATGCAACAGAAAAAAAAAAAAAAAAAATGCACACACAGGCCACACACATACACACACACGCTCCAGGGGTCTTGCAGGTGGTAGACTTGCAGCTGTGCAGACAGGTTTTATAGCTCTAGTTGAATCTTCTGTCAGGCAGGCTGGAGTCTGATATCTTGCTTGGAGTATTCAATGTTGCTGGTGCCGGATTGTCTGGGCCCAATTACACCACATACAATACACCACTCAATCGCAGCAATCACAGCATAAAAAATACAATATAATTACAGTTGTATAAAAATAAAAAGCAGTACACATGCAACAGAAAAAAAAAAAAAAAAAAATGGAAAAAAAAAATAAAAATGCACACAGGCCACACACATACACACACACGCTCCAGGGGTCTTGCAGGTGGTAGACTTGCAGCTGTGCAGACAGGTTTTATAGCTCTAGTTGAATCTTCTGTCAGGCAGGCTGGAGTCTGATATCTTGCTTGGAGTATTCAGTGTTGCTGGTGCCGGATTGTCTGGGCCCAATTACACCACATACAATACACCACTCAATCGCAGCAATCACAGCATAAAAAATACAATATAATTACAGTTGTATAAAAATAAAAAGCAGTACACATGCAACAGAAAAAAAAAAAAAAAAATGGAAAAAAAAAATAAAAATGCACACAGGCCACACACATACACACACACGCTCCAGGGGTCTTGCAGGTGGTAGACTTGCAGCTGGGCAGACAGGTTTTATAGCTCTAGTTGAATCTTCTGTCAGGCAGGCTGGAGTCGGATATCTTGCTTGGAGTATTCAGTGTTGCTGGTGCCGGATTGTCTGGGCCCAATTACACCACATACCATACACCACTCAATTGCAGCAATCACAGCATAAAAAATACAATATAATTACAGTTGTATGAAAATAAAATGCAGTACACAAGCAACAGAAAAAAAAAATATATAAAAAAAAAAAAACAGACATGCAACACTCGCAGACCACACACACACACACACACACACACACACACACACACGCTACACACTTGCAGGCCATACACAGAAATGTCATAGGTATACTCACACTTGGTAAAGCTGGTACTGGCAGGCCTCTTGATAGCTGTGGCTGCAGGCTTGGTGGGTGTCTGGCAGGCTGGGTGGTCTGGCAGGCTTGGTGGCTGTCTTGCAGGCTTGGTGGCTGTCTTGCAGGCTTGGTGGTGGTCTGGCTGGCTTGCTGTCTGGCTGCTACTGCATGTCTGGGCCCAATTAGCCCATCTTATATAGTTTTGGGACTGTCTGGAAAAGTATCTTTTTTTCTGGGCATGCGCAGTGCAATTTTGCGGATCCTGCCGGCGGATTCCGCAAAATCGCGGATCCCGGCGGATCCGCCGCCCATAGGGCCCCATTCTACCGCATGGCTGATGACGGCGGATCCGCCGTCATCCGCCATTTTGACGGCGAAAAAAAACGTTACATTCTCCGTCCCCCTCAGACAGAATCCGCAAAGAATTTTGCAGATCCGCCGAATATCGGACGCAACGGACGACCATCCGTCAAAATCCGCCACTAATGTATCCCAATGGGGAAATTGGCGGATCCGCAACAAGAAAAAGCGGATCCGCCAATTTCAAATTTTGGCGGATTTTGACTGATGGCAAAAAACTGAAGTGTGAAAGAGGCCTAACAGGTAGATTAGGATGCACCTTTCCAGGACTCCTTTCTGTATGTGCCTCTCTTGGCCATCTCACTGTACTGGCTTTCCGCCATTCCTGACCCACACCTCACAGTCAGTGTCCCGAGCCAGCAGCCGCGGACCTTGGGGGGTGATGTCCTCGAAGTGTCCCCTTGCTCCTATGTGGTTGCTATTTCAATGAAGATAACTGTGGCTGTGGCTGAATTACTTAGAGGTGCCCCTGCCTCCAGCTTGCTAGCTGAGTCTGGAGATATAGTCTTGGGGGCCGGTACCCCACTGCGACCTGGCACCTCCACCTGATGGCAGTCAGCGTGAATATGGGCCCCACGGGTGGACTTCTCACTACCCGTGTCCCAAGGACCTTTTCTATCTTCTGGCAGCTTCCTTCTGTCTCTCCCTTTCAGCTTTCTCTCTGCAGCTTCTTCTGACAGGGAGCTGCCTCACAGCATGTCTGCTTACTTTCAATTTCTACTCATGTCTGACTCACTCTCTCTGCACTGTTCTTTCCAGCTCTGTTAGCTCCTCCTCTTTTCCTACCTTCTCCACCCACTCCCCAACACCCTAAACTATCCAGCCCGGGATGAGACCATCCTCCCTTAGGGTATGTCCAGGGTGTTCTGCTGCAATAGTCTGTGTTGGGTGCAGGTGTTAGAGTCCTGAGTGGTGCTGTTGGAGTGCCCCACAGGGCCTTAGGTTACTTGGTACCGGGCCACTCAGGCTCTTTAAAGGGGATGTGTCACGGTGGCAGTGACCTGGTCCGTGGCATGGGTCACTTTGGACAAGTGGGTTTCCAGTGGCTTCTCCCTGCTGCCCTGTACTGACAGATTTCTCCCTCCATGCATATATGGGGAGAGACTGACTGTATCACTTAAGGGCAGCTCTCTACTCAGAGTGAAACCTTCTCTGTTGTGACACACTTGACCCCAGTCTGTGCTTTTGCTCCCCTCTCCCAGTCCACTGAACTCTATTGTGCTCTGTGTCAAACTTTCCGAGCGTGATCCCATGTGATTGTAAGGAGGTGGCAAGAAACCTCACGTGCCTTCTCTCTCTCTTGGTCGCTGTTCGCACGATCGCATGCGGCACCTCCTGGTTTATTAATGTTATATATTGTGATGATATATACTGTAATGCAAATGTACTATGTGTTGCTGTAATGTGTACTGCATATAATTAGGGTTAAGATAGGATCATAGTTAGCATAATCATAGGGGCTAGAGTAGAGGGGGTATTATAGAGTTAAGGGGTAGAATACTGTAGCTTAGAGTAGAGTAATAATAATAATAATACATTTTATTTCTATAACGAAGACATATTCCGCAGCACTTTACATTTGAGAGGAGACTTGTACAAACAATAGATATTACAGCATAACAATAATCACATAGATCATAACAGATACCAAGAGGAATGAGGGTCCTGCTCACAAGCTTACAATCTAGGAGGCAGTACAGGCAGCACAGGGGTTAACTAAATGGGAAAAACAGCACAGAGCAGAGAAGTATAGTCAGGATACTTCCTGATTAGAGGCAGAAACCCAGGCAGGACGCATGGAGTATAGGAGACAGTTGCAAGCCGTGGGGATAAGTCTTCGGATGGCAGTAAGGAGCCCCAGGCTTTAGAATAGTGCAGTTGGCCACCAGCTCAGCAGGGCCATCCTCAGGAAGGATCCAGAGTCTAAGAACAGGGCGGGAGCAGCTGAGATGGTGTTCCAAGCACCATTCCGTAATGGAACCGGATGAGAGGCTGACAGGGAGCTGGTGACATGGAAGGCATAGAAGGGACAAGGATTGTCCAAAGAGATGGCAGGTATTGCCGGGAGAAAAGAGAGAAGGATTTCAGTAAGAATGGAGTCTGCCCGGAAGGTAGGGAAAGTGCAGGATATTCGGCACTGTGTGAATTGTGCTGCCAAAGTGATTAGTACCCATGTTAATGTAGTGACCCAGTCCAGAGTGTGTCTGTCCCTTTAAGTAATACTGAATTGTGAGTAGCTTCTGTACACTCTCTCTAACTGGCTCTCTACATTATTTGTGAGCTGTAATTCTCAATTCACCTTCATTTTAGATGCAATGCATTTCTCGTTTGCTGTGTTCTGTCGCCATCTAATGGTGAAAGTGTACAATGACTGAATTATTGTTTTGTAAGGATCTGGGATGTGAATTCGGTCTCCTATTGGCCAGCTCCTAGTCAAATGGTCAATAGGAGGAGCTGTTTTTCCAGGCAAGTCTAGAATGTTCTTTAGTCTGAGGGATGCCTTCAGGGAGAGCAGAACACACGTGGAGTAGGTTTTTACCTCAAGATCTCCTGCAGGTGTAAAAGCCTAAGTTCCCTCTAACCTGTACAGACATCATTCTATTTCTGACAGGATGCACCACATGTAAAGTATTGCTGACAGGATTCACCACAGTTTCTACATTCACTTATAAGTACTTGTGCACGTGCCGTGACACACTGTGGAGCTAACCCCAAGTACAGGTCTGTAACCTCTAATTGCTGCATCTACCTCCTTCTGTAAAATGCCAAAAGACACAGTCCAGTGCTTTTAAAGCTCCAGACCCCTATCACATCTCAGCATCTAAGTGTGAACTGTAATTGCCATGGACTACCCATGAGAGACTGTTCCTTATTTGTTCCAAGTTATAATTCCTGCTGAAGTAAAAGCAACTGTTATCCCCGAGACCGATGTGCGTCATAATTCCTTCAGCTGCGGACATCGCGTGGGGGTGGATAACAGGGAACGTTCGGCTGGTCATTGCAAGGCCAGTAAAGTTGAATTGTTTGAAAAAGGACTGTGACTCTGCAGTGTTTTATGGAACCTGGAAACCTGAAGCTGAAGTGACAGAGACCGAAGGGACTCCAGTAACTGAAGTGAGTACTCTGCTGCACACATCACACGCACAACAGAAGAGACTGTGTATTTCATCTGTGGGGTGCCAGGGAATGGGAACGCGAAAGCTAGTTGCCAGGACTACCACCCTGGTCGCCTTTCATGATCATCTATCTGGGCCTATGAAGACACATAGCTGGGTCTTATTATTAAGGCTTCCAAGTGCGCCAGAGTCCTGTGTGACTACGGCTTTCATGACCTCTGCTACTTGCTCCAAGTCTGTCCACCTGTTGTCTCCAGGACATCTGTTACTTGTCTGCGGTCTCCAGAACATCTGTTACTTGTCTGCGGTCTTCAGGACCTCTGTTACCTGTTTCAGATCTTCTGTACACCTGCAGTCCACAGGACCTCTGCTACTGGTCTGCTACAGTGCCCAGGGGGAAGTAGATGTTATAGGTGCCAGGACCGGCCAATAATAAAGAAATTAGGAATGTCACAGGCAGTGTTGTGTCGTGCTAGCCCTGTATCCCTCACACTGAGCCCTTACAGCCTCTTAGTGTGTGTGTGCACAGTTTCAAGGATGATGTAATGTCCGTCTGTTGCGAGTCTTGAGCTGCAAAAAAGACAGCACCCCGAGAAACCCCGAGACCCTTCCACTCATCTCCCTTTCTTATACGGACAAGATTATATGCTCCTCGGAGGTCAAGTTTAGTAAACCAATGGGCTCCCAATAGCTGATTATAAAGATCAGGGATGAGTGGAAGCGGATACTGGTTTTTCATAGTGATTGCATTTAACTCACGGTAATCAATGCAAGGTCTAAGACCACCATCTTTCTTTTCCACAAAAAAGAACCCAGCCCCAACTGGTGAGGTGGATGGTCTAATAAACCCTTTTCGTAAACTGTCTGCTACAGTTGTGGCCAAAAGTATTGACACCCCTGCAATTCTGTCAGATAATACTCAGTTTCTTCCTGAAAATGATTGCAATCACAAATTCTTTGGTATTATTATCTTCATTTAATTTGTCTTAAATGAAAAAACACAAAAGAGAATGAAGCAAAAAGCAAAACATTGATCATTTCACACAAAACTCCAAAAATGGGCCAGACATAAGTATTGGCACCCTCAGCCTAATACTTGGTTGCACAACCTTTAGCCAAAATAACTGCGACCAACCGCTTCCGGTAACCATCAGTGAGTTTCTTACAATGCTCTGCTGGAATTTTAGACCATTCTTCTTTGGCAAACTGCTCCAGGTCCCTGATATTTGAAGGGTGCCTTCTCCAAACTGCCATTTTTAGATCTCTCCACAGGTGTTCTACGGGATTCAGGTCTGGACTCATTGCTGGCCACCTTAGAAGTCTCCAGTGCTTTCTCTCAAACCATTTTCTAGTCTTTTTTGAAGTGTGTTTTTGGTCATTGTCCTGCTGGAAGACCCATAACCTCTGAGGGAGACCCAGCTTTCTCACACTGGGCCCTACGTTATGCTGCAAAATTTGTTGGTAGTCTTCAGACTTCATAATGCCATGCACACGGTCAAGCAGTCCAGTGCCAGAGGCTGCAAAGCAACCCCAAAACATCAGGGAACCTCCGCCATGTTTGACTGTAGGGACCGTGTTTTTTTCTTTGAATGCCTCTTTTTTTCTCCTGTAAACTCTATGTTGATGTCTTTGCCCAAAAAGCTCTACTTTTGTCTGACCAGAGAACATTCTTCTAAAACGTTTTAGGCTTTTTCAGGTAAGTTTTGGCAAACTCCAGCCTGGCTTTTTTATGTCTCGGGGTAAGAAGTCGGGTCTTCCTGAGTCTCCTACCATACAGTCCCTTTTCATTCAGATGCCGACGGATAGTACGGGTTAACACTGTTGTACCCTCGGACTGCAGGGCAGCTTGAACTTGTTTGCATGTTCATCGAGGTTCTTTATCCAACATCCGCACAATCTTGCGTTGAAATCTCTTGTTAATTTTTCTTTTCCGTCCACATCTAGGGAGGTTAGCCACAGTGCCATGGGCTTTAAACTTCTTGATGACACTGCGCACGGTAGACACAGGAACATTCAGGTCTTTGGAGATGGACTTGTAGCCTTGAGATTGCTCATGCTTCCTCACAATTTGGTTTCTCACTGCCTCAGACAGTTCTTTGGTCTTCTTTCTTTTCTCCATGCTCAATGTGGTACACACAAGGACACAGGACAGAGGTTGAGTCAACTTTAATCCATGTCAACTGGCTGCAAGTGTGATTTAGTTATTGCCAACACCTGTTAGGTGCCACAGGTAAGTTACAGGTGCTGTTAATTACACAAATTAGAGAAGCATCACATGATTTTTCGAACAGTGCCAATACTTTTGTCCACCCTCTTTTTTATGTTTGGTGTGGAATTATATCCAATTTGGCTTTAGGACAATTCTTTTTGTGTTTTTTCAATTAAGACAAATTAAATGAAGATAATAATAACAAAGAATTTGTGTTTGCAATCATTTTCAGGAAGAAACTGAGTATTATCTGACAGAATTGCAGGGGTGTCCATACTTTTGGCCACAACTGTATGTAGTCTTTCATGGCCTGATGTTCTGGACCAGAGAGATTAAATATTTTCCCCTTTGGGAGACGAGAATCCGGTATCAAGTCTATGGGGCAATCGTACTCTCTGTGAGGGGGTAATTTCTCTGATTCCACTATAGAAAAGACATCCTCATAATTTTTGAATACATAAGGTACAAAAGGAGGTCTGACCTTAACTTGGTTCACTGATAGCGATATACAGTTATCCTGACAATCTGGGCTGCAGCGCACAATATCACCCAAGTGCCAGTCTATGACCGGGTTATGTTTGCGTAACCATGGCATACCCAGAATAACTGCAAATGATAAATCATTGATAACAAAAAATGACACATGTTCAGCATGCAATGATCCCACTGACATTAATACTTCCTTAGTGACAAACTCCACTCCACCCTGGACAATAGATGTGCCATTATTTGCGGTGGTTTTAATAGGGGCATTAAGCCTTAGTAGTGGTACGCCAAGATTCCTTGCTACCAGGGAATCTATAAAATTCCCTTCTGAACCACTATCTACATAAGCCTCCAAACACACAGATTTCTTAAGGTAGGACAAAGAAGTAGGTAAAAAGACTTTGGCCGCATCAGAGGGCAATACCTGGGCACCTGGGGCAGGCATGACCAGAGCTACCCAGGTGCTGGCGTCCCGGAAGTGAAGACTTCTGACGTCCAGCGTTTTCCCCGAGGTCTCCAGAGTGTGGCTTGTGCACCAAGTTAGTACTAAATGATGGGAGTGCTCCTCCACAGGACAGAGCAATGAAGCAGGACACAGGTCCTTTAGCAGCAGAATCAACTCAGAGAAAGAGAGGAAGGAAGAAAAAAAGTAATGGAAAAGGTAAGGTAATGCCTCGATATACAGTATATACTGGATATATATAAAACCGGTTTGGGGCCAGATATAATGTAACGTCCGTCTGTTGCGAGTCTTGAGCTGCAAGTAAGACAGCACCCTGAGAAACCCCGAGACCCTTTACCCCCATACAGGGATCTGGAGTTACAGCGAAGCCCAAGGGGTAGCTGCCTATGAGAGCAGCGGACCGGAGCAGGACGGTCACAAGGAAGGGACTAAAAAACGGAACCGAAAGTGTAGTCAGGAGTCCAAGTCAAAACCGGGCGAGCAGCAGAGGTACAAAATCGGCAGACTGTAGAAGGGTAAGTGCGTCGCCCTCCCAGGGCTGTGGGGTACTTGGTACCAGGCCGGTGTCAGCGGGATGTGTCACAGCAGCGGTGACCCGGTCTGTGGCCCTGGGCACCCAAATAATGGAGGAATGGAAATGGTGGAATGTAGTTAATGGAATAGTTCGTGACGCCACCTGTGGTGTTCGGCAAGTGAGTTGTTAAGCCGACTCTGCATGCAGAGCCACTAGGACTGATGGTATGGTGCAGAAAAGGTATAAAAGCTCCCCACAGGTGAAGCTGTAGTCCCAGGGCAGTGTAGATGTGGTTGGCACGGGGATGTAGTAGTGCCAGAAGGGTAGGAAGCGGACAAAGACACAGCAGGGTGCAGTTTCTGTACCTTTACTTGATAAATGCAGTCCAGGGTCCTGATTACAGATGGTACTGGAGCAGGCTAGCCTGGAAGCAGCTCACAGATTCTCTCTCAGCAGATAGGCTGTGCAGTCTCCTTCATAGCGCCTTTAAGGGGGAAGTAGTCCTACTACTGAGTTACACTGAAGTTCCTCCTAATTCTCTTCTACTAGCACTCCGCGTATGGCAGACAGCTGTAGCCGCATTCCTCTCTTGGCTCACTCCGTGCTGTTGTGCCTCCGAGTCTTAGATGGGAGTAGGGCATTTACAGCCTCCTACTACTCTGGTGTCTGTTGCAAGACCATTAGTATCTTAGTATCCATACAACCGTGGAGACCAGGCTCCAATTCATGCGCTCTCACTGTGAGGGAGCTCTCCTTCCTCAGCTCAACCTCCAGCTTCTCTCCACACGTCTGCACACGTGGACCTCCTCACACTAACTGACCACTCCTTCCTCTTGGCCCTCAGAGAGCACTCCTCCCCTTAATCCCGGTTCAGAGTTCCCTGTTGTGAGTTCATTTTCCCCTTCACTACTGAGGCCCGAGGAACTCCCTCTTCTGGTAAAGAAAGGTAGTGAGCCTGATTATCAAACACCTGAGTCTGATGATGATGACTGGCTGAGTGGAGTTACTGACTGGATGTAAGGCTGCCAACGCCCTTCTGCCCTGCGGGTGATTTCTCTGTGGGATCCTTGGAGACCAGTCTGAATTCCTGCTCTTCTAAAGCTAAGTTTTCTGCTCGGCTTTTTGCATTTGTGCTTTGACTTTGTTTTGCTTTGTTTTTCTGGATTTCTGCCATTCCCTGCTGGGGTGTGCTGAATTCCTTTAGCTCTGTCTTCTGAAAATACCTGAGTGCTGAGTTAGTTTTTGAAGCCTAGCTGCTTCAGGGTCTTTTTCCATATCAGCTTGTTGGCTTATGTCTTTGATAGGGTTTTGGCAGATTGCAGACAGCAACCTTCCTTTCCTGTTCTGTTTAGTTAGCTTGGGCCCCATCGTTTGCTCAGCCTATCTTTCTATCTGTGTGAGTGTTTTTTCATCTTGCTTCACCATCATTATATGTTGGGGGCTGCCTTTTACTTTGGGGTCTGCTCTGGGGCAGTTTAGATTTCCTTTTCTGTCTTTAAGCTATTTAGCTCTCCGTCTGTGATCGAGGGGTCTAGGGCACCGTAGGAACCCCCCACGGCTACTGCTAGTTGTGTTGATAGGTTCAGGGGTCTGCAATCTGATAGTTGCCAACTTCTCTGGTTTTCTGGACGTAGCTTCTATTTTTGTGTCTGCCTCCTATGGTGACTCAATCATAACAGTTCCCCCTGCTGGCCTGGAGTGGAACTGTGTTGCATGCATAGATTGACTGTGCAAGAGACCCGTCATTGCCTCCAAGCCTGGCATTACCCTCCCTGGAAGAAGGCAATGCCACTATGGCGGCCATACTCCTGGGGTTGCCACATTCCCCCCTAGTGCAAGTCAGCACTCCTGGGCTGAACAAAACATGAAACCTATAAACAGTTAAACAATAATAATTGTACAAGATTTAAAAAAATGAAAAAGTTACAAAAACCAAGTGCTTCAAAAATGGTGCTATGATGATAAGTCCAAGCATCAATGTCCATGGTCCATTCCTGGGCAAATGGTGAATTATATACAGATTGGTGACCACACAAGTCCTGTGGTCCAATGTCCATAAAACAAAACTGGCAAATTCAAAGGAAACTCTTACAAGTTACCTTTACAGGTTACCTTTAGGCACAAAACTTGAGAACAGTTACATATATATATACAGTGGGGAAAAAAAGTATTTAGTCAGTCAGCAATAGTGCAAGTTCCACCACTTAAAAAGATGAGAGGCGTCTGTAATTTACATCATAGGTAGACCTCAACTATGGGAGACAAACTGAGAAAAAAAAATCCTGAAAATCACATTGTCTGTTTTTTTTTCATTTTATTTGCATATTATGGTGGAAAATAAGTATTTAGTCAGAAACAAAATTTCATCTCAATACTTTGTGATATATCCTTTGTTGGCAATGACAGAGGTCAAACGTTTTCTGTAAGTCTTCACAAGTTTGCCACACACTGTTGTTGGTATGTTGGCCCATTCCTCCATGCAGATCTCCTCTAGAGCAGTGATGTTTTTGGCTTTTCGCTTGGCAACACGGACTTTCAACTCCCTCCAAAGGTTTTCTATAGGGTTGAGATCTGGAGACTGGCTAGGCCACTCCAGGACCTTGAAATGCTTCTTACGAAGCCACTCCTTCGTTGCCCTGGCGCTGTGCTTTGGATCATTGTCATGTTGAAAGACCCAGCCACGTTTCATCTTCAATGCCCTTGCTGATGGAAGGAGGTTTGCACTCAAAATCTCACGATACATGGCCCCATTCATTCTTTCATGTACCCGGATCAGTCGTCCTGGCCCCTTTGCAGAGAAACAGCCCCAAAGCATGATGTTTCCACCACCATGCTTTACAGTAGGTATGGTGTTTGATGGATGCAACTCAGTATTCTTTTTCCTCCAAACACGACAAGTTGTGTTTCTACCAAACAGTTCCAGTCTGGTTTCATCAGACCATAGGACATTCTCCCTAAACTCCTCTGGATCATCCAAATGCTCTCTAGCAAACTTCAGACGGGCCCGGACATGTACAGGCTTAAGCAGTGGGACACGTCTGGCACTGCAGGATCTGAGTCCATGGTGGCGTAGTGTGTTACTTATGGTAGGCCTTGTTACATTGGTCCCAGCTCTCTGCAGTTCATTCACTAGGTCCCCCCGCATGGTTCTGGGATTTTTGCTCACCGTTCTTGTGATCATTCTGACCCCACGGGGTGGGATTTTGCGTGGAGCACCAGATCGAGGGAGATTATCAGTGGTATTGTATGTCTTCCATTTTCTAATTATTGCTCCCACAGTTGATTTCTTCACTCCGAGCTGGTTGGCTATTGCAGATTCAGTCTTCCCAGCCTGGTGCAGGGCTACAATTTTGTTTCTGGTGTCCTTTGACAGCTCTTTGGGCTTCACCATAGTGGAGTTTGGAGTCAGACTGTTTGAGGGTGTGCACAGGTGTCTTTTTATACTGATAACAAGTTTAAACAGGTGCCATTACTACAGGTAATGAGTGGAGGAAAGAGGAGACTCTTAAAGAAGAGGTTACAGGTCTGTGAGAGCCAGAAATCTTGATTGCTTGTTTCTGACCAAATACTTATTTTCCACCATAATATGCAAATAAAATGAAAAAAAAACAGACAATGTGATTTTCTGGATTTTTTTTTCTCAGTTTGTCTCCCATAGTTGAGGTCTACCTATGATGTAAATTACAGACGCCTCTCATCTTTTTAAGTGGTGGAACTTGCACTACTGCTGACTGACTAAATACTTTTTTTCCCCACTGTATATATATACAATTTCAACATTTACATTTATTTATGTATATACGATATCTGATGGGTGGTATCCCTTGTGTAGTGTGGGTAGACCTGCGTAACTCTGGTGTGGGTAAACTGGGTAGTAGTCTCCTATGGACTCTTAGACTCACCATGGGCATAACAGGTTCACCACTGGCAGGGCGAGGGTTCTCTGGCTCCACTGCTGGTGTGGCATCTGCTGCCTGATTTTCCTGATCCTCAGGATTTTCTTGAATCACATCTTCCTGTGCTACCAATTGGGGAAATGTCAACACCGGCACCACTATAGCATTGTTTACTTTAGTCCAATTCGCAGGGAATTCTCCAAGTATTGTGCTGACCTTCTCTTCTTCCACTATGGGTTGGATGTTATCTGGTTCTTCCACTCTCTCCTTCAACAGGTCAGGACATAGTTTCAGATGATCTCTTGATATTGCTGCTGAGGTTTCTCCTCCATCTTTGCTAATAAGGCATACCTTGGTATTATCAAAGTTTGAGGGCAGAATGGTATAAGGTTCAGCTTCCCATTTATCATCCAATTACTACCAGGAATCTTGAATAGTGGTCCACAATGGTAAGAGCATAGATGTAGCCTGCCCGGCTTGGAACCAGCTTCACATGGTCCAGGGCTACCAACTCAAGGGGCTGTTTGGTGATGATTGGCTGTAGAGGAGCTCTGGCTGTTTCGATCCTTTCTGCGCAGGTTACATTGTCCACACTCCTGGCACCACCTCTCAATGGCTTTCCTCATACCAGCCCAGTAGAACCTCTCCCGCAGCAATGCTTCCAACTTCTTCCATACGAAGTGTCCAGCTCCATTGTGGTATGCTTCCAGGACCATTGATGCCTCTCTCTTTGGGACTATCACCTGCCAAACCAGCTCATGAGTGCGGGCATTGATACTCCTCCGACACAGCTTTCCTTCATAGATGAACAGCCGGCCTCTCTCCTTCCACAACTGCTGGGTTTCTTCAGGAGCATCCGACTCTGGGCGTGAGTCAGCTCGTGTCAGCAGCTCCTTCACCAGGCGGACTGCAGTGTCACTATCTTGCATTTCTGCCCAGTCATGATGGGGCAATGGATTCAGGGTGACCTCCTTCAAGCCAGACCGTCTGTTTCTCACTCCTTGAGCACGTTGGGCCGCAAGTGGTCGGTGGAAGGGAGGTAACTCTATTTCTTCAAGAGCCTCAGGGTCTTCTCCTTCATCTGGCAGATTAGGCATCCTGGACAGTGCATCAGCATTGGCATTCTTGTGCCCTGCTCGGTACTTGATGGTGAATTCATAGTTAGATAGCCGAGCCATCCATCGCTGCTCCAGTGCACCTAGTTTGGCAGTGTCCAAGTGAGTCATCGGATTGTTGTCCGTGAAGATAGTAAACTTGGTGGAGGCTAGGTAATGTTTGAACCTTTCGGTGACAGCCCAGACTATGGCAAGGAACTCCAGCTTGAAAGAACTGTAGTTGTCAGGGTTCCTTTCAGTGGGATGCAGCTTCCTGCTGGCGTAGGAGATCACTCTTTCTTTTCCATTCTGTACCTGCGACAGTACTGCTCCTAGTCCCACATTGCTGGCATCGGTGTACAGCACAAAGTGTTTGTCATGATCTGGGTAGGCCAGAACTTCATCTCCTGTGAGAGCCATCTTCAGCCGAGTGAAGGATCTCTCCAACTCTTCAGTCCATTCAAAGGTGAAACTTTTCTGTTTGGTCTTCTTGGACAGCCCCACCAGAAGATTTTGCATAGGGGTGACTATTTCAGTAAAGCCTTTGATGAATCTTCGGTAGTAGCCTACCAGTCCAAGGAATTGGCGTACTTCATGAAGGTTGCTGGGCTTCGGCCAGTCCCGGATGACTGTGACCTTGTCAGGATCTGGTGCCACACCTTCTGCACTGACCACTTGACCGAGGTACTGTACCTTGGGCTTCAGGAGGTGGCATTTGGAAGGCTTCACCTTCAGGCCAAAATTGGACAAAGCTTCAAACACTTCAGCCAGGTGTTCCAGATGATCTTCATAGGTTTTGGAGAAAACAATGACATCATCCAGGTACAACAGGACCGTCTCAAAGTTCTTGTGTCCCAGGCAGCACTCCATCAGCCGTTGAAATGTTCCTGGGGCAGTGCAGAGCCCAAATGGCATATAATTGAACTCACAGAGACCCATTGGAGTGGTAAATGCTGTTTTCTCCTTGTCTGCCTCTGCCACGGGAACCTGCCAATACCCACTAGTGAGATCTAAGGTGGAAAAGTAGTTAGCAGTTTTAAGTGCAGCTAATGACTCTTCAATTCTAGGTAATGGGTAGGCATCTTTATGTGTAATGCTGTTAATTTTCCTGTAATCAACACACATTCTCATGGTACCATCCTTTTTCTTTACAAAAACTATTGGAGCTGCCCAGGGTCTACAACTGTCTCTGATGACCCCTGTTTCCTTCATCTCTCTCAACATACTCTTAGCACATTGGTATTCTGTTGGGGGTATAGGTCTGTACCTCTTCTTAATGAGTGGATGGTCTCCAGTGGGGATATGATATTGGACCCCTTTTGCCTGCCCAAAATCTAGTGGGTGTTTGCTGAATACCCTCTCATATTCTTGTGTCACTCTGTAAACCCCATTTTTCTGGTATGAAGGTGTAGAGTCAGTCCCCACCTGCAGTTGCTGGCACCAGTCCTCCATCTGCTTCACAGAGCCATTGTCCTCCACCTGATCGGATGAGACCAAGAGTGTTATGAATGGGTCACCGAGGAGGAAAAAAAAACAACAAGCTAAGTCTCAGAAAACCAGTGAAGTTGGTAACTATGCAGATTGCAAATCCCTGATCTTAACCACACAACTAGCAGCTGTCGTGGAGCGCTCCTACAATGGTCCTAGACGCCTCATCACAACCGGAGAGCTACATAAGCCTAAAGCAGGAAAAGAGGAAAACTAACTGCCCCAGAGCAGACCCCAAAGGAAAGACAGCCCCCCACATGTATTGACGGTGAAACAAGATGAAAATACAAACAAAGGCAGGAAAATAGGCTGAGCAAATGATGGGGCCTGACTAACTAGAAAGGACAGGAAAGGAAAGATTCTGTCTGCAATCTGCCAAAAAACCTACCAAAATAATGTCCAACACTTCTGATAGCAAAATTAACCCTGAAGTCACTAGACTTCTCCCACTATATCAGCACTCTGAAATATTCTGAGACAGAGCAAAAAGAGGCAAATATAATAAGGGACAAAAAAGGCAGATTGGCAAATACAGATAAATAGGAGCATAGCCCCAGCAGGGGCAGGCGGATCACACAAGAAACTGAATTGACCAACAAGCGCAAGTGTGAACATTAGCAAAAAACAAACTTAACTTGAGAAGACTGGAAGAGAGCTGAAGTCCAAGACCTGAGAAGCAGACTGAATCACCAGCACCAAGATAGGGCGTCGGTTGTCTTATATCCAGTCTGATACTCCAGAGATCCAATCGTTATCCTCCTCATCAAGTGGCAGAACACTACCACTTAAACCAACCTCACTACCTCCTGTCACCACCAGAGGGAGAACGGAAGGAGAACTCTCAACTGGTGGAGCGTAAAATGAGTTCATAACAGTACCCCCCCCCTTGAGGAGGGGTCACCGAACCCTCATCCATGCCACCAGGCAGATCAGGGTGGGCCCGGTGAAAAGCACGAACCAATTTATTGGCATGAATATCAGAGGCAGAGACCCAAGAATTATCCTCCTGGCCATAATCCTTCCATTTAACCAAATACTGGAGTCTCTGTCTAACCAAACGAGAATCCAATATTTTCTCTACCTCATATTCCACATTGCCTTTAACCAATACAGGGTCAGGAGGTGCCGCCACAGGAACTACTGGCTCAACAAACCTCTTCAACAGTGACTTGTGAAATACGTTATGTATTTTGAACGTAACTGGAAGAGCCAATCGAAAAGAAACAGGATTAAGAATCTCCAAAATCTTATAAGGTCCAATAAATCTTGTCTTGAATTTTGGAGATGCAACCTTCATAGGAATATTCTTAGACGACAACCAAACCATATCACCCACTTTAAACTGGGGACCAATGGTCCTATGGCTGTTGGAAAAGCGCTGGGCCTTTTCCTGAGAGAGTGACAACTTACCCACCACTTGGTCCCATATCTGCTGCATTCTCACAACCACAGTGTCCACACCTGGGCAGGACGAAGACTCCACTTGCCCTGAAGAGAATCGAGGATGAAACCCAAAATTACAGAATAAGGGTGACATCAAAGTGGCAGAACTAGCTCTATTGTTCAGCGCAAATTCGGCCAAGGGCAAAAATGAGACCCAATCATCTTGATCAGCAGATATAAAACATCTTAAATAAGACTCCAGGGTCTGGTTTGTTCTCTCAGTCTGCCCATTGGTCTGGGGATGAAACGCGGAGGAGAAGGATAACTGAATTCCCAGATTGGAACAAAAGGCTTTCCAGAATCTGGAAACAAACTGGAGCCCTCTATCAGACACAATGTTCTCAGGAATCCCATGTAACCAAACCACCTGTTGTAAAAACAAGGGTACCAGCTCAGCAGAAGATGGCAACTTTGGGAGTGGTACAAGATGGACCATCTTCGAAAATCTATCACAAATCACCCAGATAACAGTCATTCTCTGAGAGACAGGAAGATCAGAAATAAAATCCATTGAGATATGGGTCCATGGCCTCTTGGGCACCGGCAGGGGCATCAGCAACCTGTCATGCTCGCCATGTCTGTTATGTCCGCCATGTCTGTTTTGCCTCATGACACAGGAGCGGTGTGCATGCGCATCTCATGTCTGCTATCCTGCTTGTTCCCTAGAGCAGTGTGCACACTCACCTCATGTCTGCTGAGCTGCAAGATGCCTGCGTTTCTGCATTGCCTTCTGTGATCTTCTCATCATGTCTAGAATCCCTGATCATGTGTCTTTCCTAGGATCCTGCACTGTCTGGTTCTGCAATCATCTCATTGTGTCTGAAACCTTGATCATGTGACATTTCCTAAGATCCTGCACTGTCTGGTTCTGCTATCATCTCATCATGTCTGAAACTCTGATCATGTGACCTTTCCTAGGATCCTGCACTGTCTGGTTCTGCAATCATCTCGTCATGTCTGAAACCTTGATCATGTGATGTTTCCTAAGATCCTGCACTGTCTGGTTCTGTGATCATCTCGTCATGTCTGAAACCCTGATCATGTGACTGCGCCCTGTGATCCTGGAGCATCTGAACTAGGACGTTCTCCCCTGGTCCTGACCCGGAAGAGGAGGTGCTATGCCCTATATTAGACCGCCCCTTCCTATGCTCAGGGCCTGAGTATTGTGTTGTGTCCCTGCATGGCTGCTTGGTCTGTGGGGTGCTCCCTCTATTCTGTGCCCATGCACCTAGCTCTGCTGTGCGTCTCTGCACACGCTCCGTGCTCGTGCTCGTACTCCGTCTCTTGTCCCGTGTCTTGTCTTATGTTTGTCCATTGTGCCATGTTCGTCCTTGTCCTGCTTGGACTTGTAGTCCTTCTGTTATTCTCTGCCTTGCCTGTTTTCTCTATGCCTTGTTTCGTACCTTGCCTTGCTCTGCCTTCTTCCTCCCTTTGGTCTCAGTCTTTGCTTGCTCTGCCTCGCTCTCTCCTATGGTGCTCTGTAGTGCTCCCTGGCACATGCACCATACCTCCTTTCTTTGTTTTTGTGCTCTTTTCCATGTCTAGTCCCAAGGCTCTGCCTTTGCCCGGCTCTGGGCTTCGGCCTACGCTCCGCTGCTAGCTCTGTTCTTGCTCTGACCTGATTCCGTGTTTCTGCCTATGCTTCCGTCCCTGGTTCTGTACTCTGTCTAAGCTCTGTCTTGTTTCTCTTCTTGTCTTCCCTTGCTCTGTTTCTTCGTGTACCCTTTGCATGCGCCTGGCCTTCCTAGCCTCCTGTTTGTGCCTCAGCCGTGCCCGCCCTAGCCGTGCCCGCCTGCTTGCGCCTCAGCCGTGCTCGTCGGTCAGTGACAGCTGTGTCGCCTGCCATGCCTCAGTCGGGTTCGCTAGAGTCTTGCCCGTCTGTCAGTGCCGCAGCCCGATCAGCTAGCCAGTGCCCCAGCTGTGCTCTCTGTGCTCCCTTGCACCTCACGCTGTTTCTGCACTGTGCTCTACGTGCTCTCTATAGCACGCACAGGCCTCGCCTGCCCATGGCATACCTCCCCGTATTTCTTTAAAAGTGCGCGCAGGCTTTGCCATGTCCCCTGTCTTGCCCTCTTGCACGCACAGGCCCTAACCCTGTCCTGGAAGCCTGACCCTGACGTGCCTCTCTGCGCGCATGACTCTGCCTCGCCTGACCCTGGCGTGCCTCTCTGCATGCGCAGGACTCTGCTTCGCCTGACCCTGGCGTGCCTCTCTGCACGCGCAGGACTCTGCCTCGCCCCACCCTGGCGTGCCCCTTTGCACGCGCAGGACTCTGTCTAGTACCTTGTGCCTTGGCGTATCTCTACACACGCCCTCTGTCTTACCTTGTGCTTTGGCGTGTCTCTACACACGCACCCTGTCTCATTTTGTGAACCCTGGCGTGTCCCCTACACACGCACCTTGCCTTGAACCCTGGCGTGTCCCCTACACACGCACCTAGCCTTGCACCTAGCCTTGGACCTTGGCGTATTTCCTAAGACGCACCATGCCTGGATATCTGACGTGCCTCCTTGCCTGAACCCTGGTTTGCCTGCCGGATGCCCGGAACCTGCCGATCGCTGCCAGAGATCGTAAGCTGGATGACTGCGGCCTGATGTCCGGAGCTGACGTCCGCAGCCTGATGCCTTGATCATGTTGATCGTTGCCAGCGGTCCGGAGTCCGATGCCATTGTGCCTTTACCTGTACCTAGGCGTGCCACCTGGCACGTACCATGCTATGGACCTTGGCGTGCCCACGCACGCACTTTGGACGTTTTGCTTGTTCTCACGTTTTTTCACTGAATGTGATCTTGAAGATCTTAATGAAGATACCTTGCACTTACCTCTTGTCTTGTCTTGTTTCCTGCCTGTCCCTGGTCGTCAGACACTCCCGTAGTGTCCCCCTGAGCCGGCCGTCTGGTCCCAGCAGTCGTGGTGGCTCACCCCCTTGGTCTTTCCCCTGACACTCCCTGCACAGGGGGTGGGTTCTCACTAGGTCAGCTCGCCCTAGGTGGGTGGGTGCCACGGCCCAGAGGGTCCACTCTAAAAAGGAAAATGGGCTCAGCTGAAGCCGAGTCCGTCACACAACCCACTAGAACGAGAACAGGGTTTAGACCGAGAACAAGTCCCACAGGACTGTACAAAATTCCTGACATCACGAGATAAGGCAGGCCACCAAAACGACCGACTCACCAAATCTCTGGTACCAAAAATACCCGGATGAGCAGCCAATGCGGAGCAATGGACTTCAGACATCACTCTCGTTTTCCACTTGTCAGGAACATATAATCTTCCCATAGGGCAACGCTCAGGTTTATCCTCCTGAAATTCCTCCAGGGTGCGTCTCAAATCGGGCGAAATGGCAGAAAGAACTACCCCCTCACCTAGGATAGTAGTAGGCTCGGTCACATTAAGAGAATCAGCAAAGAAACTCCTAGAAAGGGAGTCTGCCTTAACATTATTAGTGCCCGGAAGAAAAGAGACCACAAAATTAAAACGCGTGAAAAACAAGGCCCATCTAGCCAGTCTAGGATTCAAGCGTTTGGCCGACTCCAGATAAATCAGATTCTTGTGATAGGTGAGGACCACAAATTGATGTCTAGCTCCCTCCAACCAATGTCTCCACTCCCCAAATGCCCATTTCATGGCCAACAATTCCCGATTCCCTACGTCATAGTTGGGTTCAGATGGGGAAAACTTTTGAGAAAAGAAGGCACACGGATTCATCTTAGAAATCACAGGGTCTTTTTGGGACAAAACAGCTCCTGCACCAATCTCAGAAGCGTCTACCTCCACTTGAAATGGAAGTGAGACATCAGGTTGCCGTAAAACTGGAGCTGAAGTAAATCTCCCCTTAAGCTCCTGAAATGCTGAGACAGCCTCAGGAGACCAATTCAGCACATCAGCTCCCTTCTTGGTCAGATCAGTCAGTGGTTTGACAATACTAGAAAAATTACCTATAAATTTACGATAGAAATTAGAAAAACCCAAAAACTTCTGGAGAGCCTTCAAAGAAGTAGGCTGAACCCAATCATAAATGGCCTGTACCTTGGCCGGGTCCATTTCAATAGTTGATGGAGACAAGATAAATCCCAAAAATGAAATCCTCTGTACACCAAAGAGGCATTTCAATCCCTTAACAAACAAGGAATTCTCCCTCAAAATCTGGAACACAGTCTGGACATGTTCCACATGAGAATCCCAATCACTAGAAAAGGTCAAAATATCATCCAGATAGATGATCGAAAACTTATCCACAAAGTCTCAGAAAATATCATTCATAAAGAACTGGAAGACTGAAGAGGCATTAGTGAGCCCAAAAGGCATCACCAGGTACTCAAAATGTCCTTCCGGAGTATTAAATGCCGTCTTCCATTCTTCCCCGTGCTTGATGCGAAAAAGATTATACGCCCACCTAAGGTCAAGCTTAGTAAACCAGCAGGCACTCTTAACTCTGGAGAATAAATCAGACATCAGAGGTAACGGGTACTGATATTTAACCGTCATCTTGTTAAGGGAACGATAATCAATACACGGTCTTAATGAGCCATCTTTCTTGGCCACAAAAAAACCAGCACCTAAAGGTGACGAGGATGGTCTAATATGACCCTTCTCCAATGACTCCTTAATATAGGATCGCATAGCATCATGTTCGGGTACTGATAAGTTGAAAAGTCGACCCTTGGGAAATTTACACCCAGGCATCAACTCAATGGCACAGTCATAACTCCTATGAGGAGGCAAAGATGCAGACTTACTCTCACTAAATACATCAGAAAAATCGGCCAGATAATCAGAAATATCATGAGACTGAGGAGAGGTGGAGAATACAGGAGCGTCCCTAAGAACACACTGACAACCCCAAGTCACCACAGACCCAGATTTCAAATCCCAAACTTGATTATGAGTTTGCAACCAGGGAAAACCCAGAACAATAGTATCATGCAAATTATGCAGCACCAAAAATTTACAATTTTCTTGGTGGTCTGGGGCAACTCGCATTATCACCTGGGTCCAAAACTGAGGTTTTTTCTCCGCCAAAGGAGTAGCATCAATACCCCTCAAAGGAATAGGCGTCCGCAGAGGCGTCATGGAAAAATCACATCAGATTCAAAGCTGCTCCTGAATCCACAAAAGCCTTAGTGGAAAACGTGGATATGGAGCAGATCAGAGTAATTGCCAAAAGGAACTTAGGTTGTACATTGCCCACAGCAAATGTGTGTGCAAAAAGTTTCTCTCGTTTAGGGCAAACAGAAATAGTATGAGAGGCGTCTCCACAGAAAAAACACAGCTTATTACGCCTTCTAAACTCCTGACGTTGCGCCCTAGACAAAACCCCATCACATTGCATAGGTTCAGATGTTTGTTCAAAAGGTGGCAGTTCCTCCCGTGTAGTTTTACGTTCACGTTAACGCCGATCAACTTGAATGGCTAATGACATAGAATCATCCAGACCAGGGGGAATAAACCCTTCCGAAAGAGAGCTGCCAAAGCACTATCATTCCATGTAGTAAGGACCGCCCACTTTCGGAATTTTTGACAGTATAACTCTGCAGAATCCTGACCCTGGTTTAATGCCAACAGGGTTCTCTCACCTTGATCAACAGCATTAGGTTCATCATACAACAACCCCAAGGCTTGAAAAAATACATCCACATTAGTCAAAATAGGATTTTCAGGTGTCAGAGAAAAAGCCCAATCCTGGGGATCGCCGCACAGCAAGGAGATGACAATTTTAACCTGCTGCGCAGAGCTCCCCAATGAGTTAGGCTTCAAGGCAAGAAATAATTTACAATTATTCTTAAAATTCAAAAATTTAGACCGATCCCCAGAAGACACATCAGTAGTAGGGATCTTAGGTTCAGCAGCATGTGACTGAATGAGGTAGGTGGAAATTCCCTGCACTTCAGCAGCAAGTTGCTCCACATGATCAGACAATTGCTTAATCTCCATTAGGAAAAAAAATCCTCCTACAGCCCCAGAGAAAAAGAGGAAGAAATACATAAAAAAAAAAATTCTGACACTTTCTTTTAAACAATTCTTTCCTGCTTTTGAGTACCCTTGAATCTGTGGTATGACTGGTGATTCTGTTATGAATGGGTCACCGAGGAGGAAAACTAAACAAGCTAAGTCACAGAAAACCAGAGAGGGTGATAACTATGCAGATTGCAGACCCCTGATCCTAACCACACAACTAGCAGCAGCCGTGGAGCGTTCCTATGATGAATCTAGACGCCTCGTCACAGCCGGAGGACTAAATAAGCCTAAAGCAAGAAAAGGGGAAAACTAACTGCCCCAGAGCAGACCCCAAAGGAATAGACAGTATTGATGGTGAAACAAGATGAAAACACAAACACAGGCAGGAAAATAGGCTGAGCAAATGATGGGGCCCAAACTAACTAGAAAGGACAGGAAAGGAAAGATTCTGTCTGCAATCTGCCAAAAAAACCCTACAAAAATAAAGTCCAACACTTCTGATAACAAAATTAACCCTGAAGTCACTAGACTTCTCCCACTATATCAGCGCTCTGAAATATTCTGAGACAGAGCAAAAAAGAGGCCAATCTAATAAGGGACAAAAAGCAAATTGGCAAATACAAATAAATAAGAGTGGAAATTCAGCACAGCCCCAGCCGGGGCTGGCTGACCACACAAAAAACTGAATAGACCAACAAAATCAAGTGTGAACATTAGCAGAAACGCTTAGCTTGAGATGACTGGAACAGTGCTGAAAACCAAGACCTGAAAAGCCAGAAGGAATCACCAGCACCAGAATAGGGTGTCGGCTGTCTTAAATCCAGTCTGAGATTCCAGAGATCCAATCGTTATCCTCATCATCAGGTGGCAGATCTCTACTAAATAAATCAACCTCACTACCTCCTGTTACGACCAGAGGGAGCCCAGAAGGAGAACTCACAACTGGTAGACCAGAAAATGAGTTCACAACACAAATGATAACTAACACTGGTTTAGCATATGCCCCTTTTCTAGTAGCCTGTATGTGTTCTGACCAACTTGACTACACAGAGGCGACACTTTCTTTACGCTCAGGTCACCTCTGGTCATATGGACAAGGAGGAACTTTCTTTCCCCTTAGTTGTGACGTCACTTCCGGTATTATGGTCAAGCTTATTCAAGGTAATATACCACAACTACATTTAAGACACCAGAACACTGCAAATACAGCACCACATCTCCTGCACAGTAGTGCATATCTCCAGAACAGGGCCGCCATCAGGGCATTACTGCCCTGACTGGTGTATAGGGCCCGGTGGGCAGAGGATGCCCACATCGGGACCCATCTCATCCGCTCACCGGACCCTACCGGCAGGCTAAATGGGGCCCTAGCGGCATTTCAACTCTATTGAATAGTTAACAGCCGCCAGCCAATCAGAGGCTGGGAGCTGATGTCAGCCGCAGCGTGCACGTTGTCGGCGTCTGACGTCATTGTCATTCGCCGGTGAGTGCGTGCTTGAACTGTGTGGAGCGAGCTTCGCCGCAGGAGCACAGCAAGGTAAGGAGAACATGTTTTTTTTTTTTTAATTCACGGGGTAGAATGTGACAGTGAGACACAGGAGGGGCAGAATGCAAGACACGGGGACAGAATGCGAGACACGAGGGGCAGAATGTGAGACATGGGGGGCAGAATGTGATACACGGGGGTAGAATGGACACGGGGCAGAATGTGAGACACGGGGGCAGAATGTGACAGTGAGACACAGGAGGAGCAGAATGGACACTGGGGCATAATGAGACACAGGGGCAGAATGCGACAGTAAGACACAGGAGGGGGCAGAATGGACACGTGGGCAAAATGTGACAGTGAGACACAGGAAGAGGCAGAATGGACACGGAGCAGAATGTGAGACACAGGAGGGGGCAGAATGGACACAGGGGCAGAATGTGAGACACAGGAGGGGACAGAATGTGATAGTGAGACATAGGAGGGGGCAGAATGAGCTCCGGTGAACTCTCACGGCAGCACAGTTAGGCTATGTGCACACGTAGCGGAACTCTCGTGGAAGTTACTGCAAGAATTCCGGAATTCCATTCCGTGGGAAAATCGCATTTTAAATTCCCGCAATTTTCCCGCAGAAAAACTAGCGATTTGCAAGCGTACTTAGCTTGCAGAATGCTAGCATTTTCCAAGCGATCTGGAGCATCGCATGGACCTGTTTCACACTTCCGTTTTTGTGTCCGCCAAACGGATCCGTTTCCGTGTTTTTGACGGAAACTGATGCAAACGGATCCGTTTTTAAAAAAACGGATCCGTTTTTTTGACGGATCCGCGGTAACCACTAATGGAAGTATATGGGACAAAAAAAACGGATCCTGCAAAAAAATGGCGGATCCGTTTTTTTACGGAAACCAACGGATTTTGACGGATTTGAAAAAACGGAAGTGTGAAACAGGCCTTAGAGAACTGATTGACAGGTTGGTCACACTCGTCAAACATAGTGTTTGACAAGTGTGACCAACTTTTTACTATTGATACTGCCTATGCAGCATCAGTAGTAAAAGATAAAATGTAAAAAATAATAAAAAAATTAAAAAATATTGCTATTCTCACCTTCTGGCGTCCCGTGCAGCCTTCCCACCTCTCTCCATGCTCCCGGTCCCAGTAATCCTTTGCGCGAATGACCGCAATGACGCAAAGGACATTTGTTTTGTGTTTGGTTTTCTCTGTGTAAAGGTCATGTGTTCATATGCAATTACATTTTGCATGCAAATTAATTTACTTTTTCTGCTCAGACCCAGTTTCTCATTTGTTTCATTGTGCATTCTGTGTATATAGGGCTGTGACCGCCCTGTTTCTGAGTTGGAAAATCCATCCTGTCTGGCCTATACTATTACTGGTGGTTCAGTCCCTCTGTCCTTGTTCACATTTATGTAACTTGACATGTGGAAGGGTTTTAAATACAAGAGTTAGGACTGTCCCACAAGGGTTGCCTTGACATGGCGGGATGGCTTCCACATTATTTTGATCAAAATTATGTTAACTAAATACCCTTATTATTATTATTACTACCTTCATGCAATTTTTGCAATATATTTTTTACTTTTTTATTCCAGGATATTTGTTTTGTGTTTTGTTTTTGGTGTTCTCTGTGTAAAGTTCACGTGTTCATATGCAATTACATTTTGCATGCACATTAATTTACTCTTTCTGCTCAGACCCAGTTTCTCATCCTGTGCCACATGCAGCAAAGCAGCCCCAGAACATAACAGAGCCTCCTCCATGTTTCATAGTAGGGACAGTGTTGTTTTCATGAAAAGCTTCATTCTTCCATCTGTGAATTTAGAGCAGATGTACCTTGCCAAAAATTCAATTTTTGTCTCATCTGTCCATAGGACAATCTCCCCAGAAGCTTTGTGGCTTGTCAACATGTAGTTTGGTGCAAATTCTAGTCTGGCTTTTTATGATTTTTTTTCAACAATGTTGTCCTCCTTGGTCTTCTCCCATGAAGTCCACTTTGGCTCATATAACGACAGATGGTGAGATCTGACACTGATGCTCCTTGAGCTCGAAGTTCACCTTTAATCTGTTTAGAAGTTTTTCTGGGCTCTTTTGTTACCATTCGTATTATCCATCTCTTTGATTTGTCATCAATTTTCCTCCTGCGGCCTTGTCCAGGAAGGTTGGCTACAGTCCCATGAAGCTTAAATTTCTGAATAATATATGCAACTGTAGTCACAGGAACATCAAGCTGCTTGGAGATGGTCTTATAACTTTTACCTTTAACATGTTTGTCTATAATTTTCTTTCTAATCCCCTGAGACAACTCTTTCCTTCACTTCCTCTGGTCCATGTTGAGTGTGATACACACCATGTCCCCAAACAGCACAGTGAGTATCTGTAGCCCTCTATACAGGCCCACTCACTGATTCCAAGATTAAAGACACCTGTGATGCTAATTAGTAGACACATCTTGATTTAACATGTCAATTTTGTCACATTATTGTCAGGGGTACCATCATTTTTAAATTCTGTGGAAGCATGGTTGAAAAGCAATGTCTGACTTTCATTTGGTCAGTTTCATAGATTTTTTATTTATTGTTACTTTTATCAGATTCAAGTTATTTATGTTACCATTGTGGGTTTTTCTGTCATTAAATAAGGGGTACCAACAATTTTGACCACGTGTGTAGATATCCATGAGATATACAATTACTGCTATGTGTGTGTAGCTTACTATACAATTATTTACCTAACAAATAAATAAAAAAAATACTTGGGATCCCCTTATTTTTGGTAACCAGCAAAAGTAAAGCAGGCAGCAGAGAGCTGATAGTATCATGCTGGGAAGGTCTCTGATTATTGGACCCTTCAGAGGCCAACACTGACAGCTTGGGGCCCCTGTGAAATAAATGTGTCTGGGCCCCCCTCCCTGCCCGCTATGTTTCTTATAATGAGAGCAATCTGGCAATGGGACCCCTGGAGCCTCGGGTTCCGAGAAACAAGGCAGATTGCCCTCATTATTACTGCCCTGCAAGCAGGGGCGTATGTAGCAATCGCAAGGCCCAATAGCAAAAGTTATATTTGGGCCCCACACATCTAAAAAATATATTTATTTATATTTTTTCACTGAGATGGATATATATACTGTGTGTAATACATAAATATATATATATATATATATATATATATATATATATATATATTATCATGCAGTTCTGCTGGCTCCAGAGCAGTCAGTCTTGCAGTCAGGTGACAACTAGTGTCCGCTAGAACACTGCAGACATGGCTGACACTTTAGTTGGCACATGACAGAAAGTGTGCAGAGTGACTCCATATTATATTTTATGTCTGGTGCCTGTATCATCTGGTTTCTGCTCTATTCATTGTCTATGGAACTGATGGAAATAGCGGAGCACAGCGCTCAGCAGCTCTATAGATAATGAATATTAGAGCTGGGGGCCCAGTAGTTGAATCCCCAGTAATCAGCAAGTTATCCATGATCTGCTGGATCACACATACATCGTACATACATATACCATACATACACACACACACACACAGATGCACATACCGTACATGCATACACATACACACACCATATATACACATATACTGTACATGCATACACACATACACATAACATACATACATACACCATACATACCCACAGATAAACATGTATATACAGTACATACATACACTATACGTGCATACACAGAGATATATCGTACATACACACACATACCATAGATACAAACACCATACATACACACAAACACATATATACAGTACATACATACACATAAATATACCATACATACATATACACAGACATATCATACATACACACACATATACATACCATAGATACATACACTGTACATAACTATACCGTACATACACACACACTTATATACACATAGTATACACATACATACACATATTCCGTACATACATGCACATAGACATACACCATATATACATACACACATATACCGTACATACACAGATATACACACATATACTGTTGTGGTGTAGTGACCTCTGTGTCTGCTAGGGGGCACTGTGTGGGTGTCCCAGGACAAACAGATAGCCTTGTCCAGAGTGGTAACAGGAGCAGGATGCTAAAGGATCGTTATGTATCTCAAGGTGGGTGGCCTTGGGATGGAGGCTTGCTTATGTGCTGATCGGCAGAGCTGATTTTTCGCTCCAATGTGTCAGGGAGAAGTCACCAGGTAGCTGGTGAGACGGGCGGACCAGTTTCCTACAAACCCACCCAGGGGGTGTGTTTAAGAACGCTATTGTGTATGAGTGGCTGAAGAACCTGTGATGAGGTCATAGCCATGTGACCCGGTGGGCGTGGCTATGGACCATATAAGGTGGCCAGGGTAGGTCACATGGAGTGAATGCTGGGACCTGGTTGGTCCATTTTGGAAGGTCCCTTCTGAGAGAGATGGTGCTGTCTTCCTGACAGCAAGTAAACGCTGTGTTAATGGCTGCACGTGCCTGATAGTTCAATGGAGGGAATGAATGTCTGCAGTATGAAGAAGCAGCCATGAGGTAAACCCAGAAAGGAGATATAGCTGTGAGGCTAAGAGAGCCTGTGTGCTGGACATGGCACAACCTGTGTGACCACAGGGATAGCAGAGTGAAGCTCTGTCATGGGCGCTATGCTGTTAATATTAACTTTATGTTGCTGGTCATGGTTTATGATGCCTAAATAAACCACATGGATTGTGATTGCTTTATGGAAAACCCATGCCGGATGTGATTATTTGGCTGCCAAGCGAGTATCCCCTACCCGAATGACAGCACTACCTTACAACTGATGGAGAATGCTATAGGCAGTGTTGTAGCCTTGTTGCTAGGAGCAACGGAAGAGGACTGCAAAATTCGGTTGTTAAGGGCAATGGTTTCCAAAAAGCACATGGTGCAGTGCTGGCAACGCTGAGCCTGGAGGGCTGACGGTCTGGAAATCTGTGTGATATACTGACAGCAGGTCAGTGGAAGAGACTTATAGGACACCTCTGTGGTAGAGGGGTCCGAAACCTGCGCGGCCAGCAGGTGATGGTCGTGAAATCAGTGTTGTAGTGACCGGGGTCAGAGAAGCAGCCATGAGGTAAACCCAGAGAGGGGATATAACTGTGAGCCTAAGAGAGCCTGTGTGCTGGACATGGCACAACCTGTGTGACCTTTATGTTGCTGGTCATGGTTTATGATGCCTAAATAAACCGCATGGACTGTGATTGTTTTATGGAAAACCCATGCCGGATGTGATTATTTGGCTGCCAAGAGAGTATCCCCTACCCGAATGACAGTGCTACCTTACAATGTACATACTGTACCTATACCGCACATACACACACTTAGGCTAGTTTCACACTTGCTTTTTTTTGCAGCGCGTTTTTCCCGCAAAAAACGCATTGAAAAAACGCATACAAAAGCATACAACTGCTGCGTTTTTTTCAAGCATTTTTATGAGCATGCATGAAAAAAACGCAGCGTTTTTAAGCGTTTGTATGCGTTTTTAGTGCGTTTTTACCGCGTTTGCGTTTTTTTCCAACATTTTTAGGTGGCCCCTCACACTACCCAAACCATGACTTTACTAACCCTAACCCTGACCCTAACCCTAACCCTAACCCTGACCCTAACCCTAACCCTAACCCTGACCCTAACCCTTAACCAAATCATACTTAACCCTAACCCAAACCCTAAACCCTAACTAACCCTAACCCTAACCCTAACCCTGACCCTAACCCTAACCCTAACCCTGACCCTAACCCTAACCCTAACCCTGACCCTAACCCTAACCCTGACCCTGACCCTAACCCTAACCCTAACCCTGACCCTAACCCTTAACAAAACCATACTTAACCCTAATCCTGACCCTAACCCTGACCCTAATCCTTAACAAAACCATACTTAACCCTAACCCTGACCCTAACCCTGACCCTAACCCTAACCCTGACCCTAACCCTAACCCTAACCCTAACCCTGACCCTAACCCTTAACAAAACCATTCTTAACCCTAATCCTGACCCTAACCATGACCCTAACCCTTAACCAAACCATACTTAACCCTAACCCTGACCCAAAACCCAACCCTAACCCTGACCCTGACCCTAACCCTAACCCTAAACCCCCTTAACTAACCCTAACTCTAACCCAAACCCCTAAATTCCATGGTTAAAAAAAAAAAACGCATATGCAAAAAAACGCTTACATGAGCATGCCAGTGCGCACATATGCGCATCCATAGGCTATAATGGCCATTTTTAGCGCAAAACGTGCGCATATGTGCGCATGCGCTTTTTTGCAGGGCCCAAAAATGCAACATGCTGCGTCTGGAAAATCCAATCGCACACCCCAAAAAAACGCAGCGCATGAAAATCGCATACATGCGCTTACAAGCGCGCATGTATGCGCACCCATGTTAAATATAGGGGAAAAAACGCATGCGCAGGTTAGCGTTTTTTCCCAGCGCTAAAAAACGCAAATGTGAAACCAGCCTTATATACACATAGTATACACATACATACACATAAACATACACACACTTCTATACACATATAGTATATATATATATCTACACATATAGCATACATACACACACTTGCATACATGCACACAGACATACTCTCTATATACATACACACATACAGTATACCGTACATACATGGACACACATATACTGTACATACTGTGAGGTGCCAAGGGGAGAGGTACTAGAAAACAGGTATATTTCTCCCCGTTTCATTTCATATGTCTCCCTGTACTGATGATGAAGCCAGTTTATTTCACTGTAATCCAGTCCTGGTTTCCTTAAGCCCCCGTTACACACTGCGATATTGCTAGCAATATAGCTGTAAAGTCACCGATTTTGTGACGTTGCAGCGATATTGCTAGCGATATCGCTGCATGTGATACTTACCTCCGACTGGCTCCCCCGCTGGTTATCGCTGATCGCGCGAGAAGCTGCTGGACCATTCCTCGCCGGCCACTTCCTGCGGCGCTTCCTGTGGCGCCGACGAGCGACGCGTGGAGCCGGGCGGGAGGACGCAGGATCGCCGCGTCTGACAGGTAAGTAGCGATCCCCGTCCTCAGCGATGTCGCTGGTGAGATCTGCCTGAGTGGCAGCTCACTAGCGACCACCTAGCGATGCACCAGCGATCCTGACCGCGTCATATCGCTGGTCGGGATCGCTGGTGAGTCGCTAGGTGTAACGGTACCCTTAGTGATCAGCATGGAAAGGACTGGTAGTTCCCCCTACACTTATTCAATCCAGGTTTTGGTTTCCTGACTGGTCCAGCTGATATAATCAGGAGGAGCTGGGATCTCTGTCTATCTCGTCTGCTGAGCTGGGAGCTGACACAGTAAGATTACATGGACTTGTTTGCTGTTATATAGGTTTATTTTGTAGTTAGCCTGCTATTGTTAGTTAGTGGCCAGACGGCCTTAGATGTTTTATTTCATGTTTGGCATGTGTAACATTGAATAACAAGTGTGCACAATAAATATGCCGTGTCCATATTCATGTGGAACTTGCTAGTCTGCTGAAGTGACTTCATAGCCACACGCTTGTGCCAAAGCAAAGATCCCAGCTGAGCTATCTATTCCCCACAAATGGTGTTTCGAATGCGGGGACTTGTGGCTGCTGGACTGTGACTGCAGAGAAAACGCTGTGTATGTCCTGGCTGAAAGCTTCTGCGCATTTTGAAGAGCCAAGAGTCCAGTAATATGGAGGAACTAGTGAAGCAGTTATTGCAAGCAAATGTGCAACAACAGCAGACTAATGCTTGCTTCCAGAAGGCTCTGGAGCAGCAACACCAGATGCAGCAAGAGCAGTTGGAGGCAATAAAACAGGCCTTGGTTCGGCAACCCCGAGATGAGGGAGACCGTGCACAAAGCGATGCTAGTGCACAGAAAGCCATACAGAAGACTTTGCTTAAAATGACCGCAGACGATGATGTGGAAGCATACCTCACCGTGTTTGAACGTATTGCAGAACGTGAGCACTTACCACTGGACAGATGGGCTGAGGTAGTTGCTCCACTTCTAAGCGGAGATCCACAAAAGGCCTATTATGATCTGAGTGGAGCGGATGCTATGGACTATATCAAACTCAAAGGCGAAATCCTGGCAAGACTGGGAGTAAACACGTATGTACGCGCGCAGAGGGTGCATTTATGGAATTTTGTGGAGCATCAGCCAGCCCGCTCACAAATGCATGATCTCATCCATCTAGTAAAAAAATGGCTGCAACCAGAGGCTTTGACGTCCGCACAGATGGTGGAGCGTGTTGTTCTAGACAAGTACCTGCGGTCCTTACCCGCTAAGATCCAGAGGTGGGTTGGACAGGGTGACCCAACTACCGCTGACCAGTTGGTGAATATGGTCGAACGCTACAATGCTTCTGAAAGCCTACTCCAAGGGACGTTAGCACCCCACTGGCTCCCCAAGAAATCGCTGGAGAGTCCTGCGAAACCTACTTCATCTTCAAAAGAAGAGAACATCACAATGAAGGGTAGCAGACCTGCAAAGGACTATGGAGGTGGTACGGGCTCACGTCAAGCCAGCAGACCTCGTCTGGGATCTCCATTGAGGAGACAAGGGCCTATACAATGTTGGCGATGTCGCGGGCTTGTCCATGTAGCAGCTAACTGCCCAATGACTACAGAGCCAATGGACTGTAACGCTACGAGGCGTCTTTCGTTATATGTGCAGTCAGTCTGTGTGGCGGAGACCCTCACGGGAAATGAACAACACGTGTGCCACGTCGAGGTTGACGGTTATAGTGTGAATGCCGTCTTGGATTCCGGCAGTCAAGTAACTTTGGTACATGCCAGTTTGGTGGACTCTAGCGCCCTAACGAACTTAACCGTGGGCATTAGTTGCATCCATGGGGATACTAAGAACTACCCCACTGCCTGGATTACTCTTGCCACGCCAGTAGGGACCAAAAGACATCAGGCGGCAGTCATAAAGTCTATGGGACACAGTGTAATCCTGGGGAGAGACTTTCCCTAATTTTGGGACTTGTGGAACTTCAAAAGTGGCATGAACCCTCTAGTTGAAGATGGTACTCCGGAGCTAGCCCCTGAACCATTGCAGCAAGACGACAGAGAACCCATCTCAGAGGAAGTACTAGAATCTGCGGACTCTCCTCTGGCTGTGTATGCAGGCAAGGCAGACCAGCTAGAGGATGTTTTAGAAATGCCTGATCTTGAGGTGGCCCGTGGTAAGTTCGGGACCGCTCAGCACCAGGATCCTACTCTAGCAAGGGCGTGGGAAAACATAAAGGTCTCCGAGGGAAGACCATTGTACCCAGGGGCTCAAAACGAGTTCCCACACGAGGCGGTGCAGCAGGATATGTTGTATCACATAGACAAGGTGCGAGGGGTGGTGGTAGAACAACTAGTGGTACCTAAGTCCTTACGCCAGGTAGTTTTGGAGTTGGCACATAAACATCCCTTGGGAGGACACCTGGCGGTAGAAAAGACAAAACACCGTATTCTGCAACGTTTCTTTTGGCCGGGTCTAGTGGGAGACGTGACCCAGTACTGTCGGTCATGTCCTACGTGTCAATTGACCGCACCTATGTCACATTTTAGAAGCCCCTTAGTGCCTTACCAATAATAGAGGTGCCCATCGAGAGGATAGCAATGGATATAGTCGGTCCATTAGTTAAATCTGCCAGGGGTCATCAGTACATTTTGGTAGTATTGGATTACGCCACGCGTTATCCCGAAGCCGTGCCCTTGCGGAATGCCAATGCGAAATCAATTTCAAAAGAGCTGGTTAATATGTTTTCCCGCACCGGCATTCCGAAAGAGATACTTACGGATCAAGGGACCCCCTTTATGTCTCGTATACGTAAGGATTTATGTAAACTACTAAAAATCTCCCATTTGCGTACCTCAGTATATCACCCTCAGACTGACGGTTTGGTGGAGTGCTTTAACAAAACCTTAAAGGGAATGTTGAAAAGGGTGGTGGATAAGGACGGGAGAGATTGGGATGCCCTACTACCATACCTCCTGTTCACTATACGTGAGGTACCCCAATCCTCCACAGGCTTTTCACCTTTTGAGTTGGTTTATGGGCGGTGTCCTAGAGGCCTGTTAGATATTGCCAAGGAGACTTGGGAACAAGAGGTGACTCCTTATCGCAGTGTAATTGAGCACATAACACTTATGCAGGACCGAATTGCAGCAGTTATGTCAATAGTTAAAGAGTGTTTAGAGCGCGCACAACATGCCCAAAGCACGGTATACAACCGAGCGGCAAAAACACGAGTCTTTCAACCCGGAGACAGGGTGTTGGTATTGGTGCCTACCGTAGAGAATAAATTTCTTGCGAAATGGCAGGGATCATACGAAGTGCTGGAACGAATAGGTGAAGTAAATTATAAAATACACCAACCAGACAAGAGAAAGCCCAAACAAATATACCACATAAACTTGCTTAAGGCCTAGTGGGACAGGGAGAGTCTGGTGGCAGGAGCTGCCCTTGAGGATGGGCCTCGAGGGGCACCACCTTCTAAGGTGAAGGACCCCCAGGTAGCTCCGCCAGAAGTGGGTATTGCAGACACGCTATCTGAAAGCCAAAAACGAGAGACCAGGGAGTTCATACAGAGGAACGCAGATATTTTCTTGGAACTTCCTGGCCGGACTCACCTAATTAAACATGACATTGTTACTGATCCACAGGCGCGGGTACGGCTAAAACCATATCGAATTCCGGAGGCTCGGAGACAAGCCATTGCCCGGGAAGTGAAGAAGATGTTAGAGCTCGCGGTCACTGAGGAGTCCCGGAGTGATTGGGCTAGCCCTATCGTACTGGTGCCCAAACCCGATGGGACTATCCGATTTTGTAACGATGTTTGGAAAGTAAATGAAGTATCGAAATTCGATGCCTACCCGATGCCAAGAGTCGATGAACTGATAGAGAGACTGGGTTCGGCCAGGTACATATCCACTATTGACTTAACAAAAGGTTATTGGCAGATTCCCCTCACGGAATCAGCCAAAGAGAAAACTGCCTTTGTTACGCCCCAGGGATTATTCCAGTACCGAGATATGCCATTTGGGTTGCATGGTGCCGCAGCCACCTTCCAACGTCTAATGGACATTGTCCTAAAACCCCATGGCCAGTATGCATCCGCGTACTTGGACGACATTATTATCTTTAGCGACGACTGGGACACGCATTTGTCAAAAGTACAAGCCATCTTAGACTCCCTAAAAACAGCTGGGTTGACTGCCAATCCCAAGAAATGTATGTTGGGATTGGAAGAGGCTCGCTATCTGGGATATAGCATAGGGAGAGGCGTCGTGAAGCCTCAAGCCAATAAAGTGGACGCTATTCAAAATTGGCCACGACCGGTAACCAAAAAACAGGTTGGAGCTTTTTTAGGGATCGTTGGTTATTATAGGCGGTTCATCAAACATTTTGCGACCATCGCAGCTCCTCTCACAGATCTTACTAAGGGGTCGAAATCTGTCACAATAAAGTGGAACGCAGAAGCAGAGGAGGCCTTTCAGCGATTGAAAACAGTCCTCTGTGACCAACCAGTGTTGGTTGCACCAGACTTTATACGGGAGTTTATTGTCCAAACGGACGCCTCTGGGGTGGGCCTCGGCGCGGTTTTGACTCAAGAAGTAAATGGCGAGGAACACCCAGTGGCCTATCTAAGCAGAAAGCTTACGAGAGCAGAAAAGAACTACAGTGTAGTTGAGCGGGAAGCCCTGGCTGTGAAATGGGCCCTGTGCACCTTGCGCTATTATTTACTAGGTCGCCAGTTTAGACTAGTGACGGACCATTCGCCCCTAACGTGGATGTCCCGGGCAAAAGAAGGCAATGCGCGGGTGACACGCTGGTTCTTAGCATTACAGGGGTTTAAATTTTCCGTTGAGCACAGGGCGGGCACAGCGCACAGAAATGCAGATGCGTTGTCTAGAACGCACTGCTTGGTGACTCGTCGTGTCCGACCCCACGGGCTCGAACAGAGGAGGGGGGTGTGTGAGGTGCCAAGGGGAGAGGTACTAGAAAACAGGTATGTTTCTCCCCGTTTCATTTCATATGTCTCCCTGTACTGATGATGAAGACAGTTTATTTCACTGTAATCCAGTCCTGGTTTCCTTAGTGATCAGCATGGAAAGGACTTGTAGTTTCCCCTCCGTTAATTAAATCCAGGTTTTGGTTTCCTGACTGGTCCAGCTGATATAATCAGGAGGAGCTGGGATCTCTCAGTCTATCATCTGCTGAGCTGGGAGCTGACACAGTAAGATAACATGGACTTGTTTGCTGTTATATAGGTTTATTTTGTAGTTAGCCTGCTATTGTTAGTTAGTGGCCAGACGGCCTTAGACGTTTTATTTCATGTTTGGCATGTGTAACATTGGATAACAAGTGTGCACAATAAATATGCCGTGTCCATATTGCTAGTCTGCTGAAGTGACTTCATAGCCACACGCTTGTGCCAAAGCAAAGATCCCAGCTGAGCTATCTATTCCCCACAATACATACACAGATACATACATAAACAGATACACACATACATATACTGTACACACACATATGTAAATATACACACATAATAATCTACGACCTCAGGTGTTCTGTTCAGATGAGTCATGGTGGTCGGCCACATAGTGCAGAGATAAAGCTAGAGCCTGGAGACGACAGCAGGGCCCACTGTGGGGGATGGGGGACACAGAGCACAGAGGATTTCAGCTCCATGCTGCTGCAGAGCTCTCCAGTGCAGGTAGCCACCTTCGCCTGACCTCCTCTGGGAGATGTCCCATGCAGTGATCCTCTTCACCTGACCTGTGCCCCTAGATGCTGCAGCCTGCCTGGAATGGCACAGTGGAGGAAGCACAATACAGTACACACTGTAAGTCCTGCTCTTCCTCCATTCACTGTTGTCCCCTGTGTGCTGTGCAGCCCGGGCCCCTGACAACTAGTGAGTACTCACCATTGGGACGGGTCATACAGGAGGATAGACGAGGAGGAAAGCGTTCATTGGTCAGCGTCTTTCCCTGCATGACACACCCCTGTGTGCTGTGCAGCCCGGGCCCCTGACAACCAGTGAGTACTCACCATTGGGACGGGCCATACAGGAGGATAGACGAGGAGGAAAGCGTTCATTGGTCAGCGTCTTTCCCTGCATGACACACCCCTGTGTGCTGTGCAGCCCGGGCCCCTGACAACCAGTGAGTACTCACCATTGGGACGGGCCATACAGGAGGATAGACGAGGAGGAAAGCGTTCATTGGTCAGCGTCTCTCCCTGCATGACACACCCCTGTGTGCTGTGCAGCCCGGGCCCCTGACAACCAGTGAGTACTCACCATTGGGACGGGCCATACAGGAGGATAGACGAGGAGGAAAGCGTTCATTGGTCAGCGTCTTTCCCTGCATGACACACCCCTGTGTGCTGTGCAGCCCGGGCCCCTGACAACCAGTGAGTACTCACCATTGGGACGGGCCATACAGGAGGATAGACGAGGAGGAAAGCGTTCATTGGTCAGCGTCTCTCCCTGCATGACACACCCCTGTGTGCTGTGCAGCCCGGGCCCCTGACAACCAGTGAGTACTCACCATTGGGACGGGCCATACAGGAGGATAGACGAGGAGGAAAGCGTTCATTGGTCAGCGTCTCTCCCTGCATGACACACCCCTGTGTGCTGTGCAGCCCGGGCCCCTGACAACCAGTGAGTACTCACCATTGGGACGGGCCATACAGGAGGATAGACGAGGAGGAATGCGTTCTTTGGTCAGCGTCTCTCCCTGCATGACATACCCCTTTTTGAACTCCTGCTCTCCCATGCCGGTCTCTCCCCAGCTCTGGTGTTCAGGTGATTACAGCAGGAATTGAAAGGGCCCAATGCTGCATAATACCGGGCCCCTTACTCTCCCACCGCCCGCAATCTGGACTCTGGCCCCATAGCGGCTGCATACTCTGCCCCTATGGGCACTACGCTCAGAGGCCCCCTTCCACCTCTGGGCCCTGGTGCATTGCACCAGCTGAACCGGTGGTATGTCCGCCCATGGGGCCCTTCACAGCCAAAAAATACCAACCCACAGCCACCCCAAAAGTGGTGCATCATGTTAGATGCTCCATTTCTGCCGCTTCGCCTTGGCTCTTCCCGATTACCCTGGGGTAATGTTTTTTGTGGTTGATGTCAGCTGTGAATTGCACAAAAAGACATCAAGCCCTGGTGTTAATAATGGTGGGGTGTCTATCAGAATGGAAACCTGAAAAGAACATACACACAAACCACATAAGAATAAAAAAAAACAAAGACACTTTTCCATGTTCACCACATTAAAAAAAAAAGGTTCCCATGCAGGTTTGATATAGTTCACCAAATCCAGCAAAGCCCATCGAGTTCTCTGTACAAAGTCTATGGGCCTTTCCAACAGCCACTTCCAGGTCACTAAAAGCTGCATGAGATTCGGCGACTCGGAAAAGTGATAACATCAATAACGTTACCGCTCATCAGAATCGCTGGGTCACACAGTGTGCAGCGCAGATTATGAATTGGGACCATTTTTACAAAAAATTGAAGCATTTCAGCATTATTACAACATAAAGTGACACTGGTAAGATTTAAAAAGATGGTGCTCTGTCACTAAGGGTTTAAAAACTTTTTTTCTTAAACTGTCTAATAGCAATGAGGCCCATGGGTCTCTACTGATCTTTTCCTGCAGTTTCCTCCTTGTGGCAGAATCCTTAGTTACTACGTACAACTACAATGCATAAGGCCATGTTCACACGGTCAGGATTTTACATCAGTATTTGTAAGCCAAAACCAGGAGTGGGTGATAAATACAGAAGTGGCGACTATTGATGAGCAAACATGGTCGCCACTACTTGGTGCTTGCCAGAGCATTTCACTGCTCGAGATGCTCGGAGCTCGACGAGTATTTCTGGGTTTCCACAGCAGGAACTCGGGTCCCTGCCCTGCATATTTGGCACTCGTTAGAGAGACAGTGAACATGCAGGGATTGTCTGCCACACACAGTAATGCTGCAGCCATGTTGGCTGTGGCATTACAGCGATTTTCTAGCCGCACAGCATCATCAGGTCTATATCAGACCTGGAGCCGCCATACTCATCACAGTCTGCTCCGGAATCAGGCAGTGTAGGAAGAATTGCTGCTGAGCTAGTGAGAGATTTCCTTGATTCTAACTTAAGGCCCTGTCACACACAGCGAGATCACTGATTTTGTGACGCCACAGCGCTCTCGCCAGCGACATCGCTGTGTGTGACATGGATCAGCGACCGGCCCCCCTGCCGGGTATCGCTGATCGTGCTAGAACGTCCTGGGCCTTTTGTTTGATTGTTGGTCTCCCACTGGCCAGCACGCATCGCTGCGTGTGGCAGCAAGAGACCAGCGATCAGCGACCCTGGGAGCTGGTTTCCAATGTAAACAGCGGGTATCTAAGAGCCACGTGGCTCTTAGTTACCCACTGTTTACCTCGGAAACCAGCTTGCTCGCTGGTCCTGATCGCTGGTGGGTCTGTCTATGTGACAGCTCACCAGCGATCAGTTAACTAGGTCCCAGTGATCCCATCCATGTTGGATCGTTGGTGGGATCGCTGGGACATTGATATGTGTAACGGGGCCCTTAGTGTGGGTATACCATATCTAATACACATATCCATCTCAACTAACAGTCCTTCTGAGGACTAATAAAGCTGCATAGATATCAGTGCTAGGCAGGCAGGCACTGTATGTGGCAGACTGCAGTGCATATAGCAAGATGGTCCATTCCAGTTCTGTCTGCTGCTGCTGATATTACAGATATTTGTAGACATAGCCCCAGGTATCAAGGGCCAGGAATAATTTTTTTACAGGCCAGCTATTTCAAACTGTGGTTTGTTCACCACATGGATGGGAGATAAAAAGTGCGCTTCAAATTCTGCCATTTCTGCCCTCCCTTTAAATTTTGTTGCAGTGTGTTATTGAAGTTTTTGACACCAGTTTGCTGGTAAAATAGTTACCTACAGGCCAGCTATTTCAAACTGTGGTTTGTCTGTCACACGGATCACATATACTTTGTTTGCTCCAAATTCAGCCATTTGAAGTGAACATGGAAAATATTGTCCTCCATTTACAATGGGCAAGGCGCGTGGCAAGGGACGGGGATCTGGATATGATGGTGATGGTGCATGCAGAGGCTGAGGCCGTGGCCGTGGGCAAGCTGAAATTGTGCCACAACATAAACTCACATCTTCTCGCCCAACCTTCCTGTCCGAATTACTATGGGATCGCAGCACACCACTATTGAATCCAGAGCAGTGTCAAAAGATGGTTAGCTGGATAGTGGATAATGCTCCAGTCACTTTGCCACCAACATCACCCTGTCTTCCACATGGTTAAGTCTCAGTAGCTGTGAGTCTGGACCGCATATTCCGCACCCTGATCCTCCTTGCTCCCACCATACCGAGTGCCTGGAGACAACTGATCCCACACTTGGACACTCCGAAGAGGTGTTCACTTTTCTATTTATAGATTTGGGCCTCTCGCCTAGGCCAATTGAAGTGGGGAAAGAGGAGATCGCGTGGAGTAATGCCCAAATATTTGAGCAGCTACAGTCACACGAAGGCGATGGGGGAAAGTGTCACAAGAGGTGGACGATGATGATACACAATTGCCAGAAAGTCAGGAGGAAGACAAGGGTGCTGAAGTGAAAGAGGAGGTGATGGATGATATACTGTAGTAACTAACCCAAGCTGGTAGGAGGACATGCAGAGCAAGGACAGCAGCACACAGGGGGAGGGAGGTGTAGCACCCCAACAGGCAGGAAGCGGTGTGGTGGCCACAGACAGAAGACGGGCAACTGTTCCCCGTAACACCAACACAATGGAGGTTGCCAGTCCAACTGTTAGGTGTCAGAGACACCGCACTGAACTTGCTCACCAAGCCAGTGCGCGTGTCCTGAGTAAAGCGAAGAGTGCTCAAAGCTACCTGTGGAGCGGGCAGCAACCAAATAGATGCGTACTTCAGAGCCGCAGGACCTGAAGCACGTGACTGCTAGAGGTGTGGCCTAAACTCCACAGAGCTAGGAGCTGCAAGACAATTCCTAGCAGAGTAACTGCGAGACAAAGTTACCAAGGGGCATAGACAGTGAGAATAGTCAGGACGCAGCCAATGAGTCACACACAGAGATAGCTGCAAGGTACCAGAGGGGCGAGCAGAGAGTAGTCAGGTCACAGGCAATGAGTCATACACAGATAATAACGCAGTACAAAATCAACAGGCAAACTCACAACGGGAAACAGAGGCGGGTCAGAACCATATAAACAAGCTGTAGCAACAAACAGGCACACGGGGGTCAGCACACTAGGCCAAAGGCAAAAGTATAACTGGCAGGGATTGAAGCTACCCAGGGGTTTATGAAGCTCTCCCAGAACCAGAAAGAGGCCACAATCATTAACCTCAAGTGTGCAGGTCAAAAAATGCACAGAGCTCCAGACATTAACCCCCGGTGTGCAGCTCAAAAACCTGCACTGGGATCATGACATTAGGTTTTCCTGAGTCTGGTTGTTTTATAAAGACTCTGCCGATAACCCCAAAAAGGCCATTTGCACCACGTGCCAGGCCAGCATCAGTAGGGGTAGCAAAACTACCAGCCTGACCACCACCAGCATGATCAGGCACATGATAGCAAAGCACCCGACTTTGTGGGCCGAACCACTGGGTCCAGGAACAGTGTTTGCGGGTGACACCACTGCTTCCTCCGCTGTTGTGCGTGCAAGCCAAACCCCTGTCCATGGTGCATGCAAAGATGCCTCCTGTTGTTGCCCACAGTCAACCAGCACCATTATCAAGCCTGTCCACATCTTTGTCCCAGCCCAACCTTCAGTTGTCTATACCCCAGTCATTGGAACGCAAGCGGAAATACACAGCCAACGTCCCACAGGCCACATTACTAAATTCACACATTTTGCGACTGCTTGTGCTCAAAATGTTGCCTTTTAGGCTCATGGAGACTGAAGCTTTCTGCAACCTGATGGCGGTGGGCCGTCCCTGGGTACTCGGTCCCCAGCCGCCATTATTTCTCCCGGTGTGTCGTCCCCGCATTGCAGAAGCATGTGTCCCAAAACATTAGCCATGCCCTCAACAATGCAGTTACTGGAAAAGTCCACCTAATTGCTTGTGCGCAGGGATGGTACATCTCACTGACAGCACAATGGGTTAACATAGTGGAAGCCGGTAGCCAGTCAGACCTTGGGATGGAACACATGCTCCTCACATGAAGGATTGTAGGCCCTACATCAATCAGGGTTGCCCCCACAGTCTACAGCTCCTGCACCTCATCCTCCTCTTCAGCCTCCATCTCTGAAATGACCACATCAGTCACAAGCTGGAAGCACTGTAGCACTTCCTCAGCCTAATGGCAACAGGCTGTGCTGAAGTTAATATGCTTAGGTGACAAGCCGCACAATGCTGAAGAGTTGTAGACAGCTCTGAAAGAGCAGGCAGATTTGTGATTGACACCGCTGATCCTATAGCCAGGCATGGTCGTGTGTGACAATGGCCGAAACCTGGTGGTGGCCCTGAGGCGAGGTGAGCTCACACACAAACCATGCTTGGCCCATGTGATTAACCTCATGGTTCAGCGGTTTCTCAAAACCTACCCGGAGCTGCTGGATCTGCCTGTCAAAGTATGCCGCCTGTGTGCCCATTTTAGAAAGTCAGCTACAGCTTCCACCGCCCTTGCCGAGCTTCAGCAGCATTTGCGGCTTCCGGCTCACCGACTGGTGTGTGATTTCCCCATGCGTTGGAACTCTATACTGCAAATGTTGGAAAGGATTTGTGAGGAGAAGAGGCAGTTGTTGACTACCAGCATAAGACCTCAGGACTGGACATGGAAGTCAGACATATGTACCATCTTCCAAAACATTGAGGAATCCACCAAGATGGTGAGCTGCAATGACGCCATAATTAGCATCACCATCCCACTTCTCTATGTTCTGAAATGCTCTCTGCTCACAATCAAAGAGAATGCATTGTAGGGGGAGCACGATGAGATGGAGCAAGGAACCATACAGGGTGATTACACACAGCCCAGCCTCATCTCATCCCAATGTGGATTGGGTGACAATGAGTCGGAGGAGAATTAGGAGGAAGAACAGGAGCTAATTTCATGCGCTATAGACGGTACTACCTGCACAACTGTCATACCGTCTTTTCAGGGAGGCCTGAGGACAGGGAGGAGGAGGAGAGCACGGTCAGTTGTCCTCTTGGTGAGGACATGGAAGTCTTGCTTGCCTGTTAGCAGTCTGGTACACAAGGCTGACTTTATGTTGCACTGCCTTTCCCGTGACCCTCGTATTCTCAAAATTTTGAGGGACAGTCATTACTGGTTGGTGACACTTCAAGACCACGCTACAAGGAGAACTTTCTATCTCTTATTCCAGAGGCAAACAGATGTACTAAAATAGTGCAGTACCAGAGGGCCCTTGTTGCGGAATTATTAAAAAAATTCCCATCTGAAAGCGATGGCGGCAGAGGTCACAGTTTGCTGGACAACCAAGAGTACAGGCGAGAGAGACACAACTCCAATCTAGCAGAGGCAGGGGAACACTGGCAAATTTCTGGGAGAATTTTGTCAGATCCTCTCATCGCAGTGGCCCTGAGGCGCGGGGTACTTTCACAAGGAGTGCAAAGTTTTGGGAGATGCTGAGGTAGTACCTTCGAGATCGTACAAACGTCCTCCGTGATTCTGATGTGCCTTATAATTATTGGGCATCCAAGCTGGACACGTGGCATGAACTGGCTCTCTATACCTTGAAGGTCTTGGCTTACCCTGCCGCTAGCGTTTTGTCAGAGCGGATTTTTAGTGCCTGTTATGTCCCATGAATGAGACATTTTACAGACTGTCCTGTGCATTTTACATGCTGTATTGCAGTCTCTCATATTGTTTACTGTTGCTATGTGTTCCTGTGTTTTGCATAGCTGAAATCCTCCCTTTCCATCAAGTTTGTCCCTCCTGTCTCCCTGTCTCCCTCTTCTGGGTGTGATGTCTCTTCCTTCTTCTTCCCCCTTGTGTCTCATTCTCCATCTTGGCTTCATTAGAAGCACATGTGTTTTCAGCCTGTCTGAAGAAAGTCTTTTTTACCTGCTGCTGTTTGTATGCATTCAACAGGAATTCTTAAAGAAATCAAAGTCTCATCTGGATTCTTCATAACATGTACGCCGGTAGCTGAGTTGAGCTATCTGTGACCGTGGCCAATTGTAAGTAAGGTGAAGAGATCCAGCATCTCGCAGAGCCATATTTGCAGCCACAGGCCCCGGGGACAGAATAGTAAAAAAGACTTACCAGATTCATCTGTAAAGCCCACAGCTTCTATAAAGCTACAGAGCACCCGCTCCCAACTTATAAGAGACTATACAGCTCCCCTTCTCCCTGTGAATCAGGATGGCTGAAGGAATGACTACACGGTCTCTGCCAGACCTATTGTCAGAGGAAGAGTGCATAGAACTTGATCCATCATTTAAGGCCCCGTCTCACTAAGCGATCTCGGTAGCGAGATCGCTGCTGAGTCACAACTTTTGTGACGTAACAGCGATCTCACCAGCGAGATCGCTGTGTGTGACAGCGATCAGCGAGCGGCCCCCCTGCCGGTATCGCTGATCGCTGGAAGAAACCTCTGGACATTTCTTTGGTCGCTGGTCTCCCGCTGGCCAGCACGCATCGCTGTGTGTGACAGGCGGGAGACCAGCGATCAGCTGTAAAAAATAATAAAAAATAAAAAATATAGTTATTCTCACCTTCCGACGTCCCGTTCAGCCATCCTGCCTCTCTCCACGCTCCGGCCCCAGTGATCCTTTGCACGAATGACCGCGAGATGTCACGGTCTCGAGGGTTAACAAAGTCTCGCGGTCATTCGTCCAAAGGATCACTGGGACCGGAGCGTGGAGAGAGGCAGGATGGCTGAACAGGACGTCGGAAGGTGAGAATAACTATATTTTTTATTTTTTTATTTCTACAGCGATGGCCAGCGATGCCGCACGCTCGGCATCGCTGTGCTGATCGCTGGTGAATCTGTGTGACAGCTCACCAGCGATCACATAGCGACTTAACAACGATCCTGACACCTTGATATCGGTGTCGGGATTGCTGGTAAGTCGCTTAGTGTGACGGGGCCTTGAGTGAGAAGGCTAGACGTCCCACAAAGCCCACATGGAAAGTAATCTACAATCCAGTAAACATGATCTCTGTGCTATAGCAGAGCTATGGCAAAAACTGCTGAGTCATATAGACAGCCTGTCTCAGCCTGCTTCTCTCCAAGGATCAGAGGGAACCCTTGCACAACTGTGTTCAGATTATCAATGTTATGCAATAATAGCTGACCAGTATATCTCAGTGTTAAAAAGACTTAATCCATTAGTTACCTGCAAAGAGCTACAAACTTTCCAACAACTTAGCTCTGAGAGAGAAAACATGGTGCGCAACATAAAAGCCAAGACAGAGGCAAGAATTGCGCTAATAGCCGAGATGTCATCTTGTATTTCTGGCTCAGCCAGACAGTCAAAGCGATCATCTAAGTCACACTCCTCAAAATTTTCAACCCTCAGCGAACAACTCGTAAAAGCACGTGCAGAAGCCGAGGCCACTAAAATACAAGCTGCCTTCGCTCAATAGGAAACTGAGATGAAAATAGAGGCAGCTGAAGCAGTGCACAGAATATAGGCCCTAGAGAAGGAACGTGAACACGCCATAGCCATGGCAAGGTTAAAGGTTCTGGAACAAGCCATCAGTGGGAGCCAAAGAGACAGCATCAGTTTAAGTGATTTTGATACTGAAGACCCTCTTAAGCGCACTAGAGACTATGTACAAAGTCAATACAGCGCTACCCCTGCTCCTGCAATCCTTCCTGACCGCATAGATGCTCCCCTGAGACAACAGGACACAGAGTGTTTACCCGCATCCTGCACCAGAGGTCAGTACAATACGCTGCCAACCCGCATCCTGCACCAAGGTCAGAACTCTTTGACATGTTTGACTTAAAGGGAAACTCTCACCCCTACACCCTAGGTACCTGCAGCGGTGTTACGGAGGTCTCTGGGAGAAGAGCCAATGGACTCATGGTTCTTCTCTTGAGAACAATGTGGAGATACCCTTACCCACTCTAGTAGAATGCAACCAGATACCATCCAACAGAGAGGAAATTCCAACTCCAGAGGCTGCACTCCTTCACCCTCATCTAAAGACTTTGGCAGGCAAGATACCAGCTCTCAACAACAGCGCAAACATCCTGATCCGGCTTGGCAAAGACATTCTGCGACTTCACAAGGTACGTCAGCAAATCAACAGGCCACACGACGCTCCATTTGCTCAACGCCTTGACCTAGGCTGGGCTATCAAAGGCAATGTCTGTATAGAAAAGATGAAGAGACCAATGAGGATTTCCTCATTTAAGACTCACGTCCTACCGAATAGTTGCAGCACTTACTTTCAACCATGCCCACATCATTACTGGGTAAAAGAGATGATAAGCGACAACAAGTGGAAGAAAGAAACCTCTGACAACATGAACATATTCCTGTCCCGTAATGATGACCTCGTGTCAACAGTGTTCATCTCTACAAGAGATGACAACCAGCTAGCACCTGCAAGGGAGGACAAAGAATTTATAAAGATTATGGAAAAGGAATTCGCCCAAGACGATTCAAATAGCTAGGTAGCACCTTTACCTTTTCGTTCTCCAAGAACAAGGCTACCTGATAATCTGCAACAAGCAACGGCAAGGTTTTCATCCCTAAAACGCAACTTAAAGAGAAGGCCGGAGAAGGAGAAACATTTTGTCGACTTCATGCAGAATATCTTCGATAGAGGTCACACGGAACCCGCACCCCCGCTAAAAGAAGGTGAAGAATGCTGGTATCTTCCATCCTTTGGTGTCTACCATCCTCGCAAACCTGACCAAATTAGAGTGGTGTTTGACTCCAGTGCTCAGTATGAAGGCATCTCCCTAAATTGCCTGCTCCTCACTGGGCCTAATCTAAACAACCTTATAGGAGTATCGATTCGCTTCAGACAAGAATCTGTCGCAGTAATGGCCAACATTCAACAAATGTTTCATTGCTTTAACATGAAAGAAGACAGCAGAAACTACCTCAGATTCCTATGGCACAAAGACAACGACATCCGCAACAAGGTCATAGACTACAGGATGAAGGTGCACGTCTTCGGGAACAGCCCCTCGCCTGCAGTGGCCATCTATGGACTAAGACGGACAGCACGGGAAGGTGAGAGTATGGGTCTGATGCTCGTCTATTTGTGGAAAGAAACTTCTACGTAGATGATGGGCTTAAGTCTCTTCCCACAAGTGAAGAGACTATCCATCTGCTCTCTAGGACTCAGGTAATGTCAACAGCGAACCTTAGACTCCACAAAATCATCTCCAACAGTGAAAAGGTAATGAAAGCATTTCTATCTGAGGATCACGCTGCTGGTGTAAGGGATCTTGTTCTGGGTTCTGACGTTCCTCCCATGCAACGCAGCCTCGGTCTGCTTTGGGATATTAAGCAGGACACGTTCACTTTCCAGGTGTCAGCTTGCGATAAACCTTTCACTAAACGAGGAGTCCTATCTGTTGTGAACAGCATCTATGATCCTCTCGGGTTTATCGCACCCATCACCATTCAAGGTAAGATACTGTTGAGACAGTTGACCGCCGAGAGTACGGATTGGGACACTCCGCTACCGTCCCAGAAACAACAAAGTTGGGAGGCGTGGAAGAAAACTCTGAAGGTCTTAGAGCATTTCCAAGTCGCACGTTTTTATTCCCCAGGCACCCTTTCAGCCACCATCAGAAGAAAAGTCCACATTTTCTCTGATGCTTCTACAGCTATAGCTGCCACAGCCTACCTGAAGACTTTGGAAGAAGGTAACAAGGTGCATTGTGGATTCATCTTCATTAAGGCAAAACTAACCCCGAAACCTGCTCACTCTGTTCCAAGAGTCGAACTTTGTGCCGCCGTTCTGGCAGTGGAGTTAGCTGAAGCTATAAAGGATGAAATGGTCATTGCTATTGATTCATTTACCATCTACACAGACAGTATAGTGGTACCAGTAACATCGGACCCTGATACACCAACGATCCTTACTCCTGCTACGCTTCCTACTCAGAAGGTTGGAGCTGCTGTAATCCCTCCAGGGAAGTTTGTGGACGGGGACATTTACAGACATCAGTGGAAACTGGTACAACACTTGTCCAATGCCTTTTGGCACCGCTGGAAAACCAAATACTTGCACTTGCTTCAAAGCCGTCACAAATGGCAGACTGCAAAACCTAATCTCCAAAAGGGAGACCTCGTCCTCCTTAAAGTTAAAGAAGCTCATCGCAATGACTGGCCAATGGGTCTTATTACCCAGGTTACACCAAGCGATGACGGGAAGATCCGTAAGGTAGAAGTCAAGGTTACAAAAGGCGGTTCATCTCGTATTTTCTTCCGTCCAGTCATTGAGCTTGTGCTACTTGTACCAAAGGAGGACATCACATGAAAGTCATGTTTATGGACACAGCTCACAGCGGGGAGCCTACCTCCATGTATTCTTCCGGCTGTGTTGGAACATTCGAACATTTGAACTTTCTCCAGTGGATTATTGGGTTGGTGGAAGTGTTTGCACGTTGCGGCTTCCCCAATCTGAAGATGGGTTTACGTTTTGACTCGGACTATTCCGCTGTTGAGGACTTCATGCCTCCAACTGAAAACTGGACCATGCCAATTGGACTACAACTGTTGTTGTTATTACTTGCATGCTTGTTTTCCCTTTGTTTTTCAGGTCTACAGTGACAAATCCAGAGGACATCATAAAAATTATGAAATCAATAGATTTCAGACGGGGAGTGTTATGTCCCATGAATGAGGCATTTTACAGACTGTCCTGTGCATTTTACATGCTGTATTGCAGTCTCTCATATTGTTTACTGTTGCTATGTGTTCCTGTGTTTTGCATTGCTGAAATCCTCCCTTTACATCAAGTTTGTCCCTTCTGTCTCCCTGTCTCCCTCTGCTGGGTGTAATGTCACTTCCTTCTTCCCCCTGTGTCTCATTCTCCATCTTGGCTTCATTAGAAGCACATGTGTTTTCATCCTGTCTGAAGAAAGTCTTTTTTACCTGCTGCTGTTTGTATGTATTCAACAAGAATTCTTAAAGAAATCAAAGTCTCTTCTGGATTCTTCATAACATGTGTGCCAGCAGCTGAGTTGAGCTATCTGTGACCGTGGCCAATTGTAAGTAAGGTGAAGAGATCCAGCATCTCACAGAGCCATATTTGCAGCCACAGGCCCCGGGGACAGAATAGTGCCGCTAGTGGCATTATAACTGATAAGCGCATCCGCCTGTCAACTGAAAATGCTGGCAGGCTGACTCTTATAAAAATGAACAAGGGCTGGATTGGGCCAGATTTCTCAAGACCACCAAATGAGAACAGCGAAACATAACCTCAAATCCAGTGTCTTTTTTGGGGAGGTCTATTCCCATGCACCTCTTCACACCCACACATGGGTATAGGCTTCCTGATTTTGGCTAATTGCTGTTGTCCTCCTCATCCTCCAACACCATATCACCAGGGTGACCGTGGTCCGTGATGCAACACCCACATAATTTTTTTAAAGGGTGCTTAAGATGCCCGTAAAAAGAATTTTTTTAGACAGTATGTTCATGTATACTCCCAGGGGTAAATGTTTGTCAGCCATACACTTAGTGCATGGGAAATACAAGTATAGGAGACCCGCTCCTTTCTAAAGGAAACATTTTTTTATGAGGCCCTCCTCCACGTCTCTTTCGAGGGGAATTGGGGTGCGTCCATATTTTTTGCAGCCCTTGCATTCACTGCATAGGCAAACAGTATGGGAGACATACTTCATAATAATGGGAACATTTTTTTGAGGCCCCTCTCCATGTTTTTTCCAAGGGGTATTGGGGTGTGTCCAAATTTTTGGCAGCCCTTGCATTCAGTGCATAGGCAAACACTATGTTAGACACACTTTCTGATAATGAGAACATTTTTTTTGAGGCCCTTCTCCATATCTCTTCCAAGGGGTATTGGTGTGCGTCCAAATTTTTGGCAGCCCTTCTATTGACTGCATAGGCAATCCCTATGGGAGACACACTACCTAATAATGGGAAAATTGCATTATGAGGACCTCCTGTACGTCTCTTCAAAAGGGTATTGGGATGCGTCCAAATTTTGGGCAGCCCTGCCACTCACTGCATACACAAAAACAGTTTAGGAGACCCACTGTTTAATAATGTAAACAAAGCATAGCCGGCTGATGGCTCTCTAAGAATAATGAGGACCGACTGCTGGCCCTTTAAGAATAGTAAAGGCCGCCTGATGGCCCTATAAAAATAGGCTTTGTGACTTTGAGACCCTCCTTCATAAATGAAACAGAATGTGTCTGATGATGTGTTACACATCACATGGCCAGATAAGGTTGTATAATGTTAAAATGACATTTCACAGTGAATGCATTTGCCTTGGTTGAAAGCAATGCTACAGTTCAAAAATGCATCAAAAACGCTACGTGTAAGCATAGCCCATGGTGTGGAGGAGCAGTTTTGTTTTTGGTTATTTATTTTGCCTTATATACAAGTCATTACTCTGGAAAGGATGTTCCTTAACATATTTCCCAGGAAAATCCATTTTGGTTTAGTTTTTGTGTTTTAGTGTGAGTCTTGTGGTGTAGTAACCACTGTGTCTGCTAGGGAGCGCTGTGTGGAAGTCCCAGGGGAAAGGATGAATGGTAGAATATTGAATGGCTGTTAGGTATCTCAAAGTGGGTGGCTTTGAGATGGAGACTTATGTATGTGTGATCAGCAAGGACATTTCTGAGGTGCTGCTTTAATATGAGAGGGAGAAGTCTCCAGGTAACTAGAGAGATGGGCGTGTCTGGTTACCTACAAACCCACCCAGGGGGTGTGTCTGAAAACGCCTGTAGTAAAAGGCTATGTGAGTGTGTGAAGGACCTGTGATGAGGTCATAGTCACGTGACCCGATGGGCGTGGCTATGGACCATATAATGTGGCCAGGGTAGGTCACATGTGGTGAATGCAGGGACCTGGTTGGTCCAGAGTGGAAGGTCCCGTGCGCAGGATTGTCTCCTGGCTAACAGCCTGTGTGTGGCTGTGTGTAATGGCTGCCAGAGCCTGAAAGTTCCCTGGAGGGATATGGACGTCTGCAGCATGAGTGACGGAACCATGTGGAGACCCTGACGTGGGTGAGATAAATGAGGCTAAGAGAGCCTGTATGCTGGACATTGAACAACCTGTGTGAACACTGGGTTTACAGAGGGAAGCTATAATGGACGCTCTGCTGTTTGTGTGAAGTTTTGTTAATTGCTTCTATCGGTTTATGCTGCATAATCAACCGCATGGACTGCTATGTTTGATGGCAAACCCGTGCCGGATGTGTTTTGTTCACTGCCAAGCGACAATTCCCCAAGTAAATGACAGCGCTGCCTCACAGTCTGTAAAAGTGGCGTAAGACTCTGACAACTTTGTTCACAGCAGTGACCTGGGAGTCAGAAATGTTTCAATGCAGTGTCGGACTGGAGCCCCTTGGGCCCACCAGAGAAAATATTTCTTGGGGCCCACTATGTAGCTACATAGGATTAAATACAAGACCAACAATTGTGTGGTAAAACGCGCTAATATCAGGGTATAATATAAGGTAGTACACGTCTTAATTATGTAGCAGGGGTTGAGGCAGCCCCCTCATAAAATATAATGTAGCCCCCTCATAGAATATAAAGTAGCCCCCTCATAGAATATAATGTAGCCTCCCTCATGGAATATAATGCAGCCCCCCTCATAGAATATAATGCAGCCCCCCATAGAATATAATGTAGCACCCTCATATGGTATAATGCAGTCCCCATCATATAGTATAATCCAGCCCCTACACAGAATATAATGTAGCCCCAATCAGAGTAAAATACAACCCCCTCATAAGGCAGCCCCCCATAGAATATACTGTAGCCCCCTCACAGGGCATAATGCAGCCCCCCTCATATAGTATGATGTAGCCCCCTGATAGAATAATGCAGCCCCCACACAGAATATAAAACAGGCCCCACATATAATGTAGCCTCCTCATAAAGTATAACACAGCCCCCTCATAGGGTATAATGCAGCCTCCCTCATAGGGTATAATACAGTCCCCCTCCACATCCATCATTGTTCTCCCCCCTCCACCCCCATCATTGCTTTCTCACCCACCACCCCTATGATGGCATTTTCTAGCACCTCCTTCTTTGCCCATTCCACCGCCTCCATCATTGCCCATTCCACCATCTCCATCATTGCCTCCTCCCCAACACCATTGTCCTTTCCCCCAATACCATCATTGTCCTTTCCACCACGACCATCATTGCTTTCTACCCCACCACCCCCATTATTGCCCATCTATATAAAACTGTATGTATGTGTGTGTGTGTGTGTGTGTGTGTGTGTGTGTGTGTGTGTGTGTGTGTGTGTATCACCAACCAAATGCAAAAGCAGAAAGGAGGGCACCACTAACTATGATAAAGGAAAGAAGGGGTTCACCAGGGGCATGTCAATTATAATATCATGAAACAAGAGAAAGGCGACCTGCCCATGAAAAGGGAACACCACAATTGTAAATTATGTAGTAGACAAAAAATATTTTTATTTAGCAAAAAAGACAAACACATAGAACAACACTAGACCCATAAAAACAATTAAAAACATGCAAAAGTGCAAGCTGGTCATGTCATATGGTTATGATGCAAAGACCCTCCCACATCCAAAATCCCACAAATAGAAACAGATGTATTTAGACAATATAAACCGCACACATTTGGTATACAAATAGTCACAAATAATCTATAATGCCATTTCATATGCACAATACAAATAAGGCTATTCACAGCACCAAGCAAAGAATAGAGCACTAGATCTATGTATAAGGAAGAACCTATATACCTCTAAAGTGGTTTAAATAAATGCAGCAGTCGTCATATATTACCAGAAAAAGAGAAGACTGGGAGCCAGATCAATCAAAGCTCCTGAAAGCATGAAGGTGCATCAAAAATAAAGTGCATGGTGCAGGTGTGGGATGGAATAGTGGGGGAAGCAAGGCCCCACGAGTATCGCCACTACCCAGGTGGCTTTTCAAGGGAGGATGAAACGCTGAGCGTCAGTGTGTGCCCGATATATTTATGCAAAGAACACATGTGCAACATAATTAAGTTAAAAAGGATCTTACTGCGATGAGACATCAGAAGAATCGCGCGGCCAAGGCCATCTTGTTAGCGTCTCCAGACATAACAATAAAGTTGGGCAGGAGATCAGACGGCGCCTGTGCTAGACACAATATAGGGCGCATGCGCAAAGCAACACATCTAATTTCCATCATAGGTCAGACTGCGCTTGTGCTAGATCCAATACAGGGCGCATGAGCAAATGCCACATCTACATTCTATCATAGAAGTCGTCACCTTATCACAGGACAAACAGCGCATGCGCGGCTATCACATTAATGTCATATCGCAAGACAAGCATTGAACCTATGGAGGGCAGAAGATATAAGCCAACAGAACAGTGCGTGTGCTGAACAAGGCAAAATGCACTTTATACAGTTCAAAGTAATCATAAATGGTATACATATAATGACTATCGGACATCGCATGCGCAGGCATCACATATAAGTCCTGTAACAGTGACAGAATTTGATAAAAAAAAGAAAAAATAATCCAGCTCACCGTACTGCCTTGCTGGTAGAATCCAAATCCTGCGCACGGATTTGACTAGGCAGTCAATCAATAGTGGAAAGGAAAAAATAAAGGGAAATTCCAGCGCCAGAAATGAAAAATTAAAAATCCATTTTATTGTGCCAATGCATATTAAAATTCCAGCAGGTACAGCATATCAGTCGGATGACTGCAGAACAACGCGTTTCGACGCCTCAGGTCTTAATCATGTTCTGACATTAAATGCAACCAACTTCCTTTTATTGGATTCTCCCACCTGTACAAATCAGAAGCACATGTGTGGACTGCTCCAAAGCAGCTCCCGATATTGTAATGGTGGGAGAGCCAAACAAGGAAAAAAAAACAGTCAATGTAGACAACACAACATAAATGACATATATAATTTAAAAGGGAGATATATATATACTCCTAATGTGAGATGAAAAAGATGAATATATAAAGAGAAGAAAAAATATATATATATAATAATTGCAATAACATATTTCAAAGTACATATCACATATTCATATCCCATACATAATATACTAAAAATTAGATCGATATGTTACATTACAACCTCTGAATAAAAATATGGGACGAACATATTCAATAATGTAATATAAGATCTTGTCGGCTATTCATACCATCCGGATATCTAGTGCAGAGGGTGAAAATCCAGAAGGACTCCCTGTTCAATAATTTCCTTCTGTGATCTCCACCCCGAATCGGTCTATGCACCTGTTCTATTCCCATAAAATAAAAGCCGCTACCATCCCCTTTGTGAACTGTGGCAAAGTGCTTTGATACTGCAGAAACCGCAACAGCATTGTGATTAGACACATCTGAGAGATGCCTCCTGATTCTAACCTTCAGGGGTCCCGTGGTGCAACCCGTGTATTGAATATTACAAATATTGCATGTTATTAAATATACAATATAAGAAGAATTACAGTTTATTAAGTTTTTAATGGTAAATGTTTTTTTGTTTACCATAGAAAAAAATGTTTTTCCTTTTTGTACAAAATTGCAAGTTTTACATCTAGCTGCACCGCATTTGTAAAAACCCTTTAATGTGATCCAGGAGGATCCCTCCGTCTGGCCACTGTCACTTGTAAAAAGACTAGGGGAAAGAATAGTACTAAGTGTAGGTGCCCGTTTAGCAACACACCTAATGTTATTCTGAATCACCTGTTTTAAAATAGGATCCTCATTGAGAATTGGTAAGTATTTTTTCACGATGCCAGTAATAGTATTAAACTGATTACTATAACTAGTTGAAAAGACAATATTGTTATTGGATTTATTTTTCATATAAGATGATTTATGTTTATACAATAAGTCTCCCCTGTTGATTTCGCTTACAATTGATTTAGCTCTATTGAGGATCCAGGGACGATACCCCCTCTTGGAAAGCCTGTTGCAAACCTGACTTTCTTCCCTATTGTAATCACTGGATTGGGAGCAGTTTCGTTTTGTTCGAATCAATTCTCCTACCGGAATATTATTCTTGGTCTGTACCGCATGGCAGGAATCTGCCGTTAAAACAGAATTAGTGGCAGTAGGTTCGTGGTAAGGGGTGACTATGACCACATCCGAATCGCTAAGGCTAAGTGCACACGTACCGGAACTCTCGCGGAAATTACCGCGATTATTCCGGAATTCCAGTCCGCGGGAAAATCGCATTTTAAATTCCCGCGATTTTCAAGCGGAAAAACTAGCATTGTGCAAGCGTATTTAGCTTGCAAAATGCTAGCGTTCTCCAAGCGATCTGTAGCATCGCTTGGAGAACTGATTGACAGGTTGGTCACACTCGTCAAACATAGTGTTTGACGAGTGTGACCAACTTTTTACTACTGAGGCTGCCTATGCACGATCCCGCGAGATTGGACGGCATCGCGGGCATTTTCGCAAAGGACTACTGGGAACAGGAGCGTGGAGAGAGGCGGGAAGGCTGCGCGGGACGTCGGAGGGTAAGAATAACAATATTTTTTATTTTAAATTCTATTTTTTACAGGGATATGGTACCCAAAGCCCGGAGGACAGTCTCCTCTCCTCCGGACCGTGGGTACCATCCACAATTGTTCTGCTTACTTTCCGCATGGTGTGCACAGCCACATGCGGGAAGTAAGCGGAACAATGCATTCCTATGGGTGCGGGATCGCCGCGATTCCGCAAAATAATGAGCATGCTGCGGTTTTTACCGCGAAGCGATTCCGCCGCGGTAAAAACCGCAGCATTAGCACAGCATTGCGGAATCCCATAGGAATGCATGGGATGCTTATTTTTCGCGTTTTCGCGGCAAAATCGCGCGGTTAAAACTGCCGCGGAAACGCGAAAAAAACGCCACGTGTGAACTCAGCCTAATAGATAAGGTGACGTCCAGAAAATTCATTGTAGTCAAATGATGGTAAGAGGTAAATTTTAAATTAAATTCATTGGTATTCAAATATGAAACAAAGTCTTGTATGCTATCTTCTGGACCACACCAAATCATCAGCAGATCGTCCAAGTATCTGCCATACCATAGCAGGCATTTGGAAAATGGGTTCTCATCAGAGTATAGGAAATCCTCCTCCCACCTCGCCATAACAATATTTGCAAGGGAGGGGGAGAAGCGAGCTCCCATACTAACTCCTCTGCACTGCAAATAAAAATTTTTATCAAAAGAAAAATAATTATGCTTTAGGAGAAAATCAATAGATGAGACTATAAAATCTTTTAAACAGGTGTCATAGTCGCTAAATCTGTCTAGATGTTGGGATAAACAGCGTAATGCAACGTTATGAGGTATGGATGGATATAAAGAATTTACATCGCAGGAGAGCCAAGAGTAATGGGATTTCCAACAAAAATTGTCTAGAGCCTTAACAACCTCTTTAGTATCCCTGATATAACCTGGTATATCAAGAATCAAAGGTTGAAGAAAATGATCTATCCAACCTCCCAAATTCTCCCCCAATGAGCCAATGCCTGAAACTATTGGTCTCAGTGGGGGAGGAAATACAATAAAAAATCCTTAGTTTTCTCATTAATGGCACCCACACAGACCCCCTCCTCCAGACATTTCAACAATAAATTATTATAGTGTCTAGTGGGGTCCTGATCTAACTCTATATAGGTGTCTAAATCCTGTAGGTCCCGAAGTATCAATTTTTTATATAGACCTGAATTCAATAATACAATGGCCCCCCCCTTGTCACAGAATTTGCCCTGTAAAGAGAATCAGGCAGCACTTGTGCTGAACAAAACACAGTGCACTTACACAATGGAAGTAATAGATAGACATTGGATGTATATACGAATGCTAGACTCAGGCATTGAAACCAAGCATAATACAAGCATCTTTCATTTCACCAGCGCTGTTCAAAAGAAGCTGAGCTGTGATTGGTTGCTATGAGCAAGTTTTCCCACTTGAAAACAACTCAGCAGACACTGACATAGTGGGAGAAATCTAGCATCCCTGGGAACATAAGCTCCCAGCCATTGTCTGCCCCCCAGAAAGGAGCAGAGAGCACATGACAGAAACGAATCCCCCCTCCCATGCCCATATCCCCATCACACATCCTCCATCCATAGGCACATCTTCTCTCTTAAAGGGATCTTCGGTATGGAAGTCAGAGCAAATCCATCCAGTGCTTTGGTTCTGACCCCAGGCTCTCTTAAAGGTATCATTGGTATGAAAGTTAGGGCAAATCCACTCTGCGCTTTGGTACTGACCCCAGGCCTTCCTTAAAGGGATCTCCGGAAAGGAAGTCAGGACAAATCCATCCAGCGCTTTGGTTCTGACCCCAGGCCTCTCTTAAAGGGATTCCCGATAAGGAAGTCAGGCCAAATCCCTTAGCGCTCTGATTCTGACCCCAGGGTTCTATTAAAGGGATCATTGGTATGCAAGCCAGGGCAAATCCACTCAGTGTTCTGGTTCTGATCCCAGGCTCTCTTAAAAGGATCCCCGGTATGGAAATTAGGGCAAATCCACTCAGCGCTCTGGTTCTGATCCCAGGCTCTCTTAAAGGGATCCCTGGTATGGCAGTGAGGGCAAATCCACTCTGCGCTTTGGTACTGACCCCAGGCGTTTCTTAAAGGGATCTCTGGTATGAAAGTCAGGGCAAATCCACTCAACGTTCTGATGCCAGGCCTCTCTTAAAGGGATCCCCGGTATGGAAATTAGGACCGTTCCACTCAGCGCTCTGGTTCTGACCCCAGGCTGACGGGATGATGTGGGATATTAGGGGTAGTAGTCCGGTGGCTGTGGCTGACGGGATGATGTGGGATATTAGGGGTAGTTGTCCGGTGACTGTGACGGGATGATGCGGGATATTAGTGGTAGTTATCCGGTGGCTCTGGCTGACGGGATGATGTGAGATATTAGGGGTAGTATTCCGTTGGCTCTGGCTGATGGGATGATGACTATTGTGAATTCTCTTGCTCAGAGTTCTGAGCCGAAGCTCCCTCTCGTGGTTGCTGAGAGTAGTGGAGTTGGTCAGGTGGATAGAAGTTCCCCACCTGACAACGATAATTGGAAACCTGGGATTACTGGCTGGGAGCATATAATTGAGCTAGCTGCTCTTGGAGGTTGCTGGTGATTCCCTCAGTGTGCATTTGGAGCTCTTTTGTCCCCTGCCTGATCTGCACGGTTCAGCTAAGTGATTCTTTTGCTAATCCTTTGCATCTAAACTGGTCCAGCATGCTCCCTGCTGGGGGTAGCGCTGGGTCCTGCTTCATATGTTGCTTGTTCAGTCTCCTGTTATGTTAGTATCTTTTTGCTTTGCTGCCAGTTTATACCAGAGTGCTGATCTAGCGGGGGTGAGATCGTGTGAACTCAGGTTTTTTTGTATATCAATAGTGTTGGATTTTTTCAGGGTTTTGTGCGTGATTGCAGACAGTATCTTTTCTGTCCTGTCCTGTCTAGACAGCTTGGGCCCCACCATTTGCTCAGTCTGTTCTCTGCCTGTGTTTGTGTCTCATCTTGTCTCACCGACAATATATGTTTGGGGGCTATTTCTTTGGGAATCTGCTCTGGGGCAGTTTAGATTTCATCTTTCTGTCTTTAGGCTTAGTTAGTCCTCCGGCTGTGACGAAGCGTCTAGGGCATCGAAGGAACGCTCCATGGCTACTGCTAGTTGTGTGGATAGGATCAGGGGTCTAAAATCCACTTAGTTACAAACCTCTTTGGTCTTCTGGTGGCTTAGCCTGTTCCTGCCATCCTCCTCAGTGACCCTTTCATGACAGAATCACCAGCCCAAACCCAGCCCAAACCGCAGACTCTAGGGTACTCAAAAGAAAGAAAGAATTGTGAAAAAAAAAAAGTGTCAGAATTTTTTAATGTATTTTTTCATCTTTTTCTCTGGGGCCGTAGGAGGATTTTTTTCTGTAATGGAGACTAAGCAATTGTCCGACCGTGTTGAGCAGCTCGCTGCTGAAGTACGGGGAATTTCTGCCTATCTCGCTCGATCATCTGCTGTAGAACCAAAGATCCCTACTCCTGATGTGTTTTCTGGGGATCGGTCTAAATTTTTGAAATTCAAGAATAATTGTAAACTATTTCTTGCCTTGAAGCCTAACTCATTGGGGAGCTCTGTGCAGCAGGTTAAAATTGTCATCTCCCTGCTGCGCGGCGATCCCCAGGATTGGGCTTTCTCTCTGACACCTGGAAATCCTATTCTGGCTAATGTGGATGCGTTTTTTCAGGCCTTGGGGTTGTTGTATGATGAACCTAATGCTATTGATCAAGCTTAGAAAACCTTATTGCCATTGAACCAGGGTCAGGATTCTGCAGAGTTATACTGTCAAAAATTCCGAAAGTGGGTGGTACTTACTAAATGGAATGATGATGCCCTAGCAGCTCTCTTTCGGAAAGGTCTAGCAGAAACCGTAAAAGATGTTATGGTGGGATTTCCTGTCCCCTCTGGTATTAACAACTCCATGTCATTAGCAATTCAAATTGATCGACGTTTACGTTAACATAAAAGTAGACGAGAGGCGTTGCTTCCTTTTGAACAATAATAATAATAATAATCTTTATTTATATAGCGCCAACTTATTCCGCAGCGCTTTACAGTTTAATAGTTTCAAAACACAAGTCATAAGTAACAACATTAACAATACAATAATTAAAGCAAAATAAGACGAAATAAGACGACCCTGCTCGTGAGAGCTTACAATCTACAATGAGGTGGGGGAGATACAGAGTACAGGGGTGTATTTACAATTGTGTATTTACAATGAAGGTCCAGCCATCTTGAGGGAGTGAAAGATGGATGGAGATAGTGAATGGGCTACACACGCAGCCTTACACATAGAATGACTTTGATTAGTGAACGTAATAAGTCGCTCTGAACAAACGTGTTTTGAGGGAGCGCCTAAAACTGTGCAAATTGTGGTTAGTCCTAATTTCTTGGGGTAGAGCATTCCAGAGGATAGGAACAGCATGGGAGAAGTCTTGGAGTCGGGAGTGGGAGGTACGGATTAGTGCAGAGGTTAGTCGAAAGTCGTTTGCAGAGCGCAGCGATTGGCTAGGCCGATAGACAGAAATGAGGGAGGAGATGTAGGGGGGTGGAGAGCTTTGTGGGTGAGAACAAGTACTTTGAAGTGCATCCTATAATGAATGTGCAGCCAGTGTAATGACTGATGAAGAGCGGACACGTCCGAGTACCGATTAGCCAGATGGACAACCCTGGCTGCTGCATTAAGTATGGACTGGAGATGGGATAGTCAAGTGACGGGGAGGCCAATTAATAGAGCATTGCAGTAATCCAGCCGGGAGTGGATCAATGCTACAGTGAGGGTTTTTGTCGTTTCCATGGTGAGAAAAGGGCGGATTCTAGGTGTAAGCGGCAAGAGCAGGCAAGAGATTGTATATGGGATGTGAAGGAGAGATTGGTGTCAAACATAACACCCAGACAGCGCGCCTGCGGCCGGGGTGTTATTGTGGTGCCACTCACGGGGAGGGAAATGTCAGATTTAGGGAGGTTAGTAGATGGCGGGAGCAGAAGTTGTTCAGTTTTGGAGAGGTTGAGTTTCAGATAGAGAGTGGACATGATATTGGAGACAGCGGACAGACAGTCACTGGCGTTCTGTAGTACAGACGGGGTAAGGTCGGGGAATGACGTGTATAGTTGTGTGTCATCAGCATACAGATGGTACTGAAAGCCAAATCTGCTGATGGTCTGTCCAATTGGGGCTGTGTAGAGAGAGAAGAGAAGGGGGCCAAGGACTGAGCCCTGAGGTACCCCGACAGCAAGAGGAAGAGGAGATGAAGTGGAGCCAGAGAACAAAACACTGAAGGAGCGGTCAGAGAGATAGGAAGAGAACCAGGAGAGAGCAGTGTCCTTAATGCCTAGTGACTGGAGCCTAGAGAGTAGGAGATGGTGGTCAACAGTATCGAAAGCTGCAGATAGGTCAAGAAGAATGAGCAGAGTGGTGACCATTACGTTTTGCTGTCAGAAGGTCATTTGTCACTTTGATGAATGCAGTTTCAGTCGAATGTAGGGGGCGGAAGCCGGACTGTGAAGTGTCTAGAAGGGAGTGAGTGGAGAGGTAACGGGTAAGGCGGGAGTAGACAAGGCGCTCCAAAAGTTTAGAGATGAAGGGGAGACTGGAGACTGGTCTGTAGTTGTTTGTGCAGGATGGGTCGAGAGCGGGTTTCTTTAGTAATGGAGTAACGATGGCGTGTTTGAAGGAGGATGGAAAAATGCCCGAGGAGAGGGAGAGATTAAAGATTGTAGTAAGGTGGGTTGTGACGACTGGAGAGAGAGACTGGAGGAGATGTGAGGGAATGGGATCGGTAGTGCATGTAGTCGGACGAGAAGAAGAGAGGAGTCTGGAGACTTCTTCTTCTGTGATGGGATCAAATGTGGAAAGTGAGCCAGGGGAGATGCAGGAAGGGATGGGAGTCACAGCACTTGGTGGTTGGGAGCAGATTTCCTGAGGGATATTATCTATTTTTTCTGTAAAGTGGGAGGCCAGGTCATCAGCACAAATTTCAGTAATAGGGGCTTGTGCTTTTGGCCTGAGGAGGGAGTGAAAAGTGTCAAAAAGTTTATTGGGGTTGTTGGCTAGTGAGGAGATCAGGGTGGTGAAGTAGGTCTGTTTGGCGAGGTGAAGGGCAGAGTTGTAGGTTCTTAACATAAATTTGAAGTGGATGAAGTCTTCTGGTGTGCGGGTTTTTCTCCATAGGCGTTCAGCACTCCTAGAGCATCGCTGGAGAAGTTTAGTTTGCGATGTGAGCCAAGGCTGTTTTACTCTGTGCTTGGAGGTTCTGAGGGTGAGGGGAGCTACTTGGTCAAGGGTGCTTCTAAGAGTGTCGTTGTAGTGATGAACAGCCAGGTTAGGACAGGAAAAAGAGGAGATTGGGGACAGTGATGAGTGTAGGGAGTCTGAAAGTGTCTGAGGGTTAATGGCTTGTAGATTTCTGACTGTGTGGTAGGTAGGAGTGAGCTGGGGTGGGCGAGGATTTGTGAGCATGAAGGAGAGAATGTTGTGGTCAGAGAATGGAAGCGGTGAGTTATTTAGGTGGGAAATTGAGCAGAGCCGGACAAAGACCAGATGAAGGGTGTTACCGTCCTTGTGTGTCTCAGAGGTTGAAAGCTGCGAGAGGCCTAGAGAGGTGGTTAGTGATAGAAGCTGGGATGCAGATGTAGAACTAGGGCTGTTAATGGGGATGTTGAAGTCTCCCAGGATAAGGGTTGGAAGTTCTGAGGACAGGAAGTGCCGCAGCCAGGCTGAAAAGTGGTCAAGGAAGTGGGTGGGTGAGACTGGGGCCCGGTATATGACCGCTACTCAGAGGGAGAGGGGACGGAAGAGCCTGATGGTGTGGACCTCAAAAGAAGGGAATAAGGGTGATGGAACTGGGGGGATGACCTGGAAAGTGCATTGTGGGGACAGGAGTATGCCGACTCCACCACCATGTCTGTTTGTGGGTCTCGGGGAGTGGGAGAATTGTAAGCCACTGTAGGAAATGGCAGCAGGAGAGGCAGTGTCAGAATCCTGAATCCAGGTTTCAGTGAGGGCCAACAGATTGAGAGTTGTTCAGAAAGTAGTTGTGTAGGAAAGGAAGCTTGTTACAAGCAGACCGTGGATTCCAGAGGGCACAATTAAAAGATTGAGATGAGGGAGTGCAAGTAATTTTAATAAGATTATTATGGTTTCGATATGAGGTAAGGTAGGGGTTGAGGTTGGGGGATGGTGGACCAGGGTGGACCATGGGTTCAGAACAAATTTCTGAACCCATGCAATGTGATACGGTTTTGTCTTGGGCGCAACGTCAGGAGTTTAGAAGGCGTAATAAGTTATGCTTCTTTTGTGGGGGCGCCTCTCATGTTATTTCTGTCTGCCCTAAACGACAAAAGCGTTTTCCTCACTCATTTGCCATGGGCAGTGTACAGCCTAAGTTCCTTTTGGCGATTACTCTGATCTGCTCCTTGTCTACATTTTCCGCTAAGGCCTTTGTTGATTCAGGAGCAGCTTTGAATCTGATGGATTTGGACTTTGCTAAATGTTGTGGTTTTCCCATGATACCCTGCAGACTCCTATTCCTTTGAGGGGTATTGATGCTACTCCTTTGGCGGAGAATAAACCCCAGTTTTGGACCCAGGTGATAATGCAAGTTGCCCCGGACCACCAAGAAAATTGTAAATTTTTTGGTGCTGCACAATCTGCATGATATTATTGTTCTGGGTTTTCCTTGGTTGCAAACTCATAATTCTGTTTTGGATTGGAAATCTCTGTCTGTGGTGAGTTGGGGTTGTCAATGTGTACTTAGTGACACTCCTGCTTTCTCCACCTCTCCCCAGTCTCATCATATTCCTATTTGGCTGATTTTTCTGATGAATTTAGTGAGAGTAAGTCTGCATCTTTGCCTCCTCATAGGAGTTATGATTGTGCAACTGAGTTAATGCCCGGGTGTAAATTTCCCAAGGGTCGGCTTTTCAACTTATCGGTACCCGAACATGATGCTATGCGATCTTATCTCAAGGAGTCGTTGGAGAAGGGTTATATCAGACAGTGTACAAACAGACACACATTGCTCCGCACAGTATACACACACACACATTTCTCTGCAGTGTACACACACACATTGCTCCGCACAGTATACACACACATTGCTCTGCAGTGTACACACACACATTGCTCTGCAGTGTACACATACACATTGCTCTGCAGTGTACACATACACATTGCTCTGCAGTGTACACATACACATTGCTCCGCACAGTGTACACACACACATTGCTCTGCACAGTGTACACACACACACTGCTCTGCACAGTGTACACACACACACACTGCTCTGCACAGTGTACACACACATTGCTCTGCACAGTGTACACACACACATTGCTCTGCACAGTGTACACACACACATTGCTCTGCACAGTGTACACACACACATTGCTCTGCACAGTGTACACACACACACTGCTCTGCACAGTGTACACACACACACTGCTCTGCACAGTGTACACACACACACTGCTCTGCACAGTGTACACACACACACTGCTCTGCACAGTGTACACACACACATTGCTCTGCACAGTGTACACACACACATTGCTCTGCACAGTGTACACATGTAGGGAAGGTGACCTGACGGACAGACCTGTCAGTATAGAGAAGGAAAGGTTTGCACAGTGTAGGTAGGTGTCAGTTATTACAGTGGGGAAACGGCTAGGAAAGTGTAGTGGATGTGCAGTACCTGAGTTGACCATTAGAAGGCAGGGAGGAGTGTGAGCAAAGGACTTGACATCAGCTTAGGGCTTAGGAAACCGTTGGTCATGGGGGGCGGAGTTACAGGGACCGGGAAAGATATAAATTTGAAGGAGGGTTCCAGAAAGTTCCAGTCCCCAGAGGGAGCTCAGGTGACAGGAGGACTATGGCAGTCTGTGCACTCTGAGGAGAACCGAACCAGGGGGACTGAGGAGAGAGAACGTCAAGGGGGTGGTCCTGACAGGAAGAACCGCAGAAGAGACAAGACACTGGGTGTAGGACACCGTATTTGACACGACACCTGATCAGTGGAAGCGCTGTTGGTTTATGGGCCTAAGGCGGCCACAGTGACGGACCTGTCAGGTGCGTCGACGAGTGAAGAGGGGACGGTGTATGCATACACATCCCCAGTATAGAGTACGGTGTGTGAGAAGCGGCCCTGGAAACGGAGGGCCGTGAGGTGAAGAAAGTGCGGTGTGCTCTGAGGCCATCAGGCGGACGGCGAGTGAAATAAACTTGGACCTGTTGCACCCAGAATCTGCCTCCATCTCGTCTCTTTTGTCTCTGTGCGGTAAAGAGAGGGACCACCCCCCAGCTCGGCCCACCGACCCTACACATTGCTCTGCAGAGTGTACACACACACATTGCTCTGCAGAGTGTACACACACACATTGCTCTGCACAGTGTACACACACACACTGCTCTGCACAGTGTACACACACACATTGCTCTGCAGTGTACACACACACATTGCTCTGCACAGTGTACACACACACTGCTCTGCAGAATGTACACACACACATTGCTCTGCACAGTGTACACACACACATTTCTCTGCACAGTGTACACACACACATTGCTCTGCACAGTGTACACACACACACTGCTCTGCACAGTGTACACACACACACTGCTCTGCACAGTGTACACACACACATATTGCTCTGCAGAGTGTACACACACACATATTGCTCTGCACAGTGTACACACACACATTGCTCTGGTGTATACACACACACTGCTCTGCAGAGTGTACACACACACACATATTGCTCTGCACAGTGTACACACACATTGCTCTGCACAGTGCGCACACACACATTGCTCTGCACAGTGCACACACACACACATTGCTCTGCACAGTGTACACACACATTGCTCTGCACAGTGTACACACACACACACATTGCTCTGCACAGTGCGCACACACACACACATTGCTCTGCAGAGTGCACACACACACACATTGCTCTGCACAGTGTACACACACATTGCTCTGCACAGTGCACACACACACATTGCTCTGCACAGTGCACACACACACATTGCTCTGCACAGTGCACACACACACATTGCTCTGCACAGTGCACACACACACATTGCTCTGCACAGTGCACACACACACATTGCTCTGCACAGTGCACACACACACATTGCTCTGCACAGTGCACACACACACATTGCTCTGCACAGTGTAGACACACACACATTGCTCTGCACAGTGTAGAAACACACACTGCTCTGCAGAGTGTACACACACACATTGCTCTGCACAGTGGACACACATTGCTCTGCAAAGTACACACACACATTGCTCTGCAGTGTAGACACACACACATTGCTCTGCAGTGTAAACCCACACTGCTCTGCACAGTGTACACACACATTGCTCTGCAAAGTGTACACACTGCTCTGCACAGTGTAGACACACAAACATTGCTCTGCAAAGTGTACACACATTGCTCTGCACAGTGCACACACACACATTGCTCTGCACAGTGTAGACACACACTGCTCTGCACAGTGTACACACACTGCTCTGCACAGTGTACACACACACATTGCTCTGCACAGTGTACACACACACTGCTCTGCACAGTGTACACACACATATTGCTCTGCAGTGTACACACACACATTGCTCTGCACAGTGTACACACACATATTGCTCTGCACAGTGCACACACACACATTGCTCTGCACAGTGTAGACACACACACTTTGCTCTGCACAGTGTACACACACTGCTCTGCACAGTGTAGACACACACACATTGCTCTGCAAAGTGCACACACACACTGCTCTGCACAGTGTAGACACACACTGCTCTGCAGTGTACACACACTGCTCTGCAGAGTGTACACACACACATTGCTCTGCAGTGGACACACATTGCTCTGCAAAGTATACACACACATTGCTCTGCAGTGTAGACACACACACATTGCTCTGCAGTGTAAACCCACACTGCTCTGCACAGTGTACACACACATTGCTCTGCAAAGTGTACACACTGCTCTGCACAGTGTAGACACACAAACATTGCTCTGCAAAGTGTACACACATTGCTCTGCACAGTGTACACACACACATTGCTCTGCACAGTGTACACACACACATTGCTCTGCACAGTGTACACACACACATTGCTCTGCACAGTGTACACACACACATTGCTCTGCACAGTGTACACACACACACATTGCTCTGCACAGTGTAGACACACACACATTGCTCTGCACAGTGTAGACACACACACATTGCTCTGCACAGTGTAGACACACACACATTGCTCTGCACAGTGTAGAGACACACACATTGCTCTGCACAGTGTAGACACACACACATTGCTCTGCAAAGTGCACACACACACACTGCTCTGCACAGTGTAGACACACACTGCTCTGCAGTGTACACACACTGCTCTGCACAGTGTAGACACACACATTGCTCTGCACAGTGTACACACACACATTGCTCTGCACAGTGTACACACACACATTGCTCTGCACAGTGTACACACACACATTGCTCTGCACAGTGTACACACACACACTGCTCTGCACAGTGTACACACACACACTGCTCTGCACAGTGTACACACACACATTGCTCTGCACAGTGTACACACACACATTGCTCTGCACAGTGTACACACACACTGCTCTGCACAGTGTAGACACACATACTGCTCTGCAGTGTACACACACACATTGCTCTGCACAGTGTACACACACACATTGCTCTGCACAATGTACACACACACATTGCTCTGCACAGTGTACACACACATTGCTCTTCACAATGTAACACACACTGCTCTGCACAGTGTACACACACACATTGCTCTGCACAATGTACACACACACACTGCTCTGCACAATGTACACACACACACTGCTCTGCACAGTGCACACACACACTGCTCTGCACAGTGCACACACACACTGCTCTGCACAGTGCACACACACACTGCTCTGCACAGTGCACACACACACTGCTCTGCACAGTGCACACACACTGCTCTGCACAGTGCACACACACACTGCTCTGCACAATGTACACACACATTGCTCTGCAGTGTACACACACACATTGCTCTGCACAGTGTACACACACACATTGCTCTGCACAGTGCACACACACACACTGCTCTGCACAGTGCACACACACACTGCTCTGCACAGTGCACACACACACACACTGCTCTGCACAGTGCACACACGCACAGTGCACACACACACACTGCTCTGCACAGTGCACACACACATTGCTCTGCACAGTGCACACACACATTGCTCTGCACAGTGCACACACACATTGCTCTGCACAGTGCACACACACACATTGCTCTGCACAGTGTACACACACACACTGCTCTGCACAGTGTACACACACACACATTGCTCTGCACAGTGTACACACACACATTGCTCTGCACAGTGCACACACACACATTGCTCTGCACAGTGCACACACACACATTGCTCTGCACAGTGTACACACACACACTGCTCTGCACAGTGTACACACACACATTGCTCTGCACAGTGTACACACACACATTGCTCTGCACAGTGCACACACACACATTGCTCTGCACAGTGTAGACACACACACATTGCTCTGCACAGTGTAGACACACACACATTGCTCTGCACAGTGTAGACACACACACATTGCTCTGCACAGTGTAGAGACACACACATTGCTCTGCACAGTGTAGACACACACACATTGCTCTGCAAAGTGCACACACACACACTGCTCTGCACAGTGTAGACACACACTGCTCTGCAGTGTACACACACTGCTCTGCACAGTGTAGACACACACATTGCTCTGCACAGTGTACACACACACATTGCTCTGCACAGTGTACACACACACACTGCTCTGCACAGTGTACACACACACACTGCTCTGCACAGTGTACACACACACATTGCTCTGCACAGTGTACACACACACATTGCTCTGCACAGTGTACACACACACATTGCTCTGCACAGTGTACACACACACTGCTCTGCACAGTGTAGACACACATACTGCTCTGCACAGTGTACACACACACATTGCTCTGCACAGTGTACACACACACATTGCTCTGCACAATGTACACACACACATTGCTCTGCACAGTGTACACACACATTGCTCTTCACAATGTAACACACACTGCTCTGCACAGTGTACACACACACATTGCTCTGCACAATGTACACACACACTGCTCTGCACAATGTACACACACACACTGCTCTGCACAATGTACACACACACACTGCTCTGCACAGTGCACACACACACTGCTCTGCACAGTGCACACACACACTGCTCTGCACAGTGCACACACACACTGCTCTGCACAGTGCACACACACTGCTCTGCACAGTGCACACACACACTGCTCTGCACAATGTACACACACATTGCTCTGCAGTGTACACACACACATTGCTCTGCACAGTGTACACACACACATTGCTCTGCACAGTGCACACACACACACTGCTCTGCACAGTGCACACACACACTGCTCTGCACAGTGCACACACACACACTGCTCTGCACAGTGCACACACACACTGCTCTGCACAGTGCACACACACACACACTGCTCTGCACAGTGCACACACACATTGCTCTGCACAGTGCACACACACATTGCTCTGCACAGTGCACACACACACATTGCTCTGCACAGTGCACACACACACATTGCTCTGCACAGTGCACACACACACATTGCTCTGCACAGTGCACACACACACTGCTCTGCACAATGTACACACACACTGCTCTGCACAATGTACACACACACTGCTCTGCACAGTGTACACACACACTGCTCTGCACAGTGTACACACACACATTGCTCTGCACAGTGTACACACACACATTGCTCTGCACAGTGTACACACACACATTGCTCTGCACAGTGTACACACACACACTGCTCTGCACAGTGTACACACACACACATTGCTCTGCACAGTGTACACACACACATTGCTCTGCACAGTGTACACACACACATTGCTCTGCACAGTGCACACACACACATTGCTCTGCACAGTGTACACACACACATTGCTCTGCACAGTGTACACACACACACTGCTCTGCACAGTGTACACACACACACTGCTCTGCACAGTGTACACACACACTGCTCTGCACAGTGTACACACACACATTGCTCTGCACAGTGTACACACACACATTGCTCTGCACAGTGTACACACACACATTGCTCTGCACAGTGCACACACACACATTGCTCTGCACAGTGCACACACACACATTGCTCTGCACAGTGTACACACACACACTGCTCTGCACAGTGTACACACACACACTGCTCTGCACAGTGTACACACACACTGCTCTGCACAGTGTACACACACACATTGCTCTGCACAGTGCACACACACACATTGCTCTGCACAGTGCACACACACACATTGCTCTGCACAATGTACACACACACTGCTCTGCACAATGTACACACACACTGCTCTGCACAGTGTACACACACACATTGCTCTGCACAGTGTACACACACACATTGCTCTGCACAGTGTACACACACACATTGCTCTGCACAGTGTACACACACACATTGCTCTGCACAGTGTACACACACACATTGCTCTGCACAGTGTACACACACACATTGCTCTGCACAGTGTACACACACACATTGCTCTGCACAGTGTACACACACACACTGCTCTGCACAGTGTACACACACACACATTGCTCTGCACAGTGTACACACACACACATTGCTCTGCACAGTGTACACACACACATTGCTCTGCACAGTGCACACACACACATTGCTCTGCACAGTGCACACACACACATTGCTCTGCACAGTGTACACACACACACTGCTCTGCACAGTGTACACACACACACTGCTCTGCACAGTGTACACACACACACTGCTCTGCACAGTGTACACACACACATTGCTCTGCACAGTGCACACACACACATTGCTCTGCACAGTGTACACACACACATTGCTCTGCACAGTGTACACACACACATTGCTCTGCACAGTGTACACACACACATTGCTCTGCACAGTGTACACACACACATTGCTCTGCACAGTGTACACACACACACACTGCTCGCTCAGCTGCCTCCCCGCGCCTCCAGCCCATTGTTCCTTTCCGCCTGTGTCTGTCCCTTTAAGTGGAGGGGCCGGTCCTGGAGGAAGTGACGGCCTCAGAGCCGCCGCCTGGGGGAGAACATCCCGAGATCCGAGTCCGGCCCGGGATAGACGCGGCGGCCGGAGCGGATGAGGACGGAGCTGTGCTGGGGCGGACGGGCCGGGGGCAGAGGATTCCCAGGACGGGCAGCCGATGTCACATCTGCTCCGGGTGAGTGCGGTGGTCCCGGCTCCTGCTCCTCCCGGGGTGTCCTCGCTCTGATTTATGACAGTGACAACTGCGGTGCAACCATCGAGAGATGCATCACACGTCCTGCCTGAGCGTGGCCATCCGAGGGGGTCACATGCCTGACCCCCACTGTGCCACAAGCAGAACCCCATCCATCAGAGCCTACACCTCTGCACCCATATGTGCTGAGAGCCCGTCATCCACACGTGCAGAGGGTGACTGCTATGGATGTGGCCCCTGAGGCGTCAATTTATGGAGCATTATATCTTTATTATCAACATTTGCCGTATAGCGGAGCACAAGCTATTATCAGCCACGGCCGGCAGCTCGCGAGGTGTCCTACCTTCAGGTATCGGGACTGTATGACACATCATCTGTGATATCAGGAGATCTCTATCTGCTCCCCTAAAAGATAGAGGTCCCACTCCTGGGGGGCTCGGTCGGATGCCCTACAGGTCCCACCACTGCTCACTCCTGGGGGGCTCGGTCGGATGCACTACAGGTCCCACCACTGCTCACTCCTGGAGGGCTCGGTCGGATGCCCTACAGGTCCCACCACTGCTCACTCCTGGAGGGCTCGGTCGGATGCCCTACAGGTCCCACCACTGCCCACTCCTGGGGGGCTCGGTCGGATGCCCTACAGGTCCCACCACTGCCCACTCCTGGGGGGCTCGGTCGGATGCCCTACAGGTCCCACCACTGCTCACTCCTGGAGGGCTCGGTCGGATGCCCTACAGGTCCCACCACTGCCCCCTCTTGCGGGGCTCGGCCGGATGCCCTACAGGTCCCACCACTGCCCCCTCTTGCGGGGCTCGGCCGGATGCCCTACAGGTCCCACCACTGCCCCCTCTTGCGGGGCTCGGCCGGATGCCCTACAGGTCCCACCACTGCCCTCTTCAGCTGGCTCGTCCGGATGCACAAGTTTTTGTGTCGCCACATTACTAAACCGTAATGTGCCTGTTCTCGGTCCTGCTCAGGATACCCCAATGCTCTGCCCGTCCTCAGTCCTGCCCTGGCACCGTATTACTCAGGATGACCCAATGCTCTGCCCGTTCTCTGTCCTTCCCTGGCACCGTTTTACTCAGGATGCCCCAATGCTCTGCCCGTTCTCGGTCCTGCCCTTGCACCGTATTACTCAGGATGACCCAATGCTCTGCCCGTTGTCGGTCCTGCCCTGGCACCGTATTACTCGGGATTCTCCAATGCTCTGCCCGTTGTCGGTCCTGCCCTGGCACCGTATTGCTCGGGATTCTCCAATGCTCTGCCCGTTGTCGGTCCTGCCCTGGCACCGTATTGCTCGGGATGCTCCAATGCTCTGCCCGTTGTCGGTCCTGCCCTGGCACCGTATTGCTCGGGATGCTCCAATGCTCTGCCCGTTGTCTGTCCTGCCCTGGCACCGTATTACTCAGGATGCCCCAATGCTCTGCCCGTTGTCGGTCCTGTCCTGGCACCGTATTACTCAGGATGCTCCAATGCTCTGCCCGTTGTCGGTCCTGTCCTGGCACCGTATTACTCAGGATGCCCCAATGCTCTGCCCGTTGTCGGTCCTGTCCTGGCACCGTATTACTCAGGATGCTCCAATGCTCTGCCCGTTGTCGGTCCTGCCCTGGCACCGTATTGCTCGGCATTCTCCAATGCTCTGCCCGTTGTCGGTCCTGCCCTGGCACCGTATTGCTCAGGATTCTCCAATGCTCTGCCCGTTGTCGGTCCTGCCCTGGCACCGTATTGCTCGGGATGCTCCAATGCTCTGCCCGTTGTCGGTCCTGCCCTGGCACTGTATTACTAAGTATTTCCCAATGCCCTGCCCGTTCCCGGTCCTGCCCTGGCACCGTATTACTCAGGATGCTCCAATGCTCTGCCCGTTCCCGGTCCTGCCCTGGCACCATATTGCTCAGGATGCCAATGCTCTGCCCGTTGTCGGTCCTTCCCTGGCACCCAGTGATCTGACCGCGGCACATGCTGTAACGCTGTGGTGTCCTGTGACTGCAGCACTTTCTGCGCCATTTCTCCATGATGATCTGGTCTTGTCACTGACTATAACGCTGTCTCCTTTTGAGGAGCGTTGGTGGTATTTGTGGTGTAGGTCAGTGACAGATGTGGCGCTTGGCCTGTGTCCAGTCTTCTGTCAGATCTTCATCTGTCTCCCATTTTCCCATCGTTGTGTAATCTGCCCACAGTTTCCTCATCTGTTATTTTGCTCTCAGAACTTTCCTTTGTATTGTGTAACTTTCTGTTTTGGGGTGTGCAGGTCCAGGCACGGCTTGTGTTGTGCCCTCGCCAGGGTTAGTATTTGGGCTTCTCCTCACATTTCAGGCTTTGCTTTTTTATTTCTACCACTAAGTTTGTTTTTTCCTTTCTGCAGTTTTCCCCAGCACTGCTCGCCTTGCTGCCTGGTGATGTGTCCTCTGGTAGCAGCCAGACATTTCTTGTGGCTGTTGTCGTTGCTGTGGTACTGTAGAACAAGCCTCGGAGAGCTGAAGGTCCGTGTCCGTCTGGAAGATGGTCAGGTAGCAGAGGAGAGCCTGCAGGCGGACATTGAGAGGGACTGTATCACCCTGGAGTTCCGGAAGGCTGATGGCACTTTTATCACCTACCTGGCAGACTTCAGACAGGTGAGCGCCGGTGTGATGGAGCTTGACCATGGTAATGGTGGCTGCAAAGTAATATGAGATGGAGGGAAATCTTGTAGAATCCTCCTTCACTAACCTGCCGTCGTCATTGTGGGTGCTGCTCTTCTGGAACTGCATTGTTGGCAGATTCGCCTTGTGTCTGCAGTCCGCCTCTGATTCCCTGCTGCCTGTGGTTTGGATGCCAGGAATCACCTGTCGGGCTCTGTCACTACAGAGAGATTTTGGCTCTAAATGATGGGTTATGAGAAGTTCGTTTTTATGTCAAGAAAATTTCATCTTGTTTTCTGCCAGTGAGAATTTTCTACCCTTACCACCTGTGTGTGATGTCCCCACACTGTGGGCAATGTTCACACACTGTGTACGTGCTCGGAAAATTCCATAAAGTTTCACTACTGAACTCAAGTGCGTTAAATCCTATCTGGATAGTAAATGTGTAGTATAGTATCCTCAGGAGAGTCGATCAGTGTCTGTGCGGAGTCCTACTGATCACAATATCAAGAATCCCATGTCCTGAGTTTGACTGTTGCGGTGGTATGTAGTTGGCCGTCTCTGTCATCCCACAGACTTTTAAATGAAGCAGATTTGCAATCCGTGCTCCGTTCACCTTCCCGCTATATGTGGGGGTCTGAGCTGTGGAACGCCCCACAATCACATTTATTAGGTGAGAAGTATTGGTTATGGGAAAACCCATTCATGGTCTCCTATAGAGAAACCGATCAGTATCCAACAGTCGAGTCCCACTCCGACCAGCTATCACCCATCACCACAGGGGGAATTAAAGGTTTAGGGCTCATGCAGATGGCTGTGGAGCTCGGTCTGATTTCGGACAACAGTTTACGGACTAGCTGCGGCTTTCCCGACCTGAGCCTAACGGCTTCATATAATTGAGTCTCTTGGGCTCAGTTTTGGAAACCTGCAGCCAGTCCGAGCATTAGTGGTCCGTGCTTGTACGTCTGAATGAGCCATTACAGTTTCCATTGAGAATGCATACAAGTACTTGTCTCTTCACCCGTCGTTGCCACTTACATTTTCTGAGTAGGAAATCTCTGAGAAGGTCAGGATAGACCTTTAGAGACTAATGCGCCTGGTTCTTCTCCTTCATACTGGCAGGAGATTTCCCCATGTTGTGGGAGATGACATGGCAACCGGTCACTGAGGAAACCAACCTCGTGATGGAGACATTTGTCACTCTGCGAGCTGTAAAACCAGCAAGTCAGGGGGTCACCAGATTTACGGAAGCTGCTGGTGGTTTCTTTCTTCCTTTTGGCAAGACTTTCCAGCACTTACAACATATTTATAAGGGTTCAGAAAATCAGATAACAAGGCCTACTGAATGACCGCCTGGATTACCTTGGCATGTGTGCCCCTTGTTGGAGGTCGGTGCCTGGGTACATGCGCTCTGATGACACACCGCCCGTGAGGCTCCTGACCCAAGCTCCACTGCTTCGTATAAGTCTAGGAGACTGTAGAGTGCAGGTCAGAAGTCTCACCGTCAGCGCAAACTGCAAGACATGGATGTGTGAATTCAGCTTAAGTCCGTGTCTGACCCCTTAATCAACTTTACAAGAGAACCAGAGATATTAGCCAAAGTGGCCACCTATCATATCCCGACACATGCTGCTAGAATCGTTATAGGGTCGAGTATGGACTCAGGGTTGAAACCACCTCTAGGTGAGATTGTTTTCTTGGGTCGGTTTCACACATGATTATTTTTTTTTTCGTATGTGAAAAGCAGACACTTTCATCAGTGTATGGTCAGTGTGCTGGTTTTTATCATCAGTTTCATCAGTTCTTCTCATATGCAAAAAAAAAAAAAAAAAGTGTATTATCTCCCAACAGTCAGTGAAAAATGTCCTGCCCTCTGAGCTGGCTGATATGTCAGCGGCCTAAACACTGGCACAGGATAATAGATAAAACAGACACTTCTCCTTTTTTATTTTATCTATTGTTTTCTAGAAACTTGTTCTGCAAAAACAGCCATGTGAACAGCTCCATCGAACACATGCCCATTCCCCATGAAGTATTTGATATTACACAGCTGATTTCTATAAGGAGAATTGGTCTCTTCTTCCCCACAGTTCTGCCATACACATTATTGCTTCATTCACACATCTATGTTTCATAATATGGACTTGCAAATTCCCTTCAGAGATAACGAGGACTTGAACTCTAGTGCCACCTATGAAGTAGCAATCCTAAGAGTCACTATCAACCCTTTAAAGGGAATCTGTCACCCCTTTTTAGAGATATCATATAATGATATCATTCAATTGTGTGTCACATAAGGATTCTCTTAGTACTTTTACTTCCCCCTGACCCTGCACCTTTCATGCATAAATACCTTTTTTATATCGGTTCAGATGTATGTAAACTGCCACTGTCCGGTCCGCTGGGCGGGGCTTATTCAACTGCTCCCCCCTCCCTGTCTTGCTCTACGCATTTCTTCTTGTGTAGAGGGAGAAGTAAAAGTACTAAGAGAATCCTTATGTGACACACAATTGAATAATATCATTATATAATATCTCAAAAAAGGGGTGACAGATTCCCTTTAATCAGCCTTGCCACATGACTTAGGATGAAAGCCAAACCAGAATCACTATTTACAGACGTGTTTCAGGGTATTGCCCCTCCTCAGTGCAAAGCATGAGATCTAATTTGACTGTATGAGAGGCCACTGACTAGGGTCTAAGAGGTAACATCTCTCCTTATGGAGAGTGACATGCCACTTTAAAAGACCCCAGTCAGAGGCATCTCATACAGCCAAATGAGATGTCCTGCTTTGCACTGAGGAGGAGCAACACCCTGAAACACGTGTTTTCAAATAGGATATAGTCTAAACCAGGATCTGTCATGTGGCAAGGCTGGTTAAAGGGTGGATATTGACTGCCCTAGTGTTTAACCCTCTTCCTCTAGAAGAGGCAGTTTGCATACTTAATTTCCTAGAGAAGCATGCATGACCTATAAGTCTCCTTACACCAGCATGTCACTCCACAAGGATAGTATAGACAGTGATACACGAACCGGCCACGGGTCTCCTGACCCAAACATGACAGCCTCATATATGTGTGACTCTGGCATTATTCACATACTCCTGATGTGTTCATGCGCTTGTTATGTGATAATTGTATCCGGTTGAAAAGCTTTTCTTACAATAGATGTCTATTGATCTGTCTGGTGGGCGGCTGTACAGCTGACGCACTGTGTGTCATCGCCATTAGGTTGTCATCTTCTGTAAAAGTTGTGGGAGCCTTGGATTGTCTTTGTTACTCCCAACTTAGTGCAGATGAACGTTCTTTACTGTACATCACTCACCGCACCCAAAGGGGAGATGCTCATGTAATCGCAGTGTGGTGCCACCACTGTTGCTGGGCTTCCCCAGTCCTCACCAGTACAGACCTGGGCACCAAGCACTGGTTGTGTCTGCATGAAGCTGGAAGCGCTGCCATTGTCATATTGTGTCCCGGCAGAGGACGGGTCTGAATACCCTTCTACGTGGCCACATCTGGACTACAGATGCATCCCCCGCTCATCGCAGACGTCTCGTGTTAGCTGGAGTGTTGCTGCGGGCTTGTTGTTTGTGGGAGAAAAAAAAGATCTTCTGTTTCTGGAGTCAATAGGATCTGCCCTCGCTGTCTGGGCAGCGCCAAATGCTGTGATGTAGCTTCCATTGTGGCATTTCAGCCGTGCCAGCAATTTCACTAGAGAGAACTTATAGGTCGAGAACAAAGAAGAATAGCAAATCCAAACAATACCCTATAAAATACAGATATATTATAGTTGTAGCCAAAAGTTTTGAGACTGAAACACTTTGGTTTTCCCATAGTTTGCTTCTTTGGTGTTCTTAGATCTTTTAGGCTATGTTGTGTTTTTTTTTTTTTTCTGCAAATTTTAAGCTGCGTTTTACAGTACCACGCCATGAGATTACAGAAATCGGATACACAACCATTGTTTTTTTTTCCTGTCTAAATTGGAAAATTGCTGCGTTTTTGACAACTGTAGCATGTCACTTCTTTCAGCATTTTGTTCACCACAGCAAGCAATGAGTAAGTGCAAAAAAAACACAGGTACAGCAGCATTTATTTCTGTGATTTTGTTTAAACCATAATGTCTTGGTCTCCTGCCCTGAAAAAGGATTAGTGATATGTGTAAAAAGTAAACAGTGGTCGACCAAAGAATGAAATTAAACAATACCTGCAGCCGACCAAGGTTTGAAATTGAATAATACATGTGGCCCACCAAGGAATGAAATTAAACAATACTGACCAACTCCTGACTAACCAAAGTGTGAAAGTAAACAAAGTCCTACAAACTCAATGCTCTGCCAATGTTTTAGGTAACCTAGTGTGTTTTGTTTTTTTTTGTTTTTTTCATGAACTTTGATGTTCAGTATAGTCCTTTTTTTTTTTTTTTTTTCCACGCATAAAAAATCTTTTTCCACTAAATTTTTTTTCAAATTGCCATTTTTAATTTATTTAATACTATACTTGGTCATCAGTTATCTGTTGTATCACATTGGACTCTGTCTTCACATGAGGTTGCAGCCATATCACATTTTTCTGGGATCCAGATTGACACGGAGCAGTGCCCATTCTATGTCCCCGTGTTATTGAAGTGTCGCCTTCTGGTTTTTATTGTTTTACTACATTACAAAGTGTAAACCGTCAGTGACGTCTAATGGCGCAATAAAACTATCCGATATCTCCATTAGTATAGCCACAGTGCAGAGGTCACTGCTATATCTTTAACTCGTTAATAACCAGTCTATCTGGATCCTTAATGAATAAGCACATTATTTTTTCTTTAAAGGGAATCTGTTACCCCATTTTTGCTCTTTGAGCTGCGACCACCGCCATCAGGGGCTTATCTGCAGCATTCTGTAATGCTGCAGATAAGCCCCTGATGTAACCTGAAAGATAAGAAAAGCAAGTTGGATTATACTCACCCAAGGGCGGTCCAGTCCGGCGCCTCCCATCTTCATACGATGCCGTCCTCCTGCTTGCTCCTGCACTGGCATACTTTATGTGCCCTGTTGAGGGCAGAGTAAAGTACTGCAGTGCGCAGGTGCTGGGAAAGGTCAGAGAGGTCCGGCGCCTGCGCACTGCAGTACTCTGCCCTCAACAGGGCACATAAAGTACGCCTGTGCAGGAGCCGAGGCAGAAGTAAGAGGAGGACGTCATCGCTAGAAGATGGGAGGCACCGAACCACGACACCCATCAGACCGGACACCCGGGTTAGTATAATCTAACGCTTTTTTTTTTTTTTTTCAGGTTACATCGGGGGCTTATCTACAGCATTACAGAATGCTGTAGATAAGCCCCTGATGGCGGTGGCCGCAGCTCATACAGCAAAAATGGGGTGACAGATTCCCTTTAATGTCGACATTCCAAGTGTCGGAACTCTTTTTTTCTATATTTTTTTTTTTTTTTTTTTCTTTTTTTCTCCGTTTTGTATTTTTGAATGATACTATTTTTGAGGTGCCTGAAATGCATTGTATGTAGTGATGAGCGAGTATACTTGTTGCTCGGGTTTTTCTGAGCATGCTCAGGTGTTCTGAGTATTTGGCGTGCTCGAAGATTGTTTGTGTCGCCGCAGCTGCATGATTTGCGGCTACTAGACAGCCTGAATACATGTGAGGATCGCCTGTTGGTTATGGAATCCCCACATGAATTCAGACTGTCAAGTAGCCGCAAATCATGCAGCTGCGGCGACACAAACTAAGTCTCCGAGCAAGCCAAAATACTTTGAGATCACCCAAGCAAAGAGTATACTCGCTCATCACTAATTGTATGACTCTGTATTCCTCTTTTTATTTTCTTCTTGGTGCATTTACTATATTTTTGAGTTTTGCGTTAACAGTGTGGTTTGTGTAATCTGATATTCTCATGCTTGCTACTTTTGCAGTGACTTTTCTCTGGGAGCTATGTGGGCTTGTTTCTTTTTGGATAGATTGCAGTTTTTGTTAGTACAAACAACTTTTTGATCACTTTTAGTTCTTTAGTAGATTGAAGAATACACTGCAATGCATCTGCATTGTTTAGTTCTTTGTTTTTTACAGTACTAACTCTACAGGATAATTAGTGTGGTCTGTTTATAGTTTGGGTGGTTGTTTTACATTTATTAGTCCTACAAAGGGGCTTCAAGACACTGTTTTGGTTATACTGACTTGCAGTGTATTGGCTCATACCAATAGCCATTATCAGGTTATTGCAACCTGCAGTCACTGTGTGGTGGGCCCCGGTGGGCTGATATAGAGAACCCCTTCCCTCTTGGGTGTGTCGGTCACTGAGCATACATGGTATTTGTAGGTGGGTCCAGGCAGCATTCTTCAGTCAGGGCCTGCTGAGAGCGCCTACAGCTAGAGGGCCACAAGTCTAGGTGTGGAAATTGCCAGTAAAAATGCCACAATTAGGCCATATTTCCATACATGGCACGCAGCACCTGCCGGGTCTCATACGTCGGGATCTTGGCTGGTCCTGTAGTACAATGCTGTCATTTGACGTAAAGGCTAGATTTGGCTGCCATATCTATTCACGTGTTCGGTGTTACACGTGTCCTTCCTGTGTTAGGGGTTTACATTCCATCTAAGACTCCGTTTACACTTTGGGTGTTGGGAAAGCTTACAGGTGCATGAGCCCAACTTTCCTTGTGCCTTAATGTGCTTGGCGTATGCTGATAGTGTGCTTTTGGGGTACATGGTGTCAGTATATATTTTATTTTAGATATGTTTTACAGAAGGGGTCAATGGCTAATGGGGGGCATATAGGGGGTATACGTTTGGGGAAACTCATAATTAATATAAAAGTATAATAAGAAGTGTGAACAGCTCCCTAAAGATCTGTCGCCAGATTTATCAGTGCTTCTGCAACTTGGGTCCATCTCTAAAGCCTAAATTCTGTGGCTGGTGTACTTACTATGAAAATCCATGTCAGAATTACTTTCTAATACGCTGAAAAGTTTAACTCCATATCTTACCACCTAAGCTGACAGCTTCTCAGTGTTCCTCCTCCCTGCTGCTGTTGAATCTCGCCCTGCTCAGGACAAGCTGCAGCTGTCAGGCTGGGTGGGCTGAAACTGAATACACATGGACCTATGAGCTCTTCTACTCTGTAACTGAACTGATAAAATGCTTCTCTTACAATCAGGGTTATACAGCCATGCTGACATGGATTTTCAAGGTAAATACACCAGGCTCATCTGGTGTGAGAGATGAGTTTAATAATGTATGCAGTTGGTAATGTGAAATCTGGTGCCTGATCCACTTGAATCCAATATAAATGTATCTTTCTGGTCGTTCTGCCTTCCAAGAGGGATCTGAAAGCCAAGGTCAGCACCTTTGCGTCCACTGCAGTGTTCCTAGATTGTCTGGAATGTACGGGAAGATGAATCATGGGATCCTTCCAGCTACAATACATATATGTTTTGAGAAGCAATTCCTGCCTTGGGGCTATGTCGTTCCCCTGACGAGTAAGGCAAACAGCTCTGGAGGGAGCGCTGCGCAGAGCGGGGTGGGATGCTGGTGCTTTTGTAAGAAGTTAGAATGCGGAGTGATCAAAGCACGCCGACCATTATGTAGCTGCGAGCGTTGGAGGGTTGTGTTTTCTTTATCGGTATCCTCCGCGGTGATGGAAGTTATTGAGCTGTAATGTAGTGAGCAGCGACCTGTCCTAGAGAAAAGTCTTCTGTACACAGGCGCGCTTACAACCTGCCGCTATTCTGCACAGCTACCGTGTGAAAAATGAATTTGGGGTTAGAGCATGTTTAGATTCCAAACTTTAGTCACGTTTTCCTAGCTTCCTCAGGGTGGGCCAGGGCTGTGGAGTCGGTAAGCCAAACCTGCGACTCCGACTCCGACTCCTCAATTTCCCTTACACCGACTCCGACTCCGACTCCACGACTCCGACTCCGACTCCCACACATATTGCTTATATTTAAGTGAAAAACTTATTGTAGTACAATGTGAATCTCAGACATTTAATCATTTTTATGATCCAATAATCAAGATATTTAGATAGAACAGAATATATATTGGTGTACTACCCGGTTTTCATTCTTTTTGGTACAGATACGATATGGATAGACAGATATGGATAAATGGATAGATAGAGCAGATTTCTAATCTGCTTTTGCTATTGAAAACATTATCTATGAGCTCAAAAACCTTTCAGGTGATGCAGTTTTTTAAAAAGATGATCTGCTTTTGCAGCTGAAAAACGTATCCTCAAAAAACACAGGAAAAACGCTGTGTGTGAATGTAGCCTTAGATCAGGAATATAACAGCCATTTATAGGACATTTCATAACTTTCCCAAACTCCTATGAAAAAATATTCAGCACATCCTGCATTGAATTACTGTACCCAATTTATTATATATTTTAGGAGTCGGAGTCGGTCCATTTTATACCGACTCCAACTCCGACTCCGACTCCACCAAAATGAGCACCGACTCCACGACTCCGACTCCACAGCCCTGGGGTGGGCATGTAATGAAATTGGTTGCAAATGTAGAAACCTGGAGCGGTGGCAGGCCAGGTGAGGTTTATAGCGTATAAAGTCAGTTGTTGATGACCATCAGAGCCATAAATCGCCGTCGATTCCTCCTCTGACCTAGGTTCTTGGAGGTGCTCCCTATAAATTATACCTTTCTCTGGATTTTTTTTAAATTTAAGTGAAGTACCTCATTCAATTGAGGCCGCATCACTGATTCTGGCCCAGGTTTTCTTTTTTTTTTTTTTTTTTCTTCTGGGCCTCTCTGTTCTCAAGTTATGCTCCTTTTTAATGTCCCCTTCAACCAACTGGGGTGTACGCTACAGAACCTCATTGCTGGCAGAGCCGTGTTTTGGCCAACATCGGAACAGAAAAACGTAAACCCCAGTGAAAAGTTCTGGGGTATACACCCAGTTGGGTGAATGGGAAAATTTTCACATTTATTATCAAGGGACATAATTTTGGTAAAGAGGGGCACAGAGGAAAAAAAAACTGTTTGAGAATCGGTGGCAATTAATTGGAGGAGGAACTGTAGTTTCAGGCGGCCTTTGCTAAATGTACAGATTTTCCTGTAGTTCCCCCTGGGTAGGGCATTGTAGTAGTGTACAGTAGGTATGCATGGTTATGACCACAGACAACTAACTGCCCCTATATGAGTGGTCGTAACCATGGATACCTTGGGTAGGTCACTTTGCAGGGTATTGCAGTAGCTTATCAGGAGAACTATGCTAAATTTCCAATTGGAGGTATTTGCTAATATTATTGTTCTTGCACCTACTACATATTTGGCTAGGATCTTGGAGATGGGTTTACCCCTTAAGTTGTAGGTGCTTCTCCAATATATGAGAGATTTTGTCCCTGGACCAGAAACTGTCTGCTTTAGCTATCGGTCAAATATTTTGTCTGGATTATCTCGGTGGCAAATTTTCAGTTTTGACCAAGTTTCCATGTGATCAGAGAAGGCTTTTTGACATAGGAATAACTTATCATGGTCAATATTCCAGCACTGCAGAGCATTAGGAAAGCTTCATCAGCTTGTAGGGTAAAGACGTCCCTGGAGATGGGAGGAGAATTATGGAAAGTTCTAAATCAGCTGGATTCCGACCTTGGTGAAATAGCACAATATTGTGATTGTCAGAGGCTATTGTGGCGCCTTCATAAGGGGAGGATGATTTAGGTGGTGCTTCCTATATCATGCTCTTCAGTTTCTATACTTTTTCCGTATGGGGACACCCGACCTGTAGTCTGCCGATAAGATCTGATGTTGTACATCATTTCCCTCTCACACGCTTTCACTTATGTCACAGTATTTTCTCCCTAATCGGTTTCCCATAAGTCTTGTCCATTGTACGTTTCAGAGGAAACTGTTACTCACTCGATTAGATCTTTGTGGTTTGTGCTTTACGGAAGAGGGAATAGACAAATCCAATGTGAGTTAAGCAATCTGTGAACCAAGTAGTATGGTGGGGATTGCCAGCCCAAAATGACTGCTCAAACCAAGCACATGTGCTCTGTGAGTCTGTGGTGTGGACAAACAATTCAGGACCCCTCCACATTTACTTGTTTTCTGCCCACCTCCGCACTTCTTTGGCTTCTGTAAAACCTGAGCTGTCAATGGAGAAAGAATGGAGAACAATTAAGCAGGATGGTGTGCTGACCGGTGTCTCCCTGCAAAGTGTGCACTGAGCGCTCATACTTGGTTTCAACAATCATTTTGGGCTGACAGACCCCCTCTAATAAAAATAATAAGGCTGTAAAATTGCCCGCTATATCCGTCTCTAGAATTTCCTGCATATTCTCATTCCAGTCTTGTGGAAATTCTGAGGAGAACTTGGGTTAATCTCATGTTCATCCATATTGGTCTGGGAATCTGCTGAGGGGTTAAACCAAAACAAGAGGCAAGGTTTAAAGACCCAAACTGTGGTGTCATAAATCATATACTGGCTGCACGGTTGCAGCCATGTATATTATTCTCTGAAATGTTCTAGTATTTAAGAGAAATTACACTTTCAACATCTGGACTGGAGCCATGGCGGGAAACCGGATTAGTCCTCTGCTGCCCCCGGATGACTCTTCCCAGCGCCACTGCAGGTGAGTCACGGGTCTCCGTGGTGTGTACATAGCCAGAGACAAGCCAGTCAATCACCTGCTGCAGGGCTCTGAAGAGCCGGCCAAGGACAGATCCGGATTAGTCTGGTCTCCGGTTAGGGCCCTCATCTGGATCTTTTTAAAGTATATTTCCTCTGAAGCTCCAAAGCATTTCTGAGAATGTTTGTATACCTGGCTGTGATTTATGCTGCCTACGGTTTGGGCAGTTTGAATCACCTGACAGGTTCCCTTGGTCACCCACACCAGAGATGGCAGAAGAGAGGGAGAGGCTTCTGCTGCAGCCAGTTGTCTACAGCTTGCTGGAGGATAAGGGGGAAATGGCTGATCTGAGAGACACCAGCATGATCTCTTTAGATTTCTATGCTTGAAATGTAATTTTTTTTTTTTTTTTTTTTTTCATTGAAAAATGTAAGGGTGTGACAACACTGGGTTCTGTGTGCAGTCAGAACTGATGAGCACCTAATATCTCTTCCCACTGAAACTTCTTCTGTCGATTAACCCAATTCTATATGAAAATTTTGACTATGATCTTGGGAATGCCCAATCTCTTCTTCTTGGATTGTAAGCCAAAATGGTGCTTCGCAGAGGAAGATCCTTTATAATGAAACCATTTATCGTTAGAAAAAAGTGTACCTTTAGTTTTATTATCTCCTCAATGATCTGTCACCCCCCGACAAGAAGAAGCCAGAGTTCAAGCAGCGACACGTAAGGTGATCAGTCCCAGCCAGGCATGTGTAGTATCCGTCAGACCAGGCGTGGTACCATTGCTGGGGGGCCGTATACTTCTATCAGTTTGTTAGCGCTGCGCATACAAATAACTCATCGCTCTCATACAATCCTTAATAGTCTCTAAAGATGTCATTACTGCATGTTCCCCAAACTGTCCTGTATTCATCTTGACGAGATGAACCTAATGTTGATCTGTTCCATTTTTGGCCTGAGAACAGCATCTGGTGTCCAACTGCAGCCAAGGCAGAGGGGGGAGGCTCCTGCTGCAGTCGGATACAGGATTGCAAGGGGCAGGGAACATGGTGGATCATATGGGACAGGTGTAATTATGAGGAGTCAAGTTCTTTGTAATTTTTGTAGCATTCTAGTATTTAATGATTAGTGGTCCCTTTTCTATCTGACTTTTGCTATTTCCAGCATTTGTGCCTCTGCTTGGAAGGAACTTGCCAAATAGATTGATCATCCATCAAAGTGATTTAATTTGGGGACAATCCTTATTAGCAGAGACTTCGCACTGCTTTGTGTTCCCAATCGTGTGTGTCTTGTAGCAGATTACTTTGGTCACACATTCTGCATTGTGTAACGAGGATTATTTTATTTTTTGTAAAGGTTTAACATGCAGCAGATCCGGGGTGTTGGCCGCAGCACTTTGAACATTTTGCCTTGGTCTTTTTAAATTGTTCTTGCTGGGAATTATAAACTTGCCGTGTAATTCCAGGTGTTCCTCCACCACTATATCAATGGATGGAGCACGCACCTCTGGGACATTATCTCATAGTATATTCAGAATGTCTGACAACCTGCGCACCAGTGGGTAATAAGAATAGGACTTGCAGTAAAGATGCAGATCTCTACATGCTTACCCTTTATTCTGCCTCTTTTATGTTTTTTGCTTGTAGTTGAATGCCATTTGTATTTATTGTGTACATTCATGCTTGAAGAACCGACAAATACAGAGAACATCATTACGGTAAACTTCACTTTCTGATCTTATCGATGGCTAGAGTGGAGAAAGCTGCTGCCAGACACCTGTGACAGTGGCTTTTCCCTGTGGGAGTCATCAGAGAATAACATGGAAGGCTGCAATTTCAGCTTCTCTTCAGAACCAAAGCTGGATATTGTAGCTATAATATAGTCATGGTGTAGAAGAATTGCTATTTGTACAAAATGTATGTATATTCATACAGAGATGTATAATGTCAATATTCTCTACTTGTACAACTAGCCATAGGTTGGCAAGCAATGTCTTATAGGCTGACAAGACCAGTGATAAGTGAATGCGCAAAGCATCAACTTTTACCCAACCTACAATATCTGTTCTTGGCAGCATTAGGGGAATGTGCTGCTGACAAGCTACAAACTATACAATATCAAAAAACATGTATTTAAAAAAAATCAAGTTACCCTCAATCAATGTGTAAATTGTTGATTGCAGGGGGTCTGAACTCTGTGACTCCCAACAATCCTGATGATATGGGTCTGGAACCCCATGAAAGAGGTTCTGCAGCCAGAGCTATGGAGTCTGGAGTCAGGCAAATCAAGGAGTTGGGGGTTTGACTTACCGACTCAATAGTCCTGTCTGCACCCCTCTCTACAATGTAGCAAAGTTGCGCGATTTTTTTTTTTTTTTTTTTTTCGCTCCATTCATGGTCAGTGTCACAGAAGCCAAACGCTATACTGGCTTTTACCGGTAGCCACATTAGCAATGACTAGCGAATGCCGAGAGTGTGCATCGCTACTGCATTTATGATGGGGCAGAGCCTAATCTCTGGATAGTCCAGCGATTGAACCCTCGGCGATCAGTAAGTTATCTCTTATCCTACGGATCACTTGATGTCTTGGGAATAGCTTGTCTCCTTACCATGTGCATTGGTCTGTATAAAAAGAGCTTTAAACAAGCTTAGATCGATTAGTCATTTTGCTGGACAAAGCAGGAGGAAAGTCTGGAGCACTTGCCACCAGGTGCGCCGATGACATAGAACGTAAGAAACACCCAGCATCGCCAATCCGATACAACTGAAATGGGCTTTATTGAATATCCATAGAGTACACAGACTAATACAATAACTGACGGGATTTGGATCAGTTAGGATTCTAATAGCATCAAAAACTATATTCAAGGATCCTATCTGGCCCGAAACGCGTCAGTTACTGTACCTGTGTGTGGATAGTCAATAAAACCCACTGGAATCTTATCTGGTCACCGTACTGGGTGTTGACAGGCTTTAATTATGGGCAGGAATCTATGCAAAATCTGATTTCAGCAAATAGGAGTGTCATTTTAACTTTGGAGGAGCTGGAGAAAATTACTGAGATTTTTCTTCATTATATGCTGACATTTCCTAGTTTCTTTTTCTTGTGTATTTAGTCTTTCTTTTGTGGTACACTAGGTGGATACTTTGCGTTGGTTTTCACTGTTTATGATGTGGCAGGAACTCTCCCTTAGTCTTGTGACTCAGCGTGAACTTTGAGGAGGAAAAGCCACGCCAGCTTTCTACACAGTCTGTGTGTTCTGCAGGTCGCTCTGCTTTCTTATCGTCCTCTTCCCACATTGCATTTGTGTATTGCTTCCCCCGTTCTACGTTTTTAGCAGATTTTTCATTGCTGTCAGGAATGAGTCGCGCTAATGTATGGACATGGTAATGTCATCAGTGGAGTGTGGGATGCTGTCCTCTTGGCCGGGGTTCCACTACTCCTACAACGGGGTCAGAGAGGGAATTTTAGCTTTTTCTGCCAGATTTCGTTAAGAGGAGAATACCTTGATCTGAGGACATGGGCGGCTGGAGGCTGGATGGGATTCCTGGGGCTATAGTTCTGTAATCAGATATTGAAGCGAAAGTGACACATTTCTGGCTTTTCATCTTATGCTTAGATGTAGATAAATTGTGTCTCCCCGATGTGATTTTATTTTCCCCCGAGTGCAGTGTCCTGATATATATCACACACATGTGCAACCTGCGGCTCTAGGGCCCCGCAGCAAAATTGGACTGCATGTATAAAATAGGGATTTTAGGAAATGGGGGAAAATGTCAAGGCAAGTTCAACTCACCTCAAATTGCTGCTTTCTTTTCTAGTAGTTGACGACCTTAACAAAGTTTAGATTTTTAATAAATGGGACACATTTGGCATCACTGTATGGGGAAAATCGCAAGATTAGAGAAAATGTACAGTAACTTTTAAACGGGTTTGGTTAAAATAATATATATATATTTTTGCAATTCTAATGGCATAAAGACAGTAATCCAGTGACAAGTTAAGGCCTCTTCTTGCATACAGTAGTATGGCGCAGTGTTCTGAGCATATAACAATGCACACGTCCCATTAATGAGCGGAGTACCGGCACAGACGCATGTTCTGTCGCTCTGCTTGGTGATTCTTTGCAGAAAAAAACTGAAAGTATGGGACATTATAATTTTTTTTTCTTAGATAAAACCCACAGGACTATCTGCCGCCTTTTCCAGATTCACATATATTTATATGCGTATATAGGCTTAAGGTTACATTTTGTTTCCATGCTGTAGCCAATACACCAGAACCATGAAAACGGGCAGCGCCTAATGCAGCACGTTACATCATGTTTTACTGCAATAAATCTCGGCTGCTTTCGTACGAGATTTCCATCATTCAGAAACTCCACAAAAAAGGAAGCTAATGGTTCAACCTCAGCTTAGTGGTCAGATGCGTGCGGCAAATCCCAGTCCAGGGATGGATTGGTTCTTTTTTAGAAACAACATTTACTTGCCAATTTATAGTTTGTTTGCTACTTGCATTATATACATACCATATTTTTTTTTTCCCTTTAACATGCTGTAAAAGGTGGTGGTTCAAGGTCTTGACACCACCCCCAACCAGTCACTTAGGGTACAGTTACACCTAGCGATGCACCAGCGATATGACGCGGTCAGGATCGCTGGTACATCGCTGGGTGGTCGCTAGTGAGCTGCCACACAGGCAGATCTCACCAGCAACATCGCTGGGGTCGGGGGTCGCTACTTACCTGTCAGATGCGGCGATCCTGCGTCCTCCACGCGTCGCTCGTCGGCGCCACAGGAAGCCCCGGCAGGAAGCTGACGATGAGAAACAGTCCTGGACATTCTCGCGCGTTCACCGATAACCAGCGGGGGAGCGGTCGGAGGCAAGTATCACACATAGCGATATCGCTAGCAATATCGCTGCTACGTCACAAAATCGGTGACTTTACAGCAATATTGCTAGCGATATCGCTATGTGTAACGGGGGCTTAAGACTGTGCAAACCAGCATAGCGAAGCCTCTAAATGAGGACATTCAAAGAGAGGTGTACAGGCACATGGATGTATGGCTCTGTTCACTCTCCCAGGCAGGAGCTGCTCACAGCTGCGCTTTCTGTACAGTTATTTGAGCGACAGGTCAGGGTCTCAGGACGTGAACTGCCCCCACCACTGTTCAGTTCATTAAAGGAGACGTGTCGTTAGGTCAAAAGTGGGCAGTTTTTACTCTTTATTTTATTCCCATTATTTGCCTGAGTTTAACCTTTTTTCTTTAAATCTTTCATACTGGTTCAGAGATTGGGCTTTTTGTTTACTGCTAATTTTTGCATAGTCTTTACAAAGGGGCGTGGCTTACAGGATCCTCTGGGGCGTGTCTTTAGGTTTCTCAGCGTTATTACGCTGAGTTACACCGCCCTGTAAAAAAAGGAAGGAAAAAACTTTAGCATGAAATATTCTCTGGAACTGAATGGGGGATTTACAAAAAAAAAAAAAAAAAATTGAATATTTGGTGGAGCAGCAGGAAAAAAATTGAGAACAAAATTTGGCCACTTTTGAACTGGTGATCATTAAATGGAGTATCGAATAATTAAATAAAAAAAAAAATTGTAAATGATACCAGACAAGACTCACGGCAATCATTTAATTGTCTTTTTCCAGGAGGTGAAGATTTTTCGGATCCTTATATTGGGGGAACTGGAACGAGGACAAAGCCAATTTCAAGCTCTTTGTTTCATTACTCAACTGCAGAATAATGAGATCATCCCCAGCGAGTCTATGGCCAAGCTGCGACAGGTAAGGATATTATCTCTGATTATGTAAGGACCCCACCTACTGTGGTCGGAGAAGACCGGATTGCTCAGTCTACTTATCCTTCCCTACAAAGTTCTCCAGCCTCCTGGGCTGGGGCGTAATAAGCAAGTAAAGTAGTGACCGGCTCTCAGGGGTAATACAGGACTCTGACTTCTATTTTTTTTTTTTTTTTTTGTGTGACTTTTATAGCACTTAGAATTGAAGTGTCATAGGACTAAAAATGGCTGCCTATGAATACAGAATATGAGGAGAGGGAGAGGGCTGGGCGCATCCACATAGTATGTAGATGAATTGTAGTTGAATATCACTGGAGGGTGCCGATTTTGTTAGTGAACACAACCATAGTGGAAACAGGATTCATCCTACCGCGACCATTCATGTAAAATAGCAAAATATTTTTGGTACAGTTGAAAAAGAATAAAAGAAACCTGACCCATTTCTGGCGCGATTATAGTGCCCTTAGTTACAGGAAACGTGTCTGGTTTCTAAGGTGTTCCAATAAAATGTTGCTATTTTAGCTGGATGGTTGTGCCAGGACAAATCCTTTCTTTTTCCACTACAAATACAGAATATATGTCGAGCAATCATATGGCCGATTGTCTCAGGACCGTACACACTCAACATTCTTAAGTGCTGGCATTTCCTGTTCCAGCTGATTGCGAGGTTTAGTTGTGTGTGGGGAAGACATGATGGAGTGATAACGTTGGCCTTCTCCTGGTGAGCCACATGGCCCTGTCTGTAGCTACAGTTGGGAATCTGAGAAACCAGGACAGCTGCAACGTTACACCAGATCCACCTAGCATCAGTCTGATTGACTTATTGGGGGTTATCAGGTTTGTGTGAAAATAGAGTGACATAAAAATTGACAAAATCAAGGCCAGTGCTGGTAATCATTTAAAATAAAAAAAATTAAACATACCATACTTAAAATTGCTGGGGCTGAAACAGTTATTACCCCCACTGGTCTGTGTTTATAAGTCTGCTGCCATCACCTCCTGACCACAACATGTGACTACTGTAATTAATCACTGGCTTAAGCGTCGTTATACTATCTACCCTAGCATCACCAGTGAGGCGAGTGATTGGCTGCAGTTGTCACGTGTTATAGAACTGGTAATGCCCCCTGTCCTTTACAATAATCTCTGGAGGCAGGTTATCATTGAGATTTATGACCAGCCCATAGATCTAAACGGCTCATTTACATATTAAGGATTTCTCTGGAATAAGACATCAGATCGCTGCTATCTGTATCCTTTTACTCAGCTTCCTATAACCTGCATGCCTGTACAGACAGCTTAGGGTTAATCCTACTTACAGATTCCCTTATATTGCATTACTATGACAACCCCTTCTCTTTCCTCATGTTTGGCCCTATACTCCTTCTCCGGTGCCGACCCTATTTCAGCAGTGTCTGCACTCCCGGGGCTCATGCAAGGCTTTTACATTACATGAGTCCTGCACCCAATTGGCGCCATCTTCAATATCGCGGCCTTCGGATGTATTGAGCATCAATAGGAAGTCAAGGCTGTGGATGCTCTGACGTCCTCCTGATGTTTGATTTGTCAGAAGGCGGAGATAGCGATGCCAGCTCTGATTGGGCACGGGAAGTGAGCAGAGGTGTTTTTACTTAAACAGGGCCAAACCTGAGGAATGAGAAGGGCTGGTCCTACTAGTGGACAGCCGCTGTAACAGGAACATGGCCAAAACGGAAAAGCCATGTGTGAAAAATTAAGTGCCCCCCCCCCCCCAATGAATCAATATCTCTGTATGACTTTATCAATCTCACACATCGTTCTTAAGGAGTGTTCTTTAGTGCTTTCATTCAGGTGTTATAATCACTCATTTATGCAGAACTCTCCATGAAGTCTTTTAGATGAAGGCGTACTCGCTTGAGTTTATCCCTCAAAAGGCAGGAAAATGGTGGCAGTATTTTTCTAAAACTGGGTGATTTTTTTTTTTTTTTTTTTTTTTTTATGTATAGATGATAAACCTGAAAAATTGCTAGCTCACTTCTTTGAACCACTTTTTTTTAAGATTTATGGAAGAATAAAACTGTTAAAATAAGCTCAAAAGATGGAGCATGTGCACCGAAAAAAGTTGTATTTTTATACACAGCAGTTTTTTTTTACAATTTATGCTGTTCATAGATCCATTCTTTTTGGTGTTTTTTAGCAGTGGGTGTGAGGTGGAATCTGCCTGAAAAAGAAGTCATGCACATACCCTTAAGGTCTCCCCACACAACATTTTCAATTTGTTGTGATCTGGACTATGACTGGGCCATTGAAATGCCAGTTTTATTATTTGTGGGGTCAGTAAGCCATACCTCTGACTCCTCAATTTCCCTCACTCCGACTCCATAGCCCTGTCTCACTACTGAGCATGTGCATAAAGTGCAGCACAGATTCATCTCCACTAAAAGCCCCGATCCTCAGATCAGGAACAGACATACATAGGACATTTCATCACTTTCCCAAATTATGAAAACATTTTACATCACATTCTGCATTGTACTACTGTACCCAACTATATATTTTAGGAGTCGGTCCATTTTGCACAAACTCCACAGCCCTGCTTAGATCACTGCCAATGTATTTCCTCCTTGGCGTTGTGTTGACACGCGTCTGAAAGATCCAGTCCAGCAAACTGCTGGAACTTCTGCTTTTATAGAGACAGTCACACTTGTTGATGAACAATTAGTGAAAGGCATTTCACTAGCAGCACCTGTATCCTACTTACCTATGGTAACAATAAGGGTGTACTTAACTTTTCACTTCTTCTGCATTCTGTTCATCTCAGGTTGTATTTACCTATTCTTTAGATTTAGGGACCAGACTTTTTTTTTTTTTTTTTTTTTTGTCCAGCTACATTAAACCATAGACGTCAACGAGTGTGTAGTTTGTTTTTCACATGACTATACGAGTATTTGCAACTAAGAAACATAAGTCTGAAACCGTAACATCACTCCTATTTCTTTCGCGTAGAAAAATCCACACACCGTGCGTCAGGCAGAAGACATGAGAGGATTTGAGAATTTGCAGATGGACGTAGCTGTTAACTTTACTAAAGGAATCCAGCTGAGCTCCCACATCCACAACATCTGCTCCGAGGCCAGAGAGGCAGTCTATACACGGCAGGAAGATGTGAGGGCTTGGCTAAAGAAAGGTAAGTCGTGGCAGACTCATCCCTTAATATGGCTATACAACAGTTGCTGGACTCCTCTTCTTTCTGGTGTGTAAATGTACAGAAGGCCAAGAGAGTTTCTCCCCCCCCCCCCCCCCCCCCTTCTATCTGTTTGAATGTTAATTCAGGATACACAAGAGGACGCTTATGTGTGGCTTATTGAATACCATAGCTCCATTTTACATGGTGTTCAAATTATTGGATCGTTTTTCATTTGACCTCAAGACTGAATATATCTTGTGCACGTGATCATATTATGCCTCTTCCATAAGCCATATATTTAGTGCCAAGGATCCTGTCCTGGGAGATGAGGAAAGCTTTTAGCTTGTTCAGTGAAGTCATACAGTTTTGCAGTTATTGAAGCCAGTAGTAGGGGTGGTTTTGTGATATCTATATTTCTTTATAATGAGGATGGTGTCCCCTAAAATTGCTAACACGTTAAAGAGGACCTTTTTACTTCGTTTTTCAGTTAAAAAAAAAAAAAATGTATTAGTGGCTGCAGAGCAAAATAAAATATTTTTATGTTTATATCTGCAACTGAGGGGAAGAAAACAAAGGTTTTTTTGGCACCTAATGAGTTAACGTTTAGGTCCAAGCAGGTGTTACCAGTTTTCACTTGGGGCGTGTACTTCTTCTCCCTGTTGTCCAATCATAAGCCGGTAGCAATACACTAGAGACAGAACACGCCCCTACAATATCTTAGAGCAAGTTTCCCAGTGTGAGATGTAAGCACACTCATGTCTGCTGTACTCAAGCAAGTTGTAATCACTCGGCAGTGAGATCAGGGCTGTCATTACATCTCACACATGAGTAATCTTCTTGTTCTGGACTTCTCCTGTGTGAGATGTAATCACCTGATCTTATCTCCCTGCACAGTGAGAACAGGTTGTGCGCAACACATTTAGTGTAATTACTGACACATCACTGGACAGAAGGAGGGGCACTACAGCAGAGCTGACTGTGATAAAACTGATAAAGTTTGTAATATGACACAGCTAAGCTCAGCTACACTACCCCTCAGGGACCTTATCTGAAAGGTGTTAGTGCTCTACTCTCAGCACATTGTAATCATGCAGGAAATTAAGGGGTTTTACACATAGCGATATCGCTAGCAATATCGCTAAAACGTCACTGATTTTGTGACGTTATAGCGATATCGCTAGCGATATTGCTATGTGTGATACTTACCGCCGACCGGCTCCCCCGCTGTCCATCGCTGATCGCGCGGCTCCATTTCTCGTCGTCTGCTTCCTGCTGGGCTTCCTGCTGTGTGAGACAAGCGACGCGTGGAGGCGGGCGGGAGGACGTCAGGATCGCTGAGTGTGAAAGGTGAGTATCGTGCGCTGCGTCGCTGCTGCATCGCTGTGAGATCTTTCTGTGTGAAAGCTCACTAGCGATCATTTAGCGATGCACCAGCGATCCTGACCGGGTCGGATCGCTGGTGCATCGCTAAATGTAAAAGGGCCTTTAGATCAGGAGATCAGTGCTGTATCATTACATCTCATACACTGAGAAACCAGCCCTAGCCTATGGTGGGGGGCGTGTTCTTCATTCTTCTGGATGTTGCTGCTGCTTATGATTGTTCTGCATCATACAGGGAGAAGTGCACACCCCCAATGAAAACTGTCTGACATCCCATTTAATTTCTTTTCTTTTTTCTTTTTATCTCCTCTCTTTAGGAGCAAAGCCGAAGGATTTCACTAGATTATTAATAAAAATTAACTTTAAATAGATATAATTTAACATTTTTAACTCGCACTAGTTTATAAAAGAGCTGAGCTCAGGATTTACAACACAGCAGTATTGATGAGGTGCTCAATGCTACTAGTGCTCAGGAAGAAAGGTTCAATATCTCCTCTGTTCTCCCCATATGCAGTTCTCCGCTGGATCAAAAGGATGAAATTATACAGATTATCCCTCCTTCACACGTCCTTATAATACCTGTACTGGAAAAGCCAGTTCGGGTGCTGTCCGTGTGCAACAAACTCGTGGTATCAGTGTAGCATCTGTGTGCCACATCATTGATGCGTACCGGCACCGAGGAAAAAGCAGTACAGTTTGTGATGTTCCCAGGCACCGGGTGCTGTGATTAGCGAGACCAGGGGCGCTGATGGGAGTTGGAGTCAGCACTCGCTGTGTGTTTATTGTGTATTGAATAAATAAATAAGGCAGCTGGAGCTGTCTGACTTGGTCTGTGTGTTTTGCAAGGTGAGGAGGTCCTGCATGTGCAACTCAGACTCTGCTCGAGTCTGAGAGGAAAAGACTGATTTTAAAGGCTGAGTCCTTGTATTATATGGACTTGTTATTTTCTGTTTTGCTCTATTATACCTTTTCTATACCTAGAAGAAGCTGTTTATTTTGTAACCCTGACAGTTTATGGACGGATTTTAATAAACCGCATTTTGGTTGGAACCAGTGAACGAAGTCCCGTGTGTGAACCATCGTCTACTGCAGAGCCCATCCCTCACACCCTGTATTTTTGATAACCAGCCAGGTAAAACTCACAGCTGGGGCTGCAACCCTCAGCTGTGAGCTTCAGCAAAGCTGGTTATCAAGAATAGAGGGATGATAATAATAAATTTTATTTCTATAGCGCCGACATATTCCGCAGCACTTTACATTTCAGAGGGGATTTGTACAGACAATAGACATTACAGCATAACAATAATCACATAGATCATAACAAATACCAAGAGGAAAGAGGGCTCTGCTCGCAAGCTTACAGTCTATGAGGAAACAGGTAGACACGAAAGGTGGGTGGTAACAGTTGCCCTGATTGTATGGACCAGCCATAATGTTAAGTGTGTAACAGTACAGACACAGAGGGCTAATGGATGCATAAAGCATGTGGGAACATGATGCTGGGAACCTGGTTATGGTAAAACTTTTGGCTGTGCCACACAGGGATAGATTAGGTTAATATGTTGAGGCGATAGGCCAGTCTGAATAAATGCGTTTTCAGGGCACACTTAAAATTGTGGGGATTGGAGACTAATCGTATTGACCTGGGAAGTGCATTCCAAAGAATTGGCGCAGCACGTGTAAAGTCTTGGAGATGGGAGTGGGAGGATCTGATTATTGAGGACGCTAACCTCAGGTCATCAGCAGAACGGAGGGCGTGGGTAGGGTGGTATACTGAAACAAGGGAGGAGATGTAGGGTGGTGCTGAGCCATGGAGGGCTTTGTGGGTGAGGGTAATAAGTTTATACTGAATTCTGGAGTGGATGGGTAGCCAGTGTAATGACTGGCACAAGGTAGAGGCATCCGTGTAACGATTGGTGAGGAATATGATCCTGGCTGCAGAATTCAAGACAGATTGGAGAGGGGAGAGTTTGGTAAGAGGGAGACCGATTAGAAGAGAGTTACAATAGTCGAGACGAGAATGAATAAGAGAAACAGTAAGAGTTTTTGCAGAGTCAAAATTAAGAAAAGGTCGAATTCTAGAAATGTTTTTGAGATGCAGATGACGAGCGAGCCAGTGATCGAATGTGGGGGTAAAGGAAAGCTCGGAGTCAAGTATGACCCCAAGACAGCAGGCATGTTGCTGGGGAGTAATAGTGGAACCACACACAGAAATGGCCATGTCGGGTATAGGTACATTAGTAGAGGGAGGAAACACAAGGAGTTCAGTCTTTGACAGGTTCAGTTTTAGATATAGTGAGGACATGATGTAAGGCCTGTTTCACACTTCCGTTTTTTCAAATCCGTCAAAATCCGTTGGTTTCCGTAAAAAAACGGATCCGCCAATTTTTTGCAGGATCCGTTTTTTTGTCCCATAGACTTCCATTAGCGGTTACCGCGGATCCGTCAAAAAAACGGATCCGTTTTTTTAAAACTGCTGCTCGTGCTCACTGTTATTAGAGGCAGCAGGTGTAGGCAGATGGGAGTAATAGTCCCATCAGCTGCCGCCTGCATTCATTGTTATCAATTGAATATAACTCATCATTTTCCTCAGCTCGCACTGATCGCCGGCAGAGCAGGGGAGAATAAGTGCTTCTTGAGTATCCGGCACCAGGGAACAGTGCTTACTGTACGACTGCTTCTCAGGCGCCGGGACCTATCGCAATCTCTGTGTATCTGTGTGCACATGTGTGTACCGTCTTGTAGCCCGTGCTTCCAGTAAAAAACTGACATGTCCGTGTGTTTTTTCCACGAACACATGGTCCGTGGAAACACACTGACATGTTCACAGACCCATTCACTTGAATGTCTCTATGTCTGTAAGTGTCTCCGGTACTTGTGAAATCGGTCCCTACATGTACTGGGGAGACTAACATGTGAAAGAGGCCATACAAGGGTGGTATCAAGGATATATCTTAAACATATATAACAGTACCCCTACAAAAAAATCCCTGGGAGGGATTTTTCTAGTCTGTATAACTTTGTTGTTTTGGTCCAGCGAAGAACCATGCATACCGGGAGAACTGAGGTGAAATGGAACCTTTCTTCCTGAGCACTGGTAGCATTGAGGACCTCATCAATATTGTTGTGTACATATTTGTGTGATTTATATGTTGTACGTCCTTAGCTTATCTTTTAGAACTATTGTGAGTTCAGAAATTTTCAATTATACCAACTAAAAGTTTAATTTTTTAATAATAATCTTGTGAGATCCTTCGGCTTTGCATTTGAATTCAACTCTGAAGTGACATTCGTGCCATTTTTGATTAATGGTATGAGACTTGACTCGCCTCATTACGTGCCAAATACTTACACTTCTAATCTCTCCACAATGGAGAGGCAAAATAAAATTGTGTTCTACTTTGCAACCACTATTATATCTTGTGTTCGGTTCAACATGGAAAAAAATGTTGGCAGGTCCTCTTGAAGTAGTGGATTAGCCTGAAATGTGTTTTTTGAAGACCTAACTTTGAGATGACCAATATGTTCACTGACAGCCAAGTAATTTGTTCCATGCAGAAACCTAGAGAATAGAACACTGCATGTTCTCCTCCCCAACATATCTAAGATCGACTGAGTTATGTAGTGTGGGGGAATTAAGCGAAGCTAAAAAATGTGTTCATCTCCTTGCCTCCTTTTTCCCTGTAAGGTGTGGATGGCTCCATGTTTGAGGTCCTTCCTCAGTCATCATCTTTGCCCATTCTTCACCCCTGCAAGATCTGCTCTCATGACTGGAAAGCCTGCATCTGCTCATATCGTTTAAGTCTGGAATGGATCCCCTGTAGCCTAAAATACTGCAAAACTCGGGATTCATCCGGGAGGACCACGTCTTACAAGTGTGGCATTCGCAGCTGCCAGAAAGGATACACCTTTCACTTCTATGTGACCCAGAAGCAGCTTTGCCTGTGGGATGAAGAGACCTAGAAACATCTGCTGCGAGGACTTCTATCTACACCAGCGTGCACATAAATGAAATAGGACCACAGCTTCTTCAGATCCAGCAAGTACATTTGCCTTAAAGACATTTTGATACTGTGAAGTTTTAGGATCTTCTAAGAAGTAGATCTCCGCACATCTACCTTACACTTTGCTTTTCTCTTATTGTTGAGAAGATACAGACGTATCCATATTAATTGCACAATGACTGGACCTTCTCAGCACTCCTATGTGCCTTAACACAAATATGATTTTTTTTTTTTTTTCTTAAGCACCAGAAGAATTACAATTATACAAAGTGTAGGTCTCCACTAGGACATTATGGAGAAAAACAGTATTAAAGGAACTGTGAACATGTGGGAATTATTTAACCCCCTCCATTTATCAGAAGGGCCAGTCATCTATTTTTTACATGAATTCTTACTGGTCATGGGTTAAATGTTGCAGATTCTGTGTGCCTTCTTCATTCTATATAATGTATTTTAATATAGTTCTGATATTTTTGTATGAAGACGCTTTTTTTTTTTTTTTTTTTTTTTTTTTTTATTGCAAGTCCAGAAAAGAAAACTTGTGAACAAAATATTTATCATTTGTAAAGTGTAAGATGAAATAAAATGATTTTTTAAAATTGCAATTTATTTCTTATAAATCTGCTTAAATGCATTGTCCATGACACAGTAACTAAAAAGGGCTGCAGCAAATGCATTGGTTTTCAGATTATTGTATATGATTATTAAGAGCCAATTAATTAATTAGCAAATTATTAGAAGGTGGTGATGGTTAGGAGCCAAAGTTTTGGAGACTTGTACTTGTACAATAACAAGGAAAAATGGAGTTCCAGCATCCAAATCCTCATTAAAAACCCTATTACAACAAGGAATTAAAAAGTTTCAAATCCTTAGCCAGTAATTGGCTAGCAAACGCGTTTTCGATTTCTTTAGTCATTGCTCATGACTCTTGTCTGAAACGTATTTACAGCCATTTACTAACCAACTCTAAGGGTGGTAGTATTTCGTAAGCTTCAAAGGTCAGGCACCCGTGATTGCAGCACACAATTACGTGAGGTATATCCACACGTGGCAGGGAGAAATATGTTGGGTAAAACTCACAAAGAAATCCACAGAAAGTGTTAAAACATATTTTGCAGTCTAAAGCCCCCGTTACACACTGCGATATCGCTAGCAATATCGCTGTAAAGTCAACGATTTGGTGACGTTACAGCGATATTACTAGCGATATCGCTGCATGTGATACTTGCCTCCGACCGGCTCCCCCGCTGGTTATCGCTGATCGCGCGAGAAGCTGCTGGATCATTCCTCGTCAGCCACTTCCTGCGGCGCTTCCTGTGGCGCCGACGAGCGACGCATGGAGCCGGGCGGGAGGACGCAGGATCGCTGCGTCTGACAGGTAAGTAGCGATCCCCGACCCCTGCGATATCGCTGGTGAGATCTGCCTGAGTGGCAGCTCACTAGCGACCACCTAGCGATGCACCAGTGATCCTGACCGCGTCATATCGCTGGTTGGGATCGCTGGTGCATCGCTAGGTGTAACGGTACCCTAAGGGGTAAACTTTCTTGTGGAGAGTGACATGCTAATGTAAAGAGTCATGCAATGCTTTTCTGGGAAATTAAATATACTAATTGTCTCTTCATGGCTGTTAACATGTTAAATACCGCTGTCAACCTGAACATGATCGGCGCGTCACAAACTCTGCCCATCGGCGCCTGTTTCACATGACTGCGGGTCGCCGATGGTTTGGCATGACAAACCGGGGTCTGCTGGAGACACCTGTGGTTGTCGTTGCCTAACTGCTATAGGTGCCGCCCTGTGTCCGGTACTCATAGCAGATGAGCATTTTAGATGAAGCCCTGCTGTGTGTAGCACAGACGATCGGATGATCACAGCTTCTAGCCTATCATGGAAACTATTTGAAGCAAGTAGAAAGTATAAAAATATATATACTAGATGAAGAGCCCAGCGCTGCCCGGCCATAGTAACTAACTGTGGTTAGTTATAGCAAATTATAATTATCCTCCATCTCATAGTCCCGTGCCCATATACCCATCATACATATCCACGATCCCATAGGCCTGTGCCCATATACCCATCATACATATCCTCCATCCCATAGTCGAGTGCCCATATACCCATCACACATCCTTCATCTCATAGTCCCATGGCCATATACCCATCATACATATCCTCCATCCCACAGTCCCGTGCCCATATACCCATCATACATATCTTCCATCCTATAGTCGAGTGCCCATATACCCATCATACATATCCGCCATCCCATAGTCCAGTGCCCATATACCCATCACACATCCTCCATCCCCCATAGTCAACCATTATGACATCCTAATAAGTGGCGGGGCTTGCAACCTATGATGACATCAGCGTCGCCATGGCAACCATTATGGCATAATGAGGGGCGGGGCTTGATATACACACTTTTTCGCCATTATGTAGATAGGGGCAAAATTGTTTGGTGAATTGGAACGTGCGGGGTTAAAATTTCGCCTCACAACATAGCCTAGGACACTCCAGACATGTGACTGTGCCAAATTTTGTGGCTGTAGCTGCGACGGTGCGGATGCCAATCACGGACATACACACATGCATAGATACACACACACACACACACACACACACACACACACACACACACACACACACACTTGAGCTTTATATTAGATATATAATTTTTTTTTTTCAAAAAAAACAAGTTTTAACCCCTTTACTCCTAAGGGTGGTTTGCATGTTAATGCCCGGGCCAATTTTTAAAATTCTGACCACTGTCCCTTTATGAGGTTATAACTCTGGAACGCTTCCATGGATCCCTGTGATTCTGACTTTGTTTTCTTGTGGCATATTATACTTCATGTTAGTGGTAAAATTTTTCATATAACTTGCGTTTTTGTGAAAAAAACTGAAATTTGGTGAAAATTTAGATAATTTCGCAATTTTCCCACTCTGAATATTTATGCTCTTAAATCACAGAGATATGGCACTCAAAAAACTTAAGTAACATTTCCCACATGTTTACTTTACATCAGCACAATTTGAGAACCAAAATTTTTTTTTTTGTTAGGAAGTTATAAGGGTTAAAAGTTGACCAGCGATTTCTCATTTTTACAACACCATTTTATTTTTACGGACTACATCACATTTGAAGTCACTTTGAGGGGTCTATATGATAGAAAATACCCAAGATTGACACCATTCTAAAAACTGCACCCCTCAAGGTGCTCAAAACCACATTCAAGAAGTTTATTAACCCTTCAGGTGCTTCACAGGAATTTTTTGAATGTTTAAAAAAATGAACATTTAACTTTTATTTCACAAAAAAAGTACTTCAGGTTCAATTTTTTTATTTTACCAAGGGTAGCAGGAGAAATTGGACTGGAAAAGTTATTGTGCAATTTGTCCTGAGTACGCTGATACCTGATATGTGGGGGGAACCACTGTTTGGGTGCATGGCAGAGCTCGGAAGGGAAGGAGCGCCGTTTGACTTTTTCACTGCAAAATTGGCTAGAATTCAAATTGGATGCCATGTCAAGTTTGGAGAGCTCCTGATGTGCCTAAACAGTGGAAACCCCCCACAAGTGACCCCATTTTGGAAACTAGACCCCCCTCCCCAAGGAATTTAGATATGTGGTGAGCACTTTGAACCCCCAAGGGCTTCACAGAAGTTTATAACGTACAGCCGTACAATTAAAAAATCATTTTTTTTCCACAAAAATTCTTTTCACCCCCAATTGTTGTTTTCCAAAGAGTAACAGGACCCCAAAAGTTATTGTGCAATTTGTCCTGAGTACGCTGATACCCTATATGTGGGGGTAAACCACTATTTGGGCGCATGGCAGAGCTCGGAAGGGAAACAGCGCCATTTGACTTTTTTTGAGATTGGACGCCATGTCGCGTTTGGAAAGCCCCTGATGTGCCAAAACAGTGGAAACCCCCCAATTCTAACTCCAACCCTAGCTCTAACCCTAATGGGAAAATGGAAAAAAAATACATTTTTTTTTTTTTATTTTTCCCTAACTAAGGGGGTGATAACGGGGGGTTTGATTTACTATTATTGGTGGGTTTTTAATTTTGGCAGATGTCACACGCTAAGACGCTTTTTATTGTAAAAATAGTTTATGCATCACCACATTTTGAGAGCTATAATTTTTCCATATTTTAACCCACCAAGTCATGTGAGGTCTTATTTTTTGCGGGACTAGTTGACGTTTTTATTGGTACCATTTTCGGGCACGTGACATTTTTTGATCGCTTTTTATTCCGATTTTTGGGACGCAGAATAAACAAAGACCAGCGTTTCATGAATTTCTTTTGGGGGGGTGTGTTTACACCGTTCCGCCTGTGGTAAAATTGATAAAGCGGTTTTATTCTTCGGGTCAGTACGGTTACAGCGATACCTCATTTGTCTTTATGTTTTGGCGCTTTTATGCAATGAAAACCATTTTATATAAAAAATAATTATTTATTGCTTTATTCTGCGAGCTATAACTTTATTTTTCGCTGATGACGCTATGTGGTGGCTCGTTATTGCACTTTTTGTTCGGCGGTATGATAAAGCTTTATTTTTTGCTTCGTTTTTTATTAAGGGGTTCAATAAAGGGGTTAACTAGTGGGACAGTTTTATAGGGTGGGTCATTACGGACGCGGCGATGCCAAATGTGTACTTTTTTTTTTTTTTTTTTTTTTTTTTTATTTTCAAAAAATGAATTTACTAGGGAATATTTTTTCTTTTTAGGCTGGTTTCACATTAGCGCATTTTCAGCGCGCGCACGGCCGGGGGTAGCTCCGCCCCCGATCCGGCTCTGCCTGGCGTGCCCGCCCCTTCCTTGTAGCGCCGCCTCCTAGCGGACAGCGGCGCCTGCGATCGGCGCACCCTATCTTTAGCATAGGGTGCGCCGATCGTGCGCAGGCCGTGCGCTAGTTGCGCTTTGACCTGCGCTGCGCACTTTTGACGGTGCGCCGTGCGCGCCAAAATCCGAAAAGTTTAATTTTGGCGCGCACGGCGCACCGTCAAAAGTGCGCAGCGCAGGTCAAAGCGCAACTAGCGCACGGCCTGCGCACGATCGGCGCACCCAATGCTAAAGATAGGGTGCGCCGATCGCAGGCGCCGCTGTCCGCTAGGAGGCGGCGCTACAAGGAAGGGGCGGGCACGCCGGGCAGAGAGCCGGCTCGGGGGCGGAGCTACCCCCGGCCGTGCGCGCGCTGAAAATGCGCTAATGTGAAACCAGCCTTAGCGCTTTATTTTAACACTTTTTTTTTTTTAACTTCATTACATTGTCCCAGGGGGGACATCACTGTCATGTGACAGATCGCTGATCTGTCACATCACAGATCGCTGTGACAGATCAGCAGGCTTCCTCATGCCGGCGCTTTGCAGGCATGAGGAAGCCGCCTCCCTGCAGGCCCCCGAAGGTCCCCGCTGCCATTTTGGTTTCGGGGACCTGCAGGGAAGGAGACCCCTCCGCAGCAGCGCTGCGCATCGTGCAGCTGTGGGGGTCTCGAGGAAGCATGGAGGGAGCCCCCTCCCTGACGATGCTTCCCTAAAACCCCGGTACACTGCGATCGTGTTTGATCGCAGTGTGCCAGGGGTTAATATGTCGGGGGCGGTCCGTGACCACCCCTGACACATAGTGCCGGGTGTCAGCTGTGATAGTGATAATCAGCTGCGCTCCCCCCATGAGCGCAGCGGATTACACTATACGTACTATTCCGCTCTTGGGACTTATGTCCCAGGTGACATGGATGGAATAGTACGTATAATGTAGGAGAAGGGTTAATCGCCCCCCCCCATTTGCCCCATTCAAAATAAAACAATTTAAAAAAAACAAAACACATTTGGTATCCCCGCATTCAGAATCGCCCGATCTATCAGTATATAAAAAGAATTAATCCGATTGTTAAACGGTGTAGCGGGAAAAAAATCTAATTTTCAGAATTGATATTTTGGTCGCCGCAACATTACATTAAAATGCAATAACGGGCAATCAAAAGATCGTATCTGCACCAATATGGTATCAATAAAAACATCAGCTTGGTGCACAAAGAGTAAGTCCTCACCCAGCCCCAGATCACGAAAAATGGAGACTTTTTTTTTTTTTTTATTTTTATTACGAAGTTTGGATTTTTCTTTTTGTCATCACATAAATAAAAAAAGAACCTAGACATGTTTGGTAACTACGAACTTGTGATGTCCTGGAGAATTATAATGGCAGGCCAGTTTTTAGCAGTTAGGGAACATAGTGAAAAAAAAAAAAAAAACTTTTTGCAATTTCACCGCACTTGGAATTTTGTTTTTCCCTTTTTCCTGTACACTATATGGTAAAACTAATGGTGTTGTTCAAAAGTACAACTCATCCTGCAAAAAACAAGTCCTCACACGGCCATATTGACGAAAAAATAAATTATGGCTCTGGGTAGAAGGGGAGCAAAAAACGAAAACTCTCAGACGTAAAAACCCAAGGTGGTGAAGGAATTAAAGGGTTGATATTGACTTTTAGGATTACGACTTCCGGTAAGTGGCACTCGAGTTCAAGTCCTCTTTCTCTCTGAAGAGGAAAATGGAATATATATCGTATTTTGTGGACTGTAAGATGCACCGGACCATAAGACACACCAAATTTTGGAGTGCAAAATAGGAAAAAAACATAAGATATACCCCCTCTTTCTTCCCAAATTTGAGTGAAAGTGTGCCTTTATAACTTTAAAAAAATACAGCATTTTGCAGCACATGTACTTTTTCCTTGCAGATTTTTTTTCTCAACCTGAGGATAAAATTTTGTAAAATCTCATCCATTTTGCAGTTGTTGTAATATGCGCACCAATTCAGGTGGAAGATCTGTCCAGTAATGTACTAACATGCTGCTCAGATAAATAGTGAAATGTTTTCCTTAGTGCAAGCATTGTGTCCAACAGTCCAAAAGATTGTATGCTGTTGTCAGATGCTTCTAGAAACCTCGGAATCCTCATGCACCAGTCTGGGAATCTCCAATATTTTATTATTGACCACACTATGTTATGCTTCGTGTTACACTTGGAAGTTAATTTTATTTTAAAGGAGTCTTTTTCTTTTGTGGACTATATACATTTTGATTTTATTCAGAAAAGTCATCAGTTTAACAGGGTAGATGCGACACATTTGGGAATTTACAGTAAAGGTGCTGCTGAGTTCTCTAAATCCTCACAGCTCCTTTAATGTCTTTTCAGGTGCTGCAACGTGGAGTTGCTTTTTTAGTACAGCTGTACCTGAGTAAAGATCAGAGGGTTTACTGTGATCTGTTGCAGAAGTCTTTTACTCTAGTCCCTCATATCTTTGGAACATGATAGGTTTATCTACCTTATCTACAAGGATTGCTTGTTCATATAAACTGTATGAATCGATTGTATGTAGGATAATAAGTGAGAAGCCTGGATAGTGAATTATAGCAGTTTTATAGTAATATGTATGATCATATTTTTATGCCCCAAAATCACTGCATCCTGCTTAAACGCTGAAATGCAAAGGGTGAAGTCCTGACGTATCACATGCAGGCACTACTATTCTAAATGGGGAGAGGATAGTGCGCCTCTACAGTGAACAGAAGGGTAGGACATGTGGACATCCAGCTGCCTACTCCATCTTTCTCCCATCATCTATAGTGGAGAAAAAGGAAGACTTCCCTATACTTGGGATGGCTGATCGTGAGATTATATAGTTACATAGTTATTAAGGTTGAAGGAAGACTTTAAGTACATCTAGTTCAACCCATATCCTATCCTAACTTGCCCTAACATGTTGATCCAGAGGAAGGCAAAAAAAAACCCATGTGGCAATCAGAAAGCTTCACATTGGGGAAAAAAATTCCTTCCCGACTCCACATACGGCAATCAGACTAGCTCCCTGGATCAACGCAATATTACGGAAACTAGTGCATATAACCTGTAACATTATACTTTTCAAGAACGGCATCCAGTCCCTTCTTAAATTCTAGTAGGGAATCACTCATTACAACATCATACGGCAGAGAGTTCCATAGTCTCACTGCTCTTACAGTAAAGAATCCGTGTATGCTTAAACCTTCTTTCCTCCAGACGTAGAGGATGCCCCCTTGTCCCCGTCACAGGTCGAAGAGTAAAAAGATCATTAGAAAGGTCTTGGTATTGTCCCCGCGTATATTTATACATTGTAATAAGATCACCCCTAAGCCTTCGATTCTCCAAACTAAATAACCCCAAGTGTAATAACCTGTCTTGGTATTGCAGACCCCCTAGTTCCCTAATAACCTTGGTCGCTCTTCTCTGCACCTGCTCCAGTTCTCTGCACACCAAACACTCTATTCTAATGTAATATATATATCATGGACACTTATTAACGGTGGAAGACATTAACCATGGCTTAGTTAAAGGCTTGCATTAAGGGAGTCTTACCCACCTTCTAAAAAGAGGCCATACAGAAACAATTTAACCACAGCACTGTAGAAAAAGGAGGGAGTGAAGGCAGAGATTGGCCTACAACAAAGGTAGAATGACGGCTCTTACATATTCATACAGTACCAGTGACCCACATGGGATCTACTTAACCAAATGACCCACTGTGACCAAGGCAGACCCCTGCAACCGCATCCTCATAGGCCAAACTAATGACCCAATCGCTGCCCATTGATCCTTTTCTGGCGGCCACGTCATAGTTCATATCATGATCCAATCACTGACTGTCACTACCCGAAATTTATTTTCCCAACAACCAAGGGAAAATTTAGGCCCATTTAGGACAGGTTTTTGCAATAATGTTTCCAAAGATAACGATTCGACTAGGTGACCATTTACCCTTGTAGATCCCTCCTTAGGCCGAGGTAAGACTTGCGTGAAACTTGGACGAGTCTCGCATGTCAATACCCGCACTCAGATCGGAGCATTCAGCTACATGTATCTGGAATCTCTCCCTGACGAAGCGGAAAGCGAAATGCGTTGGAGTGGTGTGTGCGAGGGCAGAATAGCGCCATTTCTGGTTGTTATCAACATTGATTATTATGAGCAATTAGTGCTGTATCAGTAGAGGTCTATACATCTATCTATCTAGTCATGAAGATGTACTACCTTAAGTAACTAATCACTTTTAGTATAAAACTGAATATTTATCACACTATGCACTTTATTTTGATAAATTTATTTTGTGCATATTATATATAATTTTTTTTACTGATATGAATCATTAACTTAGTACAATATTTTTGTCACAAATATCTATAATGAAAATTAAATTATTTTTTCTTTCGTACACATATTTTTCACTATATTTTATGATAATCTTCATGTTTTGAGCATTATGTTTGCATGAATTTTATATGTATATTATTAATCACTTTTATTGCTTCATTAAATTGTAAAATATATTTTATTCCAGTTGTGATAGTGTAGTTGACCTCTATATGATTAATTTTTATATATAATATACCTTTTCTTTTTTACCATCCAGTTTGGCTCACCTTGCTCCCGCACATACAGTTCTTGTTGATTTTAATAAAATATTTTATTTGTGAAATTGATTTTTTTTGTCATTTTGCTCATTTTTAATAAAGTATTGCAATTACCTTTATATATTTTTTTTTTTTATGGATTTTTGTATGGGTTTGGTGTATATGGCCTTTTAGTCTTTGGATCGATTAGGGCATAACATGTAAAATGTTGTGTCCAGGGTTAGACAGCATGGCTCCTTTCTTTCAGAAACAGTACTACCTTTGACTATGGTTTGGAGCTGAGCTTTAATGCCACACAATTAGTGGTCAGTGGTGGCATAAAGTAGCAATGGCTTTATAATCCTGGACAACTCCTTTATGCTAATAAATTATTTACAAGTGAATCCAAAGAGAGTCAAAATTATTTTATTAGAGTTCTACTTTAGGTACAGTTAGATTTGATTGAACAATTGTGTGACTCTGTCAACCTTTCTTACACATGGATGTTCATCATTGTGCCGTCACTTTAGGAATCAGCTACGTATTTTTGGTAATTTAATTCATATAATTGACAATGGTATCAGAATATTTGTACATTTCAGAGTTAAAGAAAATCTATAAATGTTATCAATCACTGCAGACATATGAGGCGCTAGATTCTTATTTCACAGAAAACTTGCAAAATAATTATGACATTAGAACTTGAGGAAATACTTACTAAATTAGTGATGAGCGAATACATTTGGCACTATTCATCACTCACACAAATAGTACGGTATGCAGGCTATTCGTTACTCGTAGATATTTTCCTCAGTGTATTCAAGTGACCCAGCATGTTTGACGCTTTATTTGCAGCCATTGAACATGCTGGGCTGGCTTGCCAATCAAAGTAATGCCGGCGCCATCTTTGGTGTGGCATTACTGTGATTGGCTGGCCTTCCAGCATCATAGGGAATATTTAAAGGCTGCCAGCGCCATCTTGCGCACACTGCAGCCGGAAGCGGCGTAGTGTGAGTGTAGGGAGAGTGAGAGGAGTTTATACTGATCCTTTATTAATTCCAAAAAGCTCTTTCAAGACCTGAAGACTGTCAATATTACTTTTTTTTTTGTTTGTTAGGTGGGGGTTTAGTAGTAAGAGATTTAATAGGTGAAAGACCGGCACCTGAGTGTTCTGATCATTGCAATTACATGATGTAGCTCCCTGCTATTTTCCACTTAAAATACCTAATATTTGTCTACCAGTTGTGGAACTGGCACAATAGGAGTACAGATAATCGCGTGTGACAATTTAGCAGGAGAGATAATCTTCATTACTCCGCATTTCGAGTGTCAGCAAGACGATCTCCAAAAAAATAGCCAGACATTGCTAGATACAGTGAATTTGTACTGTACATAAGACCTTTGCAAGGGTACTTGTGAAATATAAAACATGTATTTTTTGGTTTCATAAGCATAACGCATTCAAGATGTGAAAGGGTGACATTAAGGGACATGGATGTGGTGGTCGTGTGACAGATCTAAAGGTGACTATCTCGTTTTAGGTTCCTGTCAAAATTTGGTTTGTGCGCTACACCACTAACAGACCAAGACAAGTGCGAGGATGTTGTGAGTTGAATGGCAGACAAAGGCTCCAGTGTGTTGACAAGCAGCACCAAGAAATCTTCTACACTGTCGAGTTTCAGTAGCCGAGAGTCTGAGCCTCTGAATCCTCAACCTGGTCCTGCTTCCTCCCACTATCAAGGATCACAGGAGACATATATCCCTAACGCTGGCCACTCTGAGGAACTATTTACGTTCCCTTGTAATTTGTCAGGTCTGCACCATTAAAGAGGGTCATGAGGCGGTGGAGTGCAGTGATGCCCAAACATTTGAGCACTCAAGGCTAGGAGAAAGCCACGTTGGGGATGATCAATTGATCCCGCACCTGAAATCCGCTGCCTCGGAGTAACTCTCTACTCTGCCCTGTCTTTCAAACCACACGTCCAAACTCTTGCCACCTCCTGTCTCTTCCAACTCAGTCCTCAAACTACTAAATCTCTTGTACATGCCCTCATCATCTCCCGCCTTGACTACTGCAACACTCTCCTCTGTGGCCTCCCTGCCAACTCTCTTGCACCACTCCACTCTGTCCTCAATTCTGCTGCCTGACTAATCCACCTCTCTCCTCGCTACTCCCCTGTCTCTCCCCTCTGCAAATCCCTCCATTGGCTCCCAATTTCCCAACGAATCCAATTCAAAATACTAACACTGACCTACAAAGCCATCCACAACCTTTCCCCTCCCTATATCTCTGAACTAATCTCCCAATATCTTCCCTCACGTAATCTTCGATCCTCCCAAGACCTCCTACTCTCCTCCACACTTATTCGTTCCTCACACAACCACCTCCAAGATTTCTCCCGAATATCCCCTATCCTCTGGAATACCATGCCTCAACATGTCCGATTATTTACCACCCTCAGATCCTTCAAATGGAACCTGAAAACCCATCTTTTCAGGAGAGCTTACAGCCTGCAATAACCATTCTGCGGCCTCACCACCGCCTGAGCTGCTGCACCCCCGACCTTCTGTCTCTTCCCCACTATCCCATAGAATGTAAGTCCGCAAGGACAGGGTCCTCTCCCCTCGGTACCAGTCCGTCATTGTAAATTTATTTACTGTTAACGATATCTATAACTTTGTATGTAACCCCCCTTCCCATGTACAGCACCATTGAATTAATGGCGCTATATAAATAAATAATAATAATAATGTTTGAAGAGGTGGAGAATAATCATGAGGCACAGTTGCCATCAGGAATAGCAATAAAGAACCTTTGGGAGCTTAAATCTCTAGAATAGAGTCAAAAGAAGGTGTGTATAAAGTCACAAATTCAATCTTATCCCTGCTTATGCCAAAGTATAACAAAGCCTTATCCCCTGATGAAGCTGCTGGACACAATGACACGCGTTGGGCGTTGTGGACAATGTGATCGCTGGGTGATTGTATATTGCATGCTTTTTCTTTCCATCTGAACAGCACGAGAGTAAAACTAGGGCATCATGGATTAACCCTATATATTTTTCGCTTTATAAGACGCTCCGGATTATAAGACGCACCCCAAATTTTGAGGAGAAAAATAGGAAAAAACGTTTTTTAATAAAATGGTGGTGCTTCTTATAATCCAGGCGTCTTATTGCTTACCGGTCTGTCCCCAGGGTGCTGTCGCCCACTGTGTCCCCGGGGTGCTGCCACCCACTCTGTACCTGGTGCTGCCGCCGCCGCGCTGGGTCCCTCGGGTGCTGCTGCTGCCGCCGCCGCGCTGTGTCCCCCGGTGCCTGCCGCCGCCACCGGGCTCTGTCCCGTGCTGCGTGGGGGGCTCTGCCGTTCCATCCATGCCTGCGCGGTGGCTTGCTTCCTGGAAAATGGCCGCCGTGGAAGCGCAGATGGAGATCTCGGCACTGAAATCTCGGGAGATGACAAGGAGGGAGAAGTTGACAAAGATGGTGAAGGACTAATTAAGATACCATACCAGCGTCCTTCCTGATTCTTCAGTGCCCTTTAACTATTGGTTGTCCAAGCTGCACACTTGGCCTGACCTCTCCATATATGCCTTGGATTTGCTGCCATGCCCTGAAGTGAGTGTGTTGTCTGAGCATGTTCTTAGTTTGGCAGGTGCAATCATAACGGATAGGTGCACACGGCTGTCAACGGAAAATGCAAACAGGCTGACTCTTCTAAAATTGAACAAGGGCTGGATTTCCTCTGACTTTGAATGCCATACGGATGACAGCAACTTTATGTAAATGCAGGCCAAATGTCTTTTTTTGGAAGTTAATATATGGAGACGTTTTGGCACAACTTCAAGAGTGGTGGTGCACAAGTAGGATCCCAATCCGTATACTAGTATAGAAGAACTTGGCACACACGTGAATGATTGCAAGTGAAAAAGGGAGTGTTTTAATAAGATACAGTACATACAGTAAACATTTCGGTCACAACGACCTTCGTCAATGTACTGAAAATAAAAAATTACAAGATTTTACAAAATTTCAAAATAAATCAAACAAAGTATATACAAAATGGATAATCTTGGGTACAAGTATATGCAGAAATTTAAAGTTATGCCGTATACCAATAACAGCTTATAGCAAAATTGTGATACAAGATTTGATACTCACTGACACCCTGAGGACTCAAGATTATAGATACGACTTAGTATAGCTGAACATCAGTTACTACAAAAGGGCCTTTCCTTTTTCCCAAGTTATAAATTTAACACTTTTAATCTGGACATGGACCTACAAAGGTTCTACAGACTACTTAGACTGAAATTACAATTTTCTGACAATGATAGTAGTATTGGTCCTGTTACCACCCCATCCAACATGGTGATTTCTTCAGATAGTTTAGGCCTCAGAAACAAAAGTAACTATAGGCGCCCTCCAGGTTCCCATGCGTTAGAGATGTTTATCTCTTTTGTTAATGGTACATTTGAGGAACTGAGGGATGATATAAATAGGGGCAAAGTTCACTTCCCTAGGAACATGTCGGGATTAGACCAACAAGCATTAGGTAACTTACAGGCTAACGGACATAATTATTAAACCCGTGGACAAGGGGGGAGCAGTCGTAGTCCTTGACAAATCTATGTACTTGAAAGAGATATACCGTCAGTTGGGGGACAAATCCACATATCAATCTTTAAGGGGCGATCCCATTCATGAAATAAAAAACCTCTTTCAAGAAATTTTCTTGAAATATACCAACAGAGGAGTTCTTGATAAAAAAAAACTTGCGAATATCTCACAAAACAATATCCCATCACCCCAGTATTTTACATACCTAAAATTCATAAAAGCCTTGACAACCCACCTGGTAGACCCATTGTGGCCTCCACAGACTATTTTTTCGCCTGTCTCGAAATATCTCGAAAAAATCCTAACCCCCCTCATAAGACGCACAACCTCTTTTACACTGGATACGGGAGAATTTCTTGACCAAATACGTAATCTAGGCCAGATCCCTAATGAAGCCCTACTGGTCACTTTTGACATTAAAGACCTGTATACGTCAATACCACACACGGAAGGTCTAAGATCAGTACGTAGATTATTGGAATTGTCACATTTCCACCCAGAACAGGTGAACCTATGCTGTGACCTACTATGTGTCCTCCTTACAAAAAACTATTTTTTATTTGAGGACACTTTTTATTTACAAATAAAAGGCACAGCTATGGGCTCAAATACAGCACCCCCGTATGCCAACTGTTATGTGGCACATTATGAGGAAGATGTAATCTACATGGATGACCTTTTCCGCACACATGTTGTGATGTGGAAAAGGTATATCGATGATATATTTTGTATTTGGGGGGGTACTCTAGACACATTAAATTGTTTCTTCTCTCACCTACATTCCTCCTGGCCTGGTCTGGATTTTACGATGTCATACAGTTACAGGGAGATCAATTTCTTGGATACCCTTGTCATTAAAGATGAAACTTTAATGACTTTCAACTGACATTTATGTCAAACCCACTGATCGGAATAGTCTGCTCCACTATGAGAGCTTCCATCCCACTAAAATGAAAGACGCCATACCCAAATCTCAAATGAAAAGGGTTGAAAGAATAGTGTCCAATCAACAAATTCGTGAACAACGCATGGAGGAGATGCGCCAAAAATTTGTAGAAAGGGGATACCCCAATAAATCTATGGCCCCTTCCACCACCCCACCTAAATCAAACATGAACCAATGTATCCCCTTTGTTCACGATTACCACCCCTTGGCATACCGCCTCCATACAAGCATACGTAGACATTGGCACCTTCTTAGCACGGCACACCCGAATATTAAGGAATTCAAAGAACCTTTTTTACCCTGTTTCAGGGTGACCATGTAATAAGAGCTGATATTGGCTCATCACAATCTCCTAAAAAACAGCGCTTCCTCATGAATCCAAAATTTGGTACCTTTCCTTGCCTACAGTGCAACAATGTACTTAAAGGTAACCAATTCTTTCATCCTTACACTGGCAAAAGATATAATATCAAGGACTTTTATACCTGCAGCACGTCCTTTGTGGTATATCTCATTAAATGTCCTAGTGGGCTACTCTATGTAGGAGAAACCACACAACCCATCAGGGTTCCAAACACAAATCCACAATCAGGTGTAAAAACTTACTTCTCCATTTTCCATTCCATTTTATCACAGCAGGCCACAACATTGCCCAGTTAAAATTTCAAGTAATAGAGCAGGTTCATACACCACGCAGGGGAGGTAATCGCATTTTATTACTTAAAAGAAGAGAAGCGTTTTGGATTCATGAATTGAATACATTAGCACCTAAGCAGTTAAATAAAGAATATGATGTGCAATCCTTTCTATCATCAGAGATATTAATCTCATTAAGTGGCTGTCTATTGTGATGTTTATTTTGTTTTATTCATGGTATGCATTGAGATTGTGACACAGCTTATAATATACATCATACTAATATTACTAATCTTCATTACAGAATCCTCGGAATTGAACTCACTCTCAGTAAAACATGGAATCACAATGATAACCTTCCCACTTGATCAGCACAATGATAGAGAGCCTTTATACCGCTGCACTAAATCACCGCCTGATACATCAGCACGCTAAGTATAGCAGAGCCTATGTTGGTAATCTATGATTGACGGACATTGAACACGCCCCTTGTCTACGTCCTTCCTGCCTGTGGAACACACTAGATGGCATGGCTGGACCGCACGCTAAGGCACTTCCGCCCTAGCACTTCCGGTTAGCAGTGATTATCACCATGTATATAACACGGTCCGTGCGCACTCCCCACACCACGGGAGACAAGTGGTGGAAACCGCGTCCAGACTAGTTACCGTTCCATGTTATCACCAACGGTAAGATACCTTTCTGCTGCTACTAACTTCTGGATCAGCAGCATGGCACAGATAGTTCACTCTAGTACCTCTTATTTTCAGGCTCTTGTTAAGGAGACAAATTAACCCTCCATGCTCTAGCATTATTCCTTATGGTATGTAGCACCTCTTTGATATTATGGGCACATGGTGACTGTGGTATGGGCATCCATAATAAACATCTACTACATAATATCTCTTCTCTATAGAACAGGTTGCCCTCTATACAAGTGCAGTCAGTACATTATATAGGTATGTGCGTATCTATAATCTTGAGTCCTCAGGGTGTCAGTGATTATCAAATCTTGTATCACAATTTTGCTATAAGCTGTTATTGGTATACGGCATAACTTTAAATTTCTGCATATACTTGTACCCAATATTATCCATTTTGTATATACTTTGATTTATTTTGAAATTTTGTAAAATCTTGTAATTTTTTATTTTCAGTACATTGACGAAGGTCGTTGTGACCGAAATGTTTACTGTATGTACTGTATCTTATTAAAACACTCCCTTTTTCACTTGCAATCATTCACGTGTGTGCCAAGTTCTTCTATACTTTTTTTGGAAGTTGTCTTAACGTCCATCCCTTACCACTCAAAACCATTTTGTTCAGGAAACAAACTCCTCCTCCTCCTCCTGCAACAAGTACTTAGTGTTCATCTATGTATACCCCAAGTGGGTATTGGTTTGTACTTTTTCAAACCTTTGCACATTGTGCAATGGTGAAACTTGTACTCTTTATCTCTACCTCTTGTAATAACTTGCAAAGTGTATTGTGATGTCCCCATGACGACGTCTTTCAGCATGTATGATATAGTTGCCTTGGGTAATTTTTGGAAAACTTTGTAAATTGTGCAATGGTCAAATTTCTGCTCTCAATCTCTATATATTCTATTATTATAAATTTTTTTTATTGTGTTGCCCTTCTCACGGTCTCTTTAGGCATCTATCTGGTAGCCTGATGTTGTTTTTTGGGTCTGTACTTGAACATTTTGGAACATAAATGCATTAATATGCTCCACACAATTCTTCAGGTTTCAGCCTTACACATAATATTTTTATGAGTAATGAAACATGCTCTATATATTCGCTGCTAGTTTGATTATTTTACCCACACATCCCTTTATAAAGGGAAATTTGACATAATACCTCTGTTAGCATTATGCCATATCCTGCTCACATACGCAGCACCCCAGTAGGTGGGCGGAACGCCTGGGTACAAAATCTGTGTCTGACGGTGAAACCACTGGCCCTTCCCCTGTGTTATGCCCTTACCAATCTGCTGACCAGGAAGGGGGTGCTGAGGCCTCCAGTCCACAACCTGCAGTTGCGCAGACAAAACAGTCAGAAACCACGTGCAGTTTGTTGTCCCAGTGCAGCGTTCAGTTGTTCCTTGTCAGAAAGCAGAAATATCCAGTTTCAAAAAGGTTCGCTTTTTGAACCGAAACGTTGCACTTATGGGCTAAATAAAACAGCTATCATTCACCCTAAAAAAAGGTGTGCTGTTCCTGTTTTCTGTATTCCTGCATTACAAGGTTTGGTCTTTGCCTGTGGGAGCTCTGTACCTGGACTCTTTATTGTTTATTATGCTGCTCTAATTTTCTTTTTTCATGTCTTTAACATTGGGTACGCAGGCCATGCAAATGTAGGCTGATGCCTGCTCATGCAACATTTTGATGCTGCGCTGACCGCAACAAAGCGCAACATGTTGCGTTTGGTGCAGCGTCAAAATGACGCATGCGCAGGCATCCGCATACATTTGCATGGCCTGCGTACCCAATGTTAAAGATAGGGTATGCAGGACGCATGCCGATGTAGGCGGAGCTGAAGGAAGAGGTGCAGAAGTGGGTGGGGCTTAATGGAAGAACCACGCAGCCCTCTGCAGCTATACCGAACGCTAGTGCGAAACTAGCCTAAGAGACTGGGTTAATATGCTCCATAGACCTATTTAGGCCGCAGCCTTACCCATATTGGAACATAGTCATTGCCATGCTAAGCCCTTTACCTGACCTCTGTAGCACTGCCTGTCACCTGAGTAATACACTTCACAGACCTCGTCACTCTCTGGGACATATCCTGTAATTACTCTAGTGTTGCTCAAAACCATGCAAAAGTTACATTCTGCCTGGTTGGGTAGTTTCCAGAAGACGTGCGTAGGCTTGTGCAGATTGGTCAATGACACTCCAGTCTCTTTCCCTTGATGAGGCTGCTTCCAAGTAAAATGAGTCTTGTACATGTTCCTGACGTGTTTCAGGCCTTACGGACTGACCACAATACAGGCCCTCGCTTGCATACACTGTATTCAGAATTTAATTCTAATGCTTTTGGTGTCTGGTAGAATCCAATTTTCTGACATTGATCATACAGCTCCCCCAACTCCTGTATTAATTTCACCTGACAACGCTTCATCCGATATGACTGTGGTTCCATTGGGATCCACTGGAAAAAATGAACTGTGAACCTTACAAAACACAGTTTTCACAGCACCTGCTGGCCCTCTGAAAATTAAAAGCGAGGGCCGCATAATGACATGGCGGTGGACATGGTGGTGGTGGTGGTGATGTCGGGCAAAGCCCACAATTCAAATGGGAAATGGGCATGTTTGAAATGGAATTGTAAAGGGATGAGGAATATATATATATTCCACTATCTTGCAAACTATTTGGCATGAGGGAAGGTCCTCCCAAATGTAGGAGTGAGAGCTCTCGCAAATGTAAAAGGAAAAACGAAAGCGAAAACGCTCCGTGTGAACATATGCTAAAGGGGAGGTATATAATTTTTTTATTTTGCGTTAAATACATGTAATTAAGATATAAATAATGTTTCTTAGCATTTTTCCCTTAAAAAAAAAATTTGGTTTGGTAAGTCTTTTTAAAAGTCCATAAATTCGGCGCAATAGTCTGACACCATTATTCCCAGATACCATATGTGAGTCAGGCAACTTCTCCATGCTGTTCCCATTTCATTTTAAGTCTTTACCATCCATTTCAGCTTTTTTTCCCATGCCCCCAGACCTGTTTGTTGAGTCCAGCAGAAAAATATTCGGCTTTCCCATTGATTTGCATTGGATTCGTTATTTGGTACGAATACACAGATATTAGAAATTATTCATGCCGATTTTCCTGAATTTGAATATTTCACTATTCGATCATTACTAATCATCACTAATAAACAACATTTAGGATATAGTTTCTCGGATTTTTTTACACTATTCCCCTATGGGATGATAATATAGTTTTATAGTATGGGTCGTCGAATGCTGTGCTACCAAATATGTGTCATTTTTGCATATGGTTGATTTTTTACACAAATAAACAATTTTTTTATATAATTAAGATTGTGATTTTTTTTTAACATTATTTTAGCATTTGAAAACTTTTTTCTGTACAATGCTTATTAATTTCACAGATGGACTTGAAAACACGACCCAATGATCTCATCAAACACACCATCCAATCAGAATACTGTGCAGTGCATTATCTGACCTTACAGTGTTTGACTGACATTAAGTCTATCAGGCCCATCATCTGGTGGCAACTGGAAGACAGCCTTAGGTCAGAGTCAGACGGCCGTATAACTTGAGCGAAAATCGCATTGCACTGCACGGACTGGCCCAGCACCTCTCCTGACCTGAGCAAGACAGCGTGATGGATTACTATGCAGCTGTCAAGCCCAGGTCAGGAGGGCAGACAGCCAGTACGAGGTTTATGATGCGGTTCTCGCACAAGAAATATGGCAGTCTGTCTCTGCCCTTACCTATAAAAAAGAGGTCATTGTTAGGACTCGGATTTCCATAGCAACCCTTCGGCACCCTGTGATTGCGCTGTTAGTGGACTGACAAAATGGGAAAAATCATTTTGGCTAACTGTTCACATTCCACTGTCACTATTGTGGGCGGCATCTGAGGGGTGCTGGGATCAGTGCTGTCTGACCCCTACACATGAAGTAGGAGTTCAGCTGTGTACAACAAACTGCTTCTGCTGTAGATGGCACAAGCACAACTTCTAAACCCGCGCTATCCCCGAGATGTAATTGTATGCCCGATTGTGCGAAATAGTTTGTAATCTGGACGTTCAGTTACACCCATATGTGAGAAGAGGACAAAACTGCAAAAGAGGTTATTTTTAGTAGGTCATTCTCTATTTATGCAAAACTGCATGAGCCCTGATCAGTCTGATTAACCCCTTTCCGACATATGGCATACTATCCCGTCCATGTGCCCTGGGCCTTCAAGCCCATGGGCGGGATAGTACGTCATACGCGATCAGCCCCACTCACGCGGCTGATCGCGGCCAGGTGTCAGCTGATTCTCACAGCTGACACCCGGCACTAAGTGCCAGGAGTGGTCATGGACCGCTCCCGTGACTTTAACCCCCGGAACACTGCAATTAAAGTTGATCACAGCATTTCGGGAGCAGGCAGAGGGGCTGTCAGCTGTGACAGCCCCTCTGCCTTCGGATCAGAGACCCCGCGGCATGACGCGGGGTACCGATCGTTCCCATGGTAACCCGATGTCATCATGACGACATCCGGGTTACCAGAGCTCAGAGCCTTCCTGTCATGCACAGTGCATGTCAGGAAGACTCTGAAGTCAGTGTGCACAGCTTACAGTATATGGCATGCAGATCTGCCTGCCATATAAATGATCAGCCTGCACAAAATGAGTGTCCCATAGTGGGACACAGTGTAAAAGTAAGAATGAAATTAAAAAAAAAATTGAAAAATATTAAAAAAAAATTATTCCATCATTAAATCAATATTTGAATAAAAAAATCTAAACAATAAAACTACACATATTTAGTATCGCCGCGTCCATAACGACTCGACCTATAAAACTGTCCCACTTGTTAACCTCTTTATTTACCACCATTAAAAAAAATAAAACAAGGAAAAAAAGCAATGCTTTATCATCATACCACCGAACAAAAAGTGGAATAACACGAGATCAAAAAGACAGATATAAATAAACATGGTACCACTGAAAACGTTATCTTGTCCTACAAAAAACAAGATACCATATAGTTCCATCACCAGAAAAATAAAAAAGTTATAGCTCTCAGAATAAAACGATGCAAAAATAATAAATTTTTATCTAAAATAGTTTTTATTGTATAAAAGCGTCAAAACATAAAAAATGATATAAATGTGGTATCACTGTCATCATACTGACCTGAAGAATAAAACTGCTTTATTAATTTTACCACACGCGGAACAGTATAAACGCCACCCCCCCAAAAATCGGAATAAAAGGCTCCAGTTCAAAACCCTAACCATGACATACATAGCCATCCACAACCTGTCTCCTCCATACATCTGTAACATGGTCTCCCGGTACCTACTCGCATGCAACCTTCGATCCTCTCAAGATCTCCTTTTCTACTCCCCCCTCATCTCTTATTCCCACAACCGCATGCAAGACTTCTCCCATGCCTTCCCCATACTCTGGAACGCTCTGCCGCAACACATCAGACTCTCACCAACAACGGAAACCCTCAAGAGGAGCCTGAAGACCCACCTGTTCCGACAAGCCTATAGCCTGCAATGATCCTTGGTATACTGAACCACCGCACAACCAGCTCTACCCTTTCCTATTGTATCCTCACCCATTCCTGTAGACTGTGAGTCCTCGTGGGCAAGGTTCTCTCTCCTTCTGTACTTGTGTGTCCCTTGTCTTGCACATGTTTATTGTACTTGTCTATATTTCCCCTTTTCCCTGTAAAGCTCCATGGAATAAATGGCGCTATATAAATGCATAATAATAATAATAATAATAATAATAAAAAGCGATCATGTACCTGAAAATGGTACCAATAAAAATGTCAACTTGTCTTTTAGTGTGTGAGAGCAGCCAAACATAAAAACCCGCTATATATAGTAAATCAAACCCCCCTTTATCACCCGCTTAATTAGGTAAAAATAATAAAATAAAAAAAGTATTTATTTCCATTTTCCCATTAGGGTTGAGGTTAGGGCTAGGGCTAAATTTAGGGTTAGGGTTGGGGCTAAATTTAGGGTTAGGGTTTCGGCTAAAGTTAGGGTTAGGGTTGGGGCTAAAATTAGGGTTAGGTTTGGGATTAGGGGTGTGTTGGGGTTAGGGTTGGAGTTAGAATTGGGGGGTTTCCACTGTTAGGCACATCAGGGGCTCTCCAAACGTAACATGGCGTCTGATCTCAATTCTAGCCAATTCTGCGTTGAAAGAGTCAAACGGTGCTCCTTTTATTCCAAGCTCTGCCATGCGCCCAAACAGTGGTTTACCCCCACATATGGGGTATCAGCATACTCAGGACAAGTTTCACAACAAGTTTTGGTGTCCAATGTCTACTGTTACCTTTGCGAAAATAAAAAATTGGGAGCAAAAAGATCATTTTTATGAAAAAAATATGATTATTTATTTTTACGGCTCTACATTATAATCTTTTGTGAAGCTTTTGGCTCAAAGTGCTCACCATACATCTAGATAAGTTTCTTAGGGGGTCTACTTTCCAAAATGGTGTCACTTGTGAGAGGTTTCCACTGTTTAGGCACATCAGGGGCTCTCCAAGTGCGACATGGCATCCGATCTCAATTCCAGCCAATTTTGCATTGAAAAGTCAAACGGCGCTCCTTCCCTTCTGAGCTCTGCCGTGCGCCCAAACAGTGGTTAACCTGCATATATGGGGTATCAGCGTACTCAGGACAAATTGTACAACAACTTTTGGGGTCCAATTTCTCCTGTTAGCCTTGGTAAAATAAAAAAAAAATGGATCTGAAGTAAATTGTTTGTGAAAAAAAGTTAAATGTTCATTTTTTTAATCATTCCAAAAATTCCTGTGAAGCACCTGAAGGGTTATTAAACTTCTTGAATGTGGTTTTGAGCACCTTCAGGGGTGCAGTTTTCAGAATGGTGTCATTTTTAGGTATTTTCTATCATATAGACCCCTCAAAGTGACTTCAAATGTGATATGGTCCCTATAAAAAAATGGTGTTGTAAAAATGAGAAATTGCTGGTCAACTTTTAACCCTTATAACTTCCTAACAAAAAAAAATTTTGGTTCCAAAATTGTGCTGATGCAAAGTAGACATGTGGGAAATGTTATTTATTAACTATTTTGTGTGACATATGTTACGTGTTACAGAACCACTCAGCACCCAGAATATGTTGTGCAGTTATATATATATATAATAGGTTCCATGTGAGATGCATGTCCCTAATGTATCAGCCCACAGACTGCACCTCTGGGCAGAGGGGACATGATATTCTCCTTTTGTCCGCCCTCCCCCCACCTTTGTAATTCCCACAGTAAACATCCGCAGGCTCCGGCCACCTGCGGCTTTTGTAATGCATGTCTGGCCTGACGCTTGTCTATTGGCCGGCCCTCTGTATCTGTGTGATATATTCTGTGTCCTGTGAGTAAAGTGTTGTCAGACTGAAAATACATGGAGAAGCAGTGATCTTTTATATGCGCCCATGCATTCAGAGGAATTCCAGCCAGCGTCATTCATTCAGACTCCAGCCAACGCAGAGCAGACCTCCGAAAATACGGGGTGGTACTGAAAGAGGTACCCCAGCTTGGAAGACCCCGTTACACTGGTGGCAGACAGCGGGATTTGATACCCCTTCTACAGGAGGAAAGGAATGAATGGAAAATAACTACCAGAAGTTAAAGAGGACTACATTAAAAGATCTGGTGGAAGCCCGAGGTTTGATCGCCAGCAACAAAACAAAAGCGGAATTGATAGCAGCCATCATGGAACACAACAGTGCAGCGCCCCCCAATGTGAACGTGGAGGAGACCGAATTCCAGAGGGAGGTAAAGAACAGACTGGCATTCTATGGCCCAAACCCTGCAGTAGAGATTATACGAGAGGTGATGGCTGATGTGCGTACTGATCTGAAGGAAAAGAGGGCCGAGCGGACCAGGATAGAGCTAGCCAAGATGGAGATGGCAGAGCGGACCAAAGTGGAGCTGGCCAAGATGGAGATGGCAGAGCGGAGAGAGGAGAGTCAGCGAGCAGGGGGAGCTCTGGCCTTCGACCAGGTACCTTCAACAGTAAGCCACAAAAAGATCCAGTATAATGCCTTCCGACAGTTGGGGGAGGCAGAGGAAGACATTGATGGCTTTCTGCAGGACTTTGAGCGGTAGTGTGCCCTTCATCAAGTGAAGCCGGAGGAACGGGTTCAGATTCTGACTAGCAAGTTAACAGGCTGGGCAGCGGACGCCTATCGCACGGTACCTGATGAGGACTGTATGGACTATGAACGGATCAAAGAAGTGATCTTGGCCCGGTATGCGCTGACACCAAAGGCCTATCGCCAAAAGTTCCACGGACTTATAAAACGCGTAACCGATACCCACACTGAATGGGCCTGTAAATTACGGCGGTCACTGCTACAATGGGTACAAGGGAGCAAAGCAACCACTAAGGAGGACGTCCTCCAGCTCTTCCTGTTAGAACGATTCTTTAATGGACTAAACCCCGAGACACAGGAATGGCTTCGGGACAGGCGGCCAACGACTCTTGAGGAAGCCGCTCGTCTGGCCGATGAAAATCATGATGCCAGGAGGCCGCAGTTCTCCGGATCAAAGGTGGTTACTAGGGGCCCGCCCATGGACCTGGAGGGCCCCAAACCACCGAAGATTGTAGGGGGATCAGCTAGAAACCCGGCCTACCACAGTCCCCCTGGGGTGCGATGCCACACCTGCCGTCAGCTGGGCCACCTGCAAAGACAATGCCCCAACCGGACTCAGAATACCCAGTGGCCAAAGGCGGTTACAGCTACCTTCAGCCAGGCTGCTGTACACTGCTACCAAGGCAAAGCTGACTCGGCATTGGGGGCTACGACTAACCAAGGGGTGGAAGAGATGGAGGAAGTGCTGCATGAAGTAGACCCCGTGCAGGCAGCCCGGGCAGATAATCGACAACAGCATCGACAGGTCGTGTGGGTTAATGGGAAACGTATGGAGGGACTAAGAGATTCCGGAGCAACTTTGACCCTTGTAAAGCCTCATCTCGTCCGGGACCAAGAGAAGATGGACCGGACAGTGGCAGTCCGTGTAGCAGGGGGAGCCATACATCGAGTACCCACTGCCAGGATTCACCTGAACTGGGGAGTCGGGGATGGCCTTGTTGAGGTCGGCTTGATGGAGGATTTGCCTGCAGACGTCTTGCTGGGAAATGACTTGGGGCCCATGTTGTCTGCATTCTCGGTGGCCCCTCTGGCTGAGACCTATCCTGTGACCACCCGGAGACAAGCTCGAGCTGCGGAGGCGTAATCACACTCAGAGGAGGCCCAGGTAAGACATCCTAGCCCTGCACGTATTCCCATAGCCAGACACATTTCTTGGGCCACCCCAGATGAATTTAAGAGGGAGCTACTTGAGGATCCTTCATTGGAGGGATATCGTGGGAAGGCACAGGAGGGGAGAGGGGTACTGGAAGGGGAACAGTTTGTATGGAAGCAGGGACTCCTCTACCGGATCACAGAGCAGCACCACACAGGGACGAGCCCCACTATAAAATGACAGCTGGTAGTTCCCAAGAAGTATAGGCAGGAGCTACTGCGCATCTCTCATGACATACTCTTGGCCGGGCACTTCGGCGTCAGTCGCACCAGGCATCGTCTGACACAAAACTTCTTTTGGCCGGGGGTAACCTATGATGTTCGTCAGTACTGCCAGACCTGTGACAGTTGTCAGCGCATTGGCAAGAGGGGGGATCGATGCAAGGCCAAATTACGCCCCCTCCCCATTGTGGAGGAACCATTTAGCCGAGTAGCAGTCGATTTGATAGGGCCGTTAGCCAAACCCAGTCCGTCCGGGAAAACGTATATATTGACAGTGGTAGATTATGCCACACGGTATCCAGAGGCGGTTACGTTACCTAACATACTGGCAGAGACGGTGGCGGCCGCCCTGCTCCAGGTTTTCTCACGGGTTGGATTTCCCCGGGAGATTATCTCGGACCAGGGTACCCAGTTTACAGCAGAGGTGACCAACCAACTATGGAAGCTGTGCGGCGTAAAGTCCATTAGAAGCGCCCCGTACCACCCGCAAACCAATGGGTTGTGTGAATGCTTTAAAGGGACATTAAAACAGCTCATTGGGACTTTTACCAGGACCTACAGGGACTGGGAGAAATTCTTGCCACACCTCCTGTTTGCCTATCGGGAGGTGCCCCAAGAATCCACGGGGTTCTCCCCGTTCGAGCTGGTATATGGGAGACGGGTAAGGGGACCCCTAGACTTAGTGCTGGAACACTGGGAAGGGGAGGGCCTCATAGAAGGGGTACCTATTGTACCCTATGTGCTGGAATTCCGGGACTGCCTACAGGAGCTGACTCAGGCTGGATATCCTTAAAGACAAAAAAGTCCAGGAAGGATGGGAAATCTTGAAAAATGAAATTCTCAAAGCACAATTGTTAACAATTCCGAAAATAGGGAAGAATAGGAAGCATTTAAGGAAACCAGGATGGGTGAGCACAGAACTTAAGCACATGCTAAAAAGGAAGAAAAAAATGTTTATAAAATGGAAAGAGGGAGGCATATCTAAAGAAGAATATAATGCTGTCTGCAGAACCTGCAGGGCACAAATCAGATTAGTAAAGCTGAAAATGAATTGAGGCTTGCAAGAGATGTCAAAAGCAATAATAAAGGATTTTGGGAATATGTCAAAAGTAAAAGAAAAGTCAAAGATGCTATAGGATTTTTACAGGATGAAAATGATGAAATGGTAAGACAGGATGTTGAGAAGGCTGAACTTTTAAATTCCTATTTTGCATCTGTTTTCTCTCAGAAAGGACATGTAACATCAACTGTTCTTCACTGTCCTATTAAGGGAATAGAAGAATCCATGATATCTATAAACAGAAAGATAGTGAGGAAACACTTAGCTAACCTAAATGAATTCAAGTCTCCAGGTCCAGATGAATTACACCCCAGAGTACTGAAGGAGATAGCAGAAGAAATTTTTGAACCCCTCTCCATAATCTTTGAAAATTCTTGGAGAACAGGAGAAGTGCCAGAAGACTGGAGAAGAGCAAATGTTGTTCCTATCTTCAAAAAGGGGAAGAAGGTGGACCCAGGCAATTATAGGCCGGTGAGTCTGACTTCTATACCAGGAAAGATCTTTGAACAAATTATTAAACAACATGTATGTCAGTACCTGGATAAGAATGTAGTGATTAAACAGAGTCAGCATGGGTTTGTAACTAATAAGTCATGTCAGACTAACTTAATTTCCTTCTATGACAGAATCACTGATTGGGTGGATCAAGGAAATGCTGTAGATATAGTATATTTTGACTTCAGCAAAGCATTTGACAAAGTCTCTCATACAATCCTTATTGAAAAAATGACTAAGTATGGAATGGACAAGGCAACTGTTAGGTGGATTCTTAACTGGCTTAGTGATCGGACCCAAAGAGTGGTCGTAAATGGCTGCACATCCAGTTGGAAGAATGTCTCAAATGGGGTACCACAGGGCTCTGTCCTGGGCCCTGTATTGTTCAACATCTTTATCAACGATTTAGATGAAGGAATTGAGGGTAACTGATTAATTTTGCTGATGACACAAAGCTAGGAGGGATAGCTAATACTAGAGAAGAGAGAGAGAGGATTCAAAAAGATATAAATAAACTGGAGAAGTGGGCAGCAACTAACAGAATGGTTTTTAACAGGGAGAAATGCAAAGTACTACATCTGGGCAATAAAAATGAAAAAAGCATATACAGAATGGGAGGAATAGGGGAAAGTGACAGCACATGTGAAAAAGACTTGGGTATACTAATAGATCACAGACTGAATATGAGTCAACAGTGTGATGCAGCAGCAAAAAAGGCAAATGCAATTCTAGGATGTATTAACAGAAGCATACAGTCTAGATCACGTGAAGTCATTATTTCCCTCTACTCCTCTTTGGTCAGACCTCATCTGGAATATTGTGTCCAGTTTTGGGCACCACATTTTAAAAAAGACATCAACAAACTGGAGCAAGTTCAGAAAAGAGCTACCAGAATGGTGACCGGTCTGCAAACCCTGTCTTATGAGTAAAGGTTGCAGGATTTGGGAATGTTTAGTTTGCAAAAGAGAAGACTGAGAGGAGACTTAATAGCTGTCTACAAATATCTAAAGGGCTGTCACATTGTAAAAGGATCAACTTTATTCTCATTTGCACAAGGAAAGACTAGAAGCAATGGGATGAAACTGAATGGGAGGAGACACAGATTAGATATTAGAAAAAACTTTTTGACAGTTAGAGTGATCAATGAGTGGAACAAGCTGCCACGAGAAGTGGTGAGTTCTCCTTCAATGGAAGTCTTCAAACACAGGCTGGACAGACATCTGACTGGAATGATTTAGCGAATCCTGCTTTGAGCAGGGGGTTGGACCAGATGGCCCAGGCGGTCCCTTCCAACTCTACGATTCTATGATTCTATATGTGAGAACATGCAGGCGACCCAGCGGCGCCAGCGCATATGGTATGATCGGAGGGCCAGAGAGCGCACCTTGGAAATAGGACGGAAGGTCCTGGTGTTAGAGCCCACTAAGCAGAATAAGTTTCAAGCTCCATGGCAGGGGCCCTACCAGGTAGTGGGGAAAATAGCCGACACAACCTATAATGTCGCCGATTGTGACGACACCAGGGTTATCCGCATGTTCCACGTGAATATGCTGAAGCCCTACCGGGAGCGCCCTGAAGAGGTAGTGGCCATCTGTGCACCTGAAGCAGAGGATTTAGCCGGACTTCCCTTGCCGGATGTCTTGGAAAGGACTCAGTCTAAAACATGGGACCAGGTACACTTGGGTGAAGACCTAGGCCCCCGGGAGAGACAGCAGGCGGAGGCGTTGTTGAGGCTGTGACAGAGGATGTTTTCAGAGAGACCGGGGTACACTCGCCTGGCACAACACAAGGTTGAGACCCAGGATCAGACCCCCCTGCGACAAAACCCCTTCCGCGTCCCTGAGTCTGTACGAGAGGGGATGCGACAAGAGATATAAGAGATGTTGCGTTTAGGGGTCATTGAAGAGTCAGATAGTCCCTGGGCATCCCCCGTAGTGTTAGTGCCCAAGAAGCATGGGACTACACGGTTTTGTGTAGACTATCGTAAGCTCAATGAGAAAACAGTGACGGATGCATACCCAATGCCGCGTGTAGATGAGTTGTTAGACCGGCTGGCGGGGGCAAAGTATTTGACCACCATCGATCTATGCAAAGGCTACTGGCAGATTCCCCTTAGTCCTGACGCTATTCCCAAGTCGGCATTTGTCACCCCGTTCGGCTTATTCCAGTTTCGAGTTATGCCATTCAGGATGAAGAATGCCTCGGCGACCTTCCAAAGGCTGGCTGACCGGCTTCTGGATGGTCTCCAGGACTATGCTTGTGCCTACCTGGACGACATCGCCATCTACAGTGCAACATGGGAAGAGCATCTAAATCACCTAGAAACAGTATTGGACAGGATCCACCAGGCCGGAATCACCCTGAACCCAAACAAGTGTCACGTGGGCAAAGCAGAGGTTCAGTATTTAGGGCATTGGTTGGGAAGTGGGAAACAGCGACCAGAACCAGCCAAGATTGAGGCCATAGCCAAATGGCCCATGCCACGCACTAAAACCCAGGTCATGGTGTTTTTAGGGACAGCGGGGTATTACAGGAAATTCGTTCCCAATTACAGCAGCGTAGCCAAGCCCCTCACTGATTTGACCAGTAAGAACCAACCCCGCCAGGTAACCTGGACCTCAGAGTGTGAGGAAGCTTTCCACCAACTAAAGGACGCCCTCACCAATACCCCTGTATTGGCCGCACCCGATCCAACTACACATTTCCTTGTTCATACAGATGCTTCTATGTTTGGATTGGGGGCAGTACTGAGCCAAGTCGGGCCGGACGGCCAAGAACACCCGGTAGCTTACCTGAGTCGGAAACTACTGCCCCGTGAAGTAAGCTATGCGGCCATCGAGAAGGAGTGCCTGGCGGTAGTATGGGCACTCAAGAAGTTGCAACCATATTTGTATGGACGACAGTTTTCCCTCCTAACGGACCATAATCCCCTAGTCTGGCTTAATCAGGTCTCTGGAGACAACGCCAGATTGCTGCGGTGGAGTTTAGCCCTACAACCTCTGGACTTCCCCATCCACTACAGACCCGGCAAACAAAATGGTAACGCCGATGGACTAAGTCTACAAACGGAACTTGTACCAACCCCATAAACTTCGGTCATCCCCAAACCGATCCATTGAGGATCAGACTGTGTATGCCGATCACGTCGCTGAAAAGGGGAGCCATGTTACGTGTTACAGAACCACTCAGCACCCAGAATATGTTGTGCAGTTAAATGTATATATAATAGGTTCCATGTGAGATGCATGTCCCTAATGTATCAGCCCACAGACTGCACCTCTGGGCAGAGGGGACATGATATTCTCCTTTTGTCCGCCCTCCCCCCACCTTTGTAATTCCCACAGTAAACATCCGCAGGCTCCGGCCACCTGTGGCTTTTGTAATGCATGTCTGGCCTGACGCTTGTCTATTGGCCAGCCCTCTGTATCTGTGTGATATATTCTGTGTCCTGTGAGTAAAGTGTTGTCAGACTGGAAATACATGGAGAAGCAGTGATCTTTTATATGCGCCCATGCACTCAGAGGAATTCCAGCCAGCGTCATTCATTCAGACTCCAGCCAACGCAGAGCGGACCTCCGAAAATACGGGGTGGTACTGAAAGAGGTACCCCAGCTTGGAAAACCCCGTTACAACATATTTCTCTGTTTTAAGGGCATGAAAATTAAAATTTGGAAAATTGCAAAATTTTCAAAATTTTTGCCAAATTTCAATTTTTTTCACAAATAAACGCAAGTTATATCAAATAAATTTTACCACTTTCATGAAGTACAATATGTCATGAGAAAACACTGTCAGAATCACCGCGATCCATGGAAGTGTTCCAGAATTATTACCTCATCATAAAGAGACAGTGGTCAGAATTGTAAAAATTGTCCTCGTCATTAACGTGCAAACCACCATTGGTGGTAAAGGGGTTAAACTAAGAACCTCATATCTCATATTCAGTAATATATATTTTTGTATAGCGACATTAGATCAACGTATGAATTTTTGGAGGTGCGGTCCATGCTCTTTTTTGGTATATAGCATGTCCTTCCCCCTTTCTTGGACCAGCACTTCTCCCATTTGGCACAGGTGATTTTAAATCAGCAGGAGATTGCAATGAAAGGGGGCTAGCTTATTTTTTGCTCTCATTTGAGAGCTTGAGGAAGGGGAGTTTCAATGCTCCTTTCATCCTTTCATTTGGTGTTGGTGCTGTGTGGTGGCCTTTGTTGCTGTGGTTTTGAGCTGATGGGGTGGTGCGGTCTGGAGTCATGGGGGCTTTGCCTTGCAGCATGGGTGCTGTGAGGCACCAGGTCATCCACCCTGCTGGTGCATGGTCACTGCGACGGTGATTAGAGCACAACGCTGCTCTTTTAAGGTGATAGGGACCCACTGAGAGGTTCGGTGTGAAATGGCAGTGGGCTTCATACAGTCTGATTAGAATGTTAAACCAAGAACCTCATGTTCAGTAATATATATTTTGCCTAGCGGCATTGGATCAACGTATGATTTTTTGAAGGTGCGGTCCATGCTCTTTTTTGGTGACCGTATTTTCTGTCTGAGTGCGATCCGACACTTGGACCAACGTTATTTTATGGGTCCATGAACATGTCCGATTTTTTCTTGGGGCACAGACTGTCCAAGGAAAAAAAATTGCAGCATGCTCGATTTGCATTCGATACTCGGATCTGACTCGACCATGCAAGTCAATGAGTCCTTGGATAAAAATCAGACTGCATTTGGTTGACACAGGAGTTCAGTCCAATTTTCATAAACTGGAATTGAGAAGATGGAGACTTTATTTTTCATCTTCAGGAAAGTCAGATCACACTATCATCAACACACTGTGATCAAACTCTAATCGGAGTGTGATAAGCATAATCAGCCCAAATATCTTGGATGAGAGTAAATACGGTGGTTTGACCCTAGCCTAAAGGGGGTTTTACACTAAGCGATATCGCTAGCAATATCGCTAAAACGTCACTGGTTTTGTGACGTTATAGCGATATTGCTAGCGATATCGCTATGTGTGATACTTACCAGCGACCGGCTCCCCCGCTGTCCATCGCTGATCGCGCGAGAATGTCCGGCTCCATTTCTCGTCGGGCGCTTCCTGCTGAGACTTCCTGCTGTGACGGCGAGCGACGCTGGAGGCGGGCGGGAGGACGTCAGGATCGCTGTGTGTGAATGGTAAGTATCGTGCGCTGCGTCGCTGCTGAATCGCTGTGAGGTCTTTCTGTATGAAAGCTCACTAGCGATCATTTAGCGATGCACCAGCGATCCTGACCGGGTCGGATCGCTGGTCGGATCGCTGGTGCATCGCTAAATGTAAAAGGGCCTTAAGTCTGACAAATCTACTGTAAGAGGTAGATTTCAATTTCTAGCAGTGCCAACATTTTTTACCATGGTATGGGTAGATTTTTCCTTATGGAAAACCACATACATTGCTAGTGCCACATTTTGGTTTAACATACATTTTGGACAAAATTATAACATTTAATTCCTTTACCAATATTTGTTTCCAGCCACATCTTTCCAACTTTGGAAAACTATGGAATCCACCACAAAGGCAAGGCAATGGTCACCTAATGGCCAAAAAGGCTTGTGTGATTTGTATGCAAATATAAAGAAAGTTAAAAAAGTTAAGTTAAAGAAAGCCAAGTCTCAAAATCCGGCAACAGTCCACAGTATAGTTGTGGGGAGTACGGTTGCCAAATTGGACTTGTCAAACAAGTTTGCAAAAAGTAAATTGTGAGGATAATGTTCTCAAATTTCTATTTTTGATTTTTAGAAAACTATTATATTCCCCCAAACTAAGAAAGTTAACACAGAATTCAACATTGTTTGTTAGATACACCCACAAAAAATAATTTACGCCAACAGCCAGCTGTATTGTTGTTGGTCCAGACGGTGTTAAACATAACTACTAAAACTGTTGGGAAGCGTTAAACTTTTTTTAAAGTTATCCTCCTTTGCAAAAAAAAAAAATGCCGCTTACATAACTTTAAAATAGTATGGTCCTAGGTAGGTATAAGCATGGAAGGTACTTTGCAGCAGCAGCCACCAGTATTGTTCTGGCATAACCAACAAATAAAGTTTCGCTCTGTAGCATGTAAACATGAAATATATGAAATTGAAACTGCATTACTGCACTACAGAATTGGAAAAATTGAGAATACTTTGCGCATAAATTGGCAAATTCATGTGTACCCAGCAGCCATGATAATGTGATTCTCTAAAGGGAAAGAAATCCCTTACTCCCAGTGAAACAAATAATACCAATATAAAGAAAGGGTCAGGTATGGACCTTATATATTAAGAGCTAGGCATGTGTTCCACAACATTTATAGCATGCTGATGCACAAAAAACTGTTATATGGTATTGTTCACATGATCACAATTTAATCAAAGACATTGCTGGTAGTTCCATACCTGGTCCTCTCTCAAGGGAAAGGAATCCCTTACTCCCAATGAAGCAAATTATACAATATAAAGAAAGGGTCTATACATATCAGTGCAAGGCCTGCAGGCACTGTATGTGTGTATATACATATCATTGCATACATCAAGAGGGTTCATTCCCTTCCTGATTGCTGCTGCTGCTACCTATAGGATATATTGGCCATATATACCTAGCCCCAGGTCTAATTGGCTTGGAAAATTTTTTGCCAGAGCTAGTAGAGCTTTTTTTTATTGCAAAGCAATCCAGAGCACTTTTTTCTCCATTTGCTTTTTGACACTGCACAATACAGCCAGATCCTCCTTTTCTTTGCACAGCATGAAAATCCTGAAATTTTAAAGGGGTCCCAAAAATCACTTTTTGAGTATGCAGAGAAATATTTAATTTTTATGTGGTATGGTTGAGTAGATTTTTTTTAATTGTCTTACACAATTTCTTGACACTATTTTGCTGACGCCCCCCCCCCCCAAAAAAAAGGACACATATTTTACAGTGCAGTATATCTGTGACATGCCTCATCCATCCGTCTGCTAAAAATTTTGGTCATTTTAGCCCTAAATTCATTTTTTTTTTTGCTGTCTGTCACTGTACTTATACACAGCACTATTTAGCCAAAAAAAGCAAAAAATACAGGTCACATATTTGTCAGTGTGGTATCTCCGTGCCAGCTCCTGTATGCGATTCTGGTTTTCCATTTTTGTCCTGTGTGTCACTGTAGTTATATACAGCACTATGTAGCATTTTTTTTAAAAAACAGGCCATATATTTTACAGTGTGGTATATCTGTGACACGCCTCATACATCCGTGTGCAAAAAATTTTGGCATTATAGGCCTAAATTCACTTTTTTTTGCAGCTTGTCACTCCAGTTATATCCAGCACTCTTTTGCATAAAAACAGAGGCCACATATTTTACAGTGTGGTATATCTGTGACACGCCTCATACATCCGTGTGATAAAAATTTGGTGGTTTTAGGCCGGTATTCCAGTGTTTTCCTATCTGTTACTCAACATATATACAGCGCTATGTTGCATTTTTTTTTTAAAAACAGGCCACATTTTACAGTGTGGTATATCTGTGACATGCCTCATACGTCCTTGTGATAAATATTTGTGGATTTTAGGCCGTTATTCCAGTGTTTTCATGTCTGTTACTCAAGTTATATACAGCACTATGCACTATGTTGCATTTTTGTAAAACACAGGCCACATTTTACAGTGTGCTATTTCTGTGAAAAGCCTCACACATACGTGTGATAAAAATTTGGGAATTTTAGGCAGTATTCCAGTGCTTTCCTGTCTGTTACTCAAGTTATATACAGCACTATGTTGCATTTTTTTTGAAACACAGACCACATATTTTTTAACAGTGGGGTATATCTGTGACACACCTCATACATCTATCTGCTAAAAATTGGTGCATTTTAGGCCTACATATTCTAGTGTTTTTGCAGTCTGTTACCGTACTTATTGACACCAATTTGATAACCAAAATCACATTTTTAACTACAGGCCAGATAGGTTAAAGTGTGGTTTTCCCGCACACGTATCACATACAATTTCTCTCTAAATTCAGCCATTTGTAGTGAACATGTAAAATATTCAAGTCCATTTAAAATGGCCAAGGCGAATGGCAAGGGACGGGGAAGTGGACATGATGGTGATGGTGCATGCAGAGGCCGAGGCTGAGGCTGTGGGCAAACTGAAATTGGGCCACAGAAAACACCCACATCTTCTCGCTGGACCTTAGTGTCCAAAATCCTAGGGGACCGCACGAAGACAACACTATTGAAACCATAGCACTGTGAAAAGGTTGTTAGTTGGATAGCGGATAATACTTCCAGTTACATGGCAACCACCACCAGCACCCTGTCTTACACACGGACAAGTCTGAGTAGCCGTGAATCTGGACTGCAAATTCCTCACCCTGATCCTCCTTCCTCCCACCATGCTGAGTGCCCTGAGACAACTGATCCCACACTCTGACACTCTGAAGAGCTGTTCACTTTTCTATTTATAGATTCGTGCCTCTCCCTCTCGCCTGGTCCATTTGAAGTGGGGCAAGATGAGATTCCATGTAGCAAAGCACAAATATTTGAGCAGCCACGGTCACAAGAGGTGGACGATTATGAGACACATTTTCTGGAAAGTCCGGAGGAGGACCATGGTGCGGAAGTGGAATATGAGGTGGTGGATGATATAGTAACTGACCCAACCTGGCAGGAGGACCTGCAGAGCGAGGGCAGCAGCACACAGGGGGAGGGAGTCGTAAGCACCCCTTCAGGCAGGAAGAAGCCATGTGGTGGTTGCAGACAGAAGGCAGGCAACCGTTCCCCGTAACACCAACATGATGGAAGTTGCCAGTACAACTGTTAGGTCTTCCCGAGTTTGGTTATTTTGTAAAGACTTTTTTACAAATATAAAATACAGCCTACATATTGAACAGTCTGGTATCGCTGTCAGACATCTGATGTATTTGTGGCCTACAACTTGTGGCAATTCAGGACTACGCTCCAATGTATTTGCTGTCTGTTACCCTAGTTTTCTACATTATTTTTGGGTAGAAATAGAGGTCACATATAGAACAGTGTGGTATCTCAGTAAAAAGAATTCTGTTTCAAGTTGCTATGGCTGCTTCTTGACTGTCTTAAATACTCCAACTGCTACCACCATCATCATCTTCAGCCTAGATGCAGTCACTACGCATATAGAAAGTCTGAGGAGCAGAGGGTGAACGCTTGGGCAGTGTTGTACTCTGTATTACGAAGGCTAAATCTTCTAGATAAAATCATGCCTGGAAGAGCAAGAGCACTTTGAAGAGCATGGGGACAGGACTTGCAACTACTGAAGCCAGGTGTTTCTGGGCAGGATTCTGACAAGGGCTCACCTACTAATACTGAACTGGTTGGACGATGACGTCAAAATGGAGCCCATGCATTTTCTATAACAGAAGGTAGAGATTTTGACATTTTGGCTGCATTTCAAGAGATGTCAATTGGAGAGCGTGGTGGTCGTAGATGTGACTACACCACCACCCGAGCTGCCGCCTCTCCACCACCCGAGCTGCCGCACCCCCGACCATCTGTCTCTTTCCCATTATCCTACAGAATGAAAGTCTGCAAGGACAAGGTCCTCTCCCCTCTGTAGCAGTCTGTCATTGTAATTTTGTTCACTGTAAACGGTATCTATTACTTTGTATGTAACCCCTTCTCATGTACAGCACCATGGAATTAATGGCGCTGTCATGTCCTCAATAAATGAACGGGATTCATATAGCTTCACAAGCAGCTAAACCGCTATACCGGGGTCCAATAAGGAGACTGTAGTTGAATCTGTGGTTTATTGAACATAGATATAGATGTGTATGGTTAAACACCGATGCTAACACAAGGGGAAACAAGGCGATGAGGTGCTTCCAATATGCAGGCTTGAAAGAAAAGGCCGACTGAAGGGAAGAAGGGGGCTGGCATGATCCCTTGCAAAGCTACCCAGAATACATTATGGATTGGAGGGAAAATACCGGAACGAAAATGAAACTAAGATAACACTGCAGTTATATCTTTTGGCCACTAGATGGAGCTAAGGGAACAATAAACATTAAACTGTATGGCAAACTGAGCATTCTAAACATACAGCAATGATTATATGTTATCAGAACAGGCAGTTACGAGTCATTGATTATGTCGGAGACAGAACACTCCTCGTCTGGCATTGAACGGATGCCACCATTACTATCCTCTGAAGACAACAATAGGACCAGCTCAGTCACTGGTCTGGAGAATGTCTTAGGTCCATCTCCTTTAGCCATCCTGAGTTCGACTTTGCGGACGTGGCCATCTTTACTCTGGAACATAGCAGTAACTAGTCCAAGTGGCCACTAGTTCCAATGGGCCTGGCAGTCTTTAACAAGGATGAGGTCACCAGTCCGAAGATTAGGCCTGGTAGATTGCCACTTTGTCCGTGGCTGCAAGGTAGACAAATATTGTTTGCGCCACCTGTCCCAGAATGTATTGGCAAGACTTTGTACCTGCCTCCATTGGCGCTTGTAGAGGTCCTTAGCGTTGAATCCTCCTGGAGGGGCACTGGATAGTCCTGTGTTCTGGGTTAGAAGTGTAGCTGGAGTCTTTGTATGAAATGTAGACACCTGAGGGTGGATTTTAGAACCTGAGTCCTCTCTCACAAGTTCAAAGGTGTCTGGACAACGTTCCACAGGGTATAATAGTTTGGGTCCTGAGAACCATGTTGTGCTCTCTAGTCGACTTGCATCAACTGCTCTAGTTGCATGATCTGCAGGGTTTTGATCCGTGGGGATGTAATGCCACTGTTTTGGATGGTGGATGTATCCCAGGACTAGTTTGATGTCTGAGTAGAACTTGGCTTGTGTCAGGTCGATATCCATCTCGGATGTGATGAACTCTGCTAACTCGACTGTTAAGACTGCAGCAGAAAGTTCTAACCTTGGTATGGTGTGCTCTGGTTGTGGAGCAAGTTTGGCTTTCCCCATGACGAATCCAACATGGCTCTGACATTTGGAGTCCACCGTTTTGAGATAGGCAACAGCAGCAATTGCTTTGACAGAAGCATCTGCAAATACATACAGTCTTTGGCTCTGTATCTCTGTAGACGCTATATGGGTGTATGGCCTTGGCACATTTAGGTTGGAGAGAGCTGCTAAAGAGTTCTTCCATGCTTCCCACTGGATTCTTTTGTCAGGTGGCAGAGGTGCATCCCAGTCAGATGTCTCCTTAGTTAAGTCTCTTAGTATGGCTTTGCCTTGTATAGTAACAGGAGCTGCAAAACCTAAGGGATCGTACAGGCTGTTGATGGTAGACAGGACACCTCTGCGTGTGAAAGGCTTTTCTTCCTGGCTGACCTGAAAGGTAAAAGTGTCTGACTGTAAATTCCAGAGAAGCCCGAGGCTGCGTTGCACTGGTGTGGGGTCTGACCCCAGGTCCAGGTCCCTGAGACTGTTACACAAGTCTTGTGAAGGGAATGCTTTCATGAGTTCTTGGCTGTTTGAGGCTATTTTGTGAAGCCTAAGATTAGAGCAAGCAAGCATCTCCTGTGCTCTCTTGAGAAGACTGATGGCAGTCTCATTTGACGGCATGGCTTTCAGACAGTCATCAACATAAAAGTCTTTCTCTATGAATTGTCTGACATCTGACCCATATTCTGCTTCTCCTTCTAGAGCTGACCTTTTGAGTCCATAGATGGCGACTGCAGAAGGGCTATTGCTAAAGATGTGCACTCTCATGCGGTACTCTGTGACTTCTTTAGTAGGATCATTGTCTCTGTACCAGAAGAATCTTAGGAAGTTCCTGTCGCTCTATCTCCCAAGGAAACAATGGAACATTTGCTGAATGTCAGCGATGAAGGCAATGGAATCCTTACGGAAACGCATAAGTACTCCCAGTAGTTTGTTATTGAGATCTGGTCCTGTCAGTAGAACATCATTCAGGGAGACATCATCAAACTTAGCACTAGAGTCGAACACCACTCTAATCAGGCCTGGTTTCTTAGGGTGGTATACGCCAAACATGGGTAGGAACCAGCATTCTTCAGAGTCTTTGAGAGTGGGAGCTAGTTCTGCATGGCAATTCTCAAATATCTTAGACATGAAAGAAAAGAAGTGATCTCTCATCTCTGGCTTCCTTTGCAGATTGAGTTTGAGAGACGAGAAATGTTTGAATGCCTGATCTCTGTTGTTTGGTAGACGTGGTCTGTGGGTTCTGAAGGGAAGAGGTGCGACCCAGCTGTTGGTCTCATCTTTTACGAGCCCTTTGTCCATTGCCTCTAATAACAACTTATCCTCTACTGACATTGCTACTTGGTTGTCTTGCTTAGTTCTCTGGAAGACTGTGCACCCCAGCTGATCCTCATATCTTCCTGACACAATACTGCTGTCATGGGCAAAGTCTATTAGGTGATTGGGTAGTTGGGTGCTGTGTGGTAGTTCCTTGACATGGAACTCGTTGTTGCAAGGTTGAAACAGAGATGGGCGTCCTTTCTCCAGTGCATTTGTTAGCATGCTTGTCACAGAAGATGGGGCGTGCATGTGTCACAAGCATACGTTTCCTATTATGACCCATCCTAGGTCTAGCTTTTGGGCATAGGGAGCATTGTTGAGTCCATTGATATGACTTCTCACTTTATGAACCTGCAGAATATCTCTTCCTAATAGCAGTATTATCTGTGCCTGAGGGTCGAGTTCCGGTATGAGGTGTGCTATGCGTTTTAAGTGAGCATGATGGATTGCCACATCTGGTGTAGGGATTTCAGACCTGTTGTCTGGGATCTGATTACACTCGATGATTGTAGGTAGTGGTAGGCAGAATTGTCCGTCTAATGACTCAATTTGGTAGTCAGTGGCTTTCCTGCCCGCTGTTGTCACAGTACCTGCACATGTCTTTAATGAGTAAGGAGTGCTTGGTCCTTTAATGTTGAATAGGTCAAAGAATGTTGATCTGGCCAGGGATCGATTACTTTGATCATTCAAGATAGCATACAGTCTCACAGCTTTGTCTCTATGGCCCTTTGGGTACTCTCTGACGAGGCATATTTTTGAACAAGACCTACTGTCTATTGTCCCTTTACAGACTTCAGTACATTGCGAAGTAATCTCTGGCATAGCTGCATCAGTGCTCCTTTCCTCCCCGCCATGCTCACTGTCAGCTGGTGTATTTTGCGCTCTCCATGGAGCTGGGCCAGGGTGTTGGGCAGTGTTATGATCTGTGGTACCACATTCTGTGCATTTTACACTGACCTTACAATCCTTGGCGAGATGGGTGGTGGATGAGCAGCACTTATAGCAGATACCTTTCTCTTTCAGGAAGCTTCTGCGATCTGGCATAGATTTTCCTCTGAAGGCTCTGCATTTCAGGAGAGGATGAGGCTTCTGATGAAGCGGTCACTGCTTGCCAGGTTCTTGTACCTTTGTCTCTGATTGAGAGCAGCCAGCAGACCTGTAATTGGAATTGGAGAAGAAACATTAGTCTTGTGCAATGCCACAGATGTTCTGCGTGGGTTTGCAGCTGGTGGTGGTGCGGCATATGATGTTGTAAAGTCAAAGCTGGGATCATTTCTGATTGCCACTTGTTCATGTATAAAGTCTTCAAAAACGGAGAAGGGAAGGAATGAAACACTGTGTTTGTATTTGTATGTGGAGCCACCTCTCCTGTAGATTGTAGGGCAACTTTTGGACTATAGGGTTAACACCTTTGGCTGTGTCGAGGTATGCAAGTCCCGGTAGGTCTCCTTCACATTTGGCAACTAGGACGTCTTGTAGCAAGTCACCTAGCTCTCTAAGTTTTGGGAGACCTTTGTTAGATATTTTAGGAAAGTCATCGATTCTTTTGAACAAGGCTCTCTCTATTACCTCAGCAGAGCCATAACACTCATCTAGCCTCTTCCAGATCTCTTTAAGGCCTATTTGAGGGTGGTTTATATTAATGTCTCTGATCCTTACTGTGTGTTTGACTGACTTCTCTCCCAGGTATTTGACTAAGAGGTCTATCTCCTCTCTGTTTTTTAGCCCCAAGTCTCTAGTAACATTTTGGAAGGAAGCTTTCCAAGCTCTGTAACCTTCAGCGTGGTCAGTGAATTTCATGAGTCCCTTGGCAACTAGATCACGTCGTGTGAAGATCCTAGCAAGTTTTGATGTGAACCGGTTGTCAGCAGAGTATGCTGGTGATGTGTCGCCCTGATAGTAATGTGAGGTGCGTTCATATCTGTTAGTATCCTCAGGGTGGCGCCAGCCGGTGTCTTATTGCTTCGGTCTGACATGCGGTGTGTCAGCAAGGTGATTCACGTTGGTTACCTGGTGAGGGGCAAGGAAGATAGGAGAGTTGCTTTGCTTCACGTTTTCCTGGAGCTGAGCCTCATGATGACTCTCACTCGTTTCACTGGATGTGTCGTGATCTTGGTTATAGTTTGGATCAGGAAGTTCATTAACATATTGAGATGTGCGTTGTGGTGAATCTTGCAGCGGCAACTTCAGACTTGACGCACTGCTGCGACTATGCAGCTCTGGGTTGTGTGCGGCTTCCAGTGCTTCTACCTCTGCGAGTGCTGCAGCCGCCTTTTTTGCAGCTAGGCTCTCTAAGGCAGCATCCACTCGTGCCTTCTCTAACTGCATCTTTCTCTCTTGCTCATCTCTCTCTAAGTGTGACCTTCTCTCTTGGTCTTCTATGCGTGCTTTCTCTAACTGCATCCTTCTCTCTTAGTCATCTTTCTCTATGCATGACCTTCTCTCTTGGTCATCTAGGCATGCTTTCACTAATTTAAGTTCCATCTCTTCTGCGACAAAGCTTGCTCGCATTTTGGCCGCTTCCGCTTTTGCGTGGGCAATGGCGACCGCGCTGCTGATGGATACAGTCTTTGAGGAGATGGATGTAGCAGATTTTGTCCTGTGTGATTTGTGGGACATGGTGTCTTGGGGGAAACGCTTGGCTGTGCAGAGATTGCTGTAGCTGTACTTTAATAGTCTCTGTGTAGCCGGTGAATTGAATCTCACTAGATGTATTTCTGCAGCATCACTAGTTCCTACAAGCTGGATGAAGTGGTGTCTTTTCCCTGAATTGTACTAGCTGGATAGCGCTGTGTAACTGGCCTCTGCAGGATGGAAGGTTCTTCTCTCTATATTCCCACTAGCTGGAGAGCCGGTGTTTTACTGTCATGTCCTCTCTAAATTAACGGGATTTATATAGCTTAACAAGCAGCTAAACCGCTATACCGGGGTCCAATAAGGAGACTGTAGTTGAATCTGTGGTTTATTGAACGTAGATATAGATGTGTATGGTAAAACACCGATGCTAACACAAGGGGAAACAATGCGATGAGGTGCTTCCAATATGCAGGCTTGAAAGAAAAGGTCGACTGATGGGAAGAAGGGGGCTGGCATAGACCATGATCCCTTGCAAAGTTACCCAGAATACATTATGGATTGGAGGGAAAATACAGGAACGAAAATGAAACTAAGATAACACTGCAGTTATATCTTTTGGCCACTAGATGGAGCTAAGGGAACAATAAACATTAAACTGTATGGCAAACTGAGCATTCTAAACATACAGCAATGATTATATGTTATCAGAACAGGCAGTTACGAGTCATTGATTATGTCGGAGACAGAACAGGCGCTATAAAAATAAATAATAATAAAAATACTATATTAGTGTTTCCACTAGACAATCCATCCAACATGTTATTGAAGCCAAATCTTGTTTTTCTGACAACTCTGTTCAGCTGTGCACAAACTATGTCAAATTGGTAGCTAGACCCTAGTGGGTGTTGGCATAGTGTCATGTTGACTACAGTCCCCAGATGTTATCTAGATCCCTAATCTCACCTCTACTGAATACCAACAACCTCTACTGCAAAGGACTGTTCCCGTTGTCTCCCGCCACTTAAAGTGGTACTGCCATTTAGCGAGGTGCCGTGTGCCAAGTGACAGCCAGAGAGCGAGGCACCGTGTGCTCCTTGACCGTGAGTACAGCGCACATGCGCAGTAGAGAGAGTCAGTTCATGCCACATGCTCATCGTGGATAACCAATAATTATAAGGCACAGAGGAACGACAGAGGATGTTGGTAGCAAGGTACTCCCTCTGCATTTTCCCAAACTTTGCACTCCTTACAAGTGAGAGTCCCCCATGCCTCAGGGCCAGAGCGGTGGGAGGGTCTGAGAAAACTCTCCTCAAACTTTGCCAATGTTCCACTGCCTTTGCTGGCTTGGAGCTGTGTCTCTCTCACCTGTACTCCTTGCTTGGCCAACAACTGTGAACTCTGCTGCCATCATTTTCATATGGGAATTTTAATAATGCTGCAAGAAAGGCCCTCTGGTCCTCCAACATTTTAGTACACCTGTCTGCCTCTGGAATAAGAGATAGAAAGTTCTCCTTGTAGCGTGGGTCTAGAAGTGTCACCAATCAGTATTGCCCGTCACCCGAAAGAACGCGAGGGTGACGGGAAAGGCAGCGTAACATAAACTCAGCAATGCGTACAAGACTGCTAACAGTCAATACTTCTGTGTCCTCCCCAAGAGGATGACTGACCATGCTCTCCTCCTCCTCGTCCTCAGGCCTCCACAACTTTCAACTAACCTCAGTAATATCATTGTAAAAACATCATTGTAAATACATTCTTGTAAATACACCCCTGTAGTTTTTATCTCCCCCACCTCATTGTAGATTATTAGTTGTCATGAGCAGGATTTTTTTGGTGGGTTTAATTATTGTTATCATTGTTACTTAGTGTAGATTGTAAGCTGTCACCAGGAGGTTTGTTTTATTTTGGTTTAAATATTGTATTATTGTTATCGTTGTTACTTAGGACTGTTTTGTTTGAAACTATTAAACTGTAAATATGTTTCCGCTCTATAGTAACCATCAATCTTCAAATTAGAACACACTTAAGCAGGATGGAGACGTTAATTATGGAGTCATTGATGCTCACCCTCTTGGTGGATTCTTCAAAGTTTTGGAGGATGGTACATATGTCTGACATTCATGTCCACTCCTGAGATCTTATGTGTGAAGTCAGAACTGAATACCAACAACCTTGTTGATGATGGTAGACTTACCAACTTCCCTCTTCTTCTCACAAATCCTTTCCAACATCTGCAGTGTAGAGCTCCAATGCCTGGGGGCATCAAACACCAGTCGGTGAGCCAGAAGCTGCAAGCACTGCTGAATCACGGCGAAGGCGGATGAAGCTGTAGCTGACTTTCTAAAATGGGTATGCAGTGTTGTACTTTTCCTAGCAGATCTGCCAGCTCCGTGTCACTTTTCAGAAAACGTTGACCAATTAGTTTAAGTGCATGAGCCAGGCATGGCACGTGTGTGAGCTTGCCTCGCCACAGAGCAGCCACCAGATTCCAGCCATTGTCACACACAACCATTCCTGGCTGTGGGTTCAGGGGTCTCAGCCACCGAACTACCTGCTCTTTTAGAGCTGTCCACAACTCTTCAGCATTGTGCAGTTTGTCACCTAAGCATATAAGCTTCAGCACAGCCTGTTCCCACTTTGATGAGGTAGTGCTGCAGTGCTTCCAGCTTGTGAATGATGTGCTACTTTTGTAGCTGGAGGCTAAAGAGGAGGCGAAGGAGAAGGAGGAGGTGCAGGAGCTGTAGCCTATAGGGGCAACCCAGATTAATGTAGGGCCTGCAATACTCGGGGTTTGGGAGGATGTGCACCATACCAATGTCGGAGTGGGTCCCGGCTTCCACTATGTTAACCCACAGTGCCCTCAGTAAGATGTACCGTCACTGACCACAAGCAGTTGTCCACGTGTTTGTGGTTAGGTGGACTTTCCAAGTAACAGCACTGTGGAGGGCCCAAGTAATGTTGTGGGACACGTGCCTGTGTAATGCCGGGACAGCACACCGGGACACATATTCCTGCATGTTCGTGACCTCGGGTTGATCCTCGACTCGGCCCTCTCTTTCAAGCTACATATCCAAGCCCTTGCCACCTCTTGCCCATTACAACTCAAAAACATTTCCTGGATCCATACATTCGAAGAAAATTCAAAAATATTTGTGCACACCCTCATGATCTCCCGCCTTGACTATTGCAACATTATACTCTCTAGCCTCCCCTCTAGCACTGTTGCACCACTCAAATCTATCCAAAACTCTGCTGCCAGAGAAATCCAACTGTCCCTCCATTATTCCCTAGCCTCTCCTCTATGCCATGCCCTTCACTGCCTTCCTATTGCCAATAGGCTACAGTTCATAAGCCTAAATATGACATACAAAACCTTCCACAACCTGTCTCCTCCATACATCTGTGACATGCAACATTTCGAGTGCAAACAGGTGAGAAATTTGTGAATTTAGCAGTGTGGCCTGTGGGGCGTTGGCTGCGTCTTTCCGCTTACCATCCAATAACTGGGGTATGGATAACTGAAGGCCGCGCTGGGACAAGGACGTGGACGTGCTTGATGTTGGTGTTATTTGACTGTGGTCAACGGCAGGTGCAGGGCAGGAGGCATTTTCGCATGCTCCAAGGACAGGGGATTGGCTTGCACGCACAACAGCGGAAGAAGCAGTGGTATCACCCGCAGACATTGTTCATGGAGCCTGGTGTTCAACCAACAAAGTCGGTAGGTTTGCTGCCTTGTGCCTGATCATGCTGGTGGTGGTAAGGCTGGTAGTTTTACTACCTCTGCTGATGCGGCCATGTCCGGTGGTGCAAATAGCCTTTTTGGGGTTATCGGCAGAGTCTTTAAAAAGCAACAACACTGGTAGGAGGACATTCATTGTCTTCCTCTCCCACACCACCTCCTCACCTTGACACCTGTCTTTTGGTGTTACCCAAGGCTCTGTTCTACAACCTCTACTCTTCACCATCTACACTTCGGCCTGGGACAGCTGATGTAATGGCATGGTTTGCAATATCATCACTACATCGATGACATGCAGATCTACCTATCTGTACCTGACATCACCTCCTTACTGACCAAAATCACACGTCTTCCCGCTATATCAGCCTTCTTTTCTGATCGCTTTCAAAAAGTGGACATGGATAAATCAGAATACATGATCTTTCAAGCATGTCATTTTCTCCAAACTAGTTTCACTTTCCATAGATCACTGTTCAGGGTGTGTCTGGGGGAGGAGCAGCTCTCTGCTCTCTGCACTGAGGCTGCTAGAGGGGGAGGATTTGTTACTGTGTGACGAGGGCTTGTTCATGTGGAGGGGAGGGCCTGTTGCTATGGAGGGTGGGGTTGTTGCTATAGAGGGTAGGTTTTTAGTAGAGTAGGAGGAATCGACCAGTTCTCATTTCAATGCCAGAACACACCCCACCTTGGACGTTTTTCAGAAGCAAGAGAGTGATATCTTGGAAACCGTGCAGACTGGCCACAGAAGGTAAATTACTTATTGTCAGCATTCTGCAGCCCAGATATGCACTGAGATTATGTGAAAAGCCTGGACAACCCCTTTAAATGTTACAATGACATTTCCCAGAGAATGCATTTGTATTGGTTGAAAGCAATGTTAAAGTAGAAAAACGCTTCAAAAACACTGAGTCTGAACATAGCCCAAGTGGTGGAGGAATATTTTGGTTTGGGGTTAATTATTTTGCCTTTTATACAAGTCATTAACCTGGAAAGGATGTACAGTACCTTAACATATTTCCCAGCAAAATTCGTTTTGGTATGTTTTTTGTGCACTGGTAAAAATGGCATGAAACTCTGACAACATTGTTTAAAGCTGTGAACTAGGAGTCAGAAATGCTTCCAGGGGTGAACCCCGTGATGTCCCCGTGTCATTTGAGTAGTGTTTCCATCATTTTCAGATGTTTTTAGACCTTAAAAACACCCCCGGGGGATCGCGGTAAAAAAGCTCGGGTCTCCCATAGACTTATATTGGGCTCGTTATTCTGTCCGTTTACCCAAGTATTCCAATTTGCTCGACCTGAGCAATGAGCACCCGAGCATTTTAGTGCTCGCTCATCACTAGTCAAAACATGTTTAGCTTAGGTGGGGCTTGCTGTAAGTTAAGTTGCAGGATTTTCCTGTATTGAGTCAGTTGGGTTAGGGAGCTGGAGGAGCTCAGTTGGGGCCAGAGAGCCCCTCACCATCCAGGGTGCTAATGCCCTGGGGACAACACAGTGGCCAACACAGTGGCCCCGTATGGTTTGAAGCTTAAGCTGAGCCATCCAGGGCCAGTATGAAGAAGACTGCAGCAGTGACAGCAATGTCAGTGCAAGGAGAGCCGATGCTCTAATTGTGGACACAGCAGAAAGGACTGGCAGGTCAGATGTGGCAGATCGCAGCCTGGGTGCATTCTCTCACAGCCGAGGCAAGACGGCTAAGGAAACTACCAGTGAAAGTGAGTCTGGACAGGGAGGACGCTGAGAGGCTGTGTGTCACGGTCCGACCCGGGTACGTACTGTGCGACAGTGAGAGAAGCACAGTGAAAGTGGAACATATATACTGCTTGTAACGTGATGTTAATGCTGTAACAGAACTGGATGTGCTATGTCCTGAAGTCAGTAAAGTTGTTAAAGTTGGTATGGACAGTGTCTCAATACTTGCAAATCTGCCTGGAGAGGGTCTCCTGCAGCAGAGGGAAGATCCTCAAGGAGCTGGACCTGGAGACACAGGTAAGCTGATTAATGGACATTATTTTCATGTAAGAGGAGGTCAGGGCAGAGAGATGAATAAGTGTGTGGCCATGACTACAGTCCTGGCCCTCCCTTACACATACACTGCAGCACTATTACCTAAAAACACTATGCCTTACTATACTATACATTCCTAGAACCGCATGACAAAGTTCACACTTCATATATCACATTACATATAGCAAAGTGCATGACACTAATCACACTGAGCAATTATTGTCTTCAGAGACAGGAACAGGACAGTGTCTGTCACACCCTTACAAAGTGACCACTGCCACGTACTGCAGAGCAGCTCCTATTATTTTGATTTGTGGTTGCTGTCCTACTCTGCAGCGGCTGCTACACATGTTATGATGTTGCAGATGTGTAGTGGTGCTGGATCTAATTACAAATGGTTAGTAGAGCTGCAGCATGTCAAACCCCTGACAATCTGATATTGATGATTTATCCTTAGGCCACGGTCACACGTTCAGCATTTTACCTCAGAATTTGTAAGCTAAAATCACCACTTCTGGATTTATCACCCACTCCTGGTTTTGTCCTTCTTTGGTCCAATTTGAATAAGTCTGTAAAAAAAAAAGGAAAAAAATAAGCACACTTTTCATAATTAATCTGGGATTTTTTTGTGGATGGAAAAATAAATGGAAGTGTGAATTCAGCCAAACAAATTCCATTGAGGGAATGATCCCACGATGGCGTAATGGTTAGTTTTTGTCCCTGTATATTTTCACTGTCAAAAACATGGTGTCTTACATTTTCAGCAGAGCGGGTGGGATTTATAGAAATCTCCTGCTTATTTTTATTTAGCGTAAACTGACCTGCGGTGCGGGTTTCAAATCCACAGCATGCCAATTTCTCTTACAGGTACACGGAGTCTTATGTGTGGATTTTTTATGTAGACTTGCATTAGATGTGGAAAATCCACAGGTAGAAAGCACACTTGTCTTTAGCGCTTTTCCATGGTGGAAACGCAAGTAATCTGCACTAGATCAATAAAGTTTTGGCAAAGCCAAAATCAAAGCAGCTTTATCGAAAGCATAACCCACCAACAAGAGACAAAAAATGCAGCGTCAAAAACGCAATAAAAACGCATGTGAAAAAACCACAAGTAAATTAATCTATCAAACTCACCGCAAAAGCTCATCTTGGTAACGTAGCCTAAAACTAATGGAATACTTGTTTCTGTGCTTATGGGTGGAATAGCATCGCAGACTGCGCTATCCTGGCTGATAAATTCAATGAAAAGCCACCAAAACTGAGGTTTAATAGAAGTCAACGGATAGCCCGGCCGATCTGAAGATAATCAACGATTTTCTCTACTTTTTTCTTTTTGCAAAATGTGGGAATTCAGCAACATAACAATGATTGGCAGTGGAAATATCTTCTCTCTCTAGTACAAGTGTCATTTACAGTTCTGCACTCCATAACAGTAACTGATAAAATAGTCATCAGTCAGAGGAGTGACTCACAACAAAGAACTAAAGATCAGAGCCAGTAATTGCTCAATGGAAAATGCAGATTAACCCCTAAATGACCAGACCGGTTTGATACTTAAACCGTTCATGACTTCAGCTTTTTTCGGTTTTGCGTTTTCGTTTTTTGCTACCCTTCTTATCAGAGCCATTAGTTTTTTTTTTATTTTCCATCAACATGGCCATGTGAGGGCTTGCTTTTTGCAGGATGAAGTTGTACTTTTGAATTACACTATTGGTTTTACCATGTCATGTACTAGAAAATATGAAAAAAGTCAAAGTGCGGTGAAATTGCAAAAAAAAGTACAATCCCACACTTGTTTTTTGTTTGGCTTTTTTACTAGGTTCGCTAAATGTATGAGTTCATAGACACCAAACATGTCCAGGTTCTTCTTTATCTAAGTGGTGAAAAAAAATTCCAAACTTTGCTACAATAAAAAAATTGGACCATTTTCCGATACCCGTAGCGTCTCCATTTTTCGTGATCTCGGGTTGGGTGAGGGCTTATTTGTGTGCCGAGCTGATGTTTTTCATGATACCATTTTGGTGCAGATACGGTCTTTTGATCGCAAGTTATTTCATTTGAAAAAAACGTAGTTCTGGCGTTTTAACTTTTTTCTCTTTACGCCGTATAGCGATCAGGTTAATCCTTTTTTTACTGATAGATCGGGCGATTCTGAATGTGGCGAAACCAAATATGTGTATGTTTTATTTTTTATTGTTTTGTTTTTAATGGGGCAAAATAGGGTGATTTGAACTTTTATTTTTTTTATATTTTTAAAAACATTTTACTTTTACTTTTTGCATGCTTCAACAGTCCCCATGGGAGACTAGAAGCTGCCACAACCCAACTGGCTCTGCTACATAGAGGCGTTGATCAGATCGCCTCTATATAGCAGAATTACTCAGTTGCTATGAGCGCCTACCACCGGGTGGCACTCACAGCAAGCTGGCACTGACAACCATAGAGATAAAACATAAAACATTAAAAAAGCAAAATTGAAGCTATGTCTAAAATTATTTAATTTTTATTGGAATTCAATTAAAAAATCCATTGTTAAAAAACAATAATTCAAGTTAAAATGAGGGGGACGCAATGTACAAATAAAGAAATAAGGAGCTGCACCAAGACAGTAAAGTGCCAAAAAAATACAAAATTGCGCCAGGTATAATGCAAGGTATACAAATGAATGTCATGTAAAATATATAAGTAGGTAAAGGGCATAAAGGTATATCAGGGGTTAAAAAACCTCCTATCAAAAATTATGATAGACCCACAATTAGTGAGTAAAAGGAATCCAAAAGCACAGAGGTATCAACCCTTAGTGTGCATTGATTGAATCAGTATATGTGCAAATCACGCAAAACATTACACATTGAATACTTGCATCTTGCAATGGGATAAGAAGTGGAATGTGAAAGTAATAGTATAAAGTAAGCATAGAAATTAAAGACATGGCCACATTACCTAAAAGGGGCAGGCAGGGAGCCGCGGCGCGTGTTTCGCATGCGGCTTTCTCGAGGGGCGCTGGTAGAGGTGTGATAGTCATCATGCTCATATATATGGGGGAGTATTAGCGGCGGCTGTGCTGCGGCATTTCCCACCTGACATCATCGGGGACCAGCATCATGCTAAGCCCCGCCTCCTCCCAGCCAGACGCGTCAGAGCAGGGAGGCGGCGCCAACCGCATGGAGACGCGTCGCCCCAGCAACGCTCGTGCGAAATGCCAGACGGAGCACACACCGCTGCACGACATGAAGGCCATGGACATGGTATGAAAGGATGAAAACAAAAGAGGAAGGAAGAAAAAGGGGGAAAGAAAAAAGGGGAGAAAAGGAAGGCAAAGGGAAGTGAATGTGAACAGAAAAACAGACTTGTTAAAGTAATAATAATAGTGAATAAAATGTGTAAAAAACAGAATGTGAAAAACAAAATGTAAGATGCAACAAGGGCATAAGCACTTAAAGGAATAGAGGGCTAAATGTAGAAAATATTTCGATCATAATTAGATAATTATTTAAAGTGCAATGAGTGCATACAACGGCAAAATGTATTGTTAGGATTGCAGATCACACTAAATGTAAAATATTAGAGAGTGTGATCGCAACCCGGGGTCCACCATGCAGAGATGCAAAACTGCTGTTTAGTAATGGCGGAGTAGTAAGTGGACACGGGCGGATTAACCACTGACTGGTGTGCACGGGGGGCAAACTCTGTTACTCCACAGAGCGGCTGAAAGAAAACACCAGAGCCTGTTAACACCACAGGACTTGGCAGAAGGAGCGCATAGCGTAAGGTCACAGAACTCGGCCTTTAGACCACAGGACTGGAGTCCCTCTGGACTGCTAGCGCTCAGCATCGCAACTGCGGTGACAGCAAGAGTCACTAATAGCTAACACGTGCAAGCATGCACAGTGCTGCTGTCACTTGCCACGGTTCGATAGTGCCCAGCAGTGGGCGGCACCGTCGGACGCTAGTGTGCGAGTGTTAGGAGCACGGTGGCGGAAGCATATCCACCTGTTGGAGCTGACTTAAATACCCTAACTCATGCGTATCAAAGGAGGGGGTAATTTAATGAGTCATTCACCAGATTCATGCATCCATGATCACACATACCAACAACATTATGAGTCTATACTAGCGCATGGCCATGCGGCCATGCGACTCTTTTATAGCAGCGTCCTTCCAGGACCTTCCTAGAGGTCCAATGGGAGCAGCAATAAGACCTGAGCATGTGACCTCAGACCTCCAATGAGAGGACCTCCCATGGGCATGCTCAGTAGACCTAAAGAAGGACTTAGTCCCAGGAGCTGCTCGCTGCTGGCTATTGCAGGTTACTATAGCTGAACCCTGATTAGCAGCAGTAACCAAGCCAAGAGCAGCAGACTGAGCAAGACATCAAGAATGAAGTCTTTGCTCAGCAGGCCACACTGCGGCCGGAGAGGAATGGGAGACCGCAGACGGCAAGGCTCAGGATTCCTGTTGTGCAGAGACAGGAACCCGACGCTTTACATGTATATTAATAAATATTCCATGCCATATTGGAGCACCTGCCAGGGCAGTGGGGGTACTGTGCCCCTTCTTAAAGGGGCAGTGTCACAGTGGTGGTGGTCCTGGGAGTCCAATAAAGGGATGTATTTACAAGGGAATGAAAAATAAAGAGTTTTTATAATGAGTTTGAGACGCCACCCATGGTATCTGATCAATAGTGACCACCGCTGCAGTGCAGATCCACTGGGACTGATGATGATGCAGCAGAGTTGGTAAAGCTCCCCACAGGTAGAGCTTTGTCCCAGGGCAGGTGAGAGATGGTGATGTAGTGGGAAGCAAAAGATGTAGCAGTACTGAGTAGGTGATGCAGAAAGAAGGCAGAAGACACAGCTGAATGCAGTTCCAAAGCTTTACTCACAGTTCTGTCTGCAGTACAGATGCCCACTTGGTGCCTCGTCCTCCAGGTGAGGGATACAGCCAACCTCCAGGCAGAAAGAGAACACCTTTCCAGAACTCCCTGTCAGTATTTGCCTTCTCTGGCCATCTCAGAGTGCTGATTTCCACTCTTCTACCCAGCACCTCACAGTCAGTGTCCCAGGCCAACAGCCGTGAACCCTGTCAGATAACGTGACCCAAAGCATTTCCTTGATCCTTTTTGGCTGCCTTTCCAGAGACGATAACTGTGGTAGTTGGCTGTGGCCCCTAAAGTTGCCACAGCTGTCAGCTTGCTAGCTGAGCTCTGTTGTACACTCCACTAGGCTAAGGGGCTGAGACCCTTCTGCGACCTGGATTTTCCCCCACCTGACATCCGTCAGCGTGGAACGGGCCTCTGAGAAAATCCCTTTCCCCTTCAGGGAGCTTCCTTCAGTCCTTCTGTCGGTACCAGTATTTCTTCCAGCAGCCCCTTCTGACAGGGAGCTGCTGCACACATCATGTCACTTCCTCCCCTGCCTAACATCCTCTATTCTCATGCTCTGACCCTCCAGCTCCACCCACCACCTAACACCGTTTCCTTGCCAGCAGTTAAGAGCACCTGCTGCCCTAGTGTATGGTGGATGCAGTGTTGTGCCAGAGCCAGGTCAGGTATCTCCTGAAATCTTACCTGAAAGGTGGGATACTACACCTCTGGCTGAGATGCAGTACCTCTGTGGTGACTGGATCCTCAGGGGCGCCACATACCCCCCCTTAAGCGCAGCACGTCCATGAGCTGAAATAGAGCAATGATGTTACAGGGGAAAATACAAACAATTTTTTTTAACACGTGTCATCAGGTAAAAACTCAAACTCAACTTCCCTTTATGGAATGCACTCTTTGACTTTAATGTTACATGATAACATTATCTTACATTATCTATAATTTACTACTTCTATCTTACATCTTATATAACTATCCATTTCAATCTCATACTATATTCTATTATTCTAAAGTGCTACTGGTAGCAACCGTTACAACTTGTGAAGTTCGCTACCAAGTCAGGGCACACTACCCCTGCTAAAATACCATCATTATTCCTTATGTCCTATATTTTCTACACCGTTTTGGTAGCAACCGTTACTAAGTGGTTCGCCACCCATCTGGACACCTTGTACCTGAAACAATACTTTTCTTATTGTCTTATTAGACATTACTATTCTTATAACATGTTTTACAAAAAGTGCTTTCAATTCCTACATAACAGTCTACCTACACCTATAATTTCCTATATACTATTAATGCTATACTAGAATTTCACAATAATCTTATACACTATCAATACACATTTTCCTTATAAAACAACCTATACATGGCATTATATTACAGTCATAATAACATTTTTATTGGTTACAATCAAAAGCTGTCATTATTTGAGGTAAGTGGCAGATACTGTCCCAGCCAGGGTATCTTCTAATGTCCTTTGTACTGTATGGAGGACCTGCTCAAAACCTCCAATGTTGGTCTTGGGTGGGCTGCAAGACATAACGGGTCTCATCTTTGGCCACACCTAACAGGTTTTTCTTCAGGTCTGCAGTTGTTGTGCAATGATGGAATCTTAACATTCTAAAAGGCATATGTAAAACCAAGAAGGAGCACCTTAAGGCTGAGTTCACACGTGGCGTTTTTTTCGCGTTTCCGCGGCGGTTTTAACCGCGCGATTTTGCCGCGAAAACGCGAAAAATAAGCATCCCATGCATTCCTATGGGATTCCGCAATGCTGTGCTAATGCTGCGGTTTTTACCGCGGCGGAATCGCTTTGCGGTAAAAACCGCAACATGCTCATTAATTTGCGGAATCGCGGCGATCCCGCCCACATAGGAATGCATTGTTCCGCTTATTTCCCGCATGTGGCAGTGCACACCATGCGGAAAGTAAGCAGAACAATTGCGGATGGTACCCATGGTCCGGAGGAGAGGAGACTGTCCTCCGGGCTTTGGGTACCATATCCCTGTAAAAAATAGAATTTAAAAATAAAAAATATTGTTATTCTCACCCTCCGGCGTCCCGCGCAGCCTTCCCGCTTCTCTCCACGCTCCCGTTCCCAGTAGTACTTTGCGAAAATGCTCGCGATGACGTCCCTTCTCGCGGGATCGCGAAGTCTCGCGGTCATTCGCGCGACGTCATCGCGAATTACCGCGAGACGTCGCGATCCCGCGAGAACTGACGTCATCGCGAGCATTTTCGCAAAGGATTACTGGGAACGGATGCGCGGGACGTCGGAGGGTGAGAATAACACTATTTTTTATTTTTTTTTACATTCTATCTTTTACTACTGATGCTGCATAGGCGGCCTCAGTAGTAAAAAGTTGGTCACACTCGTCAAACACTATGTTTGACGAGTGTGACCAACCTGTCAATCAGTTCTCCAAGCGATGCTCCAGATCGCTTGGAAAACGCTAGCATTTTGCAAGCTAATTATGCTTGCAAAATGCTAGTTTTTCCGCGGGAAAATCGCGGGAATTTAAAATGCGATTTTCCCGCGGAATGGAATTCTGGAATTCTCGTGGTAATTTCCGCGAGAGTTCCGGTACGTGTGCACTTAGCCTAATAGGTGCTAAACTATATACAAATAGAGTGTCCGGATCACTCAGCGTTCATGATCTCTCAGTCCTTTCTTCCTTATGACTATAAAACATAATCAGGTAAAACATTTTGCCAAAATCCCTCCTGGGGTTAACTATTTACAGGACTTCACTGAAATTTAATTCAGTTTACTTAAATGGGGCTGAACAATACAGCCTCCTGGGTTAACTTTACAGACTTTCAACATGTAACTATGTACAGTACAACAGACTTTTTATGTCTTCTAATTCTGATTCTAGGTCAGTACCTGGGAGCTGCCACTTGATTGCTGTGCAAGCACAGGACCATTCCTGTCCATGGGCACATTGCCTAGCACCATGATCATCGATTCCATCACTGGTGTCTGTGTGGATGGTGTCAGGGGCTCCACCAGGGTGTCATCGGCTGCAGCAGTGATGTCGTCGCCTGTTACCTGCATTTCTCCGATGCTGGACCCCTTCCATTGCGACACTGCTGTTGGTTGCGTCTGCAGCTCCTCAACCTCTCCTTCCAGGAGCACTAGATCAGTTGCAGATGACCGGTTGGAGCCTCTTTCTTCCTGGCCAGGGGAGCTCTCTGCTTCCACCCCGCGCCCAGCAAGCCTCCACTCACCGCTCGCTATGGCGTCTTCCTGGTGCTCCGTCTTCTCTTCCGCTCTGTTTCCCACCGTGGGGCCTTTCTCCGCCCTCCTCTGGGGGCAGTGCTTTATTCCTTTGCTTCCATACCAGGCCAGGAGACGGACCCCTCTGGCTGTCGGCCATGATGCAGTTGCATAGAAATAGAGGCAGGGGAGGTTCATTCTGCTTCGTGCTCTTTCTTGGGTACCACCCACAATGGCACGCCTCACTGCACACCTTGTGGGACCGCCATAGCAGCCATCTTTACAGTCCAAGTCACAATCCGATGATTCTGTTCCTTTGCACATTTTGGTTTGTCATTTCTCAGTTCAGTCAAATCTATGGCACACAGGACCCGGTGATACCGGGCTTCAATATCCTGTTTGTGACGCCAAGTTGGGGCGACCGCCAGGGCAGGGGGGATACTCAGTACCGGGCGGCTTCTTAAAGGGGCAGTGTCACAGTGGCAGTGACCCGGTCCGTGGCCCTGGGTGTCCAATAAAAGCCTGTCGGCTTGCTAGACGAGCCCTGTTGTATACTCCACTAGGCTTAGGGGCCGAGACCCTTCTACAACCTGGATTTTCCCCCCACCTGACATCCGTCAGCATGATATGAGCCCCACGGGGAGCACTCTCTCCACCTGTGCCTCTGGGAAATTCCTTTCCCCTTCAGGGAGCTTCCTTCAGTCCTTCTGTCCGTACCAGTATTTCTTCCAGCAGTCCCTGCTGACAGGGAGCTGTTGCACACATCCTCTTACTTCCTCCCCTAAGGGGAGACTGCCCTAACTTCCCTCTATTCTCCCGCTCTGACCCTCCAGCTCCACCCACCTTCTAACACCCTTTCCTTGCCAGCAGTTAGGAGCACCTGCTGCCCTAGTGTATGGTGGATGCAGTGTTGTGTCAGAGCCAGGACAGGTGTCTCCATCTTACCTGAAAGGTGGGATACTACACCTCTGGCTGAGGTGCAGTACCTCTGTGGAAACTGGACCCTCAGGGGCGCCACAATATGAATAAGAAAAAAAGGTTAATAAATTAATATAAAGGATAAAACAATTGAAACATTAAAAATCCAGAGGAAGTGAAATTTTATGGTATTCAAAATAAAATAAAATGGCAAAGTCCAAAAAATGTCCATATGGTGATCCATGGAAAGCATGACAGCGGGCAACAAGGTGACAGCAAGCTCATAAAATGCCGGGAATCCATGACAGATAGATAGTAGCACCACACCAATATAACCAGATTTATATTCTGGAAAATCTCTAAAAATAAAACAAAACTTAAAACCTTATCAAAAATAGTAAAATAAAAACAGAGCTAGAGAAATGAAGCGAAACTTAGGACTTCATTGAGGCCAGCTGGTTGGACTGAACCAATTTTGGAAATTCAGCATGACTCTAACTGGGCTAGAGTTTTCCTCCAATTGCCGTCACTAATATCTATGTGAATTTTATCTATACCAAATGCCTTTAAGAGACTGGCATCACAGCCGTGAGCAACTTTAAAATGTCTTGGTACAGGCTTAAGGGATGCTATGTCCTCTGTGTCAAGCACATGGGCAATATCACGATGGTGTTCCTTTATTCTGGTTTTTAATGGTCTAGATGTAAGACCGACATAGACTTTGGAGCATGGGCAGAAGGCATAGTAGACTACTCCTACAGAATTGTACGTAATGTGTTGTGTGATGGAAAAAGTAGTCTTACCGTCACAGGAATCAAAAGTAGAAGCTCGCAACATGTTGGGGCAGGCGATACAATCTCCACAAGGATAGAAGCCCCACTTAGGGCCTCTAGGTGCAAAGCTTTCTCTAGTCTTGGTCCAGGATAATAGCTACGGACAAGATGGTCCTTGAGATTGGGTGATTTTCTGTAGGTAATAGATGGATGGTTGGGTAGATAACATAGTAACATAGTAACATAGTTAGTAAGGCCGAAAAAAGACATTAGTCCATCCAGTTCAGCCTATAAAATTCCGTCAGAATAAATCCCCAGATCTATGTCCTTCTAAAGAACCTAACAATAACTGTAAGATACAATATTGTTACGCTCCAGGAAGACATTCAGGCCTCTCTTGAACCCTTCCACTGAGTTCGCCATCACCACCTCCTCAGGCAGGGAATTCCAGATTCTCACTGCCCTAACAGTAAAGAATCCTCTTCCAGAAGCAGAGAATGCCCCCTTGTGACCGTCACCTTCCTTGATATAAACAGATCCTCCGAGAGAGATATTTGTATTGTCCCCTTATATACTTATACATGGTTATTAGATCGCCCCTAAGTCGTCTTTTTTCTAGACTAAATAATCCTAATTTTGCTAATCTCTCTTGGTATTGTAGTTCCCCCATCCCCTTTATTAATTTTGTTGCCCTCCTTTGTACTCGCTCTAGTTCCATTATATCCTTCCTGAGCACCGGTGCCCAAAACTGTACACAGTCCTCAATGTGCGGTCTAACCAGAGATAGTTAGCAAGAGTGTGATCTACTTGCAATAAAGACCAAAATTTTTCCAAAGCGCTCTTCATACCAAACCAATTGCTTCTATAGGTAGTTATAAATTTCACCTTGGCATTCTTAATAGATTTGTTACGTGGCTTCAGCAAGTCAGTACGATTTGTCCTGCTAGCTACCCTAAGACCCCTCTGGATGTTTAATGTTTCAATTGTTTTATCCTTTATTTTAATTTATTAACCTTTTTTTTCTTATTCATATCATTGAAATATTTTCTACATTTAGCACTCTCTACCTTTAGTGCTTATGCCCTTGCTGCATCTTACATTTTGTTTTTCACATTCTATGTTTTTTACACATTTTATTCATTATTATTATTTTTTCCCAGTCTGTTTTTCTGTTCACATTCACTTCCCTTTGCCTTCCTTTTCTCCCCTTTTTTCTTTCCCCCTTTTTCTTCCTTCCTCTTTTGTTTTCATCCTTCCATACCATGTCCATGGCCCTCATGTCATGCAGCGGTGTGCGCTCCATCTGGCTTCTCGCACGAGCGTTGCCAGGACGACACGTCTCCATGCAGCCGGCGCCGCCTCCCTGCTCTGATGCATCGGGTTGGGAGGAGGCGCGGCTTAGTATGACGCTGGTCCCCGATGACGTCAGGCGGGAAACACCAATGGTAGCGCAGCAGTACAGCCACCGTTAATACTCCCCATATACAGTATATATGAGCATGGTGACTATCACACCTCTACCAGCGCCCCTTGAGAAAGTCGCATGCGAAACGCGTGTCGTGGCTCCCTGCCTGCACCCTTTAGGTAATGTGCCCGTGTCTTTCATATTACTTTCACTTTCCACTTTCACTTTTCTTATCCCATTGCAAGATGCAAGTATCCAATGTGTACTGTTTTGCATGATTTGCACATATACTGATTCAATCAATGCACACTAAGGGTTGATACATCTATGCTTTTGGATTCCTTTTACTCAATAATTTTTGGGCTGTCATAATTTTTTGATAGAAGGCTTTTTAACCCCTGATATACCTTTATGCCCTTTACTTACTTTTACATGATATTCATTTGTATACGTTGCATTATTCCTGGCGCAATTTTGTATATTTTTTTGGCACTTCAAATCAATCAATCAAATCAAATCAAATTTATTATCGCCAAGTACATATTACATATATACAAGGAATTCTTTGTGGCAAAGAGGCAACATAATATATAACAACAGATACAACAAGTAACATCTAACAAGACAGATACAGTATATAGTCTACACATGACGATTTAATTGTTGAACAGAGAGTGGATAGAAGCTGTTCATATGGCGGTTGGTACTGCATTTGGGGACTCTGAAGCGACGTCCTGAAGGGAGTAGTTGGAATGAGGAGTGTCCCGGGTGAGAGGGATCGGATGAAATTTTCAATGCGTGGGATCGAATACTCTTATCATAAAGATCCTGGATTTTAGGCAGGGGGGAGCCTATAATTCTCTCTGCTGTTCTGAAAGTCCTTTGTAAGCGGAGTTTGTCATGCGCAGTGGCTCCCCCATACCAGACTATCAGAGAGGAACAAATCACAGATCTGATGACAGCATTAAAGAATAAGATCAGCAGATTCTTAGACAAACCATATCTTTTCAGCTGACGCAGGAAGAACATCCTCTGTTGTGCTTTTCTTATAACAGCATCCACGTTTTTCCCCCATTTAAGATCATGAGAGATGATAACACCAAGGAATTTGGTCTCTGTGACCCTAAGAACCACTTCGTCATGGATGTAGATTGGAAGTATCTCATGTTGATCTTTCCTAAAATCCACAACCATCTCAGCAGTTTTTTTAGTGTTGAGTACAAGATTATTGGCTTTACACCAGTCACATATTCTTTCCACCTCACTCCGATACAAGTCTTCAGCATTTCCCCTGATGAGACCAATCAGTGTCATATCATCGGCAAATTTCAAGATTTTTACTGAGTCTGCTGAAGAGATGCAATCATTCGTATAGAGAGAAAACAGTAACGGGGACAAAACACACCCCTGAGGTGCCCCGATGTTTGTGACCAAGGTGTCCGAAGTGAATGGTCCAACTTTTACACTCTGTATCCTGGCTGTCAGGAAGTTATAAATCCACAAGCATAAGTTGAGAGGGACTCCAAGAGCTACCATTTTCTTATGAAGTAAATTCGGATCAATGGTATTGAACGCTGAGCTAAAGTCCATGAAAAGAATCCGGACATATGAGTGCCGTTCATCTGTATGATCCAAAATGTACTTCAGTGCCAGATTGACAGTGTCGTTTGCCGAACGATTCTCCTTATAGGCAAACTGAAGCGGGTCCCATAGCTTCTGCGTGAATTTTATCAGGTGGGACATCATAATTCTTTCGAAGACTTTCATAGCTACAGATGTGAGTGCTACTGGTCTATAGTCGTTCAACTCAGAGGATCCCACTTTCTTGGGGACAGGGATAATTGTGGAATTTTTCCAACACTGAGGTACAACGCACTCTTTCAGTGACACATTGTATATATTTGTCAGTATAGGGGCAAGCTGGGTAGCACATACTTTCAGACACATTGGAGATACACCATCAGGGCCAGGTGCCTTTTTGACCTTAAGTCCCTTCAGGATGCGTATCACTTCTGCCTCGGAGATCACTACTTGGGTGTTGCACAATGAATGATCTTTATATGAACAGACTGAGGAGCTTAGAGATGAATAGCCACTGTGTGTAGAGCTTGCCTCAAATCTGCAGTAGAATTCATTTAACTCTGCTGCCAGACTTCTGCTGGGGTTCACTATAGTGGGGTGGCTTTTATAATTGGTGACCTCTCTTAATCCTCTCCATGCAGATCTAGTATCTTTTGATGAGAACCTTTCCTCCAGAATCTTTGCATACTCGTGTTTGGCTAACTTGATCTCTTTAGATAGCGAGTTCCTAAGTTTCTTGAATTCAGTAATATCGCCTGCTTTATAAGCCTCCTCTTTTCCCTTACGGATCAACCTGACTTTATTTGTAAACCACGGCTTGTTGTTTCCCCGAAAGTGGACAGATTTGGATGGAATAAACGTGTCTTCACAAAAACGGATATATGAGGACACTGCATCAACCCATTCATCCAGACCCGAGCATGTTTCCTGGAATACCTCCCAGTCCGTGCATTCAAAGCATGCTTGCAGTTGCAATTTTGCCACCTCAGACCATGTCTTCTTTGTATAAACTGTAGGTTTGGATGTTTTCAACCTTTGCCTGTAGGCTGGAATTAAATGAATTAGACAATGATCTGAAAAGCCCACTGCTGCTCTCCTCACTGCCCTGTAGGCCCCTTTTATGACTGTATAGCAGTGATCAAGCGTATTGTTCTCTCTCGTGAAGCAGTTTATATGTTGAGTAAATTTGGGGAGATCCAGGTTGAGTTTTCCTTTGTTAAAGTCCCCCATTACGATCACAAATGCTTCAGGAGATCCTTTCTCCCATTCTGATATTTTGCAAGCTAATTCACCAATAGCAGCTTTAACAGATGCTTGAGGGGGAATATATACTGCAACCAGAACCATAGATGAAAACTCTCTTGGAGCGTAAAATGGTCTACAATTGAGTGCAAGGTACTCTAGATCTGGAGAGCAACCTTTTCCCAGTATGTTAACATCACAGCACCAGCTAGTGTTGATGTAGAGACATACCCCACCCCCCCTTTGTTTACCTGAAGCTACACAATCACGGTCAGCTCTGTAGATAACAAAACCAGGTAGATCCAGACTACAATCAGGGATGGTGTCATTCAACCAGGTCTCAGTAAAACAAAGAGCAGCTGAATTGGCCATATCAGATCTCATGTTACAAAGTAAGTTCAGTTCCTCCATTTTGTTAGATAAGGAACGGACATTAGCCAAGTGGAGTGAAGGAAGAGCTGTTCTGAACCCTCTCCTCCGAAGGCGTGCCAGGACTCCTCCTCTCCTACCTCTCTTGCAGTACACCTCCACAGGTTTCACAGAAGTAATGGATTTTATGTACTCAATTGTTGAATTAGCAATCATGCTCCAAGAAGGGGAGTCCATGAGAAATTGTGGATGATTCCAGAATAATAAATCGTCCCTTGAAATCATAAGAGTAGGTTTACAGAGTGCAGTGGCCATGATTACACTCAGCTTGTAGCTATAAAGACTGAACAGTCACAGCTTAGCAGAGTTAAATGTACAACTTTCCATAAAGGGTGCTCCCAGCACTGCTGGGGGGGAGGGCATGGGTGCAACAAGACAGGGACATCAGGGGACATGACAACAGTCAGTCCAAACCTGCCCAGCTCACCCTTTCAGCTCCACCTGGATCACAAGATCTCCAGAACATCTCCAGCACCGCACACTCCACCAGCTTTCCTATCCCGGGATCATCTGCATGCTGGAAATGGGTACAAGGCAGGTAGCCAGCAGCTTCACTCTCTCCCAGCTGAAACCAGGAACGGAGCTCCACGAGGACAGAAAGACACCGGTCCCAGCTGGTCGCAGTCTCCACACTACTCCCAGCTCTGCCGAATCCTGTAGCCCTACAGCTCCATGTGGACCACAAGATCTCCAGAACAACTCCAGCACCGCACACTCCACCAGGTTTCCTATCCTGGGATCATCTGCATGCTGGAAATGGGTACAAGGCAGGCAGCCAGCAGCTTCACTCTCTCCCAGCTGAATCCAGGCACGGAGCTCCACGAGGACAGAAAGACACCGGTCCCAGCTGATCGCAGTCTCCACACTACTCCCAGCTCTGCCGAATCCTGTAGCTACGCAATGGTGAGTGAACCAAAGGGAGAATTAACAATTAAATGGGGTAAAAAACTAAAAAACTCAGGAGCCTCATGCCAGAGCAGCCATCTCTCGGCGCTCCTCCTCCACCAGCTTTACCGTCTTGGTGCGGCTCCTTATTTGTACATTGTGTCCCCCTCATTTTAACTTGAATTATTGGTTTTTAACAATAGATTTTTTAATTGAATCCTAATAAAATTTAAATAATTTTAGACAGCTTCCTTTTTTGCTTTTTTTGATGTTTTTGTGTAATTGAAGTGGTCTTCACTAGGCATTTAAAAGTTAGCCTAATTTTGAAATGGTTCTTCATATATTTAAAAGAGATATAGATAGCAGAGTAGGTGATAATTCATTTGTCAGCTTTTGTAAAATAATTGCAATAGCCGACAGGATATGAGACATAGTTTACATACTGTAAAGCATTGCATATCAGTTATATGTATATATGTCCATAACTAATAATGTTAGCAGTGTGTGTGTGTAAAATTTTGGAGCTGTAGATGTTAAATTAATGGATTAATTCACAGAAAAAAATTGTGTGGGCTCCCGTGCAATTTTCTCCGCCAGAGAGGCAAAGCCAGTGACTGAGGGCAGATATTAATAGCTTAGAGAGGGACCATGGTTATTGGCCCCCCTGGCTAAACAAATCTGCCCCCAGCCACCCCATAAAAGGCGCATCTGTGAGATGCGCCAATTCTGCCACTTACCCTCTCTCTTCCCATTGCCCTGTAGCGGGTGGCATATGGGGTAATAAGGGGTTAATGTCACCTTGCTATTGTAAGATGACATTAAGAGTGGTTAATAATGGAGAGGTGTCTTTAAGACACCTCTCCATTATTAATCCACTTGTCTGAAAGGGTTAAAAAACACACATTAATAATAAAGATTTTTAATTACATAAATAAACACACATTTTTTCCATCTTTATTTCACTCCCAATTCAAGCAACGCCATCGTTCTCCTGTAAAAAATCCACAATAAAAAAGCAACAATATCCCATACCTGTCTGCCATACAGTCAAGTCCCACAGTGCAATCCATCTGAAGGGGTTAAATAGTTTAGAACCAGAACCAGTGCTAATGCAACCGGCTCAGCTGTAAACCACGAAAGAATGAAGGAAAAGCTGCCTGCGCAGCCTCCCCGCCTGATCGGAGATGAACTGATTAGTGTGGGAAAGTTTCTGAACATTTTCCCACGCTGTCAGTTCACCGTGGGTCAGGCGGGGAGTCTGTGCAGCCTCAGTGACGTGAGCGGTAGTATATTCTATGTGTATGCATGTATTCTATCTTTTGTATTCAGTGTGATTTTACTGTATAGCCGGCTTTTCAAAGGACACCGGTGGGTAAACATCGGACAGCACTCGCATGGTGCAAGTGCTGTCCGATTTTTTTTCTCACACCCATTGACTTGCATTGGCGGATATCGCCCAAGAATCGTAGCAATACACAGCCTGCTGCGATTTTTTTTCTCAGTCCGATTTCGGCTGAGAAAAAAATCGCAAATGAGATGTCACCTATTGAATAACATTGGTCCGAGTGCAATCCGATTTTTTATCGGATTGCACTCATCATGTTTTTGATACCATTTTGGGGTAAGATGTGGTTTTTTGATCGCCCGTTATTGCATTTTAACACAATACTGAGGCAACCAAAAAAACATAATTCTGGCATTTTGACTTTTTTCTTGTTACACCATTAAGGGTGGTTTCACATTAGCGCTTTTTAAGCGCACGCACGGCCGGGGGTAGCTCCGCCCCCGAGCCGGCTCTCTGCCCGGCGTGCCCGCCCCTTGCTTGTATCGCCGCCTCCTAGCGCACAGCGGCGCCTGCGATCGGCGCACCCTATCTTTAGCATAGGGTGTGCAGATCGTGCGCAGGCCGTGCGCTAGTTGCGCTTTGACCTGCGCTGCACACATTTGACGGTGCGCCGTGCGCGCCAAAATCCGAAAAGTTTGATTTTGGCGCGCACGGCGCACCGTCAAAAGTGCGCAGCGCAGGTCAAAGCGCAACTAGCGCACGGCCTGCGCACGATCTGCGCACCCTATGCTAAAGATAGGGTGCGCCGATCGCAGGCGCCGCTGTGCGCTAGGAGGCAGCGATACAAGCAAGGGGCGGGCACGCCGGGCAGAGAGCCGGCTCGGGGGCGGAGCTACCCCCGGCCGTGCGTGCGCTTAAAAAGCGCTAATGTGAAACCACCCTTACCGATCAGATTAATTTTTTTTAAACATTGATAGATAAAGCGATTCTGAACCCGGCAATACCAAATACGTGTATTTTTTTAAATTGTTTTATTTTGAATGGGACAAATGGGGGGTGAATTTAACTTTTATATCTTTTTTATTTTTTTTACATTTTTAAAGCATATTTTTTTTTTACACTTGCTTCAATAGTCTCCATGTCAGACTAGAAGCTGCAATCATCTGATCGCCTCTGCTACATGAAGTAGTAGCTAAAATGATCACTTGCTATGACCGCTGACCGCTGGGTGGCGCTCATAGCTATCCGACAATCACAACCACAGGGGACTCCTGCAGACCCTGGGTTGTCATGCCAACCCATTGGCGACCCACAGTCATGTGACATGGGCACCGATGGGCTGGATTACTGACACACTTAAGGCGAGCTTGTGATAAATGCTGCTGGAGCGGAGCGTGCGGCTGCATGTATTTCTATGCAGCTGAACGCTCCGGTCCTGAATGCCGGCGGCAGTATTCGGTATTAAGATGCAAGACCCGTCCGAGTTCTCGCATGTGTGATCTCGGCCTAATAAACCAGCTACAAGAGCAACACAATAAGTAACAGACCAAATATTTTGGGGCGGGTGAGCTTCACTGATGACAGGTTAGGAAAAGATCTCCCCGGTTACAGGCTGTATTCATAAATAGAGAGGGACCAGAAATGCCTCCAGATGTTCTAGCAATCCTGAGGTATCCAGAAACTGGTGAGAAATAAACAGTAGTTCCAGGGAATTCAGCTTTGCCCAATGCATTCTCCGGCAAAAATAGAGACACATTAAGGCCAGGGTCACACTGGCGAGGAATACGGACGAGTGAGAGGCGTTAAAAGCATGCATTACACACGGACAAATTATTCTCTATGGGGTAGCTCCCAACAGCCGTATATTTCTCGGGCGTATTCTACGGTCTGTGCCAATCACAGCATGCTGCGATTGTCAGCGTACTACGCCCGTAATACGCGAATGCAAGTCTATGGGTGCGCAAAAAATACGGATTACACATGGACCACACGTGTGACTTGCGAGAAATACGCAGGTCTTTTGGCTGGTGACAGGAAATGGCCCAATCCACCATCAGGAAGCCGAGACATGCAAATCACCTCAAATAGCGCTCCAGACATCCAGGAAGTCAGCCTCCACGGAGTACAGCAGCGTCATGGCGCCATATTTCCTAAATGTGGAGATGCTCATTGTACTGGTACAGGAGCATCCAGAACTCTGGGACCAACGGGATGCCAATTATGCAAACCGGGCAAGAAAGGAGGCGTCATGGAGGCGCATATGTCGCCAGATGTTCCATGACTTTGGTGATCGGCCACGTGAGGAGCAGCAGAAACTGAGTAAGTACAAGGCCCAAAAATGATTAAAATTACCTCACAAACAAAAATGCATACAGATTCTGCCCCCCTCCCCTTCCTGTGCTTCTACTTTTTTCCTCATGAGGCGGGTAGATTTTGATGTGACACATAGTTTCACACTGCCATAATTTTGCCCAGGCCACAAGCTCCTCATCCTCTTAGCCAACCAAGTTATTAAGTGTAGTTACTTGATACATGAACTATTCATACCCTGTGTATCTGGCCTGAATGAGTCAATTAGATATGCCACCCTGGCTAGAAAGCACACCCCAGAAGGCCACATGCCTAGACTACTGGTAGCAAATGTGACCAATCAAATAGGTGAAATTGATAATATTTCCTGTCACATTGCAGTGGAAGATGTTATGAAACGCTGGCGCAGCATCCGGGATCAGTACCGGCGGGAACATCACCAGCGGTCCAGTAGTGAGGATGCGGGCTACGTAAAAAGAAAATACGTATATTATGACCGCCTCTCCTTCCTCGCCCCAATTCTGAATCTGAGATCGTAAGTAGATACCTCACACCACATTGCACCCATACTTTACAGGGCCAAAAATATTGATGTATTTTTGGCTCTGTTCTATTCCATAACAGAACTCAATCCAACCTTACGGATCGAGGAACGGGCTCAGAGACAGAGGCCATAATTGATCCTGTAGGGGATGAGGTGGCTGGCCCATCTTCTCCCACCAACAAGAAGCATGGGTGAAGAGTCATCACACGAGAACCCATTGCCTGCCCAACAAACACCACCACCAGGACCGTCTGCTGCTGGCCCATCATCCATACTAGAGGAGCAGGGCAACATGAGCAGCAGCACAACTGCCCAGATCCGGGGCTCCCCACAGGCTGCTGTAACATCCCGGCGAGGACGAAGAAGGCGGCAGATGGCTGTTCAAGATACCAGGACCAATGTGGACACTGGGGTCCTAAATTACCTATCTAGAGTCAATGCAGATGATGGGGAGGAGGACTACTCATGTAGCCTTGCCCTTTATCTCCGTGCCCATTCCTGTGAGGTGAGGCTCCGTATTCGAGGATGTTTTCAGATCCTGCTTGATGCAAGCACACCCCCCAATACCCCATATGAGATTTTTGAATATCTGGAGAGGTGCCAGCTTTCCCCCAGAAATCTTATGCGCATGAGACCACCCACACAGATGCTTGCTCAAGCAGGGTCTGAACATCCTCAAATACGTGGCCCTACACCTCACCCCCTTCCTCCCCCTACCCAACCTTCCCTACAGCAGCAACATATGTCTGCCTCTAGCCAACCCTGTTATGAATGAGTCACCGTAGGAGGCAAAAACAGAAATACTAGCTAAGTCCAGAAAACCAGAGAAGTTGGCAGCTATCGGATTGCAGACCCCTGAACCTATCAACAACAACTAGCAGTAGCCGTGGGGGGTTCCTACGGTGCCCTAGACCCCTCGATCACAGCCGCAGAACTAAATAGCCTAAAGACAGAAAGGGAAATCTAAACTGCCCCAGAGCAGACCCCAAAGCAATAGGCAGCCCCCAACATATAATGACAGTGAAGCAAGATGAAAAAACACTCACACAGATAGAAAGATAGGCTGAGCAAATGATGGGGCCCAAGCTAACTAAATAGGACAGGATAGAAAAGCTGCTGTCTGCAATCCGCCAAAACCCTATCAAGAGCCAACAGACTGATAGGGAAAAAAGCCTTGAAGACGCTAGGCTTCAAAAAGACTATATCAGTACTCAGGTATTTTCTGAAGACAGAGCAAAAAGGAATTCAGCTCACCCCAGCAGGGAATGGCAGAAATACAGAAAAACAAGGCAAAACAAAACCAAAACACAAATGCAAAAAGCAGAGCAGAAAACTTAGCTTTTGAGGAGCAGGAATCAGACTGGTCTCCAAGAATCCCTCAGAGAAATCACCCGCAAGGCAGAAGGGCGTCGGCTGCCTTATATCCAGTCAGCAATTCCAGTCACCCAGTCATCATCATTCTGCTCAGGTGCTTGGTAATCAGCCTCACTACCTTCCTTCACCAGAAGAGGGAGTTCATCAGACCTCAATTGTGAAGTGGAAAATGAACTCACAACACAACCCCACCAATATGGCCACTTTTTCCCACCCAGTGTTGGAGGCTGGTCCCAACCTTGTTGGGGACGACATAGCTATATTGGTGGGTATGAGACACGGGCCTACCCGCCCCAACAAGAAGCCCCTCAGCAGTATTACTCTGGCCACTACCCCCAACAATCACAGGAGGAAGGTCAGTACCAACATCATGGGCAACAGTGTGCCCCCACACAGGGCGATGTTGCTCAAAATAGTCAGCAGCAACCACAGGCTGCTCTTCCGCCTTCTCCTTCCCCAACATTCCACAATTTCTAAGTGGCTACAAACATGCAAATTGTTGATGCATACTGTACATCAGTGTCCATAAGCGGACTGATGGCAGGAGATGTCCAGTGTGTTACAACTGGTGCTAAAAATCACAATCCTAAGTAAAAAAGAGGTGCTCTACATCATCAAAATGATGTAAAAACTATAAAACGAACATTTATTATGTAGGTTTTCAAAGCATATTAATAAACCACCATGACAGGCAAGGCTACCTTACGTGTTTCTGAGACATATTACATGTCTGTAAGAAATACAATATTTCACCGCACTATACTGGTAAAGTCAAAGGATCAAAATAGACTACTCACTTGATAATACATAGAAAAGCCGTGCTGTCCATATAAAATTTGTAAATTTGTGGGCAGCTAACTTTCTTTCCAAATCAAGGCAAACAGCCTCAAGAACATCACGCTCTCTCTATGTATTATCAAGTGAGTATTGTAATGTGATCCTTTGAGTTTCCCTGTATAGTGCGGTGAAATATTGTCTTTTTTGCAGACATGTAATATGTCTCAGAAACGCCTAAGTAGCCTTGCCTGTCATGGTGGCTTATTAATATGATTTGAAAACATTCATAATAAATGTTTGTATTATATTTTTTATATCATTTTGATGATGGAGACCTCCTCTTTTTGACTTTGGAATCCAATTGTCTAATGTTGCAATGTTGTTATTGCATTATATCTTTTGTTGGATATGTTTGTAAAGTTTATTTTGCAACAATGTTCAAATCTGCAAAATGGCCAATTTGGCCCATTGCCCAAGTTTTACATAGGGCAAGAATATGTTTGCCTTTAAGAAAAAAAAACCTTAAAAAAAAGGCAAAAGTAAAAATTTGTCTACTACACTTTATGTCTCTGTCTCAATTCTCAAAAACCGTATCAACATACGCTTACCAATGCAATTAAACAGTCATAGATTCAGAAGGGGTAGAAATATATCTTTTTGTACACACATCAAACCAAAATTTACAACATAGAGACAGCATGCTCTTGCCAAGAAGTTTCCCCCTCAGGTGCCAGAAAGTAATTAGTGAAAATATCACGCACTTTGAGGCCAGAGAGCGGTCTACGTTGAGCGTTGATAGGTGGTCTCACCCTGCGCACATTGTCCGGCCTATGCACAACACCATCAGAGGAGGAGCAATCATGTATCCTGGTGAAGTTATGAAGAACCACACAGGCTTTCACTACTTCATTAACATTTTGTTCACTCAGCTGAATGGCAGACTGAAGTACATGCCATTTGGCACAAAGAATGCCAAAGGAACACTCCACCAGTCGCCGAGCACGTGATAGGCGCAAGTTAAAAATTCTGCGCCTGTGGTCAAGGTTGCGCCGGGGATATGGCCTCATGACATTGCGTGATAACTGAAACGCCTCATCTGTCACAAGGACATAAGGGACAGATTCTTGAGTGGAGCCTGGTAGCTGGCGTGGTGGTGGTAGATCCAACTGGTTGGTGCGTAGCCACCGAGCCATAATGGAAGTATTGAAGGCTCTAGAGTCTCCCGTCCTTTCCCTAGGCCCCAATGTCAACAATTATAAACTTGTATTGAGGGTCGGCCAGAGCCAACAATACAACAGAAAAGTATTGTTTATAATTGAAGAATTGGGAGCCAGAGTTCGGCGGCTTACGCACCCAGATATGTTTGCCATCAAGGGCCCCAATACAATTTGGAAACTGGCATTCCTCCTCAAAGTCCCTTGATATCCTCAACCAGTCTTCCATCCTGGGCTCGGGCATGACGACTTGATGTAGTCTTGTCCAGATTTCACTACATGTTGACCTGACTATGTCAGAAATGGTAGATCTTCCAATCAGCAACTCATGGTGTAGGGCAGCATAAGACAGGCCAGTGGCCAGGAAGCTGAAGAACAACAGAAAAGGAATATTTTAGAATGCACACATTTACAAAAAAAACAGGTCCATACATAACAAACTTGGTAGGATTTCAGAGCAAATAACACACACATCTTTGTTTGCACAATGAGTTAGTGATATTCAGTACATATTACACATAACATTCTGGTCTGTAAGTTGAAACATATGTGGACTAAGATGAGGGCATAAAAGTTACTCCAAGAAGCAAAAATACATACTTTGGCCAACACATCATGAACATAGAGAATATGGTTGTGTAGTACATACCGTATTGTGAGTAGAAGTCGCTCCTCTGCAGATATAGCTTTGCGCATCCTTGTGTCCTGAAAGGTTATCCCAGGGCGCTCTGTCTCCAAGAGTCTATCAAATGTTGCAAGGCTCATGCGACAGTATTGGTAGAATTTAGCCGGATGCTCCCGCAGAGAAGAATAGAGGCGGTGAAAATGACCTCTTGTGAGTCGTTGCCTCAAAAGTGGATGTACCCACATGCGTCTCCTCCTCCGCGGATCCACTATCACTAGGTATGGTTGGCCAAAGCGGCGTGACAAAAGCCAGTTGAAGAGAACCTGCTCAGTTGTGTTGAAAGTCAGACTGTTTGTCATGTTGCACATACAACCCCAACACACCTAGTGAAGGCAAGGTCACAAATGGACAGAATGGAGGCAGCCACCTGTTCCTGAGCCAATAAATAGGGTGCAGGCTAATGATTTAAATAGTTGGCAGGCCTCAAAACCGTTAAATGTCCATTTTGCAAGGCTGCGAGAAAATCTCGCCATACGGAGTCCATACGGATGCCATACGGATTACATACGGATGCTGACATGCGCAAAATACACAACCACACCTTGCTTACGGATGACATACGGAGCACTATTTAGGGGTCATTCATCCGTATTACGCCTGTAAACTACGGACCGTATTTTGCGTCAGTTAGTGTGACCCCGGCCTAACCCTTGAAATAGCTCAAAGGTAGGGAAACATACAAGCATCGTTTAAACTACAATAAGCACTAGAATCCCATGAGCCCAAACGGGAGCTAGCATGGGATCACAGGTAATTCTTTTTGTGAGGTAAAAACATTTCTCCCCTTGTTTTTAAAAATGTTTTTCCTCAAAGAAGTAAATATTTGTGACCCCTTGCTGTCCTGTCTGTATACCCTCTTTTGTGCCCCCCCCGCCCAGGAGATATGGTATGATCAGACCATGTTCCTGTACGGTCAGACACAGTCATTACACAGTACACAGCAGGGGCACATGTAGAAGATTATCTCAGTTCAGGAACATCTTTTTTAAATACATTAAATTGTGGAAGTTATTAGTATTATTCTAAGATCTATTGATTAAAATGTACTTTGTTCGTGGGACAACTCCATTAGGAACCTTTTCTAATACTTTGTCATATTTTTTTATTTTTTACTGGTGACACAGTTGTTTTTTGAGGGACTGGATGTATACCTTTTTTTCATGTGGCGCCCATCTACTCTGAAAATTAAGTCAAATCCATCTTGTTCAAAACAAGATGGACTGTCCTGCTAGACTCTACAGTAATCAGTGGAGGAGAGAGGAGAACTCTGCAAAGTGAGACACAAAAAGACTTATGCTGTGGCTTCAAACCACTTTTATACCTCACCACAGTGCTGTATTCACAGCCACACAGCTCAGTACTGCTGTATAATACCCTCCATGCTGCTTTATAATGTCTACCATGCTGCTGATCATTCTTAATATGTCCTACACAAAGAAAGAAAAACAGGATCCCTCTGATTCTGTGTATTGTGTATAGAAGACATTACAGCTCCTAGTGTGGCGCCCTACATCTTTACCGCCACAAAAGGGTTAAATATGTACTGTTTTTTATGTGTTTTGTGAGCAATTGGAATTATGCTTTTTCTGCTAGAGACCACAACACACACACCCAATTTACCTCACTCCCTAACTTGTCTGAAGCTTAGAGCTTTGCAGATATACCCTAACTGGGAGGGGGAGGAGTCGAGAGTTGTTGCTTAAGTGAAGAAGAAGGAGGAGAAGAACTCTCCTGGAAGCCATGATGACATGTGCTCACTCAGGAGTAAAGCTAATAAGCATCAGGGAATCAGCCCCTAGGCCATCCATGCTTTCAGAGCAGGGTGGTAAGCTGAGAGACTGTGTGAGTTTATACAACCAACAGTGCAGTGTTTTCCCCGGGATTACAGCAGCAAATTAGGATCAGTGAGGATTGTGCAAGAAGGAACGTGAGCTTCACACAGGAACCAAGCTGCAAGGTGCCCAAAGAGGAAAACACAGTGAGTAGAGGCTGTATTAGAAGTTCCAAACTCTGGGAAGCTTTGGTCCCTGATGGGATTAGAATAGCAGGAAGCTTACACCAAGTCTCAGCAGAGTGAAAGATAACTCCCATTCTGCAGAGCAGACTGTAACCTGGTGAGAGTTGTAATACCTCCACTGAACTGCATCTGAACTACAGTAAATGATAAAGTGACTTTCCTTGTCTCCTGCCTGATTACTCCATGCCTTCTACTTCCATCACAATCTCTGGGGGTCAGCCCTGGTTGGAGAGGGTTAAACATCTGCTCCCCCAGGGATCATCTGCAGTTCCGGCTATACAACAGTCGAACACTCCAACTGGCGTCACGAATCACTACATAAAGTTTATCCCTAATCCATACTCCCCTTTTACATGACTGCCTAGGGCCACGGACTGGGTCACTGACACTGTGACACATCCCTTTAAGACGACCGGCCCGGTACCGAGTATCCCACGTCCTCTGGGGCGCGTCATTTGCTTCCTCTCACTAGATCAGAGACCTCTTAAAATTAGAAATAAAGGGTCTAATTCATCAAAGCTTTCATTCAAGAATTCTTGTGTAAAACGTTAAAAAGTTGCACAAAGTAGGTGCAACTCAGCGTTGCGTCTAAATTTTGCCAATTTTTGTCATCTTTACACCAGTTTCTCCCAGCACCACCAAAATGGTAGGGATAGGGGCGCATTGGGGGTGTGACGCCATTCCTTCTAATTCATAACAAGCTTTGACAACCCCTATTCTAGAAATCTGACTTCAGTATCTGACTGGAGTGAGAAATCTGGCATGGTGCACAGAGGCACACGTTACTCATCAGATGGTCTAAATTCATTAAGAACCATGCATCTCTTCAGGAATCAGGAGCATCTGACTCCATCATGTCCCATGATAAACCCCGGCGAGAACAATGCCAGTTTGGATGAATAGGGCTCAAAATCGGCAAGGGGGGACTGTGAAAATGCAGATTGCAAGACATTTTATAGTCAGATATAGTGTTATTCCTCATGTACACACATGAAAAATTGCATAAAATGACAGGTATGCTTTAAGTATAATTATACTCTTTTTTGTGTCCCACTGGGTGACTCGATGCTGTGATTCTGAGTTCACTCGACTAATTCCTTTGGAATATGTAGAACAGTGCAAGCTTGGACTGGCCCATAGGGGAACAGGGGAATCCCCCGGTGGGCCCCTGTGCAGATATAGGCCCCAAACCCCACTGTAATGGCAATACTTGGCATAATTCACATGTTTTACTCTGTACAGAATAAAAGCAGCATCTCATCATTCATTAACCAAACTACCTTGTTTATTATTATATAGAGATGTAAATTTGTGAATGAGGGGAGTGTAATATTTGTATGCAGGTGAAAAGTGGGCCCCAAAGTTAATGTTACTGTTGGGCCCTTGGCACCCCAGTCCGAAACTGGTACAGTGAGTACATACACTGACAGACAAGCCTATTAAAGGCAGATACCAATGGCAAATCCTGGGGCCATTTGTAAGTTCCAGGCTGCCATGATAACCACTGTCCTCCCCCTGTTAAACACATGATGCCACATTTGCTATTGCCGCTGGCATTAAGGCTTTCATCTGGTGATATCGGCGGTACTCAGTTGAGGGCAGATGCAGTGGCAGTCTGCCTATATATAACAGCTGTGGTCCTGACTTGATCTCATTAATACAGTACTCATAGGATTATTATAGCAAATATATCATTCAATCATTGTTAAGGGGTTAAAAATGCAATTTAGGGTATTTTTTATTTGGCCTGTGATAAATTGCTGGCTCGTTGCTGGGACATTTTTAAGCATTACTTGTCCTCAGTCCTGAAGTGCAATTGAGCCTAATACAGTCTCCACACATTGCAAATGTTCTCTTATTTTCTTTTTCACTTTCTTTGGAATAAGTTTTGACTATTATCACTAATTGTAAAGATATTCTGTTAGGCCAGGGTCAGATTGCTTTAGGGCAGTCTGTTCAACATCCGTGCAACTGCCTTTTTTGGATCGCGTTATGCGATCACGCTAGCAGTGATGGACCCTCGGACTCTGCAGACCGCCTCCGAGGGTCCGTCACAGAATGACAGCACATCGCTAACGCATGCCGATTATGACATGTGATAGCGATGCGCTCGTCTATAGCAGTCTATGGGTACATTAACACATCCGTTACATAGCGTTAATGCCGCTATGTAACAGATGCGTTACACGCAGCACTCGAACGCAATATGAACCCAGCCTTACACTTAGGGTAAGACCAAATGGGGCAGCTCTAAAGTTGGTGTGAGACACACATCTACCACATGGTGGCACACTTTTTCTGCGTTTTCCTGGAGAACAACTATTTCACCCAAAATAACAGCTGGCATACATGCTTGGTGAGTTGCCACTGTGAATTAGCTGAAAGAAAATAAACAGTACCGTATTTACTCATGTATAAGCCGAGATTTTCAGCCCATTTTTGGGGGCTGAAAGTTCCCCTCTCGGCTTATACACGAGTCATATAGCTGGGGGGTCGGCGAGGGAGGAGGAGCGGGTCTGTCACAGATCATACTTACCCCCCGGCGCCGTCTCTGCAGCCCCCCCGCTTCTCCATGGTCTTCCTTCCTGCCTTCAGCGGTCACATGGTACCGCTCATTAAACTCATGAATATGCACATATTCATGAGTGTAATGAGTGGTATCACGTGACCGCTGAAGGCAGGAAGGGAGACCGAGGAGAAGTGGGGCTGCAGAAACCGCAACAGGAGGGGGTAAGTATAGCGATATTGACCTTTCCGGGGTCCATCGCTGCTCACCGCTGTCTGCTGCATCCTGTGTCAGTGATGTTTAGCCAGCAGAGGGCGCAGTGACGTGGTTAGTGCACACCGTGCCCTCTGCTAACTGAACATCACTTACAGATGACGTGGCAGACAGCAGTGAGCAGCGATGGACCACAGACAGGTGAATATCTCAGGTGCCGGGTCCTGAGCAGGAGAGGTGAGTATGGCATTTTTTTGCAGCAGCATATGGAGGCATAATATAAGGAGAATCTTATGGGGGCAGCATATGGGGGCATATTCTATGGAGCAGCATATGAGGGCATATTCTATGGGGCAAAATATGGGGGCATATTCTATGAGGCAGCATATGGGGCATATTCTATAGGGCAGCATATGGGAGCATAATCTATGGAGCAGCATATGGGGACATATTCTATGGAGCAGCATATGAGAGCATAATCTATGGAGCATCAAATGGGGCATAATCTATTGAGCATTTTATTAGGGCATAATCTATGGAGCATTTTATCGCGGAATAATCTATGGAGCATCTTATGGGGCATAATCTATGGAGCATCTTATGGGGGCATAATCTATGGAGCATCTTATGGGGGCCATAACCTTTATGGAGTACTATACAGGGCATATTATTCTATGGAGCATCTTGTGGGGGCATTATTAACCTTTGTGCAGCATTATATGGGGTGTATTTTGTATGGAACATCTTATGGGGCCATTATTAATCTTTGTGCAGCATTATATGGGGTGTATTTTGTATGGAGCATCTTATGGGGCCCATCATGAACTGTATGGAGTATTATATGGGGCTCCTGATTCAATATGGATATTCAAAAACATTTAACCTACTGATGTCTCAATTAATTGGTATCTATTAATTAATTAATTGGTAATTAATTGGTCTATCTATTAATTAATTGGTATCTATTTTTATTTTTGAAATTTACCAGTAGCTGCTGCATTTTTCACCCTAGGCTTATACGTGAGTCAATAAGTTTTCCCAGTTTTTGGTGGCAAAATTAGGGTGATTGGCTTATACACGAGTATATACTGTATTTTATTCGCAATACTTTGCTTATATAGCGCTATGTTATTCCACAGCGCTATACAGACATTATAATCACTGTTCCCATTGGGTCTCACAATACAAATCCCTATCAGTATGTCTTGGAGTGTGGAAGGAAACTGGAGAACCCCGAGGAAACCCACGCAAACACAGGGAGAACATACAAACTCCTTGCAGATGTTGTCTTTGGTGGAATTTGAACGCAGGACCCCAGTGCTGCAGTGCTAACCCACTGAGCCACCGTGCTGCCAGATACTTTCACTTTCCCAATCTTTTGCTGCTCACATTTTTAAAAAATGAGCAGCAAAAGATAAATAAAAGATAAAATAAGCTAACGCCAGCAGTGATGCCACATTGGCAGAGCAGCACAGAAGAGAAAATACTGTACATAGCTTAGAGTTATCTGCAATTTTTATGTGCTTGATACATTTTAATCGATGTCAGGGATATGATCTGATGCAGAGCATCATTTCCCTGCAAAGTCATAATGTAAATTGCCGCATGCTGCCAAAATTTTCTGTTCAGAGTTTGACCTGAGAACTGAAAAAAAAGGGTTTCATGAGAAGTTTGCTGTGGATTATTTGCTGATCCACAGCAAAATCCATAAGTGCAGAAGCTGATTTGACATGAATGAAAAATGTGAGCGCAACAAAAAGAAGAAAAAAGCTAGCTCACCGATTCACGGAAGGTGCCCGAAACTCCATCCTGATGAGACGTAAATACGTGAAAAAATAAAGTAGATGTTCCAGCTCCTCTGAATATAAAATTTCTTCTTTATTTCATATAAATTAAAAACATAGATGGCTCCTCGGACATCACAATATTGCACCGGAGGACAAGCGACACGTTTCGACCGCTGCTGCGGTCTTTATTAAAGCTATACACCATACAGACTTCCAACATTAAAAAGGATCAAACACCAATCAGGTGTCAAAATCTCATCACATGATCTAAGGTCCTAGTACAAACAAATATATACCTATGCAATCTACAAACAAATATGTTTAAAAACATCATAATATATTATATGAAAGGAAACAAAAAATAAAGAAAATTGATACATAAGCAATAAATGAATTTTGATATAAACTAATAGTGAAACATGATCTTATTTTTCTTATTGAGTCGATCATGGAATCTAGTTCCAAGATTAAAGATCCAGTATGCCTCACGAGTGAGCAAAACTCTCTTGATATCACCACCATGGAAAGGTTTTTTAATGTTCTCCAGACCTGATACTCTTAACGTTGCAATGTTACGTGAATGAAAATCAATAAAGTGACTAGCTGCTGAAGATATATTGTGTTTACCAATAATGCATGTTTTTAGTTTCCTCGAAGTGCACCCTATATATGATTTTTTACAGATATCACAATCAATTTTATATAACACAAATTTTGTATTGCAGTTAATAAAATCTTTTATTATAAATGTATTGGTATTGTGATCACTGAAAACCCTGGAATTAACCATTTATTAATATCAGTCAATCTGAAAATTTAACAATTAAAAATCTATGTTTTTACCCCATTCAGTCGAGGTCTGAATGTATGACCAAATTTTAGGAGATTGTGGAGCTAGCACTCAAAATATTGAAATATAATAAAGAAAACTATGGTGTTAAAAAACAATATTTCCAAGAAAAATAGGAAGGCCTTGAAAAAGATTAGAGAAATGACTGATATCACTATAAAGATGTCCGATAAATGGGGAATCATAGTTATCATGGACTCTATAAATTATAAAAGAGGAATTATGAAGTTATTATCTGACTCTTCTATCTATAGAAAATTGTCCATCACATCCTACCTTGACTTTTAAAATCAAGATGGACAAAATTATATGTGATGGGTTATCAATGGATGCTTTAACAATTTTTGGAAGTGTCCCATCCTGTAATGCCCATATTACACGGCTTGCCTAAATTACAAAAAAATGAAAATTTTCCTCTCATGAGACCAATAGTCTCCGGAATAGGATCTATCAATGAACATATGGGAGAATGGTTGGACTCATTGTTGCAGCCGTTAGTATTTAGGGTTCCGGGATACATCAAGGACACTAAAGATGTCTTGAATATTTTGTCACATAAAGTATGGTTACCTGAGTATTCCTGCTTAAGTTCTGATGTGACATCCTTATACACCTGTATACCTCATGATATTGCCTTGCTTGCCCTGGAGTTTCATCTTAAAAATTACAGCAATTATTGTCAGAATCTTATTGGTTATATTTTACAAGTTACATCTCACTTGTTAATTTACATTTTTTTTTTCCTTTTGATGGTGAATTTTATTTGCAGTGCAGTGGGGTGGCGATGGGGCAAAATTTTCACCTTCATTATCCAATCTGTTAATGGCCTTTTGGGAGTTTAATTTTCTTTTTTCAACAAATAATCAGTTTTCATTGTGTATTGCATGGTATGGCAGATACATTGATGATACCTTCATTATCTGGAGGGGTAATGTTTCTGCCATACAAGAATTCATAAATTACTTTATCAGTAATAATGGCAACATTAAATTTACACATGTTTATCATAAAAACAAAATTTATTTTTTAGACCTTGAGTTGACAGGAACATTTAATCAATTAATCTCCACCAGAACCTACTCAAAACCATTTGCCAGCAATACAATTTTGCATGCTGACAGAAGCCATCCCAGGCATATGGTAAAATCAATTAATGTAGGAGAGTTTACCAGGCTCAAGAGAAATTGTAACAATAACAATTTTTTTTAAAGATGATTTAACTCATTCCTGTAACAAATTAAAAAAGAGAGGATATCCTAACTGGATGTTAAATAGGGCCCTAAATATACAGTGGGGAAAAAAAGTATTTAGTCAGTCAGCAATAGTGCAAGTTCCACCACTTAAAAAGATGAGAGGCGTCTGTAATTTACATCATAGGTAGACCTCAACTATGGGAGACAAACTGAGAAAAAAAAATCCAAAAAATCACATTGTCTGTTTTTTTTTTCATTTTATTTGCATATTATGGTGGAAAATAAGTATTTGGTCAGAAACAAAATTTCATCTCAATACTTTGTGATATATCCTTTGTTGGCAATGACAGAGGTCAAACGTTTTCTGTAAGTCTTCACAAGGTTGCCACACACTGTTGTTGGTATGTTGGCCCATTCCTCCATGCAGATCTCCTCTAGAGCAGTGATGCTTTTGGCTTTTCGCTTGGCAACACGGACTTTCAACTCCCTCCAAAGGTTTTCTATAGGGTTGAGATCTGGAGACTGGCTAGGCCACTCAAGGACCTTGAAATGCTTCTTACGAAGCCACTCCTTCGTTGCCCTGGCGGTGTGCTTTGGATCATTGTCATGTTGAAAGACCCTGCCACGTTTCATCTTCAATGCCCTTGCTGATGGAAGGAGGTTTGCACTCAAAATCTCACGATACATGGCCCCATTCATTCTTTCATGTACCCGGATCAGTCGTCCTGGCCCCTTTGCAGAGAAACAGCCCCAAAGCATGATGTTTCCACCACCATGCTTTACAGTAGGTATGGTGTTTGATGGATGCAACTCAGTATTCTTTTTCCTCCAAACACGACAAGTTGTGTTTCTATCAAACAGTTCCAGTTTGGTTTCATCAGACCATAGGACATTCTCCCAAAACTCCTCTGGATCATCCAAATGCTCTCTAGCAAACTTCAGACGGGCCCGGACATGTACATGCTTAAGCAGTGGGACACGTCTGGCACTGCAGGATCTGAGTCCATGGTGGCGTAGTGTGTTACTTATGGTAGGCCTTGTTACATTGGTCCCAGCTCTCTGCAGTTCATTCACTAGGTCCCCCCGCGTGGTTTTGGGATTTTTGATCACCGTTCTTGTGATCATTCTGACCCCACGGGGTGGGATTTTGCGTGGAGCACCAGATCGAGGGAGATTATCAGTGGTCTTGTATGTCTTCCATTTTCTAATTATTGCTCCCACAGTTGATTTCTTCACTCCAAGCTGGTTGGCTATTGCAGATTCAGTCTTCCCAGCCTGGTGCAGGGCTACAATTTTGTTTCTGGTGTCCTTTGACAGCTATTTGGTCTTCACCATAGTGGAGTTTGGAGTCAGACTGTTTGAGGGTGTGCACAGGTGTCTTTTTATACTGATAACAAGTTTAAACAGGTGACATTACTACAGGTAATGAGTGGAGGAAAGAGGAGACTCTTAAAGAAGAAGTTACAGGTCTGTGAGAGCCAGAAATCTTGATTGCTTGTTTCTGACCAAATACTTATTTTCCACTATAATATGCAAATAAAATGAAAAAAAAACAGACAATGTGATTTTCTGGATTTTTTTTTCTCAGTTTGTCTCCCATAGTTGAGGTCTACCTATGATGCAAATTACAGACGCCTCTCATCTTTTTAAGTGGTGGAACTTGCACTATTGCTGACTGACTAAATACTTTTTTTCCCCACTGTAAGTACTTCTAAAAATCAAGATCTAATTTCTTCATGAAGCAATCATATAGAAAATAAAAATAAAAAACACAATTCTTTCAATAAGCCTTTTGTGTGTCTACAATTTAGTCCTCAATTTTATAAGATCAAAAATATAATCAATAGATTTCTTACTAAATGGAAAAACATTGGGAAAAAATTGCATGGAAGAGAACTTAGGAATTTCAGTCAACAGTAAACTTAAAGTGATTTCCCACTTTTAGAAAAATAATCCCCAAATGATCAAATACTAGATTAAAAACAATTACTGATAGTATTCAAATCATCCAGGTCTAGCACCAGCTCCCCAATTGCTACTCCTGTTTTTCTGTTTTGGCTGTAGGTCAACAGTGCACATCACTACTATGTATCTACCTGTTCTACCCGGCACCGGCGACTCTGCTGCTTCCCGTCAATAGAGTAGCTCTTCCAGGATGCTCTGTTGACATGGAGTGACTGCTGATGTCATGCTGATTGACAGCTTGCTGCCTGCAGTTGAAGTGAGGAGCCAGTTGTCAATCAACAAGACATCAGTAGTCATGCTCCGTCAACAGAGCAGAGCAGATGAGAAGCCGCTGCTCTGCTGAGATGACATCAGTGGAAGCTGCAGTATTGCCTGGAAGAGTGGTTTGTTACCAGTGGCGTAACTACAAAGTTATGGGCCCCGGTGTGAACTTTCAAATGGGGCCCCCATGCCAAAATACACGCACATCTCCGCTCCGTCCACCTCGTGCACACGCGGCTCTGGTCCGTCCACCTCATACACACGCGACTCAGCTCCGCACACCTCGTACACACGGCTCAGCTCCGCACACCTAGTACACACACGGCTCCGCTCTGTACACCTCGTACACACACGGCTCCACTCTGTACACCTCATACACACAAGGCTCTGCTCCGTCCACAATTGTATACACACAGCTCTGCTACATCCACACTGTAAACCCCTCCTGACCCTACACATAAACTTAACCTACCCTCATCCAGCACCATGACAACCAGCATAGCAGAGTCCTGCATACACCGAGGGCTGTGTGCACAGGACCTGTGATGAGGTCACAAGAGGGAAGGAGTCAGGGGTTACATGATCAGGGGTCTCGGACAGAGGCCCCTGATCATGTGACCCCTGACTCCTCCCCTCCTGTGACCTCATCACAGGTCCTGTGTGCACGTTAGAGAACAGCCTAGTGACGTCATTGCAGGCTGTGGGGGGCTGTGGTGGGTCTCTGCGGGAGGGCGAGGATGTGGTGCATGGGGGGGTGTGGCGGCTCAGTGCAGTGTGGGAAAAATAGACTCCCGGGTGGAGCGCGGGTGGGGGGGTAAAAAACGGAACTGTCCCTCAAGAATCGGGATGGTTGGTACATACGGTCTGACCTGTCGTGCCCATGACTCCCCCCCGGGCCCAGTCAAAGTGGCGACTGCTGTGACCGTGATAGTTACGCCCCTGTCTGTGACCCTTCTGAGCTGGCAGAGATTGGCAGCGGGCACAACAGGCAGATAATTAACAACTACCTGCATGTTAGTTCTTAGGATAATAGTAAAGAAATTAAATAATCCCAAATAACGCCTTTAATTGTGAATCTGTCAGCTTATTCTGTCGGCAAGGTCTGTCAGCATTATCTTTCTTCTTCTGACTATGCCTAAGCTGTTTTATGTTCACATGAAAGCTGAGTTGAACTTTTATGTGACTATGAATCAAGTGCAAAAAGTTTATCTGAAAAAAAGATTATGATTACCGTCTAAACAAACTCACTGATAGATTCAGTTAACACATTCTGTGGTTTGCTATGTACAGTGATGCATAGAGGCTGTAGAAACCAAAGGATGAAAAATATTTAATAAAATCTAAATTGTTCTTTATCTAAAAATATATGCATTTAAAGGAAACCTGTCATGTCAAAAAGCTGAATGTACCCTAATCCAGAATATGGGTAGCAGGTGAGCCTGTGTGCTTCGAAACATCAGGGCTGGTAATGAAGGCCCTTTATTAGCAGTGAAATAATGTCCGACCTCAGAACACCAATTACTAGCTCTAGAGGTGCTCAGTTTAGTGGTGTAAACATTTAAAGCTGTAAGTATGTTGGCATCTAGTTTCTAACTGTCATATATGTTTTTCTCCATGTCAGCTATGTACAAATACTTATCAGTTCCTGTCTATATGAACTATTCCAGTGCATTATATGAGTGATCAGAGGTTAAGTCTTGTACTAAGACTTTGAAAAGAAAAATAGAAATAAAAATGATAAGCAAAAGAAAAAAAACTCCAAGCAAAAAAACAGTTAATAATTTAAGGAAGAATAGAGGTACAGAGAGATACATAAAGTGCATGTATACTAATGCCAGAAGCCTCGCCAACAAAATGGAGGAATTAGAGTTAATGTTGTTGGAACATAATTATGACATGGTGGGGATATCTGAGACATGGCTGGACGAGAGCCATGACTGGGCGGTTAATTTACAGGGCTATAGTCTGTTCAGAAATGACCGTACTAATAAACGAGGGGGAGGTGTGTGTTTATATGTAAAATCATCCTTAAAACCCATCCTGCGTGATAATATATATGAATCTAATGAAAATGTAGAGTCCCTGTGGGTAGAGATAAGGGGAGGGGGGAAAATAATAAATTACTTATAGGGGTTTGTTATAAGTCTTCAAAAATAATGGAAGCAACAGAGAATATCCTCATAAAGCAAATATTTGAAGCAGCGACTCAAGGAGAAGTCATTATTATGGGGGACTTCAACTACCCTGAAATACTTTGGGGAACCGAAACCTGCAGTTCCAGCAAAGGTAATAGGTTTTTGACAACTATGAGAGACAATTACCTTTCACAACTGGATCAGGACCCAACAAGAGGGGGGGCACTGCTAGACCTAATATTAACCAACAGGCCAGACCGCATATCAAATGTAAGGGTTGAGGGTCACTTGGGTAATAGTGATCACACGATAATAAGTTTTCATGTATCCTTTAATAAGATGTGTAGTAGAGGGGTAACAAGGACACTAAACTTCAGGAAGGCAAATTTCCAACGGATGAGAGATGATCTTGGTGCAATTAACTGGGACGATATCCTGAGACGTAAAAATACACAAAGAAAATGGGAGACGTTTATTAGCATCCTGAATAGGACCTGTGCACAATATATACCGTATGGGAATAAACATGCGAGAAATAGGAGGAAACCACTATGGCTAAATAGAGCTGTAAGGGGCGCAATAAGCGACAAAAATAAGGCATTTAGAGAATTAAAGCAAGTAGGTAGTGATGAGGCATTAAATAAATACAGAAAATTAAATAAATTCTGTAAAAAGCAAATCAAGACAGCAAAGATTGAGACAGAGAGACTCATTGCCAGAGAAAGTAAAAATAATCCCAAAATATTCTTTAACTACATAAATAGTAAGAAACTAAAAAATGATAGTGTTGGTCCCCTTAATAATAGTCTAGGTGAAATGGTGGATGAGGATCAGGAAAAAGCCAATATGTTAAATGACTTTTTTTCAACAGTATTTACAAAAGAAAATCCCATGATGGATAACATGATCAGGGATAAAAATTCTCCATTAAATGTCACCTGCTTAACCCAGCAGGAAGTACGTTGGTGTCTAAAAATCACTAAAATTGACAAATCCCCGGGCCCGGATGGGATACACCCCCGAGTACTGCAGGAATTAAGCACAGTCATAGATAGACCATTATTTTTAATTTTTAAAGATTCCATAATAAGGGTCTGTACCACAGGACTGGCGTATAGCAAATGTGGTGCCAATATTCAAAAAGGGGACAAAAACTGAACCTGGAAATTATAGGCCAGTGAGCTTAACCTCTACTGTGGGTAAAATCCTGGAGTGTTTTCAAAGAGATACTATACTGGAGTATGTGAAGAAGAATAACCTCATGACCCAATATCAATATGGATTTATGAGGGACCATTCCTGTCAGACTAATCTGATAAGCTTTTATGAAGAGGTAAGTTCCGGACTGTACCAAGGAAATGCAGTGGACGTGGTGTACATGGACTTTTCAAAAGCTTTGGATATGGTGCCACACAAAAAGTTGATACATAACATGAGAACAATGAGGATAGGGGAAAATATGTGTAAGTGCATGCTTTTTAAGATTTATACTCCACTACACTCATGCAGGTGGTGCTCAGGTTTAGAATATTTACTCCTCGCTTGAGGCTCTGATGGCACTGCATGCAAACGACCTGCCGCTTGTCTTCAATACATTAGGTGAAGACGTCCCAGCGCCATTAGGTGAAGACTGTCCAAAAGTTAGTTCCTTTTGAGCTGACTTTTGGGGGTTCAATCCCTTGGCGAAGGGGGCAATAGCAGATGACATACTGACTATGGGATGGCCACTATGCGCTCTTTTTTTGAAGAATGTACCAAACTGTAGATGTGGCCACACCTAACATTTCTGCTATCTTTCTGATGGATTACATCTTTCTTTCAGCCTAGTGATGGTTTATTTCTCTTCCATTGAGAGCTCCTTTGACCTCATGGTGTGGATTCACAGCAAAGGCTTCCAAATGCAAATGCCACATCTGGAATCAGCTCCAAGTTTTTTACCTGCTTAATTGATGGATTAATGAAGGAAAAGCCCATTCAGCCCATTGAAGAGCATTTGAGATAATTGTCTAATGACTTTTGGTCCTTGAAAAAGAGGCAGCCACATATTATAGAGCTGTAATTCCTAAACCTTTAATCCAATTAGGATGTGAATACCCTCAAATTAAAGGTGAGAGTCTGCACTTTTACTTCTTAATTAGAGATGAGCGAATTTGTTCGGATTTTGTCCCCAAATCTGATTTTGACATATTCGAGTCATATTCGAACAATATTCGTGCCACATGTATGTCTTATGATCAGTTCCAAACATATTCGGTAATTTCTACTCCCATTGACTCTAATGACGTTCGGCTGAGTTCAATGAATATTGCAAAAACAATATTCAAAGCCGTTTGTATTAGGAACCGAATCCGAACAAATTTGCTTATCTACTCTGTATGATCGCCGATGCACCAACGGTGGGTGTTAAGAGGCATTATTCCTCAGCACTGCTTTTTAACGGCTCACTAAACCCATAGATGAATTCCTTAGACAGTGAAGTTTCCAATATGGAGTCACCTGGGGTTTTTTTTTTTGCTGTTCTGGCACCTCAGGGACTCTGCTATTGGAGTCCACAATCTATTCAAAGAAATCTGTGTTCTAAAAGTCAAGTAACATAGTAATATAGTTATTAAGGTTGAAGGAAGACTTTAAGTCCATCGAGTTCAGTCCATATCCTATCCTAACTTCCCCAAACTTGTTAATCCGGAGGAAGGCAAAAAAAACCCATGTGGCAAACAGTAAGCTTCATATTGGGGAAAAAAATTCCTTCCCGACTCCACATACGGCAATCAGACTAGCTCCCTGGATCAACGCAATGCTAAGGAAACTAGTGTATATACCCTGCAATATTATACTTTTCAAGAAAGGCATCCAGTCCCTTCTTAAATTTTAGTAGAGAATCACTCATTACAACATCATATGGTAGAGAGTTCCATAGTCTCACTGCTCTTACAGTAAAGAATCCGCATCTGTGATTATGCTTAAACCTTCTTTCCCCCAGATGTAAAGGATGCCCCCTTATCCTCTTCACAGGTCTAAGAGTACAAAGATCATTAGAAAGGTCTTTGTACTGTCCCCGCATATATTTATACATTGTAATAAGTTCACCCCGAAGCCTTCGATTTTCCAAACTAAATAACCCCAAGTGTAATAACCTATCTTGGTATTGCAGACCCCCCCAGTTCCCTAATAACCTTGGTCACTCTTGCACCCGCTCCAGTTCAGCTATGTCTTTCTTATACACCGAAGACCAGAACTGTACACAGTATTCTAAGTGTGGTCGCACTAGTGACTTATATAGAGGTAAAATTATGTTCTCCTCATGAGCATCTATGCCTCTTTTAATGCATCCCATTATTTTATTTGCCTTTGCAGCAGCTGCCTGACACTGGCCACTAAATGTGATTTTGTCATCCACCCATACAGCCAGGTCTTTTTCAGTGACAGTTTTGCCCAATGTTTTACAATTAAGCACATAATTATGCATCTTGTTTGTTCTACCCAAGTGCATAACCTTAGATTTATCCCCATTAAAGCTCATTTGCCATTTATCAGCCCAAGCTTCTAGTTTACATTAATCATCCTGTAATATAAAATTGTCCTCCTCAGTATTGATTACCCTGCAGAGTTTAGTGTCATCTGCAAATATTGAAATTCTACTCTCTATGCCCCCTACAAGGTCAGTAATAAATATGTTAAAAAGAAGCGGGCCCAATACTGACCCCTGTGGTACCCCACTGCTAACCGTGACCCAGTCCAAGTGTGCTCCATTAATAACCACCCTTTGTTTCCTATCCCTGAGCCAGCTCTTATCCCTGACAAATCTGAGCCTTCACCAGCTCCTTCTTTTGATGTGCTGTTGGCTTTCTGTCCATCACATTCAACAGGGTCACCTGCCTCCCCGCAAAGAGAGGATGTGACAGCAACACCACCAGCAGTTTCACCAACCATGTCTGCACCATCCCATGGAAGTTTTCAGCTCTCCATCCCCCAAACCCTCCACCACCACCCATAAGCCATGTGCCTGAATGTCAGCATTTCTAAATTACTGGCATTTGAAATGCTGCCATTCTGGCTGGTGGAGACTGCCAGTTTAACAAAACTGATGTCGGTGGCTGTCCCGCAGTACGTTGTTCTCAGCTTCAACTACTTTGCCAGGCAGACCATTCCTGCCTTGCACACACACACACACGTCTCTGACCAGATAAGATGTGTACTGTGCAATGCCATCACAGGAAAGGTCCATGTTACAACAGATACTTGTCACGTCACCCTGGGAGATCTAGGGATAGAAGATCACTGCGTATTGTGAATCGCAGATCTGTCATTTAGCCTGTGTGTTTGGATCCTATATTAAAAGAATTAAATGAATTTGGTTTCCTTTGGTGCTGACAAGGTTAACAACCCTATTTATGCTGGTCAGAAACATGCAGCTTTCAGTTGCTTCTGACCTGGTTGTTAACTCTTCCTGTAAAACCTGGCCAAGTCCTCTCTGTCTTGCCCATGAAAGCTCTGGTACCTTGCTCTTAGGATAGCCTGTGATGAATAGGAGTTAGTTGTTGCTATTGGAGATTCATCTTCCTGTGTGGTGTGCTTAAGCTAAGTGTTTTGGAGAGAAGTTGTTGTGGAGGTATTCTGTTGGATTTGTGTGTTTATCTCCTGGTCTCTGTTTACCGTTCAGTTTATTTCTCCCTGCCCCCATCCTCCTCCCTATTGTTGGTTGGTGCTTTTATGCGATAGAAGGTTTCTGTTATCCCTGTTTTGTCTTGTGTGTCTTGTTCACATTACATTTTTGTCTCAGGCTCCATGGGGTAGGGTACAGACCAAGGATTAACAGGAAAATAGTGAGGTCAAAGACTCGGGCCACTCTACCATCAAGAGTTCCACTGGGACAGGGATACTTAGGGTCCCAGTTCCAGGCACAGTTTAAAGTCTCCTTCCCCTTCCTAAGATCCACACAGCATGACAATACGTGGACCAGTAAGGGACTTTACATCTCCCTAACTGAACACTGGGTCAATGTAATGGTGTCTGGAACAGAGATGGAAGACGTTCCAGCAAATGTCCTATCACCACTGAGGATTGCTGGACATTTCTAGGTATATGTTACCTCCTTCCTCTACTCCGTTTTTTTCCACCACCTCCTCATCTGGTCACAGTGAGCCCTGCAACACCAATTTCAGCATAGCCAGAGTGAAGCGCCAGTAGGCTGTTCTGCAATTCATTTGTTAGAGGGACAAATCCCACACACTGCAGGAGTTGTGGATGGGAAACAAACAGTAGACTGATGAGTGGTTGGTGCTCATGAAACTCAAGCCATGCCTGGTAGTTTATGATAATGGGCGAAATCTGGTAGCAGCTCTGGGCTTAACTGGTTTGACTCACATCCCTTGCCTGGCGCATGTGCTGAACTTATTTGTGCAGAACTTCCTGAAGAACTATCCAAATATGTCTGATTTGCTGCTGAAAGTGCGAGTTGTGTTTGCGCGCTTTCGGCGCTGTCAACCCGGCTGCTGCTCACCTTTTTGCGCTGCAGTGTCACTTCTGCCTTCCTTCTCACCGCCTCATATGTGAGGAAGCTAGGTGTGAAACATGCGTTGAGTGCAGTTTATTCACTGACTGGTGAGACCTTCTTTATGCCACTGTGCACGTTTACATTTCCTACTTTTGGTAATTATACTTTTTTTACTTCATGATACTTTACCTCTATTTACCAAGCTCCTTCTATGAATACATCTTATGTAATCTCTTATACACTGGTATCCGTCTGCAATACTGGGATTAGATTTTGCATAGTACACTATTGTTTTTATCTCTGCTTTTATTTAATTGTATCTAGTTATTTGTTTGCCCTTGTGAAGAATATTGGAGATATAATTCCATGTCAATCATCTGTATCCTATTGGGCATAGAATGGAATAAAACCCTTCAGCAAGGACATTGGTAACATTACACCTGGCCAGCTTCAAACAAAAGATTCACACTCCCACCAGCTACCTGGTATGCAACCTTCCATAGGAAGACCCCCTGTGGATCCAAGCCATGCAGCCTGAGTCCTTTGTTCAGCCAGCTAGGATTTCATAAAGGAGTTATGGAAATACTATATGCCCTAGCTGTACATTGTGTATATTTCTGAGATCCCCAAAACAGGGCAAGTGCCCGTCTGGGTCTCGAGTCATTATAACACGCACAGGAAGGGAGATATATAGAACAGCCACTAGCAGCTAGGTAGCAACATTGTATTTATTCTCTATGAGTAGCAGAGGCCCTGTTGCATCTGATGGTGCCAGAACTGTGGCGGCCATTTTGCACTAACTGTGCATCAACGAATCATGCGCTTCAACACAGGGTCCATTGAAACACAGTTAGCGTGAAACGGCCATCATCCATTCATCCTGCTCTCCACATTTCTACCCTTCTCCATCAATTGCAGCATGTAGGGATTTTTTTCTCATGCCAACTCGGCATGAAAATAAAAAACACTAATCAGCACTGCCCCATAGTATAACATTGGAGTGAGTGCTATCTGATGAAACATCAGATAGCACTCTTCTGAGTAATACGCTGGCTACGCGCCATTGTGAGCAAACCCTAAAGGAGCTGCAGACTTATGATTACTTACATCGTGCGCTTGGAGGATTCCTGCTTCGGGAGTGAAGATCATGTGGGTTGACATGTCACATTCTGACTTGACTATTTCTGGCCTCACTTAAGACATTTGCACTGAGTAAGGCTGTGACATCTATTAGAAATTAGACTGGGAGCATGCATATGCCATACTTGAGGTCACATGACCTCCCGCTCATGGCGCTGAGACTGGAGAATACTCACAGCGCACAAAGTTTTTTAAGGCAAACAAGTTGAATATTCTGCAGCGGCTGAGTCAATCACCAGATTTCAACCCCATCGAGCAGAATTTCATATGCTTAAAGGGAAGGTGCCATGATTTTAATTTTTGTATTAATAATTATTGATTATACAATGAATTATTTTTAATGCAAAATTAAATTAACTACTTTAATAGTTTATTATTTATTGACTTTTATGTTTGCCACTGGGGGCTGCCATTTTCATTATTGTGGGTGTATGTGTCTCGGCACGACACGTGCACACCTCATTTACGGCAGCCATGGGCATAAGAGTCTGCAGTCGAACTCCGTCCACATCTCTTGCATTGAGGCCACTCCTCCTGCCTCTTAGCTGTGACCTGGGCAAACTCCCCTGGGCTGTCCAAGTCACAACTGTGGGAGGAGATCGTGGCTAATTTCTTGCAGTACGCAGAGTATGCTGTGGGCTTTATTTTCACCTGTCATTGCACACACTTCAGTGCCTGCGATGACTGGAGCTGCCGGTAAGACCGCCGGTCAGAGCACCGCGGGGTCATGCTGTCACATGTCAGTGTGACCCCACAGCTGTGACTGTCACCCGTGTATGGTTTAATTAAGATTACTAAAGGAGTCTGTGTCATTATTTCAAATGAAGAACTTTATTATGGATGTGTCTTTATTTACCATATAACTATAGGATTAGTGATGGATAGGTGTCTCATAGACGCTTCTCCATTACTAAGCCATGGGCTTGATGTCACCTGACAATACAAAGGTCACATCAACCCCACAAATATTACCCCACTTGCCAACACTACAGGGCAAGTGGGAAGAGCGAGGCTAAGCTCCAGAATTGGCACATCTTATAGATGTGTCTTTTCAGGGGCGGTTGAGAGCTGATGTTTTTAGCCTGGGGGGGTCAATATCCATGGCCCCTTCCTGTGCTGTTTATATCAACTTGCAGCTGTCTGCATAGCCTTTGCTGGTTATTAATTATAGAGGTAACCCACATCATTTTTTGGGGGGATCATCCATTTTAATAGCCAGTAAAGGCTAAGTATACAGCTGTGTGCTAATATTAATAGCCTGGGTAGCTCCATGGGTATTACCCCCTTCCCAGGCTTTAAACATCTGCCCCCAGCCATCAGCTTTCCCTCTGCTGGTTATTAAAATTACACGGGAGCCCAAGCAATTTTTTTTTTCATTTGTTTTTCTTTAAAATTAACAGCTGCTGTCTGGTTAGAGCCTATGCACGTTCATTCTGTTAACACTCCTACATAGGCTGGTGACAATGTGTTTGTAGGTTTGTGTGTGTACTTATCGGCTTAGTAATGTGGGTGTTGGGCTGTATATGAGTGTGAGCGTGTGAGTGTGTGTGACTGAGGGTCAGCCTGTTAATTTTAGCATCGGCGGCGGCGGCGCTGGGGTCCTGGGTTCAAATCCCACCAAGGACAACATCTGCAAGGAGTTTGTATGTTCTCCCCGTGTTTGTGTGGGTTTCCTCCGGGTACTCCTGTTTCCTCCCACTCTCCAAAAACATACTGATAGGGAATCTAGATTGTTAGTCCCATCGGGGACAGTGATGATAATGTGTGCAAATTGTAAAGCACTGCGGAATATGTTAGTGCTATATAAAAATAAAGATTATTATTATTATCAGCGTGTGAGCGTCAGAGTGTGAGCTTTAGCGTGAGTGTGTGACCATGATACAGTGTGTGACCATGAGTGTGAGCGTCAGCCTGTGCGCGTGAGCGTGTGAGTGAGCATCAGCGTGTGAGTGTCAGTGTGTGAGCATCAGCGTCAGTGTGTGACCATGATACAGTGAGCAGCACCAACAGAATCCTTGCTGCCTGCCATTCTCTGTGATCGTCTACTTGTCAGTTTAACTTGTCACCAACAAATTGGCTCGACGCTGAGTCCCTAAATGTCATCCTCTCTTATCCCTTAGCAAACACCCAGAAGGGACAGAGAGGAGTGACATCACACCCATGTGAGCAGATTCAGCACATATTTACTGCAGTGCAGTAATGTGAGCTAGTTGTACACTAGGTTTTTGTGTCAAAAACCTAGAGATTAAAAGTGGAAATATCAAACTTTTTAAAATTAGTTTTCATATTTTACTAAATGATAAACAAATGATAATATTTTTTAAGAAAATTTTAACATTAATGCTTTACATTTTTTGAATTGCTGAAACAAATTTTTTTTGATGGCACCTTCCTTTTAAGAAGAAAGACCCACAAACAAGCAACAACTGAAGTCAGCTATAATAAAGGCGGCAAATCATCACAAAGGAGAAATCCCAAACAAACATAAAAAAAGCATTTCAAAGACAAGTAACTACCTCTATCACTGGGATTTATTTTATGTTCACAGGTTGTAGTGATAGTGTTCTGTCGCCATCTGGTGGTTATTAAAAATACTGTTTTTTAGGTCAAGAAAGAAGAAAAAGGGCTGCAACATGTTTATCACTGGTTTCAAAAACTTGGTAGCATGAAAAATGTTTAAACTAAGAAATCTAATTTCAATTGGTGGAAAATTAACAAGTTGCCATCAGTGTGGTTTAATTAGACATCAAAAAGTTAATTTATTTCAGTACAAAAAGTGAAACTCATATTCTATAGCAGGGGTCTCAAACTCGCGGCCCTCGGGACAATAGTTTGTGGCCCTCACCTCATGGGCCCTCAGGACAATAGTTTGCGGCCCACACCTCGGCGCTGGACCATCGGAGCTGCAGCAGGAGGAGGTATGATGATGGCTAGACAGTCACAGCAGCCTGCTGTCAGCAGGCAAGGCGTATGAGTCACACTCACAACACAGGCAGCAGGAGCAGCCGAGCAGGGACCAGACCGCGCCACAGACTCAGGTGCGCTGTGTTGAGAATGAGCGGTGGGGCGGTGCGTTATATTGCACTCGGAGGCGGGACATCAGCCAGCCTTATTGCAAACTTGCGCCATTACCCCTGGCTTACATGTGGAGGCAGCCGCGGAAATTGCTGCTCAGCGGGACAGAAAAAAAGTGGAAAAGATGCATCGGCTAAAGGCCCTTTAACATTTAGCAATGCACCAGCGATCCGACCAGCGATATGACCCTGTGTTATGATGAGTCACCGAAGGAGGAAAAAAACAAAATACTAGCTAAGTCCAGAAAACCAGAGAGGTTGGCAGCTATCGAATTGCAGACCCCTGAACCTATCCACAACAACTAGTAGTAGCCGTGGGGGGTTCCTACGGTGCCCTAGACCCCTCGATCACAGCCGGAGAACCACATAGCCTAAAGACAGAAAGGGGAAAAACTAAACTGCCCCAGAGCAGACCCCAAAGCAATAGGCAGCCCCCAACATATAATGACGGTGAAGCAAGATGAAAACACTAACAAAGATAGAAAGATAGGTTGAGCAAATGATGGGGCCCAAGCTAACTACTTAGGACAGGATAGGAAAGCTGCTGTCTGCCATCCGCAAAAACCCTATCCAAAATGTGCCAACCGACTGATAGGAAAAACAGGCCCTGAAGTCGCTAGGCTTCAAAAGACTATATCAGCACTCAGGTATATTCTGAAGACAGAGCAAAAGATCAACAGATCAGAGACAAAAATGGAATTCAGCTCACCCCCGGCCGGGGATGGCAGAACTCCCAAAAAACAAGGCAAAACAAAAACAAGACTGAAGTGTACAAAGCAGAGCAGAAAAACTTAGCTTTGAGATGCAGGAATCAGACTGGTCTCCAAGAATCCAGCAGGATCACCAGCAAGGCAGAAGGGCGTCGGCTGCCTTATATCCAGTCCTCAATTCCAGCCACCCAGTCATCATCTAGCTGCCCAGGTGTTTGGTAATCTGCCTCACTACCTTCCTTCACCAGAGGTGGGAGTTCATCAGACCTCAATGGTGAAGGGAAAAATGAACTCACAACAGTACCTCCCCCTTGAGGAGGGGTCACCGAACCCTCATCCATGCCACCAGGGCGATCCGGGTGAGCCCGATGAAAGGCACGCACCAATCTTTCGGCATGAATATCAGAGGCAGAGACCCAGGAATTATCCTCCTGACCATAACTCTTCCACTTAACCAAATACTGGAGTCTCCGTCTAGCCAGACGGGAATCCAGTATCTTCTCTACCTCATATTCCATGTTACCTTCAACCAATACAGGGTCAGGAGGTGCCACCACAGGAACTACTGGTTCAACAATCCTCTTCAACAAGGACTTATGAAACACATTATGAATTTTGAATGTGACAGGAAGAGCCAACCGAAAAGAGACCGGATTAATAATCTCCAAAATCTTGTAAGGTCCAATAAATTTAGGCTTAAACTTAGGAGAAGCCACCTTCATAGCGATATTTTTTGATGACAACCAAACCATATCACCCACCTTAAACTGGGGACCAACGGTCCTACGCCGGTTGGAAAACCGCTGGGCCTTTTCCTGGGAGAGAGACAACTTATCCACTACTTGGTCCCAGATCTGGCGCATTCTCTCCACCACAGTGTCAACACCTGGGCAGGCAGAAGGCTCCACCTGCCCTGAAGAAAATCGAGGATGAAACCCAAAGTTACAAAAAAAAGGTGACATTAAAGTGGCAGAACTAGCTCTATTATTTAAAGCAAATTCGGCCAAGGGCAAAAATGAAACCCAATCATCCTGATCAGCGGAAATAAAACATCTCAAATACGACTCCAAGGTCTGGTTTGTTCTCTCCGTCTGTCCATTGGTCTGAGGGTGAAAAGCAGAGAGGGACAACCGAATTCCCAGCTTGGAACAGAAAGTCCTCCAAAATCTAGACACAAACTGAACTCCTCTGTCAGATACAATGTTCTCAGGAATCCCGTGCAAGCGAACCACCTGTTGCAAAAACAGGGGCACCAACTCAGAGGAAGATGGCAACTTAGGGAGTGGTACAAGATGAACCATCTTAGAGAACCTATCACAAATCACCCAAATAACAGTCATTCTCTGAGAGACAGGCATATCAGAGATGAAATCCATTGAAATATGGGTCCATGGCCTCCTGGGGACCGGCAAAGGCAACAACAACCCACTAGAGCGAGAACAAGGTTTAGACCGGGAGCAAGTCCCACAGGACTGCACAAAATTCCTGACATCACGAGACAAGGCGGGCCAGCAAAAAGACCGACTCACCAGGTCTCTAGTACCAAAAATACCTGGATGACCAGCCAATGCAGAGCAATGAACTTCAGACATCACCCTCTTCTTCCACTGGTCAGGAACATACAACTTTCCCCTGGGACAACGCTCAGGTTTGTCCTCCTGGAACTCTTCCAGAGCACGTCTCAAATTGGGCGAGATGGCAGAAAGAACTACCCCTTCACCTAAGATGGTAGCAGGCTTGGTCACCACAGGAGAATCAGCAAAGAGTCTCCTAGAGAGAGCGTCAGCCTTGACATTCTTAGTGCCAGGAAGAAAAGAGACCACAAAATCAAAACGTGTAAAAAACAAGGCCCACCTAGCCTGTCTAGGGTTCAAGCGTTTGGCCGACTCCAGGTAAATCAAATTCTTGTGGTCAGTGAGGACCATGACTTGATGTTTAGCTCCCTCCAACCAATGTCTCCACTCCTTAAATGCCCATTTCATGGCTAACAGTTCCCGATTCCCCACATCATAGTTACGTTCAGATGGAGAGAACTTTCGGGAACAGAAAGCACAGGGATTCATTTTAGATGTTACAGGATCCTTTTGGGACAAAACAGCTCCTGCACCAATCTCAGAAGCGTCCACCTCTACCTGGAACGGGAGTGAGACATCAGGTTGCCGCAAAACCGGGGCAGAAGTGAATCTTCGCTTCAGCTCCTGAAAGGAAGAAACAGCCTCCGGAGACCAATTCAACACATCAGCACCCTTCTTAGTCAGATCAGTCAATGGCTTGGCAATACTAGAAAATTTTGCTATAAATTTCCGATAAAAATTAGCAAAACCCAAAAACTTCTGGAGGGCCTTCAAAGAAGTGGGCTGAACCAAATCATAAATGGCCTGTACCTTGGCCGGGTCCATTTCAATAGTTGACGGAGACAAAATAAATCCCAAAAAAGAAATCCTCTGTACTATAAAAAGGCATTTCGATCCTTTGACATACAGGGAATTCTCCCTCAAGATCCGGAACACAGTCCGAACATGTTCTACATGAGAATCCCAATCCTTGGAGAAGATCAAAATATCATCCAGATAGATAATCAAAAATTTATCCACAAAGTCTCGGAAAATGTCGTTCATGAAGCACTGGAAGACAGAAGGGGCATTAGTGAGCCCAAAAGGCATCACCAGGTACTCAAAATGTCCCTCCGGAGTATTAAACGCCGTCTTCCATTCATCCCCATGCTTAATGCGGATAAGATTATACGCCCCCTGAGGTCAAGCTTGGTAAACCAGCAAGCACCTTTAACTCTGGAGAATAGATCCGAAATCAGGGGTAACGGATACTGATATTTAATAGTAATTTTGTTGAGGGCACGATAATCAATACAAGGCCTTAATGAACCATCCTTTTTGGCCACGAAAAAAAAAACAGTACCTAAGGGTGAAGAGGATGGTCTAATATGACCCTTCTCCAACACCTCCTTAATATAGGATCGCATAGCCTCGTGCTCGGGTACAGATAAATTGAAGAGCCGACCCTTGGGAAATTTACACCCCGGGCTCAGTTCAATTGCACAGTCATAACTCCTATGAGGAGGCAAAGACGCAGACTCATTCTCACTAAATACATCATAAAAGTCAGCCAAATAGTCAGGAACATCATGCGACTGAGGAGAGGTGGAAAAAACCGGAGCCTCACTAAGGGCACACCAACAACCCCAACTCACCACAGACACAGATTTCCAATCCAAAACTGGATTATGAATTTGCAACCAGGGAAACCCCAGAACAATGGTATCATGCAAATTATACAACACCAAAAATCTGCAATTTTCTTGATGGTCTGGGGTGACCCGCATTACCACCTGGGTCCAAAACTGAGGTTCATTTTTCGCCAAAGGAGTGGCATCAATCCCTCTCAAAGGGATAGGCGTCCGTAGAGGTGTCATTGGAAATCCACAACGTTTAGCAAAATCCAAGTCCATTAGGTTCAGGGCTTCTCCCGAATCCACAAAAGCCTTGGCGGAAAATGTGGACAGGGAGCAGATCAGAGTAATTGCCAGAAGAAACTTAGGTTGAACACCACCCACAGAAAACGTGTGTGCAAAACGTTTCTCTCGTTTAGGACAGACAGAAATAATATGCGAGGCATCTCCACAAAAAAACACAGCTTATTACGCCTTCTGAACTCCTGACGTTGCTCCCTGGACAAAACTCTATCACATTGCATAGGTTTAGACACTTGTTCAACAGGTGGCAACACCTCTCATGCAGTCCTGCGTTCACGTAAACGCCGATCAACCTGAATGGCTAATGACATAGAATCGTCAAGACCAGAGGTAACAGGAAATCCCACCATAGTATCTTTTACGGCTTCTGACAAACCCTTCCGAAAGAGAGCTGCCAAGGCATTATCATTCCAGGTAGTAAGGACCGCCCACTTTCGGAATTTTTGACAGTACAATTCTGCAGAATCTCGACCCTGGCTCAATGCCAACAGGGTCTTTTCAGCCTGATCAATACCATTAGGTTCATCATACAACAACCCCAAAGCTTGAAAAAATGCTCTCACATTAGTCAGAATAGGATCATCTGCTTTAAAAAAAAACGCCCAATCCTGGGGATCGCCACGCAGCAAAGAGATGACAATTTTAACCTGCTGCGCGGAGCTCCCTGACGAGTTAGGCTTCAAGGCAAAAAATAATTTACAATTATTTTTGAAATTCAAAAATTTAGACCGATCCCCAAAAAACACATCAGGAGTAGGGATCTTTGGTTCAGCAGCATGTGAATGAGCAAGGTAGGCGGAAATTCCCCGCACTTCCGCAGCGAGCTGCTCCACACGATCAGACAATTGCTTTATCTCCATTGAGAGAAAAAAAATTCCCCCTACGGCCTCAGAGATATAGAGGAAAAAATATACACACTTTTTTTTTTTTTTTTTACAATTCTTTCCTGCTATTGAGTACCCTAGGATCTGCGGTATGGCTGGTGACTTGGTGATTCTGCTATGAATGAGTCACCGTAGGAGGCAAAAACAGAAATACTAGCTAAGTCCAGAAAACCAGAGAAGTTGGCAGCTATCGGATTGCAGACCCCTGAACCTATCAACAACAACTAGCAGTAGCTGTGGGGGGTTCCTACGGTGCCCTAGACCCCTCGATCACAGCCGGAGAACTACATAGCCTAAAAACAGAAAGGGAAATCTAAACTGCCCCAGAGCAGACCCCAAAGCAATAGGCAGCCTCAACATATAATGACGGTGAAGCAAGATGAAAAAACACTCACACAGATAGAAAGATAGGCTGAGCAAATGATGGGGCCCAAGCTAACTAAATAGGACAGGACAGGAAAGCTGCTGTCTGCAATCCGCCAAAAACCCTATCAAAACAAGGGCCAACAGGCTGATAGGGAAAAAGACACTGAAGACGCTAGGCTTCAAAAAGACTATATCTGCACTCAGGTATTTTCTGAAGACAGAGCAAAAAGGAATTCAACTCACCCCAGCAGGGAATGGCAGAAATTCAGAAAAACTAGGCAAAACAAAACAAAACACAAATGCAAAAAGCAGTGAAGAACTTAGCTTTTGAGGAGCAGGAATCAGACTGGTCTCCTAGAATCCCTCAGAGAGATCACCAGCAAGGCAGAAGGGCGTCGGCTGCCTTATATCCAATCAGCAATTCCCGTCACCCAGTCATCATCATCATACCCAGGTGCTTGGTAATCAGCCTCACTACCTTCCTTCACCAGAAGAGGGAGTTCATCAGACCTCAATGGTGAAGGGGAAAATGACCTCACAACAATCGGGCCTGCGAAGCGGTCGCCGCTAAGCTCACTCAGCCCCCGGCCCTGGCTAACGTTAACTAGGGGGGAAGAGAATGTCTGTGCCAAGCAGCAATGCAGCGGCGGACACCGCCGCCAACCCCTCAGCGCCGCAAGGATTAGCGCCCGCCGCAGCGGTCCCCATAATGCCGCTGTCTATGCCCTACCTTCCGGGAGCGGCCTGGCTACCGCAGTACTCGGGTGAGTCACATACCCTGAGTGAATTTAAAGAGAGACTGTGCAGTTTGCTTAAAGTATACTCTCTGTCTGAAAGTGAACATCCTTATTGGGCAGCTAACGGGTGCAGCACAGAGGGAGGTGAAAGCCTGGCAGGACACTGACAAAGATACTGTTAAAAACATTCTAGCCAAGCTGAGAAGCAACTTTGACTCCCGCACTGCAGCTGAAATCAAGATGCGATTCTTTGGATGTAAGCAGAGAACGCAGTACAGTATAAGGGACTATGCTCTTAACCTGCAGGAGGCACTGCAAGCAGTTAAGCAAGTTGATTCTGACAGTGTGAAGGAGGAAGATAAACTGTTAAAGGAGCAGTTCATTGAAGGACTCCTATCCAGTACCCACAGAGGGCAGTTGCGCATCATAACCCTGCAAAACCCTGATCTGGACTTTGCTGATTTTAAGGACAGGGCTATTCGGGTCCTGCAGGAATCAACTGACAGCCATCCAGCGCCCCCTAGGCGACCAGCGATCACCTACCATCAGGAAGCAACATGTTTTCCTTCCATCCCTGTGGAGGCTGATGCACAGACTCTGGATAAAGATCCTACAGAAGAGCTGCGTCTTCAGGTCCAGCAGTTGACCAAAGGGATGGCTGCACTTACTAAAACCGTGCAGTCCCTGCATGTGTCCTCCAAAGAGAAGATCCAGCTTGCTTCCAGTCCAGAGGATGTCCCGTGGCTCCGTAGGAGGAGAACCCAGCCACTCCGAGGAAAGGAAGGAACAACGACCGCTATGACCAGGACGGACGTCCCATCTGTCGTCGCTGCTACAAGGCAGGTCATCTTGCAAGATTTTGTTCTTTAATCGAGCAACCCCTGGGGCAGAGGGCCAACCCCCAGAAGTAGGACCACAAGGCCCAAGGAACTGGCGAGCCAAGTATGTTGGAGGGAGACCGGTCCTTCCTGTGGTGATTGACAGCATCCCCATGAACGCTTTGCTGGACACTGGCTCCCAGGTGACCACTATGCCCTATATCCTCTACAAGCGGTATTGGGCTGACTCTGAACTCACTCGTGGCCCAACTGATGAACAGTAGTTGCCAGTAATGGTCAGTCTTTACTACAAGTGGGATGTAAAGAAATTACTGTTAAAGTGGGGAGGGTGGAGCTAAAATCTCAAGGTCTGATAGTTGTGGATATTGATCGACGAGAATGTAATCCCATGATGACTCTTGGTACAAATGTAATTGAAAATTGTCTTTCCGAGGTTATTGTCTTGTTGCAACAGGTAGCTGAGACTGCTGGTTCCAGTGAACAACGAGTCCTGCAGAAGGAGATCAAGGCCCTGATGCAAAGACAACAGGTAGAACTCTCTGGCAGAGAAATTGGTAGTATCAGAGTGAGTGATTCTTTCCCCATTGCAATACCCCCCAGATGTGAAATGTTGATTTGATGTCGGGCAGCCATAGGCCTCAGAGGAAAGGATTACCAGGCATTGGTAGAACCAGTATATTCTTATAGCAGGCCCACTGTCCTGACAGCCAGAGGGGTGGTTGATGTACGTAAAGGGGAGTACCTGTACGCCTTTTGAATTGTGGGGAGGAGGAGGCCACAATACCTTGGTACGCCACAGTTGCTAAGCTGCTCACTGTTAATAACAACTCTTTGCAGGCAGCAGAGCCCTTGGTCTCATCCGATCAGGTGGAGGACAATGGCTCTGTGAAGCAGATGGAGGAGTGGTGCCAGCAACTGCAGGTGGGGACTGACTCTACACCTTCATACCAGAAAAATGGGGTTTACAGAGTGACACAAGAATATGAGCGGGTATTCAGTAAACACGCACTAGATTTTGGGCAGGCAAAAGGGGTTCAACATCATATCCCCACTGGAGATCATCCACCCATTAAAGAAAGGTACCGGCCTATACCCCCAACACAATACCAATGTGCTAAAGGTATGTTGAGAGAGATGAAGGAAGCAGGGGTCATCAGAGACAGTTGTAGCCCCTGGGCAGCTCCAATAGTTTTTGTAAAGAAAAAGGATGGTACCATGAGAATGTGTGTTGATTACAGGAAAATTAACAGCATTACACATAAAGATGCCTACCCGATACCCAGAATTGAAGAGTCATTAGCTGCACTTAAAACTGTTAACTATTTTTCCACCTTGGATCTCACCAGTGGGTATTGGCAGGTTCCCGTGGCAGAGGCAGACAAGGAGAAAACAGCATTTACCACTCCAATGGGTCTCTGTGAGTTCAACTATATGCCATTCGGGCTCTGCACTGCCCCAGGAACATTTCAACGGCTGATGGAGTGCTGCCTGGGACACATGAACTTTGAGACAGTCCTGTTGTACCTTGATGATATTCATTGTTTTCTCCAAGACTTATGAAGACCATCTGGAGCACTTGGCTGAAGTGTTTGAAGCCTTGTCCAATTTTGGCCAAAAGGTGAAGCCTCCAAATGCCACCTCCTGAAGCCCAAGGTACAGTACCTCGGTCATGTAGTGAGTGCAGAAGGTGTGGCACCAGATCCGGACAAAGTCACAGTCATCCAGGACTGGCCAAAGCCCAGCAACCTCCATGAAGTACGCCAATTCCTCGGGTTGGTAGGCTACTACCGAAGGTTCATCAAAGGATTCACTGAATTAGCCACTCCTATGCAAAATCTTCTCGTGGGGAAGTCCAAGAAAGCCAAACAGAAGAATTCCACATTTGAATGGAATGAGGAGTTGGAGAGATCCTTCACCAGACTGAAGATGGCTCTCACAGGAGATGAAGTTCTGGCCTACTCAGATTATGACAAACCCTTTGTGTTGTATACTGATGCCAGGAACGTGGGACTGGGAGCAGTACTGTCACAGTTACAGAATGGCAGAGAAAGAGTGATCTCCTACGCCAGCAGGAAGCTTCGTCCCACTGAAAGGAACCCTGACAACTACAGTTCCTTCAAGCTGGAGTTCCTCGTCATAGTATGGGCTGTGACTTAAAGATTCAAGCATTACCTAGCTTCAGCCAAGTTTACCATCTTCACGGACAACAACTCGATGACTCACTTGGATACTGCAAAACTAGGTGCACTGGAGCAGCGATGGATGGCACAAGAATGCAAATGCTGATGCGCTGTCCAGGATGCCTAATCTGCCAGATGCAGGAGAAGACCCTGAGGCTCTTGAAGAAATAGAGTTACCTCCCTTCCACCCGCCACTTGCGGCCCAACATGCTCAAGGAGTGAGAAACAGACAGTCTGGCTTGAAAGAGGTCACCCTAAATCCATTGCCCCATCATGACTGGGCAGAAACTCAGGATAATGACCCTGCAGTCCGCCTGGTGAAGGAGCTACTGTGACAAGCTGACTCACGCCCAGAGTCGAATGCTCCTGAGGAAACCCAGCAGTTGTGGAAGGAAAGAGGTCGGCTGTTCATCTATGAAGGAAAGCTGTGTCGGAGGAGTATCAATGCCCGCACTCATGAGCTGGTCTGGCAGGTGATAGTCCCAAAGAGAGAGGCATCAATGGTCCTGGAAGCATACCATAATGGAGCTGGCCACTTCGGATGGAAGAAGTTGGAAGCATTGCTCCGGGAGAGATTCTACTGGGCTGGTATGAGGAAAGCCATTGAAAAATGGTGCCGGGAGTATGGACAATGTAACCTGCGCAGAAAGGATCGAAACAGCCAGAGAGCTCCTCTACAGCCAATCATCACCAAACAGCCACTTGAGTTGGTAGCCCTGGACCATGTGAAGCTGGTTCCAAGCCGGTCAGGCTACATCTATGCTCTTACCATTGTGGACCACTACTCAAGATTCCTGGTAGTTGTGCCTTTCAAAGATCAAACAGCCAGGACAGAAGCCTGAGCCTTTCAACAGCACTTCTGTAGACCACATGGATATCCTGAGCGAGTGCTTACAGATCAAGGTCCCGCTTTTGAGGCAGAAGTGTTCCAGGAATTCTGTAACTTGTATGGTTGTAAGAAGATCAGGACAACTCCGTACCACCCACAGACCAATGGCATGTGTGAGAAGATGAACCAGGTGGTGATCGACCTGCTGAAGACCTTGCCTTTGGAGGAGAGGAATCTGTGGCCAGAAAAGTTGCCAGATCTGGTAGACCTCTACAACCACATTCCTGTGAATTCCACCAACTGCACTCCAGCATACATAATGAGAGTGAGGCCTGGTAAACTGCCTATTGATTTGGACATGGGAGTCCTGACACCTGAAGTAACATTACCAGGTGCTGACTGGGATACAGAGAGGCAGCAACAGTACAGAAGAGTACAAGAATGTGTGGAAAAGAGTTTAGCTCAGGCAAGACAAAAGCAAGAAAGGCACTACAATCAGCATGCACCTGCAGTTCCCTTGTCACCAGGAGAACAAGTCCTCAAGAGGAAAAGAAGACTGCATAACCTGGATGATCAATGGGAAGCTGAACCCTACACCATTCTACCCTCAAACTTTGACAATACCAAGGTGTGCCTTATTAGTAAAGATGGAGGAGAAACCTCAACACAGCAATATCAAGAGATCATTTGAAATTATGCCCTGATCAGCTAAAAGAAAGTACTGTAAATGATGCAATAGTGGCGCCAGTGTTGACTTTTCCCCAGCTGGTAGCACAGGAAGAAGTGACTCAAGAAAATCCTGAAGATCAGGAAAATCAGGCAGCAGATGCCACACCAGCAGTGGAGCCAGAGAACCTTCGTCCTGCCAGTGGTGAACCTGTTATGCCCATGGTGAGTCTTAGAGTTCGCAGACAATCTACTATCCCTGTGCCATGCAGAACCACCGGTGGTGTATCCAGTACATTACACACTACACCAGTAGTTAGCCCCAGACAACCAGTGTTATGCAGGTCTACCCATACTACACAAGGTATACCACCCATCAGATATCGTATATAGCTAAGTTTATGTGAATATTGAAATTGTATATATATGTAACTGTTTTCAAGTTTTGTGCCTACAGGTAATCTGTAAGAGTTTCCTTTGGAATTTGCCAGTTTTGTTTTATGGACACTGAACCACAGGACTGTGTGTGGTCAAAAACTTTCTTTGTAATTAGTTCACCATTTGCCCGGGAATGGACCATGGACATTGATGCTTGGACTTGTCATCATAGGACTGTTTTTTGGAGCTTGTGGTTTTTGTACATTTTTCCCTTTTTCAAATCTTGTAACCTCCATAATTGTTTATTTGTCATTTGTTATATGTTTTTATGTTTTTCATCAGCCCAGGAGTGCTGACTTGCACTAGGGGGGAATGTGGTGCCCCCAGGAGTATGGCCGCCACAGTGGCTTTGCCTTCCTCCTGGAAGGGTAATGCCAGGCTTGGAAGCAGTGAGGGGTCTCTCTCGCAGTTAGCCTATACATGCAGCACAGTTCCACTCCAGGCCAGCGGGGAGGACTCTGAACCGGATTTGAAGGGAGGAGTGCTCTCTGAGAGCCAAGAGGAAGGAGTGGTAAGTTAGTGTGAGGAGGTCCACGTGTGCAGACGTGTGGAGAGAAACTGGAGGTTGAGCTGAGGAAAGAGAGCTCCCTCCCAGTGAGAGCGCATGAACTGGAGCCTGGTCTCCACGATTGTATGGATACTAATGGTCCTGCAACAGACACCAGAGGAGTAGGAGGCTGTAAATGCCCTACTCCCATCTAAAACTCGGAGGCACAACAGCACGGAGTGAGTCGAGAGGAATAGCGGCTACAACTGTCTGCCATACGAGGAGTGCTAGTAGAAGAGAATTAGGAGGAACTTCAGTGTAACTCAGTACTAGGAGTACTTCATTCAAATAAGCGCTAAGAAGGAGACTGCACAGCCCATCTGCTGAGAGAATCCTGAGCTGTTTCCAGGCTAGCCTGCTCCGGTACCATCTGTAATCAGGACCCTGGACTGCATTTATCAAGTAAAGGTGCAGAAATTGCACCCTGCTGTGTCTTTGTCTGCTTCCTACCCTTCCGGCACTGCTACATCCCCGTGCCAACCCCAGCTACACTGCCCTGGGACTACAGCTTCACCTGTGGGGAGCTTTTACATCTTTGCTGCACCATACCATCAGTCCCAGTGGATCTGCATGCAGCGTCGGCTTAACATCTCACTTGCCAAACACCACAGGTGGCGTCACGAACTATTCCATTAACTACATTCCACCATTCAAACTTCCCCTATTAATTGGGCGCCCAGGGCCACGGACCTGGTCACTGCTGCTGTGACACATCCCCCTGACACCGGCCCGGTACCGAGTACCCCACAGCCCTGGGAGGGCGACCCACTACTACCACTATTATCCCACATCATTCCGTCAGCCAGAGCCACCGGACTACAACCCCTAATATCCCACATCATCCTATCAGCCAGAGCCACCTGACTACTACCCCTAATATGCCACATCATCCCGTCAGCCTGGGGTCAGAGCCAGAGCGCTGAGTGGAATGGTCCTAACTTCCATACCGGGGATCCCTTTAAGAACTTCCATAACGGGGATCCCTTTAAGAGAGGCCTGGAGTCAAAACCAGAGTGCTGAGTGGATTTGTCCTGACTTCCATACCAATGATCCCTTTAATAGAAGCCTGGGGTGAGAATCAGAGCGCTGAGGGATTTACCCTAACTTCCATACCGGAGATCCCTTTAAGAGAGGCCTGGGGTCAGTACCAAAGCGCAGAGTGGATTTGCCCACTCTTCCATATCGGGGATCCCTTTAAGAGAGACTGGGATCAGAACCAGAGCACTGAGTGGATTTGCCGTGACTTGCATACCAATGATCCCTTTAATAGAACCCTGGGGTCAGAATCAGAGCGTTGAGGGATTTGCCCTAACTTCCATACAGGAGATCCCTTTAAGAGAGCCTGGGTTGAGAACCAAAGCACTGGATGGATTTGCCCTGACATCCATACCGGAGATCCCTTTAAGAGAGGCCTGGGGTCAGTACCAAAGCGCAGAGTGGATTTGCCCTAACTTCCATACCAATGATCCCTTTAAAAGACCCTTGGGTCAGAACCACAGAGATGAGTGGACCGGTCCTAACTTCCATACCAGGGATCCCTTTAAGAGACGCCTGGGATCAAAACCAAAGCCCTGGAAGTATTTGCTCTGACTTCCATTCCAATGATCCCTTTAAGAGGGAAGATGTGCCTATGGGATGGAGGATGTGTGAAGGGGATATGGGTAGGGAGGGGGTGATTCATTTCTGTCATGTGCCCTGATCTTTTCAGGGGGCAGACAATGGCTGGGAGCTTATGTTCCCGAAGATGCTAGATTTCTCCCACCATGTCATTGTCTGCTGAAGTGTTGTCAAGTGGGAAAACTTGCTCATAGCAACCAATCACAGCTCAGCTACTTTAAACCAGCTCTGGTAAAATGAAAGATGCTTAGTGCTTGGTTGCAAGGAAAACTGTTGCTCATAGCAACCAATCACAGCTCAGCTTCTTTTGAACAGCTCTGGCAAAATGAAAGATGCTTCGTGATTGGTTGGTGATACACACACACATACATACATTCACTTTTATATATAGAGACTAGAAATAGGTCCGATGCTATTGCATCGGGAGTGCGGTGAAATGAACATCCATCGGCGTGCAGCTCAGCCAATGAGCGGTGCGCACGGCTTTGGCGGGGGATTTTAATCCCCCGCCCCGCCGGCTGAGCCAATGAGCGGTGCCGCATGGGATTTGAATGCATACATGGCCCTCTCACCCCCCCAATCCTGATATGCATGGTCCCCTCACCCCCAATCCTGATATGCATGGTCCCCTCACCCCCTTTTCCTGGCATGCATGGTCCTCTCACCCCCAATCCTGATATGCATGGTCCTCTCACCCCCCAATCCTGATATGCATGGTCCCCTCACCCCCTATCCTGGTGTGCATGCTACCTCTCACCCCCCTATCCTGATATGTAGGGTCCTCTCACCCCTATTAAACTGCACACATACAAAAAAAAAACAAACATTTATACTCACCTTTCTTCCCTGTGCTCCAGCGCTGTCACGTTCTACCGGAGGCCAGGGGAGGTGCGCCGGAGTATGCGCATGCCCCCCCGGTCTCCGGTGAGAAGAGAAGCACCGCGGCAATGCTCCTCCTGGTCAGGTAAGTATGTAAGTACGAGTAAGTAATCCCCCGCCCCGCCGACTGAGCCAAAGAGCGGTGCCGCACGGGATTTGAATCCGCCGCCAAGCCTCAGCCGGCGGGCGACTCTGCCAAGGATCGGAGCCTGCGGCTTTGGCGGGGGATTTGAATTCCACGCCGCGGCTTGGCAGGGGATTCAAATCCCACGCGAAAACGCTCATTTGTTCAGCTGGCGGGGATATGAATCCCGGCTGCCATATCGGAATACCCATAACTTGGGTGCAGTGGCGTAACTACAAAGTTATGGGCCCTCGTACGAACTTTCAAGTGGGGGCCCCCCCATGCCAAAATGCACGCACATCTCCGCTCTGTCCACCTCGTGCGCATGCTGCTCCACTCCGTCCACCTCGTACGTGCGCGGCACCACTCCATCCATCTTGTATGCGCCTGGCTCCGCTCCGTCCACCTCGTACCCGCGCGGCTCCGCTCTGTCCACCTCGTACCTGCGTGACTCCGCTGCGTCCACCTCGTACCCACGCGGCTCCGCTCCATCCACCGCGTACCCACACGGCTTCTCTCCATACACAGCATACACATGTGGCTCCGCTTCATACACACATGGCTCCACTCACTTCGTACACACACGGCTGCGCTCCGTACACCTCGCACACACGTGGCTCCACTCCGTACACCTCGTACACACACGGCTCTGCTCCGTACACCTCGCACACAGGTGGCTCCGGAGGCCCCGATCATGTGACCCCTGACTCCTCCCCTCCTGTGACCTCATCACAGGTCTTGTGCACACAGAGCAGCCATCGCCACAGGCCAATTGCAGCCTGGCAGCCACGGAGCTGCACAGCCAATGAGCGGCTGCAGCTCCGCGATTGGGCCCCTAAACACTCCGGGCTGGCCCCTACGACCGCAGTAGATAGCCCCTGCTTGGGTGTTCCAATATGGTGGTCGACTCTGTCACAGCTTTGGTAGCGGTGCATTGTGGAAGCGACACAAGCGCCGGAAGCTGTGACAGTTTATTGGTTATTATTATATATTAGATGGTATGCTGTTTATACGACCATTAGGTCTTTACTCACATTTCACTGTTGTGGAGTCTGTCTTAGGTGGTTGGCCCTATTATGAGCCTAGTAATAACTGAGTTGTGTCACAGGTGTGACCAGTTTTAATGTTTTTTGCATGTTTTTTTGTGTCCAATAAACTTTAATATTTGTACGCTAATTCCCTGTTTCTGGTGATCCCTTTGTATGGCTTGTTCCTTTCGTCTTTGTTTCTTGAGATCCGCAGTAGAATCCGCAATGTGTGCACACAGCCTAAAGATGGTTTTTAAAAAAAAGTATTAAAAGAAAAAAATGCTATTACTACAGATCATTTCCTTTCATAAAAAAATGCATCAGTGGTATAAACAAATCTGATGAAGAAAGTGTTTTCTTTTCACCTCCATGGCGTGTAGCAGGTAGTGCACTGTGTAGACTGTTACAACTACTTTTTGCTATACACAGGATCAGTTACCCTGGGGCCTTATGTAATATATGGAGAATAGCATCGGATACACATTTTAATCACTGAATTCAGGTTTGTCATTCAGTCCCATTGCCAAAGGTTTATAAGCTCCAGTCCCTCGCCATGCAGTCTACCAATGGATTTTTCTAAAGTGCTCACTCAAGCATGGTCCTGCAATAGAAGCCACCATTGTACAAGTCAGTTTGTGACATTTCTTCCTCCCTAAATATTTCACCATCACCTGTGAGGGATATTACTGAAAAGTGGAAGGATCACAGCAACTCAGCCATGAAGTGGAGGACCACGTAACGTTACAGAGCGGAGGTCACCGAGTGCTTGAGAAGCAGAGGTCACAGAAGTCACCAATGTGAGCCTTATATCACCAAGCACAATGTAAATGTTGGATGGTGGGATAAAGCAGCCGCCACTTGACTTTGGAGCAGTGAGAACATGCTCTGTGGAATGACTTCTCTATCTAGCAGTTTGATGGATGAATCTGGGGTAATGCCAGGAGAAGGTTACCTGCCTGACTGTATTGTGCCAGCTGTTTGGTGGAGGAAGGATAATTCTATGCTGTATTTCAGGCATCAGCCTCTCTGTTCCAGTCAAGGCAATTTGTAATAGTTTAATTTTGCATTTTGGACAATTGTAGCTTCTGACTTTATGGAAACTTTATGATGAAGGCCATTTTCTGTTCCCATAATTGTGCCCCAAAGCAATGCTGATAGTCATGGGACTGACCGGACCAGTCACACAGAGTCCTGACCTCAACCCCATCCAACAAGCTTGTGACAAATTCCAACAGCAGAGTCCTGACTGATGGATGGGCACAAATTCCCACAGACAACTCCAAAATCTTATAGTAATACTTCCCTGAAGAAAGCTGATACATCTGCAAATGGACTAAATCCCTATGTATTTACACTGACATGCCATACAAGATCCCTGAGGTGAAGTCTGCAGGACCCCAATACTTCTGTCCATATATTGCACATCTGGATAGGATCTGTAGACACCCTTTAATTTTTTTTATTTATAGTAAAACTTTTTGCAAATTTGCTGTATGTCTGACATTAGATTCATTGTAGGAATAAGAGCATCATGGTGGACATGCTGCGTCTTCTGCATTTACCGTAATCAATGGCTCATTGTAACTGAACTTAGGCTCAAAGTCTATATGATCATAAAATGTACTTTGTTAGAGTATTATCTCACTGATCAAAAATATATACACAGGAAAAAGAAAAAAAAACACAGCAATATAATTGGCTGATTCCAAAATAATATGGCTTGGCTCATTGAGTAATATTCCAGATCTGAATATAATAATCACAAAATATTGTAGACCATCCTGCACATACTGTGATGGCCGTTGCTTAGCCTTGGGACCGATGTCCTGACTCCTGCACCATTATTACTCCCAGGACTTCTCCCCTCCATGTTATTAGGAAGAATCCAGAGCAGAATGCACGTTCCTGGCTGCGGCCAGTAGGTGGCAGTGTGGTCAGAGCTCCGGCAGCACAGGTGGTAGGTGCAGCGCGGCAGAGCCAGGTGCCGACCTTACCAGTGCCCAGCTGCCAGCTGCTCCCATCGCTGCTTCCTCCTCTCCTGGCTCAGTGCTGCTATGCAAATAGGTGCTGTGCTTTGCATTGGCCTCCGGCCAGAGGCGCAGGATGTTGGCTTGCATGGAAGAGGTGTGGTGGCTTCTTTAAACTGGAATTCCGTCTTCCCTCTTAGTGCCAGCATCTGCCACCTCCATGCCATCTTCAGCAGGCAGCAGAAGCAGCGACAAGCCTGCGAGCCAGCAGCATGGTTACTGTGGAGTACAGTCGCCCAGGTACGCACACTGCTTGTCATGCCTGCACACTGACCCCGGCTGGCACCGTGCCCTCTGCCTGTGCCCGCACTCACTGTAGTGACACAAAATGCTTGGCCGGGAGCATCTGTGCTGTTTGTGAAACAAAGGGGCCCTCTTCCTGCCATCCACCAGTGTGATGAGGGGCACAGGAGTGACGGGCAAGAGTGGTGATGAGCACCACAAAAGTGGTGAGCACAGGTATTATCATGAGCATATGTGTCATGATGGGCACAGGAGAGATGATGGTTTCAGGTGTGATGGGCACAGGAGTAATGATGGGCACAGGCGAGATGATGGGCACAGCAGTGATTATGGGCACAGGAGAGATGATGGGCACAGGAGTGACGATGGGTAAAAGAGAGATGATGGGCACAGGAGTGACGATGGGTAAAGGAGAGATGATGGGCACAGGAGAGATGATGGGCAGAGGAGAGATGATGGGTAAAGGAGAAATGATGGGCACAGGAGAGATGATGGGCAGAGGAGAAATGATGAGCACAGGAGAAATGATGGGCACAGGAGAGATGATGGGTAAAGGAGAAATGATGAGCACAGGAGAAATGATGGGCACAGGAGAGATGATGGGTAAAGGAGAAATGATGAGCACAGGAGAAATGATGGGCACAGGAGAGATGATGAGTCCTTCATAGAAAAAGGAAAGCCCAGCTCAAGGAGTAAAATCCAGAATTTTCTTTATTTCATTAAAATACAAGCATGGCTGCTATAGTCACCATTGCGGTTTTTACCCTGGCATGGGATAGCCGCACAGAGAGTGCCCAGGAGGTTCTGTACGCGTTTCGAGCGATGTACGCTCTTAGACTCAGAATAATTACAGAACCTCCTGGGCACTCTCTGTGCGGCTATCCCATGTCAGGGTAAAAACCGCAATGGTGACTATAGCAGCCATGCTTGTATTTTAATGAAATAAAGAAAATTCTGGATTTTACTCCTTGAGCTGGACTTTCCTTTTTCTATGAAGTATTCCAAGATGTCCAAGTGGAGACGAGTCCTTGCTTGGACCTTGCTGCAGTATCAATGAGGGGTGAGCTGAACTAAATCCTTTTTTCTCCAGAGATGATGAGTACAGGAGTAAATTTGGGCACAGGAGAGATAAGCACAGGATAGATAACGGGCACAAGTGTGACGGGCACATGGGCATATGAGTGATTATGGCACAGGAGAGATGATGGGTACAGGTGTGATGAGCACAGGCAAGATGATGGGTACACCAGTGATTATGGGCAAAGGAGTGATGAAGGGCACAGGAGAGATGATGGGCAGAGAAGAGATGATGGGCACAGGTGTGATGGGCACAGGAGAGATGATGGGCAGAGAAGAGATGATGGGCACAGGAGAGATAATGAGCACAGGAATGAATTTGGGTACAGGAGTGTGAGGGGCACAGGACAGATAGCGGGCACAGGTGTGATGGGCACAGGTGAGATGACGGGCACAGAAGAAATGATGGGTACAGCAGTGATTATGGGCACAGAAGTGTTGATGGGCATAAGAGTGACAATGGGTACAGGAGTGATTATGGGCACAGAAGTGTTGATGGGTACAAGAGTGACAATGGGTACAGGAGAGATTATGGGCACAGGAGATATAGTGGGCATAGGAGTAAAGACTTATCTTAGTCTGCAGATTTCTATCAATAGACCCTTTGAGATGAAGTGATAGCAATAATGAGAATGTGATGTCCAATAATAGTAAGAATCTTATGACAATTACTACAGGATTATTACATCCATTAGTTAATAATATGTTCTAAAAAGGATATAAGTTTAAGATAATATTGTCAGTGTTATTAATACCAAAACTATATCTATCATTGTTATTTTATATTGTTGATAAATACCGTAAATGGATAGAAAATAAAAACAGCACTTTTCATGCAAAAATGGGTTATCACCAAAACATCTTCAATACAAATCCATTAAATGGGGGCAGCACTCCAAAGTGAGATAGTGAGAAAAGAGATTTTAATCAGCTCATGCCACATTTTGGCTCAAAATAGCTCAGCCTTTCTCAGAAAGGTCGCATGGGCTGAGTAAAATCTGTTTTCTCATCATCTGACTTTGGAGTGCTGCCCCAATATATTCAAGTTAGATAGATAGATAGTAGATAGATTATAGATAATAGATAGATAGATATTAGATGGCTAGATAGATAATAATAATAATAATAATACATTTTATTTCTATAGCGCCGACATATTACACAGCACTTTACATTTCAGAGGGGACTTGTACATACGATAGACATTACAGCATAACAATAATCACATAGATCATAACAGATACCAAGAGGAGTGAGGGCCCTGCTCGCAAGCTTACAGTCTATGAGGAAAGAGGTAGACACGAAAGGTGGGTGGTAACAGTTGCCCTGATTGTATGGACCAGCCATAATGTTAAGTGTGTAACAGTACAGACACAGAGGGCTAATGGATGCATAAAGCATGTGGGAACATGATGCGGGGAACCTGGTTATGGTAAAACTTCTGGCTGTGCCACACAGGGATAGATTAGGTTAATGTTTTGAGGCAATAATAGATATGAGATAGATAATAGATATTAGATAGACAATAGATGGATGGATAGATAGATAGATAATAGATATTAGATAGATCGATCATAGCTATGAGATGGATAATAAATAGATAGAATCATAGAATGGTAGAGTTGGAAGGGACCTCCTGGGCTATCTGGTCCAACCCCCTGCTCAAAGCAGGATTCGCTAAATCATCCCAGACACATATTTGTCCAGCCTCTGTTTGAAGACTTCTATTAAAGGAGAACTCACCACCTCTCGTGGCAGCCTGTTCCACTCATTGATCACTCTAACTGTCAAAAAGTTTTTTCTAATATCTAATCTGTGTCTCCTCCCATTCATTTTCATCCATTGTGTAACATCGGCAGCCGTGCCCGCCGATGTTCCTTCAGCGGCGGCACCCGCCACAGGCTCTCCTCACCTGCCCTCCTCCACTTGCGCACGATCCCGTCCGGGCTTCCGTCCTGCTGCGGTCCCGTGCGCCTCCCTTTAGCCGCGCTCGCGCCCGACCTCTCTCTTCACATGTCAGGGGGCGTCGCTGAGGGGCAGGGCTGACTGTGTCACTTCCTGGCTTAAGGTATTTCAAGCGTCTTCCTTAAGGGGAAGATGCCTGGTGATCGTGTGGTACTCCTGCACTATTCTGGCCACTACAGTTCCACTGTAGTTCTCGTTTCATGTGTATTCCTTGTCTCCCGTCTGCCCCGCCTCTGTCTCGGTTCCTTTTCCGTCCTCCTTGCCTGTCTCTGCCTCGCCTTGTCTGTGCGTTTCCTCCAGTGTTTTCCCTGTCTGTCGGCTGTGTATGAGCCCCCTCGTCTGTCTCCTCGCCTTCCTGAGTTCTCTGTCCTTTGTCCGTCCGATGTCATTCCTGCCCTTAGGATTTCCTCATCAGACTCCCCTCGCTCACTGTACCTTCTCCTGCTGCCTCTATTGTTTCTCCTTCCCTCCGCAGGAACCCCTGCTCTAGTTCCCTAGATTCTGTCTGTCGTCCAGTCATCCGTAGCCCTAATTGTCCTTCGAGCCGTCCCTCTTGGTACCGGCTGTGGCGTACTGTCCCCTGTGGTCCTGCCCCAAACGATCCCTGTATAGGGGTCGGTCATCACCTGGCGTGCTCCGCCCGGGGGCTCCAGATCCGCGATCCAGAGGGTCCACTCTAGGACGTTGTCTGCTCCTGAGCCTCACACATTGCTTCTAGTATTTCCTTGTGCAATTGAGAATAAAGATGATCCTTCTACAATGTGACAGCCCGTGAGATATTTGTAGACAGCTATTACAGTAAGTCTCCTCTCAGTCTTCTCTTCTGCAAGCTAAACATTCCCAAATCCTGCAACCTTTCCTCATAAGACAGGGTTTGCAAACCGGTCACCATTCTGGTCGCTCTTTTCTGAACTTACTCCAGTTTGTTGATGTCTTTTTTAAAATGTGGCACCCAAAACTGGGCACAGTATTCCAGATGAGGTCTGACCAAAGAGGAGTAGAGGTGAATAATGACTTCACGTGATCTAGACTGTATACTTCTGTTAATACATCCTAGAATTGCATTTGCATTTTTTGCTGCTGCATCACACTGTTGACTCATATTCAGTCTGTGATCTATTAGTATACCCAAGTCTTTTTAACATGTGCTGTTGCTAGATAGATAGATAATAGATAGATAATAGATATTAGATAGATAGATAGATAGATAGATAATAGATATGAGATAATAGATATTTAATAGATAGTAGATAGATAATAGATATTAGATAGATGATGGATGGATAGATAGATAATAGATAGATAATATATTAGATAGATGGATAGATAGATAGTAGATAGATAGATATTAGATACATAGATATATAGATAGATAATAGATAGATAATAGATATGAGATAGATAATAAATAGGTAAGTAATAGATAGATGATATATAGATAGATATTAGATAGATAAATAGATAGATAGATAATAGACTGATAGCTAGATAGTAGATAGATAGATGATAGATAGATAGCTAGATAATATATATTAGATGATAGATGGATAGCTAGATAGTAGATAGATAGATATTAGATAGATAGATATGAGATGATAGATAGATAGATAGATAGATAATAGATGCTGTATATAGATAGATAGATATTAGATAGATAAATAGATAGATAATAGATAGATAGATAATACATGGATAGCTAGATATTAGATAGATAGATGATAGATGGATAGCTAGATAGATAGATAGATAGATAATATATATTAGATGATAGATGGATAGCTAGATAGTAGATAGATAGATAGATAAAAAAGTATTGACACCCCTGCAATTCTGTCAGATAATACTCAGTTTCTTCCTGAAAATGATTGCAAACACAAATTCTTTGGTATTATTATCTTCATTTAATTTGTCTTAAATGAAAAAACACAAAAGAGAATGAAGCAAAAAGCAAAACATTGATCATTTCACACAAAACTCCAAAAATGGGCTGGACAAAAGTATTGGCACCCTCAGCCTAATACTTGGTTGCACAACCTTTAGCCAAAATAACTGCGACCAACCGCTTCCGGTAACCATCAATGAGTTTCTTACAATGCTCTGCTGGAATTTTAGACCATTCTTCTTTGGCAAACTGCTCCAGGTCCCTGATATTTGAAGGGTGCCTTCTCCAAACTGCCATTTTTTGATCTCTCCACAGGTGTTCTATGGGATTCAGGTCTGGACTCATTGCTGGCCACCTTAGAAGTCTATAGTGCTTTCTCTCAAACCATTTTCTAGTGCTTTTTGAAGTGTGTTTTGGGTCATTGTCCTGCTGGAACACCTATGACCTCTGAGGGAGACCCAGCTTTCTCACACTGGGCCCTACATTATGCTGCAATATTTGTGGGTAGTATTCAGACTTCATAATGCCATGCACACGGTCAAGCAGTCCAGTGCAAGAGGCAGCAAAGCAACCCCAAAACATCAGGGAACCTCCGCCATGTTTGACTGTAAGGACCGTGTTCTTTCCTTTGAATGCCTCTTTTTTTCTCCTGTAAACTCTGTGTTGATGCCTTTGCCCAAAAAGCTCTACTTTTGTCTCATCTGACCAGAGAACATTCTTCCAAAACGTTTTAGGCTTTTTCAGGTAAGTTTTCACAAACTCCAGCCTGGCTTTTTTATGTCTCGGGATAAGAAGTGGCGTCTTCCTGGGTCTCCTACCATACAGTCCCTTTTCATTCAGCATCACATGATTTTTCGAACATTGCCAATACTTTTGTCCACCCTCTTTTTTATGTTTGGTGTGGAATTATATCCAATTTGGCTTTAGGACAATTCTTTTTGTGTTTTTTCATTTAAGACAAATTAAATGAAGATAATAATACCAAAGAATTTGTGTTTGCAATCATTTTCAGGAAGAAACTGAGTATTATCTGACAGAATTGCAGGGGTGTCAATACTTTTGGCCACAACTCTAGATAGATGGATAGATGGATAGATAGATAGATAATAGATATGAGATAGATAATAGATAGATAGATAATATATATTAGATACAGTAGATAGATAGATAGATAGATAGATAGATAGATAGATAGATAGATAATATATAGATACATACATACATACAGGCACAGACTGGCCCATAGGGGAACAGGGGAATCCCCTGGTGGGCCCCTGTGCAGATATAGGCCCCCAACCCCACTGTAATGGCAATACTGGGCATAATTCACATGTTTTACTCTGTGCAGAAAAAAGCAGCATCTCATCATTCATTAACCAAACTACCCAGTTTATTATTATATAGAGGTGTAAATTTGTGAATGAGGGGAGTGTAATATTTGTATGCAGGTGAAAAGAGGGCTCCAAAGTCAATGTTACTGGTGGGCCCTTGGCACCCCAGTCCGAAACTGGATACATATATATATAGATATATAGAAACATAATAGATAGATAGATAGATAGATAGATAGATGATAGATAGAAGTACATTCATGTGCCGCGTACAGTAAAATCACAGCAGGACCCAACTGGATAGAAGAGATAGATTACATACAGCTAATAATACACATAGAATAAACAGATATATAGATGGCAGTGATATATATAATAATAATAATAATTATTATTATTATTATTATTTTACTCATTTATATAGCTCCATTAATTCCACAGCGCTTTACAGACATTATTGGCACTGTCCCTGATGGCGCTCACAGTCTAAATAAATAATTAGTGCAGTGTGTGCAGCTTACTGTACATGTATTTAATTATTAAAAGAAGATTTTTGTGAAAAATAGGACCGATTTTAAAATCGCTAGTGTGTCAGCGGATACAGTGGATATGAAATGTCTACACACCCCTGTTAAAACGCCAGGTTTTTGTCACATAAAAAAAATCATACCAAGAAGAATCATTTCAGAACTTCTTCCACCTTTAATGTCACACATAATCTGTACAATTCAATTGAGAAACAAACTGAAATCATTTTGAGGGGGGAAATAAAAATAACAGAACTGTAATATTGTGGTTGCAGAAGTGTGAACACCCTCTTAAATTGGGGATGCGGTTGTGTTCATAATTAGCAAATCACATTTAAACTCATGTTAAAGGGAATCTGTCAGTAGTATCCACCCCCAGCCGTCTATAAGGGCATTCAGGTCATAATTAAATAAAATGATCCCTCGATAACTTCAGTCTGATGTCTTATATACCAGAGTAATCAATGTGTTTCTTAATTTGTAAATGATCTGTAAGGATCTTTGGGCCGGACATAGATCTCCCTGAGAATCTGCCTCCAGAGCTTATTGTAAATGATTCCCTTTAAATAGTAGTCAGTTCATGGCTAACATCATTTACAGTAATTCTGATTAACTCCATGTAAAGTTACGCTTTTCTAGTGGAATTTTCTTAGTTGTATTTTACAGCAAAAGTCATAGTCGTAAGCAGCTTACAAATTCAACATAGCAATTGGATCTGATAGTTGAATGTTATCAGGCAGTAGTAGGGTATACAACATTATCCAAGGCATAAAGGGCCCATCACACTAAGCGATATCACTAGCAATATCGCTATAACGTCACAGATTTTGTGACGTAGCAGCGATATTGCTAGCGATATCGCTATGTCTGATACTTACCTCCGACCGGCTCCCCCGCTGGTTGTCACTGATCGCGCGAGAACGTCCTGGACCGTTTCTCGTCGGCCACTTCCTGCTGGGCTTCCTGCTGTGACGACGAGCGACGCGTGGAGCCGGGCGGGAGGACGCAGGATCGCCTCGTCTGACAGGTAAGTAGCGACCCCCGACCGCTGCTATGTCGCTGGTGAGATCTGAACATTGGGACTATGTTGAAACTAGGGCTTTAGTGAACAGTTCCAAATATAAATCAATTTTGCAACAAAACCTTCAGGCCTCTGCAAAAAGCTGAACAGGAAGAGGAATTTCAACTTTTAGCAAGACAATGAATCTGAGTATGCCTTCAAATCAACAAAAGAATGGCTGCACCAGAAGATCAGAGTTTTGGAATAGCCCAGCCAGAGAACAGACGTGAAGCCAACTAAAAATCTGTGGGTAACCTAAAGAGGGCACTGTACACAGGAAATGCCCTTACAATCTGACAAATTTGGAGCGCCACTGCAGGGAAGAGTGAGCAAAGATTGCCCAGTAGGTGGCCCCTGGTAAGTGGTAAAATAGGACCTGTGGGGGATCAGAGAGGGTAAGTATGATTTATTTTTCTTTTCTTTTTCTTGACTGGTCATAGCCATTTTATAATTAATATTCATAGGCTGGAAAATCCCTTTAATAGGGAGTTTTGAACCTTCCCAAATTCTGACAGCATTAAATTGATCATGAGGAAATCAATTAAAACAGGTCCATATTTATGTAAATAGTGGTAGCATGATGTCCCCTTGGTGCTCTCCAACTGAGAAGTGTCTCGAGCTCTTGGCAGTAAACACCCCAAGCCCAATACCCTCTGCTCCTGAGTGATGGCTTTAGTGGGCTTCTGTCTTCATGTCTACCTGCTATTAGTAATAATATTAGTAAAAGCTGCATAATCGCATCTTATGCCATGGAACCGCTATATTTTTTGGGGCCAACTTTATGTTTTTTAAACTTAATTTTCTTGCTACTAGCATTTGGGAAGGAGGGAAAAGAGTAATGGAGGGCGGCACCTGGACAATTGACCCTTTTATCCTCATAATCCAGCCCAAATCTCATATCTTTCCATGTTGAGCGAGGATTTCAGACTTATTTCTTATTTTATATTATGGTAGTATATGTTGGTTTTTGCAGAGTTGTTTGTATACATTTCATATAATAAGAAAAATTGGTAATAATATTATTTTTTTGGATAAAAGATAGAAATGACAATCAGCTGGAACCCAAAATGATGCCACGGAGGTGGAATTCAGATTTTTGCTACTCCTATAACCTGTTCGGAATTGTGTTAAGAGAAAGGTGTAGCGCTCTGTGGTCTTTAAGCAGCATTGGTCCGAGTTTCCATAGTCTAGTCTATCGTTAGGGCTATCTCAGCTCATGCAGGATCTCCAGTCTGAACGGGAATCGGCAGAGTAAGCTCCAGTTTTTAGTGTGGTCAATACACATGATCCTTCCAAATACATTACAAAGGACCCGGAGACATCCACTCTGTGTGCAGGAAAGGCGATTCCAGAATCTAACTCGGAAAGGGTTTTTTACAGTTAGAGCACTTAGACTCTGGAATCTCCTACCATAAGAGACTATAACAGCTGTTATAAAGGGATGGATGCTTTTCTCACCACAGATGACATTGTGAGTTATAATCTAGTGATGGACAATGCATAGACGATGGAGAAAAGTTGAACTGATGGACCTGTGTGTTTTTTCAAATCATATAAAAGTATATGTAAAACCAGTTCAGAAAACACATGAAGAAAAGAAAAACTCCTCCAAAAATTACCTAAAACAGTTTTGTTAATCGATTTCTGCTTGAAAACTTGTGCTTTTTGAACGCCTGAAAAAACCTCTGTGTGAACGTAGGCTAAAGGCCCTTTTACATTTAGCGATGCACCAGCGATCCAACCAGCGATCCGACCCGGTCAGGATCGCTGGTGCATCGCTAAATGATCGCTAGTGAGCTTTCATACAGAAAGATCTCACAGCGATGCAGCAGCGACGCAGCGCACGATACTTACCATTCACACACAGCGATCCTGACGTCCTCCCGCCCGCATCCAGCGTCGCTCGTCGTCACAGCAGGAAGTCTCAGCAGGAAGCGCCCGACGAGAAATGGAGCCGGACATTCTCGCGCGATCAGCGATGGACAGCGGGGGAGCCGGTCGGAGGTAAGTATCACACATAGCGATATCGCTAGCAATATCGCTATAACGTCACAAAACCGGTGACGTTTTAGCGATATTGCTAGCGATATTGCTTAGTGTAAAACCCCCTTAACAGCAGAATCAAGGAGGGAACACTGGAGGGGTCACTCAGAATCCCACCGCTGCAACCAATTGTCAAAGACTGCAGTCAGTGGGGTCGTATCTCAGATTCACCCACTGTTATCTTTTGGGCGAACAGATCTCTGCTGCCCCTATCATCCAGACAATTGCATGATTGGCCGATAATCAGTGGAGGAGGCCGCAGGCTGTTTCCTATAATAGGCCAGTAATTGGGAAACTAATAATGAGCGCATGGTATATACACCTCCAATTCCCACACATGGAATATATGTATATACCTCCGATACGGTCACTGTGAATTGCACGATGATCCAAGAAAGATTATTAGCTGCCACGACCAGTCGTCTTTACAGGCTGACTGGACGCCTGATTTCTGGTAGCCTTTTGCTTCAGGGCACGGCTTACATAATGAAAGGAACAGAACTATTAAATTTTATATTTAATCCAAAATGAGGCAGTGTTTATAAAAAATATGCTAATGCATAAAATTAAAAGGAATAAGGGAAGAAACTTACTCCGCCACTCACAGAGATAAGTCAACTTAGCCAATAGGGAGCACTACGATTAGGGACATTCAGCGAATAGGATCCATGCACACACGATGTGTCTCTCTCTACAGGAGCCAAGATCATAATTCCGCTTGACCTTTTATCAGCACCTGGGTTATGACCACACACCCCCGTTGATGACCTCACGTGGCTTAGTTGTGTGTTGTTCTAGCCCCTCAGGATTTTACAAAATTCTCACCTTATGCAAATATTTTTCTCTGGATGATCACAGAGGTTCGAGATTGCCACCATAATTTTTATCAGGATTTTATCACCACACAGAGCCCAGCAGAACATGGCTGTTGTCAGTTTTCTGGTCATCATGGATTTGGGTCTTATAGGCAGGCGTTACAGTTATGAAGAAATATGGATATTCTTCCCCTATTTGCCCTGAAGCTGAAAATGTATGTCACATCACTATTGGATTTATACAAACTCCAGTATTCATAATTTTCTTCTGTAGACATACGTCTCAGCTGGCTATTGCAGCAATTCCTTTGCAGTAAACCACAGTGTAATTTGAATTCAAAATGCATTTCCTGGGGACAAAGACCCTTCCATTTCGCTATTTATGTGTAAACATAGGTACCCTATTGTTGTCCAAACTATAACTCATTGTCCATGCACAATAGACATCCTTGTTCAGTTGCCTGGCACTGCCAGGGTCTTTCACTTGAGAAAGGGGCTGCTTGCATGTTAATTAAGATTGTCACTTAAAGCTATACTCAATTTCCTACTCCTTTATGTCCATTGTACTAGACTGAGTCTAGGAGATTCCGACTGTCAGCTATTTGCTTCCTCACTGGAAATCTGTGTGAGAGGGAAGGAGAGAGGGGGGTGATTGCCTCCTTCACTAGGTACTTAGAGATTGTAATATTTTTGTGACATGCAGCAACAAGAACTACTGTAGCTTTGATGATTAACTGATTGCTTAGATGCCTATATTAATCTCTGTGTCATTAAATACTTGAGATTTGTATGGTGTTTAGTTGTGGGGTACTGATTTATTACCATGCCAGCAGTGTGCTTACTGAAGCATTGCAGAATATAGTGCAACATTTCATTTAATGGTATATAACAGTGTCTACTGAATGTTTGCTAAATTCATTTGTTGCATTGAACTCAATACTTACTACTGTATAGCGATGTTGGAGCCAGTAGAGATGTTATCAGGTGTAAGGTGTTACCAGCATATGGATGTAGCCAGGCCCTGTGCCTTTGATTGTCTAACCTCCCCTGGTGTGTAGGGAAGGTGACCTGATGGACGGACTTGTCTGTAGGAAGAAGGGATGCTGGATACACTGTAGATGGACGGTTATAATAATAGAAGGGAAACAGCTGGGGGAAAATGGAATAGGAGTGCAGTACCTAAGTTTGACCACAAGATGGCAGGGGGGAGCGTGAGAACAGGACTTTACAGCAGCTTAGGACTACGAAAATGCTTAGTCATGGGGGGTGGGGAGATAGGAACCCAGGAGGGAAATTCCAGAGGAAGGGGATAAATAGGACAGGACAGGGTTCCAGACAGTTCTAGTCCCGGGAGGAGCTCAGGAGGAGAAGAATCAGTACGGAGAACTGACAACGGTGGAGAGTTTGACCAGGGGACTGACAGGAAGAGACAGTCAGGGGGGTGGCCCCGACATGAAGAACCGCAGAACAGATGGGGTACCGATTGGACGACGACCTCGGACTGGTGAAGCGCTGGCGGTAGATAGGCCTAGGGCAGCCCCAGTGAAAGATCCGTGAGGAATGTCACTACGACTGAAGGAAGGTGAAGGTACCCGGGCCTGAATACGGAGAGCTGTAAAGGAGCTGCGGTGTATGGCTACGGTCGTCAGGAGGACGGCCAATAAACTCAGACCTGTTGCAACCAAAATCTGCCTCCGTCTGGTGTCTGTGTCGTCTGGTCGCGGTAAGCAGTGGACCACCCCCCAATCTGGGCCCCCACCACATTTGGCGTAGTCGGCAGGATCGCCACCACCAATACTCTACCTTCAGCGGCAAGCCTGCGACAGAAGTACCCAAAGTGGAAGTGCCCGAGTGGAATACAAATGGGGACTGTGTTTGGATCCAGCAAAACAAAACCCAAAAGAGACTCTGTGCCCATTCAACGCTGGTGACCTGCGAGCAGGAGGGGGTTGGCACTGAATTGGATTACCCGGGGCGGCCACTGGAGGAACTGTTGCCGGCCGACCCTGCGGAACTATCCGACTTGGAGGCTGGTACTGCCTAAGGGCAGGATGAAGAGCAGCAGCAGATGCCAGACGACGGGAGCGGGAGCTGCGGAGGAGCAGCGGAGGTCAGCTACACCCCGGACCGACCTCTAGGAGAGCGGAGGAACAGCCTGCAGAAAGCCGCGGCACCGGGAAAGGTGAGAGTACCTCTGGCACAGCCGGTGGTGCCGCAGGCAGGTCCCGCCCCCACGTCCCGAGCACGAGACCAGCCCCAGGGTCCCGACACCGGCCCTCGGCCTCCCTGCTTGGCCTCCCGCTCTCCAGCAACCCCGGCTCCGGATGACTCCGCGGCCCCCGCCTGGTCGACAGACGCCTCAGCCAACGATCCCGGAACCGACCCGTGGCCACTCCTGCCACGCTACATCTTCCAGCGGCGGTCCATCCATCGAGATCTGCCGCCACTTCGACCCTGTACCGGAACGTCGCGACGACCGGGCTGCCAGACCCCGCGGCCTACCCTTTCACCTCTGGTCCACACGCGGCGCCGGCCGCGGCCTACCCGGCAGCACCCGTGGCCGCCCCTGCCTCGCTCACAGTTCCAGCTGCGGTCTACTCACTGACACCTGTAACCGCCTCTGCCGCACTCCATACCGCAGCTGCGGCCTGCCCATCAAGGTCCGCGGCTGCTCCGGCCCCACTCCACATCGCGGCTTTGGTCGGGTCGCCGGGCTCCGCCGCCTCTGCAGAGCCGTCTGCCGTCCCCACTAGCAGGCCCCAGCTTCTCCGCTCCACTTCTCGCCGGTCAACAACCCCGGTCCCCTGCCTGCGGTTGCAACTGCAGGTGCTTGGGGTCAGATGGAGCGAAAGCCATCGCATCACCGGAGATGAGAGCGCCTATGCCACCACCGGTGGTGGACTGCTGGTTCCCAAGCAGAGAAATGCCGTGGAACGCGCGCCGTGGAACCACCTTCGGCCCCTTCTACCCCTTTTGATGCATCACTCAGGAGGGAGATGACCCCTGGGCAAAAAGAACAGTTGGGGCCCGGGAACAGTCGAGACATCCCGGGAGCTCCACGGCTGTGGAGTTCCCTGCTGAATTGGCAGAACATCGGCCGTCAGGAGATGGCCCGGACTATCGGGATTTCGGTGCACCGCTGTGCAGCCTACAGGACAGTTTCACGTCCAAGATAAGGAAAAATCTTTTTGTTTGTTGTTTTCTCCTGATACAGCTGGGATACATATGGGAAAGAGCTCATGTTAAAGGAAGGGGGAGTACTTCCTTTTTGTGTTTGGAATATTGTGTTTAAAGAAGGAGTTAAAGTAAAAAAAAAAAAGAAAAGAAAAGAAAAAGGGGTTACTCCTGTTGACTCACCCTTATTGTTATTAAAGCAAAGGTAATCATATATATGGTATACCAAAAGTTGATTTAATGTGTAGCATGTATAAGAGTGTGTAACAGGTCCCGGGTAGAGGGTATGATAAAACCGCCGACCATGACTTTCTAACTGGAGGGACAAAAAGACGGAAGACATTGAACCGGACAGTGGTCCTTCAGTCAGGTCCCCGACACCACGCACACCCAAAAGGATAGGTGGGCGCTAACGATGACCTGGTAGGTAGAGTTGCGTGACTTTGGTCGGATCGGGTTTCATGAAACAAAAGTTGTTTCAGATGAAACTGGTCCGACTAGGGCAAAAAAATGCAGAGTTTTGTCCGAAACCCGACCCCAATGCAAGTCAATGGGGAATAAAAGTCGGCATTAAGTGCCACTCTTGCATCAGCTATTGACGCGGTTGCCCCTCTCGTTCATGGCAGAATGCGACGTATCAACAGACAACCCTGGCACAATAATACCACTAAAAAGCTCCGGCAAGTGTCCAGGATTGCAGAGCGGCGCTGGAAGAAAACAAATTCGCAAGACAACTTCGCTACATTCAAACAGGCAACACTCGATTTCAAATCTGCCCTCACCTCTGCTAAACAGGCCTACTTCACAACCCTCGTATCTTCCCTATCTTACAACCCCAAACAGTTATTCAAAACTTTTAACTCCCTCCTCCACCCACCACTGCCCCCTCCAACCTCCCTCGTCTCTGCCGAGGACTTTGCCACACACTTCAAAAATAAGATTGACCAAACAAGGCCAGTCTTCATCACTCAACCACCACAACCCCTTTGTATACCAGACCAATGCCCAAACCCTATAACCTCACTCTCCAACATCACTGAAGGGGAGCTTAATCGCCTCTTCTCCAAATCGCACCTCACAACCTATCCTATCCTTAGAAAGCCAACCCTCGACCCAAACGCTATGTCCAGCTATCGCCCAATATCATTACTCCCATTCGCTTCCAAATTCCTGGAACAGCATGTCCACGCTGAACTTTCCTCCCACCTATCATCTAACTTGCTCTTTGACAATCTACAATCATCACTCCACTGACACAGCCCTGACCAAAATTACTAACAACCTACTTACAGCCAAATCAAATGGACAATACTCTATACTCCTGCTTCTAGACCTGTCCTCTGCATTCGACACAGTTGACCACTGCCTCCTACTACAGATCCTGTCCTCCATCGGCATCAAAGGCCTTGCCCTATCCTAGATCTCCTCATACCTTTCCAACCGCACATTCAACGTCTCCCACTCCCACACCACCTCCTCATCCCACCCTCTCTCTGTTGGAGTCCCCCAAGGCTCTGTGTTATGATTGGGTCACCGAGGAGGAAAGCAAGACCAAGCTAAGCCAGAGAAAATCAGAGAGGTTGGTAACTACGTGGATTGCAGACCCCTGATCCTATCCACACAACTAGCAGTAGCCGTGGAGCGTACCTACGATGATTCTAGATGCCTCGAGACAGCCAGAGAACAAAATAAGCCTAAAGCAAGAAAGGGGAAATATAAACTGCACCAGAGCAGACCCCAAAGGAATAGATAGCCCCCAAACATATATTGTCGGTGAGACAAGATGAAAACACAAATGCAGGTAGGAAAATAGGCTGAGCAAACGATGTTGCCCAAACTAACTAGACAGGACAGGAAAGGAAAGACGCTGTCTGCAATCACGCAAAAAACCCTGCAAAAAATGCCCAACATGTCTGATAGAAAAAATACTGAAGTCACTAAACTTTGCCCACTATATCAGCACTCTAGTATATTCTGAAAGCAGAGCAAAGAGAGGACAATCTAATAAGGGACAAAAACATACTGGCACAAACAGTAGCATAAGGATGGAAATTCAGCACATCCCCAGCCAGGCTGGCTGACCACACAAAACTGAAATAGGACCAAATCAAATGTGAACAATAGCAAAAGAACACTTAGCTTGAGCATGCAGGGACTGAGCTGGAAACTAAGACCTCAGGAGGCAGGGAAAAATCACCAGCAGGGATAGAGGGAGTCGGCTGTCTAAAATCCAGTCAGAAACTCCTGATGTCCAATCGTCCTCCTCATTATCAGGTGGCAGGCCTCTGTTAATTAGATCAGCTCCATTAGCTCCTGTAGCCACCAGAGGGAGCCTGGAAAGAGAACTCGCGACCCCTCTGTCAATACAACCAGCTCCATTACCTTCACTAGTAATCAGAGGCAGGCCAGAAAGTGAAGTCACAACAGTACCCCCCCTTGAGGAGGGGTCACCGAACCCTCATCCACGCCACCAGGCTGATCAGGATGGGCCCGGTGAAAAGCACGAACCAATCTATCGGCATGAATGTCAGAAGCAGAGACCCAAGAATTATCCTCCTGGCCATATCCCTTCCATTTGACCAAGTACTGGAGTCTCCATCTAGCCAAACGAGAATCCAATATTTTCTCTACCTCATATTTCACATTGCCTTTAACCAATCCAGGGTCAGGAGGTGCCACCATAGGAACTACTGTCTCCACAAACCTCTTCAACAGAGATTTATGAAACACGTTATGGATCTTAAACGTAACTGGAAGAGCCAATCGAAAAGAAACAGGATTAAGAATCTCCAAAAACTTGTAAGGTCCAATGAATCTTGGCTTGAACTTTGGAGACACAACCTTCATAGGAAAATTCTTTGATGACAACCAAACCATATCACCCACTTTAAACCGGGGACCAATGGTCCAATGCCGGTTGGAAAACCGTTGGGCTTTTTCCTGAGAGAGGAACAACTTATCCACCACTTGGTCCCAAATCTGCTGCATTCTCCCTACCACAGTGTCCACACTTGGGCAGGTCGAAGATTCCACTTGCCCTGAAGAAAATCGAGGATGAAACCCAAAGTTACAGAAAAAGGGCGACATCAAAGTGGCAGAACTAGCTCTATTGTTTAGCGCGAATTCGGCCAAGGGCAAAAATGAGACCCAGTCATCCTGATCAGCAGATATAAATCATCTCAAATAGGACGCCAAAGTCTGGTTTGTTCTCTCAGTCTGCCCATTGGTCTGAGGATGAAACGCAGAGGAGAAAGATAACTGAATTCCCAGATTGGAACAAAAAGTTTTCCAAAATCTGGAAACAAACTGGACTCCTCTGTCCGACACAATGTTCTCAGGAATCCCATGCAACCGAACCACCTGTTGTAAAAGCAAGGGCACCAACTCTGAAGAAGATGGCAACTTTGGGAGTGGCACAAGATGGATCACCTTAGAAAATCTATCACAAATCACGCAGATAACAGTCATTCTCTGAGAGACAGGAAGATCAGAAATAAAATCCATTGAGATATGGGTCCATGGCCTCTTGGGCACCGGCAGGGGCATCAACAACCCACTAGAAAGAGAACAGGGTTTAGACCGAGAACAAGTCCCACAGGACTGCACAAAATTCCTGACATCACGAGATAAGGCAGGCCACCAAAAAGACCGACTCACCAAATCTCTGGTACCAAAAATACCTGGATGACCAGCCAATGTGGAGCAATGAATTTCAGACATTACTCTCTTCCTCCACTGGTCAGGAACATACAATTTTCCCATAGGGCAATGCTCAGGATTGTCCTCCTGAAATTCCTCCAGGGCACGTCTCAAATCGGGCGAGATGGCGGAAAGAACTACCCCCTCACCTAGAATGGCAGTAGGCTCGTTCACAATAAGAGAATCCACAAAGAAACTCCTAGAAAGGGCGTCCGCTTTAACATTCTTAGTGCCCGGAAGAAAAGAGACCACAGAATTAAAACGCATGAAAAACAAGGCCCACCTAGCCTGTCTAGGATTCAAGCGTTTGGCTGATTCAAGATAAATCAAATTCTTGTGGTCGGTGAGGACCACAACTTGATGTCTAGCTCCCTCCAACCAATGTCTCCACTCTTCAAATGCCCATTTCATGGCCAACAATTCCCGATTCCCCACATCATAGTTACGTTCAGATGGGGAGAATTTTCAGGAAAAGAAGGCACAGGGATTCATTTTAGAAGTCACCGGATCTGTTTGGGACAAAACAGCTCCTGCACCAATCTCAGAAGCATCTACCTCCACCTGAAATGGGAGTGAGACATCAGGTTGCCGTAGAACCGGAGCAGAAGTGAATCTCCACTTAAGCTCCTGAAATGCCGAGACTGCCTCTGGAGATCAATTCACCACATCAGTGCCCTTTTTGGTCAGATCAGTCAGTGGTTTGACAATACCGGAAAAATTACCTGTAAATTTACGATAGAAATTAGCAAAACCCAAAAACTTCTGGAGAGCCTTCAAAGAAATGGGCTGAACCCAATCACAAATGGCCTGTACCTTGGCCGGGTCCATTTAAATAGCAGACGGAGACAAAATAAATCCCAAAAATGAAATTCTAAATCACAATACTGAAATAGACAGAACCAAATCAAATGTGAACAATAGCAAAAGAACTGTTAGGCGTCGGGTTTCTGCATCTGCTCTGCAGGAATCCAGAGCCTCACATTCTGTGGTCTCCTGCTGTCTATCTACCTCAGAGGAGATTGCTTTGCAGCAGATCGCTCCAGAGACTAAGTCCCACTGTTCTCCTACTGGGCATGCTCATGAGACGATCTCCCATTGGAGATCAGGAGTCATGTGCCCAGGTCCTGCACCAGATTTCATTGGTCCATCTCGGAGATCTGAAAGCTTCCGGAAGGTCCCAGCTATAAAAAGCGCGCATGACCGTTCGGCCATGCGCTAGTATAGTCTCTAGTTGCTACTGTGTGAATGATGATGGATGTATGAACCTACGAATGACTCATTAAGATCACCTCCCTCTGATATTACGAATGTGTACAGGGACTTAGTTTAGAGTCAGCGCCAGCGCGTGGCAAGCCTCAAGCCACTACAGCATCATTCACAGTGCTAGCGTCCGACATTGCGCCTGCTTCCGTGCTTTGTCGACTAGTGGCAGTGTCCTACGCCATGCTGCAGTTGCAGCCCTCTTTGGCGTCCACAGTAGCGACGCCGCACGCACGGTAGGTCTAGACGGACGCAGCTCCTCTGCCTTGGGTCCTGCTACTGTGACCAGTTACCGTGTGTGCATTTATCTGAGACCTGTGACACTAACAGGCTCAGCCTTTTGTGTTTACCTCTGCTGACATCTCTGTGAGCAAACAGAGATTGCTTAGCGCTCTTGGGTGACGTTCAAACCGTGTGCGCATTTCCGCCATATTGCTCGTCTGTCACTACTTAGCAGCAGTGTTCACATCTACTGCACCGTGGACCCCGAGCGGCAAACACACTTTATTATTTATTTTATTTAGTGCGTTCCGCTGTTCCTAACATTATACTAGTGCCAGGGTCTGGCTAGTAATGGCAGATCAGCAGCAACTCCTACAGTACATTCGGCAGCTAGAGGGCCGGTTGGCTACTCTTGAGAGTGCTACCTCAGCTGCAAAGTCTACTGAGGCTGCCATACAGGAAAATGTCTGAGGCGGTTTCACGTATGTCCACGTCCTCCCCTGCGCCAACAGTTTCCTGCCTCCCGTTGCCCGATAAATTTTCTGGTGATGGTGCCTCCTGTAGGGGTTTCGTGAGCCAGTGCTCTATCCAGCTGGAGTTAGTGGCGGCGCGATTCCCTATGGAACGGGTTAAGGTGAGGTTTATTGTTTCCCTTCTGTCGGGCAGGGCGTTGGAGTGGGCTACGCCACTATGGGAGCGTGGTGACCCAGAGGTTCGGACCGCTGCTCAGTTCTTAACATCTGTCAAGCAGGTCTTCCTGGGACCACGGGTCACGCACGATACCTCTCTTCAGCTACTTGCATTAACTCAGGGATCTCTCTCGGTCAGCCAGTATGCCGTTCGTTTTCGGACACTGGCTTCCGAGCTGGAGTGGTCTGATAAAGCCCTCATCCTTGTGTTTTGGAGAGGTTTAACGGAGCATGTTAAGGATGCTCTGTCTACCAGTGAGGTGCCTGTAAGTCTGGAGAAGCTGATTGCCATTGCCACCCGCATTGATCTCCATTTTTCGGAGTGCGGACTGGAGCATGCTCAACCAGACCGAAGGTTACTTCGGCTCCCAACCTCTTTGAACCTCCAGAATTACCTGAGCCAGAGTGTTCACTCCCAGAGCCCATGGAGGTGTCCCGCGCCAGTCTCGAGGCGCGTCCGGCACTAAGCTCTACTCGCAGTTACCACTGTCAGCACTCTGTTCCCCAGGATAATGGGGCCCCTCAGTGGCCGAACTCGGTGCCGCCGGACAAGACCTTTGTTCCCCCTCACCTTCTGCCGAAGGTTCTCGCATGGGCACACGTGTCCAGGGTGGGTCGTCACTGTGGCTACATGCAGACCACAAAACTCCTGGCAGGGTCTTATTGGTGGTCACACAGGGCTCGGGACACTAAAAAATATATTCGGGCATGTGCCTCTTGTGCTCGGAATAGCTTCCTTAAACAGGGAGTGAAGACGCCCGCCGACACACTGCGGCGTTCCACTTCAACTTCTGCTCCTGGCGATTTTTCCGCTCCTGTTGTCTCCCACATGTCCCTTCTTAAACCTGGCGATCTTGCTGCCTCTGGTACCTTCCACGTGTCCCGGTTTTCCGTGTCACCTGCCGAGACATCAGACTTCGAACGAATCTGAGGCCTATGCCTCTGATGGGCACAAGGTGGTGGATTGGAAGGCTCAGAGGGGAGGGGGCCCGAGGGGGGGTAATGTTAGGTGTCGGGTTTCTGCATCTGCCCTGCAGGAATCCAGAGCCTCACATTCTGCGGTCTCCTGTTGTCTATCAGAGGAGATTGCTTTGCAGCAGATCGCTCCAGAGACTAAGTCCCTCTGTCCTCTTACTCGGCATGCTCACGAGACGATCTCCCATTGGAGATCGGGAGTCATGTGTCCAGGTCCTGCTCCAGATTTCATTGGTCCATCTCGGAGATCTGGAAGCTTCCGGAAGGTCCCAGCTATAAAAAGCGCGCATGACCGTTCGGCCATGCGCTAGTATAGTCTCTAGTTGCTACTGTGTAAATGATGATGGATATATGAACCTGCAAATGACTCATTGAGATCACCTCCCTCTGATATTATGGATGTGTACAGGGACTTAGTTTAGAGTCAGCGCCAGCACGTGGCAAGCCTCAAGCCACTACAGCATCATTCACAGTGCTAGCGTCCGACATTGCGCCTGCTTCCGTGCTTTGTCGACTAGTGGCAGTGTCCTACGCCATGCTGCAGTTGCAGCCCTCTTTGGCATCCGCAGTAGCGACGCCGCACGCACGGTAGGTCTAGACGGACGCAGCTCCTCTGCCTTGGGTCCTGCTCCTATGACCAGTTACCGTGTGTGCAATTACCTGAGACCTGTGACACTAACAGGCTCAGCCTTTTGTGTTTACCTCTGCTGATATCTCTGTGAGCAAACAGAGATTGCTTAGAGCTCTTGGGTGACGTTCAACCCGCGTGCGCATTTCCGCCATATTGCTCGTCTGTCACTACTTAGCAGCAGTGTTCACATCTACTGCACGGTGGACCCCGAGCGGCGAACGCACTTTATTATTTACTTTATTCAGTGCATTTCGCCGTTCCTAACAAGAAACTAAGACCTCAGGAGGCAGGGAAAAATCACCAGCAGGGATAGAGGGCGTCCGCTGTCTTAAATCCAGTCAGAAACTCCAAATGTCCAATCGTCCTCCTCATTATCAGGTGGCAGGCCTCTGTTAATTAGATCAGCTCCATTACCTCCTGTAACCACCAGAGGGAGCCTGGAAAGAGAACCCGCGACCCCTCTGTCAATACAACCAGCTCCACTACCTTCACTAGTAACAGGCCAGAAAGTGAATTCACAACAGCTCTGTTTTAGGACCCCTACTCTTCTCAATCTATACACTTGGTCTGGGGCAACTCATAAAGTCCCACTGATTCCACTGCCACCTTTATGCAGATGACACTCAGATCTACCTCTCTGGCCCAGATGTCACCTCTCTGCTGTCCAGAATCCCAGAGTGTCTATCAGCCATATCCTCCTTCTCCTCTCGCTTCCTCAAGCTCAATGTGGACAAATCTGAACTCATCATCTTTCCTCCATCTCACAGATCTTCCTTACCCAACCAAGCTATAACAATTAATGACATCACACTTTCCCCAGTACCGGAAGTCCGCTGCCTCGGAGTAACCTTTGACTCTGCCCAGTCCTTCAAACCGCACATCCAATCTCTTTCTACCTCCTGTCACCTCCAGCTCAAAAATATTTCCAGAATCCATCCTTTCCTCAACCCTCAATCTACTAAAATGCTTGTGCATGCCCTCATCATCTCCCGCCTCGACTACTGCAACATCCTTTTCTGTGGTCTCCCTGCTAACACCCTTGCACCTCTCCAGTCCATCCTTAACTCTGCTGCCCGACTAATTTATCTCTCTTCTCGCTACTCCTCTGCTTCTACCCTCTGCAAATCTCTTCACTGGCTCCCATTCCCTCAGCGTATCCAGTTCAAATTACTAATACTGACCTACAAGGCCATCTATAACCTGTCTCCCCCATATGTCTCTGAACTAATCTCCTGATACCTTCCCTCACGTAATCTCTGGTCCTCCCAAGACCTACTTCTCTCCTCCACACTTATTCACTCCTTACCCAACCGCCTCTAGGACTTCTTCCGAACTGCCCCTATTCTCTGGAATTCTTTGCCCCAACAAGTCCAACTATCAACCACATTTGGATCCTTCATACGGAACCTGAAAACTCACCTCTTCAAGAAAGCCTACAGCCTGCAATGACCCCGCTACCTCTTTCTCTCTCACCACTACCGGAGATATCACCTCAACCAACACCGGAACTGCTGCAACCCACCAACCTACTGTCTCCTTCCCCACCATCCTGTAGCATGTAAGCCCGAAAGGGCAGGGCCCTCTCTCCCCTCTGTATCAGTCTGTCACTGTTAGTTTGTACTGTAAGTGATATCTGTAATTTGCATGTAACCCCTTCTCATGTACAGCACCATGGAATCAATGGTGCTATATAAATAAATAATAATAGTACAAGTGTTGAAACAATTGCAGGTTTGGGTCTCCTAGAGAGACAAAAATAAAAAAAGTGAAAGTTTATAAAGTTTAAAAAAATCTAAACAAAATATAAGCATTCAAATCACCTCCTTTTCTGATCCTAAAAAGATAAACATAATTGGTATCAAAATGTCTGTAAAGTCTAAGCTATGATACTATAAAATTAATTAACCCATATGGAAAATGCTAAAACCATAAAAAAAACTCCTAAATTGGCATTTTTTCAGTCATCTGGCAAGAAAAATCTGTAAAAAAAGGGAAAAATGGAATAAAATGGCATACATATCACAAAATGGCAAAAAAACAAGTCCTCATGCAGCTCTATCAATGGAACAATAGAAATTTCTTGCCAATTTATTCTATTTATTGTTTTTTGGTTGCTATTATAGATCATCATCAAGGGAAAATCTTGCTTTCACGGTTTTTAAAGGGAATCTGTCACCCTATATGTCACCCATCTTGCAGCTATGACGTCCTCTTCATTCCTGCCCATCGCGTCTCTCTCGCAGGCGCACTGCAGTAATCTGCTCTCCCCTCAACAGGGCAGAGCAGTGCACCTGCACCGGAGCCGCGACGGGAAGGAATGAAGAGGACGTCATTGCTGCAAGATGAGAGGCACCGGACCGGACCGCGACTCCCTCCGGACCCGAACCAGACCCGGACCGCCCCCCTGGTGAGTATAATATAACTCATTTTTCTTCTCTTTCAGGGTACATCGGGGGCTTATCTACAGCTTTACAAAATGCTATAAGCCCCTGATGGCGGTGGCCGCAGCTGATAGGCGAAAAATAGGGTGACAGATTCCCTTTAAATGGTTTCAATATTTTTTTTCACTAGCGTTCGTGTGTTGCATTAATAAATAATTTTGTCTATTTCACTTTACCCTGTGTTGTATCTATTGATCTGTCACTGTTCTATCTCCGACGTTCAATTTATAATCTCTGATTGTTTGTTAATATTTGCTGGAGAGACCTGAAAATGGCTGTCCACCAACATTCACCATCCAACCTGATGGAACTGGAGGGGATCTGCAAGGAAGAATGGCAGAGGATCCCCAAATCCAGGTGTGAAAAACTTGTTGCATCATTCCCAAGAAGACTCATGGCTGTACTATCTCAACGGGGTGCTTCTACTCAATACTGAGCAAAGGGTCTGAATACTTATGACCATATGATATTTAAGTTTTTCTTTTTTAATAAATTTGCAAAAATTTCTACATTTCTGTTTTTTTCAGTCAAGATGGGGTGCAGAGTGTACATTAATGAGAAAAAAATGAACTTTTTTGAATTTACCAAATGGCTGCAATGAAACAAAGAGTGAAAAATTTAAAGGGGTCTGAATACTTTCCGTACCCACTGTAGATTCCTGTGTTTGGCGCCTCATCATACACTCCATTTTGCTTCCCCTTTTTTGTATTTTTTTTAAGTGTATGGCACAACATATATATATTTTGTCATGTCGGCTCATACTTTCCTGGAAAAATAAAAATGTTTTGTTTCATAAAATGGACACACAAACCCCATTTTCTCTTCTGTATTGGTGATGTTTTATCCAAACCACTAATATATCTAAAAAAAATACACTGCCCAGAAAAATAAAGGGAACACTTAAACAACAGAATATAGCTCCAATTAAATCAAACTTATGTGAAATCAAACTGTCCATTTAGGAAGCAACACTGATTGACAATCAATTTCACATGCTGTTGTGCAAATGGAATAGACAACAGGTGGAAATTATTGGCAAATATCAAGAGACCCTCAATAAAGGAGTGGTTCCTCAGGTGGGGACCACAGACCACATCTCAGTATCAATGCTTTCTGGCTGATGTTTTGGTTTCTTTTGAATGTTGGTTGTGCTTTCACACTCATGGTAGCATGAGACGGACTCTACACCCCACACAAGTGGCTCAGGTAGTGCAGCTCATCCAGGATGACACATCAATGTGAGCTGTGGCAAGAAGGTTTGCTGTGTCTGTCAGCGTAGTGTCCAGAGGCTGGAGGCTCTACCAGGAGACAGGCCAGTACACCAGGAGACATTGAGGGGGCTGTAGGAGGGCAACAACCAGGCAGCAGGACCGCTACCTCTGCCTTTGTGCAAGGAGGAACAGGAGGAGCACTGCCAGATCCCTGCAAAATGACATCCAGCAGGCCACAAATGTGCACATATCTGCACAAATGGTTAGAAACCAACTCCATGAGGATGGTCTGAGTGCCCGACGTCCACAGATGGGGGTTGTGCTCACAGCTTAACACCGTGTGGCCCTCCAAAGAAATGCCACCTAACACCATTACTGACCCACTGCCAAACCGGTCATGCTGAAGGATGTTGCAGACAGCAGATCGCTCTCCACGGCGTCTCCAGACTCTGCCACGTCTGTCACATGGGCACCAGTGGCGAATTTGCCAATCTTGTGTTCTGTGGCAAATGCCTAGCGTCCTGCATGGTATTCAGTTGTCCCTACTCCAGTTCTTGGAACGCTAGTGTAAATACACAGCCACCCACCCACAATCAGTAATACTAAACTTTCACATTTCCAGACTGCTTGTGGAGAAGGAACCCTTCCGCAACCTCATGGTGGCAGCCGTCCCTCGATAATTGGTCCCCAGCCACAACTATTTTTCCCAGTGTGACTGGAAAGGTCCATTTAACCATGAACATCTGAACAAGTGCTTGTGGCCAGGGACGCTACACTTCCTTAACACACGCTGGATGAACATTGTGGAAGCCAGGACCCAGTCGGACCCTGGAACGGAATATGTGCTACCAACACTGAAGACCCTGGTTCCCTGGTTCACTCAGGGTTGCACCTACCTTCTACAGCAGTTCCTGCACCACCTCCTCCATTTCGCAAAGTCATAATCAGTTGCAAGCTGGAAGCACTGCAGAACTGCCTCGGCAAAGCGGCAACAAGCTGTGCTGATGCTAATCAGCTTAGGTAACAAACTGCTTCCTCCGCAGAGTTGCCCAGACTGATCTGTGGCTATCGCCCCTGAACCTACAACCAGGCATGGTCGTGTGTGACAATAGCCATAACCTGGTAGCAGCTCTGAAGCTTGGTAACCTTGCACAAGTACCATGCCTGGCCCACGTGCTCAACTTTGTGGTTCAGCAGTTTCTCAAAGCCTACCCAGATCTGCCTGCCATACTTGTGAAAGTAACGCCGCATGTGTGCCCATTTCCGCAAGTCAGCTACAGCTGCCGCCACCCTGGCAGTGCTCCAGCAGCGTTTGCAACTTCCAGCTCACTGACTGGTGTGCGATATCACTACTCATTAGAACTCAACGTCACATATGAGTTGAATACCAGCTACTCCATGTATGTCAGTATTCCTGTTAGCCTCTGCACATAAGAGCTGATGAGTGGGCATGGATGTTTGATATCTCATCTGTGCAGTTCTCCAAAACTTTGAGGATTCAACCTAGATGGTGAGCAGCGATGACACCATAATCAGCTTTACCATCCTGCTTCTCTGACTACTGAAACGCTCACTGCTCACAATTAAAGAGAAGGCTTTGCAGGCAGAGCGAGTTGAGATGGAGCAAGAAACTATACTGGGTGATGTTACACAGCCCAGCTTCATCTCATCTTCTCAGCACGGATAAGGTTCTCTATTCCAGGTGGTTGCTTTGTTGTAGTGCTGAGCACTGTGTGCACTCGTTGTATCCTGTATGTGTCATCTGACTTGTAAGCGTTAGGCTCGGTCACATGAGCACATTCGCAGGAATAGTGAGCTCAGGTGTACTAGACAAACATCACTGCATATATGATCAGTTCTAGAAGCCAGGTGTGTAGTATTCACATGAATAAACACAAATTTACTGTCTGTAAAGAACATTGGTGTGAAAACTTGTTTGTCGCTCTCCCTAAAATCCTAAAGTAAATGTAATTCACCACACACTCTACAGTATTCTTTGCACAAAATTATTAATTTATTGGTAAATAATCAGTCCAATAGGAATGCCGTAATAGGATGAAACAAAAAATATAGCTTAGACACCCAACGTTTCGACCCTCCCGGGTCTTAATCATGGGGTACTTGATTGCTATAATGTTATGAATAATGAAGTGAAATAGAAAGTATGGAGCCCCTTGGATATGGCCAGCACACCCAGCAGGGCACAGGAGCACTGCTGTAACACCCTCTATGCCCCCAAACTCCAGGTCTGAACTAATATTGACGGCCAATTCTGCCAAAAACCCACCATACACACAACAGTATCTGTTGTATCTCTTTAACACTCTGGTTTTGCAGCAGAAAAATATGCTGCAAATACTGAAGATGTGCACATACCCTAATACTCATCTCCCGTTTTGGTGCCGTTCCAGCAATGTTGGTACCAAGTGTAGCAAGGCTGACATGATATGGTTATTCCATGTGAGCCTTGCAGCCAATCAGCAATGTAGACTTCAATGTTCCCACTTTCCCCGGGCGTCCAAGGTTCATCCAAAAGAAGAGGGAGCTGAAGAGCAGTCGATGATTGGCTGCAGTGCTCACGTGGTCTAACAGTGGCACGTGAGCTTTGGGAACCCGGATTCCAACATTGTTGAAACGGCGCTGGTATAAGCACAGGGTATTTTTATTTTACTTTTTAATTTTAATTGAGCAAAGTTGTGCTGCAATGCCACTTATAAACTGTGGAGTGGGGTGGCACTATTTCTGGATAAAAAAATAGTAATATTTTTCTAATCGTTGACAACTTCTTAAGATGTATTATTAGACAATCAAAACAAAATTAAACTTTTTATTTAAGTACTACTTAATTGATTTAATCAGTTCATGACTTTATTCCTTAATAGCCAAGCACCTCTTTTTAGCTACGTAAAAAAAATAATATTTAAACTCCTTTTCATCTCAAGTTATTTTGGTTACAAGAATCTTTCTTTTGTTTATTCAACTTTATACACTTCTGAATATTCACCGATGTTAATGAAATTGAGGCGTTATTTTTTGTTTTGATCTACAGTCTGTCTGGATTTCTGGTTTTAGGTCATTGCTAGTGACTCAATCATTTGATTTTATTAGAATGCATGGTATATGTTTTACTTATTTTTTTATTTTATATCTTTTACATCTATCTTCTTAAAAAGACATTAGACCAAACTTAGACCATTTGGCTGTTTTTGTCTGGCCAATGGACCAAGACAACAAAAAAGCTACAAACAATGGAATACCACACCACGTGGCTGCTTCCCCCTTAACCTCCCACCCAACATATTGATTTCAGGATGCAAATACTATTGAACAAAATGGTGGAACAGGGATACGTCATTCTCCTCTTTCACCATTCAGCCTGAGTGTCTGAGTGATTATACAGAAGCAGGCAAATGAAATACTGGCTATTCTTCTATCTCTCTGCAATATAAATACATATACAGCTCTGGCAAAAATTAAGAGACCACCTCCAAATGTTCAGTTTGTCTGATTTTTCTCTTTATAGGTATATTTTTGAGTAAAATGTAAATTGTTCTTTTAGTCTACAAACTTCTGAAAACATGTCTCCGAATTTCCAAGCAGTAAATTTTGTTTGTTTTTTCTGAAAAGGAGAAATAGTCAAAGTTAAAAAAAGCAGTGCTTTCAGACCTCAAATAAAGCAAAGAAAACAAGTTCATAATCATTTAGGAACAACAATACTAATGTTTAACTCAGGAAGAGTTCTGAAATCAATATTTTGTGGAATAACCATGATTTTTAATCACAGCTTTTATGCGTCTTGGCATGCTTTCCACCAGCCTTTCACACTGCTTTTGGTGCAGAAATTTAAGCAGTTCTTCTTTGTTTGATGGCTTGTGACTATCCATCATCCACTTGATTACATTCCAGAGGTTTTCAATGGGGTTCAAGTCTGGAGAATGGGCTGCCCATGACATGACTTTGATGTGGTGGTCTCTTAATTTTTGTCAGATATGTATATATATATATATATATATATATATATGGGCGTCCAATTAAAGGGGATATTTACAAGGGATGGTAAAGTTTTTAAAGTTTATAATAAAGTGTTTGTGACACCACCTGTTGTTTCTGGTCAGAGGTGACCAGCGCTGCAGTGCAGATCCACTGGGACAGGTGGTGATGCAGCAGAGTTGGTATAGCTCCCCACAGGTGGAGCTGGGTCCCAGGGCAGATGTGATAGGTTGAAGATGGTGGTAGTTATGTAATATTGGGCAAGTGATGTAGCAGAGTTGAGTGGGTGTTGCAGAAAAAGTTCAGATGACACAGCTGGGTGCAGTTCCAAAGCTTTACTCACAGTTCTTGTGTACACGGATGCTCACTGGGCGCTGCGTCCTCCAGATGAGGGGTCCTGCAAACTCGCAGGTAGACCAGGATCCACCTTTCCAGGACTCCTTTCTGTATGTACCTTTCCTGTCCATCTCACTGTGCTGGTTTTATGCCTCTTCCTGCCCAGCACCTCACAGTCAATGTCCCAGGTCAGCAGCCGCGGACATTGTCGGGTGACATCCTCTCTGCGTCCCCTTGCTCCCTTTTGGCTGCCTTTTCGGAGAAGATAACTATGGATCGTGACTGAAACACCTATATATGCCTCTGCCTCTAGCTTGCCAGTTGAGTCTGATTTCTCCACTAGGCTAGGGGGCCGGTACCCCGTGCAACCTGGTCCCTCCACTTATGGATCAGGCCCCACGGATAGAATGGTCGCCATCCGTGCCCCTAGAACCCCTTCCCTCTTCAGGGAGCTTCCTTCTGTCTGTTTCCTTCCCTGCGGTCCCTTCAGACCTTCAGCTGCTTCACACATGTCTTTCCACTTCCTTCCCTGCTGACAGATTGCATTGTCTTCTCCAGTTCTCATCCTACTAACTCCATCCACCTCCTAACACCCTTTACTACCCAGCCAGGGATGAGATCATCCTACTGTAGGGTACATCCAGGGTGCCCTGCTGCTATAGTCTGTGTTGGGTGTTGGTGTTAGAGTCCTGGGTGGAGCTCCCTCCTTACCTGAGAGTGGGGTACCACACCTCTGGGTGAGGTGCAGTACCTCTGTGGAGACTGAACACTCAGGGGTGCCACATGCCAATAGCAACCAATCACTAAGCATCTTTCATTTCACCAGACCTGATTTAAAGATGAAAGCTGAGTTGTGATTGGTTGCTATGGGCAACAGGTTTCCTTGCAGACAGTTGTGGTAACTGAGGCCTATTATTCTTATAATTTCTATGGTGTTATCATCCTTCTGTAAAGCTGGAAATAACACGATTTATTACTATGCCGACACAGACCACCCCCTGACACAGACTGCAGGGGGAGCCCAGAATCAGGAACTTCTCTTTGTCTGGCATGAAGCATCTCATTAACTTAAAAATTCAAACACAAATTTAAAAAAGAAACACAAGATGGATTTCTCCAACCCAGGTATCATTTTAATTGGTGTAACAGCGCCAACCTGACAATGCCTGGTTCACTTTAAACTTATTTATATAGCTACAACTAATGCTACTCTAAATTAGTCCTTCTTTACAACTTCTAACTAAATGGTACTACACTCAGGGGGCAGAGCCACCACACTGAAATGCTCTGTGCTGCGGGGACATTGCGCCTCCACCGTGTAAAGATGGGAGGGAACCTGGTGATGACATACAGGTATATACTACAAGGTGGGCCATTTATTTGGATACACCTAAAAATGGGAATGGTTGGTGATATCAACTTCCTGTTTGTGGCACATTAGTATATGGGAAGGGAGAAACTTTTCAAGATGGGTGGTGACCATGGTGGCCATTTTGAAGTTGGCCATTTTGCATCCAACTTTATTTTTTTCAATGGGAAGAGGATCATGTGACACATCAAACTTATTGAGAATTTCACAAGAAAAACAATGGTGTGCTTGGTTTTAACGTAACTTAATTCTTTCATGAGTTATTTACAAGTTTATGACCATTTTTAAAATGTGTTCAAAGTGCTGCCCATTGTGTTGGATTGTCAATGCAACCTTCTTCTCCCACTCTTGACACACTGATAGCAACAACACAGAAGAAATGCTAGCACAGGCTTCCAGTATCTGTTGTTTCAGATGCTGCACATCTCATATCGTCAGAGCATAGACAATTGCCTTCAGATGACCCCAAAGATAAAAGTCTAAGGGGGGTCAGATCGGGATACCTTGGTGGCTATTCAACTGGCCCACGATGACCAATCCACTTTCCAGGAAACTGTTCATGTAGGACACCCATAATTGATGGTATGGTGTGGTATATGGGGTACAAAGATAGTGGGGCCATTCTTCATCAATGGAGACCTTAATGCCACTGGATATCTGAAAATGCTACATGATGATGTGTTGCCCTCTATATGCACTGAAAATGGCATGTTCCCTGAGTTATTCCAGTATATGGTGCTCCACCACATTATGGGTGTCAGGACCGAGCATTCGTACAAGGAATCTGACCCCTTAGACTAGCATTTCTTCTGTGAGTTGCTATCAGTGTGTCAACAGTGGGAGAAAAGGGTTGCATTGACAATCCAACACAATGGGCAGCACTTTGAATACATTTTATAAGTGGTCATAAACTTGCAAATAACTCATGAAAGAATAAAGTTATGTTAAAACCAAGCACACCTTTGTTTTTCTTGGGAAATTCTCAATAAGTTTGATGTGTTACATGACCCTCTGTTAGGTGTCGGATTTCTGCGTTTACTCTGCAGGGATCCAGACCCTCACATTCTGCAGTCTCCTGCTGTTTATCTACTGCAGAGGAGATTGCAGAGGAGATTGCCTTGCAGCAAATCTCTCCTGAGGCTAAGTCCTTCAGTCATGTGCTCAGGTCCTGCTCCAGATCTCATTGGTCCATCTCAGAGATCTGGAGGCTTGCAGAAGGTCCCGGCTGCTATAAAAGGCGCGCATGGCTGTTCCGCCATGCGCTAGTATAGACTTATTTGCTGCTGTGTATATGAGGACGGATGTATGATTCTGGTGAATGACTCATTATAAAACCCCTTCCCTCTGATATTACGTATGTGGTTAGGGACTGAGTTAGAATCAGCGCCAGCGCTCCTCTGCTGCAACATCCACAGCTGCTAGCGTCCGACATTGCGCTTGCGTCATAGCTTTGTCGTTTAGCGGCAGTGTCCACGCCACGCTGCAGTAGCAGCTCTCCTTAGCGTCCGCAGCTACGACGCCGCACACATGGTAGGTCTAGAAGGACGTAGTGCCGCCGCCTTGGGCTACTCCTGTGAATTGATACCGTGTGTGTATATATACTGAGTACTGTGACCTCAACAGGCTCAGTCTGTGTATTTGTATTTATTTATTTGGCATCTCTGTGACTTAACAGAGATTGCTCTGTGCACCTGGGTGACATTTAACCCTGTGCGCATTACCGCCATATTGCTCCTGCCACCACTTAGCAGCGGTTATATCACCTACTGCACGGTGGACCCCAAGCGGCGAACGCACTTTATTATTATTTTTATTTAGTGCGTTCCACCATTCCTAACATTATACTAGCAGCAGGGTCTGGCTAGTGATGGCAGCGCAGCAGCAACTCTTACATTGTATTCGGCAGCTTGAGGGCCGATTGGCCACTCTTGAGAGGGCTCTCTCAGCTGCACAATCCACCGAAGCTGCTGTAAAGGGAATCACAGACGCGGTTTCACGTATGTCCACGTCCTCCCTCGCACCGACAGTTACCCGCCTCCCGTTGCCCGATAAATTTTCTGGCGATGGCGCCTCCTGTATTGGTTTCATCAGCCAGTGCTCTATCTAGCTGGAGCTACTGGCTGCGCGATTCCCTGCAGAACGGGCCAAGGTTGGGTTTATTGTATCCCTTCTGTCGGGTAAGGCGTTGGAGTGGGCTACACCACTATGGGAGCTTGGTGACCCAGAGGTTCGGACTGCTGCTCAGTTTTTAACAGCTGTTAAGCAGGTCTTCCTCGGTCCACGGGTCACGCACGACACCTCTCTTCAGCTTCTCGCTTTGACTCAGGGTTCTCTCTCGGTTAGTCAGTATGCCGTCCGTTTTCGGACACTGGCTTCCGAGCTGGAGTGGTCCGATAAAGCCCTCATCCCTGTGTTTTGGAGAGGTTTGGCAGAGCATGTTAAAGATGCTCTCTACCAGAGAGGTTCCTGCAAGTTTGGAAGAGCTGGTTGCCATTTCCACCCGCATTGATCTCCGTTTTTCGGAGCGCGGTATGGAGCGTGCTCAATCCAAACGGAAGGTTACCTCAGCTCCCAATTTTTTTGAGCCTCTGGAATAACCTGAGCCAGAGGTTCCACCCCCAGAGCCCATGGAGGTGTCTCGTGCCGTTCTCCAGGCGCGTCCGGCACAAGACTCCAGTTGCGGTTATCATTGTCAACACGCTGTTTTTCAGGACAACAGTGCCCCACAACGGCCAAACTCTGTGCCGCCAGGCAAGACCCTTGTTCCTCCTCGCCTTCAGCCAAAGGTTCTTGCATGGGCACACGCGTCCAGGAGGGGTGGTCACTGTGGCTATATGCAGACCACAAAACTCCTGGAAGGGTCTTACTGGTGGCCACACAGGGCTCGGGATGTTAAAAAATATATTCGGGCCTGCGCCTTTTGCCCTCGGAATAGCCTCTCTAAACGAAGGATGGAGATGCCTGCCGACACACGGTGGCGTTCCACTTTAACTTCCGCTCCCGTCGTCTCCCACGGGTCTCTTCTCAAACCTGGCGACCTTGCCGCCCCTGATGCCTTCCACTTGTCCTGGGTCTCTCTGTCACCTACCGGGACATCTGACTTGCCTTCGGACGAGTCTGAGGTCTATAAAAGACACGCATGGCTGTTCTGCCATGCGCTAGTATAGACTTACTTGCTGTTGTGTGTATGAGGACCGATGTATGATTCTGGTGGACTTGGCAGCAGGAGGAAATTTGATGACAAATCAAAGAGACGGATAATACGAATGATAGCAAAAGAGCCCAGAAAACTTCTAAACAGATTAAAGGTGAACTTCATGCTCAAGGAACATCAGTGTCAGATCGCACCATCTGTCGTTGCATGAGCCAAAGTGGACTTCATAGAAGGTGACCAAGGAGGACACCATTGTTGAAAAAAAATCATAAAAAAGCCAGGCTGGAATTTTCCAAACTACATGTTGACAAGCCACAAAGCTTCTGGGAGAATGTCTTATGGACAGATGAGAAAAAATGGAACTTTTTGGCAAGGCACATCATCTCTATGTTCACAGATGGAAAAATAAAGCATATCAAGAGAAAAAAACTGTTCCTACTGTGAAACATGGAGGAGGCTCTGTTATGTTCTGAGGCTGTTTGCTGCATCAGGCATAGATTGTCTAGAATCTGTGCAGGGTACAATGAAATCTCAAGACTAGTAAGGGATTCTAGAGAGAAATGTGCTGCCCAGTGTCAGAAAGCTTGATCTCAGTTGCAGGTCATGGGTCTTGCAACAGGATAATGACCCAAAACACACAGCTAAGAACACCCAAGAATGGCTAACAGGAAAACATTGCACTATTCTGAAGTGGCCTTCTATGAGCCCTGACCTAAATCCTATTGAGCATCTTTGGAAAGAGCTGAAACATGCCGTCTGGAAAAGGAAACCTTCAAACATGAGACAACTGGAGCAGTTTGCTCTTGAGGAGTGGGCCAAAATACTTGTCGAGAGGTGCAGAAGTCTCATTCACAGTTACAGGAATCATTTTATTGCAGTGATTGCCTCAAAGGGTTGTGCAACAAAATGTTAAGTTAAGGATACCATCATTTCTGTCCAAGTCTATTTCATGAGCTTTATTTTTTAAAAATTTTGTGGAAGCATAGTTGAAAAGCAAAGTCTAACTTATTTGTTCATTTTCATAGATTTTTTATTTATTATACACTATATACAGGAGGAGATGACATACAGGTATATACTATATACAGGGAAGATGACATACAGTTATATACTATATACAGGAGGATATAATACACAGATATATACTATATACAGTAGGAGATGACTCACAGATATACTCCATATACAGGAGAAGCTGACATACAGCGACAATTTCTGTTCAATATAATCATTATAATTTGTCATAACTAACCACAGTTAGTTACAACGCTGGCTCTTCAGCTAGTATATATATATATATATATATATACACTCACTGGCCACTTTATTAGGTACACCATGCTAGTAACGGGTTGGACCCCCTTTTGCCTTCAGAACTGCCTCAATTCTTCGTGGCAGAGATTCAACAAGGTGCTGGAAGCATTCCTCAGAGATTTTGGACCATATTGACATGATGGCATCACACAGTTGGCGCAGATTTGTCGGCTGCACATCCCTGATGCGAATCTCCCGTTCCACCACATCCCAAAGATGCTCTATTGGATTGAGATCTGGTGACTGAGGAGGCCATTTGAGTACAGTGAACTCATTGTCATGTTCAAGAAACCAATCTGAGATGATTCGAGCTTTATGACATGGCGCATTATCCTGCTGAAAGTAGCCATCAGATGCCTGTTCTTAGCTGAGAGGAGTGGTAACCAGTGTGGTCTTCTGCTGCTGTAGCCCATCTGCCTCAAAGTTCGACGCACTGTGCGTTCAGAGATGCTCTTCTGCCTACCTTGGTTGTAACGGGTGGCAATTTGAGTCACTGTTGCCTTTCTATCAGCTCGAACCAGTATGCCCATTCTCCTCTGACCTCTGGCATCAACAAGGCATTTCCGGCCACAGAACTGCCGCTCACTGGATTTTTTTTCTTTTTCGGACCATTCTCTGTAAACCCTAGAGATGGTTGTGCGTGAAAATCCCAGTAGATCAGCAGTTTCTGAAATACTCAGACCAGCCCTTCTGGCACCAACAATCATGCCACGTTCAAAGGCACTCAAATCACCTTTCTTCCCCATACTGATGCTCGGTTTGAACTGCAGGAGATTGTCTTGACCATGTCTACATGCCTAAATGCACTGAGTTGCCGCCATGTGATTGGCTGATTAGAAATTAAGTCTTAACACACAGTTGGACAGGTGTACCTAATAAAGTGGCCAGTGAGTGTATATACACACATTGCTCAAAAAAATAAAGGGAACACAAACAGCCTGTTGCAAATGGAATAGTGTTCCCTTTATTTTTTGAGCAGTATATACTGTATGTACTGTAATAAGACTTCTGTATTGCAGTAATGTAAAAGCATGTAACTTTCTAAGGCTGTTAAAGTGATAGGGTCAATAATTATGGTCCCCTCTTTTAAGTTTAACCTCCTATAAATTTAATTTGAGACCAATGTTTTTTAACCAAATATTTAACTAATATACCAGACAGTCTTTTTGGTATACAGAGGTTGTAGTTTTAAATTTGCATTAATTTACATACCACAAATCTCTGTCTGCTGCAGAGTGGAAGAGCTGTTTGGTTGGATCACCATGCTTCGAACTAATGCTCAAAGTCTTCTCTTATAATGATTTTGACTTTGGAATACAACCCCATTTCCAAAAAAGTTTAGACGCTGTGTAACATGCAAAGAAAACTAGAATGCATTGATTTTGAAAATTTTTTTAGCCATATTTTAACCACAACAGAACACTGAATACAGATCAGAAGTAAAAAGTTAAACTGTACGTCCGTCTGGTGCGAGTCTGGGCTGCAAGTAAGACAGCACCCCGAGCAACCCCGAGACCCTTTACCCTTATACAGGGATCTGGAATTACAGCAGAGCCAAGGAGGGAGCAGTCTGTATAAGAGTAGCGGACCAGAGCAGGACGGTTGCCAGAAAGGGATTAATAAACGGGACCAAAAGCGTAATCAGGAGTCCAAGTCTAAACCAGGCGGGCAGCAGGGGTACAAAATCGGCAGGCTGAAGAAGGGTCAAAGGTCCAGGCCAAGGTCAGAGTCCAAAAAAAATGGAAGAATAGCAGAGGTACAAAATCGGCAGGCTGTAGGAGGGTCAGAAGTCCAGGTTTAAGGTCAGAGTAAAAAAAACGGGAGAATAGCAGAGGTACAAAATCAGCAGGCTGTAGAAGGGTCAGAAATCCAGGCTAAAGGTCAGAGTTAAAAATAGCAAATACAACACTAGCACACTGGGGAAACCAAGACTACATCTGGCGGCCTGCAGGACAGGCCCTAAAGTATTTGAAGGATAAGGCTATCCCTCACAGGCTCATAGTCTGATGACCTCATCTGGACCGCCCCAGACCCAGGCCAGATGGTGATGCACCAACCCATTCACCCCTGACAGAGGAGCGTAGCCTGCACCCACCAGATGCTTGCGCAGGAGCTCCTTCTCCGTCACCACTATCACCCACGGGAGAACCACGGCAATGCCCAACGAAAGAGGCATGCGTCAAAGGAGCGGACCCACATGAGGACATAGCCTTCCTATTGCCGACACCACAAGTAGAAGGAGTCCGGCGTCTCCCAGTGGCCGAGGCAGGAAGAGCAGCCCCCGAGTCCGATGGCGACGTGACAGTGCGACGATTCCCAATGGCCAAGGCAGAAACAGCAGCCCCCGAGTCTGACAGTGATGTGACAGTCCGGCGCCTCCCAGTGGCCAAGGCCGGAACACCAGCCCCCTATTCCGATGGCGACATGCCATAAACATTTTTCCATTTCATTTGAAAAAATTAATACAAAACAAGGAAGCAGCATTTTTAAAACATCTTGAGTATGAGCGCTTTGTACAGAAATCCCGACACTTAGGGTAAGTGCACACGTTGCGTATTGTACTGCGGATTTTTCTGCGTGGATATGGCAAAATCCGCAGGTCTGCGGTTTATCTGTGGATTAGCCTGTGATTTTGCCCTGCAGTTTGACACCTGTACAATGGAGCAGGTGTAAAACCGCAAAGAATTGACATGCTGCGGATTTGAAACTGCAGCAAATCCACGCTGAAAAATCCACATCATGTGCACTGCATTTTTTGTTTTTCATAGATTTTAATGGTACTGTACAACGATCTGCAGGGCCAAAATCACTGCGGATCCGCAGCAGAATCCTCAGCGTGTGCACATACCCTTACACGTCTTGGCTATCAGTGAGGTTACTAATGGATTTCTGAGGAACGTTCTGCCACACTGAATGCACTTGGGCAAATCATCAAGATCCGCTGCTGGTAGCTCCCTGTGCAATTGCAGACCAAAAAAGTCTCAGATGTGCTCAATAGGGGACTAGTCTAGAAATACTGCAGGTCATGGTGGCACATTTAGGCTACACAGGCTGCTCATGGTAGCACAAGCAACATGGGGACGAGCAATGTTGTGTTGAAAAACAGCTGACTTTGGAGAGTTGTCCATACCACTGGTTATCCAATTGATCAATTCTCTACTGTGAGAGAAATTGGATGTCTCATACCAAGCCTAAGGCATCAAAAAGTGTCTACACAAACCATCAGAAAGTGTTTGCAAGACATTGGGCTACAAGCTAGACATCCAGCTACAGGTGATCCAATGACCTCATTTCACCGTTCTCAAAGGCCGTCATGGTGCAGAGCACTGGAGGCTGGAATGGAGGTGTATTATCCTATTCAGTGATCCATCTTGCTTTTGTCTTGAATGCAATAATAGCCAAATATTGGTCTAGAGACTACGTGGGCAATGCTATAAGGAGACCTTAATGAGGGAATATCACAAAAGGAATATTCCCACTTCCCAGGATTATGGTGTTGGGTGACAATGTACGGTAGCCAGCCCCCTCTAGTCTTCATCTCAGATACACTAACATTTCAGCATTATATGCATTTGTTAATGGAACCAGTGGTACAATCATTTTTCCAAAGTGCTCCAGGGGCAGTTTTCAACACGACAACTCCAGGCCACATGTTCCTTGCTCTACTGTTAGCTGCCTGCATGTCCTAATTGTGTTATCATTGTCTGCAGCGTATAACCATGCTGCCATGGCTTGCAGAGTCTCTGAACTTGTCTCCCATCGAGCATATTAGCGACATTACTGGTCGGCAAGTGCATTCACCATGGCAAAATATTTCTCAGACAACCATGAATAGCCTCATAGATAGCTCCCAAGGTGAATTAACTACGTATATTCCTGCACGTGCTGCTAATACTCGATACTGAATAAATCAACATGTTGTGAAAAATTTGTTTCACCACTTGTACATCACTTGAGTTTGAACAATCAGAAAGAATTGTACAGCCAATGTAACATGAATTTTTAAAGTAAGTACCAACCGTATCAGGTCTATGGAACTATTTAATAGTGTTTGCAGTTTATATTGCAAAATCTGATAAGGATTGGATTTGTTCCTATGGTCTGGGACCCTCAATGCATGACCAGCTAGAAAAAAATTCCTTTTGCTGGTGATTCATGCTAATTGCCATACATATCACTGTAAAGGGCCTGTCACACTAAGAGATATCGCTAGCAATATCGCTATAACTATTGACGTTATAGCGATATTGCTAGCGATATCTCTGTGTCTGATACTTACCTCCGACCGGCTCCCCCGCTGCTTATCGCTGATCGCGCGAGAACGTCCTAGACTGTTTCTCGTCGTCAGCTTCCTGCGGCGCTTCCTGCTGTGAGGACAAGCGACGTGTGGAGCCGGGCGGGAGGACGCAGGATCGCCTGGTGTGACAGGTAAGTAGCGACCCCTGTCCCCAGCGATGTCGCTAGTGAGATCTGCCTATGTGGCAGCTCACTAGCGACCACTTAGCGATGTACCAGCGATCCTGACTGCGTCATATCGCTGGTCGGGATCGCTGGTACATCGCTAAGTGTGACAGTAACTGTGCACCATGGTCAGATGCTTTGGACCAGATGTGGTCATAATCCTTTACTGTAGGCAGAGATAAGAGAGGACAAAGAGATTCTTAGTCAGGTAAGTATTAATGATAAGCAAACATGCTGGGATAAGGTGTTATCTGAGCATGACATTGGTATTGTCAAGTTGTTTTTCCTGCGGGGAGACAGGAGCATCCTAGCGCCCCACAACACCCACCTTTTATTAACCCCATACGCCGCTTAATAACACCAGGGACCAAAAGTTTCTTTGGAATTTGCATGGCCACAGCAGCCTTTTATTAAATCAACAAGCAACAATAATAATGTATTATGAACAACATAAATACAATAACTTGAACACTGAGGAGGCGTTCTTGGAGCCACAAGATCTAGGTGAATTACCCCAAAATGCTGTGGACAAAAACCCAACATATTACTCCCAGCCGTTACCCTACAGGCTCAGGAACACCAACACACTGAGATATATTGTCCACTAAGCAACTAGGGGATCCGCCCACTTTACGGAAGCTCCCCGTCCACCTTTCACCAGATCACCACCACCATACCTATGAACGGAGGAGACCCTGTACAGTGAGTCTACAAAACCAATTTCCAAAAGACTCCAAGGACTCCTCCCCCCTCCGAACCGCCACAACGAGGGCCCTTGAACACCTCAACGGCCCGAGACCCCTCCTAACAGACCATGCTATGGCCCTCTCTATGCCTTCCTGAAGACCGAGAGTCCAAATGTCGGAACCAACCGCGTTCAAATGGACACCGTCAGCCAGCCAAAAATTGCCTTCGCCCTTTTCAAGGTCAAAATGATGCACAGCCACACCCCCGTTCCTAACCACAAAGGAAGACACCGCCCTGTTAACTTTAATTCTGGCCTTGTTGACCTTTACCAAGGACCTCATGGAACGCCAACGCCTGCGTGGAACAATTTGAGACCATACGATGGTGACCCCCCCGGTACAACAACCACAACCGCGAGCAATCCTGCTTGATGTCCTTTATCAGTTCCCGGAAAGGTCGCACCACCAAATCGTTGCCCCCGACATGAAGAACAAGAATGTCCGGTGCGCGGTCGAACTGGGCACACACATGAATTTCCTGTAATACCCTTCTCCACTCCATTCCCCTGAAACCGAGCCACCGCACCAACGCCATGGTCCTGGGGAAGCCCAGTTGTCTGCCTTCATTCCTGACATCAGCTCGCAATGCTCCCCAATGAACGAAGGAGTGACCAAAAATCCAAACCAGCAAAGGCTCGACACCTGCAACAAAAAAGGGGAGTGCTACCACCAAAACATACCAAAAAATGCAAGAAAACGTAACCCTCCCTATCCACCACCTATGCTCCACCCGAGCCACCCCTCCCAAAATTAAGGCCTAATGTAACTTCGGTACCGATTAGACTTCCATCCACCAATGTGCTGTATAGAAGTCAGACCCTAACCCCCAGCTGCCGCTTCTGTCGCCGCCCCATCCTGAAAGAATGAGGAGCAAAGCGGGAGTCGTCAAGGCCCAACAACTGAATGGACTTCTTAAAAACGGCACCGAACTGGTACCGGGACAAACTATCGCCATCAACATGACACAACAGGGAACCGCTCAAGCTGGGACGAAGCTCCCAAAAAATCCGTAAGCACTGAATGGGGCACATTGGAGAACCAGGCAAGCTGCCCAACACCACTCGGCGTCCTTTTCCCTACTGATCCGTCTTGGACCGTCGCAACCAAAATTCAACACCGCGCGATGTCAATACAACATCCCTAGCCAATAACCCACCTACCAATCCATTGCTGGGAGAAACGAGCTCACCCACCTGTAAAGCCCCAAAAAATGCGAACGAGAAAGCTAAACGAAACAACAAAACCTCATAACGTGAAGAACACACCGACTCCTGAACGAGGCCCAACTGCTCCAATAGATTGAAAGATACTGGCCTCCTCAAATCACCCCTGCTTTTACAGCGGCGAAAACCCTTTGCCACCTGTTTGACCAAAAACGTCTTTGTCAAATTATGACTTCCCCGTAAGCGAAAGCCAAAGGACAACCCAGCCAAAACACGTGAAGCTTTTGGGCAAGACCAGCCCTCGATAGCGCCGTGCCCCCCAACCAAGCCAACAGCATTCCCTCCTGATCCTGCCCAAAACCGATGACCGGGCCGGCTGCAATAACTTCCTCCGGCATCCGCCATACTGCCCGGTAGGCCTGCCAAGTTTTTAGGGCCAAAGAAGATTCAATCAGACTCTGCGGCCCGTAGGCCACTCTCCACAGTTCCTCTGGACAAGCTAAACCCTCGACCTCTGCTTCTGGCGCCAAAGAGCGGAAACGATCCCACTGCGAACGAGAGAGTCAGCTATTCCGTTCCTGACTCCAGGAACGTGAGACATGGTCACATGCGCATTCAAAGGCAAGCATAGCAAAACCAACTGTCGCAACACTCGAACGACTGGAGGGGACGACGTGGTAAGACCATTGATCACGCACACTACGCCCATGTTGTCACAATTTAACCGCACGCGCTCATCCCAAAACTCCCGCCTCCACAAATGCACAGCCACGAGGAGCGGAAAAATCTCCAACAACGTAATGTTAAGCACCAGGCCAGATGTAATCCACTCCTCGGGCCAATGAGACGCGCACCACTGTCCTCTGAAGTAAGTACCAAAACCAATACCGCTGGCAGCATCCGTAAACAACTCCAGAGCGTCATTACCAACAACCTCCGACATTACCAGAGAGCGGCCATTGTACCCGACCAAAAAGGTCTCCCAAACTGCCAAATCTGCCCTGAGCTCCGACGACAATCTGATGAAATGATGAGGGTCTTGAATCCCCGCAGTAGCGCTCGCCAGCCTACGTGAAAAAACGCGCCCCATCGGCATCACACGACACGCAAAATTCAGCTTCCACAACAATGACTGGAGATCACGCAATGATATTTTCTTCAAACTGTGCGCTCTGACCACTTCTGTCCGCAGATCCACTAACTTGTCCTCAGGCAGCCTAGAATTCCCACTCCACAGTGTCAATGACGATCCCTAGGAAACGCAGGCACGTACTTGGGCCCTCTGTTTTACCAGGCGCCAGCGGGACTCCAAAACGCTCAGCCACCCACTCAATGACTTTCAATATCCTGTGACAACGCAACGAATCCGCAGGGCCGACGCACAAAAAATCATTCAAGTAATGGATGACCGATTCAAAACCAGAAACATCGCGCACAACCCACTCGAGAAAGGAACTAAAGGCTTCAAAATACGCACAGGACAATGAACAACCCATAGGTAAACACCTGTCCACGAAAAACTTGCCGTCCCAAAAACAACCCAGCAGCTCCATGCTATCCGGGTGGACCACTAAAAGGCGAAATGCGGATTCAACGTCGGTCTTAGCCATAAGGGCCCCCCGACCACAGCTCCGCACTCACCATGCGGCCTTATCGAATGAGGAGTAGACCACCGAACATAACTCTGGATCAATACCATCATTAGCCAACCTCCCTCGTGGAAAAGACAAGTGCTGAATAAGCCGAAACTTATTTGGCTCCTTTTTCGGAACCACAACCAAAGGGGAAACCACCAAATCCAGAAACGGAGGAGACGCAAAAGGGCCAGCCATGCGGCCCAATGAGACTTCCTTTTCAATTTTCTCTGAAACGACCGCGGCATGAAGCAGTGCTGAACACAAATTCTTCAAAATGAGCGGAATAACAAAAGGGGGTGAGGAATAACAACACCATCCTTAAAACCCGCGTACAACAACGCCGCTTTTTCCCTGTCCGTTTATCTATTTAGTTAAGGGACCATCCTTTCCAGATTCACTGGAGTCTCCCCATTGTGAATTACTGCCCCCGGCTCTAGACTTCCCTTTTTTGAAACACTTGGACGCTCCGTGGGAAGCACCGTTGCAGGTGGAGCAGAGATGCTTGAATTTGCAATTCGCCCCAAACTTACACTGGCCGTCGTTAAACTGCCAGCAAACCCCCAACTTGTGGCTTCCTGCCTGCCCCTGCTGCTTCCGCTTGTGGAGCTGGAGTTACCGCTGCTCTGGCTGGTGCTGCCAGCCCCCCCATGAAAGGAGCTCCCAAACTTGTTTTGTGTTATGACACACATCCACAACCCAATATCCTTCTGGTCCCAACGGATGGCTGGACGAACGGCATTCCTCTGCCGGAATTGCTCGTCGTACCTCAGCCACGCCTGACCCCCGTAAACTCTGTAAGCCTCACCTATCGCGTCCAGGTAACAAAACAGTGCAGAGCAATTGTCCAGAGCCCTTTCCCCGATGACGCTTGCCAAAATGGCAAATGCCTGCTGCCAATTCACAAACGTCTGAGGGATTAGGCGCCACCTACATTTCTCCTCCTCCTTTTTGCTATCCTCCTTCTTACTCTTATCCAAATTAAATTTCTCGAGAGGCAACAACGAGAATATCTCCACGTATTCATCCTTCCAAATGCGCTCTTTCACTTCTTTCTTTAAATGAGCCCCCAGGGGGCCTTCAAAACATACGTATACCTCTTCGTGAGCCCTGTCGTCCAGATGCACGCAACACTCCTTCTCCTTTTCCGTCTGCACCGACACCGGTTCACATGCGCGCCCAGCCAGTACTGACCCGCTCTGCCAAGCCTGTCCCCGGCCTGCGACCCCACCAAAGCTGCCAATGGAGATGGTGCAATGAATCCCCGCTCCAAGCGTGAGAGTAAATTGCGCACGTCCACGAGCATGTCCCTAACACCCCCCCAACTTTCAGACAGTCCGCCGAGGGACCCACCCCCACAGGCGATGAAGACAAAAGTGGATGACATACAGTAGATACACAGGTGTACTCACCAGGCTGCGAGGGAGCTGTGAACCCTCCAGCCGAACAACCAGGATCCACGGGTGAGTTCTCGCCAGTTCGGCTAACGATGCTGGCCCCACTGGACTGCCGCTGACGTCCGAGACTCCCCCCCGAGGGAACCAGGGTCTAGGACCCGAAGCCCAGGGGGGGATCCCGCTTCCTGGTCCCCGGGTAACGATGCTGCCTGGGTCGCCGCGTTGAGAGCCCTTGGGGCCACGCCATCCCTCTGCGATGAAACATCCACGGCCCCTGGTGGTGAATTGTGTGTGACCGGAGCGAGCCCCCTATCCCCGTTTGTGGGGGTGGATGGCACATGCCCTGCAGTGCTGCAGGCCGTTAAATTGCTGCTGCGGGGCCTACTGCCGCTGTGCCCAGCGAGGGAAGCAGGCTGCGTTGCAGGCACCCTCCCGCCGCAGCCCCCCGAAGCAGCCGATACCCGCCCCACTAGGGGATGAAAAACTCTGCCCTGCCGCCTGACAGTTAAGCCACCTGCGCAGCCCCCCGATGGATCCGGAATGGTGCGCCGCCTGGCGCTTGTCAGCCCTGCCCCCTGCACGGAGCGAGACGGAGGCCTGGACACCGCCACAGGGCCTCGCTGGGCTTGCGGATTCCTCCCAAGCAGGGGCCCGCTGGTGTGGGAAACGTGCGGCGCCCGGCCTGGAGGGTCCTGGGAGGGGCTCCTGCGCCGACGCGAGGCCCGCAGAGCCGAATCGGGTGAGAGCCGCTCAGGAGGCCTCACCCGACTTGAGCACCACTCCCTCGCTGCTGGCTGGGCCGACTGCCCGGAGGTCCCGGGGATGATCGCCGCCACCTGCGCCTCTAGTCATCCTGGAGGCTGCGACATGGACGCCGCTCTCAGGCACTCCAATGCCCGGTCCACCGCCAACACTGTGAGTACTGGCTTCGTGTGGAAAGAGCGGGAACTGGGAGGAGGAAGGTCCGCTGTTCCCAGCTATAAATCAAACAACGCCCCTTCCTTTGAAGCCCACTCCCCCCACTTTCACCTTCCAACCCCCCCATCATGTTGGCCTCCGCCCATGCCTCTTCTGGGAGGAAGGGAGGCTCAGCTCCGGCCATTGCTTAATAGAAAAAAATTGGAGTCCGTCTGCTTAGTGCAGTCAAAAACCGTCGACTGTTTCAAGTTGAACATGTACATTTTTCTTTTGTATGCACTATGACTTCTCTTGAAAAAGAAAAGGAAAATCCAGTCCTGTTGAGCTGGACTCCATTTTTTTCTATTATCCTTAATGTGAGGCCAGGGTGAGGCTGGTGTTTGGCCCCAGGGTGGATGAGCATAATTGTTATCTGAGCATGCTTGGGTGCTAACCGAGTGGCTTCGGCATGCGGTTGCATATCTCTATCGGTGTCACAGCGCCTGCTGTTCGACAGATTTCTCACAAACTCATAGTGAGATTGCTGGGCGTCCTTTATATCAGTGAGATCAGGGAAATATCCTTAGTGAATACAAACCATTCTGGACACAATATTTCTGTTATTCTATCTACTAAACAATTTCCTTCTATATCATTCATTAATATAAAACTGCCGCTGTCAGCAATGCCAGAAACTGCAATTGTCCATAATTGCCCCAATTAGAAGGCAGCATTATATAATCCATATGCATGCACATAATGTAGTGAGGTTGGAAGACTCCTCAGCTTTCCTAGTAAAGGGAGTGGTTATGTAATTAATGTGTAATTGCTGCCTATTAAATGCGCTGACCTCACCTCGCTGTGTGAATGTTCATTAGGGCTCACTTGCGAGAGACTCGCACGATTCTTGTGCGAGTCTCTTGCATGAAAACCTGGCACTGCCCCGGCACTCGGACCGGAGCATGCGGCTACATGTATTTCTATGCAGCGGCACGCTCCCATCCAAATGGCGACAGCAGTGCCAGGTTTTCATGCAAGAGACTTACACGAGAATCATGCGAGTTTCTCGAAAGTGAGTATGAGCCCTTAAATCCCTTCTCATTCCTATTTTAGACAAGATAGGTGTTTCATTTGTGTCGCACGTTGCTTTAACAGACAAAGGTAGGAGCATCATTGGGCTATGTCACATGTGCAGCTTTTGCAGCATTGTTTTTCTGCAGGAAAAAAGCAGTTTTTTATAGCGACAGCAAAAGCTAAGAGAATTCAGAAATCTCATGCACACACAGCTTTTTTTTTCCCTGCACTGGAGCGTTTTTGAAATTCTGCAGCATTTCCACATTTTTGTAGCGTTTTTACACCCAGGTTTCACAATAAAAACTGCAAACATTTGTGCTGCATTTTGTGCAGTGTTTTTGGCTAATAAAACTATATTAACATGTACTGTAGACAAAGCAGAAATGGAATCCACCTAAAAAATGACGCAAAATCGCAGCTACGTGTATAGTTACTACCAAGAGTGAAAGCAACAGAAAAAAACTGCAAAAATGTCATGTATCAACAATCCCCTCAAGAAATGACTCTATTTTATTGATATAAGGCACAGAAACCATTTGTTTTGAAAAACGTCAATATGTTGGCATATTTTATACTTATGAGTTGTCATTTTTTGTGTGGGATTTGTCCTTTAGGCCACATTCACGTGTTCAGTATTTGGTCATTATTTTGCATCAGTATTTGTAAGGGTGAGTGCACACAGTGCAGAGTGCCCTGCAAATTTTTCCGTGCGGATTTGCAGGTAAAACCACAGGTAAAGTGACCTGCGGTTTTCCTGCGGATTTGCCATCGGTTTTCCCCTGCGGTTTGACACCTGGACAATGGAACAGGTGTCAAATCACTGTGGAATCCGCACAAAGAATTGACATGCTGCGGATTTAAAACCGCAGCAAATCCGCACGGAAAAATCTGCAGCATGTGCACTGCGGATTCTAAAACCCATTGATTAATATTATACTGTACATTAAATGGCTTGCGGATCCGCAGCGTGTGAACACACCCTAAGCCTAAAAAGCTACCTTCCCACAATGAGCTTTGGTGAGTTTTTGATGTTGCACACATTGCATTTCTAAAAAAAATTAAACTCGCCAAAAACTCATCTTGGGAACATAGCCTTAATTGCTATTCAGGTAGATTCCCATGATAAGGTTTTTGAAGTTAGGCCGGCTTCACATTTGTGCTAAAGGCCGCAGCGTCGGCCTGCGCACGGCCGCCGCTAAGCTCCGCCCCCTGCCGAACCTCCACCGGTAGCTCCTCCTCATGCGTCCCCTATCTTTATCACTGAGGACGCAGGCTGTGCGCAGTATGCGTTTGGCGGCGCCTGCGTCCTTTTGACGGTGCGCCGAGCGCAACCAAATTGCAACAGGTTGCGTTTGGCGCTGGTCGGCGCACCGTCAAAAGGACGCAGGCGCCGCCAAAACGCATACTGCGCATGGCCTGCATCCTCAGTGAAAAAGATAGGGGACGCATGACGCATGCAGCGTCATGCGTCCGGAGGTGGAGTTACCGACAGAGGCGTGGCAGGGGCGGGGCTTAGCGGCGCCCATGCGCAGACCGACGTTGCAGCCTTTAACGCAAATGTGAAGCCGGCCTTACAGTTTTTTTGCAGCATTTCTCAACCCAGTAAGTAAGATAGATTATCACAGCTGGCACCCAGCACTATGTGCTAGGAGCGGTCACAGATCGCTCCTGGCACATTAACTCCCGGCACATTGCAGTCAAACATGATCGCAGTGTTCCAGGGGCATAGGGAAGCATCACGCAGGGAGGGGGCTCCCTGCGTGCTTCCCTGAGACCCTCGGAACAACGCAATGTGCTCGCGTTGTTCCGAGGGCCTCCTCCCTGCCATGGGGGCATTCTGGGTCCTGCAGGGAGGTGGCTTCTCAGAGTCTGCTCTCTGTGCAGTGCAAAGTGTCAGATCACCGATCTGACTTTATATAGTAATGTCACACCCTGAAAACAATGTAATAAAGTAAAAAAAAAGTGCAAACATTTTTTTAAAAAATTCCCTAATAAATTCTTTTTTTGTAAATAAAAAAACAATAAAAGTACACATATTTAGTATTGCCGCGTCTGTAACTACCCGCCCTATAAAACTGTCCCACTAGTTAACCCATTTAATGAACCCCTTAAAAAAAAAAGACAAGGCAAAAAACATCATACCGGCAAACAAAAAGTGCAATAACAAGCGATCAAAAAGACGGATATAAATAACCATGATACCGCTGAAAACGCCATCTTGTCCGGCAAAAAACGAGCCACCATACAGCGTCATCAGCGAAAAAAAATTAAAAAGTTATAGCTCGCAGAATAAAGCGATGCAAAAATAATTATTTTTTATATAAAGTTGTTTTTATTGTATAAAAGTGCCAAAACATAAAAAAAATATAGATGTGGTATCGCTATCATTGTACTGACCCAAAGAATAAAACAGCTTTATCAATTTTACCACACACAGAATGGTGTAAACGACCCCCCCCCCCCCCCAAAAAAAAAAAAAGAAATCCATGATTTGATGGTTTTTGGGTGTTTTTTTGCATCCCAAAAATCAGAATTAAAAGCAATCAAAAAATGTCATGTGCTCGACAATGATGCCAAAAGAAACATCAACTCGTCCTGCAAAAAATGAGATCTCACATGACTCTGTGGGTCAAAATATGGAAAAAATTATAGCTCTCAAAATGTGGTGATGCAAAAACTACTTTTTGCAATAAAAAGCGTTTTTTAGCGTGTGACAGCTGCCAAACATAAAAACCCACTATAAATAGTAAATCAAACCCCCCCGTTATCACCCCCTTAGTTAGGGAAAAATACTAAAATAAAAAATGTATTTATTTCCATTTTCCCATTAGGGTTAGATTTAGGGCTAGGGTTAGGACTAGGGTTAGGGTTGGGATTAGGGTTAGGGGTGTGTTGGGGTTAGGGTTAGAGTTAGAATTGGGAGGTTTCCACTGTTCAGGCACATCAGGTGCTCTCCAAACAAGACATGGAGTCTGATCTTAATTCCAGCCAATTCTGCGTTGAAAAAGTCAAACGGTGCTCCTTCCTTTCCAAGCTCTGCCATGCGCCCAAACAGTGATTTACCCCCACATATGGGGTATCAGCCTACTCAGGACAAATTGCACAACAAGTTTTGGGGTCCAATTTCTCCTGTACCCTTGGAAAAATAAAAAAAAATTGAGGACTAAAAGATCATGTTTGTGGAAAAAAATATGTTTTTTATTTTTATGGCTCTACGTTATAAACTTTTGTGAAGCACTTGGGGGTTCAAAGTGCTCACCACACATCTAGATAAGTTCCTTGGGGGGGTCTAGTTTCCGAAATGGGGTCACTTGTGGGGAGTTTCCACAGTTTAGGCACATCAGGGGCTCTCCAAACGCGACATGACAACCGCAGACCATTCCATCAAAGTCTGCATTCCAAAATGTAACTTCTTCCCTTCCGAGCCCCAACATGTGCCCATACAGTAGTTTTCTCCCACATATGGGGTATCAGCTTACTCAGGACAAATTGGAAAACAACTTTTTGGGTCCAATTTCTCCTGTTACCCTTGGGACAATAAAAAAAAATTGGGGACTAAAAGATCATGTTTGTGTAAAAAATATAATATTTTTTATCTTCACGCCCGTGCATTATAAACTTCTGTGAAGTACTTTGGTGATCAAAGTGCTCACCACACAGCTAGATAAGTTCTTTGGGGGGGTTTAGTTTACAAAATGGGGTCAAATTATGGGGGGTTTCTACTGTTCAGGCACATCAGGGGCTCTCCAAATGCAACATGGTGTCCGATCTCAATTCCAGCAAATTTTGCATTGAAAAAGTCAAACGTCACTCTTTCTCTTCCGAGCTCTGCCATGCGCCAAACAGTGGTTTACCCCCACTTATGGGGCATCATCGTACTCAGGACAAATTGCACAATAACTTTTGCTGTCCTGTTTCCCTTGGGAAAATAAAAATTGGGGGTGAAAAGATCATTTTTTATGGAAAAAATATGATTTTTTTAATTTTTCGGCTGTAATAAATTTCTGTGAAGCACTTGGGGGTTCAAAGTTCTCACCACACATCTAGATAAGTTCCTTGGGGGGTCTAGTTTCCAAAATGGAGTCATTTGTGGGGGGTTTCCACTGTTTAGGCACATCAGGGGCTCTCCAATTGCGACATGGCGTCCAGCCAATTCTGCGTTGAAAAAGTCAAATGGCGCTGATTCCCTTCCAAGTTCTGCCATGTGCCCAAACAGTGAATTACCCCCACATATGGGGTATCAGCGTACTCAGGACAAATTGCACAATAATGTTTGGGGTCCTGTTTTCCTTGGGAAAATAAAAATTGGGGGTGAAAAGATCATTTTTGTGGAAAAATATGATTTTTAATTTTAAGGCTGTACGTTATAAACTTCTGTGAAGCCCTTTGGGGCTCAAAGTTCTCACCACACATCTAGGTAAGTTCCTTGGGGGGGTCTAGTTTCCATAATGGGGACACTTGTGGGGGGTTTCCACTGTTTAGGCACATCAGGGGCTCTCCAAATGCGACATGGCATCCGATCTCAATTCCAGCCAATTTTGCTTTGAAAAAGTCAAACTGCGCTCCTTCCCTTCCAAGATCTACCATGCGCCAAAACAGTAGTCCCCCCCCCACATATCAGGTATCAGCATACTCAATAATGTTTTTGGTCCAATTTCTCCTGTTACCCTTGGTAAAATAAAAAAATTGGACCTGAAATAATTTTTTTGTGAAAAAAATTAAATGTTCATTTTTTTTTTAAACATTCAAAAAATTCCTGTGAAGCACTTGAAGGGTTAATAAACTTGTGGTTTTGAGCACCTTGAGGGGTGCAGTTTTTAGAATGGTGTCACTTTGGGGTATTTTCTATAATATAGACCCCACAAAGTGACTTCAAATGACATCAAATGTTATGTGGTCCCTAAAAAAAAATGGTGTTGTAAAAATGAGAAATCGCTGGTCAACTTTTAACCCTTATAACTTCCTAACAAAAGAAACATTTTTGGCTCTAAAATTGTCCTGATGTAAAGTAAACATGGGGGAAATTTTACTTATTAAGTATTTTGTGTGCCATATCTCTGTGATTTAAGGGCATGAAAATTCAAAGTTGGAAAATTCACAAATAAACACATGTTATATCACTGAAATTTTACCACTAACATGAAGTACAATATGTCACGAGAAAACAGTGTCAGAATCACCGGGATCCACGGAAGCGTTCCAGAGTTATTACCACATAAAGGGACAGTGGTCAGAATTGTAAAATTTGGCCTTGTCATTAACTTGCAAACCACCCTTGAGGGTAAATTGGTTAACAAACACGCAAATACTCACCAAACACTCATTTTGGGAATGTAGCCTGAGATGAGTGAGAGGGCACCTTAGAGTATTAGCCATGCTGCAATGTTGTTTCCACTGCTGTAATAGGATGTGTATTAGGGAATGACATGAATCTGTGACACAGAGACTAACATGACACCATGAAGGTCTGATGTGTGTCCAAATAAGGGGAAAGATTTTGGCATGGATGAGGAGTTGGGTGTGAGCCTGAGCCTATATACTCTTGGTGTTAGAAGCCCGAGACTGTACCTGAAGTTTCCAACATAAGCCGACTCCAAGAGGGCACACTATGATGCAAGAGGTTCTCTCCAATAAGGTTGTGTTTCCCACAATGAGCTTTTGATGAGTTTTTGAACACTTCTTCACACCCCCTGAAGAAGTGAATTTGAAACGCGCGTCGGGGTAAAGGAATGTCTGACAGCCCTGGCCATTGCCCTGCACTAGCTAATATAACAGGTAAAATCTCTCACCTGTATTATCTTGTTTAACAAGCTATTTCTCTGTATGCACTGACCCTTTATTTGAGGAATATCTTAGTTAACGTCAAATGCACTTGCACCTTTTATAGTTTCTGCCCCAATATGGACATCATAGTGGGATAGATTAATTTTGTTACTACCCACTTCCTTTTGAAGGCATCCTTTACATGCCATCTTATTTATTTTGAGAACATGACTGTGAACTAATGTGGAAAATTACTTTTTTCCATATACCACGTTTGAGCTATTATTGTGCTTATATTTATGGTCTGGCCTTATATTGTCCTATTTGTCAGTCGGTCCCTCACATTTGAGGCACCTCTGTTATTTTTTATTTATTTTGTTTGTTTAAATAAAAATTGATATTTTATTTTTCTCAAGTGTTCACAATAGCTTATCTACCATCACAGAAATAACATTTGGGGGGTAGCAAGGTTGATTTCAAGTATGCAACTTCTTAATCAGGACACCCACGATAACAAGATGTATACTTTGAAACACATAGATGAATAAAAGAGGTACTATTGGATTGGCGTCCTTCATTCTTTCACAGTAGCACAGAACAACCCATTTTCTTTTTCCTTTTATGCTTTCATCTCCTCATGGATCTGCAGCTGCGTTATCAGTGGTTCTGTGCACACACCCAACCAGGAGAGCACAATTTGGGCATTCCTTTTAATATTGTGCTCTATTTTGCACTTTGTCTCTGTTCTGCCTTCTTCCATGTATGATGCTATGTGGATTCCAACATACTGCTAAACCCTTCATCCACTCCCAGTAAGGCCGGGGTCACACTGGCGAGGAATACGGGAGAGTGAGAGGTGCAAAAAGCCCGCATTAGACACGGACCAATGATTCTCTATGGGGTCCCTCGCACCAGCCGTATATTTCTCCTCAGTATCCTACGCTCCGTGCCACTCGCAGCATGCTGCGATTGTCAGCGTACTACGCCCGTAGTACGCCAATGCAAGTCTATGGGTGCACAAAAAATACGGATTACACACGGACCACACATGTGAGTTGCGAGAAATACGCACCCGGTGTCTTTTAGCAAAGCCGGCAATTCAGTGCGCTATACAGTAAACTCACACTGACAGGTTTAATAAAGAAATGAAAGAATAGATATAGACACATAGAATACGAATATATATATATATATATATATATATATGCATTCTATGTGTATATATCTATTCTTTCATTTCTTTATTAAAACTGTCATAGGGCTCCATTATATGTCCATTTTGCAAGCCTGCAAGAAAATCTCACCATACGGATGCCATACGGATTACATACGGATGCTGACATGCGCAAAATACGCGACCACACCTTGATTACGGATGACATACGGAGCACTGTTTAGGGGTCTGTCATCCGTATTACGCATGTAAAATACTGACCGTATTTTGCGCAGGTTAGTGTGACTCCAGCCTAAAAAAGACTGTATGGGTACTTAAGTCTATGTTTATTGAGATGATGATGTGAACTTGGTACACTGAACAACAATGGTGGATAATAACGAGTAAAAACTACAAAGAAATAAACAGTGTATCAGTAGTGGCAGATAACAGAGACAACAGCATGATACAGAATGCTATTACATCAGTAACAGGAGTATTGCAAAGGTTGCGCAATACAACACATAATGTAGTTAAGAGGGATATCTAAAGCAACTTAGGCTGCCAGCATTGCACTACCCTAAACAGAAATGCATCTATCTACATGCAGTGCAAAGAGCATTACAACTAGTTGGAAAATACATTGCACCATATACCTCTCTCATAAGACACTGCACGGTGGCTGCATAATGGCTAGCTAGCACCAGAATCCACTTGATAGAAGCAGCGATTTGTATTTGTGTTCCTCTTTGACAAGAAAACAGTGGAACATTTGTTGTATGTCAGCCATAAATGCTACCGTATCTCTGCGGAAAGAGACTAGTACTTCCAGAAGTCTTGCAAAATCCAAGGGTAGATGGCGGGCACCATCACATAGATCCACACCTCTGAACCGTACTTAGTATGTGTGAGAGAGACGCAGCAGGCAATTAACTGTTAACCATTAGGTGCACATTCATGAAAAACAAGCAAGTATTATTTAAAGTATTATGTGTATGTTTTAATTTTTTGATTTTCACATGTGTATGGTTTTTTGTATAATTTTGTTGATTTCTTAGCAGGTGAGCGGCACTGGTGGGAGGTGTTTTTGCTCCTGTTTGTGGGTATTTCTTCTTCCGCCGGTTTCAGCTCACCATGTGACCCGTATGCAAATTGCCTCTTCAGAAAGAAAGAGGACTTTTACTCTACAGCGCCACCTATTGGTAGTAGCGATCCTACAAGTCACAATCAACCCTTTAACGAGTCTTGTAGTATGACTTAGGATACAAGCCAAATCAGAATCTCAATTTGCAGACACGGTGTTTCGAGCTGTTGGCTCTCGTCAGTGCAAAGTATGAGATCTGATTTGGCAAGGTGAGAGGCTCTGGACTAGGGTCTAAGAATGTGACCCGTGACCATGTGACCCGTGGAAGCGCCTTCTCCACGCAAAACGATCGTTGTTACTTCCTTTCAGCACCCGTTCTCCCATTAACATGCTTTTACAATAAAGCCTTGACTACTTTACCCGGTGAGTGCCATTCTTTCTACATTTTTGCAATCTGACTTCCAGAAGTCTGTTGTTGAGGTCTGAACCTGACAATAGGACATCATTCAATGAAACATCTTCGCATTTGGCGTTTGAGTCGAATACCATTCTTATTTGACCTGGCTTTTTAGGATGGTGTGGGGAGGAGGACTCCCAAAGAGCGACTGGGCCGGAACCAAGGGGACCACCATCAGGGTTCCTGAAGGAACAACCCCGGGGGGGGCAACGAAGGGAAGGAGACTACTGAAGTTGTCTGGGCAACTGGGGGCAGGGCAAGGATAAAAGGAGCAGGGGGCGCGCTCGGGAGTCAGTTAGCAGAGAGGCTGACAGAAGAGGAGAGGGACGGTGTAACGGGCGTGGAGGAGTTAAGAAATGATCAGGAGTCTGTGAGGGGTAAGCGTCTTACTCACAGACAATCTACGTGTGCCCGTCCCCTACCGGGAGCCGCCCGCCGTCCACGTACAGCCACAGCCATGCCCGCTGTTCCGCGCTCCCTCGCGGCTGGTCTGCGACCCCCAGCGACTGCTGCCGCTGTGTTTCCACACGCTACAGAGACCTGGACACTGCCTCCCTGTCTCCGCCCATGGCTGCTGCCTTCCACAACCAACTTCAGTGGACGCCATCTTGCCATAGGCGTCAGCAGAGGCCTGCGTCCCATCTGCAGAGAGACCCTGGGAGAGACCGGCCATCCGTCACCTGAGGTACTGCGTCATAGCGGCGTTCCGGGGGCGGGAGCGGCACAGATCCTTCAGGGCCTGTTGAGCCCCACCGGTACAGATCCTTCAGGGCCTGTTGAGCCCCAGCGGCACAAATCCTTCAGGGTCTGTTGAGCCCCACCGGCACAGATCCTTCAGGGCCTGTTGAGCCCCACCGGCACAGATCCTTCAGAGCCTGTTGAGCCCCACCGGCACAGATCCTTCAGGGCCTGTTGCACCCCAACAGCACAGATCCCTCAGGGCCTGTTGCGCCCCAACAACACAGCTCTTTCTGGGCCTACTGCACCCCCAGCGTCAAGGTTTCTCCAGGGCCCATAGTGCCCCCACGGCAAGGATCCTTCAGGGCCTGTCGGGTCCAATCATCCCTGGATATCAGGGCGCCAGAGCAGTCGCATCAGCAATCCCTACGCGGCCACGTCTGTGATCCTGAAAAGACGCCTGGAAGGATAAGTTGACTATAGGAAATAAGGACCCATAGTTTTGGCCGTACTTGGCCTATGACACCCGGCCTAGCCGGATTAGTCGCCTTTGCGATAAGAAAAGTCTTGTTAATGTTGTTGAGTCCCTGCGTAGACAGATTTTTATCCCCTTTGTTTGCTCAGCATAGCCCCAGTGGCTCCAATTTATAAACGTTGATTTCACAAATCACACTCTGTCTCGTGTCTCGTCACTGCATTCTAAGAACCTGCTTAACTCTACAATGGTATATTCCGAAGATGGGCAGGTACCAACACTCCTCTGAGGGTCAAAGTGCAGGTGCAATCTCTGCGTGGTTATTCTGGAATATCTTCCCCATGAAGGTAAAAAAGTGTTCCTTCGACTCAGGTGACTTCGAAAGCTTGTGCCTGAGGGAGATGAATCGGCTGTAGACCAGTTCCCTGTTATTGGGTAGGCGCCTTCTCTGAGGTTGAAATGGTAAAGGTGCGACCCAACTGTTCGATTTGTCTTTGACTATTTGTCTATCCATGATGTCCAAGAACATCCTATCTTCTATAGAAATTACTACCTTGTCATCTTCCTTTGTCCTGTGGAAGACTGTACATCCCATGTGGTCTTGTTCACCTTCACAGGCGTGGTCTTCATTGGTAGGTACTGAAAAAGGGCAAGGTAGGGGAGTGCTCTTTGGCAATTTCTTTACCAGCAGACTATTGTGATGTGGTTGGAAGAGAGACGTACGTCCCTTTTCTAATGTGCTGATAAGCTTGACTGAGGCCGGCTTGTGTGCTCCTAGACAAACGTCTCCTATAATTACCCATCCAAGGTCAAACTTCTGTGCATACAGAGCTTTCCTGGAGCCGTTTATACATTCTCTAGTCTTGTGGACTAGTATATCTCTTCCCAGGAATAGAACTATTGGGGCTTCTGGATCCGACTCAGGTACCAGGTGGGCTATACACTTCAAATTGGGGTGATGTGTCGCCACCTCCGGTGAAGGTATCTCTGACCTGTTGTCAGGAATCTGGTTACACTCCAGGATTGTGGGTAGCAATAGGCAGGTTTGGCCATCTATGGACTCCTTGTATCCGGTTACTTTCCTCCCCGCCATTGTGATGTACAATGTCTGCAAGATATGTTTTCTGTTGCAATGTGCTAACAAATCCTCCATCCTAGGACATTGTAAACTGTCAGTAGTAGGAATTCCTTCCCCCCCAGGTTTTATCAACCCTGCCACTTCCTCTGGAAGAGCAGGAATGTTAATTAGCTAGACCATCTTCCTCACACCATTTGCCTTCTCTCCTCTTCAGAGCGGGAAAAACTTCTTTGTTTGAAACGAATAAAACTATGAGAGACTATACCATAAGAACCAAATACCCTAGAGATATGAAAATCATATTTTTGTAACCTGAGCGGTCCCAGCTTCGAGACCGCGTATGTTTCGAAGTTCTACCCTGTCCAGAACATGAGATAGGATTTGCGCCCAAATGGACGGTCATATCGCATAGATGTTTGATGTTTTCTTGATGGGCTCATTACGCTGGGAAACATGAAACCACTGATGAGTCCATACCAGCTTCTCCCATAAAGTTATAGCTAATCTAAGTTTTGTAGCCAAAACATAACTTGGATAAGAGGGGTGGGATCAACCCAGAATGCACCTCTCTGTGATGTCACATAGGAAAGTCTATAAGGCATTCCCTGGCAGAACCAGCTCAGAACAGCTGCAGAGTCTGTGCTGACAAGAACTCAGATGAGCGGAGAAGTGCAGCTCCGCCTCCACCCACCTTAAAGCCACATGGTCTGCCTAAGGAACAATATGGAACTGTGAGTGTAATCTCTTTGTTTTCTCCACTTTTATTTTATACCTGTACTGTACATATTTTATGTCTCAATTTTATAGCAACTTTTATCTGTAATCACTGTCCTCTTTCGGAAAATAAATGAAATTATTTAGATCTGTCTCCATGCTCTAAGAATCGAACTATACGCCTTTGTTAGATAATCGCTACTAATTCAAAGGGTTTGCCACGGACCCTCTTAATTTAACACTGTGAATTAAGTAACCGTGACTGGTGGCAGCGCGTTGTGTACGGCTATTACGGCTTGCTGGCAGTACAGAAGGGTCTTATATTGCTGAATAAGGGTCTTCAGCCACAGCATTGATAATTCCCTTACTGCAGAAGCCTAATTGCCGGTTCACAACAGGCAGCCCGTCCGGCGACTAATTATCCTAGGTGCAGTTCCCTGACTGACCTGACGGTAAGGGGGGCGCCGGAGAGCTGCGAGTTCCAAAGTGGAACTGAGAAAGTGGGATATACATAAATCCCCGCAGTACTTGGAAGATTGATAGCAGTGGTGGGGCATCCAAATTAAACTACCCCTGCGGCAAATTGTAGAGCGAGATTAGCTTGCTGGATATTTTTGTCACATGGTGCCGGTGGTGGGATAACTAAGATAAGCCCCAACGGTGCCTGTGAAATCTGTGTGCCGGCATTGTGTCACGTCCCTCCGTCCGCTGATACACCAGTGTCAGTGGTGGGATTGTGACATAGTGGTGACACAGGGTCCGCTGTCCGTCTCGTTTTGGTGGCAGCGGGACCCCCGTTAGTGTCGCCCGTAAGTAGACGAACGGCAGTGGGCTGTTCGTCACATATTGGTGGCAGCGGTGGGATAATCCTAGAGCATTAGTGATTTGGTTTGAGCAATCATTCCTCTCACTAAAAACCTGCATGGTTCCTGCGGGAATCCTGCATCATAGGTTTTGGAGAACAGACTCAGTGGTTACTAGTCCTGAGACATTAGTGTGTACTTGCAAGTATCCCCCTCCCGTTTCTTCGTTTTTCTTTTTCTATCTTTTATTTGGCAACCATGGCGGCAAAAGGAGAACCTTGGTACAACCGGCAGACAAAGGAAGTTCTTGCTGGGTTATGCACGTACCAAGGCCTTGACGCCACGAACAAAAACAGAGCTCAAATGATCGCGGCTCTAGTGCAGCTGGACAACGACCAGAATCCAGCGAGCGCAGAAGTTGGCCCAAGTGGCAATGGGGCTGCAGCAGAGGCTCCACTCCTGAGCGCTGGCCCCACATTCAGCCAGAACGGGGTGGACCCCTATCTGCAAATGGCCTTGGACGAACTCCCCGCCGAAGACAGTGATGGGCGGGTGAGGCTGATCCAGCAATATCGGCAGGAGGCCCAAGCCGAACGTGAGCGCCAAGCTGAGGCTGAGAGGGCCGAGCGTCAAGCCCAGGCTGAGAGAGCTGAGCGCCGAGCAGAGGCTGAGAGAGCCGAGCGCCAGGAGCAGAGGGCCCATGAACTGGAGGTACTCCAGCGGGGTGGGAATGCCCCCACAGCCCGAAGCGGTGAGCCCAGCAGCATCCAGACTCCTAAACCCCGGCCAGAGCATTTTCCCGTGATGGAAAAGGATGGGGACTTGGACACGTTTCTGCGAGCCTTTGAGAAAGCCTGCAGACAGTACCAGCTGCCCAGAGACCAATGGGCAAGGTACTTGACCCCAGGGCTAAAAGGCAAAGCCCTGGAGGCATTTGCTTCTCTTCTGCCAGAAGCCGATGATGACTATGTCGCCATAAAGCAGGCGCTGATCGCCAAATACCGGCTGACACCTGAGGTATACCGAAAGAAGTTCCGGCACCTCCAACGTGGCCCACATGATAGCTACAGTGATGTGGTGCAAGGACTCAGGACCCACTTTGACCAGTGGATCCATGGACTGTCCGTTGAAACCTTTGAGCAGCTACGGGACCTGATGATCAAAGACCAGTTCCTGCATCTCTGCCCAGCTGAGGTCTGACAGTTCATCCTGGACCGCGAACCAACGAACGCGGACAAAGCGGCGCAGATCGCCGACAACCACGAGGCCAACCGGAAGCCCGAGACGCGGAGGCCAGTCGCCACCAACTGGAAAGGGGGTAAGCCAGCAACCAACCCCAATGCCCCAGCTAGCCGTCCCTCCGGAGGCCCAGTCCCTGTTGCCAACAGCAGGCCGGCTACTGACAGTCGCCTGTGTCACCACTGCCAGCGGCCTGGTCACTTCTTTTACACCTGTCCGAATAGGCCGAAGAACCCCCCAGCCAAGGCCCCCGGGCCCAACGCCTCTGTTCTTTTGGTGGGAGGTGTGGTTGGGAGGGCTGACGACAACGTTCAACCTGTTCAGGTGGGGGCCCGTCTTGCTACAGGCCTCAAGGACACCGGGGCTGAACGAACCCTCATCCGTCCTGGACTGGCGGCCCCTGAAGAGTTTGTTGAGGGGAAAACCCTGACTGTCACCGGGATTGGAGGCACCCATTGTCCCTTGCCAGTGGCACGAGTTTTTCTTGACTGGGGTGCCGGGAGCGGGTTGAGGGAGGTGGGAGTGTCTGAAAACCTGCCCACTGATGTTTTATTGGGGACTGACTTGGGGCGGATGGTTGCATACTACGTCCCTGACACCCTTCCCCAAACTGATAATAAGGGTAACGTTAACCCTGATGATGATGATGATGACGGGAAACTGAATGTGTTACCTGCTAATGCCTTGATGAGTAATGATGCAACTAACAACCATTCTTTCCCCAGGTACGATGCTGATGCTGATGTGAATGTACCAAAGCAAACTGATAACCATTCTTCTCCTAGGAAGGATGATGATGATGTTGATGTATCTGTGCCGACTGAACCCGTTAACCCTTTCTTTGAAGCGGTAGATGTGTCCACAGGTACCGAAGTGCTCAGCCCCATCACTCTGCGGAGTGAGACGGCTGAGGAACCCCTGGCAGGAGTAAGCAACGGTGCTCAAGGAAATGGGGAGGTGCATGGGGACCATGAGGAAGGTAATGCCATGCAGCTGACCAGTGCCACCGAGGAAGGTAACTGGCCCATAAGTAGCACTGCTCCTGAAGTGTTGGGGGTGGATGGGGAGGTAGAGCCCAGGGCAGCACCAGCTGGTGGGTCTGAAGAAATCCCCAGGGAGACAGCATACATAGCAGCTGTCACACGCAGTCAGAGTGCCCAGATCGCAGGTAACGCATTGTCTTCTGGACCCTCTGCTGCTACAGGAGAGACTGAACCAGAGGTGAACCCAGAGCCGGTTCCAGAGGGTCCCAGTAAAGAGGGGACCCTGACGTCACTTCTGGCAGCCTCCAGCATGGAGTTCCAGGCTGCTCTGCACTCAGATGCCAGCCTGGAGAAATTGAGAGGTCTCGCCGAGACGCCCACCTCCAAGTCTGATAAGGAGAGGGTGTTCTGGGAACGAGGAAGGTTGTACCGGGAGACAGTACCCGGAGATCCTAAAAAGGAGTGGTTGAGGGAAAGACAGCTGGTCGTCCCCTATCAGTTCAGAACTGAGTTGTTGCGGATTGCCCATGAGATTCCACTCGCTGGACACTTGGGGATCAGCAAAACAAAGGCACGGCTGTCTCAACACTTTTATTGGCCCAAGATGGGGACAGATGTAACACACTACTGCCGCTCCTGTGCCACCTGTCAAAAAGTGGGTAAGGCGGGGCCTGCTCTTAAGGCTCCCCTTATTCCTTTGCCGGTGATAGAGGAGCCTTTCCAGAGAATCGCGGTGGACATTGTAGGGCCGCTGTCCGTCCCCAGCAGCTCCGGAAAGCGATACATTCTCACCGTGGTAGACTACGCTACCCGGTACCCGGAGGCAGTAGCTCTGTCTTCAACCAGGGCAGATAAGGTGGCTGACGCACTGGTGACCATCTTTTCAAGAGTAGGATTTCCCAGGGAGATGCTTACCGATCAAGGGCCCCAATTCATGTCTCGCCTAATGGAGGCTCTCTGTGAGAAAATGCAGGTGACGCAGCTGGTATCGAGTCCGTATCACCCACAGACTAATGGTTTGTGTGAACGCTTCAACGGTACCCTCAAACAGATGCTCCGCATACTGGTTGAGACCCAAGGGCGCGACTGGGAGCGGTACCTCCCACACCTGCTGTTCGCTTACAGAGAAGTTCCGCAGGCCTCGACCGGGTTCTCCCCCTTCGAGCTCCTGTATGGCAGGCGAGTCCGGGGACCCCTTGGGTTGATAAGAGAATCCTGGGAAGATGAGCCAAACCCCACAGAAGTGTCCATCGTGGATTATGTCATGCGCTTCCGTGACAAGATGCAGACCTTGACGCAGTTGGTGCATGACAACATGACGCAGGCTCAGGCTGACCAGAAGCACTGGTATGACCAGAACGCCCGGGAGCGGACATACCAGGTGGGTCAAAAGGTGTGGGCGCTGGTCCCTGTACCAACGGATAAGCTTCAGGCAGCCTGGGAAGGCCCGTACGTCGTCCACCAACAGCTCAACCCGGTCACCTACGTGGTCACGCTTGACCATGCTCGGGGTAGGCGCAAGGCCTTTCACGTCAACATGCTGAAGGCGCACTACGAACGTGAAGCTTGCGTCCTACCGGTCTGCAATCTGCCAGAGGATGGGGAGGAAGATTCCCTCCTGGACATGCTGGCCCAGGCCAAGGCCAATGGGTCCATTGAGGACATGGAGATAAGTGGTTCGCTCACCGTGTCCCAGCGGTTGCAGTTGATGGCCACCCTGGAACTCTTCCGGCCCGTGTTCACCAACCGTCCTGGGAGGACGGAGTTAGCGGTTCATGAGGTGGACACCGGGAATCACGCCCCATTACGGCGAACACCCTATCGGATCTCTGAGACGGTGCAACAAGTCATGCGCCAAGAGATCGATGAGATGTTAAGGCTGGGGGTGATTCGACGGTCACAAAGCGCGTGGGCTTCACCTGTAGTCCTCGTGCCTAAAAAGGATCGAACCACCCGGTTCTGCGTGGACTACAGGGGGCTCAACGCCATCACAACCTCTGATGCCCACCCGATGCCGCGCATCGAGGATCTGCTCGAGCGGTTGACAAACGCCAACTACATATCCATCATGGATTTGAGTCGGGGATACTGGCAGATTCCCCTGAGCCCTGAGGCGCAGGAGAAATCCGCCTTTATCACCCCCTTTGGACTGTACGAGTCCACGGTCATGCCCTTCGGCATGAAGAATGCCCCTGCCACTTTCCAGCGGATGGTCAACCACCTGCTTCGGGGACTGGAGGAGTATGCAGTGGCGTACTTAGACGATATTGCCGTCTTCAGTTCCACCTGGGAGGAACACCTTCAGCACCTCCAGGAGGTGCTCAAGCGTCTTCACAAGGCAGGCCTGACCATCAAGCCGGGGAAGTGCCAGATAGGCATGCACAAGGTCCACTACCTGGGGCACCGGGTAGGCGGGGGTTCCATGAGCCCGGAGCCAGAAAAAGTGGACGCAATCGTGTCCTGGCCCACCCCCAGGACCAAGAAACAGGTGAAGTCCTTCTTGGGCACTGCAGGGTACTATAGGCGGTTCGTACAGGACTATAGCGCCCTTGCCAAACCCTTGACTGACCTCACCAAGCAGAGGCTACCCCAAACAGTCAACTGGACAGATGACTGCGAGGCGGCTTTCCAAGCTTTGAAAGCAGCCCTGTGCAACTCTCCAGTGTTGAGAGCAGTCGACAGCAGTCGCCCGTTTCTGGTACAGACCGACGCCAGCGAGTTTGGCCTCGGTGCTGTGCTTAGCCAGGTCGACTCGGGAGACCAAGAACACCCCGTGCTGTACCTAAGCCGGAAACTTTTGCCGAGGGAAGTGGCATACTCGACCATCGAGAAGGAGTGTCTGGCCATGGTGTGGGCACTGCAACGTTTGCAGCCCTACCTGTACGGGCGCGCCTTCACGGTGGTAACTGACCACAACCCTCTGAGCTGGTTGCACACAGTGTCGGGAACCAATGGAAGATTGCTCCGCTGGAGCCTTGCCCTTCAGCAGTATGACTTCACTGTAAAACACAGGAAGGGCAGTGAAAACGGCAATGCCGATGGGTTGTCCCGCCGGGGCGAACCCGCTGAAGTGGGCATGGCCGATTACCGAGAGGTAATGCCTCCTTAGCGCCCTCTTAAGGGGGAGGTGTGATGTACAATGTCTGCAAGATATGTTTTCTGTTGCAATGTGCTAACAAATCCTCCATCCTAGGACATTGTAAACTGTCAGTAGTAGGAATTCCTTCCCCCCCAGGTTTTATCAACCCTGCCACTTCCTCTGGAAGAGCAGGAATGTTAATTAGCTAGACCATCTTCCTCACACCATTTGCCTTCTCTCCTCTTCAGAGCGGGAAAAACTTCTTTGTTTGAAACGAATAAAACTATGAGAGACTATACCATAAGAACCAAATACCCTAGAGATATGAAAATCATATTTTTGTAACCTGAGCGGTCCCAGCTTCGAGACCGCGTATGTTTCGAAGTTCTACCCTGTCCAGAACATGAGATAGGATTTGCGCCCAAATGGACGGTCATATCGCATAGATGTTTGATGTTTTCTTGATGGGCTCATTACGCTGGGAAACATGAAACCACTGATGAGTCCATACCAGCTTCTCCCATAAAGTTATAGCTAATCTACACTCACTGGCCACTTTATTAGGTACACCTGTCCAACTGTGTGTTAAGACTTAATTTCTAATCAGCCAATCACATGGCGGCAACTCAGTGCATTTAGGCATGTAGACATGGTCAAGACAATCTCCTGCAGTTCAAACCGAGCATCAGTATGGGGAAGAAAGGTGATTTGAGTGCCTTTGAACGTGGCAGGATTGTTGGTGCCAGAAGGGCTGGTCTGAGAATTTCAGAAACTGCTGATCTACTGGGATTTTCACGCACAACCATCTCTAGGGTTTACAGAGAATGGTCCGAAAAAGAAAAAAAATCCAGTGAGCGGCAGTTCTGTGGCCGGAAATGCCATGTTGATGCCAGAGGTCAGAGGAGAATGGGCAGACTGGTTCGAGCTGATAGAAAGGCAACAGTGACTCAAATTGCCACCCGTTACAACCAAGGTAGGCAGAAGAGCATCTCTGAACGCACAGTGCGTCGAACTTTGAGGCAGATGGGCTACAGCAGCAGAAGACCACACTGGGTACCACTCCTCTCAGCTAAGAACAGGAAACTGAGGCTACAATTTGCACAAGCTCATCGAAATTGGACAGTAGAAGATTGGAAAAACGTTGCCTGGTCTGATGAGTCTCGATTTCTGCTGCGACATTCGGATGGTAGGGTCAGAATTTGGCGTAAACAACATGAAAGCATGGATCCATCCTGCCTTGTATCAACGGTTCAGGCTGGTGGTGGTGGTGTCATGGTGTGGGGAATATTTTCTGGGCACTCTTTGGGCCCCTTGGTACCAATTGAGCATCGTTGCAACGCCACAGCCTACCTGAGTATTGTTGCTGACCATGTCCATCCCTTTATGACCACAATGTACCCAACATCTGATGGCTACTTTCAGCAGGATAATGCGCCATGTCATAAAGCTCGAATCATCTCAGATTGGTTTCTTGAACATGACAATGAGTTTACTGTACTCAAATGGCCTCCTCAGTCACCAGATCTCAATCCAATAGAGCATCTTTGGGATGTGGTGGAACGGGAGATTCGCATCAGGGATGTGCAGCCGACAAATCTGCGCCAACTGTGTGATGCCATCATGTCAATATGGTCCAAAATCTCTGAGGAATGCTTCCAGCACCTTGTTGAATCTCTGCCACGAAGAATTGAGGCAGTTCTGAAGGCAAAAGGGGGTCCAACCCCTTACTAGCATGGTGTACCTAATAAAGTGGCCAGTGAGTGTAAGTTTTGTAGCCAAAACATAACTTGGATAAGAGGGGTGGGATCAACCCAGAATGCACCTCTCTGTGATGTCACATAGGAAAGTCTATAAGGCATTCCCTGGCAGAACCAGCTCAGAACAGCTGCAGAGTCCGTGCTGACAAGAACTCAGATGAGCGGAGAAGTGCAGCTCCGCCTCCACCCACCTTAAAGCAACATGGTCTGCCTAAGGAACAATATGGAACTGTGAGTGTAATCTCTTTGTTTTCTCCACTTTTATTTTATACCTGTACTGTACATATTTTATGTCTCAATTTTATAGCAACTTTTATCTGTAATCACTGTCCTCTTTCGGAAAATAAATGAAATTATTTAGATCTGTCTCCATGCTCTAAGAATCGAACTATACGCCTTTGTTAGATAATCGCTACTAATTCAAAGGGTTTGCCATGGACCCTCTTAATTTAACACTGTGAATTAAGTAACCGTGACTGGTGGCAGCGCGTTGTGTACAGCTATTACGGCTTGCTGGCAGTACAGAAGGGTCTTATATTGCTGAATAAGGGTCTTCAGCCACAGCATTGATAATTCCCTTACTGCAGAAGCCTAATTGCCGGTTCACAACAGGCAGCCCGTCCGGCGACTAATTATCCTAGGTGCAGTTCCCTGACTGACCTGAGGGTAAGGGGGGCGCCGGAGAGCTGCGAGTTCCAAAGTGGAACTGAGAAAGTGGGATATACATAAATCCCCGCAGTACTTGGAAGATTGATAGCAGTGGTGGGGCATCCAAATTAAACTACCCCTGCGGCAAATTGTAGAGCGAGATTAGCTTGCTGGATATTTTTGTCACATGGTGCCGGTGGTGGGATAACTAAGATAAGCCCCAACGGTGCCTGTGATAGCTGTGTGCCGGCATTGTGTCACGTCCCTCCGTCCGCTGATACACCCGTGTCAGTGGTGGGATTGTGACATAGTGGTGACACAGGGTCCGCTGTCCGTCTCGTTTTGGTGGCAGCGGGACCCCCGTTAGTGTCGCCCGTAAGTAGACGAACGGCGGTGGGCTGTTCGTCACAGCCATTACAATGGTACCTGAACACGTCCTCAGGGTGTAGGGAGAACCAGGGCCTGCAATGCTGAAGTTTTCAAAGAAGATGGACCTGGCTAGGGACCTGTTACTTTGGTCATCCAGGATTGCATATATCTTGAGGGCTTTGTCCTTGCGGCCTGCAGGATAGACTCAGACAAGGCAGGTTTTTGAACAGGACCTTCCTCCTGTGAGTCCCTTACAGATCTCTGTACATTTAGAGCTGACTTCAGGGGTGTCTTCATCAGTGTCCTTCTGCTTTCCATGGTTCTAAAGAGGGCACTGTCATTCCGGGCTCATCTACATAGGAGCAATCCAAGCTCCCATCACCATAAAGCTCTGACACATGTAGGTGAAAGAGAAAAACCAGGACCCTGGGAACAGCCCACCCAAACCCAACCTGACCAGAACACCAATCACAACAACCTGACAAAAGCCAGAATCAGGAAGATGGTAGATGAAGGCCAGGAGAGGTATGTAAGTGACTGGAAGAATGACATCATCAGCTCACAGAAACTGACCATGTACCGGAGTCTACAGAGAGACTATAGGCTGGCCCCATATCTGGAGAAACTCCCAGACCCCAGAGACCGCAAGATCCTGAGCCGATATAGACTCAGTGCCCATAGTCTGGCCATCGAATCCGGCTGACACAGGCAGAGCTACAAGCCCGGGGAGGAAAGACAGAGCCAACACTGTGACCAGGAGGCCCTGGAGGATGAGACCCACTTCCTGCTACACTGCTCCAAATACTCAGCAGTGAGGGAAACTCACTTCAGGAGACTCTCACATCTCTTCCCGGATTTCATCACCATGAAGGAGGAAGAGAAAACATATAACCTGCTGGGGGAAGAAGAGAGAGCAGTGGAGATAGCAGCGCAATATGTGAGCGAATGTCATAGACTGCGAGAAAGAGAACTATGATATGCCATGGACTTCTATGGCCCCCACCCTGGATCTGCTCCATCCCCCCATCCATCTTTCCTATGCCATGGACTTCTATAGCCCCATCCTGGATCTTCCCCCTTCCCCCCAGCCACATTCCCTATGCCATGGACTTCTATAGCCCCATCTTGGATCTGCCCCCATCCACCTTTCCTACAGCCCCTACCCAACATCCCTACAGTCCCTATCCCTATTCCCTTTTGTACACTTGCGTTGGCAAAACTAATGAGTATTTAGTCCTGCCAATAAAGCTACTTTGAATTTGAATTTGTGCTCCTCTGCTTGCAACTACACTTGTGGAGGTGATCCAGGGTGGAAGGTTGTATTGTGATCCGTGCTGTTGCGTTCTGCACATTTCACGCTAGCTTCACAGTTCCTGGAGAGGTGAGAGGTTGTGGCACAACATTTGATGCAGATGTTGTTCTCCTTGAGGAAACCTTTGCGATCCTCCAAAGACTTCTCCCTCAGGGCTCTGCATTTTAGTAGAGGATGTGGTTTCTTGTGTAGAGGACACTGTTTACTGACATCCTGAGGCTTGTTCTCATCTGGAGGGGGTTTATTCACATTGTGAGGAGGGCCTGTGGAGGCAATGTTAGTTTTGTGGACTGCCATGGGTGTCCTACTGGGTTTGACACCAGGGGCAGTGGAACATGACAGAGTGAAATCAAAACTAGGGTCATTTCTAATCCTAGCTTGTTGGGTGACAAAATCTATGAAAAACAGTGAACGGAGGGAATGGTACATTGATTTTGTTTATACCGTGAACCATATGTAACCCACTTTTCTTGTAGGTTGTAAGAACTTTTCGTATCATCGGATTGACACCCATAGCGGTGTCTAAGAATGCCAATCTGGGCAAGTCTCCTTCCTCCTGGGCAACCTGTAACTCTATCAATAAATCACTCAATTCTCTAAGCTTTTGATAACCTTTAGGTCCTATCTTAGGGAAATCATTAATTCTTTTATATAAAGCATTCTCTATGACTTCTACTGTCCCATAGCATTCATCAAGTCTTTCCACACTTTACGTAGACCTGTGCGTGGATGCTTTATATTAATGTCTCTTAGTCTTTTGGCATGCACGACTGACTCACTTCTGAGCCACTTTACAAGAAAGGTCCAGACCATGAATTGCATTCCGGAACGAGGCTCGCCATGACCTATAGTTCTCAGGTTTATCAGTGAACTTTACAAGTCCCTTTGCAAAGTTCTTTCCTGGCTGAGAACTGGTTACAAAGTCCATGGTAGCTCGGTCAGTGCTGGCATGAGTCAGTGTGTTATAGTCACGTCTAGTGTGTGGTGTATCACCATACCTGTAAGACGCTTCTGACTTCGGATAGTCTTTGCAGTACCTTCTTGGTGAAGAAGGTGACTCTTTAAGACGGGATGGGAGCTGTACCTTCTGCTCAGTGGAACAGTAGCTGTGATCGACATCTCTGTGCTGGATGTCTCCTTGTCTATAGTAGTGAAGTTCGGGGTTAGATTGCTGGCAATCGGCATAGGCCAATCGATGTGGTGCGTCAGGGCTGTCATCCACGCCGGGATGTTGATGGACGTACTCTGCGATGCGCTGCACTGGATCTTGATGCTCTAGATCTGATCCGAGAATGTTGCTGCATCTCTCATAATCAGGATCCTTCAAAGCTTCCAAATACTCTGCCTTAGCTATTGCAGCTGCTGTCTGTTTGTCTGCCGCAAGTCTTTCTAGAGACGCTCGCAGGCGCGCACTCTCCGCCTCTTGCTCTGCCTGCAAACGTGCAGCTTCACCTTCTTGCATTGCCTGCAGACATGCAGTTTCCACCTCTCTCACTGCCTGCAAATGAGCAGTTTCGGCTTTCAGGCATGCAGTTTCCGGCAATCTGCCTGCAAGCGTGCGGTTTCCGTCTCTTGCTCTGCCTGCAGACGTACCTTCACTGCTTCGTGCTCTGCTTGTCTCAGCTTTAGATGCATCTCTCGTTCGGCGAAGGAGGATCTCGCTTTGGCTGCTTCGGCTTCGGCACGAGCAACAGCAGCAAGCTCTGCTATTGACAACTTGCTAGATCTTGCCCGTGGCCTCGTTTTGAGTGAGGATGTGCTGTTTCGAGACATTGTGCATTTAGCTGCATACTGCTGAGTATATTGGCGGGAAACTGAGTTTTTGTATAAACGGACTTCAGAGTGGCAGGAATGGTGTAGCACTTGGTGGGGTGCACTCTCATTCTGCGGCTGTATGGTGGCTGCTGTGATACCCATATGTGGAGCAGTGTGGGTGTTAGCGGTCCCGTACAGTCTATGCAATTGCCGCGTGCGACCGGTGGCCCTTTCTTACTGAGCCCTGGGCTCTTATTCCCTGCGGCTGTATGGTGGCTGCTGTAATACCCATATGCGGTGCAGTCTGGGAGATAGCGGTCCCGTATAGCCTGTACAACCACCGCCTGCGACTGGCGGCTCCGTTTTTACTGTTCTGCCTTCTTCCACATATGATGCTGTGTGGATTCCAGCATACAGCTAAACCCTTCATCCACTCCCAGTAAAAAGACTGTATAGGTGCCTAAGGCTATGTTTATTGAGATGATGATGTGAACTTGGTACAGTGAACAAGAATGGTGGATGATCGCGGGTAACAACTACAAAGAAATAGACAGTATATCGGTACTGGCAGATAACAGAGACAACAGCATGATACAGAATGCTATTACATCAGTGACAGGAGTATTACAGAGGTTGCACAATACAACACATAATGCAGTTAAGAGGGATATCTAAAGCAAACTTAGGCTGCCAGCATTGCACTACCCTAAATAGAAATGCATCTATCTGTCAGGGTCCTGACAGCGCCGGCGTTCAGCCTCCGCTAAGCAGGGACTCACCCGCACTGTAGGGACCCCTGGGGACAAGAACAGCTGGAAAATAAAGATGCACAGGACCTGAATGTAAAAGTTTAACATGCCGGCACAGGACCTACGGTCATGTGACTGCAAGGGGGTGGGGCTTAGCGTCCTGCTTTCAGAGAAGGTAGAAAACTCAGAGTCAGGCAAAGCGGAGGTCATGCACAATACAGGCAAGCGAGGTACAGGAGGGATAAACAGACAGGAGGTCAAACAAAGCCAAAGGTCATACACAAGATATCAGTAAAGTACCAGGGATGAGACAGAACGGATAGTCAGGGCCAAGCAGAGATCAAAACCAAACAGACGTAGAAGGTACCAAGCAGAATCCAAAGCAATAACCAGAGAACAGACCGAGTCATACACAGAGAATCATGCAACCAGAACACAGCACTAGCACACTCAGGAGTCACCACACAATGCCAAAGGCGAAAGTATAACTGACGGGGGATGGGAGCTTCCTGAGGCTATAAGAAGCCTCCCCAGAACCAATGAGAGGCCACCATAATAGGTCCCAGGTGTGCAGGTGAGAGTCTGCACTGAGATCAGAACATTAACCCCAGAAGTGCCGGTCACCCAGCACTGGTATCATGACAGTACCCCCTCTCAGCGGGGGGCCTCTGGACCCCCAGGCTTGCCCTGGTATCTAGCATGGAAAGCCCGAACCAGACGATCTGCATGCATCAACCGGGCCGGCACCCAGGACCTGTCCTCCGGCCCATACCCCTTCCAGTGAACTAGGTACTGTACTGACCGCTCTACCAACCTAGAATCTACGAATCTACGATGTGACCAATCTAGAAAACTCACCAAAATGAGGACTGAACCCATAGTTGATCAAGAAAGGGGACATACCAGTGGATTGACTCACCCGACTATTGAAGGCAAATTCAGCCAACGGCAGTATATCACACCAGTCATTCTGTCTAGCAGAAGTCAGACATCTGAGGATCTGTTCCAGAGACTGATTAGCGCGTTCCGTCTGACCATTACTCTCAGGATGGTATGCAGACAAAAAGGACAGAGATATCCCTAATTTTTTGCAGAAAGCACGCCAAAACTTAGCCACAAACTGCACACCACGATCAGACACCACATTCAGGGGTACCCCATGCAAGCGGACCACATGCTGCACAAACAATCTGGATAAGGTCTCAGCAGAAGGTAATGTGGACAGGGGTACAAAATGAGCCTTCTTTTAAAATCTGTCCACCACTACCCATACCACCGTATTACCCCTGGAAGAGGGAAGATTGGTAATAAAATCCATGGACAGATGGGTCCACGGTCTTTCGGGAACTTCCAAGGGCATCAGCTCCCCTGCCGGCCGGCTATGGGAGCTTTTAGAATGAGCGCAGACCCCACAACCAGAAATAAATTTCTTTATATCAGAACCAAGAGTAGGCCACCAGAAGATCCTAGCCACCGCCAGTCACGTGGCTGATATACCAGGGTGAGCACACAACTTGGATTCGTGGAACTCATGCAAGAGTTTAAGGCGAAGTTGCTCTGGGACAAACAACTTGCCCCCTGGCTTGGCCGCAGGAGCCAGCGACTGGGCCCCCTCAATTTCCCGTTCCAATTCAGACGAGATCCCTGCTAACACCACCCCGGGGTGCAGAATGGAGGACGGTGGCTCAGGGACAGACACAGGGTGAAAACTACGAGATAAGGCTTCAGCCTTGACATTCTTAGACCCTGGAAGGAATGTAATAGTAACTGGAAACTAGAAAAAAAAAGTGACCAACGAGCCTGTCTGGGCGTTAATCTTTTAGCAGACTCAATGTAAGACAAATTTTTGTGATCAGTGATCACAGTAACCAGGTGACTGGCCCCCTCCAAAAAGTGCCTCCATTCCTCAAACGCCAACTTGACCGCAAGAAGCTCTCTATTGCCTACATCATAATTTCTTTCAGCAGCAGAGAACTTCCTGGAAAAGAAAGCACATGGCCTGAGTTTGGTTAGAGTGGCAGGCCCTTGGGATAACACTGCCCCCACCCCCACCTCGGAGGCATCCACCTCCACCACAAATGGTTTGGAAGGATCTGGCTGTGCCATGACAGGAGCAGACATGAAACATTTTTTCAGCGTCGCAAAGACCTCTTTTGCGAGTGAGGACCAATTTCTCACATCCGCACCTTTGCATGTTAGATCCGTGAGAGGTTTGACAACTTGCGAAAACCCCCGGATAAATTTGCGGTAATAATTGGTGAACCCCAAGAAGCGATGAAGACCCTTAAGATCTCGGGGTTGCACCCAATCCGCAATGGCCTGCACCTTCTTGGGGTCCATGCGAAAACCCTCACCGGATACAATTAATCCCAAAACAGACAATTCTTGCACACAGAATACACATTTCTCCAATTTGTCATACAGATGATTTTCTCTCAGTCTTTGGAGAACAGTTCGTACATGTTCTAAATGAGAATGCTTGTCGGAGGAGTATATCAAAATATCATCTAAGTAGATAACGACAAAACGACCAATGAGATCCGAGAATACCACGTTGATGAAATTCTGAAATATGGCGGGGGCGTTGGTAAGACCAAACGGCATGACTAAATTTTCAAACAGTCCCTCGGTCGTGAGGAACGCGGTTTTCCATTCATCCCCCTCTCGGACCCTTATCAAATTATATGCCCCCCGATGATCCAGTTTAGAAAACCACTTTGCCCCTGATAGTTGGTTACATAAATCAGGAATCAACGGAAGGGGGTATGTATTTCGTACAGTAATCTGATTAAGCTCCCGAAAATCGAGACACGGACGTAACCCGCCATCTTTTTTCTTTACAAAAAAGAAACCTGCCACCACAGGTGAGACTGAAGGACGTATGTGTCCTTTGCGCAGACTTTCAGCAATGTACTCCTTCATAGCCAAGCGCTCAGGACCGCACAAATTAAACAGACGGGCTTTAGGTAATTTAGCCCCCGGGACCAGCTCAATAGCGCAGTCAAAGGGTCTATGTGGCGGTAACGTCTCGGCCTCGCTTTTGGAGAATACATCTTCGAAGTCCTTCAGGCATTCCGGAATACCTTCCAGCTCGACAGATGATACAGACACAGATTTAACAGGTTCAACCAGCAGTGCGGATTTATCACATAACTTAAAATCATTAAACCCCCATTGAACAATCTCCCCCGTTTTCCAGTTAATAACTGGGTTATGGCGTTGTAATCAGGGCATGCCCAACACCAACTCTGCAGGTAGATTGTCCAGAACAAAACAACTTAGCTTTTCCACATGAGTAGCTCCCACTCTGAGCGAAAACAAGTCAGACATAAAGAGAATTCCCTCCTTAGTGAGGGGAGAGGAGTCAATGGCCATCATCTTGATCAGAACCTTGAGCCTAACTGTCCCTATCTTGCAGTGTGTGACCAATTGGGAGTCAATGAGATTAATCGATGATCCGCAGTCCACGAAGGCTGTAGAGGAAAAAGAACTACCGTCCACAAACAGTTCCACAGGCAGTAACACTTTAGAAAACAAGGAAAAGGGTACCTGAGGGTCTGAGTAGTCTCCCCGTTGACTACCCAGACCTAGTCGTTTCCCGCCAACCGGGTTGAAGACGGGCAATCAGGACACTACCTTTTCCAATGTCCTGTTTTACCGCAGTAAAAGCATAACTGCTTGTCCTTTCGGCGTTTCCTCTCCATATCCTTCAGGGAGAGGGCGCCTACATCCATGAGCTCAGGGGCAGTCTGTTTTCCACTGGGGAACAATGGAGTCTCCACCTGCATCACCCCTCTGGCCCGCAGCCTGCGGTCCATCCGGACGGCCTGGGTCATGGCGTCCTCGAGAGAGTTAGGTGGGGGATATAACGCCAAGGCATCCTGCAGCCGCTCGGACAAGCCTCTGCGAAAGAGTCATCGGAGTGCGTCGTCGTTCCAAGAGACCTCTGCGGCCCAGCAGTGGAATTCAGTACAAAACCACTCAGCTGAGTGTTTCCCCTGACAGACGCTCATCTCCATGTCCTCTGTCAATCGCACTCAGTCAAGCTCATCATAAATGTGCCCGAGGGCCTCAAAGAATGCATTCACAGACACTCTCTCAGGGGCAGTGGGAGAAAGGGAGAAAGCCCAAGCTTGTGGGGACCCTCTTAACAGAGACATAATGACCCCAACCTTCTGACTTTCGTCCCCAGAGGAACGTGGTCTCAAACTAAAAAAAAGTTTGCACCCCTCCATGAAGACCCTGAACTCCTTTTTGTTTCCAGAAAAAAAGTCAGGCAGTTTAACAGGTGGTTCTGGGGACACCAAAACAACATCACTCGCCCCAGCCCCCAGAAACCCAGCAGCTAAAGCCCCCCGCACTGTCTCAGAAACCTGCTGCTGAGAACGAGCCAGGGCTTGCTGCTCCAGAGATAAACACTGAAACATCTGACTCAGAGTTTTCATCTGGTCAGCCAGAGACTGTATGGGATCCATAACTCTCTGCATAAAAAACCCCCAAAAAACTTAATGGTCCGTTATAATGTCAGGGTCCTGACAGCGCCGGCATACAGCCTCTGCTAAGCAGGGACTCACCCGCACTGTAGGGACCCCTGGGGACAAGAACAGCCAGAAAATAAAGATGCACAGGACCTGAATGTAGAAGTTTAGCAAGCCGGCACAGGACCTACGGTCATGTGACTGCAAGGGGCAGGGCTTAGCGTCCTGCTTTCAGAGAAGGTAGAAAACACAGAGTCAGTCAAAGCGGAGGTCATACACAATACAGGCAAGCGAGGTACAGGAGGGATAAACAGACAGGAGGACAGACAAAGCCAAAGGTCATACACAAGATATCAGTAAAGTACCAGGGATGAGACAGAACGGATAGTCAGGTTCAAGCAGAGATCAAAACCAAACAGACGTAGAAGGTACCAAGCAGAATCCAAAGCAATATCCAGAGAACAGACCGACTCATACACAGAGAATCATGCAACCAGAACACAGCACTAACACACTCAGTGGTCACCACACAATGCCAAGGGCGAAAGTATAACTGACGGGGGATGGGAGCTTCCTGAGGCTATAAGAAGCCTCCCCAGAACCAATGAGAGGTCACCATAATAGGTCCCAGTTGTGCAGGTGAGAGTCTGCACTGAGATCAGAACATTAATCCCAGAAGTGCCGGTCACCCAGCACTTGTATCATGACACTATCTACATACAGTGCAAAGAGCATTACAGCTAGCTGGAAAATACATTGCACCATATACCTCTCTCATAAGACACTGCACGGTGGCTGCATAATGGCTAGCTAGCACAGATACATTGCTCAAACACCTAACTATATTAACCCTCACCGGATTCCGCTTGATAGAAGCAGAGATTTGTAGGGAGAGTGAGGAAAAGTGTGTGTGTAACTCAGGGATCCAAGGAGAAAATGGCTACAAGTTCCCTAGCCCGGGGAAGCTGAAGGGGCGATTCTAATCAGAACAAGCTATTAAAGTGAGAGGTCCCTTAATCCAGAAACAGGAAAAGGGGACAACTAATGACATCTAATGATCTTAACTGATACAGCACTTATGAAAATACTTGCTGCACTTAAATGGGCAGAACAGTCTCTACTAGTGTTGAGCATTCCGATACCGCAAGTATCGGGTATCGGCCGATACTTGCTGTATCGGAATTCCGATACCGACTTCCGATATTTTTTCAATATCGGAAGTCGGCATCGGAATCGGAAGTTCAAAGTTGATTGACAGCCTGACGTCATCATGATGCGCGGTGTGTGCGCATCATGATGCGCCGTCATTTCGGGCCTTCCGGGGGTCTCTGCCGGCCTGCCGGGGGGCTGTGTGGACTGCCCGGGGTCTGTACCGGCCTGCCGGGGGGCTGTGCCGGCCTGCCGGGGGGCTGTGTGGACTGCCCGGGGTCTGTACCGGCCTGCCGGGGGGCTGTGCCGGCCTGCCGGTGGTCTGTGCACCCTGTGGGGGTCTGTACCGGCCTGCCGGGGGGCTGTGCCGGCCTGCCGGGGGGCTGTGCTGATGTCCGGGGGTCTGTGCAAGCATCGTCCGATGGGACTATAAGTCCCATCTGGCGATGCCTGCTACCATGACAGTGATTGACACATTAGCCAATGATGGGACAGTAGTAGTCCCATCATCCGGCTAATGTGTTAAATGTTAAAAAAAAAAAAAAAAAAAAAAATACTACATACATACTACATGCATGCTACATACATACTACATGCTACATACATACTACATACATACTACATGCTACATACATACTACATATATACTACATGCATGCTACATACATACTGCATGCTACATGCATGCTACATACATACTACATACATACTACATGCTACATACATACTACATACATACTACATGCTACATACATACTACATATATACTACATGCATGCTACATACATACTACATGCTACATACATACTACATATATACTACATGCATGCTACATACATACTGCATGCTACATGCATGCTACATACATACTACATACATACTACATGCTACATACATACCACATACATACTACATACATACTACATACATACTACATGCATGCTACATACATACTACATGCTACATACATACTACATATATACTACATGCATGCTACATACATACTACATGCTACATACATACTACATATATACTACATGCATGCTACATACATACTACATGCTACATACATACTACATATATACTACATGCATGCTACATACATACTACATGCTACATACATACTACATATATACTACATACATACTACATACATACTACATGCATGCTACATACATAACACATATATACTACATGCATGCTACATACATAATACATGCTACATACATACCACATACATACTACATACATACTACATGCATGCTACATACATACTACATGCTACATACATACTACATATATACTACATGCATGCTACATACATACTACATGCTACATACATACTACATATATACAACATGCATGCTACATACATACTGCATGCTACATGCATGCTACATACATACTACATACATACTACATGCTACATACATACCACATATATACTACATACATACTACATACAATACATTCATACAATACATACATAGACATACAGTACATATAACATAGAGTAACATACTTACCAATACTTGTCACATTGTTCCCCGAAGCCATTGTCTTTTACGGAATAAATATTAACATAACAAACCACAAAAATACTCACCCACGATCCGAAGCAGTCCACGAGTGTGTCCCACGACGATCTTGGGTAGAGAACTGCAGCATCAGCTGATGCTGCCGTTCTCTACGGGCTGCAGGAATCCAATGACAGAAGGTAGGTATCCTTCCGCACTGTATTCCTCCGCCACTTAAAAAAAAGTCCCTAGTCTCACTTTATGCCATTGCTGTGTGGGAATTTCCTGCCGGCCTGCACAGCCCCCCCGGCAGGCCGGCACAGTCCCCCGGCTGGCCTGCACAGACCACCGGAGCCTGCACAGACCCCCTAGCAGGCCGGCACAGTCCCCCGAAAGGCCCGTACAGACCCCAGAGAGGCTGTACAAGGCAAAAACAGGGTTTTTCTTATTCCGATACCGGAAGTCCCATAGACTTGAATGGGACTTCCGGTATCGGAATCGGCGATACCGATACTTTTTTTTAAGATCGGCCGATCCATTCCGATCCGATACTTTGAAGTATCGGACGGTATCGCTCAACTCTAGTCTCTACCCATTCCTCCTTTTGGTGAGTTTTAGACGCTGCAGAATTTCTGCACCATTTCTTCACTCATTATTTATATTAGATTACTTGCAGTTTTTCATTGCATTTTTTAACATGCGTTTTTATCGCATTTTTGAAGCTGATTTTTGTCTCTTTTTGGTGTGTTGTGTTTGATACTTCCTGGTATTTGGCTTTGACAAAACTTATTGACATAATTCAGTGTGGATTACATGCGTTTTTTATGCTTTTCTGCCACGGATCCCACTAAAAACGTATGTGTTTTTTTTACCTTCAAATTTTCCACATCTAGTGTAGATCTATGGGTAAATTATGCACAGAAAACTCAGCGTACCTGCAAGAAAAATTGACATGTTGCAGATTTGAAATGCTCACTGCAAAGAAGAACCCATGGGGCAGGAGATTTCTATAAATCCTATTCACTCTGCTAGAACAGTAAGATGTTGCTTTTTTTATGCATCATCAAAAATGCACCAATATCTCATCGAGGGAACGTAGCCTAAGAGTCCAGAACAAGTGAAGAAAGTCTCCTTACATGCTGATCATGGAACTAGTGGATGGAGAATAGAGGGAGAGACTTGAGTGAGGTATGTAATAACTATCTGATTACCATATTGACCTTAATGGGGATGCCACCACTGCATAGCTAATGAACATCACACTGTCCCTTCTATGTCTCCACTGTCAGAACCTTTGATCCCTCAAAACCATTAATATAAATTGTATAGCCTTATAAAAGATAGAAGGGCCGATCCCTTTATGACCTCATATGACACTTACAGTTTCTAAGCCTCCACTGTATTCCCTATGAAGCAGCATCCTCCCTTCAGTGATTGGCAGCTCATTTGCTCTGAGACATGGCCATTGATCTGTTAATCAGCCAGAGGAGGGAGCTGCTAGGCCAGGAATAGCGCCGAGCCTGAGAAGCTGTAAGTGCATCCTCACGCCCCGATGCACTTACAGACATAACTTCAAAATGGCATTTCTCGCTTGGCGCAGCTATGTACCTCGTTGAAGTATAACCAATGTACTTATGTGCCTCTTGGAAGTGTAACCACTATGCTAATATGTAGGTTACAAGATCTGTCAAGGTGTTTTACAACTGTTACAAACCACTTATCTTCCAGAGATGATTGTGTGCCCCTCAGCAGTGCCCTCATAAGGTATATATATGGCACTACTAATATGTAGGTTTTGAAATGCATTTTTTGTTGAAGTGATTCTAATATAAACTTGTTTTGTTACATTATTTCTTCTACAATTCTGAGTATTCATGGTGAATTCTTTCCACCAAATTATGTATATACCACAGAAGCCTGCCTAATGTACAGGAGCAGTAGGATATCATCCCTGGCAAACTAACAATCACATTCACAATTACGGTACTTAATCATTTAGCATCTGTAACACCCCCCCTGGCCTTGGAACACTCTATTTTAATCAAATCTTTTACAGCAGCCCATCGGGAAGCGAAGTATAGGCAAAGTGGTATTTCTAATTACGGCCATGTTCACACTATCAGTATTTGGTCAGTATTTTACATCAGTATTTATAAGCCAAAACCAGGAGTGGGTGTTAAATACAGAAGTGGTGACTTGTTTCTATTATATTTTTCCTCTGATTTTCCCACTCATGATTTTGGCTTACAAATATTGATGTAAAATACTGACCAAATACTGAATGTGTGAATGTGACCTTAGGCCTCATTCAGACATCGGTGACTTTTCTCGAATGCAAAAAAAAGTTCCACATTTCATCGGGGTTATTAATCAGAGTGTCACCATAGTTTGGTCATTGTCAGTTTTTACCATCAGAGTTTGGAAAGAGTTTCATCATTTTTTTTGGATGAAAATTAATTAATATTAAACAGTCCGTGAAAAATGGACAATACACATCTGACTGCTGTCTGATTTTCTTCATGGATCCATAGGCTTTCATTGTCAAGTATGATCTGACATCTGTACTAATATCGGACATTTCTCTGAGATTTTGGACCAATGAAAAAATTGGACATGTGAACTACCCCGTGGCTTTTGCTCCAGCAATGACTCATAATTTTGAGCCATATTTATAGTACACAAAAGTTTGGTTGACCACAGATTTTTGCTTACCTAAAAAGATGGGGTACCATATGAACAGAGGCCAAATAGAGTCCAAAGTGACTTCATCTGCCTTATTACAGTGAGTGGTTCTGTCGGGAGTTTCTTCTGAATGTAAGTTTTTGGGGATTTAGATGGAAACCTTGATGTAAGCACTCAGCATAGAGTAGGGCAGCGCAGGGTGGTAGCCGCAGGCAAGACACTTGTCATCGCCTTTTACACTCTGGCGCGCTACATGAAAATGTCAGTCCTGGTTGGGGGTGTGGACTTGATGTCATGGGGATACCATGACAGAGAAGGGCCAGAAGATTGCGAGTCTGGTTTCACAAACGCCTGTACTGGTTAGAAGTACTTCACCATCTTATTAAGCAGTGCAGTTTTCTTGCTGGCAGTGCAAGGGTTAGTCTGTTCAGTTTAAACACCTGGAACATTCCTACATGGATTGTCTCAGCTGTTCAGTGTTGGCCACGCCCCTCTGCTATATATGCTCACCTTTGGCACTTAGGAATTTCCAGTGTTAGTGCTTACTGCCTGGTTTGGAGTTGGAGGTGTGGTTCATGGTTGGAGTTGGCATTTGGAGATTTATTTAGGAGACTGTTGCTTGGAGTTTTTTTGTGTGCACATCCTCATGCTCTCCTGTTTGGCTTCTCCTTCCTTTAACTCCCCCCATGTTCCACTCTGTTGTTTGATGAGTGTATTTTGTATAATTGTTATTTTCATTTATCTCTGCCCGTCTTCCCTTGTTTGTTTGGTGTTATCCTATACACTTCGGCTTCCAACCTCCCTGTGCATGGGAGGGGAGAGATAAGGGTCGATAAAGTAGCATAACAAAGCAGTGGTCTCCACCTTCAGCATTAATCCGGAGGACAGAGTAGAGACAGTCCCAAGGCACTGCATGACATTTGTGCTGTGAGGGACTTACATTTGTGCAGGCCTCCTGTAGCCAGTGGTGTTGGCTGACCAGGACCTTAGGTTCCATAGTTCAATTAAGGAGACTCCCGTTCAAAAACACAGTGTTTACTGAACAGTAAGTTGGTAAATGTTATGTAAAGTGTATAGTGGGTACAAAGTTTTATGGACGTTTCCTTTGCGGTACAAAGCATTTTCACTACACAGTATCCTTCCTCTGCAGTCTACTCCAGGGCCAGTGAAGCACACTGTTTCGCTCTACTTCATCACAACCCAGCTTCTATGCCACAGCTCTGATCAGCAAATTTCAGTTCTGCATCCTATTTTTCCCACTACTGGCTCCCTGGATCTACAGCTCGGGACTCCCTCTAGTCCCATGAACTCAGTCCTATTTAGGCTCGATACTAGCTCAAGGTTTCTTATGACTCTATGTCCGATCCAAGGACCCCTTTCCTGGAAGGCCACTCTGTCTCGGTTACTTAAGAATCTCGTTATCATTGTCCTTAAGTCTCCTTTCCTTTTGTGAATCATCCCAACATCAGTACTGCTCTTTTCACTCTCCAAACCCTATCTGGCTATCTACAGGAAGCAATTTATTTCCCAAACACTAAGCCCCTTCCACTATGGGCTAGTACCAAACACTTACTCTATCTTACCCTATTGTCACTACCTAAACTGAAGTCAGCTATCTATCCTTGTCCTACCTATGCTATACACTATATCCTATGCTGTACAGTACTTATCAAACTATCACAATAGATTACAATTAAAAAGATGCACAATGTAATTACCATTACACAATACAGCGTGATAGGTGTATTCAGGGGTAGGAATGCGACAGCTATTGTCCACCACTCTTACATTAACCCCTTCATGACCCAGCCTATTTTGACCTTAATGACCTGGCCATTTTTTGCAATTCTGACCAGTGTCCCTTTATGAGGTAATAACTCTGGAATGCTTCAACACATCCTAGCGATTCTGAGATCGTTTTTTCGTGACATATTGGGCTTCATGTTAGTGGTAAATTTAGGTCGATAATTTTTGCGTTTATTTGTGAAAAAATCAGAAATTTGGTGAAAATTTTGAAAATTTTGCAATTTTCAAATTTTGAATTTTTATTCTGTTAAACTAGAGAGTTATGTGACACAAAATAGTTACTAAATAACATTTCCCACATGTCTACTTTACATCAGCACAATTTTGGAAGCAAAATATTTTTTTGTTAGGAAGTTATAAGGGTTAAAAGTTGACCAGTGATTTCTCATTTTTACAACAAAATTTGCAAAACCATTTTTTTTAGGGACCACCTCACATTTGAAGTCACTTTGAGGGGTCTATATGGCAGAAAATACCCAAAAGTGACACCATTCTAAAAACTGAACCCCTCAAGCTACTCAAAACCACATTCAAGAAGATTATTAACCCTTCAGGTGTTTCACAGCAGCTAAAGCAATGTGGAAGGAAAAAATGGACATTTTAATTTTTCCAACACAAATTTTCTTTCAGCATCAATTTTTTCATTTTCACATGGGCAACAGGATAAAATGGATCCTAAAATTTGTTGGGCAATTTCCCCTGAGTACACCGATACCTCATATGTGGTCATAAACCACTGTTTGGGCGCATGGCAGGGCTCAGAAGGGAAGGAGCGCCATTTGACTTTTTGAATGGAAAATATGCTGGAATATTTAGCGCTTGCCATGTCGTGTTTGGAGAGCCCCTGTGCGCCTAAACACTGGAGCTCCCCCACAAGTGACCCCATTTTGGAAACTAGACCCCCCAAGGAACTTATGTAGATGCATAGTGATCACTTTGAACCCCCAGGTGCTTCTCAAATTGATCCGTAAAAAAAAGCACTTTTTTTTCACAAAAATTATCTTTTAGCCTCAGTTTTTTCATTTTCACATGGGCAACAGGATAAAATGGATCCTAAAATTTGTTGGCCAATTTCTCCTGAGTATACCGATACCTCATATGTAATCATAAACCACTGTTTGGGTGCACGGCAGGGCCCGGAAGGGAAGGAGCGCCATTTGACTTTTTGAATGGAAAATTAGCTCCAATCGTTATCGGACACCATGTCGAGTTTGGAGAGCCCCTGTGTGCCTAAACATTGGAGCTCCCCCACAAGTGATACCATTTTGGAAACTAGACCCCTTAAAGAACTTATCTAGATGTGTAGTGAGCACTTTGAACCCCCAAGTGCTTCACAAAAGTTTATAACACAGAGCAGTGAAAATAAAAAATCATTTTTTTCCTCAAAAATGATTTTTTAGCATGCTATTTTTTATTTTCACAAGGGTAACAGGAGAAATTGGACCACAAAAGTTGTTGTCCAGATTGTCCTGAGTACGCTGGTACCCCATATGTGGGGGGGGCACTGTTTGGGTGCACGGCAGGGCGCAGAAGGGAATGAGCGCCATTTGACTTTTTGAAATGAAAATTAGCTCCAATCATTAGCGGACACCATGTCGTGTTTGGAGAGCCCCTGTGTGCCTAAACTTTGGAGCTCCCCCACAATTGACCCCATTTTGGAAACTAGACCCCCTAAGGAACTTATCTAGATGCATAGTGAGCACTTTGAACCCCCAGGTGATTCACAGAAGTTTATAATGCAGAGCAGTGAAAATAAAAAATCTTTTTTTTCCTAAAAAAAATTTTTTTAGTTGGCAATTTTTTATTTTCACAAGGGTACTAGGATAAATTGGACCCCAAAAGTTGTTGTCCAGTTTGTCCTGAGTACGCTGGTACCCCATATGTGGGGGGGAACCACTGTTTGGGCACACGTTGGGGCTCAGCAGGGAAGTAGTGACATTTTGAAATGCTGACTTTGATGGAATGGTCTGCGGGCATCATGTTACATTTGCTGAGCCCCTGTGTGCCTAAACAGTAGAAACCCCCCACAATTGATGCCATTTTGGAAACTAGACCCCCCAAGGAACTTATCTAGATGTGTGGTGAGCACCTTGAACCCCCAAGTGCTTCACAGACGTTTATAACGCAGAGCCGTGAAATAAAAAAATCATTTTTTTTCCCTAAAAAAAAAATGATTTTTAGCACGCAATTTTTTTTTTCACAAGGGTAACAGGATAAATTGGACCCCAAAAGTTGTTGTCCAGTTTGTCCTGTGTACGCTGATACCCCATATGTGGGGGATGACCACTGCATGGACACACGTCAGGGCTCGAAAGGGAAGTAGTGACGTTTTGGTATGCAGACTTTGATGGAATGGTCTGCGGGCATCATGTTACATTTGCAGAGCCCTTGATGTACCTAAACTGTGGAAACGCCCCACAAGTGACCCCATTTTGGAAACTAAACTCCATAAGGAACTTGCCTAGATGTGTGGTGAGCACCTTGAACCCCGAAGTGCTTCACAGAAGATTGTAACGCAGAGCCATGAAAATAAAAAATCTTTTTTTTTCCTCAAAAAATGAATTTTTAGCTCGCAATTTTTTATTTTCACAAGGGTAACAGGAGAAATTGGACCCCAAAAGTTGTTGTCCAGATTGTCCTGAGTACGCTGATACCCCATATGTGGGGAGGGACCACTGTTTGGGCACACGTCGGGAATCGGAAGGGAAGTAGTGACGTTTTGAAATACCGACTTGATCGAATGGTCTGCGGGCATCATGTTACATTTGCAGAGCCTCTGATGTGCCTAAACAGTGGAAACCCCCCACAAGTGACCCCATTTTGGAAACTAGACCACCCAAGGAATTTATCTAGATGTGTGGTGAGCAGCACTTTGAACCCCCAAGTGCTTCACAGAAGTTTATAACGCAGAACCGTGAAAATAAAAAATCTTTTTTTTCCTCAAAAAATTATTTTTTAGCCCGTAATTTTTTATTTTCACAAGGGTACCAGGAGAAACTGGACACCAAAAGTTGTTGTCCAGTTTGTCCTGAGTACGCTGGTACCCAATATGTGGGGAGGGACCATTGTTTGGGCACACGTCAGGGCTTGGAATGGAAGTAGTGACGTTTTGAAATGCAGACTTTGATGGAATAGTCTGCGGTCGTCATTACGTTTGCAGAGCCCCTGATGTGCCTAAACAGTGGAAACCCCCCACAAGTGACCCCATTTTGGAAACTAGACCTTCCAAGGAACTTATGTAGATGTATGGTGAGCACTTTCAACCCCCAAGTGCTTCACAGAAGTTTATAATGCAGAGACGTGAAAATCAAAAAAACATTTTTTTCCACAAAAATAATTTTTTAGCCCCAAATTTTTTTATTTTCCCAATGGTAGTAGGAGAAATTAGTCCCCAAAAGTTGTTGTGCAATTTTTCATGAGTACGCTGATAACCCATATGTGGGGGTAAACCACTGTTTGGGCACACGTCGGGGCTTGGAAGGGAGGGATCACCGTTTGACTTTTTGAACGCAAAATTGGCTGGAATCAATGGTTGCACCATGTCGCGTTTGGAGACCCCCTGATGTGCCTAACCAGTGGAAACCCCACAATTCTAACTTCAACCCTAACCCCAACACATCTCTAACCACAGTCCTAACCCCAACACATCCCTGACCCCAATCCCAACCCTATCCATAACCCTAACCCCAACAAACCCCTAACCCCAACACTAACCATAACACTAACCACAAGCCTAACCCTAATTCTAACCCTAACCCTAATTCTAACCTTAACCCTAATTCTAACCCTAATTCCAACCCTAACCCTAATTCCAACCCTAACCCTAATTCCACCCTAACCCTAATTCCAACCCTAACCCTAATTCCAGCCCTAACCCTTTTTCCAACCCTAACCCTCTTTCCAACCCTAACCCTCTTTCCAACCCTAACCCTAACCCTCTTTCCAACCCTAACCCTAACCCTAACCCTCTTTCCAACCCTAACCCTAATGGAAAAAAAAATAAAAATATTTTCTTTATTTTATTAGTTATGCCTACCTATGGGGGTGATAATCGGGGGGTTCATTTACTTTTTATTTCATTTTGATCACTGTGAGAGTGATCAAAATGAAATAATGGAATCTGCAGCCGGCAGATTCGGGCGGGCGCACTGCGCATGCGCCCGCTATTTTCTAAGATGGCGGCGCCCATGAACCGGACCCGCCGGACACCGGGAGCGACGGGGGGACTTAGAAGGTGCCGGGGGTGGTGAGAGTGGGTGAGGGGGTTATCGGAAGCTGGCAGGGAGCGGAGGGAATGGGAGGTGGGGCAGATGATGACAGCGGCGGCAGATCGCCGCTGTCATTCAGTTGCGGGGGGGTGATTGCCGTGGGGGGGGTCGAATCGTGTCTCCAGCCATGTCCGATGCTACTGCAGCATCGGCCATGGCTGGATTGTAGTATTTCATCAATTTTCATTGATGAAATATTACTATCGCTCTGATTGGCTGTTTTACTTTTAACAGCCAATCAGAGCGATCGTAGCCATGTGGGGGCGAAGCCACGCCCCCTGTGGTGAATTACAAAGCCCCCTGTATCTGCGGGTCAGGTGACCTTTCATTGACCCCGGTCACCCAACCTGCAGGGGGGCTTTGAATTCATGATACAGGGTATGCGTCATAGGTCGGATTGGCACCGACTTTCATGACGCATACGCTGTGTCACAGGTCGGGAACCGGTTAAAGCATAGTATAAATGTGAATCATGACATGTTGAAAGTGTCCCCACTCAGGTCTGTCATCTTTCAATGGAAAATTAATGGGTTTCCACATTACTGGTAGCACAAAGGCTCTGGAGAAGTGACACAGCTCCCCACCTCCCACGCTAAGTAAAAACTACTGAAGTCTGTGCTCAAATATCCAAATAGTTCCCATCCTGCTGAACCCCACAGAGGCTTCAGGGGCACAAGCTGGGCACAATGAATTGGACACTAAGCTAATTTTCATTTGGACACATCCACTGTATGTTTTTTTATTGAGCAAACCTAGGGGATCAAAATGGTCACTGCACCTACAGATGAATTCATCAAGGGATATAGTTTCTAATATGGGATCATTTTTTTTTTTTTTTCTGTTCTGCCACCTTAGGGACTCTGCCATTGGTGACTGCAAATATGCATTCCAAATGTCAAATGATGCTCCTTTCTTCAAAGCCAAAAATTTGTTTCTGACAACATCTGTGATGCTACTAGATTTGGGAAAATTTCCTAACAAATTGTGGGGTCCATTTTCTACAATTAACCTTTGCAAAAATGAAAAAATTGCAGCTAATGTAACATTTAAGTTGTAAAAATATATTTGTTTCATTTTCGAGGCCCAATGTTATAAAATCCTTTGAGGCATATGTGCAGGCATCATGGCATTACTGCTCTGACTGGCGTATAGGGGCCCGGTGGGCAGAGGGCCCCGTCTCATCTGCTCACCGGGCTCTACCGGCAGTCTAAACCAGGCCTTAGCGGCAGTTCAACTCTATTGACATGCAGGCCCAGCCGCCAGCCAATCGGAGGCTGGCAGCTGATGTCAGCCACAGCGCGCATGTCGCCGGCGTTTAACGTCATTGTCATTCATCAGCGAACGCACGCTTCAGCTGCATGGAGGGAGCTTCACTGCAGGAGCGCGGCAAGGTAAGGAGAACGTGTTTTTTTAATTATTTTTATTGAAATCGGCAAGCCGGGGGTAGAATGTGAGACATGGGGGCAGAATGTGAGACATGGCAGAATGTGAGACACAGGGGAAGAATGTGACTGTGAGACACAGGAGGAGGCAGAATGTGAGACACGGGGCAGAATGTGACAGTGAAATACAGGAGGGGCAGAATGTGAGACACAGGAGGGGGCAGAATGTGAGACACGGGAGCAGAATGTGACAGTGAGACAGAGGAGGGGGTAGAATAGACACGGGGCAGAATGTGAGACATGGGAGTAGAATGTGAGACAATTGCAGAATGTGAGACACGGGGGCAGAATGTGAGACATGGGGGCAGAATGTTAGACACGGGGGCAGAATGTGAGACATGGGGGGCAGAATGTAGGCAATGTCAGAATAGACAGTCTGAGAGGAGCGCCAAGCTGGTGGTCAATTAAAATAAGATAGTGAAAGTCCACTGCAGCTCCATCCAGGTGCCTTGGAAGAAGACTAGATGAAGTGGTAAAAAACAAAACAACCCCAGTCGCAAGGGAGCACATAGGACACAAGTAGGATGGTGAATTCAGTCTTTAGTATCCACAACGCGTTTTGACGGAACAACTCTGTCTTCATCAGGTGGCATTAAAGGGGCAGAATGTGACAGTGAGACACGAGAGGCAGAGAATGTGAGACACAGGGGGCAGAGAATGTGAGACACGGGGCAGAATGTGACAGTGAGACACAGGAGGGGGCAGAATGGACAGTGAGACAGGAGGGGTCAGAATGTGAGACACGGGGGCAGAATGTGACAGTGAGACACAGGAGGGGGCAGAATGTAAGACACTGGAGCAGAATGTGAGACACGGGGGCAGAATGTGACAGTAAGACACGGGAGGGGGCAGAATGGACACTGGGGCAGAATGTGAGACACAAGAGGGGGCAGAATGTGACAGTGAGACACAGAGGGGGCAAAATGTGAGACACAGGAGGGGGCAGGATGAGAGACACAGGGGGGCAGGATGGGAGATACATGGTGCAGGATCATGGGGCAGGATGGATACAATGTAAATAGATGGGGCAGGATCGGGAGATCATATGGGGCAGAATGGATACTCATAAGGGCAGGATGAGAGAACATATGGCTGGAGCCAGGAATGAGACACACGGGGGCCAGGATGGGCGATATTATTACCATAGGGGCTAATTAAGGGATATTATTACAGAAGTGATGTACTTATTTTATTTTTTGAGGATACTGTTTTAAATGGGGGAGGTCTTGTTACTGTGCAGAGCGACACTATGTTGCCTTTTTTCTTCATCTGGTGTAGTGTAGAAGTTGGGAAAAAATTAAGTAATGTGTTCTGCAAGTGGAGCTCTAGATAACTGTGTTATTTCCTGCAGAGACGAGCCCTGGCTGAAAGATGTGATGGCGGTCTGTGCTGGATGAAAGATGAAAAGCGAAGCTGAAGGACTTCACCTAGAGATGTCCTTGGTGAGTCAGTGTGTTACCTGTGCATTGACACTATACACTATATACAGAGTTCCTGTGTACAATGTCACCAGTGATCACTGTATTACCTGTACTCTGGCACTATATACAGAGGTTCTGTGCATAATGTCACCAATGATCACTGTATTACTTGTACAAAGACACTGCATATTAAGTACAGATCTCCTGTGTATAATGGCACTTAGAGTGATAGTATTATGTTTTTCTATTAATGATCAGTATTGTAGTATTCAGTCACCATGTAGTGGTAATATGTGGTCTGGGCATGGTGCGGTGGTATTTGTCCCTTGTATGTGCTATTATTCTGTCACTGTGGCGTAATATGTGGTCTGGTCATGATGTGGCTGTATTTGTTCCTTGTATGTGGTATTATTGGTCACCATGTGGTGGTAATATGGTGTCTGGTCATGGTGCGGTGGTATTTGTCCCTTTGGATGTGATATTTTTGGTCATTTAAAAAATTGAAAAATAAATAAAAAATATACCTAAATTGTTTGGGATATTTTAATAAATGTTTAATAGGTTAGAGTAGAGTAGAGTCTGGCCAAAAGAGTCTACCTTGTCGTGGTGGCAGATTTAAAAAATCTTTTGGCCAAAACAAGAGCTGCTGGCTATGTGTGTGATCTGGAGATGGGAACTGTTAATGTGTGATTGGTGAGAAGTGGAGCTTTTCCAAAAATAAATGCAAAATAAGTGCACATGATGAAACAGTATAATACTGATATCAATCAACCATGATTGATACGATAAAGTGCAAATATGCAAAAGAATAAATGAAAGAGAATCAAATACCAACCAGTCTGACACTCCACTGCCCCCTACACACACCACTCCAACATGCGTTTTCGCTACCGCTTCATCATGTGCATTTCATTTATTTTTGTATGGGAATTTATCATTATTATTTGAAGTGATTATTTACTTATATAATTCCCATTAACTTATGAAATAATTATTTTATTAATTGTCACATGGTGTCCTATTATATTGATTCATTGCACTTTCGCACTTTCTATCTGTTGTGTGCATTAGTATATATTCATGTATGATATTTATTTTATATGTTATATATTTTTTATATATATGAAATTGAGTCTTTTCTGACTCGTCTGCCATTCCATGCCCCTTACAACACACGTATATGAGATTTTGCTTTTATATATTTTTTAAATAAAAAAAAAATGTAATATACATTTTTCTTGTGTACATCATTTTTGATATAGCTGTGTGTAATCATATCTTCATTATTAATAAAGACATATTTTTTTAATTTAGTAGTACTTGGAATACTGTTTATTTACTGCTGACAGGAGACAGAAACCAAATCAACAAGATTAATCCCATCCACAAGTCATTGTAATAAAATAGGATTGATAGTATCAAGCATCACCCATAACAACGATGTGGCGCCACCTAAAAGCAGAAGCAGAAATCGGCACATATGTTACAAACTACGACATCCATTTTCTAATATTTCCCATTGGAAGAGTGAAAAATTTAAAGCTAAAGAAAATATTTAGTGAAAGACAATTCAATTCTGGGAAACACCTGTGGTTTAAAAATTCTCCTTCCACCCCTAGAATAATTTCTTGAGGGGTTTAATTTCCAAAATTGGGTCATTTGTGGAGTGGTTTCTTCTTGGCACCTCAGGGGCTCTGCAAATGCGACAAGCATCCACGAACTATCCCAGCTAAATATGCGCTCAAAAAATCAAATAGTGCTCCTTCAACTTCCACCCAATCTGTGTGCCCAAACAGTTGTTTTCAACCATATATTTCTCACCATGTCCTAGAGCAGGGTTCCCCAACTCCAGTCCTCAAGGCCCACCAACAGATCATGTTTTCAGGATTTCCTTAGTATTGCACAGGTGATAATTGCTTCACCTGAGCAATACAAAGGAAATCCTGAAAACATGATCTGTTGGTGGGCCTTCAGGACTGGAGTTGGGGAACCTTGTCCTAGAGAAAATGTGTGGTCTATTCTCCCCTATTAACCCTTGTGAAAATAACAAATTTGGGTCTGAAACAACATTTTACTGGAAAAAATGTTTTTTTGTGTTCATGTCCCAATGTTATATAGTTTTAGGAAGTACCTGCAAGTACAAAATGTTCACCACATCCCCTAGATGAATTATTTGAGAAATCTAGTTTCCATAATGGCATCATTTCTGTGAGGTTTCGGCTGTTGTGGTGCCTCCAGGGCTCAGCAAAGGTGACAAGGAGTCTGCAAGCCAAATCTGCTCTCCAGAAATTGAATAGCTTTTGTGTACCTAAACAGCATTTTTTTTTTACCACAGATGGGATATTGCTATGTTCAGAAGAAGTTGTCTAACATATTGCGTGGGTTTTATTTTTAACCTTTGTGAAAATGACAAGTTTGAAACAATACGTTAGTTGAAAGAAAAAAATATATTTTTCTTATTCCACATTACAGTAGCTCCTTTGAAGCATGTAAAGGGTTAACAATCTTTGAAAGAAGAGTTTTGAAAATTTTGAAGGGTGTAGTTTTAAAAATGATATAACTTTTGGGTTTCTGTAATATAAAAGCCCCCTCAAAGTGATTTCAAAACTGAATAGGTCTGTAAAATTGGAGTTGCAAATTTCCTTGAAAAATTGCTGCTAAATTTTAAACCCTTCTAATAGGTAAAAGGACATTTAAAACATAAAATGGACATAAATTAGATATTAGATGAGTGTGTGACAGAAATTTATCTATGCAGTCTAAATGATTGGGTGCTGATTGGAGCCCTCACTGCTTGAATCCCTGAATTCACTAAAAAGAGGGGGAAACGCGTCGTGATGGGACACATTCATCTATAAGCAAAGTGATCATTTCTAAATGTTTACATGTGCTGCTGAACCTGTCGATAATGTTCAGTGAGAGTAATACAATGGTATAGCTAGGGATAAAATGTCCCCAATTTAATACATGTGAAAAATGTCTCTTATGTGTCACTGAGGCATAACTTGCTCTTATATCTGATTTGGAGTGTACTGTCTTGAGTGGTGGTCTAGGCATGAAGTATTGGTGATGATTATTACCTATAGATGTGTTTGGATTCATTAAAGCAACATGATATATTAATATAGGGTCATTTGGGTAAAAAATATATGTATATACCAATGGCGCTCAAGCGTACACCCACAGAACACAAAGCAGCAAGTTATAAGACAACACACCACTCAAGTTGTCTCCATAAAATAATAATAATAAATAAACCTGATAGAAACTTGCGCTAATTAAATGTGTCTTGGTTAAATAAAGATTTCTTATGAAGAAATCTATTACCTTTACTGAAGCTAAAAACTGGCGAGGCAGGGAAAAGGGTCTTCAGAATGCAGGGTGGATTTCCAGGTCCTTTCCCATTAATACTCCCCGACACAGGTATATAGTTACTGGAGCTAAAGGGTGCTACCTCCTAGCATGCCGCCGTCCCGGCCGGTGACTGGCGCGCAGCTGGAGGTGTATATCGGCAGGCTGTAAGAGTACCAGCCGCCGCTTGCAAAAGCAGGCCTGCAAGGTCCAAAAAAGCTGAAGGAGCTTGCGTGACGTCACAGTCACGTGATAGATCACGTGACAGGCAAGAAAGCCCTATGGGGCGCTGATGGGGCCAGAAAGCAATGGCAAATCCTACGCGTTGCGGAATTCACTGATTCCTTCTTCAGGGATCTAATTTGGGTAAAATACTGTACCCAATCTCTACAGGTACACTTTTAGTATCAATACAATTTGGCCTTGTTATCCTTATACTACATTTACAGTAGGTTCATCATTTTAATAAAGCAGTTAAGCACTTTATGGGTGACGGTGATGGCTTGGTGAGGACTTCCTTATAGGGTAAAGCCCCCCCCGTTACACACTGCGATATCGCTAGCAATATCGCTGTAAAGTCACCGATTTTGTGACGTTACAGCGATATTGCTAGCGATATCGCTGCATGTGATACTTAACTCTGACCGGCTCCCCCGCTGGTTATCTCTGATCGCGCAAGAAGCTCCTGGACCATTCCTTGTCGGTCAATTCCTGCGGCGCTTCCTTCTGTGACGACGAGTGACGCGTGGAGCCGGGCGGGAGGACGCAGGAGCGCCGCGTCCGACAGGTAAGTAGCGATCCCCGTCCCCAGCGATGTCGCTGGTGAGATCTGCCTGAGTGGCAGCTCACTAGCGACCACCTAGCGATGCACCAGCGATCCTGACTGCGTCATATCGCTGGTCGGGATCGCTGGTGCATCGCTAGGTGTAACGGTACCCTAGACAGGGTCAGTCGACCTTGAAAGGGGGCCCACAACGCTTCATCCAGGAAGGGAATTGGAGTATTGTTGATCTGTTCCCCTAGACTATTTCCTATTAGGATATCATGACCTGGTTCTGAGCCTATCTGGCACCCGTGTCCAACCTACTCACCGTTTTATACCTATGTTTCAAAAAGCATTTGTGATAAAAATAATAAAAGTTATATTTTAGGTCTGGTTTTGGTGGAAGGTTTCATAATTTATATTTAATTGGTTTTGAACTATTTTTTCCACACCTGCCTAAAACTTTTGCACAGTACTATAGTACTAGCCAGTTTGTGTTGATTGTTGATTTTAGTTGTAACGTGTGTGGATTTGTCTATTTGTTCCTAATATGATGGCCCCATACACTTCTTGTCATTACTGCTCCATACATCCCAGAATTCCTGCAAAGCCAAATGCATTTACTCCGTAATATTGCTACTGTGTTTTGTTGTACTTATTGCTAGTTATTATAGTGTTGTGATATGAAATGTTTTTACACTTATTGTAGATTTTCCAGAATTAAACCTAATTGTTGCTCATATAATAATAAATGAGATAGCACTATTATCATTGTTCCCGTACGGATTTGTTTCTAATTTTAAGGCTTTTCATTAGACTTTTTTCTACAAACTTCAGGAAAGTTTAAATGCCCTGAGACCAGCACATTGTTATCTTATGCAAATTCTCCCTGACAGCTGCGATGTGACTGGCTGCCTGTGGCATATGCAAATGATCTCCTTTATCTGTTTGGTTTACATGAGTACTAAGGGTTAAAAGCCCTGAAAAGGGAGGAGGGGGGGTCAGTGTAATTTGTATAAAATATTCCTCTTCTCCAACCGACTTGTGTATCACCTGGAGGAGAGACAGTGCAGACTGCAGGAGCGGCCATAGATCTCATCTGGAGAGGCCAACATAGAGTGGTACAGGCTAAATCCAGGTGAGGAGAGTCGCACGTGTGCTGGAGAGAGGTCAGAGAAGTTACCCATGTAGATCTCACATAGTATAGTAGGGAATATATCAGCTCTTGTATGATCTTGTAGAAGATGCTGCCATGTTTCGCGTTTTTTTGAATGTTACCGTTCACATTGTCATTGATTTATCTTCCTGGGCAATGGATCCTGCAGATAGGTGACCACACTTGGCCAGATGTATGAGGTTCTGCCACTCCCCGCCTGATGAATATGATAATACCTTGTGCACACCGGAATTTGAAAGTCCAATGAATTTTATTGTAATCCAATGATTTGTTTAGAGAGATACCATAAACATTTATTAAAATTGACTTCTTTTCCTGGACTCTTCTCAGGTATCAACATGAGCCGTGAACCGGATTCCACAGAGGAGCAGCAGAACGCCGGTGGTCATCATCTACAGAATGGTAAGAGCCCAACTCTGGGGAGGGATAAGGGACCTGAAAAGCACAAGTTTTGTCAGCACATTATGTAGAGTTTAACAGTGTTTTATTGAATGTCACATTTATATAGAGAGGAAGGGAGGGCATGGTCTCCAAACATATCACAATGTGACAAAAACTAACAAAATGTGCAACAAAAATCGTTCTGCTGGTTCTATATCATTGTATTATACAGTACATACGATATTGTATATGCATAGGGGTTGCTAAGAATAAATACGTGGTCCTAGAGAAAATGGTATATATAGAGGATACCGAAGGTAAAAAGATAGATATGAGATAGATAGATGAAAGATAGATATGAGATAGATAATACATAGATGATAGATAATAAATAGATGAATAGATAGATAGATAGATGATAGATAATAGATAAATAGATAGATAATAGATAGATGATAGATAATAGATAGATAGATAATAGATAGATAGATATGGGATAGATAGATAGATAGATAGATAGGATAGAAAGGATATCACATCCGAAACGCCGCCATGCCATTGGGCAATTAAGTCCATTTTTTCATTTTTTTGTGCTGTTTTTCTCTTTTTACCTTATTATAAGGAACTGTTGGTTGGAAAATCTTTGCACATTAATTGAGGTATTTGATGGTGCTGTTCAAATTTTTCATTATAGATAGATAGATAGGTAGATAGATAGATAAAAAAAAAAAAAGAAGGCAGCATTCCATATACTTCAAGTGAAAAAGTGGATTTATTCAGACCCACATGACATGGCGATGTTTCGGCTCACACTGAGTCTTTTGCAAGCCAAAACCTTTGGTACCCGCTTATAAAGTATTGTACTGTTCCATTTTTTTCATTGGATAGATAAATAATAGATGATTGATAGATAGATAGATAATCGATAGATGATTGATAGATATATAATAGATGATAGATAGATAGATATAGAGATAGATAGATAATACAGTAGATAGATATGAGATAGATAGATAATACAGTAGATAGATGGATGGATGGATGGATAGATAGACAGATCAATCATGATGATAGATAGATATGAAATGAATTGTTTCATTCATAATCAATCAGAATCAAATATAATAATCATAAAATGATGTGTTAGGGCTGGCGGAACGCACCAAATTATAAAATACCAGTAGGTGCGTTTGCAGCCCAGGGTCCACCGTGCAGAGGTGGTACACTGCTGCTAGATAATGGCGGAAGAATTAAGCAGTGAGAAAACAGTCACACGTGGGTTACGTCACCCAATGTGAAGAGGTGCGAACTCTGTTACTGCACAGAGCCGCACAACCACTGAACGTAGATGCTGGAGCCTGTTTAGCTCACAGAGCCCGGCCAAAAGAGCGCACAGCGTACGGCCACAGAACTCTACCCCAAGGACATGGGGTTAGAGTCCCTCTAGGCCCACTGAGCGCGCGGCGTTGCTGCCGCGAGCGCCACTATAGACGCTGGCTATGGAGCACGTGCACTGAGGCGTGCAGAGTCTCTGGTGAGGACTGATGCCTGACTCAACCTCTGTCCTACCTACACCTAAGCCTGGGCGCTAGCAAGCTAGGCTGCACAACACAATCGTACCAAGGGTAGGGGTTTCTTAATGAGTCATTCACCAGAGACATTCATACATGCATACATCACTCACTCCACATAGTCTGTAAATACAGTCTATCCTAGCGCATGGCCGAGCCATGCGAACCTTTTATAGCCGCGAGCGTCCGGGACCTTCCTGGCTTCTCGGATGGGCCAATCCGAACAGGAGCAGGACCTGAGCACGTGACCTTCGATCTCCGCTCCCTGGAGAATCTCGCTGCTGAGCAGCCTGCATTGCCATAGCTGTGCCAGAGGTGGCAGCAGCAAGCAAACCCACGGAGCTGGTCTGGGCACAGTGCCGGGACCGACGAGTTTGCTGAGCAAACTCCTCTGCGGCTGGAGAGGAATGGGAGATTGCTGGAAGCAAGGCTCGGGACTCCCGCTGTGCAGCGACAGGAACCCGACGCCTAACATGATGTGAAGAAACTGAAAAGCTTAGTAAATTGTGGAGTACATGGCATGAGTGGCGTCTGTAGGCCGGTCTTCTGCCGCTCCATACACTCGTAATCACTGGAAGGGAAATGCTTTGTCACAGAGCTACAGTATATCCCATCAGTGTCAGTAGTAACATCAGTAATGACAGAGTGCTGATACGAGGAGAGATCTGAATGTTAGACACTGCTGGATCCTTCCCTATACAAGTATACGCCGAGCAACAGCAAATATAAGAAGACTCTGAAAAAGAATTAAAATATCGACAATTAATAAGCAGTCAGGTTCTGAGATTAAGCTGAAGATTAAATAGAGTGATACTATTACACTTCCATACATACAATTTAGTCTAATCAGTGTTTGAAAAGTAAAACGAAGTCATTCTTCTTCTTTATAGAGCAGAATGTGCATTGTATTTTCAGGCAATATTTGTTTTTTTGGAAACCACATGTTTCCCCTGTGTATTTTGGCTGCAGGACATTATAGTCACCTGCTTCTCACTGATTGTGTTCCCTGAATAAAATGTCTTCTTATTAAAGTAGCACACCTCCTCCCATCAACGTTTTCAGCTTAATATATAGCAGTCACCTTATTATATAGCACCGTTTACTTACACTTTCTCATTTTGCTTTTCTTCCCAGTTAATTTGTCTGTTTTCCATTAGGTTTATGACAATTATGTAATTAATTCCTTTACCCCCAAAGGCTGCTTGCACATTATTGACCAGGCAAAATTTTACAATTCTGACCACTGTCCCTTTATGAGATAATAACTCTGGAACTCTTCAACGGATCCCACTGATAATGAAATTTTTTTTCATGACATATTGTACTTTATGATAGTAGCAAAATTTCGTCGATGTGACTTGCGTTTATTTGTGAAAAAAATGGAAATTTGGCAAAAATATTTAAAATTTAGCAATTTTGAAACTTTTAATTTTTATGCCCTTAACTCAGAGAGTTACCGTATCTCATACAAAATAGTTAATAAATAAAATTTCCCATATGTCTACTTTATATCAGCACAGTTTTTGAAACCTTTATTTTTTATCATTAGGAAGTTTGAAGGGTTAAAAGTTAACCAGCGATTTCTAATTTTTTTCAACAAAAATTTACAATACCGTTTTTTAGCGACCACATTACTTTTGAAGTGACATTGAAGGGTTTAGAAGACCGAAAATACACTAAAACTGCACCCCTCATGGTGCTCAAACCACATTCAAGAAGTTTATTAACCCTTCAGGTGATTCTCAGGAATTGAGATGAACCTTTAATTTTATTTCCCCAAAAATTTTAATTTAGACAAAGAATATTTTTATTTTCACAAGGGTAACAGGAAAAAAAGGACCCCAAAATTTGTTGTGCAATTTCTCCTGAGCATGCCGATACCCTGTCTGTGGGGGAAAACCACTGTCTGGGCGCATAGAAGGGCTTGGAAGAGAGGGAGCGCCATTTGACTTCTTGAATGCAAAATTTGCTGCAATAATTAGCAGACGCCATGTCACATTTGGAGAGCCCCTGATATGCTTAAACAGTGGAACCCTGTTATGAATGGGTCACCGAGGAGAAAAAAACAAAACAAGCTAAGTCACAGAAAACCAGAGAGGTTGGTAACTATGCAGATTGCAGATCCCTGATCCTAACCACACAACTAGCAGCAGCCATGGAGCGTACCTACGATAATCCTAGACACTTCGTCACAGCCGGAGAACTACATAAGCCTGAAGCAAGAAAAGGGGAAAACTAACTTCCCCAGAGCAGACTCCAAAGGAAAGACAGCCCCCACACATGTATTGACAGTGAAACAAGATGAAAGCACAAACACAGGCAGGAAAATAGGCTGAGCAAACGATGGGGCCCAAACTAACTAGAAAGGCTAGGAAAGGAAAGACACTGTCTGCAATCTGCAAAAAATCCTACAAAAATAATGTCCAACACTTCTGATAGCAAAATTAACCCTGACGTCACTAGACTTCTCCCACTATATCAGCACTCTGAAATATTCTGAGACAGAGCAAAAAGAGGCCAATCTAATAAGGGACAAAAAGCAAATTGGCAAATACAGGTAAATAAGAGTGGAAATTCAGCACAGCCCCAGCCGGAGCTGGCTGACCACACAGAAAACTGGATAGACCAACAAAATCAAGTGTGAACATTAGCAGAAAAACTTAGCTTTAGATGACTGGAACAGAGTCGAAAACCAAGACCTGACAAGCCAGAAGGAATCACCAGCACCAGAACAGGGATTTGGCTGTCTTAAATCCTGTCTGAGATTCCTGAGGTCCAATCATCATCCTCATTATCAGGTGGCAGATCTCTACTGATTAAATCAGCCTCACTACCTCCTGTTACCACCAGAGGGAGCCTGTCAGGAGAACTCACAACTATTGTACCAGAAAATGAACTCACAACAGTACCCCCCCTTGAATAGGGGTCACCGAACCCTCATCCACGCCACCAGGCCGATCAGGATGGGCCCGGTGAAAAGCACAAACCAATCTATTGGCATGAATATCAGAGGCAGAGGCCCAAGAATTATCCTCCTGGCCATAACCCTTCCATTTGACCAAATACTGGAGTCTCCATCTAACCAAACGAGAATCCAATATTTTCTCTACCTCATATTCTACATTGCCTTCAACCAACACAGGGTCAGGAGGTGCTGTCATAGGCACCACTGGCTCAACAAACCTATTCAACAGAGATTTGTGAAATACGTTATGGATCTTGAACGTAACTGGAAGAGCCAATCGAACAGAAACAGGATTAAGAATCTCCAAAATCTTATAAGGTCCAATAAATCTTGGCTTAAATTTTGGAGATGCAACCTTCATAGGAATATTCTTAGACAACAACCAAACCATATCACCCACTTTAAACCGGGGACCAATGGTCCTATGCTAGTTGGAAAATCGCTGCGCCTTTTCCTGAGAGAATGACAACTTATCCACCACTTGGTCCCGTATCTGCTGCATTCTCTCAATCACAGTGTCCACACCTGGGCAGGATGAAGATTCCACTTGCCCTGAAGAGAATCGAGGATGAAACCCAAAATTACAGAAAAAGGGTGACATCAAAGTGGCAGAACTAGCTCTATTGTTCAGTGCGAATTCGGCCAAGGGCAAAAATGAGACCCAATCATCCTGATCAGCAGATATAAAATATCTCAAATAAGACTCCAAGGTCTGGTTTGTTCTCTCAGTCTGTCCATTGGTCTGGGGATGAAACGCGGAGGAGAAGAATAACTGAATTCCCAGATTGGAACAAAAGGCTTTCCAGAATCTGGAAACAAACTGGACTCCTCTGTCGGACACAATGTTCTCAGGAATCCCATGTAACCGAACCACCTGTTGTAAAAACAAGGGCACCAACTCAGCGGAAGATGGCAACTTTGGGAGTGGTACAAGATGGACCATCTTAGAAAATCTATCACAAATCACCCAGATAACAGTCATCCTCTGAGAGACAGGAAGATCAGAAATAAAATCCATTGAGATATGGGTCCATGGCCTCTTGGGCACCGACAGGGGCATCAGCAACCCACTAAAACGAGAACAGGGTTTAGACCGAGAACAAGTCCCACAGGACTGTACAAAATTCCTGACGTCACGAGATAAGGCAGGCCACCAAAAAGACAGACTCACCAAATCTCTGGTACCAAAAATACCTGGATGACCAGCCAATGTGGAGCAATGAATTTCAGACATCACTCTCTTTCTCCACTGGTCAGGAACATACAATTTTTCCATAGGGCAACGCTCAGGTTTATCCTCCTGAATTTCCTCCAGGGCACATCTCAAATTGGGCGAAATGGCAGAAAGAACTACCCCCTCACCTAGGATGGTAGTAGGCTGGTCACACTAAGGGAATCGGCAAAGAAACTACTAGAAACCCGGAAGAAAAGAGACCACAAAATTAAAACGCGTGAAAAACAAGGCCCATCTAGCCTGTCTAGGATTCAAGCGTTTGGCCGACTCTAGATAAATCAAATTCTTGTGATCGGTGAGGACCACAACTTGATGTCTAGCTCCCTCCAACCAATGTCTCCACTCCTCAAATGCTCATTTCATGGCCAACAATTCCCGATTCCCCACGTCATAGCTGCGTTCAGATGGGGAGAACTTTCGAGAAAAGAAGGCACAGGGGATTCATCTTAGAAGTCACAGGGTCTTTTTGTGACAAAAGAGCTCCTGCACCAATCTCAGAAGCATCTACCTCCACCTGAAATGGAAGTGAGACATCAGGTTGCCGTAAAACTGGAGCTGAAGTAAATCTCTGCTTAAGCTCCTGAAATGCTGAGACAGCCTCAGGAGACCAATTCAGCACATCAGCGCCCTTCTTGGTCAGATCAGTCAGTGGTTTGACAATACCAGAAAAATTACCTATAAATTTACGATAGAAATTAGCAAAACCCAAAAACTTTTGGAGGGCCTGCAAAGAAGTAGGCTGAACCCAATCATAAATGGCCTGTACCTTTGCCGGGTCCATTTCAATAGTCGATGGAGACAAAATAAATCCCAAAAATGAAATCCTCTGTACACCAAAGAGGCATTTCGATCCCTTAACAAACAGGGAATTCTCCCTCAAAATCCGGAACACAGTCCGGACGTGTTCCACATGAGAATCCCAATCACTAGAAAAGATCAAAATATCATCCAGATAGATGATCAAAAACTTATCCACAAAGTCACGGAAAATATCATTCATAAAGGACTGGAAGACAGAAGGGGCATTAGTGAGCCCAAAAGGCATCACCAGGTACTCAAAATGTCCCTCCGGAGTATTAAACGCCGTCTTCCATTCATCCCCGTGCTTGATGCGAATAAGATTATACGCCCCCCTGAGGTCAAGCTTAGTAAACCAGCAGGCACTCTTAACTCTGGAGAATAAATCAGACATCAGAGGTAACGGGTACTGATATTTAACCGTCATCTTGTTAAGGGAACGATAATCAATACACGGTCTTAATGAACCATCTTTCTTGGCCACAGGAAAAAAACAGCACCTAAAGGTGATGAGGATGGTCTAATATGACCCTTCTCCACCGACTCCTTAATATAGGATCGCATAGCATCATGTTCGGGTACTGATAAGTTGAAAAGCCGACCCTTGGGAAATTTACACCCAGGCATCAACTCAATTGCACAGTCATAACTCCTATGAGGAGGCAAAGACGCAGACTTGCTCTCACTAAATACATCAGAAAAATCGGCTAGATAATTAGGAATATCATGAGACTGAGGAGAGGTGGAGAAAACAGGAGCGCCCCTAAGAACACACTGACAACCCCAACTCACCACAGACCCAGATTTCCAATCCAAAACTGGATTATGAGTTTGCAACCAAGGAAAACCCAGAACAATAGTATCATGCAAATTATGCAGCACCAAAAATTTACATTTTTCTTGGTGGTCTGGGGCAACTCGCTTTGTCACCTGGGTCCAAAACTGAGGTTTATTCTCTGCCAAAGGAGTAGCATCAATACCCCTCAAAGGAATAGGCGTCCGTAGAGGAGTCATGGAAAAACCACAACGTTTAGCAAAGTCCAAATCCATCAGATTCAACGCTGCTCCTGAATCCACAAAAGCCTTCGTGGAAAACGTGGATAAGGAGCAGATCAGTGTAATTGCCAAAAGAAACTTAGGTTGTACACTGCCCACAGCAAATGTGTGTGCAAAACGTTTCTCTTGTTTAGGGCAGACAGAAATAGTATGAGAGACGTCTTCACAGAAAAAACACAGCTTATTACGCCTTCTAAACTCCTGACGTTGCGCCCTAGACAAAACCCCATCACACTGCATAGGTTCAGATGTTTGTTCAAAAGGTGGCAGCGCCTCCCGTGTAGTTTTACGTTCATGTAAACGCCGATCAACTTGAATGGCTAATGACATAGAATCATCCAGACCAGAGGGAACAGGAAATCCCACCATAACATCTTTTGCGGTCTCTGATAAACCCTTCTGAAAGAGAGCTGCCAATGCACTATCATTCCATGTAGTAAGGACCGCCCACTTTTGGAATTTTTGACAGTATAACTCTGCAGAATCCTGTCCCTGGTTTAATGCCAACAGGGTTCTCTCAGCTTGATCAACAGCATTAGGTTCATCATACAACAACCCCAAGGCTTGAAAAAATGCATCCACATTAGTCAGAATAGTATTTTCAGGTGTCAGAGAAAAAGCCCAATCCTGGGGATCGCCACGCAGCAAGGAGATGACAATTTTAACCTGCTGCACAGCGCTCCCCGATGAGTTAGGTTTCAAGGCAAGAAATAATTTACAATTATTCTTAAAATTCAGAAATTTAGACCGATCCCCAGAAAACACATCAGGAGTAGGGATCTTAAGTTCAGCAGCATGTGACTGAATGAGGTAGGTGGAAATTCCCTGTACTTCAGCAGCAAGTTGCTCCACACGATCAGACAATTGCTTAATCTCCATTAGGAAAAAAAAATCCTCCTACGGCCCCAGAGAAAAAGAGGAGAAAATATAAAAAAAAAAAATTCTGACACTTTTTTTTTTTAAACATATTTTTCCTGCTTTTGAGTACCCTAGAATCTGCGGTGTGGCTGGTGATTCTGTTATGAATGGGTCACCGAGGAGAAAAAAACAAAACAAGCTAAGTCACAGAAAACCAGAGAGGTTGGTAACCATGCAGTGTTATGAATGAGTCACCGTAGGAGGCAAAAACAGAAATACTAGCTAAGTCCAGAAAACCAGAGAAGTTGGCAGCTATCGGATTGCAGACCCCTGAACCTAACAACAACAACTAGCAGTAGCCGTGGGGGGTTCCTCCGGTGCCCTAGACCCCTCGATCACAGCCAGAGAACTACATAGCCTAAAGACAGAAAGGGAAATCTAAACTGCCCTAGAGCAGACCCCAAAGCAATAGGCAGCCTCCAACATATAATGACGGTGAAGCAAGATGAAAAACACTCACACAGATAGAAAGATAGGCTGAGCAAATGATGGGGCCCAAGCTAACTAGATAGGACAGGATAGAAAAGCTGCTGTCTGCAATCCGCCAAAATCCTCTCAAAAACAAGAGCCAACAGACTGATAGGGAAAAAAGCCCTGAAGATGCTAGGCTTCAAAAAGACTATATCAGTACATAGGTATTATCTGAAGACAGAGCAAAAAGGAATTCAGCTAACCCAGCAGGGAAAGGCAGAAATCCAGAAAAACAAGGCAAAACAAAACCAAAACACAAATGCAAAAAGTAGAGCAGAAAACTTAGGAGCAGGAATCAGACTGGTCTCCAAGAATCCCTCAGAGTAATCACCCACAAGGCAGAAGGACGTCGGCTGCCTTATATCCAGTCAGCAATCCCAGTCACCCAGTCATCATCATTCTGCTCAGGTGCTTTGTAATCAGCCTCACTACCTTCCTTCACCAGAAGAGGGAGTTCATCAGACCTCAATGGTGAAGGGAAAAATGAACTCACAACAATGCAGATTGCAGATCTCTGATCCTAACCACACAACTAGCAGCAGTCGTGGAGCGTACCTACGATGATCCTAGACGCTTCGTCACAGCCGGAGAACTACATAAGCCTGAAACAAGAAAAGGGGAAAACTAACTGCCCCAGAGCAGACCCCAAAGGAAAGACAGCCCCCACACATGTATTGACGGTGAAACAAGATGAAAGCACAAACACAGGCAGGAAAATAGGCTGAGCAAACGATGGGGTCCAAACTAACTAGAAAGGATAGGAAAGGAAAGACACTGTCTGCAATCTGCAAAAAATCCTGCAAAAATAATGTCCAACACTTCTGATAGCAAAATTAACCCTGAAGTCACTAGACTTCTCCCACTATATCAGCACTCTGAAATATTCTGAGACAGAGCAAAAAGAGGCCAATCTAATAAGGGACAAAAAGCAAATTGGCAAATACAGGTAAATAAGAGTGGAAATTCAGCACAGCCCCAGCCGGGGCTGGCTGACTACACAAAAAACTGAATAGACCAACAAAATCAAGTGTGAACATTAGCAGAAAAACTTAGCTTTAGATGACTGGAACAGAGCTGAAAACCAAGACCTGACAAGCCAGAAGGAATCACCAGCACCAGAACATGGATTTGGCTGTCTTAAATCCAGTCTGAGATTCCTGAGGTCCAATCGTCATCCTCATTATCAGGTGGCAGATCTCTACTGATTAAATCAGCCTTACTACCTCCTGTTACCACCAGAGGGAGCCTGGCAGTCATAAGGGTAACAGGATAAACTGCACCATACAATTCTTTGTACAATGTTCTGCTGACTATACTGATACCCCATGTGTGGGGGAAAACTTCTGTTCACAGCTCAGAAAGCAAAGAGTGACGTTTTGGAATGCACACTTTGAAGGAATTGTGTGCAGGTATCATGTTGTGTTTGGAAAAGCCCTGGTGAGCCTAAACAGCGGAAACTCCTCACAAGTGACCCAATATTGGAAACTAGACCCCTCAAAGAATGTATCTACATGTGTGGTGAGCACCTAGAACCTAGGTGCTTCACAAAATTTTATAACCTTAATCTGTGAAAATGAAAAGAAAAATTCACACAAAACTGTTGTTTTATAGTCCCAATTTTTTTATTGTCACAAGGATAGCAGGAGAAAATGGGCCCTAAAATTTGTTGTGCAATTTCTCCTGAGCACAACGATACCCCTTATGTGGTCTAAAACTACTTATGAGACACAGTGCAAAGCTCAAAAGGGAAGAAGTGCCATATTGGAGTTCAGATTTTGCTGGAATGGTTTGAAGGAACCATGTCACATTGGAGAAACCCTGAGGTGCCAAAACAGAAGAAATTTCCCACCTGTGCCTCAAGATTTTTATACTATGAAGAAGAAGCGGTGAAGAAAGAATTTTAAATTTTTAACGCTAAAAATGTTGTTTTAGACTCAAGTTTTTAATTTTTCTAAGGGCTAATAGGAAAAAATTGACCTTAGTTTGTAAAAATTTCTCCAGAGTACACTAATACCCTACATGTAAACGGGGAATACTTTTCAGGCACAGTGCAAAGCTCAGAAGGGAAAGAGCGCCATATTATAGTGCAGATTTTACTGTTATGGTTTGCGGGTGCCAGACTTTTTTGGCAAGGCCTACTCTACTCTATCCTATTAAACATTTTTTTTAAATATCCAATACAATTTAGGTAAATTTTTATTTATTTTTCAATATTTAAAATGACCAATAATATCACATACAGGGGACAAATACCACCGCACCATGACCAGACACCATATTACCACCACATAGTGACTGAATAGTATCACATGCAGGGGACAAATACCACCACACCATGTCCAGATCACATATTACCACCACAGTGACCGAATAGTATTACATGCTGGGGACAAATACACCACACCATATCCAGACCACATATTACCAACATATGATGACCAATAATACCTCATACAAGGGGCAAATACCACCATGCGATGACCAGATCACATAGTACCACCACATAGTGACCAAATAATAGCACATACAAGGAACAAATACCGCCACACCATGGCCAGACAAAATATTACCATCACATAGTGACTGAATACTACAGTTCTGATCAGTAATAAAAAAACACAATACTAAGGTCACCATAAGTGCCATTATACTGTCATGATCTGCTTAGTTTGTGGGATTTGGTAGTTCAGAGGTTAATCTGGACGGCCTCACTAAGGGATTCTGGGAGGCTTCTTATAGCCTCATTGTGGGGTCATTCCTCGTTGCTTATACTTTGACCCTTGGTCAAGTGTGTGTGAACCTGTTGTGCCTGTGCCTGTGCTTTGTGCCCGTGCTACTTTATGCTTGTCTGGTTTTGATCTGGCTCTGTCCCCATTACGAGTTCTGCCTGTCCCTCCTGTACTGGGATGCTATCTTTGTGTATGACTCCTTGCCTATGTTCTGACTATTCTCTGCTCGCCCCTCCTGTACTGCGCTGCTATCTCTGTGTATGACGCCTTGCCTACGTTCTGACTATTCTCTGCTTGCCCCTCCTGTACCACGCCGCCCTCTCCGTGTATGACCCCCGTTTGTCCGACCTGAGTTTCCCTCTCCTCTACTCCAGGGTCCCTGTAGCATCCTGCACTCATAACCAGCAGCAGGACGCTAAGCCCCACCCCCTGTGGTCACATGATCATAGGTCCTTTTGCTTCCTGCTACCTTCAGCGTACCCTCTCACCATGCTGCTCAGGTCCCATCTGCCTGAGCTTCCCTCACAGCATCTGACTCAGGGCCTTCCTGCAGTGTGGGTGAGTCACCCTGCTCAGCCGTGGGAGTTTGCCAGTGCTGACAGGATCCTGATATATACACAGGAGATTTGTACTTATTATGCAGTGTCTGTGTACAAGTACTACAGTAATCACGGTGACATTATACACAGGAGCTCTGTATATAGTGTATAATGTAAAGGTAATACAGTGATCACTGGTGACATTGTACACGGGACCACTGTATATAGTATACAGTGTATAGTATACAGTGTATAGTGTCAGTGTACAGGTAACACACTGACTCACCAGTGACATCTCGAGGTGAAGTCCTTCATCTTCGCTTTTAATCTTCATCCAGCACAGACTGCCATCACTTCTTCCAGCCAGGGCTCGTCTCTGCAGGAAATAACACAGTTATCTAGAGCACATCTTGCAGAACACATTACTTATTTTTTTCCAAAATTCTAAATGTGATGTCCCTCAGTTGCGAGTCTGAGCTGCACGTAAGACAGCACCCCAAGAAACCCCAGAGACCCTTTACCCCCATACGGGGATCTGGAATTACAGCGGAGCCCAAGAGGTAGCTGCCTATGAGAGCAGCGGACCGGAACAGGACGGTTGCCAGAAAGGGAAAAAAAAAAAGGGACTGAAAGCGTAGTCAGGAGTCAAAAGTCAGAAACCAGGTGAGCAGCAGAGGTGCAAAAATCGACAGGCTGTAGCAGAGACAAAATCCAGGCTAAGGTCAGAGTCAATAAACCGGGCGAGCAGCAGAGGTACAAAATTGGCAGGCTGTAGCAGAGTCAGAAATCCAGGCAACAGTCAGAGTCAAAAGTAGCAATTAAACACTAGATAACTGGTGAAACCAAGACTATCTCAGGCGGCCTGCAGGACCAGCTCCAAAGTATTTGAAGGATACAGCTATCCCTTACAGGCTCACAGCCTGATGACCTAATCTGGACCGCCCCCAGAACCAGGCCAGATGGCAATGCACCAACCCCTTCACCTCTGACAGAAGAGTGAAGCCTGCACCCACCAGACGCCTGCGCAGGGGCCCCTTCTCTATCACCACCATCACCCACAGGAGAAACACGGCGATGCCCAACGACACATGAGGACATAGCCCTCCTATTGCCGACACCACCAGTCGGAGGAGTCCAGCACCTCCCATTGGCCGAGGCAGGAACACCAGCCCCCGAGTCCGACGGCGACGTGACAGTTCAGTGCCTCCCAGTGGCTGAGGCAGTAACACCAGCCCCCGAGTCTGATGGCGACGTGACACAAAACTATACCACATGAAGAAAAAAAGGCGAGAGTGTTGCTCTGTGCAGTAACAAGATCGCCCACCCATTTAAAAACAGTATAATCAAAAAGTAAAATAAATACATCACTGCAGTAATAATATGCTTTAATTAGCCCCTATGGTAATAATATCCCCCATCCTGGCCCCCCCGTGTTCTCATTCCTGGCTCCAGCCATATGTTCTTCTATCCTGTCCCCATGTGATGTCCCATCCTGCCCCATATGATCTCCCATCCTGCCCCATCTGTCTCATGATCCTGTCCCATGATCCTTCACCATCTGTCCCATGATCCTGCCCCATCTGCCCCTTGATCCTGCCATATGATCCTGCCCCATCTTTCACCATCCTGCCCCATGATCCTGCCTCATCTGTCCCATGATCCTGCCCCATCTACCCCATGATCCTGCACCCTCTGTCTCCATCATATCCATCCTGCCCCATGAACCTACACCATCTGTCTCCATCCTGCCCCATCTGTCCCATGATCCTGCCCCATGATCCTGCACCATCTGTCAATAAAAATTCTGCAAATGTGTTCATAGCCAAGGGAATCTGTTACCCCCAAAGCACAAATGAGACTGCTAATACAGTGATAAAACCCCTATAAAACCCATACCTGCGGTGTAGATTTCAGTGTTTTAGTGGCTGAGGATGAGGAGGCTTCAGCGCATTCTTGGTGTGGGCAGAGGCTCAGTGCTCCATTACACGTCCTGAATTTGCTTTCTGAGTATTTTTCCTTATCCTAATTCCCAGCACTTACTTGCATAGAGCAAATATGGCCTGAACTCAGTCCACTGCCTTGTGCATGTGCACTGACACTGCAGGAATCCAGTGGCGCTCACACAGTGTCAGTAATAGTGTACACACTGTATGGGTGCAGGCGGTCTGTGACCTCTGGCTTCTATCTGCGGCCAACGCTCTCTACACTACCAAGTATATCTGGGTAGTGAACGGCGTTCTTGGCCACACCGAGGATGCACCAAAGCACTATCATTTACATAGGAAATAAAATGCTTTTTCTCTGCCACTAGATTGCAGGAATGATCTTTATAGAGGTTCAGGTCCCTCTATAACTGTATAATTAGTTTAATTTGAGTTTTGGGGGTGATAAACTGCCTTTAAAAAAAAGTATGGATAGGATTGCAGTGGTATATTGTGTTTTTTTTTTACATATATGGAAAAAAGAATTTGGGACATAAGATTGACGTCATCTGAACCCCCCAAATTCAGAAAGGCCAGGAGATCATCTGATGTGTATGGAGGCCTCCCGGACTCTCCTCCCACAAATGCTACGGAACAAGTTTCTTTTTAAATATTTTTATTAAAATTTTTATAAAACTGGTATGTGGAGAGGGAGGGGGGAACAAGGAGGCGGAAGGGGGAAGGAAAAGGATAAATGTAAAGGTCATAAAAAATAGAGAACCTTTGTAATAAAGCATACATCAATAAGTATACAATATAGTAATACCAATAAGCGATACAAAATGCTGAACCTTTGAGAAGGAGAGTCAAGAGGGCGGTCTAATCCAACCATGTAAGGAGGTATATGAGAAAAATGTAAATTTAAACTCTTCTAAATTTACTGTTCCAAACATTCCATTTTTTAGTGTGGGCGGGAATAGTATTATTAATAACTGCAAACCTCCATTCAATAGCATTATGTTGGTAGATTTTATTTAAAATGTCTGAGAATTTAGGAGGATCAGGTTTCTTACAAAAGTAAGCCAAATTATTTTTAACTACCAGGAGGATATGAATAACTACCCGTCTCACCGACGGGTGCAATTGATCCATATCCAAGGAAAGCAATGCTTTTTGGGGAGTCAAAGTAAAGTTTCCAGTGAAGGATTCAATATGACGAGAAACCTGGAGCCAGAGACGTTTAAGCTTCCGGCAACACCAAAAGATGTGGTAAAGATTCCCTAGTTGACCACAATCTCTCCAACGGAGGGGGGGAATGGTCTTTGTTAACGTGAGAGAGTCTAATAGGCGTGAGATACCACCTGGTAAGTAGTTTAAAATAAGACTCATGAAGAGTCATTTATATGTTAGAGTTATACGTATTTTTTATGGCGATGTCCCACTGCTCAATCGGAATAACAATCCCAAGGTCGGATTCCCATCTCCTTAAATATATGTTCTTACAAGAGAGATCCTCTCTATTGAAAAAAGAGTACACATTCCTTAGGCTCCAGGTATGTTTATTATTTAGGCTGCACAGCAGTGAAGACACAATTTCATAATTAAATGCTTTGCCTAAAAGGATTTTTTGTACCTTATCTTTTAACATTAAGTAAGGGAAAAATTCAGAGGAGGGGACATTATATTTGGCTTTTAATTCGCTGAATGTGAGAAAAGTAGACCCATCGTGTATGTTTTTTATTTTTTTAATACCCAAATTATTCCAAATTTCTGAGAGAGGGAAGTTAAGAATGAAAGCCACTACACGAAGCGGAAACCTCAAAGCCTGTTCAACTTTGTTAAATTTTTTATATGGTTTGATCAGTGATCTCCATGCAGAAATAGGATGAGAAGATACCTTTTGAGGCTCTTGAAATAAGAAATAGAAAAGCAATTCTTTTAGAGAGCCAAATTTACTTATGTCTCTTTCCAGGTAGAACCAAGGTGGGAATTTTTGTGTACTGTTGAGCCAATACCAGCTCTGCTTAATTAATAAGGCCGAGTAGTATGTATGTAAGTTAGGCATGCTCATACCTCCTCTGCTCTATCATTCCACACGAATGATTTTAGCAAATTTTGTAAATTTTGTATAGATTGAAATGGTAGAGTGATCGGGAGCATCCAAAAAAAATAGAGAATTTTGGGCAGAATGATAGATTTCGCAATCATCACCCTACCAAACATAGAGAGTTCAATTTGTCTGAAAAAGGAAATATCCTTGGAGACAGTTGCAAGGATCCCATTTAGATTTGCCTTGACAGTTGCTTGGATAGAACTAGCTATAGTGATCCCAAGATAAACTATCCCTTTATCTTCCCAGGCAAACTCAGTACTTTTCTTTAGCTCCTCGATTTCTACCGAAGTCATGTTGAGGGTAAAGAATTTCGACTTGTGAAAATTAATTTTGAGATAAGAGGCCCTTGAAAACATTTTCAAATCTGCAGCAAGTGCTCTGATGGAATTCAAGGGGTTCGTTAGGGTCAAAAAGAGGTCGTCAGCAAATAATCCAATTTTAAAATGACAGGAGGGGAAATCAAATCCTACCATATTCTCATTGGATCTGATCTTCTTCGCCAGTGGCTCTATTGCCAACACAAAGAACAAGTGTGACAAAGGGCACCCTTGTCTTGTACCATTTGAAATAGGGAACGGGTTTGAGAGGCAAAGATTAGCATAGATTCTGGCAGTGGGGGCAGAATATAGTGTGAAGACCGATGACAGGAATCCTTGGCTGAAGCCAAATTTAGTTAAAGTCATTTCCAGGTAAGACCAATTTATCCTGTCAAAGGCCTTTTCTGCATCCAATGCCAGAAACGCCAATCTAGTAATGGATAGATTTGCCCTGGTAAGTAGATTCAAAATGCTTCTTGTTCCATCTGCCGCCTGACGTCCCACTACAAAGCCAATCTGGTCATCGGATAACAACCGAGGGAGTATGCCTTTTAACCTTTAGGCAAGCAATTTAGAATAAATTTTAATGTCAGTGTTTATGACTGATATTGGCCTGTAATTTTGCATAGTCTCCAGGTCCCCCCCCCCCCCGCTTTTGGAATCAGAACAATTACAGCTTCAAGCATCTCCTTTGGGAAGGAGCCCCGAGAGGATGCTGCATTAAACACTTAGACCATATGTAGAATCAAGGCTTTAGAAAAGGACTTAAAGTATTCAGAGGAGAAACCATCTGGTCCCGGGGATTTTTGGGCCTTTAATTTATAAATAACGGACAACAATTCTCCCTCCAAGAAGGGGCAATCAAGGAGTTCCAGATCAGAATGAGTCAACCTGGGAAGGTTAATGTCCGCCAGAAAATTATTAATAGATTCGTGGTTCACAACAGGGGCCCGAGGGTCATCTTTAAGATTATACAAATGCTGGTAAAATTCTGCAAATGAGTTAGTGATATCTTTAGGGTGTGTTTTAGGTTCGCCCGAGAGGGAGACTATCTTGCTTATCCTTCTGTTGACTCTTTCCTGTTTCAGTTTCACCATCAAGTATCTGATAGGTCTGTTCAATGATATATAAGGCTGGTTTCACACTTGTTTTTTTTGTATTTTAGCGCTAAAAAACGCATGCGTTTTTTCCTAAATTTTGCATGGGATGCGCTTATGTGCGCATACACATGCGTTTGTATGCGTTTTTACGCGCATGCGTTTTTTGTGGTGTGCGCTCGGGCGCACAAAATGCATCCTGTTGCATTTTTTGGGCGTCCTGACTTGCCTCAAAAAAACGCATGCGCGCGCAATGCATTTTTTTACAGCAAGACATCCATTATGAGTCTATGGGTGCGCATATGTGCGCATTGGCATGCTCATGTATGCGTTTTTTTGCACATGCGGGTTTTTTTTGACCATTGGTTTGACAATGGAAATTAGGGGATTGGGTTAGAGTTAGGGTTAGTTAAGGGGGTTTAGGGTTAGGGTTAGCATGGTTTGGTTAAGGGTTAGGGTCAGGGTTAGGGTTAGGGTTAGTATGGTTTGGTTAGGGTTAGTATGGTTTGGTTAAGGGTGAGGGTTAGGGTCAGGGTTAGGGTTAGGGTTAGCATGGTTTGGTTAAGGGTTAGGGTTAGGGTTAGGGTATGGTTTGGTTAAGGGTTAGGGTTAGAGTTAGGGTTAGTAAAGTCATGGTTTGGGTTAGTGTGAGTGGCCAACTAATGTTGGAAAAAAACGCAAACGCGGTAAAAACGCACTAAAAACGCATACAAACGCATAAAAACGCTGCGTTTTTTTCATGCATGTGCATAAAAATGCTTGAAAAAAACGCAGCATTTGTATGCATTTGTATGCGTTTTTTCCATGCGTTTTTTTGCAGGAAACAAGCGCTGCAAAAAAAAGCAAGTGTGAAAGTAGCCTAAGTCTTAAATTTTGAGGCTTTGATTACTGCCTCCTATTCTTGGCTAATTTCGAGTTTTAGGCTTTGTCTAAGTTTTAAAATTTCTCCTTGAAGGGCAGGGGAAGGAAGTGACAGATTATTTTGTCGTTCCTCTCTCTCATTGATCTGTTTTTGCAAAGTGGCAATTTTTTCTCTGTTTTTCTTTCTATACCTCGAGGAAATCTGGATGAGAGTTCCCCGTAATACAGCCTTGTGGGCGTTCCACAGTGTGAAAATATCAATTTCATCTGATTGGTTTTCATTGAAGAAGTTGGCAATATGATTTTCAATCTCTTGTTTAAACTCAGGTATTTTAAAAAGTGATGGGTTATTTTTCCAGAGACGGTATTCTCTAGAGATGGGCCTAGTGTGAACTGTGCTAAGACCGGGGAGTGATCAGATAAATACTTATTCAGGACTTTAATACTTTGAAACTTAGTTAATGAAAAATTATTTTTGAGAACCAGATCAATTCGGGAGGATGTCATATGGCCATCGGAATAGTGGGTCTATTCCCTTGAAGACGTGTTAAGGCAGCGAAATGTGTCATAGTATTCATTTTGAATAAGCCAATGTTTAGTACTGGAGCCCTATACCTAACCGATGATGTAGAATCCATGCTGCTGTCAGGTATTATGCTAAAGTCTCCAGCCAGTACAAGGTCCCCAGATTTCGTTTTGCTAATTTTCTTTTGGAGTTTATTTAGGAAAGAAATTTGTCTTTTATTGGGAACATAGGCGTTCACTACTGTGCAGAGCCTATTATTGAGGAGACAGACAAGGATGTGATATCTCCCCAGGGAATCAGTGACCTCATTGAGCAATTTGAATGGGACATTGCCACTTACCAAAGTAATGACTCCAGCTTTCTTAGAGGAACCTAAAGACTTGAATTGATGAGGGTAGTTTTTGTGCTGGAAATATTGTTGGTGGTCGACCGCCATCTTAGCCTCCTGTAAACAAGCAATATCAGGGTGAATACAATTAATCTCCTTCCATATTGCAAATCTCTTATAGGGACTATTAAGACCACTGACGTTGTAAGATAAAATCTTCATAACACTTCCTGAAAAGGAACAGCAAGTTAACAAACAAATAAAAAACAAGAAACAAATAGGCAAACTTGCCTGAAATTTAAACCAAAAAAGAAGAAAAGGAGAGCTATGTAATAATAGGTAGCAAAAGTTCTCCTGGCGGACTTAAATACAGCTGAAGTCTCATCTAAATTTGGGGCAAAAAAAGACTACAAATAAGTGGCCGAGATCCCAGAAAGACATCATACATTTAGAGGTATAATGTATCATACTAAAAAAAAAAACCATGTGGGAACAAAGATACTCTAGGTATTAAAGACAACAGACATAAACGTCTCAACTCCTAATCTTTTTCCCTAAAAGCTGGTTGCTCCCTGAGAAATGCCAGAAACTGCTGTCCCTCCTGAGGGGTGTTGATTATATAGTTTTTACCATTATACCAAATTATCAGTTTGGTAGGAAAGCCCTACCTGTAGGAGACGCTGAAGTCCCTGAGTTTTGTGGTAGTGTCTTTAAAAGACCTGCGAGCGTCCATTGTGGCTTTAGAAAAATTGGAAAAAACCTTGATATTTCCGTAAGGATCTGGAAAGGAGCCCTTTTCCCCAATGGCCTTCAAAATTTTCTCCTTAGTACTGAAAAAATGGATTCTAAGAATGGTGTCCCTAGGCTTGTCTTGATAAATCCCCCGTGGACGAGGGAGACGATGGATATGATCAATATGTAACTCAAGGTCTGTTAAGTTAGGGACCAGTTTCTTAAATAGGTTCTTTGCATACCCTGAAAGACTATCTCGTGAAATGGACTCTGGGATACCCCTTAACTTCAAATTGTTTCGTCTATTTCGGTCCTCGAGATCGATTCGTTTATTTTTAAGAAGACCTCTTCCTGAAGGACCAAATTCTGTTTAGAGAGGAATCTAATGTCTTCCTCTACTGTGGTCAATCTTTTTTTCATGTTTTTCAAGCTTTTGGTTAAAACTGTTACATGTTTCTTGTAGCGTCCTGGTTTGTGTTTCGAACCCTATTTTCATTGCGTCACTGAAAGATTTGAAGACACTTGCTAGAAAACCTTCTGTAACTTGTTTACTAGAACCATGATATTGGTCTAGATCAAGTGAAGGAGGTGCAACTGCCATAATTCGTGTCACAGTTTTGTTAGGAGTGGCGGAAGACACTAAATAAAAAATAAATAAAGTGCCTTCACCACCCGGGGTCCACCTTGCGGTGGATGGAAAAACCGCTGCTAGAGAGGCAGAGCCAAGGTGGTAATGTGCACAAGGGTTAGACGGCACCCAGTGCACAAAAGCAAGCTTTGTTAAACTCACAGAGCTGCAGGCAAATAAGCTCAAATTAAATGCTGAGTCTGCTCAGAGTCACAGACACACAGCGATACAGTCGCGGTATTCGCGGTCACAGGAGTAGCTTAAACAGCAGGACTACTCCGTCTAGACCTACCGTCAAATAAGGTGTGAAGCGTCGCAACCGCGGACACAGAGAAAGCTGCAACTGCAGCGCGGCAAGAACTGATCCGCTGGCAAGGCGCTGCAATAACGCTGGCGCAATGCAGGCGCTAAGTTGCTGAGCAAGATGGAGCATATGCGCGCTGGCGCTAGCGCTGCTACTGGCTGAACCCAAACACTCACACAATCAGAGGGAAGGGGTTTCTTAATAAGTCAGTCACCAGTCCAAGCATCTATCACCATACATACAGCAGCAAGTATGAACTACTAGCGCAAGGCGGAACAGCCATGCGCGCTTTTTATACCAAACGGGACCTTCCGGAAGTCTCCAAGGCTCCAGGAGGAGCCAATAGGATTAGACACAGGACCTGAGCATGTGACTCCCGAACTCCAATGGGAGCTCGTCCCATGAGCATGCTCAGTGGAGGGAACAGAGGACTTAGCCTCTGGAGAGAGTTGCCGCAAGGCACTCTCCTCTGCAATCTCCTCTACCGCAGATGAAACGCAGGAGACTGCAGCATGTAAGGGTCTAGATTTCATCATAGGGAAGGAAGAAATCAGACTCCTAACATGTTTCGTATGTTCTTTTAACCCTTTGTCTCTCCAGACTAGTGTTAGGGGATTAATCGTCCGAGAAACTTTCAGGTTCCGGAGTACAAGAATGGGAAGTACTCTCTTGATCATTATGAACCTTTCGCTTGGCCGAAATAGTGGTGTCTATCCCCTCTAAAGGAGAATTAATCTGGTCTGGAGGGCTGCCTGCTCCTTTAGAGTTACCTTTAGAGGAGGGCAAGTTAGTCTGAGATTTTGACACTGAATTTTTTAAGCCAGAGCCATTACCCCCCTTATTAGATTTACTATAGGTTGGGATCTGCGATTGTTTGAAAAAGGAAGACCCCGACTCTTCTCCCTTTTGTGGGGACCTCAACCTGCCCAGGCTTAACAGGCTAGGGAAGTCTTCAAATGACTTTGAAAGTGCTCCCATGTGGGACAGCAAATTTTTTTGAGACTTGGTTTTGTTTCTCAGCTTTGCAGCATCCATTTTGTTCAAATACCCCTTTGGCACGGTTTATGTGAAAAATATACGAGAATTAAGTGAAGTACTAGATTTCAGTTTTAGAAATAAACTCAATGGGATGTGGCGTAGAAGTTACGAGAATCCAGAAATAAATGAGAATAATGTAAGTTATATACAAGACTTCAAAAGATATATAAGAGTTAATTGAAATTAGTCAGACAAAACGAGATATTAAAATCTGCCAGTAATAGACTCCTAGAATATCCCACCACAGGAATAGTGCAGCAAGCTAATATTACAGAATAGTACAAATATACATGTAACTTAAATTGCTTAAAACCCAAACAAGTCAGATCATATAAATTTGTAGAACCTGTTACAAGGTAAAACTGTCTTGAAGAGCTGGATGTTGATGTTGCACCGACAGGGTGTTTTGAGAAGAGCTGTTTCTGTTTAGTTCCAGAGAGAGCGAGGATGAAAATTGAAGTGTAGAAACTCCACTAAGCAGGTTTATTCACTATATGGTTTGAAAGTTTAAAGACAATGACTCAACTGAGGGAAGAGATGTATTGGGAACGACTTATATACCCTTTTATTAAATGCAAGGTTGTAGATTCCCCCCCAAAAAAAGTCCACCAGCTGAACTCCAAAACAACTACAAAGGTATTTGAGAGAAGAGTTTTATATGCTTGTTGCCTTATTACTTGATTTCCACTTTGTGACTCACCAAAGGTTAATACCCAGACCGATGGATTTGATAGAAATGTCTAGACTGTTGTGACTCAGGGCTAAAACCCCAATATCATTTCCTCTACCCCACTTAACCATTAATAAATCAAACTCGGAAACCAAATGATGGGTGAAGGTCGGTCACAGCTTTATTGAATGTATCTCAAACAACCATTTTAGAGGCACTTAGCTTCTCTTAACACGCGCTCGCCGCAAATGCCCTGCTCTGTATTCGCAGGCAAGTCAGCCAGCGAGCCGTAGCTTTGTGCCATTCCTTCTTACACCGCTGTGACTTGAAACTACAATAAACAGAATAGAATAAACATTAGTAAACAATCATAACAAAAAGGGAGGGAGGGTGGTACAAGCACTTCCAGGATCAGCTGCCATGAGGAAGAGGAAGGGTGGCCTGGTGACTGGTGCTATATAACTACAGGAAGGGGCTGTACTAACCCCTTCCTGATCCCCATTGGCCCTACAACACTAAATACCTGCCCCAAAACAACATGGGGGGCCAGCTCAATTAACCCTAAGGGGAGTGGAGGAAAGGCACCCCAGTCAGGGGCACTTTCCTTATGCAGTACAGAGCCCTCCATGATGATCAAGCAAGTTGCTAAATAAGACCCAGGACACCAGTTGCCAAATGTCCCCGGTATTTGAAAGAAGGACTCTTTGATAGGGAGCCTAGATGGACGATACGCAGTGTCCTCTGTGATCTAGTGACAAAGTCTGTGTGTGAGAGGCGAGTTTTCCCCGCCCCTGAAGCACCCCAAGGCAACCCACTTATATCACATTTATAATTTACAATAGAGAGGCCCAGCCGGGCAGTATTGTTAGTAGGATTCAACAAGATGCTTCCAGGAGGCAGAGAGAAGTGACAGTTCAGGACCCGGAGCTGCAGCTACTTCAGAGCAAGTCACGTGATGTTTATCCTGGTCTCGCCGCAGGAACTATTTTCACACGCTGCGGATGTATTGAATCAGCGCGTCACCTGTGTTCGGGTGTGCCCCGAAATAACAGGTAGAAATGAGTACCTCAAGATTGGGGAAGCTGGTCCTGATGATCCCCGCTGAGAGGGAAGCACTTTTCTTCAGAACAGCTCCTCAGAGAAGCACACAGTAAAGAGCGGTATCACTCCGCTCTTCAGCACCGCTCTTTACTGTCACGGTGCAGGCCTGCTGAGATTAAAAGACCAGAACGTAGTTGTGCCTCTTTTGAAGCATTAAAAATGGGTACCTCACGGAAGGGAATGATGAATTTAATAGTCCTCTTATGAGAAAACTGCTACCTTCAATGTAAAATTATCTCCACAGGAAGGTTCACGGTGGGGAACGGTATCCCTCCGCCACCTCACACTGCTGTCACCATCGGACTCTGAGGGAATTGAAACCTCACTTTTATCCTGAACAGAGGAGCTTGATAGTAGAATCAAAATGGTCCCAGGTGATCAGGGATCTTTTCTGAGCCAAATAAAGTTGTTTAAGTGAACCTCTAGTCGCTTTGTGGGTCGGTTTTAGGATATCAAACCGGGAGCTCTGGACTCCTGCTGCCTACATAGCCAGGGTCCTAGGCCACACCCCCGAACAAGTTTCAAGCCAACAGGTAGATGACCAGGATCAGACCCTTAATAAGGCATTGCTTTAACTAGCGCAGTGTTTCCTATAGTTCAGACCTCACGGCCTCAACAGGTCATGTGATCAGGATTTCCTTGGTACTGCGCTGGTGATGGAATTGTCAAGGCATCAGAAATTGCTAAAGGTTTTCTCACGTATATAAAAGTAAGGAAATCCTGAAAACATGATATATTGGGAGCCACGAGGACTGGAGTATGGGAAGGGCTGCGCTAGAGGGAAGTGAAACAAAACCTGTAGGATTATTGGATCCAATTTTGCCTTACAGAGAAATGAGCAATTTCTTCCTAGTAGACTTGTAGAATTTCCGTCGATCAATAAAACATGATTCATCAACTTACATCATGAGTCATGACTCCCAATCTCATTGATAAGGAAATATACCGTTGTCTCTTCCTCAAATGATGTCAATTAATTTACCATCACTGTCACTTCTGGTAAAGCATTTTAGAAATTTATAAAGGGCTCATAATATATTTGGACAATGGGATTTATAGTTCTCTTTTATTGCCCCCCAAATTTGTAATTGCTTATGCTGCTGCTAATTGGCATTGAGTGCACTGCTAATGCAAAATTTACTAGTAACTTGTATATATAAGTTTAACTCATGTAGGCTATTGAACTGCATTATGGATTCATTGGGAAGCCATACAGGTGAAGTAACCTAAACATTTTCATATGGGCTCCAATAATGCCACATTGGCCTGGTGAATAATAGCCTACAACAACATTATACTCCACTTATTGCAGTATTGTTTTAGTCTTGTTAAGGTCAGTTCACATGAAGTTTTTTTATGTGGATTTTTCGGGCCAAAAAATCCACAGCTAACAGCTGCTTCCAAGAGACACGCAGATTTTGGTGCTATTTTAATGTACTTTCTTATCAAAATGGGGTGCAACAATAGGGGTGTGGCTTTTGACACATTTCTTCTGGAAAACTTGCCATAAACTGCACATTTTGCTACAGCTTATGCTCAAAAATACCAAACAATTGACATGATGCTTTTGGTAACACTTTAATAAAAGTGGAAAAAACATGCCACATGCACCATAGATATGTTTTCTCATTCAAACTAATGGAAAGCTTGTTAAAAGCAGAATTGTATCATTTTCTATGAGGATTTTGGCTAAAATCTACATCAAAAATGAAATAATGCTATGTATAATGGCAGCTTTTGTTGCTGACATTAACATAACTAAGGTCTCATTCACACTTCATTAATTGATTAATATTTTTCATCTGCATGAAAAAGAAAGAGAAAAATATAATGGAGACATTTAGGCTATGTGCACACTTTGTGGACTTGCCTTTGTAAAATTCTGCATGGATTCTGCCTCTCTTGACAGAAAATGCAGTTGAAAATCCGTGCGGTTTTGATGCGGATTTGATGCAGCTTTTAATGTGGCTTTCTCTGCAGATTTGCAAGCTAAATAAAGATATATTATTTAACAAAAAAAAAAAGAATTATGATGTAATTTCCTTGTCCAACCTATTCTTTTACATTCTCCATTGAAGACCATAATATCAATACATAAGATGTTTATATATAATGTTTACACTCACAAAACAAATATAAGTGAATATGCTTGGCCCGTGCAAACTTTTCACACATTGGTCATCGGGGGCGCAGGCAATTTCAGAGAAAGCAAGCTGGTCAAATGTAAATGTATTTCATGAGCTGATGAACACAGACAGGTATTTATATACCGTATATACTCGATTGTAAGTTGAAATTTTCAGCCCATTTTCTGGGCTGAAAGTCCCCCTCTCGGCTTATACTCGGGTCGGTGGGGGAGGGGGAGCAGGGGTGTCAGATCATACTTACCCCCTTCTAGTGCGGTCTCTGCAGCCCCTGCTTCTCCCAAGGTCTCTGGCGCCTGTGTTCAGCGGTCACGTGGTACCGCTCATTAAAGGCATGCATTTGCGCATATTCATGACTTTAATGAGTGGTACCATGTGACCGCTGAAGAAAAGAAGAGCTGCTGGAGACCGTGAGAGAAGCAGGGGCTGCAGACATGCGCCAGGAGGGGGTAAGTGTATGTGATATTCACCTGTCCCCGTTTCACCGCTGGGTGTTGCTCTGTCCTTCGTGTTCTCTGGCTGTGACATTCAGGCAGAGGGCGCGATGACGTAATTACTGCACGCCATGCCCTCTGCCTGAACAGTCACTGACAGATGGACCTGGAAGACAGGGCGACGCACAGCGGTGGAACGGGGACAGGTGAATATCACAGGTGGCAGGGGCCTGAGCCAGCAGAGACACCAGCACCTGTCCCCCATAGCGTGCCGGTGTCCCCGTCTGCTCGTGACACCAGCACCTGGCCCCCAGCTACGAAAGGTGAGTATGTCATTTTGTTTTAATTCGCAGCAGCAGCATATGGGGCATAATCTATGGAGCATCTTATGGGGCATAATCTATGGAGCACTGTCACGGCACCGGCTCCTGCCTATCTCCCTTCGCGCTCTGTCTGGCACGCTCCTGTCTTCCGGCGCGTCCCCGCGCCCGGCCTCCGGCTCCCTCGGCGTCGGGCACCAGCACACAGTGCGCGGCCTCCTGGGTAAGGTGATGCGCTAGCCCCGCCCCCAATATGGCGGCGCCCATGCTACATATGCCCGGCGCCTGCTCAGGTAAGACGCCTGATTATCTCATGCGGTGACGCTGTCTGCTGCGGTGCTCACTGTGTCCTCAGGCCCCTCTTGTTCCTCTGTCTGTTCTGTGTTAGTGCTTTCGTGCTTCCGAACCCGCTGTCTGCTTAATCTCGGTCTGCCTCTCCTGTACTCTGCCCTCCCAGTCTCCCTAGTGCTTTCCCTCCTCTGTCCTGCCTCCTGCTCTTCCCTCCACGTCTCAGGTTTTCTGCCGTCATGCACCTTATTCATTATTTTGCTTCCTTACCTCTACAGCCTCCGTTCCTGGGTTCCCCTGGCTCTCCGGTCCTGTACACCACTGGGTCTCTGCCTTGCCCGGTGCCCTGCCTATCGTCCATGTCAGTGCCTTCTTTCTATTGCCTCAGTCATCCCTTTGGTTCCGGCTGTTGCAGCCCTATCCCCTCGAGGTCTGTCCCTAACACTCCCTGTATAGGGGGTGGTCCTCACCTGGGCACTCGCCTCTGGGGGCTCTGGAGTCGTGACCCAGAGGGTCCACTTTCAGGTACATCCTTATTTTTCCTCAACACCGTAACAGCATAATCAGGCCATGGACCCCGCTGGAGCCACGGCCGCTCAGAAGGAGTTAGTCTTCCTTCGGGAGAATCAGACGCGCATGATGTCCTTCATGAAAACTATGGACTCACATCTGTCCGCCCTCCAGTCCTCTGACCCTGGTAACGCCGCCCAGTTGGCTGGCTTACAACAGGAATTGGCGCAGCAGCGAGACACGCAGTCGCATATTCTCAGCTACATGGCTTCGGTGGACGGTCGGTTGCTCGCCTTGCACTCGGCCGCATCTGTTCCTCCAGCCGCTGGTTCCCATCCTCCTCCGCAGTTGGCCAAACCACCTCGATATAACGGAGACGCCAAGCTATGCCGAGGGTTTTTAAATCAGTGCCGTCTCCATTTTGAATTGCTGCCCCAGCAGTACCCTTCTGACCGAGCCAAAGTGGCCTTCATCATTTCCCATCTTGAGGGGGACGCGTTGGCTTGGGTCAATCCGCTCTGGGAACGAGATGACCCAGTAGTTACTCAGCTTTCCGTTTTTTTGGATACGTTTCGTCGAGTTTTTGACGAACTGGGCCGTTTAGCCTCTACCACTGAGGCTTTATTTAACCTATGTCAAGGTTCTTTAACTGTGGCCCAGTATGCTATCCAGTTTAGGACTCTTTCTTCAGACTTAGGTTGGAATAATGAGGCCTTGGTGGGCGCTTTCTGGCGAGGTCTCTCAGGTCGCATAAAGGATGAGCTCACTGGCCGTGACACCCCAACAGCTCTCGAGGATTTGATCTCTTTAGCTACGCGAATTGACCTCCGCTTTCAAGAGCGTGCTAGGGAGAGAAGGGCCTCTCGTCCATTCTCTTCTGTCCGCAGGCCATCCAGTCCTCGACCTAGGAGTCTCCCATCACCTCCGACACCCGAACCTATGCAGGTGGATCGCCTGAAGCTCTCTGACCAGCATCGTAGGGAGAGGAGCCTCCACGGCTAGTGCTTCTACTGCGGTAGCGGTTCCCACCTCATCTGAACTTGTCCGGAGCGTCCGGAAAACTTCTCCGCCTAGGCCAGGTAAAAGAGGCCTCCCTAGGTGTAAATGATACCTCTCTCCCTCTCACTTTGTCTGTCCTCTTGCATGTTGGTATAAAGCGAGCTTCCCTGGTGGCCTATGTGGACTCGGGTGCCGCCGGGAATTTTAATAGGCTAGAGGAGGTTAATAAGCTGTCTGTTCCTGTGAGGGCCTTGAAAAAACCACAAGTTCTCGCCTCCGTAGATGGTCGACCCCTGCTAGAGACTGTTACTCTAGTTACTCATGAAGTGGAGTTGCAGGTAGGGGCGTTGCACAAGGAGAAGATCACGTTTTACGTCTTAGCAGGCATTTCTCACCCTATCCTGCTTGGTCTTCCTTGGCTGCGGCTCCACGAGCCCACCTTAGATTGGCATAATGGCAACGTCTTGCGCTGGGGGGAGTCTTGTCGGGCTCGGTGTCTGCTCCCGGTGCATCCCGTAGGTGACCCTCGTCCTTTCCTTGTTCCCCTCGGTTTGCCATCGGTGTACCATGAATTTTTGGATGTTTTTAACAAGAAAGAGGCTGAGACTCTTCCTCCGCATCGTCCCTACGACTGCCCCATCAAGCTCGTTCCTGGTACCATTCCGCCTCGTGGGAGAATTTATCCCCTCTCTCCGGCAGAGACCCAAGCCATGTCTGAATACATCCAGGACAACTTGGCCAGGGGCTTCATTCGGAAGTCTTCGTCCCCTGCTGGAGCAGGCTTCTTTTTCGAAAAGAAGAAAGATGGGTCCCTGCGCCCGTGCATCGATTATCGTGGCTTGAATCGCATTACAGTGAAGAATAAATATCCACTACCATTCATCTCTGAACTTTTTGATCGGTTGAAGGGGGCGCGTGTATTCACCAAGCTTGATCTTCGAGGGGCCTATAACCTGGTTCGTATACGCTCCGGGGACGAATGGAAGACGGCGCTTAACACGCGTGACGGACCCTACGAGTATTTGGTTATGCCCTTCGGACTTTGCAACGCACCTGCAGTATTCCAAGAACTCGTAAATGATGTCTTTCGAGATCTCCTCTATTCTTGTGTCGTAGTCTACCTAGACAACATCTTGGTCTTCTCTCCTGATCTGGCCACACATCGCCGAGACGTCCACCGAGTCCTTCTACGTCTCCGAGAGAACCATCTCTTTGCCAAGTTGGAGAAATGTCTCTTTGAGCAAAAGTCTTTGCCTTTTCTTGGTTTCATCGTTTCGAACTCGGGACTTGAGATGGATCCTGAGAAAGTCTCGGCAGTTCTCAATTGGGCACATCCGTCCGGAGTCCGGAATCAAGGCAATTCAGCGGTTTTTGGGTTTTGCCAATTATTATAGGCAATTTATCCCTCATTTTTCTTCTTTGGCTAAGCCCATCTCGGCTCTTTTCCGCAAAGGGGCCAATCCCAATCATTGGCCCTCTGAAGCAGAGGCGGCCTTCGCGGCCCTGAAGCTAGAATTCGCTAAGTCTCCGGTACTTCATCGCCCGGATGCCAGCAGGCCATTCATCCTCGAGGTGGACGCATCCTCGGTGGGAGCTGGAGCAGTTCTCCTGCAGAAGTCTTCCTCAGGCCGCACTCTTACCTGCGGATTCTTTTCTAAGGCTTTCTCCGCTCCCGAACGTAACTATGCCGTTGGAGATAGAGAACTCTTGGCCATAAAGATGGCTCTTGAGGAATGGTGCCATCTTCTCGAGGGTGCTCTCCATCCGTTCATCATTTTTACGGATCACAAGAATTTGGCCTATCTTCAGTCCGCCCAGAGGCTCAACCCTCGACAGGCCAGATGGTCACTATTTTTCGAGAGATTTGACTTTGAACTCCACTTCCGACCCGGGTAGAAGAACGTCAAGGCGGATGCTCTTTCACGGTCCTTCCAGTCTGTGGACAAGGAGGAGGGTCCAAACCATCTCATTGACCCTGCCAAGATCCTTACCGTGGCTCCACTAAGACTGGTCTCCCCACCATCTGGTAAAACCTTTGTTCGGAATGGAGATAGATTAAAAGTTCTACGCTAGGGTCACTCTTCAAGATTCTCTGGACATGCCGGAATTTACAAGACTCTCTCGCTGGTCTCCCGCCATTACTGGTGGCCTTCGCTTCGCAAGGATGTTCAAGACTTCATTGCCTCCTGTCCTTCTTGCGCCCGGACCAAGGTTCCCCGGCATGCTCCTGCGGGACTACTGCATCTGTTACCAGTACCCGCAAACCCATGGACTCATATTGCCATGGATTTCGTCACTGACCTGCCTCCTTCGTCTAGATGTACTGTGATATTGGTGGTCGTGGATCGATTCTCCAAGATGGCCCACTTCATCGCTCTGCCTGGTCTACCTACCGCTCCCGAATTGGCAAAGATCTTTGTGCTTCACATTTTTCGCCTTCATGGTTTTCCTCAACATATCTCGGATCGAGGAGTCCAGTTTACTTCCTGTTTTTGGCGAGCTCTCTGCGGATTACTGAAGATAACATTGGATTTCTCCTCAGCCTATCACCCCCAGTCGAATGGTCAAGTCAAGCGAGTCAACCAAGTCTTAACATCTTACCTTCGGCATTTCTCCAATGCTCATCAAGACGACTGGGCCTCTCTCCTTCCTTGGGTGGAATTCGCCTACAACAACCATTCTAGTGAAGCTACCTCTAAATCTCCCTTTTTTGTGGTTTTTGGTCAACACCCCGGCATTCCCCTTCCCGTGTCCCCCACCTCGGGTATGCCAGCAGCGGATTCCTTGTCCGTAGACTTCTCTCAGATCTGGAGGGAGACCAAAGTGGCTCTTGAGAGTTCCAACCTCAGAATGAAACGGTATGCCGACAGGAGACGGCTAGACGTTTCCCAGTATTGCCCTAGGGATAAGGTTTGGTTAGCTTCCAGATATATCAGGTTGAAAATCCCCTCATACAAGTTAGGTCCACGTTACATTGGTCCCTTTGAGGTCTTAAGTCGGATCAACAACGTGGCCTACAAGTTGAGATTACCCGCCTCACTTAAGATTCCCAACACCTTCCATGTGTCTCTCCTTAAACCAGCCGTGTTTAACCACTTTCATCCTGCACCCTCTCAAACCTCCCAACCATGTAGCTCGGATAACACCTTTGAGGTGTGGGATATTTTGGATAGGAAGACTGTTAAAGGAAAAACTCTGTTTTTAGTTGATTGGAAGGGCTTTGGACCCGAGGAGAGATCATGGGAACCTCAGGAAAATATTGATGCTCCCCGCATCATGAGACGGTTCCTCTCCAACATTAGGAGGAGGGGGCGTAAAGAGGGGGTACTGTCACGGCACCAGCTCCTGCCTACCTCCCTGAGTGCTCTGTCCGGCGCGTTCCTGTCTTCCGGCGTGTCCCCGCGCCCGGCCTCTGGCTCCCTCGGCGTCAGGTACCAGCACACAGCGCGCGGCCTCCTGGGTAAGGTGACGCGCTAGCCCTGCCCCCAATATGGTGGCGCCCACCGCTACATATGCCCGGCATCTGCTCAGGTAAGACGCCTGATTATCTCATGCGGTGACGCTGTCTGCTGCGGTGCTCACTGTGTCCTCAGGCCCCTCTTGTTCCTCTGTCTGTTCTGTGTTAGTGCTTTCGTGCTTCCGAACCCGCTGTCTGCTTAATCTCGGTCTGCCTCTCCTGTACTCTGCCCTCCCAGTCTCCCTAGTGCTTTCCCTCCTCTGTCCTGCCTCCTGCTCTCCCCTCCACGTCTCAGGTTTTCTGCCGTCCTGCACCTTATTCATTATTTTGCTTCCTTACCTCTACAGCCTCAGTTCCTGGGTTCCCCTGGCTCTCTGGTCCTGTACACCACTGGGTCTCTGCCTTGCCCGGTGCCCTGCCTATCGTCCACGTCAGTGCCTTCTTTCTATTGCCTCAGTCGTCCCTTTGGTTCCGGCTGTTGCGGCCCTATCCCCTGGAGGTCTGTCCCTAACACTCCCTGTATAGAGGGTGGTCCTCACCTGGGCACTCGCCTCTGGGGGCTCTGGAGTCGTGACCCAGAGGGTCCACTTTCAGGTACATCCTTATTTTTCCTCAACGCCGTAACAAGCACCTTATAGAGAAGCATATGGGGCATAATCTATGGAGCATCTTATGGGGCATAATCTATGGAGCACCTTATGGGGCAACATATGGGGGCATAATCTATGGAGCATCTTATGGGTCATAATCTATGGAGCACCTTATGGAGAAGCATATGGGGCATAATCTATGGAGCATCTTATGGGGCATAATCTATGGATCACTTTATGGGGCAGCATATGGGGCATATTCTATGGAGCATTTTATGGGGCAGCATATGGGCATAATCTATGGATCATTTTATGGGGCATAATCTATGGAGCATCTTATGGGGCAGCATATGGGGCATAATCTATGGAACAGCATATGGGGCATAATCTATGGAGCAGGCTATGGGGCAGCATATGGAGCATAATCTATGGGGCAGCATATAGGGCATAAACTATGGAACATCTTATGGGGCAGCATATGGGGCATAATCTATGGAGCATCTTATGGGGCAGCATATGGTGCATAATCTATGGAGAATCTTATGGGGCCATAACCTTTATGGAGCAGCATATGGGGCATAATCTATAGAGCATCTTATGGGGTCATAGCCTTTATGGAACAGCATATGGGGCATAATTTATGGAGCATTTTATGGGGCAGCATATGGGGAATAATCTATGGAGCATCTTATGGGGCAGCATATGGGGAATAATCTATGGAGCATCTTATGGGGCAGCATATGGTGCATAATCTATGGAGAATCTTATGGGGCCATAACCTTTATGGAGCAGCATATGGGGCATAATATATGGAGCATCTTATTGGGCAGCATATGGGGGATAATCTATAGAGCATCTTATGGGGCCATAACCTTTATGGAGCAGCATATGGGGCATATTTTTATATGTAGCATCTTATGGAGCCATTATTAACCTTTGTGCAGCATTATATGGGGTGTATTTTGTATGGAGCATCTTATGGGTCCCATCATGAACTGTATGGAGCATTATATGGGGCTCCTGATTTGATATGCATATTCAAAAACATTTAACCTACTGATGTCTCAATTAATTTTACTTTTATTGGTATCTATTTTTATTTTTCAAATTTACCAGTAGCTGCTGCATTTTCCACCCTAGGCTTATACTCGAGTCAATAAGTTTTCCCAGTTTTTTGTGGCAAAATTAGGGGGGTCGGCTTATACTCAGGTCGGCTTATACTCAAGTATATACGGTATGTAGATTGGTAATACAATAAATTGTTTTGATAAGTAGAGGCCAAAAAATGTTTTCCGGTTGAGGAGCCACCTGCAGGTCATTGTGTCTTTCTGCAGGTTTATGAAAATGAATGTTTAAACTGTATTTAGTGATAAAATCGTGAATGTGCGGTTTGTTTGGTTGTTTTCTTGCTGAAGGGAGCAAATTTACCTTTCAAATGGTTTATCATATGTGTATGTGTGGGGCGAAGTAATCCCTGAAAAAGCAGTGCATATGGGGCATAATCTATGGAGCATCTTATGGGGCAGCATATGGTGCATAATCTATGGAGAATCTTATGGGGTCATAACCTTTATGGAGCAGCATATGGGGCATAATCTATAGAGCATCTTATGGGGTCATAGCCTTTATGGAACAGCATATGGGGCATAATTTATGGAGAATTTTATGGGGCAGCATATGGGGCATAATCTATGGAGCATCTTATGGGGCAGCATATGGGGAATAATCTATGGAGCATCTTATGGGGCAGCATATGGTGCATAATCTATGGAGAATCTTATGGGGCCATAACCTTTATGGAGCAGCATATGGGGCATAATCTATGGAGCATCTTATGGGGCAGCATATGGGGGATAATCTATAGAGAATCTTATGGGGCCATAACCTTTATGGAGCAGCATATGGGGCATATTATTATATGTAGCATCTTATGGAGCCATTATTAACCTTTGTGCAGCATTATATGGGGTGTATTTTGTATGGAGCATCTTATGGGTCCCATCATGAACTGTATGGAGCATTATATGGGGCTCCTGATTTGATATGCATATTCAAAAACATTTAACCTACTGATGTCTCAATTAATTTTACTTTTATTGGTATCTATTTTTATTTTTCAAATTTACCAGTAGCTGCTGCATTTTCCACCCTAGGCTTATACTCGAGTCAATAAGTTTTCCCAGTTTTTTGTGGCAAAATTAGGGGGGTCGGCTTATACTCAGGTCGGCTTATACTCGAGTATATACGGTATGTAGATTGGTAATACAATAAATTGTTTTGATAAGTAGAGGCCAAAAAATGTTTTCCGGTTGAGGTGCCACCTGCAGGTCATTGTGTCTTTCTGCAGGTTTATGAAAATGAATGTTTAAACTGTATTTAGTGATAAAATCGTGAATGTGTGGTTTGTTTGGCTGTTTTCTTGCTGAAGGGAGCAAGTTTACCTTTCAAATGGTTTATCATATGTGTATGTGTGGGGCGAAGTAATCCCTGAAAAAGCAGTGCATGTATACAAATGTGTTGGTAGTGTGCTTTGGGGTACTGTGGTGCCACCTGCAGGTCATTTTTCCTTACTACAGGTTAATGAAAATTAATGTTTGAACTGTATTTTGTGATCAAATCGTGGATGTGTGGTTTGTTTGGCTATTTTCTTGCTGAAGAGGGCAAGTTTACCTTTCAAATGGTGTATCATTTGTGTGTGTGGGTGCAGTATGAACGGGGATACAAAGGAATCACTGAAAAGCAGTGTTTAGAAGTAATTGAAAAGCTATATACAGTGGGGAAAAAAAGTATTTAGTCAGTCAGCAATAGTGCAAGTTCCACCACTTAAAAAGATGAGAGGCGTCTGTAATTTACATCATAGGTAGACCTCAACTATGGGAGACAAACTGAGAAAAAAAAATCCAGAAAATCACATTGTCTGGTTTTTTTTTCATTTTATTTGCATATTATGGTGGAAAATAAGTATTTGGTCAGAAACAAAATTTCATCTCAATACTTTGTGATATATCCTTTGTTGGCAATGACAGAGGTCAAACGTTTTCTGTAAGTCTTCACAAGGTTGCCACACACTGTTGTTGGTATGTTGGCCCATTCCTCCATGCAGATCTCCTCTAGAGCAGTGATGTTTTTGGCTTTTCGCTTGGCAACACGGACTTTCAACTCCCTCCAAAGGTTTTCTATAGGGTTGAGATCTGGAGACTGGCTAGGCCACTCCAGGACCTTGAAATGCTTCTTACGAAGCCACTCCTTCGTTGCCCTGGCGGTGTGCTTTGGATCATTGTCATGTTGAAAGACCCAGCCACGTTTCATCTTCAATGCCCTTGCTGATGGAAGGAGGTTTGCACTCAAAATCTCACGATACATGGCCCCATTCATTCTTTCATGTACCCGGATCAGTCGTCCTGGCCCATTTGCAGAGAAACAGCCCCAAAGCATGATGTTTCCACCACCATGCTTTACAGTAGGTATGGTGTTTGATGGATGCAACTCAGTATTCTTTTTCCTCCAAACACGACAAGTTGTGTTTCTACCAAACAGTTCCAGTTTGGTTTCATCAGACCATAGGACATTCTCCCAAAACTCCTCTGGATCATCCAAATGCTCTCTAGCAAACTTCAGACGGGCCCGGACATGTACAGGCTTAAGCAGTGGGACACGTCTGGCACTGCAGGATCTGAGTCCATGGTGGCGTAGTGTGTTACTTATGGTAGGCCTTGTTACATTGGTCCCAGCTCTCTGCAGTTCATTCACTAGGTCCCCCCGCGTGGTTCTGGGATTTTTGCTCACCGTTCTTGTGATCATTCTGACCCCACGGGGTGAGATTTTGCGTGGAGCACCAGATCGAGGGAGATTATCAGTGGTCTTGTATGTCTTCCATTTTCTAATTATTGCTCCCACAGTTGATTTCTTCACTCCAAGCTGGTTGGCTATTGCAGATTCAGTCTTCCCAGCCTGGTGCAGGGCTACAATTTTGTTTCTGGTGTCCTTTGACAGCTCTTTGGTCTTCACCATAGTGGAGTTTGGAGTCAGACTGTTTGAGGGTGTGCACAGGTGTCTTTTTATACTGATAACAAGTTTAAACAGGTGCCATTACTACAGGTAATGAGTGGAGGAAAGAGGAGACTCTTAAAGAAGAAGTTACAGGTCTGTGAGAGCCAGAAATCTTGATTGCTTGTTTCTGACCAAATACTTATTTTCCACCATAATATGCAAATAAAATGAAAAAAAAACAGACAATGTGATTTTCTGGATTTTTTTTTCTCAGTTTGTCTCCCATAGTTGAGGTCTACCTATGATGTAAATTACAGATGCCTCTCATCTTTTTAAGTGGTGGAACTTGCACTATTGCTGACTGACTAAATACTTTTTTTCCCCACTGTATGTGTCAGCCAGATACCCTCATTAATAAAATGGTACATAAAGAGTTAAATAAAAGACACACACACACACAAAGTTGTTTGAAACGCAATATCTGTTTATCTTTCAGAATTTTTTTTTTTTTAAAATTGCATGGGCTCCGCGTAATTTTCATAACCAGCAGAGGGAAAGCCGACGGCTGAGAGCTGATGTTAATATTCTGGGAAAGAGCCAATAGCCATAAAGGTTCCTAGTCTATTAATATCAACTCACAGACACCTGCAGACAGACACAGACACCTGCAGACAGACACACACAGACACCCGCAGATAGACACAGACACCTGCAGCAGACAGACACAAACACCCGCAGACAGACACACACAGGCACCAGCAGACACACACAGACACCCGCAGACAGACACAGACACTGGCAGACAGACACAGACATCCACAGACAGACACACACAGACACCCGCAGATAGACACAGACACCTGCAGCAGACAGACACAAACACCTGCAGACAGACACACACAGGCACCAGCAGACACACACAGACACCCGCAGACACACACAGACACTGGCAGACAGACACAGACATCCACAGACAGACACACACAGACACCCGCAGATAGACACAGACACCTGCAGCAGACAGACACAAACACCCGCAGACAGACACACACAGGCACCAGCAGACACACACAGACACCCGCAGACACACACAGACACTGGCAGACAGACACAGACATCCACAGACAGACACACACAGACACCCGCAGATAGACACAGACACCTGCAGCAGACAGACACAAACACCCGCAGACAGACACACACAGGCACCAGCAGACACACACAGACACCCGCAGACACACACAGACACTGGCAGACAGACACAGACATCCACAGACAGACACACACAGACACCCGCAGATAGACACAGACACCTGCAGCAGACAGACACAAACACCCGCAGACAGACACACACAGGAACCAGCAGACACACACAGACACCCGCAGACACACACAGACACTGGCAGACAGACACAGACATCCACAGACAGACACACACAGACACCCGCAGACAGACACAAACACCCGCAGACAGACACACACAGGCACCAGCAGACACACACAGACACCCGCAGACAGACACACACAGACACTGGCAGACAGACACAGACAGACACACAAAGACACACACAGACACCCGCAGACAGACACAGACAGACACACACAGACACCCGCAGATAGACACAGACACCTGCAGCAGACAGACACAAACACCCGCAGACAGACACACACAGGCAGCAGTAGACACACACAGACACCCGCAGACAGACACAGACACTGGCAGACAGACACAGACATCCACAGACAGACACACACAGACACCCGCAGATAGACACACACACCTGCAGCAGACAGACACAAACACCCGCAGACACACACAGGCACCAGCAGACACACACAGACACCTGCAGACAGACACACACAGACACTGGCAGACAGACACAGACATCCACAGACAGACACACACAGACACTGGCAGACAGACACAGACATCCACAGACAGACACGCACATATTCTCCGCTCACACATAGTATCCGCCCACACACTCTTCCTCCTTCCTTTCCACAGCGTTTTTGGCACGCAAATCCGCAGCTAATCCGCAGACCTTTTTACACCTGCGGTTTAGTTGCAAATTAGCATTGCTTGAGCTACCCTTTGCGGATTTGGTACAAATCCAAGCGGAAAAAATGCTGCGGATCCGCAACAAATTCCGCAACGTGTGCACATAGCCTTAGGGTATGTTCCACTGTGGTATTTCCACTGTAGACTTCCCACACGCATTTTCTGCCAAAGAGACATCCATGGTGATGTATATTGCCTTTCAAAAATGGGGCAGAGATGCTACACATTGTATCCATTGCTTTAAAAATGAGGACTATGTACAGAGATCTGGAACATAAATCGAGATGCTTTGGATTTCGAATTCACAGCGCTGGTAAATTTCCGATATTTTGCTTCTGATTTCCTGAATTCTCAGATACAGTGCTGCGACTGTAACAGCATGTTTTTTATGGAGAAAATCCACTGTGCATTCATGGGAACATGTCTTTATATTTTTCCGGTTTCTTGAATCCATTTTTGAATGTGGATTAGAATAAAAAAGGATGAAAAATATTTTAAAAAATAAAAAGGCCGCCAAAAAGCAAAGCTTTGCAATATACCGGTAAATGGCTCATGCAGTTACTAAAATATATGCCACATGGTTTGTTCAAAGAGCTCCTGGCTACACGACAGGTGAAGTCTATGGAAAATGAGTCACGTGTGATTTGTGATCTGCAACAGAAAATCCAACACATTTGGAAACAGTTGTGACTTTTTGTGGTGGCAGGTTACAGGTCGCAATGCAACATACACTATAGGAAACCATTAGATGCAATAGCGCATTGTCACTGTGCTGTCCTAGCATAACCCTAGGGCATTCAACTTATATAGGGTTTCCACTGCAGATCTTGTCATCGATCTATGGAAAAAAAAAATCACAGCTCCAAAATCTTCTTGTTACATACATTTGGATGTGTTGCCGATTTTGGTGTTTCTTTTCCACAGTCTCCCCTTTGTATTACATAGTGAAACACTCGTACGGTAGATTTGTAGCTGTACATTTTTTGAAAAGCGGGCCTGAAATAGGCGGGAGTCTACCACTGTTTGACTTAAAGGTCTGTGACGATCCAGAAATTTTGGCCAAACCCGACTTGGTGGGAGCCCCAGTGAAGATCGAACTTCCCATCCCCAATTTAAGGACCAGTCTGAAAAGTTGATGCAATGTATAAAAAAAAATTACTGAGACTTTATGGTCTATGTTTTTGCAATGGAACCCCTCTTATGTTATTTTCAAAATGCCCCCTAGAGAAGATATTAGAGCAGCTACATATCTGCTTTCACATGCTACAAGGTTATTTCTTGAGGCAGAGACATAGATGGACAAGATGCTTACGTTGACAGTCTATGCACTTATTTTTCAGATGCTTACGTTGAAAGTCTATGCACATATTTTTCAGATGCTTACATTGAAAGTCTATGAACATACAGAATTTTTACAGGCAGTTTCACTGAGAATCCCAACAAATTATGCAGCAAATTTCATGGTCTCTAAGATCTTCTGTTGGAGACCACTTTCAAACACAAATGAAGCACGCTAAGACTCGGTTAGTAAGTGGCACTTTGAGAGGAGGGAGCAAACGCAATGTATAGTTCTGAATATATTTAGGAACTTTACACTTTTATGGGCATAATTGAAATGTTTCAGAGCAAACTAAATGATGCTAAGAGCTCACCAGTATATATAGCTCAGCCCCCAAAAACTTTTTGGGGTTGTACACTGTGCCTGGCATGCAGTAATCTGGGGGGTGGTTGCTTTTTCAGAAACTTTGCATCCAGTCAGCATCACTGGGAGTTTTTCCTGCATTATTGATCACAGTTAAAGGGTTATATTCATTATATTCATTGGGTAAAATTGCAAAGTTCTTATAAAAATTAGCAACTTTGCAATTTGCTTTATAGAAATGTTTTCAGTTGTAAAGAACAGAGGCATTTTTAATTTATTGGTTCTGCCGACATAACTGGTCACCTCTGCAGTTTATCAATGGTAGTGGGCCTTTTAGGCAAAGACGGGACACAGCGCCTTCAAGCACTTTTCAATAGAGCTTGGTAGCGCTGCTCTTGTGTTGGTTGGATCACTGTAGCATGCAAATAGCTCCCCATCCCGCATGCTACAATGCCTCTGAGCACCTTAAAAGCTTTATAGACAACGCTGCCTCGACTTGCAGATTCAGAGAGTGCACAGCGGCGGGTCAGCAAAGCAATCATGCTAATGGTCCAAAGTGTCAATCAGGAGCAAATGATGAGCTCACCCCTTTCACAGACATGACTCTTCTCACAATGCTCCTCCCACTTGTCATTTTCAGATAGAAGCCAAGCCTAATATACATGGTGCACAGTCTTGTGGGTAGATTTTTGGGTGTCCCTATTTAGGACACCTCTGTCTCAGGACATGTTTTAATAAGCTGCTAAATAAACTGTAGATTTTTAACAATGAAGAACTGCAGAACCTGTACAGAAAATAAGGATACAGTGCTAAATCTAAGAAGTATCTCCATGATATACATAAAACAATAATAAATACTACTATGGGTGGGTCACCGGCCCCTGGGTCCCACTTTCGGTAATAGTATTAAGGCGGAAGCCTTAAGTTATTGCCATAAATTACACAATATATACTATATACAATATACAGAGTAGATTAAAGCATTACAGATGACTCAGTAGTCAAGTCACTACTTGTACTTCATTTATGTGTTATATAATAACCAGCCTCAGTTATTGTGACAGGTGTATGGGGTGGGAAACATAAATCTTCTTCATCTCACTTACAGCAAGGTTGTAAAATCGTGCAGCAGAATGAAATGTTCATTGCATCCAGTGTTTATGGCAGTCACTGTCTACAATATATTCCACAATATATTGTAACATAGTTTGTGCTGTGCAATATATTAGATTATACAGTATAATAAACTATAGCAATATTTATGCATACATTGATGACAGTGAGGAACATGGTTCTAGAAATGCTTGGTGGTCTACTGAAATTACGCAAGGGAGCTGCGGACATCCACAAATTCCCCCTGCAGGGGCTTATGGATCGCAAATGTTATATTATATGCTGCCTATAAAACCCAAAGAATGGCCATGTAATCCAAGGCCACAGTGATTGGAAGTAGCTCTCCATTCTGGCTAATGGTTGACTGGTCCTGCTGGAATTGGTGGGATTGGCCAATTTACGGCTAATGTCTTTGGCAACCATTAGGGAACAGGACATTAATGTATCTTAAATTTAATAATTAGTATCACACAAGGGGTCATCAATGGGATGTTTTCAGTTTATCCCTCTATGGAATTTAGGAGGGGAGACTAAGTATGTGTATCCAACAGCACTGAGCAGGAGGACTGGGATCTTAAGAACCCTGCAATAGGTTGATGCGAGAGCTCTATTTTATTTATTCTTTTTATATATTTTTGGTTTTCTTTGAGCAACATGTTTTACCAGTCGCTGGGAGGAATAACACAGTTTTAAATAATTTCACATATATATATATATATATATATATATATATATATATATATATATATATATATATATATATAGCATAAAAAGACTGGCATGCATTGGTAGTTTGCACTAGTTTGTGCTAATAGGGTTGTGCAGGCAGGAGTCCATATTTCCTACTCAAAAATGTTTGTGCTAATTCTGGGTTGTAGTCAGGACTCATGAGGTCACATTTACTAATCAAAATTGTTTTGGCTAATATTAGGGTGCAGGCATCAGGCCCAATTTCCAATCCAAGTCGTTTGGGATAATACTGTGTTGCAGTCAGGACTCAGGAGGTCACATTTACTAATCAAAATTGTTTTGGATAATATTGGGGTGCAGGTACCAGGCCCCATTTCCTAATCCAAATTGTTTGGGATAATAGTCTGGTGCAGGCCCCAACACCTCATTTCATAATCCAAATTGTTTGTGATAATAATTTGGTACAGGCACCAGACCTCTTTTCATAATCCAAATCGTTTGGGATAATACTTTGGTGAAGACACCAGCCCACATTTCATAATATAAATCCTTTGTGCTAATAATGTGTCGCAGGCACTAGGCCTCATTTCATAATCCAAATATATTGGGATAATAGTCTGGTTCAGGCACCGGACCTCATTTCATAATCCAAATGGCACCCACTTGTGCGATTACAGTCTGATACTTTGTGATATTGTTATCTCTTCTGCCTCCTTCTCTGCTTCCTCCTCTTCCTCTGGGACCACCACCTTCTCAGACTATTGCATGTAGATAACTAGAATAGTGATGCTGATGATGGCATCGTCAGCGCTAACCATCTTAGTCGCCATTTCAAAACTGTGCAGAAGGGTGCAGAGGTCCTTCATCTGTGCCCACTCCATACAGTGGGGCAAAAAAGTATTTAGTCAGTCAGCAATAGTGCAAGTTCCACCACTTAAAAAGATGAGAGGCGTCTGTAATTTACATCATAGGTAGACCTCAACTATGGGAGACAAACTGAGAAAAAAAAATCCAGAAAATCACATTGTCTGTTTTTTTTCATTTTATTTGCATATTATGGTGGAAAATAAGTATTTGGTCAGAAACAAGCAATCAAGATTTCTGGCTCTCACAGACCTGTAACTTCTTCTTTAAGAGTCTCCTCTTTCCTCCACTCATTACCTGTAGTAATGGCACCTGTTTAAACTTGTTATCAGTATAAAAAGACACCTGTGCACACCCTCAAACAGTCTGACTCCAAACTCCACTATGGTGAAGACCAAAGAGCTGTCAAAGGACACCAGAAACAAAATTGTAGCCCTGCACCAGGCTGGGAAGACTGAATCTGCAATAGCCAACCAGCTTGGAGTGAAGAAATCAACTGTGGGAGCAATAATTAGAAAATGGAAGACATACAAGACCACTGATAATCTCCCTCGATCTGGTGCTCCACGCAAAATACCACCCCGTGGGGTCAGAATGATCACAAGAACGGTGAGCAAAAATCCCAGAACCACGCGGGGGGACCTAGTGAATGAACTGCAGAGAGCTGGGACCAATGTAACAAGGCCTACCATAAGTAACACACTACGCCACCATGGACTCAGATCCTGCAGTGCCAGACGTGTCCCACTGCTTAAGCCTGTACATGTCCGGGCCCGTCTGAAGTTTGCTAGAGAGCATTTGGATGATCCAGAGGAGTTTTGGGAGAATGTCCTATGGTCTGATGAAACCAAACTGGAACTGTTTGGTAGAAACACAACTTGTCGTGTTTGGAGGAAAAAGAATACTGAGTTGCATCCATCAAACACCATACCTACTGTAAAGCATGGTGGTGGAAACATCATGCTTTGGGGCTGTTTCTCTGCAAAGGGGCCAGGACGACTGATCCGGGTACATGAAAGAATGAATGGGGCCATGTATCGTGAGATATTGAGTGCAAACCTCCTTCCATCAGCAAGGGCATTGAAGATGAAACGTGGCTCGGTCTTTCAACATGACAATGATCCAAAGCACACCGCCAGGGCAACGAAGGAGTGGCTTCGTAAGAAGCATTTCAAGGTCCTGGAGTGGCCTAGCCAGTCTCCAGATCTCAACCCTATAGAAAACCTTTGGAGGGAGTTGAAAGTCCGTGTTGCCAAGCGAAAAGCCAAAAACATCACTGCTCTAGAGGAGATCTGCATGGAGGAATGGGCCAACATACCAACAACAGTGTGTGGCAACCTTGTGAAGACTTACAGAAAACGTTTGACCTCTGTCATTGCCAACAAAGGATATATCACAAAGTATTGAGATGAAATTTTGTTTCTGACCAAATACTTATTTTCCACCATAATATGCAAATAAAATTAAAAAAAAACAGACAATGTGATTTTCTGGGGGTTTTTTTCTCAGTTTGTCTCCCATAGTTGAGGTCTACCTATGATGTAAATTACAGACGCCTCTCATCTTTTTAAGTGGTGGAACTTGCACTATTGCTGACTGACTAAATACTTTTTTGCCCCACTGTATATACAAAAGGACATATTGCACCATGGATCGTCGCTGCTGCCACAGTCACTGCAAAGTGCAGAGTGAATTTCCTATGTGTTAGCACATTGCATATTAATGTGTTAACCGGAAGACCCAAAGACCTCTGTCATGATGCAAGTCAAAGTTCGAATGGTGGAAGTGAGCACACAGTGACCATGCTTTCTGCAGCAGCGCATCCAGGCCAGGATAACGTTGGAGAAATTGCTTTACCACCAGGTTGCGGATGTGAGCCAAGCAAGGCACATGTGTGAGGTTGCCCCAGCTTAGGGCCGCCAACAGGTTCGCATTGTTATTGCACGCACCCTTCCCTGCATCCAGTATCTGTGAAGACAGCCATTGCTCAAACTCAGCCTGAATAGCTGTCCACAACTCCTGAGCTGTGTGACTGCGATCTCCAAGGCATATTAATTTAAACATTGCTTGATTGCAGTGAGCCCTGGCTGTGCAGTACGGAGGTGGGGGGATTCTCTCTGCACTGTTGGAACACGAGTTTCATTAAGGGAGAAGTTGAGGGTGCAGGTGGAGGCCGTAGAGGAGGTGGAGGAGGCAGAAGCAGTGGAAGAAGTGTTAGATCCAGAGGTTTAATCCGCAAGCCTTGAGGATTCCAAGACTTGGTGTCTATTAACACCTTGGTGTCTAGTGATTTAGTTCACCATCCCTTGTTGTGTAGTGGTTTAGTTCACCATCCCCTGGTGTGTAGTGGATTAGTTATCCAACCCTCGGTGTTTAGTAGTTTACTCCTCAAACTCCACCCCTGTTGTCTAGTAGTTTAGTTCTCCATCCTCTACTGTATAGTGGTTTAGTTCTCGATCCCCAAGGACCCTGCAAGCCTTTGGAATTCCAAGAATTGTGGAGCAGACCCTTCCCTTTCTGACCCCACAGCCACCAGAGTCACCAAGTGCCCAGTCAGTGAGATGTAATGCCCCTGGCCATGCTTGAGGTTCCAGGTGTCACTGGTGCAATGCACCCTGCAGACATAGATTTTTTTCAAGGGACGGGTGATGTCTGCGACTGCTGGTGTAGCTCAGTCAGCTTTCTTAGATAAGTAATGGCAACTGGGCAACTGGCACTTGGGCACTGCAACAGGCACCAGCTTTCAGAAAGCATCTGTATACACCAGGCGGAAAGGCAGCATTTTCGTGGTCAACAGATTGGAGATGGTGAAGTTCAAGCTCTTAGCTTTGCTATGTATAGGAGGAAACAATCTTTTACGTGACTATAACTGTGGGACTGAGGGCTTGCTGCTGTGCTGAGAGATGGTGAAGTAGGGTGAACATGACAATGTGCTGGACTGTGAATGAGGTGCAGGTGGAGATATTAAGATGAATTGAGAAAGATGTGATGTGCTCGGTGTCTGAGATCTGTCAAAAACAGCAGGCATGTCTACTTCCATAACAGCTGACAGGCTCTCACTCACGCCAAATGTAGCAGCTAAACAAGTGGAGGTTTTGCAGCCGGAGACCTGTGTGAGAACTTTTGCCATGGTGATGAAGGAGGAAGAAGCAGCAGATGTGGTTGATGGGGTGGCCGGTGGTTGTCTCAGCCCACTAGGCTGCATTTTAACACAGAGAGATTTCCAGACTAACGCATGTTGATTGTGCATGTGCCAGTTCATGCATGTAGTAGTCAAATTATTGCAATTTTTTGCATCTACACATGCGAACTGCAGAACCATGAGAACCACAGCCAGAGTTGTTACTAAGGATGCAGTGCTTGCCATGGTTGCATCACTCCGTGTCTGTGTGGCAATCTGCAAAATAACCTCTCATCTTCCTCCTCCTCTACCTCCTCTGCTGAGCTACTCAACTGCATGCCTCTGGGTTCACAAGTGGGATCTACAAGCTCATTGTCATCCTCTCTGTTCTCCCATTCCTCACCCTGAGAGTCACCATCCTCCTCTTTGTACCCTGACAGCACAGTACAGTCCATGTATGCCTTAGTTATCTGACTCTAATCAGGATCACCTCCACTCCTGGGAGTGAACGCCTGGTGATGAGGGTCTGGATTCTGGTCAGACCCGGCTTCATCTAGCCCCGGATCCAGATGAAAAAAATGTTGGGCATCGTTGCAGATGCTTTCCTCCTCTTGAGTCTGTGAATCAGTGGAGCAGACCTCTAATAGCCAAAGAATAGATTGTGTGAGCAGCTCTGCAGACTCACACATCTTATTTTCCCCACAGTCAGTTGGGCGGTTGGAGAGTTGTGATGGAGGGTAAAACAAGAGTAATTGGGGTGCCACCTCTGAGAACTGTACTGTGTGTAATTAGGTAGAGTAAGAGGAGGAGAGGCCATCCTCTTCTCCCACGCTTGCAGTGTGTCAAGGGTGGGAGAAGAGTGTTGCATTGACAATCCAACACAATGGGCAGCACTTTGAACACATTTTATAAGTGGTCATAAACTTGTAAATAACTCATGAAAGAATAAAGTTACATTAAAACCAAGCACACCATTGTTTTTCTTAAGTTTGATGTGTCACATGACCCTCTTCCCATTCAAAAAATAATGTTGGATCCAAAATGGGCGACTTCAAAATGGCCGCCATGGTCTCCACCCATCTTGAAAAGTTTCCCCCCTCCCATATACTAATGTGCCACAAACAGGAAGTTAATATCACCAACCATTCCTATTTTATTTAGGTGTATCCATAAAAATGGCCCACTCTGTACTTTCAAGTCAGTGCCGGTTATCATTATATATAAACTTCTGCTATTAGATGGGCACATGGTCGAGATTTTCATCTTCTTTGTGCCTTATTATGCCACTTAGTGGTTGACTTATGACAATCTCTGTAGGTTTATAGCCCTGCCATATCCCATATAACTGCAGATCACCATGTCTCATACATGTCACAGCGATTTGCTGATATTTTCACCTTTTAATATTTGACACAGTGGGCCATTATATATATATATACACATATATATATATATATATATGTACATATATATATATATATATATATATATATATTGTAAGGTAGCGCCTATTGTCTGTGTTGGGGGACACTCACTTGGCAGTTGATTAATAGGGTCCAGCACAGGGTTTTTCACATAAATCAGTCCATGTGGTTTATTATGCAGCATAAACCATAAACAGCATGTAGAAAAGGTAACAGTCTTACATCAGACCAAACGAATGTTCTTAATAGAGCTCTGCTCTCTTAACCCTGTGGTTACACAGGCTGTGCTTTGTCCAGCAAGCGGGCTCTATAGCCTCCCAGTTATTTCCCCCTGTCTGCGGTTACCTCTTAGTTGCTTCTCATTCAGGACGTCCATTCCCTCCTGGGGACTGTCCCACACACACAGGCCAATATACACAGGCCTCACCAGGTCCACGGCCTCAGCATGTGCTCGTCTGGGAGGCAGCACACCTTCCAGCACCTAGGCCTTCCAGGACCTTCCACATGGTCCAATCAGATCCATGCACTCTCTCATGTGACCTACCCTGGTCACCTTATATGGTCCATAACCACACCCACAAGTGAGGTATGGATCACATAGCTATGACCTCATTGCAGGTCCTTTCCAGACACCCAGCCATACACACACATATACAGGTTTTACTATGGGCGTTCAGACACACGCCCCTGGGTGGGTTTGTAGGTGACTGGTCCCACCCATCTCACCAAGCCACCTGGAAGCTTTCCCTAATACAGAGTAACAAATCCTCAGCAGAATATCTGCTGATTAATACCGGTTCCAGCTTCCATCACAAGGCCACCCACCTTGTGATACATATCGGTCATTTACCCTCCTGCCGTTCATCCTTTCTCCATTACAATAATGGACATGCCTGTATGCATGTCCTGAGATGCCCACACAGCTCCCCCTAGCTGTCACAGCAGTCACTGTACCCCATACCTCCCCCTTCTGTTCAAACTTGTGGGGTTGAACACTTGACATCACCCAGGGGTCTCGAGATCAGGTACCCACGTCACCTTGCCCTACCAGTCATCTGTGAGCATCAGCTCCCAAGACGTAGTCCCTCTTTGTGAGCAATACATTATTGGACTTGGTTCTTTCCTGTTTCAGGGTTAATCTAGTAGGCCTCCCCCACCCCCAGCGGTTCTTATATCGGCATTGAGCTTTGGGCCTTAAGTCACAATCCAACTGTATTACTAGACCCTTTTTTGTCTCCACATTTCTGCAGTGCACCCTGTCACCTGACCATTCTCTCACTGGCCAGCTCTCCCGGTGGGTACAGTCAGAAGTCCCACTTATAGTCGCGTCAACTGTCTGGCCTGAGTCTGACCCATTTAGTATGTCACAGGAGCTAAGGTCTGTCCGTTTCGTACTCCCAGTAGAACTGCCAATTGCAGATTTTTGATGTTCTTGCCTTGCTTACAGTCTTCGGCCACCTGCCATTTCACTTTTTGGAGGGTCCCTTGGGTCCTTATACCTTGGGTTGAAGGCGGCTGCCACCTGATGTTCTGCATCTCCTTATTAATCTGCAGTCGGTCCAGTCTCAACCGCTCTATCTCCTGCCGGTACGTTACTCGATATTCCAGGAGCATCCGGATGTTCCTAAAGCTTTCCATGGAGCCAACAACAATGACTGGAATCATGCCATCTTCACCAGATACCTGGACTTCACCGTCAGGAGGGATCCTCACCCTCACCACACCAGAGATATTCACCAGGTCTTGCATCACTTTTCCGAGCCTTCCTACGACTCTCCCCACCAGATATTTGGGTACCGGAGTTACGTCTTCCCCCAAGACCAGCCGATTCATAGCTTCCCTCGCAAGCTCTAGACGTCGAGCGGCTTTCACATTACTCAGCATGATCATCTGTTTAGCGTGGAGACATCGCAGATGCATATCCGCCAGGACAGCCACTGTGTCTTCCCTGGTTGACAGTACCACCAACTGCCGAGTCTCAAGTGCCCAGTGCACCCTACACGCTTTGACCGCCTTTTTAAAAGCCTCATGCACACCGGTACAGGCTTCTTGCATGTCTTTGGGTACCTCGATCACGCACTTGAAGATCTTGGGCTCGCTCGCTTCCTGGACAGATGGCTCTGGGTTTACCACGGACACTTCCCTCAAGACAGTTGTCCCGACCGGGGAACTATCTTGTTCAGCTCTTAGCTCAAAATCTTCATGATTTACCCTCTTCGAGACCCCTTGCCAAGATGGGCACTGGCAGTTCCGTCTTGTTATCTCTCGGGCACGGCCGCTGTAAGTCTTCAACCACCAACCTCTCCCGGAGAAGAACTCGTACTGCTTCTTTGAGCACTTCCCCATCTTCTCTGAGGGTCTTATTCATACTTTGCCACGTTGACAGGTGACCTCTGAGCTCAGAGACTTCCTTCTCCAGCTCATCCACTCTGTACTCCCTTTCTGTCTTAGAGCCACAGTCACCCCCGGAGTCTGAGTCACCCCCATCAGCCGAGTGAACCCTCCAGTTACCCACTATCCGTGTGTCTGCTCCAGTCATCTTATCTACCAGCTCACCATCAGTCATGTCACGAGACATCAGGTCCATAAGTAGGGCAGACGCACCCCTTTCTCCGGTCACTCCTACATCTGACCTGTCCAATTTAGGAGGCGTCACCGTCTCATTGTCTGCCAGCCCAACAGTAGAGAGGGCTCCATCCTCCTGCTGTAGTGGAACTCCCCTCTCCCACAAGCCGGAGAACAGTTTAGAGTCCCAGCCTATAACCACTTGACAGGACAAATTTGGGACTATCGCGACATCCTGCCCCGCAATGTCCCAGCCTGTCTCAAAGACTACCCTAGCCACTGGACTATCCTTAGTGCCCCCATGGTTGCAAGTGACCCCAACCTTTCTGCCGGATAACTCAGGAGCAACTCTCACTAGAGTCACTGGGCTCCCAGGGTCGACCAGACCAACCACATCTTCATTGTTTACCTGCAGGGCACACCCCCATAGCATCGTGTCGGGTGGGTAGTTCACAAGGCAGACTGGACATATAAAGTACCTTTGCCCCTGGCAACAGTTAATCTGTACCATCCCTTTTACTTTGGGATGCTCCTCCCCTTTTGGGCCACTATCCCCTTTTTGGACTCCGCCTCCCCCTGGGACTCCACCCCTTTTTGGGTTACCACCCCGGTTTGGGTCACCGCCCCCTTTCAGGATTTCCCCATGTCCCCTCTACAGGCCTTCTTAGGCCCGAGTTCACCCAATACAGTTTATGTCCTTTCGGGCGTGTACTGGCCCTTTAAGCACGACACCACACCAGCTCCTGCTGGCACTGCCACAGCTCCTGCTATCACAAATCACCGGCACCTCCGGCTGCCGCTCACAAGCAGCTGCTGGTGTCACTGCAGCTCCTGCTGCGCTGTCTTTGTGGAACCGCCGATCCACAGCAATCTTCGTAAGCCCGCCGAGTTACAGCTAGATGCTTGTCACCTTCGTGACCCCACTGAGCCACCGCAAGCTGCCTTGAGAAAAAACTTTGTGACCCCGCCGAGTCACAGCAACACCTTCAGCTTTATAGGAAAGAGAGAGAAAAAAAACACATGGGGTTTTTCACATAAATCAGTTCATGTGGTTTATTATGCAGCATAAACCATAAACAGCATGTGGAAAAGGTAACAGTCTTACATCAGACCAAACGAATGTTCATAATAGAGCTCCGCTCTCTTAGCCCTGTGGTCACACAGGCTGTGCTTTGTCCAGCAAGCGGGCTCTATAGCCTCCCAGTTATTTCCCCCTGTCTGCGGTTACCTCTTAGTTGCTTCTCATTCAGGACGTCCATTCCCTCCTGGGGACTGTCCCACACACAGGCCAATATACACAGGCCTCACCAGGTCCGCGGCCTCAACATGTGCTCGTCAGGGAGGCAGCACACCTTTCAGCACCTAGGCCTTCCAGGACCTTCCACATGGCCCAATCAGATCCATGCACTCTCTCATGTGACCTACCCTGGTCACCTTATATGGTCCGTAGCCACACCCACAGGTGAGGTATGGATCACATGGCTATGACCTCATTGCAGGTACTTTCCAGACACCCAGCCATACACACATCTATACAGGTTTTACTATGGGTGTTCAGACACACTCCCCTGGGTGGGTTTGTAGGTGACTGGTCCCACCCATCTCACCAAGCCACCTGGAAGCTTTCCCTAATACAGAGTAATAAACCCTCAGCAGAATATCTGCTGATAAATACCGGTTCCAGCTTCCATCACAAGGCCACCCACCTTGTCATACATATCGGTCATTTACTCTCCTGCCGTTCATCCTTTCTCCATTACAATAATGGACATGTGTTGTGAACTCATTTTCTGGTTTACCTCTGGCTTCTGGTGAGGGTGGTGGAGCTGGCTGTGTTGACAGAGGAGTCGTGAGTTCTTCATCCGGGCTCCCTCTAGTGGTGACAGTAGGTAATGAAGCTGATCTAAATGGCAGAGACCTACCACCTGAGGAGGAGGACTGTGAGTGGACATCCGGAGTCTCTGACTGGATTTAAGACAGCCGACTCCCTAATTTTGTGCTGGTGAATTTTCCTGCCCTGAGGTTCTGGTTTCCAGTTTTGTTTCTGCCTTCTCAAGCTAAGTGTGCTCTGTTATTTTTTCACATAAGATTTGGTCTGGTTTACTCAGTTTTTGTGGTCAGCCAGCCCCTGCTGGGGCTGTGCTGAATTTCCATTCTTATGACTCTGTTTATGCCAGTTTGCTTTTTATCCCTGATCAGATTGGTCTCTTTTTGCTCTGTCATCAGAATATACCAGAGTGCTGATATAGGGAATAGAAGTCTAGCGACTTCAGGGTTTTTGTTATCAGAAAGTGTTGGACATTTTTTGGCAGGGATTTGTGCGTGATTGCAGACAGCATCTTTCCTTTCCTGTCCTTTCTAGTTAGTGTGGGCCCCATTGTTTGCTCAGCCTATTTTTCTATCTGTGTTTGTGTTTTCATCTTGTCTCACCGACAGTACATGTTTGGGGGCTGTCTGTTGCTTTGGGGTCTGCTCTGGGGCAGTTTAGATTTCCCTTTTCTTGCTTTAGGCTTATTTAGTTCTCCGGCTGTGACGAGGCGTCCACGGCTAATGCTAGTTGTGTGGATAGGATCAGGGGTCTGCAACCCGCTTAGTTACCAACCTCTCTGGTTTTCTGTGGCTTAGCTTGTTTTTGTTTTTCCTCCTCGGTGACACAATCATAACAGAATCACCAGCCATACCGCAGATTCTAGGGTACTCAAAAGCAGGAGAAAAAATGGTGTCAGAATTTTTTTTTTTATATATATGTTTTTTTTCCTCTTTTTCTCTGGAGCCATAGGAGGATTTTTTCCTTAATGGAGATTAAGAAATTGTCTGATCTTGTGGAGCAGCTCGCTGCTGAAGTGCGGGGAATTTCCGCCTATCTCGCTCAATCACATGCTGTTGAACCAAAAATCCCTACTCCTGATGTGTTTTCTGGGGATCGGTCTAAGTTTTTGAATTTTAAGAATAATTGTAAATTATTTATTGCCTTGAAGCCTAACTCATTGGGGAGCTCTGCGCAGCAGGTTAAAATTGTCATCTCCTTGCTGCGCGGCGATCCCCAGGATTGGGCGTTTTCTTTGACACCTGAAAATCCTATTCTGACTAATGTGGATGCATTTTTTCAAGCTTTGGGGTCGTTGTATGATGAATGTAATGCTATTGATCAAGCTGAGAAAACCCTATTGGCATTGAACCAGGGTCAGGATTCTGCAGTTATACTGTCAAAATTTCCATAAGTGGGCGGTCCTTACTACATGGAATGATGGTGCCTTGGGAGCTCTCTTTCGCAAGGGTTTATCAGAAACCGTAAAAGATATTATGGTGGGATTTCCTGTTCCCTCTGGTCTTGACGATTCTATGTCATTAGCCATTCAAGTTGATCGGCGTTTACGTGAACGTAAAACTACACGAGAGGTGTTGCCACCTTTTCAACAAATGTCTGAACCTATGCAATGTGATAGAGTTTTGTCTAGGGTGCAACGTCAGGAGTATAGAAGGCATAATAAGCTGTGTTTTTTCTGTGGAGATGCCTCTCATATTATTTCAGTCTGCCCTAAACGAGAGAAACGTTTTGCACACACATTTGCTGTGTGTGGCATACAACCTAAGTTTCTTTTGGCAATTACTCTGATCTGCTCCTTATCCACATTTTCCGCCAAGGCTTTGAATCTGGTGGATTTGGATTTTGTTAAACGTTGTGGTTTTCCCATGATACCTCTGCTGACGCCTATTCCTTTGAGGGGTATTGATGCTACTCCTTTGGCGGAGAATAAACCTCAGTTTTGGACCCAGGTGATAATGCGGGTCGGCCCAGACCACCAAGAAAATTGTAGATTTTTGGTACTGCATAATTTGCATGATACTATTGTTCTGGGTTTTCCCTGGTTGCAAATCCATAATCCAGTTTTGAATTGAAAATCTGTGTCTGTGGTGAGTTGGGGCTGTCGGTGTGCTCTTGGTGACACTCCTGTTTTCTCCACCTCTCCCAAGTCTTATGATGTTCCTGACTATTTGGCTGATTTTTAGGATGTATTTAGTGAGAGTAAGTCTGCATCCCTGCCTCCTCATAGGAGTTATGACTGTGCAATTGAGTTGAGGTCTGGGTGTAAATTTCCCAAGGGTCGGCTTTTCAACTTATCTGTACCTGAACACGAGGATATGTGATCTTATATTAAGGAGTCGTCGGAGAAGGGTCATATTAGACCATCCGCTTCACCCTTAGGTGCTGGGGGTTTTTTCGTGGCTAAGAAAGATGGTTCATTAAGGCCTTGCATTGACTATCGTTCCCTTAACATGATGACGGTTAAATACCAGTATCCGTTACCCCTGATTTCTAATTTATTCTCCAGAGTTAAAGGTGCCTGCTGGTTTACTAAGCTTGACCTCAGGGGGCGTATAATCTTATTCGCATCAAGCACGGTGATGAATGGAAGACGGCGTTTAATACTCCAGAGGAACATTTTGAGTACCTGGTGATGCCTTTTGGGCTCACTAATGCCCCTTCTGTCTTCCAATCCTCCATGAATGATATTTTCCGGGACTTTGTGGGTAAGTTTTTGATTATCTATTTGGATGATATTCTGATCTTTTCCAGTGATTGGGATTCTCATGTGGAACATGTTCGGACTGTGTTCCAGATTTTGAGGGAGAATTCCCTGTATGTTAAGGGATCGAAATGCCTTTTTGGTGCACAGAGGATTTCACTTTTGGGATTTATTTTGTCTCCGTCAACTATTGAAATGGACCCGGCCAAGGTAAAGGCCATTTATGATTGGGTTCAGCCCACTTCTTTGAAGGCTCTCCAGAAGTTTTTGGGTTTTGCTAATTTTTATCGTAAATTTATAGCTAATTTTTCTGGTATTGCCAAACCACTGACTGATCTGACCAAGAAGGGCGTGGATGTGCTGAATTGGTCTCCAGAGGCTGTTTTGGCATTTGAGGAGCTGAAGCGGAGCTTCACTTCTGCTCCGGTTTTACGGCACCCTGATGTCTCACTTCCATTTCAGGTAGAGGTAGATGCTTCGGTGATTGGTGCAGGAGCTGTTTTGTCCCAAAAAGATCCAGTGACTTCTAAAATGAATCCCTGTGCCTTCTTCTCCCGAAAGTTCTCCCCATCTGAACGCAACTATGATGTGGGGAATCGGGAATTGTTGGCCATGAAGTGGGCATTCGAGGAGTGGAGACATTGGTTGAATGGAGCTAGACATCAAGTTGTGGTCCTCACTGACCACAAGAATTTGATTTACCTGGAGTCGGCCAAATGCTTGAATCCTAGAAAAGGCTAGGTGGGCCTTGTTTTTCACGCGTTTTGATTTTGTGATCTCCTTTCTAACGGGCACTAAGAATGTTAAGGCAGACACCCTTTCTAGGAGTTTCTTTGCTGATTCTCCTATTGTGACCAAACCTACTACCATCCTAGGTGAGGGGGTAGTTCTTTCTGCCATCTCGTACGATTTGAGACGTGCCCTGGAAGAATTTCAGGAGGACAAACCTGAGCGTTGTCCTATGGGAAAATTGTATGTTCCTGATCAGTGGAGGAAGAGAGTGATGTCTGAAGTTCATTACTCCGCATTGGCTGGTCATCCAGGTATTTTTGGTACCAGAGATTTGGTGAGTCGGTCTTTTTGGTGGCCCACCTTATCTCGTGATGTCAGGAATTTTGTGCAGTCTTGTGGGACTTGTTCCCGTTCTAAACCCTGTTCTCGTTCTAGTGGGTTGTTGATGCCCTTGCCGGTGCCCAAGAGGCCATGGACCCATATCTCAATGGATTTTATTTCTGATCTTCCTGTCTCTCAGAGAATGACTGTTATCTGGGTGATTTGTGATAGATTTTCTAAGATGGACCATCTTTTACCACTCTCAAAGCTGCCATCTTCCTCAAAGTTGGTCCCCTTGTTTTTACAACAGGTGGTTCGGTTTCATGGGATTCCTGAGAACCTTGTGTCAGACAGAGGAGTCCAGTTTGTCTCCAGATTTTGGAAAGCTTTTTGTTCCAAGCTGGGAATTCAGTTATCCTTCTCCTCTGCGTTTCTCCCACAGACCAATGGGCAGACTGAGAGAACAAACCAGACTTTGGAGTCCTATTTGAGATGTTTTATATCTGCTGATCAGGATGATTGGGTCTCATTTTTGCCCTTGGCCGAATTCGCCCTAAATAATAGAGCTAGTTCTGCCACATTGATGTCGCCCTTTTTCTGTAACTTTGGGTTTCATCCTCGATTTTCTTCAGGGCAAGTGGAATCTTCAGCCTGCCCAGGTGTTGACACTGTGGTAGAGAGAATGCAGCAGATTTGGGACCAAGTGGTGGATAAGTTGTCCCTCTCTCAAGAAAAGGCCCAGCGATTTTCCAACCGGCATAGGACCATTGGTCCCCGGTTTAAAGTGGGTGATATGGTTTGGTTGTCGTCAAAAAATATCTCTATGAAGGTTGCGTCTCCAAAGTTCAAGCCGAGATTTATTGGACCTTATAGGATTTTGGAGATTCTTTTCAATTGGCTCATCCAGTTACGTTTAAGATCCATAACGTGTTTCATAAGTCTCTGTTGAAGAGGTTTGTTGAGCCAGTGGTTCCTATGGCAGCACCTCCTGACCCTGTGCTGGTTGAAGGTAATGTGGAATATGAGGTAGAGAAAATACTGGATTCTCGTCTGGCTAGGCGGAGACTCCAGTATTTGTTCAAGTGGAATGGTTATGGCCAGGAGAACAATTCTTGGGTCTCTGCCTCTGAAAGTCATGCCGATAGATTGGTTTGTGCTTTTCACCGGGCCCATCCTGATCGGCCTGGTGGCGTGGATGAGGGTTCGGTGACCCCTCCTCGGGGGGGTACTGTTGTGAACTCATTTTCTGGTTTACCTCTGGCTTCTGGTGAGGGTGGTGGAGCGGGCTGTGTTGACAGAGGAGTCGTGAGTTCTTCATCCAGGCTCCCTTTAGTGGTGACAGTAGGTAATAAAATGACCTCTGTAGGTTTATATCCCTGCCATATCACATATAACTGCAGGTCGCCATATCTCATACCATGTCACAGCGATTTGCTGATATTTTCACCTTTCAATATTTGACACAGTGGGAACAAATATAAACCCCATTTGTGGATTTTCCATGTGAGAGTTAATTTGTGGTTTTTTAATAAGAAACTGTTGTAGGAACAATAACAATGAATCAATTATAGACAGATTTGGAAGTGAACACAGGAAGTTTGCAAACCACGTTATGTAGCCAAGGTATAATAACCTCATGTTTACCCTACAGATAACTGTCCATCCCAAACAATAGCGCAACAAAGCATTAATATGTCATAGTATGTCTATAATTCAGTGTAACAGACTCATGATGGGAGCATTGTTAGTACCTTCCACAAGGTTCCAAATCATGAAAAACATTTCTCTTCTAAGCAAGTACACCAAATTTGGCCACAACCTGTGCACTTGACACATTTGTTTAGCTCCAGCTGAGAATGCAAGTCAAGCCACAATCTTACTTGAGTAGCTCACAGAAATATTGCACCTAGTGAGGTCCATTAGTGTTCCCACATAGTATGATGGCAATTTAATGGGCCCTAACAGTGCCCCCTTCAAATGGCATGATGTACCCACACCACACTCAGTCAGTATTATTCCTCCAATAGTACATTCCCCAGTGTCACGATCGTGGTTTGTGGAACTTGATAATTGAGGATACTCCTCTTGGTCCCCAGACAGAAATGAGCGAGAGAGGGCATCACCTCTGACATTCTTGTCACTGGATCTGAAATGCAAAAAAAGTTAAAGCAAGCAAAATACAAAGACTACTTGGCTTGCTGAGGATTAAGTCTTTGAGCGGACTGGAGATATGCCAGGTTCTTATGGTCCGTGTAGATCACTACTGGATAAACTGCACCCTCCAGCAGGTATCGCCACTCCTCCAGAGCCATTTTAACGGCAAGCAACTCCCGGTCCCTGGTAGGTAGTTACGTTCTGGAACGGAGAAGGCCTTGGAGAAGAAGCCGCAGGACACTCGGCGACCCGAGGAGAACTTCTGCGTAAGCACAGCTCCGGCCCTCAAGTAAGAACTGTTTATTCAGATCTGGATGAATGGGTGCAGTGGAGAAGCACCGTTTGAGAGAGTGGAAGGCCTCTTCAGCCTCGGGGACCAGTTCTTTGGATCGGCTCCATTTTGGGTCATGGCAGAGAAATGGGAGCAGTCAGAGTGGAGAGGTGCGGAATAAATTGCAGATAATAATTAGCAAAGCCATGGAATCTTTGGATTGCTTTGACATTTAACGATGGAAGAGACCTTCTCAGGATCCATCCTGAGTCTGGTATCTGAGACAATGTAACTCAAGAAAGGAAGAGAGGACTGTTCGAAAACGCACTTCTCATATTTGGCGTTTAGTCGATTCTCCCTAAGACGCTGAAGAACTTCCTGAACTGCTCATCTGTTGGAGGCCAGATCCAGGCAAAATACCAGAATATCGTCTAGGTACACCACAATGCAGGTATAAAGCAGGTCCCAGAAGATATCGTTGAGAAACTCTTGGAAAACGGCCAGTGCATTACTGAGACCAAAGGGCATCACTTGGTATTCATAATGTCCGTCCCTGGTGTTGAAAGCCGTCTTCCATTTGTTTCCCCGGCAAATGCGGATAAGATTGTAGGCGCCTCTTAAATCTAATTTGGTGAAGATCCTGGCACCTCTTAATCAGTCAAGCAACTCTGGAATCAGTGGGATAGGATATTTATTTTTCACCGCGATCTGGTTGAGACCTTGATAGTCTATACAGGGTCGCAGAGATCCGTCCTTCTTGATGAAGAAAAACCCGGCCCCAGCAGGAGAGGAGGATTTCTGAATAAACCCCCTAGCCAAATTCTCCTGGATGTAGTGTGACATAGCTTGAGTCTCAGCTGGGGACAGAGGGTGAATTAGGCCTCTGAGGGGTGTTGACCTGGGAATCAAGTCGATAGGGCAGTCTTACGGCCTGTGGGGCAGCAAAGTCTCTGCCTCATTCTTGTCAAATACGTCGGCGAAGGACTAATAGGCAGACGGCAAACGGGGTAGCGAAGCTGGACTAGACGGAGCCTTAGCAGAGCGTATGGTAGCCAGACACTTCCATGACAAAAATGTCCCCAGCGGAGCACCTCTCCAGTTCTCCAGTCCAACACAGGTTTGTGCAGACGCAGCCATAGTAGTCCCAAGAGAAAGGTGGAGACATGTTGGCAAGGATATAGAAGACCATTTTCTCTGTATGGAGCATCCCAATATGGACTTCAAGCAGCTCAGTAGCCAAACGAACCGTCTCCCGAAGAGTTCTCCCATCGACAGATGTTATAGCCAGGGGTTTCTGGAGTGGATGAATTGGGATTTGGAACTGATCCACTACAGCCTGAAGGATGAAATTAACAGCTGTCCTGGAATCCAAATATGCTAACAACAAACTGGGATTCACCGGTTGTCACGGCCACAGTAAAAATCAGGGGTTGAGAGACGTCTTTTCCATTTAGAAAGACTTCTCCTACTGCCCCAAGATGCCGGAGCTTCTCCGATCCTTGAGAAAACAGCCAGGTGCTGCTGCTTACTTTCACATGCCACTTCAGTAGCACGGTCACTGAAGTGGAGGTCTATACGGATGGCGAGAAAGATCAGGTCATCAAGGGTAGTTGGCAGGTCTCGACCGGCTAACTCATCCTTAATATCTCCAGAAAGTCCCTCCCAGAATGTCGCCAGCAAAGCTTCATTGTTCCATCCGAGTTCGGATGCCAGAGTGCAAAAGCGTACCACATATTGCCCCACCGAAGAATTGGTCTTACGTAAACGGAGCAAAGCGGAAGTTGCAGAGGTGGTTCGCCCGGGTTCATCAAACACCTTGTGAAAAGCTTCCAAAAATGCAGGCAAATCGGAGATGATTGGATCCTCTCTCTCCCACAATGGATTCAACCACGCCAGTACCTCGCCTCCAAGGTGCGACATTAGAAATGCCAACTTTGCTCGGTCCAGCGGGAAGTGGTGTGGAAAAATTCAAAATGTAGCTGGCACTGGTTGATGAACCCGCGGCAGAGATTCAGATTGCCGTCAAAACAGGGTGGGGCTGCGAGTCGGAGGACAGGATCTTGAACTAAGCAAATTGTCTGGGAAGTATCTGGATGAGACACGGCTGTTTTGACTTGCTGGAACTCTGGAGAGATACTTAAGGCCTCCAATTTAGTGGTTAAGGACTGTAACTGTGTGGACAGCTCTCCCTGTGCGTTCTTGTTTCGGCAAAGCTCTTGGTACATGGTCCATACAGGCAGGGTCCGGGATCCAGCGGGATCCATGGCCTGAGCAAACTGTCACAATCGTGGTTTGTGGAATCACTGTGCCACGTACTGTGGAGAGCCTGGAGGGGCGTGACTAAGCAATCACCTGACAATTCACTAGAGCTTCTGATGGTGAAGTTAGACTTGGCTCCTGATGAAAGCCAGGTGCTACTCCAGGGCAGACCAATGGTAGCGCAGCAGCTGGGCCCGAAGGACAGACTGGATGGAGCAGCAAGCAAAGCTTGTATTAGAGTGCAGCTGACCAAGTTCGTATTCTAGTGCAGCAGACAGAGTCTGTGTTAGAGATAGAGTTTGTGCCAAAGTGCAGCTAGCAAGTTTTGCTTCAGAGTGCAGCAAGCAGGATTTGCTTCAGAGTGCAGCAAGCGGGATATGCTTCAGAGTGCAACAAGCGGGATTTGCACTTAGAGTACAGCAGGCAGGATTTGTATTTAGTGTACAACAGGCAGGACTTGCAAAGGTATGCAACCTTAAACAACATAGACTGAAACAGGAAGGTTGCTCAGGCACCTCCCCAGTGGAGAGGAAGCAATCTATACATAATGCCTCAAAACGATTGGCTGGGGAGGAAATAGCAAGTGCACACGCTGGCCCTTTAAGAGGGTGAGGGCGCATGTACGTGCCCTTAGAACATGGCCAGAGACCAAGCTGGAAGTGCTGCTGGGAGCATGCGGAGCATGAGTAAGAGAGGGACCAAGTGCAGCGCGGGTGAGTGAACTGACACTCACCGGGAAGCCGGTGTGGTGCTAACATCCAGCACACAGTATGATGCCCCTAGGCAGCATAATCCCCCACAAGCAGTGTAATGCCTCCCACAGTGCACTACACATACACAGTATGATGTCCCCATGGTTCCCTTCAAACACATCATAGTGTGATGCTTCCACAGTGCCCCACTCACAGTACACTACTCACATGCAGGTATACACAGTATGATGCCCCCATAAATCCCTTCACACAGTACAATACCCCCACAGCACCCCCAGACAGTGTACATTCCCCCACTCAATAAGATGCCTGTACAGTGATCCCATATACAGTATGGTATGATGCCCCCACACTACCCCATACCCAATGCAATGCCTCCATAGTACATTCCCTTACACACAGTATGATGACCAAATAGTCCTCCCATTTACAGTATGATGCCCCCACACTACATTCCCACACAGTATAATTCCGTACACAATGCATTTCCCCTCACATTATGATACTCCACAGTATATTAGCGTACAATATATTCCCATGCACACAGTATGATGCCCCCATAGTATAGTCCTCCATACATAGTATGATGACCCAAAAACTCCCCCCATACACAGTATAGGGCTCCTGAAGTGCACACCTCACACAGTATGGTACCCCCTAACACAACATGATGTCCCCCAGAGACACACCGCAGTCCTATTTCAATCTCTTAATATTTATACATTTAAGCAGAACAGTCAACTACAAAAATTAGTTACTAAAAACATTTTCCGTATGTCTACATGACATTAGCATTACTACTTAAACATGTCTTTATTTTGTTTAAGACCTATTTTTTATTGACCTATTCAGTTTCGAAGTAACCTTGCTTGGTTTACATATTGGAAAACCCCAATGTGATTCTATTTTAAAAACATCACCTCTAAAAATTTTCTAAATTGTTGCCATGAAGTTTCTTAACCCTTCATGTGCATCACAGAAAATAAAGCACAGTGGAATGAATTAAATTAAAAATACCAGTAATTTTTTTTACCACTAAAATGTTATTAACACCCTAACCGGCCACTATAGCTGGCAGCTCTCTAAATCATTACTTGGCATTGGGTTGTCATAGTTATGATCACTGGGTGCCGATGGAGTTATCAAAGGAGCCCCCTAGATGCTACTATCCCTATTGATAGCAGCGTCTAAGTGGTTAAACAGCCACAATTGGTACAAACATTAATTGTTAAAAAAAAAAAGAAAAGAAGCCAGCGCTGCTTAAGGTTAGAACGCATAACATAAAGTGCATATGCACATAATATCTAACTGTATTCAAAATGAGATATTTGGCAAAAAAATTGATCAATTCAATTGAGCCACCCCGCCGCGCCAAGGCAATCTCATGTGGGGGGTCCTACTCTACGTTTTTAATAAACACTGTGCCATTACGGCCTCCTAGATACATTAAAAGCAAGACCACTTTAAGTGCAATCCGTACCTGAGCATAACTGGACTGCTCCCATGAAGCCAGAAAAAGTAAGTGCAAATGAAGGCCAACCAGGTCTGAATGCAGACATATCAGGTTTAGCCTCCACACATTGCCCGACCAGCAAACATAGATGAAGGGCAATGCAGGTTCAGACACAGGTGCACAATTAAATAAAGCTTGGGGCAGGGCGGGGCTGCTGTGAGTGTGCACAGCAGCCTAGATCCATCACAGTGAACACAGAAAAAATGGCGAACATAACCCAGCGCGCACGGCAACAGTGGTGGTCAACCACAAACCAACATACAAAAAAAGAAAAGAAGCCAGCGCTGCTTAAGGTTAGAACGCATAACATAAAGTGCATATGCACATAATATCTAACTGTATTCAAAATGAGATATTTGGCAAAAAAATGTATCAATTCAATTGAGCCACCCCGCCGCGCCAAGGCAATCTCATGTGGGGGGTCCTACTCTATGTTTTTAATAAACACTGTGCCATTACGGCCTCCTAGATACATTAAAAGCAAGACCACTTTAAGTGCAATCCGTACCTGAGCATAACTGGACTGCTCCCATGAAGCCAGAAAAAGCAAGTGCAGATGAAGGCCAACCAGGTCTGAATGCAGACATATCAGGTTTAGCCTCCACACATTGCCCAACCAGCAAACATAGATGAAGGGCAATGCAGGTTCAGAAACAGGTGCACAATTAAATAAAGCTTGGGGCAGGGCGGGGCTGCTGTGAGTGTGCACAGCAGCCTAGATCCATCACAGTGAACACAGAAAAAGTGTGTAAGTATTTAATTGTGCACCTGTGTCTTAACCTGCACACTTTTTCTGTGTTCACTGTGATGGATCTAGGCTGCTGTGCACACTCATAGCAGCCCCGCCCTGCCCCAAGCTTTATTTAATTATGCACCTGTGTCTGAACCTGCATTGCCCTTCATCTATGTTTGCTGGTCGGGCAATGTGTGGAGGCTAAACCTGATATGTCTGCATTCAGACCTGGTTGGCCTTCATCTGCATTTGCTTTTTCTGGCTTCATGGGAGCAGTCCAGTTATGCTCAGGTACGGATTGCACTTAAAGTGGTCTTGCTTTTAATGTATCTAGGAGGCCGTAATGGCACAGTGTTTATTAAAAACGTAGAGTAGGACCCCCCACATGAGATTGCCTCGGCGCGGCGGGGTGGCTCAATTGAATTGATCAATTTTTTTGCCAAATATCTCATTTTGAATACAGTTAGATATTATGTTCATATGCACTTTATGTTATGCGTTCTAACCTTAAGCAGCGCTGGCTTCTTTTCTTTTTTTAAACATTAATTGTTGCCCATGCAGCAAGGTATTAGTTTTAGTATATAACTGACACTCACTGCATGCTTGCACATCAAACTGACAAACTGACCTGCGGGTGTCAAACACGCACCAGACGTCAGTTCACACTGTGTAACAAAAAAAGCACAGTGGGCAAGAGATTTCTATAAATCCCATGTACTTTTCTAGAACTTTAACAATCTGGGGGGGTTTTCAGCAGCTTAAATACACAGCGTCAAAAACTCAACAAAAACATAATCTTTATGTGGCATCCATTTTTCTTGTGTGCAAGATAAATGCCAATTTCCTCTGACCCAGTAGACCATAAAAAACAGACAGCAGTTGCATACAGCGTGGATGGCATTCATTTGCTGTCTGGTATTTCACTGACCCAATTACTGGATAGCCAATTTACATCTACAAATTAGATCAAAATTCAACATGTCTCAGTTTTTTTGTGGTTTGTCAGCTGTCGGGTGACCTGGGACCAGGGTCTCTTTCCCTGTCCCTAACACTGGGAGGTGCCCCAGCTTGCCCTATTCCCCAGGATTCTTCTGAAGGTGAAGATGCCAGGGCCGCCACCCTTGCCTTATCTCCTGAATCCGCCTTCCGTCTGTTCTCTTCCCCCACCCAGGGAAGAGGGTCACTACTGTGCACCGCAGTATACCAACCAGATGAACAAGGTAACAAAAACAAGGGTTAACAGAATATGCCAGACATACAAATATTCACTCACAAATAACAGAGGAATTCACCGGGGAGTGGAGGATGGGGAAAAACCAAAGTAAGAGGAGGGAAGGGAACCACACTTACAAACAATGCAACAGTCACCAATAACGCCTCCAAACTCCTTCTCATATTAACACCTCTCCTCCAAGCCATGCAACATAAGCTAGCTCTGACATGGGTTTGAATCAAGACCCAGATTATAAAGAGGTTGGGAGTGGCTAACCGAGCTCAGCTGAAAGCTAAGACTCCTAGAGTTTCCAACATGGCCGATTAACCCCTGTTCTGGCAAAAAAATAAACACCATTTAAAAAGGAGAAATGCTTCTTTTCAGTGGAGGAATAGGAACAATCAGGTGCTGCGATCTTCTGGCTCCTTCCTGTTGCGGTAACCCCATGACAAGTTTTTTGTAGAAAATCAACTCCTATAGACTATAATGAGCAGGTGCTCTATCTATGAATGATGAAGCCTAAATAATCAATATGAAATATCAGCAAGCTTCTGACTTTATGCCGGCCATCGAATTTCATTGTAAAAATGTATAACCCGTAAATGTTTCTTGTATTTCTCTGTAGAGTTTCTATCATCTGAGATGTGAACATACACAATAGATTAGTTATTTTTCTTATTTTCATTAGTTCCATTTTTTCAGTAGATATCATTAAAAGGTTGATATTAGGACTAAAGCTTTGCCAGACTCCTTTATATTAACTCTTGCAGTGTGGACATAATGGTTCTTATTTGAATTTCAAACACTCGTATGCTCGGTCATAAAAAGTCTGAACCTCATTTAGGGAAATATGTCCTTCAGACCAAGCAGCAATATGGAAATGAGGGGGTTATGCAAATCTCACCAGTACAGTTCTCCCAGTGAAAGGTTGTGCACGCACAATATATACCGGCCGGCCGCACACACTTTGTATGCCTGCGTATCCATACACTGGATTGGAACATTTTGTTTTGTTCCTTGAGTTTCAAAAAAATTCAATGCCAAGCGGAATAAAATAAACAACAATCTTAAGGTTTTGCAGAAAACTCATCCATCATCCATGCATTGACCTTATTGTAAGAAGAGAATGGAAATGCAATCATGGCAGAAAAATAACAAACCAAATACCAATGATTTCAAACAGAACGAATAAGAGTCATTGTCACCTGTCATACTTTCCATTGTTGTCATACAATTTATACAAGAACTAGTGTGGATGAGTCATTTCAGAAAAAGCCATTGGGTTATATCCTAACTATTATTTTCTCTATTTCTAAAAAGTTCTCTATAGTTTGACCTCATGTGAAGCCGCGCACACAGCAGGCTTCGCAGTGGCATGCCTCCATTATTGTCCTATGTGTGATTGTGTTTCTGTCAAATAGATAGAGGACGACAATGAAAGACATTATGTGAGATAGATCACCGGCAAAGATACTTTATTTACTTTATTTTTCATGCTTCGCAATAGCTGAGACATTACAGTCTTGTCAGGACACGCCACCATACATACACTGCTGGGCTTCCACTCAAGTTCCCATTTGCATCCTGGGGTTGAGTTTGGTGGTTACCATTAAATTGCATATAATTCAAGATAATCACTTAGCCTTAGTTACTTCATGGAAAGCAGAAGTAGGACTAAAATCAGATAGGCATTGAATATAAAAGTGCACCTATGTGTCTTCTTCCATAGTGGGTGATGTTGTGAACTCATTTTCTGGTCTGCCTATGGTTTCTGGTGAGGGAGCAGGTTGTGCTGACAGAGGAGTTGTGAGTTCTCTTTCCGGGCTCCCTCTGGTGGTAGCAGGAGGTAGTGAAGCTGATCTAATTAACAGAGACCTGCCACCTGATAATAAGGAAGAGGAGTGGACATCTGGAGTCTCAGACTGGATTTAAGACAGCCGACTCCCTATTCCCATGCTGGTAATTTTTTCCTGCCTCCTGAGGTCTTAGTTTCCAGCTCTTTTCCTGCCTGCTCAAGCTAAGTTATCTTTGCTAAGGTTCACATTTGATTTGGTTTGGTCTATTCAGTTTTTTGTGTGGTCAGCCAGCCCCGGCTGGGGCTGTGCTGATTTTCCACTCTTATGTCACTGTATGTGCCAGTTTGCTTTTTGTCCCTTATTTGATTGGCCTCTTTTTGCTCTGTTCTCAGAATATGCCAGAGTGCTGATATAGTGGGAGAAGTCTAGTGACTTCAGAGTATTTTTTGCTATCAGAAGTGTTAGACATTTTTGCAGGGTTTTTGGCATGATTGCAGACAGTATCTTTCTTTTCCTGTCCTTTCTAGCTAGTGTGGGCCCCATCATTTTCTCAGCCTATTTTCCTACCTGTGTTCGTGTTTTCATCTTGTCTCACCATCAATACATGTGTGGGGGCTGTCTATTCCTTTGGGGTCTGCTCTGGGGCAGTTTTAGATTTCCCCTTTTCTTGCTTTAGGCTTATTTAGTCCTCCGGCTGTGATGAGGCATCTAGAATCATCGTAGGTACGCTGCTCTTCTGCTGTTAGTTGTGTGGTTAGGATCAGGGGTCTGCAATCCGCGTAGTTCCCAACCTCTCTGGTTTTCTGTGACTTGGCTTGGTCTTGTTTTCCTCCTCGGTGACCCAATCATAACAGAATCACCAGCCATACCGCAGATTCTAGGGTACTCAAAAGCAGGAAAAAATTGTTAAAAATAAAGTGTCAGAGTTTTTTTTTATATGTATTTTTTCCTCTTTTTCTCTGGGTCCGTAGGAGGATTTTTCTCGAATAGATATTAAGCAATTGTCTGATCGTGTGGAGCAGCTGGCTGCTGAAGTGCAGGGAATTTTAGCCTATCTCACTCAGTCACATGCTGTTGAACCAAAGATCCCTACTCCTGATGTGTTTTCTGGGGATTTTTTTGAATTTTAAGAACAATTGTAAATTATTTCTTGCCTTGAAGCCTAACTTATCGGGGAGCTCTGCGTAGCAGGTTAAAATTGTCATCTCCTTGCTGCACGGCAATCCTCAGGAATGGGCTTTTTCTCTGACACCTGAAAATCCTATTCTGACTAATGTGGACACATTTTTTCAAGCCTTGGGGTTGTTGCATGATGAACCTAATGCTATTGATCAAGATGAGAAAACCCTATTGGCATTGAACCAGGGTCAGGATTCTGCAGTTATACTGTCAAAAATTCTGAAAGTGGGCGGTCCTTACTACATGGAATGATGGTGCATTGGCAGCTCTCTTTCAGAAGGGTTTATCAGAGACCGTAAAAGATATGATGGTGGGATTTCCTGTTCCCTCTGGTCTTGATGATTCTATGTCATTAGCCATTCAAGTTGATCGGCGTTTACGTGAACGTAAAACTTCACGAGAGGCGTTGCCATCTTTTGAACAAACGTCTGAACCTATGCAATGTGATAGGGTTTTAACTAGGGCGCAACGTCAGGAGTTTAGAAGGCATAATAAGCTGTGTTTCTTCTGTGGAGATACCTCTCATACTATTTCTGTCTGCCTTAAATGAGAGAAACGATTTGCACACACATTTGCTGTGTGCAGTGTACAACCTAAGTTTCTTTTGGCAATTACTCTGATCTGCTCCTTATCCACATTTTTCGCTAATGATTTTGTAGAGTCAGGAGCAGCTTTGAATCTGATGGATTTGGACTTTGCTAAACGTTGTGGTTTTCCTATGATACCACTGTGGACGCCTATTCCTTTGAGGGCTATTGATGCTACTCCTTTGGCGGAGAATAAACCTCAGTTTTGGACCCAGGTGATAATGCGAGTAGCCCCAGACCGCCAAGAAAATTGGTTGCAAACTCATAATCCAGTTTTGGATTGGAAATCTGTGTCTGTGGTGAGTTGGGGGTTGTCAGTGTGTTCTTAGGGACACGCCTGTTTTCTCCACCTCTCCTCAGTCTCATGATACTCCTGATTATTTGGCTTATTTTTCTGATGTATTTAGTGAGAGTAAGTCTGCGTCTTTGCCTCATCATAGGAGCTATGACTGTGCAATTGAGTTGATGCCTGGGTGTAAATTTCCCAAGGGTCGGCTTTTCAACTTATCAGTACCCGAACATGATGCTATGCGATCCTATATTAAGGAGTCGTTGGAGAAGGGTCATATTAGACCATCCTCTTCACCCTTAGGTGCTGGGGGTTTTTTTTGTGGCCAAAGATGGTTCATTAAGACCTTGTATTGACTATCGTTCCCTTAACAAGATGACGGTTAAATATCAGTACCCGTTACCCCTGATGTCTGATTTATTCTCCAGAGTTAAAAGTGCCTGCTGGTTTACTAAGCTTGACCTCAGGGGGACATATAATCTTATTCGCATCAAGCACGGGGATGTATAGAAGACGGCGTTTAATACTCCGGAGGGACATTTTGAGTACCTGGTGATGCCTTTTGGGCTCACTAATGCCGCTTCTGTCTTCCAATCCTTTATGAATTATATTTTCCGGGACTTTGTGGATAAGTTTTTGATTATATATCTGGATGATATTTTGATCTTTTCCAGTGATTGGGATTCTCATGTGGAACATGTCCGGACTGTGTTCCGGATTTTGAGGGAGAATTCCCTGTTTGTTAAGGGATCGAAATGCCTCTTTGGTGTACAGAGGATTTCATTTTTGGGATTTATTTTGTCTCCGTCGACTATTGAAATGCACCCGGCCAAGGTACAGGCCATTTATGATTGGGTTCAGCCCACTTCTTTGACGTCTCTCCAGAAGTTTTTGGGTTTTGCTAATTTCTATCGTAAATTTATAGGTAATTTTTCTGGTATTGTCAAACCACTGACTGATCTGACCAAGAAGGGCGCTGATGTGCTGAATTGGTCTCCAGAGGCTGTTTTGGCATTTCAGGAGCTTAAGCGGAGATTCACTTCTGCTCCGGTTTTACGGCAACCTGATGTCTCACTTCCATTTCAGGTGGAGGTAGATGCTTCTGAAATTGGTGTGGGAGCTGTTTTGTCCCAAAAAGATCCTGTGACTTCTAAAATGAATCCCTGTGCCTTCTTTTCTCGAAAGTTCTCCCCATCTGAACGTAACTATGATGTGGGGAATCGGGAATTGTTGGCCATGAAATGGGCATTTGAAGAGTGGAGACATTGATTGGAGGGAGCTAGGCATCAAGTTGTGGTCCTCACCGACCACAAGAATTTGATTTATCTGGAGTCGGTCAAACGCTTGAATCCTAGACAGGCTAGATGGGCCTTGTTTTTCACGCGTTTTAATTTTGTGGTCTCTTTTCTTCCTGGCACTAAGAATGTTAAGACAGATGCCCTTTCTAGGAGTTTCTTTGCTGATTCTCTTATTGTGACAGAGCCTACTACCATCCTAGGTGAGGGGGTAGTTCTTTCTGCCATTTCACCGGATTTGAGACACGCCCTGGAGGAATTTCAGGAGGATAAACCTGAGCGTTGCCCTATGGGAAAATTATATGTTCCTTACCAGTGGAGGAAGAGAGTGATGTCTGAAGTTCATTGCTCCGCATTGGCTGGTCATCCAGGTAATTTTGGTACCAGAGATTTGGTGAGTCTGTCTTTTTGGTGGCCTGCCTTATCTCGTGATGTCAGGAATTTTGTGCAGTCCTGTGGGACTTGTTCTCGGTCTAAACCCTGTTCTCATTCTAGTGGGTTGTTGATGCCCTTGCCGGTGCCCAAGAGGCCATGGACCCATATCTCAATGGACTTTATTTCTGATCTTCCTGCCTCTCAGAGAATGACTGTTATCTGGGTGATTTGTGATAGATTTTCTAAGATGGTCCATCTTGTACCACTCCCAAAGTTGCCATCTTCCTCAGAGTTGGTGCCCTTGTTTTTACAACAGGTGGTTCGGTTGCATGGGATTCCTGAGAACATTGTGTCTGACAGAGGAGTTCAGTTTGTTTCCAGATTCTGGAAAACCTTTTGTTCCAATCTGGGAATTCAGTTATCTTTCTCCTCTGAGTTTCATCCTCAGAACAATGGGCAGACTGAGAGAACAAACCAGACTTTGGAGTCCTATTTAAGATGTTTTATATCTGCTGATCAGGATGACTGGGTCTCATTTTTGCCCTTGGCCGAATTCGCGCTAAACGATAGAGCTAGTTCTGTCACTTTGATGTCGCCCTTTTTCTGTAACTTTGGCTTTCATCCTCGATTTTCTTCAGGGCAAGTGGAATCTTCAGCCTGCCCAGGTGTGGACACTGTGGTAGAGAAAATGCAGCAGATTTGGGACCAAGTGGTGAATAAGTTGTCACTCTCTCTGGAAAAGGCCCAGCGGTTTTCCAACCGGCATAGGACCATTGATCCCCGGTTTAAAGTGGGTGATATGGTTTGGTTGTCGTCAAAGAATATCTCTATGAAGGTTGCGTCTCCAAAGTTCAAGCCAAGATTTATTGGACCTTATAAGATCTTGGAGATTCTTAATCCTGTTTCTTTTCGATTGGCTCTTCCAGTTACGTTTAAGATCCATAACGTATTTCACTAATCTCTGTTGAAGAGGTTTGTTGAGCCAGTAGTTCCTGTTGCGGCGCCTCCTGACCCTGTATTGGTTGAAGGCAATGTGGACTATGAAGTAGAGAAAATATTGGATTCTCGTTTGGCTAGACGGAGACTCCAGTATTTGGTCAAATGGAAGGGTTATGACCAGGAGGATAATTCTTGGGTCTCTGCCTCTGACATTCATGCCAATAGATTGGTTCGTGCTTTTCACCGGGCCCATCCTGATCGGCCTGGTGGCGTGGATGAGGGTTCGGTGACCCCTCCTCAAGGGGGGGTACTGTTGTAAACTCATTTTCTGGTCTGCCTCTGGTTTCTGGTAAGGGAGCTGGTTGTGCTGACAGAGGAGTTGTGAGTTCTCTTTCTGGGCTCCCTCTGGTGGTGGCAGGAGGTAGTGAAGCTGATCTAATTAACAGAGACCTGCCACCTGATAATGAGGAAGAGGAGTGGACATCTGTAGTCTCAGACTGGATTTAAGACAGCCGACTCACTATTCCCATGCTGGTGATTTCTTCCTGCCTCCTGAGGTCTTAGTTTCCAGCTCAGTTCCTGCCTGCTTAAGCTAAGTTATCTTTGCTAAGGTTCACATTTGATTTGGTTTGGTCTATTCAGTTTTTTGTGTGGTCAGCCAGCCTCGGCTGGGGCTGTGCTGATTTTCCACTCTTATTTCACTTTATGTGCCAGTTTGCTTTTTGTTCCTTATTAGATTGGCCTCTTTTTGCTCTGTTCTCAGAATATGCCAGAGTGCTGATATAGTGGGAGAAGTATAGTGACTTCAGGGTATTTTTTGCTATCAGAAGTGTTGGATATTTTTGCAGGGTTTTTTGGCGTGATTGCAGACAGTATCTTTCCTTTCCTGTCCTTTCTAGCTAGTGTGGGCCCCATCGTTTTCTCAGCCTATTTTCCTACCTGTGTTCGTGTTTTCATCTTGTCTCACCGTCAATACATGTGTGGGGTCTTTCTATTCCTTTGGGGTCTGCTCTGGGGCAGTTTTAGATTTCCCCTTTTCTTGCTTTAGGCTTATTTAGTCCTCCGGCTGTGACGAGGCGTCTAGAATCATCGTAGGTATGCTCCACAGCTGCTGTTAGTTGTGTGGTTAGGATCAGGGGTCTGCAATCCGCGTAGTTACCAACCTCTCTGGTTTTCTGTGACTTGGCTTGGTCTTGTTTTCCTCCTCGGTGACCCAATCATAACAGGGTGATACTGTATATTGCAGTGTTATTGTAGTGGAAATTAATTGCAGCACTCACCTATGCATAAAAAAATTCAGAATTCTCACACTTTGCTCTTTTCTACTGCTGGCAGAGCATAAAACGCAACTGCGAATGCCCGCAGAAGGGCGGAGCAAAGTGCGCATGCTTGACCTGGCGATGCTCTAGCGCAGGCGCTAGACTATGTCGGGCTATGTGAATGACAAAGGACCAGTCATAAAACATACCCGTCATCAGTATACTCATATCAAGTATACCCGTCATCAGGAACCACATCAACCAAAGTCTGAGGATGGCAATTAGCAGTGTAGAGGCACAGACGGCACAGCAATAATGTACATTGGGCCAGACCATCCGGATTTACATAAAGCTCGTGAGAAATTCAAAAGGTATTTTTGGGGGTATACAGGGGGTAGTCGGGAGATAATATGCACATTTGTACAAGTTTGCGGCATTGATAAAAGTGGTGGTATTTGTTCATACACTAAAAAACTGGTGACAGGTTGCCTTTAAGTTGACAACCTTTATCCCAGGAAATTCGACCCCTTCTTGGTGGAGCAAGTTTTTGTTTTTGTACTTTTGCAGTTTTATGCACATCTTTCAAGATCCACAGCTTTTTAATTTTTTTGTCAACATATTGGTATGAGAGATGATTTTTTTGCTGGACAAATGACACCATAAAATGTATCCTACAAAGTACAGAAAAACAGTAAAAAAAAATCCAATTTAGGTGAAATGGTTAGAAAATGCAATTTTGCAACTGTTTTTACATTTCATTTTTATGGAATTCATTGTAAGGTAAAAATGATCTGTCAACAGGATTTTGCTAGTCAGTAGGATTATGGTGATACTATGTTTTTGTTTTTTAATTTATTGGTTAAAACAATTCGTGGATTTGTAAAAAATGCATTTGTTTTGTGTTGCCATTTTCTGAAGGATGTAAGATGACAGATAAATATTTACAGTGTTTACAGGATGGGATAATTTTTAGAATTTCATAGATTAGACTTCATGGACATGGTGCCACCAAATATGCCAACCATCCAAAACTTCCTGAAAGTCCCTAAAAATTGGGCATTTTTTCCTCTGTCCATAAAAAACATTGAGGCGTCTGTGATTTTTTTTTTTTTGAATCTTTGGTGACCTGTAGGGATTTTTATGACTGTGTTCATCACCCTTTTGCAGTTAACAGTGAATGCAGCTGATCTCTTCATATAGGATTTATGGTCTGTAGTCATGTATCCCTTGTAATACTAATGATTTATTATGGCCACCTAATGTGTCCAAAAAAAAGTTGTCTTCCCGTGAGTTTTTGAGCTGTCTGGAAAAAATAAAATAAAAAGTTGGAAACCCTGCCTGGGATTTTGATTTCCCATGACCCATATAATTTTGTAATAAGTTATAAACCTAGCACTCAACTTTAGGCTATTCAGAAGAATAATCATTGTAGTACGTAAAAAAATGTTTCGGTCAAATGCAGTGGATACTGTGTCTGGAGGCACGTCCTGCCCCAACTACTGGCTGACACAAGGCTGTGGGACGGATCTCCCCAGTAAACAGCATACGTGCATATGTTGCCTCATCTACTGGCCTCTATAAGCATACTACAACAGGCAGTGGGACAGATCACCCCAATTAAGAGCACATGAATCTTCACAATAGGTTTAATACCTATTACCACGTATTTGGTACAGTACATAGCTGAAGAAGGTCAAAATTTGACCGAAACGTTTTTTTGCGCACTACAATAAATATTCTTCTGAATATACTAAAGTTGAGTGCTAGGTTTATAACTTATAACTACTTGTTTTGGGAACCTAACCTTTAGCACCATTACTTGAGTTGTGCTCACGGTGTGTTAGGAGTGGCGGAAGGCACTAAATAAAAAATATGAATAAAGTGCCTTCGCCGCTCGGGGTCCAACGTGCGGAGGATGGAAAACCGCAGCTAGTAGATGCAGAGCACTATGGCGGTAATGTGCACAGGGTTTAACTGCACTCAATGTGCACTGAATCAAGCTCTGTTACACTCACAGAGCTGCAGGTAAAAAGCATACACAAAACGCTGAGTCTGTTCAGGGTCACAGAGTCTCAGCGATGCAGACACGGTATTCAGAGTCACAGGAGTAGCCTTAGACAACAGGACTACTCCATCTAGACCTACCGTTAAATAAGGTGCGTGGCGTCACAACAGCGGACGCAGAGATAAGCTGCAACTGCAGCGCGGCAAGAACTGAACCGCTGGTAAGGCGCTGCAATAATGCTGGCACAATGCAGACGCTAAGCTGCTGAGCAAGATAGAGCTAGGCACGCTGGCGCTACTACTGGCAGGAACCAATCACTCACACAAATGTATTATCAGAGGGAAGGGGTTTCTTAATAAGTCATTCACCAGTCCAAGCATCCATCATCAAACATACAGCAGCAAGTATGAAAAATACTAGCACATAGCGGAACAGCCATGCGCGCTTTTTATACCAAACGGGACCTTCCAGAAATCTCCAAGGCTCCAAGAGGAGCCAATAGGATTCAACACAGGACCTGAGCACCTGACTCCCGAACTCCAATGGGAGCTCGTCCCATGAGCATGCTCAGTTAAGGGAACAAAGGACTGAGCAGATGAAGGGCAGGAAACTGCAGAATGTAAGGGTCTAGATTTCAACATAGGAGAGGTAGAAATCTGACTCCTAACATTACCCCCCCTCCTAGGGCCCCCTCCTCCCTGAGCCTTCTTGACCATCAACCTGTGCCCTACGGTGGCATAAGGCTCAAACTCGTCCGAAGGCGAGCTTGGTGTCCTGGTAGGTGTTACCGTAAACCGGGACACTTGTAAGGCATCAGTGGAGGCGAGATCACCAGGTTTCAGAAGGGTCACCTGGGAGACAACAGGAGCGGGCGAGGCAACCGAACGCCACCGTGAGTCAGTGACCGTTACCACTCTCCGCCTAGGAAGGCTGTCCTGAGCACATAAGGTGCAAGCCTGGATACATTTTTTGATGTCCCGCGCCCTATGGGGCCACCAATACCCCCATGCCAAAAGCTTTGAGATTTGCATGTAACCCCGATGGTGGGGCGCATTGGACGCATGTGCCCAGACGAGAACCTGAGCCCTAAGATGAGGAGGGACAAAGGTCTTGATAACTGGTTCAGACTACGACCATTGCGGGTAGCTGGCTTTTGGAGAAACCGCACATACATGGTGACAACCGCAAATGGATTCCTGGTCCGAGTCCGTATTAAGATTGGTATGAGACACCTCCATGGGCTCAGTGGGTAGAACCTCTGGCTCAGACAGCTCAAGAGGCTCAAAAAATTTAGGAGCCGAAACAGCTCTTCGCTTGAAGTGAGCCCACTCCATACCGCGCTCCGAAAAATAGGTATTAGACCTACCGGTAGTGATGTTTCCAGGAGTCCATCCTGACAGCACCATGGAGGACGTCCCCCTCGTCCTTACAGGGACAGGAAAAGCACACGAGAGGTTAACAGGTCATGTCCCACCCCCTCTCCCTCAGTGATTTAACAAGTACCACAACATGGATAATGCAAGTTACACTTTAATGAAACAATCATATTACAGCATATGACAAGAAATAATCGTAAGATAACATAAATAGGGAGGGAACTACCCGTGCTGTCAGGATGGACTCCTGGAAACATCATTACCGGTAGGTCTAATACCTATTTTCCAGGACGTCCACCTGACAGCACCATGGAGAGTACCAAAGCACCTCCTCAGGGTGGGATTACCGCCTGGAGATCTTTTCTCCCAAATGCGGTCTGTTGACCAGATAACACATCAAGCTGATAGTGCTTACAGAATGTATTAAGATTGGCCCAGGTTGCTGCTCTACAGATTTGATCGACTGAGGCCCCCGCCCGCTCAGCCCTTGAGGCCGATACTGCCCTCGTAGAGTGGGCCTTTACGGAATTTGGCGGACTGGCGCCTTCGGCTTGGTAGGCGTCAGAGATTACTGAGGTAATCCATTGTGCGATGGACGCCTTAGAGGCTTTTTTCCCCTTTATTTTTACCCCCAAAAAGGAAGAACAGATTTGGGTCAATGCGCCAACCATTGGTGGCCTTAAGATAGTCTAGGACTGGGCGCCTCACATCCAGTGAGTGAAGACGCTGTTCCTTTTTATTACGGGGATTATCGCAGAAAGATGGTAACACTATCTCCTGGTTTATATTTTTAGAAGAGGCTACCTTTGGGATAAATGCCGAGTCCAATCTTAAGATTATACTGTCGTCTCTTATCTGGAGATATGGGTCCTTAGTGGACAGGGCCTGGATCTCCCCTATTCTTTTGGCCGTAGTAATGGCTACCAGGAAGGCCGTCTTACGAGTTAAAGAAGAGATGGTTATTTTCTCGCTGGGGGCGTAGGGGTCTGTACAGAGAAACCAGAGTACCAGGCCCAGGTCCCAAGGCAGGGTGAGCTGCCTAATCATGGGGCGCAGGCGCTGCGTGGCTCTTATGAATCTTATTACCCAGGGATGGGAAGCTAACTGATAATCGAAGAAGGCACTGAAGGCCGAAATCTGGACTTTTAGAGTGCTGGGCTTAAGGCCTTTATTAAACCCTGACTGCAAAAAATTTAGTATGCTAGGGAGGTCAGGGGTGCCTGCCACGAGATCGGACCTGCCACCCTCCAGACAGAATCTTTTCCATATCTTTCGATAGATTGCGGATGTCACCGGTTTCCTCTCGTGTGTCCCTCCATGCAGGGACAGGAAAAACATTGAGGGAGAGGGGGTGGGACATGACCTTTTAACCTCTCGTGTGCTTTTCCTGTCCCTGTAAGGAGGAGGGGGACGTCCTTCATGTTGCTGTCAGGTGGACGTCCTGGAAAACGGGGGTCGATACGTGAGGAGACGGAAATTAACTCCTCCAACCTGGTGGGGATCTCTCTAGTGGAGAGAGCATCCTTCACGTGCTCTGCTAGACCTCGCCAAAAAACGGGGATAAGGGCTTTGTCGGACCACTCTAACTCAGACGCCAGTGTCCTGAAAACGGACGGCATACTGGCTAACCGAAAGTGACCCCTGAGTAAGGGCGAGTGTCAGGATCCTGACAGCGCCGGTGTACAGCCCTCGCTGAGCAGGGACTCACCAGTGCTGTAGGGGTCCCGGGGACAGTAACAGCTGGAAAGTACAGACGCACAGGACCTGAACGCTGAAGTATTAGCAAGCAGGCACGGGACCTACAGTCATGTGACCACAAGGGGGCGGGGCTTAGCGTCCTGCTTGCTAAGATGGAAGAACACTCAGAGTCGAGCAAACCAGTGATCATACACAATATGGGCGAACGAGATACAGGAGGGACAAGCAGATGGGAGGTCAGACGAAGCCAAAGGTCATATACAAGAGGGTGGTGCAGTACAAAAGGGACGAGCAGAGAGCAGTCGAGTCACAAACAGAGGGTCATACACGAGAGGACGGTGCGGTACAAGAGGGTCAGGCAGAACTCGTAACAGAGACAGAACCAGATCACAACCAAACAAGCAACAAGTTATCAGGCACAAGGCACACGTATACAAGAGGTCACTTAACTCAGCTGAGGGCAGGAGTATAACTGACACCGGACCCAGGTCCAGTGAGCATTAAATAGCTGCCCTCTGCCAGAGAGAGGCAGAAACAATTAACCCTCTGTCTGACTAGGATGGGCCAAAGCGAAACCCCGTCCTGGATCATGACAGTACCCCCCTCTCAATGCGGGGCCACCGGACCCCCAGGATTCTCAGGATACTTGGCGTGAAAGGCCCGGACCAACCAATCCACATGAGCCGATGGAGCAGGAACCCACGAGCGTTCCTCCGGACCGTAGCCTTTCCAATGTACCAGATATTGAAGGGCACGACGGACCAACCTGGAGTCGACAATTCGTTCCTCCTCGTACTCGGACTGCCCGTCTACCAAAACCGGTGGCGGGGAAGCTGATGGTCCCTCCCCACCGGACCTCACAGGTTTCAAAAGGGCCCTATGGAAAACATTTGGGATCCGCAGAGATGGCGGGAAACGCGACCGAAAAGCCACTGGGTTAACTGCTTCGGTAATTTCATAGGGACCTATAAACTTGGGTCCCAGCTTCTTGAGCCTTATATTCTTGGTGGATAACCATACCTTATCCCCAACCTGAAACACGGGTCCCACAGATCGTTTTTTGTCTGCAAAAAATTTAAATTTATCCTGAGCCTTAGTAATGTTACTCTGGACCTCCCGCCTTACCTCCTCCAACCACTGGATAGTCTCATCCGCCCCAGGACACCCAGAATTCAAACGGGAAAATTCTCCAAAATGTGGATGAAACCCATAGTTGCAGAAAAAGGGAGATGTACCCGTAGACTGGTTAATGCGGTTGTTAAATGCAAACTCGGCCAACGGTAACACAGAACACCAATCATCCTGTCGGGCTGAGGTCAAGCAACGCAGAATTTGCTCCAGAGACTGATTGGTCCGCTCGGTCTGCCCATTAGACTCTGGATGATAAGCGGATGAAAAGGACAGACCAATACCCAACCTCTTACAAAAAGCCCTCCAAAATCTGGAAACAAATTGCACTCCTCTATCAGACACCACATTCAAGGGTACCCCATGCAACCGCACCACATGCTCAACAAACAATCTGGACAATGTTTCTGCATTAGGTAGAGCTGCCAAAGGTACAAAATGTGCCTGCTTACTAAACCTGTCCGCCACAACCCAAACGATGGTATTACCCTTGGAGGGGGGAAGGTTGGTGATGAAATCCGTGGACAAATGGGTGCATGGTCTCTCAGGAATTGGCAGTGGTACCAATTCCCCGGCCGGACGGTTATGGGGGGTTTTTGCACGGGCACACACATCACATGCAGACACATATTCCCCAACATCAGAGGCTAAAGAAGACCACCAGAATACTCTAGCAATGGCCTTCCGGGTAGCCGAGATCCCTGGATGTCCACCCAGAACTGCATCATGGAACTCTCGGAGGACCTTGAGACGAAACTGAGCTGGCACAAAAAGTTTATCCACCGGCTTAGCCGGAGGTGCAAGAGACTGGGCTACCCGAATCTCCCGTTCCAACATATTAGAAACACCTGCCACCACCACCCCAGGCTGAAGAATGGAGGTTCCCGGGGGGACACCGGATCTAGACTGCGTGACAAGGTATCCACTCTGACATTTTTGGATCCTGGCCGAAAAGTGATCGAGAAGTTGAATCGGGAAAAAAAAAGTGACCATCTAGCCTGCCTGGGAGTCAACCTTTTAGCTGACTCAATGTAAGCTAGGTTTTTGAGGTCCGTAATTACGGTTATAGGATGGACAGCCCCCTCCAAAAAATGCCTCCATTCTTCAAAGGCCAACTTTACGGCCAGAAGTTCTCGATTCCCAACATCATAGTTTCTGTCCGCAGGAGAGAATTTCTTCGAGAAAAAGGCGCAAGGTCTCAAATTGGTCAAAGTGGCGGGTCCCTGGGACAATACCACCCCCACCCCCACCTCTGAGGCGTCTACCTCGACAATAAATGGTTCAGACGGGTCCGGTTGAATAAGAACCGGGGCAGACATGAAACATTTTTTCAAAAACTGAAACGCCGCTACCGCTGCGGCTGATTAATTCTTGATATCAACCCCCTTTTGAGTCATGTCTGTGAGGGATTTAACCACCTGTGAAAACCCCCTTATAAATTTACGATAATAATTGGCGAACCCTAGGAAACGCTGCAGAGCAAAGTTTAGCAAAGAGACAGTTCTCCCGGAGCCTTTGGAGAACTGCCCGAACATGACCAATGTGAGCCGGTTTATCAGGAGAGTAGATCAGTATGTCATCCAAATATACCACCATAAAACATCCAATAAAATCAGAGAACACGTAGTATATGAAATTTTGGAAGACTGCTGGCGCATTGGTCAGACCGAAAGGCATGACCAAATTTTCAAACAACACTTCAGTAGTGAGAAAAGCAGTTTTCCACTCATCTCCATCCCGGACTCTGATAAGGTTATACGCTCCCCGTAGATCTAGTTTCGAAAACCACTTAGCTCCGGACAATCGGTTGTATAAATCAGGAATAAGTGGAAGGGGATACGTATTCCTCACAGTTATCTTATTTAACTCACTAAAATCGAGGCATGGGCGTAAACCACCGTCTTTTTTCTTTACAAAAAAGAACCCCGCCGCCACGGGAGAAACAGAAGGATGAATGTGACCCTTACGGAGACTCTCGGAAATATATTCCTTCATTGCAGCCCGTTCTGGACCTGAAAGGTTATACAAGCAGGCTTTGGGCAATTTAGCACCTGGAACCAAGTCAATGGCAGAATCAAATGGGCGGTGTGGCGGTAAAACCTCGGCCTCTTTTTCGCAGAAAACGTCGGTATAGTCTTTCAGGCACTCCGGAATACCTTCCAGACCCACGGACGATACAGACACAGTAACAAGACATTTCTCAGAACAATAAGGACCCCATTTAACAATGTCCCGAGATTCCCAATTAATCACTGGATTATGCACTTGTAACCAGGGGAACCCCAACACCAGTCCCGCAGGCAGATTGTCCATAACAAAACATGAAATATGTTCCTGGTGCAAGGAACTTACTTTAAGGAGAAACTCTTCTGTACGAAACATAACGTCATTTTTAACCAGTGGTGTTTTGTCAATGGCAACAATGTGAATAGGAGTCTCCAACCTAACTGTCCCCAACTTACACCTGGATACCAAGTCAGAGTCAATAAAGTTTAGTGACGATCCGCAATCCACGAAGGCAGAAGTGAATGTGGAGACACTCCCACAACAAAGTTCCACTTGCAACAACATTTTTGAAAATGCATTAAAGGGTACCTGAGAGCCTGGGTGATCTCCACGACAATCACCCGGGTTCAGTCGCTTGTTGGTCAGAGGACAGGAGGGGCAATCCTTTTTCCAATGTCCAGAATCGCCACAGAAAAAACAGCATTTTCCCATGAGTCGTTGTCTTCTTTCTTTCTCTTTGAGGTCGATGGTCTCCAATGTAGGACTGGCTCACCTTCCTTGGGAGAATAACGGTGTCTCAATCTACATCACTCCCCTCGCCCGTAGCCTGCGATCCATTCGGATGGCCTGTGTGATAGCCTCCTCCAGGCAATCAGGTGGAGGGTGGAGAGCCAAGGCGTCTTTCAGATGTTCAGACAGGCCTCTACAGAACAAATCACAGAGGGCGGCATCATTCCAGCAGACCTCAGCAGCCCAGCGTCTGAACTCTGAACAAAACAACTCGGCTGCGTGTTTCCCCTGGCACGCACTCATCACCATGTCCTCAGCCATACGTATCCGATCAGGCTCATCATAAATATGCCCCAGGGCCTCAAAAAATGCATCCACAGTCATACGCTCAGGGGCCGTGGTCAGAAGGGAGAAAGCCCAAGCCTGTGGAGCCCCCTTTAACAGAGATATAATGACCCCCACTCTCTGGCTTTCACTCCCAGACGAGTGTGGTCTCAAAGAAAAAAAAAAGCTTACATCCCTCCTTGAAAACTCTGAATTCCCTTTTATCTCCAGAAAAGGTATCTGGCAACTTAACCGGAGACTCTGGGGAAATTAATGTAACATCCCGAGCCCCCGATGAAAAAAACCCCTGCACAGTGTCAGCGATCAGCTGCTGAGACTGAGCCAGGACTCGGTGTTCTCCAAGGAGTTTGAGACATCAGAGTTAGGTGCTTAAACTGCTCAGAAAGAGCGTGTACAGGATCCTTCACATATACAGGTGAATGGGAGCAGAGAAAAAAAATGGTAATGGTCAGTTATAATGTGAGGATCCTGACAGCGCCGGCGTACAGCCCTTGCTGAGCAGGGACTCACAAGTGCTGTAGGAGTCCTGGGGACAGTAACAGCTGGAAAGTACAGACGCACAGGACCTGAACGCTGAAGTATTAGCAAGCAGGCACGGGACCTACAGTCATGTGACCACAAGGGGGCGGGGCTTAGCATCCTGCTTGCTAAGATGGAAGAACACTCAGAGTCGGGCAAACCAGAGATCATACACAATATGGGCGAACGAGGTACAGGAGGGACAAGCAGATAGGAGGTCAGACGAAGCCAAAGGCCATACACAAGAGGGCGGTGCGGTACAAAAGGGACGAGCAGAGATTAGTCGAGTCACAAGCAGAGGGTCATACACGAGAGGACGGTGCGGTACAAGAGGGTCAGGCAGAACTCGTAACAGGGACAGAACCAGATCACAACCAAACAAGCAACAAGTTATCAGGCACAAGGCACACGTATACAAGAGGTCACTTAACTCAGCTGAGGGCAGGAGTATAACTGACACCGGACCCAGGTCCAGTGAGCATTAAATAGCTGCCCTCTGCCAGAGAGAGGCAGAAACAATTAACCCTCTGTCTGACCAGGACGGGCCAAAGCGAAACCCCATCCTGGATCATGACAGCGAGAAGTTGCAGAGACGTATCGTGCGTGACCCGTGGACCGAGAAATACTTGCTTGATGGCTGTTAGCAAGTTGGCCGCGGTCCGAATCTCGAGGTCACCACGTTCCCATAAAGGCGTAGCCCATTCCAAGGCCTTGCCCGACAGTAGGGAGATAATAAAGGCCACCTTAGCCCGCTCTGTAGGAAATTGCGCAGTCAGCAGCTCCAGGTGTATTGAGCACTGGCTGATGAAACCCCTGCAGGAGGCGCCATCCCCAGAGTATTTTTCGGGCAACGGGAGGCGGGTAACTGTCGGCGCAAGGGCGGACATGGAAATACGCCGTACCGCATCTGTGAGTGCCTGAACAGCAGCATCCGTGGCCTGCGCAGCTGCGAGAGCTCTCTCAAGGGTAGCCAAGCAAGCCTCGAGCTGTCGCACACACTGAAAAAGTTGCTGCTCGTCTGCCATATCTAGCCAGACCCTGGCGCTAGTATTATGTTAGGAGTGGCGGAAGGCACTAAATAAAAAATATGAATAAAGTGCCTTCGCTGCTCGGGGTTCACCGTGCGGAGGATGAAAAAGCGCAGCTAGTAGATGCAGAGCACTATGGCGGTAATGTGCACAGGATTTAACTGCACCCAATGTGCACTGAAGCAAGCTCTGTTACAATCACAGAGCTGCAGGCAAAAAAGCATACACAAAACGCTGAGTCTGTTCAGGGTCACAAAGTCTCAGCGATGCAGACATGGTATTCAGAGTCACAGGAGTAGCCTTAGACAACAGGACTACTCCATCTAGACCTACCGTTAAATAAGGTGCATGGCGTCGCAACAGCGGACGCAGAATTAAGCTGCAACTGCAGCACGGCAAGAACTGAGCCGCTGGTAAGGCACTGCAATAACGCTGGCGCAATGCAGACGCTAAGCTGCTGAGCAAGATGGAGCTAGGCACGCTGGCGCTACTACTGGCAGGAACCAATCACTCACACAAACGTATTATCAGAGGGAAGGGGTTTCTTAATAAGTCATTCACCAGTCCAAGCATCCATCATCAAACATACAGCAGCAAGTATGAAAAATACTAGCGCATGGCGGAACAGCCATGCACGCTTTTTATACCAAACGGGACCTTCCGGACATCTCCAAGGCTCCAAGAGGAGCCAATAGGATTCGACACAGGACCTGAGCACCTGACTCCCAAACTCCAATGGGAGCTCGTCCCATGAGCATGCTCAGTTAAGGGAACAAAGGACTTAGCCTCTTGAGAGAGTTGCCGTAAGGCACTCTCTTCTGCAATCTCCTCTGCAGCAGATGAAGCGCAGGAGACTGCAGAATGTAAGAGTCTGGATTTCAACATAGGAGAGGTAGAAATCTGACTTCTAACACGGTGTTTTTCCCTTCCATGTAATTTTGTAAACTTAATATTGTATTATAAAGAAACTAAGAGGAAATGTTATAGCTTGCTTCCACAGAATTTAAAAAAAAATAAAACTCATGAAATAGGCCTTGTGAGGTAGCGCTGTTATTCAGTTAGGGGAACCTCGCTAGGCAGCGAACAAAACACATCCGGCACCGTGTTTTCATAAATCATAACATAGTCCATGAGGTTTATTCCTCCATCATAAACCCACAGAAGCAACATAAACGGCATATAACAGCATAGCGTCCATTATAGCTTCACTCTGGTAGCAATGTCCAGCATACACAGGCTCTTCAGCCTCATAATTATCTCACCCATGTCAGGGTTCTCTCATGGCTGTTGCTCCACGCTGCAGACATCCACTCTCTCCTCTGGGACTCTCAGACGCTGGCAGCCATTACACCCAGCCACACACAGGCTGTTAGCCAGGAGACAACTCTCCTCATGGGACCTTCCACTCTGGACCAACCAGGTCCCTGCATTCACCTCATGTGACCTACCCTGGCCACATTATATGGTCCATAGCCACGCCCACCGGGTCACATGACTATGACTTCATCACAGGTCCTTCACACACTCACATAGTCTTTTACAATAGGGTTCTTAAACACACCTCCTGGGTGGGTTTGTAGGTAACCAGGCCCTCCCAACTCTCTAGTTACCTGGAGACTTCTCCCTAACACGTAGAAACGACACCTCAGCAGTATCACTGCTGGTCAATACACACATCAGTCTCCATCTCAAAGCCACCCACCTTGCGATACATAACGGTCCTTCATGGTTCTACCATTCATCCTTTCTCCTAGGACATCCGCACAGCACCCCCTAGCGGACACAGTGGTTACTACACCACGGCCTGGACAGAAATGATGGTACCCTTACTTAATATTTTTTTGCACAACCTTTTGAGGCAATCACAGGAATCAAACGATTCCTGTAACTGTCAATGAGACTTCTGCACCTCTTGACAGGTATTTTTGCCCACTCCTCAAGAGCAAACTGCTCCAGTTGTCTCTTGTATGAAGGTTGCCTTTTCCTTACGGCATGTTTCAGCTTCTTTCCAAAGATGCTCAATAGGATTTAGGTCAGGGCTCATAGAAGGCCACTTGAGAATAGTCCAATGTTTTCCTCTTAGCCATTCTTGGGTGTTTTTAGATGTGTGTTTTGGGTCATTATCCTGTTGCAAGACTCATGACCTGTGACTGAGACCAATCTTTCTGAAACTGGGCAGCACATTTTTCTCTAGAATCCCTTCATAGTCATAAGATTTAATTTTACCCTGCACAGATTCTAGACACCCTGTGCCAGATGCAGTAAAGTAGCCCTGAACATAACAGAGCCTCCTCCATGTTTCACAGTAGGGACAGTGGTCTTTTCTTGATATGCTTCATTTTTCCGTCTGTGAACATAGAGCTGATGTGCCTTGCCAAAAAGTTTCATTTTTGTCTCATCTGTTTATAGGACATTCTCCCAGAAGCTTTGTGGCTTGTCAACATGTAGTTTGGCAAATTCCAGTCTAGCTTTTTTAGGATTTTTTTTCGACAATGGTGTCCTCCTTGGTCATCTCATATGAAGTGCACTTTGGCTCATACAGCGACGGATGGTGCGATCTGACACTGATGTTCCTTGAGCTTGACGTTCACATTTAATCTGTTTAGAAGTTTTTCTGGGATTTTTTGTTACCATTCGTATTATCCGTCTCTTTGATTTGTCATCAGTTTTCCTCCTGTGGCCACGTCCAGGGAGGTTGGCTATAGTCCCATGGAGCTTAATTTTCTGAATAATATGTGCAACGGTTGTCACAGGAACAACAAGCTGCTTGCAGATGGTCTTATAACTTTTACTTTTAACATGTTTGTCTATAATTTTCTTTCTAATCTCCTGAGACAACTTTTTCCTTCGCTTCCTCTGGTCGATGTTGAGTGTGATACACACCATGTCCCAAACAGCACAGTGAGTATCTGTAGCCCTCTATACAGGCCCAGTTACTGATACCAAGATTGTAGACATCTGTGATGCTAATTAGTGGACACACCTTTATTTAACATGTCCCTTTTGTCACATTATTTTCTGGGGTACCATGATTTTTGTCCAGGCCTTTTTCATGAGTTTTATTTTTTACAAAATTCTTTGGAAGCATGGTTGAAAAGCAATGTCTGGCTTTCATGTGTTCATTTTCATAGATTTTTGATCTATTGTTACTTTTGACAGATTCACATTATTTCTGTGACCTTTGTTGGTTTTTCTGTCATTAAACGAGGGGTACCAACAATTTTGACCATGTGTGCACATAACCATTGGTATAATTGATGATAATGAAGCTATTGATATGAAGCTACATGTATCAGCAGTTCAAGTTCATATGTATAGTCCTAGAACTATCAATGAACATATGCAAATGAACCCGTCAATATCTTTAGGAATAACTATGCAAATAAAACCTTGGTACCATTGTGACTGACAGAGGTATCCATCAGGGCCATAAATCTCTTCCCAGGCACCTGTCACAATGCCATAGTCTAAAAGGTTTCACTATGTAACAATGGTGAAATAAGAAAGATGGGTAGAGATAAAGAGAACGCTGATCTCAGGTGCAGTGGCTTTGCTCCTGTTTATAGCGTTGCAAAAGCATAACTTGACAATCTGTAGTTATTTCTGTCCTTTTGCTTGATCCAGTACAACTACAGTATATCTTCTTCATCAGCTATTGGAAGTTGGTGTACTTGTCAGCAGGCTCCAGTAAGGTTGCCACGGCAAGTGGATATGTTATTGCTTAACTTTGAGGATGGTGATGGTTGCATGGCCATTGGCATCATAAATTCTGGGTGGAGGGAATGGGAGCTTTTTTCTCGAGTAGGGAGGGTGTGAAAGACCTGCTGAAGGCAGCAGAGATGAGTAGAAAGAGTAAAGAATCGAGTAGAGAATGTGCTTTTAGTGAGACTTAGGTCGTGGTTAGACATCACTTATCTGGGAGAGGGCAAGAGCACAAAACCCACCCTTTTAACTGTAATGCTTTGTGTTGCATGAGACTGAATAGCAGCACTGTACTTCTGTCATGAGTGATTTGTTGTTCGACCGGGAAGAGTTAAGGTGACTGTAAGGCTGGAGTCACACATAGCGACTCACCAGCGATCCTGACAACGATATCAATGTGTCAGGATCGCTGGTGAATCGCTATGTGATCGCTGGTGATCAAACAGACAGCTTCACAAGCGATCAGCACAGCGACGCCCAGCGCCCGGCGTCGCTGTGCACGTTAGTAACCAGCGCGCTGATGCAGGAAGCTGGTAACTAACGTACACATCGGGTATCCAAGGGACATGGGTCCCTAGATACCCGATGTGTACGTTAGTTACCAGCTCCCTGCATCAGCACGCTGGTAACTAACGTACACATCGGGTAGCTAAGGGACACACGTCCCTTGGATACCCGATGTGTACATTAGTTACCAGCAGATCGCTGGTCTCCCGCCTGTCACACGCAGCGATGCGTGGTGGCCAGCGGGAGACCAGCGACCAAAAAAAAGTCCTGGCCTTTCCTGCAGTGATCAGCGACACCGGCAGGGGGGCCGGTCGCTGATCGTTGTCACACACAGCGTTCTCGCTGGTGAGATCGCTGTTGTGTCACAAAAATTGTGACTCAGCAGCGATCTCGCTAGCGAGATCGCTATGTGTGATGGGGCCTTAAGGCACCCTGGTGATGTGAATCATCTAAGCCTCAGGTCCGGGTGGGAATATGAACCTCGAGTATTGATGCAGCTAGCAGGAAGGCACATGGACTTGGCATATTCAGGAATCTTGGGAGCAGCAGGATGGATGGTGTGGAACCCAGCAGGGATTGAAGTAAGTTAGAAAATGGTATGCATAGAAGTTGTAGTACAACAAATGTAGAAGTCTAGACAATCTTAAAACACAGGTGTGTGTCCTAATGGGCCTTAACTAGGAATAGGTAGATGATGTCACACAGCCATGCTAGAAAATCTGCGAAAACCTGATGTGGAGCACAGCAAAGGGCAGTGGCCCAAGGTGAAGGAAGCAGAGCCCAGGATAGTCAGAACAGGTAGCCTGGGAATACACAAAAGTGCACTGCACTACTGCCTGTGGGTATAGTTATGATAATCAGTGTTCGCTGGTTTATTTCTAGGTTTGACAGTTGAGAAAGTGGGATCAGTGAGTGCAGTGTGGCAACTAAGGACCTCCTGTACTATATTTTTAGATGTGATGCGTAACAAATATGGTACATGTTACAATATGATTACCAAAATTAGAAGTATTAGTGAGGTTCATACTTTTGAGGTATTCTTACTTTTTCAGGAGAACCAAAGAGACCCACATCTCTCTGAGTCTGTGGGACAAAAAGTAAGAATACTTTGAAATGCATAAAGAATAAGCCACACCAATACCCTCTCTTGAATTGGACTCCTTTACTGGATACAATATCAGCAGCACACATTACCCACGACTTCCGATTTATTCTAATACTACGTTGGTTCTGACAATCTAAAAATAATAATAATAATAATCTTTATTTATATAGCGCCAACATATTCCGCAGTGCTTTACAGTTTCAAAACACAAGTAATAAGAAACAACGTTAATAATACAATAATTAACGCAAAATAAGACGAAATAAGACGAAATAAGGCTACCCTGCTCATGAGAGCTTACAATCTACCATGAGGTGAGGGAGATACAAAGTACAGGTGTGTATTTACAATTGTATATTTACAATGAAGGTCCAGTCATCTTGAGTGAGTGAAGGATGGATGGAGATAGTGAATGGGCTACACACGCACACTAAAGGTACTGTCACACTTAGCCATACACCAGCGATCCCGACCAGCGATATGATGCAGTCAGGATCGCTGGTGCATCACTAAGTGGTCGCTAGTGAGCTGCCACACAGGCAGATCTCACCAGCGACATCGCTGGGGCCGGGGGTCGCTACTTACCTGTCAGGCGAGGCGATCCTGACGTCCTCCCGCCTGCGTCCATGCATCGCTCGTCTCCACAGCAGGAATCCCCAGCAGGAAGCTGACGACGAGAAACGGTCCAGGACGTTCTCGCGCGATCAGCGATAACCAGCGGGGGAGCCGGTCGGAGGTAAGTATCACACATAGCGATATCGCTAGCAATATCGCTATAACGTCACAAAAACCAGTGACGTTATAGTGATATTGCTAGCGATATCGCTTAGTGTGACAGGCCCTTTACACATAGAATGACTTTGATTAGTGAACGTGATAAGCCGCTCTGAACAAATGTGTTTTGAGGGAGCGCCTAAAACTATGCAAATTGTGGTTAGTCCTAATTTCTTGGGGTAGAGCATTCCAGAGGATAGGAGCAGCACGGGAGAAGTCTTGGAGTCGGGAGTGGGAGGTACAGATTAGTGCAGAGGTTAGTCGAAAGTCGTTTGCAGAGCGCAGCGATCGGCTAGGCCGATAGACAGAAATGAGGGAGGAGATGTAGGGGGGTGCCACACCGTGGAGAGCTTTGTGGGTGAGAACAAGTACTTTGAATTGGATCCTATAATGAATGGGCAGCCAGTGTAATGAATGACGAAGAGCAGACACGTCCGAGTACCGATTAGCCAGATGGACGACCCTGGCTGCTGCATTAAGTATGGACTGGAGAGGGGATAGTCGAGTGATGGCCAGTTAATAGAGCGTTGCAGTAATCCAGGCAGGAGTGGATCAATGCTACAGTGAGGGTTTTTGTTGTTTCCATGGTGAGAAAAGGGCGGATTCTAGAGATGTTCTTTAGGTGTAAGTGGCAAGAGCGGGCAAGAGATTGTATATGGGATGTGAAGGAGAGATTGGTGTCAAACATAACACCCAGACAGCGTGCCTGCTGCCGGAGAGTTATTGTGGTACCACCCACGGAGAGGGAAATGTCAGATTTAGGGAGGTTAGTAGATGGTGGGAGCAGAAGAAGATCAGTTTTGGAGAGGTTGAGTTTCAGATAGAGAGTGGACATGATATTGGAGACTGCGGACAGACAGTCACTGGCGTTCTGTAGTACAGAGGGGGTAAGGTTGGGGGAAGACGTATATAGTTGTGTATCATCAGCATAAAGATGGTACCGGAAGCCAAATCTGCTGATGGTCTGTCCAATTGGGGCTGTGTAGAGAGAAAGAGAAGGGGACCAAGGACTGAGCCCTGAGGTACCCCGACAGCATGAGGAAGAGGAGATGAAGTGGAGCCAGAGAACAAAACACTGAAGGAGCGGTCAGAGAGATAGGAAGAGAACCAGGAGAGAGCAGTGTCCTTAATGCCTTGTGACTGGAGCCTAGAGAGTAGGAGATGGTGGTCAACAGTATCGAAAGCTGCAGATAGGTCAAGAAGAATGAGCAGAGAGTGGTCACCATTACGTTTTGCTGTCAGAAGGTCATTGGTCACTTTGATGAGTGCAGTTTCAGTCGAATGTAGGGGGCGGAAGCCGGACTGTGAAGGGTCTAGAAGGGAGTGAGCTTAGAGGTAACGGGTAAGGCGGGAGTAAACTAGGCGCTCCAAAAGTTTAGAGATGAAGGGGAGATTGGAGACTGGTCTGTAGTTGTTTGTGCAGGATGGGTCGAGAGCGGGTTTCTTTAGTAATGGTGTAACGATGGCGTGTTTGAAGGAGGATGGGAAAATGCCAGAGGAGAGGGAGAGATTAAAGATTGTAGTTAGGTGGGTTGTGACGACTGGAGAGAGAAACTGGAGGAGATGTGAGGGAATGGGGTCGATAGTGCATGTAGTCGGACGAGAAGAAGAGAGGAGTCTGGAGACTTCTTCTTCTGTGATGGGATCAAATGTGGAAAGTGAGCCAGGGGAGATGCATGAAGGGATGGGAGTCACAGCACTTGGTGGTTTGGAGCAGATTTCCTGAGGGATATTATCTATTTTTTCTGTAAAGTGGGAGGCCAGGTCATCAGCACAAATGTCTGTGATAGGGGCTTGTGCTTTTGGCCTGAGGAGGGAGTGAAAAGTGTCAAAAAGTTTCTTGGGGTTGTTGGCTAGTGAGGAGATCAGGGTGGTGAAGTAGGTCTCTTTGGTGAGGTGAAGGGCAGCGTTATAGGTTCTTAACATAAATTTGAAGTGGATGAAGTCTTCTGATGTACGGGTTTTTCTCCATAGGCGTTCAGCACTCCTAGAGCATCGCTGGAGAAGTTGAGTTTGCGATGTGAGCCAAGACTGTTTTACTCTTTGCTTGGAGATTATGTGGATGAGGGGAGCTACTTGGTCAAGGGTGCTTCTAAGAGTGTCATTGTAGTGATGAACAGCCAGATTAGGACAGGAAAAAGAGGAGATTGGGGACAGTGATGAGTGTAGGGAGTCGGAACGTGTCTGAGGGTTAATGGCTTGTAGATTTCTGACTGTGTGGTAGGTAGGAGGAAGCTGGGATAGGTGAGGATTTGTGAGCGTGAAGGAGAGAATGTTGTGATCAGAGAGTGGAAGCGGTGAGTTATTTAGGTTGGAGATTAAACAGAACCGGCCGAAGACCAGATCAAGGGTGTTACCGTCCTTGTGTGTCTCAGAGGTTGAAAGCTGTGAGAGGCCTATAGAGGTGGTTAGTGATAGAAGCTGGGATGCATATGTGGAAGTAGGGCTGTTAATGGGGATGTTGAAGTCTCCCAGGATAAGGGTTGGAAGTTCTGAGGACATGAAGTGCGGCAGCCAGGCTGAAAAGTGGTCAAGGAAGTGGGTGGGTGAGCCTGGAGGCCAGTATATGACCGCTACTCTGAGAGAGAGGGGACGGAAGAGCCTGATGGTGTGGACCTCAAAAGAAGGGAATAAGAGTGATGGAACTGGGGGGATGACCTGGAAAGTGCATTGTGGGGACAGGAGTATGCTGACTCCACCACCAGGTCTGTTTGTGGGTCTTGGGGAGTGAGAGAATTGTAAGCCACCGTAGGAAATGGCAGCAGGAGAGACAGTGTCAGAATCCTGAATCCATGTTTCAGTGAGGGCCAACAGATCAAGAGAGTTGTTCAGAAAGTAGTTGTGTAGGAATGGAAGCTTGTTACAAACAGACCGTGGATTCCAGAGGGCACAATTAAAAGATGGAGATGAGGGAGTGCAAGTAATATTAATAAGATTATTATGGTTTCGATATGAGGTAGGGTAGGGGTTGAGGTTGGGGGATGGTGAACCAGGGTTGGGGGAGATGTCCCCTGAAATCAGAAGGAGTAGGAAGATAAAGAGCAAATAGTTGTTGGAGTTGTAAGTAGTTTTTTTCTGCGATGTGTTTGGGCAAGATGGGCTGAGGTTTCTCAGGAAGGTGAGGAGTGCATGGGAGCTGTACATGGGAAAGGGAAGTATAGAGGGGCTGATGTGTATGAGTCGTGATGGAGGGGGGATAGGGTGGTGAATGTGGATGGCAAGGGAACACGGGAGGATAAAAATAAAGCACATGGTTAAAAGGGAGAGCAAAGTGTGGGTTACCTGACTCCTGCCCTGACTAACTGCCATGTATAACTGCCGTTTTCCTGATGCTTAGCTTCTGCGATGCTTTGCTTATGGGATGCTTGCGTGCTGCACCCCACACTGTGTGCTTCCCCTTAGGAACTACTACATATATGGTTGGGTATAATTTGACAGCTGGGGTCAGCACACCAGGAGATGGTTAGATGATCAAAGGCACTAGACCAGGCTGTGTCAATATGCTATAGCACCTTCAACCTGATAAGATCTAGAGAGGCCCCATTCACGGATCTAAATCAGTAACTATTACATACAGTTCAACAAATTAATTATACCAAAGCTTTAGCAAGCACATTAAAATATGCAGCAAAATGGTAAAGCAGCAGAAGTATGGAGTTATACCATTTGGATATATTGCAGCAGAAAAGAGAGGCAGCAGAGGTGGAAAGTTGTACCATTCAGGCTGCTTGCTAGCAGTGAATGGAGTAAATACATGCAGGGTTGCTCAGTTGATTACCATTTGAATATATATTGCAGCAGAAAAGAGAGCCAGCAGAGGTGGGAAGTTGTATCATTCAGGCTGCTTGCTAGCAGTGAATGGAGTAAATACATGCAGGGTGGCTCAGTTGATTACCATTTGGATATATTGCAGCAGAAAAGAGAGCCAGCAGAGGTGGGAAGTTGTACCATTCAGGCTGCTTGCTAGCAGTGAATGGAGTAAATACATGCGGGGTGGCTCAGTTGATTACCATTCAGGCTGCTTGCTAGCAGTGAATGGAGTAAATACATGCAGGGTGGCTCAGTTGATTACCATTCAGGCTGCTTGCTAGCAGTGAATGGAGTAAATACATGCAGGGTGGCTCAGTTGATTACCATTTGGATATATTGCAGCATAAAAGAGAGCCAGCAGAGGTGGGAAGTTGTACCATTCAGGCTGCTTACTAGCAGTGAATGGAGTAAATACATGCAGGGTGGCTCAGTTGATTACCATTTGGATATATTGCAGCAGAAAAGAGAGCCAGCAGAGGTGGGAAGTTGTACCATTCAGGCTGCTTGCTAGCAGTGAATGGAGTAAATACATGCGGGGTGGCTCAGTTGATTACCATTTGGATATATAGCAGCAGAAAAGAGAGGCAGCAGAGGTGGGAAGTTGTACCATTCAGGCTGCTTGCTAGCAGTGAATGGAGTAAATACATGCAGGGTGGCTCAGTTGATTACCATTTGGATATATTGGATATATAGCAGCAGAAAGGAGAGGCAGCAGAGGTGGGAAGTTGTACCATTCAGACTGCTTGCTAGCAGTGAATGGAGTAAATACATGCAGGGTGGCTCAGTTGATTACCATTTGGATATATTGCAGCAGAGGTGGGAAGTTGTACCATTCAGGCTGCTTGCTAGCAGTGAATGGAGTAAATACATGCAGGGTGGATCAGTTGATTACCATTTGGATATATTGCAGCAGAAAAGAGAGGCAGCAGATGGGGGAAGTTGTACCATTCAGGCTGCTTGCTAGCAGTGAATGGAGTAAATACATGCAGGGTGGCTCAGTTGATTACCATTTGGATATATTGCAGCAGAAAAGAGAGCCAGCAGACGTGGGAAGTTGTACCATTCAGGCTGCTTGCTAGCAGTGAATGGAGTAAATACATGCAGGGTGGCTCAGTTGATTACCTATGTGAAGAGGGAAGATGAATGTTAATTCCATGCCATGTATAACTGCCATTTTCCTGATGCTTAGCTTCTGTGATGCTTTGCTTATGGGATGCTTGCGTGCTGCACCCCACACTGCGTTTCCCCTTAGGAACTACTACATATATGGTTGGGTATAATTTGGCAGCTGGGGCCAGCACATCAGTGGATGGTTAGATGATCAAAGGCACTAGACCAGGCTGTGTCAATATGCTATAGCACCTTCAACCTGATAAGCTCTGGAGAGGCCCCAGTCACTGATCTAAAGCAGTAAGGGTACCGTTACACCTAGCGAAGCACCAGCGATCCCGACCAGCGATATGACGCGGTCAGGATCGCTGGTGCATCGCTAAGTGGTCGCTAGTGAGCTGCCATACAGGCAGATCTCACCAGCGACATCGCAGGGGTCGGGGGTCGCTACTTACCTGTCAGAAGAGGCGATCCTGACGTCCTCCCGCCCAGCTCCACGCTCGTCGCTTGTCTCTCCACAGGAAGCGCCGCAGGAAGCTGACGACGAGAAACAGTCCTGGACGTTCTCGCGCGATCAGCGATGGACAGCGGGGGAGCCGGTCGGAGGTAAGTATCACATGCAGCGATATCGCTAGCAATATCGCTATAACGTCACAAAATTGGTGACTTTACAGCGATATTGCTAGCGATATCGCTATGTTTAATGGGGGCTTAAGTATTACATACAGTTCAACAAATGAATTATACCAAAGCTTTAGCAAGCACATTAAAATATGCACATTTAAGCACATTAAAATTTGCAGCAAAATGGTAAAGCAGCAGAAGTATGGAGTTGTACCATTTGGATACATTGCAGCAGAAAAGAGAGGCAGCAGAGGTGGGAAGTTGTACCATTCAGGCTGCTTGCTAGCAGTGAATGGAGTAAATACATGCGGGGTGGCTCAGTTGATTACCATTCAGGCTGCTTGCTAGCAGTGAATGGAGTAAATACATGCAGGGTGGCTCAGTTGATTACCATTCAGGCTGCTTGCTAGCAGTGAATGGAGTAAATACATGCAGGGTGGCTCAGTTGATTACCATTTGGATATATTGCAGCAGAAAAGAGAGCCAGCAGAGGTGGGAAGTTGTACCATTCAGGCTGCTTACTAGCAGTGAATGGAGTAAATACATGCAGGGTGGCTCAGTTGATTACCATTTGGATATATTGCAGCAGAAAAGAGAGCCAGCAGAGGTGGGAAGTTGTACCATTCAGGCTGCTTGCTAGCAGTGAATGGAGTAAATACATGCGGGGTGGCTCAGTTGATTACCATTCAGGCTGCTTGCTAGCAGTGAATGGAGTAAATACATGCAGGGTGGCTCAGTTGATTACCATTCAGGCTGCTTGCTAGCAGTGAATGGAGTAAATACATGCAGGGTGGCTCAGTTGATTACCATTTGGATATATTGCAGCAGAAAAGAGAGCCAGCAGAGGTGGGAAGTTGTACCATTCAGGCTGCTTACTAGCAGTGAATGGAGTAAATACATGCAGGGTGGCTCAGTTGATTACCATTTGGATATATTGCAGCAGAAAAGAGAGCCAGCAGAGGTGGGAAGTTGTACCATTCAGACTGCTTGCTAGCAGTGAATAGAGTAAATACATGCGGGGTGGCTCAGTTGATTACCATTTGGATATATAGCAGCAGAAAAGAGAGGCAGCAGAGGTGGGAAGTTGTACCATTCAGGCTGCTTGCTAGCAGTGAATGGAGTAAATACATGCAGGGTGGCTCAGTTGATTACCATTTGGATATATTGGATATATAGCAGCAGAAAAGAGAGGCAGCAGAGGTGGGAAGTTGTACCATTCAGGCTGCTTGCTAGCAGTGAATGGAGTAAATACATGCAGGGTGGCTCAGTTGATTACCATTTGGATATATTGCAGCAGAGGTGGGAAGTTGTACCATTCAGGCTGCTTGCTAGCAGTGAATGGAGTAAATACATGCAGGGTGGATCAGTTGATTACCATTTGGATATATTGCAGCAGAAAAGAGAGGCAGCAGATGGGGGAAGTTGTACCATTCAGGCTGCTTGCTAGCAGTGAATGGAGTAAATACATGCAGGGTGGCTCAGTTGATTACCATTTGGATATATTGCAGCAGAAAAGAGAGCCAGCAGACGTGGGAAGTTGTACCATTCAGGCTGCTTGCTAGCAGTGAATGGAGTAAATACATGCAGGGTGGCTCAGTTGATTACCTATGTGAAGAGGGAAGATGAATGTTAATTCCATGCCATGTATAACTGCCGTTTTCCTGATGCTTAGCTTCTGTGTTGCTTTGCTTATGGGATGCTTGCGTGCTGCACCCCACACTGCGTTTCCCCTTAGGAACTACTACATATATGGTTGGGTATAATTTGGCAGCTGGGGCCAGCACATCAGTGGATGGTTAGATGATCAAAGGCACTAGACCAGGCTGTGTCAATATGCTATAGCACCTTCAACCTGATAAGCTCTGGAGAGGCCCCAGTCACTGATCTAAAGCAGTAAGGGTACCGTTACACCTAGCGATGCACCAGCGATCCCGACCAGCGATATGACGCGGTCAGGATCGCTGGTGCATCGCTAAGTGGTCGCTAGTGAGCTGCCATACAGGCAGATCTCACCAGCGACATCGCAGGGATCGGGGGTCGCTACTTACCTGTCAGAAGAGGCGATCCTGACGTCCTCCCGCCCAGCTCCACGCTCGTCGCTTGTCTCTCCACAGGAAGCGCCGCAGGAAGCTGACGACGAGAAACAGTCCTGGACGTTCTCGCGCGATCAGCGATGGACAGCGGGGGAGCCGGTCGGAGGTAAGTATCACATGCAGCGATATCGCTAGCAATATCGCTATAACGTCACAAAATCGGTGACTTTACAGCGATATTGCTAGCGATATCGCTATGTTTAATGGGGGCTTAAGTATTACATACAGTTCAACAAATGAATTATACCAAAGCTTTAGCAAGCACATTAAAATATGCACATTTAAGCACATTAAAATATGCAGCAAAATGGTAAAGCAGCAGAAGTATGGAGTTGTACCATTTGGATACATTGCAGCAGAAAAGAGAGGCAGCAGAGGTGGGAAGTTGTACCATTCAGGCTGCTTGCTAGCAGTGAATGGAGTAAATACTTGCAGGGTGTCTCAGTTGATTACCTGTGTGAAGAGAGAAGATGAATGTTAATTCCATGCCATGTATAACTGCCGTTTTCCTGATGCTTAGCTTCTGTGATGCTTTGCTTATGGTATGCTTGAGTGCTGCACCCCACACTGCGTGCTTCCCCTTAGGAACTACTACATATATGGTTGGGTATAATTTGGCAGCTGGGGCCAGCACACCAGGGGATGATTAGATGATCAAAGGCACTAGACCAGGTTGTGTCAATATGCTATAGCACCTTCAACCTGATAAGATCTAGAGAGGCCCCATTCAGGGATCTAAAGCAGTAAGTATTACATACAGTTCAACAAATGAATTATACCAAACCTTTAGCAAGCACATTAAAATATGCAGCAAAATGGTAAAGCAGCAGAAGTATGGAGTTGCACCATTTGGATATATTGCAGCAGAAAAGAGAGGCAGCAGAGGTGGGAAGTTGTACCATTCAGGCTGCTTGCTAGCAGTGATTGGAGTAAATACATGCAGGGTGGCTCAGTTGATTGCCATTCAGGCTGCTTGCTAGCAGTGAATGGAGTAAATACATGCAGGGTGGCAAAGTTGATTGCCATTTGGATATATTGCAGCAGAAAAGAGAGCCAGCAGAGGTGGGAAGTTGTACCATTCAGGCTGCTTGCTAGCAGTGAATGGAGTAAATACATGCTGGGTGGCTCAGTTGATTGCCATTTGGATATATTGCAGCAGAAAAGAGAGCCAGCAGAGGTGGGAAGTTGTACCATACAGGCTGCTTGCTAGCAGTGAATGGAGTAAATACATGCAGGGTGGCTCAGTTTATTACCATTTTTATATATTGCAGCAGAAAAGAGAGGCAGCAGAGGTGGGAAGTTGTACCATTCAGGCTGCTTGCTAGCAGTGAATGGAGTAAATACATGCAGGGTGGCTCAGTTGATTACCATTTGGATATATTGCAACAGAAAAGAGAGCCAGCAGAGGTGGGAAGTTGTACCATTCAGGCTGCTTGCTAGCAGTGAATGGAGTAAATACATGGAGGGTGGCTCAGTTGATTACCTGTGTGAAGAGAGAAGATGAATGTTAATTCCATGCCATGTATAACTGCCGTTTTCCTGATGCTTTGCTTCTGTGATGCTTTGCTTATGGGATGCTTGCGTGCTGCACCCCACACTGCGTGCTTCCCCTTAGGAACTACTACATATATGGTTGGGTATAATTTGGCAGCTGGGGCCAGCACACCAGGGGATGGTTAGATGATCAAAGGCACTAGACCAGGCTGTGTCAATATGTTATAGCACCTTCAACCTGATAAGATCTAGAGAGGCCCCAGTCATGGATCTAAAGCCCCGTTACACACTGCGATATCGCTAGCAATATCGCTGTAAAGTCACCAATTTTGTGACGTTATAGCGATATTGCTAGCGATATCGCTGCATGTGATACTTACCTCCGATCGGCTCCCCCGCTGGTTATCGCTGGTCGCGCGAGAAGCTCCTGGATCATTTCTCGTCGGTCACTTCCTGCAGCGCTTCCTGTGGCGCCAACGAGCGACGTGTGGAGCTGGGCGGGAGGACGTCAGGATCGCCGCGTCTGACCGGTAAGTAGCGATCCCCGCCCCCTGCGATGTCGCTGGTGAGATCTGCTTGTGTGGCAGCTCACTAGCGACCACCTAGCGATGCACCAGCGATCCTGACCGCGTCATATCGCTAGTCGGGATCGCTGGTGCATCGCTAGGTGTAACGGTACCCTTAAGCAGTAAGTATTACATACAGTTCAACAAATGAATTATACCAAAGCTTTAGCAAGCACATTAAAATATGCAGCAAACTGGTAAAGCAGCAGAAGTATGGAGTTGTATCATTTGGATATATTGCAGCAGAAAAGAGAGGCAGCAGAGGTGGGAAGTTGTACCATTCAGGCTGCTTGCTAGCAGTGAATGGAGTAAATACTTGCAGGGTGGCTCATTTGATTACCTATGTGAAGAGAGAAGATGAATGTTAACTCAATGCCATGTATAACTGCCGTTTTCCTGATGCTTAGCTTCTGTAATGCTTTGCTTATGGGATGCTTGCGTGCTGCACCCCACACTGTGAAGCTGCAGCAGCTAGGATCCTTATTTGACACTCTTCTTAGTGTTCATAGACTCATAGAATGTTAGAGTTGGAAGTGACCCCCAGGGTCATTGTGTCTAACCTACTGCACAATGCAGGATTCACTATATCATCTCAGACAGATGTCTGTCCCACCCCTGATTGAAGACTTCCATTGAAGGAGAACTCTACACCTCTCGTGGCAGTCTGTTCCACTCATTCATCAAACTCACTGTCAAAAAGTTTTTTCTAATATCTTATCTGTATCTTCTCCCTTTCAGTTTTATCCCATTGCTTCTCGTATTTCCATGTGTAAATGAGAATAAGAATGGTCCCTCTATACTGTGACATCCCTTCATATGTAGACAGCTATTAAGTCTCCTCTTAGCCTTTTTTTGCAAGTTACACATTACCAGATCCTTTAACCATTCCTCATAGGACATACTTTGCAATCCACTCACCATCTTGGTAATTCCTCTCTGAACTTGCTTCAATTTTTCGATGTCTTTTTAAAATTTGGTGCCCAGAATTGGAATCAGTGCTCCAGGAGATGACCAGGGAGGAGCAGAGGGGGATGACTACTTTACTTGATCTAGACTCTGTGCTTCTCTTAATGCATCCCAGAACTGTGTTTGCCTTTTTTGCTGCTGCTGCTGCTGCATCACACTGCTCACTCATGTGCAGTTTGTAATCTCTTAGTATGCCCAATTCTTTTTCACACATGCTGTTGCATAGTTCTATTCCTCTCATTCAGTAAATGTAATTTTTGTTTTTCTTTCCCAGATGTAGAATCTTGAATTTCTCCCTGTAAAATACTGTTCTATTAGTCGCTGCCCATTATTCAAGCTTTTCTAGATTCTTCTGAAACCTTTCTCTGTCTTCTTTACTGTTAGATATTCCTCCTAGCTTTGCATCGTCTGCAAATTTTGTTTTGTGTCTGACATAACCACATCAGGTGAGCGGTACAGCCTTTTGTCCATAGCTGTAATTTGGATTAGACCCTAGAGCTCGCTTTTTTTCCCCCCCAGCAGTTTCTTAAATCTAGAGATTTATGTCCATTTGTTGGTGGTCTCTCGGATGTGATTATGTACACCCCATATATTTCTGAGAGGTAGACACAAAGATATAGATACACCCTTTTCATTATCTTGTATCCTTCTAATTCCTGCTAAGCCAAATGTCATTGTCGAATAATAAATACTGTACGTGTATTGTAAACCATTTTTTTTTGTTCAAATTGTTCCAGATTTCTTTCCTATTCAGCTTACTGAATCCCTTCACCCCTGTTAACTTTTGTTGTCTTGATTCTGATTCTTTTAAAATCAGGAATAGTAATAAAAGATAGATGATTACAAGTTTAGCCATTTGTCATGTAATAATAAATATGCATCATCATATGTGACTAACACAAATATCTCATTATTAGCAGTAAGAAATTACATGTAGTAATTGTGCTTCTAGAAATGTATTTAGGTTTTTCACAAATCTCTGTTTTGCCGTCTGCATATTATTTAATGATGTCTGTCTTTTTTCTGTAGGTGGTGAGAGAGAATCCCTAAATTTCAGCAGACAGGTGAGTCACTTCTTCATGATTTATTTGTCTTGCGTGTCATTGGCCTTCGTTTTATAGGCAGCTGTTCAAATTCATAAAGTTAAGTATCCCACAGTCTGATGGATCTAGCCAGACATTAATGTACAGTAGCTGGATGCAGCACCTCAGCATTAAGGCTCTAGATACCAATGACAGTTCAGTGAATGAGTGAAAATATTTAGTGTGCTGAATGAGCTAAATCAATATATAAAATAAATAGTTTCTTCTAAGAATCATTGGGAGAACCTTTTTGTATTTCGCCTTTATTGTTTTATTTTTCTTTCAAGCTACAAGTGCATATGGAAACCTACCTTGCAGTATGAGACAAAGTGTAACATGGCGCGGTAGCTGTGGGTGAGGTACTTGTCTCTTACGCCCTGGCACATTACATGAAGGGGGGTCCTGGCTGGGTGTGTGGACTTCTGCTTTGGGTGAACTATGCCCTTGCCGTCTGCATGTTACTGATGACTTTGGTGGTCGCCCTCATTGAAGACCTCAACATCTGATCCTGGCCAACCAATTGAAAATAAACTTTTACTTAGCGATAACTTTGTGAGAATTATGTAGTAGGTAGCGGGTACACAAGTTTATGAATGTTTCCTTGACAATACGGAGCATTTTTCACTAACAGTTTCTATTCCTTTCTCGTTACTCGTTTGTTCTTTGTCTCCACTGTTTCACTTTCCTTCACCACAGCCCAGCTCAGTACTACAGTCCAGTTAGCAAAAGTCCTATTCTCAACCCGCAATTCCGCATCTTCTTTCCCCTAAAGGGAACTATGTTGCCAATGTGGCCAGTACGTAGCTTCTCTGTTATTGACGCCTTGGAACTCCCATCTGGAACACTCTCCTCGTGTTATCTTCTCTGCCCCGTCATGGCCCGTTACCTCTCTGAGTTATGAACTTGGGGCCGTACTGCTAGGCATCTTCTACTAATACCCATCTTCGATTGATCTCTCAGTCCTTCTGTCGGCTTTCCTTTTTTCTTCACTCCTGTACACACTAACCACCGTCTCAGTCTCCCCTCTCTTTGGGACATCAGCGTCATGTGGCACAGCTTACTGTCAAGATGTGAGGCTTGCTTCAGATGCATCCGGACCCTGACATCTTGACAGGAAACTCTTTCTGTCCCTTCACCTTAGCCCTCCCACTCTGGGCTAGTCTCAATCATTAACTCTAACTCTCCCTACTGTCAGATAGAACACAATACCAACACTATTAACACTTGTCACAGTTCACATTATACAATAGAACAATACATGTGTTCTTCAAGAGGGAATGTTGGCATTCTGTCCATCTCCTTAGAATGACCAATTTGGACTATAACATGATATTCACAATGCATTTCAATGCCGGACTTAGCATAATTTTCCAATGGAAAAAACAGTTGCATATGCAATTGATTTTTTCACTTGAAAAAGACGCTAGTCCAGTGTTGAAACGCATTTTGGAAATGAAAACCGTTCAACTCATCTTGATCCTATGGATTCTTTATTACAGCAGTGCAGCCTAATATTGTTTTATGCTAAAAAGAGAGAAAAATATCAGCTCACCTTCTCAGTGGATGCTATGTAAGAAAACCTGCAGTGCCGCAGTTAGGAAACAATTTGTAGAAATAGAAAAATATCCAGCGTGTTGAAAAAAATTCAGAAGTCTGGGCAGAAGAAATGTGCAAATCTAGCATACGCATTTCGGAATTGAATCCTTATTCATTGCATACTATTTTAACACTCAGGGCTGGCTATGGGGCTGGGCCCCTGAGAAATATGGGCCCAGCACCGCCACCCCCCCCCCAGTGGCGTAGCAACTGTTTGTGGTGCCCGGGGCGGTCGAAAAATTTGCCGCCCCTTTGGTCGTTGATAATTCGGAAGCATCCGAAGAGCCCACACTACACTAAAAGATCTAATTTTTAGTCTGCTACTAACTCTGCTATTATTTCTAACTTTCTAGACTTTCAACTTCTTGCAGTTCTCTATATGTATGTATTAGCTTGATGATGCTGGATGAAGACCTAATGGCTTTTTTTAATACTAATTTTTAATAATGTGACAGAAAAAAAAACAAAGTACAAATTATTTTGGCGGACAGGGGGCGGACACTGACAGCTTGGGGTCCCTGTGCAAGAAATGTGTCCGGGCCCCCCTCCTTTTATAGCGTCAAAGCTACGTGTGTGTATATATACATATATATAGATTATTGATGTTATATAGCCACACACACACACATACAGGTATATATTACATAGTCTCCTTTATTATGTATATCCCAATCCCCCACACCCCTCATTGTCCTCCTCCCCTCGCATCCCATTATTGTCCTCTCCCCCACCTCCATCATTTTCTTCTCCACCACTATCTTTGCTTTCTCCCCCACCACTCCCATCATTGCCCATTCCACCACCTCCATCATTTCTCCTCCTCCACCACCCCCATTTATTGCCCTTTCCACCACCACCATCATTGCATTCTCACCCACAACCCCATCATTGCCCTCTCGACCATCACCCCATCATTGTCTTCTCCCCATCACTGCCTTCTCCATCACCCCATCACTGCCTTCTCCCCATCACTCCCATCATTGCCTGCTCCATCACCCCATCACTCCCATCATTGTCTGCTCCATCACCCCATCATTGCCTGCTCCATCACCCCCATCATTGCCTGCTCCATCACGCCATCACTCCCATCATTGCCTTCTCCATCACCCCATCACTGCCTTCTCCATCACCCCATCACTGCCTGCTCCATCACCCCCATCATTGCCTGCTCCATCACCCCATCACTCCCATCATTGCCTTCTCCATCACCCCATCACTGCCTTCTCCATCACCCCATCACTGCCTTCTCCATCACCCCATCACTGCCTGCTCCATCACCCCCATCATTGCCTGCTCCATCACCCCCATCACTCCCATCATTGTCTGCTCCATCACCCCATCACTGCCTGCTCCATCACTCCCATAATTGTCTGCTCCATCACCCCATCATTGCCTGCTCCATCACCCCCATCACTCCCCTCATTGCCTGCTCCATCACCCCATCACTGCCTGCTCCATCACCCCATCATTGTCTGCTCCATCACCCCATCACTGCCTGCTCCATCACCCCATCATTGTCTACTCCATCACCCCATCACTGCCTGCTCCATCACCCCATCATTGTCTGCTCCATCACCCCATCACTGCCTGCTCCATCACCCCATCACTGCCTGCTCCATCACCCCATCACTGCCTGCTCCATCACCCCCATCACTGCCTGCTCCATCACCCCCATCACTGCCTGCTCCATCACCCCATCACTGCCTTCTCCATCACCCCCATCATTGTCTGCTCCTTCACCCCATCACTGCCTTCTAGACCATCACTCCCATCACTGCCTGCTCCATCATACACACAGACATACACACACAGAGACATACATACATACATACATACATACACACATACATACACACAAGACACCACCTCTCTCCTCTCACCTGTCCGCAGCATCGCCAGCGCTTCCTCCCTCACACAGCAGCAGCCGCTGAATGATGACGTCATTCAGCGGCGCTCCTCAGTGTGAAACAGGAAGTGCGGCCTCCGGTCAGGAAGCAGGACGGACCCTTGCCGCTCCGTTCCTGCTATTCACTCTTGCAGGCAGCGGAGCTGCCGTGATCGCATCGCTCCCTGGCCGCCGCTGCACTGCACTGCAGGGTGGAATTGCTGCTGCCGCGCCGCCCCCACACACATGCCGCCTGGGGCGGACCGCCCCCCCCACGCTACGCCAGTACCCCCCACCACGCATCTCGCAATCAACTTATAGGCATCTTAGATACTGATACAGTTGAAAGCAATGATGGAGGAGAGAGTGTCATGTGACGCTTCCTCTCCCATCACTCCCCCTCTGCCTCTGACTCAACATGTGCCAGCAGTGGAGTTGCTAAGACACTGATACTCTCTGCAGGAGCCAGAGCAGCGGAGAATGAGGAGGAGAGGTAAGTATTATATGTGTGTGTGTCTGCTGCACGATACTGTGTGTGGGGGACTACACTATACTGTGTGTGGGGGGCTGCACTATACTATGTATGTGGGGGGCTGCATTTTACTGTGTGTAGGGGCTGCACTATACTGCGTGTGGGGGCCTGCATTATACTGTGTGTGTGGGGGGGGCTGCATTATACTGAATGTGAGGGATGCACTATACTGTATGGGGGGTCTGCATTATACTGTGTATGGGGAGCTGCATTATACTGTGTGTATGGGTGGCTGCATTATACTGTGTGTATGGGGGGCTGCATTATACTCTGAGGGAGCTGCATTATACTCTATCAAGGACCATAGTGAGTGCATTATACTATATGTACTATATGGGACCTGCATTATACTGTATCGAGGACTATCTGTATCCATCATTCTTCCTCAGCCAGAGCAAGGGTAGGTGCATACGGTCAGTAAACAATGCAGGTTGGACGCTGCGTACTTGTGTAGTGTCCAGATGTTACATCATAGGGGAGGGGATTTCAGTCCACTATGTGTGCACACACACCTGCGGCTCACCCGCGGAGAATGACATGCGTCGTGTCTCTCCAGACCACAGCATGTATATTTATCTTGGCAAACGCTAGTATCCGCAAGATAATTTTCACCCATACAATGTATTGGACGTGGTGAATCCGCACAGTTCAATGAACACATACGGATTCACCTGCGTTCAATAGCTGGCAGTGCTTTGGATGCAGCAGACATGTGCTGTTTCCAAAGCGATACCAATTACTGAACATTTGCACATACCCTAAAGAGGCTGGGAAACAAGCGTTAAACGACTTCATTATTGGCGATCACTCGTTTAGGGGCCTGAATTTAGCGCTTGTAAATATAACAGAAATGTTTCTGTGTGATGGTGCAATATGTGAGCAATTGGGGCCCCACTTTAAACTTTGGCCTAGAGCCCCACTTTGTCTAAAACCGGCCCTGCTAACATTGAATAGCTTTTTATGTCACATCCTGTGCAGTCATGTGGTATAGAACCGCCAATCACGTCATCAAGTTCTTATACAAGTGCAGATACATATAATACATGGTGCAAATTCATTATGACCAAGTTAATCCATTGAAAATTATAATAACGTTTAGATGATCCATATATTTTTCTATTTTTTGCACAACAGTTCATCCTTTTCTCCATTCTCGATTCAGTATCTTGGAGTTTAATTCATGCTGTAGGCTCAACAGAAATCAATTAACTAAACATCATATCAGGTGGAAGAGAAGGAAAAAGAAAAAGGATTTTTTTATGAATGAGCTATCCAAGATAATTGTCTATAAAATTATGGTAGTCTTAATTTTGAAGCAGTAGTGGATGGTGAGATATGGAGCCTGAAAGTCAAAAGTTCATAACATTGCTACCCTTTTGCTCAGCAGTGTAATATGGTTACCCTTTCCACTCAGAATGTCACCAGCCTTACATGTCTCCTGAATGGCTTATCTGTATTAGCAGTGATATATAACCTTCCTGTCTACCAGTAACTTAACTGATTGCCATGCAAGGGTCCAAGAGAGATCAGAGTGGCCTTTATGGGAATATCATTTGTCAAATATGCCATGCAAAGGTCCAAGAGAGATCAGAGTGGCCTTTATGGGAATATCATTTGTCAAATATGCCATGCAAAGGTCCAAGAGAGATCAGAGTGGCCTTTATGGGAACATCATTGGTCAAATATGCCATGCAAGGGTCCAAGAGAGATCAGAGTGGCCTTTATTGGAACATCATTGGTCAAATATGCCATGCAAAGGTCCAAGAGAGATCAGAGTGGCCTTTATGGGAACATCATTGGTCAAATATGCCATGCAAGGGTCCAAGAGAGATCAGAGTGGCCTTTATGGGAACATCATTGGTCAAATATGCCATGCAAAGGTCCAAGAGAGATCAGAGTGGCCTTTATGGGAGCATCATTGGTCAAATATGCCATGCAAGGGTCCAAGAGAGATCAGAGTGGCCTTTATTGGAACTACATTTGTCAAATATGCCATGCAAGGGTCCAAGAGAGATCAGAGTGGCCTTTATGGGAACATTATTGGTCAAATATGCCATGCAAGGGTCCAAGAGAGATCAGAGTGGCCTTTATGGGAACATCATTGGTCAAATATGCCATGCAAAGGTCTAAGAGAGATCAGAGTGGCCTTTATGGGAGCATCATTGGTCAAATATGCCATGCAAGGGTCCAAGAGAGATCAGAGTGGCCTTTATGGGAACATCATTGGTCAAATATGCCATGCAAGGGTCCAAGAGAGATCAGAGTGGCCTTTATTGGAACATCATTGGTCAAATATGCCATGCAAAGGTCCAAGAGAGATCAGAGTGGCCTTTATGGGAACATCATTGGTCAAATATGCCATGCAAGGGTCCAAGAGAGATCAGAGTGGCCTTTATGGGAACATCATTGGTCAAATATGCCATGCAAAGGTCCAAGAGAGATCAGAGTGGCCTTTATGGGAGCATCATTGGTCAAATATGCCATGCAAGGGTCCAAGAGAGATCAGAGTGGCCTTTATTGGAACTACATTTGTCAAATATGCCATGCAAGGGTCCAAGAGAGATCAGAGTGGCCTTTATGGGAACATTATTGGTCAAATATGCCATGCAAGGGTCCAAGAGAGATCAGAGTGGCCTTTATGGGAACATCATTGGTCAAATATGCCATGCAAAGGTCTAAGAGAGATCAGAGTGGCCTTTATGGGAGCATCATTGGTCAAATATGCCATGCAAGGGTCCAAGAGAGATCAGAGTGGCCTTTATTGGAACTACATTGGTCAAATATGCCATGCAAGGGTCCAAGAGAGATCGGAGTGGCCTTTATGGGAACATTATTGGTCAAATATGCCATGCAAGGGTCCAAGAGATATCAGAGTGGCCTTTATGGGAACATCATTGGTCACATATGCCATGCAAGGGTCCAAGAGAGATCAGAGTGACCTTTATGGGAACATCATTGGTCAAATATGCCATGCAAGGGTCCAAGAGAGATCAGAGTGGCCTTTATGGGAATATCATTGGTCAAATATCAAAGTAATAGAAAACTGCCAGAGGAGAAGAACTCAAGAACCTGTATTTACTTATGATTCTAATCCTTATTCTAGATGGAAATGCAATGCAAGAATATTATTAAAAATGAAAACCTAAAAAAGAACCTACATGACAATAGACAGCAGATAATTATTGTTTCTCTTTCTGTTCAGTCGGGTTTATTTTTCATTTGCATTTGACTTTGTTCTTCTTCAGCCCAGCAGTATATATCATCTATCAGTGAACACACCCTATTTACATGTTTTTGGATTGAAATTTGCATAGATGATCCCAGCCTTTCCAGTTTTACGCTTTTTTTTTCTGGAAGCTGTGACAAGCTTGAACGTGTTACATGCCAAAGGGGATCGTGGTTGATAAAACTCGTATAAGGCTGAACACAGATCCCAGAAGGATCCTATGATTGTTTCCCACATTAATAACAAATGGCTGAACAATAAATGGATGTAACAGACTAAAAGTAGAATGCAACTGCAAAACATTCCCAAAGAATGCTTCCATATTGGGCAAGAAGCTTGAACACAGGCAAGATAAGAAAGAAATAAAAGTTTGCATATCATTATACAATTCATAAAATACCATGAGACATGAGCATAAATGGGAGGTGACCAAATTCTTAGTCTGTGCTCCCAATTCATCAAGCATTTGTTGCCTGCTTTTTGGCATAAAGATGCTTGAAAAAGTTTAATGCCACTTTTAGTTGTGCATATATTTTGCAAGTTTTGGCAATTTTGCAGCAGTCCCAGCCATCTACGCCAACTTTTTTTTTTAAAGGGGGCATAGAGTACTCCAATAAAAATAGCCTAATTATTGGCAGAAGTGTGTGTTTCCATAGTTACAGACTACAAGCAAACTCTGCATTTAGTCAGATCCTGCAGTCATGTGTAACTATCTTCTCTGTGTCCCCTTGTCTCATCTCTGCAGATAGGCAAATAGAGGGGCATGAAAACTAAGTAACAAGTTTCAAATCAAAAGCCAGAGGTTGTAGGAAATAGGTTTTTCATGTTTGAAAGGGAATCTGTCACCCTTTTGAGCATTTTAAGCCAATGGGCATGCAGGTTGTATACAGGTGAAATAAAGGTACTGTCACACTTAGCGATGCACCAGCGATCCCGACCAGCGATATGACGCGGTCAGGATCGCTGGTGCATCGCTAAGTGGTCGCTGGTGAGCTGCCATACAGGCAGATCTCACCGGCGACATAGCAGCAGTCGGGGGTCGCTACTTACAGTTGTGGCCAAAAGTATTGACACCCCTGCAATTTTGTCAGATAATACTCAGTTTCTTCCTGAAAATGATTGCAAACACAAATTCTTTGTTATTATTATCTTCATTTAATTTGTCTTAAATGAAAAAACACAAAAAGAATTGTCCTACAGCCAAATTGGATATAATTCCACACCAAACATAAAAAAGAGGGTGGACAAAAGTATTGGCACTGTTCGAAAAATCATGTGATGCTTCTCTAATTTGTGTAATTAACAGCACCTGTAACTTACCTGTGGCACCTAACAGGTGTTGGCAATAACTAAATCACACTTGCAGCCAGTTGACATGGATTAAAGTTGACTCAACCTCTGTCCTGTGTCCTTGTGTGTACCACATTGAGCATGGAGAAAAGAAAGAAGACCAAAGAACTGTCTGAGGACTTGAGAAACCAAATTGTGAGGAAGCATGAGGAATCTCAAGGCTACAAGTCCATCTCCAAAGACCTGAATGTTCCTGTGTCTACCGTGCGCAGTGTCATCAAGAAGTTTAAAGCCCATGGCACTGTGGCTAACCTCCCTAGATGTGGACGGAAAAGAAAAATTGACAAGAGATTTCAATGCAAGATTGTTCGGATGTTGGCTAAAGAACCTCGACTAACATCCAAACAAGTTCAAGCTGCCCTGCAGTCCGAGGGTACAACAGTGTCAACCCGTACTATCCGTTGGCGTCTGAATGAAAAGGCACTGTATGGTAGGAGACCCAGGAAGACCCCACTTCTTACCCAGAGACATAAAAAAGCCAGGCTGGAGTTTGCCAAAACTTACTTGAAAAAGCCTAAAGCATTTTGGAAGAATGTTCTCTGGTCAGATGAGACAAAAGTAGAGCTTTTTGGGCAAAGGCATCAACATAGAGTTTACAGGAGAAAAAAAGAGGCATTCAAAGAAAAAAACACGGTCCCTATAGTCAAACATGGCAGAGGTTCCTTGATATTTTGGGGTTGCTTTGCTGCCTCTGGCACTGGACTGCTTGACCGTGTGCATGGCATTATGAAGTCTGAAGACTACCAACAAATTTTGCAGCATAATGTAGGGCCCAGTGTGAGAAAGCTGGGTCTCCCTCAGAGGTCATGGGTCTTCCAGCAGGACAATGACCCAAAACACACTTCAGAAAGCACTAGAAAATCGTTTGAGAGAAAGCACTGGAGACTTCTAAGGTGGCCAGCAATGAGTCCAGACCTGAATCCCATAGAACACCTGTGGAGAGATCTAAAAATGGCAGTTTGGAGAAGGCACCCTTCAAATATCAGGGACCTGGAGCAGTTTGCCAAAGAAGAATGGTCTAAAATTCCAGCAGAGCATTGCAAGAAACTCATTGATGGTTACCGGAAGCGGTTGGTCGCAGTTATTTTGGCAAAAGTTTGTGCAACCAAGTATTAGACTGAGGGTGCCAATACTTGTGTCTGGCCCATTTTTGGAGTTTTGTGTGAAATGATCAATGTTTTGCTTTTTGCTTCATTCTCTTTTGTGTTTTTTCATTTAAGACAAATTAAATGAAGATAATAATACCAAAGAATTTGTGATTGCAATCATTTTCAGGAAGAAACTGAGTATTATCTGACAGAATTGCAGGGGTGTCAGTACTTTTGGCCACAACTGTACCTGTCAGACGCGGCGATCCTGATGTCCTCCCGCCCGCGTCCACGCGTCGCTCGTCGGCGCCACAGGAAGACCAGCAGGAAGCTGACGACGAGAAACAGCCGAGGCCGTTCTCGCGCGATCAGCGATAACCAGCGGGGGAGCCGGTCGGAGGTAAGTATCAGACATAGCAATATCGCAATAACGTCACAAAACCAGTGACGTTATAGCGATATTGCTAGCAATATTGCTTAGTGTGACAGGCCCTTTAGTCATACCTGTATGCCTCTTTAATGTGGCCTAGTTTAGTAAAAATCATCTTTTATAGCTTCCATCAGCCAGGCTATGGGGCGTAGGCTGCTCAGAAGATAAGGCTGCCTCTGGTCTTCATTATACAAGTTTTCTCCTCGTCTTCTCTTCAGACTTTCCTTTGACATCATGTGCGCCACCGGAAATTCCGCGCCAGCACATTCTGACTGCTGTCTCTCCTAAACAAGGCCACTTCAAGGAGGCATACAGGCCTGACTAATTTCAGCATACAACTAGTATGTCCATATTATTAGCTAAAAATGCTCGAAATGGTGGCACATTCCCTTTAATGGTTTATTTTGATTGCCCTTGTCAGGCAGTATAATGTAAGCTATTCTTTCCAATAAAAAAAGAGGACCTGAAGAGGATCTGTTAAGATGCACTGCAAAATGGGCAGATATGAATCCATTTCATAAATCATGGATTTTTTTAGAAATGAAACCAGGGTTAACCAGGTGTTAGACACAGGTTTTTAAGCATATTTCACACAAACATTGTCTACGACATGCCTTCATTATTTGCTTGTTTTGGCTCCATGTCTTTCCTGAAACCTCAATATTACAAGGAAATATAGTGTACGAGGAGGGAATTCAGATCACCAAGCTGGGTCCTGTCCTATTTCCTTGGGGAAATGGGTGGGGAACACTTGGCACAGTTTGGCTTATTAGTAAACACTTTTTACAATAGAGTTAACCTCTTCTGTGCTTTGAGAAGTCACCGGTCCACAGGCACACAATATTAGCAGTATGGAAGCATAGAATGTACTTTTCTACATACATGTGGGCGTTAGCTCAGGAATCACATCTATACTACAGTATATACAAGTGGAAGATTTTGGTTGTGTGCACACAGAGTTTTTTTCTCCTGTTTTTAGAACAGAAACTGGAAAGTTTTTGACGAGTTTTGAGATTTTGAGGCAGATTTGTAGAGTGTTCACTCAGTTTCTCCTCCAAAAACTACCTTGCTTTATTGAGGCAGTAAAAACCTATGTGTATTCAGTTGGAAACTGCTTAAAGAAATGCTCCTTATTTTTGTTTTTATCCTAAGCCATATTGTAAGGCTTGTTAAAGGGTCGATATTAACTTTAAGGATTGCTACTTCCAATAGGTGGCGCTAGAGTATTACTTCTCTTCCTCTTTGAAGAGACAATTTGCAAAACATTAAAAGTATTTACAGAAAAGGGATACAACAGTGCCTCGTACATACAGTATATACCCATACAATGTGTATGTGCACAACATATCTTTTTCATGTGGATTCCACCAAAAAAAAGGACTGTAAAAGCTTCCCATAAAAACTATATATGTACTTGTTCCATCTTTTTTCTCACTTCCTTTAATTGCTTTAGGGATCGGAAACACAGGAGCGATAAAAAGTAGTGTCATGCTCATTCTTTGGGTGGCTTCTGCCAGGACATCACTTGCTCTGTACAGTTGTGGCCAAAAGTATTGACACCCCTGCAATTCTGTCAGATAATACTCAGTTTCTTCCTGAAAATGATTGCAAACACAAATTCTTAGTTATTATTATCTTCATTTAATTTGTCTTAAATGAAAAAACACAAAAAGAACTGTCCTAAAGCCAAATTGGATATAATTCCACACCAAACATAAAAAAGAGGGTGGACAAAAGTATTGGCACTATTCGAAAAATCATGTGATGCTTCTCTAATTTGTGTAATTAACAGCACCTGTAACTTACCTGTGGCAGCTAACAGGGGTTGGAAATAACTAAATCACACTTGCAGCCAGTTGACATGGATTAAAGTTGACTCAACCTCTGTCCTGTGTCCTTGTGTGTACCACATTGAGCATGGAGAAAAGAAAGAAGACCAAATAACTGTCTGAAGACTTGAGAAACCAAATTGTGAGGAAGCATGAGCAATCTCAAGGCTACAAGTCCATCTCCAAAGACCTGAATGTTCCTGTGTCTACCGTGCGCAGTGTCATCAAGAAGTTTAAAGCCCATGGCACTGTGACTAACCTCCCTAGATGTGGATGAAAAAGAAAAATTGACAAGAGATTTCAACGCAAGATTGTGCGGATGTTGGATAAAGAACCTCGACTAATATCCAAACAAGTTCAAGCTGCTCTGCAGTCCGAGGGTACAACAGTGTCAACCCGTACTATCCGTCGGCATCTGAATGAAAAGGGACTGTATGGTAGGAGACCCAGGAAGACCCCACTTCTTTCCCCGAGACATAAAAAAGCCAGGCTGGAGTTTGCCAGAACTTACCTGAAAAAGCCTAAAATGTTTTGGAAGAATGTTCTCTGGTCAGATGAGACATAAGTAGAGCTTTTTGGGCAAAGGCATCAACATAGAGTTTACAGGAGAAAAAAAGAGGCATTCAAAGAAAAAACACGGTCCCTACAGTCAAACATGGCGGAGGTTCCCTGATGTTTTGGGGTTGCTTTGCTGCCTCTGGCACTGGACTGCTTGACCGTGTGGATGGCACTATGAAGTCTGAAGACTACCAACAAATTTTGCAGCATAATGTAGGGCCCAGTGTGAGAAAGCTGGGTCTCCCTCAGAGGTCATGGGTCTTCCAGCAGGACAATGACCCAAAACACACTTCAAAAAGCACTAGAAAATTGTTTGAGAGAAAGCACTGGAAACTTTTAAGGTGGCCAGCAATGAGTCCAGACCTGAATCCCATAGAACACCTGTGGAGAGGTCTAAAAATGGCAGTTTGGAGAAGGCACCCTTCAAATATCAGGGACCTGGAGCAGTTTGCCAAAGAAGAATGGTCTAAAATTCCAGCAGAGCATTGTAAGAAACGCATTGATGGTTACCGGAAGCGGTTGGTCGCAGTTATTTTGGCTAAAGGTTGTGCAACCAAGTATTAGGCTGAGGGTGCCAATACTTTTGTCTGGCCCACTTTTGGAGTTTTGTGTGAAATGATCAATGTTTTGCTTTTTGCTTCATTCTCTTTTGTGTTTTTTTGATTTAAGACAAATTAAATGAAGATAATAATACCAAAGAATTTGTGATTGCAATCATTTTCAGGAAGAAACTGAGTATTATCTGACAGAATTGCAGGGGTGTCAATACTTTTGGCCACAACTGTATACTTAGCAGCATCGAGTGAAAGCAGCTGGAGCATCAAAAACACAACAAATGCTTGTCGTGGGAACTTAGCCTTAGGGCATGCTCACTTTGGATCTGTGCAAAGTGCAGATAGGTGCAGCAAAGCAAGGTAGCTATCAAATGTGTTACCAAGTGGTGTAGTATTATAGCTTTTTGTACATTTAGTCCGAACAGGACTCTAATGTTGAGTTTAAAAATCCACAACACTTCTCTATTCCTAAAACGTTGTTCCTTATCCCCACCTCTTTTGTGATTGTAAATCTGCTGTACCGCATGTGCTTTTAGTGCCATAATATTGTCATCATGACAAGCAATGTAATAGTTCAAGGCTTGGGATATATTTCTATGACTTTTATTGTTTTCAATGTCATAAAGGTGTTCCTTAATATGATTTTTGGATTGCCATGTAGTAGGGCCTACGTATGTTTATTCACAAGTGACACATTCTATGATATATACAATCAAATTGGAGTTACAACAGAGAAATGATCTAGGTAATTTGAAAGTTATTCTTTTCCAAAGAGTCACTGAACACATTACACTGAGAGATACTTTGCATGGATTTATTTGTAAAAAAAAAAAAAAAATTTAATTGGTAACTATTTAGATTTTCTGTCTCTTATTGGAGCCAAAACATTTGGAGACAATAAGTCATCTAGAGATGAAGCACGGCTTGACATTAGCCTGTATCTCCCCACCCAGCAGTGAAGCCATATTTCATCCCCTTCAAAATAGGTACGTTTCGTACAATGTTTTGTGCTGTGTCATACATCCGTTTTTTGTAACTCTCATTTGTAATCTTTGTTGTATTTGTTAAGCTTCAGGTATAAAATAATTATTTGCGGTACAGTTACTTTTGTTTGTATTAGTTCACCCACTGGAATCACTTTTATGGTATGTTGGGGTGATGGTTGCTGGCATATAAGAAAGTGGTTTTTCGAACAGTGGTAAAAAGAACGAGGGGAATGAGGAATTCCCTTAAGGAAGTGTATAGTGTTGATGCTCAAAGGTAAACCTAAGATTGAAAGGATTGCAGTTGATGTAATCTATGAAGGATTTTGCTGCAGGTATGTCGGCCCTCCAGATAAGGTGGTCATCTATGTACCTGCCATACATTAAAAGGAATTCCTGATTCCCCCATTTTTTCTAAAAGTATTTTCTGTTGTGGTTTTTCAAAAAGTATCTTATATGTCAGCAGCCAACACCCCAAACATACCATACAAGCGATTCCAGTGGGCGAACTAATACAAGCAAAATGTAACTGTATCACAAATAATCATTTTACATGTGAAGCTCAATAAAGACGACAAAGATTACAACTCAGAGGTTACAAAAAATGGATGTATGACAGGGCACAAAACGTACTAAATAAACCATTGTCTACATTGGTTAATAATAATCACAAACAGAGAGCACAATCCAACTAGTCCCAATTATCTCTTGTCCTCCAATACAGTAACCCATTTACTAATATTCTAAATATATTTTTTATGAACCTTACCTATTTTGGAAGGGGGATGAAATATGGCTACGCTGCTCGGGGGAGGCCGGGTAGTGTCAAGATGTGCTTCATCTCTAGCCAGCACATTGTCCCCAAATTTTCTGGATCCAACAATATGGTTAAAAATTTTTGGTTATTTCGTTATCAAATACATTTTTTTTTACAAATGCGGTATACATCTGTGCAAAGTATGTTTTAATGTACAGTGTAATGTGTTTAAGGACTCTCTGGAAAAGAATAACTTTGAAATTAGATCATTTTTCAATTGTAACTCCAATTTGACTGTCTATATCGTAGAATGTGTCACTTGCAAATTAACATATTTATGCAGATAATAGTGATGAGCGAACGTGCTCAGATAAGGTGATATCTGGACATGCTTGTGTGAAAACCGAGTGACTGGCGTGCTTGAATATTATGTTCGAGTCCCCGTGCCTGCATGTCTCTAGACTGTTCGACAGCTGCAACACATGCAGGGATATTGCCTTATACAAGCATGTTCACTCATCACTAGTAGGCAGTACTACACGTCAATCCAAAATTTGTATCCGGGAACACCTTTATAACATTGAAAACTATAAAAGTCATAGGAATATATGCCAAAACTTGAAATATTTCATTACTTGAAATGATGGCAATATTACGTCGCTAAAAGCATATGTAGTAGAGCAATAGAGCAGATTTACAGTCACAAGAGAGGTGGGGATAGGGTACGACACTTTAGGAATAGGGAGGCACGGTGGATTTCTTAAACTTAACACTAGAGTCTCATTCAGATTAAATCTACGAAACGCTATAATACTACAGTAACACCACTGACACGTTTGATAACTACCTTTCTTCGCCGCACCTATCAGCGCTTTGCTTTGCTTATTTACATGCATTACATTGCTCTTCCCATCACTACCATTTGCATATGAATTGCTTCCATTATGCAGATTGTTCTTTCTTTTAACTTGTTTTCTATTGATCATTAGTTTGCTTATAACATGTTATGTGATATCATTCAATGTAATTACATTACTGGTGTGTTAACCAGAAGCGGTAACTAACCCCATTACAACATGATGACTAAAGGTGCTTTTGATGCACCAGAAGCATCAGTGTTTTACAATTTTCAAGCCAATTATGGATATTATCAGAATTGCAAACATATTCTAATAAAGAAGAGTTTGTGCCCATGCAGCTGGATTCTCCATCGTTGCTTCAATACTAAAGGTGTTTTTGGCACTAACACTTTGTGTGCTCCAGATTTGGCTGGATTCAGGCATTAGGTGGTGAGCCTGACTTTTCTTTTTTCATTTAATGGGAACCTGTCAGCAGGATTGTGCACAGTAACCTACAGACAGTGTCAGGTCGGCGCCGTTATGCTGATTACAATGATACCTGGTGATGAAATCCATCTTGTGGTTGTTGTTTCATCTCTATTTTCAGTTTTGAGTTAATGATATACTTGTGCTGCGGGGCGGCCTGTGGGGTGGGTCTTCATGTGGTGCTCTGATGAGGTATTCATGTGTATGGCTACTGACAGGTCACTGATCCCTCACTGACCTGCCCCTAGTTTAACATAATCAGTACCTGTACGTACTTAAAAAAGCAATCTTCTACTTGTAAAACAGACATTTTTGACCACCTGAAAAAAATGCAGTGTAACCGTACCCTTATAATTTTTGGTGCAGCTCTTACTCCTTTATTAAACACATCATAAATAATTGTGCTCTTGCTAATTACTAGATTTTATTAATGACAACAGAGATAGGAGTGCTGTTTACTATGGCAACAAAGGCAAATTAAAAGCACCATTGTTCCATATAAAGGGAAAAAGAAGGAAAGTGATCTCCAGCGTATATACCACGATTAAGACACTACAGGTCGAAATGCGTTGGTTGTACCAGGGACCCTGTCCATCTGTTGTATCAATATGTATTTTGACTTTTAATATATTTTTTTAATAAACTGGACTTTTTATCCAAGTCTTCACGCTGGAGATCACTTTCCTTCTTTTTCCTTTTGTTGTGGACAACGCCTCTGATCAAGGCACCTCCGTGCGTGTTTTACTATTACACTTCTTTGGACCTGACGCCCTTGAGCGTGTTATATGGTTGGATTCCTGCAGAGATTGGTGAGCTGAATTTTTTACTTTTTCCTTCCCCCGTTTGTATTTATTGCTTCATATACAATCCTGCAGCAGTAACAGCTATAAGTATGGCACCGTTCATCCATATTTCTTTATCTCGCAGATTAAAACTGAAGATTTCAGTGAGACATTGCAGTCTGGAATACCTCACCGACCATGCCATCTTTCTCAAGGGTCCTTCATGGGTGGTGGGCAAATGCCTGGGGTAAGTGAGTCTCCATTGTCCATTCTTCCCGCACTTCCTTTTGCTACCCTATTTTTACACCCTATATTTTTATTCCACTATTTTCCTGCTCCCCATTTTTATTTATGGAGTGTATGCTAGCAGGCTTTTTCTTCAGTATCTTGCTTTAGAGGAGGAAGACTTAAGGGAATAATCAGTCTGTGTGTTACCTATATGTGCCATGAGCCGCACACATGGAGCATACAGACCCTTTATAATCAGTGTGCCATTTTACAATGACTGTATAAAGTGCAAGCGCCCAAAATACCAGTGCTCATATAAAAAGGTTCAATCTCACCCATATGCCGTGATGAAATACATTCCTCCAATGAAACTGGGCGTCAGAAACAGACATGTAAGGGGAGGTTTCTATATAGCCCTGTCGTGCCCCGTGTGTTGCTCCTGCCCTGACAAGGGCAGTACTCAAGTGTGGCACTACCTGAAAAGTACCCCAAGAAGATGTCACCCTACCTACGTGTTTCCTCCTCAGTATTTAGGATTCTTCAGGGGAGTGTAGAGACTACAAAGATGGGGGGGAGTAAGAATTGGAAAGAAATGAACATCTGGTTAGGATAAGTGTTCCGTGCCAGCAAAAAGGTAAAACTTGTATAACACGACCGGTCATCAAGCGGGAAAGGACCAATAATTCATCACTATAGTGTATGCTAGCAATAGTTGCCAATAATTAGGACCCTCTTAAAGCTTTAGGGTAGGACCTAACAACATCTAGAGACATTCATTACATGGTAAAATCTCACTGTGAAAAGCATCTCGTTTCCCCTTCTTGCAGGATATGACATCTTTACATTCCCTCCAGCAACTAGTACTGGTCCCCAGTCATTTACAGTCGGCATCCCAGTTCCTCCTCACTCAGTCGCAGCCTGTCCAGCAAGGTAATATTCATGGCTTATCATACATTTGCTGTTTAGTTGTATGAAGAGTCTATGATTGCTCTTTTCTGCAGAGATGAGTATTGACCAGTCCAGAAAAATGTCTATTTTGACTGTATGTCCCATATGTATAGTACTGGGAAACATCAGATATTTCCATACATATGTGATCATGACAGTAGCTGCTCATCTTGTAGGAAGCACTTTGTGAGCTGCCGGCTCAAAGTTTCTGTGTCTTAGGCCGGGGTCACACTTGCCACCGGCACTCGGACCGGAGCGCTCAGCTGCATAGAAATACCTGCAGCCGCAAACTCCGGTCCTGAGTGCCGGCGGCAGTGCAGGGTATTGATGCGAGTTTCTCGCATTGAAGTGTGACCCCGGCCTTATAAAGAAAATATTTACCTTCATAGAAATGAATGACGTGACATATAATCAGCTTAGAAACCCAGTGACCAATATGTCCATAAATCTGGAGGGCCATGCTTCATTTTCAGGGAACTGGAAAAGATGAACTATGGGAATAAAACAAAGGCAACAGTGTAATTCTTGCCTCAGAATGGGATTTAAGCTAAGTTCACACTTGGCGTTTTTTGTTAAGTTTTTTTATTTTTATAGTTTTTTAATGCAAGTTTTCGGCTGCGTTTTACAGCAGCACCAGCAAAGCCTATGAGATTTCAGAAATCTCATGCACACATCGGTATTTTTGTCACCAGGATTTTGTGCTCTGCATGTTTTTTGGACAATAGAGCATGTCACTTTTTTCAGTATTTTTTCCAGCGTTTTTCACACATTGACTTGAATGGGTGGTTAAGAAAGGCTGGAAAAAAAACGCACCAGAAATGCAGGTATCACGTTTTGCGGTGTTTTTTGTGCCAAAACATAATTCTATAGAACAGGACTTTTTTTTTAACACTAAACTTTCTCATCATGCACAAGAGACAAATCTAGCATGCCAAAACAGCAGCAAAACAGCAGCAAAAAAAGCAAACAAACATTTTCCTTGCAGGCAAAATATATAAAATAAATAATAAAGTAAATGTCTGATCTATCAGAGAAATGCAATAAGGTTTAAAAGAGATAAGACAAAAATGTATAAAGTTCTGATTTCAGCAAAATGTGGATTGTCAGTTTCTTTTAAGTTTTTGTTTGATTATTCTGACCTTTTTCATTTCTCAATAAATCTTTATAGCAGTCACAGATCTGTTTGTCGGATACTGAGCTCCAAATTCCCTACAGAGTTAAAGGGAATATGTCACCAAGTCTGTGCTATGTAATCTGAGAGCGGCATTATGTAGCGGCAGAGACCCTGATTCCAGTGATGTGTGACTTACTGGGCTGCTTACTGTTGTTTTGATAACCAGTTGAATCTGCTGCAGATCTAGCAGGTCTCTGAATGCTGAGCCCTGTATACTCCGCCCACACCTCTGATTGGCAGCTTTCTGTGCACACGAAGAATAGGTAGAAAGCTGACAATGAACAACTACCTAAAAATATGTTTTATTTTTGTTGAAATCATAGTTTGAGTCCCTGACGTGACTACTGGCTGGAATGGTGCCCGGTGAATATAGAAACGTTCCTTGCGTAACAGATATTTTACAAACCTGATGTTGAAAGTGAAGCACATGGCAGCTTAGTGGCATCTGCTGGAGACTTGTGGTCTAGCTGGCTTCTTCACCGTTACACTTAGCGATGCACCAGCGATCCCGACAACGATATGGATCGCAGGTGCATCGCTAAGTGGTCGCTAGTAAGCTGCCACACAGGCAGATCCCACCAGCGACATAGCAGGGGTCGGGGGTCGCTACTTACCTGTCAGACACGGCGATCCTGACGTCCTCCCGCCCGCGTCCACGCGTCACTCGTCGGCGCCACAGGAAGCCCAGCAGGAAGCGCCCGACGAGAAATGGTCCAGAACCTTCTCGCGCGATCAGCGATAACCAGCGGGGGAGCGGTCGGAGGTAAGTATCAGACACAGAGATATCGCTAGCAATATCGCTGCTACGTCACAAAATCGATATCGATATCGCTATGTGTAACGGGGGCTTTACACATGTTCTAACTGGAGCAGATGTCGGCACATGTCAATAAGTTCATCAACAAGACCTAATGACAACGTTCTCCTGTGTAATCGTTATTCCAAAAGTTTCAGATATTTTATATAGTGTGAATTGCAGCAAGGGAAAGCCATTTGTCTATTACATTGATGTAAATGTCATTTCTGAATACCCTAAACCTTTCGATACATTTTTCCCTTATTTAGAAAATAAAAAAGAAACATTTTTCAAGAAAACCATTTTTCATTTTCATGGTGCAATGCAATTCAAATCTATGAAACATCTGTGTTCACCATGCCCCAAGATAAATCCCCCCCAAAAAAATGTTTTCATTTCCACACAAAATGGATGGAGAAACTTCCAGTTTACTATTTTTAATTGTTAAGTGGTGCAATTTTAAAACTGGGAGATTTGTGGGGGTTTTCCAATTTATAGCCCCAGCTTGCAACTGAATATGTCCCTAAAAAATAGGTTTTGGGGGAAATGTACAAAATTGAAAAATTGCTGCTAAACTTGTTAATTAAAAAAAATGGATGTATTAAAAATTATTCCAGCATAAAAGAAACTTATGTTACATGTTAATCATTGTGTGCACCATGACTATGTAATTTTAAGGGTAGAAAGAGTAAAATGTTTATTTTTAAACAAAAATATATACCAACCTGGAATTACTATTAACGTAAAACACAATGTGTCACGAAGAAACAGTCTCAGAATTACCTTAATAAGTAAAAGCATAACAATGAAAAATTATTTCCCAGGACCATGCTCAGACTGCAGTATCCAGCTGGAATACCGGGTCTCATGACCAGGTGATTGGGCAAGGAATTTCGATCAAAGAAGGGTCCGTGTTTCCAGGATGTTTGAAGCCAGTCTTACACTGTCTAATTAGTGCTGTCAGTGCCAAACAGTACAGCAACAAACCCTTTTGACTAGGGGTAACACCCTGTTGTCAATTTATTCCCAGGCGGAATTACAAATAATTGCGTTCTAAGAAAATATGTTCCAGAATTGATATTTAAAGGTTCCAATATTTGAGAGATTCGGTTGCAGTTTTCTTTTGACTTGTGCGCTAGTAGAGCTTTTGATTCCTGTATTTTTATAGCTTGTGAACACACAAAAAATAATTGACCATAATTCCTACACTCCTAGGTCTTCTGCAACCAAATCTCATTTCTCTGCCTCAGCAGCAGGGTGGACCTCAAGCTGGAATGGGACTGGCCTCCCAGGTATGGTCTCTAATAACATATCAGAACCCTGCTAAAATCTTCCTGTAAAGCAGCGTTCCCTTTTTAACTTCTAGTAATAATAATAGTAGTGGTCTGTGGAATATAGACGTTGCTCTAGAATTGAAATATAAATGAAAAAACATATATTTTGGTAAATTGTGAATTTTGAAATAATGAAAGAGGTAAAACTTGGATCAATAATGAAGCTTATTCAGAATTGGTAAAATGTTACCCTCCTAAAGCTGCGCAATGGCAGCTATTGTCTATTGTCATTCATGATAACAGCTCATACAGGGCACGGACTGTGAGTCACTGTCACACACTAACACTTTTTACCAGGGGTGGGCAATTCATTTTCCTGAGGAATCGTGACTGTGGTGGAGGTCGAACCAATAGACTAAGGTTATTCTGCTTATTATTAACATATTATTAGAATTACAGTAAGTCTGTTGACTAGATGCTGCTACTAATGCATGTTATGACAGGGCTTATTGTAACATGTATTCTTATAAGTAAGAGCTAATCAAAATCAAATAATTAAAGTCTAAGTTAAAAAAGAACGTTATGAAACTCAGTAAATCATTCTACTCCTATTAGTCACTTCTTGTACAATCAATAGCTCCCCTCCACACAGTATGATGCCCCCGATAACCCTCCACAAATAATCCCACACAGCTATCCAACACAATATGATGCCCCCCGCAGCCTGCCCACACAGTATGATGGCCCCCACAGTCTCTAACACATTATGATGCCCCCCCGCAACCTGCCACACAGTATGATGGCCCCCACAGTCTCTAACACATTATGATGCCCCCCCCGCAGCCTGCCACACAGTATGATGGCCCCCACAGCCTCTAACACAATATAATGCCCCCCGCAGCCTGCTTACACAGTGTGATGGCCCCCACAGCCTCTAACACAATATGATGCCCCCTGCAGCCTGCCACACAGTATGATGGCCCCCACAGCCTCTAACACAATATAATGCCCCCCGCAGCCTGCTTACACAGTGTGATGGCCCCCACAGCCTCTAACACAATATAATGCCCCCCGCAGCCTGCTTACACAGTATGATGGCCCCCACAGCCTCTAACACAATATGATGCCCCCTGCAGCCTGCCCACACAGTATGACGGCCCCCACAGCCTCTAACACAATATAATGCCCCCCGCAGCCTGCTTACACAGTGTGATGGCCCCCACAGCCTCTAACACAATATGATGCCCCCTGCAGCCTGCCCACACAATATGACGGCCCCCACAGCCTCTAACACAATATGATGCCCCCCGCAGCCTGCTCACACAGTGTGATGGCCCCCACAGCCTCTAACACAATATGATGCCCCCCGCAGCCTGCCCACACAGTATGACGGCCCCCACAGCCTCTAACACAATATGATGCCCCCCGCAGCCTGCCCACACAGGGTGATGGCCCCCACAGCCTCTAACACAATATGATGCCCCCCGCAGCCTGCTCACACAGTATGATGGCCCCCACAGCCTCTAACACAATATGATGCCCCCCGCAGCCTGCCCACACAGTATGATGGCCCCCACAGCCTCTAACACATTATGATGCCCCCCGCAGCCTGCTCACACAGTGTGATGGCCCCCACAGCCTCTAACACAATATGATGCCCCCCGCAGCCTGCTCACACAGTGTGATGGCCCCCACAGCCTCTAACACAATATGATGCCCCCCGCAGCCTGCCCACACAGGGTGATGGCCCCCACAGCCTCTAACACAATATGATGCCCCCCGCAGCCTGCTCACACAGTGTGATGGCCCCCACAGCCTCTAACACAATATGATGCCCCCCGCAGCCTGCTCACACAGTGTGATGGCCCCCACAGCCTCTAGCACAATATGATGCCCCCTGCAGCCTGCCCACACAGTATGATGGCCCCCACAGTCTCTAACACATTATGATGCCCCCCCGCAGCCTACCACACAGTATGATGGCCCCCACAGCCTCTAACACAATTTGATGCCCCCCGCAGCCTGCTCACACAGTGTGATGGCCCCCACAGCCTCTAACACAATATGATGCCCCCCGCAGCCTGCCCACACAGTATGACGGCCCCCACAGCCTCTAACACAATATGATGCCCCCCGCAGCCTGCCCACACAGGGTGATGGCCCCCACAGCCTCTAACACAATATGATGCCCCCCGCAGCCTGCTCACACAGTATGATGGCCCCCACAGCCTCTAACACAATATGATGCCCCCCGCAGCCTGCCCACACAGTATGATGGCCCCCACAGTCTCTAACACATTATGATGCCCCCCGCAGCCTGCTCACACAGTGTGATGGCCCCCACAGCCTCTAACACAATATGATGCCCCCCGCAGCCTGCTCACACAGTGTGATGGCCCCCACAGCCTCTAACACAATATGATGCCCCCCGCAGCCTGCCCACACAGGGTGATGGCCCCCACAGCCTCTAACACAATATGATGCCCCCCGCAGCCTGCTCACACAGTGTGATGGCCCCCACAGCCTCTAACACAATATGATGCCCCCCGCAGCCTGCCCACACAGGGTGATGGCCCCCACAGCCTCTAACACAATATGATGCCCCCCGCAGCCTGCTCACACAGTGTGATGGCCCCCACAGCCTCTAACACAATATGATGCCCCCCGCAGCCTGCTCACACAGTGTGATGGCCCCCACAGCCTCTAGCACAATATGATGCCCCCTGCAGCCTGCCCACACAGTATGATGGCCCCCACAGTCTCTAACACATTATGATGCCCCCCCGCAGCCTACCACACAGTATGATGGCCCCCACAGCCTCTAACACAATTTGATGCCCCCCGCAGCCTGCTCACACAGTGTGATGGCCCCCACAGCCTCTAACACAATATGATGCCCCCCGCAGCCTGCCCACACAGTATGACGGCCCCCACAGCCTCTAACACAATATGATGCCCCCCGCAGCCTGCCCACACAGGGTGATGGCCCCCACAGCCTCTAACACAATATGATGCCCCCCGCAGCCTGCTCACACAGTATGATGGCCCCCACAGCCTCTAACACAATATGATGCCCCCCGCAGCCTGCCCACACAGTATGATGGCCCCCACAGTCTCTAACACATTATGATGCCCCCCGCAGCCTGCTCACACAGTGTGATGGCCCCCACAGCCTCTAACACAATATGATGCCCCCCGCAGCCTGCTCACACAGTGTGATGGCCCCCACAGCCTCTAACACAATATGATGCCCCCCGCAGCCTGCCCACACAGGGTGATGGCCCCCACAGCCTCTAACACAATATGATGCCCCCCGCAGCCTGCTCACACAGTGTGATGGCCCCCACAGCCTCTAACACAATATGATGCCCCCCGCAGCCTGCTCACACAGTGTGATGGCCCCCACAGCCTCTAGCACATTATGATGCCCCCCCGCAGCCTACCACACAGTATGATGGCCCCCACAGCCTCTAACACAATATGATGCCCCCCGCAGCCTGCTCACACAGTGTGATGGTCCCCACAGCCTCTAACACAATATGATGCCCCCCGCAGCCTTCCCACACAGTATGACGGCCCCCACAGCCTCTAACACAATATGATGCCCCCCGCAGATGGCCCCCACAGCCTCTAACACAATATGATGCCCCCCGCAGCCTGTCCACACAGTATGACGGCCCCCACAGCCTCTAACACAATATGATGCCCCTTACAGCTGTAATAATGTGCAGGTGCTGCGTATGTCACCACGGAACAGACGGACCAACAGTTAAAGGGAGGTTTATTTACAGGGGTGAAAACTGGTAATATAACAGTGTGAGTACTGGAAAAGTGAAACAGGTTATCAGATAGGCAAACGGTATGAACAGTCAGAAACGGTAACTCCTGGAAAGAATTTATCTGTCTGAAGGGGGCTTGCTTGCAGGGTCGTCTTCTCCAACATAGGCGCCGAACAACAGCGGCACTTGTCGTCTATAGTCCCTGTGAACTCTGTGGTCTTAACAATCCTCCGTTGGTGTCTCAAGGGTTACTGCAAGAGGCAGAGGAGGTACTGGGCAATCGGGGTCCCCTTCTGATCTGAGTCTTTTGTTTAAACACAACAGCCTCTCCCAGGGGAAACAACACTCCATCCCTTGTTAGGTGTCTCAGCAGGAATCAGGGGCTCTGCACCAGCACTGCGGGTACCGGGGCTACGTACGTCACGATCCCTGCATGGATCACTGTCTCTGCATGAGCTGCTGTCTCTGTACGAGCTGCTGTCTCTGCACAGGCCACTATGTTTGCACGGGCGGCTTTCTCTGCACGGGGCACGGTCTCTATACAGGGGTCAGGACACACCTCAACTGTCACTGCAGACTCCAGCTTCACGTAGTCATGGGCTATGGTCTCTCTGTGCGGTCCCCCAGCCTTTGCCTTCTGAACGGGAGCTCTCTGTCTCCCCCGTTCTGCAGCTGCATCCTGTCCTGACCGCTGCCCAGGCTGCTCTAAGGTCTGCGCATGTGCTTTTCCCGCTCTCTGCCCGGCTTCCTTCCTGTGCAGCACCACTTCCTCTTCCCCACTGCTACTGACAGGCACATGATGCAATCGGTCCAGGTCTAAAAGTCTTCCCCTGGCAACCCTACTGTGCAGCTATATGGTTCCGGGCATGGAGCAGAGGAGGTAAACCCTTTCTTGTCCTTCTTATTCTTCACAACCTTACACAGCCTACCACACAGTATGATGGCCCCCACAGCCTCTAACACAATATGATGCCCCCCGCAGCCTGCTCACACAGTGTGATGGACACCACAGCCTCTAACACAATATGATGCCCCCCACAACCTACCACACAGTGTGAAGGCCCCCACAGCCTCTAACACAATATGATGCCCCCGCAGCCTGCCCACACAGTATGATGGCCCCCACAGCCTCTAACAAAATATGATGCCCCCCACAGCCTGCCCACACAGTATGATGGCCCCCACAGCCTCTAACACAATATGATGCCCCTCGCAGCCTGCCACACAGTATGACGGCCCCAGCAGCCTCTAACACAGTAGGATGCCCCTCACAGCCTACCACACAGTATGATGGCCCCCAACAGCCTCTAACACAGTGTGATTTCCTCACAAGTGTCCCCCCCACACACACACGCACACACACATTATTAAGCCCCAATGGGCCCCTTCACACTCTTTGATCCCATACAACCTCCTACATAGTATGATGGCCCCACAGCCTCCAAAAATTATAAATACCCCTCATCGTGCTCCCGCCCCATTCCCAAAGCCTGCTGCTCCAGTCTTTGTTGTCTGCAGACTGAAGGCCCCATTACACATAACGATGTCCCAGCAATCCCACCAACGATCCGACATGATCGCTGGGACATCATTAGGCTGATCGCTGGTGAGCTGTCACAAGACAACTGGGTCGCCCTCCCAGGGCTGTGGGGTACTCGGTGCTGGGCCGGTGTCGGCGGCCCCCACAGCCTCTAACACAATATGATGCCCCCCGCAGCCTGCCCACACAGGGTGATGGCCCCCACAGTCTCTAACACAATATGATGCCCCCCGCAGCCTGCTCACACAGTGTGATGGCCCCCACAGCCTCTAACACAATATGATGCCCCTCACAGCCTGCTTACACAGTGTGATGGCCACCACAGCCTCTAACACAATATGATGCCCCCCACAGCCTACCACACAGTGTGATGGCCCCCACAGCCTCTAACACAATATGATGCCCCCGCAGCCTGCCCACACAGTATGATGGCCCCCACAGCCTCTAACAAAATATGATGCCCCCCACAGCCTGCCCACACAGTATGATGGCCCCCACAGCCTCTAACACAATATGATGCCCCTCGCAGCCTGCCACACAGTATGACGGCCCCAGCAGCCTCTAACACAGTAGGATGCCCCTCACAGCCTACCACACAGTATGATGGCCCCCAACAGCCTCTAACACAGTGTGATTTCCTCACAAGTGTCCCCCCCACACACACACGCACACACACATTATTAAGCCCCAATGGGCCCCTTCACACACTTTGATCCCACACAACCTCCTACATAGTATGATGGCCCCACAGCCTCCAAAAATTATAAATACCCCTCATCGTGCTCCCGCCCCATTCCCAAAGCCTGCTGCTCCAGTCTTTGTTGTCTGCAGACTGAAGGCCCCATTACACATAACGATGTCCCAGCAATCCCACCAACGATCCGACATGATCGCTGGGACATCATTAGGCTGATCACTGGTGAGCTGTCACAAGACAACTGGGTCGCCCTCCCAGGGCTGTGGGGTACTCGGTGCTGGGCCGGTGTCGGCGGGATGTGTCACAGCAGCAGTGACCCGGTCCGTGGCCCCCAATGTAAAAATGGGAGATTGAATGGTGGAATGTAGTTGTTAGGCGTTGGATTCCTGGCACTGCACAGCGGGCATCCAGAGCCAGACATCCTGCGGTCTCCCATTCTTCCTCGACCGCTCCAGGCTTGCTGCTCAGACTCGCTCTGGCAGCCTGGATGTTGCTGCCACCTCTGGTGCAGCAATGGCAGCGCAACCTGCTTTGCAGGGAACCGCTCCTGAGGCTAAGTCCTCATGCCGTGCTACTGGGCATGCCCGCAACTTGACGTCTCACTGGAGAGCAGGGGTCACATGCTCAGGTCCTGCGTCGGATCTGATTGGTCCTTCCCAAGCTAATGGAAGGTTCTGGAAGCGCATCGCTATAAAAAGCCCGCAGGGCGGCTCGGCGATGCGCTAGTGTAGACTTATCTTGCTATGTGTGTGAATGGTGATGGATGCATGGACTGGTGGCTGACTCATTATGAAACCCCTTCCCTCGGATAATACGATTGGTGACAGAGTGTGTTCTTAGGTCAGCACCAGGTAGAGGCAAGCTACGCCACAGTGCTCCTTCGCCTACACTAGCGTCCGTCGGTGCCCGGTCCTCGGCGCCGACGCTTGCGGCTTTAGTTGCCGCTGCGCTGCATTAACAGCAGCTATTGGTGTTCGCGGCTGCGACGCCACACGCTGACTCCTGTGACGATAACAGGGCCAGCACCTTTGTATATATTTCTGGCAAGCGACTCTGTGTCTGAGCCGCTCCTAGCGTTCGGGTGACGTTAACCTGTGCGCACTACTTCACCTTCTGGTGCATCTGCCATTGCCCAGCAGCGGTCTTACCAACTACCGCACGGTGGACCCCAGGCGGCGAACGCACCTCTTATTATTTTATATCTGGTGCGTTCCGCCGAACATAACATTACACTAGCGCCAGGGTCTGGCTGGCAATGGCAGACGTGCAGCAGCTGCTGCGCTACATTCGGCAGCTGGAGAGCAGGTTGGCGGCTATCGAGAGCACCAACTCAGCTGCGAATGCTGCGCTAGCTGCCGCCCAGACGGTCGCTGAGGCCGTCTCACGTGTACCCACACTCTTGCCCTCGCCGACAATCTCTTCCCTCCTGCTCCCCGATAAGTTTTCGGGTGAAAGCGCCACCTGTAGGGTATTCGTCAGTCAGTGCTCCATTCACCTGGAGTTGCTGACTGCACGGTTTCCTACAGAGCGGGCTAAGGTGGGCTTCATTGTCTCCTTATTGTCTGGCCGGGCATTGCAGTGGGCCACGCCATTGTGGGAACGTGATGATCCTGTGGTTCAGGGGCCTGCTCAGTTCCTCGCAGCTCTGAAGCAGGTCTTCTTAGGACCACGGGTCACGCACGATACGGCTCTCCAACTGTTGTCGTTAACACAAGGGTCACTCTCGGTTAGCCATTATGCTGTCCGGTTTCGGACATTGGCTTCCGAATTGGAGTGGCCGGACAAAGTATTAGTCCCAGTGTTCTGGAGAAGCCTAGCTGAGCACGTCAAGGATGCTCTAGCTACCCGAGATATTCCCACAACTCTGGAGGAATTGATCGCCTTCTCCACCCGTATCGATCTCCGGTTCACGGAGCGTGGGTTGGAGAGGACTCTATCCAGATGTAAAATTAACCTGGCTCCCACCTTTACCGAACCGTTGAGCCATTCCGCACAGGAGTCTCCCTCCACCGAGCCCATGGAGGTATCTCACACCGGCACTAAGCCACGTCAGGTGTGGGGCTCTGTGCGCTGTTATCACTGCCAACACTTTGGCCACACGGCTGGAACATGTCCTCAGCGGCCGAAGGGACGACCCCGTTCCATGGTTGTAGGTGGTGGCCAGTCCCAGATGGAGTCCTTTTCGCCTAAGCCGGTATTCCGGGGTACCCTAGATAACGGTTCCGCCACCTGGGAGGCAGAGGTCACTCTGGATTCCGGGGCCGAGGGGAACTTTATGTCCTCGAGTTTTGCCCAGAGTCACACTATCCCTCTGGTATTACTCCCACAACCTCTGACCATCAGGGTGGTGGATGGGGCACCATTGCCGTCTCGAGTGACCCATCAGACGGTCCCACTCGGTCTCGCCATGTCCCCCTCACATCGGGAGACCCTTTCCTTGCTTATTATGCCTCATGGCATCGATCAGGTACTCCTTGGGGTTCCCTGGCTTCGTTGTCACTCCCCTCACATTGATTGGGCTTCGGGGAGAATATTGGGCTGCGAGGGTAGGTGTCTCAGGGACAGTCTTCAGGTAGCGTCTACGGAGCTGCCTACAGACCTCTCCACGCTCCCTGAACCTTACCATCAATATGCGGACGTCTTCTCTAAGAAGTCCGCGGAGACACTCCCGCCGCACCGTCCCTATGACTGCCCGATTGACCTCCTGCCAGGCACAGAACCTCCTCGAGGTTGTGTTTACCCATTATCTCTCCCGGAGACGGAGGCAATGTCCCAATACATCCGGGAGAACCTGGCAGGTTCCTTATCAGGAAGTCGGTGTCACCGGCCGGGGCAGGCTTCTTCTTCGTTCAGAAGAAGAGCGGAGAGTTACGCCCTTGCATCGACTACCGGGGTCTCAATGCCATCACGGTAAAGAATAAGTACCCTCTCCCGTTGATCTCCGAGTTGTTCGACAGGTTGCGTGGGGCGCGACTCTTTACTAAGCTAGATCTACGAGGGGCATACAACCTGATCCGTATTCGTGAGGGAGACGAGTGGAAGACAGCTTTTAATACTCGGGATGGCCATTATGAATATCTGGTCATGCCCTTCGGCCTTTGTAATGCGCCCGCTGTCTTCCAGGACTTCGTCAACGACGTCTTCCGTGACAGACCACCACCGAGGTAGAAAGCATATCTGGATGACATCCTCATCTTTTCGCCAGATTTGCCCACCCACCGGAAAGATGTCTGCAGGGTATTTGACCGCCTACGGGCGAATTCCCTGTTCGCCAAGCTGGAGAAGTGTCAGTTCGAGCAGGAGTCCTTGCCATTTCTGGGCTACGTCATCTCGGCCCAGGGGTTGGCTATGGATCCGGCCAAGCTGCAAGCGGTTATGGACTGGCAGGAACCCCATTCTCTTAAACGGTGCAGCGCTTTTTAGGGTTCGTTAACTATTATCGCCAGTTTATACCCCACTTTTCCACCCTGGTAGCTCCTTTGGTTGCTCTCACGAAAAAAGGAACTAATCCTAAGGCGTGGGCCAAACAGGTTTCTAAGGCCTTTTCCTCCGTAAAGTCCCACTTTGCAGGCGCTCCCATTTTACACCGTCCCGATGTGGATAAGCCGTTTATCCTTGAGGTAGACGCTTCTTCCGTCGGTGCAGGAGCAGTCCTTTACCAAAAGGATGCTCAAGGTCGGAAGCATCCCTGCTTCTTCTATTCTAAGACCTTCTCACCGGCGGAGAAAAATTACTCCATCGGCGACAGGGAGCTGCTGGCCATGAAATTGGCTTTTTCCGAGTGGAGACATCTCCAGGAGGAAGCCCGGTTCCCCTTTCAGGTCTTCACGGACCATAAAAACCTGGTCTATCTTCAGACGGCCCAACGCCTGAATTCCCGTCAGGCCAGGTGGTCGCTCTTCTTTTCTCGCTTCTGCTTCACCCTACACTACCTCTCCGGGGAGAAGAACGTCCGAGCAGATGCCCTCTCACGCTCGGTGGTCTCAGCGGAGGAGGGAGAAGCGGAGCCTCGGTTAAATCTCCCTCCGGAGAGTTTTACGACCGTGGCTCCTATCGCTCTCGAGTCGGTACCACCAGGCAAGACCTTAGTGCCCCCTCGGCTACGGCCAGAGGTTCTTGCCTGGGCACATGCCTCCAGGCTAGGTGGCCATTTTGGTAATAAACGGACCACCGAACTCCTGGCAAGGTCATATTGGTGGCCGCATATGGCTCGAGACGTCAAGGCATACGTGAAAGCATGCATCTCGTGTGCCCGGAACAGGCCCTCTAGACAGAGGCCGGCGGGGCTCTTGTTTCCCCTGCCAGTAGCGGATAGACCATGGGAAATGGTGGGCATGGACTTTATAGTTGGCCTGCCCAAGTCCAGTGGCAGTACGGTCATCTGGGTGGTTACCGACCATTTTTCCAAAATGGTACATCTGGTGCCACTCGCACGCCTACCCTCCGCCCGAGGTCTGGCCGTCCTGTTCATTAAGCATGTATTCCGTTTACATGGTATGCCGGACAAAATCGTAAGTGACCGAGGTCCCCAGTTTGAGTCTCGTTTTTGGAAGGAGCTCTGCAGCTTACTCAGCATTGAGCTAAATCTGTCTTCCGCCTACCATCCCGAGACGAATGGCTTGGTCGAAAGGGCCAATCAGACCTTGGTCACCTATCTACGACATTTTGTCTCTGCCAGGCAGGATGACTGGGCATCCTTGCTGCCTTGGGCTGAGTTTGCCCTAAACAATGCGGTGGCCGATTCCTCTGGTCAGACGCCCTTTCTCCTAAATTATGGTCAACACCCTCGCGTCCCTGTCCCAATGCCGGTGTCCTCCGCTGACTCCAGGGTGGCAGACTGGGCAGTGGAGGCCCGGGACATTTGGGATCGCACGCAGGATGCTATCCGGGCATCTAAAGAAAGGATGAGGGCGTCCGCCGACACGCATCGGCGACCCGCACCAAGCTTCTCCCCTGGCGACATGGTGTGGCTCTCCACCCGGAATATCAAACTGCGGGTCGAGTCTCCCAAATTCGCACCACGTTACATTGGACCGTTCAAGGTCCTCGAGCGACTTAGCTCAGTGGTCTACCGCCTGGCTCTTCCTCCACATTTGGCCATATCGGACGTGTTTCATGTGTCCCTCCTCAAACCAGTTCACATGGTCCGGTTTTCTGAACCATCCACCGGGTCATCAGACTTATCGTCTGACGAGTTTGAGGTTAACGCCATCGTGGGGCGCAGGTTTGTCCGTGGCAAAAAGTTTTATTTGGTGGACTGGAAGGGTCATGGTCCCGAGGCTTGGACCTGGGAGCCGGTGGAGAACATTCATGCACCGCTCCTGATCGTGGCTTTTGAGGACAGTGAGGCGGCCCTAGGAGAGGGGTGAATGTTAGGCGTCGGATTCCTGGCACTGCACAGCGGGAATCCAGAGCCAGACATCCTGCGGTCTCCCATTCTTCCTCGACCGCTCCGGATGTTGCTCAGCAAACACGGCGAGCCAGGCTTGCTGCTCAGACTCGCTCTGGCAGCCTGGATGTTGCTGCCACCTCTGGTGCAGCAATGGCAGCGCAACCTGCTTTGCAGGGAACCGCTCCTGAGGCTAAGTCCTCATGCCGTGCTACTGGGCATGCCCGCAACTTGACCTCTCACTGGAGAGCAGGGGTCACATGCTCAGGTCCTGCGTCGGATCTGATTGGTCCTTCCTAAGCTAATGGAAGGTTCCGGAAGCGCATCGCTATAAAAAGCCCGCAGGGCGGCTCGGCGATGCGCTAGTGTAGACTTATCTTGCTATGTGTGTGAATGGTGACGGATGCATGGACTGGTGGCTGACTCATTATGAAACCCCTTCCCTCGGATAATACGATTGGTGACAGAGTGTGTTCTTAGGTCAGCACCAGGTAGAGGCAAGCTACGCCACAGTGCTCCTTCGCCTACACTAGCGTCCGTCGGTGCCTGGTCCTCGGCGCCGACGCTTGCGGCTTTAGTTGCCGCTGCGCTGCATTAACAGCAGCTATTGGTGTTCGCGGCTGCGACGCCACACGCTGACTCCTGTGACGATAACAGGGCCAGCACCTTTGTATATATTTCTGGCAAGCGACTCTGTGTCTGAGCCGCTCCTAGCGTTCGGGTGACGTTAACCTGTGCGCACTACTTCACCTTCTGGTGCATCTGCCATTGCTCAGCAGCGGTCTTACCAACTACCGCACGGTGGACCCCGGGCGGCGAACGCACCTCTTATTATTTTATATCTGGTGCGTTCCGCCGACCATAACAGTAGTTAATGGAATAGATCGTGACGCCACCTGTGGTGTTCGGCAAGTGAGATGTTAGGCCGACGCTGCATGCAGATCCTCTGGGGCTGGTGGTGTGTTGCAGCCAAGTTGGTGAAGCTCCCCACAGGTGGAGCTGTAGCCCCAGAGCAGTGTAGATGTAGCGGGAGAGGAGAGCCGTAGGCAGTGTAGGAGCTGGTACCCAGCCAGATGTAGCGGTGCTGGGTGCGTTGGCGCAAGAATGAATGGAGGACACCAGGGCTTGTAGTTCCAAAGCGTTATTCACAGTCTGTAGTACACACAGGTGCCCGTCTCCGTACCATGTCCTCTGGGTCAGCGACTCAGTCAACCTCCAGGCCAGATGGAATGCTCCCTTCCAACACTCCGCCAACATGTGCCTTTCTGAACGTCTCCTCTTATAGCGCCTTTAAGTGTGAAGTACTCCTAGTACTGAGTTACACTGGAGTGCCTCCTGACAGATGTTCCCAAGAACTCTACTTGTACGGCAGACAGCTGTAGCCTGCTTCGGGGACTCCTTACTCCTGAGTCCCGGCTCACTATCAATGTTGCTGTTGTGCCCCCAAGTCTTAGATGGGAGTAGTGCATTTACAGCCCAGTACTCCACCGGTGTCTGCTGCAGAACCATTAGTGCCCATACAACCTCGGGGACCGGGTCCCGGCCTTGCGCTTAGAACTTCTAGGCAGGGTTCTTCCTCTAACCCACGTCCTCTGTTCCCTTTTACTCCTACGTTCCGTACTAGTCTTTCGTTCTTATGGAAGATCAGGTTTCGGTTCAATGTCTTTCTCCTTCTTTCCTTTCCCGTGCCAGCGGACCCAGGTCACTGAGATCTGCTGCAGCACCTCCTTCCTCCATCCCTCTCTCAGGGATCTCCTTTCCTCACTCCTCTCTGAGTGACTCTCTGACCGACTTCGAACTGACTGACCGTAATCCTAAACCCTCCCGCTCTTTTATGTATTCTAACTCCACCCGCCTCCCAGCACGTCTCGTGTTCCAAGCAGGGAGCCACCAAAGGTGCTCTGCTACACTCCAAGCAGGGAGCCACAATGTAGCTTTGCTGAACTACTCTGTTATGTGGGATTCAGGTGTTGGAGCGTGGTCAGGAGCCTACAACTTACCTGGATGGTGGGGTACCACACCTCAGGTGGAGGTGTAGTACCTCTGTGGCGACTGAGCCTCAGGGGCGCCACACAACCCCTCCAGCGATCAGGACCAGCGACGCTGGACGCTGGTTTCTAATATAAACATGGCGTACACCTGGTTTCCAAGGTAAACATCGGGTATCTAAGAGCCACGCGACTCCTGAATACCCGCTGTTTACCTTGGAAACCAGCGTGTACACCGGTTTCCAAGGTGAACAGCGGGTATCCAGGAGCCGCGGCTCCTGGATACCCGATGTTTATATTAGAAACCAGCATCAAGCGTCGCTGATCACTGGTCTCTCGCTGCCACAGGCAGCGATGCACGCTGGCCAGTGGGAGACCAGCGATCAAAAAACAGCCCAGGCCGATGCTGCACGATCAGCGATAACCGGCAGGGGGGCCGGTCGCTGATCCCCGTCACACACAGCGATCTCGCTGTGTGTGACGGGGCCTTGAGGATGAGCAGACCAGGTGCTATCTAGTAATGTTATCTATCCTGCTGTGCTGAGTCTCCATTGCACAGGCTGAATGGTGGACAAAGGAGGCTACCTGTTCCACCATTATATTCACTAGTATCTGCTTCAAAAGTATTTAGATACTGGTGAAATTGACTGCCAGGAGGAGAAGGGCGGTAGCATGGTGTGGCCTGTGGCCACTGTCCCCAGTTGTTACCCAGGTCCACTCAGTACTCCTATATAAAAAATATATACTGTAACTATGCCAAAATGAGTAGAAATCAGCATAGATTTAAGGTATGTTTTATGAAAATAAAAACTCTTCTGTGACGACTCCTGGAGTGGACCCTCTGGGTCGTGGCACCAACCCACCTAGGGCGAGCTGACCTAGTGAGGACCACCCCCTATACAGGGAGTGTCAGGGGCAAGCTCAAGGGGGTGAGGTACCACGACTGATGGAACCAGGTGGCTGGCTTGCAGGAGACACAATTGTGTCTAGCAACAGGGGAAGTGCAGAGCACAAGTGTGTGCAAAGCGTGGACACAGGGACACGCAAGGTATAGGACAATACAGGGCGAGTGTACGGGAGAATGGAGAAAACAGGACAATAAAAGGAGTGTACACGGGAGTGCGTTAGACACAGGATAGTGCAAGGCGGGTACACAAGGGCACGTATGGCGCGCACAGACAACACGTCCGGGTGAGTGCAAAGCATGGCGCGTGCACAGGAGCAAGCCTGAGTACAGAGTTAGACAAAGTGTGCGCAGAGAGCACGCCTGAGTGCAAGGCTAGACAGAGGGTGTGCTAAGAAGCATGACAGGAACAAGGTAGGAGCTGAGCATATGCAGAGGAGTATGAGAGAGCACAGACCAGAGGCAGAGCATGTGCAATGAAGCGCGATAGAACACAGAGCAGAGTGTATGTACGGAGCATGTGCTGGGGAGCACGGCAAGACAGAGTACAGGAACGGAGCACAAGGCAGAGGACCCGAGTACAGCGTACAGCCAGGCAAGGACCAAGCAGACCAAGCCAGGAAGCACAACAATAATCAGGCACCTTCCATAGAAAGAGGTAGCCTGATATAGCACATTAGTGGATCACCCGCCAGGGCAGTGGGGTACTCGGTACCGCCGGTATCTCAGTGGGAAGTGTCACAGTAGCGGTGACCCGGTCCGTGGCCCTGGGCGTCGATGTAAAAAGAGCTTAAAGCGTGGCTCGTTAAAGTTTATGAGTGGATGATACGTGACGCCACCTGTGGTGCTCGGCAATAAAGGGGTTAAGCCGATGCTGCAAACAGATCCTCTGGGACAGATGGTGTGGTGCAACAATAATGTTGTAGCCCTCCACAGGTAGGGCTGCAGTCCCAGGGCAGAGTAGATGAAGAGTATAAGTGTTGAGGAAGAGGGTGTAGTGTCTGGAACAGAGATGTAGCAGTGCTGGATAGTTTGCAGGAAGAAGGCAAGGACACAATAGGGTGCAGTTTCTTTTACCTTTACTTTGCTTGGTAAATGCAGTCCAGAATTCCAGATTACAGATGGAACAGAGTCTGGCCGGCCTGGAAGCAACTTCGGAATCTCTCTATCAGATGGGTTGTGTAGTCTCCTTTCTAGTGCTTATCTTAGGTGCTTGCAGTACTGTGTTACACTGAAGTTCCACTTGCTTGTTCTCTTCTAGAACTCCCTCGTATGGCAGACAGCTGTAGCCTTCTTCTTCTTCTGGCTCACCCATTGCTGTTGTGCCTCCGAGTCTTATGTGGGAACAGAGCATTTACAGCTTCCTATTCCTCCGGTTTCTGCTGCAGGAACATCTGTATCCATACAACCTTGGAGACCGGGCTCCAGATCATGCGATATAGCTAGAAGTGAGCACTCAACTCTACTCAATCTTCCAGCTCTTCTCCTCCACATCCACACACGTTGCCCTCCTCACACAAACTCCTAATTTCCCCTTCCTGGCCCCCAGAGAGTAGCTCTTCCCCCAATTTTGGTTCAGAGCTCCCTCTGCTGGCCTGGAATGAGAAATGTGTTGTGTGTTGTGATTAAATGACAGAGAGACCCTTCATTGCTTCCAAGCATGACATCACACTCCCTAGGAGGAAGGTAATGCCACTGTGGCGACCATACTCCAGGGGGCGCCACATTCCCCCCTAGTGCAATTCAGTACTCCCGGACTGAAGAAAAACATGCAAACATATAAACAAATGAACAATTGTAAATGTAACAAGATTTCCAAAAAGTGAAAAATACAAAAACCAAAGCTCAAAAATAGTCCTGATGACGATCAGTCCATGCGTCAATGTCCATGGTCCATTTCCTGAGCATGGTAACTATGTACAAGTTAAGTTTTGACCACACATAGTCCTGTGGTCCAGTTGTCCATCAAAACAAAATAAGATCTTCAAAAGTTCTTACAGAGTCTCTGTAGGCACATAAACTTAAGCAGTTGCATATTTACATTTTACCATTTGTATAACTTATTTAGATACGAAACCTTAGGGGTGGTATACCTTGGGTACTACGGACAGACCTACATAGCACTGGCGTTGGTAAACTGGGTAGTAGCCGTCTGCGAACTCTTAGACTCACTGTGGCCATGACAGATTCACCACTGGCAGGGCGAAGATTCTCTGACCCCACTGCTGGTGTAGCATCCGCTGCCTGAACTTCCTGATTTTCAAAGTTGTCTTGAGTCTCTGCTACTTCAGCCTGGGGAAAGATTAGGACAGGAACTACGATGGCTTGATCCATTCTTGTCCAGTTTGCAGGAAATTCTCCGAGTACAGTGCTGACCTTTTCTTCTTCTTCTAGGGGTTGAAGGTTGTTTTGTTCTCCCATCCTTTCCTTTAGCTGGTCAGGGCACAGTTTCAGATGATCCCTCGATACTGCTGATGATGTTTCTCCTCCATCCTTACTGATAAGGCACACTTTGGTGTTGTCGAAGTTTGATGGTAAGACGGTGTAGGGTTCAGCTTCCCATTGGTCATCCAATTTATGCATCCTTCTTTTCCTCTTTAGGACTTGTTCTCCTGGTGTCAAGGGAACTGCAGGTGCATGTTGATTGTAGTTATTTTCTTGTTTTTGATTGCCTGCGCTAGACTCTTTTCTACACACTCTTGTACTCTTCAGTATTGCTGCTGCCGTTCTGTATCCCAGTCAGCATCTGGTGATGTAACTCAGGTGTAAGGACTCCCATATCCAAATCAATAGGCAACTTGCCAGGCCTCGCTCTCATTAGGTAGGCTGGAGTGCAGTTGGTGGAATTCACAGGAATGTGATTTTAGAGGTCTACCAGATCTGGCAACTTCTCTGGCCACAGATTTCTCTCTTCCAAAGGCAAGCTCTTCAGTAGATCGATCATCACCTGATTCATCTTTTCACACATGCCATTGGTCTGTGGATGGTACGGTGTTGTCCTGAACTTCTTGCAACCGTACAAGTTACAGAATTCCTGGAACACTTCTGCCTCAAAGGCTGGACCTTGATCTGTAAGTACTCGCTCAGGATATCCGTGTGGTCTACAAAAGTGCTGTTGGAATGCTCTGCCTGCTGTCCTGGCTGTTTGATCCTTGACAGGCATGACTACCAGGAATCTCGAGTAGTGGTCAATGATGGCAAGAGCATAAATGTAGCCTGAACGGCTTGGAACCAGCTTCACATGGTCCAGGGCTACCAACTCAAGTGGTTGTTTGGTTATTATTGGCTGCAAAGGAGCTCGCTGGCTGTTACGGTCCTTTCTGCGCAGATTGCATTGTCCACATTCCTGTCACCAATTTTCAATGGCCTTCCTCATTCCAGCCCAGTAGAATCTCTCCCGGAGCAAGGCCTCCAACTTCTTCCATCCGAAGTGTCCAGCTTCATTGTGGTATGCTTCCAAGACCATTGATGCCTCCCTCTTTGGGACTACCACCTGCCATACCAGCTCATGAGTGCGGGCATTGATACTCCTCCGACACAGCTTTCCCTCATAGAGGAACAGCCGGCCTCTTTCCTTCCACAACTGCTGGGTTTCTTCAGGAGCATCTGGATCCGGGCATGAGTCAGCTTGAGACAGTAGCTCCTTTACCAGGTGGACTGCGGGATCGCTATCTTGCATTTCAGCCCAGTCATGATGAGGCAATGGATTTAGGGTGGCCTCTTTCATGACTGACCGTCTGTTTCTCACTCCTTGGGCACGTTGGGCCGCAATTGGCCGGTGGAAGGCAGGTAACTCTATTTCTTCGAGTGCCTCAGGGTCTTCTCCTGCATCTGGCAGATTAGGCATTCTGGACAGCGCATCAGCATTGGCATTTTTGTGCCCTGCTCGGTACTTGATGGTGAATTCGTAGTTAGACAGCCGGGCCATCCATCGCTGCTCCAGTGCACCTAGTTTGGCACTTTCCAAGTGAGTCAACGGGTTGTTGTCCGTGAAGATGGTAAACTTGGCTGAAGCTAGGTTATGCTTGAATCGTTCAGTCACAGCCCAGACGATGGCAAGGAACTCCAGTTTGAAGGAACTGTAGTTGTCAGGGTTCCTTTCAGTGGGACGAAGCTTCCTGCTGGCGTAAGAGATCACTTGTTTGCCATTCTGTACCTGTGACAGTACTGCTCCCAGTCCCATGGTGCTGGTATCAGTATACAACACAAATGGTTGGTCATAATCTGGGTAGGCCAGAACTTCATCTCCTGTGAGAGCCATCTTCAGTCGAGTGAAGGACCTCTCCAGTTCCTCATTCCATTCAAATGTAGGACTCTTCTTCCTGGCTTTCTTGGGCTGTCCCACCAGAAGATTTTGCATAGGGGTAGCTATCTCAGTGAAGCCTTTGATGAACCTTCAGTAGTAGCCTACCAACCCGAGGAATTGACGTACCTCATGGAGGTTGCTGGGCTTCTGCCAGTTCCGAATGACAGTGACTTTGTCAGGATCCGGTGCCACGCCTTCTGCACTCACTACATGACCGAGGTACTGTACCTTGGGCTTCAGGAGGTGGCATTTGGATGGCTTCACTTTCAGGCCAAAGTTGGACAGGGCTTCAAACACCTCAGCCAGGTGCTTCAGATGGTCTTCATAAGTCTTGGAGAAAACATTGACATCATCAAGGTACAACAGGACTGTCTCGAAGTTCTTGTGTCCAAGACAGCACTCCATTAGCCGTTGAAATCTCCCTGGGGCGGTGCAGAGCCCGAACGGCATGTAGTTGAACTCGCAGAGACCCTTTGGTGTAGTTAACGCTGTTTTCTCCTTGTCTGCCTCTGCCACGGGAACCTGCCAATACCCACTAGTGAGATCTAAGGTGGAAAAATAGTTAGCAGTTTTAAGTGCGGCTAATGACTCCTCAATTCTGGGTAATGGGTAGGCATCCTTATGTGTAATGCTGTTAATTTTTCGGTAATCAACACACATTCTCATGGTACCATCTTTCTTTTTCACAAAGACTATTGGAGCTGCCCAGGGGCTACAACTGTCTCTGATCACCCCAGCCTCCTTCATTTCCCGCAACATACTTTTGGCACATTGATATTGTGTTGGGGGTATAGGCCGGTACCTTTCTTTAATGGGTGGATGATCTCCAGTGGGCATATGGTGTTGAACCCCTTTTGCCTTCCCAAAGTCTAGAGGGTGTTTACTGGATACTCACTCATACTCCTGAGTCACTCGGTAAACCCCACTCTTTTGGTATGAAGGGGTGGAGTCAGTTCCCACCTGCAGCTGCTGACACCACTCCTCCAGCTGCTTTTCAAAGCCATTGTCCTCCACCTGGTCGGATGAGACCAAGGGCTCTGCTGCCCGTATTGCATTGTTACTGACAGTAAGCAGCTTAGCAACTGTGGCATACCGAGGTATTGTGGCCTCCTCCTCCCCACAATTCAAGAGGCGTACAGGTACTCTCCCTTTGCGAACATCAACTACCCCTCTGGCTGTCAGGACAGTGGGCCGGCTATCAGAGTACACTGGCTCTACCAATGCTTGGTAATCTTTTCCTCTGAGGCCGATGGCTGCCCGACACCAAATTAACATTTCACATCTGGGGGGTATCGCAATGGGGAAAGAATCACTCACTCTGACGCTGCCAATTTGTCCGCCAGACAGTTCTACCTGCTGTCTTTGCATCAGGGCCATGATCTCCTTCTGCAGGACTCGTTGTTCACTGGAACCAGCAGTCTCAGCCACCTGTTGCAACAAGACAATAACCTCGGAAAGACAATTTTCAATTACATTTGTACCAAGAGTCATCATGGGATTACATTCACTTCGATCAATATCAACAACTATCAGACCTTGAGATTTTAGCTCTACTCGACCCACTTTAACAGTAATCTCTTTACATCCTACTTGCGGTAAAGACTGACCATGACTGGCAACTACTGTCAGTTCATCACTTGGGCCCCGGGTAAGTTCAGAGTCAGCCCAATACCGCTTGTAAAGGATATATGGCATAGTTGTGACCTGAGAGCCAGTGTCCAGCAAAGCATTCATGGGGATGCCATCAATCACCACTGGGAGGACCGGTCGCCCACCAACATACTTGGCTCGCCAATTCTTTGGGCCTTGTTGTCCTACTCCTGGGGGTTGGCCCTCTGCCCCAAAGGTTGCTCGTTTAAATAACAGAATCTTGCGATGTGGTCTGCCTTGTGGCAGTGACGACAGATGGGACGTCCGTTCTGGTCATAGCGATCATTGTCTCTCCCTCAGCGTGGCGGGATCCTCTTCTTCCGTAGCCATGGGAAGACTGGACTGGAGGCCAGCTGAATCTTCTCCTTTGATGACACCTGCAGGGACTGCACAGTTTTAGCAAGTGCAGCCATACTTTTGGCCGGCTCTTGGACCTGAAGGCGCAGTTCTGTTGGTTGCTTTATCAGTGTCCTGTGAGGCTTTTACTTCCCTCTGTGCTGCACCAGTTAGCTGCCCAATAAGGATGTTCACTTTCTGGCTTTCAGACAGAGGATACACCTCAAACAGACTGCACAGTCTCTCTTTAAATTCACTCAGGGTATGTGACTCCCCTGAATACTGTGGTAACCAGGCCGCTCCCGGTATATAGGGCATGGACAGCGGCATTATGGGGACTGTTGCAGTGGGCGCTTGTTCCTGCTGCGCTCTGGCGGTGGCGCTGGCTGCTGCGTTCTGTGGTGCCATTAGAGCCGCAGCTGCGCTGGCTCCTGCATCTTGCGGCGCTGTGGGGGGTGCGGTGGCGTCCATCGCTGCATCTGCTCTTGCCTCAGACATCCTCCTCCCCCCCTAGTTAACGTTGGCCAGGCCCTGGGTTGCGCTGGCTTACTGGTTGCTGCTTTGCAGGTTAGATGATCAGAGGGAAGCTGGGGCTGCAGGCCTCTGCCTCTCACTTCCTGCTCGCTGGTCTCTTCCCGTGCAGGGCTTCACTTTTTCATGCTCTTCGGCTGGCTCCGCCCACGACGGCCCACCCCTTTGGTTTCCCGCGCGCACCAAGCAGCGGGGTAATGACGGCAATTGCGCAAATAGTCTATGGCACACAACAGTCTCTGGCACACAGGACCCAGGGACACCAGGCTCCGTAAATCCTGTTCGTGACGCCAAAATGGATCGCCCGCCAGGGCAGTGGGGTACTCGGTACCAGGCCGGTATCTCAGAGGGAAGTGTCACAGTAGCGGTGACCTGGTCCTTGGCCCTGGGCATCCATGTAAAAGGGGGTTAAAGCGTGGCTGATTAAAGTTTATGAGCGGATGATACGTGACGCCACCTGTGGTGCTCGGCAATAAAGGGGTTAGGCCGACGCTGCAAACAGATCCTCTGGGACAGATGGTGTGGTGCAGCAATGATGTTGTAGCCCTCCACCCGTAGGGCTGCAGTCCCAGGGCAGAGTAGATGAATAGGATAGGTGTTGAGGAAGAGGGTGTAGTGTCTGGCACAGAGATGTAGCAGTGCTGGAGAGTTTGCAGGAAGAAGGCAAGGACACAATAGGGTGCAGTTTCTTTTACCTTTACTTTGCTTGGTAAATGCAGTCCAGAATTCCAGATTACAGATGGAACAGAGGCTGGCCGGCCTGGAAGCAACTTAGGAATCTCTCTATCAGATGGATTGTGTAGTCTCCTTTCTAGCCCTTATCTTAGGTACTTGCAGTACTGTGCTACACTGAAGTTCCACTTGCTTGTTCTCTTCTAGAACTCCCTCATATGGCAGACAGCTGTAGCCTTCTTCTTCTGGCTCACCCATTGCTGTTGTGCCTCCGAGTCTTATGTGGGAACAGAGCATTTACAGCTTCCTATTCCTCCGGTTTCTGCTGCAGGAACATCTGTATCCATACAACCTTGGAGACCGGGCTCCAGATCATGCGCTATAGCTAGAAGTGAGCACTCAACTCTGCTCAATCTTCCAGCTCCTCTCCTCCACATCCACACACGTTGCCCTCCTCACACGAACTCCTAATTTCCCCTTCCTGGCCCCCAGAGAGTAGCTCTTCCCCCAGTTTTGGTTCAGAGCTCCCTCTGCTGGCCTGGAATGAGAACTGTGTTGTGTGTTGTGATTAAATGACAGAGAGACCTTTCATTGCTTCCAAGCATGCCATCACACTCCCTAGGAGGAAGGTAATGCCACTATGGCGACCATACTCCTGCGGGCGCCATATGAGCACTTGGATTTCCGGGTCAGGTCCTCCAGGACCATAGAGAGGACAGGACTGGAGACAGAGCTGAGAAGAGTGCGCGTGCGCACTGGGAACATAACACAACCATGGGACTAGGAGCGAGAGGTGCGCGCTCGCACCCGAGCGGCCGCGGCACCGGAAGTGGTGACGACGGACCCGGGGTCCCGCCCCCAGGTAAGCACAGTGTGACAGGCGACGTGACATCTTCCAAATCACCAGGAGCTGTTCACATGGCTTCTCTCCTGCCAAAGCTTCTAGTTGGCATACTTAGCTGCTCATTAATACTACTTTTGAAGTTTACAACAGTTGCAGGCTTATGCTTTGGGGACTGTGTTGAGCAGACAGAACATGGAGCTGTGTTAACCTTTACAGCAGATTGTTGATGTACTTCATACTGTACTTTGTGAACTCTCAGGTTTGCTTTTGTGTGTTCTCTTCCGGTGTCCTCTATGTTGTGATGATGCAGATTATGCTTGCTATATGCCCCAAGTAAAATGGTTAATTCTCCCACAATGTCTTAGTGCTTATGAAACTGCTGAAGGAGGAAATCTACAACAATTACAACATCACTTTTCATGCTATAAACATTGTACTCTAAAAACTTTTATTATCACCTAAATAGGCTCTGGGGCGCCCAGGACTCCCCGGATCTTCTATAGAGCCGCATTTGGAAATACCACAACATTTACATGCCCCCAAACACTTACCAGTGGCTTCAGATGAGCCGAGCGATTTGGAAGAACTGGAAAAGTTTGCCAAAACTTTCAAGCAGAGAAGGATAAAACTTGGCTTTACACAGGTGAGAAATACACTATATATACAGCTATTTTGACTGTATATACAATAATAAAGGTTAAAAATCATTGTAAAGTTGTTTTAAACAAAAATATGTTACAAAGAAGTAGATTGTTTCACTGCAAACAATCTGGAAGATATTAAAGGGGTTCTCCACTACTCGAACAACCCCTTCTGAATCTCTGATCCACCCTGGAAAAATAATAGCACTAAGGACGCGTTCACACGTTCAGTATTTGGCCAGTTTTTATCTCAGTATTTGTAAGCCAAAACCAGAGGTGGGTGATAAATCCAGAAGTGGTGACGTGTCTCTATTATACTTTTCCTCTGATTGTTCCACTCCTGATGTTGGCTTACAAAGACTGATGAAAAATACTGACCAAATACTGAACGTGTGAACATGGCTTTATATTGACTTCTGATGCCGGCGTCGTTTCAGTGGTGTTGGCACTGGCTTTCCTGGGGCTTGGTGATATTGTTATGTTACGGAATCCATTTGGGCAATCAGCACTAGCTTTATTCTCCTCTCTTATGGACGAATCAAGATACCCGGAGGAAGTGAGAGAATAGCCGCAGCTCTCACTTCCTCTGGTTGTCAATTACATCCATGGGAAAGGAGAATGAAGCCAGCGTTGATTAGCAACAAGGATTGCGTGACTTAACAATGTCATGTAATCCCTGGGAAAGCCAGTGCTGGCAGCAGTGGAATGGCACCAGCATCAGAGCTGAGTATAGCTGTTATTATTTTACTAGGGGGAAACATAGGGATTGAGAAGGGGTTGTGCGAGTAATGCACAAACCCTTAAAGGATACATGCTAATGGTGATGGTTAAAGCCAGCTATTACCACATTCGATGAGAATATTTTTCTTTTTTTTTCTCAGGGTGATGTTGGATTAGCGATGGGTAAACACTATGGGAATGATTTCAGCCAAACAACAATATCACGATTTGAAGCCCTTAATCTGAGTTTCAAAAACATGTGCAAGCTAAAACCTTTACTGGAGAAGTGGCTGAGTGATGCTGGTAAGGGGGATATTGATGGTTCTTAAAGCGGACCTGTCACCAGGTCAATTGCTCTTATTTTATTCACTCTGCTTTCCTGATTATTGTGTATTTTTTAATTAAAATCTGCCATACGATTACAGAGATATTTTCATTTAGTGGTAATTTTATTGCCTTTACCAATTGGGTGTGGCTCACTGGATTCTCTGGGGTGTGTCTTTAGGCTGCTCTGTATTATTACCTTATGAACCACGCCTCCAAGGTGTAAAGACGATAAAAGTTTGCACTACATTGTGTGCAGAATTATTAGGCAAATTAGTATTTTGACCATATCATAATTTTTATGCAGATTTTCCAACTCTAAGCTGTACAAACTTGAATGCTTATTGGATGAAGTAGATCAGGTGATGTGTATTTGTGTAATACATCACCCTTTATCTATATGTAAAGAATTATTACAAAGCTTGTTTTCCTTTGGCAAAATGGGCTAAAAAAGAGATTTAACTGACTCTGAAAAGTCAAACATTTTTACAAGTCTAACAGAGGGATGCACTTTTTTTGCAAATAGTCAACAAGGTAGAAAAAAACATGTTAGGAAAAAATACGCACATTAAAAAGCCCTCCTCCTCCCATCAAAATTTTTATCCTCTTAATATATTGCAGAAATCATATTATACAACACTGTGTACTTACAATTGCTCATTTTTCCTTTCTACCAAGTAAATTCTTCTCTTTTCTCTGATCTATGTAGAAACAGGAAGTCTCTGTTCCCTGCATTTATCATCCTCCTCTTCATTCCTGACCCAGATGCCTCACTTCTCCCCCTGCCGTAGACTTTTGCAGCGACTCCTGACTTGTGCAGAGAAAATCATCCTCCTGTTTCTTAGGGTATGTACAGACGATCAGGAACTGGCACCGCTGACGGCTATTGAGCACAGGTGAATCAGAACCGTGCGGAATCACTGCATCCAATAGATTGTATGGGTGAGATTTCTCCTGCAGAGACTGGCATCTCCGCAATAGAAATAAGCATGCTGAGGTCTAGAAAGCTACGCCGCATGTCTGCTCCGCGGGTGATCTGTGGGCATCTGTGAATGCATAGCGGACATGGAATTTTTCTTAAAATCCCATCCACTATGCTGTAACAACTGGACGCTGCGGGTTGAACTTTGCACAAGTACACAGCTTCCAACCAGCAGCGTTTACTGATCGTCTGCACCTACCCTTAAAAGGATTCAGCTAATCAGTTTTTAATCACGTGATGTCATTGACCTCATGGATGACAGAATAATTAGCTGTGTAGAAGACAAAAATGAGCAATTGTAAGTACACAGTGCTATAGAAGATGATGAGTGTTATATATTAAGAGCATAAAAACTTTGAAGGGAGTGCTTTTTTAACTTCCAAAGTTTTGGGAAGAATCAAATGTGGCGCGACCAGGAAGATATTCCAGAACTGCAGCTCTCTGGAGTGTAAGGTACAAAGTGTTGAGAGCTCAGAAACATAGCTGAGAAAAGGAAGGCTGAAACCGAACCATCACTGACCAAGACACAGAAGTGTAAATGTCAAGACTGGGCCAAGAAATAACTAAAAGTAGAATTTTCAAGCGTTTTATGGACTGATGAGATGAGAGTTACTTTTGAAGGACCAGATAAATGGGCCTGTGGCTGGATCAGTAATGGGCTCAGACTGTCACTTCCCCTTACATGCCAGCAAAGTGGAGCTGGGTATCACTATGGGCTGCTATTATTAAAGATAAGCTAGTTAGACCTTTTGCAGGTTGAAAATTTACTCAAAATCAACTCCTAAACCTACTGTCAGTTTTTTTCTTTGTCCAGCAATGGTACAGGAAAAAGTCTGCATCTTTCAAGAAAACCATTCCCTTCCTCACCTGACATAATTCTTATTGAGAAATTGTGGGCCCTTCTTAAATGAGAGATTTACGGTGAAGGAAAACAGTCACCTCTGGTCAGTCTCTGGGAGGCTTTGGTTGATGCTGCCCAAAAAGTTGATTGTCAGCAAATGAAGACTGACAGACTGCATGGATGGAGCTTATGATTTTTATTGAAAAGGGTAAAAAGAAGGGTGGCTATATTAGTCACTGGTCTGCCTAAAATCCCGGCAACATGTCCGTTTTTGATCCAAGCGTCTGTGGGTCTGAGCGTCAAGTCTATGGTTCCCTGTAAAACTCGATGTCATCCGAGGAGTGAGATTTGATTTTCACACACTTTCAGGAATGGAAAGTGGAGAACCTTTTTTTTCCCACGTATAAGAAAAACTGATGACTCTCAGACCACATTCTGGTCAAAATCTGATCAAAATAATCGGTCCGTTTTTATTGCACGTGACAAAAACTGGTAAGGCCTAACAGATAAAAATAAATAACTGAGTTGGGAAAACATGTTTTTCATTTAGTTGCATTATAATTCTGCACAAATAGATTATATATTCTTCTAACAAAGGCAAACCTCACTTTTACTTTCTTACAAATTCTGGTTTCAGATTTATTGACCTTTTGGATTGGCCAACAGCTCTATAGTTGTTCAATAATAAAATGAATCATCAAAAATACAATTTTCCTAACCCTTATGCACACAGTGTAAATAAAAAGGCCATTTTCTCTGGAACCATATGGTGAATTTAAAAAAAAGTAAACAATTGAATTCTCAGGAGGGCAGTGTGAATAAAATTGTGATTTCAATGTGGAACATCTCATGTAGCTTCAGCCTAAAGATGGTCTATAATTTATAATGTATATTGCCAAATTAAAAAACACCATGTAGCTTTTACGGTACATAATTGACACCTCATCAGTGGATAATGGCTGTAATCCCTTCAGGACATATTACGTATATACAGTTGCACTCACAAGTTTACATACCCTGGCAGAATTTTTGTTTTCCTGGCCTTTTTTCAGAGAATATGAATGATAACAAAAAAAATTTTCTCCACTCATGGATAGTGGTTGGGTGAGGCCATTTATTGTCAAACTACTGTGTTTTCTCTTTTTAAATCATAATGACAACCCAAAACATCCACACGACCCTGATCAAATGTTAACATACCCCATTTCTTAATATTGTGTATTGCCCCCTCTAACATCAATGACAGCTTGAAGTCTTTTGTGGTAGTTGTGGATGAGGTTCTTTATTTTCTCATATGGTAAAGCTGCTCACTCTTCTTTTCAAAATGCCTCCAGTTCCTATAAATTCCTGGGCTGTCTAGTATGAACTGCATGAGTGAGATCTCCCCTGGACTGGCTCAATGATATTAAGGTCAGGACACTGAGATGGTCACTCCAGAAACTTCACTTTGTTCTATTGTAGCCACTGACAGGTTGACTCGGCCTTATGTTTTGGATCATTGTCATGTTGGAACATCCAAGTACGTCCCATGCGCAGCTAGCGGGCTGATGATTGCAAATTTGCCTCCAGTATTTGCTGATAACATGCTGCATTCAGCTGTAGTGATCACGTGTGACTGGACACAGCGCCTCCAGCAGGGCGAATTTATGACACACGCGATCCTGGATACAGCGCCTCCAGCAGGGCGAATTTAAACAATAATGGGACGTGCAGCCGGATACACCGCCTCCAGCTGGCGAACTTAAGAAATACACGTAGAACTGGATACCCCGCCTCCAGCTGGCGAATTTAAAGAATAAGGGAAAACACAGGGAACAATTACAGTGGTGGGCCCTGCGATAGGGAATGGGGGACGTGGAGACCTCCTCAGCTCCCCTGAGCCAGAGTCCCTACACTCCTAACATTCCCTATACAGGCTCCTCACCTGTCGCCGCACGCGTGCCTAAATACCCTAGCTCGCCCTAAACCCTCACTAGGGAATAGGTCGGTGCGGAGACTAATCCCACCACTGCACTAGAACACACATAAGGAAAGTCACAAACAGAGGAAACAGAAAACTTAGCTCTCTCTGTGCTAAAGCTCCAGCACAGAGTCCAGCGACAGACTGCAGCCTTCCTCCTGAATAGCTGCCAAGAACTCCCTTCTGTGACTCCTTCCACACCAGGACTCAGATTGAGCTGAGCACTCTCTTCAGCTCCTTCCACCACCAAGGTTGGTTGCAAATGAACAACTCTCACCAATGATGATTGCATACCCTGAGCACACCTTTATAGGGTGTCACACCTGATCCATAATTAAGTGAACATTAACCTAAACCTAAGGTGCCACCGGGGGCTATCACGACACACTTTGGAACCAAAGGAAAAAAAGTTCACTTAATGCATTTAATACCGCCAAATCCAACACTGGATCATGACATCAGCTTTCCTTCAACTTTGACCATGTTTCTGTGCTTTGTAGCTCACACATCCCCAAAACATCAGTGAGCCTTCTTCGTGCTTTACAGTAGGAATGGTCTTCCTTTCATCATATGCCTTGTTGACTTCTTTCCAAATGTAACGTTTATGATTGTGGCCAAAAAGTTCAATTTTGGTCTCATCACTCCATATTACCTTGTTCCAGAATATTTGAGGCTTGTCTCTGTGCTGTTTTGCATATCGTAGCCGAGATACTTTGCGGCATTTGTGCAGTAATGGCTTTCTTCTGGCGACTCGACCATGCAGCCCATTTTTCTTCAAGTGCCTCCCTATTGTGCATCTTAAAACAGCCACACCACTAGTTTTCAGAGAGTCCAGTATTTAAGCTGATGTTATTTGTGGGTTTTTCTTTGCATCCCAAACAATTTTCCTGGCAGTTGTGGAGGAAATGTTTGTTGGTCTACCTAACCGTGGTTTTGTTTTTACAGAGCCCCTGATTTTCCATTTGTTAATTACAATTTGAACATTGTTGACTGGCATTATCAATTCCCTAGATATCTTTTTGTATCCATTTCCTGTTTTATACAGTTCAATTACCTTTTCCTGTAGATCCTTTGACAATTCTTTTGCTTTCCCCATGACTCACAATCCAGAAATGTCAGTGGCTGGATGAAATATGCAAGAGTCTGTATGGATCCCAGAAATTCACTCAGCTTTTTTTCACACACACTGATTAGTAGCAAACAAGTCACAGATGAGGATGTTACCTTTACCTTTACCTTTTACCTGCCAGTCAAACTGTCATGATCTCAGTGCGGGTTTGACTCGCACACGTGGGGTTAATGTTTGGAACCAGTGCTGATGACTGGCATTTCTGGGGTTAAAGGTTGTGATCCTGATGCAGGCTTACCTGCACACCTGGGGCTATGATTGTGGCCTCTCCCTGGTTCTGGGGAGGCTTCTTATAGCTTCAGGATGCTCCCATCCCTGTCAGTTATACTCTTGCCCTTGGCATTGTGTGGTGACCCCTGAGTGTGTTTGTGCTGTGTTCTGGTTACTTGATTCTCTGTGTATGACTCGGTCTGTTCCCTGGATATCGCTTTGGATTCTGCCTGGTACCTTCTATGTCTGTTTGGTTTTGATCTCTGCTTGGCCCTGATTATCCGCTCTGTCTCATCCCTGGTACTGTACTGTGATCCTGTGTATGACCTTTGGCTTTGTCTGACCTCCCGTCTGTTTGTCCCTCCTGTACTCCGTTTGCCCGTACTGTTGTGACCTCCGTTTTGCCTGACTCTGAGTTGTACTGTCATATCTGAAAGCAGGACGCTAAGCCACGCCCCTTGTAGTCACATGACCATAGGTCCCCGTGCAAGCTTGTTCATTGTCAGTGTCCGCAGGTCCCATGCCTCCTTACTTTCCAGCGCTGACTGGACCCTGACACTATTAGCTTGTAGCACGCATTGTCACCTCTGCTGCCCTGCTCCCCAGGTAACTCTTAGCACTGCTTCTGTACTCAGGACACGCGCACTGGCTCTATGAGCAAGTGTAGTGCGGTGTCTCTGACATTATAACTGACCATTTCAGTTTTTTTTGGTTTTTTTTCTGAAGAAAAAAAAAAAAAAAGTGTGTTATCCTCATGGATCCCATACAAGCCTTGGCTGATCAGGTCAAGCACCTGACCCAAATGTTCCATAAGCTCAATGTGGAACAACACACGATGGCCCAGACCCAGCAACAGTTGGTGGTTACTGTGCAGGGGGCTGTCGATGCAGGGGCTTCTGGTTCTGGGGGTAGGGATGTGTCATTAGCGTCCCCCGAATCTCCGGTCAAATTACCAGACCTTTTCTCAGGGGATAAAAAGGAGTTCAGGTCTTTCAGAGAAGGATGCAAGCTTTTTTTTTCTCTAAGGCCCCGCTCCTCCGGGGATGAGTTCCAGAGGGTGGGGGTCATTATTTCCCTACTTCGGGGGGGCTCCGCAAGCATGGGCTTTCTCTCTGTCTTCCTCTGCTCCTGAACGTATGTCAGTGAACGCATTCTTTGAGGCCCTCGGGCACATTTATGATGAACCTGACCGAGTGCGATTGGCAGAGGACATGTTGATGAGTGTCTGTCAGGGGAAACACTCAGCTGAGTGGTTTTGTTCTGAGTTCCGCCGCTGGGCGGCAGAGGTCTCTTGGAGCGACGCCGCACTCCGAGGACTCTTTCGCAGAGGCTTGTCCGAGCGGCTGCAGGATGCCTTGGCGTTACATCCCCCACCTAACTCTCTCGAGGACGCCATGACCCAGGCCGTCCGGATGGACCGCAGGCTGCGGGCCAGAGGGGTGATGCAGGTGGATACTCCATTATTCCCCAGTGGAAAAGAGACTGCCCCTGAGCCCATGGATGTAGGCGCCCCCTCTCCCTGAAGGATACTGTCATGATCCAGTGTTGGATCTGGCGGTATTAAATGCATTAAGTGAACTTTTTTTCCTTTGGTTCCAAAGTGTGTCGTGATAGTCCCCGGTGGCCATTAGAATTATCACACGTGGTGTCGTTCATTCTAAGTTGCCCGGTGGTGGGGAATGGTATCGCACCTTAGGTTTAGGTTAATGTTCACTTAATTATGGATCAGGTGTGACACCCTATAAAGGTGTGCTCAGGGTATGCAATCATTGTTGGTGATAGTAGTTCATTTGCAACCAACCTTGGTGGTGGAAGGAGCTGAAGAGATTGCTCAGCTCAATCTGAGTCCTGGTGTGGAAGGAGTCACAGACGGGAGTTCTTGGCAGCGCTGACTGAACTTGGTGGCAGCTATTCAGGAGGAAGGCTGCAGTCGGTTGCTGTACTCTGTGCTGGAGCATTCGCACAGAGAGAGCTAAGTTCTATTTCCCCTGTTTGTGACTTTCCTTATGTGTGATCTAGTGCAGTGGTGGGATTAGTTTCCGCACCGGCCAATGCCCTAGCGAGGGACTAGGTTCAGGGCGAGTCAGGGCATAAGGTTCGCGTGCGGCGACAGGTTCGGAGCATGTATAGGGAATGTAAGGAGTGCAGGGACGCTGCCTCAGGGGAGCTCAGGAGGTCTCCATGTCCCTATTCCCTATTACAGGGCCCACCACTGTAATTGTTCCTGTGTTTCCCCTTATTATTTAAATTCGCCAGCTGGAGGCGGGGTATCCAGTTTTACGTGTACTTTTTAAATTCGCCAGCTGGAGGCGGTGTATCCGGCTGCACGTCCCGGTATTATTTAAATTCGCCCCGCTGGAGGCGCTGTATCCAGGGTCACGTGTGTCATAAATTCGCCCTGCTGGAGGCGCTATGTCCAGTCCCACGTTGACCGTTACAGATACGGAGAGGAAACGCCGAAAGGACATGCAGTTATGCTTTTACTGCGGTAAAACGGGACATTGGAAAAGGGAGTGCCCGAATTGCCCGTCTTCAAACCCGGTCGGCGGGAAACGACTAGGTCTGGGTAGTCAACGGGGAGGCTGCTCAGACCCTCAGGTACCATTTTCCTCGTTTTCTAAAGTAGTACTGCCTGTGGAACTGTTTGTGGATGGTAGTTCTTTTTCCTCTACAGCCTTCGTGGACTGCGGATCATCTATTAATCTTATTGACTCCCAATTGGTCACACACTGCAAGATAGGGACAGTTAGGCTCAAGGTTCCGATCAAGGTGATGGCCATTGACTCATCTCCCCTCACTAAGGAGGGAATTCGCTTTATGTCTGATGTGTTTTCGCTCAGAGTGGGCGCTACTCATGTGGAAAACATAAGTTGTTTTGTGCTGGACAATCTACCTGCAGGGTTGGTGTTGGGCATGCCCTGGTTACAACACCATAACCCAGTTATTAACTGGAAAACGGGGGAGATTGTACAATGGGGGTTTAATGATTTTGAGTTGTATGATAAATCCGCACTGCTGGTTGAACCTGTTAAATCTGTGTCTGTATCATCTGTCGAGCTGAAAGGTATTCCGGAATGCCTGAAGGACTTCGAAGATGTATTCTCCGAAAGCGAGGCCGAGACGTTACCGCCACATAGACCCTTTGACTGCGCTATTGAGCTGGTCCCGGGGGCTAAATTACCCAAAGCCCGTCTGTTTAATTTGTCCGGTCCTGAGCGCTTGGCTATGAAGGAGTACATTACTGAAAGTCTGCGCAAAGGACACATACGTCCTTCAGTCTCACCTGTGGCGGCAGGTTTCTTTTTTGTAAAGAAAAAAGATGGCGGGTTACGTCCCTGTCTCGACTTCCGGGAGCTTAATCAAATTACTGTACGGAATACGTACCCCCTTCCGTTGATTCCCGATTTATGTAACCAACTATCAGGGGCAAAGTGGTTTTCTAAACTGGACCTTCGGGGGGCATATAATTTGATAAGGGTCCGTGAGGGGAATGAATGGAAAACCGCGTTCCTCACGACCGAGGGACTATTTGAAAATTTAGTCATGCCGTTTGGTCTTACCAACGCCCCTGCCATATTTCAGAATTTCATCAACGTGGTATTCTCGGATTTCATTGGTCGTTTTGTCGTTATCTACTTAGATGATATTTTGATATATTCCCCCGACAAGTATTCTCATTTGGAACATGTACGAACTGTGCTCCAAAGGCTGAGAGAAAATCATTTGTATGCCAAATTGGAAAAATGTGTATTCTGTGTACAAGAGTTGTCCTTTTTGGGGTTAATTGTATCCAGTGAGGGTTTTCGCATGGACCCCAAGAAGGTGCAGGCCATTGCGGATTGGGTGCAACCCCGAGATCTTAAGGGTCTTCAGCGCTTCTTGGGGTTCGCCAATTATTACCGCAAATTTATCCGGGGGTTTTCGCAAGTGGTCAAACCTCTCACGGATCTAACATGCAAAGGTGCGGATGTGAGAAATTGGTTCTCGCTCGCAAAAGAGGCCTTTGCGACGCTGAAAAAATGTTTTATGTCTGCTCCTGTGTTAGTGCAGCCAGATCCGTCCAAACCATTCGTCGTGGAAGTGGACGCCTCTGAGGTGGGGGTGGGGGCGGTGTTGTCCCAAGGGCCTGCCACTCTAACCAACCTCAGGCCATGTGCTTTCTTTTCCAAGAAGTTCTCTGCTGCGGAAAGAAATTACGACGTAGGCAATAGAGAGCTTCTTGCGGTCAAATTGGCATTTGAAGAATGGAGGCACTTTTTGGAGGGGGCCAGTCACCCGGTTACGGTGATCACGGATCACAAAAATTTGTCGTACATTGAATCTGCTAAAAGACTATCGCCCAGACAAGCCCGTTGGTCACTTTTTTTTTCCCGTTTTCAGTTTACGATTACATTTCGTCCAGGGTCTAAGAATGTCAAGGCTGACGCCTTATCACGCAGTTTTCAGCCGGTGTCGCCCCCTGAGCCACCGTCCTCCATTCTTCACCATGGGGTTGTGATAGCAGAGGTCTCATCTGGTATAAGTTTTTCGCGGACAGGAAACGAACACCTGGTCCCACGTTTCAGGTTGGAGAGAAAGTTTGGCTCTCCACGCGAAACATTAAGTTAAAGATTCCGTCAGCCAAGTTAGGACCCAAATTCATTGGCCCGTACTAGATTGCGGAAAAAATCAATCCAGTGGCGTATAGGCTGTGCCTTCCACCCTCTTTCAAGATCCCTAACGTCTTCCATAAATCTCTACTGAAACCTTTTGAAGCAGTCCGGGGAGACTCAGAGTCTGCTGCTTCTCCTGTTTTGGTCGAGGGGCAGGTGGAGTATGAGGTTGGTCATATCGTAGATTCCAGGTTGGTACGGCGGTCGGTACAGTACCTGGTTCATTGGAAGGGGTATGGACCGGAGGACAGGTCCTGGGTACCGGCCCGGTTGATGCATGCTGATCGCCTGGTATGGGCTTTCCATGCTAAGTACCCGGGCAAGCCTGGGGGTCCAGAAGCCCCCCGTTGAGAGGGGGGTACTGTCATGATCTCAGTGTGGGTTTGACTCGCACACGTGGGGTTAATGTTTGGAACCAGTGCTGATGACTGGCATTTCTGGAGTTAAAGGTTGTGATCCTGATGCAGGCTTACCTGCACACCTGGGGCTATGATTGTGGCCTCTCCCTGGTTCTGGGGAGGCTTCTTATAGCTTCAGGACGCTCCCATCCCTGTCAGTTATACTCTTGCCCTTGGCATTGTGTGGTGACCCCTGAGTGTGTTTGTGCTGTGTTCTGGTTACTTGATTCTCTGTGTATGACTCGGTCTGTTCCCTGGATATCGCTTTGGATTCTGCCTGGTACCTTCTATGTCTGTTTGGTTTTGATCTCTGCTTGGCCCTGATTATCCGCTCTGTCTCATCCCTGGTACTGTACTGTGATCCTGTGTATGACCTTTGGCTTTGTCTGACCTCCCGTCTGTTTGTCCCTCCTGTACTCCGTTTGCCCATACTGTTGTGACCTCCGTTTTGCCTGACTCTGAGTTGTACTGTCATATCTGAAAGCAGGACGCTAAGCCACGCCCCCTTGCAGTCACATGACCATAGGTCCCCGTGCAAGCTTGTTCATTGTCAGTGTCCGCAGGTCCCGTGCCTCCTTACTTTCCAGCGCTGACTGGACCCTGACACTATTAGCTTGTAGCACGCATTGTCACCTCTGCTGCCCTGCTCCCCAGGGCACTGCTTCTGTACTCAGGACACGCGCACTGGCTCTATGAGCAAGTGTAGTGTGGTGTCTCTGACACAAACCCAGTTGTGTCAACTTCTGTGCATGCTATCAGGCCAAAATCACCAGGGTATGTAAACTTTTGACCAGGGTCATTTGGATGTTTTGAGTTGTGATTATGATTTAAAAAGAGAAAACACAGTAGTTCGACAATAAATGGTTTCACCCTACCACTAACCATGAGTGGAGAAAAAGTTTTGGTGTTATCATTCATATTCTCAGAAAAAAGGCCAAGAAAGCAAAAATTCTGCCGGGGTATGTAAACTTTTGAGCATAACTGTATACATCATATGTTGTGTCTCCTCCTTTGATGCGGGCTCCAATGCTGAACCCACATTTTTCAGACACATGACAGTCGATTTCACCAACATGACCGCTGAAGGCAGGAAGGGAGACTGTGGAGATGCGGGGCTGCCGATGCAGAGACCGCGCCAGGGGAGGTAAGTATAGCGATATTCACCTGTCCGGGGTGTCCATCGCTGCTCACCGCTGTCTGCTGCATGCTCTGTGACGTTTAGACAGCAGGGGGAGCGGTGATGTGGTTAGTGCGCACCGTGCCCTCTGCTGCCTGAACGTCACTGACAGACGACAGGGCAAACAGTGGTGAGCAGCGATGGCCCCCAGACAGGTGAGGTCCTGAGCAGGAGAGGTGAGTATGGCATTTTTTTTTGCAGCAGCATATGGGTCATAATATATGGAGCATTTTATGGGGGCAGCCTATGGGGGCATATTCAATGGAGCAGCATATGGGGGCATATCCTATGGAGCAGCATATGGGGGCATATCCTATGGAGCAGCATATGGGGGCATTTTCTATGGAGCAGCATATGGGGCATATCCTATGGTGCAGCATATGGGGGCATATCCTATGGAGCAGCATATGAGGGCATATTCTATGGAGCAGCATATGAGGGCATATTCTATGGAGCAGCATATGGGGGCATATCTTATGGGGCAGCATATGGGGGCATAGTCTATGGGGCAGCATATGGGGGCATAGTCTATGGGGCAGCATATGGGGGCATTTTCTATGGAGCAGCATATGGGGGCATATTCTATGGGGCAGCATATGGGGGCATATTGTATGAGGCAGCATATGGGCGCATAATCTATGGAACATCTTATGGGGCATAATCTATGGAGCATTTTATGGGCACATAGTCTATGGAACATCTTATGGGGCATAATCTATGGAGCATTTTATGGGGGCATAATCTATGGAGCATTTTATGGGGGCATAATCTATGGAGCATCTTATGGGGGCATAATCTATGGAGCATCTTATGGGGCATAATCTATGGAGCATTTTATGGGGGAATAATCTATGGAGCATCTTTTGGAGCATCTTATGGGGGCATAATCTTTTTTGAGCATCTTATGGAGCCATAACCTTTATGGAGCATTATATGGGGCATATTATTCTATGGAGCATCTTGTGGGGGCATTGTTAACCTTTGTCCAGCATTATATGGGGCGTATTTTGTATGGAGCATCTTATGGGGCCCATCATGAACTGTACAGACCACTATATGGGGCTCCTGATTCAATATGGATATTCAAAAACATTTAACCTACTGATTTCTCAATTAATTTTACTTTTATTAGCATCTATTTTTATCTTTGAAATTTACCAGTAGCTGCTGCATTTTCCACCCTAGGCTTATACATGAGTCAATAACTTTTCCCAGTTTTTTGTGGCAAAATTAGGGGGGTCGGCTTATACACGGGTCGGCTTATACACGAGTATATACGGTAAGTTTATTTGTGTTGCCGCAACATTGCCATAAAATGCAATAACGGGAGATCAAAATATCTAATCTACACCAAAATTGTATCGATAAAAACGTCAGCTCGGCACGCAAAAAATAAGCCCTCACCCAGCCCCAGATCCCCAAAAATATGGAGATGCTACAGGTCTCGGAAAATAGCTCCATTTTTTCTTAACAAACTATGGAATTTTTTGTCACCACTTAAATAAAAATGATTCTAGACGTGTTTCGTATATTGTAAAACCAATGGTGTCCTTCAAAAGTACCACTCAGATGGCCATATTGACAGAAAAATAAAAAAAAAGTTATGGCTATGGGAAGAAGAGTGAAAAATGAAACCGGGAAAATGGAAAATGGAAAATGGCACAGGGGTGAAGGGGTTAAATTAATACTAGTTCACCAATAACTCAGCTGCTGTCTTTTTTTTTTACTTCTTTAATATTACTTAAGATGGCATGCATTGGAGCCATTGACACTCTGCCATGACAATGCATAGGAGTGGGGTGGGAGATGAGATGACAGTAGATGTCCCCTCACGTCATTTAATTTCTTAGATGCTGTGTGTAACAACCCTGCTTGCATCTCTGCATGGCCTCCCATCCCCCACTCACCAACTTGCTCACTGCTCTAAAGCCCCCGTTACACACTGCGATATCGCTAGCAATATCGCTGTAAAGTCACCGATTTTGTGACGTTGCAGCGATATTGCTAGCGATATCGCTGCATGTGATACTTACCTCCGACCGGCTCCCCCGCTGGTTATCGCTGATCGCGCGAGAAGCTCCTGGATCATTCCTCGTCGTCAGCTTCCTGCGGCGCTTCCTGCTGTGACGGCGAGCGATGCGTGGAGCCGGGCGGGAGGACGCAGGATCGCCGCATCTGACAGGTAAGTAGCGATCCCCGTCCCCAGCGATGTCGCTGGTGAGATCTGCCTGTGTGGCAGCTCACTAGCAACCACCTAGCGATGCACCATATATCCTGACCGCGTCATATCGCTAGTCGGGATCGCTGGTGAGTCGCTAGGTGTAACGGTACCCTAAGCCATGCTGTGACTTCTGTCTGCTGCCAGCCCTATGCTCTGTGCTCTGTTCTTCTGCTCTCCTGCATGCTTCCGGGCTGTGTGTGTGTATAGGGGGGTGGCACCATAACTCTCTGGTTCTTATGCAGTCAGGGTGCACCTTCTTCTCTGGAGAAATACTCATAGCCTTGCTTAGTATTCTCTGTCTGCCCACCAGGAGGCTCTGTCCTAGCTTTGTCTTATACCTAACCTTCCGCCCTCCAGAAGGCAGCATTCCTGGACCCTGGACCTTGCCTCGTGCTGTCTCCCTGTCTGAACACTGTCCTACCTTTGTCTCCCTGTCTGTGGCTTCTTTCCTTGCTGTGTCTTTCCTTGTGTGCTCTCTGTCTGTGCTCTGCACCCTTGCAGGCTCTGTCTGTGCTCTGCACCCTTGCAAGCCCTGTCTGTGCTCTGCACCCTTGCAAGCCCTGTCTGTGCTCTGCACCCTTGCAAGCCATGTCTGTGCTCTGCACCCTTACAAGCCCTGTCTGTGCTCTGCACCCTTGCAAGCCCTGTCTGTGCTCTGCACCCTTGCAAGCCCTGTCTGTGCTCTGCACCCTTGCAAGCCCAGTCTGTGCTCTGCACCCTTGCAAGCCCAGTCTGTGCTCTGCACCCTTGCAAGCCCAGTATGTGCGCTGCACCCTTTCAAGCCCTGTCTGTGCGCTGCACCCTTTCAAGCCCTGTCTGTGCTCTGCACTCCTGCTGCTTTGCCTACTCCGCACTCCTGCGGCTCCGCCTCCTCCGCACTCCTGCCTGTATCCGTACCTGCACCTCCTGTGTGAACAGGTCCAAGCCTGTTCTGTCATACATCACTCCAGCCTGCCCTGTGTCTCAAGCCATGCCCGCCTGCCCTGTGTCTCAAGCCGTGCCCGCCTGCCCTGTGTCTCAAGCCATGCCCGCCTGCCCTGTGTCTCAAGCCATGCCTGCCTGCTTGCCCTGTGTCTAAGCCGTGCCTGCCTGCCCTGTGTCTCAAGCTGTGCCTGCCTGCTTGCCCTGTGTCTCAGCCATGCCTGCTTGCCCTGTGTCTCAGCCGTGCCTGCTTGCCCTGTGTCTCAGCTGTGCCTGCCTGGGTACCAGCAGTGCCTAGCTACCTATCAGTGGCTCCTGTCCAAGTGACTTGTCCCCGAGTGGGATCAGCAGCCACAGCCTGATGCCACCCTGGAGTGGCACCCGGCAGCTACCTGCCACACAAGCCTGACCTCACCATCAGCGGCTCCAGCGAAGACCGAGGTAGCTGTCATAGTCACACCCCTTCTAGGGTAGTCTGGTTTGTAGCACAGTGGGGCCACAACCCCCCGGCTCGCGCCAACCTGCCAAGGTGCGAGCGTGACACTGTTTGTAATTGACAGTTGTGTAAGGTTCAGCCCAGACCATAGTTGTGGCCGAGGACTCCAGGGCAACGGAGTCCTGGCATCCCCTCACATAGACATGACAGTTTTTTGTCAGCATACCTGTCACTTTCTCCAGCTTTCCCTCAGGGCTTTCTGTTAAGCGTTGCACATTCTCCTCAGACGATGTGCAACAAACAGAGTCACAGTCCTGTTCAATACTTGAACAATCAACTTTACTGTTTCCTTTACACAGCGCACACATATTCACTCCAGCATCAGCATCAGGGTTGGCAATAGACATTTTCTCCTCTGTCCCTGTCTTTCCCTCTCTCCCATTAAGCTCGCTTCCGGGACGGACCGTGCTCTCCGGTCTTTCAGCATCAACTCTGCTCAATCTTATTCCAGTAGGGAACTCTCTTAATCATTTAGCCCCGGTCTCAAGAATATCCACAGATTAAATAAGTCGCCACATTCTGAATGACCTGCCCGTACTGCTTAGTCTTCTTGCAACTGCAGACCCACTAATTCTGCACTGTCAGCACTTCTCCTGGTGTTACTCCTCGATGCGATACTGGCCTGAATTCTGTATGACTGGGCTCTTGATGTTAATGTTACGGAGCCAACAGCCCTGTCAGGGTGCTCCCGTCCAACTGATTCAAATTTCAGATGCTCCCTGGCTTAACAGCTGTTAGCCCCTCCTACATTATCTATTTACAAGCTGAGCATCTCTAACCCCATCTAGTGGGCAAACTAGGGTACTTCACTTTCCTTATCTATACAACAGTGTCCAATGTTAAATACATATAACAGATACAATAAATAGACATTTCCATGGCATGTACAATAAAAACGAATAACGTTAAAGGGAAAGGATACATAACATCTGACATTAAATATATACACTGCTCAAAAAAATAAAGGGAACACTTAAATAACAGAATATAACTCCAAGTAAATCAAACTTCTGTGAAATCAAACTGTCCACTTAGGAAGCAACACTGTTTGACCATCAATTTCACATGCTGTTGTGCAAATTGACTAGACAACAGATGGAAATTATTGGCAATTATCAAGACAACCTCAATAAAGGAGTCGTCCTGCAGGTGGGGACCACAGACCACATCTCAGTACCAATGCTTTCTGGCTGATGTTTTGGTTACTTTTGAATGTTGGTTGTGCTTTCACACTCGTGGTAGCATGAGACGGACTCTACAACCCACACAAGTGGCTCGGGTAGTGCAGCTCATCTAGGATGGCACATCAATTAAAGCTGTGGCAAGAAAGTTTGCTGTGTCTGTCAGCGTAGTGTCCAGAGGCTGGAGGAGCTACTAGGAGACAGGCCAGTACACCAGGAGATGTGGAGGGGGCCATAGGAGATCAACAACCCAGCAGCAGGACCGCTACCTCAGCCTTTTTACAAGGAGGAACAGGAGGAGCTCTGCCAGAGCCCTGCAAAATGACCCCCAGGTGGCCACAAATGTACATGTGTCTGCACAAATGGTTAGAAACCGACTCCATGAGGATGGTCTGAGTGCTCGACGTCCACAGATGGGGGTTGTGCTCACAGCCCAACACCGTGTGGCCCTCCAACGAAATGCCACCCCACACCATTACTGACCCACTGCCAAACCGCTCATACTGAAGGATGTTGCTGTCATCCATGAAGAGCACAGGGCACCAGTGGTGAATTTGCCAATCTTTGTGTTCTGTGGCAAATGCCAAGCGTCCTGCACGGTGTTGGGCGGCTGTGAGCACAACCCCCATCTTTGGACTTTGGGTACTCAGACCATCCATATAGAGTCGGTTTCTAACTGTTTGTGCAGACACATGCACATTTGCAGCCTGCTAGAGGTCATTTTGCAGGGCTCTGGCAGTGCTGCTCCTCTTGTTCCTCCTTGCACAAAGGCGGAAGTAGCGGTCCTGCTGCTGGGTTGTTGCCCTCCTACAGCCCCCTCTACATCTCCAGGTGTACTGGCCTGTCTCCTGGTAGCGCCTCCAGCCTCTGGACACTACGCTGACAGACACAGCAAACCTTCTTGCCACAGCTCACATTGATGTGCCATCCTGGATGAGCTGCACTACCTGAGCCAGTTGTGTGGGTTGTAGAGTCCGTCTCATGCTGCCATGCGTCTGAAAGCACAACCAACTTTCAAAAGTGACCAAAACATCAGCCAGAAAGCATTGGTACTGATATGTAGTCTGTGGTCCCCACCGGCAGAACCACCCCTTTATTGAGGGTGTCTTGATAATTGCCAATAATTTCCATCTGTTGTCTATTCCATTTGCACAACAGCATGTGAAATTGATTGTCAATCAGTGTTGCTTCCTAAGTGGACAGTTTGATTTCACAGAAGTTTGATTTACTTGGAGTTATATTCTGTTGTTTAAGTGTTCCCTTTATTTTTTTGAGCAGTGTATATATACACATATATATCTGTATACTTACGGACACTCCTTTGTGTCCCTTACAGTTGGCTAATCAGCCAGGATCACTAGCATTTGCAATCCTGGCGAGTGCAGCAGAGTAGCAGCTGCATATGGCATCTCAGGAGATAAGTTGCAGGAAGGCACCAGAATATTATGACCTAGATAAATAGAATACATAGTTCCAATTATGTACTAGCAAGTCCAATTTTTAACTAACTTGTCTCATTCTTCTAGAATCGGCTCCTTCAGATACTGCCATGACACCCAATACTACTTATCCACAATTAAGTGAAATGTTTGGGCGTAAAAGGAAGAAAAGAACAAGCATTGAGACAAATATACGTTTAACGTTGGAGAAACGATTTCAGGATGTAAGAGTAATGCTGTACTCCAATTTTATCTATGTTACTTGCGTCATTTCTTAATAACCTTTTGGGGTTTCATATTTTTCTTACAGAACCCAAAACCAAGCTCGGAGGAGATCAGCATGATTGCCGAGCAGCTTGGTATGGAGAAGGAGGTAGTGCGGGTCTGGTTTTGTAACAGACGGCAGAAGGAGAAACGAATTAACTGCCCAATCAATATGCCATTGAAGTCTCCAATGTATAACTCAAGAATGGTGAGATTAGTGACTGTGATTATTAATGCTGAACTTTATATACTGGTATATATACATAATAAGAATAATCAGTCACTTTTGGAAAAGATTGAGTCATTTTTGTTTTTCATTGTGTGCCAGGTATCGACATCAAATTCTTTAGGGTCCTTGGCCATAACTCCAGTGCACAGTACAATGACCAGCACAGGTAACTCAATAATAGCATGATATTATGTCATTTCAAAAATGTTCCTATTATTTCATACAATAATTATATTATCATGAATCTGAACATGGCCAAACATATGAAATCACTGTCAGCCTACAGCTATTCCTTTTGACTCCACCGTAAATGTGATAAAACCAAAATACAGTATACCTTCCTTCCATTTTCCATTCCCTGACATCTGCCATTGGTGGAAAGGTTGGAAGTTTCTAAATACTATCTATAATATTAAATGTTTTGAAGTCCTAAGTGGCTACAAAACAAATGTTGTCTGTATACAGACAACATGCAACAGCACTCTGTATACATTATATGCAGTGTGTATAAAAAGTCTACACACTCCTGCTGAAATGCCAGGTTTTTGTCATGTTAAATCTTTATACCAAGAAGAGTCATTTCAGAACTTTTTCCATCTTTAATGTGACCTATCTGCGCAAATCTACTTAAAAATAAACAGAAATCTTTTTGAGTGGAAAAAGAACTAAAATAATGTGGTTGCATAAATATACACACCCTTAATTTAAAACTTTATGGAAGCTCCCTTTCAATCTTTTTGGGTAGGAGTCTATCACCACATTTACCACTGGCAATCTTTGCCCCCTCATGCTTGTAGTAGCACTCTAAATCTGTCAGATTGTTAGGTCAACTCCTCTGTACAGAGCCCTCTTCAGATCACCCATTGATTTTCAATTTTATTATGGTCTGGTCACTGACTGGCACATTCCAAAACTTTCATTTTCTTCTAGCGAAGCATTCATCTTCAGCTTAATGATTTTGTTGAAAAATTGACTGATATTTGGAACTGTTTATAATTCCTTCCACCTTGTCTAAAGCCCCAGTTCCAGCTGCTGAAAAACAGACCCAAAACATAATGCTGCCTCCACCATGCTCCACTGTGGGTATGGTGTTCAATCTTGGTCTAATCAGACCATAACACATTTTCCCCAAACCTTTTGGCAAACTTGATGTAGATTTTGCCAAAACGTAGCCAGTTTTGGGTGTTTTTCTTTGTAAGAAAAGACTTCCTTATTGCCATCCTAACCCACAGGTCAGACATAAGAAGAAAATGGGAGATTATTGTCACATGCAATACACAAGCAGTACTTGCCAGAAATTTCTCCAGCTCTTTTAACGCTAGTCTAGGCCTTATGGCAGCCTCCTGAACCAATTCTTCTTGCCTTTTCATACATTTTTTGAGGGACGTTCAGTTCTATGTAATGTCACTGTGGTGCCAAATTTAAGCCACTGCTTCATAACCGTCTTCACAGTGTTCCGTGGTATATCTAAAGCCCCCTTCTCACATAGCGAGATCGCTGAAGCGTCACCGATTTTGTGACGCAACAGCGACCTTGCCTGTAATCTCGCTACATGTGACACGCAGCGGCGACCGGCCCCCTCACTGGATATCGCTGATCGTGCTCGAATGTCCTGGGCCATTTTTTTTGTCGTTGGTGTCCCGCTGGCCAGCGTGCATCGCTGTGTTTGACACCAACGAGCGACCTCGTTGGCGACGCAGAACTCAGGGACGCAGTCGGGAATCGTCAGAAAAGCTGCTGTATGACAAGGTACCAACGACCGCCGAGGTCGTTATACGGATCGCCAGATCGTTGCTGCATCGCTGAAGAGATCTGCCTGATAGCTTACTAAGCGACCATTTAGCGACGCACCAGCGATCCTTACCAGGTCGTATCGTTGTCGGGATCGCTGGTGCATCACTAAGTGAAACAGGACCCTTATGCCTTGGAAACATCTTAAGGCCGGGGTCACACTAACCGACGCAAAATACGGTCCGTAGTTTACATGCGTAATACGGATGAATGACCCCTAAATAGTGCTCCGTATGTCATCTGTAAGCAAGGTGTGGTTGCGTATTTTGCACATGTCTGCATCCGTATGTAATCCGTATGGCGAGATTTTCTCGCCGCCTTGCAAAATGGACATATAATGGAGCCCTATGACAGGGTTTCTAACAGAAACGAAATAATAGATATAGACGCATAGAATGCATATATATATATATATATATATATATATATATATATATATACACTCACTGGCCACTTTATTAGGTACACCTGTCCAACTGTGTGTTAAGACTTAATTTCTAATCAGCCAATCACATGGCGGCAACTCAGTGCATTTAGGCATGTAGACATGGTCAAGACAATCTCCTGCAGTTCAAACCGAGCATCAGTATGGGGAAGAAAGGTGATTTGAGTGCCTTTGAACGTGGCATGATTGTTGGTGCCAGAAGGGCTGGTCTGAGTATTTCAGAAACTGCTGATCTACTGGGGTTTTCACGCACAACCATCTCTAGGGTTTACAGAGAATGGTCCGAAAAAGAAAAAAAATCCAGTGAGCGGCAGTTCTGTGGCCGGAAATGCCTTGTTGATGCCAGAGGTCAGAGGAGAATGGGCAGACTGGTTCGAGCTGATAGAAAGGCAACAGTGACTCAAATTGCCACCCGTTACAACCAAGGTAGGCAGAAGAGCATCTCTGAACGCACAGTGCATCGAACTTTGAGGCAGATGGGCTACAGCAGCAGAAGACCACACTGGGTACCACTCCTCTCAGCTAAGAACAGGCATCTGATGGCTACTTTCAGCAGGATAATGCGCCATGTCATAAAGCTCGAATCATCTCAGATTGGTTTCTTGAACATGACAATGAGTTCACTGTACTCAAATGGCCTCCTCAGTCACCAGATCTCAATCCAATAGAGCATCTTTGGGATGTGGTGGAGCGGGAGATTCGCATCAGGGATGTGCAGCCGACAAATCTGCGCCAACTGTGTGATGCCATCATGTCAATATGGTCCAAAATCTCTGAGGAATGCTTCCAGCACCTTGTTGAATCTCTGCCACGAAGAATTGAGGCAGTTCTGAAGGCAAAAGGGGGTCCAACCCGTTACTAGCATGGTGTACCTAATAAAGTGGCCAGTGAGTGTATATATATATACACACACAAGTCATTGAGACAAACATATATATATATATATTTATATTTCACAGAGTTCTTCATAGCAGAATAGCCGCTAATTAAATTGCCGGCTTCTATCAAATCATTCCCCAACCCGACATGAAATGGCACATGGTTTACATTCAGTAAAGCATTCATTTCATGTTTTTTAATATGTCTCTGACTAATAATTAGATGAGCGTTTGTGTGCAAAATTTGGGAGTTGTAGTTGTTATTTTAAGGGGTTCATTCGTTGTTAAAAAATGTGTGGGCTTCCCATTGCCCTGTAGCGGTGGCGAATGGGTTAATCTAACAAAGGGTTAATGTCACCTTACAATCTAATGGTGACCTTAACCCTTTGTTAGATTAACCCACTCGCCACCACTATAGGGCAATGGGAAGCCCATGCATTTTTTAACAACTAATTAACCCCTTAAAATAACAACTACAACTCCCAAATTTTGCACACAAACGCTCATCTAATTATTAGTCAGGGACATATTAAAAAACATGAAATGAAATGCTTTACTGAATGTAAACCATGTGTCATTTCATGTCGGGTTGGGGAATGATTTGATAGAAGCCGGCAATTTAATTAGCGGCTATTCTGCTATGAAGAACTCTGTGAAATATAAATATATATATATGTTTGTCACAATGACATATGTGTGTATGTATATATATATATATATATATATGTATTCTATGTGTATATATCTATTCTTTCTATCTTTATTAAACCTGTCAGTGTGAGTTTACTGTATAGCGCACTGAATTTCCGGCTTTTCTAAAAGACACCGGGTGCGTATTTCTCGCAAGTCACATGTGTGGTCCGTGTGTAATGCGTATTTTTAGCGCACGCATAGACTTGCATTGGCGTATTACGGGCGTAGTGCGCTGACAATCGCAGCATGCTGCGATTGGCACGGGCCGTAGAATACGAGAAATATACGGCTGTTGGGAGCTACCCCATATAGAGAATCATTTGTCCGTGTGTAATGCGTGCTTTTAACGCCTCTCACTCGTCCGTATTCCTCTCTAGTGTGACCCTGGCCTTATACCCTTCTCCTGACTGATAACATTCAAAGATGAGATCCTTTGCTGCATTGTAAGCTGTTTACAGACCATGGCTTTTGCTTTTAAATGCAACTAAGAAAACATCAAGATAATCCTACTGGAAAAGCAAAACTTTACATGGGGTTAATCAGAGTCACTGTGAATGATAACAGCTGTGTACTGACTACTAAGTATCATGAGTTTAAATGTGATTGGCTTACTTTGAAAACAGCCACATCCTCAATTATGTTATTTTAGTTTTGTTATTTTTATTTTCCCCTTCAAAATGATTTCAGTTTATTTCTCAATGGATTTGTACAGATTATAGCCGACACTGAAGGTGGAAAAAGTTCTGAAATTCTTCTTAGTATAATTTTTTTTACATGACAAAAACTTTGCATTTTTACAGGGGTGTGTAGACTTTTCATCCACAGTACATGAATGCCACTATTGCTGCATGTAGAAACATGAGGTTTTTTTTTTTTTTTTAATCAAAGTGTGACCAAAATGTGCAGTAAGAGCCTCAAGTTTTTACGTGTGTAGTAATAATGAAATCATAAGTATTCAATATTTGTGGCGAGCTATTGATGAGTTCTTGGTTCTGAACACATGACACAAAAGGTGCAAGGCAGTTAAAGGAAAGGCAGCAGCACAGACAATCTGAAAAAGGGAGAGCACGCCTCTAAGGACTTGATCAGGTGCAAGGCAAATTTACTGAAACAAACTTCATTTTGCATGATTAAAATCAACTCATGTAGACAAATCCAAAAAGTATTGTCATAAAAATAAATAGGAAATCAAATTGACAAGGTAGAACACCTGGAGATGAAAATAACGCCATAAGAGAATTCATATTAGCAATAACATAGAAAAGATTTTGTACAAGTATCAAAACCCCAACAATGAATCAAATAAATTCAACTGCATGACAAATACAGAATAAGCGGCACTCAGGTATATGGAGCATGAGCTGTAACTACACATGGCATTAAAATATACATTTACATTATGTCCTTCCATGGACTATTCAATACCACCAATAACACCAAAGGAAAGAAATCCAATAAATCATAGGTACCAAAGACACCATAAATGTCAGCAGACTGGGGAGCCATCCACTGTCGACAAGCGTTTAATCATTTAGGGGAGTGTACACATTGTATTCTCGGCTGATCCTTTCCAAAATTGGCGCATTTGAGTATTCTTTGCATAGTGTGCATGGAAACCTTTAGGGTGCATTAACACATCTGGGTGTTCAAATGCTGTCAAGTAATGATTTATAATGGACAGCACATGGACCCATAGAATTTTAGATATCCATTCACACATCTGTGAAAATGACAGATCCGAGAATGAGATCAGTGAAAATCAGAGAATGGCCTCTTCTGAGCTGTTGTTGAGGATGACACTTGTCGTACCACTAGCATTGGCCCCCCTAAAATAATAAAGCTTATACTCACCTCCCGCTTTTGGGGTGTCGGCACTTCCATCCTGTTGTTGTGATGCGTGATGCCAGCGCCCAATGAGCACTGGCATCACTGTCCCCGCCTCCTGTCGAATTGAACAGGAAGTGGAAGTCTGAGATAAGCTGCAGCCCAGATTTCCGCTTCATGTTTGGATTCCCTGAAGGTTTGTACAGTGACGGCAATGCTGATTTGGGCGCCAGCATCACATGTCACAACACCACATAAGAGCTCCGGGGAGAGCGTGTGCCGACACCGTGGGAACAACGCTGGCACAGGAGGTGAGTATAGGCTTTATTATTTTATAGGGGCCAAACATTTTTATTGAGATATATGTATATATCTATTGTGGTAGATAAGCTCACTCAGCGGTACATGGAGGTAGGTACGGGAACACTATCTCTAAGTCCTTCACTGGTCTATTAGGTACATGCGGCATAAACCATGGTGAAGTAAAACAAATATGGCCCGTGAGCAAAACAGGAAAACAGAACAAAATGGGATCTGCCCTTTCAGGGTTAGCAAAAACACATGGTTCAGTTTTGCACCAACACAAGCAATTTCCTGGAGTTACTCTCCCAAACACACTGAACACTGAATGCTTCTGAAGGCCAACTATTTAAGCCCCAGACCACACCCTGGGGTGGAGATAAGGTGGACAACCTCCCACCCACTCTATAGTTGTCCACAAAAACCCAGTCCTTGATTAACCCCTCTCAACACTTAGTGTGCTGGAGCAAAACTTCTGGGTTTCAAATCACAGAAGCTAATAGCCTCAGCAAAACATATCTCCCCTCCAGACAGGGCTGGCCCGAACGTATAGGCGAACTAGGCGGCCGCCTAGGGCGCCGACCCAAAGTGGGCACCAGAGAAAAAATTGAAAAAATTATAAAAAATCTTTTCAAAAGGCAAAAAGTTTTAGAGATGGAAAGAAAAGTGTACATATTTAAGGGCAAATATGACGCAAGAGAGGTTGGTTGGGTTGGCAGCAATTTCGATAGAATCTGAAGTTGCTAAACAAATTAATCTCGGTGACTTAGTGTCATCCTTTTAAAAAAAAAAAAGGCAAGGAAACAAAAATTTTAATTACCTATGGTCATTTTTGTTTTGTGTTATTGATTACTTTGTATATACACTCACTGGCCACTTTATTAGGTACACCTGTCCAACTGTGTGTTAAGACTTAATTTCTAATCAGCCAATCACATGGCGGCAACTCAGTGCATTTAGGCATGTAGACATGGTCAAGACAATCTCCTGCAGTTCAAACCGAGCATCAGTATGGGGAAGAAAGGTGATTTGAGTGCCTTTGAACGTGGCATGATTGTTGGTGCCAGAAGGGCTGGTCTGAGAATTTCAGAAACTGCTGATCTACTGGGATTTTCACGCACAACCATCTCTAGGGTTTACAGAGAATGGTCCGAAAAAGAAAAAAAAACCAGTGAGCGGCAGTTCTGTGGCCGGAAATGCCTTGTTGATGCCAGAGGTCAGAGGAGAATGGGCAGACTGGTTCGAGCTGATAGAAAGGCAACAGTGACTCAAATTGCCACCCGTTACAACCAAGGTAGGCAGAAGAGCATCTCTGAACGCACAGTGCGTCGAACTTTGAGGCAGATGGGCTACAGCAGCAGAAGACCACACTGGGTACCACTCCTCTCAGCTAAGAACAGGAAACTGAGGCTACAATTTGCACAAGCTCATCGAAATTGGACAGTAGAAGATTGGAAAAACGTTGCCTGGTCTGATGAGTCTCGATTTCTGCTGCGACATTCAGATGGTAGGGTCAGAATTTGGCGTAAACAACATGAAAGCATGGATCCATCCTGCCTTGTATCAACGGTTCAGGCTGGTGGTGGTGGTGTCATGGTGTGGGGAATTTTTTCTTGGCACTCTTTGGGCCCCTTGGTACCAATTGAGCATCGTTGCAACGCCACAGCCTACCTGAGTATTGTTGCTGACCATGTCCATCCCTTTATGACCACAATGTACCCAACATCTGATGGCTACTTTCAGCAGGATAATGCGCCATGTCATAAAGCTCAAATCATCTCAGATTGGTTTCTTGAACATGACAATGAGTTCACTGTACTCAAATGGCCTCCTCAGTCACCAGATCTCAATCCAATAGAGCATCTTTGGGATGAGGTGGAACGGGAGATTCGCATCAGGGATGTGCAGCCGACAAATCTGCGCCAACTGTGTGATGCCATCATGTCAATATGGTCCAAAATCTCTGAGGAATGCTTCCAGCACCTTGTTGAATCTCTGCCACGAAGAATTGAGGCAGTTCTGAAGGCAAAAGGGGGTCCAACCCCTTACTAGCATGGTGTACCTAATAAAGTGGCCAGTGAGTGTATTTGTCCTATACAACTTCTCAGAAGATTAAAGAGTTAGGAGAGAGTTAATTAATCATTGTTGTTGTGGTTTATTTTGCTCCTAAATTTATATCCCAAGTTTTCATCTACTGCCAAGAATAATAGGGGCGCAACAAAATAGTTTCGCCTAGGGCGCCGTAATCTCTCGGGCTGGCCCTGCCTCCAGAACTTTGCAAGTGACTTTGCTACATATCTGACCCCTCTACCCAAACCCAGGGGTTTTGGCACCTTCACTTGCTAAACAGGGAAGTCACACAATGTGACTGCATATACTGTAGATATACATATTCAGAGCAGCCCTGGGTGATGCACATGCTTCAGCTTCTTGGGTCTTGTTTGAATGAGATGGGAAGTAATAGTTGATTGAGGAATTGATGGAGACATGTAGATGGTTCTATATGGGAACATTACATAGATTATAAATGTAAACTAGTAATAAAAATGTATAATATAATTTTTCTCCCATGATACTTTTTGAACTGTAGCTTATTCTGCTCTAAACTAAAAAAAATTGAGGAATAAAAGTAGAGATTAAAATAGGTAAAAATAAAGCTGGGTTTTTTTATATCTAATAGTAGGGTTCTCTGAGTACATAGAAATAGAAAATTTAATCTGAAACATTAAATTTACACCACATAGCCCTTACTCATAATAGAGGGATAGGATCCCACACGTATGAACCAACCCGCTCTGTTTATTTACCTCTCCACTATGAATTTTAATATTTTAAAATTCTGAATGGTTTCTGCATTTTTTTCTCTTTGTTTAATTTTGGACAGAGGAAGTATAGCATGACATTAAATAGTTGTCTAGAACATGTATAATTGAATAGTAGCATGGAGAGAATGCTATAGGAAATCTGAACATATTACCTTTTGTTTTATAGTAACGTCATCTTGTTCCCCTGGGAACTCCAGCAGACCATCCTCACCAAGCTCAGGCCTCCACTCCAGCAGTCCTGGAATTCCTCTAAATAATCCCAAGCCCAATGTCAATACCCCCAGCTACAGCTCTTCTGGGTGAGGTTTTATTGTTTTCTTAACATCTAAATGACTAAGCATTGATAAGTACAAATTATAATCCATGTTCAGAAATGTAAAAGTAGCTTAGAAGCTCTAAGACTCTGATGACATTAGTGTCCTAGTTTCCATTTTCACAGACGTGTCATTTTTCTCTAATTTAAGTCAAAATTGGACATCTATAGAGCACACTTAATAGCACAAACACTATTACATATTTTAAACCTTCTGCACACCCCGCCATATTTATACAGTGAAGGAAATAATTATTTGATCCCATTCTGATTTTGTAGTTTGCCCACTGACAAAGACATGAACAGTATAATTTTAAGGGTAGGTTAATTTTAACATTGTGAGATAGAATATCAAAAATAAAATCCAGAAAATCACATTGTATAAATTATATACATTTATTTGCATTTTGCAGTGAGAAATAAGTATTTGATCCCTCTGGCAAACAAGACTTAAAGGGAATCTGTCACCCTTTTTTTGCACTATGAGCTGCGGGCATTGACATCAGGGGCTTATCTACAGCATTGTGTAATGCTGTAGATAAGCCCCCAATGTAACCTGAAAGATAAGAAAAACACGTTAGATTATACTCACCGAAGGAGGCAGTCCGGTCCGATGGGTGTCGCAGTCCGGTCCGGCACCTCCCATCTTCATACGATGCCGTCCTCTTCTTCCCTTCCTGTAGTGGCTCCAGCGCAGGCGCACTGCTCTTCCATGTTGAGGGCAGAACAGAATACTGCAGTGCGCAGGCGCCAGACCTCTCCCGACGCCTGCACACTGAAGGACTCTGCTCTGCCCTCAACAGGGCAGAGCAGTGAGCCAGAGCCACTACAGGAAGGGAAGAAGAGGACTGCATCATATGAAGATGGGAGGCGCCGGACCGGACTGCGACACCCATCGGACCGGACTGCCTCCTTCGGTGAGTATAATCTAACCTGTTTTTCTTATCTTTCAGGTTACATTGGGGGCTTATCACCAGCATTACACAATGCTGTAGATAAGCCCCTGATGTCAATGCCAGCAGCTCAGAGTCCAAAAAAAGGGTGACAGATTCCCTTTAATACTTGATGGCAAAACCCTTGTGGGCAAGCACAGAAGTCAGACGTTTTTTGTAGTTGATGAGATTTGCGCATATGTCAGGAGGAATTTTGGTCCACTCCTCTTTTCAGATCATCTCTAAATCATTAAGATTTTGAGGCTGTCGCTTGGCAGCTTGGAGCTTCAACTCCCTCCATAAGTCTTCTTGGGATTAAGGTCTGGAGACTGGCTAGGCCACTCCATGACCTTAATGTGCTTCCTTTTGAGCCACTACTTTGTTGCCTTGGCTGTATGTTTTGGGTCACTGTCTTGCTGGAAAACCCATCCACGACCCATTTTTAATGTCGTGGATGAGGGAAGGAGGTTGTCACTCAGGATTTTACAGCACATGGCTCCATCCATTCTCCCATTAATGTGGTGAAGTAGTCCTGTGCCCTTAGCAGAGAAACACCCAAAAAACACGTTTCCACCTTCATGCTTGACAGTGAGGACGGTGTTCATTGGGCCATAGGCAGCATTTCTCTTCCTCCAAAAACGGCAAGTTGAGTTAATGCCAAAGAGCTCAATTTTTGTCTCATCTGACCATAGCACCTTCTCCCAATCACTCACAGAATCATCCGGGTGTTCATTGGCAAACTTCAGACGGTCCTGCACATGTGCCTTCTCAAGCAGGGGGACCTTGTGGGCACTGCAGGATTTTAAACCTTTACGGCGCAATGTGTTACCAATGGTTTTCTTGGTGACTGTGGTCCCAGCTGCCTTGAGATCATTAACAAGTTTGCCCCGTGTAGTTTTAGGCTGATCTCTCACCTTACTCATGATCAAGGATACCCCACGAGGTGAGATTTTGCATGGTGCCCCAGATCAATGTCGACTAACAGTTATTTTGAATTTTTTCAATTTTCTTACTATTGCACCAACAGTTGTCTCCTTCTCATCCAGCTTCTTACTTTTGGTTTTGTAGCCCATTCCAACTTTGTGCAGATCTATGACCTTGTCCCTGACATCCTTAGAAAGCTCTTTGGTGTTGCCCATGCTGCAGAGGTTAGAGTCTGGCTGATTAATTGAGTCTGTGGACAGGAGTCTTTAATGTGACTATGTAAGACAGCTGTCTTTAATGCAGGTAATGAGTTGATTTGGGTCATCTAACTGGTCTGTAAGAGCCAGAACGCTTAGTGGTTGGTAGGGGATCAAATACTTATTTCTCACTGCAAAATGGAAATAAATTTATATAATGTGTACAATGTGATTTTCTAGATTTTATTTTTGATATTCTATCTCTCAATGTTAAAAATAACCTACCCTTGAAATTATAGACGGTTCATGTCTTTGTCAGTGAGCAAACTTACTAGATCAGCAATTGATCAAAACATTTCCTTCACTGTATAAGTATATATAGAGTGCCTTGTGAAAGTATTCGGCCCCCTGGAACTTTTCAACCTTTTCCCACATACCATGCTTAAAACATAAAGATACCAGATGGAAATTTTTGGTGAAGAATCAACAAGTGGGACACAATTGTGAAGTTGAACGAAATTTATTGGTTCTTTTAAATTTTTGTGGAAATACAAAAACTGAAAAGTGGGATGTAATATTATTCAGCCCCTTTAACTTATTGATGTGTTGCGCCACCTTTTGCTGCGATTACAGCTGCAAGTCGCTTGGGGTATGTCTCTATCAGTTTTGTACATCGAGAGACTGAAATTCTTGCCCATTTTTCCTTGGCAAACAGCTCGAGCTCAGTGGGGTTTGATAGAGATCATTTGTGAACAGCAGTTTTCAGCTCTTTCCACAGATTCTCGATTGGATTCAGGTCTGGACTTTGACTTGGCCATTCTAACACCTGGATACGTTTATTTGTAAACCTTGTAACGGGGTCTTCTGGGCTGTAATACCTCTTACATTACCACCCCGTGTTTCAGGAGGTCCACTCTGCTTTTCCTCGCTTCTGAATGAAGTGTGCTCTCTTGAAAGGCTTTGTAACATGGGAACATATAAAAGACACTGCTACTCCATGTATTTCCAGTGTGACAACATTTTACTCATAGGTCTCAGAATATATATACATACAGAGGGCAGGACAATCAATGTGTGTCGTGCCAGTAGATAACAGGCTCCAATTAAGACGCCAGACATACATTACAATAGCCGTGGGATTTACAAAGGTGGGGGGAGATCAGAAGTGGGATATCTTGTTTACCTCTGCCCAGGGGGTCATAGCCGGTCGGTTGCTGCATTAAGGGCATACATCTCCTATTCGGTGTGCTGGGGGGTTCTGTAACACGGCTCCCCCTTTTCAGCGACGCGATCGGCATACACAGTCTGATCCTTACCGGATCGGCATGGGGATGACCGAAGTCTATGGGGTTGGTACAAGTTCTGTTTGTCGACTTAGTCCATCGGCATTACCATTTTGTTTGCCGGGTCTGTAGTGGATGGTGAAGTCTAGAGGTTGTAGGGTTAATCTCCACCGCAATAATCTGGCGTTGTCTCCAGAGACCCAATTAAGCCACACTAGGGGATTATGGTCCATTAGGAGGGAAAACTGTCGTCCATACAAATATGGTTGTAACTTCTTGAGTGCCCATACTACTGCCAGGCAGTCCTTCTCGATGACCGCATAGCTTACTTCGCAGGGCAATAGTTTCCGACTCAGGTAAGCTACCGGGTGATCTTGACCGTCCGGCCCGACTTGGCTCAGCACTGCCCCCAATCCAAACGTAGAAGCGTCTGTGTGAACCAGTAAACGTTTAGTTGGATCGGGTGCGGCCAATACCGGGGTATTTGTGAGGGCGTCCTTTAGCTGGCGGAAGGCTTCCTCTCACTCGGGGGTCCAGGTTACCTGGCGGGAGAGGTTCTTACGGGTCAGATCAGTGAGGGGCTTGGCTATGCTGCTGTAATTGGGGACAAATTTCCTATAATACCCTGCTGTCCCTAGAAACGCCATGACCTGGGTTTTAGTGCATGGGGTGGGCCATTTGGCTATGGCCTCAATCTTGGCTGGTTCTGGTTGCCGTTTCCCACTTTCCACCCAATGTCCTAAATACTGAACCTCTGCTTTGCCCACGTGACACTTGTTGGGGTTCAAGGTGATTCTGGCCTTGTGGATCCTGTCCAATACTGTCTCTAGGTGATTTAGATGCTCATCCCATGTCGCGCTGTAGATGGCGATGTCATCCAGGTAGGCACAAGTATAGTCCTTGGAGACCATCCAGAAGCCGGTCAACCAGCCTCTGGAAGGTCGCAGGGGCATTCTTCATCCCGAATGGCATAACTCGAAACTGGAATAAGCCGAACAGGGTGACAAATGCAGACTTGGGAATAGCGTCAGGACTTAGGGGGATCTGCCAATAGCCTTTGCATAGATCGATGATGGTCAAATACTTTGCCCCTGCCACCCAGTCTAACAACTCATCCACACGCGGCATGGGATATGCATCCATCACCGTTTTCTCATTTAGCTTGCGACAGTCTACACAAAACCGGGTAGTCCCATCCTTCTTGGGCACTAACACTACGGGGGATGCCCAGGGACTATCTGACTCTTCAATGACCCCTAAACGCAACATCTCTTGTATCTCTTGTTGCATCCCTTCTCGTACAGACTCAGGGACGCGGAAGGGGGGTTGTCATAGGGGGGTCTGATCCTGGGTCTCAAACTTGTGTTGTGCCAGGTGGGTGTACCCCGGTCTCTCTGAAAACATCCTCTGTCACTGCCTCAACAACGCCTCCGCCTGCTGTCTCTCCCAGGGCCCTAGGTTTTCTCCCAAGTGTACCTGGTCCCATGTTTTAGACTGAGTCCTCTCCCCTAAGACATCAGGCAAGGGGAGTCCTGCTAAATCCTCTGCTGCGGGTGCACAGATGGCCACTACCTCTTCAGGGTGCTCCCAGTAGGGCTTCAGCATATTCACGTGAAACATGCGGATAACCCTGGGGTTGTCACAATCGGCGACATTGTAGGTGGTGTCGGCTATTTTCCCCACTACCTGGTAGGGCCCCTGCCACGCAGCTTTGAACTTGTCCTGCCTAGTTGGTTCTAACACCAGGACCTTCTGTCCTATGTCAAAGGTGCGTTCTCTGGCCCTCCGATCGTACCATACGCGCTGGCGCCGTTGGGCCGCCTGCATGTTCCCATGTACAGCCTGAGTCAGCTCCTGTAGGCGGTCCCGGAATTCCAGCAGATAGGGCACAATAGGTATCCCTTCTATGGTTCCCGCCCTTTCCCAGTGTTCTCGCACTAAGTCTAGGGGTCCCCTTACCCGCCTCCCGTATAACAGTTCGAATGGGGAGAACCCCGTAGATTCTTGGGGCACCTCCCGATAGGTAAACAGGAGGTGTGGCAAGAATTTCTCCCAGTCCCTGTAGGTCCTGGTAAAAGTCCCAATGAGTTGTTTTAATGTTCCGCTAAAACGTTCACACAACCCATTGGTTTGCGGGTGATACGGAGCGCTTCTAATGGACTTTACGCCGTACAGCTTCCACAGTTGGTGGGTCACCTCTGCTGTAAACTGGGTACCCTGGTCTGAGATAACCTCCCGGGGAAATCCAACCCGTGAGAAAATCTGAAGCAAGGCAGCCGCCACTGTCTCTGCCAGTATGTTAGGTAATGCAACCTCCTCTGGATACCGTGTGACATAATCTACCACTGTCAATATATACTTTTTCCCTGACGGACTGGGTTTGGCTAAAGGCCCTATCAGATTGACCGCTACTCGGCTAAATGGTTCCTCCACAATGGGGAGGGGGTGTAGTTTGGCCTTGCAATGATCTCCCCTCTTGCCAATGTGCTGGCAACTGTCACAGGTCTGGCAGTACTGACGAACATCATAGGCTACCCCCAGCCAAAAGAAGTTTTGTGTCAGACGATGCCTGGTGCAATTGACGCCGAGGTGCCTAGCCAAGGGTATGTCATGAGAGATTCGCAGTAGCTCCTGCCTATACGTCTTGGGAACTACCAGCTGTCGTTTTATAGTGGGGCTCGTCCCTGTGTGGCGCTGCTCTGTAACCTGGTAGAGGAGTCCCTGATGCCATACAAACTGTTCCCCTTCCAGTACTCCTCTCCCCTCCTGTGCCTTCCCACCATACCCCTGTAATGAAGGATCCTCAAGTACCTCCCTTTTAAACTCAGCTGGGGTGGCCCAAGAAATGTGTCTGGCTATGGGGATACGTGTAGGGCTGGGGTGTCTTACCTGGGCCTCCGAGTGTGATTCCGCCTCCGCAGCTCGAGCTTGTCTCCGGGTGGTCACAGGATAGGTCTCAGCCAGAGGGGCGACCGAGGATGCAGACAACATGGGCCCCAAGTCATTTCCCAGCAAGATGTCTGCAGGCAAATCCTCCATCAGGCCGACCTCAACAAGGCCAACCCTGACTCCCCAGTTCAGGTGAATCCTGGCAGTGGGCAGTTGATATATGGCTCCCCCTGCTACACGGACGGCCACTGTCTGGTCCATATTCTCTTGGTCCTGGATGAGATGAGGCTTCACAAGGGTCAAAGTTGCTCCGAAATCTCTTAGTCCCTGCATACATTTCCCATTAACCCTCACCGCCTGTCGATGCAGCACTTCCTCCATCTCTTCCATCCCCGGATTAGTCATAGCCCCCAATGCCAGGTCAGCTTCGCCCTGGTAGTAGTGTACAGCGGCCCGGTTGACGGTAGCCGTTCCCGCCTTTGGCCACTGGGTACGCTGAGTCCGGTTGGGACATTGTCTTTGCAGGTGGCCCAGCTGATGGCAGGTGTGGCATCGCACCCCAGGGGGACTCTGTTAAGCCGGGGTTTTAACTGGTCCCCCGACAATCTTCTGTGGTTTAGGGGCCTCCAGACCCATGGGAGGGCCCCTAGTGACAGTCTTTGATCCTGACAACTGAGACCTCCTGGCATCATGATGTTCATCGGCCAGACGAGCGGCCTCCTCAAGAGTCATTGGCCGTCTGTCCCGAAGCCATTCTTGTGTCTCGGGGTTTAGTCCAGTAAAGAATCGCTCTAACAAGAAGAGCTGGAGGATGTCCTCCTTAGTGGTTGCTTGGCTCCCTTGTACCCACTGTAGCAGTGACCGCCGTAGTTTACAGGCCCATTCAGCGTGGGTATCTGCTACCTGTTTTATAAGTCCGCGGAACTTTTGGCGGTATGCCTCTGGTGTCAGTGCATACCGGGCCAAGATCACTTCTTTGACCCTCTCATAGTCCATACAGTTCTCATCAGGTACCGTGTGATAGGCATCCGCTGCCCCGCCTGTCAACTTGCTGGCCAGAACCTGAACCCAATCCTCCGGCTTCACTTGACGAAGGGCACACTGCCGCTCAAAGTCCTGCAGAAAGCCATCAATGTCTTCCTCTGCCTCCACTAACTGTCAGAAGGCATTACACTAGATTTTTTTGTGGCTTACTGCTGACGGTACCTGGGCGGAGGCCAGAGCTCCCCCTGCTCGCTGACTCTCCTCTCTCCGCTCTGCCATCTCCATCTTGGTTAGCTCTATCTTGGCTAGCTCTACTTTGGTCCGCTCTGCCATCTCCATCTTGGCTAGCTCTATCCTGGTCCGCTCTGCCATCTTTTCCTTCAGATCAGTACGCACATCAGCCATCTCCTCTCGTACGATCGCTACTGCAGGGTTTGGGCCATAGAATGCCAGTCTGCTCTTTACCTCCCTCTGCAATTCAGTCTCTTCCACGTTCACATTGGGGGGCGCTGCACTGTTATGTTCCATGATGGCTGCTTTCAAATCCGCTTTTGTTTTGTTGCTGGCGATTAATCCTCGAGCTTCCACCAGGTCTTTTAATGTATTCCTCTTTAACTTCTGGTAGTTGTTTTCCATTCAGTCCTTTACTCCTATAGACGGGGTATCATATCCCGCTGCTGCCACCAGTAACGGGGTCTTTTGGGCTGTAATACCTCTTACATTACTACCCTGTGTTTCAGGAGGTCCACTCTGCTTTTTCTCGCTTCTGAATGAAGGGTGCTCGCTCGAAAGGCTTTGTAACATGGGAACATATAAAAGACACTGCTACTCCATGTATTTCCAGTGTGACAACATACTCATCGGTCTCAGAATATATATACATACAGAGGGCAGGACAATCAATGTGTGTCGTGCCAGTAGATAACAGGCTCCAATTAAGACGCCAGACATACATTACAATAGCCGTGGGATTTACAAAGGTGGGGGAGATCAGAAGTGGGATATCTTGTTTACCTCTGTCCAGGGGGTTATAGCCAGTCAGTTGCTGCATTAAGGGCATACATCTCCTATTCGGTGTGCTGGAGGGTTCTGTAACATGGGACGTGCAATATTATTCAGCCCCTTTAACTTATTGATGTGTTGCGCCCCTTTTTGCTGCGATTACAGCTGCAAGTCGCTTGGGGTATGTCTCTATCAGTTTTGTACATCGAGAGACTGAAATTCTTCCCCATTCTTCCTTGGCAAACAGCTCAAGCTCAGTGGGGTTTGATGGAGATCGTTTGTGAACAGCAGTTTTCAGCTCTTTCCACAGATTCTCGATTGGATTCAGGTCTGGACTTTGACTTGGCCATTCTAACACCTGGATACATTTATTTGTGAACCTTTCCATTGTAGATTTTGCTTTATGTTTGTGATCATTGTCTTGTCAGAAGACAAATCTCCGTCCCAGTCTCAGGTCTCTTGCAGACTCCAACAGGTTTTCTTCAAGAGTGGCTACATCCATCTTCCCATCAATTTTAACTATCTTCCCTGTCCCTGCTGACTAAAAGCAGGCCCAAACCATGATGCTGCTACCACCATGTTTGACAGTGGGGATGGTGTGTTCAAGGTGATGAACTGTGTTGCCTTTACGCCAAACATATTGTTTGGCATTGTTGCCAAAAAGTTCGATTTTGGTTTCATCTGACCAGAGCACATGTTTGGTGTGTCTCCCAGGTGGCTTGTTGCAAACTTTAAACAACACTTTTATGGATCTCTTTGAGAAATGGCTTTCTTCTTGCCTCTCTTCCATAAAGGCCAGATTTGTGCAGTGTACGACTAATTGTTGTCCTATGGACAGACTGTGCCATCTCAGCTGTAGATCTCTGCAGTTCATCCAGAGTGATCATGGGCCTCTTGGCTGCATCTCTGATCAGTCTTCTCCTTGTTTGAGATGAAAGTATAGAGAGACGGCCGGGTCTTGGTAGATTTGCAGTGGTATGATACGCCTTCCATTTCAATATGATCGCTTGCACAGTGCTCCTTGGAATGTTTAAAGTTTTGGAAATCATTTTGTATCCAAATCAGGCTTTAAACTTCTCCACAACAGTATCACGGACCTGCCTGTTGTGTTCCTTGGTCTTCATAATGCTCTCTGTGCTTCAAACAGAGCAGGTGCATTTATACGGAGAATTGATTACACACAGGTGGATTATATTTATCATCATTAGTCATTTAGGACAACACTGGATCATTCAGAGATCCACAATGAACTTCTAGAGTGAGTTTGCTGCACTGAAAGTAAAGGGGCCTAATAATATTGCACGTCCCACTTTTCAGTTTTTGAATTTCCACAAAAATTTAAAATAACCAATAAATTTCGTTCAATTTCACAATTGTGTCCCACTTGTTCTTGATTCTTCACCAAAATTTTACACTTGGTATCCTTATGTTTGAAACATGATATGTGGGAAAAGGTTGAAAAGTTCCAGGGGGCTGAATACTTTCGCAAGGCACTGTGTGTGTATATATATACAGTTGTGGCCAAAAGTATTGACACCCCTGCAATTCTGTCAGATAATACTCAGTTTCTTCCTGAAAATAATTGCAAACACAAATTCTTTGTTATTATTATCTTCATTTAATTTGTCTTAAATGAAAAAATACAAAAAGAATTGTCCTAAAGCCAAATTGGATATAATTCCACACCAAACATAAAAAAGAGGGTGGACAAAAGTATTGGCACTGTTCGAAAAATCATGTGATGCTTCTCTAATTTGTGCAATTAACAGCACCTGTAACTTACCTGTGGCACCTAACAGGTGTTGGCAATAACGAAATCACACTTGCAGCCAGTTGACATGGATTAAAGTTGACTCAACCTCTGTCCTGTGTCCTTGTGTGTACCACATTGAGCATGGAGAAAAGAAAGAAGACCAAAGAACTGTCTGAGGACTTGAGAAACCAAATTGTGAGGAAGCATGAGCAATCTCAAGGCTACAAGTCCAACTCCAAAGACCTGAATGTTCCTGTGTCTACTGTGTGCAGTGTCATCAAGAAGTTTAAAGCCCATGGCACTGTGGCTAGCCTCCCTAGATGTGGACGGAAAAGAAAAATTGACTAAAGATTTCAATGCAAGATTGTGCGGATGTTGGATAAAGAACCTCGACTAACATCCAAACAAGTTCAAGCTGCCCTGCAGTCCGAGGGTACAACAGTGTCAACCCGTACTATCCGTCGGCGTCTGAATGAAAAGGAACTGTATGGTAGGAGACCCAGGAAGACCCCACTTCTTACCCCGAGACATAAAAAAGCCAGGCTGGAGTTCGCCAAAACTTACCTGAAAAAGCCTAAAACGTTTTGGAAGAATGTTCTCTGGTCAGATGAGACAAAAGTAGAGCTTTTTGGGCAAAGACATTAACATAGAGTTTACAGGAGAAAAAAAGAGGCATTCGAAGAATAAAACACAGTCCCTACAGTCAAACATGGCGGAGGTTCCCTGATGTTTTGGTGTTGCTTTGCTGCCTCTGGCACTGGACTGCTTGACCATGTGCATGGCATTATGAAGTCTGAAGACTACCAACACATTTTGCAGCATAATGTAGGGCCCAGTGTGAGAAAGCTGGGTCTCCCTCAGAGGTCATGGGTCTTCCAGCAGGACAATGACCCAAAACACACTTCAAAAAGCACTAGAAAATGGTTTGAGAGAAAGCACTGGAGACTTCTAAGGTGGCCAGCAATGAGTCCAGACCTGAATCCCATATAACACCTGTGGAGAGATCTAAAAATGGCAGTTTGGAGAAGCCACCCTTCAAATATCAGGGACCTGGAGCAGTTTGCCAAAGAAGAATGGTTTAAAATTCCAGCAGAGCATTGTAAGATACTCATTAATGGTTACCGGAAGCGGTTGGTCGCAGTTATTTTGGCTCAAGGTTGTGCAACCAAGTATTAGGCTGAGGGTGCCAATACTTTTGTCTGGCCCATTTTTGGAGTTTTGTGTGAAATTATCAATGTTTTGCTTTTTGCTTCATTCTCTTTTCTGTTTTTTCATTTAAGACAAATTAAATGAAGTTAATAATACCAAAGAATTTGTGATTGCAATCATTTTCAGGAAGAAACTGAGTATTATCTGACAGAATTGCAGGGGTGTCAATACTTCTGGCCACAACTATATATATATATATATATATATATATATATATATATATATATGTATATGTATATGCATGGAGTAGGTTCGGGAGCTGTGCCTGCTCCATACAGAGCAAATGCTGGCTGTGATACCTTGCCGGTATCTGCCTTGTAACAGCAGCAATCGGTGGTAGCTGCAAATACTACTATTTATCTGTTTATTTATTGCATTGTTTAAATGGGTGGATCAGAACTACAATTTATTTTTGTTGTAAACTATATCTAATTAATGACATAATCTAATAGTTTTTCTAATATATGTTAATTAAAAATTCTCAATCCTTCCCTAAACTATTCTAACTGCTTTACTTTTTTTTCTTCTTCTTCCTCTTTGATGATGCTTCATTTGATAATCCCCAGTGCATGCTGAGATACTCAAAGTGTCATCAGGGAGCAGAAGCTGCAGTCACTGCCTCAGTTGCTGCTCCATTCTTGAAGTAAAGTGACATTAGTGACCTCCATTTCATTGGTTGGGCTAGTCTCAACTGAGTGTGCGCCAGTTGTCAATTCTGATGGATGCTGATGAATGTCCCCAGCTTTCCCCAGCTCCCGAGTGTGTTCTGTGAATGTCTTTTACTATCCCTGGTATGCATTGAATGTCCTACCTTTTGTATCCATAATGTATTTTATTCTTTTTCTGTCCTCCATGCTTACCTCTGAATATGCTGTCCCTCCCCCAATTTTTAGCACCTTTGGTTAACTCTGCACATGTGGTCTCGGCAATCACGCCCACATCCCCTCTCACAGCTGACCCCTCTTAGTTGCAGATATACTCAGAGCCATGCGTCTGCCCAGACGCAGTCTGCCTATTTCAAATTGCAGATTTCAAATTACAGATTTCTAGTTACACTAATCTGAATTAGATTAGAATTGGACTGGAATTTGACAGTAAGGTAACAGATTAGATAAACACCACAATGTTTCAGTTTCTTCTCACTTTCATCCCCATACTTTTCCATTTTGTCACATCTCCTGTAATCCCCCCACCTAGTAAGGAACTATTCACTTCCCCCTCCATCCTCCCCAGCCACGTCACTTTCTCCTCAGAACTGTTCCTCCACACACAATCCTTTTTCCCCAGACACACACAGCCGCATCATGTCCTATCCTGCTCCCACCTTCTAATGCTCGGTCTATTACTCCTCATTGCTGGCGACGTATCCTCAAATCCTGGCCCTCCTCAACGCATCCCCACACTCATTTCTAATACCCTGCCACGATCCTCTACATGTCTTTGCAACCATGATAACCTCATACCTATTCATCCAGCCCCCACTCCCCCGGTCCTCTTACCTGGAGCCTTATGGAAAGCACACTCTGTCTGCAACAAGCTGTCGTTCATCTATGACCACTTTATCACCAACAAACTCTCCTTCCTTACCATCACTGAAACCTGGCTCACTCCCTCTGACACAGCCTCTCCAGCTGCGCTTTCCTATGGCAGATTCCATCTCTCTCACACCCCTCGCCCCAGCAACAAACGTGGTGGAGTTGGCTTGCTCCTGTCTGATTCCTGCTCCTTTACCCCAATTCAACTTCCACCCTCTGCTACTCTTCCCTCGTTCAAGGTGCACTCCGTCCGCATCTATTCCCCCTCCAACTGGCTGTCATCTACCGCCCCCCAGAACTAGCCATCTCAACCTTTCTGGACCACTTCAACACCTGGCCACTCCATTTCCTCTCTGCTGACATCACCACCATCATCATGGGTGATTTCAACATCCCCATTGACACTTCCACCTCAGCTGCCTCTAAATTTTTATCACTGACTGCCTCCTTTGGCCTCACTCAATGGTCCTCTGCGGCCACTCACAAAGATGGTCACACACTGGACCTTATCTTCACTCGTTTCTGTTCCCTCACTAATCTCACTAACTCACCCCTCCCCCTGTCTGACCACAACCTACTGACATTCTCTTCCCTCTCCTCTCCTACTGTGCAACCCCCACTCCGCAAACTTGCTCACCCTCGCAGAAATCTCCAGCACCTCAATTTACAATCACTTTCTGAGTCCCTTCTCCCTCTCACAGACATAACTTCCCTTCATGACACAGATGCTGCTGCCACCTTTTATAACACCACAATAACAGCAACACTTGATTCGGCCGCCCCCCTCACGCAGAGCAAAACTCGTACAATCAACAGGCAGCCCTAGCTGACAAGACTGACCAAAGAACTGAGATGGGTTTCCAGGGCCGCTGAGCGGAGATGGAAGAGAACCCGTTCTACCGAGCACTTCAATGCATACAACCAGTCCCTTGCCAGCTTCAAGTCCACATTCTCTGCCACAAAACAAACTTACTTTGCATCCCTCATATCCTCACTGTCTCACAACCCTAAACAGCTTTTCAACACTTTCAATTCTCTACTCCGTCCCACAGCACCTCCTCCCTCTCATTTCTGCTGAAGACTTTGCCTCCTTCTTTAAGCAGAAGATCGATACGATCAGAGAAAGCTTTGGCCCGCAGCCCCCAATGCCCCTCTTAGCCGCTCAACCCTGTTCTTCCAAAGCTAGCTTCTCCACCATGACAGAAGATCAGCTTTCCACCCTCCTGTCAAGATCACACCTCACCACTTGTGCACTTGACCCGCTCCCGTCCCACCTCATCCCTAACTTTGCCACAGTCTTCATCCCTACTCTAACACACCTCTTCAACCTTTCACTTACAAATGGTGTCTTTCACTCATCCTGCAAACATCAATCACACCCATCCTCAAAAAGCCCTCCCTCGACCCATCCTCTGTGTCTAACTATCGCCCGATATCTCTTCTCCCTTACGTCTCAAAACTACTGGAACAGCATGTATATCTTGAACTGTCCTCCCACCTCTCCTCCTGTTCCCTCTTTGACTGGTTATAATCTGGCTTCCGACCACATCACTCAACTGAAACTGCCCTAACTAAAGTCACTAATGACCTACTAACCTCCAAGAGCAAGCGACACTACTCTGTCCTCCTTCTCCTGAACCTGTCTTCTGCCTTCGACACCATGGACCATTCCCTCCTGCTACAGATTCTCTCATCTCTTGGCATCACAGACTTGGCCCTATCCTGGATCTCATCATACCTAACAGACCAAACATTTAGTGTCTCCCTCTCACACACCACCTCCTCACCTCGCCCCCTGTCTGTCAGTGTTCCTCAAGGCTCAGTCCTAGGACCCCTATTCTTCTCCATCTACACCTTCGGCCTGGGACAGCTCATAGAATCCCACGGCTTGTAGTATCACCTCTACGCTGATGACACGCAGATCTACCTATCTGGACCTGACCTCACCTCCTTGCTGACCAAAATCCCACAATGTCTGTCTGCTATTTCAGCCTTCTTTTCTGCTCGCTCTCCCAAACTGAACATGGACAAAACAGAATTCGTCATCTTTCCCCCATCTCACTCTACCCCTCCCCCAGATCTATCCATCAATTTCAATGGCTGCTCACTTTCCCCAGTCTCGCACGCTCGGTGCCTTGGGGTGATCTTCGACTCTGCCCTCTCTTTCAAACTACATATCCAAGCCCTTGCCTCCTCCTGCCACCTCAAACTCCAAAATATTTCCCGGATTCGCGCATTCCTCAACCTTGAAACCACAAAAACACTAGTGCATGCCCTTATCATCTCCCGCCTTGACTACTACAACCTTCTACTCTCTGGCCTCCCCTCCAGCACTCTGGCACCATTCCAGTCCATCCTACACTCTGCTGCCCGACTAATCCCCCTGTCTCCCCGCTATTCCCCAACCACCCCCCTACGCCAGGCCCTTCACTGGCTTTCTATTGTCCAGAGGCTCCAGTTCAAAACCCTAACCATGACATACAAAGCCATCCACAACCTGTCTCCTCCATGCATTTGTGACATGGTCTCCCGGTACCTACCCGCACGCAACCGTCGATCCTCTCAATATCTCCTTCTCTACTCCCCCTCATCTCTTCTTCCCATAACCGCATACAAGACTTCTCCCGTGCTTCCCCAAAACTCTTGAACTCTCTGCCGCAACACATCAGACTCTCACCAACAACAGAAACCTTCAAGAAGAACCTGAAGACCCACCTGTTCCGACAAGCCTACAGCCTGCAATGATCCTCGGTCTGAACCACCGCACAACCAGCTCTACCCTCTCATAGTGTATCCTCACCCATCCCTGTAGACTGAGCTATCGTGGGCAGGGTCCTTCCTCCTTTACTTGTGTGTCCCTTGCCTTGCACATGTTTATTGTACTTGTCTATATTTCCCCTTTTCACATGTAAAGCACCATGGAATAAATGTCACTATATAAATGTATAATAATAATAATAATAATAATAATAATAATGCTCAATAGATTCTTCTCAATGTGCACTGTTCATCTCAGTGCTTAGTGACAATGTGACTCCTTGCCGGTTCTAATCAGAAGGGACGAACTGGAAGCGGAGGTGAGCTGGCACCCCCTGACGTCACTTTGCATGCACTAGGATTCTCAAACGAAGCATCATAAGACTCATAAAAGAAGAAGTAGTAGACAAAAATAGCAGTTAAATAGAGTAGTGAGGGAAGTGTATGGAATTTTTAATTCACCCCTTTACCCCCCAAGGTGGTTTTCACATTAATGACCAGGTCAATTTTTACAATGTTGACCAGTGTCACTTTATAAGGTAGTAAATCTGTAACGCTTCAACTGATTCCACTGATTCTGAGAGTGTTTTTTCGTGTAATATTGCACTTTATGATAGTCATAACATTTATTCAATGTGACTTGTGATTATTTGTGAAAAATTGGAAATTTAGCTGCAGATAGATCCAAGAGAATTAGCATGGAGTAATGACCATTTGATTTAGCTGTTATTATTGTCATTAGAGACTTTAGTGAGGGCAGTTTCAGTAGCGTGTAAAGAGCGGAAACCGGATTGGAGATGGTCGAGAAGAGAGTTATCAAAGAGATAGCGGATAAGACGGGAGTGGACCAGGCATTCCAGGAGTTTAGAGATGAAAGGAAGATTAGAGACAGGTCTATAGTTAGCGGCACAGTTTTGGTCGAGGGATGTTTTTTAAGTAGTGGATGTATGACGGCATGCTTAAATGAGGAGGGAAAGATACCAGAAGAGAGAGAGAGGTTAAATATTTTAGTTAGGTGAGGGGTGACAGCAGGGGAAAGGGGCTGGAGTAGATGTGACGGAAATGGGTCACTGGTTTAAGTGGTTGGGCGAGAAGATGCAAGGAGCCTGCTTACTTCTTCTTCTGTGACTGGTTTAAAATCAGAGAGTGAGCTAGATGCAGTGAGGGAGGGAGGACAGTGCATGGTTTGAGGTTAAATCCCATTTTGCTGGCGCTCCCATCTTACACCATCCCGATGTGGATAAACAGTTTATCCTGGAGGTGGATGCCTCTTCCGTCGGTGCAGGAGCAGTCCTTTTCCAGAAGGATGCTCAAGGTCGGAAGCATCCCTGCTTCTTCTTCTCTAAGACCTTCTCACCGGCGGAGAAGAATTACTCCATCAGGGACAGGGAGCTGCTAGCAATTAAGTTGGCCTTTTCTGAGTTTAGACATGTCCTGGAGGGAGCCCGGTTTCCCTTCCAGATGTATACGGACCATAAAAATCTGGTCTATTTACAAATGGCCCAGCGCTTGAAATCTCGTCCAGCTAGGTGGTCGCTCTTCTTCTTCCGCTTCTGCTTCACCTTGCACTATCGCTCTGGAGAGAAGAATGTCCGTGCGGATGCTCTCTCACGCTCGGTGATCTCAGGGGAGGAAGGGGAGGCTGAGCCACAGCTAATTCTCCGTTCGGAGAGCTTTACGACCATGGCTCCAGTTGCTCTCGAGTCAGTGCCACCGGGCAAGACCTTTGTGCCTCCTCAGCTACGGCCGGAGGTTTTCGCCTGGGCACACGCGTCCAGGGTGGGTGGTCACTTTGGCAATAAGCGGACCACAGAACTCCTGGCAAGGTCGTATTGGTGGCCACACATGGCTCGAGACACTAAGAAATACATACAAGCATGCGTCTCATGTGCACGGAACAGGTCCTCTAGACAGAGGCCGGCTGGGTTATTGTACCCTTTGCCGGTGGCGGATAGACCTTGGGAGATGGTTGGCATGGATTTTGTGGTTGGCCTGCCCAAGTCTGGTGGCAGTACGGTCATCTGGGTGGTCACCGACCATTTTTCTAAAATGGTGCATCTGGTGCCACTCGCACGGTTGCCTTCCGCTCGTGGTCTTGCCACACTGTTCATAAAACATGAATTCCGTCTGTATGGCATGCCAGACAAAATTGTTAGTGATCGAGGTCCCCAGTTCGCGTCCCAGTTTTGGAGGGAGCTCTGCAGCCCACTCAGCATTGAGCTAAACCTGTCCTCCGCTTACCATCCCGAGACGAATGGCTTGGTTGAGAGAGCCAACCAAACCTTGGTCACGTACCTGCGGCATTTCGTCTCTGCCAGGCAGGATGACTGGGCATCCTTGCTACCATGGGCTGAATTTGCCATGAATAATGCAGTGGCTGATTCCACTGGTCAGACGCCGTTCCTTCTAAATTACAGCCAACATCCGCGCGTCCCTGTCCCGATGCCAGTGTCCTCCGCTGACTCCAGGGTGGCAGACTGGGCAGTGGAGGCTCGCGACATTTGGGATCGCACTCAGGATGCTATTCGTGCCTCTAAAGAAAGAATGAGGGCATCCGCCGACACACATCGGTGACCTGCTCCAGCCTTTTCCCCTGGCGACTTGGTGTGGCTCTCTGCTCGAAACATCAAGCTGCCGGCCGAGTCCACCAAGTTAGCACCGCGATACATCGGACCTTTTAAGGTTCTCGAGCGAATCAGCTCGGTGGTCTGCCGCCTGACTCTTCCTCCATATTTAGCCATTTCTGACGTTTTCCATGTGTCCCTTCTCAAACCTCTTTACATGGCCCGGTTCTCTGAGTCATCTGCCGGGTCATCAGACTTGTCTTCGGACGAGTTTGAGGTTAACGCCATTGTGGGACGCAGGATTGTGCGTGGCAAAAAGTTTTATTTGGTGGACTGGAAGGGTCATGGTCCAGAGGCCTGGACCTGGGAGCCAGTGGAGTGCTGTACATCCACGCTTCGCTCCTGATCTCGGCCTTTGAGCGTAGCGAGGCTCAGAGGGGGGGTAATGTTAGGCGTCGGATTCCTGCAGCTGCACAGCAGGAATCCAGAGCCATACATCCAGCGGTCTCCCATTCCTTTCCGACCGCTCAGGGACCTGCACAGCAATCTCGGTGATCCAGGTGCCCTGCTCAGACCAGCTCTCTGGGTCTGGATGTTGCTGCCACCTCTGGACCAGCAATGGTAGCGCAACCTGCTTTGCAGGAAACCACTCCAGAGGCTAAGTCCTCTTGCCGCGCTACTGGGCATGCCCACGAGATGATCTCCCAGTGGAGATCGGGGGTCACGTGCTCAGGTCCTTGTCCTGATCTGATTGGCCCATCTCAGAGGTCTGGAAGGTCCCGGAATCGCATGGCTATAAAAGGCCTGCATGGCCGCTCAGCCATGCGCTAGTATAGACTATACTTGCTATGTATGAATGGTGACGGATGTATGATTCTGGTGACTGACTCATTATGAAACAAACTCCTTCCCTCTGATATTACGCATGTGGATAGGGAATTAGTGTTATAGTCAGCGCCAGTCAGTGGCAAGCCATACGCCACAGTGCATACCGCACCGCTACACTAGCATCCGATAGTGTGATGCCTCATGTCACTGTCGTACAGTGGCAGTAGTTACTGCCACGCTGCAGTTAGCAGCACTTACTGGCGTCCGCGGTAGTGACGCCGCACGCACGGTAGGTCAAGTTGGACACCGACCTCTGCCTTGTGCCGTGTCCTGTGACCATATACCGTGTGTGCACACCAGCTGAGACCTGTGAAGCTAACAGGCTCGGCGTTTATGCTTTATTTGTACTAAAGCGCCTCTGTGAGCTTAACAGAGTCCGCTCTGCGCACCTCGGGTGACGTTTAACCCGAGCGCAGAATACCGCCATATAGCGAGTCTGCCTTTACTTAGCAGCAGTTGTTACATCTACTGAACAGTGGACCCCGGGCGGCGAACGCACTTCCTATTATTTATATTTAGTGCGTTCCGCCGTCCCTAACAATGGGGGTGTCATGCTGCGCATAGGGAGGCTATGGGGGTGTCATGCTGCACATGGGGAGGCTATGGGGGTGTTATGCTGCACACTGGGAGGCTATGAGGGTGTCATGCTGCACACAGGGAGGCTATGGGGGTGTCATGCTGCACATGGGGAGGCTATGGGGGTGACATGCTGCACATGATGAGGCTATGGGAAGGCTGTATACTGTCATGCAATATATGGGGAGGCTGTGTGGGGCTCAGTCAGTATATGAGGAGGCAGTGGGGCCTCATGCAGTATATGGGAGGCTGTGTGGGGCCTCATTCAGTATGTGGAGAGACTGTGGGGCTCATGCTGTATTTAAGAAGACTGTGTGCAGCTCATGCAGTTTATGGAGAGGCTGTGTGGGCCTCATGTAGTATATGGGGAAACTGGGGCTCATGCAGTACATGGGGAGGCTGTGTGGGGCTCATGCTGTACATGGGGAGGTTGTGTGGGGCTCATGCTGTACATGGGGAGGCTGTGTGGGGCTCATGCTGTACATGGGGAGGCTGTGTGGGGCACATGCTGTACATGGGGAGGCTGTGTGGGGCTCATGCTGTACATGGGGAGAATCTGTGGGGCTCATGCTGTACATGGGGAGGCTGTGTTGGGCTCATGCTATACATGGGGAGGCTGTTTGGGGCTCATGCTCTACATGGGGAGGCTGTGTGGGGCTCATGATGTTAATGGGGAGGCTGTGTGGGGCTCATGCTGTACATGGGGAGGCTGTGTGGGGCTCATGCTGTATATAGGGAGGTTGTGTGGGGATCATGCCGTATATAGGGAGGCTGTGTGGGGATCATGCCGTATATAGGGAGACTGTGTGGGGCTCATGCCGTATATAGGGAGGCTGTGTGGGGCTCATGCCGCATATGTAGTAGGCTGTGTGATGCTCATGCTGTATATAAGGGGCTGTGGGGGGTTCAAAGATATATGGGGGGTGTCAGCATACTTAATTTTGATCAATATTAAGTGATACAATTAATATTAATAAATTAATATGAGTAGAATTAATTTCAAGCTATTAGTTTGGCCCTCCACAACTGTCATGGTCTTTCATGTGGCCCCTCGGGAAAATTAATTGCCCACCCCTGAACTAGTTTATAAACCCTTCAAGTGCTTCACAGGAATATTTGGAATGTGGAAAAAAATGAACATTTAACTTTTTTCACAAAAATTTAACTTTAGACCCAATGTTTTTTAATTTTCGCAAGGGTATCAGGAAAAAATCGACCCCAAAATTTCTTGTACAATTTCTCCTGAGCATGCCCATACCCCATATTTGGGGGAAAACCTCTGTTTGGGTGTAACAGCACAGCTTGGAATGGAAGGAGCTCCATTTGACTTTTTGAATGCAAAATTTCCTGTAACAATTATTGAACACCATTCCATGTTTGGAGAGCCCCTTGCATACCTAAACAGTGAAAATCATTCACAAGTTACACCATTTTGGAAACTAGACCTCTCAGGGAACTTATCTAGATATATGGTGAGCACCTTGAACCCCCAGGTGCTTCAAAGAAGTTTATAACATTGAGCCATGAAAATAAAAAAATCACATTTTCTCCACAAAATAGTTTTTTAGCCACAAATTTTGCATTTTCATAAGAGTAACAAGAGAAATTGCACCATACGATTTGTTGTGCAATTTCTCCTGAGTACACTAATACCCCATATGAGTGAAAAAACTATTGTTTGGGCGCACGGCAGGGCTTGAAAGGGAAGGAGTGTTATTTGACTTTTTTAATGCAAAATTTGCTGGAATCATTAGTGGACGCCATGCCCCATTTGGTGAGCCCCTGATGTGCCTAAACAGTGGAAACCCCTCACAAATGACCCCATATTGTTAACTTGACCCCACAAGGAATATACAGGGTAGGCTATTTATATGGATATACCTAAATAAAATGGGAATGTTTGGTGATATCAACTTCCTGTTTGTGGTAGGCACATTAGTATATGGGAGGGGGAAAACTTTTCTAGATGGGTGGTGACCATAGCAGCCATTTTGAAGTCGGCCATTTTGGATCCAACTTTATAAATGGCCTACCCAGGTGTATCCATATAAATTGCCCACCCTGTATTTAGATGTGTGATAAGCACCTTGAACCCCCAGGTGCTTCACAGAAGTTTATAACGTTGAGCCAAGTAAATAAACAAATCAGATTTTCTCAACAAAAATGTTTTTTTAGCCCCAAATTTTGTACTTTCATATGGGTAACAGGAGAAAATGCACCATAAAGTTTATTGTGCAATTTCTTCTGAGTACGCCGATACCCAATATGTGGGGGAAAACAACTTTAGAGGCACAGTGCAAAGCTCAGAAGGGAAGAAGCACCATATTGGAGTTCAGATTTTGCTGAATGGTTTGAGGGTGTCATGTCACATTGGCAGTACACCTGAGGTGCCAGAAGAATAGGAACCCCCCCCCCATATGTGAACTCATTTTACAAACTGCATTACATTTATGCAGTTTTTTATGTTTTGGTGCTTTTACAGAATGAAAAACTATTTTACAGAAAAAAATATATTTTTGCATCGCTTTAGTCTGAGAGCCATAACTTTATATATAACTTATATTTTCTGCTAATGGAGCAGTTTCATGGCTTGTTTTCTGCAGGAGAAGATGACGTTTTCAGCAGTACCATGTTTATTTATATTCATCTTTTTATCACGTTTTATTCCACTTTTTGTTCGGTGGTATGATGATAAAGCTTTGTTTTTTCTTTTTTTTATGGGGTTCACTAAAGGGGTTAACTAATGGGACAGTTTTATAGGTTGAGTCATTCTGGATGCGGCAATACCAAATATGTGTACTCTTATTGTTTGTATTTTTTTAATAAAATTATTTATTTATGGGTAATATATATAGTGGGGCTATTCCAGTGAGAAATATCATTAAGAAACACTGGTCCATTTTACAAATGGACAATCATATCTCACCCTATTTGGGTAATAATCCTAAAATAACCTACAAAAAAGCACGATCTTTAAATGATAGATTTGTGCAGCTCCTGTCACTAGAACGTGGCTCCACAGTGATGTTGTTGGTTGTCATAAATGTGGCCACTGTGTAGCCTGTCAACATATTTGAACGGGCAGAAGCTTTAAGAGTAATGTGACAGGCAAAAGTTACTCTATTGGACATTTTGTGAACTGTAGCACCAAGTGTGTCATTTATAAGGCCACCTGCACTTGTGGACTTGAATACGTGGGGAAAACAATCCGAGAATTTAGGAAGGGGAGCATGTTGGTGATGTTGTGGTACTTGCAGGTACACAGGATGCAGTGACGAGTCGTGAGACAACCTGGTGCTTTCTAAAATAACTTTTATAAGACTGATGGAACTTTCCTCAGTCTTGGCTTGAACACAAAAAGGGGGTAACACGTATTGCCCTCGCAGGGGCTCTAGACAAGCAAACACCGATGAGTAGAACACGACTACTTCCGGCAATAGCCAGTCACTATAGGGCCGCGGTTTGGCCAACTACGGGTCCTTAATTGAAAAGTCAACTTAGCTGCTGTCCAGACAACCCTCGCCATTCGGGTTGGTGGTCTTTCGGCGTAGTAGTTGCTGGGCCCAGTTGCTGAGGCGTTGATGGAGTCTTCGCGCCCTCCGGCGCACTGGCGACACTGGAGCCCCACAGGGCCCAGCGAAGTCCTTGGACGGGTGGGCCACAAGCCTCGGACTGCGATGTGCGGTGGCGGATGACAGGACACCTGCGCAGCTAACGGCTGCGACGGGGAGTCTGTGGTCAGCAGAGGCCCGGCCCCTGCTGCGGGGCGGAGCGGGTCAGTGGTGGCAGCCGACGGCACGGTACTTGCCACCACCACGGGCGAGAATGGGGCGGCTGCGGGTTGTGGGGAACATGCCGCAGCCGCGGGCTGAGGAGAGGCGGCAGTGACCGCGGGTAGGCCGCAGCCGCAGTCTGAGAGGAGGCGGCAATGGTCGCGGGTTGAACTGGGGCCGCAGTGGCCGCAGGCTGGAGCAGGGCAGCAAGTCTTGGATGATCGTCTTGGCACCGTCCCTCTGGAGTCCTCAGTGACCGTCCTCTCTCACACTGGTAAGTCGCTCTAGCCTCCCGTCACTCTCCGGCAGTCTCTGTCCCGATCTGCTGACTCATCGTCTGGGGAATTCCCCACCTCCTTTATACTGGTCCCTCCCCCAGCCCATCTGTCTGTCAGGACGGTCCGTCCCCGAATTCAGTCCCCCGGGAACAGTTTCCCCCGGAACCCGGGTGACGGCTCCTTTGGTTCCGGCCCAGACACTCGAGGGCGGCCGTTCCTCCCACAATGTTGTACACAAAAGGGACACCCCTATTTCCAGACATATTCATAGTTTGCATAATGGTCAAATTGAACATCTTAAGTTTACTGCCATTGACAAGGTATTCAAGCCAAAAAGGGGAGGCAACTGGGATCAGTTGCTGTTGCAACGAGAAGCCAAATGGATTTTCTATTTGGACACGGTTGTACCAAAGGGACTCAATGATCAGATCAATTATGGTTGTTTCATTTGAATTCCCCCTTTTTTCTGTTTGCCAATTTAATTGCCCATAATTTAATATCGCATTGCCAAAATCCCTTTTGTCACCTCATAATAGGATTTGCATATATATATTTTGAATTTTTGTCACTACCTCATTGTTTTCTTTGATCTAGGCTCTGATTTATTGTTTTCTGTAAAATTCATCTATTATATTGATATATTTGCCTCTTAATCTATTTTGTTACTACAGTGACGATTTTGATGTGGTTTTACACACTAAATCGCGCATAATGGGTTCCACTTTGAATTTCCGGAAGTGATGTTTCCCCTCTTTTCTGCGCTCCATTGAGTGGAACATATTTGCCGGCGTGCGCTCCTTAGACCAGAAGTCGGGCGCTGTTATTTGATGCGCTCCACAGACTAGGATGTGGACGGTGTTGCCGGAAATGACATGTGCGCACCCGGGCCCGCCTGCATGCGCTCCATTGAGTGGAACATATTTGCCGGCATCTGTTCCTTAGACCGGAAGTCGGGCGCTCTTATTTGATGTGCTCCACAGACTAGGATGGGACGGTGTTGCCGAAAATGACATGTGCGCTCCAGTGGGCAGGTCACGCCCGCCAGCGTGCGCTTCATGGACCGGAAGTCACTGTGGCAATGGCGCGCAGTTTGGAAACTGACAGAGTGCAGTTTGGATATCGGGAGCGTCTTCCTCTTTTGCATAATTTAGACCACACATGAGGTAATTATGGCGACAGACGTTATTGATCATTAGTGATCACACATGAAGTGATGTTACATAAATATGCTATTTTCCTGTCACTCTCTGCAGACAGCATTGAGAGTAGAAGGATACATGTCTCTCTAGTTATAGCACTATGGCACTTTATGACAAGCTAGTCCCCTGAGGAGTTTGCTTGGATGAAACGCATTGGAACACCTGTTTAGGGAAAGTGCAGGGCATGTGCAACATAGGGTTAGCTGTGGATTGCCCTTGTCAGGGCGGGAGCTTGGGGGATAGATATTTGATAGCCCCATAGGGATCGACAGGGTATTGTCTTCCCAACCTTCTTCTGCAGGGATCCTTGCCAACATATAGGATCTCTGAAGACTCCCGACTCTGCTTCAACTTTGCGGTGAGACTGGTTCAATTTTCTTTTTGTCTCATCTCTTTATACATGTGTGTAGCCGTTATATTGGCTTTCATCATTTGTATACATTATATATGTGCAATTTGGGTTATGACATATATATGCTGGACTGTGAATTCCTAATTACTGTATCCTATTGTTATATTGTTTTCATCTAGGTGACAATTTATATCCTAATGGTGTGTCGTGGTGGGGTTATCTCCTATTCCATTAGGGACCCTTTATCTAATCAACAATTTTAATATATATTTTTGGGTGGCTCACACTTTTCAGGTCTTTTATCTAACAGAGTAAAAGTTAAGTCAATTTCACCTATTGCTGTATACTAATATATATATATATATATATATATATATATATATATAATCTTCATTTTAGTATTATTGTGTACTTTATATTTTCGCAATTTTTTTTTCAGTTTTTTACTTTGCCCCACTATGGGACTTCATTTTTTGCAGGTTGATCACTTGTATAGCATAGGGATGCAGGAGCATCCCTATGCTATGTAAGATGTCAGAGCTGCACTGCAGGCAAACTTGTTTCACCATGCTCTGAGCAACTTTGCTATCTCTGGTGACCTCGGGTCATCATAGCAATGATCAGGACCCCACGATGACGTTGCATGATCTCCAATCCAAGGGCAGAAGGGCTTTTTTTCCCTCGTCTGCTCCCATTGATCGCAGCGTTAAAGTGCTGGGAATGGTGAAGGACTGCTCCTGGCACTGAGTGTCGGCTGTCAGCTGTCAGAATCAGCTGACACCCGTCGGCTATTGCGTGCGCACAGCGTTTGTATGCGCAAAATCGCTTGGACGTATCCATACGTCCATGGTCAGTAAGTACCAGGTGACCTGGTACGTCTAAGGCTGGAAAGGGGTTACTGGGAAAAAAATTAGTTCATGACATTAATAAGATAAAGTTAAGAAATCCCTTTTGCAGTTTGCAAAGAGCCAAGTAGGGGACATAGCTAGCGTGTGGAAGAAGGTGCTTTGGTCAGATCAGACCAAAGTGGAACATTTTGGGTTAAATGCAAAGCCCTATGTGTGACAGAAAAGTAACACTGCTCATTGCCCTGAATACGTCATCCCCACAGTCAAACATAGTGGTGGCAGCATCATGCTATGGTAATGCTTTTATTTAGCAGGGGCAGTGAAGCTGGTCAGAGTTGATGGAAAGATAAATGGAGCTAAATACAGGGCAATTCAGGAGATAAACCTCTAAGAGGCAGCCAAAGACTTGAGACTGAGACATAGGTTCACCTTCCAGCAGAACAATGACCCTAAACATATTGCAAGAGCTACAATGTAAACCACTGTACCTGGCAGACCAGGAGGCCATTCTTTGACTCAACTCTGTGTGGCCATGACAACAATCGTAACTCTGTGGTCGCAATTTTAGCGGGGGCGAGAAGGAGGTACTTCTCCCTCTTACAACCTTCTGAATGCCACGGTGGCTATTGAGGGTGAAACAGCCAGGAACGATGCTAGCACTAGTCCTAGCTACTGTATGCCTGCATGATCACCAGGACACACCAATATTTCCATTTGCAGGAACACCTTCCCAAATAACCAAATAAGACATGCATTCTATCTTTTGTTAAAAAGAGGGTAAAAATTTTATGAGCAAAATCCTGATGAGCATTTAGCAGCCCACATAGACATAACATTGTGGGGATCCATATGCAGCTTTCAATACATTTTCACTCTAGAATGCTACTTAACTTTTTCTTAACATATATAAAATATGTGCTGATTAATTTCCTAATTTATATTTATCCTCTTCGTAATGTAGTAGTAAGCACTAAGTCGAATTTGACTGTTTGATGCAGGCTCTGGAATTGAGCCCACACTATACTCTGCAGACGCTGGCTGTGTTATACTGCCAGAATCTGCCTGTAACATCAGTGACCAGAGTCGGCTTTGATTGATTGCATTTAAATTCCAGTCTCACGGGATTCCAGTGGATTGTAATTCTAGACTGGCCTGATAAAGGCCTCCAATGCTGCCATAAAAAAAAACTGGGGTGGAATTGCATTTTTTTCACTATTTTATTGCACTCTACTTTTTTTCTGCATATTATATGGTTAATGAAATCATCTAATTATAAACTATAAATCGGCCCACAAAAAGACAAACCATCATACAGCTCTGTAGACAGAAAAATAAAAAAGCTATGGCTCTTGGAAGAAGGGGTAGCATAAAAGGAAAACTAAAAAATTGAATATTTATGAAGAATTTAAAGCCGTTTCATTCTGGGGTTTTTTCTGTTTCTTCCAATAAATTACGTGAAGTACTACAGAAAACTAAATAAGTCAATGACAACAATAAAGCTGCTCCATTTCTCTTATGCGAAACTACTAATCTTCCTAACGATAATTTTATCCTCTTTTTTTTTATGAACTCTTGACTGCTTGCTGGATGTAGACCTTGGTACCGATGGAATCATCCAACATATCTCCACTGAGGAAATCCGTAAACTCAAGCATTAATTGTGGTGGTTTCTTCAGACAGTAAAATTGTACAACTTCATGTAAAATCACTGCCACGAGAAGACTTTGTACACAACTTGCACTTCAAGCTACTGAAAAGCGATTCCAAAGACTTTGTCGTGCCCATGGAGGAAATGTCCTGTTAGCCGAGGGAGTCTCCTGCAGCTGAGGGACCCGTAAAATCAGCGTCCAGCTGAAGATTTCCTTCATTTCTTTGTACGTTTTATATTAGCACCACCATTAAATGTAAGTGAGGTTATTTCCTAGATCTTCACCCTGACATAGCGATTAACCACATCGCCCACTGTTTCATGGGAACTAAATTATTAAATCTTGTAAATATTCTTGTTTTTAATGATGTGTGAATTTCACTTGATTTTGTGATCTAGAAGAACATGAGCTTTAAGGTTTACTAACTGATATGTTCAAGTTTTAATAAATAATATTCTTAAAAATGCTGCAGTTGATGGAGCGGATGTCTCCAGCAAAATCCTAATTTTGTATATATATATATATGAATAAAAATTATAGATCCATACTTGCTTACATGAATAAAATGTCTGTTTTCTTCTCTACTGAGAGTTTTTGCAAACTTTTTTTGCATTGTATTTTTGTTTTCTTGGCAAATCCTTGATGGTGATGGTATTAACACCAGCTTGTAGTATTATAAGAAAACCTTGAACTAAACTTAAAGGAGGAATCGCAAAATCGTAATGTGGTCATATTATAGCCATAATAATGTAAACATATATGCATTAACTTGTGCTTGTGCTATATATATATATATTGTGCTGTAATGACCACTGTGTCCACTAGGGGGCGCTGTGTGGATGTCCCAAGAGAGAGGATGAGTGGCCGAATACGGAGTGGCCGTGGTGTGTCTCAAAGTGGGTGGCTTTGAGATGAAGGCTTGGTTATGTGCTGATCAGCAGAGCTGATCTGTCGTGCCTATGTGTTAGGGAGAAGCCTTCAGGCAGCTGGAGAGATGGGTGGGTTCTAGCTGCCCACAAACCCACCCAGGGGTGTGTCTGATAACGCCTATAGTAAAAGGCTATGTGAGTAGGTGAAGGACCTGTGATGAGGTCATAGCCATGTGACCCAGTGGGCGTGGCTACGGACCATATAACGTAGCCAGGATAGGTCACAAGGGGTGAATGCTGGGACCAGGTTGGTCCAGTTTGGAAGGTCCCGTGAGGAGAAGGATCTCCTCACTATCAGCCTGTGGAGCGGCTGGGCGTGTGCCAGGGCGATGTGTGCCTGAGAGCTCCCTGGAGGGAACTAACATAAAACGTCCTGATAAGCCGCATAAGGAACCCTGACGGGTGAGCTAACACTGGGGCTGAACAGCCTGTTTAATGGACGCTATGCTGGTGATATGAAGCTGTTGTACATTGCTGCTGTGGTTTATGAGGGTGAATAAACCGCATGGACTGCTATGTTTTTAAGGAAAACCCGCTGCCGGATGTGTTTTGTTCGCTGCCAAGCGAGTGATCCCCACTTAGATGACAGCGCTACCTCACAATATATATATATATATATATGCAACCTAACAGCCCCCTAAGGCTCTGTTGACCCTTCAGTTGCCACTGGAATTGTCAAAGTGCAGTAGTGTGCTTGTAACCAAGAGAAGTGGTGTACTGCGGGATGGGGCTGTATATACCTTGAACAGAAAGTGTAGACATACTGCAGGATAGGCTGTATATAGAAGGGTCAGAAAAAAGAGATACTGCAAGGAGAGCTCCATATACAGGGGACAGGAAGGATAGCTATATATCAAGATTGGCTATATAGAGTTGACTAAAAAAAAGAGATGCTGTAAAAGGAGGGAACAGAAAGGAGCGATATACTACATGACGGGCTGCATAGAGAGAACTGAGAAGACAGACACTGCAGTATGGGGTTCTATGTAGAGGGCCTAAGATTAGTTGAGCTGTGTTTGTTGTCTGCTGCTGACAAATCAATGATGTGTCAAAGTAAATGCCGCTCTATTAATGCATATAATGAGCAATATCTTTTGCTATATGCATCAAAAGAGCAGCATTTGCACTTTCATATTAATGATTTTTTTTTTGCAGTAGGCAACTAACACAGGTTTACAATGCTGTTGTGGATGAGTGCAGGAGAGGTGAGCACTGCAAAAGCCAGCTAATAATATAGAAACACACAGGCAGCTATACTGATGTAAGTGGCAGAAGCTAAAATCGGTCAGGTAGGAAACCGTACTGAAGTAGACAGGGCAAGTAAGCATAAGGTCAATTTTACAATTAGATTAACTTGATCCACACAGTAGAGGAGGTAGGAAATGGATCCGCAGCCCAAAAGAGAAGCAAGTGCTGCTGGTAAAAGCAGTTTAGTAGATACAGTTCCATGTAAAAGGTTTGGCACCCCTGATCAAAATTATTGCTATTGTGAACAGTTAAGCACGTTGCAGATGAAATGATCTCTAAAAGACCTAAAGTTACAGATGACACATTTCCTTTATATTATATGCCAAAAAAAAAGTGTATATATTTTCATTTTTTACATTTTAAAAATTACAAAAAGGAAAACAGGCACCCTTGGAGATCCCATTTTGATTGGATACAACACTTTCCTATATGTATAGATTTGCATTGCAGAAAGGATGAAATGTAGTGAAGTTGACATGTAAGGTTATGTTCACATTGCGTTAATGTCATCAGTTTAACATACTGAGAAATGCCCCCAATGTATATGCTACATATACAAAAATATACAATGCATGTAAAAGTTTGGGCACCCCTGGTCAAAATTATTGTTATTGTGAACAGTTAAGGAAGTTGAAGATTAAATGATCTCTAACAGGGCTAAAGTAAAAAAATGACACATTTGATTTGTACTTTTCGTCTTTTACATTTTAAAAATACCAAAAAGGACAATGGACCAATGCAAAAGTTTGGGCACCCTTGGAGATTTGTGTGGTCAAATAACTTTGTCCAAGGTTTCAGATCTTAATTAGCCTGTTAGGATTATGGGTTATTCACTATCATCATTAGGAAAAGCCAGGTGGTGCAAATTTCCCAGTTTTATACAAACCCAACCTTCTCTATTCCTGTGCCAAAAAAGCAGCAGCAATGGGTTCTTTAGGTTTGAAATGTAATTAGGAAATGGCAGTGAACAGGAACAGTGAAGGTCAAGATAAGGTCTGGAAGACCAAGCAGAATATCAGTTAGAGCTGCTCATATTATTGCTAGAGAGGCAAATCAGAACCCCCACGTAACTGCAAAAAAACCTTTGGAAATATTTTGCAGACTCTGGAGTTGTGGTACATTGCCCTATTGTTCAGAGAAACCTGCACAAAAAGGCCTTTGTAAGGGGGTGAAGAGCAAGAAGAGTCAGAAGGGGGTTACCTCACCTGCTCCGTGTCCAGAACCACATAGCTGGGTAGCAGGGTTGCCGAGGGTAAGACTTACTGACTGGGACCGACTGCACCATGTGACCATCAGGAGCTGTGGGGGAAGAGAAGGGGCGGTGGACCAGAAGCTTGAGAGGTGAAGGGCGCGAAAGCAGAGCGCGCGAGGGTCAGAGCAGCGCGTGTCACGGAGAGTGTAGGCTGCAGCATCGCGCTCCAGGAGAGAGTGGGCTCCCTGCCAGAGTACTGATACAGAAGAATGTGATATAGAGAGCGCTGTCTGTAAGTACGTGAATGCGGAAGCCCCGGTGACCAGAGGAGGCTTCTCCCAGTAGAGTACAGAGATAGTGACCCATGTGCGCAGCCCCGGTGCTCGCGGTGACAGGCCAGAGCCCCTGAGTGTGGCAGGGAGACTTTTCAGTGTGCGCAGCTTTCTGTTGGGAGTCTGTTAGCTTGACCTACATAGACTCAGAGCAGGGGAGACCCAGTTCCACAGCGTCCCCCTGCCTCCCGCGTTAACCCCAGAGTACCCGTTTCCCAAGAGAAGAGAGAGACTATAAAGACTAAAAGTGCCACTGTTGACGGTGCCTACATTGGAGAAGACGACCCTTCAAACAAGGTTTCATCGGACTGATAAGTTGCAAGAATACCCGTTTAACCCTTATTGTTCTGCTAAACTGTTCGAAAACCCTGCTTAGCCTAAGTTAAATCACGTTTACTCTGTCAGTTTAACCCCCACTGCTTTTCCCTGCGAGGAGATACTGTCCCCTGTAACTAAACTCTTTAACTTTTGGTCTGTCTCTGATCCGAGGTGACATCCTCAGCTCCTGCAAGTTATTACATTTGGCGTAGTCGGCAGTATGTCACACGACAGCGTGGAGGGGGCAGACCAAGGAGTTGGGGGAGGGGGAGGCCCCAGGTCTAGCCTTTCCCTGGGAGCCAAGTTAAATAATTTGCCAAAGTTTTCTGGGAACAATGTGTTGTTGTGGAGTTGGACGGAGGGCATCCGGCGACTGATACGGATGCACTCCATGACGCCGGCCCTGGAGGCAGAGATTGCAGTGATTGCTTTGGAGGGGGAGGCATGGGACTCTGTTATACTTAGGTCCCCCCTGGGATACCCTGGACAAAGTTCTACGCATCCTTGAAGAGACACATGGAGACCCAACTGACGTAGGGGAACTGCGCATGCGATTGTTTCACCGGGTACAAAGAGAGGGGGAGATCGTGACGCAGTTTATGAATGCCCTGCAGGAGCTCCAAACTGCCATCATACGGAAGGATGGCGTAGGCGTAAGGTCGACTGACGTTGTGCTACGAGACCAGCTGGTGACGGGCTTGCGTGTTGTGTTGATGAAACAGGCCCTGCGAGAGCGCATGCGGGTAAAGCCGGATATGACCTTCTCTGAGGTCAGGAGTGAGGCGTGCGAACAAGAGCAGGGAGTGGTAGTGCCAGTGGAGAAGGTACGGAGCGGGGAGGTAACTGTCACCACAGACACTGCCCCTGAATGGATGGAAGACCTGAAGAAAGAAATTAGACAGGTCCGTGAAGAAATGGCGGCATCAAAGAGAACCCCAACGGTGGAGTCCAGCTCGCTGGTGTGAGACAGGGAGACTGCCCCTCGGCGTCAGACTGGTGCCAACCGGAGAAGAGACCCACCTACATGTTATACCTGCAGAGAACCCGGCCACATTGCCCGGTCGTGTCCCCAGCAGAGCCGACCATCCTCGTGACATCCGTTAAACTATGTGGCTCCGCCTGTAGAGTTAAAATTGGAGAATGAGTGTTAGAAGTCCCACCAGACTCATTTCCATGTGCTCCTTGCTTTGGGCAGAAATAAATGGAAGAGCAGTGTGTTGCCTAGTAGACACCGGCTCACATGTTAACACCATGCCTGAGGGATATTTCCGCCGACATTTCACAGAGGCGCTGCGGCCAGAATGGGGCCCAGTGATAAAACTCACAGCAGCCAACCACTTACCCATCCTGGTCCCAGGGGTGGTATGGATGAACATAGGGGTCTACAGTAAAGATGTGGGGAAAAGAGGAGTAGTACTGGTGAATGGGGACGCAGCTAAAGACCATACCGTAACCTTGGGCATGAATGTGCTTAAAGATCTCGGGAGCCTTCTCTTCAAAGAGTCCCCAGAACAGTTCCTGCAACAATGGAGCCACCAAACCCCTCAAAAGAGGGTCTTCCAGCAACTGATACGAACAGCCCAGGCCCAGGAAATGTACAGCGACGGGAAGGCACTCGGCAAAGTAACCGTACCCACCTCTGTCAATCGAGTGTTGCCTCCTGGACAGACCGTGCTTTCCTTGCCTGTCCGAGCTAGTATTCCCCTGGAGGGGGTGGAGGTACAAGTTGAACACAGCAAAGCTGACCAGCTGTCGTCGGGAATATTAGTAGTACAAACCTTGACTACGGTGCGGAATGGAACTGTTTGAACCAGTCACAGAAGAAGTAAGCAGGCTCCTTGCATCTTCTCGCCCAACCACTTGCACCAGTAACCCATTTCCATCACATCTGCTCCAGTCCCTTTCCCCTGCTGTCACCCCTCACCTAACTAAAATATTTAACCTCTCTCTCTCTTCTGGTATCTTTCCCTCCTTATTTAAACATGCCATCATACAGCCACTACTTAAAAAACCATCCCTCGACCAAAACTGTGCCGCTAACTATAGACCTGTCTCTAATCTTCCCATCATCTCTAAACTCCTGGAACGCCTGGTCCACTCCCGTCTGATCCGCTATCTCTCTGATAACTCTCTTCTTGACCCTCTCCAATCCGGTTTCCGTTCTCTACACTCTACTGAAACTGCCCTCACTAAAGTCTCTAATGATCTACAGCTAAATCTAACGGTCACTACTCCATGCTAATTCTCTTGGATCTCTCTGCAGCATTCGACATGGTGGATCATCAGCTCCTCCTCACTATGCTCTGCTCCATCGGCATCAAGGACACCTTTCTCTCCTGGTTTTCCTCCTATCTCTCTGACCGCTCCTTTACTGTATCTTTTGTTGGCTCTTCCTCCTCTCATCTTCCCCTTACTGTTGGGGTTCCTCAAGGATCGGTTCTAGGCCCCCTCCTCTTCTCCTTGTACACTGCCCCTATTGGTAAAACAATCAGTAGATTTGGTTTCCAGTACCATCTCTATGCTGATGACACCCAATTATACGGTTCTTTTCCTGACATCACGCCAGCCTTTCTAGAAAACACCGGCGATTGTCTAAACGCTGTGTCTAACATCATGTCCTCACTATATCTGAAACTGAACCTGTCAAAGACTGAACTCCTTGTGTTTCCTCCCTCTACTAATGCACCTATACCCGACACTGCCATTTCTGTGTGTGATTCCACTATTACTCCCCAGCAACATGCCCGCTGTTTTGGGGTCATACTTGACTCCGAGCTTTCATTCTCCCCCCACATCCAATCACTGGCTCGCTCTTATTATCTGCATCTCAAAAACATTTCTAGAATTCGACCTTTTCTTACCTTTGACTCTGCAAAAATTCTTACTGTTTCTCTTATTCATTCTCGTCTGGGCTATTGTAACTCTCTTCTAATCGGTCTCCCTCTTAACTTTCCCCCCTCCAATCTGTCTTGAATGCTGCAGCCAGGATCATATTCCTCGCCAATTGTTACACCGATGCCTCTACCTTGTGCCAGTCCTTACACTGGCTACCCATCCACTCCAGAATCGAGTACAAACTTATTGCCCTCACCCACAAAGCACTCCATGGCTCAGCAGCACCCTACATCTCCTCCCTTGTTTCAGTCTACCACCCTACCCGTGCCCTCCGTTCTGCTGATGACCTGAGGTTAGCATCCTCGATAATCAGAACCTCCCACTCCCGTCTCCAAGACTATACACGTGCTGCGCCAATTCTTTGGAATGCACTTCCCAGGTCAATACGAGTAGTCCTCAATCCCTACAATTTTAAGTGTGCCCTGAAAACTCATTTATTCAGACTGGCCTACCGCCTCAACACATTAACCTAACTATCCCTGGGTGGCACAGTCAAAAGTTTTACCATAACCAGGTTCCCCGTATCATGTTCCCACATGCTTTATGCATCTATTAGCCCTCTGTGTCCGTACTGTTACACACTTAACATTATGGCTGGTCCAAACAATCAGGGCAATTGTTACCACCCACCTTTCGTGTCTCCCCTTTTTCCCTCATAGATTGTAAGCTTGCAAGCAGGGCCCTCATTCCTCTTGGTATCTGTTATGATCTATGTGATTATTGTTGTGCTGTAATGTCTATCGTCTGCACAAGTCCCCTCTGAAATGTAAAGTGCTGCGGAATATGTCGGTGCTATAGAAATAAAATTTATTATTATTATTATTAACTGTCTTCATGCGCTGTGTAAATTTGGGGGAAAATGACATAACCTTGCTCCCCAGGAGTGAAGTGGCCCACATCCTAGGCATGCCCGAAGAGCTGGTTCCATCTGAATCAGTACAGCTGACTGCAAAGCCAGAAGACACATGGCGGGTGACTGTAAAGACTGAAACAGCCCCAGACCCCGGATTGCTGCAGGGAAGGGCGACGGATATTGGAACACACGTGGGCGGAACTCTCAGAACTGACCCCTCAACAGGTTCCCCGGGTGGAGGCCTTGCTTGGAAAATATCAGGAAGTGTTCGCCAAAAACGAAGATGACTTTGGAGCCACCAATGCGATTACCCACGAAATACCCACTGGGGATGTGGCACCTATCCAGGAATGGTATCGTCAGTTATTGTTAGGGTTACAGATCGCACTAAATATAAAATATAAGAAAGTGCGATCGCAACCCGGGGTCCACCGTGCAGAGATGGTAAGCTGCTGCTCGGTACTAACTGAACACTGGCGGGTTAACCACTGACCCGGTGAACTCTGTTACCTCGCAGAGCCGCTGGAAATAAATGCTGGAGCCTGTTAACACTCACAGGGCTCGGCAAGGTGTGCGCTAGTGTGTAGTCACAGGACTCTACCCCAAGGATCCAGGGTTAGAGTCCCTCTAGACCGCCAGAGCTGGGAGCCGCAACTGCAGAGCCAACTAGAGGTTGAATGAAAATGTAGTGTACCGCATTGTGCACTGCACCGCTCTGAATTGCGCACGGCGTCGCACTGGCGGATGCAGCCACTTAATGCGGTACTGAGGTGCCCAGAGCTGGACGGCACCATATGGCGCTGAGTGAGGTGCTGAGTGTTAGGACGGCAGAACGCACCAAATTTAAAATAACAGGAGGTGCGTTCGCCGCCCGGAGTCCACCGTGCGGTAGGTGACAAGACCGCTGCTGAACAATGGCAGATGCACCTAATCAATGAGGTACTGCGCTCGGGTTAACGTCACCCGAACGCTAAGGACGGCTCTGTTCTGGCACAGAGTCGCAAGAGACAATGTGATGCCGAGACGCGGCTCTGTTAATGTCACAGAGGCCTGCGTGTGGCGTCGCAACAGCGACCAAGAGTAGCTGCAGTTAGTGCAGCGCAGCAGCAGGTAAAGCCGCAGACGTCGGCGCTGAGACACGGGCGCCGACGGACGCTAGTGTAGGCGAGGATCACGTGGCGTGTAGCTTGCCACAGGCTGAGACTGACTATCCAACTCTCTGTCACCATTCGTAATATCCGAGGGAAGGGGTTTCATAATGCGTCTGTCACCAGTCCACACATCCATCACCATACACACACAGCATAATATGCTACACTAGCGCATCGCCGAGCCGCCATGCGGGCTTTTTTATAGCGATGCGCTTCCGGGACCTTCCATTAGCTTGGGAAGGACCAATCAGATCCGACGTAGGACCTGAGCATGTGACCCCTGCTCTCCAGTGAGAGGTCAAGTTGTGGGCATGCCCAGTAGCAGTTCCCTGCAGAGCAGGTTGCGCTGCTATTGCTGCACCAGAGGTGGCAGCAACATCCAGGCAGTCAGAGTGAGTCTGAGCAGCAAGCCTGGCTCGCCGTGTTTGCTGAGCAACACCTGGAGTGGTCGAGGAAGAATGGGAGACTGCAGGATGTCTGCCTCTGGACTCCCGCTGTGCAGTGCCAGGAATCTGACGCCTAACATTACCCCCCCCCCCCTAGGGTCCCCTCCCCTCTGAGCCTCACTGCGCTCAAAAGCCGCAACCAGGAGCGGTGCATGAATATTCTCCACCAGGTCCAAGCTTCGGGACCAGTTCACCAAATAGAACTTTTTGCCACGGACAAACCTGCGTCCCACGACGGCGTTAACCTCATACTCGTCAGACGATAAGTCTGATGACCCGGTGGATGGCTCAGAAAATCGGACCATGTGAACTGGTTTGAGGAGGGACACATGAAACACGTCCGATATGGCCAAATGTGGAGGAAGAGCCAGGCGGTAGACCACTGAGCTAAGTCGCTCGAGGACCTTGAACGGTCCAATGTATCGTGGTGCGAACTTGGGAGACTCGACCCGCAATTTAATGTTCCGGGTGGAGAGCCACACCATGTCGCCAGGGGAGAAGCTTGGCGCGGGTCGCCGGTGCATGTTGGCGGACGCCCTCATCCTTTCTTTAGATGTCCGGATAGCATCCTGAGTGTGATCCCAAATGTCCCGGGCCTCCACTGCCCAGTCTGCCACCCTGGAGTCAGTGGAGGACACCGGCATTGGGACAGGGACGCGTGGGTGTTGACCATAATTTAGGAGAAAAGGCGTCTGACCAGTGGAATCGGCCACCGCATTGTTTAGGGTAAATTCAGCCCAAGGCAGCAAGGATGCCCAGTCATCCTGCCTGGCAGAGACAAAATGTCGTAGATAGGTGACCAAGGTCTGATTGGCCCTTTCGACCAAGCCATTCGTCTCGGGATGGTAGGCGGAAGACAGATTTAGCTCGATGCTGAGTAAGCTGCAGAGCTCCCTCCAAAAACGAGACGCAAACTGGGGACCTCGGTCACTTACGATTTTGTCCGGCATACCATGTAAACGGAATACATGCTTAATGAACAGGACGGCCAGACCTCGGGCAAAAGGTAGGCGTGCGAGTGGCACCAGATGTACCTTTTTGGAAAAATGGTCGGTAACCACCCAGATGACCGTACTGCCACTGGACTTGGGCAGGCCAACTATAAAGTCCATGCCCACCATTTCCCATGGTCTATCCGCTACTGGCAGGGGAAACAAAAGCCCCGCTGGCCTCTGTCTAGAGGGCCTGTTCCGGGCACACGAGATGCATGCTTTCACGTATGTCTTGACGTCTCGAGCCATATGTGGCCACCAATATGACCTCGCCAGGAGTTCGGTGGTCCGTTTATTACCAAAATGGCCACCTAGCCCGGAGGCATGTGCCCAGGCAAGAACCTCCGGCCGTAGCCGAGGGGGCACCAAGGTCTTGCCTGGCGGTACCGACTTGAGAGCGATAGGAGCCACGGTCGTAAAACTCTCCGGAGGGAGAATTAACCGGGACTCAGCTTCTCCTTCCGCTGATACCACCGTGCGCGAGAGGGCATCTGCTCGGATGTTCTTCTCCCTGGAGAGGTAGTGCAGGGTGAAGCGGAAGCGAGAGAAGAAGAGCGACCACCTGGCCTGACGGGAATTCAGGCGTTGGGCCGTCTGAAGATAGACCAGGTTTTTGTGGTCCGTGAACACCTGAAAGGGGAACCGGGCTCCCTCCAGGAGATGTCTCCACTCAGAGAAAGCCAATTTCATGGCCAGCAGCTCCCTGTCGCCGATGGAGTAATTTTTCTCCGCCGGTGAAAAGGTCTTAGAATAGAAGAAGCAGGGATGCTTCCGACCTTGAGCATCCTTTTGGTAAAGGACTGCTCCTGCACCGACGGAAGAAGCGTCTACCTCAAGGATAAACGGCTTATCCACATCGGGACGGTGTAAAATGGGAGCGCCTGCAAAGTGGGACTTTATGGAGGAAAAAGTCTTAGAAACCTGTTCGGTCCACGCCTTACGATTAGCTCCTTTTTTCGTGAGAGCAACCAAAGGAGCTACCAGAGTGGAGAAGTGGGGTATAAACTGATGGTAGTAATTAACGAACCCCAAAAAGCGCTGCACCGCTTTAAGAGAATGGGGTTCCTGCCAGTCCATAACCGCTTGCAGTTTGGCCGGATCCATAGCCAACCCCTGGGCCGAGATGACGTAGCCCAGAAATGGCAAGGACTCCTGCTCAAACTGACACTTCTCCAGCTTGGCGAACAGGGAATTCGCCCGCAGGCGGTCGAATACCCTGCAGACATCTTTCTGGTGGGTGGCCAAATCTGGCGAAAAGATGAGGATGTCATCCAGATAGACCACCACCGAGGTAGAAAGCATGTCACGGAAGACGTCGTTGACGAAGTCCTGGAAGACAGCGGGCGCATTACAAAGGCCGAAGGGCATGACCAGATATTCATAATGACCATCCCGAGTATTAAAAGCTGTCTTCCATTCGTCTCCCTCGCGAATACGGATCAGGTTGTATGCCCCTCGTAGGTCTAGCTTTGTGAAGAGCCGCGCCCCACGCAACCTGTCGAACAACTCGGAGATCAACGGCAGAAGGTACTTATTCTTTACCGTGATGGCATTGAGACCCCGGTAGTCGATGCAGGGGCGTAACTCTCCGCTCTTCTTCTGAACGAAGAAGAAGCCTGCCCCAGCCGGTGACACCGACTTCCTGATAAAGCCCCACGCCAGGTTCTCCCGGATATATTGGGACATTGCCTCTGTCTCCAGGAGAGACAATGGGTAGACACAACCTCGAGGAGGTTCTGTGCCCGGCAGGAGGTCAATCGGGCAATCATAGGGACGGTGCGGCGGGAGTGTCTGCGCAGACTTCTTAGAGAAGACGTCCGCATACTGATGGTAAGGTTCAGGAAGCGTGGAGAGATCTATAGGCAGCTCTGTAGATGCTACCTGAAGACTGTCCCTTAGACACCTTCCCTCGCAGTCCTTGCTCCAGCCCAGTATTCTCCCCGACGCCCAATCAATGTGAGGGGAGTGACAACGAAGCCAGGGAACCCCGAGGAGTACCTGATCGTTGCCATGAGGCATGATAAGCAAGGACAGGGTCTCCCGATGTGAGGGGGACATGGCGAGACCGAGTGGGACCGTCTGATGGGTCACTTGAGACGGCAATGGTGCCCCATCCACCACCCTGATGGTCAGAGGCTGTGGGAGTAATACCAGGGGGATAGAATGACTCTGGGCAAAACTCGAGGACATAAAGTTCCCCTCGGCCCCGGAGTCCAGAGTAACCTCTGCCTCCCAGGTGGAGGAACAATTATCCAGAGTACCCCGGAATACCGGCTTAGGCGAAAAGGGCTCCATCTGGGACTGGCCACCACCTACAACCATGGAACGGGGTCGTCCCTTTGGCCGCTGAGGACATGTGCCAGCCGAGTGGCCATAGTGTCGGCAGTGATAACAGCGCACAGAGCCCCGCACCTGACGTGGCTTAGTACCGGTGTGAGATACCTCCATGGGCTCGATGGAGGGAGGCTCCTGTGCGGAATGGCTCAGCGGTTCGGTAAAGGTGGAGCCAGGTTAATCTTACGTCTGGATTGAGTCCTCTCCAGCCCGCGCTCCGTGAACCGGAGATCAATACGGGTGGAGACGGAGATCAATTCCTCCAGAGTTGTGGGAATATCTCGGGTGGCTAGAGCATCCTTGACGTGCTCGGCTAGGCTTCTCCAGAACACTGGGACTAACACTTTGTCCGGCCACTCCAGTTCGGAAGCCAATGTCCGAAACCGGACAGCATAATGGCTAACCGAGAGTGACCCTTGTGTTAACGCTAACAGTTGGAGAGCCGTATCGTGCGTGACCCGTGGTCCCAAGAAGACCTGCTTCAGAGCCGCGAAGAACTGAGCAGGCCCCTGAACCACAGGATCATCACGTTCCCACAACGGTGTGGCCCGCTGCAATGCAATGCCCGGCCAGCTAACAAGGAGACAATAAAGCCCACCTTAGCCCGCTCTGTAGGAAACCGTGCAGCCAGCAACTCCAGGTGAATGGAGCACTGACTGACGAATCCCCTACAGGTGGCGCTTTCACCCGAAAACTTATCGGGTGAGCGGGAGGGAAGAGATTGTTGGCGAGGGCAAAAGTGTGGGCACACGTGAGACGGCCTCAGCAACCGTCTGGGCGGCAGCTAGCGCAGCATTCGCAGCTGAGTTGGTGCTCTCGATAGCCGCCAACCTGCTCTCCAGCTGCCGAATGTAGCACTGCAGCTGCTGCACGTCTGCCATTGTCAGCCAGACCCTGGCGCTAGTGTAATGTTAGGACGGCGGAACGCACCAAATATAAAATAACAGGAGGTGCGTTCACCGCCCGGAGTCCACCGTGCGGTAGGTGACAAGACCGCTGCTGAACAATGGCAGATGCACCTAATCAATGAGGTACTGCGCTCGGGTTAACGTCACCCGAACGCTAAGGATGGCTCTGTTCTGGCACAGAGTCGCAAGAGACAATGTGATGCCGAGACGCGGCTCTGTTAATGTCACAGAGGCCTGCGTGTGGCGTCGCAACAGCGACCAAGAATAGCTGCGGTTAGTGCAGCGCAGCGGCAGGTAAAGCCGCAGACGTCGGCGCTGAGACACAGGCGCCGACGGACGCTAGTGTAGGCGAGGATCACGTGGCGTGTAGCTTGCCACAGGCTGAGACTGACTATCCAACTCTCTGTCACCATTCGTAATATCCGAGGGAAGGGGTTTCATAATGCGTCAGTCACCAGTCCACACATCCATCACCATACACACACAGCATAATATGCTACACTAGCGCATCGCCGAGCCGCCATGCGGGCTTTTTATAGCGATGCGCTTCCGGGACCTTCTATTAGCTGGGGAAGGACCAATCAGATCTCCAGTGAGAGGTCAAGTTGCGGGCATGCCCAGTAGCACGGCATGAGGACTTAGCCTCAGGAGCAGTTCCCTGCAGAGCAGGTTGCGCTGCTATTGCTGCACCAGAGGTGGCAGCAACATCCAGGCTGTCAGAGTGAGTCTGAGCAGCAAGCCTGGCTTCCTGTGTTTGCTGAGCAACACCCGAAGCGGTCGAGGAAGAATGGGAGACCGCAGGATGTCTGGCTCTGGACTCCCGCTGTGCAGTGCCAGGAGTCCGACGCCTAACACTGAGACATGGAAGCACAGTGGCCCAGACAAAGCCAAGACAGCTTTCATCCTTCCGATGGGACTATATGAGTTTGACCGCATGCCATTCGGTCTAGCCAATGCTTTGGGAATGTTTTAACGCCTCATGGAAAGATGTCTAGGGGACCTGAACTACAAAGCCACCCTGATCTACCTGGATGATATCATCATCTTTGCCCCCTCTTTTGACAAACATCTGCAGAGACTGGAGCAGGTCCTGAGTCTGCTACAGAAGTACGGGCTGAAGGTGAAGACTCAAAAGTGTCACCTTTTCCGTTCCCAGAGCAAGTATCTGGGACACATTGTCTCTGCTGAAGGGGTGAGGCCTTTCTAGGAGAAGATTGCTGCAGTACAGGAGTGGCCGACCCCAAAGACCATGAAAGATGTGCGCGCATTTCTGGGACTCACAGGATATGTCCAACGCTTCGTAAAAGACTTTACCCGCATCGCAAATCCTCTTCTTGAGTTGCTGAAAGGAGTGCCCTCTTGTGCAAAAAACAGGAACATACAGTGGGGAGAGCGCCAGGAAGAAGCATTCCTGGCCCTGAAGAAAGCTTTGACGGAGGCCCCCGTGCTGACTTACGCTGACTTCACGCAGCCGTTTATCTTGCACACCGATGGGAGTCTACAGGGGCTTGGATCAGTGCTGTCGCAGAAGCAGGACAGGCAAGAACATGTCATAGCGTACGCCAGTCGGTCCCTACATGACTCGGAAAGGAATCCAGATAACCACAGTTAACCACAGTCAAGCTGGAGTTGTTAGCGCTGGTGTGGACAATGACTGAGAAGTTTGCAGAGTATCTGGCCGGCTCAGAAGTTCACGTGAATACGGATAACAACCAGTTTGCTCATCTAGAGACCACGAGGCTAGGGGCCCTGGAGCAACGCTGGGTAACCCGGATGGCCAAGTACCGGTACAAGATCTCCTACAAGAGGGGAGCAGAGAATACCCATGCTGATGCCCTTTCTCGAGTGAATTACAGCAAACCAGTGCCTAATAGGGATGAAGAACTGCAGGCTGTGGAAGTATCAGAGTTTGGAGAAACTGCCAGGACGGTGGCGGCTATGCGGGAAACAGACCAGGAGGAGACTTGTGCGAGTCTGCTGGAGCAACCCCGCGATGAGTAGGTCCGAGTGCAGCAGGAGAATCAGGAGATAGCCCAGCTGAGACAGTGAGTCGCGTATAAACAGGTGCCCAGTCATCACGAAACGAGGACTGCATCATCTGAAATGCTGTGGATGCTGCGTCAATGGGAAAAGCTACGGTTGCAAGATGGCATCCTGTATCAGAAGACGTTTCTGTGATCAGAACTCAGTCTTGTCTGGCAGACGGTGATTACCTCGTCCTTGGTGGACCAGGTGGCTACGGAAGCTCATGCGAAAGGAGCCCATTTCGGTCCGGAAAAAACCTTCCAATGGTTGCAGCGCCTGTTTTACCACCCCAATCTGAAGAATGTCGTGGAAAGAGTCTGTCAGCAGTGCTAGAGTTGTGAACTGGTGAAACCACCTGAACAGCCGGCTCCCACACAGACGGTGAAGGCCTCTGGACCTTTGGATCTGCTGGCAATAGACTACCTGACGATCGGGCCAGCGCATCAGGACTATGAGCACTGTTTAGTAATGGTAGACCACTTTACGAAATTTGCTGTTGTGATGCCCACATGGGATCGAACTGCCGAGTCTGCTGCTCACGCCATCTGCAAGCATTTCATTCAAGTGTACGGGTGTCCCAAGTGTATCCACTCCGATCAGGGGGCCTGTTTTTAAGTCATGGAGGAGCTACACTAGTTGTATAAGATCAATGAATCCCGGACAACACCCTATCACCCACAGGGGAACGTAGCTTGCGAGAGATTTAACCACACCCTGATCCAAATGCTGCGAACCCTGGAAGAGGAGCAGAAGGCACGATGGACTGAATTCGTCCCTGAGTTGGTATGGGTGTATAATAATCGGAAGCACAGCACCACTGGCTTCACACTCCACTCTCTGTTCTTCGGACAGCCCGGAAAAGAGTTGACTGAGTTGGAGTTAGAACCCGAGGAGGACTACCCATAGACCGGGGTGTACTCTTTTGTTCGAGAACACCGTTGTCGGCTATTGAGTCTCCATCGACTAGTGCATAACCGGCTACAGGAGTTGGAACTTCCTCAAGTCACTCCTCAAAAGCGGACAGCTCTACGGCCTGGAGACCGAGTCTTGGTGAGAGAAAAAAGCCCACACAACAAACTGGAGTACCGGTGGGAGAAAAGCCCGTACCAGGTGAAGCGCCAACTTAGCGTCAAAGGTCCCGTCTATGAGGTGCAGCCAGAAACAGAGGTAGGGGCCCCCACTCGCATGCTGCATCGAAATATGTTGCGGCCATGTTTGTCTCGAGATCCTGAGTCAGTACAAGAAGTACATGCGCTCCCACAGGCCGCTCCAGTAGTAGATGTTGATTTTGAAGATGAGGAAGACTCCCATTTCCCCCCACGGTGTACGGAAACAGGGCTTGTGCCTGAAACTAACAACACAGCGGGAGTAACCTCGACTCCCGTTCCTCTCGCAAGAGCTGACTCCCCTGCTCCTTCTGATTTGCGACGCTCCGAATGTTCAATGGCCAGTGTACCCCCCGCTCGTTATAACCAAGACCAGTTTGTCTGGCAACAAATTGGGCAGGGATTGGAAGACTGTCAATGAGAAATACAGAAGCTCTCGCCTGTGGAATGGCGAGCAAAAAGAGAGGGGGAATGTAAGGGGGTGAAGAGCAAGAAGAGTCAGAAGGGGGTTACCTCCCCTGCTCTGTGTCCAGAACCACATAGCTGGGCAGCAGGGTGGTCGGGGGTAAGACTTACTGACTGGGACCGACTGCACCATGTGACAGGAGCTGTGGGGGAAGAGAAGGGGCGGTGAACCGGAAGCTTGAGAGGCGGAGGGCGTGAAAGCAGAGTGCGCGAGGGTCAGAGCAGCGCACGTCATAGAGAGTGCAGGCTGCAGTACTGTGCTCCAGGAGAGAGTGGGCTCCTGGCCAGAGTACTGATACAGAAGGACGTGATATAGAGAGCACTGTCTGTATGTAAGTACGTGAACGTGGAACCCCCGGTGACCAGAGGAGGCTTCTTCCAGGACAGTACAGAGACAGTGACCCATGCGCTCAGGTGCTTGCAGTGAAAGGCCAGAGCCACTAATTGTGGCAGAGAGACTTTTCAGTGTGCGCATCATCGTTTCTGCAGAGAGACTGTTAGCTTGACATACAGAGACTCAGAGCAGGGGAGACCCAGTTCCACAGCGTCCCCCTGCCTCCCGCGTTAACCCCAGAGTACCCGTTTCCCAAGAGAAGAGAGAGACTGTAAAGACTACAAGTGGCACTGTTGACGGTGCCTACGTTGGAGAAGACGACCCTTTAATCAAGGTTTCATCGGACTGATAAGTTGCAAGAATACCTGTTTAACCCTTATTGTTCTGCTGAACTGTTTGATAACCCTGCTTAGCCTAAGTATACCATTAAATCACGTTTACTCTGTCAGTTTAACCCCCACTGCTTCTCCCTGTGAGGAGATACTGTCCCCTGTAAATAAACCCTTTAACTTTTGGTCTGTCTCTGATCCGTGGTGACATCCTCAGCTCCTGCATGTTATTACACCTTCATGAAAGAGTCATCACAAGAAAACTTCTTCTGCATCCTCACCATAAAATTCAGCATCATAAGTATGCAAAGAAAATCTAAACAAACCTGATGCATTTTGGAAACAAGTCTTGGGACCAATGAGGTTAAAATAGAACTCTTTGGACACTATGATCAAAGGTATGTGTGGAGAAAAAAGAGCACAGAATTTCAGGATAATAACATCTGGCTAACCATTAAGGAAAGAGGTAAATCAATAATGTATGTAAAGCGCTTTGGACTATGATAGCAGTATATAAGAAATTTATAACAAATAATAATAAATCACGCTTTGGGATTGTGTTGCGAATAATGGCACGGGGAACATTTCACAGGTAGAATGAATTCAATGAAATTTGAACTAATTCTTGATGCAAACATAGCGCCATCTGTTAAAGAGCTGAAGTTGAAAAGAGGATGGCTTCCACAAATGGATAATGATCCTAAACATGTCAAAATCCACAATAGACAACCTCAAATGGCATAAGCTGAAAATTTTACAATGACTCTCACAGTCCCCTGATCTGATCATCATTGAAAATCTTTGGCTAGACCTCAAAATAGCAGGGCATGCAAGACGACCCAGGAATCTCACAGAACTGGAAGAATTTTTCAAGGATGAATGGATGAAAATTTATCAAATAAAAATTGAAAGACTCTTGTCTGGCTACACAAAGCATTTACAAGCTGTGATGCTTGCAAACGGGGGTGCTACTAGGTAGTAACCATGCAGGGTGGCCAAACGATTGTAGTGACCAGGCCAATTTTTACAATTCTGACCACTGTCACTTTGTGAGGTTATAACTTTGGAAAGTTCTGGTGATTCTGAGAATATTTTGACAGGACATATTGTACTTCATGTTAGTTGTAAAATTTCCTCACAATGACTTGCGTTTATTTGTGGAAAAAAATGGAAATTTGGCAAAAAATTTGGAAAATTTTGCAACTTTCAAACTTTGAATTTTCATGCCCTTAAATTATATATGTCAAAGAAAATAGTTAATAAATATCATTTCCCACATGTCTTCTTTACATCAGCACAATTTTGGAACCCGCATTTTTTTTGTAAGGAAGTTATAAGGGTTAAAAGTTGACTAGCAATTTTTCATTTTTCCAACAAAATTTACAAAACCATTTTTATAATATTGCTTTTTTATAAGGGTAACAGGAGAAATTGCACCATACAATTTTTTTTGGCAGAGCTCGGAATGGAAGGAGCGTCATTTGAGTTTTTGAATGTAAAATTTCCTGGAATCATTAGTGGACGTCATGTCCCATTTGGAGAGCCCTTGATGTGCCAAAACAGTGGGAAACCCCCACAAGTGACCCCATTTTCGAAAATAGACCCGTCAAGTAATACATTTAGATGCATTGTAAGCACCTTGAACCCCCAGGTGCTTCACAGAAGTTTCTAACGTTGAGCCGTGAAAATAATAAAATCACATTTTCCTCGTAAAAATGTTTTAGCCCCAAGTTTTTAATTTTTCTAAGGGCTAATAGGAATTTTTTTTACAACAAACTGAGGTCCCTTTTTTCCCGAGTGCGCCAATACCATACATGTAATCGGGAAATATTTTTCAGGCACAGTGCAAAACTTCAAAAGGCAAGGAGCGCCAGATTTCACTGTTATGGTTTGCTGGTGCCATGACCCACTGGGAGAGCCCATGAGATGCCAGAACAGCAGTACCCCTCCCCCATAAGTGACCCCATTCTACAAACTACACCTCTCAATGAATCCATCTAGGGGTGCAGTGATCATATTGACACCACCGGTGTGTCACAAAATTTTATACTGTTAAGCAGTGAAGAAAAAATAACTACATTTGTACCATCAAAATTTAGTTTTAGCACACAAATTCTTCCCAGGAATCAGCTGATGAGGAATTGTGGCCCTCACTAGGGTTACAAAACTATGTGAGTGCAACAGGCCAGTCATTTGCATTCCGTTCACTGACACGGGCCATGCCTGCGGCCCTTTCCCCATTTGAGGGACAGCTATGTAGGCAGGATATGCAAAATATGAGCAGCGCCGTCCTTTGCTTCAGTCCATTGGCACAGTGGTCATGGGGAAATGGGTGGCTATGTGACCTGGGGTATGGCATCTCCAACACATGGCGTTATTGGATGGGGCCTTTGGCAATAACTCAGATGCCTCCTGGGCTCTTAGACTGCTCCCAGATATGGCTCTAGGTCCCCTCTTTTTGGTGTCCTACCCCATTTGGGAACTCCAATATGGAGATGCTAAGACACCTTGCTTTCCCAAGGACTCTTGACTGCCTGGTACCTTTCGACCAGATCCACCAGTTCATCAGCATTCCGGGGATCTTCCCGAGCAGCCTAGGATTGCACTGGCCTCAGAAAGGAATGTATGAACCTCTCCATGAAGACCCTCTCCACCATCTGGGCTGGAGAGGTTGTAACCATTTTTGTACCAGGTGTAGGAGGTCAACCATTTGGGAGTGGGTAGGTTTGTCACCACAAATACCCCAGTGGTGTACCCATTACGCCCTGACAGTCAGAGTTACTCCTAAGCATGCCAAGATCTCAGTCTTCAACTTAGCAAACTCTTTTGCATCCTGCAAGGCCAGGTCATAATAGACCTTCTGCGGTTCCCGTTAAATGTGGTGCCAGAACCCACTGCTCCAGAGGCAATTTCGCCCTTTCCGTCACCCTTTCGAAAAGCATCAGGAACGCCTCATTGTCATCACCCAGGGTCATCTTTTGTAACGCTCTTCTTATTGTTTTCCTTGCATGTGAGTCATCACGTGGATTTGGGATTGGGGCAGTTGCCCTGCCACTGATGGAGTTGGCTAGGAGTTCCATCTGCTGGCTGTGCTGCTGCATCTGATGCTTCTGTTGCCACTGTTGCTGCTGTTGCTTCTGCAATATCTGTTGCTGCTGGAGATTAGCCTGCACCAGTTGCTTTATCAACTCCAACATGTTGTCGACTTTCACCTGGGACATGCGGGATCTCTGCGGCAGTCACACTGGCCCTTGGGATTCGTGCCCGTACTTGTACCAATTGTAGGGTTTCGTACTCACTAAGCAGTTGAGGTAGGCACAGGAAGCGATTTTGTTAAAATGTCCAGGCAGGTTTATTAAAACTCCATAAAGCTGCTTAGCATAAGCAAAGAAAAGATAGCCTTTTCCGGCACAAAGTGCAAGCACAAAGTTAAAAGCCCATACAATATTGTGGGTTTGCCCACTCAGGATAGTGTCCTGCTCTTTAGGCCTGAGCACAGACCAACACACAGGAGATCCACACAACTCTAGACCCAGACCCTGAATGAGGCAATTGGTCTCTATTTTATCTGACAAACCACACCCCTGGGTTGGGGATATTTGAGCAGTCATTCCCACCCATCTCTTTTGACTGCTCGTACACCATTTAGCTATTGGGTTAATTTTTTTTTTTGGGTGACCTGCGATCATGTGACAGGGTCACCAATGGGCGGGACAAAGGACGCGATTCCCCTAAGCGCAAGTTACATGCCACTGTCAGAGATTGACAGCGACATTTAACTAGTTAACAGCCGCTGGTGGATCGTGATTCCACCCGCAGCTGTTGCAGGCACATATCAGCTGTGTAGATCAGATGGCACGTGCCTGGAAAGGTGCGGGTTCAGCAGCGGAGCCTGCACCAAACAGGGGGAGTCCGACGTGGTACTACTGTTACGCCCAACGTTGAAAAATGGTTAATCACATAAAGTACAATTCATAATACTATTTTTACATTTTGTATCATCAATTTTTGATTAAAAATATTCCATCAAAATGCTGATAATTTTTTAAGTTTTTACCAGCTGAAATACCAGCATCTAACTCATTACATTTAGGACACTCAGATGCTAATCTGTTCATCAAAACTATTAATGTTCTTAGAGTAAAATGCAAGCTGTGGTTATGAGAACTCATGACTTCTAGAAGTGGAAATCCATCACCAGGATTTTGCTACCACAACTGAGAGAAGCATAATGTAGACAGAGACCCTAATTCCAGCAATGTGTCTCTAAGGCCTCTTTCACACATCAGGTTTTCGCCGTCAGGCGCGATCCGGCGCTTTTGACAGAAACCGGATCCGGCGAAATGCAATGCCGGATCCGGTTTCCCCCCCATTGACTTGCATTTGCGCCGGATCGCGCCTGATGGCCATGCGTTTCATCCGGTTATTGCCGGATCCGGCAATGTGTCGCAATGTGTCGCGATCCGGCGTCTGGAAAAAACGTCTACTGTAACGTTTTTTGTCTCCGGCGAAAAAACCGGACACGCCGGATCCGGCGCGTCCGGCTTTTTCACACAATGAAAGCCTATGAGCGCCGCAATGCGCCGGATCCGGTTTCTTTGGTCTGAGCATGCTCAGTAGCTCTGCCCACAGGAGATATATAAAAGCAAGACAATGGGACCCTCAGCCACACCCAACATGCCACCCAAGACAGCAACCAGGCGCAGGAGAAGGCAGCAGACATCTGCAGCAGCAGCACCATCAGCAACACCCCAAATGGAGCAGCATGCTGAACGGGAGGGGAGTCCAGAAGCAGATGAGAGACGGTAATTATCAAATCCCCCATTCCTCCAAACTAGGGCCATGGAATATCAAGATATTCATTGGCCCTTTGTTTCTCTTTATTCAACAGCCGCCAAAGAGATGCAGCAGCAGCACCATCAGCAACACCCCAAATGGAGCAGCATGCTGAACGGGAGGGGAGTCCAGAAGCAGATGAGAGACGGTAATTATCAAATCCCCCATTCCTCCAAACTAGGGCCATGGAATATCAAGATATTCATTGGCCCTTTGTTTCTCTTTATTCAACAGCCGCCAAAGAGATGCAGCAGCAGCAGCAGCAGAAATGGCATCACTGGCAGCAGCAATACCCACAGCCATGGAGTCTGGCCATCAACAGGACAGCACATCTTCTTCTGGGAGCCCTCCCTCGCATCGTCAGCGTTTGACGGTAAGTTTTTATTCCCAAAATCCATCATCTCTGTAATATATGTCTATTCATTGCCTTTTATTTCAAAACAGGAATCACAAGATGAAGAGGAGCTCCCAGAAGAAGAAGGAAGGGGTGGACAGACGCTTGGAGTGGGCTCACAATTCGTAAGTTTTTTGCATCAAACGCAGAAACACAACATCACACTACACACAACACATAGAAAACAATGTTCTGCAGACCACACACAGCAAACAAATGCCTACATCCAAACTCATAACATTTTTTGTTTTCTTCTCTAGTCTTCCCAATCTGGTGCTCGGCCAAGAGGTCCTCGCAGTGCCTCCCAGGGTCGTCGGCGACAGCAACGCGGCGGTCACCAGCGTGTAAGTATAAATATTTTTGCTTTGTTTTTTGGCACTTTTTATTTCATTTCTTTTGTGGAGGCTAATTATGTTATTTTTGTCTTTTTCTTTAACAGCCTTCACAGCGTGCTCCCGACTCTGACGGTGAGGATGGAGGGATTGATGTGGACCGCCTCATCGATCTCGTCAGAGAAAGGGAGCCGCTCTGGAATATGGCTGACCGCCGCCACGCTGACCTGATCATTACCCGACGACTCTGGGAGGAAATCTGTTCTCTCCTTGTGGGCCGCTGGGAGGACCTCGAAGCTCGGGACCAGATTAAAGAGCGTAAGTATATACAGTAACGGTTGCTTGATGTAAACCAGTGTTTCCCGAACTCCAGTCCTCGTGGTCCCCACGGATCATGTGTTCAGGATTTCTATTTACTATTGAAATCCTGAAAACATGACCCCTGGGGACCATGAGGACTGGAGTTTGTGAAACACTGATGTTGTATACTAACCACTCCTTTCTCGTTTCAGGGAACAGAATTGTGAATCGGTGGCGGTCTGTGAGGGATCGTTTCAAGAAGGAGTTCAATAAAGAGATGCGGGCCCCGAGTGGATCTGGAGGACGCAGGAGCAAGTACAAGTACGCAGAAGCCCTGTCGTTCCTCCGGGAAACAATGCTCACCAGAAGGTAAATATTACACACCACATGTGAAAAAGATGTAACTTTTTTTTTTCAGCCAGGGCCATACCATGTCAGTATTTTAATTGTTTTTTTTTCTCTTTATTCCACAGCACGGTGAGCAGCACTCGGGAGCCTGCACGATTGGACCCTTCTGAGGCGATCCCTGAGGAGACCGGCACCGAGGGACACTTCGACCGCCCCGGTACATCTGCACCTTCCCTGCCTTCCCACACATTCGACCCATCTGTCCCATCCACCAGCACAGGAGCATCGTGGCCGCCTACATTACATGAAGCTGCTGGTGAGGAGATCGCTTTCCCTTTACCCCACCCTTCTGCCCCTGCCGCCTCTAGTACACCTGCGGGTACTGGGCGGCAGCGGCAGAGGGGTCAGGAAAAGAGTTATGCGCAAGAGTTATTGCATCTGAATGCATCTTTCCAGAACTGTCTCAAAGTCTTGTCAGAGCAAATCTCCGCAGGCTTTCAGCAGATCAACTCCAGCATTCTGGAGGTGAAGACACTTCTGCAAACCATGCATTCAGAAGCAAGATCTTCGCCAAACCACACCTTTTTCAGGTCTGTTGTGGAGCGCATGGAAACGCTCTCTCCTGCCCAGCAGATGCATGTAATGCATTCGTGCCATGGTGCTCTACAGCAGGTTACCTCCCAACCTCCACCTCCCACCACTGTAGTTCCTCCACCTGCACCCCCTCCAGCCACTTTTCATCCTCCCCCTCCTACTACATACCAGCAACCTCCCCAGTACCAGTCATCTCCCCACTTCCAGCAACCTGCCCCGTACCAAACTCCTTCCCCGTACCAAACTCCTTCCCCGTACCAAACTCCTTCCCCATACAACTTTCCATCAACATCATCTGCTCCTACAGTCCCTGCCCAACCCTCCACTCCACCACCCACCACCTCTTCTGCTTCCCACATGTCCACCCATTCTGTAGTTTTTTCCACACCTTCACCTCTAACTGTTCCTTCCCCACCACGATCCCAGTCCTCTCTCCACACACCCAGTGTCGAAGTGTCCCGCAGCCCCTCCAGCAGTATTTCCACCCCACAATACACAGATTTGTAATGTGTGTTTTTTAATAAAAATGCCCATTGGGTTTAAAACCTTTATTAAAAAAGTTTTTTGCACTTTAAAAACATTTTACAAAAAAAAAAAAAATTTAAATAAAAGTTAAATTATCGTTTCACAATGGTTGTCTGTCTTTTCTTTCTGCGGCGAACTATGTTTAAAAAAAAGGTTAAATACAGGGTATTTCAAAGGTAAAAAGGTATTCAAAACCAGGTATAACTGTGGGTAAATTTTAGCTTTTTGCCACAGTTGTGTTCCTGGTTGTGTTTGAAGCAAAGTATTTCACCTAAAAAGTTGTGTTTATTGTTGGTGATTTCCTAACAATGTACACAACTTTTGTTAAAAGGTGAAATACTTTGCATAAAACACAACCAGGTACACACCTGTGGCCTAAAGCTAAAAATAGTAGACCATGACAAGATAGCCAACTTTGGTTGGCAAAGGTATATACTGTTGGTCCAGAAGGTACACAAGTAGGCACAAATCTTTCACACTCTGTCATCCTGCCAGTGTACTCTGCCTTGAGGGGCCACAAGGGTCAATTTTAAAAACCGGATCCGGCGTAATCCGTCGAAAAAACGGATAGAAAAACGGATGAACCGGATGAGACGGATCCGGTTTTGTCTGTCAAGAACAAGACGGATCCGGCAGAAAACCGGATCCGGCACATCAGGTTTTACAAAACATTTGCCGGATCCGGCATTCCGGCACGACGCCGGATCGCGCCTGACGCCGAAAACCTGATGTGTGAAAGTAGCCTCACTGGGCTGCATGTTGTAATTTTTATAAAATCACAGTTTTATCAGCAGGAGATTATCACTAGAGGACTAGTAACACTACTGCCTTGTAGTCCTCCATATACCTGAGCTTTGTATAACCCCACTCCACTGATGGGAAGTTTTCTACTCATGATCAGTTTACACCGATGAAAATCAAACCTGAAAAACAAAAACGAGAAAAGTAAACAAAAGAGACAGTCCCTCGTTAACCAATTCTTTAGCAAAAATATTCCCACACAGCTCTGATGCAATCCATCATTTCCCAAATCTGGCGTCTGTGAAAAGCAGTAAAGTAACTGCTAGTCTCAGTCACTGGGTAGTGATGACAACTCTCATCAGCATCACTGGCTCATGCTGAGCTCAGTGATACACGGTGGCTCTGATGAGCTTTGTCGTCACTACCCAGCACCTGTGAATAGCAGGAACTTTAATTACTAACGACCTACTTACAGCCAAAGCAAGCGGACAATACTCTATACTCCTCCTTCTAGACCTGACCTCTGCATGCGACACAGTTGACCACTGCATCCTACTACAGATCCTCTCCTCCTTTGGCAACAAAGACCTCGCCCTATCCTGGATCTCCTCATACCTTTCAAACCGCACATTCAGTGTCTTCCACTCCCACAGTACCTCCTCATCCCACCCTCTCTCTGTTTGAGTCCCCCAAGGCTCTGTTCTAGGACCCCTACTCTTCTCAATTTATACCCTTGAACTGGGTTAACTCATAAAGTCACATGGATTCCAGTACCACCTTTATGCTGATGACATTCAGATCTAGCTCTCTGGCCCAGACATCACCTCTCTGCTGTGCAGAATCCCGGAGTGTCCATCAGCCATATCCTCAGATGTGGACAAATCTGAACTCATCATCTTTCCTCCATCTCACAGATCTTCCTTACCTGACCTATCTATCACAATTAATGACATCACGTTTTCCCCAGTAACGGAAGTCCAATGCCTCGGAGTAACCCTTGATTCTGCCTTGTCCTTCAAACCGCACATCCAAGCTCTTTCTACCTACTGTCTCCCCCAGCTCAAAAATATTCCCAGAATCCGTCCTTTCCTCAACCCTCAATCTACTAAAATGCTTGTGCATGCCCTCATCATCTCCCGCCTCGACTACTGCAACATCCTTTTCTGTGGTCTCCCTGCTAACACCCTCGCACCTCCCCAGTCCATCCTTAACTCTGCTGCCCAACCAATTCATCTCTCTCCTCGCTAATCCTCCACTTCTCCCCTCTGCAAATCTCTTCACTGGCTTCCATTCCCTCAGCGTATCCAGATCAAATTACTAATACTGACCTATAAGGCCATCTATAACCTGTCTCCTCCATATGTCTCTGAACTAATCTCCCGATACCTTCCCTAATGTAATCTACGGTCATCCCAAGACCTCCTTCTCTCCTCCACACTTATTCGCTCCTCACCCAACCGCCTCCAAGATTTCTCTCGAATAGCCCCCATCCTCTAGAATTTTTTGCCCCAACATGTCCGATTATCAACCACATTCGGATCATTCAGACGGAACCTGAAAACCCACCTCTTCAAGAAAGCCTACAGCCTGCAATGACCCAGCTACCTCCTCACCACTACTGGAGATATCACCTCAACCAACACCGGAACTGCTGCAACCCACCAGCCTACTGTCTCCTTCCCCACCATCCTGTAGCATGTAAGCCCGAAAGGGCAGGGTCCTCTCCCCTCTGTATCAGTCTGTCATTGTAAGTTTGTTTACTGTAAGTGATATCTGTAATTTGTATGTAACCCCTTCTTATGTACAGCACCATGGAATCAATGGTGCTATATAAATAAATAATAATAACTTTACTGATATTCATAGACAGATTCGGGGAATGCTGGACTACATCAGAGCTGCGTGGGAACATTTTTGCTAATATATTGGTGAACAAGGGACTGTCATTTGTGTTTATTTCTCTCTTTTTATGCTTTCAGGTATTCATTTTTGGATTACATCAGATTCGGTGGAGTATGGCGGACCTGCATGGGATTTTTTTTTCTAATAAATTGGTGACCCAGGGATAGTGAGTAGGAGCCTTTATTCAAATAATATTTTTATTTGTGTATTTTTTTCTGATTATTGGGTTAGTAATGTGGGTGTCTGATAGACACTTCTCCATTACTAATCCTAGGGCTTGATGTCAGCTGTGTTTTGGACAATTCATAGCTGACATAAACCCTAAATACCATTACCCCGACTGCCACTGCACCAGGACAATCTGGAAAAGCAGAGCAAAGCACCAGAATTGGCGTATCTACTGTGATGCTCCGCTTCTGGGGCGGCTGGTATTTTTAGGCTTGGAAGGGCCCAAAAAACAGGGACCTTCCCAGTATGATAACAAGAGCTCACAGCTGTCTGGTTTACATTTGCTGGTTATAAAAAATAGGGGAATCCCATGTGATTTTTTTTCATTTATTAGCCTAATACAAGTACAGTGAGCTACACACGCAAAGAACTAATTATATATCTCATCTATAAGATTATAAAGAGCAAAGGAGTGGCTAACAGCTGCGAGCACAGAGATTTCCAACATGGCCAATTAACTCCTCTTCAGTCAGAAGGAATAAACACCATTAAAATGAAGAAGTGCTTCTTCTCAGCGCCGGAGTAGGAGCAATCATACGCTGCGGTTTTCTGGCTCCACACTGTCGCGGTAACTCCTTGACAGTACCCCCTCTTCTACGAGGGATCTTCGGAACCTCAGGACCAGGCTTATTAGGGTGTGCCACATGAAAAGACCGGACCAGTCTGGCCGCATGAACATCAGATGCTGGTACCCACATCCCCACATCCTCTCCTCATGACCATACCCCCTCCAATGTACAAGATACTGAAGCGAACAAGATTAGAATCCAAGATCTTTGCTATCTGAATCTCCAAATTTCCATCAACAATGACCGGAGATGGTGGTAGGGGTGATGGTGCTGACGATGCAACGTATTTTTTGAGGAAGGATCGATGAAATACATTATGGATCCTAAAGGTAGGCGGTAAAGAAAGGCAAAATGCTACGGGATTGATGATGGCTACGATCTTATAAGGACCGATAAACATGAGACCCAGTTTCCAAGACAGAACCTTCAGCTTAATGTTCCTAGAGTACAGCCACACCAAGTCACCAACACATACAGGTCCGGACCCAACAAACATCTCCAATCAGCCAAACTCTTATACTTGGATCCCATATTCCTCAAATTATCCCCCTGCCATATGGTAGTAATAGAAGGTGAAAACTGTTCCTCTTCCAGTAATCCAGAAGGGCGATTTCTATAAAAAGAACTAAACTGAAGATGGAACCCATATGCCCCGAAAAATGGGGACTTACCGGTTGATTCCTGACAACAATTATTTACAGCGAATTCGACTAACGATGAATACTTAACTAAGTCCTCCTGACTCTCAGACACAAAACACCTGAGATAGGTCTCCAGATTCTGGTTAACCTGTTCAGTCTGCCCATTAGACTGCAGGTGAAAAGCGGACGAAAATGACAAATGAATCCCCAGAAGGGTGCAAAATGCCCTCCAAAACTTGGAGGCAAACTGCAACTCCTGGTCTAAAACAATATTGGTCGGGATCATGACTCGCCCCCAGAGGCCGTGGGGTACTCGGTTCCGGGCCCGTTGATTACAATGGGAGATGTCACAGTGGCGGTGACCCGGTCCGTGGCCTCAGGCGGTCAATGTAAAAGGGGTAGTGTGATGGGGATAAAGTGGTTGAGATGATTCGTGATGCCACCTGTGGTTTCTGGTCAGTTTGACTAGCGCTGCAGGGTTGCTTCTCTGGGACAGATGGTGTGGTGCAGCAATGATGTTGAAGCTCCCCACAGGTGGAGCTGTAGTCCCAGGGCAGTGTAGCTGAGGTTGGCAAGTGGGGAGGTGGTGTAAAGAAGTAGATGTAGCAGAGCCGGGTGTAAGGCGCAAGAATAAGTGGAGGACACAAGGGCATGTAGTTCCAAGCCTTTACTCACAGTCTGGTGCACACAGATGCCCGCTTTGGTGCCGTGTCCTCCAGGTCAGGGGCTCAGCCAACTCCCAGACAAGGTAAAGTACACCTTTCCAGCACTCCTCCAACATGTGCCTTCTCTGAGCGTCTCCACACTAGCGCCTAATCTGAAGTACTTGTAGTTGCGTATTAAACTCAAGTTCCTCCTTCTTGATGTTACTTAGAACTCTACTTATACGGCAGACAGCTGCAGCCTGCTTCGGGGACTCCTTGCTATCATGTCCCGGCTCATCCATGTTGTTGCTGTGACCCCAAGTCTTAGATGGGAATAAAGTGGTGACGACTTCTATTCCTCTGGTTTCTGCTGCAGGAACATCTGTATCCATACAACCACGGGGACCGGACCCCTGCCTTGCGCTTCAAACTTGAGGAAGGGCTCTGCACTGACCCTAGTCCTTAGTTCTCTTCTCCTTACGTTCCGTACTAAACTATCTTCCTTCTGAAGAATCAGGCTTTCTATGGCTCTTTCCTGTGCCAGCAGCTCCAGATCATAGGAGTCTGCTGCAGCACTTCCTTCACTCCATCCCTCTCAGGGGATCTTCTCTCACAGACTGACCCTTTTCCTAATATTCTCCCGCTCTCTTGTGCAGTCTAAGCTCCACCCACCTCCCAGCACTCTTCGTGTTCCAAGCAGGGAGCCACAAAGGTTGCTCTGCTACACTACTGGTGTGCGTGTGGGATGTGAGTGTTGGAGTGTGGTCAGGTGTCTCCACCTTACCTGGATAGTGGGGTACCACACCTCAGGAGGAGGTGCAGTACCTCTGTGGCGACTGAACCCTCATGGGCACCACATACCCCCCCGTTAAACACAGCACATCCATGGGCTGCAAGTGAAACAAAGATGTTAAATAAGGAACATACAAAAAAAATTTAAAATGCATTTTAACAGGTAAACAATTTTTAAACTAAACTTCCCAATATAAGAGGCACTGATTCTTAAACGTTGCAGAACAAGTTAACAGACTACCTATAATTTAACATTTTACCTAATTTAAAGTGCTATTGGCAGTAACCGTTGCTAAGAAGTTCACTACCAGTTCAGGGCCCACTATCCCTGCTGCAACATATTTTCCTTTAGCATTCACATTTCCACATTCTGCTGTTTGTTCTAGACCCATAGGTGACAACCGCTGACTCTGGTTCATCACCTGAATTCAAAATTGTTATTCAAAACTTCACTTTTTTTTTAAAGATTTCTTCTAAACTACTTTTTGCAAAACATCCATTTCTAACACTGCAGCTAAATATTGCTATCAACATTTTCAAAAGGCACATTATAAAATACTTCACAGTAAGACAGCAATAATTCTTGCAAGGGCTGGACACCGCTCCGATTACAATGGGAGATGTCACAGTGGCTGGGACCCGGTCCGTGGCCTTGGGCGGTCAATGTAAAAGGGGTAGTGTGATGGGGATAAAGTTGTTGAGATGCTTTGTGACACCACCTGTGGTTTCTGGTCAGTTTGACCAGCGCTGCAGGGTTGCTTCTCTGGGACAGATGGGGTGGTGCAGCAATGATGTTGAAGCTCCCCACAGGTGGAGCTGTAGTCCCAGGGCAGTGAAGCTGAGGTTGGCAAGTGGGGAGGTGGTGTAATGAAGTAGATGTAGCAGAGCCGGGTGTAAGGCGCAAGAATAAGTGGAGGACACAAGGGCATGTAGTTCCAAGGCTTTACTCACAGTCTGGTACACACAGAAGCCCGCTTCGGTGTCATGTCCTCCAGGTTAGGAAGGGCTCTGCACTGACCCTAGTCCTTAGTTCTCTTCTTCTCCTTATGTTCCGTACTAGACTATCTTCCTTCTGAAGAATCAGGCTTTCTACGGCTCTTTCCTGTGCCAGCAGCTCCAGGTCACAGGAGTCTGCTGCAGCACTTCCTTCACTCCATCCCTCTCAGGGGATCTTCTCTCACAGACTGACCCTTTTCCTAATATTCTCCCGCTCTCTTGTGCAGTCTAAGCTCCACCCACCTTCCAGCACTCTTCGTGTTCCAAGCAGGGAGCCACAAAGGTTGCTCTGCTACACTACTGGTGTGCGCAGGGGCGTATCTAGGGGGGGGCAGCCGGGGCAGTTGCCCCGGGCGCAGCCAGCAGGGGGGCGCAGTCGGGCCGCTTAATGCAGCGGTCCGCAGTGTCCTCCTTGGCGGCTGCGTTCTGCCGCCCCCCCGGCCTGAGAGTCGGCGGTTCTCTGTGTCAGCTGTCAAGCTGACAGCCGGCGCAGAGAAGGAGCGCGTGCCGGCTCCCAGGGAACAATTGTACTGGCGTCTATACAGACGCCAGTACAATTGAAGCTCTGACCGCCGGGCCAGAGCGACGTCAGCATCGTGATCAGGTCATGTGATCACGCTGCTGACGTCACTCCCCAGCGCCCAAAGCAAACTCTGGTGGTAAGTGTGCTCCTCTGTGGAGCTGAAGAAACCACCGAAGATGGGAGATGAGGGGGAGTTAATGTGTGGAGATGGGGGGGATTTGCAGAGGGGATGGCGGTTAATGTATGGGGGTATTTAGAGTGGGGATGGGGGTTAATGACTGGGGATGGGGGTTAATGTGTGTGGGGGTTAATGAGTGGGGATGCCATGGGGTTAATGTGTGGAGGGATTTGGAGTGGAGATGGGGGTTATTTAATGTGATGGGGGTTAATGAGTGGGGATGGGGGTTAATTTGTGCGGGGGTTAATGAATGGGGATGGGGGTTAATGTGTGGGGGCGTTAATGAGTGGGGATGGGGGTTAATGTGTGTGGGGGTTAATGAATGAGGATGGGGGTTAATGTGTGGGGGTATTTGGAGTGGAGATGGTTATTTAATGTGTGGGGGGATTTGGAGTGGTGATGGGGTTAATGAGTGGGGATTGGGTTAATGTGTGCGGGGGTTAATGAATGGGGATGGGGGTTAATGTATGGGGCATTAATGAGTGGGGTTGGGGTTAATGTGTGGGGGTATTTGGAGTGGGGGTGGGGGGATTTGGAGTGCGGATTGGGTTAATGTGTGGGGGGGATTTGGAGTGGGGATGGGGGTACTTAATGTGTGTGGGGGATTGGGGATGGGGGGATTTAATGTGTGGGGAGATTTGAGGACACAAAATGAAGAGTATGTATGAGGAAACAGTATGGGGGATTGGTGCAGACAGTATGGGGAGCGAATGGGTTAATGTAAGTGGACACAGTATGGGGAGTGAGGGTGATGGGATGTATGTGGACACAGTATGGGGAGTCAGGGATATGTGTGAGCAGACAGTATAGAGAGTGAGGGGGTAAATATATGAGGAGACAGTATAGTGAACAGGTGGGATGCTAGAGGGGAATAGCATATTGCAGATATTTTTATTTAGGAGCATTATAATGACACTTCTATCTTTAAGGGCGTCGTGTGGAGATTTGCTGCAGAAGACCGGAGAAGATGGACGTCTACAGAGATGAGATGTGGATGAGAAAACTCATCATGGGGTCTAGAAGAAAAGGTGACTGACTGCAGAGACGACGTCATCTATAAGGTACTTGGATGTAAATGTTATTTGTGATACTGACTAATTCTCATGTTTTTATTTGTTAGGAACAGTAAAGGGGTTGTCCAGGTTTGTGCTGAGTCTGCAGTCATTCTATTTGATGGCAGACATCTGAATTCTCACAGTGCTCACTGAACGCTGTTAGGATTCTCTTGTGCCGGTAATTTACATACATACGGTCACATGCTGACTAGACGTGTGTGGCTTCACTCAATGAAAATGAACAGAGCGAGGCCGGGCACGTCTAGTCGGAATGTGGCCAGAAGTATATAAACCACATACTTGTGCTGACATGACTGTACATCGGCAAGGGAGAATCCTAAAAGTGTGCAGTGCATTCGTTGTGAGAATTCAGAAGCCTGCAATGTCAGGATTCAGCTCTGCAGGTTGCCGTAGTCATCACATGGACACTTCACTCATATGCGATTTTCATAGGTATGGTCCTGTGACAACGAGCTTCTCTTCCTGCTTCTCTCAGTTTTTTACTGAACATTGAGAGCATTAGGAGGAGCAGCTCGCAGGTACATGGCTAAGTGTTCAAGTCGCATATGTACTTGGGCGGGGGGGCGAACCGAATTCTCGCCCCGGGTGCCAGAAAGCCTAGATACGCCTCTGGGTGTGCGTGTGGGATGTGAGTGTGGTCAGGTGTCTCCACCTTACCTGGATAGTGGGGTACCACACCTCAGGAGGAGGTGCAATACCTTTTTGGCGACTGAACCCTCAGGGGCGCCACAATCACATGTAATTTAACTATTTCCCTGACGAAAACTTGGGCCAAGGATTTGGCGTTTGGTAAAGCGATAAAATAAGACATTTTACTTAATATGTCTACCACCACCAGAATTAAGGTGATTTTAATCCACTTCCCTGTTTTTACTTGGCACTTCATGCCTGAATAAAGAATATTTTCACTTACCTCATTGGTGTGCCGGAGAGACCCTTTTTGCTTCTATTGTTTACGGCTGTGTTCACCAGCAGGATCGGTAGCGAATTATCTTCGATGTCTTTAACGGGTTCCTTGGTCCAGGGTCTGCTGTATGGGGTGCAGTACAGTCCACAACACTATCGGATCCTAATGTACCCCGACAGATATACAGTACACCGGGGAATCAGAGCACAGTGCACGGTGAGTCACCCAGTCCTTCTTAGTCAGTGTGCACATGTTACTCACGGGCCCGGAGCATCTGGCACCTCGCGTTGCAGGAGCCAGCGGGCACACGGCACGATACTGTTCACAGTCTCTGTGAGTTGTCGCAGGGAAGCACGAGCATGGGCCTGCGCTATTCTGGTGCTCAAGAGACAGAGCACAAACCTTTCCCTGCCGCGCACTGCTTGTTCCCGCCAAATCTGACTGTTTTCGTGCGCACTGCTCTGGCTCCACTCGCTTAGCCACACCCCCTGCTGTACAGTGAAAAGGTCGGACCGGGTCTCTAAGCTTTCCCAACAGAGGAGACAGCCCCGACAGTTCTGGACCCGGCACAGGACAGTACCCCCAGTCCGATCCTTCTTCTTACACTCCCCCCTCTCCTTTTGCTCGCCATTCCACAGGCGAGATTTTTTTGAAGCAGGCTGTTATGATTGGGTCACCGAGAAGGAAAGCAAGACCAAGCTAAGCCACAGAAAACCAGAGAGGTTGGTAACTAAGCGGATTGCAGACCCCTGATCCTATCCAAACAACTAGCAGTAGCCGTGGCGCGTACCTACAATGATCCTAGACGCCTCGACACTGCTGGAGAACTAAATAAGCCGAAAGCAAGAAAGGGGAAATCTAAACTGCCCCAGAGCAGACCCCCAAAGGAATAGATAGCCCCCAAACATATATTGTCGGTGAGACAAGATGAAAACACAAACGCAGGTAGGAAAATAGACTGAGCAAATGATGGGGCCCACACTAACTAGAGAGGACAGGAAAGGAAAAACTCTGCCTGCAATCACGCAAAAAACCCTGCAAAAAATGCCCAACACGTCTGACAGAAAAACACTGAAGTCATTAGACTTCGCCCACTATATCAGCGCTCTGGTATATTCTGAAAGCAGAGCAAAAAGAGGCCAATCTAATAAGGGACAAAAACAAACTGGCACAAGCAGTAACATAAGGATGGAAATTCAGCACAGCCCCAGCCAGAGCTGGCTGACCACACAAAACTGAAATAGACAAAACCAGATCAAATGTGAACAATAGCAAAAGAACACTTAGCTGAGCATGCAGGGACTGAGCTGGAAACTAAGACCTCAGGAGGCAGGAAAAATCACCAGCAGGGATAGAGGGAATCAGCTGCCTTAAATCCAGTCAGAAACTCCAGATCTCCAGTCATCCTCCTCATTATCAGGTGGCAGGCCTCTGTTAATTAGATCAGCTCCATTACCTCCAGTAAACACCAGAGGGAGCCCGGAAAGAGAACTTGCGACCCCTATGTCAATATAACCAGCTCCACTACCTTCACTAGAAACCAGAGGTAGGCCAGAAAGCGAATTCACAACAGCAGGTGTTGACATTTCCCTATTTCTTGGATGATTTGTTGCCAAATAAATTGGTCTTGGTTGTATCTGTTGGGAGGTATTCCGGCCGTTGTTCGTTCAGTGTGCCGTAAGTGTGCCGTAAGTCAGAGGGAGTTGTACCGTGGGTGCTTGTCTCAAACCAACACATGGTCCCCAGCGTGAAGAACTGTCCCTAGCAGGGGAGCTGTCTCTGGGTGCTCAAGTTCCTGAAATTTAGTCTGCACAAGGCGGTGTAGTGTCTGTAGCCGGTGACAATGTTCTCGAACTCAGGTGGACACCCCTGTCCATGGGTAGTCCTCCTCTGCATCCAATTCCAGCTCAGTAATCTCTCTTCCCGTTCGTCCGAATAGCAGGGTATATGGCGTGTACCTCGTGGTGCGATTTACTCGGTTATTTGTACACCCAAACTAGTTCAGCTACGAATTTGGGCCAATGGACTTTTCTGTCTTCCTCTAGCGTCCTCAACATCTAAATCAGAGTTCGATTGAACCGTTCACAGGCTCCATTTCCCTGAGGATGATAGGGCATCGTCTGAGACTTTTCAAGCTGGTATATGCGATGCAATTCTTCCATTACTTGCCCCTGGAAACAGGCACCTTGATCAGAGTAGATCCTCTTCAGGCAGCCGTACACTTGAATGAAATTCCTGCAAATGACCTGTGCTGCTGACTCAGCAGTTTGATCCCGAGTTGGAGCCACAACAGCAAATTTGGTGAAGTGGTCAGTCATCACTAGGCAATGTTCATACCCAAGGTGGGCCAGACCTTTCATCAGATAATCTATCATCAACACTTCCAGGGGGGCAGAAGTCACGATGGTCTGGGTGGGAGCTCGATGTTCCGGAGGTTTAGCTAACTCACAGCTTCTACACTGCCGACATGCCTCTTCCACCACAGCTTTTATTCGTGGATGGTAGACTAGCTTTTGTAGCCACTGGAAGCTTTTCTTTTGACCGATACGAGCTCCTCTTCCTTGTGCCTCCGTGGCCAACTTATAAAGCAGCGTCTCAGGGATCACCACTTGCCAGGTAACACCCAATTCCTATTGCAGCTGGATCTTCCGGCACAACAGTCCATCTTTGAGTTAGAGTCTGAAAAAATCTGCAGAGTCCCCGGGGACAGGGAGTCTCTCTCTCTCTGACTGGGCAGCTGTTTTAAAGTTACCCACTGTCTCATTTGAGTGAGTTCCCCATCTTCCTGTTGTAAGCAAACCCACTCGTCATGGGGTCATCCCAGAATGCCTTCTCTGGACGCTGCCTGAATCTGTTCCTAAACCAAAAACAAAACACAAAACAAATATCCTGGAATAAAAAAGTAAAAAAATATATTGCAAAAATTGCATGAAGGTAGTAATAATAGTAATAAGGGTATTTAGTTAACATAATTTTGATCAAAATAATGTAGACTGGTGGTTCAGTCCCTCTGTCCTTGTTCACATTTACGTCACTTGACAAGTGGAAAGGTTTTAAATACAAGAGTTAGGACTGTCCCACAAGGGTTGCCGTGACGTGGCGGGATGGCTTCTACATTATTTTGATCAAAATTATGTTAACTAAATACCCTTATTACTATTATTACTACCTTCATGCAATTTTTGCAATATATTTTTTTACTTTTTTATTCCAGGATATTTGTTTTGTGTTTTGTTTTTGGTTTTCTCTGTGTAAAGGCCATGTGTTCATATGCAATTACATTTTGCATGCACATTAATTTACTTTTTCTGCTCAGACCCAGTTTCTCATTTGTTTCATTGTGCATTCTGTGCATATAAGGGTGTGACTGCCCTGTTTCTGAGTTGGAAAATCCATCCTGTCTGGCCTACACTATTACTGGTGGTTCAGTCCCTCTGTCCTTGTTCACATTTACGTCACTTGACAAGTGGAAAGGTTTTAAATACAAGAGTTAGGACTGTCCCACAAGGGTTGCCGTGACGTGGCGGGATGGCTTCTACATTATTTTGATCAAAATTATGTTAACTAATTACCCTTATTACTATTATTACTACCTTCATGCAATTTTTGCAATATATTTTTTTCCTTTTTTATTCCAGGATATTTGTTTTGTGTTTTGTTTTTGGTTTTCTCTGTGTAAAGGTCATGTGTTCATATGCAATTACATTTTGCATGCACATTAATTTACTTTTTCTGCTCAGACCCAGTTTCTCATTTGTTTCATTGTGCATTCTGTGCATATAAGGGTGTGACCGCCCTGTTTCTGAGTTGGAAAATCCATCCTGTCTGGCCTACACTATTACTGGTGGTTCAGTCCCTCTGTCCTTGTTCACATTTACGTCACTTGACAAGTGGAAAGGTTTTAAATACAAGAGTTAGGACTGTCCCACAAGGGTTGCCGTGACGTGGCGGGATGGCTTCTACATTATTTTGATCAAAATTATGTTAACTAAATACCCTTATTACTATTATTACTACCTTCATGCAATTTTTGCAATATATTTTTTTACTTTTTTATTCCAGGATATTTGTTTTGTGTTTTGTTTTTGGTTTTCTCTGTGTAAAGGTCATGTGTTCATATGCAATTACATTTTGCATGCACATTAATTTACTTTTTCTGCTCAGACCCAGTTTCTCATTTGTTTCATTGTGCATTCTGTGCATATAAGGGTGTGACCGCCCTGTTTCTGAGTTGGAAAATCCATCCTGTCTGGCCTACACTATTACTGGTGGTTCAGTCCCTCTGTCCTTGTTCACATTTACGTCACTTGACAAGTGGAAAGGTTTTAAATACAAGAGTTAGGACTGTCCCACAAGGGTTGCCGTGACGTGGCGGGATGGCTTCTACATTATTTTGATCAAAATTATGTTAACTAAATACCCTTATTACTATTATTACTACCTTCATGCAATTTTTGCAATATATTTTTTTACTTTTTTATTCCAGGATATTTGTTTTGTGTTTTGTTTTTGGTTTTCTCTGTGTAAAGGTCATGTGTTCATATGCAATTACATTTTGCATGCACATTAATTTACTTTTTCTGCTCAGACCCAGTTTCTCATCTGAATCTGTTCCTGCGCAGCCGCCAACATCCTGGCAGAATCACAGAACTCAGGGATTTCTTCAGCCTCCAGTTCTTTTCCCCAGTTGAGTCCAGGTCTCTCTTGTGTAACACTGGATAAGGCATCTGCGTGAGTGTTCTCAGCTCCCCTCCTGTAGGCGATTCTGTATCGATACTTCGCCATTCGAGCCACCCAGTGCTGCTCCAGGGCCCTGACATTCGCGTTTTCCAAGTGCTCTAAAGGGTTGTTGTTGGTGCATACTAGGACTACAGACCCAGCCAAGTATTCCGCAAACTTATCAGTCATGACCCACAGTAATGCCAACAGCTCCAGCTTGAATGAACTGTAATTGTCTGGATTATGCTCAGTGTCGTGGAGGGATCGGCTCACATTGGCGATCACTTGCTCTTTTCCGTCCTGAATCTGGCGACAACACAGCTCCGAGCCCATGCAGACTTTCGTCGGTGTGAATAATAAATGGTAGAGAGAAATGTGCGTAGGCCAGCACCTGTGCTTCAGTCAGGGCCATCTTCAAAGCTTGACACACCTCCTCCTGGTGATCTCCCCATGGAATAGTCCAGTTCTTTGCGCCAGACGGCACCCCTTTCAATAGCTCCAGCAGTGGGCTCACAATGCGAGTGAAGTTCTTTACAAATCGCCGATAGTACCCGATAAGCCCCAGGAAAGCACGGACATCTTTCACAGTCTTTGGGGTGGGCCAATCCTGTACCGCTGCGACTTTTTCATGGGATGGTCTCACCACTTCAGCTGAGATGACATGTCCCAGATACTCAGTCTGAGTGAGAAACAGATGACACTTCTGAGGCTTCACTTTTAGACCGTTTCTGAAAACCACTCAACACCTGTTCCAGCCTTTGCAGATGTTCCTCAAACGCGGCGGCGTACACAATGATATCGTCCAGACAGATGAAAGTGGCCTCAAAATTTAAATCACCACCTCTCCATGAGTCGCAGAAAGGTCCCGGGCGCGTGAGCAAGGCCAAATGGCATCCGGTTGAATTCAAACAACCCCATAGGCAGTAAGAGGGCTTTCTTCGCTCAGTCATGCTCGGATATGGGAACTTGCCAATAGCCTCTGGTTAGATCCAAGAACGAGAAGTATTTTGCACTTTCCAAGGCAGACAATGATTCCTCAATCCTTGGTAGTGGACATGAATCCCGCACATTGCAGGCATTCAATTTCCAATAGTCCACACAGAAACGTAGAGTCCCATCTTTCTTTCGCACCAGCTCAATGGGAGCCGCCCATGGGCTCTGGTTTTCTCGAATAACACCACTCTGTAGCATTTGTGTCAGCATCCCCTTCACCTCTTGGTACATTTACGGTGGGATCTGTTGGTATCATTCTCTAATAGGAGCTGCATTTCCAGTCGGAATTTTGTGGATGATGGTTGTAGTGCAGCCGAAATCGTAATCATGATGGGAAACTACATTTTGATATTGCTCCAGTAGAGTTTCCACCCGTTGCACCTGTTGAGGTGAGAGCTCCATAAGTTCAGTGCGCATTTGCTCCAGAATTCGGTGCCCCTCTTGCAGGTGCTGGGGTTCCGATGCAGTAGACAAGTCTACAGCCACTGTCCAAGGATCTCCCTGCTTCACTGTCAGTTGAACTGCCTGTGGTGGTATCAGCTCTTCCGGCATGCCCAGAATTTGCACCACTTCACTCCTGGGTGGAAGCATGAGGTTACCCTCCCCCAGGTTAACACATCGCACTGGTACAGTTCCATCATGCACAATAGCTAACGTTCACGCAACAAGGAGCCCTGGAGGTAGCTGCTCCATCAAAGCTGGCTCTATCTGAATCTTGACTCCTTCCAGAGGGATGCAAGCTCGGACGGACAGAGTGAGCACGGTTTTGCCTAGTGGTAGAACAAGGTTGGCTGCAGCTGGATTGATCACTTTTCCTTGCGTCTTTCCGTCACTAGAGGTTTCTTGGGCTTGGGCCACACGGATTAACTGTTGGAACACTATCCTTTAGGGAGTACGAGGGCTCCACTGTTTCAGGAACACATTAGTTGACTCGTTAATTAGAAGACTTCCGACTTCCTTCAATACGTTCATCCCTAGAGTAACAGCATGACCTTTGCCTGCATCTCCGGCAGTCAACACCACTCCCTTCCTACCCAGATCTTTGCCACAAACAGTAACTTGCATCCAGACCACCCATGCAACTGAGATGGGTAAATGATTAGCACCACCATTCGGGTTGCATCGTTTCAGGGAAATGTCATCTGAAGTAGTTCTCAGGCATCGTGGTCACTTGAGAGCCGGTGTCAACTAAGCAATGAACGGCCATCCATTTTGGCCCAAATGAGAGGACACATGGAAACTAGACTTGTGGGACTTCTGGTTCTCCTTCTTGACTGTTCAGGCTCCAGGCGGCATCCCCCAGCCACGGAGCCTTCTAGTTTAACGGACGGCATTGAAGCGGTCACCCCCATCGTACACAACCCCGAGCCAAATGTCCAGTCTCTCCACAGTTGTAGCATGTAGGAAGTGCTTCTCTGAGGGGTGTTCTCATTTTCCGACGAGGCTCAGGCCCAGTCCTACAGCCAGACAAGTTTGATGAAGCTGAGGGCTTTTTCCTTGACTCAGTCAGCTCTGCTTGCATATCCTGAATCTCTTTCCGCAATTCTTCCACCCTGGTTCGGTGACCATGGTTACAGATACCTCCCCGCTCTGGACCTTCCCCTCTGGGACTGCCAACCCCTGTTTCTGTTTGCGCACGCGCTTCACTCCCAACTTCTAAAAAGGTCATGCATGGATTTACCTGCAAGGCCTATTTCAGTAGCGCATATCTCAAGCCTGTCACCAACTGATCCCGCAGTACTACGTCAGTAGACCCTATACCTACACCGTCTTTATTGGTAACTAGCTGAAGAGCCCAGTGCTGCCCGGGCATAGTAACTAACTGTGGTTAGTTATAGCAAATTACAATTATCCTCCATCCCATAGTCCCGTGCCCATATACCCATCATACATATCCACGATCCCATAGGCCCGTGCCCATATACCCATCATACATATCCTCCATCCCATAGTCCCATGCCCATATACCCATCATACATATTCGCCATCCCAAAGTCCCATGCCCATATACCCATCATACATATTCTCCATCCCATAGTCCCATGCCCATATACCCATCATACATATTCGCCATCCCATAGTCGAGTGCCCATACACCCATCACACATCCTTGATCTCATAGTCCCATGCCCATATACCCATCATACATATCCTCCATCCCATAGTCCCGTGCCCATATACCCATCATACATATCCGCCATCCCATAGTCCAGCGCCCATATACCCATCACACATCCTCCATCCCATAGTCCCGTGCCCATATACATATCCGCCATCCCATAGTCCCGTGCCCATATAGAATCATAGAATCATAGAATCGTAGAGTTGGAAGGGACCTCCTGGGCCATCTGGTCCAACCCCCTGCCCTGAGCAGGGGGTTGGACCAGATGGCCCAGGAGGTCCCTTCCAACTCTACGATTCTATGATTCTATGATTCAAAGCAGGATTCGCTAAATCATCCCAGTCAGATGTCTGTCCAGCCTCTGTTTGAAGACTTCCATTGAAGGAGCAACCCCCTGCTCAAAGCAGGATTCGCTAAATCATCCCAGTCAGATGTCTGTCCAGCCTCTGTTTGAAGACTTCCATTGAAGGAGAACTCACCACTTCTCGTGGCAGTCTTTTCCACTCATTGATCACTCTAACTGTCAAAAAGTTTTTTCTAATATCTAATCTGTGTCTCCTCCCATTCAGTTTCATCCCATTGCTTCTAGTCTTTCCTTGTGCAAATGAGAATAAAGTTGATCCTTCTACAGTTTGACAGCCCTTTAGATATTTATAGACAGCTATTAAGTCTCCTCTCAGTCTTCTCTTTTGCAAACTAAACATTCCCAAAGCCTGCAACCTTTCCTCATAAGACAGGGTTTGCAGACCGGTCACCATTCTGGTCGCTCTTTTCTGAACTTGCTCCAGTTTGTTGATGTCTTTTTTAAAATGTGGTGCCCAAAACTGGACACAATATTCCAGATGAGGTCTGACCAAAGAGGAGTAGAGCGAAATAATGACTTCACGTGATCTAGACTGTATGCTTCTGTTAATACATCCTAGAATTGCATTTGCCTTTTTTGCTGCTGCATCACACTGTTGACTCATATTCAGTCTGTGATCTATTAGTATACCCAAGTCTTTTTCTTTAGATTGTGAGCCCCATCGGGGACAGTGATGAAAATGTGTGCAAACTGTAAAGCGCTGCGGAATATGTTAGCGCTATATAAAAATAAAGATTATTATTATTATTTTTCACATGTGCTGTCACTTAGCCCTATTCCTCCCATTCTGTATATGCTTTTTTCATTTTTATTGCCCAGATGTAGTACTTTGCATTTCTCCCTGTTAAAAACCATTCTGTTAGTTGCTGCCCACTTCTCCAGTTTATTTATATCTTTTTGAATCCTCTCTCTCTCTTCTCTAGTATTAGCTATCCCTCCTAGCTTTGTGTCATCAGCAAATTTAATCAGTTTACCCTCAATTCCTTCATCTAAATCGTTGATAAAGATGTTGAACAATACAGGGCCCAGGACAGAGCCCTGTGGTACCCCGCTTGAGACATTCTTCCAACTGGATGTGCAGCCATTTACGACCACTCTTTGGGTCCGATCACTAAGCCAGTTATGAATCCACCTAACAGTTGCCTTGTCCATTCCATACTTAGTCATTTTTTCAATAAGGATTGTATGAGAGACTTTGTCAAATGCTTTGCTGAAGTCAAGATATACTATATCTACAGCATTTTACTTGATCCACCCAATCAGTGATTCCGTCATAGAAGGAAATTAAGTTAGTCTGACATGACTTATTAGTTACAAACCCATGCTGACTTTGTTTAATCACTTCATTCTTATCCAGGTACTGACATACATGTTGTTTAATAATTTGTTCAAAGATCTTTCCTGGTATAGAAGTCAGACTGACCGGCCTATAGTTGCCTGGGTCCACCTTCTTCCCCTTTTTGAAGATAGGAACAACATTTGCTCTTCTCCAGTCTTCTGGCACTTCTCCTGTTCTCCAAGAATTTTCAAAGATTATGGAGAGGGGTTCAAAAATTTCTTCTGCTATCTCCTTCCGTACTCTGGGGTGTAATTCATCTGGACCTAGAGACTTGAATTCATTTAGGTTAGCTAAGTGTTTCCTCACTATCTTTCTGTTTATAGATATCCTGGATTCTTCTATTCCCTTAATAGGACAGTGAAGAACAGTTGATGTTACATTTCCTTTGTCAGAGAAAACAGATGCAAAATAGGAATTTAAAAGTTCAGCCTTCTCAGCATCCTGTCTTACCATTTCATCATTTTCATTCTGTAAAAATCCTATAGCATCTTTGACTTTTCTTTTACTTTTGACATATCCCCAAAATCCTTTATTATTGCTTTTGACATCTCTTGCAAGCCTCAATTCATTTTCAGCTTTAGATAATCTGATCTGTGCCCTGCAGGTTCTGCAGACAGCATTATATTCTTCTTTAGATATGCCTCCCTCTTTCCATTTTATAAACATTTTTTTCTTCCTTTTTAGCATGTGCTTAAGTTCTGTGTTCATCCATCCTGGTTTCCTTAAATGCTTTCTATTCTTCCCTCTTTTCGGAATTGTTAACAACTGTGCTTTGAGAATTTCATTTTTCAAGATTTCCCATCCTTCCTGGACATTTTTGTCTTTAAGGATATCCAGCCATTGGATCCCTCCAATTCTCTTTCTGAATCCCTTAAAATCTGCCTTTCTGAAATCTAACCTTGACGTCTGAGTCTTCACAGGTCTTCCGCCTCTAGTTATGCAAAATTCTAAAATAGCATGGTCGCTACCTACTAGGGTCCCAGCCACTTTTACCTCCTCAACCATTTCCTCCCTGTTTATAAGGATTAGATCCAAGGTAGCAGTTCCTCTTGTTTTCTCCCCTACCTTTTGGAAGATAAAGTTGTCAGCAAGAGAGGATAAGAATTTCCTTGACCTGTTAGTTTTGCCTGAGAGAGATTCCCAACAAATGTCTGGATAGTTGAAATCTCCCATGACAACTATGTCATATTTTTTGGAGAACTTGGCCATTTGATGCATAAAGAGTTCATCCATATCTTCAGCTTGCACAGGCGGCCTGTAGTAAATGCCTACAATGGTGTCCTTTCTATTGTTCTGTCCTTGTATTCTTACCCAAACAGTTTCCACAGAACTCCCAGTCTCTGAAGCTTCAATCTCTGTGCAGATATACGCGTTTCTAACATACAATGCGACACCTCCTCCTCGTTTATCAAGTCTGTTTCTTGCAAATAAGTTGTATCCTTCTAGTCTTGTATTCCAATCATGTGTATTGTCCCTCCAAGTTTCAGTGATTCCAATGACATCATATTTCTTTTCCTGTGTTAGTAGTTCCAATTCTCCTTGTTTGTTGCCCATGCTTTGTGCATTAGTATAGAAACATTTTAGCTTGTGATAGGTTTCTCTTTCTCCAATATTTTTATTAATTAGATTATTTTGTCTTTGTTCTTCCTTTCCGCTTCTAATAGCAGAGTTCTCAATAGCATTTGTCAGGTGTATGGCTTTTTCTGGTCTTTTGCTTCCCTTCCCATGTTGTTCTAGTTTAAAGCTCTCCTTACAAGTGTAGCAAGGCGACTTCCAAATACATGCTTTCCAGCCTTCGTAAGGTGCACCCCATCTCTAGCAAGTAGTCCATCGTATAAGTAATTCACTCCGTGATCCAGAAATCCAAATCTTTGCTGACGGCACCATCGACGTAGCCAGTTCTTCACCTGCAGAATCTTATTCCACCTCCTTGTTCCATGGCCATCCACTGGGAGGATGGAAGAGAAGACCACCTGCGCTCCCAGTTCTTTCACTTTCTTGCCTAAGTCTTCAAAGTCTCTGCAGATGGTTTCCAGGTCATTTCTTGCGGTGTCATTTGTCCCCACATGTAGTAGCAGGAATGGGTATTCATCTGTAGGTCTGAAGAGTCCTGATATCCTGTCAGACACATCTTTAATTCTTGCACCTGGAAGACAGCACATTTCTCTTGAAGTTATATCCGGTCTGCAGATAGCGGCCTCTGTTCCTCTCAACAGGGAATCCCCCATGACCACCACTCTCCGTTTCTTCTTCACAACATTTTTCTTTCTCCATCCAGGAGGACTCTGAAGGCGTACAAGGTTGCTGTTTGTTGGCAAAGTCTTATCCTGATGTATTTCTTCATCGTTTTCCTGCGTGAGAGCCTGGTACTGGTTCCTGAGAAGTATGGGTGCTGACTGCACCCATACTCCATACTCAATACTCCATCACACATCCTCCATCCCATAGGCCCATGCCCATATACCCATCATACATATCCTCCATCCCATAGTCCCATGCCCATATACCCATCATACATATCCTCCATCCCATAGTCCCATGCCCATATACCCATCATACATATTCGCCATCCCATAGTCAAGTGCCCATATACCCATCACACATCCTTCATCTCATAGTCCCATGCCCATATACCCATCATACATATCCTCCATCCCATAGTCCCGTACCCATATACCCATCATACATATCCGCCATCCCATAGTCCCGTGCCCATATACCCATCATACATATCCTCCATCCCATAGTCACGTGCCCATATACTCATCACACATTCTCCATCCCATAGGCCCGTGCCCATATACCCATCATACATATCCTCCATCCCATAGTCCCATGCCCATATATCATCATACATATCCTCCATCCCATAGTCCCGTGCCCATATACCCATCATACATATCCTCCATCCCATAGTCCCATGCCCATATACCAATCATACATATCCTCCATCCCATAGTCCCATGCCCATATACCCATCACACATCCTCCATCCCATAGTCCCGTGCCCATATACATATCCGCCATCCCATAGTCCCGTGCCCATATACCCATCACACATCCTCCATCCCATAGGCCCGTGCCCATATACCCATCATACATATCCTCCATCCCATAGTCCCATGCCCATATACCCATCATACATATCCTCCATCCCATAGTCCCATGCCCATATACCCATCATACATATTCGCCATCCCATAGTCAAGTGCCCATATACCCGTCACACATCCTTCATCTCATAGTCCCATGCCCATATACCCATCATACATATCCTCCATCCCATAGTCCCGTACCCATATACCCATCATACATATCCGCCATCCCATAGTCCCGTGCCCATATACCCATCATACATATCCTCCATCCCATAGTCCCGTGCCTATATACCCATCACAACATCCTCCATCCTATAGGCCCGTGCCCATATACCCATCATACATATCCTCCATCCCATAGTCCCATGCCCATATACCATCATACATATCCTCCATCCCATAGTCCCGTGCCCATATACCCATCATACATATCCTCCATCCCATAGTCCCATGCCCATATACCAATCATACATATCCTCCATCCCATAGTCCCATGCCCATATACCCATCATACATATCCTCCATCCCAAAGTCCCGTGCCCATATACCCATCATGCATATCCGCCATCCCATAGTCCCGTGCCCATATACCCATCATACATATCCGCCATCCCATAGTCCTGTGCCCATATACCCATCACACATCCCCCATCCCATAGTCAACCATTATAACTTGCAACCTATGATGACATCAGCGTCGCCATGGCAACCATTATGACATCATAATGAGGGGCGGGGCTTGATACGCACACACTGTTTCCCCATTATGCAAAAAGGGGCGTTATGACATCATAATGAGGGGCGGGGCTTGACACGCCCACACTTTTCCCCCAGTATGTAGATAGGGGCAAAATTGTTTGGTGAATTGGAACGCGCGGGGTTAAAATTTCGCCTCACAACATAGCTTAGGACGCTCTCGGGGTCCAGACGTGTGACTGTGCCAAATTTTGTGGCTGTAGCTGCAACGGTGCGGATGCCTATCCCGGACATACACACATACACACATACATACACACACACTTTGAGCTTTATATATTAGATATACACTTGTATGTCATCTCCTCCAGTATATAGTATATACCTGTATGTCATCTCCCCCTGTATACAGTATATACCTGTATGTCATCTCCTCCTGTATATCGTATATAACTGTATGTCATCTCCAGGCTCCCTCCCGTCTGTACACGGTGGAGGTGCCGTGTACCCGCAGCACAGAGCATTTCAGTGTGTCGGCTCCGCCCCCTGAGTGTAATACCATTTAGTTAGAAATTGTAAAGAAGGACTCATTTAGAGTGGCATTAATTGTAGCTCTATAAATGAGTTTAAAGTGAACCAGGCATTGTCAGGTTGGCGCTGTTACACCGATTAAAATGATACCTGGGTTGGAGAAATCTGTCTTGTATTTCTTTTTTTAATCTGTGTTTGACTTTTTAAGTTAATGAGATGCTTCATGCCAGACAAAGAGAAGTTCCTGATTCTGGGCTCCCCCTGCAGTCTGTGTCAGAGGGTGGTTTGCATCGGCACAGTAATAAATTGTGTTATTTCCAGCTTTACATAAGGACGATAACACCATAGAAATGATAAGAATAATAGGCCTCAGTTACCACAACTGTCTGTGACTTGCCTCCGGAGGCCGTGGGGTACTCAGTGCCGGGACTGTTGATTTCAATGGGAGATGTCACAGTGGCAGTGACCCGATCCGTGGCCTCAGGCAGTCAATGTGAAAGGGGTAGAGTGATGTGGATAAAGTTATTGAGATGATTTGTGATGCCACCTGTGGTTTCTGGTCAGTTAGACCAGCGCTGCAGGGTTGCTTCTCTGGGACAGATGGTGTAGTGCAGCAATGATGTTGAAGCTCCCCACAGGTGGAGCTGTAGTTCCAGGGCAATAGGAATAGGTGTTGAGGTAGATGATGTAGTCACAGAGATGTAGCAGTGCTAGAGTGGTGGCGCAGGAATAATGTAAGTGGAGGACACAAGGGTTTGCAGTTCCAAGGCTTTACTCACAGTCTGTTGCGCATACAGATGCCCACTTCGGTGCCAAACTGGTACTAGCAGGTACGCAGGATGCAGTGACGAGACGCGAGACGGTCTTGTGTTTTTGGTAACAACTTTTATAGGTTTATAGGTAACTATCCGCAGGGATAGTCTAAGCATCCGAACAAAATAACAGGAATTGTCCTCGCAGGGACTCAATACAAGCAAACACGGAAATATAAGAACACGGCTACGTCCGGCAAAGCCGGTCACTATAGGGCTGCGGTATGGCCGACTACGGGTCCTTATCTATATAGTGTCACTTAACCGGCTCGACGTCCCTCGGCGTCCCGGACTTTGGTTCTTCGGTGTAGCAGCCGCTGGGCCCAGCCGCTGAAGATCTGTCACAGACTTCGAGCATTCTGACGCTTCGGTGAAGCAGGGGCACAACAGGCCCCGGAGGAGTCCTTGGACAGATGGGCTGCAGCCCCCCGATCGGGGCAAACAGCGTCGATGAGGGGTGGCGGCTGGCATGCCACCTGCGCAGTCAGCGACTGCAACGGAGGACCCGCGGTGAGCAATGCCCCGGCCCTTGCCGCGGACTGGAGCGGGACAGTGGTGGCCACCGACGGCACTGAACTAGCCACGGCCACGGGTAGAAGCGGGGCGGCTGCGGGCAGCGGGAGACAGGCCGAAGCCATGGGCAGGAGCGAGGCAGCAACGGCCTCCAGTGACCGCAGGCAGGCCGCAGCCGCGGGCTGGGGGAAGGCAGCAGCAGCTGCTGGTGACCGCGGACAGGCTGCAGCCGCGGGCTGGAGTAAGGCGGCAGCGGCCGCTGGTCGACGCGGGGCAGCGGTTCTCAGAAGGTCGTCTCGGCACCGTCCCACTGATGTCCAGGGGGAGTGACTCTCTTGCCTCTGGCCTCCTTCCTGGCTCCGGTGAGTAGCTCTGGCTCTCAGTCGCTCCCACGGTCTCCTGCTCCTTCTGTCCCATTCTGCTGACTCACTGTGACTCTCATTCCCCGCCCCTTTTATACCGACTCCTCCCCCAACCCATCTGTCAGTCTTACCAGTCCGTCCCTGAACTGTCCCCTGGAAACAGTTTCCGCCGGAACCTAGGTGACGGTCTCCTTGGTTCCGACCCAGACACTCGGCAGGGACCCTCTCTCCCACACTCCCCCGCCCTGTATGCTCGCCATTCCTCGGGTGAGGGCTTTAGTAGAGTCGAGTTAGTCTTTTGAGATGACAGTTCTTGTCGCCATACGAACTGGTTCTGTTCATAGCGTTTTGGGGGTTTGCCAGCTGTTGACCGCTCTGAGCATCTAAGTTCGGTTGTGGCGGAGTTTTCTGGGGTCGTGGAAGGTGGTAGGTTGGTTGATTCTGGTGGGGTGGCTGGGTCCACTGCGATATCCCTACTTGGATGGCCCGCAGGCGTGGCTGGGGAGTCCTCCTCATCATCCAGGTCCCAGACCGCTGACGGGGGGTCAGGGATCTGAGGGGTCGGCTCTGATCACAGGGGATCAGTGGACACACAAGGCCGTAGCATGTTACGAGTGACAGGCGCGCCGTTTTCTTCGGATTGTATTTCTTACACAGGCCCATCGAGGCTTATTCGGCGCAACACTCGGTACGGGTTTTCCTCCCACCATGGCTCTAACTTGTTTTGGGGGCACTGATCTAGCACGAGTACCCGATCCCCAGTTTGAAAGTCAATAGGTGGCGGTAGCGCTCCCCCCTGGTGTTCTAGGTCCTGGAGCTTTGTATGGATGATTCGATGGAGGGTTTGTAGTCGGTGCCGGTAGCTCCAGACCCAAGAGGATACTGCAGTCCAGGGTTGAGGTTCCTCTGGTTTTAACTCCACTTCTGTGATCCCTTTGCCTTCTCGTCCAAACAGCAGTGGATAGGGGGTAAAACCGGTCACCCGGTACACTTGGTTGTTGTAAACCCACACCAGTTCAGGGACATACTCAGGCCAGTGGGCCTTTCGGACGCTTTCCAGGGTACGCAGCATCTGAATTAGTGTCCGATTAAATCGTTCGCAGGCTCCGTTCCCTGCGGGTGATATGGTGTAGTCCGAGACTTATCGATACCGTAGAGATGATGCAGTTCTTCCATGAGTCTTCCTAGGAAGCACGCTCCTTGATCCGAATGTATTCATTGCGGGCAGCCGTACACTTGGATGAAGTTTTTACAAATCGCATAGGCGGCCGACTCTGCAGTTTGGTCTCGGGTGGGGGTGACCACGGCAAATTTGGTGAAATTATCCACTATAACGAGACAATGTTCATACCTCTGGTATGCGGGACCTATGGTCAGATAGCCCACCGTGAGGAGCTCAAGAGGAGCTGATGTTACGATTGTTTGCACCGGAGCTCGTTGTGCGGGTGGTTTAACAAGCTCGCATGGGCGGCAGGTTCGGCAAACTTCCTCCACAGCGGCGTGTAAGCGCGGGTGGTAAACTATCTGTTGTAACCATTGCAAAGTCTTTTGAGCACCGAAGTGAGCCCCTTATTTGTGGGCTTCATGCGCCAGTTTGCCTAGGTGGGCTCCGAGCATGACCACCTGCCACGCTGTAGCAGACGTTGTCCGGTTCACGGCCTTCCGATATAACAGCCCCTTTCTGATGACTAGTTTTTCCCATTGGCGCAATATCAGCAACATATCCTGGGTCAAAGTCTGTCTCTGCGAACCAGTGGGCAATTTGCCGGTGGCCACCCATCGGCGCAGGAGTCCAATTTCTCCATGTTCCTGCTGCTGTTGGATCCATCTGTCGCATGGCTGTTCCAGCATCCCCCGGGGGGGGTCCCGGATGGGGCGCTTCCTGCATGGCAGCTGTAAGCACGGCGGTGGTGAGGGCGAACGGTGTCTCTTCTCCTTCCAATTCGTCGCCTCGATTTTTCCCTGGGGTGGTGTGTTGGATCCTGGAGAGGGCGTCAGCGTGCACGTTTTCAGCCCCTCTCTTATAGATGATCTTATAGTTGAACTTAGCCATCCGAGCCACCCACCGCTGCTCCAGAGCCCCCAGTTTGGCATTCTCCAAATGGGCTAGCGGGATGTTGTCAGTCCGCACCACTACTTCGGAGCCCGCCAGATACTCTGCGAATCGCTCCGTCATTGCCCACACTACCGCGAGAAGCTCGAGCTTAAAGGAGCTGTAATTGTCAGGGTTGCGTTCGGAGTCGTTCAGCGACCGACTACCATAGGCGCTCACTTTTTCTCGGCCGTCCTGAACCTGTGACAACACAGCCCCTAATCCCTGGAGACTCCCGTCAGTATGCAGTATGAACGGTTGCGAGAAATCCGCATAAGCCAACACCGGGGATTCCGAGAGTGCAGCCTTAAGATCTTGCAATGCGTCCTCTTGCGGTTGCTGCCACTGGATCTTCCGCCCATTCGCCCCGGCGGGAGCCCCCTTTAGCAGGTCCTGCAGGGCTCGGGCTCGGCGTGCAAAATTCTTCACGAACCGACGGTAGTAGCCAGCCAACCCCAGGAAGGCTCACACGTCCTTCACCGTCTCGGGGGTAGGCCACCCCTGGATGGCGGCAACCTTTTCCAGGGATGGTCTAACACCCTCTGCCGAGACGACATGCCCCAGATATTCGATCAGGGTGCGGAACAGGTGGCATTTCTGGGGCTTTACCTTCAACCCGTACTTTTGCAGCCGGCCGAGCACCTGCCCCAACCGCCGCAGGTGGTCCTCGAACGTGGCGGAATAGATGATGATATCATCCAGGTATATCAGCATGGCTTCGAAGTTGAGATCTCCTAGACACCGCTCCATCAACCGTTGGAAGGTTCCTGGGGCGTTGGCCAGCCCGAACGGCATACGATTAAAATCAAACAGCCCCATGGGAAGAATAAATGCCGTCTTTGCTCTGTCTTCTTCTGACATCGGCACCTGCCATTACCCACTGGCCAGGTCTAGAGTTGAGAAGTATGTTGCATTTCCTAAGGTGGACAGAGACTCTTCTATGCGGGGCAATGGATACGAATCCTTGATGGTGCAGGCGTTCAACTTCCGATAGTCCACTCAAAAACGCAGGGTGCCGTCTTTTTTGTGTACCAGGGGCTCTGGCTTTCTCGTATGACCCCCTTCCGGAGCATTTGGACTAGTAGGGTTTTCACCTCTTGGTATAGCTGTGGAGGGATTTGCCAATATCGTTATTGGATGTGGGCCGCTCCTGCCGTGGGGATTCTATGTGTGATGGCCGTGGTGCATCCAAAGTCGTCCTCGTGGCTAGCGAAGGCACTGTAATACTGTCCGAGAAGTGTCTCTACCTGGAGAAGTTGGGCTGGCGTTAGGCCGGAGAGCTCGGCCCGCATTCTCTGCAGGATAGTTCGACCTTTCTCCATGGTCGAGGACTCGGCAGTCTGCAGGGTCCGTATAGTTACTGCCCAAGGATCCTCGGGCTGCACCTTCAACTGGACCGTGGGGGCTGGCAGTGTGAAGGGTTAAAACTAAAATCAAAGTTGAAGTTTCGTTTTATCCATTCTCTGAAGGTTTTGTTTCTCCATTTTTGTTGCTGTAAGATAAATTTTTGTAATTGGGATGGGCTGTCATGAAACCAGACTGTTCCCATCAGGTGCAAGATAAGGGACGCGGGGGTGTATTACTCTGAAGAATATGCCATTATACTACTTTCTATGCTATTTGGATACGGACATATACAGTTGTGGCCAAAAGTATTGACACCCCTGCAATTTTGTCAGATAATACTCAGATTCTTCCTGAAAATGATTGCAAACACAAATTCTTTGGTATTATTATCTTCATTTAATTTGTCTTAAATGAAAAAACACAAAAGAGAATGAAGCAAAAAGCAAAACATTGATCATTTCACACAAAACTCCAAAAATGGGCCAGACAAAAGTATTGGCACCCTCAGCCTAATACTTGGTTGCACAACCTTTAGCCAAAATAACTGCGACCAACCGCTTCCGGTAACTATCAATGAGTCTCTTACAATGCTCTGCTGGAATTTTAGACCATTCTTCTTTGGCAAACTGCTCCAGGTCCCTGATATTAGAAGGTTGCCTTCTCCAAACTGCCATTTTTAGATCTCTCCACAGGTGTTCTATGGGATTCAGGTCTGGACTCATTGCTGGCCACCTTAGAAGTCTCCAGTGCTTTCTCTCAAACCATTTTCTAGTGCTTTTTGAAGTGTGTTTTGGGTCATTGTTCTGCTGGAAGACCCATGACCTCTGAGGGAGACCCAGCTTTCTCACACTGGGCCCTACATTATGCTGCAAAATTTGTTGGCAGTCTTCAGACTTCATAATGCCATGCACACAGTCAAGCAGTCCAGTGCCAGAGGCAGCAAAGCAACCCCAAAACATCAGGGAACCTCCGCCATGTTTGACTGTAGGGACCGTGTTCTTTTCTTTGAATGCCTCTTTTTTTCTCCTGTAAACTCTATGTTGATGCCTTTGCCCAAAAAGCTCTACTTTTGTCTCATCTGATCAGAGAACATTCTTCCAAAACGTTTTAGGCTTTTTCAGGAAAGTTTTGGCAAACTCCAACCTGGCTTTTTTATGTCTTGGGGTATGAAGTGGGGTCATCCTGGGTCTCCTATCATACAGTCCCTTTTCATTCAGACGCCGACGGATAGTATGGGTTGACACTGTTGTACCCTCGGACTGCAGGGCAGCTTGAACTTGTTTGGATGTTAGTCGAGGTTCTTTATCCAACATCCGCACAATCTTGCGTTGAAATCTCTTGTTAATTTTTCTTTTCCGTCCACATCTAGGGAGGTTAGCTACAGTGCCATGGGCTTTAAACTTCTTGATGACACTGCGCACGGTAGGCACAGGAACATTCAGGTCTTTGGAGATGGACTTGTAGCCTTGAGAGTGCTCATGCTTCCTCACAATTTGGTTTCTCAAGTCCTCAGACAGTTCTTTGGTCTTCTTTCTTTTCTCCATGCTCAATGTGGTACACACAAGGACACAGGACAGAGGTTGAGTCAACTTTAATCCATGTCAACTGGCTGCAAGTGTGATTTAGTTATTGCCAACACCTGTTAGGTGCCACAGGTAAATTACAGGTGCTGTTAATTACACAAATTAGAGAAGCATCACATGATTTTTTGAACAGTGCCAATACTTTTGTCCACCCTCTTTTTTATCTTTGGTGTGGAATTATATCCAATTTGGCTTTAGGACAATTCTTTTTGTGTTTTTTCATTTAAGACAAATTAAATGAAGATAATAATACCAAAGAATTTGTGTTTGCAATCATTTTCATGAAGAAACTGAGTATTATCTGACAAAATTGCAGGGGTGTCAATACTTTTGGCCACAACTGTATGTAGTTTCCGGTTTTCTTGCAATATTATTGGCTTATAAAGTGAAATGATGCTATTGGTAGTTGAGAACTTTGCATAATTAGGCAAAAGATTATAAAAGAAGTGACTAAAATAAAGGGGACTAGTGATCTGTCTTGATCCTCCCGTACAGAGACCCCCATCTCCTTGTGGCCATTTGAGTTGCTAGCAACACTCTGTGGAATTATTTGGACATCACTGGCTCAACCGTGAAGGGTTAGTTTAGCCCTCCCTCAATAGCTACCCCGACAGCAGCACCTCCTCCAGAGGCCTTACTAGTGTCATGATCCCAGTGCAGGTTTTTGAGCTGCACGTCAGGGGTTAATGTCTGGAGCTCAGTGCAGGTTTTGACCTGCACACCTCGGGTTAATGATTGTGGCCTCTTTTTGGTTTTGGGAGAGCTTCTTAAACCCCTGGGAAGCTCCAATCCCTGTCAGTTAGACTTTTGCCTTTGGCCGAGTGTGGTGACCTCCGTGTGCCTATGCCTGTTCGTTGTTATAGCTTGTTTATATGGTTCTGACCCGGTTCTGTTCCCCGTTGTGAGTTTGCCTGTTGATTCAGTACTGCGCAATCCTCTCTGTGTATGACTCGTTGCCTGTTATCTGACTACTCTCTGCTCACCCCTCTTGTACCTCGCAACTATCTCTGTGTATGACTCATTGGTTGCGTCCTGACTATCCTCCCTATCTATGCCCCTTGGTAACTTTGTCTCGCAGTTACGCTGCTAGGAGTTCTCTTGCAGCTCCTAGCTCTCTGGAGCTTAGGCCACGCCCCCAGAAGTCACGTGCTTCAGGTCCTGCTGGTCTGAAGTATGCACCTTCTTGGCTGCTGCCCGCTCTATAGGTATCTTTGAGCACAGTTCGCTTAACTCAGGACACGCGCACTGGCTCAGTGACCAAGTTCAGTGCGGTGTTCCTGACAACTAGTTTGGCCATTTTGGCTCGGGGCTTCAAGATGATATCTTGGTCTTCCAGGTTGACGCAAAGCACCAGGACAGTCCTTTCCCGCACCGTGGCCAGGGAGCGAGCTACCAGTATGCCAGGGTGCAGGCGCTCCGAGTAGCATGGCTCTACCTGCATCTCCACGCCCTCCAATGGCATTGGGGTGTGGATCGGCAGGGCCACCACCGTTTGCCCTGGGGGAAGCACGAGCAGAGGAGCTGCCGACGCGATGACTTTGCCCAGCGCCTCGCCCTCCTGGCAATCCTGGAGCACTCGCGCCTCCTGCACCAACTGCTGGAAGACCTGCCCTTGGGCCGTGAGGGAACCCAACTGGCTCAGGGTCTCCTGCGTGAGGTCGTTGATGAGTATATTGCCGAACTCCCGTTACATGTTCATACCCATGATAACTGGATGGCGGTCTTTAATTTCTTCTTGGGTCATGACCACTCGCCTGCGGCCGAGGGGTTTACCACACAGCGTCATTTGGAGCCATACCACTCCGGCGACAGGAACCGGCAGTTGGTTTGTGGTTACCAGCTTTATCATGGACCCCCACTGGGGCCTTGCTGCCTTCGGGAAATGCTGCTGAAAGTAGGTTGCAGGTATGGTCATTACTTGTGACCCCGTGTCCACTAGGCACCGTACAGCGCGGCCCTCGACTTCTGCCCATACAACTGGGCACTTGGCGACCAGATCTTCGGGACTTCCACCACCCCTTGTTGTGGCTTCTGGCTCCGAGTGGCGTCCCCTCTGCCCGGAGCCCTCTAGTTTAATGTCCGTCTGGGTGGGTATCTTCCACGCCGAGGACACTCTCGTGTGAAGTGGCCCAGTTCTCCGCACTCATAACACCGGGACTGCAAGCCCCGGCCGCCCCGGGCATTGAAGCCAGGCCACCCAGGCGTGGGCTCAGTTCTCTTTTTTACTTTGGCCAGCTCGCCTCGGATACTCTTCAGCTCCTGTCTCACTTCCTCAATCCACTGGGACTCTCCAGCAGCGTTCACGGATGCCTCCATGCCCTGGGCCTTCCCCACGGGGACCGTCATCCCCTGCTCCTGCTCTCATACCCGGGCCTGACTCCCCGCCTCAGAGAAAGCTATACGTGGGTTCACTCGGATCTGCTCCCACAATGCCTGTTTTATTAACGGGTCCCGGAGTCCAGTCATTAACAGGTCACATAGGGTAATGTCGATAGGTACTACCCCTACTCTGTCCTTCCGCTCGATGGCTGTGTATAACTCCTGGAGGACATTCATATACTGGGTAATGGTCTCCCCCTCTCCCTGCATTTGACTGAACAACCGGGTCCTCAACTCTCCCACGTTTGTTAGATCCCCATGAGTTTCTTCCAGAATCCGCAAGACCCTAGCAAAGGTGTTGCAGTGTCCCGGGGGTCTCAACATTACTGAATTCCGGGCTTCCAAATCTAACACCATGAGAGCTACAGTACCTCCGCTTCTAAGTCAGGGGTCATTGGATGCATACGGAAGAGCCCCCGCATGCGCTCTGTCCAGCTCCACAACAGGGTATTGGAGCCGGAAAACCGTGGCAGGTTGCTTAGCATAGCCCCCCAAAGAAATGCTGGACCGGGGGCCCCCATTAGCAGCAGCGCCTGCGGCCCCACTTTGGTCGGGAATACAGCTGTCTGCGCTCGGAGACTGCATCCTGCCGACTACGCCAAATGTGCTACTAGCAGGTATGCAGGATGCAGTGACGAGGCGCGAGACAGTCGTGTTTTTGGTTACAACTTTTATAGGTTTATAGGTAACTATCCGCAGGGATAATCTAAGCAACCGAACAAAATAACAGGAATTATCCTCGCAGGGACTCAATACAAGCAAACACGGAAATATAAGAACACAGCTACGTCCAGCAAAGCCGGTCACTATAGAGCCGCGGTATGGCCGACTACGGGTCCTTAACTATATAGTGTCGCTTAACCGGCTCGACGTCCCTCGGCGTCTCGGACGTTGGTTCTTCGGCGTAGCAGCCTCTGGGGCCCAGCCGCTGAAGATCTGTCGAAGACTTCGAGCGTTCCGACGCTCCGATGAAGCAGGGGCACGACAGGCCGCGGAGGAGTCCTTGGACAGATGGGCCGCAGCTCCCGGATCGGGGCAAACAGTGGCGATGAGGGGTGGCGGCTGGCAGGCCACCTGCGCAGCCAGCGACTGCAATGGAGGACCTGCGGCGAGCAACGGCCCGGCCCTTGCAGCGGACTGAAGCAAGACAGTGGTGGCCGCCGATGGCACTGAACTAGCCGCGGCCATGGGTAGAAGCGGGGCGGCTGCGGGTGGTGGGAGACAGGCTGCAGCCGTGGGCTGACGTGAGGCAGCAACGGCCACTGGGACCCGCGGGCAGGCCGCAGCCGCGGGCTGGGTGAGGTGGCAGCGGCCGCTGGTGTCCGCGGGCAGGCCGCAGCTGCTGGCAGGAGCGAGGCTGCAACGGCCGTGAGTGACCGCGGGCAGGCCGCAGCCACGGGCTGGAGGAAGGTGGCAGCGGCTGCTGGTGACCGCGGGCAGGCCGCAGCCGCGGGCTGGAGTAAGGTGGCAGTGGCCGCTGGTCGATGCGGAGCAGCAGTTCTCGGAAGGTCGTCTCGGCACCATCCCACTGATGTCCAGGTAGAGTGTCTCTCCTGCCTCTGGCCTCCTTCCCGGCTCCGGTGAGTAGCTCTGGCTCTCAGTCGCTCCCACGGTCTCCTGCTCCTTCTGCTGACTCACTGTAACTCTCATTTCCCGCCCCTTTTATACTGGCTCCTCACCCAGCCTATCTGTCAGTCTTACCAGTCCGTCCCTGAACTCTGTCCCCTGGAAACAGTTTCTCCCAGAACCTAGGTGACGGTCCCCTTGGTTCCGACCCGGACACTCGGCGGGGACCCTCTCTCCCACACTGTGTCCTCCAGGTCAGGGGCTCAGCCAACTCCCAGGCAAGATAGAGTACACCTTTCCAGCACTCCTCCAACATATGCCTTTCCGGAACATCTCCTCACTAGTGCTTAAACTGAAGTACTTGTAGTTGTGAAATAAACTCAAGTTCCTCCTTACTTGGAACTCCACTCGTACGGCAGACAGCTGTAGCCCGCTTCGGGGACTCCCTACTATCAGGTCCCGGCTCACACACGTTGCTATTGTGCCCCCGAGTCTTAGGTGGGAATAAAGTGGTGACAACTTCTATTCCTCCGGTTTCTGCTGCAGGACCATCAGCATCCATACAACTTCGGATACCGGACTCCGAACCATGCGCTTTAACTTAAGGAAGGGCTCTGCTCTCACCCTTGTCCTCAGTTCTCTTCTCCCCACATTCCGTACTAATCTATCTTCCTTCTGAAGAATTAGGCTTTCTCTTGCTCTTTCCCGTGCCAACAGCTCCGACTCACAACAGTCTGCTGCTGCACTTGCTTCCGCTCCATCCCTCTCTGGGGATCTTCTCTCACCAACTGACTCTTTCCTAACCTTCTTCCCTCTCTTGTGCAGTCTAAGCTCCACCCGCTTCCCCAGCACCCTTCGTGAACCAAAGCAGCTGACTTACAGGGTGCTCCACTATTCTAAAGTGTCTGTGCTAGGTGCAGGTGTTGGAGTGTGGTCAGACGTCTTCACCTTACCTGGATAGTGGGGTACCACACCTCAGGAGGAAGTGCAGTACCTCTGTAGCGACTGAATCCTCAGGGGCGCCACATCTGCAAGGAAATATGTTGGTCATAGCAACAAATCACAGCTCAGTTTTCATCTTTTAAACAGCTCTGGTGAAATGAAAGATGAGTAGTGATTGGTTGCTATGGGCAACACGGGCATTGTACCTGTTATGGTCAAGAAGATGTGCCTATGGAATATAAGTATACTAGCTGAAGAGCCCGGCACTGCTCGGGCATAGTAACTAACTGTGGTTAGTTATAGCAAATTATAATTATCCTCCATCCCATAGTCCCATGCCCATATACTAGTTACACCACGCTATTTGCTTTAGCGCATGTCAGGAAGTGTGGTTTAAATGCAATGGAGCTGTATGATCGACGCATGCGCCGTCTAAAGCCCTGGATGACTCATCACTTTATCGGCACCCTTATTGGTCCTTGTCTGTATAAAAACACCTCCCCAACTCATTGGGTCACGCCCCCGGAAGAAGCAAGTGGGGGAAACGCGCGTCGGGGCACGGGGACAGCATCACAAACGGCACATATTTTTGCTTATATTTTAAGTAAGTACACCATTATATTTGGGTATATTCATGCGCATAGCACTTATCCATTAGGCATGGGTTAAGATAACTGGAGGTTTATGACATTAAGGTACATAGTGAGTATGCATGATTATGACTCGGTTTAATTGGATTCCTTTTTGCCATTCTCTTATTACACATTTATTATTGCCTTAATGGGTGTTCTTATAATATTGTGCTCTTATGTTTATTGAGCGATATCATCATATAAAGACTATATTGTAAATTTATACATGCCATAGTTGATGCTGCCCCCTAGGGGTAAATGTTTGAATGAAAATAATTGGTAGCTCTTTTAAATATTTTTACTGTTCAATAAACAAAATTGTTTGTCATATTTATGGTTCTCTTCTCCTTTTTGGATGTCGGCTTGAATAGCTGCCTCCGTTGTTTTTTGTAGTTAGTTATAGCAAATTATAATTATCCTCCATCCCATAGTCCCATGCCCATATACCCATCATACATATCCACGATCCCATAGGCACATGCACATATACCCATCATACATATCCTCAATCCCATAGTCGAGTGCCCATATACCCATCACACATCCTCCGTCCCATAGTCCCATGCCCATATAATACCCATCACATATCCTCCATCCCATAGTCCCATGCCCATATACCCATCATACATATTCGCCATCCCATAGTCGAGTGCCCATATACTCATCACACATCCTTCATCTCATAGTCCCATGCCCATATACCCATCATATATATCCTCCATCCCATAGTCCCGTGCCCATATACCCATCATTAGAGTTGAGCGATACCGTCCGATACTTCAAAGTATCGGATCGGAATGGATCGGCCGATCTTTAAAAAAAGTATCGGTATCGCCGATTCCGATACCGGAAGTCCCATTCAAGTCTATGGGACTTCCGGTATCGGAATAAGAAAAACCCTGTTTTTGCCTTGTACAGCCTCTCTGGGGTCTGTACGGGCCTTTCGGGGGGCTGTGCCGGCCTGCCAGGGGGTCTGTGCAGGCTCCGGTGGTCTGTGCCGGCCTGCCGGGGGGCTGTGCCGGCCTGCCGGGGGGCTGTGCAGGCTCCGGGGGGCTGTGCAGGCCTGCCGGGGGGCTGTGCCGGCCTGCCGGTGGTCTGTGCAGGCTCCGGGGGGCTGTGCCGGCCTGCTGGGGGGCTGTGCCGGCCTGCCGGTGGTCTGAGCAGGCTTCGGGGGTCTGTGCAGGCATCGTCCGATGGGACTTCAAGTCCCATCGGGCGATGCCTGCTACCATGACAGTGATTGACACATTAGCCAATGATGGGACAGTAGTAGTCCCATCATCCGGCTAATGTGTTGAATGTAAAAAAAAAAAAAAAAATTACATGCTACATACATGCTACATACATACAACATGCATACTACATACATGCTACATTCATACTACATACTACATACATGCTACATTCATACTACATAAATACTACATGCAACATACATACTACATATATACTACATACATACTACATATATACTACATGCATGCTACATACATACTGCATGCTACATACATACTACATACATACCACATATATACTACATAGATACTACATGCATGCTACATACATACCACATACATACTACATACATACTACATACATACTACATGCATGCTACATGCATGCTACATACATACCACATACATAACACATATATACTACATGCATGCTACATACATACTACATGCTACATACATACCACATACATACTACATGCATGCTACATACATACTACATGCTACATACTACATATATACTACATGCATGCTACATACATACTACATGCTACATGCATACTACATATATACTACATGCATGCTACATACATACTACATGCTACATACATACTACATATATACTACATGCATGCTACATACATACTACATGCTACATACATACTACATATATACTACATGCATGCTACATACATACTACATGCTACATACATACTACATATATACTACATGCATGCTACATACATACTACATGCTACATACATACTACATATATACTACATGCATGCTACATACATACTACATGCTACATACATACTACATATATACTACATGCATGCTACATACTACATGCTACATACATACTACATATATACTACATGCATGCTACATACATACTACATGCTACATACATACTACATATATACTACATGCATGCTACATACTACATGCTACATACATACTACATATATACTACATGCATGCTACATACATACTACATACATACTACATGCTACATACATACCACATATATACTACATACATACAATACATTCATACAATACATACATAGACATACAGTACATATAACATAGAGTAACATACTTACCAATACTTGTCACATTGTTCCCCGAAGCCATTGTCTTTTCCGGAATAAATATTAACATAACAAACCACAAAAATACTCACCCACGATCCGAAGCAGTCCACGAGTGTGTCCCACGACGATCTTGGGTAGAGAACTGCAGCATCAGCTGTTGCTGCCGTTCTCTACGGGCTGCAGGAATCCAATGACGGAAGGTAGGTATCCTTCCGCACTGTATTCCTCCGCCACTTAAAAAAAAAAAAGTCCCTAGTCTCACTTTATGCCATTGCTGCGTGGGAAATTCCCACACAGCAATGGCATAAAGTGAGACTAGGGACTTTTTTTTTTTTTAAGTGGCGGAGGAATACAGTGCGGAAGGATACCTACCTTCCGTCATTGGATTCCTGCAGCCCGTAGAGAACGGCAGCAACAGCTGATGCTGCAGTTCTCTACCCAAGATCGTCGTGGGACACACTCGTGGACTGCTTCGGATCGTGGGTGAGTATTTTTGTGGTTTGTTATGTTAATATTTATTCCGGAAAAGACAATGGCTTCGGGGAACAATGTGACAAGTATTGGTAAGTATGTTACTCTATGTTATATGTACTGTATGTCTATGTATGTATTGTATGAATGTATTGTATGTATGTAGTATATATGTGGTATGTATGTAGCATGTAGTATGTATGTAGTATGTATGTAGCATGCATGTAGCATGCAGTATGTATGTAGCATGCATGTAGTATATATATAGTATGTATGTAGCATGCATGTAGTATATATGTAGTATGTATGTAGCATGTAGTATGTATGTATCATGCATGTAGTATGTATGTAGTATGTATGTAGTATTTTTTTTTTTTTTTTTTTAACATTTAACACATTAGCCGGATGATGGGACTACTACTGTCCCATCATTGGCTAATGTGTCAATCACTGTCATGGTAGCAGGCATCGCCAGATGGGACTTGTAGTCCCATCGGACGATGCTTGCACAGACCCCCGGACATCAGCACAGCCCCCCGGCAGGCCGGCACAGCCCCCCGGCAGGCCGGTACAGACCCCCACAGGGTGCACAGACCACCGGCAGGCCGGCAGAGCCCCCCGGCAGGCCGGTACAGACCCCCACAGGGTGCACAGACCACCGGCAGGCCGGCACAGCCCCCCGGCAGGCCGGTACAGACCCCCACAGGGTGCACAGACCACCGGCAGGCCGGCACAGCCCCCCGGCAGGCCGGTACAGACCCCGGGCAGTCCACACAGCCCTCCGGCAGGCCGGCAGAGACCCCTGGAAGGCCCGAAATGACGGCGCATCATGATGCGCACACACCGCGCATCATGATGACGTCAGGCTGTCAATCAACTTTGAACTTCCGATTCCGATGCCGAATTCCGATATTGAAAAAATATCGGAAGTCGGTATCGGAATTCCGATACAGCAAGTATCGGCCGATACCCGATACTTGCGGTATCGGAATGCTCAACACTACCCATCATACATATCCTCCATCCCATAGTCCCGTGCCCATATACCTGTCATACATATCCTCCATCCCATAGTCCAGTGCCCATATACCCATCACACATCCTCCATCCCATAGTCCCGTGCCCATATACCCGTCATAAATATCCTCCATCCCATTGTCCAGTGCCCATATACCCATCACACATCCTCCATCCCATAGTCAACCATTATGACATCATAATGAGGGGCAGGGCTTGATACACACAAACTTTTTCCCCATTATGTAGATAGGGGCAAAATTGTTTAGTGAATTGGAATGCGCGGGGTTAAAATTTCACCTCACAACATAGCCTAGGACACTCTCGGGGTCCAGACGTGTGACTGTGCCAAATTTTGTGGCTGTAGCTGTGACGGTACGGATGCCAATCCCGGACATACACACATACATACATACATACACACACTTGAGCTTTATACATTAGATTAGATATTATATATATATGTATTAGATTAGATATTTATTATATATATGTATATATTGGATATTTATTATACAGGCTTTGCATGTACATACATGCACTCATTTTTATATATATAGATTCTATTCCATCCCGTGTTAGGCTTTGTGCCCACGCTAGCGTTTTTAAACGCTCAGGAAAAGGATCCCCTTTCCCAGAAAACACGCGTCTTTTTCCGCGCGTTTCTTGCGTGGTTTTTGACGAGTTTTTGAGGCGTTTTTCGACACGCGATTTCTGGGAACATTGGGGATGGCTAAAAACGCTGAGCAATGCGGGAATTAATGAGCATGCTGCGTTTTTAGCCGCTAAGCGATTCCTGAGCGGTTAAAAACGCATGCATTGGCACAAAAAGCCAAAAATGCATGCTAATTAATTGGATGCATCTTTTAAGCATTTCTGCAGCGTCTGATCCGGCACAAACGCTGCGGAAACGCTTAACAAAACGCATCGTGGGCACACAGCCTTACACGGACAGCACACAGATGATGTACATGGACACATGGACACGGATAACACCGATACCGTAAATATCAGGGCGTGTGAGAGAGGCCTTAGATCATATAACACGGCGAGTGCTATGAGATGTTTTATTGGATTGCACTCGACCCAATGTTATTGGGTCGCCCTCCCAGGGCCGTGGGGTACTCGGTACCGGGCCGGTATCAGTGGGATGTGTCACGGTGGCGGTGACCCAGACCGTGGCCCTGGGCGCTCAAGTGATAGGAAGATGTGGATGTTAAATGTAATAGTTTGTGACGCCACCTGTGGTGTTCGGCAAGGGAGTTGTTAAGCTGATGCTGCATGCAGATCCTCCGGGACAGATGGTGTGGTGCAGCAAAGATGGTATAGCCCTCCACAGGCAGGGCTGTTGTCCCAGGGCAGTGTAGATGTGGAGACACTTAAGTGATGTAGTGTCCGGCGCAGGGGATGTAGCAGTGTCAGGCGGACGGACGCAGGAAGGAATGGAGGACACCAGGGCATGTAGTTGAAAAGCTTTACTCACAGTCTGTAATGCCCGCTTCTGTGCCGTGTCCTCCGAGTCAGGGACTCAGTCAACCCCCAGGCAAGATGGAAAGCTCCCTTCCACACTCCGCCAACTTATGTGCCTTTCCTGAACGTCTCCTCTATAGCGCCTTTCTGTGTGAAGATCTCCAGTACCGTGGTACTCTGGAGTTCCTTCTGACAGATGTTCCCAAGAACCCTACTTGCCCAGCAGACAGCTGTAGCCTGCTTTGGGGACTCTCTACTCCTAAGTCCCGGCTCTCTATCCGTATTGCTGTTGTGCCCTCAAGTCTTAGATGGGAGTAGTGCATTTACAGCCCACTACTCCACCGGTGTCTGCTGCAGAACCATTAGTGTCCATACAACCTCGGGGATCGGGCCCCGGCCTTGCGCTTAGAACTTCTAGGCAGGGTTCTTCCTCTAACCCACGTCCTCTGTGTTCCCTTTTACTCCTACATGCCGTACTTGTCCTTTCCCTTCTATGGAAGCTCAGGCTTCAGGTCAATGTCCTTCTCCTTCTTTCCTTTCCTTTCCCGTGCCAGATGGCTCAGGTCACTGAGGCAGCTGCAGCACTCCTTCCTCCATCCCTTCTTCCAGGGATCCCCACTCCTCCCGAGTGGCTTCCTTCCTCACTGACCTCCTGTCAGACTGACCTGTCATCCTAAACCATCCCGCTCATATATATATATTCTGAACTCCACCACCTCCCAGCACATCTAGTGTTCCAAGCAAGGAACCACCAATGGTGCTCTGCTTCTTTCTAAGCAAGGAGCCGCAATGTGGTTATGCTGAACTTCTCTATTGTGTGGGGTGCGAGTGTTGAAGCGTGGTCAGGAGCCTCCAACTTACCTGGATGGTGGGGCACCACACCTTAGGAGAAGGTGCAGTACCTCTGTGGCGACTGAGCCTCAAGGGCGCCACATTATACTGTGGGGTAGTGCAGATCAGCGATTATTTTCTCATGTTGATTCGGCAGCACGCTGCGATTGGCTCACATACACCCATACAAGTCTTTGGGTGTGTGTGAATCATCAGACTGCACTCGAATGGCATCCCTGTGCAGTCCAATATGCGCTGAGACAGGCAATGGAGGAGATGGAGAAATTACTTTCTCCGTCTTCTCTGCACCTGTGCTGTGATACTGTCATGCGAGAGGATGGGAGCACAGAGCACTGACACTCGGCTTCCGCTCACAACAGAGTTGAGCTGAGTTTCATTAGCAGATCGCATCCGATCCTTTCGCATTGGATGCTATACACACATGTGACCATGGCCTTAGTGTCACTCTCTAAACTTTTGACAACAACTGTACACTTCAACTGATTTATAGTGCTCTTCTTTATATCAAAGGGATACTATATAGTCCGATAATGCTATTAACCTGCCAATATAGGGTTAATCTGCAGGTTATAACTGCTATGAAGATGCCTAGCTGCAGCACCCAGGATGTGTCCAGAGCAATCACAGTCCTTTCTTACCTCACTGAGAGCGTCGGCTGTAAGCGTGACCGGCACTGACTGACAGCCCTGCAGTACAGCAGAGGTTTATTGCAGGGCAAGCTGTAGTTTTTATAGTTACCATTTTGGAGTAGATATCACTTTTTGATCGCTATTTATTATTTTATTTTTTGTGGAAAGAGAACTTACCTAAATAAAAAAGTAACTCTGGATTCATTTTCTCTACTGCATCCGCAATGCAGGAGAAATAATATATTTTTTTAGTGTGAAAAGTTTGAGATGCATTAATTGAAGGCTTATTTCGATTGTCAGATTTTAAAACCTGTTTTTTACTTCTTTTTTTAGCCCCACTAAGCTGTGATCGCTTGCACAACATATCACAATACTTTTCTATTATTCCTCTGCTATGAAGCCATGTCATCTGTACCAGCACGGCAAACATGGATGCCTTCAGTAGACCCCAGCTGTCACGGTGACAACACATCAGCATGGCCCCTGCTTTGTCTAATCAGTGTTATTGATCACGACATCTAAGTGACTAAACTATTGGTATTGGCGCAAGCTCCAACTGCTGCAGCCAAAGATCGGTGTCAGCGGTGCAACAAAGCTGGCAAATGCCAAGTGTGGAGGGCAACTCGAATATCACAAGGGGCAATACATTAGCCTTTCCACTGTCCACTACAGAGGGTTTTGGCAGCTATTTCTTTTTTTCTCTGTGCTTATATTTGATAACTTGACTTTTTTTTTTTACATTTCCTAGTAAGTGTTAAAGTCGGGTATCCTGTGGCCCCAGCTATTATGACATTATAAATATTAATCTACCTCTTATGTAGACGTTAAATAAACAGGCAATGGTGGCAGATTCACTTACATAGACAGTGTCTGAATATCAAGTATTGTGAAAGCAAAATTCCTGGGAAAACATGCTGGGACTTGTAATTCCACAACAGCTAAATCCTACACAGTGCCTCCCATTGATTTACAGTGTAGGGTGAAGACAAAGGATTTATTTCAGAAAGGCTTGGGTGGAGTCTTTCCGGTGAAGGCACCCTTCTGGCACTACAACGCTCCATGCATGTTGGAACGTTTTTCCCTAACAGATTAGGTCCTGAAGTATCAGCTCCGATACTTATGGTTAGAAAGTTATTACTTGTTATCAGATGGAAATATAATGCAGATTTCTACCATATGTAAATGGTCCCAAAACTACGTTACAGAGCAAGAAGCATCACATTGAATCCTCAGCATCTCTCTGCATGTTCCCCTATGGTCAGCGTCTAACCAGCATCAATGGTGAAGATGGTGAAGATCACAACCACTTCACCGGTCACAGAAACAGGTCTCTGCCCCTTTCGGAGAGTCCACCATACAATACTAAACTCAACCTCCTATTTAGGAGGATAAAACATTGTCTATTCTATAAATGGCTTTTGAGTATGGCGGATACACGGTAAGATGCTAGAGCATTGTGGAGAGGGGGGACGAGAATAGTGGGTACAGGAGGTTAGGGAAAATTTTGCAAAAAAAAGATAAGGGGAGCGAGAATATCGAGCACCACGTGAGAGTGGCAGTGCTTTGGGGATGGATAGGGATTAGGGATTAGTAGGACGGGGAGAAGTTTGGGGTATTGTATAATAAAGCAAATTACAAAAGTGGTTAGGATGTAATGATAGGGACTGTATTTAAAAAGGACATATTAGGTCTCGGACCACCCTTCTAAGTTTTCTTCACCAATCAGCTGTTCACAACGCCAGCAAAGGGAGGATATAAATAGTGTATGAATTGGAATGTAGTGAGGTGGATCGGACCGCGGGTACCTGTATGACGGGGTCCGGAACTGGGAGGGCTGCATCCTCTGTTCCCAGGGGAAAGCCTGAGTGGGGCAGACCTTCCCCTGCTGTTTGGGGGAAGCCTGAGTGAGGAGGACCTTCCTGAGGACGGAGAAGGGCGGGGAGAGCCAGGAAAAGGTGCACAGCATCGGGGACATAAAAGGAAAAAGCCCGCGAAGCGGGGCAGTCTGGCGCTGGTGAAGAGCAGCGTGCAGAGCGGTGAGCAGCACGCACTGCTTCCCCCACCAGAGAGTACCGGTGTGGCGACGGGCCATATAGAAGGAGCCCCCGTCTCCTGCAGAGAGAGCTGTGCAGAGCCGTGATAGCAGAGCAGAAACATGTAGAGTCGTGCGCACACAGTAGAGCTGAGCCAGGTGGTGCAGCAGCGAAAAAGAGGAGTGCTACGTTCGGGGAGCACCAGCCCCACACAGACCAGTGTGGCACCCCTGAGGGTTCAGTCACCACAGAGGTACTGCACTTCCTCCTGAGGTGTGGTACCCACCATCCAGGTAAGGTGGAGACACCTGACCACGCTCCAACACCTGCATCCCACACAACACAGTAGTGTAGCAAAGCACCCTTTGGTGGCTCCCTGCTTGGAACACGAAGCGTGCTGGGAGGCGGGTGGAGTTTAGATAGCACCAAAAGAGCGGGAAGAGTTTAGGATTTAGTCAGTCTGACAGAGTCAGAGGAGTGAAGATCCCCTGAGTGGGATGGATGAAGGAAGTGCTGCAGCCGACCTCAGTGACCTGGGTCCGCTGGCACCGGAAAGGAACATTGATAGAAAGCCTGACTCTCTCCATAAGAAGGAAGGATTAGTACGGAACGTAAGGAGAGGAGGACTAAGGATTAGGGTTAGAGCAGAACCCTTCCCAAGTTCACAGCACAAGGCCGGGGTCCGGTTCCCGAGGTTGTATATAGATACTAATGGTCCTGCAGCAGACACTGGAGGAATAGTTGTCACCACTTTATTCCCACACAAGACTTGGGGGCACAACAGCAATGTGAGTGAGCCGGGACTTAGTAACAAGGAGTCCCCGAAGTAGGCTACAGCCGAACTCCAGTGTAACTCAGTACTGTGAGTATTTCACTATAGGCGCAAATGGGAGACGTTCAGAAAAGGCACATATGTTGGCGGAGTGTTGGAAAGGAGTACTTCATCTTGCCTGGAAGTTGGCTGAGCCCCTGACCCGGAGGACACGGCACGGATGCGGGCACCTGTACCTGCAACAGACTGTGAGTAAAGCTTTGGAACTACATGCTCTGGTGTCCTCCACTTATTCCTGCGTCAACACACCCAGCACTGCTACATCCTTGTGCCTAGCACTGCACCATCCATGTCTCTCCCCTATCTCTTCATCTACACTGCCCTGGGACTACAGCCCTGCCTGCGGAGGGCTACACCATCATTGCTGCACCACACCATCTGTCCCAGAGGATCTGTCTGCAGCGTCGGCTTAACATCTTCATTGCCGAATACCACAGGTGGCGTCACGAAACATTCATTAATAAACTTTATTCAATCACTCAACATTCCCCTTTTACAATGAACGCCCAGGGTCACGGACCGGGTCACAGCTACCGTGACAACTCCCATTGAAATCAACGGGCCCGGTACTGAATACCCCACGGCCCTGGGTGTGGGCGATCCAACTTGGCGTCACGAACATGATGCCGAAGCCCGGTGCCACCGGGATCTGTGTGCCTAGGATTTCTTGGACTTAAACATTGTTGAGTATGTGCAGAATAACCAAATTGATAGACTGTAAAATGGACTCTAAAAATGGCCGCCGGCGAGGTGAAGAAGGGTGTGACAATATGGGTGGTCCTAAGAAAAGACCGCAAACTGTCCTGGGCCTCCCCTGCCTGAACTTCTATGCAACTACAACATGGCCCACCCCCCGAGGGGTTTGTATACTGGCTTGGTATGGAGGAGTAGGAAGGAGACGCCGCCCCCAGAAGGTGGAGCAAGAGCCAGTGGCGGGAAAAGAGTCGAGAAAGGAGGAAGAACGCCAGAACGCCATGATGGAAGAAGGACGGAGGCCATGAGAATGCAATGGAGAGAAACCACTTGCTCCCAGGCAGCCCCTGCGGGGCACACGGCCGCTGCGATACCATCTGCAGCGCCCACCTCCGCCTCCATGCCAATGCTGTCACTGGATGCGGCCTGCCAGGAGGAGATACATGAGAGTCCCAGAGCAAGCGGTGGAGCAGGGGCTGAGACCCTCTCCGAATCTGGCGCGGCCGCACGGGCCCGCCCCAGAGTCCTTGGCAGGTGTCGACGCCGCACCAGCTCCGATTCAGCTGCCGGCCACCCACCAGGAAGTTCCGGAGGATGCAGCTGCCACTATTCATCACCCTGAACACATGCCGGAGCCAGAACCTCACCGGGAATCACCAGGTAGGATCACTGCCCCTGCCATGATCCTGGTATTGAGAACTGTGCCCCTGGACAGAAATGGTCCAGTGATTGCTCAGACACCAAGTGGCAGCATCCAAATCACCCCATGCCAACAACGACCGGTTGCAGCGCTGCTAACTGTGGTGCCATCTGAAACTGGGGAACAATATCCATTGGTACCCGCTGCAACTCCTGCAGAACTACTGGCAGCAGAGATACCACCAGCAGCAGCTGAAGTGCTACTCTCACAGGCAGCAGTTACTCCCGCTGCCATTCCTTCTACACAGGCTGTTAGCAGCGGATTAATCAGCGTAACATCCAGAGTCAGCAACACAGAATGTAGATTTATTCATATCCAGGTTGAACAGCTTACAGCATGAAATGTGATCAGTCTGGTATCTGCTGTGGCTTGCAGCATGGGAGCATTACAACAACAAGAAGGGAAGAGAAGGAGGGGGCATCCTGTCTGTTTTTTTTTTTCACTGAACTTTGTTAACAATCTCACAATATGCACAATATATAAAACAGTACAGTAGTAGTTGTTGCAATACAAACAGATCAATATGCATTATTCCAACACCCCCCACTCAACAACTACTTATCCTCTTAGTCCTATTGTGGTTCTTAATTCTTGGAACCTGGCTCGTGGCAATGGCTTTGTCATAATGTCAGCTGCCATCTTATCAGTTTCACAATAGATGAACTGAATTATGCCATGATCTATCAAATCACGCAAATGATGATGTCTGACGTCAATGTGCTTGGTTCTAGCACTGATCTTTTCACTGCATGCAAGTTTAATGCATCCTTGGTTTAGAAGAAAACTTCCATCTTCCTCTCTCTGGATTTGGATTCCTAGATAATATGTCACATTTCCAAGGTCTTTCGTTTCAAAATGCTGGTTCAGAATTTCAGCCATTTTTCCAATTTCTGCGTCTTCCTGATGAACTACAATCACATCGTCCACATGTAAGAGAATATACATCCACTTTCCATCTGTATATTTTGTGTATAAGCATGGATCCGCTTGACCTTTTCTAAAACCTTCTTCCAACAAGACCTTATTCATCTTGGTATTCCATGCTCTTGCTGATTGCTTAAGACCATAAAGGGATTGTAACATCGGCGGCCGTGCCCGCCGATATTCCATCAGCGGCGGCACCCGCCGCAGCCCCGTCTCACCTGCGCTTCTCCTCCCGGGCTTCCTCCCATCCTCCCTCCCGTCCTGCTGCGTCCCTGTGTGCCTCCTTTAGGCCGCGGGCGCGCGCCCGACCGCTCTCTTCACACAGCGGGGGGCGTCGCTGAGGGGCTGGGACGTGTTGATCCACTTCCGGGGTTAAAGGTATTTCAGGTGTCTACCCTAAGGGAAAGACGCCTGGTAATCGTGTGGTGCTCCTGCACTATTCCGGCCGCTATAGTGCTTCTATAGTCCTCTAGCCTAGTGTTTTCATAGTTCCCGTCTTCCTTGTCTCTGTGTCCATTCCTTGCCATCCCTTCTGCCTGCCTTCTCCTAGTTTAGCCCTTGCTACCTTCTGCCTAGCGTCTGGTCTTATAGTTCCTTGCCTGTTCCTGGTGTAACTGGTTCCCGTCTTCTGTCCGTCCGCTGATTCTCCTGCCTCTGGTCCCCCACTTCTGCCTTCCCTCGCCTACAGTGCCTATCTCTTGCTGCTCCTCTCAGTGTCCTCCCTTCTCTGGTACCTCCTGCTCAGGTACCCTAGTCACTGCCTTGCATTCCAGCCCGTCTGCACTCTCATTTGTCCCTGAGCCGTCCCTCTTGGTCCCGGCTGTCGCGGGTCTGACCCCTGCGGTCCTTCCCCTAACGATCCCTGTATAGGGGTCGGTCATCACCTGGCGTGCTCGGCCCAGGGGCTCCAGATCCGCGATACAGAGGGTCCACTCTTTGACGTTGTCTACTCCTGAATGTCACAGTATTACCAGGCCATGGACCCCGCCAGTACAGCGGCTGCTATGCAAAAGGAACTACTTTTCTTACGAGAAAATCAGACCCAGATTATGTCCTTTATGAAATCCATGGACACCCGGCTCTCCGCCCTGCAAACCACTGACCCAGGGCATGCTCCCCTCTTAGCCAGCCTCCAGCAGTAGCTCGCGCAGCAGCGCGACGCTCAATCTCACATCTTGAGTTATATGGCATCCGTAGATGATCGACTGCTTGCTTTGCAGTCCTCTGCGGCCGCTTCTACCCTACCCCGGGATGCAGTCTCGTCTCCACCTCCTCATCTGGGAAAGCCTCCCAGGTATTGTGGGGATCCCAAGTTATGTTGGGGTTTTTTAAAGCAGTGCAGACTGCACTTCGAACTCCTGCCCCAGCAGTATCCCACAGATCGCGCCAAGGTGGCCTTTATAGTGTCCCACCTCGAGGGGGAGGCTTTAGCCTGGGTGAATCCTTTGTGGGAGCGGGATGATCCCGTAGTTTCCAGTAACCAGAGTTTTCTGGAGATGTTCCATAAGGTTTTTGAGGAACCCGGACGCCTAGCTTCTACTACGGAGGCCCTTTTTAACCTCCGTCAGTAGGACAGTACGCCATCCGCTTTCGGACATTGTCTTCGGAGCTGGGATGGAATAACGAGGCGTTAGTGGGCGCCTTTTGGAGAGGACTCTCTAGCAAAATCAAGGATGAGCTGGCCGGGCGAGACACCCCCACCACCCTGGAGGACCTCATATCCCTGGCTACTCGTATAGATCTGCGCTTTCAGGAACGCGCTCGCGAATCTGCTAGGGAGAGAAAGCCCTTTAGGCTGTATCAAACTACCATTACCCGGTCCTCTGCACCCTCTGCTAGCGCCACTCCCGAGCCCATGCAGATAGATCGTGTCAGGTTATCCGAGCAGCGGCGCAGGGAGAGGATGACGAATGGTCTCTGTCTGTACTGCGGCGGAGCCAACCACTTTGTGCGTACCTGTCCTGAGAAACCGGGAAATGCCTCCACCTAGGCCAGGTAAGAGAGGCCTCCCTAAGTGTTCATAATTCCTCTCTGCCCCTTACCCTTTCAGCTTTGATTATTGCAGGTCGGGGGCGTGGATCTGTGGAGGCGTATGTGGACTCGGGTGCGGCTGGTAATTTCATTCGCCAAGAAGAGGTTGATAAACTCCAGATTCTAGTGGTCATCCTAAAAAACCCGCGTGCTATCTCCTCTGTCGATGGTAAACCACTGCCTGAGCTTATCACCATGGTGACTGCCGAAGTGGACCTACAAATTGGAGCGCTCCATCTCGAGAAGATCGCTTTTTACGTCCTGCCTCGTTTATCCCATGCTGTTCCCTTTGGATTACCCTGGCTCAGGCTGCACGAGCTGGTTGTCGACTGGCACTCTGGGGAGATTCTGCGCTGGGGTGACTCCTGCCATAAATGCTGTCTGCGGGCAGTCATCCATCCTCGTTCGTTGCCTGGGCCAGCCGGTCTCCCGGGCCTTCCTGCACCGTATCACGCGTACGCCGATGTTTTCAGCAAAAAGGAAGCGGATTCCCTACCACCGCATCGGGCCTATGACTGCCCTATCGACCTGATTCCCGGAGCTACCCCTCCCAGAGGGAGAACGTATCCACTATCTCCTGCAGAGACCACGGCTATGATAGAATATATATACAGGAAAACCTGGCCAAGGGTTTCATCCGGAAATCCTCCTCCCCTGCTGGTGCGGGTTTTTTCTTTGTTCGGAAGAAAGACGGATCACTTCGTCCATGTGTCCATTCGTCCGGGGTCTGAACAACATCACCGTTAAGAATCGGTATCCACTTCCGCTTATCCCTGAACTCTTTGACCGGCTGAGAGGAGCTTGGATCTTCACGAAGTTGGATCTGCGAGGTGCCTACAATTTAATCCGGATCCATGCAGGGGACGAGTGGAAAACGGCCTTCAATACTCGTGATGGTCACTATGAATATTTAGTCATGCCGTTTGGTCTTTGCAATGCTCCGGCTGTGTTTCAGGAATTTGTTAACGAGGTGTTTCGGGATCTACTGTATTCCTGCGTGGTGGTGTATTTAGATGATATTCTCATCTTCTCGCCCGATCTATCCTCTCATCGGAGAAGTGTACGTATGGTCTTGCATCGGCTTTGGGAGAATCATCGCTACGCAAAAATTGAAAAGTGTCTCTTCGAGCAAACTTCGTTACCCTTCTTGGGGTATGTAATCACCGATTCTGGTTTGAAGATGGACCCAGAGAAGCTGTCTGCGGTACTCAAGTGGCCTCGTCCCGCTGGTACAAAAGCCATCCAGCGCTTCCTCGGATTCGCAAATTACTACTGACACTTTGCTCCTCACTTTTCCACAGTGACCAAGCCCATCACGGCCCTGACCCGCAAAGGAACTAAACCTAACAGCTGGTCTCCCGAGGCCGAGGACGCCTCCCTTGCCCTGAAACGCTCCTTTGCCTCAGCACCGATCTTACATCGCCCGGTGGCCAGTAGGCCCTTTATCCTAGAGGTGGATGCCTCCTCCACCGGAGCTGGGGCGGTTCTTTCCCAGCAGGCACCATCTGGGCGCCTGGTTCCCTGCGGGTTTTTTTCTAAATCCTTCTCGCCTGCTGAGTGTAATTACTCCATTGGGGACCGGGAGTTGCTGGCCATTAAGATGGCTCTGGAGGAATGGCGGTATCTGCTTGAAGGGGCCATGCATCCTTTTGCTATTTTCACAGACCACAAGAATCTGGCCTATTTGCAGTCCGCCCAAAGACTTAATTCCAGGCAAGCCAGGTGGGCCCTATATTTCTCCCGTTTTGATTTCAAGCTTCATTTCCGACCAGGGAATAATAACATCAAAGCAGATGCACTCTACAGGTCTCTGCAGTCACCTGAGGGAGATGATGGACTATCATATATCATCGAGCCTGCCAAAGTGATCTCCGTGGCTCCTCTAAGTTTCTCTACTCCTCCGCTAGGCAAAACCTTCGTTCCTCAGAACAAACGCCTGGAGGTGCTGCGCTGGGGGCATTCCTCCAAGGTTGCCGGACACGTTGGGACCAAGAAGACCCTCCTGCTTCTCTCTCGTTACTATTGGTAGCCCTCCCTTCGCTGGGACGTGATGGACTTTGTAGCCTCTTGCACGATCTGTGCTCAGAACAAAGTGCCGAGAAGCCTGCCTGCTGGTCTTCTTCACCCGTTACCTGCTCCAGAGGCCCCTTGGCGGCAAATCACAATGGATTTCGTGACAGATCTGCCTCGCTCAGCTGGATGCATTACCATCCTATTCGTTGCTGATCGCTTCTCCAAGATGGCCCATTTCATACCCTTGTCCGGGTTGCCGTCTGCTCCGAGGTTGGCCGAGATCTTCATCCACCAGGTCTTCAGGCTGCATGGTCTTCCTCAACGGATTGTTTCTGATCATGGAGTCCAGTTTACCTCTCGTTTCTGGAGGGCTCTCTGTCGACTCATGGGCACATCTCCTGATTTCTCCTCCGCTTATCATCCGCAGACCAACGGGCAAGTGGAGCGGATTAATCAAGTTCTGACAACCTACTTACGCCTCTTTTCCAATGCCCATCAGGACAATTGGGTCTCACTCCTAACTGGGCTGAATTTTCCCATAATAATCATCCCAGTGAATCAACCGCCAAGTCGCCATTTTTTGTGGTCTCAGGTCAGAACCCTGGTGTGCCATTGCCTTTTTCCACGTCGTCGGGAGTCCCCGCAGCAGATGCTCTCGCCATGAAATTTTCACAAGTCTGGAGGGAGACCAGGGAGGCCCTCGTGAATGCCAGTGCCCGGATTAAGAAACATTGGGACAAAAGACGGAAGGACCTACCCCCATACCATCCAGGTGACAAAGTCTGGCTTTCAACCAAGCATATCCGCCTGAGGGTTCCTTCTTACAAGTTGAGTCCCCGATACATCGGGCCTTTCGAAGTACTTGGACGCATCAATGAGGTGGCTTATAAATTGAGGTTGCCGGCTTCACTCCGGGTCCCTAACGCCTTCCATGTCTCGCTTCTGAAACCTGTGGTTCTCAATCGCTTTCAATCTGCTCCCATCGCTTCTCCTTCGCCGATTGGGTCAGATGACGTTTTTGAGGTAAAGGATATTTTGGCCATGAAAAGAGTCAGGGGAAAGACACTTTTTCTTATTGAATGGAAAGAATTTGGGCCCGAAGAAAGGTCCTGGGAGCCTCGAGAGAATGTTAATGCCCCTCTTATTCTGAAAAATTTTTTGGCCAATCTCAGAGGGGGGGACATAAAGAGGGGGGTACTGTAACATCGGTGGCCGTGCCCGCCGATATTCCATCAGCGGCGGCACCCGCCGCAGCCCCGTCTCACCTGCGCTTCTCCTCCTGGGCTTCCTCCCGTCCTCCCTCCCATCCTGCTGCGTCCCCGTGCGCCTCCCTTAGGCCGCGGGCGCGCGCCCGACTGCTCTCTTCACACAGCGGGGGGCGTCGCTGAGGGGCTGGGCTGTGTTGATCCACTTCCAGGGTTAAAGGTATTTCAGGCGTCTTCCCTAAGGGAAAGACGCCTGGTAATTGTGTGGTGCTCCTGCAGTATTCCGGCCGCTATAGTGCTTCTATAGTCCTCTAGCCTAGTGTTTTCCTGGTTCCCGTCTTCCTTGTCTCTGTGTCCGTTTCTTGCCATCCCTCCTGCCTGCCTTCTCCTAGTTTAGCCCTTGCTACCTTCTGCCTAGCGTCTGGTCTTATAGTTCCTTGCCTGTTCCTGGTGTTATTGGTTCCCGTCTTCTGTCCGTCCGCTGATTCTCCTGCCTCTGGTCCCCCACTTCTGCCTTCCCTCGCCTACAGTGCCTATCTCTTGCTGCTCCTCTCAGTGTCCTCCCTTCTCTGGTACCTCCTGCTCAGGTACCCTAGTCACCGCCTTGCATTCCAGCCCGTCTGCACTCTTATTTGTCCCTGAGCCGTCCCTCTTGGTCCCGGCTGTCGCAGGTCTGACCCCTGCGGTCCTGCCCCTAACGATCCCTGTATAGGGGTCGGTCATCACCTGGCGTGCTCGGCCCATCGGCTCCAGATCCGCGACTCAGAGGGTCCACTCTTGGACATGGTCTACTCCTGAACGTCACAGGGATTTTTGTAGTTTGCAAACAAGATTCTCTTCACCCCCTTTTACATAACCTTCATGTATAAGTCCTCCTCAATGTCACCATTTAAAAAGGCAGTTTTTATATCCAAATGTCTGACATTCATCTTTTGTACAGCAGCTACAGCTAACAAAGCTCTGAACGTGGTCTGTTTAGCGACTGGAGCAAACGTAGCATCGTAATCTTCGCCATACTTTTGAGAATATCCTTTTGCCACCAACCTTGCTTTAAATCAGTGGACTTTACCTTCTGAGTCATATTTGGTTTTGAAGACCCACTTGCACTTGATTGCCTTTTTGCCCTGTGGCAGCTTGGTGAGTTTCCAAGTTTGAAGTTGATGAAGCGATTTGATTTCCTCATTAGCAGCATTGATCCACTTTGTTCTTTCATGGACAGGTAGTTCTTGCATTTCATCCCATGACTGCAGCTCTGATTCAGGTAGTGTCTTGTCTATGTAGGTGTGACGTTTTTCAGAAAAGGACGTCCGAGAGTGGACCCTCTGGGTCGCGGATCTGGAGCCCCGGGGGTCGAGCGCTCCAGGTGAAGACCGACCCCTATACAGGGATCGTTTGGGGCAAGACCACCGAGGACAGAACCGCGACAGCCGGTACCAGGAGGGGCGGCTCAAGGACAAGAGGCGCCCGTAGGCAGGAGTACTGGACTGAGAGGTAGAGGACCTAACAGGACTACTGGATGGGTAGACAGACAGGGGGCAGGTACTAGAGAGGAGAGGACCGGGAGGAGGCACACAAGGGGGTACCAAAAGGGAGAACAGAGCGGTCATGCAGGGTGAACAAACACTGGGACCAAGGATGCAGAAGGGGCCAAAGCGCAGCGTGGCAAGCGCACAGCAACTCTCAGGCGTCCTCTCAATAGAGAGCGCGCTAGAAATACCCTAGGGTCCGGAAGCGGGCGGTACGTGCCGCCCCCGGCGCCACCCCCCGTAGGTGGAAGAGGGGACGCTGGTGCGCGCGTGCGCCCTAAGGAAGGAGCGCGGTGCCGTCACAGGAGGGGAGGCAGAGCGTGGGAGCGCGCCGCGGCGAGGACGCCGGTAGGAGGAGGTGGCAGCGGTCGCCGCTGGAGGAGGGGCGGGAGCGGGTGCAGCCGTGACCGCCGACCTGACAGTACCCCCCTCTTTACATCCCCCCTTTCTGAGATTGGCCAGAAACTTTTTTAGAATTAGAGGAGCGTTGATATTCTTTTGAGGCTCCCAAGACCTTTCCTCAGGACCAAATCCCTTCCACTCAATGAGAAAGAAAGTCTTCCCCCTGACTCTCTTCATGGCTAAAATATCTTTTACTTCAAAGACGTCATCCGACCCAATAGGTAAAGGAGGGGCAACGAAGACTGGTTGGAACCGATTCAGAACTACAGGTTTCAAGAGCGAGACGTGAAAGGCGTTAGGGACCCGGAGAGAAGCTGGCAACCTCAGTTTGTAAGACACTTCATTGATGCGTGTTAGTACCTCGAAGGGACCGATGTAACGAGGACACAGCTTATAGGAAGGAACTTTCAGGCGGATGTGCTTGGTTGAGAGCCAGACCTTATCACCAGGGTGGTACGGGGGAAGGTCCCTCCGTCTCTTGTCTGCATGTCTTTTGATTCGGGCACTGGTCTTCACCAGAGCCTCTCTGGTCTCCTTCCAGATATTCGAAAATTCTGTGGCGAGGGCATCAGCTGCAGGAACTCCTGAAGAGGCGACAAAGGGTAGTGGAACACCAGGATTGCGACCAGAAACCACAAAAAACGGAGTTTTGGTGGTCGACTCACTGGGGTGGTTATTATGGGCGAACTCAGCCCAGGGTAGAAGAGAGACCCAATTATCCTGGTGGGCGTTAGAGAAGTGGCGCAGGTAGGTCGTTAGGTCCTGGTTAATCCGTTCTACCTGCCCATTGGTCTGCGGGTGATAGGCGGAGGAGAAGTCGAGGGACGTACCCGTAAGCTGACATAAAGCCCTCCAGAAGCGAGAAGTAAATTGGACCCCTCGATCAGACACAATCCGTAGGGGAAGACCATGCAACCTGAAGATCTGATGGACGAAAATCTCGGCCAACTTCGGGGCGGAGGGCAGCCCGACCAGGGGGATAAAATGAGCCATCTTAGAGAAGCGGTCCGCCACGACTAAGATGGTGGTGCAACCAGCTGAGCAGGGCAAGTCGGTTATAAAGTCCATGGCAATTTGCTGCCAAGGGGCCTCCGGCACCGGCAACGGATGGAGAAGACCGGAGGGCAAAGTTCTTGGAACCTTGTTCTGCGCACAGGTTGAGCAAGAGGCAACAAAATCTGCCACGTCTTGGCGAAGGGTGGCCCACCAGTAATAACGTGAGAGAAGCGATAGAGTCTTCTTGGACCCCACGTGCCCCGCAACCTTGGAGGAGTGCCCCCAGCGCAACACCTCCAGACGTTTATTCTGAGGCACGAAGGTCTTGCCTGGTGGAGGAGTAGTGTAAAATAATGCATATCCTGTAAAATATTCAGGACTAGTTACCAGATAAAAATATAGTGGTTTATTTGGATTCTTCCATCAAAGAAAGGTTATTACAGAAAAACAGGTGGATAAAAATAAGTGAAAGAGATATTTTCCATTGTTCATAGCAAAGCAGCATGTATTCTTCTTCTCTCCGAGATCCTGAATAGCAAATGGCTGCTGTGTCTCAGTTCGGCTTCTCACATCCCCGTCAAGTAATATACCAGCTGTTATGTCGTGTCATGGCCCAACACAGGCGACATCTTCGTGTCCGTCTCTCATGATGGTGAGGGAAGAAGACAGCACCCTCTACAGTTAGCCATGAATTATATACGTCTCTTGAAACACGTGATCTCTACATATATGGAGCTGTCTTTCTACCATGAGCCAAGCTTAAAAATAGCCTATGTTGTGTAAGCTAAAGCAATGTACAGAACTGGGTGTAATAAGAAATTAACGGATTATTAATATTTAACAATTCCCCCTTTTGAGGGAGACAGACATTAATTGGAACCCTCAAATATAACAAGATCTTCTTTCTTCTTTTCTTCTTCTTTGACAAAATAATTTAATATCAATAATAATAATAATAATAATATCAGATTACCGTTATAAGTACTCAATGACATAATTGATGTGAATTCATGTTATGGTAAGCCATGAACAATATTCATATAAAATATGTATAATTATACTTCCCTAAGTCTAAATTGAAGCATCTCAGGTCCAGTCATCATCATCTGATGTCATCTGGTCTTCATTTTGATGTCTTCTGTCTTCTTCTTGGTTCTTTTAAAAATACAGTTTTCTTATAGCATATAGATGTGTTGTGTATCAAATCAAAGTCCATAATTTCAAATGTTAATACGAAAACAAAGTCTATGCAGCTTTAATATCTGTGCAGTGTTATCTTTAAAAACCTGGGCTTACATTGGCTCGCCTTGGATATTCTGGAATCCTCCATCGGTACTGGTCTTTGAACAGGTGTGACGTCTTTGGTCAACAAAGCAAGGGTTAAAATGACTCTTCCTTGCTAAACATAGCACCATAACCAGTCCTTGTCCTAATGCACAGGACATATGTCAGGGTTGTAGCTTCCTGATAATTACCTTCATTGTTCACCAGCTTTCATCGAAGCTTTTCAGGTGATTGAAAACCTCTGGAACTTGATAAGAACGTGATAACACCGTTCATCTCAGCATCATAGGATCATCGTCCTCTGGTTGTCAGGTTAGACACTTTAATTGTGACTGTCGGTGGTGGATACTGCACTTGTGACTGTCAGTGGTGGATACTGCACTTGTGACTGTCAGTGGTGGATACTGCACTTGTGACTGTCAGTGGTGGATACTGCACTTGTGACTGTCAGTGGTGGATACTGCACTTGTAATTAACACAGTCTATTACTCAGTAATCATAGCTTTGTTACCTTCTGGGATTTCTGGATCGCGGCATTCTTCTTCTTGCAACTGATAAAAATCAATGAAGTTTAGAAATGTGAAAAGTCTTTATTAACATAATTTCAGTATCTTGCTTGAAGTCTTCATTCCCTATTCTATACCAAATCTGGTAATTTCCTATCCTATAATATCACAGCGTACCATAGCAATCAGTAATATCCATATAATTATTATCAGAATTTGTACTGTATATGGATTTCAATATTTGAAATAATAAACCAATAATAAGTGATAATACATTATTATCCATTTTTTTTTCATGTGATAGAACATTTTTATGTCATAGGTGTAATTACCTTTTTCAACCCATAGGTGTCACTGTGTTTTATGTAACCAGTGTTTTCATCTTTATTAATAAGGAATATATTTATTATACTAATAATATGTAGGAATGTATAGCCATGAACCAAAATAAGAATATATGAGTGAGCGAATGAATGAATAAAAGAATTGTTGCATATAACTCAGAAGTGAAACATTTTCTTAGTAATAGAACCATATAATTGCTATATTTAATGAAGCAATATTCTCAGTAGATATTACTTTACTAAATATTGGTGAAAGAATTAAAAATAATGAAAAATAAGAATGAAAAATAAGAATAAGAATAAGGCCTTTATGTTGATGCAGTGTAGTTATGTCTTCAGTAACATATACCCTTAATATTTCCATGATCTGGATTATTTCATAATTGTCATAAACTTGTGTTATCAAAATATTCAAATCATGCAACTTTGCATGTAATTCCTCTTAGTGTAAAGAAATGACTCTTTATAATACTTGTTATTATACCCAATACTTATACCATTGTACCTTATTAATATTTTTTTTTTTTCTATTAAAATGTGTGAAGAAGAGGTATTAATCAAATGTGATTATGTAGTCAGGATAAAAAACATATTTCCCCCTTAATACCAAAAAATATTGTTTCATGAAATAATTCATTTATCAAAACCAAAATTAAAAATAATTAATGTATAAATTATGTGAATTTATACTTGCTTATACCATTATTTGTCTGAAGATGTGTAACCATCAAAATTAATTTGAATATCATAAAATTATCCTTTGGAAAAATTAATTTAAATGTAACACACTTGGACAGAGAAGGAAGGTCCACTATTCCCAGATGCAGCTGGTGAATACCAGGCTCTGTGCTGGTGCCTGTTTAAAAGAGCTAAAGCTGATAAGGAAAGAATAGATTTTCTTCCTAAACTATTTTCTATTTTGTTGTGCGATTGCACTTATCCACAATTAACTAAATCAAGAAATAATAATTACTATAGAAATACAGAAATATATGTTGTATAGATAATATTTCATTATGTATCTTAATATTCTATTAATTTAACTGATCTGCATATTTCTCCTAAAGATAAAAGCTTTTGGGGTTTTTTTTTTTTTTTTCCTTTCTCTCATGCATTCAGGATCCTGAGGTCTCACAAACGTATCACATTACTCACTCAGCAGCTGCTCATACACTCAGTCACTGTCACTCAGACTGTGTCACATATTAAGTTTAATACACGTATTTTAACCCAAATTATCCTAATTATCAATGCATTGTAAACTATTTCAATTTAGTCTCTTAATATTTCTTTGAATATTCCCCCTTTAAAATTCTTTTCCTAAGGAACAGGGACATAGTATACTGGTATACTTGTATTATTAGAACAAGGTTCAAATTCCCCTGCTGTGGTAGTCATTCAAACCATGCAGTAAAAAAAAAAGCACACACCCAGAACATTTTAAAAAGCAATTGGTTATTTCCTTTTAAGGGTTAGATATATATAAAATCATGCAATTATTGCAACATCCTGTGTAAATAAAGGCATAAATCCTTGGAAGAGAATTTTTCTCGATTAAGTCCTGCTTTGAAATGAAAATTCTAAGGAAACATAAAAAATAAGGTTAATATCATATTCATATTCTAAATATTATTACTGATGTAGATTTTAATTTTCATTAAAAAATACAGTTCTACTATTTCTACTTCTACAAACACTCTATATATATACTGTATGACTATGTATATATCCACAAACCATAAAACTACAGGATTATACTCTATAAAATAATTACATATAACTCACTAATTGTATAACACTGTTACACAATATATATATTACTTTTTCTAACCAATTCCTACACCCATACTTATTTCTCTGCAAAAAATATCCTGAAAGGTTCTTGCCATTTTAAAGCTGATAGATTCTTGGAGCAGAGTATTCAGTTTACAGGCCATGATGTCACTCACCACCTGTTTCTGTCTGTTAAATTCGGCCATCTTTGTTACAGAAAGAAAATCAGAACTCATCATTTTTCTTAATTCAATTTGTGTCTTTTCGGTGTTCTTTTGCATCATTCCATATGGTTTATAACAAACATGTGATTTTCTTTTTCTTTCTTCGTAGATTTGATTTTGGGGAAATCTCATTTTAGAAGGTTTTGCTAATACAGGCTTCTGATAAGATTTTACTCTGCCTGTCTTTCCAAAATTAGCACAATTTATTTTCCTTTCACGATTCTCGTGTTTCCTGGCAAAATCAAGAAATTGCGCACATTCAAACAAAGAATCTTTTTGTGACGCAATAACACGAGATGCAGGATTTAGAAACCAAAATTTGCTTACAAAACTCCTTATGAGGGACGGTGTTTTGACATTCTCACTCAGCATTTTGTACAAACGTTCATATATGGACATGAACGTAAAAATACATTCCTTCCGACCAATCCTTAATTTTTGAAGAATATCAATATCTGGATGATTTTCATTTGATGAACAAAAAATGAGAATTTTTAATCTGTCCTTATCAGTTAAATTCTCATGTGTTTCACCAGATAACTTTAAAGACAATCTCCTTGCAAAATTTACAGGGATCCACATTTTGAACAACTGATTCTTCTCCTCGTTAGATAAATCAAAGTTATCAGAACAACTTTCAAAGATCTCAGAGTTTCTATAAACATCTATTTTGTTGTCATAAGCAGGAATTATTTGGCATATCTTTATCAAATCCTTCCTCACGCTACTTCGGATTTGGGCCTGTGAGTCTTCTATTTTTAGTGGTACGTCTTTCCCTTGTACGTCCTCTACGTCAGTTCTGAAGTCTCCTCCTACTTCTCCATCTTCTGCAAGGTCACCTTCAATAGCTGCTACTACTTGTAACTGTTTCTCCACATTACAGTGAATCTCGGGAATATCACTATCCTCTACACAATCATTTTTAGATTTCTCTGACACAGATCTATGAAATATATCTACCATCTGTAGAATATTTTTTAATCTCTCTCTTTCTCTATTGAAAAACTTAGAATCTAACCTCTGATTCTCGAGTTCACACTCGGCATATAAACTTAACCATAAAACTTCTGAATTAGAATTGTCTACAGACTTAAATTTCAATTTACTCTGCTTAGCAAGACAATTAATGACATCCATTTCTCTTACCTTGAAATGTCTCAGCTTGTTCCCTTTTATGGACAACGCTGGGTTCCTGTCTTTACACGTCTGGCTTACGTCTGGTACTTTTGGCACTTGTAGTACTCCTCAATCTATCTGGTACTTCTTACTTCTAGGTTCTATGTGATTCTTGTAAGTAGTGGAATTCCTGATAACTTGCACATATGATTTGACGTTAGCAAAGTCCAATCCCCCGTGTGTGCAAGTTGAGGGAAATCCGCAAAAAAGTACAAAAATTCAGATCTGGCTGGCTCTCCAATGTAAAATAATGCATATCCTGTAAAATATTCAGGACTAGTTACCAGATAAAAATATAGTGGTTTATTTGGATTCTTCCATCAAAGAAAGGTTATTACAGAAAAACAGGTGGATAAAAATAAGTGAAAGAGATATTGTCCATTGTTCATAGCAAAGCAGCATGTATTCTTCTTCTCTCCGAGATCCTGAATAGCAAATGGCTGCTGTGTCTCAGTTCGGCTTCTCACATCCCCGTCAAGTAATATACCAGCTGTTATGTTGTGTCATGGCCCAACACAGGCGACATCTTCGTGTCCGTCTCTCATGATGGTGAGGGAAGAAGACAGCACCCTCTACAGTTAGCCATGAATTATATACGTCTCTTGAAACACGTGATCTCTACATATATGGAGCTGTCTTTCTACCATGAGCCAAGCTTAAAAATAGCCTATGTTGTGTAAGCTAAAGCAATGTACAGAACTGGGTGTAATAAGAAATTAACGGATTATTAATATTTAACAAGTAGAAAAGTTCACCGGGGCCACGGTGATCACTTTGGCAGGCTCGATAATATACGAGGGGCTCTCGTCCTCTTCTGGCGACTGTAGAGATCTGGAAAGAGCATCTGCTTTGGTGTTCTTATTACCGGGCCGGAAGTGAAGCTGGAAGTCGAATCGAGAAAAATACAAGGCCCATCTGGCTTGTCTGGAATTGAGCCTTTGGGCGGACTGCAGATAGGCCAAATTCTTGTGGTCCGTGAAGATGGTAAAGGGATGCACAGCCCCTTCGAGCAGGTACCGCCACTCTTCCAGAGCCATCTTGATGGCCAGCAACTCCCGATCACCGATGGAGTAGTTGCACTCTGCTGGCGAAAAGGACTTGGAAAAGAACCCGCAGGGGACCAGACGTCCAGGGGGAACTTGCTGGGAGAGAACCGCCCCAGCTCCGGTGGAGGAGGCGTCCACTTCAAGAACAAAAGGCCTACTGGCCACCGGCCGATGTAGGGCCGGTGCTGCTGCAAAGGAGCGTTTCAGCGCCAGAAAGGCGTCTTCCGCCTCGGAGGACCAGTGATCAGGCTTATTTCCTTTGCGGGTCAAGGCCGAGATAGGTTTGGTCAACGAGGAAAAATGCGGCACGAACTGTCGGTAATAATTTGCGAATCCGAGGAAACGCTGGATGGCTTTAACTCCGACAGGACGGGGCCACTTAAGTACCGCCGAGAGTTTCTCGGGATCCATCTTCAGACCGGAATCTGTGATGACATGCCCCAAGAAGGGTAACGAGGTCTGCTCGAAGAGACACTTCTCAATCTTGGCGTAGAGGTGATTCTCCCGGAGACGGTGCAGGACCATGCGTACGCTTCTCCGATGGGAGGGAAGGTCAGGCGAGAAGATGAGGATATCGTCTAAATACACTATTACGCAAGTGTACAGAAGGTCCCGAAACACCTCATTAATGAACTCCTGGAAGACAGCTGGAGCATTGCAGAGACCAAACGGCATGACTAAATACTCATAATGACCATCGCGGGTATTGAAGGCCGTCTTCCATTCGTTGCCTGCGCGAATCCGGATCAAATTGTAGGCTCCCCGCAGGTCCAGCTTCGTGAAGATTCGAGCCCCTCTCAGCCGGTCAAAGAGTTCTGGGATAAGTGGAAGTGGGTATCGATTCTTAACTGTAATATTGTTCAGGCTCCGGTAGTCGATACGCGGTCTAAGAGATCCGTCTTTCTTCCGCACAAAGAAGAAGCCTGCACCAGCTGGGGACGTGGACTTTCGGATGAACCCCTTCGCCAAGTTCTCCCGGATGTATTCAGTCATGGCCGAGGTCTCTGCTGGAGAAAGGGGATACGTCCTCCCTCTGGGCGGAGTGGCTCCAGGAAGCAAGTTGATAGGGCAGTCATAGGCCCGATGCGGAGGCAGAGACTCCGCTTCTTTTTTACTGAAAACGTCGGCGTACGCGTAGTACGGTGCGGGGAGACCCGTGAGATTGGTCGGCGTAGGCAGGAGACGAGGATGGAGGACGGAATGCAAACAACGAGTGTGGCAGGATTGACCCCAGCGGAGGATCTCCCCAGAGCGCCAGTCGACAACTGGCTCGTGCAGCCGAAGCCAGGGTAATCCGAGGAGAACAGCGTGAGACAATTTAGGCAGCACATAGAAGGCTATCTTTTCAAAATGAAGCGCTCCAATTTGTAAATCCACTTCGGTCGTGATCCTGGTAACGAGCCCGGGAAGGGGTGTTCCATCGACGGAGGTGATAGCCCGTGGGTCTTTTAGGATAACCACCGGAATTTGAAGTTGGTCCACCTCTTGCTGCCGGATGAAATTGCCAGCCGCACCCGAGTCCACATACGCCTCCACAGATCCGCGCTCCCGTCCTGAAATAATTAAGGCTGAAAGGGTAAGAGGCAGAGAGGAATTATGATCACCTAGGGAGACCTCTCTTACCTGACCTAGGTGGAGGCGTTTCCCGGCCTCTCAGGACAAGTGCGGATGAAATGATTAGCCCCACCACAGTACAGGCAAAGCCCATTAGTCATCCTCTCTCTGCGACGCTGCTCAGTCAACCTGACCCGATCAACCTGCATGGGCTCGGGGACGCTGCTAGTAGAGGGAGCGGCAGAGCGTGGAATGGGCGCTTGATATAGCCTGAAGGGTCTGCGTTCCCTAACCGATTCCCGCGAGCGCTCCAAAAAACGGAGGTCTATGCGCGTAGCCAGGGCTATAAGGTCCTCCAGAGAGGTGGGGGTATCCCGACCGGCTAGCTCGTCTTTAATCTTGCTGGAAAGGCCTCTCCAGAAGGCACCCACAAGTGCCTCATTATTCCATCCGAGTTCAGACGACAACGTCCGAAAACGGATGGCGTACTGCCCCACAGTAAGCGACCCTTGGCGGAGATTAAAGAGAGCTTCTGTGGTAGAAGCCAAGCGGCCGGGTTCGTCAAACACCCTACGAAATGTTTCCAGGAAGTTCTGGATATTCGCTACGATGGGATCATCCCTCTCCCAAAGAGGGTTCACCCAGGACAGGGCTTCTCCCTCGAGGTGGGATACTATGAACGCCACCTTGGCACGATCCGTGGGATATTGTTGGGGCAACAGCTCGAAGTGCAGTCTGCACTGGTTTAAAAAGCCCCGACAAAGTTTAGGATCTCCACCATATCTGGGAGGCTTACCCAGGTGGGGGGGCGGGGAGGAGACGGCGTCCCTGGGAGGGTTAGAGACGACCGCAGCGGACTGCAAGGCAAGCAGTCGGTCATCGATGGACGCCATATACCCCAAAACGTGGGACTGGGCGTCTCGCTGCTGCGCGAGCTCCTGCTGCAGGCTGGCTAGGAGGGGAGCATGCCCGGGGTCAGAGGTCTGCATAGCGGACAAACGGGTGTCCATGGACTTCATAAAAGCCATGATTCGGGCCTGATTTTCACGCAGGAACAACAGTTCCTTCTGCATGGCAGCCGTGGCACCGGCGGGGTCCATGGCCTGAGAGTACTGTGACGTTTTTCAGAAAAGGACGTCCGAGAGTGGACCCTCTGGGTCGCGGATCTGGAGCCCCGGGGGTTGAGCGCTCCAGGTGAAGACCGACCCCTATACAGGGATCGTTTGGGGCAAGACCACCGAGGACAGAACCGCGACAGCCGGTACCAGGAGGGGCGGCTCAAGGACAAGAGGCGCCCGTAGGCAGGAGTACTGGACTGAGAGGTAGAGGACCTAACAGGACTACTGGATGGGTAGACAGACAGGGGGCAGGTACTAGAGAGGAGAGGACCGGGAGGAGGCACACAAGGGGGTACCAAAAGGGAGAACAGAGCGGTCATGCAGGGTGAACGAACACTGGGACCAAGGATGCAGAGCGGGGGCTGGAAGCCAAAGGAAGACAGACAGAAAACAGGCGGCACTATAGAAAACCAGAAGGGGCCAAAGCACAGCGTGGCAAGCGCACAGCAACTCTCAGGCGCCCTCTCAATAGAGAGCGCCCTAGAAATACCCTAGGGTCCGGAAGCGGGCGGTACGTGCCGCCCCCGGCGCCACCCCCCGTAGGTGGAAAAGGGGACGCTGGTGCGCGCGCGCCCTAAGGAAGGAGCGCGGTGCCGTCACAGGAGGGGAGGCAGAGCGTGGGAGCGCGCCGCGGCGAGGACGCCGGTAGGAGGAGGTGGCGGCGGTCGCCGCTGGAGGAGGGGCGGGAGCGGGTGCAGCCGTGACCGCCGACCTGACAGTAGGATAGACGTTTAGCTGGTACGCCTCTGTTTGATCTTGAAGATCTCCTGATTTCAGATTCACCTGATTTTTCTGTTATTCCTTCAGTGGTTGAAGAATCCAGCCAGACCTCTACATCCTCCTTTTTATTGTCTTGTAATTGTGACTTCAGCTGGACTACTGGCGTGATGTCACAAAACTTGGGGGACACAAAGTTCTCATCAATCACTACATCTCTACTTATTGTGACCTTGTTTGTTTCTGGGTGTAGAATCCTATAACCTTTCTGGGTTTCACTGTAGCCTACCAGGATCCCTTCCTTAGCGTGAGATTCCCGCTTAGTTCGCCTTTCTTTGGGAACATGTACAAGCGCTTTACTTCCGAATATTCTTATATGATGTAGTTTTGGCTTTCTGCTGTTCCATTGCTCAAACGGAGATTTCTCTGTAGCTTTACCTGGTAGTCTGTTCTGAAGATAGCAAGCTGTCATGATTGCTTCACCCCAATATGCTGTGGGCAGATTTGCATCAAACAACATACTTCTTCCACTTTCACAGAGTGTTCGGTTCCTTCTTTCTGCGACACCATTTTGCTCAGGATTGTACGGTACAGTGGTCTGAAATAGGATTCCATTTTTCTTGAAAATGCTCTGTGTCTCATTACTTGTGTATTCAGTCCCATTATCTGCACGTAGCATCTTTGGCATTCTCCCAAATCTAATATATAAAGCTCAAGTGTGTGTATGTATGTATGTATGTATGTATGTGTGTGTGTATGCATGTGTGTGTGTGTATGTCCGGGATAGGCATCCGCACCGTCGCAGCTACAGCCACAAAATTTGGCACAGTCACACGTCTGGACCCCGAGAGCGTCCTAGGCTATGTTGTGAGGCAAAATTTTAACCCCGCGCGTTCCAATTCACCAAACAATTTTGCCCCTGTCTACATACTGGGAAAAAAGTGTGTGCGTGTCAAGCCCCGCCCCTCATTATGATGTCATAATGCCCCTATCTACATACTGGGAAAACAGTGTGTGCGCGTCAAGCCCCGCCCTTCATTATGATGTCATAATGGTTGCCATGGCGACGCTGATGTCATCATAGGTTGCAAGCCCAGCCACTCATTATGATGTCATAATGGTTGACTATGGAATGGAGGATGTGTGATGGGTATATGGGCACTGGACTATGGGATGGAGGATATGTATGACGGGTATATGGGCACGGGACTATGGAATGGCGGATATGTATGATGGGTATATGGGCATGGGACTATGGGATGGCGGATATGTATGATGGGTATATGGGCACGGGACTATTGGATGGAGGATGTGTGAGGGGTATATGGGCACGGGACTATGGGATGGCGGATATGTATGATGGGTATATGGGCATGGGACTATGGGATGGAAAATATGTATGATGGGTATATGGGCTTGGGACTATGGGATGAAGGATGTGTGATGGGTATATGGGCATGGGACTATGGGATGGAGGATGTGTGATGGGTATATGGGCACTCGACTATGGGATGGAGGATATGTATGATGGGTATATGGGCACGGGCCTATGGGATCGTGGATATGTATGATGGGTATATCGGCACGGGACTATGGGATGGAGGATAATTATAATTTGCCATAACTAACCACAGTTAGTTACTATGCCCGGGCAGCGCCGGGCTCTTCAGCTAGTTTATTATATACCTCAGCTAGATATACTTCAAGTTTCTCTGGAACTTCTTTCTTGCTGTGAAGCAGATGGACAACTGTATATCTTGAATGATCATCAATAAATGTGAGAAAATATCTCTTCTTCCCAGGAGTCTGAGTGCTCATTGGACCACAGACATCTGTATGTATTAAATCTAGTGTCTGTTCTGTTCTTGTAGTACTTCTCTTAGGAAAAGCTTTTCTAGACATTTTCCCTTTGATGCAGCTAGTACATTTCATTATCTGGTTACATAGATCAATTGTAATGTCCTCAGCTAGTTGTTTTTGAACTAACTTCCTTATTGCTTCTGGGTCTCTGTGTGCTAGGCGCCTATGCCATACATGAATGCAGTTATTGTGCCTTTCTTCCTGAGCAATATTCACACACTCTTTGCATTTAAGCTGGTAAAGTTCATTTGTGATTTTTCCTTCTGCTAGTGTGTGGCCCTCTTTTGAGATGATGCAGCTATCATGCTTAAATGTAACTTCATTTCCTTGTTTTGTGAGTTTCTTCACAGACAGTAAATTACTCTCAAGACTAGGCACATAGAGCACATCTTTTACTGGGATCTTCTTGCTTTGAGTTGGTGAGATTTGACAATCAATATAACCATCTCCTATACCTTGTGAAGTCATGTACTGACCATTAGCCATAATCACTTTCTCTGACTTACTTTGGTTAAGCTTAGAAAAGACGTCCCTGTTATTAGTCATGTGACTAGTTGCTCCAGAGTCTATACACCATGCATGCTTTGATGTATTTACACTGACAGTAAATGCAGTTTCAGTATTCACAGAATCATTTTCTACAGACACAGCACTTTAAACCCTTTGAAGACTGCTTTGCTTTTTCGGCTGATTCATTCTAGCTTTCCAGACTCTGCAGTCAGCTTTCAAATGTCCTGATTTCTTGCAAACAAAAAATTCACGTGTTTCTTTTAGGTGCTCTCTGTTATCATTTAGATTTTGTGTCTGTAAAGCAGATTCTGCATCGCATGTCCTGCTGTTTACACCTTCCGCTTTCCGCTTATATTCATCTATGAGCTTCCCTCTGACATACTCCAATGTAAGCTCATCATCTGGGTGCGCATCTAGTGCAGTTACAAGCGTGTCATAGTTTTCTGGAAGACCACTAAGCAGTAATGCGGCTACATGAAAGTCCTTCAAATCTTCCCAATGCCTCTCAGGCGTTCTACAATCTCTAGAATGCTTGTTATGTAGTCCTGCATATCCTGGCCATTCTGTAGTTTAGACTGGTACAATTTTCTCATGAGATAAAGTTTATTGCTTAAATTTATCCTCTCATGCACCTTTTGCAGCTGCTCCCACATTTCTCTTGCAGTTTCACTTTTACACACATGCACAATCTGATCATCATCTATACTGAGTGATATGGTACTTTGTGCTTTCTGATCCATCTCTATCCACTCCTGTGATACTGGTTCAGGTTTAGGCTCCTGTGTGTATTTCCACGTACCTTCTCTTATCAGCAGCATTTTCACTTTGAATTTCCAGGATTGATAATTCTGGTTAGTGAGACTTGGTACTGTAAACTTCATGGAGTTGCTGCTGCTGGTGGCCATCTTTGCTGTCCTCCTTTATTTTCTTTTCTCTGTGCTCTGGGGATCTGGGACTCTAGGACTCTGGGCCCATAACCTGTTAGCAGCGGATTAATCAGCGTAACATCCAGAGTCAGCAACACAGAATGTAGATTTATTCATATCCAGGTTGAACAGCTTACAGCATGAAATGTGATCAGTCTGGTATCTGCTGTGGCTTGCAGCATGGGAGCATTACAACAACAAGAAGGGAAGAGAAGGAGGGGGCATCCTGTCTGTTTTTTTTTTTCACTGAACTTTGTTAACAATCTCACAATATGCACAATATATAAAACAGTACAGTAGTAGTTGTTGCAATACATGCAGATCAATATGCATTATTCCAACACAGGCAAATGCCCACTTCACTCCTTGGGAGGAAGAATACCGGCAATTTGTGGGCTGTAAGCAGGAAGTGTCGAGGTAGCTATTTAGGGAGGGGTAAATTAACCCTTCACGGTTGAGCCAGTGATTTCCAAATTATTCCAGTGTTGCTAGCAACTCAAATGACCACACGGAGACTGGGGTCTCTGTAGGGGAGGATCAAGGCAGATCACTAAGCCCCTTTATTTTAGTCACATCTTTTATAATCTTTTGCTTAATTATGCAAGGTTCTCAAGTACCAATAGCATCATTTCACTTTATAAGCCAATAATATTGCAAGAAAACCGGAAACTACATATATGTCCGTACCTAGCGTAGAAAGTAGTATAATGGCATATTCTTCAGAGTTTTACACCCCCGCCTCCCTTATCTTATACAGATGGGAACAGTCTGGTTTCATGACAGCCCATGCCAATTACAAAAATTTATCTTACAACAACAAAAATTAAGAAACGAAACCTTACAGAGAAATGGAGAAGTGAAACTTAAGCTATGATTTTAGTATTAACCCTTCACATTCCCCCTAGATAAAAAAATTTTAACACATATGCAGCATCAGAGGTGCTATCCCAAGCTAACAGCTTGAGGGGTACTGGTCTTCACATGACTGGTTCCGTGTTACCAGTCATGGCTGTCGCGGCGCACCCATCCCCCCTGTATACTGCAGTTCACGAATAACAATTTTTGAAGATGGTGGTGGGGATCTTTTGTAGGTAGCCATGTGCTTGGTTTCAACATCTTCATCAAGTAGCTTTTTAAGATCGGTGCAGAGAAGAGCAGGGGCAACGACACCTTTGGTATCATCATTAGCTGTCTTAGTGTAGAATTTCGAAATACACCAAAGGACAAGTTTTAGTATCACATATACAACAAGGATACAGGCAGCAATGTGTAACAAGCTTTGTAAGATCCCAGCTATGCAGCCCCCAATTCCCTTAAATCAATTGGCTGGATTGAGAAAGGAGAAGGTGTCTGACCACCAACTGTCCTTAGTACGATCATTGTCTTTATCGTATTGATCTTTGAGTCATTGAATATCTTCTAACTTTAACTTCTACCAATAATAATAATATGAAAAATGCAGAAAACCATAACATTATGCCCCTTCATTTGCTATTGGCTTGTTGGATGATGAGGAGAACTTGATAGGGACCGTCATACAAGGGTTCTAGTCCGTGCATCCTGACATGCCTCTTCACGACTACCAAATCACCAGGCTTCAGGTTATGACAGGTGTCGGTTTCTGCTGAATCTGGAAAAGAAGAGAAAACTAGAACATAGGTGTTAGCAAGATTTTTACTAAGCAGAATAACATATTGAACAACACGGTCAGTCTCTTCTGATAACTGCTGGGGCTGGAAATTTGCAACTGGGGGCCTAGCACCAAACAATATCTCATATGGGGACAGACCATATTTTACAATAGGGGTAGTACGAATGTGGTATAGTACAGTGGGTAGGAGCTCTGGCCATGGAGCCGTAGTCTCCTGCATCATTTTGGTCAATTGTCCCTTCAGTGTGCCATTCATCCTCTCAACTTCCCCACTGGATTGTGGGTGGTACGGAGTATGTAGGGCTACAGTGGATCCAAGCATTGTCAGAACTTCTTAGTACACATGAGAAGAAAAGGCCGGACCTTGATCACTTTCAACAGCTTCTAGAACCCCATATCTGCATATAACTTCTATCACCAGTTTCTTCGCTGTGGTTTTTGCAGTCATGTTGGTAGCAGGGAATGCTTCCGGCCAACTGGAGAACATGTCAACAGCAACCAAACAGTATTCATACCTTCCAGACTTAGGCAACGTGATATGGTCCACCTGGAGCCTTTGAAAAGGATAGTCGGGCTTAGCAAGATGCTTCGGGGGCACACATTGAAGTTGACCGGGATTGCAAGTCTGACAGATATTACAGGCACGGTTGAGCGCTGACAAAACTGTGGAAATTCCCGGGGCCCAGTAGAATTTTTGCACCAGTGCGAGGGCCTGATTCTTTCCTCGATGTGTAGGCCCATATGGCAATAGCAGGGTACATCCGCTTAGGGAGACACACAAGTTGGTCCTTTTTCCAGAGACCATTATCCATTCGTGCCCCATCAGTCTTCCATTGCTTCACCTCTTCCTTTGGAGACATTCTCTGCATCGTCATTAAGCGGTCTCGCGGGGTCCGACAGAAAACTTCAGTCTGTTGTAGATCGTCAGGTTCTTGTAGGGTCAGTGCTTCTTGTAACTGTTTACACTGAGAGCGTGTGGTCACCATAGTTGGTATGGTTGGTTCAACGGGTAAGAGAGCGGTGGCTTTTGCTTGCATATCCGCAAATGCGTTGCCAACAGTCTGTGGACTGTTCCTAGGACCGTGTGCCTTAACTTTGATAATAGCCACCTGAGTAGGTAATTTGATCGAGTCCATGAGGGTTTTAACAGCTTCAGCATTTTTCACTGGGGTTCCGGCAGTAGTAATAAACCCTCGATTGGCCCATAGAACCCCAAAATCGTGAGCAATACCAAATGCATACCGTGAGTCCGTGTATATATTAGCCCGTCTGTTCTTGGCCAAAGTACATGCAGTAGACAGAGTCTGGAGTTCTGCTTCTTGTGCTGACTGTGAGGGCGGGAGTGCAGCTGCGTGCACTACAGTGTCCTCTGTGGTAACAGCATATCCCGTGTGGAATCTACCAAACTCATCAGCATATCTTGAACCATCCGTGTATAACACCAGATCAGGATTTGGGAGTGGATTCTCACTGACATTTGGTGGACTAGCTGTTTCTTCTATCAGAAATTGGGAACAATCATGTTGGAGGTAATCCTCATCACTGCCATCTTTCCTTATAATTCATTATACCGTCTTTCAAAGCGTTGTAAAGGGGTTGCATTGTGCGGGATGCATCCGGTATCCACTGACAACAATAAGTGCATAAGAAAACACTGGAGTTCAGTTTCATCTTTTGGGAAAGGAAGGGAGCTGACAGCTATTTTTCTTTCTTCTGCGAGGTGTCTGGCACCCTGAAGGAGACAGTGACCCAAGAATATCACTTGACCAAGGCAGAACTGAAGTTTCGAGGCCGAAACCGACAGTTCAGTGCTGCCAGAATACTTAAGGAGGCTAACAGTGGCAGAAATGGCAAAAGACACCTGCTCACATTTTTTTTGCAAACTGGTTGGGACTGTTTTGGGCCCCTTGTGGCATAACTGTCCATATTAACTGTCGTTCCTGCTAAGTGAATGCAAATAGAAACTGACAGTCTGGGTGTAACGGAATGCTAAAGAAGGCATCGGTATGATCAATAACTGTAAACCAAGCAGCATCCTGGGGTATTTGGAACAAAAGAGTATGTGGATTAGGCACCAGGTTTGAGAAACACTTTTACTGGTTCTACAGGCATTTTCTCTATATCATTTGACCCTTTAGACCAGAGTTTAGATAGTATCTCTGAGAGGTATGGGGTGAGTCATTGATCCTCAGGCAATATTGGGGGTGGATCTGAGCCTATCAGGGCCATCATAACTGTAGGAAGGGCATGCAAAATACAGATTTCCTCACTGTCTTCATCTACATAGGGATTATATAACAAAAAAAAAAACAATCTGACCATCATCTTGGAATTGTATTCTGGAGCGGAACTTTGATAATAAATCTACCCCTAGTAAATTTACAGGACATATGAGAGAGATTACAAACTGAGCAGTAACGAGAATTAGCAGGGAGGGGCTGAGGAGCAGAGTTCTCACTAGCTGAAGTCTGAGGAAGGGGGGCGAGAGTTTGCTGTGTGCTCCAGTGATACTCAATGATACTGATAAGAGACTGGCTGTGTGCTCGCAGCTGCGGTGGGGGCGAAGGGGGATATGGTGTGGGCTAAGATGGGAGGGGGCACTGAAGCAGCTGCAGCTGCTAGCTTGCTTTTTTTTTTTTTTTTTCCTCTCTCTCCTGAAAAGAGCAGGTTAAAGTCTTCTGAAAACTTTTTTTTTTTCCTCTGGAGCTGGTAAATGGAAGGGGTGGATACTCAACCACTAGCAATAACATAATAGGTACCGTCAGCAAAGGTGGGGGCTGCAACTCTCTGTCTTCTTGTGCCACAATTATAACAGACCTCTCTCCACTGAGGATTAGTAACTACACATACAGCACAGATCCACCCGGCAGGATCATAGGGTGGGGGAATACTGAGTTTCGGTAGTCCAGGATATATCGCTGCCTTAGGGTTAAAGGGCACAGAGCTTACAGTCGGGAGGAGAGGCTTGATTTCCTGGGGAGGGACCTTATCATCTAGCAGGGAAACTTCTTGTTTCAAATCATCACTTTTAACTATTCGACTGCCTGACACATTGGTATTAATCTTAATTCCTTCTTAACCAATCACATTCTCACACCACAGTCACTTGCTTGAACCACAATACATCCCATCCCTGTCGTAATAGACAATTTTTCCTTCTTCAACATAGCAGTAACAGAAACAATCAGAATTCACTTGCTGTTCAATTTCCACATAACCTTCATTATACAATTCATGTGCCAAGCCACAGAATTCCTCAGCTCCTTTAAGTAATCCATCATCAGTCAATCTCCCTTTATTTATTTTTTAACTCCTTCATCCCATAGCGTAGGCTGCAACCTCCCGCCCTTAGGAAATCCCAGAATCGAAAATATTTTTCCTGCATTCCTGACACATTTCTTTCCTCGTCTTTGAATCATAAGACTAACAGTATCTGATCCTTCACACAATTCCAAACTTTTCTTTTTCTTCCACAGAAACATAATTCTCTCCTTTAGAGCTAAATATCCTGACAAATTGTGCACAATACTGGAGCAGCCGTCTCCGTTTGTTCTACAGGGTTAACCCCCTCTGGGAAGCCAAAATTCGCGGTACTCAGTGAAAGGAGGAGGGCGTCTCAGACTATCCCTTTGGACACCTCTGGTTATATATATCTATCTATATATACCTGAGTTACGTATCCTACCCATCTTCGATCACATGACCACGCCTGATAACTAACAATGACCAGGAATTCAGGATATTTTGACTATAAAGAGAGTCACAATCACTGGTCAATCCGGGGTGTCCGTCCCTTATGAGGTACGGTTCGAGCACTGGGCCCCCAACGGAACTACACCTCTATATGATTCCACCCATGAATCACCCCACCACGGGGACAAACCTCAGATCCTCTTCGCAGCAACAAGCACAGGAAAACCACACCAGCGGTCAGTCTGAACAGTATAACTGCCAACTTACCGTGGTTGTCGTTTGGGGGTGATCAGTCCCAATTTTCCAGCACCCGTGTCCGCTCCGAGGGTCCTTTGTCTTGTTGTCCTCCGGGGGCAGAGGCGTCCCTGTTCAGGGGGCCCCACGTTGCGCGCCACTGTCGAGGTAGCTATTTAGGGAGGGGTAAATTAACCCTTCACAGTTGAGCCAGTGATTTCCAAATTATTCCAGTGCAGCTAGCAACTCAAATGACCACATGGAAACTGGGGTCTCTGTACGGGAGGATCAAGGCAGATCACTAAGCCCCTTTATTTTAGTCACATCTTTTATAATCTTTTGCTTAATTATGCAAGATTCTCAAGTACCAATAGCATCATTTCACTTTATAAGCCAATAATATTGCAAGAAAACCGGAAACTACATATATGTCCGTACCTAGCGTAGAAAGTAGTATAATGGCATATTCTTCAGAGTTTTACACCCCCGCCTCCGTTATCTTATACAGATGGGAACAGTCTGGTTTCATGACAGCCCATGCCAATTACAAAAATTTATCTTACAACAACAAAAATTAAGAAACGAAACCTTACAGAGAAATGGAGAAGTGAAACTTAAGCTCTGATTTTAGTATTAACCCTTCACAGAAGAGGATGTCCAGAAGTTCTCCCCTGGAAGCAGCACAAGCGACCCGCTTCCACCACCCCAGGAGGAGACCACCAACACTAAAATGTAAAATAACTGTTACTCAAGAGGGTATTCGCACCTTTGTGCCTTTTTCTTTATTTTTGTTTTGTTCATCATGTTTTTACAGTTTTCTCCAGTTGCCCAGTTTGGTTGGCAGCCTTTAAATTTGAACTGTAGAGATCACGGACGCTGAATGATCCAGAACTATTAGAACTATTATGTATATAGTTGCACCTCTTTAGGTGCCCTCTCTTGGTTCTACATAGCCCTTTTTGGAATAAGGACTACCTCAAGAATTGGCTGGACCAGTGTCTACTCTACATAATTGCACTTAACCATAATGTTTATAGAACAGATTTTATAGTTAGTAGTGAGATTTAGAAATCTGATTGATAGTGGATGCTTTACAGAGTTTAGACTCATGCTCCTGTTTGAATAAAGATGTAAAAATTTGAATAATGATTTAAAAATTGCAGGTGACGAATCAGGCATCAGCGGTTGTCACTTAGAGTCTAGAAAATGCGAAAGAAAAGAAAATGTGATGAAGAAATGTGTTGATGATGATACTTGAATTGGTAGTGGGTTACTGCTAATAGCACTTTTGAATTAGATACTATATTAAGACATAGATAGTTAGTTAAAATTGTTGGTAACATTCAAGAATCAGTGCCTCCCATATTGGGAAGTTTAGATAAGAATCGTTTATTAAGCATTCAAAATTTTTGTATGTTCCTTATGTTTTGTCTAACTTTGTTTCACTTGCAGCCCGCTGACGTGCTGTGTTTAACGGGGGGTATGTGGCGCCCCTGAGGGTTCAGTCGCCACAGAGGTACTGCACCTCCTTCTGAGGTGTGGTACCCCACCATCCAGGTAAGGTGGAGACACCTGACCAAGCTCCAACACCTGCATCCCACACAACACAGTAGTGTAGCAAAGCACCCTTTGGTGGCTCCCTGCTTGGAACACGAAGCGTGCTGGGAGGCGGGTGAAGTTTAGTTAGCACCAAAAGAGCGGGAAGAGTTTAGGATTTAGTCAGTCTGACAGAGTCAGAGGAGGAGTGAAGATCCCCTGAGTGGGATGGATGAAGGAAGTGCTGCAGCCGACCTCAGTGACCTGGGTCCGCTGGCACAGGAAAGGAACATTGATAGAAAGCCTGACTCTCTCCATAAGAAGGAAGGATTAGTACGGAACGTAAGGAGAGGAGGACTAAGGATTAGGGTTAGAGCAGAACCCTTCCCAAGTTCACAGCGCAAGGCCAGGGTCCGGTCCCCGAGATTGTATGGATACTAATGGTCCTGCAGCAGACACCGGAGGAATAGAAGTTGTCACCACTTTATTCCCACACAAGACTTGGGGGCACAAAAGCAACGTGAGTGAGCTGGGACTTAGTAACAAGGAGTCCCCGAAGCAGGCTACAGCTGTCTGCCGTACAAGTAGAGTTCATAGGAACATCTGACAGGAGGAACTCCAGTGTAACTCAGTACTGTGAGTACTTCAATATAGGTGCAAAAGGGAGACGTTCAGAAAAGGCAGATATGTTGGCGGAGTGTTGGAAAGGAGTACTTCATCTTGCCTGGAAGTTGGCTGAGCCCCTGACCCGGAAGACACGGCACGGATGTGGGCACCTGTACCTGCAACAGACTGTGAGTAAAGCTTTGGAACTACATGTGTGGCGCCCCCTGGAGCATGGCCGCCACAGTGGCTTTGCCTTCCTCCAGGAAGGGTAATGCCAGGCTTGGAGGCAATGACGGGTCTCTCTCGCAGTCAATCTATGCATGCAACACAGTTCCACTCCAGGCCAGCAGGGGGAGCTCTGAACCGGAATTCAGGGGAGGAGTGCTCTCGGAGGGCCAAGAGGAAGGAGTGGTTAGTTAGTCTGTGGAGGGTGAAGTGTGCAGACGTGTGGAAGGAGCACTGAGATAGAGCAGAGAGGAAGAGCTAATCTCCCGTAAGAGCGCATGAACTGGAGCCTGGTCTCCACGGCTGTATGGACACTGATGGTCCTACAGCAGACACCAGAGGAGTAGAAGGCTGTAAATGCAATACTCCCATCGAAGACTTGAGGGCGCAACAGCAACACGCATAATGAGCCAGGAATTAGGAGTGAGGAGTGCCTGGAACAGGCTACAGCTGGCTGCCGTGCAAGTAGAGTTCTTGGGAACATCTGACAGGAGGAACTCCAGTGTAACTCAGTACTGGAGATCCCTCAAGTAAGCGCTAGGAAGGAGACTGCACAGCCCATCTGCTGAGAGAGAATTCCTGAGTTGCTTCCAGGCTACCCTGCTCCGGTACTATCTGTAATCAGGACCCTGGACTGCATTTACCAAGTAAAGGTACAGAAATTGCACCCCGCTGTGTCTTGTCTGCTTCCTACCTTTCCGGCACCGCTACATCCCCGTGCCAACCACATCTACACTGGCCTAGGACTACAGCTTCACCTGTGGGGAGCTTTTACATCTTTGCTGCACCATACCATCAGTCCCAGTGGATCTGCATGCAGCGTCGGCTTAACACCTCCCTTGCCGAACACCACAGGTGGCGTCACGAACTATCCATCTAACTACATTCCACCATTCAATTTCCCCCATTAATTGGGCGCCCAGGGCCACGGACCAGGTCACCGCTGCTGTGACACATCCCGCCGACACCGGCCCGGTACCGAGTACCCCACAGCCCTGGGAGGGCGACCCAACTTGGCGTCACGAACAGGATTACGGAGCCCGGTACCCCCCGGGTCCTGTGTGCCATAGATTGTGTTTGTGTAAAAGACTGTGTGTGAAATTGGCGCCAATTGCTGCCATTGCTGCGCTGCTTGGCGCGCGGGAAGAAAAAAAGGTGGGCCTTCATGGGCGGAGCCTGCCACAGAGCGCGAAGAAGTGAAGTGCCGCGCGGGAAGAGAGGACAGCGCGCGACAAGGGGAGGAGCTGAGGCCTACAGCCCGGAGCGTCGGGCCGGCGAAGCGGCCGCCGGTGAGCTTACACAACCCCCCGGCCCTGGCTAACGTTAACTAGGAGGGGGAGAGAATGTCTGTGCCAAGCAGCAATGTAGCAGCGGACGCCGTCGCCAACCCCTCAGTGCCGCAAGAAGGAGCGCCCGCCGCAGCGGTCCCCATAATGCCGCTGGCTAAGCCCTACCTTCCGGGAGCGGCCTGGCTACCGCAGTACTCGGGTGAGTCACATACCCTGAGTGAATTTAAAGAGAGACTGTGCAGTTTGTTTAAAGTATACCCTCTGTCTGAAAGCCAGAAAGTGAATATCCTGATTGGACAGCTAACTGGTGCAGCGCAGAGAGAAGTGAAAGCCTGGCAGGACACTGATAAAGAGACTGTTGCAAAGATCCTGGCCAAGCTGAGAAGCACCTTTGACACACGCAATGCAGCTGAAATCAAGATGAAGTTCTTTGGCTGTAAACAGAAGGCGCAGGACAGTATAAGGGACTATGCTCTCAACCTGCAGGAGGCACTGCGAGCAGTTAAGCAAGTTGATCCTGACAATGTGAAGGAGGAAGATAAACTGTTAAAGGAGCAGTTCATTGAAGGACTTCTATCCAGTACACAGAGGACAGTTGCGCATCATAACCCTGCAAGACCCTGATCTGGACTTTGCCGATTTTAAGGACAGGGCTATAAGGGTACTGCAGGAACCAACTGACAGCTGTCCAGCGCCCCTGAGGCGCCCAGTGATCACCTACCACCAGGAAGCAACATCTTTCACTTCCATCCCTGTGGAGGCTGATGCACAGACTCTGGATAAAGATCCAACTGAAGAGCTGCGTCTTCAAGTCCAGGAGTTGACCAAAGGAATGGCTGCGCTTACTAAAACTGTGCAGTCTCTGCAGGTGTCCTCCAAAGAAAAGATCCAGCTTGCTTCCAGTCCAGAGGATGTCCCGTGGCTCAGGAAGAAGAGAGCTCCGCCACTCCGAGGGTGAAACAACGATCGCTATGACCAGGACGGACGTCCCATCTGTCGTCGCTGTTATAAGGCAGGTCATCTTACAAGATTCTGTCCTGTAAACGAGCAACCCCTGGGGCAGAGGGCCAGCCCCCCAGGAATAGGATCACCAGGCCCAAAGAACTGGAGAGCCAAGTATGTTGGAGGGAGACCAATCCTTCCAGTGGTGATTGACGGTATCCCCATGAACGCTCTGCTTGACACTGGCTATCAGGTGACCACTCTGCCGTACATTCTTTACAAGAGGTATTGGGCTGATTCTGAACTTACCCATGGCCCAACTGATGAACTGACAGTAGTTGCCAGTAATGGTCTGTCTTTGCCGCAGATTGGATGTAAAGAGATTACTGTTAAAGTGGGTCGAGTAGAGCTAAAATCTCAAGGTCTGATAGTTGTTGATATTGATCGAAGTGAATGTAATCCCATGATGACTCTTGGTACAAATGTAATTGAAAATTGTCTTTCCGAGGTTATTGTCTTGTTGCAACAGGTGGCTGAGACTGCTGGTTCCAGTGAACAACGAGTCCTGCAGAAGGAGATCAGAACCCTGATGCAAAGACAACAGGTAGAACTCTCTGGTGGAGAAATTGGCAGCGTCAGAGTGAGTGATGCTTTTCCCATTGCAATACCCCCCAGATGTGAAGTGTTAATTTGGTGTCGGGCAGCTATAGGTCTCAGAGGGAGAGATTACCAGGCATTGGTAGAGCCAGTATACTCCGATAGCAGGCCCACTGTGCTGACAGCCAGAGGGGTGGTTGATGTACGAAAAGGGAGAGTGCCTGTACGCCTCTTGAATTGTGGGGAGGAGGAGGCCACAATACCTCGGTACGCCACAGTTGCTAAGCTGCTCACTGTTAATAACAACTCTTTGCAGGCAGCAGAGCCCTTGGTCTCATCCGACCATGTGGAGAACAATGGCTCTGTGAAGCAGCCAGAGGAGTGGTGTCAGCAACTGCAGGTGGGAACTGACTCTACACCTTCATACCAGAAAAATGGGGTTTACAGAGTGACACAAGAATATGAGCGGGTATTCAGCAAGCACCCACTAGATTTTGGGCAGGCAAAAGGGGTTCAACATCATATCCCCACTGGAGATCATCCACCCATTAAAGAAAGGTACCGGCCTATACCCCCAACACAATACCAATGTGCTAAGAGTATGTTGAAAGAGATGAAGGAAGCTGGGGTTATCAGAGACAGTTGTAGCCCATGGGCAGCTCCCATAGTTTTTGTAAAGAAAAAAGATGGTACCATGAGAATGTGTGTTGATTACAGGAAAATTAACAGCATTACACATAAAGACGCCTACCCATTACCTAGAATTGAGGAATCATTAGCTGCACTTAAAACTGCTAACTACTTTTCCACCTTGGATCTCACTAGTGGGTATTGGCAGGTTCCTGAGGCAGAGGCAGACAAAGAGAAAACAGCATTTACCACTCCAATGGGTCTCTGTGAGTTCAACTATATGCCATTCGGGCTCTGCACCGCTCCAGTAACATTTCAACGGCTGATGGAGTGCTGCCTGGGACACATGAACTTTGAGATGGTCCTGTTGTACCTAGATGATGTCATTGTTTTCTCCAAAACCTATGAAGATCATCTGGAACACCTGGCTGAAGTGTTTGAAGCTTTGTCCAATTTTGGCCTGAAGGTGAAGCCTTCCAAATGCCACCTCCTGAAGCCCAAGGTACAGTACCTCGGTCATGTGGTCAGTGCAGAAGGTGTGGCACCAGATCCTGACAAGGTCACAGTCATCCGGGACTGGCCGAAGCCCAGCAACCTTCATGAAGTACGCCAATTCCTTGGACTGGTAGGCTACTACCGAAGATTCATCAAAGGCTTTACTGAAATAACCACCCCTATGCAAAATCTTCTGGTGGGGCAGTCCAAGAAGAACAAACAGAAAAATTCCACCTTTGAATGGACTGAAGAGTTGGAGAGAACCTTCACTCGGCTGAAGATGGCTCTCACAGGTGACGAAGTTCTGGCCTACCCAGATTATGACAAACCCTTTGTGCTGTACACTGATGCCAGCAATGTGGGACTAGGAGCAGTACTGTCGCAGGTACAGAATGGAAAAGAAAGAGTGATCTCCTACGCAAGCAGGAAGCTGCGTCCCACTGATAGGAACCCTGACAACTACAGTTCTTTCAAGCTGGAGTTCCTTGCCACAGTCTGGGCTGTCACCGAAAGGTTCAAACATTACCTAGCCTCCACCAAGTTTACTATCTTCACGGACAACAATCCGTTGACCCACTTAGAAACTGCAAAGCTAGGTGCACTGGAGCAGCGATGAATGGCTCGGCTATCTAACTATGAATTCACCATCAAGTACCGAGCAGGGCACAAGAATGCCAATGCTGACGCGCTGTCTAGGATGCCTAATCTGCCTGATGCAGGAGAAGACCCTGAGGCTCTTGAAGAAATAGAGCTACCTCCCTTCCACCGGCCTATTGCGGCCCAACGTGCCCAAGGAAAGGGAAACCGACGGTCTGGCTTGAAGGAGGTCACCCTGAATCCATTGCCCCATCATGACTGGGCAGAAACGCAAGATTGTGACCCTGCAGTCCGCCTGGTGAAGGAGCTACTGTCACGAGCTGACTCACGCCCAGAGTCGGATGCTCCTGAAGAAACCCAGCAGTTGTGGAAGGAGAGAGGCCGGCTGTTCATCTTTGAAGGAAAGCTGTGTCGGAGGAGTATCAATGCCCGCACTCATGAGTTGGTATGGCAGGTGGTAGTCCCAAAGAGAGAGGCACCAATGGTCCTGGAAGCATACCACAATGGAGCTGGACACTTCGGATGGAAGAAGTTGGAAGCCTTGCTCCGGGAGAGGTTCTACTGGGCTGGTATGAGGAAAGCCATTGAGAGGTGGTGCCGGGAGTGTGGACAATGTAACCTGTGCAGAAAGGATCGAAACAGCCAGAGAGCTCCTCTGCAGCCAATCATCACCAAACAGCCACTTGAGTTGGTAGCCCTGGACCATGTGAAGCTGGTTCCAAGCCGGTCAGGCTACATCTATGCTCTTACCATTGTGGACCACTACTCAAGATTCCTGGTAGTTGTGCCTGTCAAAGATCAAACAGCCAGGACAGCAGCCAGAGCATTCCAACAGCACTTCTGTAGACCACATGGATATCCTGAAAGAGTGCTTACGGATCAACGTCCAGCATTCGAGGCAGAAGTGTTCCAGGAATTCTGTAAATTTTATGGTTGTAAGAAGATCCGGGCAACACCGTACCACCCACAGACCAATGGCATGTGTGAGAAGATGAACCAGGTAGTGATTGACCTACTGAAGACTTTGCCCTTGGAGGAGAGAAATCTGTGGCCAGAAAAGTTGCCAGATCTGGTAGACCTCTACAACCATATTCCAGTGAACTCCACCAACTGTACCCCAGCCTCCTTAATGAGAGCAAGAACTGGTAAACTGCCTATTGATATGGACATGGGAGTCCTTACGCCTGAAGTAACATCACCAGATGCTGACTGGGATATAGAAAGACAACAACAGTACAGAAGAGTTCGAGAATGCGTGGAAAAGAGTCTAGCTCAGGCAAGACAAAAGCAGGAGAAGCTTTGCAATCAAAATGCACCTGCCGTTCCTTTGTCGCCGGGATAACAAGTCTTAAAAAGGAAAAGAAGATTGCACAAATTGGATGATCAATGGGAAGCTGAACCTTATGCCATTCTGCCCTCAAACTTTGATAATACCAAGGTATGCCTTATTAGCAAAGATCGAGGAGAAACCTCAGCAGCAATATCAAGAGATCACCTGAAACTATGTCCTGACCTGTTGAAGGAAAGAGTGGAAGAACCAGATAACATCCAACCCATAGAGGAAGAAGAGAAGGTCAGCACAATACTTGGAGAATTCCCTTCGAATTGGACTAAAGTAAATGATGCTATAGTGGTGCCAGTGTTGACATTTCCCCAATTGGTAGCACAGGAAGACGTGATTCCAGAAAACCCTGAAGATCAGGAAAATCAGGTAGCAGATACTACACCAGCAGTGGAGACGGAGAACCCTCGCCCTGCCAGTAGTGAATCTGACATGCCCATAGTGACTCTAAGAACACGTAGACACGTGCCACCTAGTTCACTTACTATACCGGTAGTTAGAACCAGACAATCAGTAAGGGCCATTACAACACCAGTGTTACGCAGATCTACTCGTATCACCCAAGGCATACTACCAGTTATATTCCGCATATAACTGTCCAATATAAAATAAAGTTGAGTATAGTAACTGTTAACCTGTTTGTAAATATGTAACTGTTTAAGCTTTTGTACCTACAGGTAACCTGTAAGACTTTCCTTTAAATTTTCCAGTTTTTCCCTTGTTTATGGACATTGTACCACAGGACTTGTGTTGTCACCAATCTGTAAATAGTTCACCATTTGCCCAGGAATGGACCATGGACATTGATGCTTGGACTTATCATCATAGGACCATGTTATGAACTCATTTCGGCTCCACCAGTTGAGAATTCCCCTCCCGTTCTCCCTCTGGTGGTGACAGGAGGTAGTGAGGTTGGTTTAAGTGGTAGTTATCTGTCACCTGATGAGGAAGATAACGATTGGATCTCTGGAGTATCAGACTGGATATAAGACAGTTGACGCCCTATCCTAGTGCTGGTGATTCAGTCTGCTTCTCAGGTCCTGGACTTCAGCTCTCTTTCAGTCTTCTCAAGTTAAGTTTGTTTTTTGCTATTGTTGACACTTGCGCTTGTTGGTCAGTTCAATTTCTTGTGTGGTCAGCCTGCCCCTGCTGGGGCTATGCTGAATTTCCACTCCTATGTATCAGTATTTGCCAAGCTACTTTTTGTCTCTTATTGGATTGGCCTCTTTTTGCTCTGCCTCAGAATATTTCAGAGTGCTGATATAGGTGTAGAAGTCTAGTGACTTCAGGGTTAATTTTGTTATCAGAAGTGTTGGATAGAGTTGAGCGAAACGGGTCGAACAATTTCAAAAGTCGCCGACTTTTGGCAAAGTCGGGTTTCATGAAACGAAACCCGACCCTAGGATGAGGTCGGCCACGAGGTCGGCGACTTACGCGCCAAAGTCGCGTTTCAAAAGTTTGTTTAGCGCTCTTTTTCAGCCAATCAGGATCCACGGACACTGTGGGCAACGTGATGACATAGGCAGGGGTCGCCACCATCTTTCAGAAGGGCATGCAAGTGATTGGCTTGCTTTGGTGGGCGTCACAGTGGTTATAAAAGGGCGTGCACGCCGACCGCCATCTTACTTTTGCCGATCTTAGCATAGGGAGAGGTTGCTGATTCTGTAGGGAGAGCGTTAGGCAGGGAAGAAGACAAAAAAAACTGCTTCTGCTGCTAGCGATTTTGCCTGTGCAACACACCAGTCACTGTGTGTGCAGTGCAAGGGGAGGCTATATTGTGGTGGATCAGCGGTGTTGGTTGTTAGGCTGCCTTCTAAGGCTTCCTGACAGCTGCATTGCTGTTTCCCCACTGCTCTGCAAACTGCTTTTTTAAAAGCAATCCCAATTTTTTTTTTGTCCTGCTAAGGTACTGAGCGTGCATTTATTCACACCATACAGCGGTGTACGCTCCTCACACAGTACCGTGTAACGGCTGTTATCACAGCCACAGTGAAGCTATCTGTGTGTCACTGTGGAAGGATAAGTGGAGGACTTGTTCCGTTCTTACAGACCTACACTCTAGGGAGATTCCTATTCTGCCCAACTCTACAATTCACTTTTTTCACACCTGTGCCATCGAGCCTGTGACATAGCGCTCTGATATTCAGTGGGCCTCACACAATCCAAAAGTGTCCAGTGTCCACAAGTGTCTGCAGAAATTCAAAATCTCCCTTATCCTGTAGTCACTTTTTTCACACCTGCTGCATCGAGCCTGTGACATAGCGCTCTGATATTCATTGGGCCTCACACAATCAAAAAGTGTCCAGTGTCTGCAGAAATTCAAAATCTCCCTTATCCTGTAGTCACTTTTTTCACACCTGCTGCATCGAGCCTGTGACATAGCGCTCTGATATTCATTGGGCCTCACACAATCCAAAAGTGTCCGGTGTCCGCAAGTGTCTGCAGAAATTCAAAATCTCCCTTATCCTGTAGTCACTTTTTTCACACCTGTGCCATCGAGCCTGTGACATAGCGCTGTGATATTCAGTGGGCCTCACACAATCCAAGTGTCCAGTGTCCACAAGTGTCTGCAGAAATTTAAAATCTCCCTTATCCTGTAGTCACTTTTTTCACACCTGTGCCATCGAGCCTGTGACATAGCACTGTGATATTCAGTGGGCCTCACACAATCCAAGTGTCCAGTGTCCACAAGTGTCTGCAGAAATTCAAAATCTCCCTTATCCTGTAGTCACTTTTTTCACACCTGTGCCATCGAGCCTGTGACATAGCACTGTGATATTCAGTGGGCCTCACACAATCCAAGTGTCCAGTGTCCACAAGTGTCTGCAGAAATTCAAAATCTCCCTTATCCTGTAGTCACTTTTTTCACACCTGTGCCATCGAGCCTGTGACATAGCACTGTGATACTCAGTGGGCCTCACACAATCCAAGTGTCCAGTGTCCACAAGTGTCTGCAGAAATTCAAAATCTCCCTTATCCTGTAGTCACTTTTTTCACACCTGTGCCATCGAGCCTGTGACATAGCGCTGTGATATTCAGCGGGCCTCACACAATCCAAGTGTCCAGTGTCCACAAGTGTCTGCAGAAATTCAAAATCTCCCAGAAATTCAAAATCTCCCTTATCCTGTAGTCACATTTTTCACACCAGTGCCATTGAGCCTGTGACATAGCACTGTGATATTCAGTGGGCCTCACACAATCCAAGTGTCCAGTGTCCACAAGTGTCTGCAGAAATTCAAAATCTCCCTTATCCTGTAGTCACTTTTTTCACACCTGTGCCATCGAGCCCGTGACATAGCGCTGTGATATTCAGTGGGCCTCACACAATCCAAGTGTCCAGTGTCCACAAGTGTCTGCAGAAATTCAAAATCTCCAAGAAATTCAATATCTCCCTTATCCTGTAGTCACTTTTTTCACACCTGTGCCATCGAGCCTGTGACATAGCGCTGTGATATTCAGTGGGCCTCACACAATCCAAGTGTCCAGTGTCCACAAGTGTCTGCAGAAATTCAAAATCTCCCAGAAATTCAAAATCTCCCTTATCCTGTAGTCACTTTTTTCACACCTGTGCCATCGAGCCTGTGACATAGCGCTGTGATATTCAGTGGGCCTCACACAATCCAAGTGTCCAGTGTCCACAAGTGTCTGCAGAAAATCTAAATCTCCCCTGTCCTATAGACACCTTTTACCTTGTTTTACATTACTATATAGTTTGTAGGATTTTGTCTACATTTCTACCAAAAATGAGGAAGGCTGGTGGAAGAGGCCGTGGAATTGGGCGGGGGTTGGCAGCTGGTAATGATGGTGTTGGTGGTGGATCTGATGGTAGTGGCAAAAGCAAAATAGGACCGAATGCAGGAGGTGTTGAGCCTGCGTCATCGTCTGGCTCCATAAGGCTTCGAAGGCTTAGTTTTCTAGGAGTTGGCAAACCGCTTTTAACGCCAGAGCATCAGGAAAAAGTTTTGTCTTACATTGCTGACTCAGCCTCCAGCTCTATCGCCTCCTCTTCTGAAGTTGTAAAAAGTAAAAGCACTGAGTCGTCATTGGAGGCTCATGTTCATGAACCACACCTTTCCTTGTGTCCTTCACCACAACCAAGATTGAAGGATGACGCAGGCCATACTACTGATTACTCCATGGAGCTGTTTTCACATACCATGCCTGGATTATCAAGTGAAATGGTGAATTACCCAGGCCAAGATGAATCTGACATGGAGTGCACTGATGCACAGCCGCTGATAGATGATTCTGCTGGTACATTCACTCAGAGCACTACATTGTCCTCGCAGTGTACAGAGCCAGATTCTGACCCTGATGAGACTCAGGTGCCCCTTCCCGCACACTATACCACCATACACGGTGACACAGAGGAAGGTGCACATGACATTGAAGAGGAGGTGATGGATGACCCAGTTGTTGACCCAGATTGGCATCCATTGGGGGAAGAGGGTGCTGCTTCCAATAGCTCAGATGAGGAGCATCCACAGCAGACATCAACATCGCAACAGCTGTTATCTGGCAGGTCCGGAGCACTCCAAAGACAGGTTTCAAAAATCAAAAGAGTTGCTGGACAGCTTGTCCAGAGGGTCAAAACATCACAGCGTGCTAGGCCGCAAAATGTCTGCCAAAGTAGGAAGAGTGCAGTGTGGCACTTTTTTGAACAAAATCCTCATGATCAGGCCAAGGTTATCTGTAAGAAGTGCGCAAAGACCTTTAGCCGAGGGAAAAATCTGAAAAATTTGAATACCAGTTGCATGCTTAGACATTTAACCAGCATGCACTTGCAAGCGTGGACACAACACCAAACCTCAAGTGCCACATGTGCAACTGATCACAAAGAAGGTAGTCAGCAACGCTACATTGTTTCCCCCACTGTAAGCCCACCGGTTAGCACAGCAGCAAATGTTGAGGTGTCGTTGCAAGGCCACAGCAGTCAGGGAATCCCACTGTTATATCAATGAAATACTGAATCTAGGCCATCAGAAAGAACACCAACTCCATCACCATCATCAACCCTCTCTCAGTCCGCCCTGTCCACCGCTACTTCCACCATATGCAGCTCTCAAGTCCAGCTCACCCTCCCAGACACTATGAGTAGGTCAAGAAAGTACTCAGTCTCTCATCCGCGTACACTGGGTTTGAACGCCCACATTGCCAAACTAATCTCGTTTGAGATGATGCCCTATCGGTTGGTGGAAAGCACAGCTTTCCGCGAACTCATGGCCTATGCAGTACCACGCTATGAGCTACCCAGTCGCCACTTCTTCTCTCGCAAAGCCATCCCAGCCCTCCACCATCATGTGAAAGACCACATTGTCCATGCACTCAAGCAGTCAGTAAGTGGAAAGGTGCACCTCACAACTGATGCATGGTCCAGTCGGCATGGCCAGGGCCGTTACGTGTCCATCACTGCGCACTGGGTTAATGTGGTGGATGCAGGGTCCACAGGGGACAGCGGTGGTGGGACAGTGCTGCCTAGCCCACGGTATAGGAAACAGTTGGCTGTAGGCGTTCCACCCTCCTCCTCCTCCTCCTCCTCCAGAAGCGAAAGCTCGTCCACAGAGCGCAGTCATACGAGCACTCCATCTGCAGCTGCCACTGTTGCACACGAGGTGTCCCCCTATTGAGCAGCTAGTGGAAAGCGTCAGCAGACTGTGTTGCAGATGATGTGTTTGGGCGACAGACACACCGCCGAGGTGCTGGCCGAGTACTTGAAGCGACAAACTGAGTCATGGCTGGGCAGTGTACATCTTGAGGCAGGCAAGGTAGTTAGTGATAACGGCCGTAATTTTGTGGCAGCCATAGCCCTTTCAAACCTCAGCCACATACCTTGCTTGGCTCACACCTTGAACCTGGTGGTGCAGTGCTTCCTCAAAAATTATCCGGAGTTAACAGCCCTGCTCCATAAGGTGCGAAGACTGTGCGCGCACATCCGCCGGTCGTCTGTACACTCCGTTCGTATGCAGAAGCTGCAGCGATTGCTCCACCTTCTCAACCACCGCCTCATTATCGACATTGCAACAAGGTGGAACTCCACCCTGCACATGGTGGAGCGGCTGTGCGAGCAGAGGCAGGCCATAATGCATTTGTGGGAGGATACACGGCCAGGCACTTTGAGAGCAGACATGGAGTTGACAGGTGTGCAGTGGTCGAAGCTGAAAGACCTCTGTAAAGTCCTTCAGTGTTTTGAGGAATGCACACGGCTGGTAAGCGCAGACGATGCCATACTAAGCATGAGCATCCCACTTATGCGTCTGCTTATGCAAACTTTGACGCACCTTAAGGAGCAGGCGTCTGCAGCCAATGTTGACGAGGAGGAAGAGGTGGAGGGAATCCTTGATGACATTCAGCCATTGTCTGCTCAGGGACCTCTCCTGGACGAGTTGGAGGAAGAAGAGGAGGAGGAGGATGATGATGGGGATGATTACTTAGGGGATGAGGATGCATCTCGTGGGGCAAGTGAAAATGTTGGCGTGGCAAGGTCTGGTACAGGGTTTGTGCGTGACTGGAGGGATGTGGATTTGCCAGAAAGTGCTCCTCCAACCAGCACTCGCAGTGCATCATTGACACCGGGAACATTGGCCCACATGTCAGATCATGCCTTGCGGATCCTAAAAAGGGACCCCCGCATTGCCAAAATGATGAACGATGACGACTACTGGTTGGCCAGCATCCTGGATCCACGCTATAAAGGCAAATTACAAAACATCATGCCACAGGAGAACCTTGACCTAATATTGGCTAATAAACAAGCAACTCTGGTAAATCGGTTGCTTGAGGCATTCCCAGCACACAGCAGCGGTGATGGTTCTCACACGAGCCGTACGGGCCGGGGGCAGCTTGGCAGAGGTGTTCATGGTGCACACAGCAGAAGTGGCGTTGGAGACAGGGGTTTCATGACAATGTTGTGGACTGATTTTTCAAGTACCGCTCACACAACTGGTAATACAGCATCGATGGAAAGTGACAGGAGACAGCAGTTGTCAACTATGGTTACAAACTACTTTTCCTCCCATATCGATGTTCTCCCACACAGGTCATTCCCTTTTGACTATTGGGCTGCTAAACTGGACACCTGGCCTGAATTGGCACAATATGCCTTACAGGAGCTCGCTTGCCCAGCTGCAAGTGTGCTATCGGAAAGAGTCTTCAGTGCAGCTGGATCAATCCTGACAGAAAAAAGGACCCGTCTGTCAACCCAAAATGTGGATGATCTAACCTTCATTAAAATGAACCATGCATGGGTTTCCAAGGATTTTGTCCCACCTTCCCCTGATGACACATAGGGTGACAGAAAAATGGCTTGCTTTGGTCCACCTCTTCCTGGGACTTGACTTATTTCGCCTTTTGCATCAGCTGAATGTCCAACATCAACATATGCCACTTTCTAAAACTCCCTAACTGTGCTGCCTCCCCCCCCATGGCCGGGGTCACCACCTAGCGCACGACACCGTGCGAGTACCGTTGCCCTGGACAGGTGGGTAGGCCGACTCTTGGGCGCAGGCACTGGCACAGGGTCCCTCGTAGTGCAATCAAGTGTCTCTGACGGTGGTGGTGCACACCCGCCGTCAGACACACCGCCGTACTATGAGGGGCCCAGTGCCAGTACCGACGCCCACGAATGGGCCCCCCTTGCTTGGGCAGGGCCCCAGCATTTGCAATCTTTACCTCTCCCTGCTCCTCCGCTGTGTAGTCTGGGCCGTCAAATCCATACTGTGCCTGACACCGTCTGAGCCTGCCTCCTGATGTATAGACATATCTTTTGAATGTGTACGCTATCCATACATGTTATCCGGGGATACGGTACCCTTTCTCACCTTTGTGCAATCACTTGCAAGCCATACACCGTCTGAGCCTGCCTCCTGATGTATAGACATATCTTTTGAAAGTGTACGCTATCCATGCATGTTATCCGGGGATACGGTACCCTTTCTCACCTTTGTGCAATCACTTGCAAGCCATACTGGGCCTAACACCGTCTGAGCCTGCCTCCTGATGTATAGACATATCTTTTGAATGTGTACGCTATCCATACATGTTATCCGGGGATACGGTACCCTTTCTCACCTTTGTGCAATCACTTGCAAGCCATACTGGGCCTTACACCGTCTGAGCCTGCCTCCTGATGTATAGACATATCTTTTGAATGTGTACGCTATCCATACATGTTATCCGGGGATACGGTACCCTTTCTCACCTTTGTGCAATCACTTGCAAGCCATACTGGGCCTTACACCGTCTGAGCCTGCCTCCTGATGTATAGACATATCTTTTGAATGTGTACGCTATCCATACATGTTATCCAGGGATACGGTACCCTTTCTCACCTTTGTGCAATCACTTGCAAGCCATACTGGGCCTAACACCGTCTGAGCCTGCCTCCTGTTGTATAGACATATCTTTTGAATGTGTACGCTATCCATACATGTTATCCGGGGATACGGTACCCTTTCTCACCTTTGTGCAATCACGTGTAACCCATACTGGGCGTGAGAACAGCTGGCGAGCTGTTAAGCAAGCTACAGCACCTGTGGTTTGCACACGTAAGTTTTTCATTTTTTTCAGGAATGATGGTTAGGCCTAATTCCGGAACTGCGGTTGATGTGCACTTACTGGGAAATCATCGTTCGCGAGTAATAATTGTAATCAGTGCTCCCCATCACTAACGTTGTTCAGCGGGTTATCTGCACCTGTAAGCGACAAACGCTGGCCTTTTCAGTGTAGCGCACATGCAGCCACGGACATGTAAGGGCATGACACACCAGTTATTGGCCAATCTCATGTGCCAGAGCCTCACGTGTCCCTCTAGTAAGCCGGACTCGGACCGCGGGGCATGACGGAGTCTCGTTCGTTAACGGAATTAAGCTTGCAATGTGTGCATCTGTTCTGTAGCTGGCATGGTTGAGGTTGCCCGTGTTGAGTCAAATTACGCCGTAGGCTCCACTCCTGGTGGTGCCCTTCTGGACATTCCTTTAAGGTTCAGCTTTGCAACCATACTGCCCACGTAAAACAAACACTTTGCCTTCATGAACGCTGTTTGGAGGGTCATGACTCGTGGGAATAACGCCGCCCAATCAGTTAACCTGCTAGAGAGATCCTTCGTTGCTCCCAAGCATGACATCACACTCCCTAGGAGGAAGGTAATGCCACTGTGGCGACCGTACTCTTGGGGGCGACACAAGTGCACTGATGCCCAACCACTGCTCGATGAATCTGCTGGTACATTGACCCAGACCACTACATTCCCCTCGCACGCTACCCGGCCTGAATCTGACCCTGATGAAACTCAGGTTACCCTTCCCATATACAGTTCCATCTTACACGGTGACAAAGAGGAAGCTGCAGATGAAAGTGCAGGTTAGGCCCACCCACCATCAGACACACCACCGTACTATCAGGGGCCCTGTGCCAGTGCCGTCGCCAACGAGTGGGCCCCCCCTGCTTGCTCAGGATCACAGCACTTGCAAGGTTGAAATACTGTGCAGTGAGATGGAAGATGGGGACGACGAGGAGTCCAGACTAGTACAGGGATTCCCTAGCGAGGAGACTTATTTCATTGTTTTCAATGTTGGGACAGCAATTTTTGGGGAGCACTATACTCTGGAGAATGATAGATGGGGCCCACCATACACTGGAACATTCCAAAGGTGGACATCAGACACTGGAGCAGCATTTACAGGGCCCATTATACAATAGAGCATTAGAAATGGGGCCCATTATGTTTGGAGCATTATTTGGGCCCATAAGACAGTGGAGCTTCATCCATGGGGACCAACATATACTGTAGCATTATGTGGAGCTCATCATATACTGTTTCAAACATTATATGGGACCAATGATTCTGTATGGAGAAATAGATGGGCCTCGTCATGAGATGTAAAAAGTGAAGTATTTTTCATTGTACTATACCGCTATTTCTCTGCCGTATCGGAGCATGATGAGTTGTGGTATTATGTGTTAAAGGGGCGCTCTTTCGCCCAGGGCACATGAAAACCTGGAGCCAGCCCTACCCCCCCACAACTTTAGCCAAATATCCCCCATTTTTCAGTGCGTAACTTGTATTATGAAGTTAATTAAGGTTGACCAGCTTAAGTAAGAAGAATTGATGCTTTTGGCATTCAAATGAGCACTGTAGGTGTGTTTCCTGTCCTCCTCTCACTGCCGACTTTTATTCCCCATTGACTTACATTGGGTTTCGTGTTTCGGGACGACCCCAACTTTTCCCTATAATCGGCCGATCTTGCTCGACCCGACTTTTGGAAAAGTCGGGTTTCACGAAACGAAACTCGACCATAAAAAAACAAAAGTCGCTCAACTCTAGTGTTGGACAATATTTTTGTAGGTTTTTTTGGCAGATTGCAGACAGTGTCTTTCCTTTCCTGTCCTGTTTAGTTAGCTGGGCCCCATCGTTTGCTCAGCCTATTTTCCTGCCTTTGTTTGTAATTTCATCTTATTTCACCGTCAATACATGTGGGGGGCTGTCTTTCCTTTGGGGTCTGCTCTGGGGCAGTTAGTTTTCCTCTTTTCCTGCTTTAGGCTTATGTATCTCTCCGAGGCGTCTAGGAACATCGTAGGAACGCTCCACGACTACTGCTAGTTGTGCGGTTAAGTTCAGGGATCTGCAATCTGCATAGTTACCAACTTCTCTGGTTTTCTAAGGCTTAGCTTGTTGTTTATTTTTTCCTCCTCGGTGACCCATTCATAACAGAATCACCAGCCATACCGCAATTTCTAGGGTACTCAAAAGCAGGAAGGAATTGTTAAAGAAAAAAGAAAAAAAAAAAGTGTCAGAATTTTTTTTTTATGTATTTTTTCCTCTTTTTCTCTGGGGCCTTAGGAGGATTTTTTTTTTTCCTCATGGAGATTAAGCAACTGTCTGATCGTGTGGAGCAGCTTGCTGCTGAAGTACAGGGAATTTCCGCCTACCTTATTCAGTCACATGCTGCTGAACCCAAGATTCCTACTCCTGATGTGTTTTCCGGGGATCGGTCTAAATTTCTGAATTTTAAGAATAATTGTAAATTATTTCTTGCTTTGAAGCCTAACTCATCGGGGAGCTCTGTGCAGCAGGTTAAAATTGTCATCTCCTTGCTGCGCGGCGATCCCCAAGATTGGGCTTTTTCTCTGACACCTGAAAATCCTATTCTGACTAATGTGGATGCATTTTTTCAGGCCTTGGGGTTGTTGTATGATGAACCTAATGCCGTTGATCAAGCTGAGAGAACCCTGTTGGCATTAAACCAGGGTCAGGATCCTGCAGAGTTGTACTGTCAAAAATTCCGAAAGTGGGCAGTCCTTACTACATGTAATGATAGTGCATTGGCAGTTCTCTTTCGGATAGGTTTGTCAGAGACCGTAAAAGATATGATGGTGGGATTTCCTGCTCACTCTGGTCTGGATGGCTCTATGTCATTAGCCATTCAAGTTGATCAGCGTTTACGTGAACGTAAAACTACACGGGAGGCGCTGCCACCTTTTGAACAAATGTCTGAACCTATGCAATGTGATGGGGTTTTGTCTAGGGCGCAACGTCGGGAGTTTAGAAGGCATAATAAGCTGTGTTTTTTCTGTGGAGATGCCTCTCATACTATTTCTGTCTGCCCTAAACGAGAGAAACGTTTTGCACACACATTTGCTGTGGGCAGTATACAACCTAAGTTCCTTTTGGCAATTACTCTGATCTGCTCCTTGTCCACATTTTCCACTAAGGCTTTTGTGGATTCACGAGCAGCTCTGAATCTGATGGATTTGGACTTTGCTAAACGTTGTGGTTTTTCCATGACGCCTCTGCAGACGCCTATTCCTTTGAGGGGTATTGATGCCACTCCTTTGGCGGAGAATAAACCTCAGTTTTGGACCAAGGTGATAATGCAAGTTGCCCCAGATCACCAAGAAAAGTGTAAATTTTTGGTGCTGCATAATTTGCATGATACTATTGTTCTGGGGTTCCCCTGGTTGCAAACTCATAACCCAGTTTTGGATTGGAAATCTGTGTCTGTGGTGAGTTGGGGTTGTCAGTGTGTTCTTAGGGACGCTCCTGGTTTCTCCACCTCTCCTCAGTCTCATGATATTCCTGATTATCTGGCTGATTTCTCTGATGTTTTTAGAGAGAGTAAGTCTGCGTCTTTGCCTCCTCATAGGAGTTATGACTGTGCAATTGAGTTGATGCCTGGGTGTAAATTTCCCATGGGTCGGCTTTTCAACTTATCTGTACCCGAACATGATGCTATGCGATCCTATATTAAGGAGTCGTTGGAGAAGGGTCATATTAGACCATCCTCGTCACCTTTAGGCGCTGGGTTTTTTTTTGTGGCCAAGAAAGACGGTTCATTAAGACCGTGTATTGATTATCGTTCCCTTAACAAGATGACGGTTAAATCATAGAATCATAGAATCGTAGAGTTGGAAGGGACCTCCTGGGCCATCTGGTCCAACCCTCTGCTCAAAGCAGGATTCGCTAAATCATCCCAGTCAGATGTCTGTCCAGCCTCTGTTTGAAGACTCCAGTACCCGTTACCTCTGATGTCTGATTTATTCTCCAGAGTTAAGAGTGCCTGCTGGTTTACTAAGCTTGACCTCAGGGGGGCATATAATCTTATTCGCATCAAGCATGGGGATGAATGGAAGACGGCGTTTAATACTCCGGAGGGACATTTTGAGTACCTGGTGATGCCTTTTGGGCTCTCTAATGCCCCTTCTGACTTCCAGTCCTTTATGAATGATATTTTCCGAGACTTTGTGGATAAGTTTTTGATCATCTATCTGGATGATATTTTGGTCTTTTCTAGTGATTGGGATTCCCATGTGGAACATGTCCAGACTGTGTTCCGGATTTTGAGGGAGAATTCCCTGTTTGTTATGGGATCGAAGTGCCTCTTTGCTGTACAGAGGATTTCATTTTTGGGATTTATCTTGTCTCCATCGACTATTGAAATGGACCTGGCCAAGGTACAGGCCATTTATGATTGGGTTCAGCCTACTTCTTTGAAGGCTCTCCAGAAGTTTTTGGGTTTTTCTAATTTCTATCATAAATTTATAGGTAATTTTTCTAGTATTGTCAAACCACTGACTGATCTGACCAAGAAGGGAGCTGATGTGTTGAATTGGTCTCCTGAGGCGTTCTCAGTATTTCAGGAGCTTAAGCGGAGATTTACTTCAGCTCCAGTTTTACGGCAACCTGATGTCTCACTTCCATTTCAAGTGGAGGTGGACGCTTCTGAGATTGGTGCAGGAGCTGTTTTGTCCCAAAAAGACCCTGTGACTTCTAAGATGAATCCCTTTGCCTTCTTTTCTCGAAAGTTTTCCCCATCTGAACGCAACTATGACGTGGGGAATCGGGAATTGTGGCCATGAAATGGGCATTTGAGGAGTGGAGACATTCGTTGGAGGGAGCTAGACATCAATTTGTGGTCCTCACTGATCACAAGAATCTGATTTATCTGGAGTCGGCCAAACGCTTGAATCCTAGACAGGCTAGATGGGCCTTGTTTTTCACGCATTTTAATTTTGTGGTCTCTTTTCTTCTGGGCACTAAGAATGTTAAGGCAGATGCCCTTTCTAGGAGTTTCTTTGCTGATTCTCTTAATGTGACCGAGCCTACTACTGTCCTAGGTGAGGGGGTAGTTCTTTCTGCCATTTCGCCCGATTTGAGATGCACCCTGGAGGAATTTCAGGAGGATAAACCTGAGCATTGCCCTATGGGAAGATTGTATGTTCCTGACCAGTGGAGAAAGAGAGTCATGTCTGAAGTCCATTGCTCTGCATTGGCTGGTCATCCGGGTATTTTTGGTATCAGAGATTTGGTGAGTTGGTCGTTTTGGTGGCCTGCTTTATCTTGTGATGTCAGGAATTTTGTACAGTCCTGTGGGACTTGTTCTCGGTCTAAACCCTGTTCTCGTTCTAGTGGGTTGCTGATCCCCCTGCCGGTGCCCAAGAGGCCATGGACCCATATCTCAATGGATTTTATTTCTGATCTTCCTGTCTCTCAGAGAATGACTGTTATCTGGGTGATTTGTGATAGATTTTCGAAGATGGTCCATCTTGTACCATTCCCAAAGTCGCCATCTTCCGCTGAGTTGGTGCCCTTGTTTTTACAACAGGTGGTTCGGTTACACGGGATTCCTGAGAACATTGTGTCCGATAGAGGGGTCCAGTTTGTTTCCAGATTCTGGAAAGCCTTTTGTTCCAATCTGGGAATTCAGTTATCCTTCTCCTCCGCGTTTCATCCCCAGACCAATGGGCAGACTGAGAGAACAAACCAGACCCTGGAGTCTTATTTAAGATGTTTTATATCTGCTGATCAAAATGATTGGGTCTCATTTTTGCCTTTGGCCGAATTTGCGCTGAACAATAGAGCTAGTTCTGCCACTCTGATGTCACCCTTTTTCTGTAATTTTGGGTTTCATCCTCGATTCTCTTCAGGGCAAGTGGAATCTCCGTCCTGCCCAGGTGAGGACACTGTGGTTGTGAGAATGCAGCAGATATGGGACCAAGTGGTGGATAAGTTGTCACCCTCTCAGGAAAAGGCCCAGCGTTTTTCCAACCGGCGTAGGACCATTGGTCCTCGGTTTAAAGTGGGTGATATGGTTTGGTTGTCGTCTAAGAATATTCCTATGAAGGTTGCATCTCCAAAATTTAAGCCAAGATTTATTGGACCTTATAAGATTTTTGAGATTCTTAATCCTGTTTCTTTTCGATTGGCTCTTCCAGTTACGTTCAAAATCCATAACGTATTTCACAAGTCACTGTTGAAGAGGTTTGTTGAGCCAGTAGTTCCTGTGGCGGCACCTCCTGATCCTGTATTGGTTAAAGGCAATGTGGAATATGAGGTAGAGAAAATATTGGATTCTCGTTTGGTTAGACGGAGACTCCAGTATTTGGTCAAATGGAAGGGTTATGGCCAGGAGGATAATTCTTGCCTCTGATATTCATGCCAATAAATTGGTTCGTGCTTTTCACCGGGCCCATCCTGATCGGCCTGGTGGCATGGATGAGGGTTCGGTGACCCCTCCTCAAGGGGGGGGTACTGTTATGAACTAATTTTCGGCTCCACCAGTTGAGAGTTCCCCTCCCGTTCTCCCTCTGGTGGTGACAGGAGGTAGTGAGGTTGGTTTAAGTGGTAGTTATCTGCCACCTGATGAGGAAGATAACGATTGGATCTCTGGAGTATCAGACTGATATAAGACAGCCGACGCCCTATCCTAGTGCTGGTGATTCAGTCTGCTTCTCAGGTCCTGGACTTGAGCTCTCTTCCAGTCTTCTCAAGTTAAGTTTGTTTTTTGCTATTGTTCTCACTTGCGCTTGTTGGTCAGTTCAGTTTCTTGTGTGGTCAGCCTGCCCCTGCTAGGGCTATGCTGAATTTCCACTCCCATGTATCAGTATTTGCCAAGCTGCTTTTTGTCCCTTATTGGATTGGCCTCTTTTTGCTCTGTCTCAGAATATTTCAGAGTGCTGATATAGGTGTAGAAGTCTAGTGACTTCAGGGTTAATTTTGTTATCAGAAGTGTTGGACAATATTTTTGTAGGTTCTTTTGGCAGATTGCAGACAGTGTCTTTCCTTTCCTGTCCTGTTTAGTTAGCTGGGCCCCATCGTTTGCTCAGCCTATTTTCATGCCTTTGTTTGTAATTTCATCTTATTTCACCATCAATACATGTGAGGGGCTGTCTTTCCTTTGGGGTCTGCTCTGGGGCAGTTAGTTTTCCTCTTTTCCTGCTTTAGGCTTATGTAGCGCTCCGGTTGTAACGAGGTGTCTAGGGACATCGTAGGAACGCTCCACGACTACTGCTAGTTGTGCGGTTAAGTTCAGGGATCTGCAATCTGCACAGTTACCAACTTCTCAGGTTTTCTGAGACTTAGCTTGTTGTTTATTTTTTCTTCCTCGGTGACCCATTCATAACAGTACCATTTTTGAAGCACTTGGTTTTTGTAACTTTTTCATTTTTAAATGTTGTACAATTATTATTGTTTAACTGTTTATATGTTTTCATGTTTTGTTCAGCCCAGGAGTGCTGATTTGCACTAGGGGGGAATGTGGCACCCCCCTGGAGTATGGCCGCCACAGTGGTTTTGCCTTCCTCCAGGGAGGGTAATGCCAGGCTTGGAGGCAATGACGGGTCTCTCTCGCAGTCAATCTATGCATGCAACACAGTTCCACTCCAGGCCAGCAGGGGGAGCACTGAACCGGAATTCAGGGGAGGAGTGCTCTCTGAGGGCCAAGAGGAAGGAGTGGTTAGTTAGTCTGCGGAGGATGAAGTGTGCAGATGTGTGGAAGGAGTGCTGAGATAGAGCTGAGAGGAAGAGCTAATCTCCCATAAGAGCGCATGAACTGGAGCCTGGTCTCCACGGCTGTATGGACACTGATGGTCCTACAGCAGACATCAGAGGAGTAGAAGGCTGTAAATGCAATACTCCCATCTAAGACTTGAGGGCACAACAGCAACACGGATAGTGATCCGGGACTTAGGAGGGAGGAGTCCCTTGAACAGGCTACAGTTGTCTGCCGTACAAGTAGAGTTCTTGGGAACATCTGACAGGAGGAACTCCAGTGTAACTCAGTACTGGAGATCCCTCAAGTAAGCGCTAGGAAGGAGACTGCACAGCCCATCTGCTGAGAGAGAATTCCTGAGTTTCTTCCAGGCTAGCCTGCTCTGGTACTATCTGTAATCAGGACCCTGGACTGCATTTACCAAGTAAAGGTTGCAGAAATTGCACCCCGCTGTGTCTTGTCTGCTTCCTACCTTTCCGGCACCGCTACATCCTCGTGCCAACCACATCTACCCTGCCCTGGGACTACAGCTTCACCTGTGGGGAGCTTTTGCATCTTTGCTGCATCATACCATCAGTCCCAGCAGATCTGCATGCAGCGTCGGCTTAACACCTCCCTTACCGAACACCACAGGTGGCGTCACGAACTATCCATCTAACTACATTCCACCATTCAATTTCCCTCATTAATTGGGCGCCCAGGGCCACGGACCGGGTCATCGCTGCTGTGACACATCCCGCCGACACCGGCTCGGTACCGAGTACCCCACAGCCCTGGGAGGGCGACCCACATGCTCTGGTGTCCTCCACTTATTCCTGCATCAACACACCCAGCACTGCTACATCCTGGTGCCTAGCACTGCACCATCCACGTCTCTCCCCTATCTCTTCATCTACACTGCCCTGGGACTACAGCCCTGCCTGTGGAGTGCTACACCATCATTGCTGCACCACACCATCTGTCCCAGAGGATCTGTCTGCAGCGTTGGCTTAACATCTTCATTGCCGAATACCACAGGTGGCGTCACGAAATATTCATTAATAAACTTTATTCCATCACTCAACATTCCCCTTTTACAATGGATGCCCAGGGCCACGGACCAGGTCACAGCTACCGTGACAACTCCCATTGAAATCAACGGGCACGGTACCAAGTACCCCACGGCCCTGGGTGTGGGCGATCCACCAGCGACCTCTGTCGCCCTCCGCTAACCGCGGGGACCAGAGAAACAGAGATGGGCAGTGTGTGCCCGATGGCCGACATAAAGCCAGATGCTTCAGGATCGTGAGGACCATGCGTGTGCCGCCTAAAAGAGACTGGGAGGGAGACTGTAACCTACACCCTGACTGTGCTAGTAAATCTCGGCCCCAGACACTTGCGACTTGACTTGACCATTGTATACTTGCAGAGCCACTTTGGGCTTGTACAGGACTGTGGCCCTCACCGTTGTTCAGCCACCACATTATATAGACTAGGGGCAGTGGAATGTACCTGAGACCAACCACTGTCACCAGAAGACGGGGTATTGTTGTGTGCTGGACCACATTATTAAGGACACCGCATTGGACGTTGCCGGCGCCATTGAGTTCGCAGCAGGAGCTGCTGTTCAGGAACTTCCTTGATCCTGGTCTAACGAACTGCCGATATTTGAAACGTTGTTCTTCACCTCAAGCTTTCCTTTGTCTTTATGTACTGTTTTTCTCCCCTGTTTAACCCTTTACCTCCCTGCGCGGCATATTTCCCTGTAAATAAACCTGTTAACCCTTGTTCTGCCTGTGTCCCGTCACTGCATCCAGCGTTCCTGCTAGTACCTTACAGGAGCATACCTGCTCCATCAAACTACTTGTTGCCCACTGCCAGGTACTGATGATGAGATCTATTATAGGAGTACAAGCTAATCTGCAGCACCTAGCAATAGACACTAAAAAGAGTGGAGATGGAGTGGGTATATCCCAACAAGTATACTGCTTATATCCTCCTTTTGCCAGCGTTGCGAACTGATTTGTGAAGAAAACTTAGAAGGGTGGTCTGCTCTATACTGCCTACATCCGGCCTCTGCTGGCATTGTGAATAGCTGATTTGTGAAGAAAACTTAGAAGGGTGGTCTGCTCTATACTGCCAACATCCGGCCTCTGCCAGCATTGTGAATAGCTGATTGGTGAACAAAACTTAGAAGGGTGGTCTGCTCTATACTGCCTACATCCGGCCTCTGCCGGCATTTTAAACAGCTGATTGGTGAAGAAAATTTACAAGGGTGGTCTGCTCTATACTGCCTTCATCCGGTCTCTGCCGGCTTTGGGAACAGCTGATTGGTGAAGAAAACTTAGAAGGGTGGTCTGCCCTATACTGCCTACATCCAGCCTCTGCGGGCATTGGGAATAGCTGATTGGTGAACAAAGCTTATTAGGGTGGTCTGCTCTATACTGCCTACATTTGGTCTCTGCCGGCATTGTGAACAGCTGACTGGTGAAGAAAACTTAGAAGGGTGGTCTGCTCTATACTGCCTACATCCGGCCTCTGCCGGCATTGTGAACAGCTGATTGGTGGAAGTCCTGGGTGTCAGATTTATAATCAATCATATTTTGATGACCTATGCTAAGGATAGTCATTAATACTAAAGTGGGGGAAAACCCCTTTAAGTACAGGAAGTGCAGTGTAATGTTGATCATAGACTTTAGATAGGTATTGGCCAAATCCTTATTTAAAGACACCAATGTCTCCTGACTCTCCCACTTAGCTCAAAGAAGCATTAATGTGTGTTCATTGAGGAGAAGGCGATAACTTAATTCTCAGGGGAACAAAGGGATTGGAAGTCAATCATTGCTTGATTCTAATCTCCCACAACATCCTCTGTCAGCAAAATGTCAGGAAGCCCCACACACACTGGGTGGTCTGCCGCTTACCCCAAATTCAACAGGTCATACTAAATAATTCAGTATTTTTAGGACCCTTAAAGTGAATTTGTCATCATTACCAGGCTGAATTTTTTACACATTTTTTATGTTTTGTTGCAATTTTCAATTGAACTGTTTGTCATGTTTATTTATTATGCCTTCTCATAAATTGCCATCATATTCCACAGTGCTTTACAGACATCATCACTTTGGGGCTCATAATCAAAATTCTCTATCAGTATGTGTTTGGAGTGTGGAAGGAAACCCACGCAAACACGGGGAGAACATACGAACTCCTCGCAGATGTTGTCCTTGGTGGGATTTGAACCCAGGACCCCAGCGCTGCAAGGCTGCAGTGCTAACCCCTGAAACTGTTCCTGAATAATTCTTTCTCTGTGGTAAGGAGTATTTTAATTACCCTGCTGAAAGAGATCACTGCCATTAGTGAATACTGCTTCATAAGGGGTAATAAAAAAAGAGAAGAGCCAGCACTGCCAGTGGTCAGAACGCATAACATGAGGTGCATATGCACATATCTTACTGCATTCAAAATGAGACATTTAGCAAAATATTGATCAATATATTGAGCCACCCCGCCACGCCAAGGCAATCTCATATGGGGGGTCCTACTCTACATTTTTTTTATTCACTGTGCCATTGCGGCCTCCTAAATGTTTTAAAAGCAAGACCATATCAAATGCAATCCATACCTGAAGCATATCTGCATCACTCCCGTGCAGCCAGATGGAGCAGGTGCAGATAAAGGCCAACCAGGTCTGAACACAGACATCTCAGGTTTGACCTCCACACACTGCCTAACCAGCAAACACAGATGAAGGGCAATGCAGGCTCAGACATGGATGCAAAAATAAATAAAGCCTGGGGCAGGGCGGGGCTGCCGTGAGTGTGCACAGCAGCCTAGATCAATCACAATAAACACAGAAAAGATGGCGAACATGACCCAGCGTGCACGGCAACAGTGGTGGTCAGCCACAAAACCAATTTGCAATAAAAAAAGAGAAGAGCCAGCACTGCCAGTGGTCAGAACGCATAACATGAGGTGCATATCATATCTTACTGCATTCAAAATGAGGCATTTAGCAAAATATTGATCAATATATTGAGCCACCCCGCCACGCCAAGGCAATCTCATATGGGGGGTCCTACTCTACATTTTTTTTATTCACTGCGCCATTGCGGCCTCCTAAATGTTTTAAAAGCAAGACCATATCAAATGCAAACCATACCTGTGTTTGCTGGTTGGGCAGTGTGTGGAGGTCAAACCTGAGATGTCTGTGTTCAGACCTGGTTGGCCTTCATCTGCACCTGCTCCATCTGGCTGCACAGGAGTGATGCAGATATGCTTCAGGTATGGATTGCATTTGATATGGTTTTGCTTTTAAAACATTTAGGAGGCCGCAATGGCACAGTGAATAAATAAAAATGTAGAGTAGGACCCCCCATATGAGATTGCCTTGGCGTGGCGGGGTGGCTCAATATATTGATCAATATTTTGCTAAATGTCTCATTTTGAATGCAGTAAGATATGTGCATATGCACCTCATGTTATGCGTGCTGACCACTGGCAGTGCTGGCTCTTCTCTTTTTTTATTGCAAATTGGTTTTGTGGCTGACCACCACTGTTGCCGTGCACGCTGGGTCATGTTCGCCATCTTTTCTGTGTTTATTGTGATTGATCTAGGCTGCTGTGCACACTCACGGCAGCCCCGCCCTGCCCCAGGCTTTATTTAGTTTTGCATCCATGTCTGAGCCTGCATTGCCCTTCATCTGTGTTTGCTGGTCAGGCAGTGTGTGGCGGTCAAACCTGAAATGTCTGTGTTCAGACCTGGTTGGCCTTCATCTGCACCTGCTCCATCTGGCTGCACGGAAGTGATGCAGATATGCTTCAGGTATGGATTGCATTTGATATGGTCTTGCTTTTAAAACATTTAGGAGGCTGCAATGGCACAGTGAATAAATAAAAATGTAGAGTAGGACCCCCATATGAGATTGTCTTGGCGTGGCGGGGTGGCTCAATATATTGATCAATATTTTGCTAAATGTCTCATTTTGAATGCAGTAAGATATGTGCATATGCACCTCATGTTATGCGTTCTGACCACTGGCAGTGCTGGCTCTTCTCTCTTTTTATTGCAAATTGGTTTTGTGGCTGACCACCACTGTTGCCGTGCACGCTGGGTCATGTTCGCCATCTTTTCTGTGTTTATTGTGATTGATCTAGGCTGCTGTGCACACTCACGGCAGCCCCGCCCTGCCCCAGGCTTTATTTATTTTTGCATCCATGTCTGAGCCTGCATTGCCCTTCATCTGTGTTTGCTGGTCAGGCAGTGTGTGGAGGTCAAACCTGAAATGTCTGTGTTCAGACCTGGTTGGCCTTCATCTGCACCTGCTCCATCTGGCTGCACGGGAGTGATGCAGATATGCTTCAGGTATGGTTTGCATTTGATATGGTCTTGCTTTTAAAACATTTAGGAGGCCGCAATGGCACAGTGAATAAATAAAAATGTAGAGTAGGACCCCCCATATGAGATTGCCTTGGCGTGGCGGGGTGGCTCAATATATTGATCAATATTTTGCTAAATGTCTCATTTTGAATGCAGTAAGATATGTGCATATGCACCTCATGTTATGCGTGCTGACCACTGGCAGTGCTGGCTCTTCTCTTTTTTTATGACTTCATAAGGGGGTTTATTTGGTCTGTACAATTATTAGGTAGGTGGTATGTGTCAATGAGATATTCACAGTAATGCCAGGATCCAGAACTCTACCCAAACCACCACACTGCCTCTATGGTCATGCCTTCTTCCCTTGGTGCTTCCTAGTGCCATCTCTGCCCCACGTAAGCAATACTTGTGTACCTAGCTACCCACATGATAACAGTAAATGTGATTTATATGACCAGTCCTCTTTCTTCCATTGCTCCGTGGTCCAGTTCTGATGTTACCTTGTTCATTGCCGATTCTTTTGGACAGAGGTGCACCTTTCTGATATTGATTTTTTTTCTTTCTAGTGCCGAGTGGAAAGGTAGTGAGTTGGCTTCCTACAATGATGCCAATATATTGAATTTTACCACATCGTTACATCCCTTAGATGTGGATATAAGGGAATAAAGTAGAGGGCCATGACTGACTTCTTACCTTGCCACTTGGTACCTTGTGTAAAACACTAACAGTGCAAGAATTGAGACATTGCACCGCCAGCATCATTTACTAGAAAACGGCTTCGCACAGAAGGAGAGAGGTTGTTTTTAGTTCCATTCTAGGGGCACAATGGTGGCTAAAATTTTGTTCAGGGGCACTGTAGCTAAATGTAAATTCATGGAAGGCACAGTGGCTGCACACCCACCTGATAATTGTCCATCTATGTACTCTCTTCTCTGGCTCTACGAAGCCAGAGCTGTCAATCAAAGAAGAGGTGAGGGGTGGAGATAGAGGGAAAATAACAGGTGGTAAGGCGTATATAAATGATTCCCCTCCATGAAGCACCAAGCGTCTGTACTGGGTTTCAACAGTCATTCTGTGCTGACAGACTAGCTTTGATTATATGCATCACTGCAGAACATGAGGTATACAATCATGGCCAAAAGTGTTGGCATCCTTAAAATATTGTTCCAGAAAATGAAGTATTTCTCATGTAAAATTATTGCAATTACACATGTTTTGTATATTGGAACAATACAAAAACAAACAGGAAAAAAGGCAAATTGGACGAAATTTCACATATAACCCCAAAAATGAGTCAAAATTCAAATATAGACCATACAAGAATAATCGGGTGAGACTTCTAAAATAATGATATACCCAAAAGAAGGAAAGTACACAACCCATGATAAAATTGAAAATATTTATTGATATATCAGATAAAAAGAGTTTCTTTAAAAGAGAGCAATAATACTATTAAACGGTGTAGAACAAGGCAGAGTGACCCCTGAGCAACCAAGATCATAGAGGAAACAAGTAAAACAGGTAAGTACACAATTAAAATGTAAAATAGTGATATATTGTCTGACACTATTTATGGACTATATATACAACTATTATACTTCTGCTATATGCGCGGGTCTATGTGCGATATCTTTAACCCCTTCACCCCCAAGGGTGGTTTGCACGTTCATGAGCGGGCCAATTTTTACAATTCTGACCACTGTCCCTTTATGAGGTCATAACTCTGGATCGCTTCCATGGATCCCAGTGATTCTGACAGTGTTTTCTCGTGACATATTGTACTTCATGATAGTGGTAAAATTTCATTCAAATAACTTGCGTTTATTTGTGAAAAAAATGGAAATTTGGTGAAAATTTTGAAAATTTTGCACTTTTCCAACTTTGAATTGTTATGCCCTTAAATCACAGAGATACGGCACACAAAAAACTTGATAACTAACATTTCCCACATGTTTACTTTACATCAGCACAATTTTGGAACCAAAATTTTTTTTGTTAGGAAGTTATAAGGGTTAAAAATTGACCAGCGATTTCTCATTTTTGCAACACCATTTTATTTTTACGGACCACATCACATTTGAAGCCACTTTGAGGGGTCTATATGATAGAAAATACCCAAAAGTGACACCATTCTAAAAACTGCACCCCTCAAGGTGCTCAAAACCACATTCAAGAAGTTTATTAACCCATTAGGTGCGTCACAGGAATTTTTTTGAATATTTAAAAAAAAAATGAACACCTATCTTTTTTTCACAAAAAAAATATTTCAGGTTCAATTTTTTTATTTTACCAAGGGTAACAGGAGAAATTGGACTGCAAAAGTTATTGTGCAATTTGTCCTGAGTACGCTGATACCTGATATGTGGGGGGGAACGACTGTTTCGGCGCATGGCAGAGCTCAGAGTGGAAGTAGCGCCGTTTGACTTTTTCAATGCAAAATTGGCTGGAATTCAGATCGGACGCCATGTCACGTTTGGAGAGTCCCTGATGTACCTAAACAGTGGAAACCCCCTACAAGTGACCCCATTTTGGAAACTAGACCCCCCCAAGGAACTTATCTAGATATGTGGTGAGAACTTTGAACCCAAAAGGAGTTCACAGAAGTTTATAACGTACAGCGGTACAATTAAAAAATCATATTTTTTCCACAAAAATGATCTTTTCACCCCAATTTTTATTTTCCCATGGGTAACAGGACCCTGAAAGTTATTGTGCAATTTGTCCTGAGTACGCTGATACCCCACATGTGGGGGTAAACCACTATTTGGGCACATTGCAGAGCTCGGAAGGGAAGCAGCGCCATTTGACGTTTTTGGCTGGAATTGAGATCGGACACCATGTCGCGATTGGAAAACCCCTGATGTACCAAAACAGTGGAAACCCCCCACAAATGACACCATTTTCGAAACTAGACCCCTAAGGTACTTATCTAGACATGTGGTGAGAACTTTGAACCCACAAGGGCTTCACAGAAATTTATAACATACAGCCGTACAATTAAAAAATCATATTTTTTCCACAAAAATGATCTTTTCACCCTCAATTCTTATTTTTCCAAGGGTAACAGGACCCTAAAAGTTATTGTGCAATTTGTCCTGAGTACGCTGATACCCCACATATGGGGGTAAACCACTATTTGGGCGCATGGCAGAGCTCAGAAGGGAAGCAGCGCCATTTGACGTTTTTGGCTGGAATTGAGATCGGACACCATGTCGCGATTGGAAAACCCCTGATGTACCTAAACAGTGGAAACCCCCCACAAATGACACCATTTTGTAAACTAGACCCCCCAAGGAACTTATCTAGATGTGTGGTGAGCACTTTGAACCCCCCAGTACTTCACAGAAGTTTATAACGCCCGGGCGTGAAAATAAAAAATTGGTATTTTTTCCACAAACATTATCTTTTAGTCACCATTTTTTTATTTTCCCAAGGGTACCAGGAGAAATTGGACCCCAAAAGTTGTTGTCCAATTTGTCCTGAATATGCTGATACCCCATATGTGGGAGAAAACTACTGTACGGACACACGTCGGGGCTCGGAAGGGAAGTAGTGGCGTTTTGGAATGCAGACTTTGAGGGAATGTTCTGCGGATGTCATGTTGCCTTTGGAGAGCCCCCAATTGAACCTAAACAGTAGAAACCCCCACAAATGACCCCATTTTGGAAACTAGACCCCCTAAGGAACTTATCTAGATGTGTGGTGAGCACTTTGAACCCCCAAGTGCTTCACAGAAGTTTATAATGCCCGGGCATGAAAATAAAAAAATCGTATTTTTTCCACAAACATGATCAATTAGTCCCCAATTTTTTTTATTTTCCCAAGGGTAACAGGAGAAATTGAACCACAAAAGTTGTTGTCCAACTTGTCCTGAGTACGCTGACGCCCCATATGTGGGAGAAAACTACTGTATGGACACACGTCGGGGCTCGGAAGGGAAGTAGTGACGTTTTGGAATGCAGACTTTGAGGGAATGTTCTGCGGGTGTCATGTTGCCTTTGGAGAGCCCCCAATTGAACCTAAACAGTAGAAATCCCCCACAAATGACCCCATTTTGGAAACTAGACCCCCTAAGGAACTTATCTAGATGTGTGGTGAGCACTTTGAACCCCCAAGGGCTTCACAGAAGTTTATAATGCCCAGGCATGAAAATAAAAAAATCGTATTTTTTCCACAAACATGATCAATTAGTCCCCAATTTTTTTATTTTCCCAAGGGTAACAGGAGAAATTGAACCCCAAAAGTTGTTGTTCAATTTGTCCTCAGTGCGCTGACGCCCCATCTGTGGGAGAAAACTACTATATAGACACACGTCGGGGCTCGGAAGGGAAGTAGTGACGTTTTGGAATGCAGACTTTGAGGGAATGTTCTGCGGGTGTCATGTTGCCTTTGGAGAGCCCCTAATGTACCTAAACAGTAGAAACCCCCCACAAATGACCCCATTTTGGAAACTAGACCCCCTAAGGAACTTATCTAGATGTGTGGTGAGCACTTTGAACCCCCAAGGGTTTCACAGAAGTTTATAATGCCCGGGCATGAAAATAAAAAAATTGTATTTTTTCCACAAACATGATCAATTAGTCCCCAATTTTTTTATTTTCCCAAGGGTAACAGGAGAAATTGAACCCCAAAAGTTGTTGTCCAATTTGTCCTGAGTACGCTGACACCCCATATATGGGAGAAAACTACTATATAGACACACGTCGGGGCTCGGAAGGGAAGTAGTGACGTTTTGGAATGCAGACTTTGATGGAATGGTCTGCGGGTGTCATGTGCGTTTGGAGAGCCCCTGATGTACCTAAACTATTGAAACTCGCCACAAGTGACCCCATTTTGGACACTAGACCCCCCATAGAACTTATCTAGATGTGTGGTGAGCACTTTGAACCCCCAAGTGCTTCACAGAAGTTTATAACGCTCGGACGTGAAAATAAAAAAATCATTTTTTTCCACAAAAATGATATTTTTGCCCCCAATTTTTTATTTTCCTAAGGGTAACAGGAGAAATTGGACCCCAAAAGTTGTTTTGCAATTTGTCCTGAGTAGGCTGATACCCTACATGTGGGGGTAAAACACTGTTTGGGCGCATGGCAGAGCTTGGAACGGAAGGAGCACCATTTGACTTTTTCAACTCAGAATTGGCTGGAATTGAGATCAGACGCCATGTTGCATTTGGAGAGCCCCTGATGTGCCCAAACAGTGGAAATCCCCCAATTCTAACTCCAACCCTAACGCCAACACACCCCTAACCCTAATCTCAGCCCTAACCCTAGCCCTAACCCTAGCCCTAACCCTAGCCCTAGTCCTAACCCTAACCCTAACCCTAGCCCTGGACCTAACCCTAGCCCTAACCCTAATGGGAAAATGGAAATAAATACACTTTCTTTTAATTTTATTATTTTTCCCTAACTAAGGGGGTGATAACGGGGGGTTTGATTTACTATTTATGGCGGTTTTTATGTTTGGCGGCTGTCGCACGCTAAAAGACGCTTTTTATTGTAAAAATAGTTTTTGCATCACCACATTTTGAGAGCTATAATTTTTCCATATTTTGACCCACCGAGTCATGTGAGGTCTTATTTTTTGCGGGACGAGTTGACGTTTTTATTGGTACCATTTACGGGCACGTGACATTTTTTGATCGCTTTTTATTCCGATTTTTGGGACGCAGAATGAACAAAAACCAACATTTCATGAATTTCTTTTGGGCGGTGCATTTACACCGTTCTGCGTGCGGTAAAATTGATAAGGCGGTTTTATTCTTCGGGTCAGTACGGTTACAGCGATACCTCAATTAGGTCTTTTTTTATGTTTTGGTGGTTTTATGCAATGAAAACTATTTTATATAAAAAATAATTATTTTTGCATCGCTTTATTCTGCGAGCTATAACTTTTTTATTTTTTCGCTGATGATGTTGTATGGCAGCTCGTTTTTTGCGGGACAAGATGATGCTTTCAGCGGTACCATGCATATTTATATGTGTCTTTTTCATCGCGCGTTATTACACTTTTTGTTTGGCGGTATGATAATAAATCATTATTTTTTGCTTTGTTTTTTATTTTTATTTTTTAAGGGGTTCACTAAAGGGGTTAACTAATGGGACATTTTTATAGGGCGGGTCGTTACGGACGCGGTGATACCTAATATGTGTACTTTTATTGTTTTGGTTTTTTTTATTTCCAAAAAATGGATTTATTGGGGAATATTTTTTTTTTTTTCTAATTTATTTGGCGATTTTTTAAAAATTATTTTAACACTTTTTTTTAACTTTATTACATAGTCCCAGGTGGGACTTCACTGTCCTGTGACAGATCGCTGATCTGTCACATCACAGATCACTGTGACAGATCAGCGATCTGTCACAGGCACTACTGCAGACTTCCTCATGCCTGCGCTTTGCAGGCACTGAGGAAGCCAGCTTCCTGCAGGCCCCCGAAGGACCCCATCGCCATCTTGGATTCGGGGGCCTGTAGGGAAAGAGACCCCCGCAGCAGCGCTGCACATTGCACTGCTGTGGGGGGCTCAGGGAAGCACGGAGGGAGCCCCCTCCCTGCCGATGCTTCCCTTTAACCCCCGGTACACCGCGATCATGTTTGATCGCGGTGTGCAAGGGGTTAACGTGTCGGGGGCGGTCCGTGACCGCCCCTGACACATTGTGCCGGGTGTCAGCTGTGATAATCAGCTGACACCCGGCCGCTGATCGCGCTAGACGTACTATCCCGTCCATGGGCAAAGGGGCCCGGGTCCCATGGACGGGATAGTACGTCTGATGTCAGAAAGGGGTTAAATATTACTGGCTTGGCCCGTGCAAAATTTTGGCACATTAGTCGTTTGGGGCACAGGCAATTTCAGAACAAGCAAGCTGGTCAAATGTAAATGTATTTCATGAGCTGATGAACACAGACAGGTATTTATATATGTAGCTTGGTAATACAATAAATCGGTTTGCTAAGTAGAGGCAAAAAAATGTCTTTCAGTTGAGGTGCCACCTGCAGGTCATTGTTTCTTTCTGCAGGCTTATGAAAATGAATGTTTAAACCGTATTTAGTAATAAAATCGTGAATGTGTGGTTGTTTGGCTCTTTTCTTGCTGAAGGGGGCGAGGTTACCTTTCAAATGATGTATCATTTGTGGGTGTGGAGCAAAGTAATCAACGAAATAGCAGTGCATGTTTACAAATGTGTTTGCATATGTGACTCACCTGCAGTGAAGTGTGCAATCCTACAATGTGCCTGAAATAGGTTGGGCAAGCTGGAAAGACCCCAGGGCAAATGTTTGGATTTGTTTATGATGTCTGCAAGCAGCTTTGTGATAGTGTGCTTTGGGGTAGTGTGTTGCCACCTGCAGGTCATTTGACCTTTCTAATGGTGTAGCATTTGTTTGTGTGGGTGGAGTATGAAAGGAGCAAGTGTGCAATTCAATAGACAGTGAATGTTTACAAATGTGTTTGCATATGTGACTCACCTGCAGTGAAGTGTGCAATCCTCCAATTTGCCTGAAATACGCTGGGCAAACAGTTTGGAAAGCTGGAAAGCCCCGAAGGCAAATGTTTGGATTTGTTTGTGATGTCTTTAAGCAGCTTTGTGGTAGTGTGCTTTGTGGTAGTGTGGTGCCACCTGCAGGTCATCTTTCCTTACTGCAGGTTTATGAAAATTAATGTTTAAACTGTATTTTGTGATCAAATTATGGATGGGTGGTTTGTTTGGCTATTTTCTTGCTGAAGGGGGCAAGTTTACCTTTCAAATGGTGTATAATTTGTGTGTGTGGGTGCAGTATGAACGGAGATACAAAGGAATCACCAAAAAACAGTGTTTTGAAATAATAGAATAGATTTGTCATATCAGTGCTTTGCCATTGTACACCTATAATATTGTATATTTTCTATTTGCCGCACTTGTGTATAACGTCTCACCCACTTGGCCTTCATTGTTATCATGCACATTTTATGTAGCCATCACAAGTTTACATTTTAATTGTGTACTGACCTGTGCATAATAGAGTATTATTGCTCTCTTTTAAAGAAACTCTTTTTATCTGATACATCAATAAATATTTTCGATTTTATTTTGCGTTGTGCACTTCGCTTCTTTTGGGTATAACCCCAAAAATGAGCAGGACAAAATTGTTAGCACAGTTTCAAAATTGTGGGTAAACAACTTTGTTTCAAGAATGTGATGCTCATTTATCTCGCCTGTGGCAAGTAACATGGGCAATATCAAAATCACACCTGAAACCAGATAAGAAGAGATGTTGACTAAATTAAAGTGCATTATTGTCAGCGCCAATGATCTGTTGAGATTTGAATGAAATTAAATGCTATGGCAGGAGACCCAGGAGGACCCACTGCTGACACAGAGGCATACAAAGCTGGACAGCAGTTTGCCAAAATGTACATGAGAGATAGCTCAGCAACAATGATGGTAGCATTGACAGTGTGTAGCGTATAATTAATAAAGAATATCCATACTAATACCCAAATAATGGAGTAAACTGGAATAATCATCATAAATTAGGACATGAAAGGGGGAAAAGAAAAATGAAAATAAAGTCCAAAATTTGATAGAAGATATAATCACTTTATTGTAGCATATATATTTTTACAGGTGAGAGGAAGAAAAAAGTTCATATGTGTGGTACAAAGGAGTGCAGGACACACAGAGCTAAAATTACAATGTCATATTTGAGTAAATAGTGACCAGTGGCCGTCACACTACTAACTAGTATTCACAGTATTAAGTATGTTGTCAAAACCCTCAATGAGTACCAAGGGGTAAGGTGGCAGGTGTTAAAGAGTCCAGCAAGTATTATAGCAAGACCATATGGTCATTAGTATAGGCATGGACTGCATGGAAACATTAATGCAATGAAACCATGCCTTATAGAGACAGAGGAAGAAGCTCAATACCACACGCGTCCGCCCCAACGCACGTTTCCGACCTGACTTAATCAGGGGGCAGCCTACCAGTCTCACATTTGGGTGCAGTCGTCACTTTCAAAGGTGTCTCCTTTCCTGTAATGTCTGATTGCATACCTACTGATATGGTCTAGGCCAGGGATGGGCAATTCCCGTGAGGCCACATGAGAGACAGTGACTGTTGTGGAGGGCCAAACCAATCGGCTGAAATGAATTAAGCTCAATATTAATATCAACATATAATTATTAATTAATATTAATTATATCACTCATTATTGAGCAGAATTAAGTATACTGACTTTCCTCTATATACAGCCCTTTCTATATATCGTATGAGGCCCACACAGCCTCCCAATGTCCAGCATATGAGGCCCACACAGCCTCCCCATGTTCAGCATATGAGGCCCACATAGCCCCCCTATGTCCAGCATATGAGGCCCACACAGCCCCCCCATGTCCAGCATATGAGGCCCACACAGCTCCCTCATGTCCAGCATATAAGCCCCACACAGTCCCCTGTTGTGAATTCACTTTCTGGCCTGTCTCTGGTTGCTAGTGAAGGTAGTGGAGCTGGTTGTATTGACAGAGGAGTCGCGAGTTCTCTTTCCGGGCTCCCTCTGGTGGTTACAGAAGGTAATGGAGCTGATCTAATTGACAGAGGCCTGCCACCTGATAATGAGGACGACGATTGGACATCTGGAGTCTCTGACTTGATTTAAGACAGCCGACTCCCTCTATCCCTGCTGGTGATTTTTCCTGCCTCCTGAGGTCTTAGTTTCCAGTTCAGTCCCTGCATGCTCAAGCTAAGTGTTCTTTGCTATTGTTCACCTTTGCTTTGGTTTTGTCTATTCAGTTTTGTGTGGTTAGCCAGCCCCTGCTGGGGCTGTGCTGAATTTACATCCTTATGTTACTGTTTGTGTCAGTTTGTTTTTTGTCCCTTATTAGATTGGCCTCTTTTTGCTCTGCTTTCTGATTATGCCAGAGTGCTGATATAGTGGGAGAAGTCTAGTAACTTCAGAGTTTTTGCTATCAGAAGTGTTGGACATTTTTGCAGGGTTTTTTGCGTGATTGCAGACAGTGTCTTTCCTTTCCTGTCCTTTCTAGTTAGTGTGGGCCCCATCGTTTGCGCTCAGCCTATTTTCCTACCTGTGTTTGTGTTTTCATCTTGTCTCACCGACAATATATGTTTGGGGGCTGTCTATTCCTTTGGGGTCTGCTCTGGGGCAGTTTAGATTTCCTCATTTCTTGCATTAGGCTTTTTAGTTCTCCGGCTGTGTCGAGGCGTTTAGAATCATCGTAGGCACGCTCCACGGCTACTGCTAGTTGTGTGGATAGGATGAGGGGTCTGCAATCAGCTTAGTTACCGACCTGTCTGGTTTTCTGTAGCTTAGCTTGGTCTTGTTTTCCTCCTTGGTGACCCAATCATAACAGTCCCCCTATGTACAACATAGGGGCCCCACACAGTCCCCCCATGTCCAGCATATGAGGCCCACACAGCCTCCCCATGTCCAGCATATGAGGCCCACACACCCTCCCAATGTCCAGCATATGAGGCCCACACAGCCCCCCATGTCCAGCATATGAGGCCCACACATCTTCCCCATATCCAGAATATGAGGCCCACATAGCCTCCCCATGTCCAGCATGAGGCCCACACAGTCCCCCATGTAAGCATATGAGGCCCACACAGACTCTCCATGTCCAGCATTGAGGCCCACACAGCCCCGCCATGTCCAGCATATGAGGTTCACACAGCCCACCCATGCCCAGCATATGAGGCCCACACAGCCTACCCATGTACAGCATATGAGGCCCACAGAGCCCCCCATGTCCAGCAAATGAGGCCCATACAGCTCCCCCCATGTCCAGCATATAAGGCCCACACAGCCTCCCAATGTCCAGCATATGAGGTCCACACAGCCTGCCCCGAATCAAGTATTTGAGGCCCACACAGCTTCACCATGTCCAAGATGAAACCCACATAGTTCATTTCCACGATGATTCCCTCAGTCTCCACATGTTCACAGTAAGACCCCCATAGCCTGCCCATGTCCACAGTAAGACACCCTTAGTCTCCTCATGTTCACAGTAAGACCGCCATAGACTCCCCATGTGCAGCCAAACATCCCATATACATAAATAATAAAAAACAAAACAAAAAAAAAAAAAAACACACCACATACTCACCTCGGTCCCATTCTCCAAGCGCTCTGCTTCTGTTCCCATCTCGGGGAAGGCCCTTCCTCCACCAATGCAGTCAGCGTGGATACAGACTGCGGAGAAGGCGAGCGGGCGGGCACGGTGTGGACCGTGACCCACTGTTTTCAGGGCTGCATGTGGCCTGCGGGCCGCACTTTGCCCAGGTCTGGTCTAGGCAATTAGGATATGTGCATTCGGCTGCACAAGTTCTTGCAGGATATTTCAGACAATAAATCTATCACTGTAATAACACTGGTATATGCACCGATTAGCAGAACAGGGGTGGGTGTCTGACCACTGGTACGTGCACCGATTAGCAGAACAGAGGTGGGTGTTAGGGCTGGCGGAACGCACCAGATTATAAAATAGTAGAGAGTGCGTTCACAGCCCGGGGTCCACCGTGCAGAGGTGGTACACTGCTGCTAGGTAATGGCGGAAGGGAAGAGCGGCGTGAAAACAGTCACACGTGGGTTACGTCACCAAGTGTGAACAGGAGCGGATCCTGTTACTTCACAGAACCGCACAGCCGCTTGAAAGTGAATGCCGGAGCCTGTTTAGCTCACAGAGCCCGGCCACAGAGTGCACAGCAAACAGCCACAGAACTCCACCCCAAGGCACTGGGTTAGAGTCCTTCTAGGCCATTGAGCGTGCGGCGTCGCTGCCGCGAACGCCGCTATAGACGCAGGAGTGCGGAGCACTTGCGCTGAGGCGTGCCGAGTCACTGATAGTGACTAATATCTGACTCAACTCTGTCCTACCTATGCCTAAGCCTGGGCGCTAGCAGGCTAGGCTGCACAACACATGCGTACCAAGGGTAGGGGTTTCATAATGAGTCAGTCACCAGAGACATTCATACGTGCATCCATCACTCACTCCTTATAGTCAGAAAATACTGGCTATCCTAGCGCATGGCCGAGCGGCCATGCTAACCTTTTATAGCCGCGAGCGTCCGGAACCTTCATGGCTTCTCGGAGGGGCCAATCCGAACACGAGCAGGACCTGAGCACATGACCTTCGATCTCCAATGGGAGATCACACCACGGACATGCTCAGTGGCCCGACATGAGGACTTAGTCCCTGGAGAATCTCACTGCTGAGCAGCATGTATTGCCATAGCTGTGCCAGAGGTGGCAGCAGCAAGCAAACTCACGGAGCTGATCTGGGCAGAGCGCCGGGACCGACGAGCAAGCTCCTCTGCGGCTGGAGAGCAATGGGAGACCGCCGGAAGTAAGGTTCGGGATTCTCGCTGTGCAGCAACAGAAATCCGACGCCTAACAGTGGGTGTCTGACCACTAGTACGTGCACCGATTAGCAGAACAGAGGTGGGTGTGGATCGCCCCGTGCCAGGGCCATGGGGTACTCGGAGCCGGGCCCGGTGGATTTCAATGGGAGATGTCACGGTGGCTGTGACCCAGTCCATGGCCCTGGGCATCCATTGTAAAAGGGAGTTAAGGGTGATGGAATAAAGCTTATGAGTGAATGATTCGTGACGCCACCTGTGGTGTTCGGCAATGAAGATGTTAAGCCGACGCTGCAGACAGATCCTCTGGGACAGATGGTGTGGTGCAGCAGTGATGGTGTAGCCCTCCACAGGCAGGGCTGTAGTCCCAGGGCAGAGTAGATGAAGAAGATAGGTGTTAAGGGAGAGGGTTTAGTGTCTGGCACAGAGATGTAGCAGTGTTGAGTGGGTTGGCGCAGAAATAAGCGGAGGACACAGGGCATGTGGTTCCAAAGCTTTACTCACAGTCTGTTGAGCATACAGGTGCCTGCCTCGGTGCCGTGTCCTCCAGGTCAGGGGCTCAGCCAACCTGCAGGCAAAATGAAGTACTCCGTTCCAACACTCCGCCAACATATGTGCCTTTTCTGAACGTCTCCCTTTTGCGCCTATAGTGAAGTACTCTCGGTACTGAATTACACTGGAGTTCCTCCTGTCAGATGTTCCTATGAACTCTACTTGTACGGCAGAGAGCTGTAGCCTGCTTCGGGGACTCCTTGCTACTAAGTCCCGGCTCACTCTCATTGCTGTTGTGCCCCCAAGTCTTGTGTGGGAATAAAGTGGTGACAACTTCTATTCCTCCGGTGTCTGTCGCAGGACCATTAGTATCCATACAACCTTGGGGACCGGACCCCGGCCTTGCGCTGTGAACTTGGGAAGGGTTCTACTCCAACCCTAATCCTTAGTCCTCTCCTGACGCTCCATACTCATCCTTCTTTCTTATGGAGTCAGGCTTTCCATCAATGTCTCTTTCCTGTGCCAGCGGACCCAGGTCACTGAGGTCGGCTGCAGCACTTCCTTCATCCATCCCACTCAGGGGATCTTCACTCCTCCTCTGACTCTGTCAGACTGACTAAATCCTAAACTCTTCCCGCTCTTTAGGTGCCAACTAAACTCCACCCGCCTCCCAGCACGTTTCGTGTTCCAAGCAGGGAGCCACCAAAGGGTGCTTTGCTACACTATGTTGTGTGGGATGCAGGTGTTGGAGTGGAGTCAGGTGTCTCCACTCTACCTGAATGGTGGGGTACCACACCCCAGTAGGAGGTGCAGTACCTCTGTGGCGAGTGAACCCTCGGGGTGCCACATACCCCCCGTTAAACACAGCACGTCCACGGGCTGCAAATGAAACAAAGAAAGGCAAAAATCATAATGAACATACAACAAAAAATTTTGAATGCTTAATGAACAGTTCCTATCTAAACTTCCCAATGTGGGAGGCACTGACTCATGAACGTTGCATCATAATTTAACAGACTATCTATAGCTTAATATACTACCTAATTTTAAAGTTATATTACCTAATTTGAAGTGCTATGGGAGTAAACTCACTACCAGTTCGATCAACACATTTTTCTTCTCTTTGCCTTTCACATTTTCACTGTCTCTCCTAGACCATGGGTGACAACCGCTGATGCCTGGTTCGTCACCTAAATTTAAACCTTTATTTCTTTATTCAACATTTTACATCTTTATTAAAGTCCTAATCAAATACCTAAATACTAGTATCAGGTAAGCTCTATATAAAATCTGTCATACAATACTTCACATTAAAACATCAATAATTCTTGCACGTGCTGGACACCGCTCCCCGTCGGGATTTCTTGCAGTGTCCTTGGGTTGGCGCTATGCTCCACTTGAGGTAGTTCTTCTTTATTGAAAACCTATGTAAAACCAAGAAAGGGCACCTAAAGAGGTGCCACTATGTACAGGACAGTTCTGGATCATTCATTGTCCATGATCTCACAGTTCAAGTACAAAAGGATGCCAAGGAAAACTGGGCAAACTAGAATAACATGATCAACCAAAACCAAAAATGAAAAAGGCATAACAGTGCCTATACCCTCCTGGGTAACAGTTAGTTAGTTATTATTAATGCTGGTCCCCTCCTGGGGTGGTGGAAGCGGGTCGCTTGGGCTGCTTCCAGGGGAGAACTGCAGGGCATCCTCTTCTTGCTGATTGTCCACAAATTGCAGGTATTCCCTCTCCCAGGAAGTGAGGTTGGTATCTGCCTGTGTAGATGGAATGGCAACGGGAGTAACTGCTGCCTGTGAGGGTGGCATTTCAGCTTCTGCTGGTGGTATCTCTGCTGCCAGTGATTCTGCAGGAGTTGTGTCAGGGTCCTGACAGCGCCAGCGTACAGCCTCCACTAGGCAGGGACTCACCCGCACCGTAGGGACTCCTGGGGACAAGAACAGCCGGAAAATAAAGATGCACGGGACCTGAATGTAGAAGTTTAGAAAGCAGGCACAGGACCTACGGTCATGTGAACGGTCATGTGACTGCAAGGGGGCGGGGCTTAGCGTCCTGCTTTCAAAGAAGGTAGAAAACTCAAAGTCGGGCAAAGTGGGGGTCATGCACAATACAGGCAAGCAAGGTACAGGAGGGATAAACAGACGGGAGGTGAGACAAAGCCAAAGGTCATACACAAGATCTCAGTAAAGTACCAGGGATGAGACAGAACGGATAGTCAGAGCCAAGCAGAGATCAAAACCAAACAGACGTAGAAGGTACCAAGCAGAATCCAAAGCAGAATCCAGAGAACAGACCGAGTCATACACAGAGAATCAAGCAACCAGAACACAGCACTAACACACACAGGGGTCACCACACAATGCCAAGGGCAAAAGTATAACTGACGGGGGATGGGAGCTTCCTGAGGCTATAAGAAGCCTCCCCAGAACCAATGAGAGGCCACCATAATAGGTCCCAGGTGTGCAGGTGAGAGTCTGCACTGAGGTCAGAACATTAACCCCAGCAGTGCCGGTCACCCAGCACTGGTATCATGACAAGTTGCAGCTGGTACCAATGGATGTTGTTCCCCAGTTTCAGGTGGCACCACAGTTAGTAGTGCTGCTCCCTTTGTTTTTGGCCTAACGTCTGGTGGCACTAATGTTTGTGGCCGCTGGTAGGGTGAAAGGCGAGGGTTCAGAATTTGTGGAAGGGGGAACACATGATGCATAGTAACACCCATCAGCCGCTCAGACTCCTCTGCTGAGATCAAAAGATGTTGAATGGGGCGCGCCTGCTCCAGCCTTACTCTTTTCAGCAGGGACTTCTTCCACTTCCCCATTGCAGTCAGCTTAGTGCCTCGGAATTGGGAACACAGCTCTTCCATTTGTCCCATGTGGAGTTCGAGCATGCCGGCTGCAGTGCGTGAAAACTCAGGGGGTAACCCGTTGGCAGGGGTGCCGGTCATACCTGGAGCCTCCTGGCGGTGCACGATGTTCACTAGTGTTGCCCGTCCCAAGATTGTAGACGATGGAGGGGCAGATGGCGGCTCCAGATCTGCAGGGGTCTCTGGTGGGACCTGCGCAGCCTTGTCAGGTCCAGGCAGGAGTGCAACTTCCTCCGCTTCAGCCTCCAGGCCTCCGGAGAACTCCTCATGACAGGCCGCGCTCTGCGGTGATTGCAGCGGGGAGATGGAGACAGGCCCCTCCGGTGCCAGGGCAGCAGCCGTAGGTTCCACAGTTGCTGCCTGGGGGAAATCTTGTGCAGCAACGACGGGTACTGCGGGTGAAGGTACTGGCGAAATAGCAGCGGCGGCGGGTACCGATGGTGAGGGTATCGGTGATGAAGGTACTGATGGTATAGGCCCCTCCTGGGTGCGCTGCCAGTTCAGAGTCCAGAGAGCCTCCTGTCTCAGCCGCAGGCGGTGTGTCAGCTGGGCAATCTCGTCCTCCAGCTGCTGGCGGTCCATTGTGGAAGCAAGGTCGGAGCCTTCAGCCATTGCGCCGGGGAAGTTCAGCTCAACCTCCTCACGCTCTTCGGGCCTCCTTCCTTCTTCCAATATGGCATTCTGGCGTTCTTCCTCCTTCCTGGGTCCTTTTCCCGCCACCGGCTCTCGCTCCTCCTTCTGGGGGCGGCATCTTCTTCCTACTCCTCCATACCAGGCCAGTATCAGAACCCCTCTGGGGGGTGGGCCATGTTGCAGTTGCATAGAAGTTCAGGCAGGGGAGGCCCAGGACAGTTCGCTGTCTTTTCTTAGGACCACCCATGTTGTCACGCCCTTCTTCACCGCGCCGGCGGCCATTTTGAGAGTCCATTTTACAGTCTATCGATTTGGTTATTCTGCACATTCTCAGCAATGTTTAAGTCCCATAAAATTCAGGCACACAGAACCCGGTGGCACCGGGCTTCGCCATCCAGTTCCTGACGCCAAAAATGGATCGCCCCGTGCCAGGGCCATGGGGTACTCGGAGCCGGGCCCGGTGGATTTCAAAGGGAGATGTCACGGCGGCTGGGACCCGGTCCGTGGCCCTGGGCGACCATTGTAAAAGGGGGTTAAGGGTGATGGAATAAAGTTTATGAGTGAATGATTCGTGACGCCACCTGTGGTGTTCGGCAATGAAGATGTTAAGCCGACGCTGCAGACAGATCCTCTGGGACAGATGGTGTGGTGCAGCAGTGATGGTGTAGCCCTCCACAGGCAGGGCTGTAGTCCCAGGGCAGAGTAGATGAAGAAGATAGGTGTTAAGGGAGAGGGTGTAGTGTCTGGCACAGAGATGTAGCAGTGTTGAGTGGGTTGGCGCAGGAATAAGTGGAGGACATCAGGGCATGTAGTTCCAAAGCTTTACTCACAGTCTGTTGAGCATACATGTGCCCGCCTCGGTGCCGTGTCCTCCAGGTCAGGGGCTCAGCCAACCTCCAGACAAGATGAAGTACTCCGTTCCAACACTCCGCCAACATATGTGCCTTTTCTGAACGTCTCCCTTTTGCGCCTATAGTGAAGTACTCTCAGTACTGAATTACACTGGAGTTCCTCCTGTCAGATATTCCTATGAACTCTACTTGTACGGCAGAGAGCTGTAGCCTGCTTCGGGGACTCCTTGCTACTAAGTCCCGGCTCACTCTCATTGCTGTTGTGCCCCCAAGTCTTGTGTGGGAATAAAGTGGTGACAACTTCTATTCCTCCGGTGTTTGTCGCAGGACCATTAGTATCCATACAACCTCGGGGACCGGACCCCGGCCTTGCGCTGTGAACTTGGGAAGGGTTCTACTCTAACCCTAAGTCCTCTTCCCCTTACGTTCTGTACTAATCCTTCTTTCTTAAGGAGAGAGTCAGGCTTTCCATCAATGTCTCTTTCCTGTGCCAGCGGACCCAGGTCACTGAGGTCGGCTGCAGCACTTCCTTCATCCATCCCACTCAGGGGATCTTCACTGCTCCACTGACTCTGTCAGACTGACTAAATCCTAAACTCTTCCCGCTCTTTTGGTGCCAACTAAACTCCACCCGCCTCCCAGCACGCTTCGTGTTCCAAGCAGGGAGCCACCAAAGGGTGCTTTACTACACTACTATGTTGTGTGGGATACAGGTGTCAGAGTGTGGTCAGGTGTCTCCACCCTTTCTGGATGGTGGGGTACCACACCCCAGGAGGAGGTGCAGTACCTCTGTGGCAACTGAACCCTCAGGGGCACCACAGGTGTCTGGCCACTGGTATATGCACCGATTAGCAGGACAGGGGTGGATGTCTGAGCACTGGTACGTGCACCGATTAGCAGAAAAGGGATGGGGTGTATGACCATTGGTACATGCACTGATTAGCAGGACAGGTGTGGGTGTCTGACCATTGGTATGTGCACCGATTAGCAGGACAGGTGTGGGTGTCTGACCATTGGTACATGCAATGATTGCCAGAACAGGGATGGGGTGTATTACCACTGGTACGTGCACCGATTAGCAGGACAGAGGTGGGTGTCTGACCACTGGTACGTGCACCAATTAGCAGGTCAGGGGTGGATGTCTGACCACTGGTACATGCAACGATTACCAGAACAGGGATTGTTAGGCGTCGGGTTCCTGTTGCTGCGCAGCGGGAATCCCGAGCCCTGCCCCCCGGCGGTCTACCATTCCTCCCCAGCCGCAGAGGAGGTTGCTCAGCAAACTCATCGGTCCCGGCACTCTGCCCTGACCACCTCCGTGGGTTTGCTTGCTGCTGCCACCTCTGGCACAGCTATGGCAATGCAGGCTGCTCAGCAGCGAGATTCTCCAGGGACTAAGTCCTCATGTCGGGCCACTGAGCATGCCCGTAGAGCGATCTCCCATTGGAAATCGAAGGTCACGTGCTCAGGTCCTGCTCCTGTTCGGATTGGCCCATCCGAGAAGCCAGGAAGGTCCCGGACGCTCGCGGCTATAAAAGGTTCGCATGGCCGCTCGGCCATGCACTAGGATACTCTGTATTTTCAGACCATGAGGAGTGAGTGATGTATGCACGAATGAATGTCTCTGGTGACTGACTCATTATGAAACCCCTACCCTTGGTACGCATGTGTTGTGCAGCCTAGCCTGCTAGCGCCCAGGCTTAGGTGTAGGTAGGGCAGAGTCGGAGTCAGGCATTAGTCTCCATCAGTGACTCAGCACGCCACAGTGCACGTGCTCCACACTCCGTAGCCAGCGTCTATAGCGGCGTTCGCGGTAGCGACGCCGTGCGCTCAGAGTGCCTATAGGAACTCTAACCCCGTGTCCTTGGGGTAGAGTTCTGTGGCTGCTTTCTGTGCGCTTTTTGGCCGGGCTCTGTGAGCTAAACAGGCTCCGGTATTTGCGTTCAGCGGCTGTGCGGCTCTGTGAGTTAACAGAGTTCGCTTCTGTTCACACTGGGTGACGTAACCCACCTGTGACTGTTTTGACACCTCTCTATTCTTCCGCCATTACCTAGCAGCAGTGTACCACCTCTGCACGGTGGACCCCGGGCTGCGAACGCACCTACTATTATTTACAATTTGGTGCGTTCCGCCAGCCCTAACAGGGATGGGGTGTACGACCACTGGTACGTGCGCTGATTAGCAGGACATGGGTGGGTGTCTGACCACTGGTATATGCACTAAGTAGCAGAACAGAAGTGGGTGTCTGACCACTGGTACATGCACCGAATAGCAGAACAGGAATGGGGTGTATGATCACTGGTACGTGCACTGATTAGCAGAACAGGTGTGGGTGTCTGACCACTGGTACGTGCACCGATTATCAAGACAGGGGTGGGTGTCTGACCACTGGTACGTGCACCGATTAGCAGGTCAGAGGTGTATGTCTGACCACTAGTACATGCAACGATTACCAGAACAGGGATGGGGTGTATGACCACTGGTACGTGCACTGATTAGCAGGACAGGGGTGGGTGTCTGACTACTGGTATATGCACCAAGTAGCAGAACAGAGGTGGGTGTCTTACCACTGGTACATGCACCGATTAGCAGAACAGGGGTGGGTGTATGACCACTGGTACGTGCACCAATTAGGAGAAAAGAGGTGGTTGTCTGACCACCGGTAGATAAACCGATTAGCAGTACAGGGGAGGGTGTCTGAACACTGGTACGTGCATCGATTAGAAGAACAGGGGGTTGGTGTCTGACCACTGGTTTGTGCACCGATTAGAAGAACAGGGGGTTGGTGTCTGACCACTGGTTTGTGCACCGATTAGAAGAACAGGGGGTTGGTGTCTGACCACTGGTACGTGCACCGATTAGAAGAACAGGGGGTTTGTGTCTGACCACTGGTACGTGCACCGATTAGTAGTACAAGGGTGGGTGTCTGAACACTGGTACGTGCACCGATTAGGAGAACAGGGGTGGGTGTCTGACCACTGGTACGTGCACCGATTAGGAGAACACTGTGGGTGTCTGACCACTGGTAGATGCACAGATTAGGAGGACTGGGAGCTTTTAAGGAAGATGAATGGTGTAATGTAGTTAAATGAATAGTTTGTGACGCCACCTGTGGTGTTCGGCAAGGGAGGTGTTAAGCCGACGCTACAGCAGTTCCTCCGGGACAGATGGTGTGGTGCAGCAATGATGTTATAGCCCTCCACAGGCAGGGCTGTTGTCCCAGGGCAGTGTAGATGTGGAGACACTTAGATGGTGTAGTGTTTGGCGCAGGGGATGTAGCAGTGCCAGGCGGACGGACGCAGGAAGGAATGGAGGACACCAGGGCATGTAGTTCCAAAGCTTTACTCACAGTCTGTAGTGCCCACTTCTGTGCCGTGTCCTCCGGGTCAGGGGCTCAGCCAACCCCCAGGCAAGATGGAATGCTCCCTTCCACACTCCGCCAACTTATGTGCCTTTTCCTGAACGTCTCCTCTATAGCGCCTTTAAGTGTGAAGATCTCCTAGTACTGTTACACTGGAGTTCCTCCTGACAGATGCTCCCTACTTGCACAGCAGACAGCTGCAGTCTGCTTCGGGGACTCTCTACTCCCGAGTCCCAGCTCTCTATCCGTGTTGCTGTTGTGCCCTCAAGTCTTAGATGGGAGTAGTGCATTTACAACCCACTACTCCACCGGTGTCTGCTGCAGAACCATTACTGTCCATGCAACCTTGGGGACCGGACCCCGGCCTTGCGCTTAGAACTTCTAGGCAGGGTTCTTCCTCTAACCCACGTCCTCTGTGTTCCCTTTTACTCCTACGCTCCGTACTTGTCTTTTCCCTTCTATGGAAGCTCAGGCTTCAGTTCAATGTCCTTCTCCTTCTTTCCTTTCTCGTGCCAGCTGGCTCAGATCACTGAGGCAGCTGCAACACTCCTTCCTCCATCCCTCTTCCAGGGATCCCCACTCCTCCTGAGTGGCTTCCTCTCTCAGACTCACTGACTGACTGACTGACTGACTTGAAATCCTAAACCATCCCGCTTATTTATATATTCTGAACTCCACCCACCTCCCAGCACGTCTAGTGTTCCAAGCAGGGAGCCACCAAAGGTGCTCTGCTTCGTTCTAAGCAAGGAGCCGCAATGTGGTTTTACTGAACTACTCTATTGTGTGGGGTGCGAGTGTTGGAGCGTGGTCAGGAGCCCCCAACTTACCTGGATGGTGGGGCAGCACACCTTAGGAGAAGGTGCTGTACCTCTGTGGCGACTGAGCCTCAGGGGTGCCACATAAGCCCTATTGTCCAAACACCCACCCACAGGTGTCCGAGGACCTAATGGCTGCCTTGTCACACACCGACCAGTGAGGTGACGAATGGGACCCAGGGTGCAGTGGTATGGAGGGGTAAGGGGAAGGATGGGAATCAGTCAGTGCACGTATGGTCAAGTTTTTTAAAATAAAAAAGAAATGGGAAACCCCATTATGGGTGTATTCACACTGAGATTTGGTTTATTTGGAATTTGGCATGGAATCTGCAACCAAAGCACATATAGTCAGCTTGCAATAAGCTTCCCAGTCATTTCAATAGCAAAATGTCAGTATAGTGTACATGGTTAATTATTCGCCTCCAAGTTTTACGTGCATTGTGTCAATCCTTTCCTGTAACAATGCATGAAATTTGCTGCTGATATGAACCTGGAAAGAAATCCTTAACCACCAAATGATCGGACGCACATTCAGGTGAAATGTACTGTGGTGCAGAGACCCGCTGGCTACCTACACTACAATGCATGCTGTCGGCCAATCAGAGGTCAGCAACAGTCGGCTTGCCTGTTTCGGGTGGCAGTGATGTCATGTGCTGCCCACGCTGGAATAATACAGGAGGACACGCCCGACGTGGGAGTGGGGTAAGGTAAGAAGATTGGTTAATTTTTTTTTAAATGTATTTTATGAGAACGAAGGACATTATACCAGGAACAGGGACACTATACTACGAAGGGGCCTAGGATGAGGGACGTTGCTATAGGATGGGTCCCAGGATGGCAGGCATTATTAGTGAAAGGGCCCAGGACAGGAGAGATTATTATTGGACGGGGTTCAGGATGGGGAATATTATTAAATATAGACTCTGGACTGGAGATATTGTTGCATGATGGGAGATAAATCAGGAAGGGGCTTAGGATGGGGGACATTGTTATAGGACAGGGCTGAGGATGGGGGGGAGTTATTACTGGAAGGGGCCCAGGATGGGAGAGATTATTATTGGGCTCATGCTCACTTGCGAGAAACTCGCATGAGTCTCGCTCCTCACTGAGACCGGAGCGTGCAGCTACATGTATTTCTATGCAGCCGCACACTTCGGTCCGAGTGCCGGCGGCAGTGTCAGGTTTTCATGCGAGAGACTCGTCCGAGAATCGTGTGAGTCTCTTGCAAGTGAGTATGAACCCATAGGAAGAGGTCAGGATGGGGGATATTATTACAGGAAAAGGTCAGGATTGTGGAGATTATTACAGGAAGAGGTCGGATTGGTGAGATTATTACAGGAAGAGGTCAGGATTGGGGAGATTAGTATAGGAACAGGACAGCATGGGGGAGATTATTACAGGGACAGGTCAGGAAGGGGGAGATTATTACAGGGAGAGGTCAGGATGGGGGAGATTACTCTAGGAAGAGGTCAGGATGGGGAGATTATTACAGTAAAATGTCAGGATAGGGGAGATTGTTATATGAAGAGGTCAGGATGGAGGAGATTATTACAGGGAGAGGTCAGGATGGGGGCGATTATTATAGCAAGAGGTCAGGATGGGGGAAATTATTACAGAAAGAGGTCAGGATGGGGGAGATTACTGTAGGAAGAGGACAGGATCGGGGAAATTACTGTAGGCAGAGGTCAGGATGGGGAGATTATTACAGGGAGAGGTCAGGATGGGGGAGAGTATTATAGGAAGAGGTCAGGATGGGGAGATTATTACAGGGAGAGGTCAGGATGGGGGAGATTATTACAGAAAGATGTCAGGATGGGGGAGATTATTACAGGAAGCAGTCAGAATGTGGGAGATTATTAAAGGAAGAGGTCAGGATTGGGGAGATTATTACAGGAAAATGTCAGGATAGGGGAGATTGTTATATGAAGAGGTCAGGATGGAGGAGATTATTACAGGGAGAGGTCAGGATGGGGGCGACTATTATAGCAAGAGGTCAGGATGGGGGAAATTATTACAGAAAGAGCTCAGGATGGGGGAGATTACTGTAGGAAGAGGACAGGATGGGGTAAATTACTGTAGGTAGAGGTCAGGATGGAGATTATTACAGGGAGAGTTCAGGATGGGGGAGATTATTACAGAAAGATGTCAGGATGGGGGAGATTATTACAGGAAGAAGTCAGGATGTGGGAGATTATTAAAGGAAGAGGTAAGTAAGGATTGGGGAGATTATTACAGGAAGAGGTCAGGATGGAGGAAATTATTACAGTGAGAGGTCAGGATGGGGAAGATTATTAGAAGGAGAGGTCAGGATGAGGGAGATTATTAAAGGAAGAGGTCAGGATTGGGGAGATTATTACAGGAAGAGATCAGGATTGGGGAGATTATTACAGGAAGAGGTCAGGATTGGGGAGATTATTACAGGAAGAGGTCAGGATGGGTGAGATTATTACAGGAAGAGGTCAGGAAGGGTGAGATTATTATAGGAAGAGGTCAGGATTACGGAGATTATTACAGGGAGAGGTCAGGGTGGGTGAGATTATTGCAGGAAGAGGTCAGGATTGGGGAGATTATTACAGGAAGAGGTCAGGATTGGGGAGATTATTACAGGAAGAGGTCAGGATGGGGAGATTATTACAGGAAGAGGTCAGGATGGGTGAGATTATTACAGGAAGAGGTCAGGAAGGGTGAGATTATTATAGGAAGAGGTCAGGATTACGGAGATTATTACAGGGAGAGGTCAGGGTGGGTGAGATTATTGCAGGAAGAGGTCAGGATTGGGGAGATTATTACAGGGAGAGGTCAGGGTGGGTGAGATTATTACAGGAAGAGGTCAGGATTAGGGAGATTATTATAGGAAGAGGTCAGGATTGGGGAGATTATTACAGGAAGAAGTCGGGATAGGGTAAATTTTTACATGGGGAGGGCGAACACGCATTTCTTTATAGGATCTACAATGTTAAAAGGGCCCATACATCTGATCAACATAGAGGTGGGGGTCCAGGTCCAAATTTTGCACTGGGGCTCATCAGACTCCAATTATGCCACAGACTCGACCCATACATCCAAATACTTTGTTGATTACCACCAATTACCATCCATTTTCCTCAATCCAGATACATTTCACATGGACGTTAAAAAAGCTGTGTTTGCTCAATGGGGTTGAATACACTCCTAAGAAGCTGAAAAGTAAGTTATACCCGCACTTTCCAGTCAATTATAGACTCTTCAGTTTAGAGATTTGAAGCGAACAATAGATCAAATTTTTGGGGAAAACTTGACGAATATGATACATTCGAATTTCAAGCAATGTGATCATTGCAACTGGTAAATTTTTGAGAAGTTACTTTGTTACTTTTTTTGACCGGACATTTTGGGACATGACGATGACATGTGCTTATTTTTTTATATTGCTTTAGTTTTAATGGGGTAAAAAGGAATGGGGTATTTGGGATTTGATATATTTTTTAAAACATTCTAGGTTTAGTCCCATTAAGGCAATTGAATCAGTGATTGTGTGATCACATCTCCGTATCGCTGCAGTTTATAGAGAAATGAGGGTTTCCAGCAAGCCCACAGCTGCCACCATAACCCATTGGTTCCAAGTGATTGGAGCTGGGGGGCTGCGCTGGCATTTATGTACCGCGGACAGACACTTACATCAGCACTTATATGGCTGTAAATGTGATGGAAGAGTGCTCCGGCTGATGGCGCAGTGTACTATGGCTGATGGCGGCAGCGTGCTCCGGCTGATGGCGGCAGTGTGCTCTGGCTGATGGCGTCTGTGTGCTCGAGCTGATGGCGGCAATGTTCTAGGGATGATGTCGGCAATGTGCTCGGGCTAAAGTGATCCGGCTGATGGCGGCAGTGTACTCCGGCTGATAGCAGCAGTGTGCTCCGGCTGATAGAGGCAGTGTGCTCGGGCTGATGGAGGCAATGTACTTGGGATGATGTCGGCAATATGATCCGGCTGATAGTGGCAGTGTACTCCGGCTGATGGCGGCAGTGTGCTCTGGCTGATAGCGGCAGTGTGCTCGGGCTGATGGAGGCAATGTACTTGGGATGATGTCAGCAATATGATCCGGCTGATGGCGGCAGTGTGATCCAGCTGATGGCGGCAGTGTGCTCCAGCTAATCGCAGCAATATGATCTGGCTGATGGCGGCAGTGTGCTCCAGCTGATGTCGGCAATGTTCTCGGGAGGATGGCGGCAATGTGATCCGGCTGATGGCAGCGGTGTGATCCGGCTCATGGCGGCAGTGTGCTCCGGCTGATAAAGGCAGTGTGCTCTGGCTGATAGCGGCAGTGTGCTCGGGCTGATGGAGGCAATGTACTTGGGATGATGTCGGCAATATGATCCGGCTGATGGCGGCAGTGTACTCCGGCTAATGGCGGCAGTGTGCTCCGGCTGATAGCAGCAGTGTGCTCGGGCTGATGGAGGCAATGTACTTGGGATGATGTCGGCAATATGATCCGGCTGATGGCGGCAGTGTGATCCGGCTGATGGCGGCAGTGTGCTCCAGCTAATGGCAGCAATATGATCTGGCTGATGGCGGCAGTGTGCTCCAGCTGATGTCGGCAATGTTCTCGGGAGGATGGCGGCAATGTGATCCGGCTGATGGCAGCGGTGTGATCCGGCTCATGGCGGCAGTGTGCTCCGGCTGATGTCGGCATTGTACTTGGGATGATGGTGGCAATGTGCTCGGGCTGACGTCGGCAATATGATCCGGCTGATGGCGGCAGTGTTATCCGGCTGATAGCGGCAGTGTTATCCGGCTGATGGATAAAATGTACTTGGGATGATGGCGGCAATGTGCTCGAGCTGATGTCGGCAATATGATCCGGCTGATGTCGGCAGTGTACTCTGGCTGATGGTGGTAGTGTAATCCACAGCTGCCACCATAACCCATTGGTTCCAAGTGATTGGAGCTGGGGAGCTGCGCTGGCATTTATGTACCGCGGACAGACACTTACATCAGCACTTATGTGGCTGTAAATGTGATGGCAGAGTGCTCCGGCTGATGGCGCAGTGTACTATGGCTGATGGCGGCAGCGTGATCCGGCTGATGGCGGCAATGTACTCGGGATACAGGGCAGCAGGTCCGCACGGCTGCTCCATCAGTCTCCGTGAGGTGCTGAGCACGTCCAACTGCCCCATAGTGATAGGAGCGGTGGACGGTGTCAGTCCGGCTGCTCTGACAGCACTATAAGTGCCCATCGTGCTGGTCAGAGCAGGTCCCAGTGGTTGGACCCTCATCGATCAGTAAATTAGTGCCTGGCGATAACCTGGTCTCACTGGACAACCTTTAAGGACTGTGTGGTCCAGGACTTGCTCTGGAGGCTACAATCCTGCACCCACACAAGACCAGCAGGCTCCAGTGCCATCAGGCAGTGCAGTCACTGTGAAGGCGGCCATTATTCTGGCTGTCAGTAACGCCACTCATTAGGCCTGTTTCACACTTAATTTTTTTTGTGTCAGCTAAAATCCGCCAAAATGGTGGAAAGCGGATCCGTTGCTAACTGATGTGAACGGATGCCACCGGACCGTGTTTTTTGACGGATCCGCTGAATGAAGAATTTTAAAGGAAAGAGAGAGAGAGAGAGAATTTTCTGTCCACCAGAAAGGATTTCAGGGTTAAATTTCTGGCTGAATTCCTTCCTCCGGGCATGCACACTATAAAATGCGGATCCTGCAGCAAAAAAAAACGTTGCATGGTCCGCCCAGGCATGTCGGCGGACGCAAAAAAATTGACGGATCCGCAAAAAAAATGGATCCAACGGATTTAATGCAAATCAATGGGGAAAAAAACAGATCCGCCAAAAAAAATGGCGGATCCGTTTTTTTTTTCCAAATCGGCGGATTTTGACTGATGGTCAAAAACAGAAGTGTGAAACAGGCCTTACACAAACACCAGAAGGATTTGGAATGAATATTATAATTCAATGTAAAAACACAGATTTTAAAACCAAAGAGTCTCATAAAATGGAAGTCCCGTGTGCCCAGCGCGCATGCGCATTGAGTCTGTTTTTAAAGCACAGGCATAACACCGCGAGAAGCGGGAACAGCGCCGGCAGGCGGAGCTCTCGCCAATAAGCTTTTCCTGTCGAGTACCCGAGTAGCCTGTAATTGGTGGTGACGTAAGAGCGCATGCGCAATTCACAACGGAGATTTGCAACAAGAGGAACTCACCTAGGCGAATGGCGCATGCGTTGCCCATTCTAGCTACGCGAGATTTCTTCGCGCATGCGCTTTGAGCACGATGAGTCCCGGAGAGGTGCTGGTACTTAGTACCCTTGAGTACCGGCAGAAGAAAACTCTTGATTTGGTGACTTTTTCCGCCTAGCGCCTCGGCCTCCATTTCCTCAGTGCCCCTATGAGCTGCAGCTTGGAGTTTCCATCCCCCTGCGGGGCGGGAAGACTGACCCCGAGCCCCCGAGTCTAGCGAGAGTGCAACTATCATGCAACTTGGCTGAGAGCGGAGATCCCCGAGGAACCCAATGAGCGGAATACAGTCTGCGGCCTCGGACAGGTGAGAACCGGGGTACCGGCTGCTAGGGAGGACCGGGGGATGTGCTGCTGCTGGGGAGCGTACGGGAGGACCCGGGGATGTGCTGCTGCTGGGGAGCGTACGGGAGGACCCGGGGATGTGCTGCTGCTGGGGAGCGTACGGGAGGACCCGGGGATGTGCTGCTGCTGGGGAGCGTACGGGAGGACCCGGGGATGTGCTGCTGCTGGGGAGCGTACGGGAGGACCCGGGGATGTGCTGCTGCTGGGGAGCGTACGGGAGGACCCGGGGATGTGCTGCTTCTGGGGAGCGTACGGGAGGACCCGGGGATGTGCTGCTGCTGGGGAGCGTACGGGAGGACCCGGGGATGTGCTGCTGCTGGGGAGCGTACGGGAGGACCCGGGGATGTGCTGCTGCTGGGGAGCGTACGGGAGGACCCGGGGATGTGCTGCTGCTGGGGAGCGTACGGGAGGACCCGGGGATGTGCTGCTGCTGGGGAGCGTACGGGAGGACCCGGGGATGTGCTGCTGCTGGGGAGCGTACGGGAGGACCCGGGGATGTGCTGCTTCTGGGGAGCGTACGGGAGGACCCGGGGATGTGCTGCTGCTGGGGAGCGTACGGGAGGACCCGGGGATGTGCTGCTGCTGGGGAGCGTACGGGAGGACCCGGGGATGTGCTGCTGCTGGGGAGCGTACGGGAGGACCCGGGGATGTGCTGCTGCTGGGGAGCGTACGGGAGGACCCGGGGATGTGCTGCTGCTGGGGAGCGTACGGGAGGACCCGGGGATGTGCTGCTGCTGGGGAGCGTACGGGAGGACCCGGGGATGTGCTGCTGCTGGGGAGCGTACGGGAGGACCCGGGGATGTGCTGCTGCTGGGGAGCGTACGGGAGGACCCGGGGATGTGCTGCTGCTGGGGAGCGTACGGGAGGACCCGGGGATGTGCTGCTGCTGGGGAGCGTACGGGAGGACCCGGGGATGTGCTGCTGCTGGGGAGCGTACGGGAGGACCTGGGGAGCGTGCAGGAGGACCCGGGGAGGTGCTGCTGCTGGGGAGCGTACGGGAGGACCCGGGGAGGTGCTGCTCCTGCTGGGGAGCGTACGGGAGGACCCGGGGAGGTGCTGCTCCTGCTGGGGAGCGTACGGGAGGACCCGGGGAGGTGCTGCTCCTGCTGGGGAGCGTACGGGAGGACCCGGGGAGGTGCTGCTCCTGCTGGGGAGCGTACGGGAGGACCCGGGGAGGTGCTGCTCCTGCTGGGGAGCGTACGGGAGGACCCGGGGAGGTGCTGCTCCTGCTGGGGAGCGTACGGGAGGACCCGGGGAGGTGCTGCTCCTGCTGGGGAGCGTACGGGAGGACCCGGGGAGGTGCTGCTCCTGCTGGGGAGCGTACGGGAGGACCCGGGGAGGTGCTGCTCCTGCTGGGGAGCGTACGGGAGGACCCGGGGAGGTGCTGCTCCTGCTGGGGAGCGTACGGGAGGACCCGGGGAGGTGCTGCTCCTGCTGGGGAGCGTACGGGAGGACCCGGGGAGGTGCTGCTCCTGCTGGGGAGCGTACGGGAGGACCCGGGGAGGTGCTGCTCCTGCTGGGGAGCGTACGGGAGGACCCGGGGAGGTGCTGCTCCTGCTGGGGAGCGTACGGGAGGACCCGGGGAGGTGCTGCTCCTGCTGGGGAGCGTACGGGAGGACCCGGGGAGGTGCTGCTCCTGCTGGGGAGCGTACGGGAGGACCCGGGGAGGTGCTGCTCCTGCTGGGGAGCGTACGGGAGGACCCGGGGAGGTGCTGCTCCTGCTGGGGAGCGTACGGGAGGACCCGGGGAGGTGCTGCTGCTGCTGGGGAGCGTACGGGAGTATGTGCTGCTGCTGGGGAGCGTACGGGAGGACCCGGGGATGTGCTGCTGCTGGGGAGCGTATGGGAGGAGCGGGTAGAGGGATGTGGGAGGAACAGGAGAGAGGGGGATGTCTGGGAGGACCAGATCGGAGGAGAGATGTGCGGCTGCTGCGGAGCGTCTGCGAGGACCGGGGGAGAGGGGGATTGCTGGGTGGTGTCTGGGAGGACTGGATCGGAGGAGAGATGTACTGCTGCTGGGGAGTGTTGCTGCTGGGGAGTGTATGGGAGGACGGGGGGATGTGCTGCTGCTGGCTAGTGTATGAGAGGACGGGGGGGATGTGCTGCTGCTGGCTAGTGTATGAGAGGACGGGGGGATGTGCTGCTGCTGGGGAGCATCTGGGAGGACCAGGGAAAAGGGGGATGTGTGGCTGCTGGGAAGGACCTGGGGGGATGTCTGGGAGGAGCGGGGAGAATGATGTGTGGATGCTGGAGAGCGTCTGGGTGGACTGGGAGAGAGGGGGATGTTTGGGAGGACTAGGCCGGGGGAGAGGGGAATGTGCCGATACTGGGGGGTGCCCAGGAGGATCGGAAGAGAGGGGGATGTCTGGGAGGACCAGGTCGGAGGAGAGATGTGTGGCTGCTGGAGAGCGATTTTAGAGGACCGGGAGAGAGGGGGATGTGCAGGTGCTGGGGAGCGTCTGACAGGACCTGGGGGAGAGGCAGATGTGCGAATGCTGCAGGGGAGCGTGGCAGGAAGAAATTGAGTATTAGATGGGGGTCTGAGCAATGATAGACTGCAACATTATATACCTTCCATACATGAGGGGATACTTGTAATAACAGAGACCCCCATCATTATGTATACCCCCATGTATGGCAGTCATAGAATGATGTAGTCATATACCTGCTATACATGGGGTATACATATGGTGTCCTTCTACAACGTCCTATACGTGGGAGATCACATACTGTAATAATGAGACCTGATTATGAGTCTTCCGTCGGTGATGCTATGGAGTCGGGTGTTACGTGGAGCTTTCTTCACTTGTTGGGAAAGTTTATTGGTCACAGCTGAAGGAAGATCTGTCACCAAGTTAAAAATGGCCAGTTTTTGCTTTTTTCTTATTCCCATTATTTGCCTGTGTTTTTCCTTTTTTTTTCTTTGTAAATTCAGAGATCCGTGCCTTTTTTATTTAGTGCAATATGTTATGGTCTTTACCAAGGGGTGCTGGCTCACAAGGTAACTCTGCATAGCAGCCTAAAGACACCTCAGAGCATCTGTGACCACTGCTAGACCCAAAAATGAACACTTACTACATGTTACATTTGTTGCCAGCTTGTAGCATTTTCTGCCCTGGGTGTTAAAGGCAACCTGTCACCTGTTTTGGCCGCTATAAGCTACGGCCACCGCCATTAGGGGCTTATCTAGAATATTATATAATGCTGTAGATAAGCCCCCTGGTCCAACATGCAAGATGAGCATAATAAAAGTTTATTTTTTTTACCGGGGGGGGGGGGGCGTCCTATGCGATCCGATGGGTCGTGCAGATCCAGGTCTGGCGCCCTCCTGCTTGTGTCATGGCTCCCCGGAATCGCGCTCCTATGCAGGCGTACTTATCTGCCCTGTTGAGGGCAGAGTAAAGTACTGCAGCGCGCAGGCGCCGGACCTCTGACCTTTCCCAGCGCCTGCGCACTGCAGTACTTTGCTCTGCCATCAACAGGGCAGATAAGTACGCCTGCGCAGGAGAGCGATTCCGGGGAGCCATGACACAAGCAGGAGGGCGGTGCCGGACCCCCCCCGGGTGAGTATAATAAGTTATTTTTCTTCTCTTTCAGGTCGGATCGGGGGCTTATCTACAGCAGGGTTCACCAACTCCAGTCCTCAAGGCCCACCAACAGATCCTGTTTTCAGGATTTCCTTTGTATTGCACAGGTGAAGCAATTATCACCTGAGCAATACTATGGAAATCCTGAAAACATGATCTGTTGGTGGGCCTTGAGGACTGGAGTTGGGGAACCCTGCTCTACAGCATCATAGAATGTAAGATAAGTTCTGAAAGGCAGTGGCCGCATCTTATATCTGCCAAAACAGGTGACAGGTTCGCTTAAAGGGTTTGTCCACTACTGGACAACCTCAGCTTAATTCCAGACCCAAAATAAAATAAACACCTCGTATGCTCATCTTCTGCAGCAATGAAAGGCCACTCATCAGCCTCTGCCTTTACCAGACATCTGCTCAGATGGAATATTTCTCAGCTTTACAAGTATACTTTTGTTGGCACATGATTCGTATACTCTATGAAGGGGGCTGGCTGTGGGACACAATCAGTAATTAGTCCTGCTCCTTCTCTGACGCTGCCAGTTCATGGAGATAAGGAGCTGCTGGAGTTATAAGAAGTCAATCCGACCCCAGCACACGCAGCATTAGTCACCTGCTGGTAAATGGTAGTTGTGAAGTTTCATCTCCAGGAGCACATCATTCCTCGGCCTCCTGGTTCCTGCTTGCTGAGGATAGGGACTCCTGAAGATGGGCAGCAGCATCAGAGTAGCACGGAGACACTAAACCCGTCCGGATTGTGCTCCAGCTAGGTGGCCAGTAACTGAACAAAAGTGAAAATCCCAACACTTAAGAATGAAGAGGATTTACCAATACAGAAACAATTGCAAATGTGCTTGTTTTTTAAGAACTTTGCAATTTTAACAATAATGGGGAGACAACCCCTTTAAAGAGGACCTTTGACCAATTTGAACATGTGTATTAAAACTAGCCTAATCATACTAATGGCTGCAGAGCTGAGTGAAACAGTTTTTAATATCTTCACAGCAGATAGGAGAAATCATCTTGTAAAGTTTTGTTTATAATTTAAGAGTCGTGTTTACTTCTTCCCCTGCATAATGTTGACCAATCATAAGCCGACGGCAACATAGAGGCAAAAATAAGCCAGGCCCCCACAATAGCTCAGAACAGGTTTCACAGTGTGGGACATGTAATGACAGACTGCAGAGCTGTGTCTGATTACATAGCGCCCGGAGTATGGCAGAGACCCCTCCACAATTCTCCCAATCAGGATGTCCTCAGTGGTCGGTGCAGCGCTCATTTACCACATCTTCTATCACTGCTGATGTTCAGAATCAATCACAGAGAAGTGACTACAATTCCCTCCCGCAGCTTCTGTCACCGTCCTCACCCTGCTCCCGTCACCTCTGCGTTCTGGTGACGTGACGTTTCCGTGATAGAAATTGTAGGGCGATAGAAGCTGTCAGGGACATCACCGCTGAAAATGTGTTGTTCCAGGGGGGTCATCATCTTGATGACATCTCCTTTCAGTATCCCCCTTCAAAACAGCACAAGAAGTAAAGTAAAAAAAAAAAAAACATTGGAGGGATTTTTTGTATAAAGAATAGTCGGGAGTTTTCTAATAAAGCAAACTGCAAAAGAGCTTAGAGGGTAAATATCCATATTTACAGGGCATTATATGTATGGGGCAACCCCTCTTACAAATTATAACCTAAAATTTACTAGCTAATATCACTGCAACAAAGAAGCAAAAAAAATACCCTAAATAGGTTCTCCTCATCTCTTTAGCCTTGATGCCATGTCGTGGGCAGGTAACTTGCCCAAACTGGGGAAAGCTCCTCTTTGTGGGGCAAGCCCGAAGAGGAGCTGCCCGGGGGCTGGAGGCAGAACCTGGTATTGGGACTAATGATGAACATATGGAAGTAAAGATGGATTAGTACATGTTATGTATTTCTAGTAGCGCACAGCTGGACACCACTTTTTTAAGGTGCAGTCACACATGACCGATCTGCAGCTGCAGAACTCAGGCCAAATCATGTGGATGTCATTGTGGAAATGGTGCGGGGGAACCTGCAGCGTCATATGGGGTTCTGCTCCTGTATTAAATCTGTCTTCTCCAGCGCCAGGTCTTCTATTGGCCCCTCGTCATCAGCGATGATGTGCTCTACTGGCACAGGACCATTGTCCTCATTCACTGGCTGTGGGCTTGATGCTGTTAAAGGGGATGTCCAAGATTTCTTTAAAGGGAGTCTGTCACCAAAAATGCATTTTAAAAGGGCTAAACAGTGTTGTACAGGATTTAGCCCCTTTAGCAACCATACTCGCACTGTACCTGTTACTGGTACACTATCTGTGATGACTTCTGATACATAAATGAGGAGGCCTTGGTGCACCATTATGGCTCCTCGTCTGCATATTGGGGCCCCAGAGCGCCACTGCCTGAATGCTGGTGGCGTGATGCCTGCCTATCTTCTGACGCCACCCTCTGCACTTCTGTCTGTAGCGTGCTAGCACTATCGGGTTACTTGGGGTTTTTTCATTGTTTTGAATGCATTTTCTTTTTTCATGCATTTTTGTGTTGTCTTGGTATGTCATGTTTTACATAAAGCTGCATTGATTTTCATACTTCCTGGTATTAACTTTGACCACTGTATTGATAGTCGCCTGCGGATTGTGTGTTTTCATACGTTTGTGCCTTGGAAATGCACTAAAAAGGCATGGAATGTAAGTCTATGGGGAAATCTGCACTGAACGCTGCCTACTTGTAATAGAAATTGGCGTCTTCTGGATTTAAACCCGCAGGTAAGTTATACTGAGTAAAGTAAAGCACACCAGGCCGGAGATCTCTCTAAATCCCTTCTCCTCTGCTGGAAATGTAAGACGCTGCGTTTTTGACACAGCGAGGATACACCGCGTCAAGCCCATTATGGGAACTTGACCTGCGGTTACAATCCCGTGACGAGCATTTGATAATACACATTTTCTGCACCTATTAAGTAAAATAGGTTACTTGCATTTTTTTCTAGAATATGCAACGTAAAAAATCACCAAATACTCATCATGGGAACGTAGCCTTAAAGGGGTTGTCCACTACTAGGACAACCACTTCTTAAACTAAATTTTCGGCCCCGATAATATAATAAAGCCTATACTCGCCTCCCGTTCCCGCAGTGTCGGCGCTCGTTCTCCCCGAGGCTGTGATGCGGTGCTGCGACTCCCAATCAGTGCTGGTGTCGCTGTCTGCTCCTTTGGACAAACTGAACATGAAGAGGAAGTCTGGGATCAGCTGCAGTATAAGCTTGATTAGTTAGTTTAAGAAAGGGTTGTCCTAGTAGTGGAAATCCCCTTTAAACAGTGTGTGGGTTTTTTTTTTTGAGCCAGATGTGGATCCAAAATTAAGGACTAATCTAAAGGAATTATAATTCTTTGGTATCCATTTTTGTTTTGAGTCCAAGGGCACCTATGATTCCAGCCTAAGGCTATGTGTACACAAGATTTTTTTTCTGTCAAATTCTGTTTAGTTTCTACCTGAATAAGTGCCCCCCTAAAACTAAATATAACACACAGTGTCGGGAGGGTTAGCATCTGAGCCAGGGGCTCTGGGAGAGGGGGGGGGGGGCGTCTGAGCCAGGGGCTCTGGGAGAGGGGGGGGGGGGCGTCTGAGCCAGGGGCCTACCTCTTTTAAGTGCATTGACACGCCCTTAGAGCACTTCCAGTCTTATTTACATATGACTTCTAGTCTGGATTTCTCATGATTGGCATGTCGGATTCCTACAGAAGCAGTATTATTTTTGCATTGGGTATCTAGTGTCTAGACCGCCTTACTATTACTTCTATATGTGAGAGCTTCTTCACTGGTTCCCTTTACATTGATGCGTTTGCAGGGGAATCAGACCTCTGCTTTTGAGTCAGAAAAAGTATTAAGAAATTGAGTAATTTTTAAATGTTTTTATGTGGAACGATTGATCTTGAACAATGAATGACTTTGAGTGTAATCTCTAGAGAAGTGTTGCTGTGGGTGTCCCCGGTGTGCAGGGAATTGTACATGGTTCTGTATGTGCGGCCGCACACAAGGCGCTTCTGTGTCTGTGCGATGCTCAGACCCCTACATGCTGCAGCCAGGCTATTATCCCATCACTTTTTCCATGGTGCTGGGGACACTCAGGTACTGTTCTTTCGTTTTCTCTAGAAATATACACAGTCCCAGACTTTGGATTTTCCGGGCATGGTCTCTAATCCGCTTCTGTTACCGGCTGTGTAATCTGGGCAGTAGAATGTCTCCTATAAGACGTCACGTGTCTTCCTGTTCGTCTCATCATGATGAAAATCAGCTCTCTAGATATTTCCTTATCTGTTCCTATTGATTCTGCCACTTCTATGGTGTGTTGTGTTGGTGTAGGCGCCCTGGCATTATCCTACATCTGTGTGCAGAATATTGGTGATCTGTGCAGTAGACGTGCGTGTGACCGTGTGGTGGACGGGCTCATGTTTGGTGAATATCTCACGTGGTGGATCTATTATTACCAGGTATTCCCATCTCGTACAGTTACGGCATATCCGCGGCAGGGTAACCCCTAGACCACCAGGGAGACCTGCACTATCTCTAGAACACCAAGTATTGGTGCACTGTGCTCAGTGCTAATGATTCTAACAACCTGTCTGATGGAAGTGTAAGGCAGGGTTCAGATTGCGTTATGGCAGTCCGTCTAATGGACTGCGTTACACCGAGGCATTAACGCGATGTAACGCATCCGTTAACACTGCCATAACGCGGCGCGTGCCGTCATTCTGTGACAGATCCTCGGACACGGTCTGCAGCGTTCGAGGGTCAGTCACTGCTAGCGCAGATGCGCTAGCGGGATCGCATAACAAGACCGTGTTAGGGCATAGCGTTAACACAGTCCGTCAACGCTATGTGTTTAACGGACTGTATTAACGCTATGTGAACCTGGCCTAAGGACCCAAGATATATTAATCTAGACTAATGGCAGCTCACCTCACCGATATTGATGGGTTTAGTCAGCCGAATTAATGTGTTTGGGGGCATCGGCTGACAACTCGTCAGAGAGCTGTCGATCATACATGTCTGATTTCGAATTGCCGATCACATTGTTGTCTCTGAGATAAACCGCCGGCCGTCGTGTGTGGGAAAGTTGGCAGAGATGGCTACCAGCCGAAACATCGTTCAGCCAACATCCATCTAATTTGTATGTCCATCCGAAGCGTACAGTTCTCAATACTTGGGTGTCATTGATAAGATTTACATCTACTATACACTTATGTCATGTACTAGATGGGAATACCCCTTTAAGTAGAAAGGGCACAAAGTGTCAGTCCGATCCTGCTAATGTGACGTACAGTACAGACCAAAAGTTTGGACACACCTTCTCATTCAAAGAGTTTTCTTTATTTTCATGACTATGAAAATTGTAGATTCACTCTGAAGGCATCAAAACTATGAATTAACACATGTGGAATTATATAATTAACAAAAAAGTGTGAAACAACTGAAAATATCTCTTATATTCTAGGTTCTTCAAAGTAGCCACCTTTTGCTTTGATTACTGTTTTGCACGCTCTTGGCATTCTCTTGATGAGCTTCAAGAGGTAGTCACCGGAAATGGTCTTCCAACAGTCTTGAAGGAGTTCCCAGAGATGCTTAGCACTTGTTGGCCCTTTTGCCTTCACTCTGCGGTCCAGCTCACCCCAAACCATCTCGATTGGGTTCAGGTCTGGTGACTGTGGAGGCCAGGTCATCTGGCGTAGCACCCCATCACTCTCATTCTTGGTCAAATAGCCCTTACACAGCCTGGAGGTGTGTTTGGGGTCATTGTCCTGTTGAAAAATAAATGATGGTCCAACTAAACGCAAGCCAGATGTCATGAGCCATGCTGGATCAGGACTGATAAAAAAAAAAAAAAGGGTAACCTTTTTTTTTTTTTTCTTAAGCTGTGCTTAAGTTTGGTTTTTGCCCCCGGTGGCCTTTAGGATTATTGCACTGTGGTGTCGTTTGTTCTAAGTTTGCCCTGGTGGTGGTGAGCGTCATTGCACTCTTGTTTCTTTAGTTAAGTGCACATGATTATAATGCAGGTGTGATTGCTCTGCTCTGCTAAAAAAGAGTCACAGGTGTTGCAATCAGTGTTGGTGAGTGTTCATTTCAACCATCCTTGGTTGAGGAAGGAGCTGGAAGACCATTCCTTGCAGCACTGTCTTAGCCCTTGTGTGGAAGGAGTCATAAGGGATTTCCTTGTAGCTCTGACAGAGCTTGGTGGCAGCGATTCAGGAGCAGAGCTGCATTCTGGTGGTGAACTCTGTTGCCAGGAGCAAGTGCAACAGAGTAAAGCTAAGTGGTATTTCCCTGTTTGTGTTTTTCCTTAGTGTGTTTTAGTACAGTGGTGCGGCCAGTGCCTGCGCCACCCAGCTCCCTAGCAAGGGATAGGTGTAGGGTGTGCTAGGGCGACAGGTTTCTGATCGGCGCCCGGTGCGGAATCTGCATAGGGAACGTTAGGAGCGTTAGGGACACTGACTCATGGGAGTGCAGGAGGTCTCCCCGTCCCCTTTCCCTATCGCAGGGCCCACCGTTGTAACTGTTTCCCCGTGTCTTGTTGTTTTAGTTACCGGCCTGCGGGTCGCGTCACACAGGACGGGTCATCGTGACACCGGATGGAATAGCATGCCTCTGCAAGATGCTGTGGTAGCCATGCTGGTTCAGTGTACGTTCAGTTTTGAATAATAACAGTGTCACCAGCAAAGCACCATCACACCACCTCCTCCATGCTTCACGGTGGGAACCAGGCATGTAGAGTCCATCCGTTCACCTTTTCTGCGTCGCACAAAGACACGGTGGTTGGAACCAAAGATCTCAAATTTGGACTCATCAGACCAAAGCACAGATTTCCACTGGTCTAGTGTCCATTCCTTGTGTTCTTTAGCCCAAACAAGTCTCTTCTGCTTGTTGCCTGTCCTTAGCAGTGGTTTCCTAGCAGCTATTTTACCATGAAGGCCTGCTGCACAAAGTCTCCTCCTAACAGTTGTTGTAGAGATGTGTCTGCTGCTAGAACTCTGTGCATTGACCTGGTCTCTAATCTGAGCTGCGATTAACCTGCGATTTCTGAGGTTGGTGACTCGGATGAACTTATCGTCCGCAGCAGAGATGACTCTTGTTCTTCCTTTCCTGGGGCGGTCCTCATGAGAGCCAGTTTCTTTGTAGCGCTTGATGGTTTTTGCCACTGCACTTGGGGACACTTTCAAAGTTTTCCCAATTTTTCGGACTTACTAACCTTCATTTCTTAAAGTAATGATGGCCACTCGTTTTTCTTAGCTGCTTTTTTCTTGCCATAGTACAACTTTTAACAGTCTATTCAGTAGGACTATCAGCTGTGTATCCATCAGACTTCTTCACAACACAACTGATGGTCCCAACCCCATTTATAAGGCAAGAAATCCCACTTATTAAACCTGACAGGGCACACCTGTGAAGTGAAAACCATTTCCGTTGACTAAAGCAAAAGGTGGCTACTTTGAAGAACCTAGAATATAAGACATACAGTATTTTCAGTTGTTTCACACGTTTTTGTTAATGATATAATTCCACATGTGTTAATTCATAGTTTTGATGCCTTCAGAGTGAATCTACAATTTTCATAGTCATGAAAATAAAGAAAATTCTTTGAATGAGGTGTGTCCAAACTTTTGGTCTGTACTGTAGTCGGCCCAATATCAAGTGGACCCTGATGTTAAACATGGCGCTCAGACTTTATTTTTTGCTTTTAGACTTTTGAAGAATTTGGACACACAATGGGGTTTTCGACCCCAGGGCAGACTTTGTGCAAGCCTTGCAGCTTATGTACTAGTAAGAATATGCAATGTACACACTGTTAGGATTTGGCTCTTTTGGCCGGTTCTGTTGACTGCCTTCTGATAGGCTTCCCTCAGTAGAGCCTTGGAGGCTGATGTGAAGCTAGTGTGCAGATTTGGCACTTGTAGCCGTGTAATGATCTCATCAGGCAAGCAGAGCTGAATCCTAACAGTGTGCTTTACACAACCAGTATTCTGCAAGCTGCACTTTTCGCGAATAGTCTGTCCTTGTGTGGAAAACTATGCAAAATGCAATGGTTTTGCACATGTAGAACCTGGGCTAACATTGCATATGCTCCACACTGCTGGTATCCCTCAAGCTTGCCTTAGGGTGGAAACCCCCTTTAATTATAGTGTGTAGCCCACTGCTCAGGCCCATTTGTGGGTCACATGTAGAGTATAATTATATTTCTAGAAAGCAGCTTTGGTCGCCTGCCATTGTAGTACAAGCTTGCTCTTAGTGCCTTGCTGAATGCGATGCACAGAGCAGTGTACAGCGTTGTAATTATTGTTTTATATGTTTTTATGCAAGACTTCATGAGTTGTAGTAGCTCTTCACATTACTGATAACGGAGAAGGATCCATCTATGTTTACACTGTGTTCCAAATTATTATGCAAAAACTATTTCCTCATATTTTCTCTAAATTACCTATATGAATTGCAGTCATTGTTATTTTCCAGTCATCTACTATTCTAGTATAATTTCAATGTTTTTGAAAAACTGCCTATGAAAACAGTATATTTTTAAAAATAAGAAACACTCAAAATGCATGTTCCAAATTATTATGCACAGCAGAGTTTTCAACCTTTTTATTTCGAACAAAAAACTGGTCAATTGTGAAATTATAAGCATTATCAGCTTATTACAAAATGAAATCAAACAGTTTTCAAGTCAAAACTTTATTCTAGGTGATGTTACATTTGCACATAGGACCCCTTGTTCAAAAGAAGCTTCTGAACTCTCTCGTCCATTGAATTTGTCAGTTTTTGGATGGTTTGTGCTTCAATTGTTTTGCATGTGGACAGAATACCCTCCCAGAGCTGTTGCTTAGATGTGAACTGCCTCCCGCCATCATAGACACTCCTTTTGATGATGCTCCAGAGGTTCTCAATGGGGTTGAGGTCAGGGGAAGATGGTGGCCACACCATAAGTTTGTCCTCTTTTATGCCCATAGCAGCCAGAGATGCAGATGTGTTATTTGCAGCATGAGACGGTGCATTTTCATGCATGAAAATGATCTTGCTGCGGAAAGCACGGTTCTTCCTCTTGAACCATGGCAAGAAGTGCTGTTTTAGAAACTCCACATAGATTATGGAGTTCATCTTTACCCCTTCAGGGATCCTAAAGGGGCCGACAATCTCTCTCCCCATGATTCCAGCCCAAAACATTACTCCATCTCCTCCTTGTTGGCGCCTTAGTCGTGTTTTCATGGGGTGTCCATCAACCAGCCATCCTCCACTCCATCCATCTGGACCATCGAGCGTTGCACGGCACTCATCGGTGAACAAAACAGTTTGGAAGTCAGTCTTCATGTATCGTTTGGCCCACTGGAGCCGTTTCTGCTTGTGTGCAGTGGATAGAGGTGGTCGACAGGATGGCTTACGCACAGCTGCAAACCTCTGAAGGACCCTGCATCTTGTTGTTCGGGGAACGTTGGAGGCACCAGCAGCTTCAAAAACTTGTCTGCTGCTATGACAAGGCATTTTTGCAGCTGCTCTTTTAACCTGACACAATTGCCTGTTGGAAAGAGTCTTCAATTTTTCGTTATCAGCACGCACACGTGTGTGCTGGGAATAAGCTACATACTTCTTGATTGTGCGATGATCACGATGAAGTGTCTTGGCAATGTTGATTGTAGTCATGCCTTAACCTAAATACTCCACAATTTGTTGCTTCTCAGCAGCCGACACATCCATTTTCTTTCCCATTTTGGCAAAAAATGTAGGCTGCTTAATAATGTGGAACAGCCTTCTTAAGTAGTCTTGCCTTTATTTGGACACACCTGCCAAACTAATGTGCACAGGTATCTGCAATTGCTTTCAGTGATATAAAGAATCCTGACACACAAAACCATCAATGAGTTTAAATGACAAACAAAAATTTCTAACCTTATCACTCCTAAACTCTTTTTGCATAATAATTTGGAACACAGTTTATGGTTCAGTCTAAACTAATCCTGGTTTACCAGTCTGTCTCGTGCGCAAAACCTGCCAGATTTGTCTGGAATACGTAGGTACCATGTACACTGGTGCTTCAAAGTTGGGGAACCTTTCAGAATTTTGTATGTTAGTGCACAGTTTTGACTTAAAATTACCGTAATCTGATTTTCAGTTCCTGAAAGTAGATAAAGAAGCAAGTCAAACAAATGAGTAAACAATATTATTATACTTTTGCAAAAATTTTTTTTATTTTAGATTTTCAAAATAATCCACTATCATGTCTGTGAATGGTAAAAGTATGTGACCCTCCTAGAATTAGCAGATAATTTGGAGTTGAGATTAGGCTACATTCGAACGATGAGCTTTGGTGAGATTTTGATGTTGCACCCATTAAGTAAAATAGATTGCTTGCATTTTTATTAAACAAGCAGTGTAAAAAGCTCACCAAAAACTTATGTGGGAGCGTAGCCTCAGTCTAAGGCTACTTTCACACTTGCATTAGGAGGCGCAGCGCACGGCCACCATGTAGTTCTGCCCCCTGATGCGCCCCCTCCGGTCAGCTCCTCCTATGTGCGCATGACGCTGCATGCGACCTGCGTACCCTATCGTTAGCATTGGCTACGCAGGCCGTGCTCTGGTATGCTTTTGCTGGCGCATGCGCCCTTTTGACGGTGCGCCAAGCGCACCAAATTGTAACACAGTGCGTTTGGCGCACGTCTGTGCACCGTCAAAAGGGCGCATGTGCCAGCAAAAGCATACCAGCGCACGGCTTGCGTAGCCAATGCTAACGATAGGGTACGCAGGTCGCATGCAGCGTCATGCGCACATAGGAGGAGCTGACCGGAGGGGGCGCAGCAGGGGGAGGAGCTGCACGGCGGCCATGCGCTGCGCTTCCTAATGCAAGTGTGAAAGTAGCCTAATGTTGTTTAATCAAAGGAACAATAATCATTTGTGAGTGGGTGACCTGTTTTTACTTATTGAAATGGGAGCTATCAAAATCTGATCCTCACAACACATTCTCGAAAGGAGATTTCTGAGGGCTTCAGAAGAAGAGTAGTTTATACTCGTCAAGCTGGAAAAGGTGACAAAACCGTATGTAAAGAGTTTGTAGTCCACCAACTCTCATCGGACAGATTGTATACAAATGGAGTAATATGTAAGGACCATTCTTACCCTCCCCGGTTGTGATCGACCAACAAATTAAGTGGTCTGCAAAGTTATAAAGGAAGCAACTTTTAGAAGTTGTCCACTACTAGGACAATCCCTTCTCATACCCCACGCTTAGCCCCGGTAAATTAAAAAAGCTTGTACTCGCCTCCCGTGCTGGCACCGTTCCAGCGGTGTCTGCACGCGTGTTCCTGGAGCACTGGTGTGGTGGATTGACACATGACCATGGCCTCCAATCAGCGCTGGTGTCACTGTCCCCGCCTTCTGTTGAAATGAAGATGAGGTCAGAGATCGGCTACAGCCCAGACTTCCTGATCATGTTCAGATTAACAAAATGCGGGACAGTGACGCCATTGCTGATTGGATGCCAGGGTCATGTGTCACAATAGCACGGGAGCCCGGCGAGAGTGAGTGCTGACGCCGCGGGAATTGCACAAGAGGTGTGTGTTTTTGTGTTTGTTGTTTTTTTATTAGGGCCAAACATTAAGATCAAGAAGGTGTTGTCCTAGCAGTGGACAGCCCCTTTAAGGTGTCTCTGATATTAGTTAATATGAATGTTCATGACTAAGCTGTTAGGACAGTGGTGTGCATGGCAGGATTACAGTGATAAGGAGATGGTCAGTATCTATAAAGGGCCTGTCACACTAAGCGATATCGCTATAACGTCACTGGTTTTTGTGACGTTATAGCGATATTACTAGCGATATCGCTATGTCTGTTACTTACCAAAACCAGGAGTGGGTGATAAATACAGAAGTGGTGATGTGTTTCTATTATACTTTTCCTCTGATTGTTCCACTCCTGGTTTTGGCTTACAAATACTGAAGTAAAATACTGACCAAATACTGAACGTGTGAACATGGCCTTAAGCTGCTGCTTTAAAAAAAATAGCATTGTTGCCCATTTGCAGATTGCTAAAGATCACTTGGGCAAACCAAAAGGCTATTGGAACAGTGTTTTGTGGTTGGATGAGGCTAAAATAAAGCTTAAATGTACAAGCGGCCTACCATGTATGAAACAAGGTGTTGGTAGCGTTACGGTTTGTGTGCTACATCTGGGCAATGTTGAATTTTGAAGTTCTATACCCAAGTGGTCACACTGATAGCTGGGGTTCACATACTTTCACAAGACATATTGCATCATTTTCCTCACTTAGAAAGTGATAGTCTAGTGTGTAGTGGTTTTGACTGATTTGTTTGATTTCCTTCTATCTACTTTTAGGACTTGTGTGAAAATCTGTAGTTTTAGGTCAAATTTCTGCAGAGGTATGGAAGGCTCACAAATCTTCTATGAAAGGTTCTTCCTGAAGCGGCGTGGTTTTACAGACAGTGAGAACAGGTGTGACGATCGCCTGCAGACATGGCCCATATTGAAGTGCTAATCCTAACGAGGTACAGAACAATGCAGTGAGGCTCGCCGCACATTCCTCCGGACGCAAACACCTCAGCTGCAAAACCTAGCTGCACTCAGGCGTATATGGCGGCATATTCCACAGCATAATGTTCTCATCACTATGTTTTGTTAGTGTTACAGAAAACCTGTATTGAAGACAAATCTGCTTTTATTTCTCCATTATTCTCAATGGATGATGTTTGGAATCCCATAGCAGTCCGCTTCAGAATTCAATGATTTGTCATGTGTCCAGCTGTTATTTACTTAGACTGAAGGTTTTATCATGTGGTGATTATCATTGCTGTCACTAGCTGGTGCGGGCTCTCGTCTGACTCCGTCCCTTCCTGTGAAAAAGCAAATCACTGTCTATAGACAATGTACGTAGAGAGCCTGCTATAGTCGGAGGAAGTTTTCTTACCTCTGCTAAATCTAAATACTTTGGGTCAGAACGCCTGCACCCTGTAATCTAAGTGATACATTGTTGGAATCAGGGTCTCTGTTCCTACATTATGCTGCTCTCACATGAGGGCGGAAAACCTGGTGGGATTCATTTTAATGAAAGACGAAACAAGAAAAAAAAAAAGTCACTGAGCCTGACGATATAACTTTTTACAATTCTGTCTCTGGATTTAAGCTTGTACCTGGGAGTAAGCGGATAAATTACTTTTCCCCAGGGGAAATGGGGCTGCCATTGAAAACCTTTTGTACTTCCTAATCATGTGACGACTTGTCTGATTTGATGGTGATGCAGAAGAGAATTTTCCGTCTAGGCTTTATTAGGATATTTTGGAAACGTTTGTAGCTCCGAGCATTAGTATGGCGCCAGCGTAAGGTGATGCGGGGAGGAAGGCATTGCTGAGCTGATGCTGATCACAGGTTAGTCATGTCCAGTATCTTGCACACTGGACTGATGAAGACTCTCTATGAAGGCTGTGTTCACACCGGTGTGTCTACTGAAGTCAGAGGTACGGCCGGTGACAAGAGTGGAGCTATCACTTATTTTATATAAACCCCGCAGGAGCACAAAGATGGCGTCAGTCCGTGTCTCCCTCCCCATTATGACATGCCTTGGGGCATGCTGCAGTTCTCTACAAGTATGGAATCCATAAGACAAAATATCCTGGTGTGTAAATCTACGGTCCTGTCCTTTGTGTTCTGTGGTTGCTAAATTTGGGATCTGTGGGTATGAGGCAGTATTCTGCAGTTACTGTCAGATAAATGATACACCCCTGACTGGTGCATGTCCATAAAACGCCGCCCCCCCCCCCCCCCCATTATTGTTGTCCCCAAGATCTGACTGCTTGGGTTGCCTTTGTGATGGGTTGTAGAGGTTGACAATGCCCCAGAGGACCACTATGTATTTCCTGAGCGGCGTTCTTCTGAAAAGTCCTACTCTCTGTATGGTCGGGGATCACTTCCAGATTTACTCCCGTTGCAGCACCTACACGTAGTGTTGGGTTTCTGTGAATGACGCACCAGGTTGTGTAACCGCCTGATGTTATCCACTGTTTGTGTTGTGCGGACAAAACCTGTCTGATCACAGAAACTAATGCCACAGCGACTGGCCAAACCTCAGATGTGGCTGAGCTGCTCCGACATTTAGTGTTCGTGGCTGTCCTTAGTCCAGCAGTCTGATGCGGAGAACATGGACATTCCTGAAAGCTCACGCTGTAATGTTTGGGATCCCACCACAGCTTGGTGTTATCGGAGTTCCCATACTGTGTTCCTTACAGCCGTGTTTTCTTGTATTTTACTAATCAGGACTGGAAGAAGTTGTTGTACATTTGGAACTGAAGGATTATTCCCGTCCCAGCAATTCATAGGATTGGCTGCACCCATGCTCTGACTCCTGGAGGTGGAGTGACAAACGGCGGAGAGCCGCTGAGCTATACCAGTTCCCTCAGCATCAATTTGCACTTCTCTATCTAGTTTTGCATCTGTGTAGTATACTGTATTTCTCGTGTCCTTCATTTTTTACCTCCATTTCGAATTTTTGTTGCATCTGTTTTTTTTTTTCCCTCATCTGTTTTTTTTAAAACTGAAGCAGGTAAACATTCTGCACTCGATACATTGTCTCATAACAATAGGTAGTGAAAAACGGATGCAACGCTAAGGTACAAGGGATGTCTTCTGTTTATCATGTGTTTACCCAATCTCTAGACTTTTATGGTCCTTTTTAAAGAACCTGATCTGAGTCTCACATCAGACACACATTTGTTTTTACACAGGATGTGGGAATGTAGCCTAAAGCCCCCGTCACTCACAGCGAGATCGCTGATGAGTCACAAGTTTTCTGACGCAACAGCGATCTCACCAGCGAGATCGCTGTGTGTGACATGTATCAGCGACCGGCCCCCCGCTGGGTATCGCTGATCGTGCTCGAAAGCCCTGGACATTTTTTGATAGTTGGTCTCTCGCTGGCCAGCACGCATAGCTGCGTGTGGCAGGCAGGAGATCAGCGAGTGGGAGCTGGTATCCAAGGTAAACCGCGGGTAACTAAGGGCGCGCGTCACTTAGTTACCCGCTGTGTACCTCAGATATCAGCGTGCAGGGAGCTGGTATCAAAGGTAAACAGCGGGTTTCTAAGCGCCGCGTGGCGCTTAGAAACCCGCTGTTTCCCTTGGATACCAGCTCCCTGCACCAGCACGCTGGTATCTAAGGTAACTAAGCGATGTGCGCGCTTGTTACCCACGTCATCGCTGTCCTGATCGCTGCTGAGATCTGCCTGTTTGGCGATTATGTAGCGAGGTACCAGCGATCCTGACAAGGTCATATCGTTGTCGGGATCGCTGGTGCGTCGCTATGTGTGACGGGGCCCTAAGTCTTATAGAATTGAATTGGAGTCAGGCTTCGGCTACATGGCATCATGTGTTGCATGACAACAATTCTAAGAAGAGTTGTGTTGGTTGCTACACAGGGTACCTTCAGCGTAATAGAAGTGAATGGGATCACATAGTGATCCATAAGGCACAAAGTAGGAATCTTTTGACTTTTTCAACTTGCTTCTTGAGGTACCTTACGGGTCACAGTGTGACCCCACTTACTTCCACTGTCTTGCTAAGTCACTGTGTAGTCCCACTTTCCCACAATGTATGTGGACACGTTTTGGATATGGGATCTTGTTATGCGGTCCTTGCAGTCAGACGTATGGGGGTGTTATAGGTTTGGAATCCACTTTTATGTTTTGTAATCCATAAAGTGGTGGCAGATTGAGATTCTTATTTTTTCTCCACAAATCAGTCAGGCAATCTACAGATGTTCTTCTTACTAATGGACGTGTTTGGCTTTCATTTGTAATTATGTTTTTGTTTCATATGTTGGGAGCTCAGCGCTCATCCTTCCTGGGGTTGTGCTGATACTGTACCCATGGTCCCACTAATCCACCATGCTTAAGCTGTTCATCCCTGCCAAATATTGGGAAATCCCCCACTCTGTTGTGAATCGTCTCCATTCTTACTAGTGTGGGCTGCCAGAGAGACAAGCACCTTGCATTATCGCAACTGCAGCTCCAGATAAAAATTTCTGGCTGCTTTCCAAGGCAGGTACACACCCTGTCAGCTCCGACACGAAGAAAAAAAGCTGTATTGTTGACATTAGGCGGCTGGAGTTATGTTATTAGGACGGCCACACTTACGGAGAACTTGTTGCTCATCTGCCAATTTAAGAAAAAAAAAAAAATGTGGGTCGCGTGGATTAAAGCTAGTTATGTGAAGCGCTTACATGATTTTTTTTTTTGGAAGTTCCTAATATGGAAGCCATTTATTTTTCCCTTCCAACATTATTTGAGTATGTTGATCCATTGACGTAATGATGCAGTCTACTAGTTACTACGGGTTTTTTTTTCTATATTGTAGTTTTAGGAAAGCCTTTTAATATTGATTCTAGAATTTGCATGTGATGGTGTCCACATGTGGTCATGGTGTGAGCCGCCCTGATATGCCTGGATTCACCATGAAATGGCAGTCGAGTATCTTCTTGGAGCTCAACATTATGCCCTTCCTCTTATTCTCCCTTCATATTCGGAACTTGACAAGGTGAATTAGTCATAGTCGTCTAAGGGGTGCGAATCGAGTTGCAGGATCTGATCCAATGGCTGATAAATGGAAGTCCTCAAACGAGCATCCAACGCTTTTTTTTTTTTTTTTTTTTTCTTTTGACTAGCTGGTCTGGTGTGATGCCATTGTTGCGGCTGGATGCATGTGACTTCCCGTCAGATCAGTTAATTAAAAATAACAGAGGATGCAAGCGCAAATTACTCATGTGGCCAATGGATGGGGTCCTGCATATTGATTTGCACCAACTCTAGTGGAGAGTTGGGCTGAAAAGTCCGATCCCAGTTGTTAACTCCTTAAATGTCTCCATCACTAATGGCTATGGCATGTATGGTGTTTGACTGACAGTAGTTGCCTGTTAGGCTAATACAAAGAAGAATTTCAGAACTTTTTCTACCTTCAATGTCTGCTATAATCTGTACACATCTATTGAGAACCAATCTGAAATCATTTTGTGGGAGAAATAAAATAACACAACTAAAATAATGTGGTTGCACAAGTGTGAGCATTCTCTTATTTTTGGAGTTGGGGTTGAGTTCACAATTGTCGAATCTCCATAAAAACTCGTGGTAAATAGTCAGTGCTCAGCTACCATCATTTACTGTGATTCTGATAAACTCCATGTACCATTTAGTTTTCTAGGAGGATTTTCCAAACATTTTGTTAGTTGCATTTTACTGCAAAGACCATGATCTGTAAATGGCTTACAGCATAACAGTGACATTACTGGATGTCCCTAAAAAAAAATTGACAGTAAGAAATTTGGTTTGGGAGGATGCCAAGAGGCCTACAGCAATATTAAAGGAGCTGCAGGAACTGGTTGTGTACTTCATGTAGCAACAATCTCCTGTATTCATAGGTCTGGCCTGTGTGATACGGTGGCAAGACTGTAGCCTTTTCGTACAATGAAAAACAGCCAATCCCATTTGTTTTGACAAAACTTATGTGAAGTCTGTCGGAAGCATGTGGGAAAATGCATTATGTTCTAATGAGACCAAGATTGAACTTTTTGTGCATAATTTCAATAGATGTGCAATGTTGGCTTTGCATCAAACATATTACCAAAAGAACACCATTCCCCCAGTGAAGCATGGTGGGACAGCATTATGCTTTGGGTCTGCTTATTGACAACTGGCACGGGGGGATTTAAGTCAAAGTGAATGGAATTATGAGCAAATAATATTTCAAATATCAGTCAGTTATGCATCAAAACCTTCAGGCCTCTGCTAAAATGGTGAAGCGGAATTTCACCATTCAGCACAACAACAACCTAAGCATTCCACCAAATCAGCAAGAGAATGGCTGCACCAGAAGATGAGAGAGTGACATGAAGAGGGCGCTGTACACAGGAGATGTCCAAACAATCTGACGGATTTGGAGCTTCTGCATGGAAGAGAGGGCCAATTCTAGATGTACCATGCTGATTGCTACACAAAAACACTGAATGCTGTCAGAAATTCAAAGGTTGCTTAAACAAACTATTACATTATGGATGTGCAAATTTATGCAACTACATTATTTTACGTCTTTATTTTTCTTTCTCCGCCAAAAGATTTCAGCTCATTTTTTAAATTCTTTAATTACCGGTATACAGATTATGGGTGACTTTAAAGGTGGAAAAAGTTCTGAAATATTTCTTGGTATCAGTTTTTTGTTCTCAGTGATAAACACCGGGCAATTTGAACGGGTGTGTGGACTTCTTATATCCACTAGCTTAACTAGTAACGTGCATATACACAGTTGTCCCAGCGTACAAGTCTGATTGTCATGCGTTACATTGCAGAATTGGTCTTTTCGGTTGCCTGATATTGAAATGCTGTGGATGACATGCTATCTTTTTATACACCGACCCTGATGTAGAGAGACCCTCAGTGATTATGTAATGGAAGGAGACCCGTCCTGTACGCGGCTCGGGCATTGGTGCCCCCGCATAGAGGCAGGAAATGCAGACGTCATCCCCTTTCACAGGCTAGAGAGAAGCTGCCCTTCATCTGGCAGTGAGCCCAGTCGTGGCTGGTAGAAGGGGATGCAGACAGTACTATATCGAGGGGGATCGGTGAAATTCCAGCTTGTGGACTGCACTTCTCCCAGAAGGCAGAACACTTCTCAGCATCCTTGGTTATTTGACCTACAGACATGGAGAATTTAACTTTGTTGGAAAATGAATGGTGAGAAATGTTGGTTATTTATGACCAAGACCTGCCGGCCCTGCTATCAAGGTTTCAGCATGCCCACGGGTAGCGGAGGCGTAAGTGCTTGGTCCCACTAGTTGTGCAGTGGCGCTGTGCACAAACTTCTCAGATTAAAGGCCAAAATATCTACCGGATTGTCTCCTTGGTAGGAAGATGTAAGGGTCGGTTATACACGTTTTAAGTTTACCATCCCAGCAGAGGCATGGTGTTCAGTCACATGTCTAATGCCATGTCCACGCATTCAGGTTTGTGTCTGGCTGTAGGAACTGGTTGTGTGCCTAAATCCTGACACAATAAAATATTTAGCAGTTAAGGCTACTTTCACATTTCCGGTTTTAAGCATCAGGCGCGATGCGGCGAAATCTGTAAAAAATGGATCCGGCTCCTGGTGCCACCGGATCCGGCTTTTTTTCCCATAGAGTTTCATTGTCGCCGCATTGCGCCTGAAGGCTATGTGGCTCGTCCGGCTTTTGCTGGATACGGCAAAAAATGCCTGTCCGGCGTCTGCAAAAAACATTCCCTGCAACGTTTTTTGACAGCGCCGGACCGCTTTTTTGCAGAGCGCATGCCCGAAGACTCTCTCTCCCTCTCCTGCACCGTCTCAGGCCTAAACAGATGATCCAGCAGGCTGCGGCTTCTACAGGTTCCGGTTTGACAACTTTTTGCCGCAGCCCGCCGGATTTAAAAAACTGAAATGTGAAAGTAGCCTAAAAGGAGTCTGTCGCTAGGTTTTTGCCACCTAATCTGAGAGCAGCATGATGTAGAAACAGAGACCCTTATGAGTCACTTACTGGGCTGCTTCCTTTAGTTTGGATAAAATATCAGTTTTATCAACAGTAGATGATCTCTAGAGGACTAGTAAACCTGCTGCCATCTAGTCTTCCGTATTTGTGTGCTCTGTATAACTCCACCCCCAATACTGGCATCTTTCTGCCTATGCACAGTGCACACAGAGCCACCAATCGGTCGTGTGGGCAGGGTTATACAGAGCTCATCATTTTGAGAACTGCTGGATTTGCAGCAGGGAAAAAAGTTGCTGCAAGCGGCCCAGTACACACATCTCTGGAATCGGGGGCTCTGCCCCTACATCATACTGCTCTTAAATGTGTTATCAAACACTAGTCTTGGCATTGATAATGTCGTAACAATAAAACCTCAATTGCAAGTAAAGAACACACAGCCTGACATGGGACACATCACTGACATCAGTGTCTCAGCGCTGATATGCTACAGTCTTGGGATAACCAAGCGAAAACCTGCTGAGACAGATTCCCTTCAGTCACTTTGCCACAGAGGTCCTCTACCCAAAATCTGATTGTTAGTACCCCCTGCCATGTCTGACTGGTACAGTGCTACAGATACACCCTCATTCCGTCAGTCTCCTCACTGAGGTCCTCACCCCAGCAGCCTGGCCTCCATTACTGAGTACTTCACTTAGGCGAGTCATTGTGATATGCTCCGTATGCTGGACTGTTATGATTGGGTCACCGAGGAGGAAAGCAAGACCAAGCAAATTCTCAGAAAACCAGAGATGTTGGTAACTACGCGGATTGCAGACCCCTGATCTTGTCCACACAACTATCAGTAGCCGTGGAGCGTACCTACAATGATTCTAGACGCCTCGACACAGCCGGAGAACTAAATAAGCCTAAAGCAAGAAAGGAGATATCTAAACTGCCCCAGAGCAGACCCCAAAGGAATAGTTAGCCCCCAAACATATATTGTCGGTGAGACAAGATAAAAACACAAACGCAGGTAGGAAAATAGGCTGAGCAACGATGGGGCCCAAACTAACTAGACAGGACAGGAGAGGGAAGACACTGTCTGCAATCACGGAAAAAAACCTGCAAAAAATGCCCAACACTTTCTGATAGCAAAAACCCTGAAGTCACTAGACTTCTCCCACTATATCAGCACTCTGGTATATTCTGAATACAGAGCAAAGAGAGGCCAATCTAATAAGGGACAAAAACAAACTGGCACAAACAGTAACATAAGGATGGAAATTCAGCACAGCCCCGGCCAGGGCTGGCTGACCACACAAAACTGAAATAGACAAAACCAAATCAAATGTGAACAATAGCAAAAGAACACTTAGCTTCTGCATGCAGGGACTGAGCTGGAAACTAGGACCTCAGGAGGCAGGAAAAAATCACCAGCAGGGATAGAGGGAGTCGGCTGTCTTAAATCCAGTCAGAAACTTCAGATGTCCAGTCGTCCTCCTCATCAGGTGGCAGACCTCTGTTAATTAGATCAGCTCCATTACCTCCTGTAACCACCAGAGCGAGTCCAGAAAGATCACTAGTAACCAGAGGTAGGCCAGAAAGTGAATTCACAACACTGGACGTTCATTGTCCACACAGGATGTGTTATGGCCGGCTGGGGTCCCTGCTGGGATTACTGGCCCCGCACTGTTCATTGTCCTTACATGATGTGTTATGACCGGCTGGGGTCCCTGCTGGGATTACTGGCCCCGCACTGTTCATTGTCCTTACAGGATGTGTTATGACCTGCTGGGGTCCTTGCTAGTATTACTGGTCCCGCACTGTTCATTGTCCACACAGGATGTGTTATGGCCGGCTGGGGTCCTTCGCTGGGATTACTGGCCCCGCACTGTTCATTGTCCTTACAGGATGTGTTATGGCCAGCTGGGGTCCTTCGCTGGGATTACTGGCCCCGCACTGTTCATTGTCCTTACAGGATGTGTTATGACCGGCTGGGGTCCTTGCTAGTATTACTGGCCCCGCACTGTTCATTGTCCACACAGGATGTGTTATGGATGGCTGGGGTCCTTCGCTGGGATTACTGGCCCCGCACTGTTCATTGTCCTTACAGGATGTGTTATGGCTGGCTGGGGTCCTTCGCTGGGATTACTGGCCCCGCACTGTTCATTGTCCTTACAGGATGTGTTATGACCGGCTGGGGTCCTTGCTAGTATTACTGGCCCCGCACTGTTCATTGTCCACACAGGATGTGTTATGGATGGCTGGGGTCCTTCGCTGGGATTACTGGCCCCGCACTGTTCATTGTCCTTACAGGATGTGTTATGGCCGGCTGGGGTCCTTCGCTGGGATTACTGGCCCCGCACTGTTCATTGTCCTTACAGGATGTGTTATGGCCGGCTGGGGTCCTTCGCTGGGATTACTGGCCCCGCACTGTTCATTGTCCTTACAGGATGTGTTATGGCCGGCTGGGGTCCCTGCTGGAATTACTGGCCCCGCTCTGTTCATTGTCCACACAGGATGTGTTATGGCCGGCTGGGGTCCCTGCTGGAATTACTGGCCCCGCACTGTTCATTGTCCACACAGGATGTGTTATGGCCGGCTGGGGTCCCTGCTGGAATTACTGGCCCCGCACTGTTCATTGTCCTTACAGGATGTGTTATGGCCGGCTGCGGTCCCTGCTGGGATTACTCACCCAGCACTGTTCATTGTACACACAGGATGTGTTATGGCCGGCTGGGGTCCCTGCTGGGATTACTGGCCCCGCACTGTTCATTGTCCACACAGGATGTGTTATGACCGGCTGGGGTCCCTGCTGGGATTACTGGCCCCGCACTGTTCATTGTCCACACAGGATGTGTTATGGCTGGCTGGGGTCCCGGCTGGGATTACTGGCCCCGCACTGTTCATTGTCCACACAGGATGTGTTATGGATGGCTGAGGTCCCTGCTGGAATTACTGGCCCCGCACTGTTCATTGTCCTTACAGGATGTGTTATGCTTGGCTGGGGTCCCTGCTGGGATTACTGACCCAGCACTGTTCATTGTCCACACAGGATGTGTTATGGCCGGCTGGGGTCCCTGCTGGAATTACTGGCCCCGCACTGTTCATTGTCCTTACAGGATGTGTTATGGCCGGCTGCGGTCCCTGCTGGGATTACTGACCCAGCACTGTTCATTGTCCACACAGGATGTGTTATGGCCGGCTGGGGTCCCTGCTAGAATTACTGGCCCCGCACTGTTCATTGTCCACACAGGATGTGTTGTGGCCGGCTGGGGTCCCGGCTGGGATTACTGGCCCCGCACTGTTCATTGTCCTTACAGGATGTGTTATGGCCGGCTGGGGTCCCTGCTGGAATTACTGGCCCCGCACTGTTCATTGTCCTTACAGGATGTGTTATGGCCGGCTGGGGTCCCTGCTGGGATTACTGACCCAGCACTGTTCATTGTCCACACAGGATGTGTTATGGCCGGCTGGGGTCCCTGCTGGAATTACTGGCCCCGCACTGTTCATTGTCCACACAGGATGTGTTATGGCCGGCTGGGGTCCCTGCTGGAATTACTGGCCCCGCACTGTTCATTGTCCTTACAGGATGTGTTATGGCCGGCTGGGGTCCCTGCTGGGATTACTGACCCAGCACTGTTCATTGTCCACACAGGATGTGTTATGGCCGGCTGGGGTCCCTGCTGGGATTACTGGCCCCGCACTGTTCATTGTCCACACAGGATGTGTTATGGCTGGCTGGGGTCCCGGCTGGGATTACTGGCCCCGCACTGTTCATTGTCCACACAGGATGTGTTATGGATGGCTGGGGTCCCTGCTGGAATTACTGGCCCCGCACTGTTCATTGTCCTTACAGGATGTGTTATGGCTGGCTGGGGTCCCTGCTGGGATTACTGACCCAGCACTGTTCATTGTCCACACAGGATGTGTTATGGCCGGCTGGGGTCCCTGCTGGAATTACTGGCCCCGCACTGTTCATTGTCCTTACAGGATGTGTTATGGCCGGCTGCGGTCCCTGCTGGGATTACTGACCCAGCACTGTTCATTGTCCACACAGGATGTGTTATGGCCGGCTGGGGTCCCTGCTAGAATTACTGGCCCTGCACTGTTCATTGTCCACACAGGATGTGTTGTGGCCGGCTGGGGTCCCGGCTGGGATTACTGGCCCCGCACTGTTCATTGTCCTTACAGGATGTGTTATGGCTGGCTGGGGTCCCTGCTGGGATTACTGACCCCGCACTGTTCATTGTCCTTACAGGATGTGTTATGGCCGGCTGGGATCCCTGCTGGGATTACTGGCCCCGCACTGTTCATTGTCCTTACAGGATGTGTTATGGCTGGCTGGGGTCCCTGCTGGGATTACTGACCCAGCACTGTTCATTGTCCACACAGGATGTGTTATGGCCGGCTGGGGTCCCTGCTGGGATTACTGGCCCCGCACTGTTCATTGTCCACACAGGATGTGTTATGGCCGGCTGGGGTCCCTGCTGGGATTACTGGCCCCGCACTGTTCATTGTCCACACAGGATGTGTTATGGCTGGCTGGGGTCCCGGCTGGGATTACTGGCCCCGCACTGTTCATTGTCCACACAGGATGTGTTATGGCTGGCTGGGGTCCCTGCTGGGATTACTGGCCCCGCACTGTTCATTGTCCACACAGGATGTGTTATGGCCGGCTGGGGTCCCTGCTGGAATTACTGGCCCTGCACTGTTCATTGTCCTTACAGGATGTGTTATGGCTGGCTGGGGTCCCTGCTGGGATTACTGACCCAGCACTGTTCATTGTCCACACAGGATGTGTTATGGCCGGCTGGGGTCCCTGCTAGAATTACTGGCCCCGCACTGTTCATTGTCCACACAGGATGTGTTGTGGCCGGCTGGGGTCCCGGCTGGGATTACTGGCCCCGCACTGTTCATTGTCCTTACAGGATGTGTTATGGCCGGCTGGGGTCCCTGCTGGAATTACTGGCCCCGCACTGTTCATTGTCCTTACAGGATGTGTTATGGCTGGCTGGGGTCCCTGCTGGGATTACTGACCCAGCACTGTTCATTGTCCACACAGGATGTGTTATGGCCGGCTGGGGTCCCTGCTGGGATTACTGGCCCCGCACTGTTCATTGTCCTTACAGGATGTGTTATGGCTGGCTGGGGTCCTTGCTGGAATTACTGGCCCCGCACTGTTCATTATCCACACAGGATGTGTTGTGGCCGGCTGGGGTCCCTGCTGGGATTACTGACCCAGCACTGTTCATTGTCCACACAGGATGTGTTATGGCCGGCTGGGGTCCCTGCTGGGATTACTGGCCCCGCACTGTTCATTGTCCTTACAGGATGTGTTATGGCTGGCTGGGGTCCTTGCTGGGATTACTGGCCCCGCACTGTTCATTGTCCTTACAGGATGTGTTATGACCGGCTGGGGTCCCTGCTGGAATTACTGGCCCCGCACTGTTCATTGTCCTTACAGGATGTGTTATGGCCGGCTGGGGTCCCTGCTGGGATCACTGACCCAGCACTGTTCATTGTCCACACAGGATGTGTTATGATCGGCTGGGGTCCCTGCTGGAATTACTGGCCCCGCACTGTTCATTGTCCACACAGGATGTGTTATGGCCGGCTGGGGTCCCTGCTGGGATTACTGACCCCGCACTGTTCATTGTCCTTACAGGATGTGTTATGGCCGGCTGGGGTCCCTGCTGGGATTACTGGCCCCGCACTGTTCATTGTCCACACAGGATGTGTTATGGCCGGCTGGGGTCCCTGCTGGGATTACTGGCCCCGCACTGTTCATTGTCCTTACAGGATGTGTTATTACCTGCTGGGGTCCCTGCTGGAATTACTGGCCCCGCACTGTTCATTGTCCACACAGGATGTGTTATGGCCGGCTGGGGTCCCTGCTGGAATTACTGGCCCCGCACTGTTCATTATCCACACAGGATGTGTTGTGGCCGGCTGGGGTCCCTGCTGGAATTACTGGCCCCGCACTGTTCATTGTCCACACAGGATGTGTTGTGGCCGGCTGGGGTCCCTGCTGGAATTACTGGCCCCGCACTGTTCATTGTCCACACAGGATGTGTTGTGGCCGGCTGGGGTCCCTGCTGGAATTACTGGTTCATTGTCCACACAGGATGTGTTGTGGCCGGCTGGGGTCCCGGCTGGGATTACTGGCCCCGTGTTCCTGATTTTATGGTAATACTTAGGCACAATGTATCTCCTGATGATGATAATTTCCAATCTGCCTTCTGTTTTTCAGGTTTCATGGAAGAAAACCAACCAGGTACGTTCTGTTTCGTGTGCATTTTATGTGTATACTGTGTATACAGATCGTTTAGTTTCTGGCTTTAATGTCAGGACGTTCTCGTCACGTGTATAATTTGGATCAGTAGTGATACACTTTTAGGCTATGTGCACACGTTGCAGATTCACCTGCGGGTTTTTCTGCGCGGTTCCGCAGGTAAAACCGCAGGTAAAGTGACCTGCGGTTTTCATGCGGTTTAGCCCAGCGGTTTCACACCTCTACTATGTTAAAGGTGTGAAACCACCCAAACAATTGACGTGTTGCGGTTTGTAAACCGCAGCAAAACCGCGTGGAAAAAAACGCAGCGTGAGCACAGCGGTTTTGAAAAGCCATAGGGTTACATGGTCCTGTACCATGTCTGCGGAACTGCTGCGTTTCCGCAGGGCCAAAACCGCTGCGGAAACGCAGCCTTATGGATGAAGTTGGATCAGTAGGTCTTGGATGCTGGTGGCTGTCCTTACTGGTCTGCCCTATGTCAGTGCGGGCGTGTGGAGCAGAGCCAGCAGCCGAGCCCGCCATCTACCTGGCACGTGCTGTGCTTTACATCTGTCTGTAACAGCAGCGAACAGAGAGGAGTCTGATCACTTCTGTGTAACCATTTAAATGCCACAAAGTGACCTTTAAATGGCCTCATTGCATAGTGCAATAATTCCGGCACCCATCGGCCTCAAGATTACAGAGAGTTCACGGGTAGGCATGGTAATGGGGCAAATAGGGGGTCAGAAGGCCTTCATTCCTAGGCTTGGTGATCTATGAACCAAAGCTCACACCTCTAATTCGTACAGCATCAGTCATTTACTATGTTGTGCAATGCTAAAATAAGCAATCAGACAATTGCAGCTTCACAAGGTACAACAGTTATATGTATATCTTCATCCCCTTTTACCAGTTGAAAAGTAAAGAAATGAGAAAAAACAAGCACTTGTCGTTGTCACATTCACACAGCTCTGAACTAAGGCTATAACATTCTGTGAGCCGTATCCTAATTGTTTAAATGTCAAACAAATATAAAATTGCCAGAATATTTTTTCGAATGTTGTCCCCAAACATGCAACAAAAAGAATGGAGGCCATGAAAAGCCAATAAGCCCAATGACGGAGTCTGGCTTGTGTTTCTTCTATCTCATTGCATTTGGAATTTTGATTCCCGGTCATTGTGTCCATCCTCTGTTGCATTGCTTCACGTGTCACTGATGGTGGGTTTCTTGCAGGCATGGGAGCATTCTGAGCAGTGACCTATCGGCCGACAAGAAGCAGAAGGTGGAGCGCAGCGTCAGCTCATCCCATGACTTCTCGGCTCCGGAGTTTGATCCTACAGGTAAGACGTCTGTTCTGTGCGCTAGAGTGTCAATCCAGATACTGAGACTGTTTATTTCTTGACCCTACAGTAAAATCTGTATATTACAGAGGAGGGTTATGGAGTGGAATATAGTTAACCCTGTAATGTCCAGACAAAGCCATAGTCCACTGCTGGTGAACATGGCAGCATGGATCTGTGCCATGTCTGGAGCTCTACTATTGGAGGACAGGACCTCCACCTGCCTCCTAGATATAAGATAGCTGGCAAAGTGTGATCCTAGAAGCGGGTTATGAAGATGAAGAGGATGACGTGTTTAAGTATATCATGGCACAGCTGTGTTGGTGCACAAAAGAAGGTTCCCACACCAGGACAAATATCAATGAAATTTTGGCACTCAACTTGTATGCGTTTTCTGAAGAGTTTTATGTACAGTCACCCATATATAGACGTTTCGGCTGCAACAGTTAGCCTTCATCAGTATACTGCCAAATCAGAGAAATAATACATAAGACAAAAAATATAACAATAATGAATGCTACAAATAAACTGGAATCCATCATAATTTAAGAAAAAACCAAAATAGTGCTCGTGTGATCAGGGAGCAGGGACGGAAAATTATAAGGTAAGACCGGGAAAGGGAAGTAGAAGAAAAGGAGTAAACACGTACCTAGACTGCTCATATTTAATCCATGAACATGACAAAAAGTCCTTATGTTGAGGTGGTCGAATGTAGAGAGGTAGTATACCCTAGTGAAGACTAATAAAGAGTACTTACTAAAGAGCTAGCCAACAAATGTATAAAGGGGTAATGTATAATCCACTTATCAAGATAGCAGTCACGCGACCTAAATAAACGCGATATGCGGATATGGGTAAAATTGAAAGTTATGAGCCCATAATGAATGAAAGATAATGTAGGTTCCAAACCTGAGATATAATGGAAGAGGATGAAATGATGTCTGAATATTATTGATGGTGATAATCTTTGTCTCAAAAAGAGTGTCCGTAAGGATAAAGATATTTCTGGTCCGGACACACCGGTAAATAATTTATAGGGTGTAGTTTTTACAGGAGACTTACCCTCTAATGAAAATCAGAGTGGCAAAAATCAAAAAGGCTGCTTCTGTACTTCAGCCCTCTGAAGATATATAAGAAAAATCTTTTTGACTGCAAATAAAACTCTTCATAAAACGCATACAAGTTGAGTGCCAAAATTTCATTGATGAAGAGGATGACGACACCAATTCTGCTCTACATGGTTTCCAATAGGGGGAGATTCTGATGTACCTCACCCCCTCTGATATTCCTGTGTGCAATTAGGTCATGTACATGACAGTATAATGCTACAAACTTCTTGTAATCCAGGGGCTATACACATCATCACCATAAAGATTCTCAATGTATCTATAGACTTTCCTGTAATAAAACAAAGAATGCACACAGTTCTAAACTCCCTGCATTGAAAGACAAAAAAAAAAAAGAAAAATGCTATTCTGTGTGCCACCACCAGGGGGAGCGTGCGTCATACTGTTATACATTGTAGGCAATTATAATACATCTCCCATAAGGCCCCTCCTACTGGTGGCTGCGGGCACAGCAATTGTCATGTTTTACATTTATGTCTGTGAGGATTTGGAGTTCTGTATTGAAGAACTTGAGCACTGGCAATGGTAAAAAACAAATAAGTAGAGAGAATTTTGTGCCTGTTAACGACACGGAGTTCATGATTTCAGTTGCTTGCCAGAACTGTAAGCCGCGGTGAGTAAAGTCCAGTAATCCAACCTTCTGGTTGCACAGCTCTGTAGTGCATATCTGGAAATACTAGACAGAGGATAACTAGGTGGGCATTTGTGCCCTCGGCTCCTGTGCACAGCTGGCAGAGGTCCGCGCCCCCCGGTATCGTCCGATCACTTGTCGCGGTGTAGTTATCTGGTGACGCATTGCCTTCCATCCGTCACCACGCTCTGATACCAGTTTTTCTCCTTCTGTGTAATTTTTCCAGGGAGCAGAGAAGTCTGATATCAGCAGTACTTATACAGTGAGGCATTGTATCATCGTTTTAAGAACCTCCCTGATCTACACCAGAATTTTTTCCTTTCACTTGTAACATCCAGTATATTGACCCCTTCTTTAGAGGACCACCCCCTACTTTTTCTCTATGGTTGTAGGTGGTCACCGCAGAGGCTTCTCTGTGGAAAGCAATTACAAATATAGGGGTTGGCTCGTGTTGTTAAATCGGAAAAGTTGCAGAGTGCTTGTTTAATACAACTTTGGAGTTGATCTCTTATTAACAATCCTCTCCTCAAGAGTGCAGATATTTTAGCCAAGGTTTAGTGCTTGTTGCCTAGGTTACTGGCCCCCTCTGTGGTCTAATAGAGGAGGCCAGGTCCTAGGCAATGAGCATGCACATTCTTTGCTTTAGAGCTTGCGAGTTCTGATGTGGATCGGGCTGGTCTGCCGGATCGGGCCGGCTTCAGAGTCCCAGAACTCCTCTCATGCAGAGGAAAAGCTAATGCTGCTTGCAGCATAGGTGAGCACACGGTGTGGGCAGACGGCACTACCATTCTGCTTGGTCCGACTGTCAATGTACAGGACCGTATTGGCCTCCGGGATGGGAGAAGCCAGGAAGGCCAAGCAGCGGTGCGTTTCTGAGCAAACATAATTCCACATTTCTTGTCTTTTTTTTTTTTTGCTTAAAAAGGGGTATTCCCATGTTAGTAAGTGATAGCACATTACTAGGGGGTACCATCCCTAGTATTATGATAAGCAATAAAAGTCTGATAGAATCTGGTCCCACCTTCTAAGACCTATATCGTCTCCAGAATGGGGGATCCACTGAATTTCCTTCCACTGTCATTTTGGCCAAAGTTTGACCACCATCATCTGCCTGTTCAAGGGGCTGGAATAGAGCGCCCAGCAGTGGTGGCCGGCAACGCTCTTGTGCAGAGGACGCACCTGAAACAGAATTGTGGCCCCTTATTTCTCAGAATTGGGGAAGACCCAGAGGTTAAAGGGAATCTGTCACCTCTTTTTTGAGATATCATATAATGATATCATTCAATTGTGTGTCACATAAGGATTCTCTTAGTACTTTTACTTCTCCCTCTACACAAGAAGAAATGTGTAGAGCAAGACAGGGAGGGGGGAGCAGATGAATAAGCCCCGCCCATCGGACCGGACCTTGGCAGTTTACAGCCATTTATAGGACATTTCATAACTTTCCCAAATTCCTATGAAAAAATATTCAGCACATCCTGCATTGAATTACTGTACCCAATTTATTATATATTTTAGGAGTCGGTCCATTTTATACCGACTCCAACTCCGACTCCACCAAAATGAGCACCGACTCCACGACTCCGACTCCACAGCCCTGCTTACTAGATCTACTATAATTACTAAAAAGGTATTTTCCCATCTTACTATATTCCTAGAATGTGCCATAACCTTCTGATCAGTGGAAGGTTTAAAGGGAATCTGTCACCCCTTTTTTGAGATCTCATATAATGATATCATTCAATTGTGTGTCACATAAGGATTCTCTTAGTACTTTTGCTTCCCCCTGAACCCGCACCTTTCTTGCATAAATACCATTTTTATATCGGTTCAGATGTATGTAAACTGCCACGGTCCGGTCCGATGGGCGGAGCTTATTTAACTGCCCCCCCCCCTCCCTGTCTTGCTCTACACAAGAAGAAATGCGTAGAGCAAGACAGGGAGGGGGGGAGCAGTTAAATAAGCTCCGCCCATCGGATCGGACCGTGGCAGTATCATTATATGATATCTCAAAAAAGGGGTGACAGATTCCCTTTAACACATGTGGAATTATATAATTAACAAAAAAGTGTGAAACAACTGAAAATATGTCTTATATTCTAGGTTCTTCAAAGTAGCCACCTTTTGCTTTGATTACTGCTTTGCACACTCTTGGCATTCTCTTGATGAGCTTCAAGAGGTAGTCACCGGAAATGGTTTTCACTTCACAGGTGTGCCCTGTCAGGTTTAATAAGTGGGATTTCTTGCCTTATAAATGGGGTTGGGAACATCAGTTGTGTTGTGCAGAAGTCTGGTGGATACACAGCTGATAGTCCTACTGAATAGACTGTTAGCTGCTTTTTTCTTGCCATAATACAAATTCTAATTAAAGAAAAACGAGTGGCCATCATTACTTTAAGAAATGAAGGTCAGTCAGTCCGAAAAATTGGGAAAACTTTGAAAGTGTCCCAAAGTGCAGTGGCAAAAACCATCAAGCGCTACAAAGAAACTGGCTCACATGAGGACCGCCCCAGGAAAGGACCAAGAGTCATCTCTGCTGCGGAGGATAAGTTCATCCGAATCACCAGCCTCAGAAATCACAGGTTAACAGCAGCTCAGATTAGAGACCAGGTCAATGCCACACAGCGTTCTAGCAGCAGACACATCTCTACAACAACTGTTAAGAGGAGACTTTGTGCAGCAGGCCTTCATGGTAAAATAGCTGCTAGGAAACCACTGCTAAGGACAGGCAACAAGCAGAAGAGACTTGTTTGGGCTAAAGAACACAAGGAATGGACATTAGACCAGTGGAAATCTGTGCTTTGGTCTGATGAGTCCAAATTTGGGATCTTTGGTTCCAACCACCGTGTCTTTGTGCGACGCAGAAAAGGTGAACGGATGGACTCTACATGCCTGGTTCCCACTGTGAAGCATGGAGGAGGAGGTGTGATGGTGCTTTGCTGGTGACACTGTTGCGGATTTATTCAAGATTGAAGGCATACTGAACCAGCATGGCTACCACAGTATCTTGTAGCGGCATGCTATTCCATCCGGTTTGCGTTTAGTTGGACCATCATTTATTTTTCAACAGGACAATGACCCCAAACACACCTCCAGGCTGTGTAAGGGCTATTTGACCAAGAAGGAGAGTGATGGGGTGCTACGCCAGATGACCTGGCCTCCACATTCACCAGACCTGAACACAATCGAGATGGTTTGGGGTGAGCTGGACTGCAGAGTGAAGGCAAAAGAGCCAACAAGTGATAAGCATCTCTGGGAACTCCTTCAAGACTGTTGGAAGACCATTTCTGGTGACTACCTCTTGAAGCTCATCAAGAGAATGCCAAGAGTGTGCAAAGCAGTAATTAAACCAAAAGGTGGCTTCTTTGAAGAACCTAGAATATAAGACATATTTTCAGTTGTTTCACACTTTTTTGTTAATTATATAATTCCACATGTGCTAACTCATAGTTTTGATGACTTCAGAGTGAATCTACAATTTTCACAGTCATGAAATAAAAGAAAACTCTTTGAATGAGGTGTGTCCAAACTTTTGGTTTGTACTGTATATATGTAATTGATATTATATAGTGTATTACATATTTACAATTTATTACAGTTTTTTGTGTTCTAAAGTTGTATTCCAATAAATATATATTTTGTTCTATCTCAATATCTTGATTATTGGATCATAAAAATGATTAAATGTCTGATGTTCACATTGTACTACAATAAATTTTTCACTTAAATATAAGCAATATGTGTCGGAGTCGCAGGTTTGGCTTACCGACTTCACAGCCTAGTAAGGAAAAATTAGAATATACATCGGGATGTATTTCCCACTATAATGTAGTGTCCCACAGCCACTTTCTCACAACTAACCCTACCTTGTGCCTGAATTTTCCAGCTTATCTCCGCACTGTGGAAATATTATGGGCCGCCCAGTGGCTAGCTCTAGTCTGACAGCTGGTACCACTCCATATAGCACTGGATCGGCTGTATAAACTGTCTATGGCCACAATCTGAGGTCCTGTGCACTCAGGTCAGCAGTCATGTGTTGATCAGAATGCCGTTCTCTTGGCTGTCGCTGCTGCCAGTATGCAGTATTGGTGTGATCTAGGTCTTTCATTCTGATCACCCTAGAATCATTATGTCTGGGTGCAATAATACCATATGACTGGAGTAGAGCATTGTGCTCGAACCATTGGCACTGTGCGGTATGGGGCTGGCAAGCCTTTATGTTGAAGGGGCCGAGTCCTCTAGACTGGCGTAGAGTCTCCTCGCATCGCGCCAGTTTTGCTGGAGTATAAGGAGCCAAATCATTAATGGGCGCATGCTACTTTACTGAATCGGACACCTCTTAGTAGTGGCCTGTGTCTCCGTGTGCCACACCAGAAATGCTACCCCATTCAGAGACTGCAGTAGCATTTCTGTCCTACAATTTGCCGGCACGTTTGATAAATTGGATGAGCAGGTTTGTCCATGGCCTGCATTACTCTACCCTCCCCATCCCTGCCCATTTTGGCGGAGCTGATACAAACCAGCTTGAAAAATGTTCAGCAGCGTTTTTTGTGTGTTTTTTTTTTTTTTTTTTTTATTTTTTTTTTTTGTAAAGATTAAAATAAAGCCACTCTGTTTTGGAAGGTTTCTGTTAGTTGCGTTTCCCAGCTTTGTTAAAGCTTTATTCTAAAATGTCAAAAGAAATGAACAAAATACTCATGGGAGATTTTTCCCAAAACTTAGATTACCTATCGCCAATCTGGGGGGTAGATCAGTAATATTTCTAAATCTCATCAGTTTACAAAATTGCCCCAAATGACTTACCAAAGGGAAGGGCTCCACTTTCTAGCAAAATCAGGCCCAAACTTCAGGGATATGGGGTCCCACAAATTTCCAGGTAGGAAGCACAATTTTGTGAGGTGTCGCTTTTTCCACTAAACCCGGCGGTGCCGCTTACTTCACAAAGCCATAACCGGCAACTGTACTGATGTGCCAGTGTACTGAAGCATGTGGCAGCGCTAGGTAACTGGCCACCTCTGCAGATCTCACCGAAAAGGGCCTTGTACATTTGTTGGGCTCCTCTCTGTGTCCCAGGGTCGCACAACCAGAAGTTTGGGTTTGACTTTAGTAGAAAGTCTCTTCCTTTCGGGAGACGTTGGGGACTCTTGTAAGCACTTTTGTTAATTGGTGGTAGATGATGATCTGATATCTCTTTTATTACCTGAATAGGACATCCGTAGACTGCTCAGCAGAACTCTTTAGGCTCTTCCCAGTAAATCTAAGGCTTTGATTACACCTGCCTAGGTCCATCTCCATCAGGTTTACATTACTTTTTGGTGATTAATAGAAAATACTTTTGACACTTTGTAGCTCCATAAAAGAAGGGCTTTAGTATCTGCCGCACTCGCTGAGGACATAATGGTGCTCTAGGTGTGAAAGAGCTGATTAGCTCGTGCTCCGACCCATTACCGCATCTTCTGTAATTACGTTGTCAAGTTGAAAAGAAAGACACAAGTGCGTGTAGTTCACCCTATAATCTTACCGGTTTTGATCATCAAAAATATCGACCTTTCCAAATGCATATAATGAACCCACTTTCTTGGCAAAGCATTCTGTAGTCTGGCTGGATCTGTCCCAATGCTGGGCTTCTTTTTGTACTTTAGTTGCTGTATATAGCTGGATATAATTTCAATCTTAAAGGGATTTTCCTCCCAGGCATGAGGCAGTACTTGCTGTTGTTATACAGTGTTTAAGGTCCATTTCCCGGACTGAATGCCATGTTAATTATAGAAACAATAAGACTACACCTGCACCCCATTCCCAACATGTTTTGGTTGGGGAAAGGGGAATATGTTGTTGACTCACACCTTGTGCTGTGGCTTCTGTGCAATGAAATGATAAAGCCCCTTACTTATTGATAGGAATAAAGGGTTTAGTCACCAGTAATACAATGTTTAAACCCATCCTTCACATTCCAGTCGAGTACTCCTGCCGTCTTCAGCAGGACTGGCCAGCCAGCAGAGGGTCTTTGGAGCCCAGCATTCAGCTATTTGTTCATGGCTCTGTCCTGGCATCCATCCCTACCAAACAGGATCAGATGTGCCATTGAGTTGGCTTAAACAAAACAAGAATCTTTAGTTTACCTTTGCTCACCTTTTTGACTGTATCCATCTTTTCAAGCTGGTACAGGAAAGTAGTCTATACGAAAGAGGTGCAAACCGAGCCCGAAGGTTCAAGGTTTAGTCTCTGTTTTCTTTAACTTATGGCTCCATCATGAACATGTCTGAAATCTGTGTTTTTTTTTTTTAAATTTTTTATTTTTATTTTTTTGGTGAGGGGGTGGATCCAGACCAAAACCGCAACAGACAAGAAAACAGTGCTGATTGCTGTGTGAGCAGGCCCTGCCATGTATGACGGGGACTCTCCTGATGACTCTAGCATCGTCTGTAAGATCTATACACCTAATCGTCAAGGGTGATAAGCCACATGCAGCCATGTCTGGAAGTGGCCTACTCCTTTTACCCCTGTTGAAAATGTCGGGGAGGTAGCTGCATGGTTTCTGGCCAAATGAGCATTTTTTTGAGGGCTGTCTTGGTTGGGTGTATGACCTAATCAGAATTAGAACTAGTGCTGAGCGAACGTGCTCGGATAAGGTGTTATCTGAGCATGCTCGTGTGTTGACGGTGATATGGGCGTGCTTTAATACCATGTTAGAGTCCCTGCGGCTGCATGTCTGATCACTGTCCAACAGCTGCAACACATCCTGTATGTGTTGTGGCTGTCGAACAGCCATCGGACATGCAGCCGCGGGAACTAGATAATAGTATTCGAGCACATCCAAGATAACTATTAATACACGAGCATGCTCGTTCATTACTAATTAGAACAAATTAGATGAGTATGTGGCTGAATTAATAGTATGACGGTGCGATGACTCCTATACAAATATTGCCATTACTTCTTAGCAGTGTGCCCGCCATCCCACATGCGATAATACAAATATATATATACCATCCATCCACAGTCAGATGTATGATGACCTGAGATGACCGAATCGTCAGTTATCTATAAGCTTACCTAATTCATCGAGTCCTTTCTCTTGGAAGGTTGGGATCCTACTCGAGCTCCAGATTCTTCTTACCAGAGTCATATGTTGTATTCTCTAACCTAGCTACCCCACCATGTTATGTGGCCCATTCTCCCCCAGTATGGATACAATAGCCCCATTTTTTATTACTTTTTCTTGATTTTTACAGTTAATTTGTCTGTGACATTATCACCTTGCATCTTCATCTCTCCTTCTCTCTTCCACTGTTGTGCAGAGAGTTCGTCCAGGAAGACAAAGTCTACTTGGGATGAGAGTAGACAAGAGACCTATGGTAAGCTCAAGCTGCGATAGTGGTCGTTTGCCACCTGCTCGATTGTTGCTTTTTCTTCTCAAATTCTCTCTCCATCTGCATGTCATTCCTTACCTGTAGGCCTGGCTCCTGGTGCTTATGTTCTGCTGCCTAAATCTTCAAAGCATGCCCTTCTGTAATCTGCTCTGTGGTGTTACAAGCACAGCTCTGCCGCTTGCTCCCTAGTACCGCTTGGCCGCAGGGGACTCTCATTGGGCTCTGAAACACTTTCACGCTTCAAATATTGAAGCTTCAACATCTTTTGATCACTTGGTCTTTTTTTTGTGTGTGATCATTGACGTTGCTTGTGCTTTAGGTGGGGTATTAATATTCCAACAACCTGCTCAGTATATATTTTATATGGTTTTGTCTAATTACTAATAGAAGAGTGTTTTTCTATGATCCCACTTTGTCCTTGAGCGGGCAGATCCACCACTATAATAGTTAATTTTCTACTGTATCTAATAAAAAAAATCCACTAAAACTATTTTTAAGACTTTTGTTTAGGTTCTATTTAACGACCAGAAGCACAGCGTTGCCCAATCCTGCAGTCATCCTGCCATCTGTCGCTTATTTCTTTCTAACCTGCCAGATTTAGCACTTGGAATTTATAATTTGGAATAATAATAATACCGGCAATAATAATAATGGCAGAATAATGTAATAATAATGGAATTTATAATTTCTAGGGGTTTGGGGCCGATAGAAGTAATTACTGTTTCGGACACAGACTATAAACCGTGTACTTGTAGTCTGTTGACATAGGGTCTCAAGTCTTGACGTTATCTCTGAGCTGGGGCTCTGAAGAGCGCTATGTGAATGGGGCGGGGGTCCATCATGTGCATACTGTAGCTCCAGTCATTCTTATGAGGGTGCTGAACGCTGCTCTCGGCTATCTCCAGCAGTCCCATAAAAAATGAGCGGAGGTGTGCATGACCAGTCACCACTCCATTCACACTGTGCTCTTCAGGCCGGACCCCAGTGGTCTCACCCAGGTGCAACCATACAGGGTCACTTTGCTCTGTCATGCCCCTGTCCGTTGAGTTCAAACATAGACATACAATATGAATAGCAAAAAAGTCACTACAATACTCAGATACAGAAATTATTATATTGGTAGAGTTAAATGCGAAGTGCATGGGACAAAAATAGAGAGTCTGGAAAACACCACTAAATTATAAAGTATATGACCGGTAAGATAAAGTTCTTGAGAAGACAATCATGTTATACAATGTACATATGCCTTTAAGAGTCAAACAGTATAGCGAATAGTTCAAGACTGAGTCATACCCATGTCGGCCGAAGAAGCCTACGTGAAACGCGCGTAGGGGCTGGCAGTATAGTGACACCACGGTGACCGACATGGGTATGGATCAGTCTTGAACTATTGGCTATACTGTTTGCCTCGTAAAGGCATATGCACATTGTATAATTATGGTTGAGTCGCTTTAAGAACTTGATCCTGCGGGTCATATACTTTATAATTTAGTGGTGTTTTCCAGACTGTCTATTTTTATCCTGTGCCCTTTGCATTTAACTCTATCTATATAATACTGTTTGAATCTGCATATTGTCGTGACTTTTTTTGCTATTCATATTTTAGGTCTATGTTTGAGTAAACTACTCTTTGCATATATATTTATGACAGATTTTATGACTCCCAATTTTAAATACAACTCCAGTGGTGTCTTTTTCCAAGAACCCTGTATTGTGTGCAAGCATTTTTAATGTAATAAATGCAGGATTACCCCAATACCAGTAAGATCATTGGACCACGGATGATCTCCTGTGCAGATGCTGAATGTGAAGGATGAGTCACTAGTTCACGTCTCCAATTAGTGCCAATGTAGGATGACTAATGCTCACCCTCTCCCAAGTATAGCACGATGCTGTTATGGGTGCACGTTCTGTAGGAGAGTAGGTTTCTGTGGCCCCATCAGCGTTTTATTATTAGACGGGTATTTTTGCATGTTTCCAGCTGATTCCCATTTTGGTTTTAGGAGAATTACAGAACAGTGAATTTCACTTGTGACAGACACCACATTGTCATAATTCCATTATCTACGGCTCATTGCCAAGACCTGCATCTATTATACAATATTGGAGCTTTGGTTATTACATGTCAGAAGTGCAGTAGTCTCAAACCTCCAGCTGAAACGATCGGTCATGATCTGCTGGGAGTAGTAGTTTTTCAGCCGATGTATGAGTGCATTCATCAAGTATTCGGAACCTGTGTTTACTCCCTTAAAGTTTGCACTGCAGTGTTATTTTTATGCTGCACTTTTGTATATTATTCTACTTATCTCTTTCTTTTTTTATTAACCCCCCCCTATAAAAAAAGAAACAACAAAAAACTTAGTGTTCTTTTCCCCCAAAAGAATACCGTTGGAAAATTTCAATGTGTTTCATTCTTGTCAGTACTAGTAGCTGAGTGATTTTCCTATTGTTTGACTTTACCCTTTAGAGGCATTAGGCAAGTTCCACCAGTAGTGTAGGTAATATTCTACTGTATCTAATAAAAGGGATAGTCCAGACATGGGACAAAAGTCTGCAGTCTCTATATGACTGGGGACCGCCGAATCATGGGCACATACCGTGTGCATTGTCACAATTCCCCTGTATTCCCAGTGCAAGCGGATAGCACATGACCAAATATACACTGGCTGCATACTTTTGGTCACGTGCCGTCTAGACTTGTTCATCTTCTCGCATTGAGAAATTCAGGATGAGACAAATAGCAATAGTATATCCGTCCAGTTCCATCTGTCACCTTTATGGCCATAATGGTATCTATTTAAAGGGTTGTGCACTACCTGAGCACCTTTTAACTGATGTCCCCCTTGCAAAATAAAAAATGACCAATCGTTACCTCCCGCATCGTCGCTGTTCCTGTATTGCTGCCATTGGCTGTAGGGCTCACTTGGCATAACACTATAATGCTGGACTGCCACCGGTGTGCGATATGACTATTTTTCTTAATATTTTATAAGTAGAGAGGCTGCGCGGCACTCCGAATAGAAAGGGGTGCTCGAATAGGATACCACTCCTTTATAAGTAGTACTACTTCATTTAATAAACGTGTGTCCTCCTTGTAGAGGATAAAGCCATTATCGGGTATTTCATTTGCTATAAACCACTCTTGGCCCTTTTGAATACATTCTCATTGGCTGTGTTCGTACATCATGCTCCTGTTCTGGTTTTCCCACGATTTTGCAATGTGAACATGCCCTCACGTTATAGTGGTTGTGCATCATGTTTGCAATGCTCATCCCTGAGGGTCGGGTCTCCTACAGCAGAAGCTGCGTGCAGTGATAGGGTCAGGTTAAAAGATGCAGCTAAAAGATGAGAAATGAAGTGTCAAGTGATTTCTTACTGCTAAGTAATGTGACGGGGCTGCGGCAAGCACCATGTAGATGAATGGAGCAGTCACTGGTCTGAGGAATTGTCGGAAACCTTCTTGAGATGTGATTGTCCCAAGTAGGGAAGGCTACAAATAAAATCACTCCAGCATTGCAGTTATTGAAAACTGCACAGTGCCCTCCTTTCTTGTAAACATCCGGCGTGTAATACCGTGGCCCTGCTATACATCCTCTACCCATAGTGGTTATTGCCAGGAGCGGCCCGGCACAGGTCTGTAAGGCCTAATGGCACAGTGCCGCCTGTCACTTTCTGCTTTCATGTTCACTAAATTCCGGCAGAAGAGATGTGAGTTGTGACCAGAGTGTGGCTCCTCTTTGCCTTTCCCAGGAAGGGATAAATGGTATGTTATGTTTTAGAAATGGCCTGGTGGTGTTTGTTGGGGTGGGTGGTGTAGGCTGCTGCTTTGCCTCCTATGTCTGTGCAGTTGTCTGTGAATCGCTCTTCTTCTATCCTTTGTTTTCCATAAGAATCTTACCATCTCATCAAATTAGCGCTCAATCACCGTGCTACCACAAAAATTACTTGTGCTTCACAAACGCTTTCATGTCTGCAACAGCTTTATAATTGCAGAACAATCTAGATGAGCCCTAAAGGGAATCTTTCAGCAGATTGTTGGGCCCCTCTCTGAGCAGCGACATGTCAATTCATAACTTCCTGGGCTACTTGCTAAAGTTTTGTTGAAAATCCCTGTTTTATCTGCTGCGGATCTAGCAGTTCTCTGAATGCTGAACTCTGAATAACCCCGCCCACATCACTGATTGGCTGCTTTCTGAATACACTGGCAGCTTTCTGCCTATGCACAGTATACACAAAGTTGCCATTCAATAGTGGATGTGGCGTTATACAGAGCTCATGAATTTGGAGGACTACATGGCATCAGGTTTAATGATCCTCTAGTGATAGTCTCCTGCTGATAAGTTAGTGATTGTCACTATAGCAAGCAGCCAAGTAAGTGACACATCCCTGGGGTCAGGGCGTCTGTCTGCAAATCATGCTAAAAAAACCTGTTGACATATTCCACCTTGAGGGTCTGAGGTCTTCTATATACTGAGGGGGTTTATGTTGTTGCGGCAGAAATTTTCTAAATAGTTTAAAAACTGAGTCATAGTTGGAGAGTTTATACTACAAATAGTCTAAAAAAGAAACCCCTCAGTTAGTGGATGTTCACAGGTTGGGGGTGTGGGGTGGTGGGGCATACAATGCATTTTTATAGTGTTTTTAACCTTTACTTTTTGCATTTATTTTTGTGTGGATGGATTATTTATAAAACACCATTGGTTCCATGGTGCTGTACATGAGAAGGGATTGCATACAAATTACAGATATCACTTACAGTAAACAAAGTAACAATCACAGACTGATATAGAGGGGTGAAAGGACACTGCCCTTGCGGGCTCACATTCTACAGGATAATGGGGAAGGAGACAGCAGATTGGGTGGTTGCAGCAACTCTGGGTGGTTGCAGCAACTCTGGTGATGGTGAGGCGGTAGCGGGATCATTGTAGGCTGTAGGCTTTCCTGAAGAGGTGGATTTTCAGGTTCCGTCTGAAGGATCCGAGTGTGGTAGATAGTCGGACATGTTGGGGCAAGGGGTTCCAGAGGATGGGGGATATTCGGGAGATGTCTTGGAGGCGAATGGGTGCGCAAATAAGTGTGGAGAAGAGAAGGAAGTCTTGGGAGGACTGGAGATTATGTGAGGGAAGATATCGGGAGATTAGTTCAGAGATATATGGGGGAGACAGGTTATAGATGGCCTTGTAGGTCAGTGAAGAGAATTGCAGAGTGAATAAGCGGAGAAGTAGTGAGGAGACAGATGAATTAGTCGTTCAGCAGAGTTGAAGATGGACTGGAGAGGTGCGAGGGTGTTAGCAGGGAAGCCACAGAAATGGATGTTGCGGGTGATGAGGGGGGCATGCACAAGCATTTTAGTAGATTGAGGATTGAGAAAAGGACGGATTCTGGAAATTATTTTTGAGCTGAAGGCGACAGGAGGTGGAAAGAGCTTTGGATGTGCGGTTTGAAGGACAGGGCAGTGTCAGGGGTTACTCCGAGGCAGCGGACTTCGGTACGGGGGAAAGCGTGATGTCGTTAATTGTGATAGATATGGTAAGGAAGATCTGTGAGATGGAGGAAAGATGATGAGTTCAGATTTGTCCACTTTGAGTTTGAGGAAGCAAGGAGGAGGATATGGCTGATACACTCCGGGATTTTGGTCAGGAGAGAGGTGAAGTCTGGGCAAGAGAGGTGAATCTGAGTGTCGTCAGCATACAGGTGGTACTGGAATCCATGGGACTTTGAGTTGTTCCAGGCCGAGTGTAAAGATTGAGAAGAGTAGGGGTCCTAGAACAGAGCTGTGGGGGACTCCAACAGAGAGAGGGTGGGATGAGGAGGTAGTGTGGGAGATGCTGAATGTGCAGGTGGAAAGGTATGAGGAGATCCAGGATAGGGTGAGGCCTTTGATGCCAAGGGAGGAGAGGATCTCTAGTAGGAGGCAGTGGTCAACTGTGTTGAAAGCAGAGGACAGGTCTAAAAGGAGAAGTATAGAGTATTGTCCGTTAGCTTTGGCTGTGAGTAGGTCGTTAGTAATTTTGGTCAGGGCTGTCTCAGTGGAGTGATGGGGGCGGAAACCAGATTGTAGATTTTCAAAGAGCAAGTTAGATGAGAGGTGCAATTTCACTGGATTTGGGATTTGTTTCCCATTTTATAGTACATGATATGGTAAAACCAATGGTGTCCTTCAAAAGTACAACTTGTGCCGCGAAAAACAAGCCTTCACATGGAAATATTGATGGAAAAATAAAAAGTTATGACTGGGAAGAAGGGGAGCAAATGAAAAAGGGCAAGGTCTCAAAGGGGTTAAGGCTGGGGCTACATGGTGAAATGGGTTGCACAGCCAAAGACCACTATGTGTTGCAGAAAATAAAACTGGGTTCGACTTTTCGGCATGCTGGTTGTGATGACCTTGGTCCCTCTCGTGCATGACGCTGCAATGTAGCAGCCGCATATAGCAAACTATGGCCGCATGGTTTGTCAGGGCCAAAGTCACCATGTAGTCTAACTAAAACAATGCGGTCCCAATAGCGGCTGCTCCACATGCCAGACCAAGAAGAAGTTCCCAGGAATCAGGTATGGTGCATGAAGGCAGATTTACATTCTTGATGTGTCATGTAATGTTGAATGTCCAAATCGGTTACATAATTTGTCCATCTGTCTCAGTTCCCAGTTGCCGTTGTGTAATGCTCGGACTCTTCTCCATGCAGGTTTAGTTCAGCGCTGTGTGATCATACAGAGAGATGAGAATGGCTTTGGGCTGACGGTCAGTGGCGATAACCCTGTCTTTGTTCAGTCGGTGAAGGAAGGTAAGCCTCTATAAATGTAACGTTCTCCCTTCTCGCTCCGGATGCTTGTTATGGTTGTATTGGTAGAGATTGTGTCTTTCATGTCTGGCCAGGGATAACTTTGTGGTGGACCAGGTTAGCTGTGGTGGAGTGAAATGTGCCTCTGGGCCCCGTAGCACGCTTTGTAGCTTGTAATGGGCCTATGGAATGTAAAAATCTGCTTTATTACGTATGATTGTGGTGGAGAACAATAACCTCTAGTAGAGATTTGCCTTTGTTAGGAAGCATTTGGCAATATGAGTAATGAAAGTGAATGTGTGCGCCATCATTAATGCTCTCAGACTCCTAATATGCTCTACACAGAAGATGACGCCATGTTTAATGCTAGGAGCAAAGAATGAAAGGTCTTTCATGCGACTCCAAACTAATTTCATTCAAAGCTTTCTTGGCCAGCAGTCTCATGTATGGGGGAGCCTTCCGTTTCTCCCTGACAGATTGTTTGGGAAGATAAGAATCTGACTAGTGATGAGCAAGTATGCTCGTTACTCGATATTTCTGAGCATGCTCGGGTGTTCTTTGGGCGTGCTTGGAGACTTACTTTGTGTCGCCGCAGCTGCATGATTTGTGGCTGTTAGACAGCCTGAATACATGTGGGGATTTCTGAACAAACAGGCGATCCCCACATGTATTCAGGCTGTCTAGTAGCCGCAAATCATGCAGCTGCGGCGACACAAACTAAATCTCCGAGCACATCCAAATACTCAGAGAACACCCGAGAATGCTCGGGAAAACCCAAGCAACTAGTATACTCGCTCATAGGTAGATCTGACATGTCCAATTTTCAATCTGCTGATTCTTTTTGTTCTTGACTCAGCAGAACATGTGCTCCCGTGAATGGGGAAGAGCTCATTGACTGTCAAACCGTTATCTGGCGGACATCTATTAAGCCCCCGTCACACTAAGCGAGATCGCTGCTGAGTCAAAGTTTTGTGATGCAACAGTGATCTCGCCAGCGATCTCGCTGTGTGTGACACGTATCAGCGACCCCACCCCACCCCCCCCCCTCCGCCGGGTATCGCTGATTGTACTCTAATGTCCTGGGCCATTTTTTGATCTTTTGATCGTTGGTCTCCCGCTGGCCAGCACGCATCACTGCATGTGGCAGCGGGAGACCATCGATCAGCGCTGTAAGCAGATGCTGGGAGCTGGTATCCAAGGTAAACAGCGGGCAACTAAGCACGCGCATCGCTTAGTTACCCGCTGTGTACCTTGGATACCAGCATGCTCGCGCTGGGAGCTGGTATCCAAGATAAATAGCAGGTAACTAAGCGCCGCGCGCGCTTAGTTACCAGCTGTTTACCTTGAATACCAGCTCCCAGCGCGAGCACGCTGGTATCCAGGGTACACAGCGAGTAACTAAGAGACGTGCATGCTTGTTACCCGCATCGTCGCTGGTCCTTATCGCTGGTGAGAGCTGCCTGTTTGACAGCTCACCAGCGATCATGTAGTGACATACCAGCGATCCTGACCAGGTCATATCGTTGTTGGGATCACTGGTGCGTCGCTTAGTGTGACGGGGGCTTTAGCTCAGTTGTTAGCACCACAGTCTTGCAGTGCTGGGGGTTCAAATCCCACCAAGGGCAACATCTGCAAGGAGTTTGTATGTTCTCCCCATGTTTGTGTGGGTTTCCTCCGGTTTCCGCCCTCACTAGAAAGACATACTGATAGGGAATGTAGATTGTGAGCCGCAATGGGGACAGCGATGATGATGTCTGTAAATACACTGCTCAAAATAAAAAAGGGAACACTCAGGCTATGTTCACACGTACAGAAATGCTGCAGAAATTTCCGCACTCCCGCCGCGGGTAAAACGCATGCAAATTCTCATGTGTTTTTCCCGCGAAAAACAAGCCTTTTGCAAGCGTATTTCAAGTGATTATATCTCTATTTTTTTATTTTTATTCTATTTTTTACAGGATTATGGTACCCAGGGCCTGGAGGAGAGTCTCCTCTCCTCCAGGCCCTGGGTACCATCCGCACATGATCCGCTTACTTTGCGCATGGTGGGCATACCCACATGCGGAAAGTAAGCGGATCAATGCATTCCTATGGGTGTGGAATCGCCGCGATTCCGCAAAAAGGATGGCTATGCTGCGGATTTTTCCGCTATGCGATTCTGCAGCCGAAAAATCCGCGGCATTAGCACAGCATTGCAGAATCCCATAGGATTGCATGGAATGCATTTTCTTTGCGTTTTCGTGGCGATAACGCTGTAGAAAAACGCAGCGAAAATGCAAAAAAAAGCTTTGTGTGCACACGGCCTCAAACAACTGAATATAACTCCCAGGTAAATCAAACTTTGGTGAAATCAAACTGTCCACTTAGGAAGCAGCACTGATTGACAATCAATTTCACATGCTGTTGTGCAAATGGAATAGACAACAGATGGAAATTATTGGCAATTCTCAAGACACACTCAATAAAGGAGTGGTTCTGCGGGTGGGGACCAGACACCACATCTCAGTACCAATGCTTTCTGGCTGATGTTTTGGTCACTTTTGAATATTGGTTGTGCTTTCGCACTCGTGGTAGCTTGAGACGGACAACCCAATCAAGTGGCTCAAGTAGTGCAGCTCATCCAGGATGGCACATCAATGTGAGCTGTGGCAAGAAGGTTTGCTGTGTCTGTCACCATAGTGTCCAGAGGCTGGAGGCGCTACCAGGAGACCGGCCAGTACACCAGGAGACGTGGAGAGGGCCGTAGGAGGGTAACAACCCAGCAGCAGGACTGCTACCTCCGCCTTTGTGCAAGGAGGAACAGGAGGAGCACTGCCAGAGCCCTGCAAAATGACCTCCAGCAGGCCACAAGTGTGCATGTGTCTGCACAAACGGTTAGAAACCGACTCCATGAGGATGGTCTGAGTGCCCGACATCCACAGATAGGGGTTGTGCTCACAGCTCAACACCGTGCAGGACGCTTGGCATTTGCAACAGAACACCAGGATTGGCAAATTCGCCACTGGCGCCCTGTGCTCTTCAAAGATGAACGCAGGTTCACACTGAGCACATGTGACAGAGGTGACAGAGTCTAGAGACGCCGTGGAGAGCGATCTGCTGCCTGCATTATTCTTCAGCATGACCGGTTTGGCAGTGGGTCAGTAATGGTGTGGGGTGGTATTTTTTGGAGGGCTACACAGCCCTCCATGTGCTCACCAGAGGTAGCCTGACTGCCATTAGGTACCGAGATGAGATCCTCAGACCCCTTGTGAGACCATATGCTGGTGCGGTTGGCCCTGGGTTCCTCCTAATGCAGGACAATGCCAGACCTCATGTGGCTAGAGTGTGTCAGCAGTTCCTGCAAGATGAAGGCATTGAAGCTTATTGACTGGCCTGCCTGTTCCCCAGACCTGAATCCAATTGAGCACATCTGGGACATCATGTCTCGCTCCATCCACCAACGTCACGTTGCACCACAGACTGTCCAGGAGTTGGGCGGATGCTTTAGCCCAGGTCTGGGAGGAGATCCCTCAGGCCACCTCATCAGGAGCATGCCCAGGCATTGTACAGTAGGGAGGTCATACAGGCACGTGGAGACCACACACAATACTGAGCCACATTTTGCCTTGTTTTAAGGACATTGCATTCCACTTTAATTTTGTGTGTGACTCCAAATCCAGGCCTCCATTGGTTAATAAATTTGATTTCCATTGATGATTTTTGTGTGATTTTGTTGTCAGCACATTCAACTTTGTACAGAACAAAGTGTTCAATGAGAATATTTCACTCATTCAGATCTAGGATGTGTTATTTGAGTGTTCCCTTTATTTTTTTGAGCAGTGGGAGTGCGGAAATGTTGCCGAAATTTCCGCAGCATTTCTGCACGTGTGCACATAGCCTGAGTGTTCCCTTTATTATTTTGAGCAGTGTAGTTACAGACATCATCATCGCAGTCCCCATTGCCGCTCACAAGCTACATTCCCTATCAGTATAAGTGACATAATAAATATAGTCTATAGGCCCTGTTGATGTTTGGCCATAATATACCCCAGTGATTTACTTTTTCATAGTATCTAGTAGCTAGAAATTGTCATTTTGAGATGGTTGTTTTTTGGTTTAGATGGAGCTGCCATGCGAGCTGGGGTGCAGACTGGAGATCGCATCATCAAGGTAAGAGCCTGGATTGCACCACAGTATTCCCCTTGGCATAGGATTTAGTGGTGTCCTCACACCCCTCACATTGACTACAAGGGGCTATGTGTGTAAAGTGCAAATAAAAATAAGTAACTGAAATATGTCTTAGAGAATTCTTCTTTTTTCTCTGCCAGAACTGATCAGCCATTTTTAAAATTTGCACTTCTGAGGTAAAATCTGTATTCAGTGATGACATATTGTCTCATTACTGAGATGGGAGATAGCAGCTGCTACTGAGGAGATTCTATGTAGATAGGAGGAGCTCTGTCTTTAGCTCCTCCTTCCTGCCGCGTATCCGCACCAGCCGCCATCTCCTATATCAGTGATGAGAAAGTGTCATCACTGAATACAGATTTTACCTCAGAAATGAGAAGTTTGATAATGACTGATCAGCTCTGGCAAAAAAGCAGAATTCTCTGATAACATACATTACACAGTTGCTTATTTTCACGTGTACTTTTGATTTAGGAGATAAAAACCTAAAATGATGGTTACCCTATAAGTGCGAGTCTTAGGTCGGGGTCACACTTGCAAGAAACTCGCTCGAGTTTCGCGTCTCAATACCAGTACTGCCGCTGGCACTCGGGATCAGAGTGTGCGGCTGCAGGTATTTCTATGCAGCTGAGCGCTCCGGTCCCGAGTGCCGGCGGCAGTGCCGGGTATCAAGACGTGAGACTCGTGCAAGTTTCTCGCAAGTGTGACCCTGGCCTTATAGTCAGAACCACACCAATCCTGTGGTTAGGGGCTAAATTATCTTCCCCAGACCACCTTTTATCATCTGTCCACAAGATTGGTAATCACTTCTAGATCGGTGGGGTTCTGATCACTGGGACTACCGCTGAGTGGCAAAGCAGGGCACGTTGATCCTGTGGTTAGGCAATAGCTTATTTTTATTACCCCTCTGACTGGTGAAAAATAAATTCAGAAGCTTTGGGAAAAAAAATACAAACCAAATTACTTTTTTTAATTTTTTTATTACCCTTTCGCCTTTTTTTTTTTTTTTTTTATATATAACAGTAGCTCTAGGTTTCTTCATTGATAGAGCTGTGTGAGGCCTTTTTTTTCATGTGGCAAGCTCGCGTTTCTATTCATGTGCCATATTGAAGTTTACACAATGTTTTTTAGTACATGTTTTGGGGAAAGTATTCGACTGGAAAAAAGCAATTCAGTTTTCCTTTTACTTCATGACCTTAAGGGTGTGTGCACACGTTGCAGATTCTGCCGCAGATCTGCAGCGTATTTGGCCCTGCAGATCCGCAGCAGTTTCTGCTGCGGTGTACAGTACCTTTGATACCCTATGGGAAAAAAAAACGCTGTGCAGACTCTGCGGAATTTTTCGTGCGGATTTGCTGCGGTTTCAAAACCGCAGAAAGAATTGACATGTCAATTCTTTCTGCGGATTCCGCTGCGGTTTACCATCTGCTCCATTGTGGAGATGAAAAACCGCAGGTAAATCCGCAGGTCTTTTGACCTGCGGATTTTGCAAAATCCGCGCGGATCAATCCGCAGCATAATCCACAGCGTGTCCACGTACCCTTACTGTTTTGAGTTAAATTTTGTTTGTTTTTAGTCTCCATGGAGGGTCTGAGCATGGCTTAGTGGGTTATTTTATGATCATTCTGTACACCATTTGGGTATTTCGGTCTCCACTCTCGAAAGATTGTTCGTTATCTATAGAGGTCCCTTACATGCAAAATATGGTTGTCCCCTTCATTGGCCAATCTGTCCTCATACTATGTTGGCCCCTACATTGGCCGACCTGTCCTCGCACTATGCTGGCCCCTACTTTGGCCGACCTGTCCTCGTACTATGCTGGCCCTATATGGGCCGACCCATCCTCGTACTATGTTAGCCCCTACATTGGCCGACCTGTTCTCGTACTGTGTTGGCCCCTACATTGGCCGACCTGTCCTCGTACTATGCTGGCCCCTACATTGGCCGAACTGTCCTCGTACTATGCTGGCCCCTACATTGGCCGACCTGTCCTCGTGCTATGCTGGCCCCTACATGGGCCGACCTGTCCTCGTACTGTGTTGGCCCCTACATGGGCCGACCTGTCCTCGTACTGTGTTGGCCCCTACATTGGCCGACCTGTCCTGGTACTGTGTTGGCCCCTACATTGGCCGACCTGTCCTCGTACTGTGCTGGCCCCTACATTGGCCGACCTGTCCTCGTACTGTGCTGGCCCCTACATTGGCCGACCTGTCCTCGTACTATGCTGGCCCCTACATTGGCCGACCTGTCCTCGTACTATGCTGGCCCCTACATTGGCCGACCTGTCCTCGTACTATGCTGGCCCCTACATTGGCCGACCTGTCCTCGTACTATGCTGGCCCCTACATTGGCCGACCTGTCCTCGTACTATGCTGGCCCCTACATTGGCCGACCTGTCCTCGTACTATGCTGGCCCCTACATTGGCCGACCTGTCCTCGTACTATGCTGGCCCCTACATTGGCCGACCTGTCCTCGTACTATGCTGGCCCCTACATTGGCCGACCTGTCCTCGTACTATGCTGGCCCCTACATTGGCCGACCTGTCCTCGTACTATGCTGGCCCCTACATTGGCCGACCTGTCCTCGTACTATGCTGGCCCCTACATTGGCTGACCTGTCCTCGTACTATGCTAGCCTGTCGTAGCAGAACATAGTCTGCTGCTATCTCCAGTAAGATTTCTATCTACCCTTATTTCTCTTCCAGGTCAATGGGACCCTGGTCACACACTCCAACCACCTTGAAGTTGTGAAGCTTATAAAGTGTAAGTGTATTACCTACTAATATAAGCAAACGTTAAATAAATTTACAGAAATGACCAATTTTGCAAGTTTAGTAAAGACTGAAACAGTAATTCTCTGCGTTTTCCATGTGGGTTACGCGGTATTTATACACATTATAATTCTCCCATCCTGATTTCTACACAGCTGGCTCCTATGTGGCTCTTACAGTTCAAGGTCGCCCTCCTGGATCCCCCCACATCCCTTTATCTGAGAATGATCCCTTTTCTCCATTGCACTTGTCTCCAGTGAATCATGGGCACGGACCCTTAGAGAGAATAACTAGCCCCATATTATTGGGGGTGAGTACTTTTCTTTCTTTAACATTATAGAGCATTCAGATATTGTCTTGTTCTGCATCCGTTAAAATGAATGATGCCAAAAGTAGAAAACCTAGCCTGGTGGCGGCCATGCGTACAGCGTTGGCTCAGATTGTCGGCCTGGGTTACTCCACTCCTGAATAGCGGATCTCCACAGTCTATGTTCCTTGTGTCACTGCAGCCGCTCAGATTTTGAGTTTTAAATGCAATTGTTCTGTAGATTTAATCTTGAAAAACTTCGATGTGACTCAGAGACCGCTCTTCAGTCTCTCCCGTCGTACAGTTACACACAGAATTTGTCATTGTTCGTTTTATTTTTTTTTTTTTCTTCCTAAATGTGTGTCTTTAAAAGGGTTGTCCTGGACTTTTATATCGATAGGTCATCAATATTTAATTGGTTGGTGTGCAATTTCCATCACCCTTGCTGATCAGCTTTGTCCGATGTCAGCTGCATCCGCCAGCCGGGTGTGATCAGTTGTGGAGCCGAACTTCACTGCTCCAGCTGAGTGGCTGCGGCCGTGTACTGCACAGCTATTGATTTGAATAGGGGGCTGGTGCTGTACCCGGCCATGGCCACTATACGCTTGACAGAGCTATGCAGTCTTGTAACTGATTACATCTGGCCAGCAGCGGAAGCAGTTGATTGGTGGAGGTGCCGGATATCACACACCCACCGATCAGGTATTGATGACCTATCTTAACTATAGGCTATCCATATAAAATGCCTGCACAGCACTTTTAACGCAAACCTGTCAGATGCAATAGCACTATTAACCTGCAGTTAATATGCAGGTTTACCCCTTAACGACCAGGGGTATTTTTGGTTTTGCATTTCAATTTTTTTTTTGCTCCTTCTTCCCAGAGCCATAACTTTTTATTTTATTTTTTGGTCAAAATGGCCATGTGAGGGCTTTTTTGCGGGACGAGTTGTACTTTTGAACGACACCATTGGTTAACAGAAAACGGGAAAAAATTCCAAGTGCGGTGAAATTGCAAAAAAAAGTGCAATCCCACACTTGTTTTTTGTTTGGCTTTTTTTTTACTAGGTTCCCTAAATGCTAAAACTGACCTGCCATTATGATTCTCCAGGTCATTACGAGTCCATAAACACCAAACATGTCTAGATTCTTTTTATATCTAAGTGGTGAAAAAAAATTCCAAAGTTTGTAAAAAAAAAAAAAATTGCAATTTTTCGATACCCACAGCATCTTCATTTTTTGGGATCTGGGGCCGGTGAGGGCTTATTTTTTGTGTCCTGAGCCGACGTATTTATTGATACCATTTTGGTGTAGATATGACCTTTTGATCGCCCACTATTGCATTTTATTGCAATGTTGCAGCGACGAAAGAAATTCTGGTGTTTCAATTTTTTTTCTCGCTACGCCGTTTACTGATTTGATTCTTTTTTTTTTTTTTTTTTATTGATCGGGTGACTTTTAATGCAGCGATGCCAAATGTGTGTATATTTTATTTTTTTTATTTTGAATGGGGCGAAAGGGGGGTGATTTGAACTTTTTATATTTTTTTTTTTTTTATATTTTAAAAATTTATTTTTTACTTTTTGCATGCTTCAATACTCTCCATGGAAGACTAGAAGCTGCACTTGTCCGATTGCCTCTGCTACATAGAGCAGTGCTGCAGTCCTGCTCTATGTAGCCGAAATGCTCACTTGCTATGATCCGGCAATGACAACCACAGGGGTCTTCTCCTGACCCCGGGTTGTCATGCCAACCCATCGGCGACCCGCGGATGCCAATGGGAGGACGGAATGACGCACTTCCTGCGCATGCATGTTAAATCCCGCTGCCAGAGTTTGGACAGCGGCATTTAACATGTTACCAGCCACGGGTGAAAAGCGATTTCACCCATGGCTGTTCCGGGCACATGTCTCTTGATCAGATCAACTGTCATGTGCCTAAAAAGGTGTGGGCTCATCGCCAGAGCCCGCACAAAACAGGGGGACTCTGTGCTGCAGCCTGATCGCATATGTAATGTTTATAATTAATTTCTTTGTTGTCCGTTTGAAAATGGCACCAACCGTGCCTGCAGTAGCAGCTATCGGTGATTTTATATGATCAAATTCCCAATACAATTATGGGTATAACAAACAATACCTGTATATATAAATCAACAATCCAAATGTACCTCTACCTCTTCATTTACCCATAAATTTACCGATTTTGTAAGGTAAACTCCAAAATATATAGCCAAGGAAAAGGAGTACTATACACAAAAATGCATAAAAAATTATCATTTATTGTATCAGAGACGTTTGCATAAGTACAGTTAAAAGCCACACAGTGGTATTTCACATGTGACACTAGTAATTATAACATAGATCCAGGGCATATATCAGGCGGGTATTGTAAGAAAAACACGAGAACATACGCAAAAATAAGATCAATGTCTAATGTCGTAAGTATTCCATATTGTAGCAGACAATTATGGCCATCAGTTAACATGATTGAAGTGGCATTATACATATACAGGGACCTGCCCTAACTCACAGCCAAAACAACCGCTGAAAAAACGCTAATAATGCAAAAATAGAACCAGTGCTTTAATGCTTACCCATTTAGTATGATGCCCGTATGCTCTGGAGCCACGTGTCACCCCTGACGCGCATTTCACATTTGCTTTTTCAAAAGGGAATCAAGGGAAAAAGCAAACGCGAAACGCGCGTCAGGGGTGACACGTGGCTCCAGAGCATTCGGGCACCATACTAAATGGGTAAGCATTAAAGAACTGGTTCTATTTTTGCATTATTAGGGTGTGTGCACACGCTGCGGAATGCTCTGCGGATTTTTCCACGTGGATTTAGTAAAATCCGCAGGTAAATCTGCAAGTCAGAAGACCTGCGGATTAGCCTGCGGGTTTGCCCTGCGGTTTATCATCTCTACAATGGAGCAGATGGCAAACCGCAGTAGAATCTGCAGAAAGAATTGACAGGTCAATTCTTTCTGCGGATTTGAAACCGCAGATAATCCACGTGGAAAATTACGCACCGTCTGCACTGCGGTTTTCTCCTTCGTCTCATTGGGGGACACAGAGACTGTGGGTGTGCGCTACTGCCGTCTGGAGGTTGACACTAGGCAAACACTAGGCAAACAAAAAACAAGTTAGCTCCTCCTCCGCCGCATACACCCTCGCCCCGATAGCGGGCGGAAACCAGTTTTTTGCTTAGTGTCTTATGGAGGCACACGCAGTCTGGATCTCTCCAGACTATTTTTTTTTCTAGTTTACCATGAAGATGAGACAGGGGCAACGGATCCTATAGAAAGGGTCCGATCTCCCCAAACCAGCAAAGGGCGAGCACGCGTTGAGTATCGCATCCGCGTATCCTTTCCCGCACCGAGGGACATATCTGGGACTTTTCCCCAGACATCTATTTTTTTTTCTTTGTTTTTTGTTTTATGAAGATAAGAGGGGCAACGCATCCTATTGAAAGGATCCGATTTCCCCAAACCAGCAATGGGCGACCACGTGCGAGTGTCCCTCCACCTTTCCTCTCCCGCGACGTGTGACATTATGCCAGACTTAGCCCTGTCCACCCCTAGGTATTGAAACCATGGGCTTGCACAGAGGCACAAGACTAGTCTGTGCGGCCCCCATGACTCCACCAACGCATGACGGCGGTGCTGCATGGCGGCAGACGGTCCCTCTCCTCGCCCCTGCAAGGCGGTCGGAACTAGGGTGCCTGCACCATCTTAAACAGAGTACCTCAGTTATGTGCTGGAGCGAGTGGAGGGCCCTGGCAGCGTTTTCGGAGAAGTCTGGGGCACGCTTCCCCCCCTTCCCTCATCCCCCCCCCTCATCTCCCCCCCCCATCTCCCCCCCCCCCTCATCTCCCCCCCCATCTCCCCCCCCCCCTCATCTCCCCCCCCCCCTCATCTCTCCCCCCCCTCATCTCTCCCCCCCCTCATCTCCCCCCCCTCATCTCCCCCCCCTCATCTCCCCCCCCCCCTCATCTCCCCCCCCTCATCTCCCCCCCCCTCATCTCCCCCCCCCATCTCTCCCCCTCATCTCCCCCCCTCATCTCCCCCCCTCATCTCCCCCCCCTCATCTCCCCCCCCTCATCTCCCCCCCCTCATCTCCCCCCCCCCTCATCTCCCCCCCCCCTCATCTCCCCCCCCCCTCATCTCCCCCCCCCCTCATCTCCCCCCCCCCTCATCTCCCCCCCCCCCTCATCTCCCCCCCTCATCTCCCCCCCCCCTCATCTCCCCCCCCCCTCATCTCCCCCCCCCTCATCTCCCCCCCCCCCTCATCTCCTCCCCCCCCCTCATCTCCTCCCCCCCCCTCATCTCCTCCCCCCCCCTCATCTCTCTCCCCCCCTCATCTCTCTCCCCCCCCTCATCTCTCTCCCCCCCCTCATCTCTCTCCCCCCCCTCATCTCTCTCCCCCCCCTCATCTCTCTCCCCCCCTCATCTCTCTCCCCCCCCTCATCTCTCTCCCCCCCCTCATCTCTCTCCCCCCCCTCATCTCTCTCCCCCCCCTCATCTCTCTCCCCCCCCTCATCTCTCTCCCCCCCCTCATCTCTCTCCCCCCCCTCATCTCTCTCCCCCCCTCATCTCTCTCCCCCCCCCCCCCCCATCTCGCCACCTGTGCACTCGACCCAATCCCATCCCACTTCATACCAAACCTCACCACAGTCTTCATCCCAACCCTAACCCATCTCTTCAACCTATCACTAACAACTGGTGTTTTCCCCTCAAGCTTTAAACATGCCTCCATCACACCTATCCTCAAAAAGCCCTCTCTTGACCCATCCTCTGTATCTAGCTATCGCCCTATATCACTTCTCCCCTACGCCTCCAAGCTACTGGAACAACACGTCTACCTTGAACTGTCCTCCCATCTCTCTTCTTGCTCCCTCTTCGACCGCTTACAATCTGGCTTCCGGTCACACCACTCCACTGAAACTGCCCTTACTAAGGTCACCAATGACCTCTTAACCGCCAAGAGCAAGCGACACTATTCTGTCCTCCTCCTCCTGGACCTGTCGGCTGCCTTTGACACAGTGGACCATTCCCTATTATTACAGACCCTCTCATCCCTCGGCATCACAGACTTGGCCCTATCCTGGATCTCATCATACCTAACAGACCGGACATTCAGCGTCTCCCACTCACACACCACCTCCTCACCTCGCCCCCTATCTGTCGGAGTCCCACAAGGTTCAGTCCTTGGGCCCCTGCTGTTCTCTATTTACACCTTTGGCCTGGGACAGCTCATTGAATCTCATGGCTTTCAGTATCATCTTTACGCTGATGACACACAGATCTACATCTCTGGACCAGATATCACCTCCCTACTAAACAGAATCCCTCAATGTCTGTCCACTATTTCATCCTTCTTCTCCGCTAGATTTCTGAAACTCAACATGGACAAAACAGAATTCATCATCTTTCCCCCATCTCACGTGACCCCCCCTACGAACCTATCAATTACAGTAAATGACTGCCCACTCTACCCAGTCCCACAAGCTCGCTGCCTCGGAGTAATCCTTGACGCTGATCTCTCCCTCAAACCACATATCCAAGCCCTTTCCACTTCCTGCCGACTTCAACTCAAAAATATTTCACGAATCCGTTCATTCCTCACCCAAGAATCTGCGAAAACCCTAGTCCATGCCCTCATCATCTCTCGCCTTGACTACTGCAACCTCATGCTCTGTGGCCTCCCCTCAAACACTCTCGCACCCCTCCAATCTATTCTAAACTCTGCTGCCTGACTAATCCACCTGTCCCCCCGCTATTCCCCAGCTTCTCCCCTCTGTCAATCCCTTCACTGGCTCCCAATTGCCCAGAGACTCCATTACAAAACCCTAACCATGACATACAAAGCCATCCACAACCTGTCTCCTCCATACATCTGTGACCTCGTCTCCCGGTACTTTCCCGCACGCAACCTCCGATCCTCACAAGATCTCCTTCTCTACTCCCCTCTTATCTCCTCTTCCCACAATCGCATACAAGATTTCTCTCGCGCATCACCCCTACTCTGAAACTCTCTACCACAACATATCAGACTCTCACCTACCATCGAAACCTTCAAAAAGAGCCTGAAGACCCACCTCTTCCGACAAGCCTACAACCTGCAGTAACCACCGATCGACCAAACCGCTGCACGACCAGCTCTACCCTCGCCTACTGTATTATCACCCATCCCTTGAAGATTGTGAGCCCTCGCGGGCAGGGTCCTCTCTCCTCCTGTACCAGTTATGACTTGTATTGTTTAAGATTATTGTACTTGTTTTTATGTATACTCCTCCTTACATGTAAAGCGCCATGGAATAAATGGCGCTATAACAATAAATAATAATAATAATAATAATAATCTCGCTCACCGTCACCATTTTCTGGGAGCGAGCAGAGTTCAGGTGATGACTGGGAAGAATCCTTGGACCTGGATACCCCAGTCAATCAGACTCTGGGTATTGACGATGATGTCTCCCTAACCGCAGGTCATAAGGTATCCTTTAAGAAGACCAGGAGACCACATAGAGTATTTAGCACTCCTCCTGAGTTTGAGGATATAGTGCAGCGGCATACGCTGGATACGAGATATCCGGTTGCATCGGAACTTTGTAAAAAATGGGCGGAATCTCCGGTAGTGGATCCCCCAGTGTCACGCCTGGTTTCAAGGTCCTTGTTGTCAGTACCTAGCGGTTCTTCCATTAAGGACCCCACGGATCGACTCATAGAAGGTTTAGCTCGCTCGGTGTTTGAGGCATCGGGATCAGCGCTCTTTCCTTCTTTTGCGGCAACGTGGGTAGCCAAAGCCATGATGTCATGGTCAGATTGTTTAAACAAGGTCCTACAGGATAGAGATTTACCGACGGAAGTGGCTGAGATAGCAAGTCAGATCGCGATGGCGGGTGACTAATTAATGCATCCTTGGATGCGGCTAATGGCGCGGCTCTAGCGGCAACAAATGCAATCGCCATTAGGAGAGCCTTGTGGTTAAGGTTATGGCGGGCTGATTCTATTTCTAAGAAGTCTTTGACTTCCCTGCCTTTTCAGGGTAATCGGCTATTTGGGGAGAAATTGGACAAGCTCATTTCAGATGCTACAGGGGGAAAAAGCAGCTTCCTTCCGCAGCAAAAGACTAGGCCGCCTTTTCGTCAACCTCAGGCGCGCTTTCGAGCATTTCGCACCCCCAGGTGGATGGCAGCGGCCAGTACCTCCGCCCCAGCTCCCTATAGCCAAGACAAGGAGCGCGTCAGGTCACGTATAGAACCAACCCGCTGGGTAGGATGCGGGGCCGCCCGCCCAGATCAAGGGGGGCCAGGTCCCAGAAGCCCTCAGCGAAATGACTCGAGGCATCTAGTACCCGAGGACAGCAGAGTAGGCGGACGTCTGCGCAGGTTCTGCCGCGTCTGGGTCGCGGTGGCGCGCGACGCATGGGTGACAGAATTAGTGTGTTCCGGGTACAAAATTGAGTTTGTCAAAGATCCGCCAAGACGATTTTTTCTTTCCCGGCTTCCCAAAACGGAATCCCGGGCAGAGGCATTGCTAGGGGCCATCGAGGTGTTGCGGCGCAACGGGGTCATTGTCCCTGTACCGGAGTGCGAGAAGACCCAAGGATTTTATTCCAATCTGTTCGCAGTCCCCAAGAAGGACAGAACAGTAAGGCCGGTTCGGGACTTAAAGCTCCTGAACAGGTTCATCAGGGTCAGGCGTTTTCGCATGGAATCTCTCCGGTCGGTCATATCGTCCATGGAGCACGGAGAATATTTGGCCTCGATCGATGTCCAGGATGCCTACCTGCACATCCCTATTTTTCCCCGCATCAAAGGTTCCTTTGGTTTGCAATCGATGGCCGGCATTTTCAATTTGTGGCCCTACCTGTCGGGTTGGCCACGGCCCCCAGGATATTCACGAAAGTGATGGCGGTCTTCATGGCCGTTCTACATTCTCGGGGCATAGTGGTTTTGCCGTACTTAGACGACCTCTTAGTAAAGGGGCCGTCCTTTTGGGCATGCGAGGAGAATGTCAGCATCATACTGGATACCCTATCTCGCCTAGGATGGTTGATCAACGGGAAGAAATCATCCCTTACCCCAGCTCAGAGGATTCTATTCCTGGGGATGATTTTCGACACTTCCCGAGGTCTGGTAATTCTCCCTCAGGACAAGGCTCGGGCGCTCCGGCAGGGAGTCCGAAGTCTTCAACAACCGGGCCCTCACACTATCCGGTTCGGGATGAGGGTTCTAGGAAGGATGGTGGCGGCGATGGAAGCAATTCCGTTTGCTCAATTTCATCTCCGTCCCCTGCAGCATGCTCTCTTAGCGGCTTGGGACGGGAGTCCGTTCTCCCTCGATCATCAGTGCAGGTTGCCCTCTCAGGTTCGACGGGCGCTTCAGTGGTGGACACGCGACTCCTCTCTTCGTCAGGGGAAGCCTTTTCCCCCAGATCATTGGTTGGTGATCACGACCGATGCGAGTCTTTTCGGCTGGGGGGCAATCTTCCGGCATCACACGGCCCAGGGGCAATGGTCGCCTCAAGAGGCTCGTCTTCCGATCAACCTGTTGGAGATTCGAGCGGTGCGGTTGGCGCTGCAGCGTTTTCAGCACTTGCTAGCAGGACGCCCAGTCCGGGTTCAGTCAGACAATGCCACGGCAGTGGCGTACGTGAATCACCAGGGAGGCACGCGCAGCATGGCAACCATGCGCGAGATAGAGCATGTGCTCCGTTGGGCCGAGAGGCACCACTCGGTAATCTCAGCAGTTCACATACCAGGTGTGGAAAATTGGGCAGCAGATTTCCTAAGCCGGCAGGGCGTCGCGGCCAGGGAATGGTCCCTTCACCCCGAGGTCTTCCAGCAGATTTGCCAACGGTGGGGGACTCCAGGCGTGGATCTGATGGCATCCAGGGAGAACGCCAAGGTGGGCAAGTTTGTCGCTCGGTCTCAGGACCCGCGAGCAATCGCGGTGGATGCGTTGGTCCTACCGTGGAGCCAGTTTCGGCTCCCATAACTGTTCTGTTTCCCCCACTGCCGCTTCTCCCAAGGTCATCAGAAAGATCAAGACAGAGGGGGTCCCGACAATTCTGCTGGCCCCGGACTGGCCCCGTCGAGTATGGTACGCGGATCTAGTGCAGCTCCTCGCAGACGTGCCTTGGCGCCTACCGGAACGGCCAGACTTACTGTCTCAGGGGCCGATCTGCCACCCGAACTTAGGGGCCCTGGCTTTGACGGCATGGCCTTTGAATCTTGGATTCTGACCCAGGCGGGATTTGGGCGTGAAGTGGTTGCGACAATGGTTAGCGCCCGGAAGCCGGCCTCGGCGAGAATTTATCATAACACTTGGAAGGTTTTCTTTCATTGGTGTCGAGAACACGGGGTTGCGCCATTATCCTTTTCGGTCCCCAACATCCTGGCTTTTCTGCAGTCCGGCCTAGACGCAGGGTTGGCGCCGAGTTCCCTTAGGAGGCAGGACGTTCATTCAGGGGGTCTCTCATTTGGTGCCCCCCTATAGAGCACCCATAGACGCCTGGGACCTTAACCTGGTCCCGGGTGTCCTACAGGAAGCCCCGTTTGAACCGTTACAGGAAATTTCATTGTCATATCTCTCCAGGAAGGTTGTATTCTTGGTAGCCATAACTTCCATTAGGCGGTTCTCGGAGTTAGGAGCATTATCTTGCAGAGCTCCTTTTCTGACTTTTTAAGGCTAAAGTAGTCCTTAGACCACCGCCGCCTTTTCTGCCGAAGGTCGTGTCCTCTTTCCATATTAATGAGGACATTGTTCTGCCTTCGTTTTGTCCAGCGCCAGTACACAGAGTGGAAAGGGCGCTCCACTCTTTAGATCTGGTAAGAGCTCACAGGAGGTATGTGTCAAGGACAGCACCTTTTCGCCAGACGGACTCGTTGTTTGTGATTCCCGAAGGGCGCAGGAAGGGTCTCGCAGCCTCACGGTCAACCATAGCCAGATGGATTCGCCTATCTATTCAGGAGGCTTACCGTATTAAAGGCGCACCGATTCCAACAGGGGTAGGGGCGCACTCTACTCGGGCAGTGGGCGCTTCGGCACCAGGCTTCGGCAGAGCAGGTATGCAAAGCAGCAACCTGGTCCAGCCTGCACACTTTTTGTAAGCATTACAATGTGCATACTCAGGCCTCGTCGGATGCGAGCCTGGGTAGGAAAATTCTCCAAGCAGCAGTGGCACACCTTTAGACAGGAGGGCATGCGGCTTGGATCGGTGAGTTGTCCTCCCACCCAGGGACTGCTTTAGGACGTCCCACAGTCTCTGTGTCCCCCAATGAGACGAAGGAGAAGCATGGATTTTTGTGAGTACTCACCGTAAAATCCTTTTCTCCGAGATGCTCATTGGGGGACACAGCACCCACCCTGATAGCCAGTTGGCTCTTGTTTATTTAATTAGTATAATTCCTTATTTAATGTAGGGTGGTCCTTTTTCAGACACATTTGATTTTCTGCGTTAAGGCTAATTTATGGATGTTCTCCTACTGCTTTTGCACTAAACTGGTTTCCGCCCGCTATCGGGGCGAGGGTGTATGCGGCTGAGGAGGAGCTAACTTGTTTTTTGTATGCCTAGTGTCAGCCTGCAGACGGCAGTAGCACACACCCACAGTCTGTGTCCCCCAATGAGCGTCTCGGAGAAAAGGATTTTACGGAGAGTACTCACAAAAATCCATGTTTCATTTTCCATAGAAAATAAAGGTACTGTACACAGCAGCAGAAACTGCTGCGGATCCGCAGGGCCAAATCCGCTGCGGATCTGCAGCAGAATCCGCAGCGTGTGCACACACCCTTATTGTTTTTTCAGCGGTTGTTTTGGCTGTGAGTTAGGGCAGGTCCCTGTATATGTATAATGCCACTTCAATCATGTTAACTGATGGCCATAATTGTCTGCAACAATATTGAATACTTATGACGTTAGACATTGATCTTATTTTTGCGTATGTTCTCGTGCTTTTCTTAAATACCCGCCTGATATATGCCCTGGATCTATGTTATAATTACTAGGGTCACATGTGAAATACCACGGTGTGGTTTTTAATTGTACTTATGCAAACGTCTCTTTGATGTATAAAATTATCGTGTATTGTATTTTTGTATATAGTACTCCTTTTTCTTTTTTCTTGGCTATCGGTGATTTTATAGCTGCTACTGCGCAGGTGGCGCCATCTTGCTTAGAGAAAAAAAACTAACATTGTCTCCACTAAGATTGCGCCTTCAGCGCCTGTTCACCAACATCTTTCGGCAATCCGATAGCTACTGTGCTGGCGGCGCCATCTTGGAAGAGGCAATTTTTCTTTTCTTTAGCAAGATGGCGCCGCCTGCGCAGTAGCAGCTGTTGGATCTCCGATATTTGCTACTGTGCAGGTGCGACTGGGGCCGTTTTCAAACTAATTTTTTTTCTTTAATGAATTTATGGATACCATCAAAAAGAATAATTAAATACACATTCTGGATGCGATCATGGTGCAGTGAAGGCACCGGCGCCTGCCTGCTAGAGAGGATATTTTTTTTTTTTTTTAATATAGTATTCATTTTGGTAACTAAGTGGGGCAGGTCGGTGAGGGATCGGTGACCTGTCAGCAGTCATTATGAATAGCTATAATCAGAGCACCACATAAAGACCCTCCCCACAGGCTGCCCCGAAGCACGAGCATTTAATCAACTCAAAACTGAAAATAAAGATTAAACAACAACCACAATACGGATTTCATAATCAGCGCCAACCTGACACTGTGTAGGTTACTGAGCACAATCCTGCTGACAGGTTCCCTTTAACCTCACATATGCAGGTTAGTAGCGTTCCTCGGACATGACCGGTTCCCTTTAAGTCCTTTATCTAGCTGAGGGTTTTTCCAAAGCTGATAAAAATCTGGCAGAGCACCTGCTGCCCATACTGACAGCTTTTAGCTCTCTCCCTGCTTTGTTACAGATAGCAGGGAGGAGGTAGTTTTTGTAAATGTCTCTGCAGTGTGGAGAGAAAAGACAGTGGCTATAGTCTCTTGGAGGGCAGAAAAAATAGGCTGGAGAAAAAAGGAAATCTTTAGGGATGAGCGAATAGCTTCGGATAACTCCTTATCCAAATAGCTATAGCACTTACCGAATAGCTGCATCGGGAGCCTGGATACCTGGAGCGCTCCCGATAATCTGCTGCCCGGCACCGCAGCTGCATATGTCGCGGCTGTATGATAGTCATAACACATTTTATTTATCTTATTCATTTATATAGCACCATTAATTCTACAGTGCTTTACATATATTATCATTTGCATGGAGAGCCCAACAAACAGGCCAGCCATGCAAAATTTGGTTTGCAGCGAGGTTGAATTTCTCTTATAAATGGAAGATGTGAGCAAAAGACAGAACAAGTAATGCTCACCTCGCCAGCTCCATTATTGTTTTTGCGCCTCTTCTTACAACTACTGCTCGCTGAAAACCCAGTCCTTGGCATTCTAGATTAGGACTAGACCCGGGGGCACAGCATGCATTGTGGCCTAGCAACTCACATGCACAGGGACAGCTCAGGCCTAGTCATCTCTGGAAGTCGCATCCAGAAGTGTGCATCAAAAGGTTTCGGTGCAGATCGTGACGTCACAATATCATGAACTTAAGAGGAGCACGTGCAGAGACAGGGCAGGGTTTCGCCGCTCTACTTTGGTAAGATGATGTCCCGTAGACCATACAGTAGAGCGGGAGAGCCTAAAGTGAGTATTTTTTTATTTATTTTGTCGGCCCTCTACATGTAATCCAAATAGTGGCTAGCTGGATTTGAGCTGAGTGAATTGCACAAAAGATGTGTTCTAGAGAAAGAATACAGATTTTTGTAAAATTGGTGTATTCCACTTGAATATAAATACACTCAGCTCTAGTCCATAGCCCTGAAGTAACAATGTTAGCAGTCTCCTGGATTGACACCTGCCATAATTCAGGAGCAGATGGGAGAGGTTGGGAAGAGTTTCACTATTGGGTAACACACGGTGGACTGAAAAGGAAATAGTTGGAAAAATGTTATTTTATGTTTTTTCTTACTACTTCTGCAATTCTTGTTTTAGGAGCAGAACAATATTATGCACGACCAGAAATTAGACATCCTGAAGAAAATGCTGCAGAAGGAAAAAGAGCAGTTACAGGTTGGTGTCTGTGACGGTGTGGAAGTCGTAGGTTGCTGATTTATTCCCTACAAATGTCTCCTGTCTCTCTTGAACCTAGTCTTCCCAAGAGGAGTACAACAGCGCGCCATCTACGCGGCTATTTAAGGACATCCAAGACACCAAGAAACATATACAACAGCTCCAAGAACAATTATGTAAAACCAAATCTCCCACACAGGTCAGTAGAAAACATGCAGTCAGCAGTCTGGGGGAGAGGTCCCAAGTCTCCAAATCCCACACATTCTGTATGAGACCTCTGGTGTAAAACTCCCACGTGTATTTATCCAAATTGGTGGAAGGGGCCTTAGTGCTAGCAACCATGATTGACATTTTACTATATGAAACGTGTATTGATCTGTAGTTTTGTGAGAGGAGATTTGGTATACTTTGTTTTACTTGTTTACACCTCAGTTCTTTCAGTCTTTGGTCCAGTGGGTGGTCCGATCAGTGACTGACAGCTTTGTTTTGCATACATAGATGGTTGTCAGTCACTGATAGGTCTGCCCACTGGACCCAAAATCCCGGAAAGAGAAGTTTAAATAACTCGCAGGTATCCCTGAATGTTTTCTCACAACACTATATATCAATCTACTCAGCTCTCCCGTCTCTATAACATGGTGCCTGCATATTGGTCCGCATTTTGTGTTGACAACCACCTTTTGAGTGAAGAAAAAAAAATTTTTTTTTTCTTTTTAAAACAAAATTCATCTATAAAACAAAATGGGTGAGTTTGTGTCGCTATTTTCATAGATCCATAACATTTTTATCTTTCAATCATTTGAGTTGTCTGAGTTTTTTCTTTTTTTTTTCATTGATACAAATGGGTGCATGTGACATTTTGATCTGCCTGTTTTTTGTTAAGCATTTTTTTTTTCTTTTTCACTCTGACGTTTACCTATCATCTTGTTAATTTTATCTTTTTTTTGTAGATTGGACTTTTACGTGTGTGGTAATACCTGATATTTTTATTTTCTATGTTTCTTTATTAATTTATTTTATTCTTCGCTTTTTGAAAACTTTTTTTTTTCTTCAGTCCCCTTAGTGGACTGGATCCTGCAGTATATAGTGTAAGTCACAGTTAATCACGCTCAGTGTACCTGAGCTTCACAGCAGTACCAATATGGCAGCAGAAGGCCCCCCATTTGCCATGGTTTACCCGTGTCCCGCGGTCGCGGAGGGCTGATGGGAGCTGGTACGGGCAAGCGCGAACGTTCATTGCATTTAAACGCCACTATCAGAGATTGACAGCAGCAGTTGGAGCCCAATTCCAGCTCCTAAGCCCCCTCCACACATGGGATCCCCCAATCACACCTCCTTGGCCTTTTCTCATAGATTCAGTGTGTTATGGTGCTGGTTGAAGCCATCACCCCAGATGTCTCCATTGGTTTCTTTTCAACATTTCGAACCAGTTTTCTTTATGGTTTTCTCCTTAATTTCCTCTTTCGTCTCCTGGAGTTTCTTAACTATTCAATGATTGGCAAACGTCTTTGGAAATGGTCTTGTGTCTATTAGACCTCTAACATTTCTATCTGTCCAGATGGCTTTCTTGTCTTTACTATTCTGAACAAGGAACAGAGAATAAAACTGTCCTTCTTGAAGGGAACCTGTCATGTTGTAAATGGTCTCTGATCTGCAGGCAGGATGTTATAGAACAGGAAGAGCCCAGCAGATAGATGGGTTTGTGAAACATAATGCTGTATAAGGCTACTTTTACACTTACTGCTTTTTTTTGTGGCCCGTTTTTGCGGGTCGTATCGCCGCAATTTTCACGGTCTGCCGCAATAATGGACCGCAAAAAATGGTTGCGTATCGCCGTTTTTCATTTTTCCAATACTATGTAAATAGTATTGGAAAAAAACGGTGTTTCGCAAAACTGGAAGTGACGATGCAACGCAAAAAGAAACTTCTGTTTGTTTTTGCGGCCCCATTGATTTACAATTTGGGCCGTGTCCGTACGCCATGAAAAAGATCAAGCAAGCTCGATCTTTTATCATAGCCGCAAATGCGGCCCCCACGGCCGTATGGCACACGGCGCGCCGTAGAATTTTTGCGGGCCGATATTGGGGCCACAAAATCGGCCCGCAAAAACACGGTAAGTGTAAAAGCAGCCTAACTTGCATTTTACTCATTGAATTTCCTGGTGTATGTATGAGTCCAGTGGGCAGTCCTACCAGTGATTGACAGTCCTCCCTGTGGCTTTGCATGCAGAGATAACTGTCAGTCACTTGTAGGACCGCCTACTGTACAATATTTTTCTTTTTCATTTGCATGTAATTAGAACAAAAAAAATTGTGGGGGGGGGTTAAAGACTTTGCACCTTTGGCCATATATAGCCTCTGTGTTGCAATTTTTATGGCTGGCTCTGGAATGAGGTAACTGAGAAACTCATTCAGCTTGCTAGCACGGTCTGGCAGGGAGTGTGTGTGTGTCTCTGATCTCTCAGCTGATTTCTGACCACAGATCACATCAAAGTTGGCTGTCAATAAAGAGCCTGTAATAGCGAAACTATGCAAAATGTTTAATGAAACCCAAACGCAGAAATGATTGTTAGCCCCCAAGTACATGCATTTAAGTAAAAAAAATAAGTCCCCAGGGGTGGACAACCTTTTTTAACCCCTTAGTGACGGAGCCAAATTTTAAAAATCTGACCAGTGTCACTTTATGTTGTAATAACTCTGGAACGCTTTGACAAATTCCAGTGATTTTGAGATTTTTTCGTGACACATTATGCTTTATGATAATGGTAAATTTAGGTTGATATGTTTTGTGTTTATATAAAAAATAACAAATTTGACAAATTTTAAAAAAATGAGCACTTTTCAAACTTTGAATATCCCTTTAATTCAGATAGTCATACCATAGAAAAACCTTAATAAATAACATTTCCCACATGTCTGCTTTACATCAGCACCATTTGTAAAATATGATTTCTCCTTCGCCTCATTGGGGGACACAGATACTGTGGGTTTATGCTTCTGCCGCTAGGAGGCTGACATTAAGTGAAAAAAAGAGGTTAGCTCCTCCTCCGCCGTATACACCCTCGCCCCTATTGCGGGCGGAAATCAGTTTTTTGCTTAGTGTCCATGGAGGCACAAGTCTGGTTTTTCTCCAGACTTTTCGTCTTTTTCCCATGAAGATGAGACAGGGGCAACGGATCCTACTGAAAGGGTCTGATTTCCCCAAACCAATAATGGGCGAGCACGTGCTAATGTCCCTCCACGTATCCTCTCCCGCATCGTGGGACACAATGCCGGACTTAGCCCTGACCACCCCTAGGTATTGAAACCATGGGCTGTACAGAGGCACAAGACTAGTCCGTGTGGCCTCCACTGCTCCACCAATGCTTAGACTGCGGTGCTGGAAGGTGGCGGACGGTCCCTCGCCTCACCCCCTGAAGGGTTTAGATGGAGCTAGGGTGCCTGCACCATCCTATTTTTTTCGAGACCCCCTCACATACCTGCTCTCAGGAAGCTGAAGAGGATCATCGGTGAGCAGAGGGTCTGGGAGGGCTCCTGCAAAGATCCGAGGGCTGGAGCCCCCAGCCGGCGGAAGCCACCAGCCATGCAAGGCTGAGAGTCGCTGGATCAGTCAGGCGGCGCCGCACCAGGAAGTAGCGCCATGTTTTTTCAGCGCCATGGAACCGCGCCCCCCCCCCCCCCCCAAAAGTCGGGTAGGGGATAAATTGAGGCAGCGGCTTTAGGCGGAGCTAGGCCGTGGCCGGAAGTCCCGCCTTCGGGCTGCGCGTCACTTCCGGCGGTCCAACCCGCACAGGGCGGCGGCGAAGAAATTTAGGCCCCGGCTTCGGAGCGCGGCTAGGCTGCAGAACGGAAGTTCCGCCCCTAGAGCGTTTTTTTTATATGCTGGTGGCTCACTCCCACAGCTGCTGGCGCCGATTTGAAGGTAGAAGCGTCCAGGACGGGGGGAGCAGGACTGGGGCAAGTGCTGCCCGAGAGGCCACGCTACAGGGAAAACTAGGTGCTACCTTCTCCCCCCTCCCCAGCAGCGGACAGATACAGCATGTCCGAAAAAACAAAAACGCACACGTTCTTTTACGCTGCATGCATCTCTTGTCGGGCTGCGTTTCCGCGGAACAGAGCAAGCGATTATGTGAAGCCTGCGAATCCGAACGCGCTCAGGAGCCCTCCCCTGCGACCGTGACCAATGTGTCGAATCCCCAGGAGTGGGCCCCTATCACTGTCACAGTCCATGGCGTCGCTTACGAGAGCAATAGAGTCCCTTCAAGCCCCAGATAGGGGCAGGGACAATGGCTCGCCTACCATAAAGGGGTCCTCCACCTCACAAGAGCCTCCGGCCTGTAGGGGCTGCTCTCACTCCAGGCAGACCCGGAGGAAACTAATCCACACGGTGTCGTTGAGTCCATCCAGTGCCTTGGCATCCGTAAGCTCTGCTTCTCGCTCCCCGTCACCAGTGGTTGATAGCGAGCAGACCTCAGATTGCGACTCAGACGAGCCCCTTGACCTGGACACTCCAGGGTCACGTGAAACAGGGGACAGCCTCATAGAAGCCGTCAATCAGACCCTGGGGATTGAGGATGATCCCGCAGCGGCTACAGGGCATAAAGTGGCATTTAAGCGAGTGAAGCACCTGCACAGAATTTTTTTCCTCACCCGGAGTTTAAGGACATAGTGCAGCGGCACAGAGAACGTCCAGACAGGCGTTTCTCGGGTCAAAAAGCACTCGAAACAGGGTATCCGTTTTCTCCGGACCTCCGTAAAAAATGGATGGAATCTCCGATGGTGGATCCATCGGTTTCGCGCCTAGCCACTAAAACCCTTTTATCTGTACCTAGTGTTTCCTCTATTAAGGATCCCACGGATCGCCTCATAGAGAGCTTAGCTTACTCAGTATATGAGGCGTCAGGGTCAGCATTCGCTCCCTCGTTCGCAGCAACTTGGGTAGCCAAGGCTATGATCTCCTAGTCAGAATCATTAAACAAGGTAGCGCAGGAGCAAGATCTACCTGCAGGAATATCGGAGGTCGCGAGTCAGATGGCGATGGCCGGAGACTATGTAATCAATGCATCTTTGGATGCAGCCAATTGCTCGGCACTTGCTGGAGCTAATGCAATTTCTATCAGAAGAGCTCTATGGTTAATGACATGGCGAGCCAATTCTACTTCCAAGAGGTCCTTGACTTCCCTGCCTTATCAGTGTGGCCGCCTATTTGGGGAGAAGTTAGATCAACTTATCTTCGACTCCACAGGAGGAAAGAGCGGGTTTCTCCCTCAACAAAAGGTCAAACCTTTTTTTCGTCAACCATTTCAGGCACGTTTTCGGGCCTTTCACAACCCCGGGTGGACCACAGCGGCCAATTCCGGCGCCTCAGGCTGCTCCAACCAGGATAGGGAACGGCAGGTCTCATATAAAGCCAACCCATTGGGGAGAATGCATACTCAACATCCCATATCGAGGGGATCCCAAAGATCGTCAGCCAAATGACTCGAGGCGCTTACCAGCCGACCCCAGCTAGGTGGGCGGCCGCCTACTCTGGTTTTACCACGTCTGGGTCAATGTCGCACACGACGCATGGGTAAAGGAGTTGGTGGCTTTAGGTTACAAAATAGAATGTCAGATACCCTCCAAGACGTTTTTTTTCTGTCTCGTCTGCCCAGGGTGGATACCCAGGCAAAGGCTCTGTTAGGAGCTATCAAATCGCTCCAGCAAAACGGAGTCATTGTTCCAGTGCCAGAACACGAAAGAGCTCAGGGCTTCTATGCTGGCCCCAGACTCGCCCCGTCGAGCATGGTACGCAGATCTAATGCAGCTGCTCGCCGACGTTCCTTGGCGCCTGTCAGAGCGCCCAGATCTACTTTCTCAAGGGCCAATTTGCACCCGAACTCAGGGGCCCTATGTTTGACAGCATGGCCGTTGAATCTTGGATTCTAACCCAGGCAGGGTTTGGGAGCAAGGTGGTCGCCACAGTGGTTTGCGCCCGGAAGCCTGCTTCAGCACGAATTTACCACCACACCTGAAAGGTGTTCTTTGCTTGGTGTCGAGGCCGCGGTGTTTCTCCGCTGAGATTCTCGATCCCAAACATCTTGGCTTTTCTCCAGTCGGGCCTAAACTCGGGCTTGGCCCCAAGTTCCCTCAGGAGACCAATATCGGCCTTATCCATCCTGTTCCAGCGCAGAATTGCGACCAGTTTGCAGGTGAAGACTTTCATCCAGGGAGTCTCCCACTTGGTACCTCCCTATAAGGCGCCTATGGACGCCTGGGACCTTAACCTGGTCCTAAGTGTTCTGCAGGAAGCTCCATTTGAACTGCTTCAGGATATCTCCTTGAGGTACCTTTCCTGGAAAGTGGTGTTCCTAGTGGCCATCACTTCTATCAGGCGGGTTTCAGAGCTAGCGGCTCTATCCTGCCGAGCTCCGTTCCTCACTTTCCATAAGGATAAGGTGGTGCTCAGAGCAGCCCCTCCTTTTCTGCCGAAAGTCGTGTCCTCTTTTCACATTAATGAAGATGTTGTCTTGCCTTCATTTTTTTCCATCACTGGTGCACCGTGTGGAAAAGGCTCTTCACACGTTAGACCTGGTAAGAGCCCTCCGGAGGTACGTGTCGAGGACGGCACCCTTTCGTCAGACGGACACACTGTTCGTGCTCCCTGAAGGGCGCAGGAAGGGACTCGCTGCCTTAAAATCGACCATAGCCAGATGGATTCGTTTGACTATTCAGGAGTCCTACCGCATTAAAGGCACGCCGATTCCAGCAGGGATCAGAGCGCACTCTGCTCGGGCAGTGGGTGCCTCTTGGGCGCTTTGGCACCAGGCTTCGACGGTGCAGGTTTGCAAGGCACGAACCTGGTCCAGCCTGCACACATTTGCCAATCATTATAATATCCATACTCGGGCATCGGCGGATGAGAGCCTGGGTAGAAGGATTCTCCAAGCAGCGGTGGCACACCTTTAAACAAGAGGTGCATGTAGCTTGGATTGGTGAGTCAATCTCCCACCCAGGGACTGCTTTAGGACGTCCCACAGTCTCTGTGTCCCTCAATGAGGCGAAGGAGAAACATGGATTTTTGGGATAACTCACCGTAAAATCCTTTTTTCCGAGACGCTCATTGGGGGACACAGCACCCACCCTATTAGCCAGGTGGCTCTTGTTTTGTTTAATTAATATGCATTTCCTTATTTGATATAAGGGTGGTGTTATTTGGACATGTTGTATCTGTATTAAGGCTGATTTGTTGTCCTCCTACTGCTTTGGCACCAAACTGATCTCCGCCCGCAATAGGGGCGAGGGTGTATATGACGGAGGAGGAGCTAACCTCTTTTTTTCACTTAGTGTCAGCCTCCTAGCGGCGGAAACATACACCCACAGTATCTGTGTCCCCCAATGAGCGTCTCGGAGAAAAGGATTTTACGGTGAGTTATCACAAAAATCCATGTTTTATTTTGTTTGCATTTTAGGAGGTTTAAAAATGTAGCAGAAATTTTTCATTTTTTCATGGAAATGTACAAAATTATTTTTTCAGGGACTTATCCAGGTTTGAAGTGACTTTAGAAGTCCTATATATTGGAAAAAACCCAAAAGTGATACCATTTTAAAAACTGTACCCCCTGACATACTGAAAACTGCTGTCAGTTCATTAACCCTTCAGGTGCTTTTCAGGAATTAATGCAAAGTGACATGACAGAAATGAAAAAATTGATTTTTGCAACCTAAATATTGCTATTTGCTTGTGATTTGCCATCGCAAACATCAGGACCACACAATCATGATCTCAGGGTGCCAATGGGGATAAAGAGGGAGAAGCCACACTCTTTTAAACATTTATATGATAGTCATTATTGACAGCAGCATCTAAGGGGTTAAACAGATATGGACAGTGCCAACACTGATCGTGGCTGGTGCAGCAAGTTGTCAGCTATACACTGTATTCCTAATTATTATGGAAAAAATATTTCCTCATATTTTCTCTAAATTACCTATATGAATTGCAGTCAGTTATTTTCCAGTCATCTAATATTTTAGTATAATTGCAATGTTTTTGAACAAACTGCCTATGAAAACAGTATATTTTTAAAAATAAGAAACACTCAAAATGCAGATTCCAAATTATTATGCACAGCAGAGTTTTCAACCTTTTTATTTTTATTTTGAACAAAAAACTGGTCAATTGTGAAATTATAAGCATTATCAGCTTATTACAAAATGAAATCAAATCGTTTTCATGTCAAAACTTTATTCTAGGTGATGTTACATTTGCACACAGGACCCCTTGTTCGAAAGAAGCTTCTGAACTCTCTTGTCCATTGAATTTGTCAGTTTTTGGATGGTTTGTGCTTCAATTGTTTTGCATGTGGACAGAATACCCTCCCAGAGCTATTGCTTAGATGTGAACTGCCTCCCGCCATCATAGACACTCCTTTTGATGATGCTCCAGAAGTTCTCAATGGGGTTGAGGTCAGGGGAAGATGGTGGCCACACCATAAGTTTGTCCTCTTTTATGCCCATAGCAGCCAGAGATGCAGATGTGTTGTTTGCAGCATGAGACGGTGCATTATCATGCATGAAAATGATCTTGCTGCGGAAAGCACGGTTCTTCCTCTTGAACCATGGCAGGAAGTGCTGTTTTAGAAACTCCACTTAGATTATGGAGTTCATCTTTACCCCTTCAGGGATCCTAAAGGGGCCGACAATCTCTCTCCCCATGATTCCAGCCCAAACCATTACTCCACCTCCTCCTTGTTGGCGCCTTAGCCGTGTTTTCATGGGGTGTCCATCAACCAGCCATCCTCCACTCCTCCACTCCATCCATCTGGACCATCGAGCGTTGCACGTCACTCATCGATGAACAAAACAGTTTGGAAGTCAGTCTTCATGTATCGTTTGGCCCACTGGAGCCGTTTCTGCTTGTGTTCAGTGGATAGAGGTGGTCGACAGGATGGCTTACGCACAGCTGCAAACCTCTGAAGGACCCTGCATCTTGTTGTTAGGGGGACGTTGGAGGCACCAGCAGCTTCAAAAACTTGTCTGCTGCTATGACAAGGCATTTTTGCAGCTGCTCTTTTAACCTGACGCAATTGCCTGTTGGAAAGAGTCCTCAATTTTTCCTTATCAGCATGCACACGTGTGTGCTGGGAATCAGCTACATACTTCTTGATTGTGCGATGATCACGATGAAGTGTCTTGGCAATGTTGATTGTAGTCATGCCTTGACCTAAATACTCCACAATTTGTTGCTTCTCAGCAGCCGACACATCCTTTTTCTTTCCCATTTTGGCAAAAAATGTAGGCTGCTTAATAATGTGGAACAGCCTTCTTAAGTAGTCTTGCCTTTATTTGGATACACCTGCCAAACTAATTTGCACAGGTATCTTCAATTGCTTTCAGTGATATAAAGAGCCCTGACACATCAATGAGTTTAAATGACAAAAAAATTCTAACCTTATCACTCCTAAACTCTTTTTGCATAATAATTTGGAGCACAGTTTAGTGGACAGCCGACAGCCGCTGGATTGTCACCTGTATGGCAATGATATTCTCTTACATCTCAGGTCAGTTAAGACGTATTGGCTGTCATTAAGGGGTTAATCGAGTGTGTATAATAAGTGTTTATGAACATGTGAGGCAAGTTTCCTTCTGTTAATGTGTTTATTCTATGAACCCCACATGTATTTGTGTATAGTTAAAGCCGTTATCCTTGCTTGAGGTACAAGTCTGCAGTTACTCTGTGACTGCAGATTTGTGAATCCTCACAGCTTGCAGTGCGCCATGAGGATTCTAAGGTGCCGCCAAGGGTGGTGGGTTTGTGACCGCTTTATGTGATTTGAATACGTGCAGCCACGTGCCAACTAGATGTGCGCAGCCTTGCTCAATGCAAGTGCATTGAATGAGGCTGAACACATCTAATCGTAATGTGGCCAGATGTATGCAAATTGCATACTTGCAGTCATGTGACAACCTGCTTCCAGCATCGGCGAATCAGTAAGCGAAGACTTGTACCCCAAGGCTGGACAACCCCCTTAAATTATTTACAGTATAGGTAAGTAATGTAGAGGAATAGAAGCAACAACCTAAACACACAGATTCCAGTATAGGACCGACAATCTTTTTCTTCTACTGTCTCACCCGCTGCCTAGTATAACTTGTATCTTCTGTTTGCAGATTAATGAGCTGGATACTTACTCCTCTGACCAGGAACGTTGTGATTACATCATTGGCGATGGATCGCGTCCAAGCAGTAATGTTACGGAGGTGAGTAATGATCCTGCTGCGCCGTTGTGAACACGTCTTTTTATGAATGAATCCAGGATCTTCATACTACTGGAATGTGACTTTCAGATTACAGCGGTCAGGTCTTTTTTCTAGGTTGATTCTTTAAATAATCTTTATACTTTATTGCTGGATTTTGTCTTTCTTGAGACTTTGCAGCTGGCAGTAAATTCACATTACAGAAACAATGTAGCCAGCCACGCTCGGCTTTTTCTGTAGCTCCATGTACTATAGCCAGTGCATGGACGGCGTTAGCCTGTCTCGTCCATGAAAGTCGCGCAGTCCTCGCTGTCCTTTCGGTAAAGGAAACCAGACGCAGTGGGACAAATTCACTAAATCTGTCTAACTTCATAATGCCAAAATGTAGCCACGCATTATAAACAGCATTCATTCCAACAATCATCGCAGTGTTATCGAATGAGTCTCAAAAATTGTCCATAACCCACAATGAGGTTCACACAAGCGTATAAAAAAAATCGTTCCGTTCCGTCCAGAAAATGTGTAGAATTTTTTTTGCTTGTCTGCCATATATAGGGTAGCTTTAATTCTTTTATGAAGGCTAGCTTTTAACCCTCTGCTATCCCAGACAACCAGGGAAGTTGGCAGTAAACCTTGCTTTTTGTTGTTTACTTGTGGCTTCTAGAAGAAGACTACATTTATTTTCTTTTTATTTTGCAAATATAAAATGTACACGATCTGTAATATTCACTTTTTTGAACTGCACTGTGTATTAACTAAAGCTCTTCTGTAATCAAGCAAAACGGCAGTAGGAAAACTCTCATGGCCGCCCCTTGAACATCTCCTGCAACAGGGCCGTGGCCTTCCCTTTATACCGCTACCATGTACTAATAAGGCAGCTGAGAGTTGCATCCCGCAGTTGTCAGTTTTGCCTGGCTGGTTATCAAAATACAGGGGAACCCACACTTTTTTTTTTTTTTTTTTTTTTTTTAAATGATTTATTTAGAGTGCAGGCACCAGCTGCTGAATACTCCCATCAGCAGCAACTGCTCTTGCTGCTATTAGCTGCAGCAGGCATAGGTTGAAGGGAGCAGTAGTCCCATCAGCCGATGCCAATGACCGGATGTAAACTTTTTAACCTTTGATCACAGCTGCACGCTCACGCTGTCTTTTTGACAGTGTGTCGCAACCACAGATGTCTGACCGCCGGTAATGATTTTACAGCTGATCAGAAGCAGTGTTTGCTGCGCTGTCATGCACATGACAGCCTAACAAGTGCCTGTTGTTCGGGTGTTCGAGCAGCCGAACCTGAGCAGTATCATAGACTTCCTGGTGAAGTCAGTGTTTGGTGTCCGTGCCCTTACAGGAGGTGTTTTTTTATGGATGTTGAACTTCACTGTTTGGGTTTGCCCATCTCTAATCAATAGCATAACAGATGCAAACGAGATTAGGGGGGTCCCATTAAGTATGTTGGGGTCCGTGTTTAGTTATGTGTCAGTTCTTCACCAAGTAAAACTCTTTAACCCAGATGGGAAAAACAAAAGTCCTAAACACGTGTGAACCTATTCTGAGCATTGATAAATTATATTTTTCCTTTGTGTTAGGCCAGGTTCTCATAGCGTTAACACAGCCCTATCAACGCATAGCGTTGACAAGCTGCGTTAACGCTATAGCATAACGCAATATGTTTCATCAGCGCTAGCGGTGACGGAGCCTCAGACGCTGCTGGCAGCGTTCGAGGCACCGTCAGTGCTTAACGGCACATCGCGAATGCGTGCCACTTTACGGCATACGTCGCGATGCCACATAATGGTTTTGTATGGCAGCGTTAACGGACTGCGTTACACCGCTTTATACCGCAGTGTAACGTAGTCCGTTAAACGGACTGCCATAGCACAGTGAGAACCCGGCCTTAGTTCTTGTCTATACATGGCAGTAATGGCGTGCTTTCTAGTAATCTCTTTTTTCCATCTTTGTAGAGCCCATGCAGTGGACAAAGAGAAAAGAGTTTTCTGGAAGAAAGCCCTGAAAAGAGCGAGTATCTGGATACAGTATGTAGACACCAGGCTTAGTTTTATGCATCTGAATCCTCTGCATTCACTTACACGTTATTGTGATCTGCATGCATTGTACTATGCTTTAGCCACCGTAAATTTGTAAGAAATTTGTGCTGGATGGGAGCAGTATAGCAAGATCTCAAGTCTCTGCTTTACCTGCTGCACGTAATTGATGTGGAAGTGTAAGCTCCATTTATACACATTGTAGTGAAATATGTTATGGATATAAAGAAAATGTCGTTGCCACGGAGTGACTGACCCAGTGTGACTTGACCCCACGGTTGGTCGGTCACCAAACAGCACAATACACCAGGGAAACAATAACAACGGTGGGCCCTGTCGATAGGGAGCGGGGAAATGGACACCTCCTGTACTCACCTGAGGATGTGCACTGATCTCACTATCATCCCTATACGGGTTCTTACACCTTGTCACCGAGCAGGATACCTAATCCCTCATTTGCCCTGCTCTTATCCCTAAGTAGGAAACTGGCAGGTGAGAGCAGTGGTCCCACCGCTGCACTAATACAACACACAGGGGGAAGTTACAGACACCAAACGGACAAGGTAACAAAAATACAACACTTAGCTTATATGCACCGCTGCAAAGCACCGCACCGCAGATATCAACAGCAACAAGACTCTTAACACCAAACGCGGCAGGCACCAGAGAGCTGCTTCTGCTAGTCTGGTCTCCAGAAAGGACCTGTATCATCAACAGTCAGCTGATACATCAGGTGACCTTTTAAAGGATGTGGGAGTGGTCACCAGCAACATCAGCTGACCCACCAGCACTGCAGCAACACCATCTTGCCAGCGGGGAAAAGCTGCCTTTAACCCCCGATGGCCTAAAAGGAAAAAAGTTTTAATGTGAGAGGAACCAGAGCTACCACAAATCCAAAAATGGATTTTGACAGTCATCTTACTGTGTGTTAGGGGATGCAAAAAACCTGCATAATGTTTCTAATACCACCGTTAGTGGCGTCTGAAGCAGTGACTGTGCAGTCTAACGTGACCTGTTCACTTATTTGCTGTTTTGTCTTTCTTGCTCGAGGATTCTCAGTCCAGCTTGGGAAGTCCCTCTTCTCGCTTTGCACATAGTATTATTGGTGCTGAGGATGAAGACTTTGATGCTGAACCAGAGCAGGTAATAAAATGGACAGCTTTAGACGGTGTTTGGTATTTTACTCACTTATATGGCGCCATTAATTCCACAGTGCTTTACAGACCCGCATCATGTGTTCACCCATTGCTTATTGCCTTCACCTTGTAATTTTATATACTTTTTATAATTCTAGATTTAACTCAGAATTCTATATAATCCTAGATAGTTATAATAATATGCATCTTGTATGGTTTAGTACTGGCCTTCCCCCAACATTTACTTATCTTGCAAAGAAATCAAACACGCATCCCACCGTCTGGCCCGTAGCTAAACATCACCGCATCACTCGCTGTCACCGGCGCTGAACCAGCTGCCCAGCACCGTAGAGCCTTCATCTCCTCTTGTTGATCAGGAGCACACTGCTTCCCAGCCTTCCTACTCACCATGTGCTCCTGATTGTGCTTTCCGATAGCGCTTGTAAGATTGCTGGGTCTAGCCATCTTCAGTGCCCTTATTCTCCCTTGATACAGGAGCAAAGCTTCGTCTGCTTGCAGCATTGGCCAGCGCACAGTTTGGGCCAGTAACTCAACATTTAAAGCTGGTCTGATCTGTCAGTTAATCAGGAGTGCAAATCCCCAGAAAATGGGAAGCTGGGTAACAGTTTTTTTTTTTTTGCTTGATTGGTAGGTGATAGTGCGAACCCGAGGTGCAACAATGTGCTCTCCAATGCTGCTAGCAGATTTAGATTTGCCTGTGCAGAATCAGAGGAGAGCAGGTGCTGCACTTATCACCTAGGGAGATCTGCCACCTCTGATGGACTGCAGTGGTGGCTGGTATATTAGGAAACAAGCCGTAAACGATAAAATAAAAAATCCCTCTGTTCTTCAGATAAGAGAGGATTTGAATTAAAAAAAATGGTGCGTTTTGATTTTTTTTTAAGGTTTTTTTTTTTATATAACTGATTATCCATTGAGTTTTCATAAAGTATTACATACGCTAAACACGGAAAAACTATTCAAAACCATATAGGTTAAAGCAATTACAGTACATACTTTCTCTGTTAACCAAGAGAATTATTTTTTTTTCATTTTCAGCACAAAAAGGTACAAGAAATAAGTGTTTGGAATGAGGGGAGAGTGGTGCTGTAGGGAGAAGGAAAGTCCTAGAGAAATAGATTCCTGCAGAAGAGATTCCAACTTGTCTTAAATCTGGAGAATGATACATTTGTTCCATTGCTCAACACGTTTTTCACCCCCTTTTACGACTCCTCTTTATGCTATGTGCACACGCTGCGGATTCACCCGCGGATTTGTATCTGCGGATCCGCAGGTAAAATGACCTGCGGTTTTACCTGCGGTTTTCCAGTGCGGTTTGCCACCTAGACAATGGAATAGGTGGCAAACCGCAGTGGAATCCGCAGAAAGAATTGCCATGTCATTTCTTTCTGCGGATTCAAACCCGCAGCTTTTCCGCAGTTGAAAATTCGCAGCATGTGCACAGAAAATTGTAAATCCCATAGACTTGCATTGTACTGTACACTGTCTGCAGAACTGCTGCGGATCCGCAGAGGCCAAATCCGCAGCGGATCCGCAGCAAAAACCGCAGCGTGTGCACATATCTTTATACTCGACAATATTAGGAACGCTATCATAAGCTAATGTCTAGATGGTGCAAGATGCCGATCATAAGATTGATAACGCTCATTTCCCTAGTTGATGGTGTTGCAATTAAGAGTTAGACAGGTAGTGTGGCGAGCACTCTTGCTTGGAGAGTTCTGAGGTGCTGGTGATGTCGGATGGCAATCCCCGTAGTAGAGAAATGTTTAATCACCGCACACTCTTGATAGATGCTTGTGAAAAGTTTATTGCATAGATGCAGCAAAAAACACAATTCAGGTGCAGGGATAGAGGAAATGGTGAGCCTACAATAACATAATGTTTTGACCCTCACAGGGTCTTACTCATATAGTTGCTGGGTCCAGGGGACGTCCAGCGCACTGGCGCCATGTATTATAGGCTGCCTATGTGTTATGTTCTTGTCGCCTCACCATTTCCTCTATCCCTGCACCTGAATTATTTTTTGCTGCATCTATACAATAAAATTTTCACAAGTCTCTTTCGATAGTGTACAGTGATTGAACATTTCTTGCAATTAAGATGTTTAGGGAAGAGTGTTATTGCATACGGAGAGCTGCAAGATATTTTCAAGGGTCGGGAACTTGTATGTATAGAATTGTATGATGGGTGATAGAATTAAAATCCTTAGTTGGAATGTAAGAGGACTGTCAGAGGTAACACGAAGAACGGCGATCATGGAATATGCTAGGAAGAGGAGGCCGGATATTCTATGCCTCCAGGAGACTCATTTACTACGGGAAAAGGTGAAGGTGTTGAAGAGGAGGTGGATTGGGAGAGCCTATCATTCCACGTATTCTTCATATGCTAGAGGGGTCTTTTTATTGCTAGGAGCATCTACGTCATTTGAAGAAATTGAAAGCCATGTTGATAATGGACAGTATATTTGTTTTTTTGTAAAATCTGTGGGCAATCGCTATGTATAGTAGTTATGTACATACCACCGCCATATAGCGGGAAAAAGTTATGTGAGGTTATGGAATTATTTAAGCGGGGTACAGGATTACCATTACTTATTATTGGTGATTTCAATAATGTTATAGATGAGGGGTGGGATAGACATAAACAGAGTACAGGTAAAAGCATTAGGAAATTGACGGCATTTGGGAATTATATTAGAGAGATTGGAATGATGGACCTGTGGAGCGTGAGAAATGAGAATGCGGTGTGCTACTCTTGTTTTTCTGCGATGCATGGGTCCCTCTCACGAATAGATATGGCACTGGGAAATGAGCTAATGGACACAACTGATCTGTGGAGTGGAATACCTCCCAAGGGTGATTTCAGACCATAAGCCTATAGAATCGTCAATTAGACGGATAGGGGGGAAGATTGGGAAGGGAGGTGGGTGGAAGTTGAACCCAATGTGGCTGGAATACTATAAAGGAAGAATTGGAGTAGTATTGGCGGATTAATGAAGGGAGTGCTGATAGTTGGGTGGTGTGGGACGCTGTGAAAGCGGTTTTAACGGGTCTCTTGTTTCGAGAGATTTCCAGGTGTAGGTCGAAATCTCAGCTAGAAGACAGGAAAATAACAGAAACCTTGGAGAGGGTGGAGAGGGATATGGTACTGGACCCGTCAGCAGAAAATCAGAGTAGGCTAAGGGGTGCACAGGAAGAGGTTAATAAGGTGTATCTGAGGAAAGCAGCGAGGAGGAGGGCCTTCCAGAAAACACAATTTTATGATGAAGGTGAAAAGTGGGGCATCTGTTGTCAGTGGTGGTAGCGGCGCAGAGTCAATCGTCTTATGTATATAAATTGAAGACTGATGAGGGAAGGGAGGTGGGGGACACAGAGTGTATTTTGGAGGAATTTAGACTATTTTATAATCAGTTATATTCTTCGGGATCAGAAGATTCATTTGGGGACATAGAGGGTTTTTTTCAGGAGGCAGGACTCCCGAGTATTAAAGACAGTGAAAGGGGGAGACTGGAGGGGCCCATAACAAAAGAAGAGCTTGAAATGGCTATTATATCTATGGCTAATAATAGGGCCCCGGGGGCAGATGGTATCCTGAGTGAAATTTACCAACAATTAATTGAGATGGTAACACCCAAACTGCCAAAAGGTTTTGAAGAGGCTCTTCGGGAGGGTGAATTACCAGCATCCATGAGGGAGGCGGTGGTGGTGGTCATTCCGAAAGAGGGAAGAGATCGGGGTTGGCAGAATCTTATAGGCCCATTTCGTTGCTGACGGTAGATGTAAAGATTTTGGCTAAAATTTGGCTAGCCGCTTGGCGAGTGTGGTTCAGGGTCTTGTTCATCCTGACCAATCCGGTTTTATGCCAAATAAGTCTACAGCAATTAATTTGCGTAGACTTTTTCTGAACTTGCAGCTGCTGTCGAACAATAGGGGCAGTAGGGTTGTTGTATATCATTGGATGCGCGTAAAGTGTTTGATAGTGTTGAGTGGCAGTATCTTTGGAGGGTGTTGGAACGCTTTGGTTTTGGGCTGACCTTTAGTTCATGAATACAGTTGCTATATACTTCCCCGACCGCTAGGGTCAGAGTTAACGGGCAAATGTCTGGGAGTTTTGCGCTTCATAGAGGGACTAGGCAGGGGTGTCCGCTGTCCCTGCTGCTTTTTGCATTGGCAGTGGAGCCCTTGGCGCAGACAATTAGGAGGACGGCTTCGGTTAAAGGGTTCGGATATGAATTGGTAGAAGAAAAAGTATCACTGTATGCAGATGATGTGTTGCTTTTTTTGGAGGATTCCGGAGAGTCGTTGAGCGCAATGGATATTATTAAAACATTTGGGTCTATTAGAAATTAACTGGGAAAAATCCACTGTCATGGCTATAGATGATTGTGTTGTTGATTTGCCAGTGTCGGGGGAGGGTAGTAGTTTGGCAGTGGTGCGACAGTTTAAATACCTGGGCATTCAGGTGGCACTTCCGATTTCCAGCTATGCAGATTTGAATCTGATTCCACTGCTGAGTTAAGGGCCTGTCACACTAAGCGATATCGCTATAACATCACCGATTTTGTGACGTTATAGCAATATTGCTAGCGATATCGCTATGTCTGATACTTACCTCCGACCGGCTCCCCCGCTGTCCATCGCTGATCGCGCGAGAACGTCCTGGGCCGTTTCTCGTCGGGCGCTTCCTGCTGGGCTTCCTGTGGCGCCGACGAGCGACGCGTGGACGCGGGCGGGAGGACGTCAGGATCGCCTCGTCTGACAGGTAAGTAGCGACCCCCGACCCCTGCTATGTCGCTGGCGAGATCTGCCTGTGTGGCAGCTCACTAGCGACCACTTAGCGATGCACCAGCGATCCTGACCGCGTCATATCGCTGGTCGGGATCGCTGGTGCATCACTAAGGCTACTTTCAGACATCAGTTTTTTTAGCATCAGGTGCGATGCGGCGAAAAATGTAAAAGCCGGATCCGGCGCCGGTTGCCACCGGATCCGGCTTTTATCCCATAGACTAGCATTATCGCCGCATTGCGCCTGATGGCCATGCGGCGTGTCCGGCTTTTGCCTGTCCGGCGTCTGCAAAAAAACGTTCCCTGCAACGTTTTTTTGCAGCGCTGGAACGGCTTTTTACACAGCGCATGCCCGGACACTGTGAGTGTTAACCCCACAAGTGCCCGGCAATAGAGATCTCGATCTCTCTCTCTCTCTCTCTCTCTCTCTCTCTCTCTCTGCACTTGTGGGTTAACACTCAGTGTCCGGCTGTCTCTCTCGGACACTGAGTGTTAACCCCACATGTGTCTCTCTCTCTAACCGCCACGCCCTCCCCCCATACCCCTCGGCGGCTGTCTCTCTTGTCCCCGATGTATCTTCCTCCTGCTGCTCCTTTAAATCCTGTCCGATCCGTATCAGACGCCGCATACACATCCGATGTCACCGCTGCAGGCCGTATCCGGCGGCCTGGCTTTTTGCCGCACGGCGCCGGACCCCACGCCCCGGATGTCTGAAAGTAGCCTAAGTGTGACTGTACCTTAAGGTACTGTCACACTAAGCGATATCGCTAGCAATATCGCTATAACTTGTGACGCTATAGCGATATTGCTAGCGATATCGCTGTGTCTGATACTTAGCTACTACCCGCTCCCCCGCTGGTTATCGCTGATCGTGCGAGAATCGTCCAGGACTGTTTCTCGTCGTCAGCTTCCTGCAGCGCTTCCTGTGTAGAGATGAGCGACGACCGTGGACGCGGGCGGCAGGACGCAGGATCGCCTAGTGTGACAGGTAAGTAGCGACCCTCGTCCCCAGCGATGTTGCTGGTGAGATCTGCCTGTGTGGCACCTCACTAGCGACCACTTAGCGACGTACCAGCGATCCTGACCACGTCATATCGCTGGTCGGGATCGCTGGTACATCGCTATGTGTGACAGTACCTTTAAGTTTAAGAGTAAAGTAGGGGCGTGGTGTAAACTGTATCTTTCAGTAGTGGGAATAATTAATCTGATTTAAGATGATTTTGATGCCCTAACTGCTATACGTCTTGCACAATGCCCCTATCTGGTTCCCTGGGCAGTGGTTTTGTACTATTGACTCTATATATAGGGATCTTGTGTGGGGAAAAAAGCAGCCAAGGATCAGATTTGAGATATTGCAGAGGCCCAAGGATGGAGGGGGACTGACGCTTCAGAATCCTTGGATTTACTACTTAGCTGCTCAGGGCTAACAGATGAGGGGGTGGAGGGCTATGTCTGGGGCTGGTTCAATACAAAGGGTCTTGGTCCATGTGACGGAGGGATCCCTTGGTTCAGGGGTTAGAGGCAGGAAGTTTTAGGAAGTTGGGTTTGATGTATCCTACTTTAGCGCTGATACATAAAGTCTGGGAGGCAAAAAAGATTAGGGGTTTGGAACACTTGACAAATTTTTCCCCGATATGGCAAAACAAGACTCTACCGGAATTTGTTAAAATGGGAGAATTTAAAAATTGGATGAGACTGGGAATACAGTACATGGTTCAGGTGCAGGACTCGCAGGGACTGGAGCCCTTTGGAAAGTTGCAGGAAGATTATGGGCTACCGGAGGTCTGCAGATTTCAATATGGGCAGTTTAGGCATGCTTATGCTACCCAGAGTAGGACAATGAATATGGAGATTCACAAGGATATATTGATTGATTATGTCTGTGCAGAGGGGGGAACAAAAGGGGTAGTGTCGGGCATTTATAAGGATCTAATGCATACTTTTTTAAATAATTATCCTATTAGAGCACAGGGGAAATGGGGGGAGGAGGAATTGGGTAGGATAGAGGAAAATAAATGGGAAGTGATTATGGAATATATACCCCAATTATCGCTGAGCGAATCGGGCAAACTCTCGCAGATATATGTGCTCCATAGAGTATATAGGACTCCTGAACGGCTGTATAGAGCGGGTCTAAAACAGACTTCTGAGTGTCCTCGGTACCGAATGGAGGGGGCTTGAGTTCTCCACATGTTATGGCAGTGTCCAAATTTGAACCCATATTGGACGGCGGTGCTTAATGCCATAGGAGGAGCGTATGGTTGTAGGATTGAGTGGGATCCTGTGGTGTGTATACTGGGATATGTGGAGGAGGTCCAGGTACATAATAAATATAAAGTGGCTATAGCTAGATTATTATACAGTGGGGAAAAAAAGTATTTAGTCAGTCAGCAATAGTGCAAGTTCCACCACTTAAAAAGATGAGAGGCGTCTGTAATTTACATCATAGGTAGACCTCAACTATGGGAGACAAACTGAGAAAAAAAAATCCAGAAAATCACATTGTCTGTTTTGTTTTCATTTTATTTGCATATTATGGTGGAAAATAAGTATTTGGTCAGAAACCAGCAATCAAGATTTCTGGCTCTCACAGACCTGTAACTTCTTCTTTAAGAGTCTCCTCTTTCCTCCACTCATTACCTGTAGTAATGGCACCTGTTTAAACTTGTTATCAGTATAAAAAGACACCTGTGCACACCCTCAAACAGTCTGACTCCAAACTCCACTATGGTGAAGACCAAAGAGCTGTCAAAGGACACCAGAAACAAAATTGTAGCCCTGCACCAGGCTGGGAAGACTGAATCTGCAATAGCCAACCAGCTTGGAGTGAAGAAATCAACTGTGGGAGCAATAATTAGAAAATGGAAGACATACAAGACCACTGATAATCTCCCTCGATCTGGTGCTCCACGCAAAATCCCACCCCGTGGGGTCAGAATGATCACAATGGGCGGCACGGTGGCTCAGTGGTTAGCGCTGCAGCCTTGCAGCGCTGAGGTCCTGGGTTCGAATCCCACCAAGGACAACATCTGCAAGGAGTTTGTATGTTCTCCCCGTGTTTGCGTGGGTTTCCTCCGGGTACTCCGGTTTCCTCCCACATTCTAAAGACATACTGATAGGGAATTTAGATTGTGAGCCCCATTGGGGACAGTGATGATAATATGTGCAAACTGTAAAGCGCTGCGGAATATGTTAGCGCTATATAAAAATAAAGATTATTATTTATTATCACAAGAACGGTGAGCAAAAATCCCAGAACCACGCGGGGGGACCTAGTGAATGAACTGCAGAGAGCTGGGACCAATGTAACAAGGCCTACCATAAGTAACACACTACGCCACCATGGACTCAGATCCTGCAGTGCCAGACGTGTCCCACTGCTTAAGCCTGTACATGTCCGGGCCCGTCTGAAGTTTGCTAGAGAGCATTTGGATGATCCAGAGGAGTTTTGGGAGAATGTCCTATGGTCTGATGAAACCAAACTGGAACTGTTTGGTAGAAACACAACTTATCGTGTTTGGAGGAAAAAGAATACTGAGTTGCATCCATCAAACACCATACCTACTGTAAAGCATGGTGGTGGAAACATCATGCTTTGGGGCTGTTTCTCTGCAAAGGGGCCAGGACGACTGATCCGGGTACATGAAAGAATGAATGGGGCCATGTATCGTGAGATTTTGAGTGCAAACCTCCTTCCATCAGCAAGGGCATTGAAGATGAAACGTGGCTGGGTCTTTCAACATGACAATGATCCAAAGCACACCACCAGGGCAACGAAGGAGTGGCTTCGTAAGAAGCATTTCAAGGTCCTGGAGTGGCCTAGCCAGTCTCCAGATCTCAACCCTATAGAAAACCTTTGGAGGGAGTTGAAAGTCCGTGTTGCCAAGCGAAAAGCCAAAAACATCACTGCTCTAGAGGAGATCTGCATGGAGGAATGGGCCAACATACCAACAACAGTGTGTGGCAACCTTGTGAAGACTTACAGAAAACGTTTGACCTCTGTCATTGCCAACAAAGGATATATCACAAAGTATTGAGATGAAATTTTGTTTCTGACCAAATACTTATTTTCCACCATAATATGCAAATAAAATGAAAACAAAACAGACAATGTGATTTTCTGGATTTTTTTTTCTCAGTTTGTCTCCCATAGTTGAGGTCTACCTATGATGTAAATTACAGACGCCTCTCATCTTTTTAAGTGGTGGAACTTGCACTATTGCTGACTGACTAAATACTTTTTTTCCCCACTGTATATTGCGCGAAAACTGATTGCCAGATACTGGATAAATGAAGATCAACCGACATTGAGGGAATTTTTCAGACAGTCTGACTCTATTGTGAATATGGAAAAAGACATTTACATTAAGAGAAAAAGCATAAGAACATTTGAGACACTGTGGACACCTTGGGTGGAGACAAAATGACCCTGAACTTAGGTTACACCATGCATTATTTGCTGCTTTTGTATGTAATGGGGGGCGGGGAAGGGAGGGAGGGAATTTCTGAAACTAATGACCATTGTTAATGTTGTTCTCATTGCGATTTTTGTTCTATTGTTTTGTACCTTGAATTTGGTTAAAGATTTCAGATTAAAAAAAAAAAAAAAAAGTTAGGCACTGCCAACTAATATGCCAAAAAATTCAACCCTTATGGGAAAAAAACAAAACCTTGTATAGAAATGAACTATGCACTTAAAGAATGCTTGTTGGCACAGAATGACTGTATAAACCAAGCTTAGACACAACGCTCACTCTTGGCCTGGCCATACTGTTCAGTGCACTTTTCCATAAACCAAGTTTAGGTGCCCAGTGCACTCTTGGCATGACCAATACTGGTCAGTGCACTTTTCCATAAACCAAGTTTAGGCATTTGGTGCACTCTTGGCATGGCCATACTGTTCAGTGCACTTTTCCATAAACCAAGTTTAGGCACTTGGTGCACTCTTGGCATGGCCATACTGTTCAGTGCACTTTTCCATAAACCAAGTTTAGGCATTTGGTGCACTCTTGGCATGGCCATACTGTTTAGTGCACTTTTCCATAAACCAAGTTTAGGCACTTGGTGCACTCTTCGCATGGCCATACTGTTCAGTGCACTTTTCCATAAACCAAATTTAGGCACTTGGTGCACTCTTGGCATGGCCATACTGTTCAGTGCACTTTTCCATAAACCAAGTTTAGGCATTTGGTGCACTCTTGGCATGGCCATACTGTTTAGTGCACTTTTCCATAAACCAAGTTTAGGCACTTGGTGCACTCTTCGCATGGCCATACTGTTCAGTGCACTTTTCCATAAACCAAGTTTAGGCACTTGGTGCACTCTTGGCATGGCCATACTGTTCAGTGCACTTTTCCATAAACCAAGTTTAGGCATTTGGTGCACTCTTGGCATGGCCATACTGTTTAGTGCACTTTTCCATAAACCAAGTTTAGGCACTTGGTGCACTCTTCGCATGGCCATACTGTTCAGTGCACTTTTCCATAAACCAAGTTTAGGCACTTGGTGCACTCTTGGCATGGCCATACTGTTCAGTGCACTTTTCCATAAACCAAGGTTAGGTTCTTGGTGCACTCTTGGCATGGCCGTACTGTCCAGTGCACTTTTCCATGAACCACGTTTAGGTGCTCAGTACACTTTTGCATCTACCGTACTTGTTTTCCATCCATCTCTGCTCTTCTCTGTATGTATAAATCCAGAGCTGTCAATCAAAGAGGAGGGTGGAGATAGAGGGAAAACAAGCAGGTGGGAAGGTGCACTGAACTGTATGGCCACGCCAAGGGGGCACCAGCGCCAAAACTTAGTTTAAGCAGTCATTCTGTTCTGACAGGGTCCCTTTTATGATAAGTCTCACACCCTGGACTTGCTTTCCTTACTATAGATCTCTCAGATAAATATCTACATAAAAGATTGATCACTCCCCATTTTTTTAGTGCCCTTTTAGCAGGACAATGGAAGGACACATGCCCGGCCACCTGAAAATGAATGCAACTTCATCCGTTCTGTAGCTTTTAATTTCATAATGGCAATAGATAAGTTCCGGCCACGTTGGCCATCATCTGGTCTCACTGTCAGTCAGTCATGTAGACTTCTGAACACCAAGTCTGCCTAGTCATGCCAGTGGATCTGTGACTCTCTAGATTTGCCTTTCTTTTGCGCACTGTCCTATAGGGAACTGTAATGGTGGTCTTAGTTCTGTAATAGAGAAGAACTCCAGATTGTCATCTTATGGGGCTTACTTGGCTTTCCCTTCTCCCAGCAGGTGGCTGACCAGTGTAGCTGCTTCCAAAGTATGGACCTCTTGAAGTCTCACCCTGCGCACCTTGCAGTTTTTATATTCCATGTAGTTTCTCAATTTGACCCTGCACCTTTGGTAGGTAACAGAAGATATGGAAAGCATGAAACTTTAAAGTGATTTTCCACCTTTTGATTAACCTTGACTTTATAGACCTAAAATACCAAATCGTAATATACCTCTTCTTTACCAGCTGCTGCTCAATGCAGAACTTATTTTGACATTATTTGTATTCTGTCTACGTCTCGTGCATACCCGGCATAACCTGGCTCATTAACACCTGGACGTGCAAGTAGTCCGATTACTCTATGAATAGCTAATACATGGACAGGATGTCAAAAGTGTAGATCCATTTGCAAAACCACTTTTCCTGTAATTTAATAATGGTGAAATAGCTTGTAGCCTGCTGCTTTGGAGATGCCACACTGCATATATTAATACCTCCTTAACCATCGGTATGTGTCAGCTTCGGTGGCCATCAGTAAGTGTGAACATCTGCAAATACATCCTTCTCGGGAGGCTGCTGACACCTCTGCACACTTGTGATGCTGACAACATATATTTCATCCTATGCTGCTTCCTGACTGGCTCATGAATTATCCATTAGTTGATAAGGTCACCAGTGGCTCATGAATTGAAATTTAAATGACAAATAATTGGCCGAAAACTTTACTTTGAGTTGTTGGGTGTTTAGCATTTATATGAGTATTTTAATTTAATGTTACATTTTAGAAAGTCCCGGTTATTTCAGGTAACTTTTCAGAATAAGCTGCTTTTCGAGATGGGAGAATCGGTTCTCTGGACTCCAGTGCATCAGCTAGGTCAGTCATCTGCGACCTCCGAACCGAGCCCTGTGATTCTCCCCTTATCTCCTGGGATTCCCGGCTATTTTTTTTTTTTGATTACCCAGTCTGGTGCGATGTCATTGCAGCGTGACACACATACTTCGTCACTTCAGCAAAGGATGAGCTGGGAATACCAGGATCTAAGGCGCATGGCTCACTTCCAGTGGTTACAGGTTATTGACCTGGCTGATTCACATGGGAGAATCGTTTTGAAGGTCTCCGATCCAAGTGCCTTGTGTGTACATGAGAAGTAATGGTATTTTTGTAAATCTGGCTGCCATGAGAGCTGCAAACATCAGATAAGTGGGATGCCGGAAGTCAAACCCCTATCAAGCTGAAATTATGATCAGCAGACAGGTCATCAATTCCTGGGCAAGCTGTTTTAAAATCATGGTCAGGTTATATGATTATTCTGTTCACCTTTTCTTTTCTGGAGTAGATTAAAAAAAAAAAAAAAAAACCTGTTTCCTCTGATGCGTTTGTGACTGATAAGTTATGTTACAAAAAGAAGTTGGCCATAATTAAAAAGCAAAAACAAACAAAACGCACCGCATGTGTGTACAGGGTGTCTAATACTGCAGCTCGGCCGCACTCGCTTGAATGGTGATACCAGACATCTCTGTGGACACTTGAAATTATCTTATTTTCTGGAACTAATAAGAAAACCTGTTTTATTCCCACAGCTCTGCTACCTATATGGAGACCTTTATCAGCAAACCAACCCAAAGGAAATGCGGAGAGTATTTCTTGAATTTTATCAGTTCTTCCTAGAACGAACGGCGGTGAGAGCAAAAGTGCCATTTACTATAACGATTACTTAGTTTCTTATTACCGTAAACCTGCTCCTTTATGTCCCATAACAGCCCTATCCCTTTATTAATCTCATAGTAGTAAGTTGTCAGGTCAGATAGCCATGAGGATGTTCATTCCTTCAGATCTTGATCACCATTGCTTTGCCTTAACTTTGGTCACTTAGCCCTGCAACTTCAAGAGCTAAAAAATATCCCTTAAAGGGAACCATTCATGTTCTAGAAACACTATTGACTTACAGATATAGGGTTAATCTGCTGATACATAGAGTAAAGATCCTGCCTTACTGGACAAGCGGTGACGGGAAGAAAATGAACTTGTATATCCTTGCTGCAACCGCTGGCTTCCATCATCAGGGAGGTGCAGGGAGTGATTACAGTGACCGCCACTACACAGTGAGCGTGCTGTAATCACTCCTTGTCACATTGACAGCCTGCACCGCAGTATGTGTGCAGAGTGGGCTGTCAGGGAGTGTTGACAGCGCACTCGTTGTATAATGAGTGGTGACTTCCTCCTACACTTGTTGGACGTAAGCAGCTGCAGGGGGGAGATAAGTTAACTTCCTCCCTGTTAGAGTTGAGCGAATTTGTTTGGGTTCCCTCTTATTCGGCAAGCTATAGCGGTTACCAAATAAGCTACAGCAGGAACCCGGCTTCCTGGATCGCACCGGCTGATCAGCTGACCGGTGTCGCTGCTGCATGTGTTGCAGCTGTGTCACAGCATGTGCATGGAGAGTCTGTTTGTTGGGCTCTTCATGCATGTGCTGACAGTGACACAGCTGCAACACCGGTCAGCTTATCAGCCCCTGCGATCCAGGAAGCCGAGTTCCTGCTGTAGCTTATTTGGTAAGCGCTATAGCTTGCCAAATAAGAGGGAACCCGAACAAATTCGCTCAACTGTACTCTCTGCTTTATGGCAGCCAGGCAGGATTTTAACACTATATTCCTGTAAATGAACCCTATATCTGCTGGTCTGGTAAAGGGTGTTTTTGGACATGACCATTTTTCTTTCAACCTTATTGGTGTATGGAGTGCAGCTCTGCATATAACAGAGCAAATAGTCTGCCATGAGTGTGTGGACAGTAAAATCGTGTCTGTTGGTTATTTAAAGCCAAATGGCATGCTATTACAAAGTCTTTTTGCAAATCTTACTTTATATGTTTCAAGTTCTTTCTTGTCTAATAATTGACTGTACTGTGCAAAAGTTTCAGGCAGATGTGGAAAAATGCTATGATGTAAGAATGATTTAACCCCTTCACCCCCAAGGGTGGTTTGCACGTTCATGACAGGGCCAATTTTTACAATTCTGACCACTGTACCTTTATGAGGTCATAACTCTGGAACGCTTCCATGGATCCCGGTGATTCTGACATTGTTTTCTCGTGACATTGTACTTCATGTTAGTGGTAAAATTTAATTCAAATAACTTGCGTTGATTTGTGAAAAAAAATGAAATTTGGCAAAAATTTTGAAAATTTCGCAATTTTCCAACTTTGAATTTTTATGCCCTTAAATCACAGAGATACGGCACACAAAAAACTTGATAACTAACATTTCCCACATGTTTACATTACATCAGCACAATTTTGGAACCAAAATTTTTTTTTGTTAGGAAGTTATAAGGGTTAAAAGTTGACCAGCGATTTCTCATTTTTACAGCACCATTTTATTTTTAGGACCACATCACATTTGAAGCCACTTTGAGGGGTCTATATGATATTTTCCACAAAAAAAATACTTCAGGTTCAATTTTTTTTATTTTACCAAGGGTAACAGGAGAAATTGGACTGCAAAAGTTATTGTGCAATTTGTCCTGAGTACGCTGATACCTGATTTGTGGGGGGGGGGGGGGGGGGGGGGGGAACAACTGTTTCGGCGCATGGCAGAGCTCAGAATGGAAGGAGCGCCGTTTGACTTTTTCAATGCAAAATTGGCTGGAATTCAGATCAGACGCCGTGTCACGTTTGGAGAGTCCCTGATGTACCTAAACAGTGGAAACCCCCTACAAGTGACCCCATTTTGGAAACTAGACCCCCCAAGGAACTTGTCTAGATATGTGGTGAGAACTTTGAACCCACAAGGGCTTTACAGAAGTTTATAACGTACAGCGGTACAATTAAAAAATCATATTTTTTCCACAAAAATGATCTTTTCACCCCAATTTTTATTTTCCCAAGGGTAACAGGACCCTAAAAGTTATTGTGAAATTTGTCCTAAGTACGCTGATACCCCACATGTGGGGGTAAACCACTATTTGGGAGCATGGCAGAGCTCGGAAGGGAAGCAGCGCCATTTGACGTTTTTGGCTGGAATTGAGATCAGACACCATGTCGCGATTGGAAAACCCCTGATGTACCAAAACAGTGGAAACCCCCCACAAATGACACCATTTTGGAAACTGGACCCCCTAAGGAACTTATCTAGATGTGTGGTGAGAACTTTGAACCCCCAAGGGTTTCACAGAAGTTTATAACGCCCGGGCGTGAAAATAAAAAATTCGTATTTTTTCCACAAACATGATCTTTTAGTCACCATTTTTTTATTTTCCCAAGGGTACCAGGAGAAATTGGACCCCAAAAGTTGTTGTCCAATTTGTCCTGAGTATGCTGATACCCGATATGTGGGAGAAAACTACTGTATGGGCACACGTCGGGGCTCGGAAGGGAAGTAGTGACGTTTTGGAATGCAGACATTGATGGAATGGTCTGCGGGTGTCATGTTGCCTTTGGAGAGCCCCTAATGTACCTAAACAGTGGAAACCCCCCACAAATGACCCCATTTTAAAAACTAGACCCCCTAAGGAACTTATCTAGATGTGAGGTGACCACTTTGAACCCCCAAGGGCTTCACAGAAGTTTATAATGCCAGGGCATGAAAATAAAAAAATCGTATTTTTTCCACAAACATGATCAATTAGTCCCCAATTTTTTCATTTTGCCAAGGGTAACAGGAGAAATTGGACCCCAAAAGTTGTTGTCCAATTTGTCATGAGTACGCTGACACCCCATATGTGGGAGAAAACTACTGTATGGACACACGTCGGGGCTCGGAAGGGAAGTAGTGACGTTTTGGAATGCAGACTCTGATGGAATGGTCTGCGGGTGTCATGTGCGTTTGGAGAGCCCCTGATGTACCTAAACTATTGAAACTCCCTACAAGTGACCCCATTTTGGACACTAGCCCCCCCACGGAACTTATCTACATGTGTGGTGAGCACTTTGAACCCCCAAGTGCTTCACAGAAGTTTATAACGCTCGGACGTGAAAATAAAAAAATCATTTTTTTCCACAAAAATGATATTTTTGTCCCCAATTTTTTATTTTCCTAAGGGTAACAGGAGAAATTGGACCCCAAAAATTGTTTTGCAATTTGTCCTGAGTAGGCTGATACCCTACATGTGGGGGTAAAACACTGTTTGGGTGCATGGCAGAGCTTGGAAGGGAAGGAGCACCATTTGACTTTTTCAACTCAGAATTGGCTGGAATTGAGATCAGACGCAATGTTGCATTTGGAGAGCCCCTGATGTGCCCAAACAGTGGAAACCCCCAATTCTAACTCCAACCCGGACCCCAACACACACCCCTAACCCTAATCTCAGCCCTAACCCTACCCCTAACCCTAGCCCTAATGGAAAAATGGAAATAAATACATTTTTTTTATTTTATTATTTTTCCCTAACTAAGGGGGTGATAACGGGGGGTTTGATTTACTATTTATGGCGGTTTTTATGTTTGGCAGCTGTCGCACGCTAAAAGACGCTTTTTGTTGTAAAAATAGTTTTTGCATCACCACATATTGAGAGCTATAATTTTTCCGTATTTTGACCCACCGAGTCATGTGAGGTCTTATTTTTTGCGGGACGAGTTGACGTTTTTATTGGTACCATTTTCGGGCATGTGACATTTTTTGATCGCTTTCTATTCCGATTTTTGGGACGCAGAATGAACAAAAACCAGCGTTTCATGAATTTCTTTTGGGGGAGTGCGTTTACACCGTTCCGCGTGCGGTAAAATTGATAAATCGTTTTTATTCTTCGGGTCAGTACGGTTACAGCAATACCTCATTTACGTCGTTTTTTTATGTTTTGTCGGTTTTATGCAATGAAAACTATTTTATATAAAAAATAATTATTTTTGCATCGCTTTATTCTGTGAGCTGTAACTTTTTTATTTTTTCGCTGATGATGCTGTGTGGCTCGTTTTTTGCGGAACAAGATGACGTTTTCAGCGGTACCATGGATATTTATATGCGTCTTTTTGATCGCGCGTTATTACACTTTTTGTTTGGCGGTATGATAATAAATCATGATTTTTTGCTTCGTTTTTTATTTTTATTTTTTAAGGGGTTCCCTAAAGGGGTTAACTAATGGGACAGTTTTATAGGGCGGGTCGTTACGGACGCGGCGATACCTAATATGTGTACTTTTATTGTTTTGGTTTTTTTTATTATTATTTCCAAAAAATGGATTTATTTGGGGGAATATTTTTTTTTTTTTCTAATTTATTTGGCGATTTTTTTTTTTTTTTTTTTTTTTTAAATTATTTTAACATTAACATTAAAATTTATTTTAACATTTAAAATTTAAAATTATTTAATTTTTTTTTTATTTTTTTTTTTACTTTATTAAATAGTCCCAGGTGGGACACCACTGTCCTGTGACAGATCGCTGATCTGTCACATCACAGATCACTGTGACAGATCAGCAATCTGTCACAGGCATTGAAGAAGACTTCCTCTTGCCTGCGCTTTGCAGGCACTGAGGAAGCCAGCTTCCTGCAGGCCCCCGTCGCCATCTTGGATTCGGGGGCCTGCAGGAAAGGAGCCCCCCGCAGCAGCGCTGCACATTGCGCTGCCGTGGGGGGCTCAGGGAAGCACGGAGGGAGCCCCCTCCCTGCCGATGCTTCCCTTTAACCCCCGGTACACCGCGATCATGTTTGATCGCGGTGTGCAAGGGGTTAACGTGTCGGGGGCGGTCCGTGACCGCCCCTGACACATTGTGCCGGGTGTCAGCTGTGATAATCAGCTGACACCCGGCCGCGATCAGCGGCGCTCACCACGTGGGCGCCGCTGATCGCGGTAGACGTACTATCCCGTCCATGGGCATAGGGGCCCGGGTCCCATGGACGGGATAGTACGTCTGATGTCAGAAAGGGGTTTTAAAAAAAAAAAAAAGTGTATTTTGTTAACTGATAAAAATGAACTGTTACCAAAGGGACTGAACAACAGAGAAATCTGAATGAAATCAATACTTGGTGTGACCATCCTTCGCCTTCAATCAGCATCAGTTCTTCTCAGTACACTTGTCACTTGGACACAGTTAGGTTCCCTTTACACATAGCGACGCTCCAGCTATCCCGACAACAATGCGACTTGGTAAGGATCGCTGGTATGTCGCTAGTAAGCTGTCAAACAGGCAGATCTACTCAACGACGCAGCAGTGATATGGCGATCCGTATAACGACCTCGGCGGTCGTTGGGACCTTGTCACACAGCAGCTATTCTGACGACTCAGACCTCGATAGGTGTGCTTCAGCGTTGCCTTTTCCACTCCGCTCTGCTTCGAATGGTGGCCACTACGCGGTTTGCTTCAGCGTCCCTGCCTGAGTCGCTAGTGCGCTATTTATTCGTGGATCCACAGTCGCTGACACGGGGACACGCGGTTATTATAACTGTACATGTTAAATGTTATGATTGCATATAATAGCTGACCTATAAAAGGAAACGCTACAAAGATCCTAATTTGAGACCACCAATCTGAGCTGAGGGGGCGTTGAAAAGACAAAGCAAAATCACGCCTGTGGCCCTGAGTTCTGAGTCGCCAATGAGTTCGCTCGTAGTTGTTATGGCATCAAACACAGCGATGCATGCTGGCCAGCGGGACACCAACGATCAAAAAATGGCCTAGGATATTCGAGCACGATCAGTCATATCGCAGCAGGGGGCCGGTCGCCACTATGTGTCACACGTAACGAGATCGCTGGCGAGGTCGCTGTTGCGTTATAGAATCATAGAATGGTAGAGTTGGAAGGGACCTCCTGGGCCATCTGTTCCAACCCCTGCTCAAAGCAGGATTCGCTAAATCATCTCAGACACATGTCTGTACAGCCTCTGTTGGAAGACTTCTATTGAAGGAGAACTCGCCACCTCTCATGGCAGCCTGTTCCACTCATTGATCACTCTGTCAAAAAGTTTTTTCTAATATCTAATCTGTGTCTCCTCCCATTGCTTCTAGTCTTTCCTTGTGCAAATGAGAATAAAAATAATCATCTTACAATGTGACAGCCCTTGAGATATTTGTAGACAGCTATTAAGTCTCCTCTCAGTCTTCTATTTTGCAATCTAAACATTCCCAAATACTGCAACCTTTCTTAATAAAACAGGGTTTGTAGACTGGTCACCATTCTGTAAGGAAAAACTTTCTGGCACTGATTTCATGCATAAACTGGTAATTTATTAAAAAGTTCCAATGTGACGGAATCACACACTTTCCTGTAAAGCTGGCAAGAGAGACACACACATACCCTGGTGACTCAGTCTTCACCCTTTCTGTTCTAAGCACTAAGATAAATCGTGAACAAGGCTTTTATTGCCAAAACGTTGATTGATTTTGCTGCCATGTAAGCCAAGCGTATATATCTAAACACATGAAATTGATTACATTGGAACTTTTTAATAATTTACCAGTTTATGCATGAAATCAGTGCCTGAAAGTTTTTCCTTACATATTGGACTATTTTTTTCTGGAAGGCACTGTACATTGGTCAGCAGTCTCCTTTACCACATTATTCGGTCACCATTCTGGTCGCTCTTTTCTGAACTTGCTCCAGTTTGGTAATGTCTTTTTTAAAATGTGGCGCCCAAAACTGGACACGGTATTCAAGATGAGGTCTGACCAAAGAGGAGTAGAGGGCAATAATGACATCACGTGATCTAGACTGTATGCTTCTGTTAATACATCCTAGAATTGCATTTGCCTTTTTTGCTGCTGCATCACACTGTTGACTCATATTCAGTCTGTGATCTATTAGTATGCCCAAGTCTTTTTCACATGTGCTGTTGCTAAGCCCTATTCCTCCCATTGCCCAGATGTAGTACTTTGCATTTTTCCCTGTTAAAAACCATTCTGTTAGTTGCTGCCCACTGCTTCAGTTTATTTATATCTTTTTGAATCTTCTCTCCTCTAGTATTAGCTATCCCTCCTAGCTTTGTGTCATCAGCAAATTTAATCAGTTTACCCTCAACTCCTTCATCTAAATCGTTGATAAAGATGTTGAACAATACAGGGCCCAGGACAGAGCCCTGCGGTACCCCACTTGTGACATTCTTCCAACTGGATGTGCAGCCATTTACGACCACCCTTTGGGTCCGATCACTAAGCCAGTTATGAATCCACCTAACAGTTGCCTTGTCTATTCCATACTTAGCCATTTTTTTCAATAAAGATTGTGTGAGATACTTTGTCAAATGCTCTACTGAAGTCAAGATATATTATATCTACATCATTTCCCTGATCCACCCAGTCAGTGATTCTGTCATAGAAGGAAATTAATTTAGTCTGACGTGACTTATTAGTTACAAACCCATGCTGACTCTGTTTAATCCCTTCATTCTAATCCAGGTGCTTAGATACATGTTGTTTAATAATTTGTTCAAAGATCTTTCCTGGTATGGAAGTCAGACTCATCGGCCTGGGTCCACCTTCTTCCCCTTTTTTGAAGATGGGAACAACATTTGCTCTTCTCCAGTCTTCTGGGACTTCTCCTGTTCTCCAAGAATTTTGAAAGATTATGGAGAGGGGTTAAACAATTTCTTCTGCTATCTCCTTCAGTACTCTGGGGTGTAATTCATCTGGACCTGGAGACTTGAATTAATTTAGGTTAGCTAAGTGTTTCCTCACTACCTTTGTTTATAGATATCCTTGATTCTTCTTTTCCCTTAATAGGACAGTGAAGAACAGTTGATGTTACATTTCCTTTCTGAGGGAAAACAGATGCAAAATAGGAAACCTGTGACATTTCAGCGATCTTGCTAACGATCTCGCTATGTGTGAAGTACCCCTTATTGTAGGAGCTTGAGAGGGAGGCTGCTCCAAACATCTTTGAGAACTAACCACAGATCTTCTGTGGATATCGCTTGTGCAAATCCCTTTTTCTTCACATAATCCTAGACAGACTGGATGGTGGTGTGATCAAGGATCCATGGAGCCATATCATCACTTCCAGGACTCCTTGTTCTTTAACCCCTTCCTGACATCAGACGTACTATCCCGTCCATGGGACCCGGGCCCCTATGCCCATGGACGGGATAGTACGTCTAGCGCGATCAGCGGCGCCCACGTGGTGAGCGCCGCTGATCGCGGCCGGGTGTCAGCTGATTATCACAGCTGACACCCGGCACTATGTGTCAGGGGCGGTCACGGACCGCCCCCGACACGTTTAGCCCCTTGCACACCGACGTACTACCCGGTACTCGCGGTGTACCGGGAGTTAAAGGGAAGCATCGGCAGGGAGGGGGCTCCCTCCGTGCTTCCCTGAGCCCCCACGGCAGCGCAATGTGCAGCGCTGCTGCGGGGGACTCCTTTCCTCCAGGCCCCCGGATCCAAGATGGCGACGGGGGCCTTCGGGGGCCTGGAGGAAGCTGGCTTCCTCAGTGCCTGCAAAGCGCAGGCATGAGGAAGCCTTGTGCACTGCCTGTGACAGATTGCTGATCTGTCACAGTGATCTGTGATGTGACAGATCAGCGATCTGTCACAGGACAGTGATGTCCCACCTGGGACTATGTAATAAAGTAAAAAAAAAAGTGTAAAAATAATTTTTAAAAAATCGCCAAATAAATTAGTAAAAAAAAAAATAAATATTCCCCAATAAATTCATTTTTTGAAAATAAAAAAAAACCAAAACAATAAAAGTACACATATTAGGTATCGCCGCTTCCGTAACGACCCGCCCTATAAAACTGTCCCATTAGTTAACCCCTTTAGCGAACCCCTTAAAAAATAAAAATAAAAAACGAAGCAAAAAATGATTTATCATACCGCCAAACAAAAAGTGTAATAACGCGCGATCAAAAAGACGCATATAAATATCCATGGTACCGCTGAAAACGTCATCTTGTCCCACAAAAAACGAGCTGCCACACAGCATAATCAGCGAAAAAATAAAAAAGTTATAGCTCGCAGAATAAAGCGATGCAAAAATAATTATTTTTTATATAAAATAGTTTTCATTGCATAAAACCGACAAAACATAAAAAAAGACCTAAATGAGGTATCGCTGTAACCGTACTGACCCGAAGAATAAAACCGCTTTATCAATTTTACCGTACGCGGAACGGTGTAAACGCACTCCCCCAAAAGAAATTCATGAAACGCTGGTTTTTGTTCATTCTGCATCACAAAAATCGGAATAAAAAGCAATCAAAAAATGTCACGTGCCCGAAAATGGCACCAATAAAAACGTCAACTCGTCCCGCAAAAAATAAGTCCTCACATGACTCGGTGGGTCAAAATACGGAAAAATTATAGCTCTCAATATGTGGTGATGCAAAAACTATTTTTACAATAAAAAGCATCTTTTAGCGTGCGACAGCTGCCAAAAATAAAAACCGCCATAAATAGTAGATCAAACCCCCCGTTATCACCCCCTTAGTTAGGGAAAAATAATATTAAAAAATGTATTTATTTCCATTTTTCCATTAGGGTTAGGGCTAGGGTTAGGGTTAGGGTTAGGGCTAGGGTTAGGGCTTGGGTTAGGGCTGAGATTAGGGTTAGGGGTGTGTTGGGGTTCGGGTTGGAGTTAGAATTGGGGGTTTCCACTGTTTGGGCACATCAGGGGCTCTCCAAATGCAACATTGCGTCTGATCTCAATTCCAGCCAATTCTGAGTTGAAAAAGTCATATGGTGCTCCTTCCCTTCCAAGCTCTGCCATGCGCCCAAACAGTGTTTTACCCCCACATGTAGGGTATCAGCCTACTCAGGACAAATTGCAGAACAATTTTTGGGGTCCAATTTCTCCTGTTACCCTTAGGAAAATAAAAAATTGGGGACAAAAATATCATTTTTGTGGAAAAAAATGATTTTTTTATTTTCACGTCCGAGCGTTATAAACTTCTGTGAAGCACTTGGGGGTTCAAAGTGCTCACCACACATCTAGATAAGTTCCGTGGGGGGGTCTAGTGTCCAAAATGGGGTCACTTGTTGGGAGTTTCAATAGTTTAGGTACATCAGGGGCTCTCCAAACGCACATGACACCCGCAGACCATTCCATCAAAGTCTGCATTCCAAAATGGCACTGCTTCCCTTCCGAGCCCCGACGTGTGTCCATACAGTAGTTTTCTCCCACATATGGGGTGTCAGCATTCTCAGGACAAATTGGACAACAACTTTTGCGGTCCAATTTCTCCTGTTACCCTTGGGAAAATGAAAAAATTGGGGACTAATTGATCATGTTTGTGGAAAAAATACGATTTTTTTATTTTCATGCCCTGGCATTATAAACTTCTGTGAAGCCCTTGGGGGTTCAAAGTGCTCACCACACATCTAGATAAGTTCCTTAGGGGTTCTCGTTTCCAAAATGGGGTCATTTGTGGGTGTTTCCACTGTTTAGGTACATTAGGGGCTCTCCAAAGGCAACATGACACCCGCAGACCATTCCATCAAAGTCTGCATTCCAAAACGTCACTACTTCCCTTCCGAGCCCTGACGTGTGTCCATACAGTAGTTTTCTCCCACATATGGGGTGTCAGCGTACTCAGGACAAGTTGGACAACAACTTTTGGGGTTCAATTTCTCCTGTTACCCTTGGGAAAATAAAAAAATTGGGGACTAATTGATCATGTTTGTGGAAAAAATACGATTTTTTTATTTTCATGCCCTGGCATTATAAACTTCTGTGAAGCCCATGGGGGTTCAAAGTGCTCGCCTCACATCTAGATAAGTTCCTTAGGGGGTCTAGTTTTCAAAATGGGGTCATTTGTGGGGAGTTTCCACTGTTTAGGCACATTAGGGGCTCTCCAAAGTCAACATGACACCCGCAGACCATTCCATCAATGTCTGCATTCCAAAACGTCACTGCTTCCCTTCCGATCCCCGACGTGTTCCCATACAGTAGTTTTCTCCCACATATGGGGTATCAGCATACTCAGGACAAATTGGACAACAACTTTTGGGGTCCAATTTCTCCTATTACCCTTGGGAAAATAAAAAAAATGGTGACTGCATCATGTTGGTGACATGATCATGTTTCATCATGTTTGTGGAAAAAATTTGAATTTTTTATTTTCACGCCCGGGCGTTATAAACTTCTGTGAAGCACTGGGGGGTTCAAAGTGCTCACCACACATCTAGATAAGTTCCTTGGGGGGTCTAGTTTCCAAAATGGTGTCATTTGTGGGGGGTTTCCACTGTTTAGGTACATCAGGGGTTTTCCAATCGCGACATGGTGTCCGATCTCAATTCCAGCCAAAAACGTCAAATGGCGCTGCTTCCCTTCCGAGCTCTGCCATGCGCCCAAATAGTGGTTTACCCCCACATGTGGGGTATCAGCGTACTCAGGACAAATTGCACAATAACTTTTAGGGTGCTGTTACCCTTGGAAAAATAAGAATTGAGGGTGAAAAGAACATTTTTGTGGAAAAAATATGATTTTTTAATTGTACTGCTGTACGTTATAAACTTCTGTAAAGCCCTTGTGGGTTCAAAGTTCTCACCACATATCTAGATAAGTTCCTTGGGGGGTCTAGTTTCCAAAATGGGGTCACTTGTAGGGGGTTTCCACTGTTTAGGTACATCAGGGACTCTCCAAACGTGACATGGCGTCCGATCTGAATTCCAGCCAATTTTGCATTGAAAAAGTCAAACGGCGCTCCTTCCATTCTGAGCTCTGCCATGCGCCGAAACAGTCGTTCCCCCCCCACAAATCAGGTATCAGCGTACTCAGGACAAATTGCACAATAACTTTTGCAGTCCAATTTCTCCTGTTACCCTTGGTAAAATAAAAAAAATTGAACCTGAAGTATTTTTTTTGTGAAAAAAAGTTAGATGTTCATTTTTTTTTAAATATTCAAAAAAATTCCTGTGACGCACCTAAAGGGTTAATAAACTTCTTGAATGTGGTTTTGAGCACCTTAAGGGGTGCAGTTTTTAGAATGGTGTCACTTTTGGGTATTTTCTATCATAGACCCCTCAAAGTGGCTTCAAATGTGATGTGGTCCTAAAAATAAAATGGTGTTGTAAAAATGAGAAATCGCTGGTCAACTTTTAACCCTTATAACTTCCTAACAAAAAAAAATTTTGGTTCCAAAATTGTGCTGATATAAAGTAAACATGTGGGAAATGTTAGTTATCAAGTTTTTTGTGTGCCGTATCTCTGTGATTTAAGGGCATAAAAATTCAAAGTTGGAAAATTGCGAAATTTTCAAAATTTTTGCCAAATTTCCGTTTTTTTCACAAATAAACGCAAGTTATTTGAATGAAATTTTACCACTAACATGAAGTACAATATGTCACGAGAAAACAATGTCAGAATCACCGGAATCCATAGAAGCGTTCCAGAGTTATGACCTCATAAAGGTACAGTGGTCAGAATTGTAAAAATTGGCCCGGTCATGAACGTGCAAACCACCCTTGGGGGTGAAGGGGTTAAACAAGAGATAGACATTCGCTATTTGTTTGTGGTCATTGTCCTGCTGCAGAATAAATTTGGAGACAGCCGCTTTCCTGTTTGTGTTGGTAAGTGGTTACTTGTATTGTCCAACACCATTCATCCTGATCAAAATACCAACTTCTGTTACTGAAAAGCAACCCCAAACTTGCAATCCACCTCCTCCATGCTTCACTTTTCCAGTAGACACTCGGTATTGTACTCCTGTCCAATTTCGTCGACAAGCAGCCTTATCTTACAACCAGATATTTCACATTTTGACTCATCAGTCCAGAGCACCTGCTGACATTTTCTGCACCCCAATTGCGATGTGTTCTTGCTTGGTTGAGCCTTGTTTCCATGTCCAATTCCTCCATGAAGACCACATCCTCCATAGTGTTTGCTAAACAGTAGGTGGGTGTAGCTGGGACCCACTGTCTGCTGCAAGTTAGATAATGGCACTACTGAACATCTTCCAATTTTTAAGTAAACATGATGTGTCTTTCATTTGCTGATTCAAGCTTTTTTTTTGCTGGCCACTGCATCTACAGTCCTCAACATTGCACATATCTTGGTGTCCACTAAGGGGAGAAATACAGGCAGATACCTAGCCATCATGTAATACCATCAGGGAGGCGTCTGTTTGGCTCCTAATCTATTCTGCAGCCAGACAACGACTCCAAACATACAGGCAATTTCAGTAACATCCATTGTCCATGTCAAGAACAAGGAGTCCTTGAAGTGATGATATAGCTCCTGCAGATCCCTTATCTCAACGCTATAGAGTCTCTGGGATTATATGAAGAGACAGACGGATTTTACAAGCCGACACTCTCAGAAGATCTGTGGTTAGTTCTTCAAGATGTTTGGGACAACCTTGCTGATCAGTTCCTTCAAAACCTGGGTACAAGTGTATCACTACTTTTGCATTAAACCAGATATTGTGTATCTGGCTAATGACTTAAGCCCAACTATACATTACATATCTGTCAGCCCCACAATGCTTTGGCCAATTGTTTGGCCAAAAGATATCTGGGCTATCTTTCCCATAAACATGTGAGTTTGCTCTGCTAATCACTCCTGTCAAAGCCACCGAGAGACATCTCTTCCAGCAGCATATTTCTTAGTCTGAATTACTCAGCATTACAAAATGCAGCTGTGCTGAATTGACATCTTCCTTTATGAACATTCGGCTGGTGCCCTCATACATCTGTGTTGACTGAACCCAGATTTAGGTGAATGGGGCTGACATTAGTCTAATGTGGGGCTGTAGACCCTAATCATATGGACGTATTGTACCCGTATTTAACTCTTTATACTCTTGCTGTAAGTGCTTGTTATACCTACCCCCACTGATCTACTAAATTGGATCATAGGGACTTCAGAAAGGCCTTGAATAGTGTAATATCTCAGTCATACGCATAGTTCTCCTTTACATTAGTCCTTAGTCTCGATGTCTGCAGAAGATGATGTTGTAGAACAAAGCTGAGTTTTGTGTCAGTCTGGTCTTTTTCACAATGAACAGTATTGTGGTAGTTGTAAGCAGGGCTATGGAGTCAGTAAGCCAAACCTGCGACTCCGACTCCTCAATTACCCTTACACCGACTCCACGACTCCAACATATATTGCTTATATTTAAGTGAAAAATTTATTGTAGTACAATGTGGACATCAGACATTTAATCATTTTTATGATACAATAATCAAGACATTTAGATAGAACATAATATATATTTATTGGAATACAACTTTAGAACACACAACTAATAAATTGTAAATATGTAATACACTATATAATATTGATTACATATATATATTTATATATAGTTTGTGTGTGTGTGTGTGTGTATATATATATATATATATATATATATATATACAGTATATATGTGTGTGTATATATATGTATATGTGTGTGTATATATATGTATATATGTGTGTGTGTGTGTGTGTATATATATATATATATATATATATATATATAACACTATGTAAGTGGAAAAAACAGTTTTCAACAAAAACATAAGTAACTAAATAACATTTGTGCAGTCTATGAATTTGTTCTAAGAAATAGAATTGCCTCCATCAGATCCTCCTTCATAGATGACCTCAAATCTGACCTAATAATTTTAAGGTCAGAGAACAACCTCTCTACACTAACTTGGGTTGGAGGCAAAGTGTAACCACATGGGCAACATCTCTAACAATTTCCGGGTATAAAGGAATTGCCTCATGCACAGTCAGTTTTGATGAACGGTTGAATTTTTCTTTTTCTTTGAGAGCAAGTGAAACATTTTGCTGTAATATGGTCAATCTTCTTGCTATAGGAGACGGAGTGAAATCTTTTTCCTTGCGGCAACGCTTTGCCTGCTCCATATCATCCAAATACTTGTCAAAGTCAAACTCCTCATCTGATGAGGATGAAGATATGGCAGCAGTAACACTGTCAGGACTCAAGGCCTCTTGCGCCTGGCAGTCCTCCTGTAGGCCACTCATCCTAACTGCTTCCTCAGTCAGAGCTTCTTTTCTTTTAGTAAGCTGTTGATCATCAAGCAGTATACGATGACCTAAACAGCTGGCAGAAAAATTTTATTTTCCAATAGCTGTGTCTCCGTTTCATTGAAGCAGAAATGCCATCTGCGATTAAACCTCCTCTTTGGGACAGGCAAAATAGCAAGTTCTTCCACTCCCTTATGAAAATTCCAGGCGTTAAATCCTCAGCTTGTAATTTTTTAGTCACGGTAAATGGGTGATTAAGCAATTCCTTCAATTCAGCCACCTGTGTCCATTGACCTTCATTTAGGGTTACCTGAGGGTTTATCATATCTATAAGAAACGGTTGTAGTTCAAGCAATCGCTCAATCATTAAATAAGTGCTGCCCCACCGAGTGGTTTGATCGACAATTGCCCCTTTCCCAGCACGTCTCTTCAAGATGGAATCAATTTTAGGGGTTCTGGCGGCAATAACCAATTTCCTCACTTTTCCAGTCAGATTTCCAGCATGTCCCTCTTGCAGACTATCTCTTATTGCCAGCTGCAGCGTGTGCACAACACAGCGCATGTGATGAATATGACGTGTCTTGAAGCAGCTTCAACAAGATCATCTATTTCTAAAGTATAATTTTGCTGTTCTTCTGTTGTAATATCTGTTTGTTCCTCAGTTACATGAACAGCACTGTGGTCTTGAAGCTCAAACATACTGAATCCTAAGTTTTCTTCTAGCTGTTGTTCATTACTCTCATTCATCAGTGTAATTGTACTTATGTTTGAAGCACAGTTTGAAGAACCTGTTCTTGTGTGAATGCAGCCTTAGATCAGGAATACAACAGCCATTTATAGGACATTTCATAACTTTCCCAAATTCCTATGAAAAAATATTCAGCACATTCTGCATTGAACTACTGTACCCAATTTATTATATATTTTAGGAGTCGGTCCATTTTATTCCGACTCCACAGCCCTGGTTGTAAGTATATGGCAGGTAGTGACGCTATTAATGCTTTTTTTTACAGCATCTTCGAGTATCTGTTCCAGAAGACCTTGCCCTTGAACTAGGTAAGCTGGGGAGATATGTCTCGTGTAATGGAAGCTTTGCCACTTTACTTTCTGCTGCAATTCCTCTTCAGTACCCTGCAGATCAGCTGTTACTGCAGTGGACCGCTACTGAGGTGGGGTTTGGTTAAAAAAAATACATAAAAAGAGTCTGCTAAACTGAATGTACAACTCTGTAGTACAAGACTATGCTGAACCCTAAGAAATGGAGATAATTTTTGCAGTGGCTTTCTACTCTGGGTGATGGAGGTGGAAAAGGTGGCATCACGCTTATAATATAGAGAATTTATTAACAGTTTGAGATAGAATAACATCTACAATCAGAAATAACTTTCTTCGTTTACATAATTATTGGAAGTCAGATTTCCCACTACCTGGGTGGGTTTTGGGAAAGTTAGGCTTCTTTGAAGACCTTAGCTCTGTTATTCCATCACTACAGGTTGTTACAGAAGCATCTGTGATAACCATTGCTCATTTAAAGTGGACTTGTAGTAAGGTCACAAGTCTCCAGCTTTGCATTTATTTTATTCCTGCTGAACCCCTGAGTATTGCATTTTTTTTTTTTTTAACCCTCCATACCACACCTGGGCAAAGTGCGGGCCACATACGGCCTCTGTTCCCTCTGGTCTGCGGACTGAGACGGCCAAATTGCTGAAACAGTTGCCTTCTGGCTGCACCATGCCGTCCATCCTCCACTCGCTGTCACCGCTCTTCGCATCCACAGGATGCAGGCAGCGGTGAATACATTGGTTGAGTACGATGCTCATTCTTCCACCAACCAGCATGTGAGCCAGCAGTCACGGTGAAGTCATTTCTTAAAGTCAACTGTGCACTGCGGAGAGTCAATGCATGCATGGGAGAGAGCAGTGGCAGAGCGCCGGGGGAACAGGAGGAAGGTGGGGCACCGGCTGTATATCGGATCGGAGGCTACGGTGGTGGCACCTGCTGTATATTGGAGGCTACGGTGGTGGCACCTGCTGTATATTGGAGGCTACGGTGGTGGCACCTGCTGTATATTGGAGGCTACGGTGGTGGCACCTGCTGTATATTGGTGGCTACGGTGGGGGCACAAGCTGTATATTGGAGGCTACGGTGGGGGCACATGCTGTATATTGGAGGCTAAGGTGGGGGCACATGCTGTATATTGGAGGCTAAGGTGGGGGTGCACATGCTGTATATTGGAGGCTAAGGTGGGGGTGCACATGCTGTATATTGGAGGCTAAGGTGGGGGTGCACATGCTGTATATTGGAGGCTAAGGTGGGGGTGCACATGCTGTATATTGGAGGCTAAGGTGGGGGTGCACATGCTGTATATTGGAGGCTAAGGTGGGGGTGCACATGCTGTATATCAGGATACGGGGGCGCACATGCTGTATAAAGGAGGCTACGGGGGGGCGCACATGCTATATATCGGAGGATACGGGGGCGCATATGCTGTATATCGGAGGCTATGGGGGACACATACTGCATATGGGAGGGCAGTGTGCAGACTCATAATGCAGTAGGGGGATTTTGGCATACCATAATTATGGTCAATATTAAGTGATAACGATTGTTTTTTATTTTAATACTAATATTGAATAGAATCAATTTCAGTCTAATGATTCTTTCTGTACAACAGTCACGGTCTTTCATGTGGCTACCTCAGGAATATTAACTATCTACACCTGCTCTAAACAGTTCAAGAGATATGGACCGATTAACTTTGTTCTGATTTTTATGATCTGATTAAAGGCTTGTCTTTATGCTGTTTTGCATTATTACCTTGTGAGCACTGATTCCTTGTTAAAGACCATAAAACTTGGCACCAAATAAAATGGCCCATTTCTCTGGAACCATAAGGCACATGTAAAAAAAAAAAATAACTAATACTCAGGAGAACAGCATAAATAAACTGATAGTAAAAACTGAGCACTTTTCACTTGGTAACAGGTTCTCTAACCTTTCTTTCATAAGAACTTAAATCGAATCTGTCATCAAGTACATTGAATCTCCTCCCAGCCTGACTAACAGCTGGATGTTTTTTACCATACTTTCCCTCGGGATCAATGAAGTGTATCGTATGTTATACCGAGCAGGGTGAGAACACAGCAGCAGGGAGTAGCGATATTGCAAAGAGGTCAGTCAGGCTAGGAGGTCGGAGGTTTTGACTTTCCCTAAGGGTTTTACAGTCTTTTTGTGGTCCATTTTAAGAGGTTGTCCTGCCATAAAATCTTAAAAACTGCTTTTTTAGGAGCACATATACAGCGTAATGTAGCTTTGGATGACCATTTATTTTTATTAATTGAATACAGAGAAAAGAAGGCCAGAATTAATACCGGAAGACTTACTACGGCAATATGTGCACACAATGCATGACAAGATGTGTCCTGAAGTTCAGAAACTCTTAGAGGACTTCAGGTAAATAACATCATATATGGGTTATTGGCTACAGATGAGAAAAGTCTGCATAAACACATACTGAACCATCCTGACCTTTTATCCTCCAGGCAAAAACGTAACATGGGATTGACTTTGGCAGAAAGTGAGTTGGCCAAACTGGATGCAGAGCGGGCACGAGAACGCAGCACACTTGAAAAAGAGAGAATATGTGCAGAGCCAATCTTACAGAAGATTGAGGAGGTTTTGTAAGTAAAGTTGTTCTGACATTAATACACGGATAACAATGCCATAGTCTGTTATGTCACATGAAAACCTCTGGGGTCCCCCAGATCAACTTCAAGCTGCAGAATCACCAGAAATAATAGTGCTGCCATAGAATCACCCAGAACATCACTTGTTGCTATAGACCACCACGTCATTGGCCCTCCTTAGTAAGGAATATCGCTTCAGTGTGTGTTATCACTTTCCGATTACTGGGGATTCAAACACTGGGCCTTCACACGACCATGATAGGGCATCACTTCTGTGCCATTATGGTTGGATTTGGAGATGTGCAAAGAATTGAAGCAGACATGGCTCCTAGTGCCTCATTTATTCTGGTAATTGTGAGATTCTCCACGGTCAGACCCTCACCCTATCCCTCCTAAAACTTTTCATTCTTGTCCCAAATGGAAAATGCCCTGCTCTTCGATTATTTCACCTAAAGTCTTCACCTTGGTATCCTTTTAAAGGCCAAAACATAAAAAGGACTTCATGTGATGCCAATATCTTATGATCAAGCCGCTGCCAATAGCCAGTCATGACATATTGTGTCTTTGGATCTGCAGCATCTGACCAGGGCCACTATAGTTTTGACAGAGCTGCTGTGATCCGGCAGCACTGGGGGACTTCTGGGCAGCACCAGTATCAGCTGATCAGGGGTCACACCCCACTGATCAGATATTGAATGCCTGTCATTGGGATAGGCCATCAATAATAAGGTATAGTGGACAAACTGTTTATTTTCGGGCAAGTAAAGTTCTATAAATATGTGCAACGTGTTTCCCCTTGGCCATGTATACAAGCGCTCTGCTGCTCAATGTTATAAATGCAGTGGCTGTGTGCATATGGCACCTAAGCTGTATTCAAATGAGGGACGCGGGACCCTGTGTTTATCGTTGGGGATCGTAGTGGTGAGACCCCCCCCCCCACCCCAACCTCCGTGATCAGACCCTTGTCATAAGTTGTGATTGTAGAACAACCTGTGTATAGTCAGTTTCTCATCACGACAGCTCGCCTAACTTGGTGTCTTTTTAAGCTATATCTTCTGTATGTTGTTGTGTTAGTATTTTTACATTATTATGTATATACTTTTAGTGGCATTATATTGACTTCACGAAAACATTTTTTTTTTCTGTTTTACTGTACAGACTCTCATCACAGCCTCCTGAAGATGAGAAATGGTAAGTTTCTTAGTGGTTTTTTATTAGTAAATGGGAAAATGGTATTTTAAACTTAGTCCTGGAGCGATCAGCCCAGAAAAGGAATCCCTATCCAGAACTTTTACCTAGTTGTCCTAGTAAAGTTTGGTCTTCCCTAATTGTCTCCTCCAATAGTTACGTAGATTTCATCATGAGCCTGGGATGGAGAATATAGCTCCGTGATGGGGAAGCTCTGGCTCGTGGTCCGGTTGCAGCCCATTATGTCCTTTTCTGTGGCCCCAGGACAGATTGTTTTGTTGGCTGTGGGCCCTTTAATTTCTCCCGAGACTGAGCGCATGCACGCAACATTCAGTACCAAACGCTGTGGCACATCCACTGAAGACACTGACATATCTTGGAGTCAGCGTGCTCTGCACTCCATACTTCAGTCCAACCAACGACAACCGCATTGGCAGCCCCAGGCTGTCCTGTGATGTCTATATGCCTCCTGCCCATCCTATGTTGTCTATATGTCCGCAGCCAGTCCTGTTATGCACAAATATATGCCCTCAGCTCCTCCTGTGATGCTTATGTGTGCCCCCAGCCCCTCCTTTGATGGGTATGTGTGCCCCAAGCCCCTCCTGTGATGGGTATGTGTGCCCCAAGCCCCTCCTGTGATGGGTATGTGTGCCCCAAGCCCCTCCTGTGATGGGTATGTGTGCCCCAAGCCCCTCCTGTGATGCAGATGTATGCCTCCAGCCCCTGCTTTGATGGGTATGTATCCCCCCAGCCCCTCCTGTGATGGGTATGTGTGCCCCCAGCCCCTCCTGTGATGCAGATGTGTGCCCCCAGCCCCTCCTTTGATGGGTAGGTATGCCCCCAGCCCCTCCTTTGATGGGTAGGTATGCCCCCAGCCCCTCCTTTGATGGGTAGGTATGCCCCCAGCCCCTCCTTTGATGAGTAGGTATGCCCCCAGCCCCTCCTGTGATGGGTATGTGTACCCCCAGCCCTCCTGTGATGGGTATGTGTACTCCCAGCCCCTCCTGTGATGGGTATGTGTACTCCCAGCCCCTCCTGTGATGGGTATGTGTACTCCCAGCCCCTCCTGTTATGGGTATGTGTACCCCCAGCCTCTCCTGTGATGGGTATGTATGCCCCCAGCCCCTCCTGTGATGGGTATGTATGCCCCCAGTCCCTCCTGTGATGGGTATGTATGCCCCCAGCCCCTCCTGTGATTGGTATGTATGCCCGCAGCCCCTCCAATGATGCGTATGTGTGCACCCAGCCCCTCCTATGATGCGTATCTGTCCCCAGCGTTACCTGTGTTCAGAGCTTACTGCTGTGAGTTCTTTGTGATGAATTTTTAAGAGTTGACTCCAGACCAAACATCATCAATACCACCTAACATCACATGTCTCAGCAAAGCGGCTCCAGTCATCACATTAGGGGGGAGGTAATTGTTTGACCAAATAAAGAAGAATAAATTTAAAATTTGATTTTTTACGGTCCGCGAATCATGGTATACATATAGAAATGACCCCAGCAGAAAAAAAGCTTACCCCCTTCCCCCGGTATAGCTAATTATACAATGATTCATACGTAGCATTTGCTTGTATAAGCATAACGTGCACACTTGCAGTGGCGGGAAGGGCAATCCGCTGTAGTCATGTGGCTCGTATAAAGCTACACGGCAGCTAAAAATAACCAATCTATATTTAAGAAAAATAAATCTTGCATTGTTGTCACACTGATCAGTAGGCCTAATATTAGACTAATACTTCCTGTTGGGTACATGGACATTGGCAGCAATATACTGACCCAGACCTTATTGAATTGTTTGAAGTATTTAATGAGCATGCTGTTATCAGTGCAAAGGACAATGTGAAGGAAGGGGGATGTCGTAAGCTCTGACCATCAGTGATTGTAAATGGTAGATCCTGTGTTATATGCTGCATTTATGGCTTTCATGTTTATACTATCTGTGATTGAAATGAAACTGTTGAAAGTTCTGTTTAAACCCCTTCACAACTTTTAATGTACATGTACGTCAAAAGTTGTGTCCCTGACTTTTGATGAAGTGCGAGCCTGCATCTTTCCCTGGAGATGATGGCAGATTTAATTAGCCAAGCTGTGCCTTTTATAGCTATAGGTGGAGCTCCACTCCACTCATGGCTATTCACCTGTTAAATACCACTATCCAAATCTGACAGCTGCATTTAACACACGCCAGCAGGGGTGCGCGGCGTTCCACTCTCCCATCGGTGCTCCTGTGACGTCATTGCGTCATGACAGCCGGGGGTCTGGTGATAACTCCTATGAAATACAGTACAAAAAAAAATGAATTATTTTTTTTTATTTGGTAATGCTGCTTTGATAAAGTGAGATCAATCAAAATATAAAATAAATTAATCCAATTGGTAAACGGCGTAACAAAAAAACAATCGCCAGAATTCCGTTTTTTTGGGTCGCCACAACTTTGCAATAAAATGCAATAACAGACTATCAAAACATTGTATCTACAGCAAAATAGTATCCTTAAAAACGTCAGCTCAGGACACAAAAAATAAGCCCTCACCCAACCCGAGATCACGAAAAATTGAAACATTGCAGGTCTTGGAAAATGGCAAGTTTCATTCAAGAGTAGAACTTCCGCACAGAAAAAGATAAGGCCTCATATGGGGGTGAAGGGGTTAGAGTAGTAATTTTCTGCTGACATTCCTTTTAAGCATGGCGTCCAGTGTTGCTTCCGTGTGAGCTAGGTCTACTTTAGACATGTTTGTGACTTCCCATTTTTTAGTTTTTGCTTACATATTGTGATGTGAAATAACGCCGAGTTCTGCCACGTGATAGTGACCAAGTCAGACTTTTTCTTTGGCAACTGCACCCAGCATAATAGAAAGCGACTTGCTGGTAGTAAAAATGGTTCAAAGTAAGGATACATATGAGTGCAGAGCCGCACTGGGGAGGTTACATAGCTACATAACACATTGTCCTCAGCAGAAGAGGATTTTGGATGCAGAAATACTAATCCTTTTTATATAAAATAGCAATAATTCAGATGCAATAATAAAAGCAATAATCCACATATATAGGCTAAATTGCACAAGCTCACAACCCACGTCAAGGGTCCTCACGCTTTAGTGAACTGTTTTTTTTTTTATTTTAGTCTGAGGACCCTTGACGTGGATTGCAAGTTTGTGTATTTTGGCAAAAATATTGACCAATGCATCATGTAATGTATTTATCATATACATTAGTCTTCAATATTTTTTTATTGCATGTTTTTTTTCCAAGTCCTTGAGTGTTGGTTGTACTGGGGCATCTGTCCTTGTGTGGTGCACTCATATAGTGCTGGACAGCCCGCCTGACATAATATTATGGGTGTCATCAATAGGCTGTAAGCCAGACACTGTGCATCATACGTATGTGTGACTGACGTCCAATGCAAGCCTCATTTTGTGCATTATCATTGGGGTCTGCTGCATCCTGCTAAGTGCATTTTGTATTCTGACTTGGTGTTGGTAAGGGGGTTTCTTTTTCTGGTATGCAAACTTATCTCACTACTGACCATGTTTATTTTATTTATTTTACTCACTTGTATAGCGCCATTCCACAGCACTTTACAGACTTCATCACTGTCCCCATTGGGGCTCACAATCTAGATTACCTATCAGTATGTCTTTAGAATATGGAAGGACACCGGAGAACCCGGAAGAAACCCACGCAAACACGGGGAGAGTATAAAAACTCCTGCAGATGTTGTCCTTGGTGGGATTTTAATCCAGGACCCCAACGCTGCAGTGCTAACCACTGAGACATGTTCACACTTGGCTCCAAAGTGCCATTGCTGTTTATGGGTCACAGCCTTTATCCAAGTAATGAGATGGAGAAAAGCAGTGTACACAACGGTCACGATCACCCATACATTAATGACTAAACAAATGCTACAAAAATGACAAATTTTATTGATGCAAAAGACACAGTACCAAGACAAAAAAAAGTGTATAAAAACAATTAAAAAAGGCCAGTGAAACCACCATAGGTCCATGTAGGGGGCTGAAAGCTAACCTCTTCCAAGGTGCTAGCTATAAGTGCAGATAATAATAAAATATAGACATAAATTAGCACCTGATGCTACAGTATGATAGATCCTGAATTAAATGAAATGAGTGCCACCTGGTGAGCACAAGCCACTATATAAAGAAAAATAACAGTACCAAAATTCAAATGTACATGCAGTCGTGAATTAAGTAAATGCCATCCAGTGAGCATGACCCACTATAGGAAAAAATGACCAGATCAAAATCAAGTATGCACTCAAGAGAATTCCAGTAGTAGCAGTTAGTGGGTGAAAATGAAACCCCCTCTATACACATATAGCATTGATAAAAATACAAAAGACACAAATCTAAAGGATCTGTGTATAAGTTACAAATGAACTTTTTGTCTTAGGCCTGTTTCACACTTCCGTTTTTGTGTCCGCCAAACGGATCCGTTTCCGTTTTTTTGACGGAAACGGATGCAAACGGATCCGTTTTTAAAAAAACGGATCCGTTTTTTTGACGGATCCGCGGTAACCATAATGGAAGTCTATGGGACAAAAAAAACGGATCCTGCAAAAAATGGCGGATCCATTTTTTTACGGAAAACAACGGATTTTGACGGATTTGAAAAAACGGAAGTGTGAAACAGGCCTTATGGGCAGTAAAAAGCATGCACCTATAAGGCAAGCAACTGAACAAGAAGAAAGATGTAAAGGTGAATGCCCTGAACAGAGAAAATAAAGAGTACAGATTAAATAGAACCATGTAGTAAATGCCCTGAAGAGACCAAATGGAAAGCGCAAAAGAATATCCTGACTGAAGGATGGAAACTGGTAATTTGTGATTGTCAGGAGAAACACCAGTTAAATGGGCAAAAAACTCCTCATGGAGAGATCAAGCCTAGAATAAGTCCTGCTGCCAGCTTGTTGGTAGAGGGAGGAGGGCCCTTTCTATTTTGTCTCTTCAGGGCATTTACTACATGTATCTATTTTCTGTTCAGTGGCAATAAAGATCACCTGTCACCAGGTCAAAGTGGCCAGCATTTTTTTTAAAATGTGCCGTACAGTTTCATAGACACGGCGCTTTTTATTTAGTTCTAATTTTTATGACCCCTCCGAGGGGGCATGGCTCGCAGGATCCTCTGGGGCGTGTCTTTTGGCTGCACTTCATTATTACCCTCTGAGCAACACCCCTTTAGTAAAGACCATAAAATATTGTGCTAAATAAAAAGAAGCAGATCTCTGGAACCATATGGTGTATTTAAAAAAATAAATACATTTGGAATATTTAAGGGAGCAGCAAAAAAAAAAAAAAATAGGCTAAATCTGACCTCTATTGTCCTAGTGACATGGATTTTTTTTAAATGGATGCAGAAGGAACCACATGGGCAGGACATAGCATAGTGTCTGGATGGGGCTATGACTATGGAGCACGCTCACATCTTTGGGGGCCACAGAAGGCTGGTACAGCAGCTGCCACTAGAATGTGCACAGTTGTGATAAATCTTGGCATTATTTAGGTTGTACTTGATTTTTTGGTGATCACTGTTCTCATTAGTCATAGAGAAGTGTAAGGATTATTTGGAAGCAAGCTGGGTAATGAAGTTTTGTGAAAAGAAATTGCCTAAATATTCTCTGTAGTATTCACTCACAATACAGTGCTATTACTACACCCAAGTGGTCCCAGTTTAAAGTCTGTCTAATGTTATCCCAGTTTAATGTATGTAAAGCTCCACTTTGCCATGGTGTAGAGGAAATCAGGTGACTGAGGGGGTAAATGGGTGGTATTGTGTACATATACACAATATAAGACCACTGCCCATGAGTGACATTGAAGATCTTATGACAATGGCACTGATGCCACAGGACACCTTTATTGGCCCTGTGGAATCATGGGTCAGGGCTGATCTGGAGGTGTGCGGACCACCTGCACAGACACCACAAGACACTTTTATTGGCCCTGTGGAATCGTAGGTCAGGGCTATTCTGGAGGTGTGCGGACCACCTGTCCCTTTTAATATTCCAGCTGATAAGGTGTATTATTTAAGAAGTGGAGGATGGAGCAGGACAGAGGCGGCAGAAGCCAGCAGAATGTAATCCAGGTACTTCAGTAGCCAGCTGGCTCTGCTCGGAGAACCGCACCTGTGTGGAGGGAAATGCTGGTTATCTCTTCTTATTATTGGTACAAGGGTGGAGGTGACAAGTAGGCCATCAGCCTCCTGACGGCACCATGTGAGTAAACGCCTGCGTTTCCTAGGATCCAGCCATGGAGCTCGGCTTAGAAATCCGAGTTCTTCTTCTGTTCCTCATCACTTGAGCTGGGGCAATACACACTGACATCATCCAATCATTTTTATAAATCATGATGCCATTCCTCTATTACCCCTCTTGGAAACATAAATGAATAAATTGACATCTGGGTGTTATGAACAGTCAGATTATAGTTACACAGCCAGCAGTCCAGGAGGGATAACAGGAATGGCAGAATTCTGAGTTCTAAGATGTAGAGGAGTTTTCCTACCTTAGAACTTCTGGTGCCGTGGAGGGGATTCAGTATGAAATGATAAAACGTTAACTTGCCTCCCGAACCAGCACTGCTCCTGGCACAGGATTGTGTTTTCGCCTCTACTGTTATAAATAATCGGCGGCTGCAGACATCCTGGTATAAACAATGTTGCATGACAACTGCAGCCCATTAGCACCCACTAATTGGCTGCAGCCATCCTGGACTGAGCAATGTAACATGACGACTGCAGCCCATTAGCGCCCACTGATTGGCTGCAGCCATCCTGGTATAAACAATGTCGCATGACAACTGCAGCCCATTAGCACCCACTAATTGGCTGCAGCCATCCTGGACTGAGCAATGTAACATGACGACTGCAGCCCATTAGCGCCCACTGATTGGCTGCAGCCATCCTGGTATAAACAATGTTGCATGACAACTGCAGCCCATTAGCACCCACTAATTGGCTGCAGCCATCCTGGACTGAGCAATGTAACATGACGACTGCAGCCCATTAGCGCCAACTGATTGGCTGCAGCCATCCTGGTATAAACAATGTCGCATGACAACTGCAGCCCATTAGCACTCACTGGCTGCAGCCATCATTAACTGAACAATGTCAAATGACGACTGTAGCCATCCTGGACTCAACAATGTCACATGACGATTGCAGCCCATTAGCACCCACTGATTGGCTGCAGCCATCCTGGACTGAACAATGTCGCATGACAACTGCAGCCATCCTGGACTGAACAATGTCACATGACAACTGCAGCCCATTAGCGCCCACTGATTGGCTGCAGCCATCCTGGACTGAACAATGTCACATGACGATTGCAGCCCATTAGCACCCACTGATTGTTCAGTCCAGGATGGCTGCAGCCAATGTCACATGACGACTGCAGCCCATTATCACCCACTGATTGGCTGCTGCCATCCTGGACTGAACAATGTCACATGACGAATGCAGCCCATTAGCACCCACTGATTGGCTGCAACCATCCTGGACTGAACAATGTCGCATGATGACTGCAGCCCATTATCACCCACTGATCGGCTGCAGCCATCCTGGACTGAACAATGTCGCATGATGACTGCAGCCCATTATCACCCACTGATTGTTCAGTCCAGGATGGCTGCAGCCAATGTCGCATGATGACTGCAGCCCATTATGACCCACTGATTGGCTGCTGCCATCCTGAACTGAACAATGTCACATGACAACTGCAGCCCATTAGCGCCCACTGATTGGCTGCAGCCATCCTGTACTGAACAATGTCACATGACGATTGCAGCCCATTAGCACCCACTGATTGGCTGCATCCATCCTGGACTGAACAATGTCGTATGATGACTGCAGCCCATTATTACCCACTGATTGGCTGCAGCCATCCTGGACTGAACAATGTCACATTACAACTGCAGCCCATTAGCGCCCACTGATTGGCTACAGCCATCCTGGACTGAACAATGTCACATGACAATTGAAGCCCATTAGCGCCCACTGATTGGCTGCTGCCATCCTGGACTGAACAATGTCGTATGATGACTGCAGCCCATTATTACCCACTGATTGGCTGCAGCCATCCTGGACTGAACAATGTCGTATGATGACTGCAGCCCATTATTACCCACTGATTGGCTGCAGCCATCTTGGACTGAACAGTGTCACATGACAACTGCAGCCCATTATCACCCACTGATTGGCTACAGCCATCCTGGACTGAACAATGTCACATGACAACTGCAGCCCATTATCACCCACTGATCGGCTGCAGCCATCCTGGACTGAACAATGTCACATGACAACTGCAGCCCATTATCACCCACTGACTGGCTACAGCCATCCTGGACTGAACAATGTCACATGACAACTGCAGCCCATTATCACCCACTGATCGGCTGCAGCCATCCTGGACTGAACAATGTCACATGACAACTGCAGCCCATTATCACCCACTGATCGGCTGCAGCCATCCTGGACTGAAGAATGTCGTATGATGACTGCAGCCCATTATCACCACTGATCGGCTGCAGCCATCCTGGACTGAACAATGTCACATGACCACTGCAGCCTATTTGCGCCCACTGATTATGCCAGGGTGACTGCAGCCAATCAGTTCCTGTTAATGGGCGGACGCTGTCTTGTGACAATGTTTATGGCCGGAAACTTGCAGGCGACACAGAACCCTGATCGCAGGCGCTGCATCGGGCCATTAGCTGAGAACAGAGTTTTTTTTGTTTTTTTTAATTTCCTGCTCTGGGTCCGTATAAAACAAGTTTTAAAGTGGGTGAAAACAACAAGCATCTTTTAAGTGATCATTGTTTTCTGTCAATGAATGTTCTTTCACCCACTGCCATACTTTGTTCCATGACCCCAGGGTAGTAGTAATTTGCACTGTGAAACCCTTGTCTTGGGCACTAAGGCAGCTTGTCTCAGCATTGGGTTTTAAGGTGTATGACACTTGCTATATAATGCTTCATCTATGAGACGTCCTCGGTATTAGTGCCGGAGATGGATCTCTGGCTCCTGTAGGCAGGGTGTTTTACCTGCCCCTATCCACTGCAGAGACCTGAATTGTTAGATCCATGTGGATCTCATCACTGGGACCCTCCCTGATCGCAACTTATGTCCCCTGTCCTCAGCTGGCTCCAAGAGGATGGAGGGGACCACACTGATCTAAGAGTGATCACCTACCCAGTACCTTTGTGTGATCTGGAACACCCCTTCTAGAACACATGGGTGTAAGCGCGGTACACGTCAGAGAATTACCGTCACATTCAGTGACACGCACACGTCTTCTGATTTTGTATCAGACCTTCAGGGCATTTGTATTCTGCAGTAACATTCGGGGTTTAATCCATAGATTGCAATGTGTCTAATTAAGATCGGCTGGGTTCATATCAAAAGAAAAAATTCTGTTTGCGTGCACCAATTGTCTCCGGAGAGAAAAGCCTCATTATCCTGAATTGATTAAAAGTCGTCAAGCAGCAGACGCTATACTCTGTTAACGAAACAAACATCTATCAAATCCTCGAGCCTCCGAAACTATCCTGTAATGGGATACACACAGATTGGATTAATGGAAGCTTTCAGAGCGGACTGATCACACTGGGAAAGGAAGGCCGTGGAGCGCAAAGGTATCCCAACCTTATGTAAATAGGAAGTCTGCGCCGGAGGAGGAGAAGAATGACTGATATGCCTGCCACATAGATGGTATTGACCGTGCTACCAAAATCTGTGACCGTCCTGATGATCTTTGTGCACAGCAGTCAGCTGGAGGCCAAGCAAAGAGGAACAATATTATCAAAAGATTATGCTCGAAATCCAGTTTTTAAGTGAAATGGAATTAGTTAAAAAAAAAAAATAAAAAATTATTTTAGATTTTATCATACCACTAAATTAACAAAAAATAAAAAATCTTGCAGTGTTCACACTGGCCACGACACCTAGTATTGGTTTCCTACTTCCTGTATTTTTCAGCAGCCACATGGACATAAGTAGTAATAGAGCGCCTCTAACCCTGCGTAATAGAGCGCCTCGGACCCTGCTGATCTGTATTGAAGGATTTTGTGAAAATTTTTTGATCTGGGAAAAGGCGATAGACAGGATCCACTATCTACTTTGCATCGAATTCTCAACTTTCATTCCTGTCTGTGATGATAATAAGACTGCTGAAAAGTCTTCTGTATGGAACAGGAAGTATAAGTGTAGTATAAGGTCTTGTGCTTTTTCGGCTGGCATTTTTAATGATGCCATTTTGATCGCTTTTTAATGAATTTTTATAAAATACTTTGTTTTACATTTTGCTAGATCAGACTTTTACAGACGCAGCAATACCAGATGTCTTTTTCCTTTTTTTCTTTTTTTATCCTGTTTATCTTAGGACAGGTGGAAGGTGGAGAAAATTCAAATGTTTATATTTTTAAGAACATTTTTCTTTCTTTTTTTTTTTTTGTGATCCCTTGATTGCTTGTTTGATATTCTGCAATAATTCATTTTTTGTTCAGTGACTAAAATTGTTTTTTACACCACCTACCAGACTGCGCTTAATGATGCACACCGAGCGATCTGTGATACGTCCTTCAGTGCACATAAGCTTCCATTGTCCTCGGCAGCACAAATCTTGTTTACACAGGATGGTTTGATGATCATTTTGCTTGTTTGTCTGGTGATAGTCAACCTATTTAAGCTACAAAGTTATACGAGCGTGCAAGTAGACCCCAAGTCTTTACGATTTAAAATGGGTCTCTCCTGGTGGTAGATTCTTGTTAAATCTATAGATTGTAGTCTGGAAGAGAATAAGAATAAAATGCATTATAAGGAGAGTCTGCCAGGGCTCCAGTGTATCTGTTTATCCATTTTCAGGTTCACTTGGCCTCGTACTACCCATCTTTTAGATGAAAAGGGAAATAATGACTTGTTCTGGGCTGTTGCAGAGTGTAATTGGTACTTTTTCTGTTGAACGGGAAAACCACTACCTTGCTAGATCAGAGAAACTTGTGACATCTCCTTTTTGTGGAGGAGGAGAACTTTCTTGGGAAATACAAGAATTTTAAAGGAAAAAGTAAAAATAGAAACTTTTCTGATGCTCCAGTTTATACAAGTATTTTAGGTTTGACACATCTTTTCTGACTTTTTAAACTATTGATAACTATTATGTCCATTATTGTTATATTTACAAAGGTATGATTTTTTTTTTTTTTAATTCCGTAAAATGTTTTTCTGTATAAAATGCCAAATTATCACCTTTTTTGTTAAATCTTTCTGTGCATACTATAAGCTATTGGAAACATCTTTCTTATAGGCGGCTTCTGAATCTCTAGTTTTAGTCCTCCTTAGATCTTTTGACACGTGGCAGTGTTGTTGTGTGGTTTTTTTTTAAACATTTTTGACTGGCACCTGTTGGACTTTTAGTTGGATTAGTGTACTTGGCTTCTTCTTTCCTCAGCACCTTGGTATCCTCATTGTTAGATCAGATAGTGTGGACCGCAGTTTGAATAGCCTCTTAATACATCACCCCTGGTATCTCCATTATTAGATCGGGTGGGCATTAGTGTGAGCAGCCTCCTCTTACCTCAGCACCCCTGATATCTCCATTATTAGCTCAAAAAGACAGGGTGGGCAGCCTCCTCTTACCTCAGCGCCCTGGTATCTCCAGTATTAGATCAGATGGACAGGGTGGACAGCAGTGTGAGCAGCCTCCTCTTACCTCAGCACCCCTGATATCTCCATTATTAGCTCAAAAAGACAGGGTGGGCAGCCTCCTCTTACCTCAGCGCCCTGGTATCTCCAGTATTAGATCAGATGGACAGGGTGGACAGCAGTGTGAGCAGCCTCCTCTTACCTCAGCACCCTCGTATCTCCAGTATTAAACCAGAATGACATGGTGTACAGCAGTGTTATTAGTCTCCTCTAACCTAAGCACCACTGGTATCTCCAGTATTAAATCAGATGGAAGAGGAAATAAAAGAAATTCGGCACAGCTATCTGTAAAAAAATCATTTTTATTAGGAATCCACTAAAACTCGAAAAGGCCCATGGAAGACATGTAAAAATCTGGCGATGCCGCCTTTAGTCATATTATCACTAAGAGCGGTTTTGTCAGAAATTAATTCGATTTTTACATATCTTCCATGGGCCTTTTCGTGTTTCAATGGATTCTGCTGGTTAAGCACGGAGCTAACCAGAAGAGGAAGGAAAAGAAAGATATTCAGCACATCCATCTAGTAAATATCTAAAAAAAAAAAAATATTCATTTTTATTAGGAAAAATAAAATAACTAAAAATGAATATTTTATTTAGATATTTACCAGATGGGTGTGCTGAATATCTTCCCCCTATCCTGGTATCTCCGGTATTAGATCAGATAAGATGGGCAGGAGTGTGAGCATCCTCTTCTAAACACCACTATCCTGGTATCTCCAGTATAAGGCCTCTTTCACACATTAGGTTTTTGGCGTCCGTCGCAATCCAGCAGTTTTGGAAAAAAAACTTATCCGTCGCATATTGTGAAAAAATGATGCGACAGATCCGTTTTTTCGCTGCATCCCACTGCCCTACCTAGTAATAATAATTGGAGCATGCTCAGTTTAAAAAAACGGGATCCGTCGCTGAATTCCATCATTTGTTGAACAGCGACGGATCCTACGCACATAGGCTTCCATTATAGCCAACGACGGACGTCGCTGGATCCTTCACTGTCCGACTTTTCGATGGAGACAAAAAACTTTACTTTGTCCGTGGTCTCCGCCCGACGGACACAAAATTTACGACGGATCCAGTGAACGACGGACGAAACGTGAGGCCATTCGTCACTAATACAAGTTTATGAGAAAAAACGTATCCAACGTCATCACTCGCTGGATCTGTTTTTTTCTAAAAACAACGGATTGCGACTGATGGCAAAAAACTACTGATATGTGAAAGAGGCCTTAGATCAAATATGGTGGGCAGCAGTGTGAGCAGCCTCTTCTTACCTCTACTGTCCTGGTATCTTCAGTATTAGATCAGATAGGTTGGGCAGCAGTGTGAGCAGCCTCTTCTTCTTACCTCCACTGTCCTGGTATCTCCAGTATTAGATCAGATGGCATGGGCAGCAGTGTGAGCTCTGATTGGCCAATCAGAGCGAAAGTAATATTTCATCAATGAAATTTGATGAAATATTACAATCCAGCCATGGCCGATCCTGCAGTAGCATCGGACATGGCTTGGGACTGCGATCAGACGCCCCCCACTGGCTGACTGGGGCGATCTACCACTGACGGACGGCGGCGATTTGCCGCTGCCATCATCTGCTCCCCCTCCCCTTCCCTCCGCTCCCTCGGTACCCTCCGAGTCCCGCTGTGGCTCCCGGTGTCCCGCCGCCATCTTCCAAAAACAATGATCAAAATAAAAAAAAAATTGTAGGGACAAAAAAAAAAAATGTATTTTATTATCAGGCCTGTGGAGTCGGTAAACCAAACCTGCGACTCCGACTCCTCAATTTCCCTTACACCGACTCCAACTCCGACTCCCACATATATTGCTTTTATTTAAGTGAAAAATTTATTGCAGTACAATGTGGACATCAGACATTTAATCATTTTTATGATAGAACATAATATCTATTTTTTGGAATACAACTTTAGAACACAAAAAACTGTAATAAATTGAAAATATGTAATACTATGTAATATCGATTACATATATACAGTACAGACCAAAAGTTTGGACACACCTTCTCATTCAAAGAGTTTTCTTTATTTTCATGAGTATGAAAATTGCAGATTCATTCTGAAGGCATCAAAACTATGAATTAACACATGGCTACCACAGCATCTTGCAGCGGCATGCTATTCCATCCGGTTTGTGTTTAGTTGGACCATCATTTATTTTTCTACAGGACAATGACCCCAAATACACCTCCAGGCTGTGTAAGGGCTATTTGACCAAGAAAGAGAGTGATGGGGTGCTACGCCAGATTACCTGGCCTCCACAGTCACTAAACGTGAACCCAATCGAGATGGTTTGGGTGAGCTGTACCGCCGAGTGAAGCCAAAAGGGCCAACAAGTGCTAAGCATCTCTGGGAACTCCTTCAAGACTGTTGTAAGACCATTTCCGGTGACTACCTCTTGAAGCTCGCCAAGAGTGTGCAAAGCAGTAATCAAAGCAAAAGGTGGCTACTTTGAAGAACCTAGAATATAAGACATATCTTCAGTTGTTTCACACTTCTTTGTTAATTATATAATTCCACATGTGTTAATTCATAGTTTTGATGCCTTCAGAGCGAATCTACATTTTTCATAGTCATGAAAATAAAGAAAACTTTTGGTCTGTACTGTGTATGTGTGTTATATATATATATATAATATATATATACATACACACACACACACACACACACACACACACACACACACACACACACACACACACACACTGGGGCAAAAAAGTATTTAGTCAGTCAGCAATAGTGCAAGTTCCACCACTTAAAAAGATGAGAGGCGTCTGTAATTTACATCATAGGTAGACCTCAACTATGGGAGACAAACTGAGAAAAAAAAATCCAGAAAATCACATTGTCTGTTTTTTTTTTCATTTTATTTGCATATTATGGTGGAAAATAAGTATTTGGTCAGAAACAAGCAAACAAGATTTCTGGCTCTCACAGACCTGTAACTTCTTCAAGAGTCTCCTCTTTCCTCCACTCATTACCTGTAGTAATGGCACCTGTTTAAACTTGTTATCAGTATAAAAAGACACCTGTGCACACCCTCAAACAGTCTGACTCCAAACTCCACTATGGTGAAGACCAAAGAGCTGTCAAAGGACACCAGAAACAAAATTGTAGCCCTGCACCAGGCTGGGAAGACTGAATCTGCAATAGCCAACCAGCTTGGAGTGAAGAAATCAACTGTGGGAGCAATAATTAGAAAATGGAAGACATACAAGACCACTGATAATCTCCCTCGATCTGGTGCTCCACGCAAAATCCCACCCCGTGGGGTCAGAATGATCACAAGAACGGTGAGCAAAAATCCCAGAACCACGCGGGGGGACCTAGTGAATGAACTGCAGAGAGCTGGGACCAATGTAACAAGGCCTACCATAAGTAACACACTACGCCACTGTGGACTCAGATCCTGCAGTGCCAGACGTGTCCCACTGCTTAAGCCTGTACATGTCCGGGCCCGTCTGAAGTTTGCTAGAGAGCATTTGGATGATCCAGAGGAGTTTTGGGAGAATGTCCTATGGTCTGATGAAACCAAACTGGAACTGTTTGGTAGAAACACAACTTGTCGTGTTTGGAGGAAAAAGAATACTGAGTTGCATCCATCAAACACCATACCTACTGTAAAGCATGGTGGTGGAAACTTCATGCTTTGGGGCTGTTTCTCTGCAAAGGGGCCAGGACGACTGATCCGGGTACATGAAAGAATGAATGGGGCCATGTATCGTGAGATTTTGAGTGCAAACCTCCTTCCATCAGCAAGGGCATTGAAGATGAAACGTGGCTAGGTCTTTCAACATGACAATGATCCAAAGCACACCGCCAGGGCAACGAAGGAGTGGCTTCGTAAGAAGCATTTCAAGGTCCTGGAGTGGCCTAGCCAGTCTCCAGATCTCAACCCTATAGAAAACCTTTGGAGGGAGTTGAAAGTCCGTGTTGCCAAGCGAAAAGCCAAAAACATCACTGCTCTAGAGGAGATCTGCATGGAGGAATGGGCCAACATACCAACAACAGTGTGTGGCAACCTTGTGAAGACTTACAGAAAACGTTTGACCTCTGTCATTGCCAACAAAGGATATATCACAAAGTATTGAGATGAAATTTTGTTTCTGACCAAATACTTATTTTCCACCATAATATGCAAATAAAATGAAAAAAAAACAGACAATGTGATTTTCTGGATTTTTTTTTCTCAGTTTGTCTCCCATAGTTGAGGTCTACCTATGATGTAAATTACAGACGCCTCTCATCTTTTTAAGTGGTGGAACTTGCACTATTGCTGACTGACTAAATACTTTTTTGCCCCACTGTATATATATACACACACACACACTATGACTTATCTCAGCTAAGGCAAACCCTAGATCCTCAGGCTACATTCACACCATGGGTGTAGTGCACACCTCAGCTGCTGCAGAATCTCATACTGCACACCCCTACACTTGAAAATAAAGCCTGCACCTCAAGAAGATGTGGTGATGAATGCAGTCTGTTTATTCCAACTATCAATTGATGTTGATGTGTTACTGAAGGCGAGCAATGCCTGTCCTGGGTGTCCTTTTGGACAACAAGAGGTGTACCTGACTGATGCTAAAAAAAAAAAAGGAGTGTTAGTCTGTGTGCTACCCGGTTTTCATTCTTCTTGGTACAGATAATATGTGGATAGAAAGATATGGATAAATGGATATATAGATAGAGCAGATTTCTAATCTGCTTTTGCTATTGAAAACATTATCTCTAAAACCTTTCAGGTGATGTGGTTTTTTAAAAAGCTGATCTGCTTTTGCAGCTGAAAAACGTGTCCTCAAAAAACGCAGGAAAAACGCTGT